>NC_058091.1:153142500-155642500 GCF_020171115.1 Neogale vison
CAGGGACGGACTAGGGGCACATTACGTACTGTGAGAAAAGGGCAGGCTATGGCGCTTAGGCTTGCCATACACGTATTGGATGTTCACCACCGTGGTGATCCGCACTTAGTTTCTGCGTCTAAAATGCTTCCAACACTGAGAGGGAAGTGTGTTTTGGTCGGATTCACTGCAGTGTTACGTCTGTTAAAGAAGGAAGCTTTTGGGACTGAATCTGTAATAACCGCAATAGGTGCACAAAGCTTTCTAATCTTTTTTTTTTTTTTTAAAGATTTTATTTATTTATTTGACAGAGAGAAATCACAAGTAGTCGGAGAGGCAGGCAGAGAGAGAGAGAGAGGGAAGCAGGCTCCCCGCTGAGCAGAGAGCCCGATGCGGGACTCATCCCAGGACCCTGAGATCATGACCTGAGCCGAAGGCAGCGGCTTAACCCACTGAGCCACAGACATATAACGGTTGGACTATAGCAAGTTCTGTTTAAGTTAAACTCCTTCATGCGGAATGTCACTTCTCACAGTGTCTTTCCAGTGGAGGAAAGAAGATAGAACAAGGACGGACAGAGAGAATGTAGCAAACCGTGAGTGAAATATAGGGTAAAGCACTTTGGCCTCTATGATGCATACTGGATGTTCAATACCGGGGAAGTTCCACAGTGTCTACCTCTCTCAAAACACTTCCAGTATATGAGGGACCTGTGCTACAGTAAGTTCTCACGACAGGGATGCGTCTGTGCTCGTTGGAAACTCTAGGACGTGTCTGGGTAGCAATCATGAAGTGTCTCATACAGGCCCCTTAGAGGGGATGCGTAGGAAGGTATCTGCTCAGGGAACCTAATTCAGTGCGTACTCATTCATAATAGCGTTCCTCCTTTGAGGAATGTAGATAGAACAGGAACGGAAGAGGGGCACATTAGGTAATGTGAGTAAAGGGCAGGCTATGGTGCTTAAGCCTACCAAACACATATTGGATGTTCACCACCAGTGGTGATCCGCACTTAGTTTCTGCGTCTAAAACGCTTCCAACACGGAGAGGGAATTGTTCTTTAGGAGGGATTCACTGCAGTGTTACGTCTCTTAAAGAAGGAAGCTTTATGGACTGACTCTATGGGACCGCAATAGGCGCACATAGGTTTCCAGTCACAGACGTCTAACTGTTGGACTATAGCAAGTTCTGTTTAAGGGAAACTCCTTCATGCGGAATGTCACTTTGCTCAGTGTCTTTCAAGTGGAGGAAGAAGTCAGAACAAGCACGGAGCAGAGAGAACGTTGTAAACCGTGAGTGAAGTACAGGGTAGGCACTTAGGCCTCTATGATGCATACTGTAAGTTCAACACCGGAGATGTTCCACAGTGTCTACCTCTTCTCAAAACACTTATAATATATGAGGGAACTGTGCTACAGTAAGTTCTCACGACAGGGATGGGTCTGTATTCAATTGGAAACACTAGGACGTGTCAGGGTAGCAATCATACAGTGACTCATACAGGCCCATTAGAGGGGATGCGGAGGAAGGTATCTGCTAAGGGAAGCTACTTCAGGAGCGTACTCATTCATAACTGCGTTTTTCCTTTGAGGAATGAAGATAGAACAGGGACGGACTAAGGGCACATTAGGTACTGTGAGTAAACGGTAGGCTATGGCGCTTAAGCCTGCCAAACACATATTGGATGTTCACCACCAGTGGTAATCCGCACTTAGTTTCTGCGTCTAAAACTCTTCCAAACTGAGAGGGAAGTGTGCTTTAGGAGGGATTCACTGCATTGTTACGTCTCTTAAAGAAGGAAGCTTTATGGACTGACTCTATGGGAACCGCAATAGGCGCACATAGCTTTCCAGTCACAGACGTCTAAGGGTTGGACTGTAGCAAGTTCTGTTTAAGGGAAACTCCTTCATGCGGAATGTCACTTCGCTCAGTGTCTTTCCAGTGGAGGAAAGAAGACAGAACAAGGACGGACAGAGAGAACGTTGCAAACCGTGAGTGAAGTACAGGGTAAGGCACTTAGGCCTCTAGGATGCATACTGGAAGTTCACCACCGGAGATGTTCCACAGTGTCTACCTCTTCTCAAAACACTTCCAATATATGAAGAAACTGTGCTACAGTAAGTTCTCACGACAGGGATGGGTCTGTACTCAATTGGAAACACTAGGACGTCTCAGGGTAGCAATAATGAGTGTCTCATACAGGTCCCTTATAGGGGATGTGGAGGAAGGTATCTGCTATGGGAAGCTACTTCAGGTGCCTACTCATTCATAACAGTGTTTCTCCTTTGAAGATGAAGATAGAACAGGGAAGGACTACGGGCATTTTAGGTACTGTGAGTAAAGGGCAGGCTATGGCGCTTAGCATGACAAACACATATTAGATGTTCACCAACCGTGGTGATCCGCACTTAGTATCTCCCTCTAAAACGCTTCGAACACTGAGAGGGAAGTGTGCTTTAGGAAGGATTCACTGCAGTGTTACGTCTGTTAAGGAAGGAAGCTTTTGGGACTGACTCTGTGGTAACCGCAATAGGCGCACATAGGTTTCCAGGCTCAGACGTCTAACCGTTCGACTATAGCAAGTTCAGTGTAAGGGAAACTCCTTTATGCGGAATGTCACTTCTCACAGTGTCTTTCCAGTGGAGGAAAGAAGATAGAACAAGGACGGACAGAGAGAACGTTGCAACCCGTGAGTGAAGTAAAGGGTAATGCTTAGGCCTCTATATGCATACTGGAAGTTCAACACCGGAGATGTTCCACAGTGTCTACCTCTTCTCAAAACACTACCAATATATTCGGGAACTGTGCTGTAGTAAGTCTCAAGACAGGGATGTGTCTCTGCTCATTTGGAAACTCTAGGACGTGTCTGGGTAGCAATCATGAAGTGTTTCATT
This sequence comes from Neogale vison, assembly GCF_020171115.1. NCBI lineage: Eukaryota > Metazoa > Chordata > Mammalia > Carnivora > Mustelidae > Neogale > Neogale vison. The sequence continues at coordinate 153,145,374 of NC_058091.1, forward strand.
CAGGCCCCTTAAAGGGGATTCGAAGGAAGGTATCTGTTCAGGGAACCTACTTCAGTTGCGACTCATTCATAACAGCGTTTCTCCTTTGAGGAATGAAGATAGAACAGGGACTGACTAGGGGCACATTAGGTACTGTGAGTAAAGGGCAGTCTAATGCGCTTAAGCCTGCCAAACACATAATGGATGTTCACCACCAGTGGTGATACGCACTTAGTTTCTGCGTCTAAAACGCTTCCAACACTGAGAGGGAAGTGGCTTTAGGAGGGATTCACTGCAGTGTTACGTCTGTTAAAGAAGGAAGCTTTGGGGACTGACTCTGTGGTAATCGCATTGGCGCACATAGCTTTCCAGTCTCAGATGAATAACCGTTAAACTATAGGAAGTTTTGTTTAAGGGAAAATCCTTCATGCGGAATGTCACTTCTCACAGTGTCTTTCCAGTGGAGGAAAGAAGATAGAACATGGACGGACAGGGAGAACCTTGCAAACCGTGACTGAAGTACAGGGTAAGCCACTTAGGCCTTTATGATGCATACAGGAAGTTCAAACCGTAGACGTTCCACAGTGTCTACCTCTTCTCAAATCTCTTCCAATATATGAGGGAACTCTGCTACCGTAAATTCTCACGACAGGAATGCATCTGTGCTCAGTTGAAAACTCTAGGATGTGTCTGGGTAGCAATATGAAGTGTCTCATACAGGCCCCTTAGAAGGGATTCGGAGGAAGGTATCTGCTCAAGGAACATACTTCAGGTGCATACTCGTCATAATAGTGTTTCTCCTTTGAGGAATGAAGATAGAACAGGGAAGGACTACGGGCACATTATGTACTTTGGTAAAGGGTAGGCTATGGCGCTTAAGCCTGTCAAACACATATTGGATTGACCACCAGTGGTGATCCGCACTTAGTTTCTGCGTCGAAAACGCTTCCTACACTGAGTGGGAAGTGTGCTTTTGTCGGGATTCACTTCAGTGTTACGTTTATTAAAGAAGGAAGATTTTGGGACTGTCTCCGTGGTAACCGCAATAGGGGCACATAGCTTTCCAGTTTTAGACGTGTGGCCGTTGGAATATATCAAGTTCTGTTTAAGGGAAACTCCTTCATGCCGAAATTCACTTCTCACAGTGTCTTTCTAGTGGAGGAAAGAATATAGAACAAGGACGGAGCAGAGAGAATGTTGCAACCAGTGAGTGAACTACAGGGTAAGGCACCTAGGCCTCTATGATGCTTACTGGAATTACAACACCGGGGATGTTCCACAGTGTCTACCTCTTCTCAAAACACTTCCAATATATGAGGGAACTGTGGTACAGTAAGTCCTCACGACATGGATGCATCTGTGCTCAGTTGAAAATTCTACGATGTGTCTGTGTAGCAATTATGAAGTGACCCTTAGAGGAGATGCGTAGGAAGGTATCTGCTCAGGGAACCTAATTCAGGTGCGTACTCATTCATAACAGTGCTTCTCCTTGGAGGATTGAAGATAGAACACGGACAGACTAGGGGCACATTAGGTACTTTGAGTAAAGGGCAATTTATGGCGCTTAAGCCTGCCAAACAAATATTGGATGTTCACCACCAGTGGTGATCCGCACTTAGTTTCTTCATCTAAAACGCTTCCAACACTGAGAGGGAAGTGTGCTTTAGGAGAGATTCACGGCAGTGTTACGTATGTTAAAGAAGGAAGCTTTTGGGACTGGCTCAGAGGTAACCTCAATAGGAGCACAAAGCTTTCCAGTCTCCGACGTCTATCCGTTGGACTATAGCAAGTTCTGTTCAAGGGAAACTCCTTCCTGCGGAATGTCACTTCTCACTGTGTCTTTCAAGTCGAGGAAAGAAGATAGAACAAGGACGGAGCAGAGAGTACGTTGCAACCCGTGAGTGAGGTACAGGGTAAGGCACTTAGGCCTCTATGATGCTTGCTGGAATTACAACAACGGAGATGTTCCACAGTGTCTACCTCTTCTCAAAACACTTCCAGTATATGAGGGAACTGTGCTACAGTAAGTTCTCACGACAGGGATGCATCTGTGCTCAGTTGAAAACACTAGGATGTGTCTGGGTAGTAACCATGAAGTGTCTGATACAGGCCCCTTAGAGGGTATGCGGAGGAAGGTATCTGCTCAGGGAACCTACTCCAGTTCTTACTCATTCATAACAGTGTTTCTCCTTTGAGGATGAAGATAGAACAGGGAAGACTACGGGCACATTAGGTACTCTGAGTAAAGGGCTCGCTATGGCGCTTAAGCCGGCCAAGCACATATTGGATGTTCACCACCAGTGTTGATCCGGACTTAGTTTCTGCATCTCAAACGCTTCCTACACTGAGAGGGAAGTGTGTTTTAGGAGGGGTTCACGGCAGTGTTATGTCTGTTAAAGAAGGAAGCTTTTGGGACTGACTCTGTGGTAACCGCAATAGGCGCACATAGCTTTCCAGTCTCCTACGTCTATCCGTTGGACTATAGATAGTTCTGTTTAAGGGATACTCCTTCATTCGGAATGTCTCTTCTCACAGTGTCTTTCCAGTGAAGGAAAGATGATAGAGCAAGGACGGCGAAGAGAGAACGTTGCAACCCGTGAGTGAAGTACAGGGTAAGGCACTTAGGCCTCTAAGATGCATACTGGAAGTTCAACACCAGGGAATTTTCAACAGTGTCTACCTCTTCCAAAACACATCCAATATATGAGGGAACTGTGCTACAGGAGGTTCTCATGACAGGGATGTGTCTGTGCTCAGTTGGAAACTCTAGGACTTGTCTGGGTAGCAATCATGAAGTGTCTCATACAGGCCCCTTAGAGGGGATGCCTAGAAAGGTATCTGCTCATGGAAACTACTTCATGTGCGTACTCATTCATAACAGTACTTCTCCTTGGAGGTATGAATGTAGAACACGAACGGACTAGGGGCACATTAGGTACTGTGAGTAAAGGGCAGGCTATGGCGCTTATGCCTGCCAAAAACATATTGGATGTTCACCACCAGTGGTGACCCACACTTAGTTTCTGCGTCTAAAACGCTTCCTACACTGATGGGAAGTGTGCTTTAGGAGGGATTCACTCAGTGTTACGTCTGTTAAAGTAGGAAGCTTTTGGGACTGACTCTGTGGTAACCGAAATAGGCCCACATAGCTTTCCAGTCTCAGACGTCTATCCGTTGGACTATAGCAAGTTCAGTTTAAGGGAAACTCCTTCATGCGGAATGTCACTTCTCACAATGTCTTTGCAGTGGGGGAAAGAAGATAGAAGAAGGACGGACAGAATGAACGTTGCAATCCGTTAGTGAGGTTCAGGGTAATGAACTTAGGCCTCTATATGCATACTGAAATTACAACACTGGGGATGTTCCACAGTGTCTTCCTCTTCTCAAAACACTTCCAAATTATGAGGGAACTGTGCTGCAGTTAGTTCTCACGACAGGGATTCATCTGTGCTCAGTTGAAATCTCTAGGATGTGTCTGGGTAGGCAACATGAAGTGTCTGATACAGGCCACTTAGAGGGGATGCGTAGGAAGGTATCTGCTCATGGAACCTAGTTCAGGTGCGTACTCATTCATAACAGTGCTTCTCCTTGGAGGAATGAAGGTAGAACACGGACAGACTAGGGGCACATTAGGTACTGTGAGTAAAGGGCCGGCTAAGGCGCATAAGCCTGCCAAACACATATTGGATGTTCACCACCAGTGTTGATCCGCACTTTGTTTCTGCGTCTAAAACACTTCCTACACTGAGAGGGAAGTGTGCTTTAGAAGGGATTCACGGCAGTGTTACATCTGTTAAAGAAGGACGCTTTGGGGACTGACTCTGTGATAACCGCAATAGGCGCACATAGCTTTCCAGTCTCGGACGTCTATCCGTTGGACTATAGCTAGTTCTGCTTAAGAGAAACTCCTTCATGCGGAATGTCATTTCTCACAGTGTCTTTCAATTGGAGGAAAGAAGATAGAACAAGGACAGAGCAGAGAGAACGTTGCAAACCGTGAGTGAAGTACAGGGTAAGGAACTTAGGCCTCAATGTTGCATACTGGAAGTTCAACACCGGGGATGTTCCACATTGTCTACCTCTTCTCAAAAAACTTCCAATATTGAGGGAACTGTGCTACAGTATGTTCTCACGACAGGGATGCGTCTGTGCTCAGTTGGAAACTCTAGGACGTGTCTGGGTAGCAAACATGAAGTGTCTCATACAGGCCCCTTAGAGGGGATGAAATGGAAGGTATCTGCTCAAGGAACCTACTACATTTGCGTACTCATTCATAACAGCTTTTCTCCTTTGAGGATTGAAGATAGAACAGGGACGGACTAGGGGCACATTAAGTTCTGTGAGGAAAGGGCAGGCTATGGCGCTTAAGCCTGCCAAACACATATTTTATGTTCACCACCAGTGGTGATCCGCACATTGTTTCTGCGTCTAAAAGCTTCCAACACTGAGAGGGAAGTGTGCTTTAAGTGGTATTCACTGCAGTGTTAACGTCTGTTAAAGAAGTAAGCTTTGGGACTGACTCTGTGGTAACCGCAATAGGCACATATAGCTTTCCATTCACAGACGCCTAACCTTTGTACAATAGCAAGTTCTGTTTAAGGGAAACTCCTTCATGCGGAATGTCTCTTCTCACAGTGTCTTTGCAGTGGAGGAAAGAAGATAGAACAAGGACAGACAGAGAGAACGTTGCAAGCTGTGAGTGAGGTACAGGGTAAGGCACTTAGGCCTCTATGATGCATACTGGAAGTTCAACACCGGAGATGTTCCACAGTGTCTACCTCTTCTCAAAACACTTCCAATATATGAGGGAACTGTGCTACAGTAACTTCTCACGACAGGGATGCATTGTGCTCAGTTGAAAACCCTAGGATGTGTCTGGGTAGCAATTGAAGTGTCTGATACAGCCCCATAGAGGGGATGCGTACGAAGGTATCTGCTCAGTGAACCTACTTCAGGTGCGTACTCATTCATAACAGTGCTTCTCCTTGGAGGAATGAAGGTAGAACACGGACAGACTAGGGGCACATTAGGTACTTTGCCAAACACAAATTGGATGTTCACCACCAGTGGTGATCTGCACTTAGTTTCTGCCTTTAAAACGCTTCGTACACTGAGAGGGAAGTGTGCTTTAGGAGGGATTCACTGCAGTGTTACGTCTGTTAAAGAAGGAAGCTTTTGGGGCTGACTCTGTGGTAACCGCAATATGCGCACATAGCTTTCCAGTCTAAGACGTCTATCAGTTGGACTATATCAAGTTCAGTGTACGGGAAACTCCTTCATTCGGAATGTCACTTCTCACAGTGTCTTACCACAGGAGGAAAGAGGATAGCACGAGGACGGAGCTAGAGGACGTTGCTACCCGTGAGTGAAGTAAAGGGTAAGGCACTTAGGCCTCTATGATGATAATGGAAGTTCAACACCTGGATTGTTCCACAGTGTCTACCACTTCTCAAAACACTTCAAATTTATGAGGGAACAGTGCCATAGTAAGTTCCTACGACAGGGATGCGTCTGTGCTCTGTTGGAATCTCTAGGACGTGTCTGGATAGCAATCATGAAGTGACTGATACAGGCCCCTAAGAGGGGATGCGGAGGAATGTATCAGCTCAGGGAACCTATTTCAGGTGCGTACTCATTCATAACAGTGTATCTCCTTTGAGGAATGAAGATAGAACATGGAAGGGCTACGGGCACATTTGTACCGTGAGTAAAGGGCAGGCTATGGCGCTTAAGTCTGCCAAACACATATTGGATGTTTACCATCAGTGGTGATCCGCACTTAGTTTCTGCATCTAAAACGCTTCCAACACTGAGAGGGAAGTGTGCTTTAGGAAGGATTCACTGCGGTGTTACGTCCGTTAAAGAAGGAAGCTTTTGGGATGGACTCTGTGGTAACCGCAATAGGCGCACTTAGGTTTCCAGTCTCCGACGTCTATCTGTTGGACTATAGCAAGTTCAGTTTAAGGGATACTCCTTCATGCGGAATGTCACTTCTCACAGTGCCTTTCCAGTGGAGGAAAGAAGATAGAACAAGGACGGAGCAGAGAGAACGTTGCAACCCATGAGTGAGGTACAGGGTAAGGCACTTAGGCCTCTATAATGCATACTGGAAGTTCAACACCGGAGATGTTCCACAGTGTCTACCTCTTCTCAAAACACTTCCAATATTTGAGGGAACTGTGCTACAGTAATTTCTCATGACAGGGATGCGTCTCTGCTCAGATGGAAAGTGTAGGACGTGTCTGGGTAGCAATCATGAAGTGTTCGATACAGGCCCCTTAGAGTGGATGGGAAGGAAGGTATCTACTCAGGGAACCTACTTAAGGTGCGTACTCATTCATAACAGTTTTTCTCCTTTGAGGAATGAAGATAGAACACGGACGGAGTAGGGGCTCATTAGGTACTGTGAGTAAAGGGCAGCCTATGGCGCTTAAGCCTGCCAAACACATATTGGATGTTCACCACCAGTGGTGATCAGCACTTTGTTTCTGCGTCTAAAACGCTTCGAACACTGAGAGGGAAGTGTGCTTTTGGAGGGATTCACTGCAGTGTTACGTCTGTTTAAGAAGGAAGCTTTCGGGACTGACTCTGAAATAACAGCAATAGGCACACATAGCTTTCCAGTCTTAGACATCTATTCGTTGGAATCTAGCAAATTCTGTTTAAGGGAAAATGCTTCATGAGGAATGTCACTTCTCACAATGTCTTTCCAGTGGAGGAAAGAAGATAGAAGAAGGATGGACAGAGAGAACGTTGCAACCCGTGAGTGAAGTACAGGTTAAGGCACTAAGGCCTCTTTGATGTATACTGGAAGTTTACACCGGGGATGTTCCACAGTGTCTACCTCTTCTGAAAACACTTCCAATATATGAGGAACTGTGCTACTGTAAGTTCTCACGACAGGGATGCATCTGTGCTCAGTTGGAAACTCTAGGACGTTTCTGGGTAGCAATCATGAAGTGTCTCATACAGGACCCTTAGAGAGGATGCATAGGAAGGTATCTGCTCAGAGACATACTTCAGGTGCGTACTCATCGAAAACAGTGTTTTTCCTTTAAGGAATGAAGATAGAACACGGGCGGACTAGGGTCACATTAGGTACTGTGAGTAAAGGTCAGGCTATGGCGCTTAAGACTGCCAAACACATATAGGATGTTCACCACCAGTGGTGATCCACACTTAGTTTCTGTGTCTAAAACGCTTCCAACACTGAGAGGGAAGTGTGCTTTAGGAGGGATTCACGGCAGTGACACGCCTGTTAAGAAGGAACCTTTGAGACTGACTCTGTGGTAACCGCAATAGGCGCACATAGCATCCAGTCTCCGATGTCTATCCGTTGGACTATAGCAAGTTCTGTATAAGGGATACTCCTTCATTCGGAATGTCACTTCTCACAATGTCTTTGCCGTGGCGGAAAGAAGATAGAACAAGGACGGAGCGGAGAGAACGTTGCAACCCGTGAGTGAAGTACAGGGAATGGCACTTAGGCCTCTATGATGCATACTGGAAGTTCAACACCGGGGATGTTCCACAGTGTCTATCTACCTCTTCTCAAAACCCTTTCAATATATGAGGGAACTGTGCTACAGTAAGTTCTCATGAAAGGGATGCGTCCGTGCTCATTTGGAAACTCTAGGACGTGTCTGGGTAGCAATCATGAAGTGTCTCATACAGGCCACTTAGAGGTGATGCGTAGGAAGGTAACTGCTCAGGGGACCTACTTCAGGTGCGTGCTCATTCATAACAGTGTTTCTCCTTTGAGCAATGAAGATAGAACACGGACGGACTAGGGGCACATTAGGTACTGTGAGTAAAGGGAAGGCTGTGGAGTTTAAGCCTGCCAAACACATATAGGATGTTCACCACCAGTGGTGATCCGCACTTAGTTTCTGCGTCTAAAACGCTTCCAACACTGAGAGGGACGTGTGCTTTAGGAGGGATTCACTGCAGTGTTACGTCTGTTTAAGAAGGAGCTTTTGGGATTGACTCTGTGGTAACCGCAATAGGCGCACATATCTTTCCAGTCACCGAAATGTATCCATTGGAGTATAGCAAGTTCTGTTTAAGGGAAACTCCTTCATGCGGAATGTCACTTCTCACAAAAGAGTCGGTTCTGTGGGCTGCTGTTGCTGCTTGCTTTAGCCTAGTATTGGCAGCACGGTGGTGGACTCCCACATAGAGCGAAAGCCTCTTTGCCTGGGCATCCCCTTGAGGTAAGCACAGCAGTTTTGGGAAATCAGAGTCGGTTCTGTGTGATGCGTATGCCGCTTGCCTGAACATAGTCTCCGAAGCTCGGTGTAATAAACCCGCATGGAGCGAAATCCTCTTTCCCTGGCATACCATCTACCTGAGAGAGAAGCGTGGTTGCGCCTGTGGAAACAGCCTTAAGGATAAGTCATGAAACAGGAAAGCCTGCATAGGCATGAATAGCAGGCGGGTGGCAAGAGAAGTGTCACCCTCTCCGTTTGCTGAGAAATCAGGGTGGGATCTGCGGGGTGCTGCTCCTGTTTGCATAGGCCAAGTCTCAAGGTGGGAGAAACCAGCATACAGCCAAAGCCTCTTTGCCCAGGCTTCTCCTCTGGGAAACACAGCATTCGTTGGGAAATCTGCATTGGGATTTTGGGATGCTGCTGCTACACGCCTGAACTAGTCTCCAAAGCACGGTGGACGAAATCCGCATGGAGCAAAACTCTCTTGGCCCTAGCATCCCCACTGCATGAGAGGGAAGCGTTGATGCACATCTGGAAAAGTCCATAAGAATAGGGACACGGCTGTCACCGTGCTCCCCAGGAGCAAGTCTGGGGAAGGAGCAGAACGCCTCCAAGGGAGAAGAGAAGGAGCCGTTGGCCTTGTTGTCGGGAAACAGTCGCATATCAGGAGAACCTGCCCTGGGAAGAACAGCGGGACGGTGGCAAGACAAGCGTCACCCGCTCCCTGTGCGTAGAGACGGAATCCTGGCTTTAGGAAGACACGAGGGACGGCTAGGGCAGGCGTGCATACTCCACTATGAGGAAGGAGTCTGGGCAGAAGGCAGGCCTGTTCTGTTCTTCTTGTCCCAAGGGGACAGCATCTCCAAGGCCTCCTGTCCCTAGGGCTGACGTGGGCTTTCCACCAGGCGCCATACCGGAACTCGCAGATACAGCTCCCTGGAAGAAAGGGCAGAAAGGAGCCATCTCCCTCCAAGATGTGGCAGCATTGGGGGCGGCAGGGGGTGTGTTGGGGAAGACGTGGGGACAGTCCCACACAGCTCCCCATCCCAGTGCACGGGCACTGTGCAGGGATCCTGTCGCCTCTCCTTTCCTATGGGGAAGGCACTGGCCTAGTCCCCGAGTCCGACTGAACACCAGAGCAAAAAGCCAAGCTCTAGTATGCCAGGGCATGGCAGTTGGCACGGAGTGTCATCCTAGGCCATGCACGCTGCTGCAGGGTTGTGGCTGTGTCTGCGTAGTTCAGCCTGGCATGGTGAACCCAGGGTGCGACCATGGAGCCCGGGAAAGCAAGGCCCAAGAGGCACCAGCTCTCCCGCAGATCTACTTCCCTACGCGACAGAGCGAACGCCCAAAGCCTTATTGAGGAAGCAGCATCGAAATGCTGTTCAATCCAAGCTGAAAACCTCTGCGAAAGAATAGCAGTCGCTGGGAAAAGCGTCGGCTCGGTAGGCGGCTGTTGCTGCTTGCTTTAGCCTAGTATTGACAGCACGGTGGGAGAATCCCGAAACAAGCGAAAGCCTCTTTGCCTGGGCATCCCCTCTGGAAAGCATAGCATTCTTGGGGAAATCCGAGTCGGTTCTGTGCGATGCGGATGCCGCTCGCCTGAACATAGTCTCCAAAGCACGGTGTAAGAAACCCGCATGGAGCGAAATCCTCTTTACCCAGGCATCCCCTGTACTTGAGAGAGAAGCCTGATTGCGCCTGTGGAAACAGCCTTAACAAAAGGTCATGAAACAGGAGAGCCTGCATTGGCAAGAATAGCGGGCAGGTGGCAAGACAAGTGTCACCCTCTCCGTTTGCTTAGAAATCAGAGTCGGTTCTGCGGGCTGCTGCTCCTGCTTGCCTAGGCCAAGTCTCAAGGTGGGAGAAACCACCATACAGCGAAAGCCTCTTTGCCCAGGCTCCACCTCTGGGAAAGCACAGCATTCGTTGGGAAATCTGAGTCGGACTGTGGGATGCAGCTGCTGCTTGCATGAGCTAGTCTCCGAAGCACGATGGAAGAATCCCGCATGGAGCGAAATTCTCTTGGCCCTAGCATCCCCACTGCCTGCGAGAGAAGCGTGGATGCACATCTGGAAAGGGCCTTAAGGATAGGGAAACGGCTATCACCGTACTCCCCAGGAGCAAGTCTGGGGATGGAGCAGAACGCCTCCCCGTGATAATAGAAGGAGCCGTTGGCCTTGTGGTCGGGAAACAGTCGCAAAGCAGGAGAGCATGCCGTGGGAAGAACAGCGGGACGCGTCAAGATAAAGCGTCACTAGCTCCCTTTGCATAGAGACGGAAGCCTGGCTTTAGGAAGACACGAGGGGACAGTTAGGGCAGGCGCGCATACTCCACTCTCAGGAAGGAGTCTGGGCAGAAGGCAGGCCTGTTCTGTGCCTCTTGTCCCAAGGGGACATCCTCTCCCAGGCCACATGTCCCTAGGGCAGACGTGGGCTTCCCACCAGGCGCAATACCCGGAACTAGCAGATACAGCTCCCTGGAAGAAAGGGCAGTCAGATGCCATCTTCCTAGAAAATGTGGCAGCGTTGGGGGTGGCAGGGGGTGTGTCGGGGAAGAAGTGGGGACAGTCCCCACAGCTCCCCATCCCAGTGCACGGGCGCTGTGCAGGGATCCTGTCGCCTCTCCTTTCCGATGGGGAAGGCGCTGGCCAATCCCCGAGTCAGCCTAAACGCCAGGTCAAAAAGCCCAGCCTTACTACCCCAGGAGATGGCAGTTGGCATGGAGTGTCATCCTAGGCCAAGCACGCTGCTGCAGGGTTATGGCTGTGTCTGCGTAATTCAGCTTGGCAGGGTTAACCCAGGGTGCGACCATGGAGCCCGGGAAAGCAAGTCCCAAGAGGCAACAGCTCTCCCGCAGAACTACTTCCCTGACGCGATAGAGAGAACGCCCAAAGCCTTGCTGAGGAAGCAGCGAAGTGCGGTTCAGGGCAAGCTGAAAACCTCTGCGAAAGCATAGCAGTCACTGGGAAAAAAAGAGTTGGTTCTGTGGGCTGCTGTTGCTGCTTGCTTTAGCCTAGTATTGGCATCACGGTGGGAGAATCCCGCATAGAGCGAAAGCGTCTTTGCCTGTGCATCCCCTTTAGGAAAGCACAGCATTCTTGGGGAAATCAGAGTCGGTTCTGTGCGATGCGGATGCCGCTCGCCTGAACATAGTCTCCGAAGCACGGTGTAATATACCCGCATGGGGTGAAATCCTCTTTACCCAGGCATCCCCTCTACCTGAGAGAGAAGCGTGGTGGCGCCTGTGGAAACAGCCTTAACGAAAGGTCATGAAACAGGAGAGCCTGCATTGGCAAGAATAGCGGGCAGGTGGCAAGACAAGTGTCACCCTCTCTGTTTGCTTAGAAATCAGATTCGGTTCTGCGGGCTGCTGCTCCTCCTTGCCTAGGCCAAGTCTCAAGGTGAGGGAAGCCACCCTACAGCGAAAGCCTCTTTGCCCAGGCTCCTCCTCTGGGGAAGAACAGCATTCGTTGGGAAATCAGAGTCGCTTTGTGGGATGCTGCTGTGCCTGCCTGAGCTCGTCTATGCAGCACGGTGGAAGAAACCCGCATGGAGCGAAATTCTCTTTGCCCTAGCATCCCCACTGCCTGCGAGAGAAGAGTGGATGAACATCTGGAAAGAGACTTAAGGATAGGGACACGGTTGTCACCGTGCTTGCTCAGGAGCAAGTCTGGGGAAGGAGCAGAACGCCTCCCGGGGGGAAGAGAAGGAGCCGTTGGCCTTATTGTCGGGGCACAGTCGCGAAGCAGGAGAGCCTGCCCTGGGAAGAACAGCGGGATGGTGGCAAGACAAGCGTCACCCGCTCCCTGTGCGTAGAGACCGAAGCCTGGCTTTAGGAAGACACGAGGAGACGTCTAGGGCGGGCGCGCATACTCCACTCTGAGGAAGGAGTCTGGGCAGAAGGCAGGCCTGTTCTGTGCCTCTTGTCCCAAGGGGACAGCCTCTCCAAGGCCACCTGTCCCTAGGGAAGACATGGGCTTGGAACCAGGTGCTATACCTGGAATTCACAGATACAGCTCCCCAGAAGAAAGGGCAGTCAGGTGCCATCTTCCACCAAGATGTGGCACGTAGGAGGTTGCAGGGGGTGTGGCGGTGAAGAAGTGGGAACAGTCCCCCACAGTTCCCCATCCCAGTGCACGGGCGCGCTGCAGGGATCATGTCGCCTGTCCTATACTATGGGGAAGGCACTGGCCTGGTCCCCGAGTCCGCCTGAACGCCAGAGCAAGAAGCCAAGCCTCACTAGGCCAGGACTTAGCAGTTGGCATGGAGTGTCATTAAAGGCGACGCACGCTGCTGCAGGGTTGTGGCTGTGTCTGCGTAGTTCAGCCTGGCAGGGTGAACCCAGGGTGCGACCATGGAAACCGGGAAAGCAAGGCCCAAGAGGGACCAGCTCTCCCGCAGATCTACATCCCTGACGCAACAGAGCGAACGCCCAAACCTTGCTGAGGAAGCAGCAGCGAAGTGCGCTTCAGGCCAAGCTGAAAACCTCTGCGAAAGCATAGCAGTCGCTGGGAAAAAAAGAGTCGGTTCTCTGGGCTGCTGTTGCTGCTTGCTTTAGCCTAGTATTGGCAGCACGTTGGGAGAATCCCGCATAGAGCCAAAGCCTCTTTGCCGGGGCATCCCCTCTAGGAAAGCACAACATTCTTGGGGAGCTCCGAGTCGGTTCTGTGCGATGCGGATGCAGATCGCCTGAACATAGTCTCCGAAGCACGGTGTAAGAAACCCGCATGCAGCGCAATCCTCTTTGCCCGGGCATCCCCTCACCTGAGAGAGAAGTGTGGCTGCGCCTGTGGAAACAGCCTTATCGAAAGGTCATGAAACAGGAGAGCCTGCATTGGCAAGAATAGCGGGCAGGTGGCAAGACAAGTGTCAACCTCTCCGTTTACTTAGAAATCAGATTCGGTTCTGCGGGCTTCTGCTCCTGCTTACCAAGGCCAAGTCTCAAGGTGGGAGAAGTCACCCTAGAGCGAAAGCCCCTTTGCCAAGGCTCCTCCTCTGAGAAAGCACATCATTAGTTGGGAAATCTGAGTCGCTTTGTGGGATGCTGCTGCTGCTTGCCTGAGCTCGTCTCAGCAGCAGGATGGATGAAACCCGCATGGAGCAAAATTCTCTTGGCCCTAGCATCCCCAATGCCTGTGAGAGAAGCTTGGATGCACATCTGGAAAAGGCCTTAAGGATAGGGACACGGCTATCATCGTACTCCCCAGGAGCAAGTCTGGGGAAGGGGCAGAACGCCTCCCCGGGAGAAGAGAAGGAGCCCTTGGCCTTGTTGTCTACAAACAGTTGCAAAGCAGAGGAGCCTGCCCTGGGAAAAACAGCGGGACGGTGGCAAGACAGGCGTCACCCGCTCCCTGTGCGTAGAGACGGAAGCCTGGCTTGAGGAAGACACGAGGGGACGGCTAGGAGAGGCGCGCATACTCCACTCTGAGGAAGGAGTCTGGGCAGAAGGCAGGCCTGTTCTGTGCCTCTTGTCCCAAGGGGACAGCCTCTCCAAGGCCACATGTCCCTAGTGCAGACGTGGGCTTGCCACCAGGCGCCATACCCGGTACTAGTAGATACAGCTCCTTGGAAGAAAGGGCAGTCAGATGCCATCTTCCTAGAAGATGTGGCAGCATTGGGGGTGGCAGGGGGTGTGTCGGGGAAGAAGTGGGGACAGTCCCCACAGCTCCCCATCCCAGTGCACGGGCGCTGTGCAGGGATCCTGTCGCCTCTCCTTTCCGATGGGGAAGGCACTGGCCTAGTCCCCGAGTCCGCCTGAACGTCAGAGGAAAAAGCACAGCCTTACTACGCCAGGAGATGGCAGTTGGCATGGAGTGTCATCCTAGGCCACACACGCTGCTTCAGGGTTGTCGCTGAGTCTGCATAGTTCAGCCTGGCAGGGTGAACCCAGGGTGCGACCATGGAGCCCGGGCAATCAAGGCCCAAGAGGCAGCAGCTCTCCCGCAGATCAAACTCCCTGACGTGACAGAGCGAACGCCCAAAGCCTTGCTGAGGAAGCCTTGCTGAGGAAGTGCGTTCAGGCCAGGCTGAAAACCCCTACGAAAGCATAGCAGTAGCTGTGAAAAAAAGAGTCGGTTTTGTGGGTTGCGGTTGATGCTTGCTTTAGCCTAGTATTGGAAGCACAGTGGGTGAACCCGCATAGAACGAAAGCCTCTTTGCCTGGGCATCCCCTCTAGGAAAGCACAGCATTCTTGGGGAAATCAGAGTTGGGAAATGGAGTGCCATTCGTTGGGAAATCTGAGTCGCTTTGTGGGATGCAGCTGCTGCTTGCCTGAACTAGTCTCCGCAGCACGGTGGAATAAACCCGCATGGATCGAAATTCTCTTGGCCCTAGCATCCCCACTGCCTGCGAGAGAAGCGTGGATGCAAATCTGGAAAGAGCCTTAAGGATAGGGACACTTCTGTCACCGTACTCCTCAGGAGCACGTCTGGAGAACGAGCAGAACGCATCCCCGGGAGAAGAGAAGGAGCGTTGGCATGTTGTCGACAAACAGTTGCAAAGCAGGAGAGCCTGCCCTGGGAAGAACAGCGGGACAGGGTCAAGACAAGCGACACCCGCTCCCTGTGCGAAGAGACGGAAGCCTGGCTTTAGGAAGACACGAGGGGAAGGGTAGGGCAGGCGCGCATACTCCACTCTGAGGAAGGAGTTTGGGCAGAAGGCAGGCCTGTTCTCTGCCTCTTTTCCCAAGGGGACAGCATCTCCAAGGCCATCTGTCCCTAGGGCACGTGGGCTTGCCACCAGGCGCCATACCCGGAACTCGCATACACTCCATGGAAGAAAGGGCAGTGAGATGCCATCTTCCTCCAAGATGTGGCAGCGATGGGCAGGCAGGGGGTGTGTCGGGGAAGAAGTGGGGACAGTCCCCACAGCTCCCCATCCCAGTGCACGTGCGCTGTGCAGGGATCCTGTCGCCTCTCCTTTCCGATGGTGAAGGCACTGGTCAATCCCCAAGTCCGCCTCAACGCCATGGCAAAAAGCCCAGCCTTATTACCCCAGGAGATGGCAGTTGGCATGGAGTGTCCTCCTAGCCCACGCACATTTCTGCAGGGTTGTGGCTGTGTCTGCGTAGTACAACCTGGCAGTTTGAACCCAGTGTGCGACCATAGAGCCCGGGACAGCAAGGCCCAAGAGGCACCAGCTCTCCCGCAGATCTACTTACCTGACGCGACAGAGTGAACGCCCAAAGCCTTGCTGAGGAAGCAGCAGCAAAGTGCGGTTCAGGCCAAGCTGAAATCCTCTGCGAAAGCATAGCAGTCGATGGGGAAAAAAGAGTCTGTCCTGTGGGCTGCTGTTGCTGCTTGCTTTATCCTACTATTGGCAGCATAGTGGGAGAATCCATCGTAGAGCGAAAGCCTCATTGCCTGGGCATCCCCTCTAGGAAAGCACAGCATTCTTGGGGAAATCAGAGTCGGTTCTGTGCGATGCGGATGCCGCTTGCCTGAACATAGTCTCCGAAGCACGGTGTAATAAAACCGCATGGGGCGAAATCCTCTTTGCCCGGGCATCCCCTGTACTTGAGAGGGAAGCCTGGTTGCGCCTGTGGAACCTGTCTTAACGAAAGGTCATGAAACAGGAGAGCCTGCATTGGCAAGAATAGCGGGCAGGTGGCAAGACAAGTGTCACCCTCTCCGTTTGCTCAGAAATTAGAGTCCGTTCTGCGGGCTGCTGCTCCTGCTTGCCTAGGCCAATTCTCAAGGTGGGAGAAACCACCATACAGCAAAAGCTTATTTGCCCAGGCTCCTCCTCTGGGAAAGCACAGCATTCCTTGGGAAATCTGAGTCACTTTGTGGGATGCTGCTGCTGATTGCCTGAGCTAGTCACCGCAGCACGGTGGAATAAACCCGCATGGATCGAAATTCTCTGGGCTCTAGCATCCCCACTGCCTACGAGAGAAGCGTGGATGCGCCTCTGGAAAAGGGCCTTAAGGATAGGGGTACGGCTGTCACCATACTCCCTATGAGCAAGTCTGGGGAAGGAGCAGAACGCCTCCCCGGGAGTAGAGAAGGAGCCGTTAGCCTTGTTGTCGGGAAACATTCGCAAAGCAGGAGAGCCTGCCCTGGGAAGAACACCAGTACGGTGGCAAGACAAGCGTCACCCGCTCCCTGTGTGTAGAGATGGAAGCCGGGCTTTAGGAAGACATTAGTGGACGGTTAGGGCAGGCGCGCATACTCCACTCTGAGGAAAGAGTTGGGCAGAAGGCAGGCCTGTTCTGTGCCTCTTGTCCCAAGGAGACAGCATCTCCAAGGCCACCTGTCCCTAGGGCAGACGTGGGATTGCCACCAGGCGCCATACACGGAACTCGCAGATAAAGCTCCCTGGAAGAAAGGGCAGTCAGATGCCATCTTCCTCCAAGATGTGGCAGCGTTGGGGGTGGCAGGGGGTGTGTCGGGGAAGAAGTGGGGCAGTGCCCCACAGATCCCCATCCCAGTGCACGGGCGCTGTGCAGGGATCCTGTCGCCTCTCCTTTCCGATTGGGGAAGGCACTGGTTTAGTCCCCGAGTCCGCCTGAAAGCCAGAGCAAAAAGCCAAGCCTTACTATGCCAGGAGACGGCAGTTGGCATTGAGTGTCTTCCTAGGCCACACACGCTGCTGCAGGGTTGTGGCTGTGTCTGCGTAGTTCAGCCTGGCAGGGTGAAACCTGGGTGCGACCATGGAGCCCGGGAAAGCAAGGCCCAAGAGGCACCAGCTCTCCAGCAGATCTACTTCCCTGACGCGACAGAGTGAACGCCCAAAGCCTTGTAGAGGAAGCAGCAGCGAAGTGTGGTTCAGGCCAAGCTGAAAACCTCTACGAAGTCATAGCAGTCGCTGGGAAAAAAAGAGTCGGTTCTGTGGGCTGCTGTTGCTGCTTGCTTTAGCGTAGTATTGGCAGCACGGTGGGAGAATCCCGCCTAGAGCGAAAGCCTCTTTGCCTGGGCATCCCCTCCAGGAAAGCACAGCATTCTTGGGGAAATCATAGTCGTTTCTTTGTGATGCGGATGCCGCTTGCCTGAAAGTCTCTGAAGCACGGTGTAATAAAACCGCATGGGGCGAAATCCTCTTTGCCCAGGAATCCCTTCTACCTGAGAGAGAAGCGTGGTTGCGCCTCTGGAAACAGCCTTAACAAAGGTCATGAAACAGGAGAGCCTGCATTGGCAAGAATAGTGGGTAGGTAGCAAGACAAGTGTCACCCTCTCCGTTTGCTTAGAAATTATAGTCGGTTCTGCAGGCTGCTGCTCTTGCTTGCCTAGGCCAATCTCAAGGTGGGAGAAACCACCATACAGGGAAAGCCTCATTGCCCAGTCCCCTCCTCTGGGAAAGCACAGCATTCGTTGGGAAATCTGAGTCGCTTTGTGGGATGCTGCTGCTGCTTGCCTGAGCTAGGCTCCGCAGCATGGTGGAAGAAATCCACACAGAGCGGAATTCTCTTGGCCAAGCATCCCCACTGCCTGCGAGAGCAGCGTGGATGCACATCTTGTAAGGGCCTTAAGGATAGGGACACGGCTGTCACCGTGCTCCCCAGGAGCAAGTCTGGGGAAGGAGCAGAACGCCTCCCCGGGAGAAGAGAAGGAGCCCTTGGCCTTGTTGTCGGGAAACAGTGGCAAAGCAGGAGAGGTTGCCCTGGGAAGAACAGCGGGACGGTGGCAAGAAAAGCATCACCCGCTCCCTGTGCGTACAGACGGAAGCCTGGCTTTAGGAAGCCACGAGGGGACGGTTAGGGCAGGCGCGCATACTCCACTCTCAGGATGGAGTGTGGGCAGAACGAGGCCTGTTCTGTGACTCTTCTCCAAGAGGACAGCATCTCCGAGGCCACCTGTCCCTAGAGCAGACGTGGGCTGGCCACCAGGCGCCATACCCGGAACTCGCAGATACATCTCCCTGGAAGAAAAGGCAGTCAGATGCCATCCCACTGAGAGGGAAGTGTGCTTTAGGATGGATTCACTGCAGTGTTACATCTGTTAAAGAAGGAAGCTTTTGGGTTTGACTCTGTGGTAACCGCATTAGGCGCACAAAGCTTTCCAGTCTCAGATGTGTAACCGTTAGACTATAGCAAGATCTGTTTAAGGGAAACTCCTTCATGCAGAATGTCACTTCTCACAGTGTCTTTCCAGTGGAGGAAAGAAGATAGAAAAAGGACGGACAGAGAGAACGTTGCATACCGTGAGTGAAGTACAGGCTAAACCACTTAGGCCTCTATGATGCATACTGGAAGTTCAACACCAGAGATGTTCCACAGTGTCTACCTCTTCTCAAAACACTGCCAGTATATGAGGGAACTGTGCTCCAGTAAGTTCTCACGACAGGGATGCATCTGTGCTCAGTTGAAAACTCTAGGATGTGTCTGGGTAGCAATCATGAAGTGTCTCTTACAGGCTCCTTAGAGGGGATGCGTAGGAAAGTATCTGCTCATGGAAGCTATTTCAGGTGCGTACTCATTCATAACAGTGCTTCTCCTTGGAGGAATGAAGGTAAAACCAGATGGACGAGGGGCCCATTAGGTACTGTGAGTAGAGGGCAGGCTATGGCGCTTAAGCCTGCCAAACACATATTGGATGTTCACCAACAATGGTGATCCGCACTTAGTTTCTGGGTCTAAAACGCTTCCAACACTGAGAGGGAAGTGTGCTTTAGGAGGGATTCACTGCAGTGTTACATCTGTTAAAGAAGGAAGCTTTTGGGACGGATTCTGTGGTAACCGCATTAGGCCCACATAGTTTTCCAGTCTCAGACGTCTATCCGTTAGACTATAGGAAGTTTTGTTTAAGGGAAATTCCTTCATGCGGAATGACACTTCTCACAGTTTCTTCACAGTGAAGGAAAGAAGATAGAACAAGGACGGACAGAGAGAACGTTGCAACCCGTGAGTGGAGTACAGGGCAAGGCACCTAGGCCTCTAAGATGCATACTGAAAATTCAAAACCTGGGATGTTCCACAGTGTCTACCTCTTCTCAAAAATCTTCCAATATATGAGGGAACTGTGCTACACTAAGTTCTTATGACAGGGATGAGTCTGTGCTCAGTTGGAAACTCTAGGATGTGTCTGGGTAGCCAACATGAAGTGTTTCATACAGGCCCCTAAGAGAGGATGCGTAGGAAGGTATCTGCTCAGGGAAGCTACTTCAGGTGCGTCTTCATTCATAGCAGTGTTTCTCCTTTGAGGATGAAGATAGAACAGGGAAGGGCTACGGGCACATTAGGTACTGTGAGTAAAGGGCAGGCTAGGTCGCTTAAGCCTGCCAAACACATATTGGATGTTCACCACCAGTGTTGACCCGCACTTAGTTTCTGCGTCGAAAAAGCTTCCAACACTGAGAGGGAAGTGTGCTTTAGGAGGGATTCACTGCAGTGTTACGTCTGTTAAAGAAGGAAGCTTTTGGGACTGACTCTGTGGTAACCGCATTAGGCGCACATAGCTTTCCAGTCTCAGACGTCTAACCGTTAGACTATAGCAAGTTCTGTTAAAGGTAAACTCCTTCATGAGGAATGTCACTTCTCACAGTGTCTTTCCAGTGGAGGAAAGAAGATAGAACAAGGAAGGACAGAGAGAACGATGCAAACCGTGAGTGAAGTACAGGGTAAGCCACTTAGGCTTCTATGATGCACACTGGAAGTTCAACACCGAAGATGTTCCACAGTGTCTACCTCTTCTCAAAACACTTCCAGTATATGAGGGAACTGTGCTACAGTATGTTCTCATGACAGAGATGTGTCTGTGCTCAGTTGGAAAGTGAAGGACGTGTCTCGGTAGCAACCATGAAGTGAATGATACAGGCCCCTTAGAGGGGATGCGGAGGAAGGTATCTGCTCAGGGAAACTACTTCAGGTGAGTCCTCATTCATAACAGTGTTTCTCCCTTGAGGATGAAGATAGAACATGGAAAGACTACGGGCACATTAGGTACTGTGAGTAAAGGGCTCCCTATGGCTCTTAAGCCTGCCAAACACATATTGGACGTTCACCACCATTGTTGATCCGCACTTAGTCTCTGCGTCTCAAACGCTTCCTACACTTAGAGGGAAGTGTGCTTTTGTCAGGATTCACTTCAGTGTTACGTTTGTTAAATAAGGAAGCTTTTGGGACTCTCTCTGTGGTAATTGCAAGGGGGACAAATAGCTTTCCAGTCTTAGACGTCTATCCGTTGGACTATAGCTAGTTCTTTTTAAGGGAAACTCCTTCATGCGGAATGTCACTTCTCACAGTGTCTTTCCAGTGGAGGAAAGAAGATAGAACAAGGACGGAGCAGAGAGAATGTTGCAAACAGTGAGTGATATACAGGGTAAGCCACTTAGGCCTCTATGATGCATACTGGAAGTGCAACACCGGAGATGTTCCACAGTGTCTAGCTCTTCTCAAAACACTTCAAATATATGAGGGAACTGTGCTACAGTAAGTTCTCACGACAGAGTTGCGTCTGTGCTCAGTTGGAAAATGTAGGACGTGTCTGGGTAGCAACCATGAAATGTCTGATACAGGCCCCTTAGAGGGGATGCGGAGGAAGGTATCCACTCAGGGAACCTACTTCAGGTGCGTACTCATTCATAACAGTGATTCTCCTTTGAGGAAAGATAGAACAGGGAAGGACTACGGGCACATTAGGTACTGTGAGTAAAGGGCACGCTATGGAGCTTATGCCTGCCAAACACATATTGGATATTCACCACCAGAGTTGATCCGCACAGTTTCTGCGTCGAAAATTCTTCCTACACTGAGAGGGAAGTGTGCTTTAGGAGGGATTCACTGCATTGTTACGTCTAGTAAAGAAGGAAGCTTTTGGGACTGACTCTGTGGTAACCGCAATAGGCGCACATAGCTTTCCAGTCTCAGATATCTATCCGTTGGACTATAGCAAGTTCTTTTTATGAGAAACTCCTTCATGCGGAATGTCACTTCTCACAGTGTCTTTCCAGTGGAGGAAAGAAGATAGAACAAGGAATGACAGAGAGAACATTGTAACACTTGAGTGAAGTAAAGGGTAAGGCACTTAGGCCTCTATGATGCAATCTGGATGTTCAACAACGGGGAGTTTCCATAGTGTCTACCTCTTCCAAAACACTTCCAATATATGATGGAACTGTGCTACAGTAAGTTCTCATGACAGGAATGCGTCTGTGCTCAGTTGGAAACTGTAGGACGTGTCTGGGTAGCAATCATGACGTGTCTCATCAGGCCCCTTAGAGGGGATGCATAGGAAGGTATCTACTCAGGGAAGCTACTTCAGGTGCGTACTCATTCATAACAGTTCTTCTGCTTTGAGGAATGAAGATAGAACAGGGATGCACTAGGGGCACATTAGGTACTGTGAGTAAAGGGCAGGCTATGGTGCTTAAGCCTGCCAAACACATATTGGATGTTCACCACCAGTGGTGACCCGCACTTAATTTCTGCGTAGAAAACGCTTCCAACACTGAGAGGGAAGTGTGCTTTAGGTGGGATTCACTGCAGTGTTACTTCTGTTAAAGAAGGAAGCTTTTGGGACTGACTCTTTGGTATCCGCAATAGGCGTACTTAGCTTTCCAGTCACAGACGTCTAACCTTGGACAGTAGCAAGTTCTGTTTACCGGAAACTCCTTCATGCGGAAGGTCACTTCTTTATTTTTTTTTTTCACTTTCTGAATGGAGCATTTATTGTGGCTAATCCGCATATTCACAAATGAATGTATTTTTTTCCAATTTATTTATTTTCAGAAAAACAGTATTCATTATTTTTTCACCACACCCAGTGCTCCATGTAAGCTGTGCCCTCTGTAATACCCACCACCTGTACCACAACCTCCCACCCCTCCGCCACTGCAAACCCCTCAGATTGTTTTTCAGAGTCCATAGTCTCTCATGGTTCATCTCCCCTTCCAATTTACCCAAAAGCACATACCCTCCCCAATGTCCATAACCCTAACCCCCTTCTCCCAACCCCCTTCCCCCCCGCATCCCACAGTTTGTTTCGTGAGATTAAGAGTCACTTATGGTTTGTCTCCCTCCCTATCCCATCTTGTTTCATGGATTCTTCTCCTACCCACTTAAGCCCCCATGTTGCATCACCACTTCCTCATATCAGGGAGATCATATGGTATTTGTCTTTTTCCGCTTGACTTATTTCGCTAAGCATGATACGCTCTAGTTCCATCCATGTTGTCGCAAATGGCAAGATTTCGTTTCTTTTGATGGCTGCATAGTATTCCATTGTGTATATATACCACATCTTCTTGATCCATTCATCTGTTGATGGACATCTAGGTTCTTTCCATAGTTTGGCTACTGTGGACTTTGCTGCTATAAACATTCGGGTGCACGTGCCCCTTTGGATCACTACATTTGTATCTTTAGGGTTAATTCCCAGTAGTGCAATTTCTGGGTCATAGGGCAGTTCTATTTTCAACATTTTGAGGAACCTCCATGCTGTTTTCCAGAGTGGTTGCACCAGCTTGCATTCCCACCAACAGTGTAGGAGGGTTCCCCTTTCTCCGCATCCTCGCCAGCATCTGTCATTTCCTGACTTGTTGATTTTAGCCATTCTGACTGGTGTGAGGTGATATCTCATTGTGGTTTTGATTTGTATTTCCCTGATGCCGAGTGATATGGAGCACTTTTTCATGTGTCTGTTGGCCATCTGGATGTCTTCTTTGCAGAAACGTCTGTTCATTTCCTCTGCCCTTTTCTTGATTGGATTATTTGTTCTTTGGGTGTTGAGTTTGTTAAGTTCTTTATAGATTTTGGACACTAGTCCTTTATCTGATATGTTGTTTGCAAATATCTTCTCCCATTCTGTCAGTTGTCTTTTGGTTTTGTTAACTGTTTCCTTTGCTCTGCAAAAGCTTTTGATTTTGATGAAATCCTAAAAGTACATTTTTGCCTTTGCTTCCCTTGCCTTGGCGATGTTCCTAGGAAGATGTTGCTACAGCTGAGGTTGAAGAGTTTGCTGCCTGTGTTCTCCTCAAGGATTTTGATGGATTCCTTTCTCACATTGAGGTCCTTAATCCAGTTTGAATCTGTTTTTTATGTGTGGTGTAAGGAAATGGTCCAATTTCATTTTTCTTCACGTGACTGTCCAATTTTCCCAACACCATTTATTGAAGAGGCTGTCTTTTTTCCATTGGACATTCTTTCTTGCTTTGTCAAAGATTACTTGACCATAGAGTTGAGGGTCTATTTCTGGGCTCTCTATTCTGTTCCATTGGTCTATGTGTCTGTTTTTGTGCCAGTACCATACTGTCTTGAAGACAGCTTTCTAATAAAGCTTGAAGTCCGGAATTGTGATGACACCAACTTTGGCTTTGTTTTTCAATATCCCTTTGGCTATTCGAGGTCTTTTCTGGTTCCATATAAATTTTAAAATTATTTGTTCCATTTCTTTGAAAAAGATGGATGGTACTTTGATAGGAATTGCATTAAATGTGTAGATTGCTTTAGGTAGCATAGACATTTTCACAATATTTATTCTTCCAATCCAGGAGCATGGAACATTTTTTCCATTTCTTTGTGTCTTCCTCAATTTCTTTCATGAGTACTTTATAGTTTTCTGAGTATAGATTATTAGCCTCTTTGGTTAGGTTTATTCCTAGGTATCTTATGGTTTGGGGTGCAATTGTAAATGGGATTGACTCCTTAATTTCTTTCTTCTGTCTTGTTGTTGGTGTAGAGAAATGCAACTGATTTCTGTGCATTGATCTTATATCCTGACACTTTACTGAATTCCTGTATAAGTTCTAGCAGTTTTGGAGTGGAGTCTTTTGGGTTTTCCACATAGAGTATCATATCATCTAGGAAGAGTGATAATTTGACTTCTTCTTTGCCGATTTGGATGCCTTTAATTTCCTTTTGTTGTCTGATTGCTGAGGCTAGGACTTCTAGTACTATGTTGAATAGCAGTGGTGATAATGGACATCCCTGCCGTGTTCCTGATCTTAGAGGAAAAGCTTTCAGTTTTTCTCCATTGAGAATTATATTTGCAGTGGGTTTTTCATAGATGGCTTTGATGATATTGAAATATGTGCCCTCTATCCCTACACTGTGAAGAGTTTTGATCAGGAAGGGATGCTGTACTTTGTCAAATGCTTTTTCAGCATCTATTGAGAGTATCATATGGTTCTTGTTCTTTCTTTTATTGATGTGTTGTATCACATTGACTGATTTGCGGATGTTGAACCAACCTTGCAGCCCTGGGATAAATCCCACTTGGTCGTGGTGAATAATCCTTTTAATGTACTGTTGAATCCTATTGGCTAGTATTTTGGTGAGAATTTTTGCATCTGTGTTCATCAAGGATATTGGTCTATAGCTCTCTTTTTTGATGGGATCCTTGTCTGGTTTTGGGATCAAGGTGATGCTGGCCTCATAAATTGAGTTTGGGAGTTTTCCTTCCATTTCTATTTTTTGGAACAGTTTCAGGAGAACAGGAATTAGTTCTTCTTTAAATGTTTGGTAGAATTCCCCCGGGAAGCCATCTGGCCCTGGGCTTTTGTTTGTTTGGAGATTTTTAATGACTGTTTCAATCTCCTTACTGGTTGTGGGTCTGTTCAGGCTTTCTATTTCTTCCTGGTTCAATTTTGGTAGTTTATATGTTTCTAGGAATTCATCCATTTATTCCAGATTGTCAAATTTGTTGGCGTAGAGTTGCTCATAGTATGTTCTTATAATAGTTTGTATTTCTTTGGTGTTAGTTGTGATCTCTCCTCTTTCATTCATGATTTTATTTATTTGGGACCTTTCTCTTTTCTTTTTGATAAGTCTGGCCAAGGGTTTATCAATTTTATTAATTCTTTCAAAGAACCAGCTCCTAGTTTGGTTGATTTGTTCTATTGTTTTTTTGTTTTCTATTTCATTGATTTCTGCTCTGATCTTTATGATTTCTCTTCTGTTGGGCTTAGGGTTTCTTTCTTGTTCTTTCTCCAGCTCCTTTAGGTGTAGGGTTAGGTTGTGTACCTGAGACTTTTCTTGTTTCTTGGGAAAAGCTTGTACCGCTATATATTTTCCTCTCAGGCTGCCTTTGTTGTGTCCCACAGATTTTGAACCGTTGTATTTTCATTATCATTTGTTTCCATGATTTTTTTCAATTCTTCTTTAATTTCCCGGTTGACCCATTCATTCTTTAGAAGGATGCTGTTTAGTTTCCATGTATTTGGGTTCTTTCCAAACTTCCTCTTGTGGTTGAGTTCTAGCTTCAGAGCATTGTGGTCTGAGAATATGCAGGGAATGATACCAATCTTTTGATACTGGTTGAGTCCTGATTTAGGACCGAGGATGTGATCTATTCTGGAGAATGTTCCATGTGCACTAGAGAAGAATGTGTATTCTGTTGCTTTGGGATGAAATGTTCTGAATATATCTGTGATGTCCATCTCATCCAGTGTATCATTTAAGGCCTTTATTTCCCTGTTGATCTTTTGCTTGGATATTCTGTCCATTTCCGTGAGGGGAGTGTTAAAGTCCCCCACTACTATTGTATTATTGTTGATGTGTTTCTTTGATTTTGTTATTAATTGGTTTATATAGTTGGCTGTGCCCACGTTGGGGGCATAGATATTTAAAATTGTTAGATCTTCTTGTTGGACAGACCCTTTGAGTATGATATAGTGTCCTTCCTCATCTCTTATTATAGTCTTTGGCTTAAAATCTAATTGATCTGATATAAGGATTGCCACTCCTGCTTTTTTCTGATGTCCATTAGCATGGTAAATTCTTTTCCACCCCCTCACTTTAAGTCTGGAGGTGTCTTCGGGTTTAAAATGAGTTTCTTGGAGGCAACATATAGATGGGTTTTGTTTTTTTTATCCATTCTGATACCCTGTGTCTTTTGATTGGGGCATTTAGCCCATTAACATTCAGGGTAACTATTGAGAGATATGATTTTAGTGCCATTGTATTGCCTGTAAGGTGATTGTTACTGTATATTGTCTCTGTTCCTTTCTGATCTACCACTTGTAGGCTCTCTCTTTGCTTAGAGGACCCCTTTCAGTATTTCCTGTAGAGCTGGTTTGGTGTTTGCAAATTCTTTCAGTTTTTGTTTGTCCTGGAAGCTTTTAATCTCTCCTTCTATTTTCAATGACAGCCTAGCTGGGTATTCTTGGCTGCATGTTTTTCACGATTAGTGCTCTGAAAATATCATGCCAGCTCTTTCTGGCCTGCCAGGTCTCTGTGGATAAGTCAGCTGCCAATCTAATACTTTTACCATTGTATGTTACAGACTTCTTTTCCTGGGCTGCTTTCAGGATTTTCTCTTTGTCACTAAGGCTTGTAAAGTTTACTATTAGGTGACGGGGTGTGGGCCTATTCTTATTGATTTTGAGGGGCGTTCTCTGAACCTCCTGAATTTTGATGCTCGTTCCCTTTGCCATATTGAGGAAATTCTCCCCAATAATTCTCTCCAGTATACCTTCTGCTCCCCTCTCTCTTTCTTCTTCTTCTGGAATCCCAATTATTCTAATGTTGTTTCGTCTTATGGTGTCACTTATCTCTCGAATTCTCCCCTCATGGTCCAGTAGCTGTTTGTCCCTCTTTTGCTAGCTTCTTTATTCTCTGTCATTTGGTCTTCTATATCGCGAATTCTTTCTTCTGCCTCATTTATCCGAGCAGTGAAAGCCTCCATTTTTGATTGAACTTCATTAATAGCTTTTTTGATTTCAACTTGGTTAGATTTTAGTTCTTTTATTTCTCCAGAAAGGGCTTTTATATCTCTGGAGAGGGTTTCTCTAATATCTTCCATGCCTTTTTCAAGCCCGGCTATCACCTTGAGAATTGTCATTTTGAACTCTAGATATGACATATTACCAATGTCTGTATTGATTAGGTCCCTAGCCTTCGGTACTGCCTCTTGTTCTTTTTTTTGTTGTGAATTTTTTCCGCCTTGCCATTTTGTCCAGCTAAGAGTATATGAAGGAGCAAGTAAAATACTAAAAGGGTGGCAACAATCCCAGGAAAATATGCTTTAACCAAATCAGAAGAGATCCCAAATCGTGAGGGGGGATTTCTCCCCCCTCACAATTGGGTGAGGGATCTCCTCTGATTGGGATCTCCTTTGATTGGGATCTCCCAATCTCTTCTGATTGGGATCTCTTCTGATTTGGGGATAAAAAGAGGTTCAAAAAGAAAGAAAGAAAAAAAGAAAAAATAATTTAAAAAAAGGAGATTGAATTAAAAATTCAATCAAGAATTGAAAAATGAATTAAGAAAAAAAAATATTGAAGAGATTAAGATCTCTTCTGATTTGGGGATAAAAGAGGTTCAAAAATAAAGAAAGAAAAAAAAGAATTAAAAAAAAGAAAATGAATAAATAAAGCTATAAAAAAGGAAAATATATATATTAGATAATCTAGTTAAAAAACGTTAAAAAAGAAAAGGGTAAAAGTTATAAAAAATTTTAGCAGAAGAAGAGAAAAAAAATGAAAAAGAAAAAAATTAAATTAACTGCAAGACTAAAAAATCACAGGCAGAAAGCCATGAGTTCCGTGGTTTGTTTTCTCCTCCTCTGGAATTCTGCTGCTCTCTCCTTGGTATTGAAACTGCACTCCTTGGTAGGTGAACTTGGTCTTGCCTGGATTTCTTGTTGATCTTCTGGGGGAGGGGCCTGTTGTAGTGATTCTCAAGTGTCTTTGCCCCAGGCGGAATTACACCGCCCTTACCAGGGGCCGGGCTGAGTGATCTGCTCTGCTTTGCTTTCAGGAGCTTTTGTTCCCTGAGCGCTTTCTGTAGAGTTCCGGAGGACAGGAATACAAATGGCAGCCTCCTGGTGTCTGGCCCGGAGGAGCCGCGAGCCCGGGGCCCTGCTCCCCAGTGCGCCCTCAGCGAACAGCTCCTAGTAACTCGCATCTACCTAACTCCGGCCGCGCTCAGAGCTCACCGAGCTTGCGACCGGTTCAAGGCAACTCCGAGCTGAGAGCTTACTGTCGGCTCTGTCTCTGCAGCCGGCTTTCCCGTTCCAAATCCGCAAGCTCTGCGACACTCAGACACCCTCGATCCTTCTGTGACCCCGCGGGACCTGTCATCACGACGACCCCGCATGGGCTTCGCCCTGGTTTAGCCTCCGGAGCGATGTCCCTCAGCGGAATAGACTTTTAAAAGTCCTGATTTTGTGCTCCGTTGCTCCAGCGCTTGGCGGGAGCCGGCCCCTCCCCCCGGGGTCTATCTTTCCGTCACTTTGGATTCACTTCTCCGCCAGTCCTACCTTTCAGAAAGGGGTTGTTTTTCCGTTTCTAGAATTGCTGTTCTTCTTCTCTTCGATCTGCCGATGGATTTGCACGTGTTTCCAAACTTTAGATAAGCTCTCTAGCTGATCTCCTGCTAGCTGAGGTAGTCTCAGCCTGCAGTTCTCCACCATCTTGACTCCTCCCCAAATGAATGTCCGGAGGGTCTCTTCTCACAGTGTCTTTCCAGTGAGGGAAGAAGATAGAATAAGGACGGACAGAGAGAACGTTGCAAACCGTGAGTGAAGTACAGGGTAAGGCACTTAGGCCTCTATGATGCATACGGGAAGATCAAAACCCGGGAAGTTCCACAGTGTCTACCTCTTCTCAAAACACTTCCAATCTATGATGGAACTGTGCTACAGTAAGTTCTCACGACAGGGATGCGTCAGTGCTCAGTTGGAAACTGTAGGACGTGTCTGGGTAGCAACCATGAAGTGTCTCATACAGGCCCCTTAGAGGTGATGCATAGGAAGGTATCTGCTCAGGGAACCTACTTCAGGTGTGTCTCATTCATAACAGTGTTTCTCCTTGGAGGAATGATGGTAGAACACGGATGGACTAGGGGCAATTAGGTAATGTGAGTACAGGGCAGGCTATGGCGCTTGAGCCTGCCAAACACATATTGGATTTTCACCACTAGTGGTGATCCGCACTTAGTTTCTGCGTCTAAAACGCTTCCAACACTGAGAGGGAAGTGTGCTTTAGGAGGGATTCACTGCAGTGTTACGTCTGTTAAAGAAGGAAGCTTTTGGGATAGACTTTGTGGTAACCGCAATAGGCGCACATAGCTTTCCAGTCTCCGAAATCTATGCGTTGGACTATAGCAAGTTCTGTTTAAGGGAAACTCCTTCATGCGGAATGTCACTTCTCACAAAAGAGTCGGTTCTGTGGGCTGCTGTTGCTGTTTGCCATAGCCTAGTATTGGCAGCACGGTGGTGGACTTCCACATAGAGCGAAATCCTCTTTGCCTGGGCATCCCCTTGAGGTAAGCACAGCATTCTTTGGGAAATCAGAGTTGGTTCTGTGTGATGCGTATGCCGCTTGCCTGAACATAGTCTCCGAAGCTCGGTGTAATAAACCCGCATGGAGCGAAATCCTCTTTGCCTGGGCATCCCCTCTACCTGAGAGAGAAGCGTGGTTGCGCCTGTGGAAACAGCCTTAAGGATAAGTCATGAAACAGGAGAGCCTGCATAGGCATGAATAGCGGGCGAGTGGCAAGACAAGTGTCACCCTCTCCGTTTCCTGAGAAATCAGGGTCGGATCTGCGGGCTGCTGCTCGTGCTTTTAGGCCAAGTCTCAAGGTGGGAGAAACCAGCATACAGCCAAAGCCTCTTTGCCCAGGCTTCTCCTCTGGGAAACACAGCATTCGTTGGGAAATCTGCATCGGGTTTTTGGGATGCTGCTGCTACATGCCTGAGCTAGTCTAGGCAGCACGGTGGAAGACACCCGCATGGAGCAAAATTAGCTTGGCCCTAGCATCCCCACTGCATGAGAGGGAAGCGTGGATGCAATTCTGCAAAAGTCCATAAGATTAGGGACACGGCTGTCATCGTGCTCCCCAGAGCAAGTGTGGGGAAGGAGCAGAACGCCTCCACGGGAGAAGAGAAGGAGCCGTTGGCCTTGTTGTAGGGAAACAGTCGCATATCAGGAGAACCTGCCCTGGGAAGAACAGCGGGACGGTGGCAAAGCAAGCGTCATCCGACCTTGTGCGTAGAGACGGAAGCCTGGCTTTAGGAAGACACGAGGGGACGGCTAGAGCAGGCGTGCATACTCCACTCTGAGGAAGGAGTCTGGGCAGAAGGGAGGCCTGTTCTGTGCCTCTTGTCCCAAGAGGACAGCATCTCCAAGGCCTCCTGTCCCTTGGGCGGACGTGGGCTTGCCACCAGGAGCCATACCGGAACTCGCAGATACAGCTCCCTGGAAGAAAGGGCAGTCAGGTGCCATCTCCCTCCAGATGTGGCAGCATTGGGGGCGGCAGGAGGTGTGTCGGGGAAGAAGTGGGGACAATCCCCCACAGCTCCCCATCCCAGTGCACGGGCACTGTGAAGGGATCCTGTCGCCTCTCCTTTCCTATGGGGAAGGCACTGGCCTAGTCCCCGAGTCCGACTGAACGCCAGAGCAAAAAGCCAAGCTTTAGTATGCCAGGGCATGGCAGTTGGCATGGAGTGGCATCCTAGGCCACGCACGCTGCTGCAGGGTTGTGGCTGTGTCTGCGTAGTTCAGCCTGGCATGGTGAACCCCGGGTGCGACCATGGAGCCCGGGAAAGCAAGGCCCAAGAGGCACCAGCTCTCCCACAGTTCTACCTCCCTACGCGACAGAGCGAATGCCCAAAGCCATATTGAGGAAGCAGCATCGAAGTACTGTTCAATCCAAGCTGAAAACCTCTGCGAAAGGATAGCAGTAGCTGGGAAAAGATTCGGCTCTGTGGGCTGCTGTTGCTGCTTGCTTTAGCCTAGTATTGACAGCACCCTGGGAGAATCCCGCATCGAGCGAAAGCCTCTTTGCCTGGATATCCCCTCTGGAAAGCACAGCATTCTTTGGGAAATCAGAGTCGGTTCAGTGCGATGCGGATGCCGCTTGCCTGAATATAGACTCCGAAGCACGGTGTAATAAACCCTCGTGGAGAGAAGTCCTCTTTGCCCGGTCATCCCCTCTACGTGAGAGAGAAGCGTGGCTGCGCCTGTGGAAACAGCCTTAACAAAAGGTCATGAAACAGGAGAGCCTGCATTGGCAAGAATAGCGGGCAGGTGGCAAGACAATTGTCAACCTCTCCGTTTGCTTAGAAATCAGAGTCGGTTCTGCGGGCTGCTGCTCCTGCTTTCCTAGGCCAAGTCTCAAGGTGGGAGAAACCACAATACAGCGAAAGCCTCTTTGCCCAGGCTCCTCCTCTGGGTAAGTACAGCATTCGTTGGGGAAACTGAGTGGCTTTGTGGGATACTGCTGCTTCTTGCCTGAGCTACTCTCCGCAGCTCGGTAGAAGAAACCGACATGGAGCGAAATTCTCTTGGCCCTGGCATCCACACTGCCTGAGAGAGAAGCATGGATGCACATCTGGTAAAGCCTTAAGAATAGGGACACGGCTGTCACCGTGCTCCCCAGGAGCAAGTCTGGGGAAGGAGCAGAACGACTCCCTGGGAGAAGAGAAGGAGCCGTTGGCCTAGTTGTTGGGAAACACTCGCAAAGCAGGAGAGCCTGGCCCGGGAAGAACAGCGGGACGGTGGCAAGACAAGTGTTACCCGCTCCCTGTGCGTAGAGACGGAAGCCTGACTTTAGAAAGACACGAGGGGACGGCTAGGGCAGGCGCGCATACTCCATTCTGAGGAAGAAGTCTGGGCAGAAGGCAGGCCTGTTCTGTGCCTCTGGTCCCAAGGGCACAGCATCTCCAAGGCCACCTGTCCCTAGGGCAGATGTGGCCTTTCCACCAGGTGCCATACCCGGAAGTCGCAGATACAGCTCCCTGGAAGAAAGGGCAGTCAGATGCCAACTTCCTCCAAGATGTGGCAGCGTAGGGGGTGGCAGGGTGTGTGTCGGGGAAGAAGTGGGGACATTCCCCCATAGCTCCTCATCCCAGTGCACGGGCGCTGTGCAGGGATCCAATCGCCTCTCCTTTCCTATGGGAAAGGCACTGGCCTAGTCCCCGAGTCCGCCTGAACGCCAGAGCAAAAAGCCAAGCCTTACTACGCCAGGAGATGGCAGTTGGCATGGAGTGTCATCCTAGGCCACTCACGCTGCTGCAGGGTTGTGGCTGTGTCTGCGTAGTTCAGCCTGGAAGGGGGAACCCAGGGTGCGACCATGGAGCCCGGGAAAGCAAGGCCCAAGAGGCACCAGCTCTCCCGCAGATCTACTTCCCTGACGCGACAGAGCGAACGCCCAAAGCCTTGCTAAGGAAGCAGCAGCGAAGTGCGATTCAGGCCAAGCTGAACACCTCTGAGAAAGCATAGCAGTCACTGGGAAAAAAGAGTCGGTTCTGTGGGCTGCTGTTGCTACTTGCTTTAGCCTAGTAATGACAGCACCCTGGGAGAATCCCGCATAGAGCGAAGCCTCTTTGCCGGGCATCCCCTCTAGGAAATCACAGCATTCTTGGGGAAATCCGAGTCGGTTCTGTGCGATGCGGATGCCGCTCGCCTGAACATAGTCTCCGAAGCACGGTGTAAGAAACCCGCATGGAGCGAAATCCTCTTTGCCTGGGTATCCCCTCTACCTGAGAGAGAAGCGTGGTTGTGCCTGTGGAAACAGCCTTAAAGAAAAGTCATGAAACAGGAGAGCCTGCATTGGCAAGCAAGGCGGGCAGGTGGCCAGACAAGTGTCAACCTCTCATTTTGCTTAGAAATGAGATTCGGTTCTGCGGGCTTCTGTTCGTGCTTGCCTAGGCCAAGTCTCAAGGTGGGAGAAGCCACCCTCCAGCGAAAGCCTTTTGCCCAGGCTCCTCTTCTGCGGAAGCACAGCATTCGATGGGAAATCTGTGTCGCTTTGTGGGATGCTGCTGCTTGCCTGAGCTAGTCTCCGCAGCACGGTGGAAGAAAACCGCATGGAGCGAAATTCTCTTGGCCCTAGCATCCCCACTGCCTGTAAGAGAAGCGTGGATGCGCCTTAAGATAGGGACACAGCTGTCACCGTGCTCCCCAGGAGCAGGTCTGGGGAAGGAGCAGAACGACTCCCCGGGAGAAGAGAAGGAGCCGTTGGCCTTGTTGTCAGGAAACAGTCGCATATCAGGAGAACCTGCCCTGGGAAGAACAGCGGGACGGTGGCTAGAAAAGCGTCACCCGCTCCCTGTGCGTAGAGATGTAAGCCTGGCATTTGGAAGACACGAGGGGACGGCTAGGGCGGGCACGCATACTCCACTCTGAGGAAGGTGTCTGGGAAGAAGGCAGGCCTGTTCTATGCCTCTTGTCCCAAGGGGACAGCATCTGCAAGGCCACCTGTCCCTAGGGCAGACATGGGCTTGCCACCAGGCGCCATACACGGAACTTGCAGATACAGCTCCCTGGAAGAAAGGGCAGTCAGATGCCATCTTCCTCCAAGATGTGGCAGTGTTGGGGGTGGCAGGGGGTGTGTCGGGGAAGAAATGGGGACAGTCCCCCACAGCTCCCCATCCCAGTGCACGGGCGCTGTGCAGGGATCCTGTCGCCTCTCCTTTTCTATGGGGAAGGCACTGGCCTAGTCCCCGAGTCCGCCTGAATGCCAGAGCAAAAAGCCAAGGCTTACTAGGCCAGGAGATGGCAGTTGGCATGGAGTGTCATCCTAGGCCATGCACGCTGCTGCAGGGTGGTGGCTGTGTCTGCGTAGTTCAGCCTGGCAGGGGGAACCCAGGGTGCGACCATGGAGCCCGGGAAAGCAAGGCCCAAGAGGCACCAGCTCTCCCGCAGATCTACTTCCTTGACGGAACAGAGCGAACGCCCAAAGCCTTGCTGAGGAAGCAGCAGCGAAGTGCGATTCAGTCCAAGCTGAAAACCTCTGCGAAAGCATAGCAGTCGCCGGGAAAAGAATCGGTTCTGTGGGCTGCAGTTGTTGCTTGCTTTAGCGTAGTATTGGCAGCACGGTGGGATAATCCCGCATAGAGCGAAAGCCTCTTTTCCTGGGCATCCCTTCTAGGAAAGCACAGCATTCTTGGGGAAATCAGAGTCGGTTCTGTGCTTTGGATGACGCTTGCCTGCACAGTCTCTGAAGCACGGTATATTAAACCCGCATGGAGTGAAAACCTCTTTGCCCGGGCATCCCTTCTACTTGAGAGAGAAGCAAGTTTGTGCCTGTGGAAACAGCCTTAACGAAAGCTGATGAAACAGGAGAGCCTGCATTGGCAAGAATAGCAGACAGGTGGCAAGACAAGTGTCACCCTCTCCGTTTGCTTAGAAATCAGAGTCGGTTCTGCGTGTTGCTGCTCCTGCTTGCCTAGGCCAAGTCTCAAGGTGGGAGAAACCACCATACAGCGAAAGCCTCTTGCCCAGGCTCCGCTTCTGGGGAAGCACAGCATTCGTTGGAAATCTGAGTCGCTTTGTGGGATGCTGCTGCTGCTTGCCTGAGCTAGTCTCCACAGCACGGTAGAAGAAACCCGCATGGAGCGAAATTCTCTTGGCCCTAGCATTCCCACTACCTGCGAGAGAAGCCTGAATGCACACTAGGAAAGGGCATTAAAGATACGGACACCGTGGTCACCATGCACCCCAGGAGCAAGTCTGGAGAAGGAGCAGAACGCCTCCCCGAGAGAAGAGACGGAGCCGTTGTCCCTGTTGTCGGGAAATAGTCGCAAAGCAGGAGAGCCTGCCCTGGGAAGAACAGCGGGACGGTGGCAAGACAAGCGTCACCCGTTCCCTGTGCATAGAGACGGAAGCCTTTCTTTAGGAAGACACAAAAAGACGGCTAGGGCAGGCGCGCATACTCCACTCTGAGGAAGGAGTCCTGGGCGAATCAGGCCTGTTCTGTGCCTCTTGTCCCAAGAGGACAGCATCTCTAAGGCCACCTGTCCCTAGGGCAGACGTGGGCTTGCCACCAGGCACCATACATGGAACTCGCAGATACAGCTTCCTGGAAGAAAGGGCAGTCAGATTCCATCTTCCTCCAAGATGTGGCAGCGTTGGGGGTGTCAGGGGGTGTGTCAGGGAAGAAGTGGCGACAGTCCCCCAAAGCTCCCCATCCCAGTGCACGGGCGCTGTGTAGGCATCCTGTCAACTCTCCTTTCCTATGGAGAAGGCACTGGCCTAGTCCCCGAGTACGCCTGTATGCCAGAGCAAAAAGCCAAGCCTTACTACGCCAGGAGATGGCAGTTGGCATGGAGTGTCGTCCTAGGCCACGCACGCTGCTGCAGTGGTGTGGCTGTGTATGCGTAGTTCAGCCTGGCAGGGTGAACCCAGGGTGCTACCATGGATCCCGGGAACGCAAGACCCAAAAGGCACCAGCTCTCCCGCAGATCTACTTCCCTGACGCGACAGAGCGAACACCCAAAGCCTTGCTGAGGAAGCAGCAGCAATGTGCGGTTCAGGCCAAGCTGAAAACCTCTGCAAAAGCATTGCAGTCTCTGGGAAAAAAGAGTCGGTTCTGTGGGCTGCTGTTGTTGCTTGCTTTAGCCTAGTATTGGCAGCACGGTGGGAGAATCCTGCATAGAGCGAAAGCCTCTTTGCCGGGGCATCCCCTCCTGAAAGCACAGCATTCTTGGGAAAATCCGAGTCGGTTCTGTGTGATGCGGATGCCGCTCGCCTGAACATAGTCACAGAAGCACGGTGTAAGAAACCTGCATGGAGCGAAATCCTCTTTGCCTGGGCATCCCCTCTACCTGAGAGAGAAGCGTGGTTGCGCCTGTGGAAACAGACTTAACGAAAGGTCATGAAACAGGAGATCCTGCATTGAAAGTATAGCGGGCAGGTGGCAGGACAATTGTCACCCTCTCCGTTTGCTTACAAATGAGATTCGGTTCTGCGGGCTGCTGCTGCTTGCCTAGGCCAAGTCTCAAGTTGGGAGAAGCCACCCTCCAGCAAAAGCCTCCTTGCCCAGGCTCCTCTTCTGGGGAAGCACAGCATTCGTTGGGAAATCTGAGTCGCTTTGTGGGATGCTGCTGCTTGCCTGAGCTAGTGTCCGCAGCACGGTGGAAGAAACCTGCATGCAGCGAAATTCTCTGGGCCCTAGAATCCCCAATGCCTGCAAGAGAAGCGTGGATGCACATCTGGAAAGGGCCTTAAGGATAGGGTCACGGCTGTCACCGTGCTCCCCAGGAGCAAGTCTGGGGAAGGAGTAGAATGCCTCCCCGGGAGAAGAGAAGGAGCCGTTGGCCTTGTTGTCAGGACACAGTCGCAAAGCAGGAGAGCCTGCCCCGGGAAGAACAGCGGGATGGTGGTAAGACAAGCGTCACCCGATCCCTGTGCATAGAGACAGAAGCCTGGCTTTAGGAAGACACGAGGGGACGGCTAAGGCAGGCGCGCATACTCCACTCTGAGGAAGGAGTCTGGGCAGAAGGCAGGCCTGTTCTGTGCCTCTTGTCCCAAGGGGACAGCATCTCCAAGGCCACCTGTCCCTAGGGCAGACGTGGGATTGCCACCAGGCGCCATACCCGGAACACGCAGATACAGCTCCCTGGAAGAAAGGGCAGTCAAGTGCCATCTTCCTCCAAGATGTGGCAGCGTTCGGGGTGGCCGGGCGGGTGTGTCGGGGAAGAATTGGGGACAGCCCCCCACAGTTCCCTATCCCAGTGCACGGGGGCTGTGCAGGGATCCTGTCTCCTCTCCTTTACTATGGGGAAGGCCCTGGCCTAGTCCCGAGTCCGAATGAACGCCAGAGCAGAAAGCCAAGGCTTACTAGGCCTGGAGATGGCAGTAGGCATGGAGTTTCATCCTAGGCCACGCACGCTGATGCATGGTTGTGGCTGTGTCTGCGTAGTTCAGCCTGGCAGGGGGAACCCAGGATGCGACCATGGAGCCCGGGAAAGCAAGACCCAAGAGGCACCAGCTCTCCCGCATATCTACTTCCCTGACGCGGCAGAGCAATCGCCCAAAGCCTTGCTGAGGAAGCAGCAGCGAAGTGCGCTTCAGGCCAAGCTGAAAACCTCTGCGAAAGCATAGCAGTCGCTAGAAAAAAGAGTTGGTTCTGTGGGCTGCTGTTGCTACTTGCTTTAGACTAGTATTGGCAGCACGGTGGGAGAATCCCGCATAGAGTGAAAGCCTCTTTGCCGGTGCATCCCCTCTAGGAAAGCACGGCATTCCTGGGGAAATTCGAGTCGATTCTGTGCGATGCGGATAGCGCTGGACTGAACAGCACTTTGCTGCTGCTTCCTTTCCCGTATGCAGCGAAATCCTCTTTGCACGGGCATCCCTTGGCACGGGCATCCCTTCTACCTAAGAGAGAAGCGTAGTTGCGTGTGTGGAAACAGCCTTAATGGAAGGTCATGAAACAGGAGAGCCTGCATTGGCAAGAATAGCGGGCAGGTGGCCAGACAAGTGTCACCCTCTCCGTTTGCTTAGAAATCAGAGTCGGTTCTGCGCGCTGCTCTCCTGCCTGCCTTGGCCAAGTCTCAAAGTGGGAGAAACCACCATACAGCGAAAGGCACTTTGCCCAGGCTCCCCTCTGGGAAAGCACAGCATTCGTTGGGAAATCTGAGTCGCTTTATGGGATGTTGCTGCTGCTTGCCTGAGCTAGTCTCCGCAGCACGGTGGAAGAAACCCGCATGGAGCAAAATTCTCTTGGCCCTAGCATCCCCACTGCCTGCGAGAGAAGCGTGGATGCCCATCTGGAAAGGGCCTTAAGGATTGGGACACGGCTGTCACCGTGCTCCCCAGGACTAAATCTGGGGAAGGAGTAGAACGCCTCCCCGGGAGAAGAGAAGGAGCCGTTGGACTTGTTGTCGGGAAACAGTCGCAAAGCAGAGAGCCTGCCATAGGTAGAACAGCGGGACAGTGGCAAGACAAACGTCACCCGCTCCCTTTGCGTAGAGATGGAAGCCTGGCTTTAGGAAGACACGAGGGGACGGCTAGGGCGGGCGCACATACCCCACTGTGAGGAAGGTGTCTGGGCAGAAGGCAGGCCTGTTCTGTGCCTCTTGTCCCAAGGAGAGAGCATCTCCAAGTCCACCTGTCCCTAGGGCAGACGTGGGCTTGCCACCAGGCACCATACCCGGAACTCGCAGATACAGCTCCCTGGAAGAAAGGGCAGTCAGGTGACATCCTCCTCCAAGATGTGGCAGCGTTGGGGGTCGCAGGGGATGTGTCGGGGAAGAAGTGGGGACAGTCCCCCACAGCTCCACATCCCAGTGCACGGGCGCTGTGCAGGGATCCTGTCGCCTCTCCTTTCATATGGGAAAGGCACTGGCCTCGTCCCAGAGTCCGCCTGATCTCCAGAGCAAAAAGCCAAGCCTTACGCCAGGAGATGGCAGTTGGCATGGAGTGTCATCCTAGGCCATGGACGCTGCTGCACGGTTGTGGCTGTGTCTGCGTAATTCAGCCAGGCAGGGTGAATCCAGGGTGTGACCATGGCGCCCGGGTAAGCAAGGCCCAAGAGGCACCAGCTCTCTCGCTGATCTACTTCCCTGACGCGACAGAGCGAACGCCCAAAGCCTTGCTGAGGAAGTAGCAACAAAGTGCGGTTCAGGCCAATCTAAAAACCTCTGTGAAAGCACAGCAGTCGCTGGGAAAAAAGAGTCGGTTCTCTGGGCTCCTGTTGCTGCTTGCTTTAGCCTAGTATAGGCAGCAAGGTGGGAGAATCGCGCATAGAGCGAAAGCCTCTTTGCCGGGGCATCCCCTGTAGGAAAGCACAGCATTCTTGGGGAAATCCGAGTCGGTTCTGTGCGATGCGGATGTCGCTCGCCTGACCATAGTCTCCGAAGCACGGTGTCATAAACTCGCATTGAGCGAAATCCTCTTTGCCCGGGCATCCCCTCTACCCGCGAGAGAAGCGTGGTTATGCCTGTGGAAACAGCCTTAACGAAAGGTCATGAAACAGGAGAGCCTGCATTGGCAAGAATAGCGGGCAGGTGGCAAGACAAGTGTCACCCTCTCCGTTTGCTTAGAAATCAGAGTCGGTTCTGCGTGCTTCTGCTCCTGCTTGCCTAGGCCAAGTCTCAAGGTGGGAGAAGACACCCTCCAGCGAAAGCCTCTTTGTCCAGGCTCCTCCTCTGGGGAAGCACAGCATTCGTTGGGAATTGTGAGTCGCTTTGTGGGATTCTTCTGCTGCATGCCTGAGCTCGTCTCCGCAGCACGGTGGAGGAAACCCGCATGGAGCGTAATTCTCTTGGCCCTAGCATCCCCACTGCCTCTGAGAGAAGCGTGGATGCACATCTGGAAAGGGCCTTAAGGATAGGGACAAGGCTGTCACCGTGCTTGCCCAGGAGCAAGTCTGGGGAAGGAGCAGAACGCCTCCCCGGGAGAGGAGAAGGAGCCATTGGCCTTTTTATCGGGAAACAGTCGCAAAGCAGGAGAGCCTGCCGTGGGAAGATCAGCGGGCAGGTGGCAAGAAAAGTGTCACCCTCTCCGTTTGCTTAGAAATCATAGTCGGTTCTGCGGGCTTCAGCTCCTGCTTACCGAGGTCAAGTCTCAAGTTGGGAGAAACCACCATACAGAGAAAGCCTCTTGCCTAGGCTCCTCCTCTGGGAAAACAGCATTCGTTGGGAAATCTGAGTCGCTTTGTGGGATGCAGCTGCTGCTTGCCTGAGCTAGTCTCTGCAGCACGGTCGAAGAAACCCGCATGGAGCGAAATTCTCCTGCCCTAGTATCCCCCCTGCCTGCGAGAGAAGCGTGGATGCAAATCTGGAAAGGGACTTAAGGATAGGGACACGGCTGTCACCGTACTCCCCAGGAGCAAGTCTGGGGAAGGAGCAGAACGGCTCCCCAGGAGAGGAGAAGGAGCCGTTGGCCTTGTTGTCGGGAAACAGTCGCAAAGCAGGAGAGCCTGCCCTGGGAAGAACAGCGGGACGGTGGCAAGAGAAGCGTCACCTGCTCCCTGTGCATAGAGATGGAAGCCTGGCTTTAGGAAGACACGAGGGGACGGCTAGGGCGGGCGCGCATACTCCACTCTGAGGAAGGAGTCTGGGGAGAAGGCAGGCCTGTTCTGTCCTCTTGTCCCAAGAGGACAACATCTCCAAGGCCATCTGTCCCTTGGGCAACGTGGGCTTGCCACCAGGCGCCATACCCGGAACTCGCAGAACCAGCTCCCTGGAAGAAAGGGCAGTCAGGTGCCATCTTCCTCCAAGATGTGGCAGCATTGGGGGTGGCAGCGGGTGTGTCGGGGAAGAAGTGGTTACCGACCCCCACAGCTCCCCATCCCAGTACACGGACAGTGTGCAGGGATCCTGTCGTCTCTCCTTTCCTAGGGGAAGGCACTGGCCTAGTCCCCGAGTCTGCCAGAACGGAGAGCAAAAAGCCCAGCCTTACTACGCCAGGAGATGGCAGTTAGTATGGAGTGTCATCCTAGGCCACACACGCTGCTGCAGGGTTGTGGCTGTGTCTGCGTAGTTCAGTCTGGCAGGGTGAACCCAGGGTGCGACCATGGAGCCCAGGAAAGCAAGGCCCAAGAGGCACCAGCTCTCCCGCACATCTACTTCCCTGACGCGACAGAGTGAACGCCCAAAGCCTTGCTGAGGAAGCAGCAGCGACGTGCGGTTCAGGCCATGCTGAAAACCTCTGCGAAAGCATAGCTATCACTGGGAAAAAAGAGTCAGTTCTGTGGGGTGCTGTTGCTGCTTGCTTTAGCCTAGTATTGGCAGCACGGTGGGAGAATCCCGCATAGAGCGAAAGCCTCTTTGCTTGGGCATCCCCTCTAGGAAAGCACAGCATTCCTGGGGAAATCAGAGTCGGTTCTGTGCGATGTGGATGCCGCAGGCATGAACATAGTCTCCTCAGCACGGTGTAATAAACCCGCATGGAGCGAAATCCTCTTTGCCCGGATATCCCCTCTACTTGAGAGAGAAGCGTGGTTGAGCCTGTGAAAACAGCCTTAACGAAAGGTCATGAAAGAGGAGTGACTGCATTGGCAAGAATAGCGGGCAGGTGGCAAGACAAGTGTCACCCTCTCCATTTGCTTAGAAATCAGAGTCGGTTCTGCGGGATGCTGCTCCTGCTTGCCTAGGCCAAGTCTCAAGGTGAGAGAAACCACCACACAGTGAAAGACTCTTTGCCCAGGCTCCTCCTCTGGGAAAGCACAGCATTCGTTGGGAAATCTGAGTCGCTTTGTGGGATGCAGCTGCTGCTTGCCTGAGCTAGTCTCCGCAGCACGGTGGAAGAAACCCACATGGAGTGAAATTCTGTTGTCCCTAGAATCCCCACTGCCTGCGAGAGAAGCGTGGATGCACATCTGGAAAGGGCCTTAAGGATAGGGACAAGGCTGTCACCCTGCTCCCTAGGAGCAAGTGTGGGGAATGAGCAGAACGCCTCCCCGGGAGAAGAGAAAGTGCCATTGGCGTTGTTGTAGGGAAACAGTCGCAAAGCAGGAGAGCCTGCCCTGGGAAGAACAG
This sequence comes from Neogale vison, assembly GCF_020171115.1. Lineage (NCBI taxonomy): Eukaryota > Metazoa > Chordata > Mammalia > Carnivora > Mustelidae > Neogale > Neogale vison. Next base: position 153,186,646 of record NC_058091.1, read on the forward strand.
CGGGACGGAGGCAAGGCAAGCGTCACCCGCTCCATGTGCGTAGAGACGGAAGCCTGGCTTTAGGAAGACACGAGGGACGGCTAGGGCATGTTCGCATACTCCACTCTCAGGAAGGAGTCTGGGCAGAAGGCAGGCCTGTTCTGTGCCGCTTATCCCAAGGGGAGAGCATCTCCAAGGCCACCTGTCCCTAGGGTAGACGAGGGCTTGCCACCAGGCACCATGCACGGAACTCACAGATAGAGCTCCCTGGAAGAAAGGGCAGTCAGGTGCCATCTTCCTCCAAGATGTGGCAATGTTGGCGGTGGCAGGGGTGTGTCAGGAAAGAAGTGGGGACAGTCCCCCAAAGCTCCCCATCCCAGTGCACGGGTGCTGTGCAGGGATCCTTTCGCCTCTCCTTTCCTATGGGGAAGGGACTGGCCTAGTCCCCGAGTCTGCCTGAACGCCACAGCAAAAAGCGAACCCTTACTACGCCAGGAGATGGCAGTTAGTATGGAGTGTCATCCTAGGCCACACACGCTTCTGCAGGGTGGTGGCTGTGTCTAGGTAGTTCAGCCTGGCAGGGTGAACCCAGGGTGTGACCATGGAGCCCGGGAAAGCAAGGCCCAAGAGGCACCAGTTCTCCCGCACATCTACTTCCCTGACGCGACAGAGCGAACGCCCAAAAGCTTGCTGAGGAAGCAGCAGCGAAGTGCGGTTCAGGCCAAGCTGAAAACCTTTGCGAAAGCATAGCAGTCGCTGGGAAAAAAGAGTCGGTTCTGTGGGATCCTGTTGCTGCTTGCTTTAGCCTAGTATTGGCAGCACGGTGGGAGAATCCCTCATAGAGCAAAAGCCTCTTTGCCTGGGCATCCCCTCTAGGAAAGCATAGCATTCTTGGGGAAATCAGACTCGGTTTTGTACGATGCTGATTCCGCTGGCCTGAACATAGTCTCCGCAGCACGGTGTAATAAACCCGCATGGAATGAAATCCTCTTTGCACGGGCATCCCTGTACTTGAGAGAGAAGCCTGGTTGCGCCTTCGGAAACAGCCTTAACGAAAGGTCATGAAACAGGAGAGCATGCATTGGCAAGATTAGCGGGAAGGTGGCAAGACAAGTGTCACCCACTCCGTTTGCTTAGAAATCAGAGTCGGTTCTGCGGGCTGCTGCTCCTGCTTGCCTAGGCCAAGTCTCAAGGTGGGAGAAACCACCATACAATGAAAGCCTCTTTTCCCAGGCTCCTCCTCTGGGAAAGCACAGCATTCGTTGGGAAATCTGAGTCGCTTTGTGGGATGCAGCTGCTGCTTGCCTGAGCTAGTCTCCGCAGCACGGTCGAAGAAACCCGCATGGAGCGAAATTCTCTTGGTCCTAGCATCCCCACTGCCAGCGAGAGAAGCGTGGATGCACATCTGGAAAGGGCCTTAAGGGTAGGGACACGGCTGTCACCGTGCTCCCCAGGAGCAAGTCTGGGGAAAGAGCAGAACGCCTCCCCTGGAGAAGAGAAGGAGCCGTTGGCCTTTTGTCGGGAAACAGTCCCAAAGCAGGAGAGCCTGCCCTGGGAAGAACAGCGGGATGGTGGGAAGACAAGCATCACCCGCTCCCTGTGCGTAGAGACGGAAGCCTGGCTTTAGGAAGACAGAGAAAAGTCTAGGGCAGGCGCCCATACTCCACTCTGAGGAAGGAGTCTGGGCAGAAGTCAGGCCTGTTCTGTGTCTCTTGTCCCAAGGGGACAGCATTTCCAAGGCCACCTGTTCCTAGGGCAGACGTGGGCTTGCCACCAGGCGCCATACCCGGAACTCGCAGATACAGCCCCCTTGAAAGAAAAGGTAGTCAGATGCCATCTTCCTCCAAGATTGGCAGCGTTGGGGGTGAGTCGGAGAAGAAGTGGGGACCGTCCCCCACAGCTCCCCATCGCAGTGCACGGGCGCTGTGCAGGGATCCTGTCGCCTCTCCTTTTCTATGGGGAAGGCACTGGCCTAGTCCCCGAGTCCGCCTGAACGCCAGAGCAAAAAGCCAAGCCTTACTACGCCAGGAGATGGCAGTTGGCATGGAGTGTCATCCTAGGCCCGCACGCTGCTGCAGGGTTGTGGCTGTGCCTGCGTAGATCAGCCTGGCAGGGTGAACCCAGGGTGCGACCATGGAGCCCGGGAAACCAAAGCCCAAGAGGCACCAGCTCTCCCGCAGATCCACCTCCCTGAAGCGACAGAGCGAACGCCCAAAGCCTTGCTGAGGAAGCAGCAGCGAAGTGCGGTTCAGGCCAAGCTGAAAACTTCTGCGACATCATAACAGTCGCTGGGAAAAAAGAGACGGTTCTGTGGGCTGCTGTTGCTGCTTGCTTTAGCCTAGTATACGCAGCACGGTGGGAGAGTCCCGCAGAGCCAAAGCCTCTTTGCCTGGGCATCCCCTCTAGGAAAGCACAGCATTCTTGGGGAAATCAGAGTCGGTTTTGTGCGATGCGGATGCCGTTTGCCTGAAAGTCTCCGAAGCATGGTGTAATAAACCCGCATGGGGCGAAATCCTCTTTGCCCGGGCATCACCTCTACCTGAGAGAAAAGCGTGGTTGCACCTGTGGAAACAGCCTTAACGAAAGGTCATGAAACAGGAGAGCCTGCATTGGCATGAATAGCGGGCAGATGGCAAGACAAGTGTCACCGTCTCCGTTAGCTTAGAAATCAGAGTCGGTTCTGCGGGCTGCTGCTCCTGCTTGCCTAGGCCAATCTCAAGTTGAGAGAAACCACCCTCCAGCAAAAGCCTCTTTGCCCAGGCTTTTCCTCAGGGAAAGCACAGCATTCTTTGGGAAATCTGAGTCGCTTTGTGGGATGCTGCTGCTGCTTGCCTGAGCTAGTCTCCGCAGCACAGTGGAAGAGAACCGCATGGAGCGAAATTCTCTTGGCCCTTGCATCGACACTGCCTGCGATAGAAGCGTGGATGCCCATCTGGAATGCGCCTTAAGGCTAGTGACACGGCTGTCACCGTGCTCCACAGGAGCAAGTCTGGGAAAGGAGCAGAACGCCTCCCCGGGAGAAGAGAAGGAGCCGTTGGCCTGTTGTCGGGAAACAGTCGCAAAGTAGGAGAGCCTGCCCTGGGAAGAACAGCGGGACGGTGGCAGGACAAGCGTCACACGCTCCCTGTGCATAGAGACGGAAGCCTGGCTTTAGGAAGACACGAGGGACGGCTAGGGAAGGCGCGCATACTCCTCTCTGAGGTAGGAATCTGGGCAGAAGGCAGGACTGTTCTGTGCCTCTTGACCCAAGGGGACAACATCTCCAAGGCCACTTGTCCCTAGGGCAGACGTGGGACTGCCACCAGGCGCCATAACCGGAACTCGCAGATACAGCTCCCTGGAAGAAAGGGTAGTCAGATGCCTTCTACCTCCAAGATTGGCAGCGTTGGGTGTGTGTTGGGGAAGAAGTGGGGAAAGACCCCAGAGCTCCCCATCCCAGGGCACGGGTGCTGTGCAGGGATCCTGTCGCCTCTCCTTTCCTATGGGGAAGGCACTGGCCTAGTCCCCGAGTCCGCCTGAACGCCAGAGCAAGAAGCCAAGCCTTACTACGCCAGGAGATGGCAGTTGGCATGGAGTGTCATCCTAGGCCACACACGCTGCTGCAGGGTTGTGGCTGTGTCTGCGTAGTTCAGCCTGGCAGGGTTAACCCAGGGTGCGACCATGGAGCCCGGAAACCAAGGCCCAATTGGCACTAGCTCTCCCGCTGATCTACCTCCCTGACGCGACAGAGCGAACGCCTGAGCCTTGCTGAGGAAGCAGCAGCGAAGTGTGGTTCAGGCCAAGCTGAAAACCTCTGCGAAATCATAGCAGTCTCTGCGAAAAAAGAGTCGGTTCTGTGGGCTGCTGTTGATGCTTGCTTTAGCCTAGTATTGGCAGCACGGTGGGAGAATCCCGCATAGAGTAAAAGCCTCTTTGCCTGGACATCCCCTCTAGGAAAGCACAGCATTCTTGGGGAAATCAGAGTCCGTTCTGTGCGATGCGGATGCCGCTTGCCTGAAAGTCTCCGAAGCACGGTGTAATAAACGGGCATGGGGCGAAATCCCCTTTGCCCGGGCATCCCCTCTACCTGAGAGAGAAGCGTGGTTGAGCCGGTTTTAACAGCCTTATCGAAATGTCATGAAACAGGAGAGCCTGCATTGGCAAGAATAGCGGGCAGGTGGCAAGACAAGTGTCACCCTCTCCATTTGCTTAGAAATCAGAGTCGGTTCTGAGAGCTGCTGTTCCTGCTTGCCTAGGCCAATCTCAAGGTGGGAGAAACCACCATACAGCGACAGCCTCTTTGTCCAGGCTCCTCCTCTGGGAAAGCACAGCATTCATTTGGAAATCTGAGTCGCTTTGTGGGATGCTGCTGCTTCTTGCCTGAGCTAGTCTCCGCAGCATGGTGGAAAAAACCCGCATGGAGCGAAATTCACTTGGCCCTAGCATCCCCACTGCCTGCGAGAGAAACGTGGATGCACATTTGGAAAGGGCCTTAAGGATAGGGACACGGCTGTCACCGTGCTCCCCAGAAGCAAGTCTGGGGAAGGAGCAGAACGCCTCCCCGGTAGAAGAGAAGGTGCCATTTGCCTTGTTGTCGGGTACAGTCGCAAAGCAGGAGAGCCTGCCCTGGGAAGAACAGCGGGATGGTGGCAAGACAAGCGTCCCCACTCCCTGTGCGTAGAGATGGAAGCCTGGCTTTAGGAAGACACGAGGGGACGGTTAGGGTAGGCGCGCATTTTCCACTCTGAGGAAGGAGTCTGTGCAGAAGGCAGGCCTGTTCTGTGCCTCTTGTCCCAAGTGGACAGCATCTCCAAGGCCACCTGTCCCTAGGGCAGACGTTGGCTTGCCACCAGGCGCCATACCCTGAACTCGCAGATACAGCTCCCTGGAAGAAAGGGCAGTCAGATGCCATGTTCCTCCAAGATGTGGCAGCCTTGGGGGTGGCAGGGTGTGTGTCGTGGAAGAAATGGGGAAAGTCCCCACAGCTCCCCATCCAGTGCACGGGAGCTGTGCAGGGATCCTTTCGCCTCTCCTCTCCTATGGGGAAGGCACTGGCCTAGTCCCCGAGTCCGCATGAACGGCAGAGCAAAAAGCCCAGCCTTACTACGCCAGGAGATGGCAGTTGGCATGGAGTGTCATCCTAGGCCACGCACGCTGCTGCAGGGTTGTGGCTGTGTCTGCGTTGTTCAGCCTGGCAGGGTGAACCCAGGGTGCGACCATGGAGCCCGGGAAAGCAAGGCCCAAGAGGCACCAGCTCTCCCACAGATCGACTTCTCTGATGCGACACCGCGAATGCCCAAAGCCTTGCTGAGGAAGCAGCAGCAAAGTGCGGTTCAGGTCAAGCTGAAATCCTCTGCGAAAGCATAGCATTCGCTGGGAAAAAAGAGTCGGTTCTGTGGGCTGCTGTTGCTGCTTGCTTGAGCCTATTGTTGGCAGCACGGTGGGAGAATCCCTCATAGAGCAAAAGCCTCTTTGCCTGGGCATCCCCTCTAGGAAAGCACAGCATTCTTTGGGAAATCAGAGTCGGTTTTGTGCGATGCGAATGCTGCTTGCCTGAACATAGTCTCCTCAGCACGGTGTAATAAACCCGCATGGAGCGAAATCCTCTTTGCCCGGGCATCCTCTCTACCTGAGAGAGAAGCGTGGTTGCGCCTGTGGAAACAGCCTTAACGAAAGATCATGAAACAGGAGAGACTGCATTGGCAAGAATAGCGGGCAGGTGGCAAGACAAGTGTCACCCTCTCCGTTTCCTTAGAAATCAGAGTCGGTTCTGTGGGCTGTTGCTCCTGCTTGCCTAGGCCAAGTCTCAAGGTGGGAGAAACCACCATACAGCGAAAGACTCTTTGCCCAGGCTCCTCCTCTGGTAAAGCACAGCATTCGTTGGGAAATGTGAGTCGCTTTGTGGGATGCGGCTGCTGCTTGCCGGAGCTAGTCTCCGCAGCATGGTGGAAGAAACCCGTATGGAGCGAAATTCTCTTGGCCCTAGCATCCCCATGCCTGCAAGAGAAACGTGGATGCACCTCTGGAAAGGACCTTAAAGATAGGGACACGGCTGTCACCGTGCTCCCCAGGAGCAAGTCTGGGGCAGGAGCAGAACGCCTCCCCGGGAGAAGAGAAGGATCCGTTGGCCTTGTTTCGGGAAACAGTCGCAAAGCCGGAGAGCCTGCCCTGGGAGAACAGCGGGACGGTGGCAAGACAAGTGTCACACGCTCCCTGTGCGAAGAGACGGAAGCCTGGCTTTAGGAAGACACGAGGGACGGCCAGGGCAGGTGGGCATACTCCACTCTGAGGAAGGAGTCTGGGTAGAAGGCAGGTCTGTTCTGTGCCTCTTGTCCCAAGGGGACAGCATCTCCAAGGCCACCTGTTCCTAGGGCAGACGTGGGCTTGCGACCAGGCGCCATACCCGGAACTCGCAGATACAGCTCCCTGTAAGAAAGGGCAGTCAGATGCCATCTTCCTCCAAGATGTGGCAGCGTTGGGTGTGGCAGGGTGTGTGTCGGGGAAGAAGTTGGGAAAGTCCCCACTGCTCCCCATCCCAGTGCACGGGCGCTTTCAGGGATCCTGTCGCCTCTCCTTTCCTATGGGGAGGCACAGGCCTAGTCCCCGAGTCCGCTTAAATGCTAGAGCAAAAAGCCCAGCCTTTTGGGGTCATGCAGGTTTCTCTCAATTCGAGGCTTGTCCAAAGCGCCGAAATGCACCGTGTGCACCGTGTCATGAGGCGGAGGCGTTGCCACGGAACTCAGATTTCCCAAGAGGGAGGCACAGAGGGACAGGAACCTAGAAGCAGAAGGCTCTGAAGCCGGCGAAATTTCGAGCCCGAATATCGGGGCAGCCATAGCCCCATGAGACTGTACCAAGGACGGGACCCCCGCCGGCCGAGAAGCAGTCGGCATCGGCCTCGGCGAAGTCTGCCGCGCTGAGGGCTCCTTGCGGGGTTCGTGAGAGAGCTCTCGCGATGCCAGGCCAGGCAAGGCCCTGGGGGGCGGCCCTGCAGTCGTGTGACTCCCGAAACGAGTTTGCATGGCGTTTTCCGGCCAATTCTAACGGGATCGGTTTGGGTAGAACCCTCGAGGGAATTGACCGGCATTGGGCAGCCCTGCGGAACGCCCTGCTCTCCATGTCCCAGGGCCGTTACTCGCCCCGAGCTTGGGGCGGACGCCCGGAAAATGCGCGAAAACGTCACGGCTCACCCGGGGCCCCGGCGATGGGGAGCGTCACGGAGCAGAGTTGAAGGACGGGTGGCGGCCGGGCCTACGTTTCCCACTTTAGGGAGGATCGTGTGCCATAGAATGGGGCTGACCTCAGTGGGGGAACGCAGGTTTCTCCCGCTCTGAGGTTGTCTGAAGCGCCGAAAGGCACCGTTGGCACCAATGTGGGAGGGGGAGGCGTGGCCCCGGGACTCAGGGTTCCCCAGATGGAAGCACAGAGGGTCAGGAACCCAGAAGCAGACGGCCGGGTAGCAGGCGAGACTGTGAAGCCGGGCTTCGTGGCGGGCCAGGCCTCATGGTACAGCGCCAGGGAGAGGACCCCCACAGGAGGATTAGCAGGAGGCATCGGCCTCGCCACAGCCTGCCTCTCGGAGGGCTTCCAAGCGGGGTTGGAGGGCGATGGCTTTCATTGCACGGCAGGCCCGGGGGTCGGCTGTGCAAAAGTGCGGCAACCGAAGCGAGTTCGCCGTGCGTTTTCCTGCCAATTCGCACGAGCGTTCTGCCGAAACAGGATCGGTTTGGGCAGAACGCTCGTGAGAATGGACTGGCGTAGGGAATTCCTGCGGACCTCGCTGCACTCCGTGGCCCAGGGCCCCTTCTCTCCCAGGGCATGCTGCGGCCCCCGGAAAATGCCAGGTTCGCCCGGGCCCACCAGGGGGCGCCGGCGCACGGGAACGATCCCAGAGCAGAGTTGCCGGACGAGTGGCGGCAGGGCATGCGCCTCCGTCTTTTCGGACTGATGGGGCACGCAAGGTTGGGGCAGTCCGCATTTTGTTCATTGAGGTTTCTCTCAGTCCGAGGCTTGACCGAAGCGCCGATATGCACTATTGGGGCTGAGATGGGAGGACAAGGCGTGGCCGAGGGACTCAGAATCCCCCAAATGGAGGCACAGAGGGACACGACCCCAGAAGCCGAAGGCTGGGACGCAGGTGAAATATCAAGCCCGAGTCTCGGGGCAGCCCTGGCCCCATGGCACGGCGCTAAGTAGGGGACACCAGCGCCGAGGAGTAGGAGGCGTCGGCCTCGCCTCAGCCTGCCTCGCGGAGGGCTTCCTGGCGAGGTTCGTGCGCGAGCGCTCGCGATGCCAGTTCAAGCCCCGGGGGGCTGACCTGCGGAAGAGCTGCGCCCGAAGCAATTTCGCCGCGCGTTTACCGGCCAATTCTCACGAGCGTTCTGCCCAAACCAGGATCGGTTAGGGCAGAACGCTCGTGAGAATTGGCAAGCGTTGGGCAACCCTGCGGAACGCCCGGCTCTCCCTGGCCCAGGGACCCTTCTTGCCCAGGGCATGCTGGGCCGCCTGAAAACCCGAGGAAACGACTCTGCCCACCAGAGGGCGCCGGCTCACGGGAGCGTTCCCGGAGCAGAGTATCAGGGCTGGTGGGGGCAGGGCGTGGGCCTACGCCTTTTCAGGCTGATGGAGCGCCCAGGGATGGCGCTCTCCTCAGTTGGGTCATGCAGGTCTCTCTCGCTTCGAGGCTTGTCCGAAATGCAGAAATGCACCGTTTGCGTCGGGGCGTGAGGCGGAGGTGTTGCCACGGAACGCAGGATTCCCAAGAGGGAGAGACAGAGGGACAGGAGCCAGGAAGCAGAGGGCTGGGAAGCAGGCAAAATTTAGAGCCCGAGTCTCAGGGAAGCCCTGTCCCCATGGGACTGCGCCAAGTAGAGGACCCCTGCCAGCCGAGAAGCAGGAAGCATCGGCCTCTCCGCAGACTGCCGCGCAGAGGGCTCCTTGGCGGGGTTCGTGAGCGATATCTCACGATGCCGGGCCAGGCCCTGGGGGGCGGCCCTGCAGACGTGTGACGCCCGAAGCAAGTTCACAAGGCGTTTTCTGGCCAATTCTCACGAGCGTTCTGCATAAACCGGTATCGGTTTGGGCAGAGCGTTCCTGAGAATTGGCCGGTGTTTCGCAGCCCTGCGGACTGCCCTGCTCTCCATGGCCCAGGGCCGGTTCTCGCCCAGAGCATGGGGCGGCCCAAGCGCGAAAACGTCGCGGCCCACCAGGAGGCCCCGGCACTGGGGAGCGTTCCCGGAGCAGAGTTGAAGGACGGGTGGCGGCCAGGCCTAAGCTTCTGACTTAAGGGAGGATCGGGCGCACAATGATGGGGTTGACCTCAGTGGGGGCACGCAGGTTTCCCTCGCTCTGAGGTTGTCCGAAGCGCCTAAAGGCACCGTTAGCGCTGGTGTGGGAGGGGGAACGTGGCCGTGGGACTCTGGGTTCCCCAGATGGAGGAACCGAGGGATAGGAACCCAGAAGCAGACGGCCGGGTAGCAGGCGAAACTGCGAGGCCAGGCTATGTGGCGGTCCCGGCCCCATGGAACAGCGCAACGGAGAGTACCCCCGCAGGAGGATTAGCAGGAGGCGTCGGCCTCGCCACAGCCTGCCTCGCAGAGGGCTTCCTGGCGGGGTTTGTGCGCGATGGCTCGCAATGGAACGCCAGGCCCGGGGGGGGCTGCAGCGTGCAGAAGTGCGGTGCCCGAAGCCAGTTCGCCGGGTGTTTTCCTGCCAATTCTCACGAGCTTTCTGCCCAAACAGGATCGGTTTGGGCAGAACGCCCGTGAGAATGGGCCGGCGTAGGGCAGTCCTGTGGACCTCCCTGCACTCCGTTGCCCAGGGCCCCTTCTCTTCCAGGGCATGCTGCGGTCCCCGGAAAATGCTGGAATCGCCGGTGCCCACCAGGGGGCGCCGGCGCAGGGGAACGATCCCAGAGCAGAGTTGACAGACAAGTGGCGACAGGGCATGCACCTCCGTCTTTTCGGGCTGATGGGGCACCCAAGGATGGGGCTGTCCGCATTTTGTTCATTGAGGTTTCTCTCTCTCCGCGGCTTGACCGAAGCGCCTATATGCACTACTGGGGCCGGGATGGGAGGGTTAGGCGTGGCCGAGGGACTCAAGATTCGCCAGATGGAGGCACAGAGGGACCCTAACCCGGAAGCCGAAGGCTGGGACGCAGGTGAAATATCAAGGCCGAGTCGGGGCAGTCCTGGCCCCATTGGACGGCGCTAAGTAGGGGACACCAGCGCGGAGGAGCAGGAGGCGTCGGCCTTGCCTCAGCCTGCCTCGCGGAGGGTTTCCTGGCGAGGTTTGTGCGCGAGCACTCCCGATGCCAGGAGAAGCCCCGGGTGGCGGACCTGCGGACGTGCTAGCCCGAAGCCAGTGCTCCGGACGTTTTCCGGCCCATTCTCACGAGCGTTCTTCCCAAACCGGGGTTGGTTTGGGCAGAACGCTCGTGAGAATTGGCCAGCGATGGGCAGACCTGTGGACCGCCCGGCTCTCCGTGGCTCAGGGCCCCTTCTCGCCCAGTGCATAATGAGGCCGCCTGGAAAACGCGAGGAAACGAAGTGGCCCATCAGGTGCCGCCGGCGCACGGGAGTGTTCTTGGAGCAGAGTTGAGGGGCAGGGGTGAGGCAGGGCATGCCCCTCCGACTTTTCGGGTTGATGAGGCGCCCAAGATGGGGCCATCCTCAGTTGGAACATGCAGGTTTCTCTCGCTTCGAGGCTTCTCCGAAGCGCCGAAATGCACCGTTTGCGCCAGGGCGTGAGGCGGAGGCGTTGCCACGGAACTCAGGATCCCAAGAGGGAGGCACAGAGGGACAGGACCCCGGAAGCAGAAGGCTGGGAAGCCGGCGAAATTTCGAGCCCGAATCTCAGGACACACCTGGCCCCATGGAACTGCGCCAAGTAGGGGACCCCCGCCGGCAGAGAAGCAGTAGGCATCGGACTCGCCGATGTCTGCCGCGGGGAGGGCTCCTTTGCAGTATTCGTGAGCGAACTCTCGCAATGTCGGGCCAGGCCAGGCCCTGGGGGCCGGCCCTGCAGACGTGTGACACCCGAAACGAGTTTGCATGGCGTTTTCCGGCCAATTCTCACGGGATCGGTTTGGGCAGAACCCTCGTGGGAATTGACCGGCGTTGGGCACCCCTGCGGAATGCCCTGCTCTCCATGGCCCAGGGCCGTTACTCGCCCCGAGCTTTGGGCGGCCGCCCGGAAAATGCGCGAAAACGTCGCTGCCCACCCGGGTGCCCCGGCGCTGTGAACATTCCCGGAGCAGAGTTGAAGGACTGGTGGCGGCCGTGCCTTCGTTTCCCACTTTAGGGAGGTTGGTGTGCCCAAGGATGGGGCTGACCTCAGTGGGGGCATGCAGGTTTCTCTCGCTCTGAAGTAGTCCGAAGCTCAGAAAGGCACTGTAGGCGCCGGTGTGAGAGGTGGAGGCGTGGCCCTGGGACTCAGGGTTCCCCAGATGGAGGCACCGAGGGACAGGAACACAGAAGCAGACGGCCGGGTAGCAGGCGAGACTGCGAAGCCGGGCTTCGTGGCGGGCCAGGCATCATGGAACAGCGCCAGGGAGAGGACCCCAGCAGGAGGATTAGCAGGAGGCATCGGCCTCGCCACAGCCTGCCTCGCGGAGGGCATCCTGGCGGGGTTGGAGCGCGATGGCTCGCAATGGGACGCCAGGCCCGAGGCGGCGCCCGTGAAGAAGTGCATTGCCAGAAGCGAGTTCGCCGGGCGTTTTCCTGCCAATTCTCACGAGCGTTCTGCCCAAACAGGATCGGTTTGGGCAGAGCGCTCGTGAGAATTGGCCGGCGTTTCGCAGCCCTGCGGACTGCCCTGCTCTCCATGGCCCAGGGTCGGTTCTCACCCGGAGCATGGGGCGGCCTCCCGGAATGCGCGAAAACGTCGCGGCCCACCAGGAGGCCCCGGCACTGGGGAGAGTTCCCGCAGCAGAGTTGAAGGACGGGTTGCGGACGGGCCTTCGCTTCTGACTCGAGGGAGGATCGGGCGACCAAGGATGGGGCTGACCTCAGTGGGGGCACGCAGGTTTCTCTCGCTCTGAGGTTGTCCGAAGCGCCAAAAGACCGCCGGTGTGGGAGGGGGAACGTGGCCGTGAGACTCATGGTTCCCCAGATGGAGGCACCGAGCGATAGGAACCCAGAAGCAGACGGCTGGGTAGGAGGTGAAACTGTGAGCCCGGGCTTCTTGGCGGGCCCAGCCCAATGGAACAGCGCAAGCGAGAGGACCCCCGCAGGGGGATTAGCAGGAGGCGTTTGCCCTGCCTCACGGAGGGCTTTCTGGCGGGGTTGGAGCGCGATGGCTCGCCATGACACGAGATGAAAGGGGGGCGGCCATGCAGAGGTGCAGCGCACGAAGCCAGTTCGCTGGGTGTTTTACTGCCAATTCTCACCAGCGTTTGCCCAAACCTGGATCGGTTTGGGCAGAAAGCTCGTGAGAATTGGCAGGCGTTGGGCAGTCCTGCGGACCTCCCTGCTCTCCGTGGCCCAGGACCCCTTCTCTCCCAGGGCATGCTGCGGCCCCCGGAAAATGGCTGAAACGCCGGGGCCCTACAGTGGGCGCCGGGACAGGCGAGCGTCCCAGAGCACAGTTGACTTACGAGTGGCGGCAGAGCATGCGCCTCCGTCTTTTCGGGCTGATGGAGCACCCAAGGATGGGGCTGTCCACAGTTGGGTCATGCATGTTTCTCTCTCACCAAGGCTTGTCCGAAGCGCCGATATGCACCATTGGGGCCGGCATGGGAGGGTGAGGCGTGGGCTTGGGACTCAGGACTCCCCAGATGGAGGCACAGAGGGACAGGACCCCGGAAGCTGAAGGCTGGGAAGCAGGTGAAATATCGAGCCCAAGTCTCGGGGCAGCCCTGGCCCCATGGGACGGCGCTAAGTAGGGGACACCAGCGCCGAGGAGCAGGAGGCATCGGCCTCGCCTCAGCCTGCCTCACGGAGGGCTTCCTGGCGAGGTTTGTGCGCGAGCGCTTGCGATGCCAGCACAAGCCCTTGGGGGGCGGACCTGCGGAGGAGCTAGTCCAAAGCGAGTTCGGCGGGCGTTTTCCGGCCCATTCTCACGAGCGTTCTGCCCAAACCGGGGTTGGTTTGGGCAGAACGCTCGTGAGAATTGGCCAGCGATGGGCAGACGTGCGGACTGCCCGGCTCTCTGTGGCTCAGGGCCCCGTCCAGCCAGGTGCATACTGAGGCCGCCTGGAAAACGCGAAGAAACGACGTGGCCCATCAGGTGGCGCCGGCGCCCGGGAGCGTTCTTGGAACAGAGTTGAGCGGCGGGTGGGGGCAGGGCATGCGCCCCTGACATTTCTGGTTGATAGGGCGCCCAAGATGGGGCTCTGCTCAGTTGGGTCATGCAGGTTTCTCTGTCTTCGAGGCTTGTCCGAAAAGCCGAAATGCACCGTTTTCGCCCGGGCGTGAGGCAGAGGCGTTGCCATGGAACTCAGGATTCCGAAGAGGGAGGCACTGAGGGACAAGACCCCGGAAGCTGAAGGCTGAGAAGCAGGTGAAATATCGAGCCCGAGTCTCGGGGCAGCCCTGGCCCCATGGGGCGGCGCTAAGTAGGGGACACCAGCGCCGAGGAGAAGGAGGCGTCGGCCTCGCATCAGCCTGCCTCACGGAGGGCTTCCTGGCGAGGTTTGTGCGTGAGCGCTCGCGATGCCAGGACAAGCCCCGGGTGCTGCGAACCTTCGGACGAGCGAGCACGAAGCGAGTTCGCCGGGCGTTTTCCGGCCTATTCCCACGAGCGTTCTGCCCAAACCGGGGTTCGTTGGGGCAGAACGCACGTGAGAATTGGCCAACGATGGGCAGACCTATGGACCGCCAGGCTCTCCGTGGCTCAGGGCCCCTTCTCGCCCAGTGCATAATGCGGCCACCTGGAAACGCGAGGAAACGATGTGACTCATCAGGTGGCACCGGCGCCCGGCAGCATTCTTGGAACAGAGTTGATCGGCGGGTCGGGGCAGAGCATGCGCCTCCGACTTTTCGGGTTAATGGAGCGCCCAAGATGGGGCTGTCCTCAGTTGGGTCATGCAGGTTTCTCTCGCTTCGAGGCTTGTCCGAAGCGCCGAAATGCACCGTTTGCGCCGGGGCGTGAGGCGGAAGCGTTACCACGGAAATCAGGATTCCCAAGAGGGAGGGACAGAGGGACAGGACCCCGGAAGCGGAAGGCTGGGAAGCCGGCGAAATTTCGAGCCCGAGTCTCGGACAACCCTGGCCCCATGGGACTGCGCTAAGTAGGTGACCCCCGCCGGCTGAGAAGCAGTAGGCATCGGCCTCGCCGACGTCTGCCGCGCTGAGGGCTCCTTGGCAGGGTTCGTGAGCGAGCTCCCGCGATGCCGGGTCAGGCCAGGCCCTGGGGGGCGGCCCTGCAGACTTGTGACACCCGAAACAAGTTCGCATGGCCTTTTCCAGACAATTCTCACGGGATCGGTTTGGGCATAACCCTCGTGGGAATTGGCCACCGTTGGGCAGCCCTGCGGAAGGCCCTGCTCTCCATGGCCCAGGGCCGTTACTCGCCCCGAGCTTGGGGCGGCCACCCGGAAAATGCGCGAAAACGTCACTGCCCACCCGGGCGCCCCGGTGCTGGGGAGCATTCCCGGAGCAGAGTTGAAGGACGGGTGGCGGCCAGGCTAACCTTTCCGACTTTAGGGAGGATCGTGTGCCCAAGGATGGGGCTGACCTCAGTGCGGGCACGCAGGTTTCTCTCGCTCTGAGGTTGTCCGAAGCGCCGAAACGCACCGTGGGCGCCGATGTGGGATGGAGAGGCGTGGCCCCGGGATTCAGGGTTCCCCAGATGGAGGCACCGAGGGACAGGAACCCAGTAGCAGACGGCCGGGTAACAGGCGAGACTGCGAGGCTGAGCTTCGTGGTGGGCCAGGTCTCCAGGAACAGCGCCAGGGAGAGGACCCCTGCAGGAAGATTAGCAGGAGGCGTCGTCCTCCCCACAGCCTGCCTCGCAGAGGGCTTCCTGGCTGGGTTGGAGCGCGATGGATCGCAATGGAACGCCAGGCCCGAGGGGGCGGCGGCCGTGCAGAAGTGCGGCGCCCGAAGCCAGTTCGCCGGGCGTATTCCTGCCAATTCTCACGAGCGTTCTGCCCAAACAGGATCGGTTTGGGAAGAACGCTCGTGAAAATGGGCCGGCGTAGGGCAATCCTGCAGACCTCCCTGCACTCCGTGGCCCAGGGCCCCTTCTCTCCCAGGGCATGCTGCGGCCCAGAAAATGCCAGAATCGCCGGTGCCCACCAAGGGGCGTTGGCGCAGGGGAACGATGCCAGAGCAGAGTTGACGGACGAGTGGCGGCAGGGCATGCGCCTCCGTCTTTTCGGGCTGATGGGGCACCCAAGTTTGGGGCTGTCCCCATTTTGTTCATTGAGGTTTCTCTATCTCCGAGGCTTGACCGAAGCGCCAATATGCACCATTGGGGCCGGGATGGGGGGGCTAGCCGTGGCCGATGGACTCAGGATTCCCCAGATGGAGGCACAGAGGGACACGACCCCGGAAGCCGAAGGCTGGGACGCAGGTGAAATATCAAGCCCGAGTCTCGGGGCAGCCCTGGCCCCATGGGACGGCGCTAAGTAGGGGACACCAGCGCCGAGGAGCAGGAGGCGTTGGCCTCGCCTCAGCCTGCCTCGCGGAGGGCTTCCTGGCGAGGTTCGTGCGCGAGCGCTCGCGATGCCAGGACAAGCCCCGGGGGGCTGACCTGCGGAAGATCTGCGCCCGAAGCGAGTTCGCCGCGCGTTTTCCGGCCAATTCTTACGAGTGATCCCTAACCGGGATCGGTTAGGGCAGAACGCTCGTGAGAATTGGCCGGCGTTTTGCAAGCCTGCGGACCGCCCGGCACTCCGTTTCCCAGGGACCCTTCTTGCCCAGGGCATGGGGCGGCTGCCTGAAAACCCGAGGAAACGACTCTGCCGACCAGAGGGCACCGGCGCACGAGAGCGTTCCCGGAGAAGAGTATCAGGGCGGGTGGAGACAGGGCGTGCACGTCTTTACAGGCTGATGGAGCCCCCAAGGATTGCGCTGTCCTCAGTTGGGTCATGCAGGTCTCTCTCGCTTCGAGGCTTGTCTGAAATGCAGAAATGCACCGTTTGCGCCGGGGCGTGAGGCGGAGGCGTTGCCACGGAACTCAGGATTCCCAAGAGGGTCACGCAGGTCTCTCTCGCTTCAAGGCTTGTCCGAAATGCCAAAATGCACCGTTTGCGCCGGGGCGTGAGGCGGAGGCGTTGCCACGGAACTCAGAATTCCCAAGAGGGAGGCACAGAGGGACAGGAGCCCGGAAGCAGAGGGCTGGGAATTTAGAGCCCGAGTCTCGGGGCAGCCCTGGCCCCATGGGACTGCGCCAAGTAGGGGACCCTGCCGGCCGAGAGGCAGGAGGCATCGGCCTCGCCGAAGACTGCCTCGCAGTGGGCTCCTTGGCGGGGTTTGTAAGCGATTTCCCGCGATGCCGGGCCAGGCCATGGGGGGCGGCCCTGCAGACGTGTGATGCCCGAAGCAAGTTCGCAAGGCGTTTTCTGGCCAATTATCACGAGCGTTCTGCATAAACCGGTATCGGTTTGGGCAGAGCGATCGTGAGAATTGGCCGGCGTTTTGCAGCCCTGCGGACTGCCCTGCTCTCCATGGCCCAGGGTCGGTTCTCGCCCAGAGCATGGGGCGACAGTTCGGAATGCGCAAAAACGTCGCGGCCGACCAGGAAGCCCCGGCACTGGGGAGCATTCCCGCAGCAGAGTTGAAGGACGGGTGGCGGCCGGGCCTACGCTTCTGACTTGAGGGAGGATCGGGCGCCCAAGGATGGGGCTAACCTCACAGGGGGCACGCAGGTTTATCTCGCTCTGAGGTTGTCCGAAGCGCCGAAAGAAACCGTTGGCGCCGGTGTGGGAGGGGGAACGTGGCCGTGGGACTCAGGGTTCCCCCGATGGAGGAACCGAGGGATAGGAACCCAGAAGCAGATGGCTGGGTAGCAGGCAAATCTGCGAGCCCGGGCTTCGTGACGGGCGCGGCCCCATGGAACAGCACAAGGCAGAGGACCCCCGCAGGAGGATTAGCAGGAGGCATCGGCCTCGCCACAGCCTACCTCGAGGGGGCCTCCTGGCGGGGTTGTTGCGCGATGGCCCGCCATGGCACGCCATGCACGGGGGGGCGGCCATGCAGAGGTCCGTCCCCCGAAGCTAGTTCACCGGTTGTTTTCCTGCCAATTCTCACCAGCGTTCTGCCCACACCAGGATCGGTTTGGGCAGAACGCTCGTGAGAATTGGCAGGCGTTGGGCAGTCCTGCGGACCTCCCTGCTCTCCGTGGCCAAGGACCCTTTCTCTCCCAGGGCATGCTGCGGCCCCCGGAAAATGCCTGAAACGCCGGGGCCCACCAGTTGGCGCCGGTACAGGGGAGCGTCCCAGAGCAGAGTTGACTTACGAGTGGCGGCAGAGCATACGCCTCCTTCTTTTTGGGCTGATGGGGCACCCAGGATGGGGCTCTCCGCAGTTGGGTCATGAGGGTATCTCTCTCTCCAAGGCTTGTCCGAAGCGCCGATATGCACCACTGTGGCCGGGGGGGATGTTGAGGCGTGGCCGTGGGACTCAGGATTCCCCAGATGGAGGCACAGAGGGACAGGACACCGGAAGCTGAAGGCTGGGAAGCAGGTGAAATATCGAGCCCGAGTCTCGGGGCAGCCCTGGCCCCATGGGACGGCGCTAAGTAGGGGACACCAGAGCCGAGGAGCAGGAGGCGTCGGCCTCGCCTCAGCCTGCCTCGCAGAGGGCTTCCTGGCGAGGTTTGTGCGCGAGCGCTCGCGATGCCAGGACAAGCCCCGGGTGCTGCGAACCTGCGGACGAGCTAGCCCAAAGCGAGTTCGCCGGGCGTTTTCTGGCCCATTCTCACGAGCGTTCTGCCCCAACCAGGGTTGGTTGGGGCAGAACGCACGTGAGATTTGGCCAGCTATGTTCAGACCTGTGACCGCCCGGCTCTCCGTGGCTCAGGGCCCCTTCTCGCCCAGTGCATAATGCGGCCGCCTGGAAAACGCGAGGAAACGACGTGACCCATCAGGTGGCGCCGGCGCCCGGGCGCATTCTTGGAGCAGAGTTGAGCGGCGGGTCGGGGCAGAGCATGCGCCTCCGACTTTTCGGGTTAATGGGGCGCCCAAGATGGGGCTGTCCTCAGTTGTGTCATGCAGGTTTCTCTCGCTTCGAGGCTTGTCCGAAGCGCCGAAATGCACCGTTTGTGCCGGGGCGTGAGGCGGAGGCGTTGCCACGGAAATCAGGATTCCCAAGAGGGAGGGACAGAGGGACAGGACCCTGGAAGCAGAAGGCTGGGAAGCCGGCGAAATTTCGAGCCCGAGTCTCAGACAGCCCTGGCCCCATGGGAATGCGCCAAGTAGGTGACCCCCGCCGGCCGAGAAGCAGTAGCCATCGGCCTCGCAAAGTCTGCCGCGCTGTGGGCTACTTGGCAGGGTTCGTGAGCGAGCTCCCGCGATGCCGGGCCAGGCCAGGCCCTGGGGCGCGGCCCTGCAGACGTGTGATACCCGAAACGAGTTCGCATGGCGTTTTCTGGCCAACTCTCACGGGATCGGTTTGGGCATAACCCTCGTGGGAATTGGCAACCGTTGGGCAGCCCTGCGGAAGGCCCTGCTCTCCATGGCCCAGGGCCGTTACTCGCCCCGAGCTTGGGGCGGCCACCCTGAAAATGTGCGAAAACGTCACGGCCCACTCAGACGCCCAGGCGCTGGAGAGTGTTCCCGGAGCAGAGTTGAAGGACGGGTGGCGGCCGGGCCTACATTTCAGACTTTAGGGAAAATCGTGTGCCCAAGGATGGGGCTGACCTCAGTGCGGGCACGCAGGTTACTCTCGCTCTGAGGTTGTCCGAAGCGCCGAAACACACCTTTGGCGCCTGTGTGGGAGGGGGAGGCGTGGCACCGGGACTCAGGGTTCCCAGATGGAGTCACCGAGTGACAGGAACCCAGAAGTAGACGGCCGGGTAGCAGGCGAGACTGCGAGGCCGGGCTTCGTGGCGGTGCCCGAAGCCATTTCGCCGGGCGTTTTCCTGCCAATTCTCACGAGCATTCTGCCCAAACAGGATCGGTTTGGGAAGAACGCTTGTGAAAATGGGCCGGCGTTGGGCAGTCCTGCGGACCTCCCTGCATTCCGTGGCCCATGGCCCCTTCTTTCCCAGGGCATGCTGTGGCCCCCGGAAAATGCCAGGTTCGCCCGGGCCCACCAGGGGGCGCCGGCGCAGATGAATGATCCCAGAGCAGAGTTGAGAGATGAGTGGTGGCAGGGAATGCGCCTCCGTCTTTTCGGGCTGATGGGCACCCAAGGATCGGGCTGTCCGCATTTTGTTCATTGAGGTTTCTCTCTCTCCGAGGCTTGACCGAAGCGCCGATATGCACCACTGGGGCCGGGATGGGACGGTTAGGCATGGCCGAGGGACTCAGGATTCCCTAGATGGAGGCACAGAGGGACACGACCCCAGAAGCCGAAGGCTGGGACAGAGGTGAAATATCAAGCCCGAGTCTCGGGACAGTCCTGGGCCCATGGGACGGCGCTAAGTAGGGGACACCAGCGGCGAGGAGTAGGAGGCGTCGGTCTCGCCTCAGCCTGCCTCGCGGAGGGCTTCGTGGCGAGGTTCGTGCGCGAGCGCTCTCGATGATAGGACAAGCCCCGGGGGGCTAACCTGCGGAAGACCTGCGCCCGAAGCGAGTTCGCCGCGGTTTTCCGGCCAATTCTCACGAGCGTTCAGCCCAAACCGGGATCGGTTAGGGAAGAACGCTCGTGAGAATTGGCCGGCGTTGGGCAAGCCTGCGGACCGCCCGGCTCTCCGTGGCCCAGGGACCCTTCTTGCCCAGGGCATGTTGCGGCCGCCAGAAAACCCGAGGAAACGACTCTGCCCACCAGAGGGCGCCGGCGCACGGGAGCATTACCAGAGCAGAGTATCAGGGCTGGTTGGGTCAGCGTGTGCCACTCTGTCTTTTCAGGCTGATGGAGCGCCCAAGGATGGCGCTGTCCTCAGTTGGGTCATGCAGGTCTCTCTCGCTTTGAGGCTTGTCCGAAATGCCGAAATGCACCGTTTGCGCCGGGGCGTGAGGCAGAGGCGTTGCCACAGAACTCAGGATTCCCAAGAGGGAGGCACAGAGGGACAGGAGCCCGGAAGCAGAGGGCTGGGAAGGCGGCGAAATTTAGAGCCCGAGTCTCGGGGCAGCCCTGGCCCCATGGGACTGCGCCAAGTAGGGGACACCCGCTTGCCGAGAAGCGGGAGGCATCGGCCTTGCTGCAGACTGCCTCGCAGTGGGCTCCTTGGCGGGGTTCGTGAGCGAGTTTTCGCGATGCCGGGCCAGGCCCTGGGGGGCGGCCCTGCAGATGTGTGACGCCCGAAGCAAGTTCGCAAGGCGTTTTCTGGCCAATTATCACGAGCGTTCTGCATAAACCAGTATCGGTTTGGGCAGGGCGCTCATGAGAATTGGCCGGCGTTTCGCAGCCCTGCGGACTGCCCTGCTCTCCATGGCCCAGGGTCGGTTCTCGCCCGGAGCATGGGGCGACAGTTCGGAATGCGCAAAAACGTCGCGGCTGACCAGGAGGCCCCGGCATTGGGGAGCGTTCCCGCAGCAGAGTTGAAGGACGGGTGGCGGCCGGGCCTACGCTTCTGACTTGAGGGAGGATCGGGCGCCCAAGGATGGGGCTGACCTCACTGAGGGCACTCAGGTTTCTCTCGCTCTGAGGTTGTCCGAAGCGCCGAAAGGCACCGTTGGCGCCGGTGTGGGAGGCGGAGGCGTTGCCAAGGAACTCAGGATTCCCAAGAGGGAGGCACAGAGGGACAGGACCCCGGAAGAGGAAGGCTGGGAAGCCGGCGAAATTTTGAGCCCCAGTCTCGGGGCAGCCGGGACCTCATGGGACTGCACCAAGTAGGGGACCCCTGTCGGCCAAGAAGCAGTAGGCATCGGCCTCGCCGAAGTCTGCCGCGCGGAGGGCTGCTTGGCGGGGTTCGTGAGCGATCTCTGGCGATGCCGGGCCAGGCCAGGCATTGGGGGGCGGCCCTGCAGACGTGTGACACCCGAAACGAGTTCGCATGGCATTTTCCGGTCAATTCTCACGGAATCGGTTCGGGCAGAACCCTCGTGGGAATTGGCCGGCGTTGGACAGCCCAGCGGATCGCCCTGCTCTCCATGGCCCAGGGCCATTACTCGCCCCGAACTTGGGGGGCCGCCGGGAAAATGTGCAAAAACGTCGTGGCCCACCCGGGCTCCCCGGTGCTGGGGAGCTTTCCCGGAACAGAGTTGAAGGACGGGTGGCGGCAGGGCCTACGTTTCCGACTTTAGGGAGGATCGTGTGCCAAAGGATGAGGCTGACCTCAGTGCGGGCACGCAGGTTTCTCTCGCTCTGAGGTTGTCCGAAGGGATGAAAGGCACCGTTGGCGCCGGTGTGGGAGGGGAAGGCGTGGCCCCGGGACTCGGGGTTCCCCAGATGGAGGTACCGAGGGACAGGAACACAGAAGCAGACGGCCGGGTAGCAGGCGAGACTGCGAGGCCGGGCTTCGTGGCGGGCCAGGCTTCATGGAACAGCGCCAGGGAGAGGACCCCCGCAGGAGGATTAGCAGGAGGCGTCGGCCTCGCCACAGCCTGCCTCGCGGAGGGCTTCCTGGCGGGGTTGGAGCGCGATGGCTCGCAATGGCACTGCCAGACCTGGGGAGGCGGCCGTGAAGAAGTGCGGTGCCCGAAGCCAGTACGCCGGTGGTTTTCCTGCCAATTCTCACGAGCGTTCTGCCCAAACAGGATCAGATTGGGCAGAACGCTGGTGAGAATGGGCCGGCGTAGGGCAGTCCTGCGGACCTCCCTGCACTCCGTGGCCCAGGGCCCCTTCTCTCCCAGGGCATGCTGCGGCCCCCAGAAAATGCCGGAATCGCCGGGGCCCACCTGGGGGCGCCGTCTAGTGGAATGATCCCAGAGCAGAGTTGATGGACGAGTGGCGGCAGGGCATGCGCCTCCGTCTTTTCGGGCTAATGGGGGCACCCAAGGATGGAGCTGTCCGCATTTTGTTCATTGAGGTTTCTCTATCTCCGAGGCTTGACCGAAGCGCCGATATGCACCATTGGGGCCGGGATGGGAGGGGTGGGCGTGGCCGAGGGACTCAGGATTCCCCAGATGGAGGCACAGAGGGACACGACCCCGGAAGCCGAAGGCTGGGACGCAGGTGAAATATCAAGCCCGAGTCTCGGGGCAGCCCTGGCCCCATGAAACGGCGCTACGTAGGGGACACCAGCGCCGAGGAGCAGGAGGCGTCGGCCTCGCCTCAGCCTGCCTCGCAGAGGGCTTCCTGGCGAGTTTCGTGCGCGAGCGCTCGCTATGCCAGGGCAAGCACCGGGGGGCTGTCCTGCGGAAGAGCTGCGCCCGGAGCGAGTTCGCTGCATGTTTTCCGGCCAATTCTCACGAGCGTTCTGCCCAAACCGGGATCGAATAGGGTAGAACGCTCGTGAGAATTGGCCGGCGTTGGGCAAGCCTGCGGGCCACCTGGCTCTCTGTGGCCCAGGGACCCTTCTTGCCCAGGGCATGCTATGGCCGCCTGAAAACCCGAGGAAACGACGCGGTCCACCAGAGGGCGCCGGCACACGGGAGCGTTCCTGGAGCAGAGAATCAGGGCCGGTGGTGGCAGGGCATGCGCCTCCGTCTTTTCAGGCTGATGGAGCGCCCAAGGATGGCGCTGTCCTCAGTTGGGACATGCAGGTCTCTCTCGCTTCGAGGCTTGTCCGAAATGCCGAAATGCACCGTTTGCGCCGGGGCGTGAGGCGGAGGCGTTGCCACGGAACTCAGGATTCCCAAGAGTGAGGCACAGAGGGATTGGAGCCCGGAAGCAGAGGGCTGGGAATCCGGCAAAATTTTGAGCCCGAGTCTCGGGGCAGACCTGGCCCCATGGGACTGCGCCAAGTAGGGGACCGCCGCCGGCCGAGAATCAGGGGGCATCGGCCTCGCTGCAGACCGCCTCGCAGAGGGCTCCTTGGCGGGGTTTGTGAGCCAGTTCTCGCGATGCCAGGCCAGGCCCTGGGGGCGGCCCTGCAGATGTGTGACGCCCGAAGCAAGTTCCCAAGGCGTTTTCTGGCCAATTATCACGAGCGTTCTGCATAAACCGGTACCGGTTTGGGCAGAGCGCTCGTGTTAATTGGCCGGCGTTTCGCAGCCCTGCGGACTGCCCTGCTGTCCATGGCCCAGGGCCGGTACTCGCCCGGAGCATGGGGCGACAGCACGGAATGCGCGAAAACGTCGCGGCCCACCGGGAGGCCCCGGCACTGGGAAGCGTTTCCCGGAGCAGAGTTGAAGGACGGGTTGCGGCCGAGCCTACGCTTCTGACTTGATTGAGGATCGGGCGCCCAAGGATGGGGCTGACCTCAGTGGGGGCACACAGGTTTCTCTCGCTCTGAGGTTGTCCAAAGCACCGAAAGGCACCGTTGGTGTCGGTGTGGGAGGAGGAACGTGGCCGTGGGACTCAGCGTTCTCCAGATGGAGGCACCGAGGAATAGGAACCCAGAAGCAGACGGCTGTGTAGCAGGCGAATTTGCGAGCCCGGGCATCGTGGCGGGTACTGTCCCATGGAACAGCACAAGGGAGAGGACGCTCGCAGGAGGATTAGCAGGAGGCGTCGGCCTCGCCAAAGCCTGACTCGCGGAGGGCTTCCTGGCGGGGTTGGAGCGTGAAGGCTCGCCATGGCACGCCATGCACGGGGGGGCGGCCATGGAGAGGTGCGGCGCCCGATGCCAGTTCGCCGGGTGTTTTCCTGCCAATTCTCACCAGCGTTTTGCCCACACCAGGATCGGTTTTGGCAGAACGCTCGTGAGAATTGACAGGCGCTGGGCAGTCCTGCGGACCTCCCTGCTCTCCGTGGCCCAGGACCCCTTCTCTCCCAGGGCATGCTGCGGCCCCCGGAAAATGCCTGAAATGCCGGGGTCCACCAGTGGGCGCCGGCACAGGGGAGCGTCCCAGAGCAGAGTTGACTTACGAGTGACGGCAGAGCATGCGCCTCCGTCTTTTCGGGCTCATGGGGCACCCAAGGATGGGGCTGTCCGCAGATGGGTCATGCAGGTTTCTCTCTCTCCAAGGCTTGTCTGAAGCGCCGATATGCACCATTGGGGCCGGGGTGGGAGGGTGAGGCGTGGCCGTGGGACTCAGGATTCCCCAGATGGAGGCACAGAGGGACAGGACCCCAGAAGCTGAAGGCTGGGAAGCAGGTGAAATATCGAGCCTGAGTCTCGGGGCAGCCTTGGCCCCAATGGGACGGCGCTAAGTAGTGGACACCAGTGCCGAGGAGCAGGAGGCATCGGCCTCGCCTCAGCCTGCCTCGCGGAGGGCTTCCTGGCGAGGTTTGTGCGCGAGCGCTCGCGATGCCAGGACAAGCCCCGGCGGGGTGGACCTGCGGAGGAGCTAGCCCGACGCGAGTTCGCCGGATGTTTTCCGGCCCATTCTCACGAGCGTTCTGCCCAAACCGGGGTTGGTTTGGGCAGAACGCTCGTGAGAATTGGCCAGCGATGGGCAGACCTGCGGACGCCCCACCTCTCCGTGGCTCTGGGCACATAATCGCCCAGTGCATACTGCGGCCGCCTGGAAAACGCGAGGAAACGACGTGGCCCATCAGGTGGCGCCGGCGCCCGGGAGCGTACTTGGAGCAGAGTTGAGCGGCGGGTGTGGGCAGGGCATGCGCCTCCGACTTTTCGGGTTGATGGGGCGCTCAAGATGGGGCTGTCCTCAGTTGGGTCATGCAGGTTTCTCTGGCTTCGAGGCTTGTCCGAAGCGCCGAAATGCACCGTTTTCGCCGGGGCGTGAGGCGGAGGCGTTGCCACGGAAATCAGGATTCCCAAGAGGGAGGCACAGAGGAACAGGACCCCGGAAGCGGAAGGCTGGGAAGCCGGCGAAATTTCGAGCTCGAGTCTCGGTACTGCCCAGGCCACATGGGACTGCGCCAAGTTGGTGACCCCCGCCGGCGGAGAAGCAGTAGGCATCGGACTCGCCGAAGTCTGCCGCGCGGAGGGCTCCTTGGCGGGGATTGTGAGCGAGCTCTCACGATGCTGGGCCAGGCCAGGCCCTGGGCGGCGGCCCTGCAGACGTGTGACACCCGAAACGAGTTCGCATGGCGTTTTCTGGCCAATTCTCATGGGATCGGTTATGGCAGAACCCTCGTGGGAATTGGCCGGCGTTGGGCAGCCCTGCGGAACGCCCTGCTTTCCATGGCCCAGGGCCGTTAATCGCCCCTAGCTTGGGGCGGCCGCCCGGAAATTGCGCACAAACGTCGTGGCCCATACTGGCGCCCTGGCGTTTGGGAGCATTCCCGAAGCAGATTAGAAGGACGGGTGGAGGCCGGGCCTACATTTCCGACTTTAGGGTGGATCGTGGGCCAAGGATGGGGCTGACCTCAGTGGGGGCATGCAGGTTTCTCTCGCTCTGAGGTTGTCCGAAGCACCGAAAGGCACCGTTGGCGCCGGTGTGGAAGGGGGAGGCGTGGCACCGGGACTCGGGGTTCCCCAGATGGAGGCACCAAGGGACAGGACCCAGAAGCAGACGGCCGGGTAGCAAGTGAGACTGAGAGGCTGGGCTTCGTGGCGGGCAAGGCCTCATGGAACAGCGCCAGGGAGAGGACCCCCGCAGGAGGATTAGCAGGAGGCGTCGGCCTCACCACAGCCTGCCTCACGGAGGGCTTACTGGCGGGGTTGGAGCGCGATGGCTTGCAATGGCACGCCAGGCCCGGTTGTCGGCCGTGCAGTAGTGTGGCGCCCGAAGCCAGTTCGCCGGGCGTTTTCCTGCCAATTCTCACGAGCGTTCTCCCCAAACAGGATCGGTTTGAGCAGAACGCTCGTGAGAATGGTCCTGCGTAGGGCAGTCCTGCGGACCTCCCTGCACTCCGTGGCCTAGGGCCCCTTCTCTCCCAGGGC
This sequence comes from Neogale vison, assembly GCF_020171115.1. Classification (NCBI taxonomy): domain Eukaryota; kingdom Metazoa; phylum Chordata; class Mammalia; order Carnivora; family Mustelidae; genus Neogale; species Neogale vison. The sequence continues at coordinate 153,212,491 of NC_058091.1, forward strand.
ATGCTGCGGCCCCCTGAAATTGCCGGAATCACCGGGGCCCACCAGGGGGCGCAGGCGCAGGGGAACGATCCCAGAGCAGAGTTGATGGAAGTGGCGGCAGGGCATGTGCCTCCGTCTTTTCGGGCTGATGGGGCACCCAAGGATGGGGCTGTAAGCAGTTGGGTCATGCAGGTTTCTCTCTCTCCAAGGCTTGTCCGAAGCGCCGATATTCACCATTGGGGCCGGGGTGGGAGGGTGAGGTGAGGCCGTGGGACTCAGGATTCCCCCGATGGAGGCACAGAGGGACAGGACCCCGGAAGCATAGGGCTGGGAAGCCGGCGAAATTTCGAGTCTGAGTCTCGGGGCTGCCCTGGCCCCATGGGACGGCGCTAAGTAGGGGACACCAGTGCCGAGGAGCAGGAGGCGTCCGCTACGCCTCAGCCTGCCTCGTGGAGGGCTTCTTGGCGAGGTTTGTGTGCGAGCGCTCGCGATGCCAGGACAAGCCCAGGGGGCTCGGACCTGTGGACGAGCTAGCCCGAAGCGAATGCGCCGGGTGTTTTCCGGCCCATTCTCACGAGCGTTCTGCCCAAACCGGGGTTGGTTTGGGCAGAACGCTCGTGAGAATTGGCCAGCGATGGGCACACCTGCGGACCGCCCGGCTCTCCGTGGCTCAGGGCCCCTTCTCGCCCAGTGCATATTGCGGCCGCCTGGAAAACGTGAGGAAACGACGTGGCCCATCAGGTGGCGCCGGCGCACGGGAGCGTTCTTGGAGCAGAGTTGAAAGGCAAGGGGGGTGCAGGGCAAGCGCCTCCGACTTTTCGGATTGGTGGCCCAAGATGGGGCTGTCCTCAGTTGGGTCATGCAGGTTTCTCGCGCTTCGAGGCTTGTCCGAAGCGCCGAAATGCACCGTTTGCGCCGGGGCGTGAGTCGGAGGCATTGCCATGGAACTCAGGATTCCCAAGAGGGAGGCACAGAGGGACAGGACCCCGAAAGCGGAAGGCTGGGAAGCCAGCGAAATTTCGAGCCCGAGTCTCGGGACATCCCTGGCCCCATGGGACTTCGCCAAGTAGGGGACCCCCGCCGGCCGAGAAGCAGTAGGCATCGGCCTTGCCGAAGTGTGCCGCGCGGAGGGCTCCTTGGAGGGGTTCGTGAGCGATCTCTCGCGATGCTGGGCCAGGCCAGGCCCTGGGGGCCGGCCCTGCAGACGTGTGACACCCGAAATGAGTTCACATGGCATTTTCCGGCCAATTCTCATGGGATCGGTTTGGGCAAAACCCTCATGGGAATTGGCCGGCATTGGGCAGCCCTGCGAAACGCCCTGCTCTCCATTGCCCAGGGCCGTTACTCGCCCCGAGCTTGGGGCGGCCGCCCGGAAAATGCGCGATAACGTAGCAGCCCACCTGGGCGCACCGGCGCTGGGTAGCGTTCCCGGAGCAGAGTTAAAGGACGGGTGGCGGCCGGGCCTACGTTTCCGACTTTAGGGAGGATCGTGTGCCCAAGGATGGGGCTGACCTCGGTTCGGGCACGCAGGTTTCTCTCGCTCTGAGGTTGTCCGAAGCGCCGAAATGCACCGTTGGCGCCGGTGTGGGAGGGGGAGGCGTGGCCCCGGGACTCAGGGTTCCCCAGATGGAGGCACCGAGGGACAGGAACCCAGAAGCAGACGGCCGGGTAGCAGGCGAGACTGCAAGGCCGGGCTTCATGGCGGGCCAGGATTCATCAAACAGCGCCTGGGAGAGGAATCCCTAAGGAGGATTCACAGGAGGCGTCGGCCTCGCCTCAGCCTGCCTCGCTGAGGGCTTCCTGGCGGGGTTGGAGCGCGATGGCTCACAATGGCACGCCAGGCCCGGGGGGGCGGCCGTGCATAAGTGCGGCGCCCGAAGCCAGTTCGCCGGGCGTTTTCATGCCAATTCTCACGAGGGTTCTGCCCAAACAGGATCGGTTTGGGCAGAACGCTCATGAGAATGGGCCGGCGTAGGGCAGTCCTGCGGACCTCCCTGCACTCCGTGGCCCAGGGCCCCTTCTCTCCCAGGGCATGCTGCGGCCCCCTGAAATTGCCGGAATCACCGGGGCCAACCAGGGGGCGCCGGCGCAGGGGAACAGTCCCAGAGCAGAGTTGAAGGACGAGTGGCGGCAGGGCATGTGCCTCCGTCTTTTTGGGCTGATGGGGCACCCAAGGATGGGGCTGTCCGCGTTTTGTTCATTGAGGTTTCTCTCCCTCAGAGGCTTGATCGAATCGCCGATATGCACCATTGGAGCCGGGATGGGAGGGCTAGGCGTGGCCGAGGGTCTCAGGATTCCCCAGATGGAGGCACAGAGGGACACAACCCCGGAAGCCGAAGGCTGGGACGCAGGTGAAATATCAAGCCCGAGTCTCGGGGCAGCCCTGGCCCCATGGGACGGCGTTAAGTAGGGGACACCAGCGCCGAGGAGCAGGAGGTTTTGGCCTCGCTTCAGCCTGCCTCACGGAGGGCTTCCTGGCGAGGTTCATGGGCGAGCATTCGCGTTGCCAAGTCAAGCCCCGGGGGGCTGACCTGCGGAAGAGCTGCGCCCGAAGTGAGTTCGCCGCGCGTTTTCCAGCCAATTCTCACGAGCGCTCTGCCCAAACCGGGATCTGTTAGGGCAGAACGCTCGTGAGAATTGGCCGGCGTTGGGCTACCCTGCGGACCACACGGCTCTCTGTGGCCCAGGGACCCTTCTTGCGCAGGGCATGCTGCGGCCACCTGAAAACCCGAGGAAACGACGCGGCCCACCAGAGGGCGCCGGCACACGGGAGCGTTCCTGGAGCAGAGTATCAGGGCGGAGGGGGCAGGGCATGCGCCTCCGTCTTTTCAGGCTGATGGAGCGCCCAAGGATGGCGCTGTCCTCTGATGAGTCATGCAGGTCTCTCTCGCTTCGAGGCTTGTCCGAAATTACAAAATGCCACATTTGTGCAGGGGCGTGAGGCAGAGGCGTTGACACGGAACACAGGATTCCCATTAGGGAGGCACAGAGGGACAGGACCCTGGAAGCAGAGGGCTGGGAAGCCAGCGAATTTCGAGACCGAGTCTCGGGGCCGCCCTGGCCCCATGGGACGGCGCCAAGTAGGGGATCCCCGCCGGCCGAGAAGCAGGAGGTATCGACCTCGCCGCAGACTGCCTCGCAGAGGGCTCCTTGGCGGAATTTGTGAGCGAGCTCTCGCGATGCCGGGCCAGGCCAGGCCCTGAGGGGTGGCCCTGCAGACGTGTGACACACGAAACGAGTTCGCATGGCGTTTTCTGGCCATTCTCACGGGATCGGTTTGGGCAGAACCCTCGTGGGAATTGGCAACCGTTGGGCAGCCCTGCGGAAGGCCCTGCTCTCCATGGCCCAGGGCCGTTACTCGCCCCGAGCTTGGGGCGGCCACCCGGTAAATGCGCGAAACGTCGCTGCCCACCCTGGCGCCCCGGTGCTGGGGAGCGTTCCCGGAGCAGAGGTGAAGGACGGGTGGCGGCCGGGCCTACGTTTACGAATTTATGGAGGATCGTGTGCCCAAGGATGGGGATGACCTCAGTGGGGGCACGCAGGTTTCACTCGCTCTGAGGTTGTCCGAAGCGCGGAAAGGCACCGTTGGCGCCGCTGTGGGAGGGGGAGACGTGGCCCCGGGTCTCAGGGTTCCCCAGATGGAGGCACCGAGGGACCTGAACCCAGAAGCAGACGGCCGGGTAGCAGGTGAGACTGCGAGGCCGGGCTTCGTGGCGGGCCAGGCCTCATGGAACAGAGCCAGGGAGAGGACCCCAGCAGGAGGATTAGCAGTAGGCCTGGCCTCGCCACAGCCGGCCTCGCGGAGGGCTTCCTGGCGGGGATGGCGCCCGATGGCTCGCAATGACACGCCAGGCCCGGGGTGGCGGCCGTGCAGAAGTGCGGCGCCCGAAGCCAGTTCGCCGGGTGTTTTCCTGCCAATTCTCACGAGCGTTCTGCTTATACAGGATTGGTTTGGGCAGAACGCTCGTGATAATGGGACGGCCTAGGGCATTCCTGCGGACCTCTCTGCACTCCGTGGCCCAGGGCCCCTTCTCTCCCAGGGCATGCTGCGGCCCCCGGAAATGCCAGAATCTCCGGTGCCCACCAGGGGCGCCGGCGCAGGGGAACGATCCCAGAGCAGAGTTGACGGACGAGTGGCGGCAGGGCATGCGCCTCCGTCTTTTCGGGCTGATGGGGCACCCAAGGATGGGGCTGTCCGCATTTTGTTCATTGAGTTTTCTCTCTCTCCGAGGCTTGACCGAATCGCCGATATTCACCATTGGGGCCCGGATGGGAGTGCCAGGCCTGGCCGAGGGACTCAGGATTCCCCAGATGGAGGCACAGAGGGACACGACCCCAGAAGCCGAAGGCTGGGACGCAGGTGAAATATCAAGCCCGAGTTTCGGGGCAGCCCTGGCCCCATGGCACGGCTCTAAGTAGGGGACACCAGCGCCGAGGAGCAGGAGGCGTTGGCCTCGCCTCAGCCTGCCTCGCGGAGGGCTTCCTGGCGAGGTTGGTGCACGAGCGCTCACGATTCCAGGACAAGCCCCGGGGGGCTGTCCTGCGGAAGAGCTGCACCCGAAGCGAGTTCGCCGCGCGTTTTCTGGCCAATTCTCACGATTGTTCTGCCCAATCCGGGATCGGTTAGGGATCGGTTAGGGCAGAACGATCGTGAGAATTGGCCGGCGTTGGGCAAGCCTGCGGACCGCGCGGCTCTACGTGGCCCAGGGACCCTTCTTGCCCAGGGCATGCTACGGCCACCTGAAAACCCGAGGAAACGACGTGGCCCAAGAGAGGGCGCCAGCGCACAGGACCGTTCCCAGAGCAGAGTATCAGGGCGGGTGGGAGCAGGGCATGCGCCTCCGTCTTTTCAGGCTGATGGAGCGCCCAAGGATGGCGCTGTCCTCAGTTGGGTCATGCAATCTCTCTCGCTTCGAGGCTTGTACGAAATGCCGAAATGCAGTATATGCGCCGGGGCGTGAGGCGGAGGCGTTGCCACGGAACTCAGCATTCCCAAGAGGGAGGCACAGAGGGACAGGACCCCGGAAGCAGAGTGCTGGGAAGCCGGCGAAATTTCGAGCCTGAGTCTCGGGGCAGCCCTGGCCCCATGGGACTGCTCCAATTAGGGGACCCCTGCTTGCCGAGAAGAAGGAGGCATCGGCCTCGCCGCAGAATGCCTCGCAGAGGGCTCCTTGGCGGGGTTCGTGAGCGAGTACTCTCGATGCTGTGCCAGGCCCTGGGGGGCGGCCCTGCAGATGTGTGACGCCCAAAGCAATTTCGCAAGGCGTTTTCTGGCCAATTCTCATGAGCGTTCTGCATAAACCGGTATCGGTTTGGGCAGAGCGCTCGGGAGAATTGGCCGGCGTTTCGCAGCCCTGCGGACTGCCCTGCTCTCCATGGCCCAGGGCCGGGTCTCGCCCGGAGTATGGGGCGGCGCCCGGAATGCGCGAAAACGTCGCGGCCCACCAGGAGGCCCCGGCACTGGGGTGCGTTCCCGGAGCAGAGTTGAATACCTCGTGGCGGCCGGGCCTACGCTTCTGACTTGAGGGAGGATCGGGCGCCCAAGGATGGGGCTGACCTCAGTGGGGGCACGCAGATTGCTCTCGCTCTGAGGTTGTCCAAAGCGCCGATATGTACCATTGGGGCCGGGGTGGGAGGGTGAGGCGTGGCCGTGGTACTCAGGATTCCCCAGATGGAGGCACAGAGGGACAGGACCCCGGAAGCTGAAGGCTAGGAAGCAGGTGAAATATCGAGCCTGTGTCTCGGGGCAGCACTGACCCATGGGACGGCACAAAGTAGGCGATACCAGCGCTGAGGAGCAGGAGGCGTCAGCCTCGCCTCAGCCTGCCTCGCGGAGGGCTTCCTGGCGAAGTCTGTGCGCGAGCGCTCGCGAATCCAGGACAAGCCCCGAGGGCGCGGACATGCGGACGAGGTAGCCCGAAGCGAGTTCACCGGGCGTTTTCTGGCCCATTCTCACGAGCGTTCGGCCTAAACCGGGGTTGTTTTGGGCCGAACGCTCGTGAGAATTGGCCAGCGATGGGCAGACCTGCAGACCGCCCGGCTCTCCGTGGCTCAGGGCCCCTTCTCGCCCAGTGAATTCTGCGTCGGCCTGGAAAACGCGAGGAAACGACGTCGCCCATCAGGTGACGCCGGCACCCGGGAGCGTTATTGGAGCAGAGTTGAGTGGCGGGTTGGGGCTTCGCATGCGCCTCCGAATTTTCGGGTTCATGGGGTGCCCAAGATGGGGCTGTCCTCAGTTGGGTCCTGCAGGTTTCTCTCGCTTCGAGGCTTGTCCGAGGCGCCGAAATGCACCGTTAGCGCTGGGGCGTGAGGCGGAGGCGTTGCCAAGGAACTCAGGATTCCCAAGAAGAGGCACAGAGGGACAGGACCCCGGATGCGGAAGGCTGGGAAGCTGGCGAAATTTCGATCCCGAGTATCGGGGCAGCCCTGGCCCCATGGGACTGCGCCAAGTAGGGGACCCCCGCCGGCCGAGAAGCAGGAGGCATCGGCCTCGCCGAAGTCTGCCGCGTGGAGGACTCCTTGGCGGGGTTCGTGAGCGAGCACTCGCGATGCCGGGCCAGGCCAGGCCCTGGGGGGCGGCCCTGCAGACGTGTGACACCCGAAACGTGTTCGCATGGCATTTTCTGGCCAATTCTCACGGGATCGGTTTGGGCAGAATCCTCGTGGGAATTGGCCGGCGTTGGGCAGCCCTGCAGAAGGCCCTGCTCTCCATGGCCCAGGGCCGTTACTCGCCCCGAGCTTGGGGTAGCCGCCCGGAAAATGCACGAAAACGTCGCGGCCAACCCGGTCGGCCCGGCGCTGGGGAGCGTTCCCAGAGCAGAGGCGAAGGACGGGTGGCGGCCGGGCCTACGTTTACGACTTTAGGGAGGATCGTGTGCCCAAGGATGGGGCTGACCTCAGTGCGGGCACACAGGTTTCTCTCGCTCTGAGGTTGTCCGAAGCACCGAAAGGCACCATTGGCGCTGGTGTGGGAGGGGGAGGCATGGCCCCGGGACTGAGGGTTCCCCAGATGGAGGCACCGAGGGACAGGAACCCAGAAGCAGACGGCCGAGTAGCAGGTGAGACTGCGAGGCCGGGCTTCGTGGCGGGCCAGGCCTCATGGAACAGCGCTAGGGAGAGGACCCCCGCTGGAGGATTACCAGGAGGCGTCGGACTCGCCACAGCCTGCCTCGCGGAGGGCTTCCTGGCGGGGTTGGAGCACGATGGCCTGCAATGGCACGCCAGGACCGGGGGGGCGGCCGTGCAGAATTGTGGCGCCCAAAGCGTGTTCGTCGGGCATTTTCCTGCCAATTCTCAGAGCGTTCTGCCCAAGAAGGATCGGGTTGGGCAGAACGCTTGTGTAATGGTCCGGCATAGGGCAGTCCTGCGGACATCCCTGCTCTCCGTGGCCCAGGGCCCCTTCTCTCCCAGGGCATGCTTTGGCCCCTGGAAAATGCCGCAATCGCCGGGGCCCACCAGGGGGCGCCTGTCCAGGGAAACTATCCCAGAGCAGCGTTGAAGGATGAGTGGCGGCAGGGCATGCGCCTCCGTCTTTTCGGGCTGATGGGGGCACCCAAGGATGGGGCTGTCCCCATTTTGTTCGTTGAGATTTCTCTCTCTCCGAGCCTTGACCGTAGCGCCGATATGCACCATTGGGTCCGGGATGGGAGGGGTAGGCGTGGCCGAGGGACTCAGGATTCCCCAGATGGAGGCACAGAGGGACACGACCCCGGAAGCCGAAGGCTGGGACGCAGGTGAAATATCAAGCCTGAGTCTCGGGGCAGCCCTGGCCCCATGGGACGGCGCTAAGTAGGGGACACCAGCGCCGAGGAGCAGGAGGCGCCAGCCTCGCCTCAGCCTGCCTCGCGGAGAGCTTCCTGGCGAGGTTCTTGCGCAAGCGCTCGCGAAGCCAGGAGAAGCCCAGGAGGGGCTGACCTGCGGAAGAGCTGCACCCTAAGCGAGTTCGCCGCGCGTTTTCTGGCCAATTCTCACGAGCGTTCTGACCAAACCGGGATCGGTTAGGGCAGAACGCTCGTGAGAATTAGCCGGCGTTGGGCAACCCTGCGGACCGCCCGGCATCCGTGGTCCAGGGACCCTTCTTGCCCAGGGCATGCTGCGGCCGTCTGAAAACCCGAGGAAAAGACGGCCCACCATAGGGCGCCGGCGCACGGGAGCGTTCCCGGAGCAAAGTACCAGGGCAGGTGGGGCAGGGCGTGCGCCTCCGTCTTTTCAGGCTGATGGAGCGCCCAAGGATGGCGCTGTCCTCAGATGGGTCATGCAGGTCTCTCTCGCTTCGAGGCTTGTCCGAAATTCCGAAATGCCACATTTGTGCAGGGGCGTGAGGCAGAGGCGTTGACACGGAACTCAGGATTCCCAAGAGGGAGGCACAGAGGGACAGGACCCCGGAAGCAGAGGGCTGGGAAGCCAGCGAAATTTCGAGACCGAGTCTCGGGGCAGCCCTGGCCCCAAGGGAGTGCGCCAAGTAGGGGACCCCCGCCGGCCGAGAAGCAGGAGGCATCGACCTCGCCGCAGACTGCCTCGCAGAGGGCTCCTTGGCGGAATTTGTGAGTGAGCTCTAACGATGCCGGGCCAGGCCAGGCCCTGAGGGGCGGCCCTGCAGACGTGTGACACCCGAAACGAGTTCGCATGGCGTTTTCCGTCCAATTCTACGGGATCGGTTTGGGCAGAACCCTCGTGGGAATTGGCCGGCGGCGGAAAGCCCTGCGGAAGGCCCTGCTTTCCATGGCCCAGGGCCGTTACTCGCCCCGAGCTTGGGCGGCCGCCCGGAAAATGCGCGAAACGTCGCTGCCCACCCTGGCGCCCCGGTGCTGGGGAACGTTCCCAGAGCAGAGTTGAAGGACGGGTGGCGGCCGGGCCTACGTTTACGACTTTATGGAGGATCGTGTGCCCAAGGATGGGGCTGACCTAAGTGGGGGCACGCAGGTTTCACTCGCTCTGAGTTTGTCCGAAGCGCCGAAAGGCACCGTTTGCGCCGCTGTGGGAGGGGGAGACGTGGCCCCGGGTCTCAGTGTTCCCCAGATGGAGGCACCGAGGGACAGGAACCCAGAAGCAGATGGCCGGGTAGCAGGCGAGACTGCGAGGCCGGGCTTCATGGCGGGCCAGGCCTCATGGAACAGCGCCTGGGAGAGGACCCCAGCAGGAGGATTAGCAGTAGGCGTGGCCTCGCCATAGCCGGCCTCGCGGAGGGCTTCCTGGCGGGGATGGCGCGCGATGGCTCGCAATGACACACCAGGCCCGGGGCGGGGGCCGTGCAGAAGTGCGGCGCCCGAAGCCAGTTCGCTGGGTGTTTTCCTGCCAATTCTCACGAGCGTTCTGCCTAAACAGGATTGGTTTGGGCAGAACACTCGTGATAATGGGACGGCCTAGGGCATTCCTGCGGACCTTTCTGCACTCCGTGGCCCAGGGCCCCTTCTCTCCCAGGGCATGCTGCGGCCCCCGGAAATGTCAGAATCGCCGGGGTCCACCCGGGGGCGCCGGCACAGGGGAACGATCTCAGAGAAGAGTTGTCGGACGAGTGGCGGCAGGGCATGCGCCTCCGTCTTTTCGGGCTGATTGTGCACCCAAGGATGGGGCTGTCCGCATAATGTTTATTGAGGTTTCTCTCTCTCCGAGGCTTGACCGAATCGCCGATATGCGCCATTCGGGCCGGGATGGGAGGGCCAGGCCTGGCCGAGAGACTCAGGATTCCCCAGATGGAGGCACAAAGGGACATGACCGCGGAAGCCGAAGGCTGGGACGCAGGTGAAATATCAAGCCCGAGTTTCGGGGCAGCCCTGGCCCCATGGCACTGCGCTAAGTAGGGGACACCAGCGCCGAGGAGCAGGAGGCGTTGGCCTCGCCTCAGCCTGCCTCGCGGAGGGTTTCCTGGCGAGGTTGGTGCACGAGCGCTCACGATTCCAGGACAAGCCCCGGGGGGCTGTCCTGCGGAAGAGCTGTGCCCGAAGCGAGTTCGCCACGCGTTTTCTGGCAAATACTTACGATCGTTCTGCCCAAACCGGGATCGGTTTGGGCAGAACGATCGTGAGAATTGGCCGGCGTTGGGCAAGCCTGTGGACCGCGCAGCTCTACGTGGCCCAGGGACCCTTCTTGCCCAGGGCATGCTACGGCCACCTGAAAACCCGAGGAAACGACGTGGCCCACCAGAGGGCGCCGGCGCACGGGAGCGTTCCTGGAGCAGAGTATCAAGGCGGGTGCGGGCAGGGCGTGCGCCTCCATCTTTTCAGGCTGATGGAGCGCCCAAGGATGGTGCTGTCCTCAGTTGGGTCATGCGGGTCTCTCTCGCGTCGAGGCTTGTCCGAAATGCCGAAATGCACTATATGCGCCGGGTCGTGAGGCGGAGGCGTTGCCACGGAACTCAGGATTCCCATGAGGGGGGCACAGAGGGACAGGACCCCGGAAGCAGAGGATGGGAAGCTGGCGAAATTTCGAGCCTGAGTCTCGGGGCAGCCCTGGCCCCATGGGACTGCGCCAAGTAGGGGACCCCCGCTTGTTGAGAGGAAGGTGGCATCGGCCTCGCCGCAGAATGCCTCGCAGAGGGCTCCTTGGCGGGGTTCGTGAGCAAGTACTCACGATGCCGTGCCAGGCCATGGGGGGCGGCCCTGCAGACGTGTGACGCCCGAAGCAAGTTCGCAAGGCGTTTTCTGGCCAATTCTCACGAGCGTTCTGCATAAACCGGTATCGGTTTGGGTAGAGCGCTCGTGAGAATTGGCCGGCGTTTCGCAGCCCTGCGGACTGCCCTGCTCTCCATTGCCCAGTGCCGGGTCTCGCCCGGAGCATGGGGCGACAGCAAGGAATGCACGAAAACGTCGCGGCCTACCAGGAGGCCCCAGCACTATGGAGCCTTCCCGGAGCAGAGTTGAAGGAAGGGTGGTGGCCGGGCCTACGCTTCTGACTTGAGGGAGGATCGGGCGCCCAAGGATGGGGCTGACCTCAGTGGGGGCACGCAGGTTTCTCTCGCTCTGAGGTTGTGCGAAGCGCCGAAACGCACCGTTGGCGCCGTTGTGGGAGGGGGAGGCGTGTCCATTGGACTCAGGATTCCCCAGATGGAGGCGTCGAGGGAAAGGAACCAAGAAGCAGATGGCGGGTAGCAGGCGAGACTGCGAGGCCGGGCTTTGTGGCGGGCCAGGACTCATGGAACAGCGCCAGGGAGAGGACCCCTGCCGGAGGATTAGCAGGAGGCGTCGGCCTCGCCACAGCCTGCCTCGCGGTTGGCTTCCTGGCAGGGTTGGAGCGTTCGGGGAGCAGAGTGGAGCGGCAGGGGGCGGGGCAGGGCAAGCGCCTCCGACTTTTCGGGTTGATGGGGCGCCCAAGATGGGGCTGTCCTCAGTTGGGTCATGCAGGTTTCTCTCGCTTCGAGGCTTGTCCGAAGCGCCGAAATGCACCGTTTGCGCCGGGGCGTGAGGCGGAGGAGTTGCCAAGGAACTCAGGATTCCCAAGAGGGAGGCACAGAGGGACAGGACCCCGGAAGCGGAAGGCTGGGAAGCCGGCGAAATTTCGAGCCCGTCTCGGGACAGCCCTGGCCCCATGGGACTGCGCCAAGTAGGGGACCCCCGCCGGCCGAGAAGCAGGAGGCATCGACCTCGCCGCAGACTGCCTCGCAGAGGGCTCCTTGGCGGAATTTGTGAGCGAGCTCTCGTGATGCCGGGCCAGGCCAGGACCTGAGGGGCGGCCCTACAGACGTGTGACACCCGAAACGAGTTCGCATGGCGTTTTCCGGCCAATTCTCACGGGATCGGTTTGGGCAGAACCCTCGTGGGAATTGGCCGGCGTTGGGCAGCCCTGCAGAACGCCCTGCTCTCCATGGCCCAGGGCCGTTACTCGCCCCGAGCTTGGGGCGGCCGCTTGGATAATGCGCGAAAACGTCGCTGCCCACCCGGGCGCCCCGGCGCTGGGGAGCGTTCCCGCAGCAGAGTTGAAGGACGGGTGGCGGCCGGGCCTACGTTTACGACTTTAGTGAGGATGGTGTGCCCAAGGATGGGGTTGACCTCAGTGCAGGCACGCAGGTTTCTCTCGCTCTGAGGTTTTCCCAAGCGCCGAAATGCACCCTTGGCGCCGGTGTGGGAGGGAGACGTGGCCCCGGGTCTCAGGGTTCCCCAGACGGAGGCACCGAGGGACAGGAACCCAGAAGCAGATGGCTGGGTAGCAGGCGAAACTGCGAGCCCGGGCTTCGTGTCGGGCCCGGCCCCATGGAACAGCACATGGTAGAGGACGCCCGCAGGAGGATTAGCAGGAGGCGTTGGCCTCGCCATAGCCTACCTCGCGGAGGGCTTCCTGGCGGGGTTTAACGCGATGGCCCGCCATGACACGCCATGCACGGGGGGGGCGGCCATGCAGAGGGGCGGCGCCCGATGCCAGTTCGCCCGGTGTTTTCAGACCAATTCTCACCAGCGTTCTGCCCAAACCAGGATCAGTTGGGGCAGAATGCTCGTGAGAATTGGCAGGCGTTGGGCAGTCCTGCGGACCTCCCTGCTCTCCCTGGCCCAGGACCCCTTCTCTCCCAGGGCATGCTGCGGCTCCCGGAAAATGCCTGAAACGCCGGGGCCCACCACTGGGCGCCGGCACAGGGGAGCGTCCCAGAGCAGATTTGACTTACGAGTGCCGACAGAGCATGCGCCTCCATCTTTTCGGGCTGATGGGGCACCCAAGGATGGGGCTGTCCGCAGTTGGGTCATGCAGGTTCCTTTCTCTCCAAGGCTTGTCCGAATCGCCGATATGCAGCATTGGGGCCGGGGTGGGAGGGTGAGGCGTGGCCGTGGGACTCAGGATTCCCCAGATGGAGGCACAGAGGGACAGGACCCTGGAAGCAGAGGATTGGGAAGCCGGCGAAATTTCGAGCCCGAGTCTCGGGGCAGCCCTGGCCCCATGGGACTGCGCCAAGTAGGGGACCACGCCGGCCGTGAAGAATGAGTGATCGGCCTCGCCGCACACTGCCTCGCAGATGGCTCCCTGGCGGGGTGGATGAGCGAGTTCTCGCGATGCCGGGCCAGGCCCTGGGGGGCGGCCCTGCAAACGTTTGACGCCCGAAGCAATTTCGCAAGGCGTTTTCTGGCCAATTCTCACGAGCGCTCTGCATAAACCGGTATCGGTTTGGGCAGAGCGCTCGGGAGAATTGGCCGGCATTTCGCAGCCCTGCGCACTGCCCTGCTCTCATGGCCCAGGGCCAGGTCTCGCCAGGAGCATGGGGCGGCGCCCAGAATGTGCGAAAACGTCGCGGCCCACCAGGAGGCCCCGGCAATGGGGAGCGTTCCCGGAGCAGAGTTGAATGACGCGTGGCAGCCGGGCCTACGCTTCTGGCTTGAGGGAGGATCGGGCGCCCAAGGATGGGGCTGACATCAGTGGGGGCACGCAGATTGCTCTCGCTCTGAGGTTGTCCTAAGCGCCGATATGTACCATTGGGGCCGGGGTGGAAGGGTGAGGCGTGGCCGTGGGACTCAGGATCCCCAGATGGAGGCACAGAGGGACAGGACCCCGGAAGCTGAAGGCTAGGAAGCAGGTTAAATATCGAGCCTGTGTCTCGGGGCAGCACTGACCCATGGGACGGCGCAAAGTAGGGGATACCAGCGCCGAGGAGCAGGAGGCGTCGGCCTCGCCTCAGCCTGCCATGCGGAGGGCTTCCTGGCGAGGTTAGTGCACGAGCGCTCGCGATGCCAGGACAAGCCCCGGGGGCGCGGACCTGCGGACGAGCTATCCCGAAGCGAGTTCACCGGGCGTTTTCCGGCCCATTCTCATGAGCGTTCGGCCCAATCCGGGGTTGGTTTGGGCAGAACGCTCGTGAGAATTGGCCAGCGATGGGCAGACCTGCAGACCGCCTGGCTCTCCGTGGCTCAGGGCCCCTTCTCGCCCAGTGAATACTGTGTTGGCCTGGAAAACGCGAGGAAACGACGTGGCCCATCAGGTGACGCCGGCACCCGGGAGCGTTCTTGGAGTAGAGTTGAGCGGTGGATTGGGGCATCGCATGCGCCTCCGAATTTTCGGGTTCATGGGGCGCCCAAATGGGGCTGTCCTCAGTTGGGTCCTGCAGGTTTCTCTCGCTTCGGGGCTTGTCCGAAGCGCCGAAATGCACCATTTGCGCCGGGACGTGAGGCGGAGGCGTTGCCAAGGAACTCAGGATTCCCAAGAAGAGGCACAGAGGGACAGGACCCCGGATGCGGAAGGCTGGGAAGCTGGCGAAATTTCGAGCCCGAGTCTCGGGACAGCCCTGGCCCCATGGGACTGTGACAAGTAGGGGACCCCCGCCGGCCGAGAAGCAGGAGGCATCGGCCTCGCCGAAGTCTGCCGCGTGGAGGGCTCCTTGGAGGGGTTCGTGAGCGAGCTCTCGCAATGCCGGGCCAGGCCAGGCCCTGGGGGGCGGCCCTGCAGACGTGTGACACCCGAAACGAGTTCGCATGGCATTTTCTGGCCAATTCTCACGGGATCGGTTTGGGCAGAATCCTCGTGGAATTTGGCCGGCGTTGGGCAGCCCTGCGGAAGGCCCTGCTCTCCATGGCCCAGGGCCGTTACTCGCCCCGAGCTTAGGGCACCCGCCCGGAAAATGCGCGAAAACGTCGCGGCCCACCCGGGAGCCCCGGCGCTGGGGAGCGTTCCTGGAGAAGAGTTGAAGGTCGGGTGGCGGCCGGGCCTACGTTTACGACTTTAGGGAGGATCGTGTGCCCAAGGATGGGGTTGACCTCAGTGCGGGCACAGGTTTCTCTCGCTCTGAGGTTGTCCGAAGCACCGAAAGGCACCGTTGGCGCTGGTGTGGGAGGGGGAGGCATGGCCCCGGGACTGAGGGTTCCCCAGATGGAGGCACCGAGGGACAGGAACCCAGAAGCAGACGGCCGAGTAGCAGGCGAGACTGCGAGGCCGGGCTTCGTGGCGGGCCAGGCCTCATGAAAAAGCGCTAGGGAGAGGACCCCCACAGGAGGATTACCAGGAGGCGTCGGACTCGCCACAGCCTGCCTTGCGGAGGGCTTCCTGGCGGGGTTGGAGTGCGATGGCTCTCAATGGCACGCCAGGCCCGGGGGGGGCGGTCGTGCAGAAGTGTGGCGCCCGAAGGGAGTTCGTCGGGCGTTTTCCTGCCAATTCTCAGAGCGTTCTGCCCAAACAGGATTGGTTTGGGCAGAATGCTTGTGAGAATGGGCCGGCGTTGGGCAGTCCTGCGGACCTCCCTGCTCTCCGTGGCCCAGGGCCCCTTCTCTCCCAGGGCATGCTGCGGCCCCCGGAAAATGCCTGAAACGCTGGGGCCCACCACTCGGTGCCGGCACAGGGGAGCATCCCAGAGCAGAGTTGACTTACGAGTGCCGGCAGAGCATGCACCTCCGTCTTTTCGGGCCCATGGGGCACCCAAGGATGGGGCTGTCCGCAGATGGGTCATGCAGGTTTCTCTCTCTCCAAGGCTTGTCGGAAGCGCCGATATGCACCATTGGGGCCGGGTTGGGAGGATGAAGCGTGGCCGTGGGACTCAGGATTCCCCAGATGGAGGCACAGAGGGACAGGACCCCGGAAGCTGAAGGCTGGGATGCAGGTGATATATTGAGCCCGATTCTCAGGGCAGCCCAGGCCCCATGGGACGGCGCTAAGTAGGGGACACCAGCGCCGAGGAGCAGGAGGCATCGGCCTCACCTCAGCCTGTCTCGTGGAGGGCTTTCTTCTAGGTTTGTGCGCGAGCGCTCGCGATGCAAGGACAAGCCCCGGGGGGGCGGACCTGCGGACGAGGTAGCCCGAAGCGAGTTCGCTGGGCGTCGTCTGGCCCATTCTCACGAGCGTTCTGCTCAAACCGGGGTTGGTTTGGTCAGAACTCTCGTGAGAATTGGCCAGCGAAGGGGCAAACCTGCGGAACACCCGTTCTCCGTGGCTCAGGGCCCCTTCAAGCAGAGTGCATACTGCAGCTGCTTGTAAAACACGAGGAAACGACGTGGCCCATCAGGTGGCGCCGGCGCCCGGGAACTGTCTTGGAGCAGAGTTGAGCGGCGGGTGGGGGCAGGGCATGCGCCTCCGACTTTTCGTGTTGAAGGGGCGCACAAGATGGGGCTGTCCTCAGTTGGGTCATGCAGGTTTCCATCGCTTCGAGGCTTGTCCGAAGCGCCGAAATGCACCGTTTGCGCCGGGGCGTGAGGCGGAGGCGTTGCCACGGAACTCAGGATTCCCAAGAGGGAGGCACAGAGGGACAGGACCCCGGAAGCGGAATGCTGGGAAGAAGGCGAAATTTCGTGCCCGAATCTCAGGGCAGCCCTGGCCACATGGGACTGCGCTAATTAGGGGATCCCCGCCGGCCGAGAGGCAGTAGGCATCGGCCTCGCTGAAGTCTGCCGCACGGAGTGCTCCTTGGCAGGGTTCGTGAGTGAGCTCTCGCGATGCCAGGCGAGGCCAGGCCCTGGGGGGAGGCCCTGCAGACGTGTGACACCCGAAACGAGTTCGCATGCAGAATGTCACAGTGTGACACAGTGTCACAGTGTCTTTCCAGTGCAGGAAAGAATAAAGAACAAGGACGGACAGAGAGAACGTTGCAACCCGTGAGTGAAGTACAGGGTAAGTCACTTAGGCCTCTATGATGCATACGGGAAATTCAACAACGGGGATATTCCACAGTGTCTACCTCTTATCAAAACCCTTCCAATATATGAGGGAACTGTGCTACAATAAGTTCTCACGACAGGGATGCGTCTGTGCTCAGTTGGAAACTCTAGGACGTGTCTGGGTAGCCATCATGAAATATCTCATACAGGTCCTTAGAGGGGATTCGAAGGAAGGTATCTGCTCAGGGAACCTACTACAGGTTCCTACTCATTCATAACAGTGTTTCTCCTTTGAGGAATGAAGATAGAACAGGGAAGGACTAGGGTCACATTAGGTACTGTGAGAAAAGGTCAGGCTACGGCACTTAAGCCTGCCAAACACATATTGGATGTTCACCCCCAGTGGTGACCCGCACGTTTTTTCTGCGTCTAAAACGCTTCCAACACTGAGTGGGAAGTGTGTTTTAGGTGGGATTCACTGCAGTGTTACGTCTGTTAAAGAAGGAAGCTTTTGGGACTGATTCTTTGGTAACCGCAATAGGCGCACATAGCTTTCCATTCACAGACGTCTAACCGTTACACTATAGCATGTTCTGTTTAAGGGAAACTCCTTCACGCGGAATGTCACTTCTCACAGTGTCTTTCCAGTGGAGGAAAGAAGATAGAACAAGGACGGACAGAGAGAACGTAGCAAACTGTGAGTGAAGTACAGGGTAAGGCACCTAGGCCTCTATGATACATACTGGAAGTTCAACACCGGGGATGTTCCACATTGTCTACCTCTTCTCAAAACACTTCAAAATACGAGGGCACTGTGCTACAGTAAGTTCTCACGACAGGGATGGGTCTGTGCTCAGTTGGAAACTGTAGGACATGTCTGGTAGCAATCATGAAGTGTCTCATACAGGCCCCTTAGAGGTGATGCGTAGGAAGGTATCTGCTCTGGAAACCTACTTCAGGTGCGTACTAATTCATAACAGCGTTTCTCCTTTGAGGAATGAAGATAGAACAGGGAATGACTATGGGCACATTAGGTACTGTGAGTAAAGGGCTGGCTATGGCGCTTAAGCCTGCCAAACACATATTGGATGTTCACCACCAGAGGTGATCCGCACTTAGTTTCAGTGTCTAAAACGCTTCCAACACTGAGAGGGAAGTGTGCTTTAGGATGGATTCAGCAGTGTTACGTCTGGTAAAGAAGGAAGCGTTTGGGACTGACTCTGTGTTAACCGCAATAGGCGCACATAGGTTTCCAGTTTCCGACGTCTATCCATTGGACTATAGCAAGTTCGGTTAAGGGAAACTACTCATGCGGAATATCACTTCTCACAGTGTCTTTCCAGTGGAGGAAAGAAGTTAGAACAAGGACGGACAGAGAGAACGTTGCAACCCGTGAGTGAAGTACAGGGTAAGGCACCTAGGCCTCTATGATGCATACTGGAAGTTCAACACCGGGCAAGTTCTACAGTGTCTACCTGTTCTCAAAACACTTTCAATATATGACGGAAGTGTGCTACAGTAAGTTCTAACGACAGGGATGCGTCTGTGCTCATTGGAAACTCTAGGACGTGTCTGGGTAGCCATCATGAAGTGTCTCATACAGGCCCCTTAGAAAGGATTGGAAGGAAGGTATCTGCTCAGAAAACCTACTTCAGGGGCGTACTCATTCATAACAACGTTAATCCTTTAAGGAATAAAGATAGAACAGGGACAGACTAGGGGCACATTAGGTACTGTAGTAAAGGGCTCGCTATGGTGCTTAAGCCTGCCAAACGCATATTGGATTTTCACCACCAGTGGTGATCCGTACTTAGTTTCTGCGTCTAAAACGCTTCCAACACTGAGAGGGAAGTGTGCTTTAGGATGGATTCACTGCAGTGTTGCGTCTGTTAAAGAAGGAAGCTTTTGGGACTAACTCTGTGGTAACTGCAATAGGCGCAAATAGGTTTCCGGTTTCCGACGTCTATCCGTTGGACTATAGCAAGTTCTGTTAAAGGGAAACTCCTTGATTTGGAATGTCACTTCTCACAGTGTCTTTCCAGTGGAGGAAAGAAGATAGAACAAGGACGGAGCAGAGAGAACGTTGCAACCCGTGAGTGAAGTACAGGGTAATGCACTTAGTCCTCTATGATGCATACTGGGTGCTTAACACCGGGGATGTTCCACAGAGTCTACCTCCTCTCAAAACACTTCCAATATATGAGGGAACTGTGCTACAGTAAGTTCTCACGACAGGGATGCGTCTGTGCTCAGTTGGAAACTCTAGGACGTGTCTGGGTAGCCATCATGAAGTGTCTCATACAAGCCCTTTAGAGGGGATGCGAAGGAAGGTATCTGCACAGGGAACCTACTTAATGTGCGTCCTCATTCATAACAGCGTTTTTCCTTTGAGGAATGAAGATAGAAAAGGGACGGAGTAGGGGCACATTAGGTACTGTCAGTAAAGGGCAGGCTATGGCGCTTAAGCCTGCCAAACACATATTGCATGTTCACCACTAGTGGTGATCCGCACTTAGTTTTTGCGTCTAAATCGCCTGCAACACTGAGAGGGAAGTGTGCTTTCGGAAGGATTCACTGCAGTGTTACGTCTGTTAAAGAAGGAAGCTTTTGGGACTGACTCTGTGGTAACGCAATAGGAGCACATAGCTTTCCAGTCTCAGACGTCTATCTTAGGACTATAGCAAGTTCAGTTTAAGGGAACCTCTTTCAAGCGGAATGTCACTTCTCACAGTTTATTTCCTGTGGAGGAAAGAAGATAGAACAAGGAATGAGCAGGGTGGACAAGATGGCGGGGTACAAGGAAGAGGCGTCTTTTCAGCTGGTACCCCAAAGTGAGCTGATTACCTACCAAAGAACTCCGATCACCCATGAAACAGCCTGAGATCAGAATTATACACGTCTGGATCTCTACAGGGGCAGAAGACGCCAGTGAGCAGGTAAAGCGGAATGGGAACGGCGGACTGATATCAGAAGATAAACAAAAGGGGGAGGGAGCCACCAGAGGCGACCTGTGGGAAAGTAATACCCCAATACGAGCGAGAGTGCCCTGCGTCTGGGGACCAGCATTAACTTGGAGACTGGTTGAAAGTACTCCAAAAGAGCAAAGGATCGTGGGGGCAAATTTTGGGAATCGGGGCGGCTAGGGACAGGGGCTTAAGTCCCCGGTCCCAGACGGCCTCCCTGGCGCGGAGGCAGAGAGTGTGGCGGAGAAACCAGCTCCTGGTCCCTAAGCCGCCAGCGGGCTCCAGAGCACGTGGGTTCCGGCTCATGTGAGGGGATGGGAGCTGCGCCGGTCTGCAGAATGTGCGCTAGCCCTACCACAAAGCTTGAGATGCGCGCGCACGTCCCTTCAGCTCTCCCTGGTTTCTAAGGCCCGGGGGCGCTTCTTGACCTATGCCATTGTTTCAAAGTCTAATCGCGTGCCCGCGAAACTCTTTCCCGGACAGAGGCACGCAAAAGCCCAGCCTGTGGGGCTGCGGACCAGCACCCCATTCTCAGTGCCCCAGACGCGCACCCGACTCACAGCAGCCTCTGAAAAGAGGTGCGTGCAAGCCGGGCACTCCCAGCCCAGACCGGCGTCAAAATCTCAGTGTGCGATCTCTGCTTGGAACCTCTCTGGCGGGCAGGAGCTCCCAGACAGCCACCACTGCCTTGGATTTGGGGACGAGCAAAAGATCCTGCGCCCCCAGGGTCTGGAACTTGGAACCTGCTCTGCCAGCGGCCAAGGGGGAATTTATTCAGCTTCTGCACCCAGACTGAGGCTTCTCTCTGAGACGGAGATCAGGAAGTGTTCCAGGGTGCACCTTGACTGCACCAGAGTTGATACACCCACCTACATCTGTTCAGTCTTCTCCCACCAAAATGACTAGGAGGAGGAATGCCCAACAGAAGAAAAATAAAGAGGATGGACCTTCTGCAACAGAGCTAACGGCTATCAACATAGACAATATGTCGGAAAGAGAATTCAGGCTAACAATTATCCAGGCAATAGCTAGGTTGGAGAAAGCCATGGATGACCAAACAGAATTGATTAGGGCCGAGCTGAAAGCGACCAGACAGGATGTTCACAATGTTAGGGCGGAGCTTAAAGCTACCAGGGAGGAGGTCCACAATGCTCTCAATGAGTTCCAATCTAATCTAAACTCTCTCAAAGCTAGGGTAACTGAGACAGAAGATAGAATTAGTGATCTGGAAGACAAACAGATAGAGAGAAAGGATCAGGAGGAAGCCTGGAACAAACAGCTTAGATCCCACGAAAGCAGAATCAGGGAAATAAATGATGCCATGAAGCGTTCCAACGTCAGAATTATTGGAATTCCTGAAGGGGAGGAGAAGGAAAGAAATCTAGAAGATATCGTGGAACAAGTCCTTCATGAAAATTTTCCGAATCTCGCGAATGAAACCAGCGTTCATGTACTAGAGGCTGAACGGTCTCCACCCAAGATTATACACTCCAAAAAAAAAACATCACGACACTTGATAGTCAAATTGAGAAATTATAATTGTAAGTATAAACTCTTGAAAGCCGCCAGGGCAAAGAGGCTCCTTACTTACAGAGGGAAGCCCATCAGAATAACGTCAGACCTGTCCACAGAGACCTGGCAAGCCAGAAGAGGCTGGAAAGATATATTCAGGGCACTAAATGAGAAGAACATGCAGCCAAGAATACTTTATCCAGCAAGACTGACATTCAAAATGGATGGAGAGATAAAGAGTTTCCAAGACCGGCAAGACTTAAAAGACTATGCAACCACCAAGCCGATACTGCAGGAAATATTAAGGGGGGTTCTATAAAAGAGGAAAAATCCCAAGAATAGCACTGAACAGAAATATAGAGACAGTCTACAGAAAGAAAGACTTCAAAGGTAACTCGATGTCAATAAAAATGTATCTATCAATAATCACTCTCAATGTGAATGGCCTAAATGCACCCATAAAACGGCACAGGGTTGCAGATTGGATAAAACGACAGGACCCATCCATAAGCTGTCTACAAGAGACCCATTTTGAACCTAAAGATACACGCAGACTGAAAGTGAAGGGGTGGAGAAGCATCTTTCATGCCAATGGGACTCAAAAGAAGGCTGGGGTAGCAATTCTCATATCAGATAAATTAGACTTCAAACTAAAGACTGTAGTCAGAGATACAGAAGGACACTACATAATCCTTAAAGGGACTATCCACCAAGATGATCTAACAATTGTAAATATCTATGCTCCCAATATGGGAGCAGCCAATTACTTAAGAAAACTGTTAGTCAAGATAAAGAGTCATAATGATATGAATACACTAATCGTAGGAGATCTTAACACGCCTCTTTCAGAATTAGACAGATCATGGAAGCAGAAAATCAATAAAGAAACAAGAGCATTGATGACACATTGGACCAGATGGACCTCATAGTTATAAACAGAACATTTCACCCTAAAACAGCAGAATACTCATTCTTCTCAAGTGCACATGGAACCTTCTCCAGAATAGACCACATACTGGGTCACAAATCAGGACTCAGCCGATACCAAAAGACTGAGATTATTCCCTGCATATTCTCAGATCACAATGCTTTGAAACTGGAGCTCAATCACAAGGAAAAGTTCAGAAGGAACTCAAACACCTGGAAGCTAAAGACCACCTTGCTTAAGAATGCTTGGATCAACCAGGAGATCAAAGAAGAACTGAAACAATTCATGGAAACCAATGAGAATGAAGACACTTCGGTCCAAAACCTATGGGATAGAGCAAAGGCGGTCCTAAGGGGAAAATATATAGCCATCCAAGCCTTGCTCAAAAAAACTGAAAAATCCAGAACACACCAGCTGTCTCTACACCTTGAAGAACTGGAGGATCAACAACAAATCAAACCAACTCCACACATAAGAAGGGAAATCATCAAGATTAGAGCTGAGATCAATGAGGGAGAAACCAGAGATACAGTAGAACGTATCAATGAAACTAGAAGCTGGTTTTTGAAAGAATCAATAAGATTGATAAGCCACAGGCTACCCTAATCTGAAAGAAAAGAGAGAAATCCCACATTTATAAAATTATGAATGAAAAGGGAGAGATCACAACTAACGCCAAGGAAGTAGAAACAATCATCAGAAGTTATTACGAACAGTTATATGCCAATAAGCTTAGCAACCTAGATGAAATGGATGCATTCCTGGAAAAATATAAACTACCAAAATTGAACCAGGAAGAAATCGACAACCTGAATAGACTGATATCTAATAACGAGATTGAATCAGTGATCAAAAACCTCCCAAAAAACAAGAGCCCAGGACCTGACGGATTCCCTGGGGAATTCTACCAAACCTTCCAAGAAGAAATAACACCTATTCTCCTGAAGCTGTTTCAAAAAATTGAAGCAGAAGGAAAACTTCCAGACTCTTTCTATGAAGCCAGCATTACCCTGATCCCCAAACCAGGCAAGGACCGGACCAAAAAGGAGAATTTCAGACCAATATCACTGATGACTATGGATGCTAAGATTCTCAACAAGATCCTAGCCAACAGGATCCAACAGCACATTAAAAAGATTATCCACCATGATCAGGTGGGATTCATCCCTGGGCTACAAGGATGGTTCAACATTCGCAAATCAATCAATGTGATACAACAAATTATTATGAGAAGAGAGAAGAACCACATGGTCCTCTCAATTGATGCAGAAAAAGCATTTGACAAAATCCAGCATCCGTTCCTGATTAAAACACTTCAAAGTATAGGGATAGAGGGAACATTCCTGAACCTCATCAAATCTATCTATGAAAGACCCACAGCAAATATCATCCTCAATGGGAAAAAGCTTGCAGCCTTCCCATTGAGATCAGGAACAAGACAAGGATGCCCACTTTCACCCCTCTTGTTCAACATAGTATTAGAAGTCTTAGTAACAGCAATCAGACAACAGAGAGAAATAAAAGATATCCAAATTGGTAATGAAAAAGTCAAACTCTCTCACTTCGCAGATGACATGATTCTTTATATGGAAAACCCAAAAGACTCTACCCCCAAACTACTAGAACTCATACAGCAATTCAGCAACGTGGCAGGATACAAAGTCAATGTGCAGAAATCAGTGGCTTTCTTATACACTAACAATGAAAATACAGAAAGGGAAATTAGAGAATCGATTCCATTTACTATAGCACCAAGAACCATAAGATACCTTGGAATAAACCTAACTAAAGAGATAAAGGATCTGTGCTTGAGGAACTATTAACACTCATGAAAGAAATTGAAGAAGACACAAAAAGATGGAAGACCATTCCATGCTCTTGGATCGAAAGAATAAACATTGTTAAAATGTCTATATTGCCTAGAGCAATCTATACTTTTAATGCCATTCCGATCAAAATTCCACCGGCATTCTTCAAAGAGCTGGAGCAAATAATCCTAAAATTTGTATGGAATCAGAAGAGACCCCGAATCGCTAAGGAAATGTTGAAAAACAAAAATAAAGCTGGCGGCATCACCTTACCTGATTTCAGCTTTATTACAAAGCTGTGATCACCAAGACAGCATGGTACTGGCATAAAAACAGACACACAAACCAGTGGAACAGAGTGGAGAGCCCTGAAATGGGCCCTCAACTCTATCGTGAATTAATCTTTGACAAAACAGGAAAAAAATATACAGTGGAAAAAAGACAGTCTCTTCAATAAATGGTGCTGGGAAAACTGGACAGCTATATGTAGAAGAATGAAACTCGACCATTCCTTTACACCGTACACAAAGATCAACTCAAAATGGATAAAAGACCTCAACGTGAGACAGGAATCCATCAGAATCTTAGAGGAGAACATAGGCAGTAATTTCTTTGATATCAGCCACAGCAACTTCTTTCAAGATACGTCTCCAAAGGCAAAGGAAACAAAAGCGAAAATAAACTTCTGGGACTTCATCAAAATCAAAAGCTTCTGCACAGCAAAGGAAAGGGTCAACAAAACAAAGAAGCAACCCACGGAATGGGAGAAGATATTTGCAAATGACAGTACAGACAAAAGGTTGATATCCAGGATCTATAATGAACTCCTCAAACTCAACCCACACGAAACAGACAAACACATCAAAAAATGGGCAGAAGATATGAACAGACACTTCTCCAATCAAGAAATACAAATGGCTATCAGACATGAAAAAATGCTCATCATCATTAGCCCTCAGGGAGATTGAAATTAAAACCACATTGAGATATCACCTTACACCAGTTGGAATGGCCAAAATTAACAAAACAGGAAACAACATGTGTTGGAGAGGATGTGGAGAAAGGGGAACCCTCTTCCACTGTTGGTGGGAATGCAAGTTGGTGAAGCCTCTTTGGAGAACAGTGTGGAGATTCCTCAAGAAATTAAAAATAGAGCTTCCCTACGACCTGGATATTGGTATTTACCCCAAGGATACAGATGTCATGAAAAGAGGGGCCATCTGTACCCCAACGTTTATAGCAGCAATGGCCACAGACGCCAAACTATGGAAAGAACCAAGACGCCCTTCTACGGATGAATGGATAAGGAAGATGTAGTCCATATACACTATGGAGTATTATGCCTCCATCAGAAAGGATGAATACCCAACTTTTGTAGCAACATGAACGGGACCGTAAGAGATTATGCTGAGTGAAATAAGTCAAGCAGAGAGAGTCAAATATCATATGGTTTCACTTATTTGTGGAGCATAACAAATAGCATGGAGGACAAGGGGCGTTAGAGAGGAGTAGGGAATTTGGGTAAATTGGAAGGGGAGGTGAACCATGAGAGACTATGGACTCTGAAAAACAGTCTGAGGGGTTTGAAGTGGCGGGGGGGGTGGGAGGTTGGGGGTACCAGGTGGTGGGTATTAGAGAGGGCACGAATTGCATGGAACACTGGGTGTGGTGAAAAAATAATGAATTCTGTTTTTCTGAAAATAAATAAATTGGAAAAAAAAAGAAAAAAGAACAAGGACGGAGCAGAGAGAACCTTGCAAACCGTGAGTGAAGTACAGGGTAAGGCACTTAGGCCACTACGATGCATATTTGAAGTTCAACACCAGGGAAGTTCCACAGTGTCTACCTCTTCACAAAACATTTCCAATATATGAGGGAACTGTGCTACAGTAAGTTCTCAGACAGGGAAGCGACTGTGCTCAATTGGAAACTCTAGGACGTGTCTGGGTAGCAATCATGGTGTCTCATACAGGCCCCTTAGAGGGGATTCGAAGGAAGATATCTGCTCAGGGAACCTACTTCAGTTGCGTACTCATTCATAACAGCGTTTATCCTTGGAGGAATGAAGATAGAACAAGGACAGACTAGGGGCACATTAGGTTCTGTGAGGAAAGGGTAGGAAGGTATCTTCTCAGGGAACCTACATCAGGTGCGGACCCATTCATAACAGTGTTTCCATTGAAAGAATGAAGGTAGAACACGGACGGACTAGGGGGACAGTAGGGACACTGAGTAAAGGGCAGGCTATGGCACTTAAGCCTGCCAAACACATATTGGATGTTCACCACCAGTGGTGATCCGCAACTAGTTTCTGCATCTAAAACGCTTCCAACACTAAGAGGGAAGTGTGCTTTAGGAGGGATTCATTGCAGTGTTACTTCTGTTAAAAAAGGAAGCTTTGGGAATGACTCTGTGGTAACCGCAAGAGGCGAACATAGCTTTCCAGTCTCCGACGTCTAACCGTTAGACTATAGTAAGTTCTGTTTAAGGAAAACTCCTTCATGCGGAATGTCACTTCTCACAGTGTCTTTCCAGTGGAGGAAAGAAGATAGAACAAGGACGGACAGAGAGAACGTTGCAAACCGTGAGTGAAGTACAGGGTAAGGCACTTAGGCCTCTATGATGCATACTGGAAGTTCAACACCGGGGAAGTTCCACAGTGTCTATCTCTTCTCAAAACACTTCCAATATATGAGAGAACTGTGCTACAGTAAGTTCTCAAGACAGAGATGCGTCTGTGACATTTGGAAACCCTAAGACGTGTCTGGGTAGCAATCATGAAGTGTCTCATACAGGCCCCTTAGAGGGGATTCGAAGGAATGTATCTGCTCAGGAAATCTACTTCAGTTGCGTACTCATCATAGTAGCGTTTCTCCTTTGAGGAATGAAGATAGAACAGGGACGGACTAGGGGAACATTAGGTACTGTGAGTAAACGGCAGGCTATGGCGCTTAAGCCTGCCAAACATATATTGGATGTTCACCACAAGTGGTGATCAGCACTTAGTTTCTGCGTCTAAAACGCTTCCAACACTGAGAGGGAAGTGTGCTTTAGGAGGGATTCACTGCAGTGTTACGTCTGTTAAAGAAGGAAGCTTTTGGAACTGACTCTGTGGTAACCGCAATAGGCGCACATAGTTTTCAAGTCTCAGACGTCTATTCGTTGCACTATAGACAGTTCTGTTTAAGGGAAACTCCTTCATGCGGAATGTCACTTCTCACAGTGTCTTCCCAATGGAGGAAAGAAGATAGAACAAGGACGGACAGAGAGAACGTTGCAACCCGTGAGTGAAGTAGAGGGTAAGGCAGTTAGACCTCTATGATGCATACTGGAAGATCAACACCGGGTAGTTCCACAGTGTCTACCTATTCTCAAAACAATTCCAATATATGAGGGAACTGTGCTACAGTAAGTTCTCACGACAGGGATGCGTCTGTGCTCAGTTGGAAAGTGTAGGACGTGTCTGGGAAACAACCTTGTAGTGTAACCTACTGGCCCCTTAGAGGTGATGCGCAGGAAGGTTTCTGCTCAGGGAACCTACTGCAGGTGTGGACTCATTCATAACAGTGTTTCCCCTTGAAAGAATGAAGGTAGAACACGGAGGGACTAGGGGCACATTAGGGTCTGTGAGTAAAGGGCAGGCTATGGCACTAAGCCTGACAAACACATATTGGATGTTCACCACCAGTGGTGAACCGCACTTAGTTTCTGCGTCTAAAACGCTTCCAACACTGAGCGGGAAGTGTGCTGTTGGTGGGATTCACTGCAGTGTTACGTCTGTTAAAGAAGGAAGCTTTTGGGACTGACTCTGTTGTAACCGAAATAGGCGCACATAGGTTTCCAGTCTCCGACGACTATCCATAGGTCTATAAGAAGTTCAGTTTAAGGGGAACTCTTTCAAGCGGAATGTCACTTCTCACAGTGTCTTTCCAATGGAGGAATGAAGATAGAACAAGGACGGACAGAGAGAACTTTGCAACCCGTGAGTGAAGTACAGGGTAAGGGACGTAGGCTTCTGTGATGCATACTGGAAGCACTACACCGGGGAAGTTCCACAGTGTCTACCTCTTCTCAAAACACTTCCAATATATTAGAGAACTGTGCTACAGTAAGTTCTCAAGACAGGGATGCGTCTGTGCTCAGTAGGAAATTCTAGGACGTGTCTGGTTAGCAATCATGAAGTGACTCAAACAGGCCCCTTAGAGGGGATGCGTAGGAAGGTATCTGCTCAGGTAACATACTTCAGCTGCATACTCATTCATAACAGCGTTTCTCCTTTGAGGAATGAAGATAGAACAGGGACGGACTGGGGCCACTTTAGGTACTTTGAGTAAAGGGCAGTCTATGGCGCTTAAGCCTGCCAAACACATATTGGATGTTCACCACAAGTGGTGATCATCACTTAGTTTCTGCGTCTAAAACACTTCCAACACTGAGAGGGAAGTGTGTTTAAGAGGGAATAACTGCAGTGTTATTCTGTTAAAGAAGGAAGCTTTTGGGACTGACTCTGTGGTAACCGCAATAGGCGCACATAGCTTTCCAGTCTCAGACGTCTATCCGTTGGACTATAACAAGTTCTTTTTACGGGAAACTCCTGCATGCGGAATGTCACTTCTCACAGTGTCTTTCCAGTGGAGGTAAGAGGATAGAACAAGGACGGACAGAGAGAACGTTGCAACCCGTGAATGAAGTAGAGGGTAAGGCACTTAGGCCTCTATGATGCATACTGGAAATTCAACACCGGGTATTTCCACAGGGTCTACCTCTTCTCAAAACACTTCCAATATATGAGGGAACTGTGCTACAGTAAGTTCTCACGACAGGGATGCGTCTGTGCTCAGTTGGAAAGTGTAGGACGTGTCTGGGAAACAACCTTGTAGTGTATCCTACAGGCCCCTTAGAGGTGATGCTCAGGAAGGTATCTGCTCAGGGAACCTACTGCAGGTGCGGACTCATTCATAACAGTGTTTCCCCTTGAAAGAATGAAGGTAGAACACGGACGGACTAGGGGCACATTAGGGTCTGTGAGTAAAGGGCAGGCTATGGCGCTTAAGCCTGACAAACACATATTGGATGTTCACCACCAGTGGTGAACCGCACTTAGTTTCTGCGTCTAAAACGCTTCCAACACTGAGCGGGAAGTGTGCTGTTGGTGGGATTCTCTGCAGTGTTACGTCTGTTAAAGAAGGAAGCTTTTGGGACTGACTCTGTTGTAACCGCAATAGGCGCACATAGTTTTCCAGTCTCCGACGACTATCCATAGGTCTATAAGAAGTTCAGTTTAAGGGGAACTCTTTCAAGCGGAATGTCACTTCTCACAGTGTCTTTCCAATGGAGGAATGAAGATAGAACAAGGACGGACAGAGAGAACTTTGCAACCCGTGAGTGAAGTACAGGGTAAAGATGTAGGCTTCTGTGATGCATACTGGAAGCACTACACCGGGGAAGTTCCACAGTGTCTACCTCTTCTCAAAACACTTCCAATATATTAGAGAACTGTGCTACAGTAAGTTCTCAAGACAGGGATGCGTCTGTGCTCTGTAGGAAATTCTAGGACGTGTCTGGTTAGCAATCATGAAGTGACTCATACAGGCCCCTTAGAGGGGATGCGTAGGAAGGTATCTGCTCAGGTAACATACTTCAGCTGCGTACTCATTCATAACAGCATTTCTCCTTTGAGGAATGAAGATAGAACAGGGACGGACTAGGGCCACTTTAGGTACTTTGAGTAAAGGGCAGGCTATGGCGCTTAAGCCTGCCAAACACATATTGGATGTTCACCACAAGTGGTGATCATCACTTAGTTTCTGCGTCTAAAACACTTCCAACCCTGAGAGGGAAGTGTACTTTAAGAGGGAATAACTGCAGTGTTATTCTGTTAAAGAAGGAAGCTTTTGGGACTGACTCTGTGGTAACCGCAATAGGCGCACAAAGCTTTCCAGACACAGATGTCTATCCGTTGGACTATAAAAAGTTCTGTTTACGGGAAACTCCTTCATACGGAATGTCACTTCTCTCAGTGTCTTTCCAGTGGGTAAAGAAGATAGAACAAGGATGGAGCAGAGAGAAGGTTGCAACCCGTGTGTATAGTACAGAGTAAGGCAGTTGGGCCACTATGATGCATACTGGAAGTTCAACACTTGGGATGTTCCACACTGTTTACCTCTTCTCAAAACACTTCCAATATATGAGGGAACTGTGCTACAGTAAGTTCTCACGACAGGGATGCGTCTGTGCTCAGTTGGAAACTGTAGGACCAGTCTGGATAGCAATCATGAAGTGTCTCATACCGGCCACTCGTGGGTATGCGTAGGAAGGTATCTGCTCAGGGAACCTACTTCAGGTGCGTGTTCATTCATAACAGTGTTTCTCCTTTGAGGAATGAAGATAGAACAGGACAGACTAGGGCACATTAAGTACTGTAAATAAAGGGCAGACTATGGCGCTTAAGCCTGCCAAACACATATTGGATGTTAAGAACCAGTGGTGAACCGCACTTAGTTTCTGCGTCTAAAACGCTTCCAACACTGAGAGGGAAGTGTGCTGTTCGTGGGATTCACTGCAGTGTTACGTCTGTTAAAGAAGGAACCTTTTGGGACGACTCTGTGGTAACCGCAATAGGCGCACAAAGGTTTTCAGTCTCCGACGTCTATCCGTAGGACTATAGCAAGTTCTGTTTAAGGGAAACTCCTTCAAGTGGAATGTCACTTCTCACAGTGCTTTCCAGCAGAGGAAAGAAGATAGAACAAGGACGGACAGAGAGAACGTTGCAACCCGTGAGTGAAGTACAGGGTAAGGCACTAAGGCCTCTATGATGCATACTGGAAGTTCAACACCGGGGAAGTTCCACAGTGTCTACCTCCAATCAAAACACTTCCAAGATATGAGGGAACTGTGCTACATTAAGTTTTAAAGACAGGGATGCGTCTGTGCTCAGTTGGAAACTCTTGGACGAGTCTGGGTTGCAATCTTTAATTGTCTCATACAGGTCCCTTAGAGGGGATTCGAAGGAAGATATCTGCTCAGGGAACCTACTTCAGCTGCGTACCCATTCATAACAGCGTTTCACCTTCGAGGAATGAAGATAGAACAGGAACGGACTAGGTGCACATTACTATGAGTAAAGAGCAGGGTATGGAACTTAAGCCTGCCAAAAACATATAGGATGTTAACCACCAGTGGTCATCCGCACATTGTTTCTGCATCTAAAAACCTTCCAACACTGAGAGGGAAGTGTACTTTAGGAGGGATTCACTGCAGTGTTACGTCTGTTAAAGAAGGAAGCTTTTGGGACTGACTCTGTGGTAACCGCAATAGGCGCACATAGCTTTCCAGTCTCAGACGTCTATCCGTTGGACTATAGCAAGTTCTGTTTAAGGGAAACTCCTTCATGGGCAATGTCACTTCTCACAGTGTCATTCCAGTGGAGGAAAGAAGATAGAACAAGGACGGACAGAGAGAGCATTGCAAACCGTGAGTGATGTACAGGCTAGGCACTTAGGCCTCTATGATGCATACTGGAAGTTCAACACCGGAGATATTCCACAGTATCTACCTCTTATCAAAAGACTTCCAATATATGAGGGAACTGTGCTAAATTAAGATCTCACGACAGGGATGCGTCTGTGCTCAGTTGGAAACTCTAGGACTTGTCTGGGTAGCCATCATGAAGTGTCTCATACAGGCCGCTTAGAGGGGATGCGAATGAAGGTATCTACTCAGGGAACCTACTTCAATTGCGTACTCATTCATAACAGCGTTTCTCCTTTGAGGAATGAAGATAGAACAGGTACGGACAAGGGGCACATTAGGTACTGTAGGTAAAGGGCAGGGTATGGCGCTTAAGCCTGCCAAACACATATTGGATGTTTTCCACAAGTGGTGATAAGCACTTAGTTTCTGCGTTTAAAACGCTTCCAACACTGAGAGGGAAGTGTGCTTTAGCAGGGATTCACTTCAGTGTTACGTCTGTTAACGAAGGAAGCTTTAGGGACTGACTCTGTGGTAACCGCAACAGGCGCAATAGCTTTCCTGTCTCAGACGACTATCCGTTGGACTATAGCAAGTTCTGTTTAAGGGAAACTCCTTCATGCGGAATGTCACTTCTCACAGTGTCTTTCCAGTGGGTAAAGAAGATAGAACAAGGATGGTGCAGAGAACGTTGCAACCCGTGAGTGAAGTACAGGGTAAGGCACTTAGGCCTCTATGATGCATACTGGAAGTTCAACACCGGGGATGATCCACAGTGTCTACCTCTTCTAAAAACCCTTCCATATATGAGGGAACGGTGCTACAGTAAGTTCTAACGACATGGATGGGTCTGTGCTCAGTGGAATCTGTAGTACGTGTCTGGGTAGCAACCAAGAAATGTCTCATACAGACAGCTTAGAGGTGATGCGTAGGTAGGTATCTGCTCAGGGAACCTAGTTCTGGTGTGTATTCATTCATAACAGTGTTTCTCCTTTGAGGAATGAAGATAGAACAGGGACGGACTAGGGCCCATTAAGTACTGTGAGTAAAGGGCAGGCTATGGCACTTAAGCCTAACAAACACATATTGGATATTCACGACCAGAGGTGATCCGCACTTAGTTTTTGTGTCTAAAACGCTTCCAACACTGAGAGAGGGTAGTGAGCTTTAGGAGGGATTCACTGCAGTGTTACGTCTGTTAAAAAAGGAAGCTTTTGGGACTGACTCTCTTGTAACCGCAATAGGCGCACATAGATTTCCAGTCTCCGACGTCTATCCGTTGGACTATAGCAAGTTCTGTTTAAGGGAAACTCCTTCAAGCGGAATGTCACTTCTCACAGTGTCTTTCCAGTGGAGGAAAGAAGATAGAAGGACGGACAGAGAGAACATTGCAAATCGTGCGTGAAGTACAGGGTAAGTCACTTAGGCCTCTATGATGCATACAGGAAGTTCAACACCGGAGATGTTCCACAGTGTCTTCCTCTTCTCAAAGCACTACCAATATATGAGGGAACTGTGCTACAGTAAGTTCTAACGACAGGGATGCGTCTGTGCTCAGTTGGAAACTCTAGGATGTGTCTGGGTAGCAATCATGAAGTGTTTCATACAGGCCCCTTAGAGGAGATGCAAAGGAAGGTATCTGCGCAGGGAACATACTTCAGTTGCGTACTCATTCATAACAGCATTTCTCCTTTGAGGAACGAAGATAGATCAGGGACGGACTAGGGGCACATTAGGTGCTGTGAGTAAGGGCAGGTTATGGACCTTAAGCCTGGCAAGCACATATTGGGTGTACACCCCCATTGGTGATGCGCACTTAGTTTATGCATCTAAAACGCTTCCTACACTGAGAGGGAAGTGTGCTTTAGTAGGGATTCACTGCAGTGTTACGTTTGTTAAAGAAGGAAGCTTTTGGGACTGACTCTGTTGTAACCACAATAGGCACACCTAGGTTTCCAGTCTCCGATGTCTATCGTAGGACTATAGCAAGTTCAGCTTAAGGGAAACTACTTCAAGCGGAATGTCACTTCTCACAGTGTCTTTCCAGTGGAGGAAAGAAGATAGAACAAGGACGGATAGAGAGAACGTTGCAAACCGTGCGTGAAGTACAGGGTAAGTCACTTAGGCCTCTATGATGCATACTGGAAGTTCAACACCGGAGATGTTCCACAGTGTCTACCTCATCTAAAAACACTTCCAATATATGAGGGAACTGTGCTACCGTAAGTTCTCACGACAGGGATGGGTATGTGCTCAGTAGGAAACTCTAGGACGTGTCTGGGTAGGAATCATGAGGTATCTCATACAGGCCCCTTAGAGGCGATGCGAAGGAATGTATCTGCTCAGGGACCTACGTCAGTTGCGTACTCATTCATAACAGCGTTTCTCCATTGAGGAATGAAGATAGAACATGGACGGACTAGGGGCACATTAGGTACTGTGAGTAAAGGGCAGGCTATGGCGCTTAAGCCTGCCAAACACATATTGGATGTTCACCACCAGAGGTATCCGCACTTAGATTCTGCTTCTAAAACGCTTCCAACACTGAGACGTAAGTGTGCTTTAGGAGGAAATCACTGCAGTGTTACGTCTGTAAAAGAAGGAAGCTTTTGGGACTGACTCTGTGGTAACTGCAAGAGGCGCACAAAAGTTTCCCGTCTCCGACGTCTATCCGTAGGACTATGGCAAGTTCAGTTTAAGGGATACTCCTTCAAGAGGAATGTCACTTCTAACAGTTCTTTCCAGTGGAGGAAAGAAGATAGAACAAGGACGGACGGAGAGAACGTTGCAACACGTGAGTGAAGTACAGGGTAAGACACTTAGGCCTCTATGATGCATACTGACAGTTCAACACCGGGGAAGTTCCACAGTGTCTACTTCCTCTCAAATCACTTCCAATATATGAGGGAACTGTACTAAAGTACGTTATCACGACAGGGATGCGTTTGTGCTCAGTTGGAAACTAGGACCTGTCTGGGTAGCAACCATGAAGTGTGTCATACAGGCCTCTTAGATGTGATGTGTAGGAAGGTATCTGCTAAGGGAACGTACTTCAGGTGCGTATTCATTCGTAACAGTGTTTCTCCTAGGAAGAATGAAGGTAGAACACGGACTGACTAGGGGCACATTAGGTACTGTAGGTAAAGTGCAGGCTATGGCACTTAAGCCTGCCAAACACATATTTGATGTTCACCACCAGTGGTGATCCGCACTTAGTTTCTGCATCTAAAACGCTTCCAACACTGAGAGGGAAGTGTGCTTTAGGAGGGATACACTGCAGTGTTTCGTCTGTTAAAGAAGGAAGCTTTTGGGACTGACTCTGTGGTAACCGCAATAGGCGCACATAGCTTTCCAGTCTCCGACGTCCTTCCGTTGGACTATAGCAAGTTCTGTTTAAGGGAAACTCCTTCATGCGTAATGTCACTTCTCACAGTGTCTTTCCAGTGGAGGAAAGAAGATAGAACAAGGACGGACGGAGAGAACGTTGCAAACCGTGAGTGAAGTACAGGGTAAGGCACTTAGGCGTCTAGGATGCATACTGGAATTACAACACCGGATATGTTCCACAGGGTCTACCTCTTCTCAAAACACTTCCAATATATGAGGGAACTGTACTACAGTAAGTTCTCACGATAGGGATGCATCTGTGCTCAGTTGAAATCTCTAGGATGTGTCTGGGTAGCAATCATGAAATGTCTCCTATAGGCCCCTAGAGGGGATGCGTAGGAATGTATCTGTTCAGGGAACCTACTTCAGGTGCGTACTCATTCATAACAGTGCTTCTCCTTGGAGGAATGAGGTAGAACACGGATGGACTAGGGGCACATTAGGTACTGTGAGTAAAGGGCAGGCTAAGGCGCTTAAGCCTGCCAAACACATATTGGATGTTCACCACCAGTGGTGATCCGCACTTAGTTTCTGCATCTAAAACGCTTCCAACACTGAGAGGGAAGTGTGCTTTAGGAGGGATTCACTGCAGTATTACCTCTGTTAAAGAAGGAAGCTTTTGGGACTGACTCTGTGGTAACCGCATTAGGCCAACATAGCTTTCCAGTATCCGACCTCATTCCGTTGGACTATAGCAAGTTCTATTTAAGCGAAAATCCTTCATGCGGAATTTCACTTCTCACAGTGTCTTTCCAGTGGAGGAAAGAAGATAGAGCAAGGACGGACCAGAGAGAAGGTTGCAACCCATGAGTGAAGTACAGGTATGGCACTTAGGCCTTATTGATCCATACTGGAAGTTCAACACTTGGGTTGTTCCACAGTGTCTACCTCTTCTCAAAACACTTCCAATATATGAGGGAACTGTGCTACAGTAAGTTCTCACGACAGGGATGCGTCTGTGCTCAGTTGGAAAGTGTAGTACGTGTCTGGGAAACAACCTTGTAGTGTATCCTACAGGCCCCTTAGAGGTGATGCGCAGGAAGGTATCTGCTTAGGGAACCTACTGCAGGTGCGGACTCATTCATAACAGTGTTTCCCCTTGAAAGAATGAAGGTAGAACACGGACGGACTAGGGGCACATTAGGGTCTGTGAGTAAAGGGCAGGCTATGGCGCTTAAGCCTGACAAACACATATTGGATGATCACCACCAGTGGTGAACCGCACTTAGTTTCTGCGTCTAAAACGCTTCCAACACTGAGCGGGAAGTGTGCTGTTGGTGGGATTCTCTGCAGTGTCACGTCTGTTAAAGAAGGAAGCTTTTGGGACTGACTCTGTTGTAACCGCAATAGGCGCACATAGGTTTCCAGTCTCCGACGACTATCCATAGGTCTATAAGAAGTTCAGTTTAAGGGGAACTCTTTCAAGCGGAATGTCACTTCTCACAGTGTCTTTCCAATGGAGGAATGAAGACAGAACAAGGACGGACAGAGAGAACTTTGCAACCCGTGAGTGAAGTACAGGGTAAGGGACGTAGGCTTCTGTGATGCATACTGGAAGCACTACACCGGGGAAGTTCCACAGTGTCTACCTCTTCTCAAAACACTTCCAATATATTAGAGAACTGTGCTACAGTAAGTTCTCAAGACAGGGATGCGTCTGTGCTCAGTAGGAAATTCTAGGACGTGTCTGGTTAGCAATCATGAAGTGACTCAAACAGGCCCCTTAGAGGGGATGCGTAGGAAGGTATCTGCTCAGGTAACATACTTCAGCTGCGTACTCATTCATAACAGCATTTCTCCTTTGAGGAATGAAGATAGAACAGGGACGGACTAGGGCCACTTTAGGTACTTTGAGTAAAGGGCAGGCTATGGCGCTTAAGCCTGCCAAACACATATTGGATGTTCACCACAAGTGGTGATCATCACTTAGTTTCTGCGTCTAAAACACTTCCAACCCTGAGAGGGAAGTGTACTTTAAGAGGGAATAACTGCAGTGTTATTCTGTTAAAGAAGGAAGCTTTTGGGACTGACTCTGTGGTAACCGCAATAGGCGCACAAAGCTTTCCAGACACAGACGTCTATCCGTTGGACTATAAAAAGTTCTGTTTACGGGAAACTCCTTCATACGGAATGTCACTTCTCTCAGTGTCTTTCCAGTGGGTAAAGAAGATAGAACAAGGATGGAGCAGAGAGAAGGTTGCAACCCGTGTGTATAGTACAGAGTAAGGCAGTTGGGCCACTATGATGCATACTGGAAGTTCAACACTTGGGATGTTCCACACTGTTTACCTCTTCTCAAAACACTTCCAATATATGAGGGAACTGTGCTACCGTAAGTTCTCACGACAGGGATGCGTCTGTGCTCAGTTGGAAACTGTAGGACCAGTCTGGATAGCAATCATGAAGTGTCTCATACCGGCCATTCGAGGGTATGCGTAGGAAGGTATCTGCTCAGGGAACCTACTTCAGGTGCGTGTTCATTCATAACAGTGTTTCTCCTTTGAGGAATGAAGATAGAACAGGACAGACTAGGGCACATTAAGTACTGTAAATAAAGGGCAGACTATGGCGCTTAAGCCTGCCAAACACATATTGGATGTTAAGAACCAGTGGTGAACCGCATTTAGTTTCTGCATCTAAAACGCTTTCAACACTGAGAGGGAAGTGTGCTGTTCGTGGGATTCACTGCAGTGTTACGTCTGTTAAAGAAGGAACCTTTTGGGACGACTTGTGGTAACCGCAATAGGCGCACAAAGGTTTTCAGTCTCCGACGTCTATCCGTAGGACTATAGCAAGTTCTGTTTAAGGGAAACTCCTTCAAGTGGAATGTCACTTCTCACAGTGCTTTCCAGCGGAGGAAAGAAGATAGAACAAGGACGGACAGAGAGAACGTTGCAACCCGTGAGTGAAGTACAGGGTAAGGCACTAAGGCCTCTATGATGCATACTGGAAGTTCAACACCGGGGAAGTTCCACAGTGTCTACCTCCGATCAAAACACTTCCAAGATATGAGGGAACTGTGCTACATTAAGTTCTAAAGACAGGGATGCGTCTGTGCTCAGTTGGAAACTCTTGGACGAGTCTGGGTTGCAATCTTTAATTGTCTCATACAGGTCCCTTAGAGGGGATTCGAAGGAAGATATCTGCTCAGGGAACCTAATTCAGCTGCGTACCCCTTCATAACAGCGTTTTACCTTCGAGGAATGAAGATAGAACAGGAACGGACTAGGTGCACATTACTATGAGTAAAGAGCAGGGTATGGAACTTAAGCCTGCCAAAAACATATAGGATGTTAACCACCAGTGGTCATCCGCACATTGTTTCTGCATCTAAAAACCTTCCAACACTGAGAGGGAAGTGTACTTTAGGAGGGATTCACTGCAGTGTTACGTCTGTTAAAGAAGGAAGCTTTTGGGACTGACTCTGTGGTAACCGCAATAGGCACACATAGCTTTCCAGTCTCAGACGTCTATCCGTTGGACTATAGCAAGTTCTGTTTAAGGGAAACTCCTTCATGGGCAATGTCACTTCTCACAGTGTCATTCCAGTGGAGGAAAGAAGATAGAACAAGGACGGACAGAGAGAGCATTGCAAACCGTGAGTGATGTACAGGCTAGGCACTTAGGCCTCTATGATGCATACTGGAAGTTCAACACCGGAGATATTCCACAGTATCTACCTCTTATCAAAAGACTTCCAATATATGAGGGAACTGTGCTAAATTAAGATCTCACGACAGGGATGCGTCTGTGCTCAGTTGGAAACTCTAGGACTTGTCTGGGTAGCCATCATGAAGTGTCTCATACAGGCCGCTTAGAGGGGATGCGAATGAAGGTATCTACTCAGGGAACCTACTTCAGTTGCGTACTCATTCATAACAGCGTTTCTCCTTTGAGGAATGAAGATAGAACAGGTACGGACAAGGGGCACATTAGGTACTGTAGGTAAAGGGCAGGGTATGGCGCTTAAGCCTGCCAAACACATATTGGATGTTTTCCACAAGTGGTGATAAGCACTTAGTTTCTGCGTCTAAAACGCTTCCAACACTGAGAGGGAAGTGTGCTTTAGCAGGGATTCACTTCAGTGTTACGTCTGTTAACGAAGGAAGCTTTAGGGACTGACTCTGTGGTAACCGCAACAGGCGCAATAGCTTTCCTGTCTCAGACGACTATCCGTTGGACTATAGCAAGTTCTGTTTAAGGGAAACTCCTTCATGCGGAATGTCACTTCTCACAGTGTCTTTCCAGTGGGTAAAGAAGATAGAACAAGGATGGTGCAGAGAACGTTGCAACCCGTGAGTGAAGTACAGGGTAAGGCACTTAGGCCTCTATGATGCATACTGGAAGTTCAACACCGGGGATGATCCACAGTGTCTACCTCTTCTAAAAACCCTTCCATATATGAGGGAACGGTGCTACAGTAAGTTCTAACGACATGGATGGGTCTGTGCTCAGTGGAATCTGTAGTACGTGTCTGGGTAGCAACCAAGAAATGTCTCATACAGACAGCTTAGAGGTGATGCGTAGGTAGGTATCTGCTCAGGGAACCTAGTTCTGGTGTGTATTCATTCATAACAGTGTTTCTCCTTTGAGGAATGAAGATAGAACAGGGACGGACTAGGGCCCATTAAGTACTGTGAGTAAAGGGCAGGCTATGGCGCTTAAGCCTAACAAACACATATTGGATATTCACGACCAGAGGTGATCCGAACTTAGTTTTTGTGTCTAAAACGCTTCCAACACTGAGAGAGGGTAGTGAGCTTTAGGAGGGATTCACTGCAGTGTTACGTCTGTTAAAAAAGGAAGCTTTTGGGACTGACTCTCTTGTAACCGCAATAGGCGCACATAGATTTCCAGTCTCCGACGTCTATCCGTTGGACTATAGCAAGTTCTGTTTAAGGGAAACTCCTTCAAGCGGAATGTCACTTCTCACAGTGTCTTTCCAGTGGAGGAAAGAAGATAGAAGGACGGACAGAGAGAACATTGCAAATCGTGCGTGAAGTACAGGGTAAGTCACTTAGGCCTCTATGATGCATACGGGAAGTTCAACACCGGAGATGTTCCACAGTGTCTTCCTCTTCTCAAAGCTACCAATATATGAGGGAACTGTGCTACAGTAAGTTCTAACGACAGGGATGCGTCTGTGCTCAGTTGGAAACTCTAGGATGTGTCTGGGTAGCAATCATGAAGTGTTTCATACAGGCCCCTTAGAGGAGATGCGAAGGAAGGTATCTGCGCAGGGAACATACTTCAGTTGCGTACTCATTCATAACAGCATTTCTCCTTTGAGGAACGAAGATAGATCAGGGACGGACTAGGGGCACATTAGGTACTGTGAGTAAAGGGCAGGCTATGGCGCTTAAGCCTACCAAACACATATTGGATGTTCACCACCAGAGGTATCCGCACTTAGATTCTGCTTCTAAAACGCTTCCAACACTGAGACGTAAGTGTGCTTTAGGAGGAAATCACTGCAGTGTTACGTCTGTAAAAGAAGGAAGCTTTTGGGACTGACTCTGTGGTAACTGCAAGAGGCGCACAAGTTTCCCGTCTCCGACGTCTATCCGTAGGACTATGGCAAGTTCAGTTCAAGGGATACTCCTCCAAGCGGAATGTCACTTCTCACAGTTCTTTCCAGTGGAGGAAAGAAGATAGACAAGGACGGACAGAGAGAACGTTGCAACACGAGAGTGAAGTACAGGGTAAGACACTTAGGCCTCTATGATGCATACTGAAAGTTCAACACCGGGGAAGTTCCACAGTGTCTATTCTTCTCAAATCACTTCCAATATATGAGGGAACTGTACTAAAGTACGTTATCACGACAGGGATGCGTTTGTGCTCAGTTGGAAACTAGGACCTGTCTGGGCTAGCAACCATGAAGTGTGTCATACAGGCCTCTTAGATGTGATGCGTAGGAAAGTATCTGCTAAGGGAACCTACTTCAGGTGCGTATTCATTCGTAACAGTGTTTCTCCTAGGAAGAATGAAGGTAGAACACGGACTGACTAGGGGCACATTAGGTACTGTAGGTAAAGTGCAGGCTATGGCACTTAAGCCTGCCAAACACATATTGGATGTTCACCACCAGTGGTGATCCGCACTTAGTTTCTGCGTCTAAAACACTTCCAACACTGAGAGGGAAGTGTGCTTTAGGAGGGATACACTGCAGTGTTACGTCTGTTAAAGAAGGAAGCTTTTGGGACTGACTCTGTGGTAACCGCAATAGGCACACATAGCTTTCCAGTCTCCGACGTCCTTCCGTTGGACTATAGCAAGTTCTGTTTAAGGGAAACTCCTTCATGCGTAATGTCACTTCTCACAGTGTCTTTCCAGTGGAGGAAAGAAGATAGAACAAGGACGGACGGAGAGAACGTTGCAAAGCGTGAGTGAAGTACAGGGTAAGGCACTTAGGCGTCTAGGATGCATACTGGAATTACAACACCGGATATGTTCCACAGGGTCTACCTCTTCTCAAAACACTTCCAATATATGAGGGAACTGTACTACAGTAAGTTCTCACGATAGGGATGCATCTGTGCTCAGTTGAAATCTCTAGGATGTGTCTGGGTAGCAATCATGAAATGTCTCCTATAGGCCCCTAGAGGGGATGCGTAGGAATGTATCTGTTCAGGGAACCTACTTCAGGTGCGTACTCATTCATAACAGTGCTTCTCCTTGGAGGAATGAGGTAGAACACGGATGGACTAGGGGCACATTAGGTACTGTGAGTAAAGGGCAGGCTAAGGCGCTTAAGCCTGCCAAACACATACTGGATGTTCACCACCAGTGGTGATCCGCACTTAGTTTCTGCATCTAAAACGCTTCCAACACTGAGAGGGAAGTGTGCTTTAGGAGGGATTCACTGCAGTATTACCTCTGTTAAAGAAGGAAGCTTTTGGGACTGACTCTGTGGTAACCGCATTAGGCCAACATAGCTTTCCAGTATCCGACCTCATTCCGTTGGACTATAGCAAGTTCTGTTTAAGAGAAAATCCTTCATGCGGAATTTCACTTCTCACAGTGTCTTTCCAGTGGAGGAAAGAAGATAGAGCAAGGACGGACCAGAGAGAAGGTTGCAACCCGTGAGTGAAGTACAGGGTATGGCACTTAGGCCTCTATGATGCATACTGGAAGTTCAACACTTGGGTTGTTCCACAGTGTCTACCACTTCTCAAAACGCTTCCAATATATGAGGGAACTGTGCTACAGTATGTTCTCACGACAGGGATGCGTCTGTGCTCAGTTGGAAACTAGGACCTGTCTGGGTAGCAACCATGAAGTGTGTCATACAGGCCTCTTAGATGTGATGCGTAGGAAGGTATCTGCTAAGGGAACCTACTTCAGGTGCGTATTCATTCGTAACAGTGTTTCTCCTAGGAAGAATGAAGGTAGAACACGGACTGACTAGGGGCACATTAGGTACTGTAGGTAAAGTGCAGGCTATGGCACTTAAGCCTGCCAAACACATATTTGATGTTCACCACCAGTGGTGATCCGCACTTAGTTTCTGCATCTAAAACGCTTCCAACACTGAGAGGGAAGTGTGCTTTAGGAGGGATACACTGCAGTGTTACGTCTGTTAAAGAAGGAAGCTTTTGGGACTGACTCTGTGGTAACCGCAATAGGCGCACATAGCTTTCCAGTCTCCGACGTCCTTCCGTTGGACTATAGCAAGTTCTGTTTAAGGGAAACTCCTTCATGCGTAATGTCACTTCTCACAGTGTCTTTCCAGTGGAGGAAAGAAGATAGAACAAGGACGGACGGAGAGAACGTTGCAAACCGTGAGTGAAGTACAGGGTAAGGCACTTAGGCGTCTAGGATGCATACTGGAATTACAACACCGGATATGTTCCACAGGGTCTACCTCTTCTCAAAACACTTCCAATATATGAGGGAACTGTACTACAGTAAGTTCTCACGATAGGGATGCATCTGTGCTCAGTTGAAATCTCTAGGATGTGTCTGGGTAGCAATCATGAAATGTCTCCTATAGGCCCCTTAGGGGGGATGCGTAGGAATGTATCTGTTCAGGGAACCTACTTCAGGTGCGTACTCATTCATAACAGTGCTTCTCCTTGGAGGAATGAGGTAGAACACGGATGGACTAGGGGCACATTAGGTACTGTGAGTAAAGGGCAGGCTAAGGCGCTTAAGCCTGCCAAACACATACTGGATGTTCACCACCAGTGGTGATCCGCACTTAGTTTCTGCATCTAAAACGCTTCCAACACTGAGAGGGAAGTGTGCTTTAGGAGGGATTCACTGCAGTATTACCTCTGTTAAAGAAGGAAGCTTTTGGGACTGACTCTGTGGTAACCGCATTAGGCCAACATAGCTTTCCAGTATCCGACCTCATTCCGTTGGACTATAGCAAGTTCTGTTTAAGAGAAAATCCTTCATGCGGAATTTCACTTCTCACAGTGTCTTTCCAGTGGAGGAAAGAAGATAGAGCAAGGACGGACCAGAGAGAAGGTTGCAACCCGTGAGTGAAGTACAGGGTATGGCACTTAGGCCTCTAT
The DNA here is from genome assembly GCF_020171115.1 of Neogale vison. Classification (NCBI taxonomy): domain Eukaryota; kingdom Metazoa; phylum Chordata; class Mammalia; order Carnivora; family Mustelidae; genus Neogale; species Neogale vison. The sequence goes on from NC_058091.1 coordinate 153,255,553, forward strand.
GATGCATACTGGAAGTTCAACACTTGGGTTGTTCCACAGTGTCTACCACTTCTCAAAACGCTTCCAATATATGAGGGAACTGTGCTACAGTATGTTCTCACGACAGGGATGCGTCTGTGCTCAGTTGGAAACTAGGACCTGTCTGGGTAGCAACCATGAAGTGTGTCATACAGGCCTCTTAGATGTGATGCGTAGGAAGGTATCTGCTAAGGGAACCTACTTCAGGTGCGTATTCATTCGTAACAGTGTTTCTCCTAGGAAGAATGAAGGTAGAACACGGACTGACTAGGGGCACATTAGGTACTGTAGGTAAAGTGCAGGCTATGGCACTTAAGCCTGCCAAACACATATTTGATGTTCACCACCAGTGGTGATCCGCACTTAGTTTCTGCATCTAAAACGCTTCCAACACTGAGAGGGAAGTGTGCTTTAGGAGGGATACACTGCAGTGTTACGTCTGTTAAAGAAGGAAGCTTTTGGGACTGACTCTGTGGTAACCGCAATAGGCGCACATAGCTTTCCAGTCTCCGACGTCCTTCCGTTGGACTATAGCAAGTTCTGTTTAAGGGAAACTCCTTCATGCGTAATGTCACTTCTCACAGTGTCTTTCCAGTGGAGGAAAGAAGATAGAACAAGGACGGACGGAGAGAACGTTGCAAACCGTGAGTGAAGTACAGGGTAAGGCACTTAGGCGTCTAGGATGCATACTGGAATTACAACACCGGATATGTTCCACAGGGTCTACCTCTTCTCAAAACACTTCCAATATATGAGGGAACTGTACTACAGTAAGTTCTCACGATAGGGATGCATCTGTGCTCAGTTGAAATCTCTAGGATGTGTCTGGGTAGCAATCATGAAATGTCTCCTATAGACCCCTAGAGGGGATGCGTAGGAATGTATCTGTTCAGGGAACCTACTTCAGGTGCGTACTCATTCATAACAGTGCTTCTCCTTGGAGGAATGAGGTAGAACACGGATGGACTAGGGGCACATTAGGTACTGTGAGTAAAGGGCAGGCTAAGGCGCTTAAGCCTGCCAAACACATACTGGATGTTCACCACCAGTGGTGATCCGCACTTAGTTTCTGCATCTAAAACGCTTCCAACACTGAGAGGGAAGTGTGCTTTAGGAGGAATTCACTGCAGTGTTACATCTGTTAAAGAAGGAAGCTTTTGGGACTGACTCTGTGGTAACCACAATAGGCGCACATATCTTTCCAATCAGCCGTCTATCCGTTGGACTATAGCAAGTTCTGTTTAAGGGAAACTCCTTCATGCGGAAATTCACTTCTCACAGTGTCTTTCAGTTGGGAAGGAAGATAGAACAAGGATGGAGCAGAGAGAATGTTACAACCCGTTGGTGAAGTACAGTGTAAGGCACTTAGGCCTGTTTGATGCATACTGGATGTTCAACACCGGAGATGTCCACAGTGTCTACCTCTTCCAAATCACTTCCAATATATCAGGCAACTGAGCTACACTAAGTTCTCATGACACGGATGCGTCTGTACTCATTTGGAAACTGTAGGACGTGTCTGGGTAGCAATCATGAAGTGTCTCATCAGGCCCCTTAGAGGGGATGCGTAGGATGGTATCTGCTCAGGGAACCTACCTCAGTTGCGTACTCATTCATAACAGCGTTACTCCTTTGACGAATGAAGTTAGAACAAGGACGGACTAGGGGCACATTAAGTACTGTGTGTAAAAGGGAGGCTATGTCGCTTAAGCCTGCCAAACACATATTGGATGTTCAACACCAGTGGTGATCCGCACTTAGTTTCTGCTTCTAAAACGCTTCCAAAACTGAGAGGGAAGTGTGCTTTAGGAGGGATTCACTGCAGTGTTACGTCTCTTAAAAAAGGAAGCTTTTGGGACTGTCTCTGTGGTAACCGCATTAGGCGCACATAACTTTCCAGTCTCAGATGTTTAAACATTAGACTATAGGAATTTCTGATTAAGGGAAACTCCTTCATGTGGATTGTCACTTCTTACAGTGTCTTTCCACTGGATGAAAGAAGATATAACAAGGACGGACAGCGAGAACGTTGCAAACCGTGAATGAAGTACTGGATAAGCCACTTATGCCTTTATGATGCATACTGGAAGTTCAACACTGGAGATGTTCCACAGTGTCTACCTCTTCTCAAAACACTTCCAATATATGAGGGAACTGTGCTACAGTAAGTTCTCACAACAGGGATGGGTCTGTGCTCAGTTGGAAACTCTAGGACGTGTCTGGTTAGCAATCATTAAGTGTCTCATACAGGACCCTTAGAGATGATGCAAAGGAAGGTGCCTGTTCAGGGAACCTACTAATTGCGTACACATTCATAACAGCTTTTCTCCTTTGAGGAATGAAGAGAGAAAAGGGACGAACTAGTGGCAAATTAGGTACTGTGAGTAAAGCGCAGGCTTAAGCCTGCCAAACACATATTGGATGTTCACCACCACAGGTGATCCGACTATATTTCTGCATCTAAAACGCTTCCAACACTGAGACGGAAGTGTGCTTCAGGAGGGATACACTGCAGTTTTACGTCTGTTAAAGAAGGAAGCTTTGGGACTGACTCTGTGGTAACCGCAATAGGCGCACATAGATTTCCATTCACAGACGTCTAACCATTGCTATAGCAAGTTCTATTTAAGGGAAACTCCTTCAGGCGGAATGTCACTTCTCACAGTGTCTTTCCAGTGGAGGAAAGAAGATAGAACAAGGACCGACACAGACAACGTTGCAAACCGTGAGTGAAGTACAGGGTAAGGCACTTAGGCCTCTATGATGCATACTGGAATTACAACACCGGAGATGATCCACAGTGTCTACCTCTTCTCAAAACACTTCCAATATTTGAGGGAACTGTGCTACAGTAACTTCTCACGACTGGGATGCATCTGTGCTCAGTTGAAAACTCTAGGATGTGTCTGGGTAGCAATCATGAAGTGTCTCATACAGGCCCCTTAGAGGGGATGCGTAGGATGGTATCTGCTCAGGGAACCTCCTTCAGGTACGTGCTCATTCATAACTGTGCTACTCCTTGGAGGAATGAAGGAAGATCACGTAGGGACGAGGGGCACATTAAGTACTGTGAGTAAAGTGCAGGCTATGGCGATTAAGCCTACCAAAAACATATTGAATGTTCACCACCAGTGGTGATACGCAATTTGTTTCTTCGTTAAAACGCTTCCAACACTAAGAGGGAAGTGTGCTTTAGGAGGGATTCACTGCAGTTTTACGTCTGTTAAAGAAGGAAGCTTTTGGGAATGACTCTGTGGTAACCGCATTAGGCGCACCTACCTTTCCAATCTCCGACGTCTATCCGTTGGACTATAGCAAGTTCTGTTTAAGGGAAACTCCTTCATGCGGAATGTCACTTCTCACATTGTCTTTCCACTGGAGGAAAGAAGATAGAACAAGGACGGGGCAGATAGAACGTTGAAAACTTTGAGTGAAGTACAGGGTAAGGCACTTAGGCCTCTATGATGCATACTGTATGTTCAACACCGGGGTGTTCCACAGTTTCTACCTCTTCCAAAACACTTCCAATATATGAGGGGACTGTGGAACAGTAAGTTCTCACGACAGGGATACGTCTGTGCTCAGGTGGAAACTGTAAGACGTGTCTGGGTAGCAACCATGAAGTGTCTGATACAGGCCCCTTAGAGGGGATGCGTAGGAAGGAATCTACTCAGGGAAACTACTTCAGTTGCGTACTCATTCATAACAGTGTTTATCCTTTGAGGATGAAGATAGAACTGGATTGACTAGGGGAAATTTAAGTTCTGTGAATTAAGGGCAGGCTTTGACGCTTAAGCCTGCCAAGCACATATTGGATGTTCACCACCATTGGTGATCCGAACTTAGTTTCTGCGTCTAAAACGCTTACAACACTGAGAGGGAAGTGTGCTTTAGGAGGGATTCATTGCAGTTTTACGTCTGTTAAAGAAGGAAGCTTTTGGGACTGACTCTGTGTTAACCGCAGTAGGCGCACATAAGTTTCCAGTCTCAGTCGTCTATCCGTTGGACTATAGCAGGTTCTGTTTAAGGGAAACTCTTTCATGCAGAATGTCACTTCTCACTCTGCCTTTCCAGTGGAGGAAGAAGATAGAACAAGGACGGAGCCGAGAGAATGTTACAAACTGTAGGTGAAGTTCAGGGTAAGGGACTTAGGTCTCTAGGATGCATACTGGAAGTTCAATACCGGGGATGTTCCACAGTGTCTACCTCTTCTAAAACCCTTCCAATATATGAGGGAATTGTGCTACAGTAAGTTCTCACAACAGGGATGCGTCAGTGCTCATTTGGAAACTCTAGGACGTGTCTGGTTAGCAATCATGAAGTGTCTCCTACAGGCCCCTTAGAGGGGATGCGAAGGAAGGTATCTGCTCAGCGAACCTACTTCAGTTTCGTACTCACTCATAACAGTGTTTCTCCTTTGAGGAATGAAGATAGAACAGGGACGGACTAGGGGCACTGTAGGTACTGTGAGTAAAGGGCAGGCTATGGCGATTAAGCCTGCCCAACACATATTGGATGTTCACCACCAGTGGTGATCCGCACTAAGTTTCTGCATCTAAAACGCTTCCAACACTGAGAGGGAAGTGTGCTTTAGGTGGGACTCACTGCAGTGTTACGTCTGTTAAAGAAGGAAGCTTTTGGGACTGACTCTGTGGTAACCGCAATATGCACACATAGCTTTCGAGACTCCGACGTTTATCCGTTGGACTATAGCAAGTTCTGTGAAGGGAATCTCCTTCATGCGGAATGTCAGCTCTCTCCGTGTCTTTCCAGTGGAAGAAAGAAGATAGAACAAGGACGGACAGAGAGAACGTTGCAACCCATGAGAGAAGTACAGGGTATGGCACCTAGGCCTCTATGATGCATACTGGAAGTTCAACACCTGGGAGTTCCACAGTGTCTACCACTTCTCAAAACACTTCCAATATATTCGGGAACTGTGCTACAGTAAGTTCACACGACAGGGATGCGTCTATGCTCAGTTGGAAAGTGTAGGAAGTGTCTGGGTATCAATCATGAAATGTCTGATACAGGCCACTTAGAGGGGATGCGAAGGAAGGTATCTGCTCAGGGAACCTACGTCAGTTGCGTACTCATTCATAACAGCGTTTCTCCTTTGAGGAATGAAGATAGAACAGGTACGGACTAGGGGCACATTAATTACTATGAGTAAAGGGCAGGCTATGGTGCTTAAGCCAACCAAACATATATCGGATGTTCACCACCGGTGGTGATCCGCACTTAGTATCTGCGTCTAAAACGCTTCCTACACTGAGAGGGAAGAGTGCTTTAGTCGGGATTCACTGCAGAGTTACGTCTGTTAAAGAAGGAAGCTTTGGGACTGACACTATGGTAACCGCTCAAAGCTTTCCAGTCTCTGACGACTATCATTGGATTATAGCAAGTACTGTTTAAGGGAAACTCCTTCATGGGAATGTCACTTCTCACAGTGTCTTTCCACTGGAGGAAAGATGATAGAACAAGGACGGACAGAGAGAACGTTGCAAACAGTGAGTGAAGTACAGAGTAAGGCACTTAGGCCTCTATGATGCATACTGGAATTACAACACCGGAGATGTTCCACAGGCTATACCTCTTCTCAAATCATTTCCAATATATGAGGGAACTGTGCTACAGTAAGTTCTCACGACAGGGATGCATCTGTGCTCAGTTGAAAACTCTAGGTTGTGTCTGGGTAGCAATCATGAGTGTCTCATACAGGCCCCTTAAAGGCGATGCGCATTAAGGTATCATCTCAGGGAACATACTTCAGGTGCGTACTCATTCAAAGTTGTGCTTCGCTTTGGAGGAATGAAGGTAGAACACGTTCGGACTAGGGGCACATTAAATACTGTGAGTAAAGGGCAGGCTATGGCGCTTAAGCCAGCCAAACACATATTGGATGTTCACCAACAGTGGTGATTCCCACTTAGTTTCTGTGTCTAAAACGCTTCCAACACTAAGATGGAAGTGTGCTTTAGGAGGGATTCACTGCAGTGTTACGCCTGTTAAAGATGGAAGAATTTTGGACTGATTCTGTGGTAACCGCATTAGACGCTCATAGCTTTCCAGTCTCAGAAGTCTGTTAGACTATAGGAAGTTCTGTTTAAGGGAAACTCCTTCATGCGGAATATGATTTCTCACAGTGTGTTTCCACTGGTGGAAAGAAGATAGAACAAGGACGGACAGAGAGAACGTTGCAAACCGTGAGTGAAGTACAGGGTAAGGCACTTAGTCCTCTATGATGCATACTGGAATTACAACACCGGAGACGTTACACAGGGTCTAACACTTCTCAAAACAGTTCTAATATATGAGGGAACTGTGCTACAGTAAGTTCTCACGACAGGGATGCATCTGTGTTCAGTTGAAAACTCTACGATGTATCCGGGTAGCAATCATGAAATGTCTCATACAGGACACTTAGAGGGGATGCGAAGGATGGTATCTGCTCAGGGAACCTACTTCAGGTGCGTACTCATTCATAACAGTGCTTTTCCTTGGAAGAATGAAGGTAGAACATGGACGGACTAGGGGCACATTAGGTGCTGTGACTAAAGGGCAGGCTATGGCGCTTAAGCCTGCCAAACACATATTGGATGTTCACTACCTGTGGTGATCCGCACTTAGTTTCTGTGTCTAAAACGCTTCCTACGCTGAGAGGGAAGTGTGCTTTAGGAGGGATTCACTGCAGTTTATGTCTGTTAAAGAAGGAAGCTTTTGGGATTGAATCTGTGGTAACCGCAATAGGCGCACATAGCTTTCCATTCACAGAAGTCTAACCGTTAGACTATAGCAAGTTCTGTTTAAGGGAAACTCCTTCACGCGGAAAGTCACTTCTCACAGTGTCTTTCCAGTGCAGGAAGAAGATAGAACAAGGACTGACAGAGAAACGTTGCAAACTGTGAGTGAAGTACACGGTAAGGCACTGAGGCCTCTATGATGCATACTGGAATTATAACACCGGAGATGTTCCACAGTTTGTACCTCTTCTCAAAACATTTCCAATATATGAGGGAACTCTGCTACAGTTAGTTCTCACGACACGGATGAATCTGTGCTCAGTGAAAAATCTAGGATGTGTCTGGGGAGCAATCATGAAATGTCTCATACAGGCCCCTTAGAGGGGATGCGTATGAAGGTATCTGCTCTGGGAACCTACTTCAGGTGCGTACTCTTTCATAACAGTGTTTCTCCTTTGAGGATGAAGTTAGAACAGGGAAGGACTACGGGCACATTAGGTACTATGAGTAAACGGCAGGCTATGGCGCGAAAGCCTGCCAAACACATATTGGATGTTCACCACCAGTGGTGTTCCGCACTTAGTTACTGGGTCTAAAACGCTTCCTTCACTGAGAGGGAAGTGTGCTTTAGTCGGGATTCACAGCAGTGTTACATCTGTTATAGAAGGAACCTTTTGGGACTGACTCTGTGGTAACCGCAATAGGCGCACATAGCTTTCCAGTCTTCGACGTCTATCCGTTGGACTATAGCAAGTTCTGTTTAAGGGAAACTCCTTGAGGCGGAATGTCATTTATCACAGTGTCTTTCCAGTGGAGGAAAGAAGATAGACCAAGGACGGACAGAGAGAATGTTGCAAACCGTGAGTGAAGTACAGGGTAAGACACTTAGGCCTCTATGATGCATCCTGGAAGTTCAACCCTGTGATGTTCCACAGTGTCTAGCTCTTCTCAAAACACTTCCAATATATGAGGGAACTGTGCTACAGTAAGGTCTTTCGACAGGGATGCATCTGTGCTCAGTTGAAAACTCTAGGATGTGTCTGGGTAGCAATCATGAAGTGTCTCATACAGGCCCCTTAGAGGGGATGCGTAGGGAGGTATCTGCTCAGGGAACGTACTTGAGTTGCGTACTCATTCATAACAGCGTTTCTCCTTTGAGGAATGAACGTAGAACACGTACGGACTAGGGGCACATTAAGTACTGTGATTAAAGGGCAGGCTATGGCGCTTAAGCCTGCCAAACACATATTGGATGTTCACCACCAGTCAGGATCCGCACTTTGTTTCTGCGTCGAAAACTCCTCCTACACTGAGAGGGAAGTGTGCTTTCAACGGGATTCACTGCTGTGTTATGTCTGTTATAGAAGGAAGCTTTTGGGACTGACTCTGTGGTCACCGCAAGAGGCGCACATAGCTTTCCTGTTTCAGACATCTATCCATTGGACTATAGCAAGTTCTGTTTAAGGGAAACTCCTTAAAGCGGAATGTCACTTTTCACACTGTCTTTCCACTGGAGGAAGGGGATAGAACAAGGACGAGCAGAGAGAATGTTGCAACTCTTAAGTTAAGTACAGGGTAAGGCACTTAGGCCTCTATGATGCATACAGGAAGTTCAACACCGGGGATGTTCCACAGTGTCTACCTCTTCTGAAAACCCTTCCAATATTTGAGGGAACTGTGCTACAGTAAATTCTCACGACAGGGATGCGTCTGTGCTCAGTTGAAAACTCTAGGATGTGTCTGGGTAGCAATCATGAAGTGTCACATACAGGCCCCTTGGAGGGGATGCGAAGGAAGGTATTTGCTCAGGGAACCTACTTCAGGTGCGTACTCATTCATAACAGCTTTTCTCCTTTGAGGAATGAAGATAGAACAGGGACGGTCTAGGGGCACATTAGGTACAGTGAGTAAAGGGCAGGCTATGGCGCTTAAACCTGCCAAACTCATATTGGATGTTCACCACCAGTGGTTATCCGCTCTTTGTTTCTGCGTCTAAAACGCTTCCAACACTGAGAGGTAAGTGTGCTTTAGGAGGGATTCACTTCAGTGTTACGTCTGTTAAAGAAGGAGGCTTTTGGGACTTACTCTATGGTAACCGCAATAGGCGCACATAGCTTTCCAGTTTCAGACGTCTAATTTTACACTATAGGAAGTTCTTTTTTTTTCCCAATTCATTTATTTTCAGAAAAACAGTATTCATTATTTTTTCACCACACCCAGTGCTCCATGCAAGCTGTGCCCTCTTAATACCCACCTGGTACCCCAACCTCCCACCCCCCGCCACTTCAAACCCCTCAGATTGTTTTTCAGAGTCCATAGTCTCTCATGGTTCATCTCCCCTTCCAGTTTACCCAAAAGCACATACCCTCCCCAATGTCTATAACCCTACCCCCCTTCTCCCAACCCCCTCCCCCAAGCAACTCACTGTTTGTTTCGTGAGAATAAGAGTCATTTATGGTTTGTCTCCCTCCCTATCCCATCTTGTTTCATGGATTCTTCTCCTACCCACTTATGCCCCCATGTTGCATCACCACTCCCTCATATCAGGGAGATCATATGATAGTTGTCTTTCTCCGCTTGACTTATTTCGCTAAGCATGATACACTCTAGTTCCATCCATGTTGTCGCAAATGGCAAGATTTCGTTTCTTTTGATGGCTGCATAGTATTCCATTGTGTATACATACCATGTCTTCTTGATCCATTCATCTGTTGATGGACATCTAGGTTCTTTCCTAGATTCTTTTCCTAGGTTCTTTTCTATTGTGGATTTTGCTGCTATAAACATTCGGGTGCACGTGCCCCTTTGGATCATTACTTTTGTATCTTTAGGGTAAATTCCCAGTAGTGCAATTGCTGGGTCGTAGGGCAGTTCTATTTTCAACATTTTGAGGAACCTCCATGCTGTTTTCCAGAGTGGTTGCACCAGCTTGCATTCCCACCAACAGTGTAGGAGGGTTCCCCTTTCTCCGCATCCTCGCCAGCATCTGTCATTTCCTGACTTGTTGATTTTAGCCATTCTGACTGGTGTGAGGTGATATCTCATTGTGGTTTTGATTTGTATTTCCCTGATGCCGAGTGATATGGAGCACTTTTTCAAGTGTCTGTTGGCCATCTGGATGTCTTCTTTGCAGAAACGTCTGTTCATGTCCTCTGCCCATTTCTTGATTGGATTATTTGTTCTTTGGGTGAGTTTGTTAAGTTCTTTATAGATTTTGGACAATAGTCCTTTATCTGATATGTCGTTTGCAAATATCTTCTCCCATTCTGTCAGTTGTCTTTTGGTTTTGTTAATGTTTCCTTTGCTGTGCAAAAGCTTTTGATTTTGATGAAATCCCAACAGTTCATTTTTGCCTTTGCTTCCCTTGCCTTTGGAGATGTTCCTAGGAAGATGTTGCTGTGGCTGAGGTCGAAGAGGTTGCTGCCTGTGTTCTCCTCAAGGATTTTGATGGATTCCTTTCTCACATTGAGGTCCTTAATCCATTTTGAATCTATTTTTGTGTGTGGTGTAAGGAAATGGTCCAATTTAATTTTTCTGCACGTGGCTGTCCAATTTTCCCAACACCATTTATTGAAGAGGCTGTCTTTTTTCCATTGGACATTCTTTCCTGCTTTGTCGAAGATTAGTTGACCATAGAGTTGAGGGTCTATTCTTGGCTCTCTATTCTGTTCCATTGGTCTATGTGTCTGTTTTTGTGACAGTACCATGCTGTATTAATGACGACAGCTTTGTAATAAAGCTTGAAGTCTGGAATTGTGATGCCACCAACTTTGGCTTTGTTTTTCAATATCCCTTTGGCTATTCGAGGTCTTTTCTGGTTCCATATAAATTTTAAAATTATTTGTTCCATTTCTTTGAAAAAGATGGATGGTACTTTGATAGGAATTGCATTAAATGTGTAGATTGCTTTAGGTAGCATAGACATTTTCACAATATTTATTCTTCCAATCCAGGAGCATGGAACATTTTTCCATTTCTTTGTGTCTTCCTCAATTTCTTTCATGAGTACTTTATAGTTTTCTGTGTATAGATTCTTAGCCTCTTTGGTTAGGTTTATTCCTAGGTATCTTATGGTTTGGGGTGCAATTGTAAATGGGATTGACTCCTTAATTTCTCTTTCTTCTGTCTTGTTGTTGGTGTAGAGAAATGCAACTGATTTCTGTGCATTGATCTTATATACTGACGCTTTACTGAATTCCTGTATAAGTTCTAGCAGTTTTGGAGTGGAGTCTTTTGGGTTTTCCACATAGAGTATCATATCATCTGCGAAGAGTGATAATTTGACTTCTTCTTTGCCGATTTGGATGCCTTTAATTTCCTTTTGTTGTCTGATTGCTGAGGCTAGGACTTCTAGTACTATGTTGAGTAGCAGTGGTGATAATGGACATCCCTGCCGTGTTCCTGACCTTAGTGGAAAAGCTTTCAGTTTTTCTCCATTGAGAATGATATTTGCAGTGGGTTTTTCATAGATGGCTTTGATGATATTGAGGTATGTGCCCTCTATCCCTACACTTTGAAGGGTTTTGATCAGGAAGGGATGCTGTACTTTGTCAAATGCTTTTTCAGCATCTATTGAGAGTATCATATGGTTCTAGTTCTTTCTTTTATTGATGTGTTGTATCACATTGACTGATTTATGGATGTTGAACCAACCTTGCAGCCCTGGGATAAATCCCACTTGGTCGTGGTGAATAATCCTTTTAATGTACTGTTGAATCCTATTGGCTAGTATTTTGGTGAGAATTTTTGCATCTGTGTTCATCAAGGATATTGGTCTATAGCTCTCTTTTTTGATGGGATCCTTGTCTGGTTTTGGGATCAAGGTGATGCTGGCCTCATAAAAAGAGTTTGGGAGTTTTCCTTCCATTTCTATTTTTTGGAACAGTTTCAGGAGAATAGGAATTAGTTCTTCTTTAAATGTTTGGTAGAATTCCCCCGGGAAGCCATCTGGCCCTGGGCTTTTGTTTGTTTGGATATTTTTAATGACTGTTTCAATCTCCTTACTGGTTATGGGTCTGTTCAGGCTTTCTATTTCTTCCTGGTTCAATTTTGGTAGTTTATATGTTTCTAGGAATGCATCCATTTCTTCCAGATTGTCAAATTTGTTGGCGTAGAGTTGCTCATAGTATGTTCTTAGTTTGTATTTCTTTGGTGTTGGATGTGATTTCTCCTCTTTCATTCATGATTTTATTTATTTGGGACCTTTCTCTTTTCTTTTTGATAAGTCTGGCCAAGGGTTTATCAATTTTATTAATTCTTTCAAAGAACCAGCTCCTAGTTTGGTTGATTTGTTCTATTGTTTTTTTGGTTTCTATTTCATTGATTTCTGCTCTGATCATTATGATTTCTCTTCTCCTGCTGGGCTTAGGGTTTCTTTCTTGTTCTTTCTCCAGCTCCTTTAGGTGAAGGGTTAGGTTGTGTACCTGAGCCTTTTTTTGTTTCTTGAGAAAAGCTTGTACCGCTATATATTTTCCTCTCAGGACTGCCTTGGTTGTGTCCCACAGATTTTGAACCGTTGTATTTTCATTATCATTTGTTTCCATGATTTTTTTCAATTCTTCTTTAATTTCCCGGTTGACCCATTCATTCTTTAGAAGGATGCTGTTTAGTCTCCATGTATTTGTGTTCTTTCCAAACTTCCTCTTGTGGTTGAGTTCTAGCTTCACAGCATTGTGGTCTGAAAATATGCAGGGAATGATCCCAAACTTTTGATACTGGTTGAGTCCTGATATAGGACCGAGGATGTGATCTATTCTGGAGAATGTTCCATGTGCACTAGAGAAGAATGTGTATTCTGTTGCTTTGGGATGAAATGTTCTGAATATATCTGTGATGTGCATCTCATCCAGTGTATCATTTAAGGCCTTTATTTCCCTGTTGATCTTTTGCTTGGATGATCTGTCCATTTCGGTGAGGGGAGTATTAAAGTCCCCCACTATTATTGTATTATTGTTGATGTGTTTCTTTAATTTTGTTATTAATTGGTTTATATAGTTTGCTGCGCCCACGTTGGGGGCATAGATATTTAAAATTGTTAGATCTTCTTGTTGGACAGACCCTTTGAGTATGATATAGTGTCCTTCCTCATCTCTTATTATAGTCTTTGGCTTAAAATCTAATTGATCTGATATAAGGATTGCCACTCCTGCTTTATTCTGATGTCCATTAGCATGGTAAATTCTTTTCCACACTCTCACTTTAAGTCTGGAGGTGTCTTCGGGTTTAAAATGAGTTTCTTGGAGGCAACATATAGATGTGTTTTGTTTTTTTATCCATTCTGATACACTGTGTCTTTGATTGGGGCATTTAGCCTATTAATATTCAGGGTAACTATTGAGAGATATGATTTTAGTGCCATTGTATTGCCTGTAAGGTGACTGTTACTGTATATTGTCTCTGTTCCTTTCTGATCTAAAACTTGTAGGCTCTCTCTTTGCTTAGAGGACCCCTTTGAGTATTTCCTGTAGAGCTGGTTTGGTGTTTGCAAATTCTTTCAGTTTTTGTTTGTCCTGGAAGCTTTTAATCTCTCCTTCTATTTTCAATGATAGCCTAGCTGGATATAGTATTCTTGGCTGCATGTTTTTCTCGTTTAGTGCTCCGAAAATGTCATGCCTTAGAGGGGATGAGAAGGAAGGTATCTGCTCAGGGAACATACTACAGTTGCGTACTCATTCATAAAAGTGTTTCTCCTTTGAGGAATGAAGATAGAACTGAGACGGACTAGGGGCACATTAGGTAAGGTGAGTAAAGGGCAGACTAGAGCGCTAAGCCTACAAAACACATATTGGATGTTCACCATCAGCGTTGATTCGCACTTAGTTTCTGCGTCTAAAACGCTTCCTACACTGAGAGGGAAGTGTGCTTTTGGAGGTATGCACTGCAGTGTTACGTCTGTTAAAGAAAGATTCTTTTGGTACTGACACTGTGGTACCCGCAATAGGTGCACATATCTTTCCAGTCTCACGTCTATCCGTTGGACAATAGCATGTTCTTTTTAAGGGAAACTCCTTCATGCGGAATGTCACTTCTCACAGTGTCTTTCCACTGGAGGAAAGAAGATACAACAAGGACGGACAGAGAGAACATTGCAAACCGTGAGTGAAGTACAGGGTAAAGCACATAGGCCTCTATGATGCATACTAGAATTAAAACTACGGAGATGTTCCACAGTGTCTAGCTCTTCTCAAAACACTTCCAATATATGAGGGAACTGTGCTACAGTAAGTTCTCACGAAGGGATGCATTTGTGCTCAGTTGAAAACTCTAGGATGTGTTTCTGTAGCAATCATGAAGTGTCTCATACAGGCCCCTTAGAGGGGATGCGTAGGAAGGTATCTGCTCAGGGAACCTACTTCAGGTGCGTACTCATTCATAACAGTGCTTCTCCTTGGAGGAATGAAGGTAGAACATGGATGGACTAGAGGCACATTAGGTACTGTGAGTAAAGGGCAGGCTATGGCGCTTAAGACTACCAAACACATATTGGATGTTCACCACCAGTGGTGATCCGCACTTAGTTTCTGCATCTAAAACGCTTCCAACACTGAGAGGGAAGTGTGCTTTAGGAGGGATTCACTGCAGTGTTAAGTCTGTTACAGAAGGAAGCTTTTGGGTCTGACTCTGTGGTAACCGCAATAGGCGCACATAGCTTTCCAGTCTCCGACGTCTATCCATTGGACTATAGCAAGTTCTGTTCAAGGGAAACTCTTTTGCGGAATGTCAGTTCTCACAGTGTCTTTCCAGTCAGGAAAGAAGATAGACCAAGGACGGAGCAGAGAGAAAGTTGCCACCTTTGAGTGAAGTACAGGGTAAGACACTTAGGCCTCTATGATGCAGACAAGAAGTTCCACACCTGGGATGTTCCACAATGTCTACCTCTTCTCAAAACACTTCCAATATATAAGGGAACTGGGCTACAGTAATTTCTCATGACAGGGATGCGTCTGTGCTCAATTGGAAACTCTAGGACGTGTCTAGGTAGCAATTATGAAATGTCTCATACAGGCCCCTTAGAGGGGATTGGTAAGAAGGTTTCTGCTCAGGGAACCTTCTTCAGGAGCGTACTCATTCATAATAGATTTTCTCCTTTGAGGAATGAAGATAGAACAGGGAAAAACTAAGGGCACATTAGGTACTGTGAGTAAAGGGCAGGCTATATCGTTTAAGCCTGCCAAACACATATTGGATGTTCAACACCAGTGGTAGTACGCACTTGGTTTCTGCGTCTAAAACGCTTCCAGCACTGAGAGGGAAGTGTGCATTAGGTGGAATTCACTGCTCTCTTACATCTGTTAAAGAAGGAAGCTTGGGACTGACTCTGTGGTAACGGCAATAGGCACACATAGCTTTCCATTCACAGACGTCTAACCATTGGACTACAGCAAGTTCTTTTTAAGGGAAACTCCATCAGTCGGATAGTCACTTCCCACAGTGTCATTCCACTGGAGGAAAGAAGATAGAACAAGGACGGTTGCAAACCGTGACTGAAGTACATGGTAAGGCACTTAGACCTCTATGATGCATACTGGAATTACAACACCGGAGATGTTCCACAGTGTCTACCTCTTCGCAAAACACTTCCAAATATGAAGGAACTGTGCTACAGTATGTTATCACGACAGGGATGCGTCTGTACTCAGTTGGAAACTCTAGGATGTGTCTGGTTAGCAATCAGGAAGTGTCTCCTACAGGCCCCTTAGAGGGGATGCGAATAAAGTATCTGCTCAGCGAACCTACTTCAGTTGCGTACTCATTCATAACAGAGTTTATCCTTTGAGGAATGAAGATAGAACAGGAACTGACTAGGGGCACATTAGGTACTGTGAGTAAAGGGAAGGTGAGTAAAGGGAAGGCAAATGCGCTTAAGCCTACCAAACACATATTGGATGTTCACCACCAGTGGTGTTCCGCACTTAGTTTCTGCATCTAAAACGCTTCCAACACTGAGAGGGAAGTGTGCTTTCGGAGGGATTCACTGCAGTGTTACGTCTGTTAAAGAAGGAAGCTTTTGGGACTGACTCTGTGGTAACCACAATAGGCGCACATATCTTTCCAATCAGCCGTCTATCCGTTGGACTATAGCAAGTTCTGTTTAAGGGAAACTCCTTCATGCGGAAATTCACTTCTCACAGTGTCTTTCAGTTGGGAAGGAAGATAGAACAAGGATGGAGCAGAGAGAATGTTACAACCCGTTGGTGAAGTACAGTGTAAGGCACTTAGGCCTGTATGATGCATACTGGATGTTCAACACCGGAGATGTCCACAGTGTCTACCTCTTCCAAATCACTTCCAATATATCAGGCAACTGAGCTACACTAAGTTCTCATGACACGGATGCGTCTGTACTCATTTGGAAACTGTAGGACGTGTCTGGGTAGCAATCATGAAGTGTCTCATACAGGCCCCTTAGAGGGGATGCGTAGGATGGTATCTGCTCAGGGAACCTACCTCAGTTGCGTACTCATTCATAACAGCGTTACTCCTTTGACGAATGAAGTTAGAACAAGGACGGACTAGGGGCACATTAAGTACTGTGTGTAAAAGGCAGGCTATGTCGCTTAAGCCTGCCAAACACATATTGGATGTTCAACACCAGTGGTGATCCGCACTTAGTTTCTGCTTCTAAAACGCTTCCAAAACTGAGAGGGAAGTGTGCTTTAGGAGGGATTCACTGCAGTGTTACGTCTCTTAAAAAAGGAAGCTTTTGGGACTGTCTCTGTGGTAACCGCATTAGGCGCACATAACTTTCCAGTCTCAGATGTTTAAACATTAGACTATAGGAATTTCTGATTAAGGGAAACTCCTTCATGTGGATTGTCACTTCTTACAGTGTCTTTCCACTGGATGAAAGAAGATATAACAAGGACGGACAGCGAGAACGTTGCAAACCGTGAATGAAGTACTGGATAAGCCACTTAGGCCTTTATGATGCATACTGGAAGTTCAACACTGGAGATGTTCCACAGTGTCTACCTCTTCTCAAAACACTTCCAATATATGAGGGAACTGTGCTACAGTAAGTTCTCACAACAGGGATGGGTCTGTGCTCAGTTGGAACTCTAGGACGTGTCTGGTTAGCAATCATTAAGTGTCTCATACAGGACCCTTAGAGATGATGCGAAGGAAGGTGCCTGTTCAGGGAACCTACTAATTGCGTACACATTCATAACAGCTTTTCTCCTTTGAGGAATGAAGAGAGAAAAGGGACGAACTAGTGGCAAATTAGGTACTGTGAGTAAAGCGCAGGCTTAAGCCTGCCAAACACATATTGGATGTTCACCACCACAGGTGATCCGACTATATTTCTGCATCTAAAACGCTTCCAACACTGAGACGGAAGTGTGCTTCAGGAGGGATACACTGCAGTTTTACGTCTGTTAAAGAAGGAAGCTTTGGGACTGACTCTGTGGTAACCGCAATAGGCGCACATAGATTTCCATTCACAGACGTCTAACCATTGCTATAGCAAGTTCTATTTAAGGGAAACTCCTTCAGGCGGAATGTCACTTCTCACAGTGTCTTTCCAGTGGAGGAAAGAAGATAGAACAAGGACCGACACAGACAACGTTGCAAACCGTGAGTGAAGTACAGGGTAAGGCACTTAGGCCTCTATGATGCATACTGGAATTACAACACCGGAGATGATCCACAGTGTCTACCTCTTCTCAAAACACTTCCAATATTTGAGGGAACTGTGCTACAGTAACTTCTCACGACAGGGATGCATCTGTGCTCAGTTGAAAACTCTAGGATGTGTCTGGGGAGCAATCATGAAGTGTCTCATACAGGCCCCTTAGAGGGGATGCGTAGGATGGTATCTGCTCAGGGAACCTCCTTCAGGTACGTGCTCATTCATAACTGTGCTACTCCTTGGAGGAATGAAGGAAGATCACGTAGGGACGAGGGGCACATTAAGTACTGTGAGTAAAGTGCAGGCTATGGCGATTAAGCCTACCAAAAACATATTGAATGTTCACCACCAGTGGTGATACGCAATTTGTTTCTTCGTTAAAACGCTTCCAACACTAAGAGGGAAGTGTGCTTTAGGAGGGATTCACTGCAGTTTTACGTCTGTTAAAGAAGGAAGCTTTTGGGAATGACTCTGTGGTAACCGCATTAGGCGCACCTACCTTTCCAATCTCCGACGTCTATCCGTTGGACTATAGCAAGTTCTGTTTAAGGGAAACTCCTTCATGCGGAATGTCACTTCTCACATTGTCTTTCCACTGGAGGAAAGAAGATAGAACAAGGACGGGGCAGATAGAACGTTGAAAACTTTGAGTGAAGTACAGGGTAAGGCACTTAGGCCTCTATGATGCATACTGTATGTTCAACACCGGGGTGTTCCACAGTTTCTACCTCTTCCAAAACACTTCCAATATATGAGGGGACTGTGGAACAGTAAGTTCTCACGACAGGGATACGTCTGTGCTCAGTTGGAAACTGTAAGAAGTGTCTGGGTAGCAACCATGAAGTGTCTGATACAGGCCCCTTAGAGGGGATGCATAGGAAGGAATCTACTCAGGGAAACTACTTCAGTTGCGTACTCATTCATAACAGTGTTTATCCTTTGAGGATGAAGATAGAACTGGATTGACTAGGGGAACATAAGTTCTGTGAATTAAGGGCAGGCTTTGACGCTTAAGCCTGCCAAGCACATATTGGATGTTCACCACCATTGGTGATCCGAACTTAGTTTCTGCGTCTAAAACGCTTACAACACTGAGAGGGAAGTGTGCTTTAGGAGGGATTCATTGCAGTTTTACGTCTGTTAAAGAAGGAAGCTTTTGGGACTGACTCTGTGTTAACCGCAGTAGGCGCACATAAGTTTCCAGTCTCAGTCGTCTATCCGTTGGACTATAGCAGGTTCTGTTTAAGGGAAACTCTTTCATGCAGAATGTCACTTCTCACTCTGCCTTTCCAGTGGAGGAAGAAGATAGAACAAGGACGGAGCCGAGAGAATGTTACAAACTGTAGGTGAAGTTCAGGGTAAGGGACTTAGGTCTCTAGGATGCATACTGGAAGTTCAATACCGGGGATGTTCCACAGTGTCTACCTCTTCTAAAACCCTTCCAATATATGAGGGAATTGTGCTACAGTAAGTTCTCACAACAGGGATGCGTCAGTGCTCATTTGGAAACTCTAGGACGTGTCTGGTTAGCAATCATGAAGTGTCTCCTACAGGCCCCTTAGAGGGGATGCGAAGGAAGGTATCTGCTCAGCGAACCTACTTCAGTTTCGTACTCACTCATAACAGTGTTTCTCCTTTGAGGAATGAAGATAGAACAGGGACGGACTAGGGGCACTGTAGGTACTGTGAGTAAAGGGCAGGCTATGGCGATTAAGCCTGCCCAACACATATTGGATGTTCACCACCAGTGGTGATCCGCACTAAGTTTCTGCATCTAAAACGCTTCCAACACTGAGAGGGAAGTGTGCTTTAGGTGGGACTCACTGCAGTGTTACGTCTGTTAAAGAAGGAAGCTTTTGGGACTGACTCTGTGGTAACCGCAATATGCACACATAGCTTTCGAGACTCCGACGTTTATCCGTTGGACTATAGCAAGTTCTGTGAAGGGAATCTCCTTCATGCGGAATGTCAGCTCTCTCCGTGTCTTTCCAGTGGAAGAAAGAAGATAGAACAAGGACGGACAGAGAGAACGTTGCAACCCATGAGAGAAGTACAGGGTATGGCACCTAGGCCTCTATGATGCATACTGGAAGTTCAACACCTGGGAGTTCCACAGTGTCTACCACTTCTCAAAACACTTCCAATATATTCGGGAACTGTGCTACAGTAAGTTCACACGACAGGGATGCGTCTATGCTCAGTTGGAAAGTGTAGGAAGTGTCTGGGTATCAATCATGAAATGTCTGATACAGGCCACTTAGAGGGGATGCGAAGGAAGGTATCTGCTCAGGGAACCTACGTCAGTTGCGTACTCATTCATAACAGCGTTTCTCCTTTGAGGAATGAAGATAGAACAGGTACGGACTAGGGGCACATTAATTACTATGAGTAAAGGGCAGGCTATGGTGCTTAAGCCAACCAAACATATATCGGATGTTCACCACCGGTGGTGATCCGCACTTAGTATCTGCGTCTAAAACGCTTCCTACACTGAGAGGGAAGAGTGCTTTAGTCGGGATTCACTGCAGAGTTACGTCTGTTAAAGAAGGAAGCTTTGGGACTGACACTATGGTAACCGCTCAAAGCTTTCCAGTCTCTGACGACTATCATTGGATTATAGCAAGTACTGTTTAAGGGAAACTCCTTCATGGGAATGTCACTTCTCACAGTGTCTTTCCACTGGAGGAAAGATGATAGAACAAGGACGGACAGAGAGAACGTTGCAAACAGTGAGTGAAGTACAGAGTAAGGCACTTAGGCCTCTATGATGCATACTGGAATTACAACACCGGAGATGTTCCACAGGCTATACCTCTTCTCAAATCATTTCCAATATATGAGGGAACTGTGCTACAGTAAGTTCTCACGACAGGGATGCATCTGTGCTCAGTTGAAAACTCTAGGTTGTGTCTGGGTAGCAATCATGAGTGTCTCATACAGGCCCCTTAAAGGCGATGCGCATTAAGGTATCATCTCAGGGAACATACTTCAGGTGCGTACTCATTCAAAGTTGTGCTTCGCTTTGGAGGAATGAAGGTAGAACATGTTCGGACTAGGGGCACATTAAATACTGTGAGTAAAGGGCAGGCTATGGCGCTTAAGCCAGCCAAACACATATTGGATGTTCACCAACAGTGGTGATTCCCACTTAGTTTCTGTGTCTAAAACGCTTCCAACACTAAGATGGAAGTGTGCTTTAGGAGGGATTCACTGCAGTGTTACGCCTGTTAAAGATGGAAGAATTTTGGACTGATTCTGTGGTAACCGCATTAGACGCTCATAGCTTTCCAGTCTCAGAAGTCTGTTAGACTATAGGAAGTTCTGTTTAAGGGAAACTCCTTCATGCGGAATATGATTTCTCACAGTGTGTTTCCACTGGTGGAAAGAAGATAGAACAAGGACGGACAGAGAGAACGTTGCAAACCGTGAGTGAAGTACAGGGTAAGGCACTTAGTCCTCTATGATGCATACTGGAATTACAACACCGGAGACGTTACACAGGGTCTAACACTTCTCAAAACAGTTCTAATATATGAGGGAACTGTGCTACAGTAAGTTCTCACGACAGGGATGCATCTGTGTTCAGTTGAAAACTCTACGATGTATCCGGGTAGCAATCATGAAATGTCTCATACAGGACACTTAGAGGGGATGCGAAGGATGGTATCTGCTCAGGGAACCTACTTCAGGTGCGTACTCATTCATAACAGTGCTTTTCCTTGGAAGAATGAAGGTAGAACATGGACGGACTAGGGGCACATTAGGTGCTGTGACTAAAGGGCAGGCTATGGCGCTTAAGCCTGCCAAACACATATTGGATGTTCACTACCTGTGGTGATCCGCACTTAGTTTCTGTGTCTAAAACGCTTCCTACGCTGAGAGGGAAGTGTGCTTTAGGAGGGATTCACTGCAGTTTATGTCTGTTAAAGAAGGAAGCTTTTGGGATTGAATCTGTGGTAACCGCAATAGGCGCACATAGCTTTCCATTCACAGAAGTCTAACCGTTAGACTATAGCAAGTTCTGTTTAAGGGAAACTCCTTCACGCGGAAAGTCACTTCTCACAGTGTCTTTCCAGTGCAGGAAGAAGATAGAACAAGGACTGACAGAGAAACGTTGCAAACTGTGAGTGAAGTACACGGTAAGGCACTGAGGCCTCTATGATGCATACTGGAATTATAACACCGGAGATGTTCCACAGTTTGTACCTCTTCTCAAAACATTTCCAATATATGAGGGAACTCTGCTACAGTTAGTTCTCACGACACGGATGAATCTGTGCTCAGTGAAAAATCTAGGATGTGTCTGGGGAGCAATCATGAAATGTCTCATACAGGCCCCTTAGAGGGGATGCGTATGAAGGTATCTGCTCTGGGAACCTACTTCAGGTGCGTACTCTTTCATAACAGTGTTTCTCCTTTGAGGATGAAGTTAGAACAGGGAAGGACTACGGGCACATTAGGTACTATGAGTAAACGGCAGGCTATGGCGCGAAAGCCTGCCAAACACATATTGGATGTTCACCACCAGTGGTGTTCCGCACTTAGTTACTGGGTCTAAAACGCTTCCTTCACTGAGAGGGAAGTGTGCTTTAGTCGGGATTCACAGCAGTGTTACATCTGTTATAGAAGGAACCTTTTGGGACTGACTCTGTGGTAACCGCAATAGGCGCACATAGCTTTCCAGTCTTCGACGTCTATCCGTTGGACTATAGCAAGTTCTGTTTAAGGGAAACTCCTTGAGGCGGAATGTCATTTATCACAGTGTCTTTCCAGTGGAGGAAAGAAGATAGACCAAGGACGGACAGAGAGAATGTTGCAAACCGTGAGTGAAGTACAGGGTAAGACACTTAGGCCTCTATGATGCATCCTGGAAGTTCAACCCTGTGATGTTCCACAGTGTCTAGCTCTTCTCAAAACACTTCCAATATATGAGGGAACTGTGCTACAGTAAGGTCTTTCGACAGGGATGCATCTGTGCTCAGTTGAAAACTCTAGGATGTGTCTGGGTAGCAATCATGAAGTGTCTCATACAGGCCCCTTAGAGGGGATGCGTAGGGAGGTATCTGCTCAGGGAACGTACTTGAGTTGCGTACTCATTCATAACAGCGTTTCTCCTTTGAGGAATGAACGTAGAACACGTACGGACTAGGGGCACATTAAGTACTGTGATTAAAGGGCAGGCTATGGCGCTTAAGCCTGCCAAACACATATTGGATGTTCACCACCAGTCGGGATCCGCACTTTGTTTCTGCGTCGAAAACTCCTCCTACACTGAGAGGGAAGTGTGCTTTCAACGGGATTCACTGCTGTGTTATGTCTGTTATAGAAGGAAGCTTTTGGGACTGACTCTGTGGTCACCGCAAGAGGCGCACATAGCTTTCCAGTTTCAGACATCTATCCATTGGACTATAGCAAGTTCTGTTTAAGGGAAACTCCTTAAAGCGGAATGTCACTTTTCACACTGTCTTTCCACTGGAGGAAGGGGATAGAACAAGGACGAGCAGAGAGAATGTTGCAACTCTTAAGTTAAGTACAGGGTAAGGCACTTAGGCCTCTATGATGCATACAGGAAGTTCAACACCGGGGATGTTCCACAGTGTCTACCTCTTCTGAAAACCCTTCCAATATTTGAGGGAACTGTGCTACAGTAAATTCTCACGACAGGGATGCGTCTGTGCTCAGTTGAAAACTCTAGGATGTGTCTGGGTAGCAATCATGAAGTGTCACATACAGGCCCCTTGGAGGGGATGCGAAGGAAGGTATTTGCTCAGGGAACCTACTTCAGGTGCGTACTCATTCATAACAGCTTTTCTCCTTTGAGGAATGAAGATAGAACAGGGACGGTCTAGGGGCACATTAGGTACAGTGAGTAAAGGGCAGGCTATGGCGCTTAAACCTGCCAAACTCATATTGGATGTTCACCACCAGTGGTTATCCGCTCTTTGTTTCTGCGTCTAAAACGCTTCCAACACTGAGAGGTAAGTGTGCTTTAGGAGGGATTCACTTCAGTGTTACGTCTGTTAAAGAAGGAGGCTTTTGGGACTTACTCTATGGTAACCGCAATAGGCGCACATAGCTTTCCAGTTTCAGACGTCTAATTTTACACTATAGGAAGTTCTTTTTTTTTCCCAATTCATTTATTTTCAGAAAAACAGTATTCATTATTTTTTCACCACACCCAGTGCTCCATGCAAGCTGTGCCCTCTTAATACCCACCTGGTACCCCAACCTCCCACCCCCCGCCACTTCAAACCCCTCAGATTGTTTTTCAGAGTCCATAGTCTCTCATGGTTCATCTCCCCTTCCAGTTTACCCAAAAGCACATACCCTCCCCAATGTCTATAACCCTACCCCCCTTCTCCCAACCCCCTCCCCCAAGCAACTCACTGTTTGTTTCGTGAGAATAAGAGTCATTTATGGTTTGTCTCCCTCCCTATCCCATCTTGTTTCATGGATTCTTCTCCTACCCACTTATGCCCCCATGTTGCATCACCACTCCCTCATATCAGGGAGATCATATGATAGTTGTCTTTCTCCGCTTGACTTATTTCGCTAAGCATGATACACTCTAGTTCCATCCATGTTGTCGCAAATGGCAAGATTTCGTTTCTTTTGATGGCTGCATAGTATTCCATTGTGTATACATACCATGTCTTCTTGATCCATTCATCTGTTGATGGACATCTAGGTTCTTTCCTAGATTCTTTTCCTAGGTTCTTTTCTATTGTGGATTTTGCTGCTATAAACATTCGGGTGCACGTGCCCCTTTGGATCATTACTTTTGTATCTTTAGGGTAAATTCCCAGTAGTGCAATTGCTGGGTCGTAGGGCAGTTCTATTTTCAACATTTTGAGGAACCTCCATGCTGTTTTCCAGAGTGGTTGCACCAGCTTGCATTCCCACCAACAGTGTAGGAGGGTTCCCCTTTCTCCGCATCCTCGCCAGCATCTGTCATTTCCTGACTTGTTGATTTTAGCCATTCTGACTGGTGTGAGGTGATATCTCATTGTGGTTTTGATTTGTATTTCCCTGATGCCGAGTGATATGGAGCACTTTTTCAAGTGTCTGTTGGCCATCTGGATGTCTTCTTTGCAGAAACGTCTGTTCATGTCCTCTGCCCATTTCTTGATTGGATTATTTGTTCTTTGGGTGAGTTTGTTAAGTTCTTTATAGATTTTGGACAATAGTCCTTTATCTGATATGTCGTTTGCAAATATCTTCTCCCATTCTGTCAGTTGTCTTTTGGTTTTGTTAATGTTTCCTTTGCTGTGCAAAAGCTTTTGATTTTGATGAAATCCCAACAGTTCATTTTTGCCTTTGCTTCCCTTGCCTTTGGAGATGTTCCTAGGAAGATGTTGCTGTGGCTGAGGTCGAAGAGGTTGCTGCCTGTGTTCTCCTCAAGGATTTTGATGGATTCCTTTCTCACATTGAGGTCCTTAATCCATTTTGAATCTATTTTTGTGTGTGGTGTAAGGAAATGGTCCAATTTAATTTTTCTGCACGTGGCTGTCCAATTTTCCCAACACCATTTATTGAAGAGGCTGTCTTTTTTCCATTGGACATTCTTTCCTGCTTTGTCGAAGATTAGTTGACCATAGAGTTGAGGGTCTATTCTTGGCTCTCTATTCTGTTCCATTGGTCTATGTGTCTGTTTTTGTGACAGTACCATGCTGTATTAATGACGACAGCTTTGTAATAAAGCTTGAAGTCTGGAATTGTGATGCCACCAACTTTGGCTTTGTTTTTCAATATCCCTTTGGCTATTCGAGGTCTTTTCTGGTTCCATATAAATTTTAAAATTATTTGTTCCATTTCTTTGAAAAAGATGGATGGTACTTTGATAGGAATTGCATTAAATGTGTAGATTGCTTTAGGTAGCATAGACATTTTCACAATATTTATTCTTCCAATCCAGGAGCATGGAACATTTTTCCATTTCTTTGTGTCTTCCTCAATTTCTTTCATGAGTACTTTATAGTTTTCTGTGTATAGATTCTTAGCCTCTTTGGTTAGGTTTATTCCTAGGTATCTTATGGTTTGGGGTGCAATTGTAAATGGGATTGACTCCTTAATTTCTCTTTCTTCTGTCTTGTTGTTGGTGTAGAGAAATGCAACTGATTTCTGTGCATTGATCTTATATACTGACGCTTTACTGAATTCCTGTATAAGTTCTAGCAGTTTTGGAGTGGAGTCTTTTGGGTTTTCCACATAGAGTATCATATCATCTGTGAAGAGTGATAATTTGACTTCTTCTTTGCCGATTTGGATGCCTTTAATTTCCTTTTGTTGTCTGATTGCTGAGGCTAGGACTTCTAGTACTATGTTGAGTAGCAGTGGTGATAATGGACATCCCTGCCGTGTTCCTGACCTTAGTGGAAAAGCTTTCAGTTTTTCTCCATTGAGAATGATATTTGCAGTGGGTTTTTCATAGATGGCTTTGATGATATTGAGGTATGTGCCCTCTATCCCTACACTTTGAAGGGTTTTGATCAGGAAGGGATGCTGTACTTTGTCAAATGCTTTTTCAGCATCTATTGAGAGTATCATATGGTTCTAGTTCTTTCTTTTATTGATGTGTTGTATCACATTGACTGATTTATGGATGTTGAACCAACCTTGCAGCCCTGGGATAAATCCCACTTGGTCGTGGTGAATAATCCTTTTAATGTACTGTTGAATCCTATTGGCTAGTATTTTGGTGAGAATTTTTGCATCTGTGTTCATCAAGGATATTGGTCTATAGCTCTCTTTTTTGATGGGATCCTTGTCTGGTTTTGGGATCAAGGTGATGCTGGCCTCATAAAAAGAGTTTGGGAGTTTTCCTTCCATTTCTATTTTTTGGAACAGTTTCAGGAGAATAGGAATTAGTTCTTCTTTAAATGTTTGGTAGAATTCCCCCGGGAAGCCATCTGGCCCTGGGCTTTTGTTTGTTTGGATATTTTTAATGACTGTTTCAATCTCCTTACTGGTTATGGGTCTGTTCAGGCTTTCTATTTCTTCCTGGTTCAATTTTGGTAGTTTATATGTTTCTAGGAATGCATCCATTTCTTCCAGATTGTCAAATTTGTTGGCGTAGAGTTGCTCATAGTATGTTCTTAGTTTGTATTTCTTTGGTGTTGGATGTGATTTCTCCTCTTTCATTCATGATTTTATTTATTTGGGACCTTTCTCTTTTCTTTTTGATAAGTCTGGCCAAGGGTTTATCAATTTTATTAATTCTTTCAAAGAACCAGCTCCTAGTTTGGTTGATTTGTTCTATTGTTTTTTTGGTTTCTATTTCATTGATTTCTGCTCTGATCATTATGATTTCTCTTCTCCTGCTGGGCTTAGGGTTTCTTTCTTGTTCTTTCTCCAGCTCCTTTAGGTGAAGGGTTAGGTTGTGTACCTGAGCCTTTTTTTGTTTCTTGAGAAAAGCTTGTACCGCTATATATTTTCCTCTCAGGACTGCCTTGGTTGTGTCCCACAGATTTTGAACCGTTGTATTTTCATTATCATTTGTTTCCATGATTTTTTTCAATTCTTCTTTAATTTCCCGGTTGACCCATTCATTCTTTAGAAGGATGCTGTTTAGTCTCCATGTATTTGTGTTCTTTCCAAACTTCCTCTTGTGGTTGAGTTCTAGCTTCACAGCATTGTGGTCTGAAAATATGCAGGGAATGATCCCAAACTTTTGATACTGGTTGAGTCCTGATATAGGACCGAGGATGTGATCTATTCTGGAGAATGTTCCATGTGCACTAGAGAAGAATGTGTATTCTGTTGCTTTGGGATGAAATGTTCTGAATATATCTGTGATGTGCATCTCATCCAGTGTATCATTTAAGGCCTTTATTTCCCTGTTGATCTTTTGCTTGGATGATCTGTCCATTTCGGTGAGGGGAGTATTAAAGTCCCCCACTATTATTGTATTATTGTTGATGTGTTTCTTTAATTTTGTTATTAATTGGTTTATATAGTTTGCTGCGCCCACGTTGGGGGCATAGATATTTAAAATTGTTAGATCTTCTTGTTGGACAGACCCTTTGAGTATGATATAGTGTCCTTCCTCATCTCTTATTATAGTCTTTGGCTTAAAATCTAATTGATCTGATATAAGGATTGCCACTCCTGCTTTATTCTGATGTCCATTAGCATGGTAAATTCTTTTCCACACTCTCACTTTAAGTCTGGAGGTGTCTTCGGGTTTAAAATGAGTTTCTTGGAGGCAACATATAGATGTGTTTTGTTTTTTTATCCATTCTGATACACTGTGTCTTTGATTGGGGCATTTAGCCTATTAATATTCAGGGTAACTATTGAGAGATATGATTTTAGTGCCATTGTATTGCCTGTAAGGTGACTGTTACTGTATATTGTCTCTGTTCCTTTCTGATCTAAAACTTGTAGGCTCTCTCTTTGCTTAGAGGACCCCTTTGAGTATTTCCTGTAGAGCTGGTTTGGTGTTTGCAAATTCTTTCAGTTTTTGTTTGTCCTGGAAGCTTTTAATCTCTCCTTCTATTTTCAATGATAGCCTAGCTGGATATAGTATTCTTGGCTGCATGTTTTTCTCGTTTAGTGCTCCGAAAATGTCATGCCTTAGAGGGGATGAGAAGGAAGGTATCTGCTCAGGGAACATACTACAGTTGCGTACTCATTCATAAAAGTGTTTCTCCTTTGAGGAATGAAGATAGAACTGAGACGGACTAGGGGCACATTAGGTAAGGTGAGTAAAGGGCAGACTAGAGCGCTAAGCCTACAAAACACATATTGGATGTTCACCATCAGCGTTGATTCGCACTTAGTTTCTGCGTCTAAAACGCTTCCTACACTGAGAGGGAAGTGTGCTTTTGGAGGTATGCACTGCAGTGTTACGTCTGTTAAAGAAAGATTCTTTTGGTACTGACACTGTGGTACCCGCAATAGGTGCACATATCTTTCCAGTCTCACGTCTATCCGTTGGACAATAGCATGTTCTTTTTAAGGGAAACTCCTTCATGCGGAATGTCACTTCTCACAGTGTCTTTCCACTGGAGGAAAGAAGATACAACAAGGACGGACAGAGAGAACATTGCAAACCGTGAGTGAAGTACAGGGTAAAGCACATAGGCCTCTATGATGCATACTAGAATTAAAACTACGGAGATGTTCCACAGTGTCTAGCTCTTCTCAAAACACTTCCAATATATGAGGGAACTGTGCTACAGTAAGCTCTCACGAAGGGATGCATTTGTGCTCAGTTGAAAACTCTAGGATGTGTTTCTGTAGCAATCATGAAGTGTCTCATACAGGCCCCTAAGAGGGGATGCGTAGGAAGGTATCTGCTCAGGGAACCTACTTCAGGTGCGTACTCATTCATAACAGTGCTTCTCCTTGGAGGAATGAAGGTAGAACATGGATGGACTAGAGGCACATTAGGTACTGTGAGTAAAGGGCAGGCTATGGCGCTTAAGACTACCAAACACATATTGGATGTTCACCACCAGTGGTGATCCGCACTTAGTTTCTGCATCTAAAACGCTTCCTCCACTGAGAGGGAAGTGTGCTTTAGGAGGGATTCACTGCAGTGTTAAGTCTGTTACAGAAGGAAGCTTTTGGGTCTGACTCTGTGGTAACCGCAATAGGCGCACATAGCTTTCCAGTCTCCGACGTCTATCCATTGGACTATAGCAAGTTCTGTTCAAGGGAAACTCTTTTGCGGAATGTCAGTTCTCACAGTGTCTTTCCAGTCAGGAAAGAAGATAGACCAAGGACGGAGCAGAGAGAAAGTTGCCACCTTTGAGTGAAGTACAGGGTAAGACACTTAGGCCTCTATGATGCAGACAAGAAGTTCCACACCTGGGATGTTCCACAATGTCTACCTCTTCTCAAAACACTTCCAATATATAAGGGAACTGGGCTACAGTAATTTCTCATGACAGGGATGCGTCTGTGCTCAATTGGAAACTCTAGGACGTGTCTAGGTAGCAATTATGAAATGTCTCATACAGGCCCCTTAGAGGGGATTGGTAAGAAGGTTTCTGCTCAGGGAACCTTCTTCAGGAGCGTACTCATTCATAATAGATTTTCTCCTTTGAGGAATGAAGATAGAACAGGGAAAAACTAAGGGCACATTAGGTACTGTGAGTAAAGGGCAGGCTATATCGTTTAAGCCTGCCAAACACATATTGGATGTTCAACACCAGTGGTGGTACGCACTTGGTTTCTGCGTCTAAAACGCTTCCAGCACTGAGAGGGAAGTGTGCATTAGGTGGAATTCACTGCTCTCTTACATCTGTTAAAGAAGGAAGCTTGGGACTGACTCTGTGGTAACGGCAATAGGCACACATAGCTTTCCATTCACAGACGTCTAACCATTGGACTACAGCAAGTTCTTTTTAAGGGAAACTCCATCAGTCGGATAGTCACTTCCCACAGTGTCATTCCACTGGAGGAAAGAAGATAGAACAAGGACGGTTGCAAACCGTGACTGAAGTACAGGGTAAGGCACTTTAGCCTCTATGATGCATACTGGAATTACAAGAGCAGAGATGTTCCACAGTGTCTACCTCTTCTCAAAACACTTCCAATATATGAGGGAACTGTGCTAAAATAAATTCTCACGACAGGAATGCATCTGTGCTCATGTGGATCCTCTAGGATGTTCCTGGTGAGCAATCATGAAGTGTCTCATACAGGCCCATTAGAGGGGATGCGTAGGAAGGTATTTGCTCAGAGAACCTACTTCAGGTGCGTACTCATTCATAACAGTGTTTCTCCTTTTAGGAATGAAGATAGAACAGAGACGGACTAAGGGCACTAGGTACTTTGAGTAAAGGGCATGCTATGGCGCTTAAGCCTGCCAAACGCATATTGAATGTTCACCTCCAGTGGTGATCCGCACTTAGTTTCTCCGTCTAAAACGCTTTCATCACTGAGAGAGAAGTGTGCTTTCAGAAGGATTCACTGCAGTGTTACGTCTGTTAAAGAAGGAATCTTTTGGGACTGACTCTGTGTAACCGCATTAGGCGCACAAGCTTTCCAGGCTCCGACGTCTAACCATTGGACTATAGCAAGTTCAGTTAAAGGGAAACTCCTTCATGCGGAATGATATTTCTCACAGTGTCTTTCCAGTGGAGGAAAGAAGATAGAACAAGGACGGAGCAGAGAGAATGTTAGAAACCGTAGGTGAATGAAAGGGTAAGGCACTTAGGCCTCTATGATGCATACTGGAAGTTCTACAACTGGGATGTTTCAAAGTGTCTACCACTTCTCAAAACACTTCCAATATATGAGGGAACTGTGCTACAGCAAGTTCTCACGACAGGGATGCATCTGTACTCAGTTTGAAACGCTAGGCTGTGTCTGGTTAGCAATCATGAAGTGTCTCCTACAGGCCCCTTAGAGGGGATGCGAAGGAAAGTATATGCTAAGCGAACCTACTTCAGTTGCGTACTCATTCATTACAGCGTTTCTCCTTTGAGGAATGAAGATAGAACAGGGACGACTAGGGGCACATTAGGTACTGTGATTAAAGGGCAGGCTATTGCGCTTAAGCCTGCCAAACACATATTGGATGTTCACCACCAGTGGTGAACCACACTTGGTTTCTGCGTCTAAAACGTTTCCTACACTGATAGGGAAGTGCGCAATAGGCGCACATAGGTTTCCATTCACAGACATCTAACCGTTAGACTATAGCATGTTCTGTTTAAGGGAAACTCCTTCAGGCGGAATGTCACTTCTCACAGTGTCTTTCCAGTGGATGAAAGAAGATAGTACAAGGACGGACAGAGAGAACGTTGCAAACCGTGAGTGAAGTACAGGGTAAGGCACTTAGGCCTCTATGAGGCATACTGGAATTACAACACCGGAGATGTTCCACAGTGTCTACCTCTTCACAAAACACTTCCAATATATGAGGGAACTGTGCTACAGAAAGTTCTCACAACAGGAATGCATCTGTGCTCAGGTGGATCCTCTAGGATGTTCCTGGGGAGCAATCATGAAGTGTCTCCTACAGGCCCCTTAGAGGGGATGCGTAGGAAGTTTTCTGCTCAGGGAACCTAATTCAGGTGCGTACTCATTCATAACAGTGCTTCTCCTATTTGGGAATTAAGATAGAACAGGGACGCACTAGGGGCACATTAGGTACTCTGAGTAAAGGGCAAGCTATGGCGCTTAAGCCTGCCAAACACATATTGGATGTTCACCACCAGTGGTGATCCGAAATTAGTTTCTGCGTCTAAAACGCTTCCAACACTTGGAGGGAAGTGTGCTTTCAGAGGGATTCACTGCAGTGTTACGTCTGTTAAAGAAGGAAGCTTTTGGGACTGACTCTGTGGTAACCGCAAGAGGCGCACATAGCTTTCCAGTCTCCGACGTCTATCCGTTGGACTAAAGCAAGTTCTGTGTAAGGGAAACACCTTCATGCGGAATGTCACTTCTCACAGTGTATTTCCAGTGGAGGAAAGAAGATAGAACAAGAACGGAGCATACAGAATCTTTGAACCCGTAGGTGAAGTAAAGGGTAAGGCACTTAGGCCTCTATGATGCATACTGGAAGTTCAACACTTGGGAAGTTCCACAGTGTCTACCACTTCTCAAAACACTTCCAATATATGAGGGAACTGAGCTACAGTAAGTTCTCACGACAGGGAAGTGTCTGTGCTCAGTTGGAAAGTGTAGGACGTGTCTGGGTAGCAATCATGAAGTGTCTCATACAGACCCCTTAGAGGGGATGCGGAGGAAGGTATCTGCTCTGGGAACCTACTTCAGGTGCGTACTCATTGATAACAGTGTTTCTCCTTTGAAGATGAAGATAGAACAGGGAAGGACTACAGGCACATTAGGTACTGTGAGTAAAGGACAGGCTATGGCGCTTAGGCTGACAAACACATTTTGGATGTTCACCACCAGTGGTGAACCACACTTGGTTTCTGCGTCTTAAATGTTTCCTACACTGATAGGGAAGTGTGCCTTAAGAGGGATTCACTGCAGTTTTACGTCTGTTAAAGAAGGAAGCTTCTGGGACTGACTCTGTGGTAACCGCAATAGGCGCACATAGGTTTCCATTCACAGACATCTAACCGTTAGACTATAGCATGTTCTGTTTAAGGGAAACTCCTTCAGGCGGAATGTCTTGTCTCACAGTGTCTTTCCAGTGGATGAAAGAGGATAGAACAAGGACGGACAGAGAGAACGTTGCAAACCGTGAGTGAAGTACAGGGTAAGGCACTCAGGCCTCTATGATGCATACTGGAATTACAACACCGGAGATGTTCCACAGTGTCTACCTCTTCACAAAACACTTCCAATATATGAGGGAACTGTGCTACAGAAAGTTCTCACGACAGGAATGCATCTGTGCTCAGGTGGATCCTCTAGGATGTTCCTGGGAAGCAATCATGAAGTGTCTCCTACAGGCCCCTTAGAGGGGATGCGTAGGAAGTTTTCTGCTCTGGGAACCTACTTCAGGTGTGTACTCATTCATAACAGTGCTTCTCCTTGGAGGAATGCAGATAGAACACGGATGTAGTAGTGGTGCATTAGGTACTTTGAGTAAAGGGCAAGCTATGGCGCTTAAGCCTGCCAAAAACATATTGGATGTTCACCACCAGTGGTGATCCGCACATAGTTTCTGCATCTAAAACTCTTCCAACACTTGGAGGGAAGTGTGCTTTCGGAGGGATTCACTGCAGTGTTACGTCTGTTAAAGAAGGAAGCTTTGGGGACTGACTCTTTCGTAACCGCAATAGGCGCACATAGCTTTCCATTCTCCGACGTCTATCCGTTGGACTATAGCAATTTCTGTGTAAGGGAAACACCTTCATGCGGAATGTCACTTCTCAAAATGTCTTTCCAGTGGAGGAAAGAAGATAGAACAACCACGGTGAAGAGAGAATGTTAGAACCCATAGGTGAAGGAAAGGGTAAGGCACATAGGCCTCTATGATGCATACTGGAAGTTCAACACTTGGGATGTTCCACACTGTCTACCTCTTCTCAAAAAACTTCCAGTATATGAGGGAACTGTGCTACAGTATGTTCTCACGACAGGAATGCATCTGTGCTCAGGTGTATCCTCTAGGATGTTCCTGGGGAGCAATCATGAAGTGTCTCATACAGGCCCATTAGAGGGGATTCGTAGGAAGGTATTTGCTCAGGGAACCTACTTCAGGTGCATACTCATTCATAACAGTGCTTCTCCTTGGAGGAATGACGATAGAACAGGGACGGACTAGGGGCACATTAGGTACTTTGAGTAAAGGGCAAGCTATGGCACTTAAGCCTGCCAAACACATATTTGATGTTCACCACCGGTGGTGATCCGCACTTAGTTTCTGCATCTAAAACGCTTCCTACACTGAGAGGGAAGTGTGCTTTAGGAGGGATTCACTGTGAGAAGTGACATACCGCATGAAGGTGTTTCCTTACACAGAACTTGCTATAGTCCAACGGATAGGTGTCGGAGACTGGAAAGTTATGTGCGCCTATTGCGGTTACCACAGAGTCAGTCCAAAAGCTTCCTTCTTTAACAGACGTAACACTGCAGTGAATCCCTCCTAAAGCACACTTCCCTCTTAGTGTTGGAAGCGATTTAGACGCAGAAACTAAGTGCGGATCACCACTGGTGGTGAACATCCAATATGTGTTTGTCAGGCTAAGCGACATAGCCTGCCCTTTATTCACAGTACCTAATGTGCCCGTAGTCCTTCCCTGTTCTATCTTCATCTTCAAAGGAGAACACTGTTATGAATGAGTACGCACCTGACGTAGGTTCCCAGAGCAGATACCTTCCTCCGCATCCCCTCTAAGGGGTCTGTAAGAGACACTTCATGATTGCTACCCAGACACGTCCTACACTTTCCAATTGAGCACAGACGCTTCCTGTCGTGAGAAATACTGTAGCACAGTTCTATCATATATTGGAAGTGTTTTGAGAAGTGGTAGACACTGGGGAACATCCCAAGTGTAGAACTTCCAGTATACATCATAGAGGTCTAAGTGCCTTACCCTTTCCTTCACTTAAAGGATGTAACATTCTCTCTGCTCCATCCTTGTTCTATATTCTTTCCTCCACTGGAAAGACACTGTGAGAAGTGACATTCCGCATGAAGGTGTTTCCCTTACACAGAACTTGCTATAGTCCAACGGATAGACGTCGGAGACTGGAAAGTTATGTGCGCCTATTGAGGTTAACACAGTGTAAGTCCCAAAAGCTTCCTTCTTTAACAGACGTAGCACTGCAGTGAATCCTTCCTAAAGCACACTTCCCTATCAGTGTAGGAAGCATTTTAGACGCAGAAACGAAGGGCGGAACAACACTGGTGGTAAACATCCAATATGTGTTTGGCTGGCTTAACACCATAGCTTGCCCTTTACTCAAAGTACCTAATGTGCCCCTCCTACGTCCCTGTACTATCTTCATTCCTAAAAGGAGAAACACTGTTATGAATGAGTACGCACCTGAAGTAGGTTCCCTGATCTGATACCTTCCTACGCATCCCCTCTAAGGGGCCTGTATGAGACACTTCATGATTGCTACCCAGACACATTTTAGAGTTTTCAACTGAGCACAGATGTATCCCTGTCGTGAAAATTTACGGTAGCACAGTTCCCTCATATATTGGAAGTGCTTTGAGAAGAGGTAGACACTGGGGAACATCTCCGGTGTTCTAATTCCAGCATGCTTCATAGAGGCCTAAGTGCCTTACCCTGTACTTCACTCACGGTTTGCAACGTTCTGTCTGTCCGTCCTTCTTCTATCTTCTTTCCTACACTGGAAGGACACTGTGAGAAGTGACATTCCGTCTGAAGGAGTTTCCCTTAAACAGAACATGCTATAGTCTAACGGTTAGACGTCTGTGAATCTAAAGCTATGTGCGCCTATTGCGGTAACGACAGAGTCAGTCCCAAAAGCTTCCTTCTTTAACAGACGTAACACTGCAGTGAATCCCTCCTAAAGCACACTTTCCTCTCAGTGTAGGAAGCGTTTTAGACGCAGAAACCAAGTGCGGATCACCACTGGTGGTGAACATCCAATATGTGTTTGGTAGGCTTAAGCGCCATAGCCTGCCCTTTACTCACAGTACCTAATGTGCCCCTAGTCAGTCCCTGTTCTATCTTCATTCCTCAAAGGAGAAACTCTGTTATGAATGAGTATGCAACTTAAGTAGGTTCGCTGAGCAGATACTTTCCTTCGCATCCCCTCTAAGGGGCCTGTAGGAGACACTTCATGATTGCTAACCAGACACATCCTAGAGTTTCCAAACTGAGTACAGACGCATCCCTGTCGTGAGAACTTACTGTAGCACAGTTCCCTCATATATTGGAAGTGTTTTGTGAAGGGGTAGACGCTGTGGAACATCCCAGGTGTAGAACTTCCAGTATGCATCATAGAGGCCTAAATGCCTTACCCTTTACTTCACCAAAGGGTTTAACATTCTCTGTGCTTCGTCCTTGTTCTATCTTCTTTCTTCCACTGGAAAGACACTGTGAGAAATGACATTCCGCATGAAGGAGTTTCCCTTAAACTGAACTTGCTATAGTCCAATGGTTTGACGTCTTTGAATGGAAAGCTATGTGCGCCTAATGCGGTTACCACAGATTCAGTCCCAAAAGCTTCCTTCTTTAACAGACGTAACACTGCAGTGAATCCCTCCTAAAGCACACTTCCCTCTCAGTGTTGGAAGCGATTTAGACGCAGAAACTAAGTGCGGAACAACACTGGTGGTGAACATCCAATATGTGTTTGGCAGGCTTAAACGCCGTAGCTAGCCCTTTACTCAAAGTACCTAATGTGCCCCTAGTACATCCCTGTTCTATCTTCATTCCTAAAAGGAGAAACACTGTTATGAATGAGTACGCACCTGAAGTAGTTTCCCTGATCAGATACCTTCCTACGCATCCCCTCTAAGGGGCCTGTATGAGACACATCATGATTGCTACCCAGACACATTGTAGAGTTTTCAACTGAGTACAGATGCATCCCTGTCGTGAAAAATTACTGTAGCACAGTTCCCTCATATATTGGAACTGCTTTGAGAAGAGGTAGACACTGTGGAACATCTCCGGTGTTGTAATTCCAGTATGCCTCATAGAGGCCTAGTGCCTTACCCTGTACTTCACTCACGGTTTGCATCGTTCTCTCTGTCCGTCCTTCTTCTATCTTCTTTCCTCCACTGGAAAGACACTGTGAGAAGTGACATTCCGCCTGAAGGAGTTTCCCTTAAACAGAACATGTATACTCTAACGGTTAGATGTCTGTGAATCTAAAGCTATGTGCGCCTATTGCAGTTACCACAGAGTCAGTCCCAAAAGCTTCCTTTTTAAGAGACGTAACACTGCAGTGAATCCCTCCTAAAGCACACTTCCCTATCAGTGTAGGAAGCATTTTAGACGCATAAACTAAGTGCGGAACAACACTGGTGGTGAACATCCAATATGTGTTTTGCAGGCTTAAGCGCCGTAGCTTCCCCTTTTCCTCAAAGTACCTAATGTGCCCGTAGTCCTTCCCTGTTCTATCTTCATTCCTAAAAGGAGAAACACTGTTATGAATGAGTACGTACCTGAAGTAGTTTCCCTGATCAGATACCTTCCTACGCATCCCCTCTAAGGTGCCTGTATGAGACACTTCATGATTCCTACCGAGACACATTATAGAGTTTTCAACTGAGCTCAGATGCATCCCTGTCGTTAAATTTACTGTAGCACAGTTCCCTCCTATATTGGAAGTGTTTAAGAGAAGAGGTAGACACTGTGGAACATCTCCGGTGTTGGTATTCCTGTATGCCTCATAGAGGCCTAAGTGCCTTACCCTGTACTTCACTCACGATTTGCAACGTTCTCTCTGTCTGTCCTTCTTCTATCTTGTTTCCTCCACTGGAAAGACACTGTGAGAAGTGACATTCCGCCTGAAGGAGTTTCCCTTAAACAGAACATGCTATATTCTAACGGTTAGATGTCTGTGAATGGAAAGCTATGTGCGCCTATTGTGGTTACCACAGAGTCAGTCCCAAAAGCTTCCTTCTTTAACAGACGTAGCACTGCAGTGAATCCCTCCGAAAGCACACTTCCCTCTCAGTGTTGCAGGCGATTTTGACGCAAAAACTAAATGCGGATCACCACTAGTGGTGAACATGCAATATGTGTTGGGCAGGCTTAAGCACCATAGCCTGCCCTTTACGGACAGTACCTAATGTGCCCCTACTCCGTCCCTTTTCTATCTTCATTCCTCAAAGGAAAAACGCTGTTATGAATGAGGACGCACATTAAGTAGGTTCCCTGTGCAGATACCTTCCTTCGCATCCCCTCTAAAGGGCTTGTATGAGACACTTCATGATGACTACCCAGACACGTCCTAGAGTTTCCAACTGAGCACAGACGCATCCCTGTCGTGAGAACTTACTGTAGCACAGTTCCCTCATATATTGGAAGTGTTTTGAGAGGAGGTAGACTCTGTGGAACATCCCCGGTGTTAAGCACCCAGTATGCAACATAGAGGACTAAGTGCATTACCCTGTACTTCACTCACGGGTTGCAACGTTCTCTCTGCTCCGTCCTTGGTCTATCTTCTTTCCTCCACTGGAAAGACACTGTGAAAAGTGACATTCCAAATCAAGGAGTTTCCCTTTAACAGAACTTGCTATAGTCCAAAGGATAGACGTCGGAAACCGGAAACCTATGCTCGCCTATTGCAGTTACCACAGAGTTAGTCCCAAAAGCTTCCTTCTTTAACAGACGCAACACTGCAGTGAATCCATCCTAAAGCACACTTCCCTCTCAGTGTTGGAAGCGTTTTAGACGCAGAAACTAAGTACGGATCACCACTGGTGGTGAAAATCCAATATGCGTTTGGCAGGCTTAAGCACCATAGCGAGCCCTTTACTACAGTACCTAATGTGCCCCTAGTCTGTCCCTGTTCTATCTTTATTCCTTAAAGGATTAACGTTGTTATGAATGAGTACGCCCCTGAAGTAGGTTTTCTGAGCAGATACCTTCCTTCCAATCCCCTCTAAGGGGCCTGTATGAGACACTTCATGATGGCTACCCAGACACGTCCTAGAGTTTCCTTGAGCACAGACGCTTCCCTGTCGTTAGAACTTACTGTAGCACACTTCCGTCATATATTGAAAGTGTTTTGAGAAGAGGTAGACACTGTAGAACTTGCCCGGTGTTGAACTTCCAGTATGCATCATAGAGGCCTAGGTGCCTTACCCTGTACTTCACTCACGGGTTGCAACGTTCTCTCTGTCCGTCCTTGTTCTAACTTCTTTCCTCCACTGGAAAGACACTGTGAGAAGTGATATTCCGCATGAGTAGTTTCCCTTAACAGAACTTGCTATAGGCCAATGGATAGACGTCGGAAACTGGAAACCTATGTGCGCCTATTGAGGTTACCACAGAGTCAGTCCCAAACGCTTCCTTCTTTACCAGACGTAACACTGCTGAATCCATCCTAAAGCACACTTCCCTCTCAGTGTTGGAAGCGTTTTAGACACTGAAACTAAGTGCGGATCACCTCTGGTGGTGAACATCCAATATGTGTTTGGCAGGCTTAAGCGCCATAGCCAGCCCTTTACTCACAGTACCTAATGTGCCCATAGGCAGTCCCTGTTCTATCGTCATTCCTCAAAGGAGAAACGCTGTTATGAATGAGTACGCACCTGAAGTAGGTTTCCAGAGCAGATACCTTCCTACGCATCACCTCTAAGGGGCCTGTATGAGACACTTCATGATTGCTACCAGACATGTCCTACAGTTTCCAACTGAGCACAGACCCATCCCTGTCGTTAGAACTTACTGTAGCACAGTGCCCTCATATTTTGAAGTGTTTTGAGAAGAGGTAGACACTGTGGAACATCCCCGGTGTTCAACTTCCAGTATGTATCATAGAGGCCTAAGTGCCTTACCCTTTACTTCACCAAAGGGTTTAACATTCTCTGTGCTCTGTCCTTGTTCTATCTTCTTTCCTCCACTGGAAAGACACTCTGAGAAGTGACATTCCACTTGAAAGAGTTTCCCTTAAACTGAACTTCTTATAGTCCTATGGATAGACGTCAGAGCCTGGAAGGCTATGTGCGCCTATTGCGGTTACCACAGAGTCAGTCCCAAAAGCTTCCTTCTTTAACAGACATAACTCTGCAGTGAATTCCTCCTAGGCACACATCGCTCTCAGAGTTGGAATATTTTAGACGCCGAAACTAAGTGCGGATCACCACTGTTGGTAAACATCCAATATGTGTTTGGCAGGCTTAAGCGCAATAGCCTGCCCTTTACTCACAGTATCTAATGTGCCCCTCGTTCGTCCCTGTTCTAACTTCATTCCTCAAAGGAAAAACACTGTTATGAATGAGTACGTACCTGAAGTAGGTTCCCTGCGCAGATACCTTCCTACGCATCCTCTCTAAGGGGCCTGTTTTAGACACTTAATGATTGCAACCGAGACACGTCTTATAGTTTCCAACTGAGCATAGACTCACCCCTGTTGAGAAAATACTGTAGCACAGTTCCCTCATATATTGGAAGTGTTTTGAGAAGAGGTAGACACTGTGGAATATCCCCGGTGTTGTACTTCCAGGATGCCTTACAGAGGTTTTAGTGCCTTACCCTGTACTTCACTCACGGGTTGCAAAGATCTCTCTGTCCGTCCTTGTTCTATATTTTTTTCTCCACTGGAAAGACATTGTGAGAAGTGACATTCCGCATGAAGGAGTTTCCCTTAAACAGAACTTGCTATAATCCCACGGATAGACGTTTGAGACTGGAAAGCTATGCGCGACTATTGCGGTTACCAAAGAGTCAGTCCCTGAAGCTTCCTTCTTTAACAGACGTAACACTGCAGTGAATCCCTCCTTAAACACACACCCCTCTCAGTGTTGGAAGGGTTATAGACGCAGAAACTAAGTGCGGATCACCACTGGTGGTGAATATCCAATGTGTGTTTGGCAGGCTTAAGTGCCATAGCCTGCTCTATACACACATTACCTAATGTGACCCAGGTCCGTTAGTGTTCTATATTCATTCCTCAATTGAGAAACACTGTTATGAATGAGTACGCACCTGAAGTAGGTTCCCTGAGCAGATACCTTCCTATGCATCCCTCTAAGGGGCCTGTATGAGACACTTCATAATTGCCCTCAAGACACGTCCTACAATTTCCAACTGAGCACGGACGCATCCCTTTCGTGAGAACTTACTGTAGCACAGTTCCCTCATATATTGGAAGTCTTTTGAGAAGTGGTAGACACTGTGGAACATCTCCAGTGTTGAATTTATAGCATGCATCATAGAGGCCTAAGTGCCTTACCCTGTACTTCACTCACGGTGTGCAACATTCTCTCTGCCCTGTCCTTGTTCTATCTTCTTTTCTCCACTTGAAACACACTGTGAGAAATGACATTATGAATGAAGGAGTTTCCCTTAAACAGAACTTGCCATTGTCCAACGGATAGTCGTCTGAGACTGTAAAGTTATGTGCGCCTATTGCGGTTACCACAGAATCAGTCCCAAAAGCTTCCTTCTTTAAGAGACGTAAAACTGCAGTGTATCCCTCCTAAAGCACACTTCCCTCTCAGTGTTGGAAGCGTTTTAGATGCAGAAACTAAGTGCGGATCACCACTGGTGGTAGAAATCCAATATGTGTTTGGCAGGCTTAAGCGCCATAGCCTGCCTTTACTCACATTACCTAATGTGCCCCTCCTCCGTCCCTGTTCTATCTACATTCCTCATGGAGAAACGATGTTATGAATGAGTACGCAACTGAATTAGGTTCCCTGAGCAAATACCTTCCATCGCATCCCCTCTAAGGGGACTGTATGAGACACTTCAATAATGCTATCCAGACTGTCCTACAGTTTCCAACTGAGCACAGATGAATCCCTGTCGTGAGTACTTACAGTAGCACAGTTCCCTCATATATTGGAAGGGTTTTGAGAAGACATAGACACTGTGGAACTTCTCCGGTGTTGAACTTCCAGTATGCCTCATAGAGGCCTAAGTGCCTTACCCTGTACTTCACTCACGGTTTGCTACGTTCTCTCTGTCCGTCCTTGTTCTATCTTCTTTCCTCCACTGGAAAGACACTGTGAGAAGTGACATTCCGCCTGAAGGAGTTTCCCTTAAAGAGAACTTGCTATAGTCCAACGGTTAGACGTCTGAGACTGGAAAGCAATGTGCACCTATTGCGGTTACCACAGAGTCAGTCCCAAAAGCTTCCTTCTTTAACAGACGTAACACTGCAGTGAATCCCACCTAAAACACACTTCCCTCTCAGTGTTGGAAGCGTTTTAGACGCAGAAAAAACGTGCGGATCACCACTGGGGGTGAACATCCAATATGTGTTTGGCAGGCTTAAGTGCCGTAGCCTGACCTTTTCTCACAGTACCTAATGTGACCCTAGTCCTTCCCTGTTCTATCTTCATTCCTCAAAGGAGAAACACTGTTATGAATGAGTAGGAACCTGTAGTAGGTTCCCTGAGCAGATACCTTCCTTCGCATCCCCTCTAAGGACCTGTATGAGACATTTCATGATGGCTACCCAGACACGTCCTAGAGTTTCCAACTGAGCACAGACGCATCCCTGTCGTGAGAACTTATTGTAGCACAGTTCCCTCATATATTGGA
Source organism: Neogale vison (assembly GCF_020171115.1). Lineage (NCBI taxonomy): Eukaryota > Metazoa > Chordata > Mammalia > Carnivora > Mustelidae > Neogale > Neogale vison. Next base: position 153,297,525 of record NC_058091.1, read on the forward strand.
AGGGTTTTGATAAGAGGTAGACACTGTGGAATATCCCCGTTGTTGAACTTCCCGTATGCATCATAGAGGCCTAAGTGACTTACCCTGTACTTCACTCACGGGTTGCAGCGTTCTCTCTGTCCGACCTTGTTCTTTATTCTTTCCTGCACTGGAAAGACACTGTGAGAAGTGACATTTTGCATGCGAACTCGTTTTGGGTGTCACACGTCTTCAGGGCCACCTCCCAGGGCCTGGCCTGGCCTGGCATCTCGAGAGCTCACTCACGAACCCTGCCAAGGAGCACTCCGTGCGGCAGACTTCAGCGAGGCCGATGCCTACTGCCTCTCGGCCGGCGGGGGTCCCCTACTTAGCGCAGTCCCATGTGGCCAGGGCTGCCCTGAGATTCGGGCACGAAATTTCGCCGTCTTCCCAGCATTCCGCTTCCGGGGTCCTGTCCCTCTGTGCCTCCCTCTTGGGAATCCTGAGTTCCGTGGCAACCCCTCGCCTCACGCCCCGGCGCAAACAGTGCATTTCGGCGCTTCGGACAAGCCTCGAAGCGAGAGAAACCTGCATGACCCAACTGAGGACAGCCCCATCTTGGGCGCCCCTTCAACACGAAAAGTCGGAGGCGCATGCCCTGCCCCCACCCGCCGCTCAACTCTGCTCCAAGAATGCTCCCGGGCGCCGGCGCCACCTGATGGGCCACGTCGTTTCCTCGTGTTTTACAAGCAGCTGCAGTATGCACTCTGCTTGAAGGGGCCCTGAATCACGGAGAACGGGTGTTCCGCAGGTCTGCCCCTTCGCTGGCCAATTCTCACGAGAGTTCTGACCAAACCAACCCCGGTTTGAGCAGAACGCTTGTGAGAATGGGCCAGAAGACACCCGGCGAACTCGCTTCGGGCTACCTCGTCCGCAGGTCCGCCCCCCCGGGGCTTGTCCTTGCATCGCGAGCGCTCGCGCACAAACCTAGAAGAAAGCCCTCCGCGAGACTGGCTGAGGTGAGGCTGATGCCTCCTGCTCCTCGGCGCTGGTGTCCCCTACTTAGCGCCGTCCCATGGGGCCAGGGCTGCGCTGAGAATCGGGCTCCATATATCACCTCCATCCCAGCCTTCAGCTTCCGGGGTCCTGTCCCTCTGTGCCTCCATCTGGGGAATCCTGAGTCCCACGGCCACGCTTCATCCTCCCAACCCAGCCCCAATGGTGCATATCGGGGCTTTGGACAAGCCTTGGAGAGAGAGAAACCTGCATGACCCATCTGCGGACAGCCCCATCCTTGGGTGCCCCATGAGCCCGAAAAGATGGAGGTGCATGCTCTGCCGGCACTCGTAAGTCAACTCTGCTCTGGGATGCTCCCCTGTGCCGGCACCGAGTGGTGGGCCCCAGCGTTTCAGGCATTTTCCGGGGGCCGCAGCATGCCCTGGGAGAGAAGGGGCCCTGGGCCACGGATGCCAGGCGGTCCGCAGGGTTGCCCAACGCCGGCTAATTCTCACGAGCGTTCTGCCCTAACCGATCCCGGTTTGGGCAGAACGCTCGTGAGAATTGGCCAGAAAACGCGTGGCGAACTCGCTTCGGATGCAGCTCTTCCGCAGGTCAGCCCCTCCTGGGCTTCTCTTGGCTTCGCGAGCGCTTGCGCACGAACCTCGCCAGGAAGCACTCCGCGAGGCAGACTGAGGCGAGGCCGGTGCCTCCTGCTCCTCGGCGCTGGTGTCCCCTACTTAGCGCCGTCCCATGGGGCCAGGGCTGCCCCGAGACTCGGGCTTGATATTTCACCTGCATCCCAGCCTTCAGCTTCCGGGGTCGTGTCCCTCTGTGCCTCCATCTGGGGAATCCTGAGTCCCTCGGCCACGCCTACCCCTCCCATCCCGGACCCAATGGTGCATATCGGCGCTACGGTCAAGGCTCGGAGAGAGAGAAATCTCAACGAAAAAATGGGGACAGCCCCATCCTTGGGTGCCCCCATCAGCCCGAAAAGACGGAGGCGCATGCCCTGCCGCCACTCATCCTTCAATGCTGCTCTGGGATAGTTCCCCTGCGCCGGCGCCCCCTGGTGGGCCCCGGCAATTGCGGCATTTTCCAGGGGCCAAAGCATGCCCTGGGAGAGAAGGGGCCCTGGGCCACGGAGAGCAGGGAGGTCCGCAGGACTGCCCTATGCTGGCCCATTCTCACAAGCGTTCTGCCCAAACCGATCCTGTAGGGCAGAACGCTCTGAGAATTGGCAGGAAAACGCCCGACGAACTCGCTTCGGGCGCCACACTTCTGCACGGCCGCCCCCCCGGTCCTGGCGTGCCATTGCGAGCCATCGCGCTCCAGCCCCACCAGGAAGCCCTCCGCGAGGCAGGCTGTGGCGAGTACGACGCCTCCTGGTAATCCTCCTGCGGGGGTCCTCTCCCTAGCGCTGTTCCATGAGGCCTGGCCCGCCACGAAGCCCGGCCTCGCAGTCTCGCCTGCTACTCGGCCATCTGTTTCTGGGTTCCTGTCCCTCGGTGCCTCCATCTGGGAAACCCTCAGTCCCGGGGCCATGCCAACCCCTCCCACACCAGCGCCAACGGTGCCTTTCAGCGCTTCGGACAACCTCAGAGCGAGAGAACCTGTGTGCCCGCACTGAGGTCAGCCCCATCCTTGGGCACATGATCCTCCCTAAAGTCGTAAACGTAGGCCCGGCCGCCACCCGTCCTTCACCTCTGCTCTGGGAACGCTCCCCAGCGCCGGGCCGACCGGGTGGAACGCGACGTTTTCGCGCATTTTCCGGGCGGCTACCCCAAGCTCGGGGCGAGTAACGGCCCTGGGCCATGGAGAACAGGGCCTTCTGCAGGGCTGCCCAATGCCGGCCAATTCCCACGAGGATTCTGCCCAAACCGATCCCATGAGAATTGGCCAGATAATGCCATGCGAACTCGTTTCGGGTGTCACACGTCTGCAGGGCCGCCCCCCAGGGCCTGGACTGGCCCGACATCGCGAGAGCTCGCTCACAAACCCCGCCAAGGAGCCCTCCACGCGGCAGACTTCGGCGAAGCCGATGCCTCCTGCTTCTCGGCCGGCGGGGGTCCCCTACTTGGCGCAGTCCCATGGGGCCAGGGCTGCCCCGATACTCGGGATCGAAATTTCGCCAGCTTCCCAGCCTTCCGCATCCGGGGTCCTGTCCCTCTGTGCCTCTTCTTGGGAATCCTGAGTTCCTTGGCAACGCCTCCGCCTCACGTCCCGGCGCAAACGGTGCATTTCGGCGCCTCGGACAAGCCTCGAAGCGAGAGAAACCTGCAGGACCCAACTGAGGACAGCCCCATCTTGGGCACCCCATGAATCCGAAAATTCGGAGGCGCATGCGATGCCCCAACCCGCCGCTCAACTCTGCTCCAAGAACGCTCCCGGGTGCCGGCGTCACCTGATGGGCCACGTCGCTTCCTCGCATTTTCCAGGCCGACGCAGAATTCACTGGGCGAGAAGGGGCCCTGAGCCACGGAGAGCCGGGCGGTCTGCAGGTCTGCCCATCGCTGGCCAATTCTCACGAGCGTTCGGCCCAAAGCAACCCCGGTTTAGGCCTAACGCTCGTGAGAATGGGCCAGAAAACGCCCGGTGAACTCGCTTCGGGCTATCTCGTCCGCAGGTCCGCGCCCCCGGGGCTTGTCCTGGCATCGCGAGCGCTCGCGCACAAACCTCGCCAGGAAGCCCTCCGCGAGGCAGGCTGAGGCGAGGCCGACGCCTCCTGCTCCTCAGCGCTGGTATCGCCTACTTTGCGCCGTCCCATGGGTCAGTGCTGCCCCGAGACACAGGCTGGATATTTAACCTGCTTCCCAGCCTTCAGCTTCCGGGGTCCTGTCCCTCTGTGCCTCCATCTGGGGAATCCTGAGTACCACGGCCACGCCTCACCCTCCCACCCCGGCCCCAATGGTACATATCGGCGCTTTGGACAACCTCAGAGCGAGAGCAACCTGCGTGCCCCCACTGAGGTCAGCCCCATCCTTGGGCGCCCGATCCTCCCTCAAGTCAGAAGCGTAGGCCCGGCCGCCACGAGGTATTCAACTCTGCTCCGGGAACGCTCCCCAGTGCCGGGGCCTCCTGGTGGGCCGCGACGTTTTCGCGCATTCCGGGCGCCGCCCCATACTCCGGGCGAGACCCGGCCCTGGGCCATGGAGAGCAGGGCAGTCCGCAGGGCTGCGAAACGCCGGCCATTCTCACGAGCGCTCTGCCCAAACCGATACCGGTTTATGCAGAACGCTCATGAGAATTGGCCAGAAAACGCCTTGCGAAATTGCTTTGGGCGTCACACATCTGCAGGGCCGCCCCCCAGGGCTTGGCACAGCATCGAGAGTACTCGCTCACGAATCCCGCCAATGAGCCCTCTGCGAGGCATTCTGCGGCGAGGCCGATGCCTCCTTCTTCTCGGCAAGCGGGGGTCCCCTAATTGGAGCAGTCCCATGGGGCTAGGGCTGCCCCGAGACTCAGGCTCGAAATTTCGCCGGCTTCCCAGCCCTCTGCTTCCGGGGTCCTGTCCCTCTGTGCCTCCCTCTTGGGAATGCTGAGTTCCGTGGCAACGCCTCCGCCTCACGCCACGGCGCATATACTGCATTTCGGCATTTCGTACAAGCCTCGAATCGAGAGAGACCCGCATGACCCAACTGAGGACAGCGCCATCCTTGGGCGCTCCATCAGCCTGAAAAGACGGAGGCGCATGCCCTGCTCCCACCCGCCCTGATACTCTGCTCTGGGAACGGTCCCGTGCGCTGGCGCCCTCTGTTGGGCCACGTCTTTTCCTCGGGTTCAGGCGGCCATAGCATGCCCTGGGCAAGAAGGGTCCCTGGGCCACGTAGAGCCACGCGGTCCGCAGGTTTGCCCAACGCCGGCCAATTCTCATGATCGTTCTGCCCTAACCGAAACCTAACCGATCCCGGTTTGGGCAGAACGATCGTGAGAATTGGCCAGAAAACGCGCAGCGAACTCACTTCCGGCGCAGCTCTTCCGCAGGACAGCCCCCCGGGCTTGTCCTGGAATAGTGAGCGCTCGTGCACCAACCTCGCCAGGAAGCCCTGGCGAGGCAGGCTGAGGCGAGGCCAACGCCTCCTGCTCCTCGGCGCTGGTGTCCCCTACTTAGCGCCGTGCCATGGGACCAGGGCTGCCCCGAAACTCGGGCTTGATATTTCACCTGCGTCCCAGCCTTCGGCTTCCGGGGTCGTGTCCCTCTGTGCCACCATCTGGGGAATCCTGAGTCCCTCGGCCAACCCTGGCACTCCCATCCGGGTCCCAATGGTGCATATCGGGGATTCGGTCAAGCCTCGGAGAGAGAGAAAACTCAATGAACAAAATGCGGACAGCCCCATCCTTGGGTGCCCCATCAGCCCGAAAAGACGGAGGCGCATGCCCTGCCGCCACTCGTCCGACAACTCTGCTCTGGGATCGTTCCCCTGCGCCAGCGCCCCTGGTGGGCACCGGAGAATCTGGCATTTCCGGGGGCCGCAGCATGCCCTGGGAGAGAAGGTGCCCTGGGCCACGGAGTGCAGAGAGGTCCGCAGGAATGCCCTAGGCCTTTCCATTATCACAAGCGTTCTGCCCAAACCAATCCTGTATAGGCAGAACGCTCGTGAGAATTGGCAGGAAAACACCCGGGGAACTGGCTTCGGGCGCCGCACTTATGCACGGCCGCCACCCCGGCCCTGGTGTGTCATTGCGAGCCATCACACGCCATCCCCGCCAGGAAGCCCTCCGCGTGGCGGGCTGTGGCGAGGCCACGCCTACTGCTAATCCTCCTGCTGGGGTCTTCTCCCTGGCGCTGTGCAATGAGGCCTGGCCCGCCACGAAGCCTGGCCTCGCAGTCTCGCCTGCTACCCGGCCGTCTGCTTCTGGGTTCCTGTCCCTCGGTGCCTCCATCCAGGGAACCCTGAGACCCGGGGCCACGTCTCCCCCTCCCACAGCGGCGCCATCGGTGCCTTTCGGCGCTTCGGACAACCTCAGAGCGAGTGAAACCTGCGTGCCCCCACTGAGGTCATCCCCATCCTTGGGCACACGACCCTCCATAAAGTGGTAAACGTAGGCCCGGCCGCCACCCGTCCTTCACCTCTGCTCCGGGAACGCTCCCCAGCACCGGGGCGCCAGGGTGGGCAGCGACGTTTCGCGCATTTTCCGGGCGGCCACCCCAAGCTCGGGGCGACTAACGGCCCTGGGCCATGGAGAGCAGGGCCTTCCGCAGGGCTGCCCACGCCGGCCAATTCCCACGAGGGTTCTGCCCAAACCGATCCCGTGAGAATGGCCGGAAAACGCCATGCGAACTCGTTTCCGGTGTCAGACGTCTGCAGGGCCGCCCCTCAGGGCCTGGCCTGGCCCGGCATCGCGAGAGCTCGCTCACAAATTCCGCCAAGGAGCCCTCTGCGAGGCAGTCTGCGGCGAGGTCGATGCCTCCTGCTTCTCGGCCGGCGGGGGTCCCCTACTTGGCGCACTCCCTTGGGGCCAGGGCTCCCCCGAGACTCGGTCTCGAAATTTCGCTGGCTTCCCAGCCCTCTGCTTCCGGGGTCCTGTCCCTCTGTGCCTCCCTAATGGGAATCCTGTGTTCCGTGTCAACGCCTCTGCCTCACGCCCCTGCACAAATGTGGCATTTTGGAATTTCGGACAAGCCTCGAATCGAGAGAGACCTGCATGACCCATCAGAGGACAGCGCCATCCTTGGGCGCTCCATCAGCCTGAAAAGACGGAGGCGCATGCCCTGCCCCCTCCGCCCTGATACTCTGCTCCGGGAACGCTCCCGTGTGCCGGCGCCCTCTGTTGGGCCGCGTCGTTTCCTCGGGTTTTCAGGTGGCCGCAGCATGCCCTGCGCAAGAAGGGTCCCTGGGCCACAGAGAGCCGTGTGGTCCGCAGGGTAGCCCAACGCCGGCCAATTCTCTCGAGCGTTCTGCCCTAACAGATCCCGGTTTGGGCAGAACGCTCGTGAGAATTGGCTGGAAAACGCGCGGCAAACTCACTTCGGGCGCAGCTCTTCCGCAGGTCAGTCCCCCGGGGCTTGTCCTGGCAACACGAATGCTCACCCATGAACCTCGCCAGGAAGCCCTCCGTGAGGCAGGCTGAAGCGAGGCCAACACCTCCTGCTCCTCGGCGCTGGTGTCCCCTACTTAACGCCGTCCCATGGGGCCAGGGCTGCCCCGAGACTCGGGATTGATATTTCACCTGTGTCCCAGCCTTCGGCTTCCGGGGTCGTGTCCCTCTGTGCCTCCATCTGGAGAATCCTGAGACCCTCGGCCACGCCTAGCCCTCCCATCCCGGCTCCAATGGTGCATATCGGCGATTCGATCAAGCCTCGGAGGGAGAGAAACCTCAATGAACAAAATGCGGACAGCCCCATCCTTGGGTGCCCCATCAGCCCAAAAAGACGGAGGCACATGCCCTGCCGCCACTCGTCCTTCAACTCTGCTCTGGGACTGTTCCCCTTCGCCGGCGCCCCCTGGTGGGCCCCGGTGATTCCGGCAATTTCCGGGGGCCGCAGCATGCCCTGGGAGAGAAGGGGCCCTGGGCCACGGAGAGCAGGGATGTCCGCAGGACTGCCCTACGCCGGCCCATTCTCACGAGCGTTCTGCCCAAACCGATCCTGTTTGGGCAGAACCATCGTGAGAATTGGCATGAAAACGCCCGGCGAACTGGCTTCGGGCGCCGCACTTATGCACGGCCGCCCACCCGGGCCTGGCGTACCATTGTGAGCCATCGCGCTCAAACCCCGCCATGAAGCCCTCAGCGAGGCAGGCTGTGGCGAGGCCGACGCCTCCTGTGAATCCTCCTTAGGGGTTCCTCTCCCAGGCACTGTTCAATGAATCCTGGCCCGCCATGAAGCCCGGCCTTGCAGTCCCGCCTGCTACCCGGCCGTCTGCTTCTGGGTTCCTGTCCCTCGGTGCCTCCATCTGGGGAACCCTCATTCCCGGGGTTTTCCAGGCGGCCGCAATATGCACTGGGCGAGAAGTGGCCCTGAGCCACGGAGAGCCGGGCGGTCCGCAGGTGTGCCCATCACTGGCCAATTCTCACGAGCGTTCTGCCCAAACCAACCCCGGTTTGGGCAGAACGCTCGTGAGAATGGGCCGGAAAACACCCGGCGCTCTCGCTTCGGGCTAGCTCCTCCACAGGTCCGAGCCCCCTGGGCTTGTCCTGGCATCGCGAGCGCTCGTGCACAAACCTCGCCAGGAAGCCCTCCACGAGGCAGGCTGAGGCGTGGCGGACGCCTCCTGCTCCTGGTGTCCCCTACTTAGCGCCGTCCCATGGGGCCAGGGCAGCCCCGAGACTCAGGCTCGAAATTTCGCCGGCTTCCCAGCCCTATGCTTCCGGGGTCCTGTCCCTCTGTGCCACCATCGGGGGAATCCTGAGTCCCACGGCCTCGCCTCACCCTCCCACCCCGGCCCCAATGGTGAATATCGGCGCTTCGGACACGCCTTGGAGAGAGAGAAACCTGCATGACCCAACTGCTTACAGCCCCATCCTTGGGTGCCCCATCAGCCCGAAAAGACGGAGGCACATGCCCTGCCGCCACTTCCATCAACTCTGCTCTGGGATCGTTCCCCTGCGACTGCGCCCCCTGGTGGCCCCGGTGATTCCGGCAATTTCCGGGGGCCGCAGCATGCCCTGGGAGAGAAGGGCCCCTAGGCCACGGAGTGCAGGGAGGTCCGCAGGACTGCCCTACGCAGGACCATTCTCACGAGCATTCTGCCCAAACCTATCCTGTTTGGGGAGAACGCTCGTGAGAATTGGCAGGAAAACGCCCGGCGAACTGGCTTCGGGCGCCTCACTACTGCACGGCCGACAACCGGGCCTGGCGTGCCATTGCAAGCCATCGCGCTCCAACCCCGCCAGGAAGCCCTCCGCGAGGCAGGCTGTGGTGAGGCCGACGCCTCCTGCTAATCCTCCTACAGGGGTCCTCTCCCTGGCGCTGTTCCATGAGGCCTTGCCCGCCACGAAGCCCAGCCTCTCAGTCTCACTTGCTACCCAGCCGTCTGCTTCTGGGTCCTGTCCCTTGGTGCCTCCATCTGGGGAACCCCGAGTCCCGGTGCCACGCCTCCCCCTTCCACACCGGTGCCAACGGTGCCTTTCGGTGCTTCGGACAACCTCAGAGCGAGAGAAACCTGCATGCCCCCACTGAGGTCAGCCCCATCCTTGGACCACGATCCACCCTAAAGTCGGAAACGAGGGCCGGCCGCCACCCGTCCTTCTATTCTGCTTCGGGAATGCTCCAAAACGCTAGGGCACCAGTATGGGCCACGACGTTTGCGCGCAATTTCCGGGCGGCCGCCCCAAGCTAGGGGCGATTAACGGCCCTGGGCCATGGAAAACAGGGCGTTCCGCAGGGCTGCCCAACGCCGACCAATTCCCACGAGGGTTCTGCCATAACCGATCCCATGAGAATTGGCCAGAAAACGCCATGCGAACTCGTTTCGGGTGTCACACGTATGCAGGGCCGCCCCTCAGGGCCTGGCCTGGCCCAGCATCGCGAGAGCTCGCTCACAATCCCCGCCAAGGCGCCCTCCGCGTAGCAGACTTCGGCGAATCCGATGCCTCCTATTCTCCGCCGGCGGGGGTCACCAACTTGGCGCAGTCCCATGGGGCCAGGGCATTACCGAGACTCGAGCTCGAAATTTCGCCGGCTTCCCAGCCTTCCGCTTCCGGGGTCCTGTTCCTCTGTGCCTCCCTCTTGGGAATCCTGAGTTCCGTGGCAACGCCTCCGCCTCACGCCCTGGCGAAAACGGTGCATTTCCGCGCTTCGGACAAGCCTCGAAGCCAGAGAAACCTACATGACCCAACTGAGGACAGCCCCATCTTGAGCGCCCCATCAACCCGAAAAGTCGGAGGCGCATGCCCTGCCCACACCCGCCAATCAACTCTGCTCCAAGTACGCTCCCGGGCGCCGGCGCCACCTGATGGGCCACGTCGTTTCCTCGCGTTTTCCAGGTGGCCGCAGTATGCACTGGGCGAGAATGTGCCCAGAGCCACGGAGAGGTGGGGCGTCCGCAGGTCTGCCCATCGCTGGCCAATTCTCACGAGCGTTCTGGCCAAACCAACCCTGGTTTGGGCAGAACGCTCGTGAGAATGAGCCGGAAAACATCCGGCGAACTCGCGTCGGGCTACCTCCTCCGCAGGTCCACCCCGCCGGGGCTTGTCCTGGCATCGCGAACGCTGGCGCACAAACCTCGCCAGGAAGCCCTCCGCGAGGCAGGCTGAGGCGAGGCCGACGCCTCCTGCTCCTCGGCACTGGTGTCCCCTACTTAGCGCCGTCCCATTGGGGCCAAGGCTGCCCCGAGACTCAGGCTCGATATTCCACCTGCTTCCCAGCCTTCAGCTTCTGGGGTCCTGTCCCTCTGTGCCTCCATCTGGGGAATCCTGAGTCCCACGGCCACGCCTCACCCTCCCACCCCGGCCCCAATGGTGCATATCGGCGCTTCGGACAAGCCTTGGAGAGAGAGAAACCTGCATGACCCAACTGCGGACAGCCCCATCCTTGGGTGCCCCATGAGCCCGAAAAGACGGAGGCGCATGCTCTGCCGTCACTCGTAAGTCAACTCTGCTCTGGGACGCTCCCCTGTGCCGGCGCCCACTGGTGGACCCCGGCATTTCAGGCATTTTTCCGGGGCCGCAGCATGCCCTGGGAGAGAAGGGGTCCTGGGCCACGGAGAGCAGGGAGGTCCGCAGGACTGCCCAACGCCTGCCAATTCTCACGAGCGTTCTGCCAAAACCGATCCTGGTGTGGGCAAAACGCTGGTGAGAATTTGCAGGAAAACACCCGGCGAACTGGCATCGGGCGCCGCACCTCTCCATGGCCGCCCCCCCGTGCATGGCGTGCCATGGCGAGCCTTCACGCTCCAACCCCGCCAGGAAGCCCTCCGTGAGTCAGGCTTTGGCGAGGCCGACGCCTCCTGCTAATCCTCCTGCGGGCGTCCTCTCCCTTGTGCTGTTCCATGGGACAGGACCCGCCACGATGCCCGGGCTCGCAGTTTCGCCTGCTACCCAGCCGTCTGCTTCTGGGTTCCTATCCCTCGGTGCCTACATCTGGGGAACCCTGAGTCCCACGGCCACGTTCCTCCTCCCACACCGACACCAACGGTGCCTTTCGGTGCTTTGGACAACCTCAGAGCGAGAGAAACCTGTGTGCCCCCACTGAGGTCAGCCCCATCCTTGGGCGCCCGATCCTCAATCAAGTCAGAAGCGTAGGCTCGGCCGCAACCCGTCATTCAACTCTGCTCCGGGAAACGCTTCCCAGTGCCGGGGCCTCCCGGTGGGCCGAGACGTTTTCGCGCATTCCGTGCTGTCGCGCCATGCTCCGGGCGAGTACCGGCCCTGGGCCATGGACAGCAGGGCAGTCCGCAGGGCTGCGAAACGCCGGCCAATTAACACGAGCGCTCTGCCCAAACCGATACCGGTTTATGCAGAACGCTCGTGATAATTGGCCAGAAAACGCCTTGGGAACTTGCTTCGGGCGTCACACATCTGCAGGGCCGCCCCCAGGGCCTGGCCTGGCATCGCGAGAACTCTCTCACAACCCCCACCAAGGAGCCCTCTGCGAGGCGGTCTGCAGCGTGGCTGATGCCCCCTGATTCTCGGCCGGTGGCGGTCCCCTACTTGGCGCAGTCCCATGGGGCCAGGGCTGTCCCGAGACTCGGGCTCGAAATTTTGCCGGATTCCCAGCCCTCTGATTCCGGGCTCCAATCCCTCTGTGCCTCACTCTTGGGAATCCTGAGTTCCGTGGCAACGCCTCCGCCTCACGCCCCGGCGCAAACGGTGCATTTCGGCATTTCGGACAAGCCTCGAAGCGAGAGAGACCTGCATGTCCCAACTGAGGACAGCGCCATCCTTGGGCGCTCCATCAGCCTGAAAAGACGGAGGCGCATGCCCTGCCACCACCGGCCCTGATTCTCTGCTCCAGGAACGCTCCCGTGCGCCGGCGCCCTCTGGTGGACCGCGTCGTTTCCTCGGGTTTTCAAGCTGCCATAGCATGCCCTGGGCAAGAAGGGTCCCTGGGCCACGGAGAGCCAGGTGGCCCGCAGGCTTGCCCAACGCCGGCCAATTCTCACGAGCGTTCTACCCTATTCGATCCCGGTTTGGGCAGAACGCTCGTGAGAAATGGCCGGAAAACATGCAGCGAACTCGCTCCGGGCGCAGCTCTTCCGCAGGACAGCCCCCCGGTGCTTGCCCTGGCATAGCGAGCGCTCGCTCACGAAACTCGCCAGGAAGCCCTCCGCGAGGCAGGCTGAGGCGAGGCCGACGCCTCCTGCTCCTCGGCGCTTGTGTCCCCTACGTAGCGCCGTTTCATGGGGCCAGGGCTGCCCCGAGACTCGGGCTTGATATTTCACCTGCGTCCCAGCCTTCGGCTTCCGGGGTCGTGTCCCTCTGTGCCTCCATCTGGGGAATCCTGAGTCCCTCGGCCACGCCCACCCCTCCCATCCCGGCCCCAATGGTGCATATCGGCGCTTCGGTCAAGCCTCGGAGATAGAGAAACCTCAATGAACAAAATGCGGACAGCTCCATCCTTGGGTGCCCCCATTAGCCCGAAAAGACGGAGGCGCATGCCCTGCCGCCACTCGTCCATCAACTCTGCTCTGGGATCATTCCACTGGACGGCGCCCCCAGGTGGGCCCCGGCGATTCCGGCATTTTCTGGGGGCCGCAGCATGCCCTGGGAGAGAAGGGGCCCTGGGCCACGGAGTGCAGGGAGGTCCGCAGGACTGCCCTACGCCGGCCCATTCTCACGAGCGTTCTTCCCAAACCGATCCTGTTTGGGCAGAACGCTCATGAGAATTGGCAGGAAAACCACCGGCGTACTGGCTTCGGGCACCGCACTTCTTCACGGCCGCCTCCCCGGGTCTGGCAGTGCCATTCCGAGCCATCGCGCTCCAACCCCGCCAGGAAGCCCTCCGCGAGGCAGGCTGTGGCGAGGCCGACGCCTCCTGCTAATCCTCCTGCGGGGGTTCTCTCCCTGGCGCTGTTCCATGAAGCCTGGCCCGCCACGAAGCCCGGCCTCGCAGTCTCGACTGCTACCCGGCCGTCTGCTTCTGTGTTCCTGTCCCTCGGTGCCTCCATCTGGGGAACCCCGAGTCCCGGGGTCACGGCTTCCCCTCCCACACCGGCGCCAACTGTGCCTTTCATCCCTTCGGACAACCTCAGAGCGAGAGAAACCTGCATGCCCGCACTGAGGTCAGCCTCATCCTTTGGCACACGATCCTCCCTAAAGTCGGAAACGTAGGCCCTGCCGCCACCCGTCCTTCAACTCTGTTCCGGGAACGCTCCCCAGCACCGGGGAGCCCCGGTGGGCCACGACGTTTTTGCGCATTTTCCGGGCGGCCCCCTAAGCTCGGGGCGAGTAATGGCCCTGGGCCATGGAGAGCAGGGAGATCCACAGGGCTGTCCAACGCCGGCCAATTCCCACGAGGGTTCTGCCCGAACCGATTCCGTGAGAATTGACCGGAAAATGCCATGCAAACTCGTTTCGGGTGTCACACGTCTGCAGGGCCGCCCCCCAATGCCTGGCCTGGCCCGGCATCGCCAGAGATCGCTCACGAACCCCGCCAAGGAGCCCTCCGCGCGGCAGACTTCGGCGAGGCCGATGCCTACTGCTTCTTGGCCGACAGGGGTCCCCGATTTGGTGCAGTCCCATGAGGTCCCGGCTGCTCCGAGACTGGGGCTTGAAATTTCGCCGGCTTCCCAGCCTTCCGCTTCCGGGGTCCTGTCCCTCTGTGCCTCCCTCTTGGGAATCCTGAGTTCCTTGGCAACGCCTCCGCCTCCCACACCGGCGCCAACGGTGCCTTTCGGCGCTTCGGACAACCTCAGAGCGAGAGAAACCTGAGTGCCCTCAGTGAGGTCAGCCCCATCCTTGGGCGCCCGATCCTCCCTCAAGTCAGAAGCGTAGGCCCGGCCGCCACCCGTCCTTCAACTCTGCTGCGGGAACGCTCCCCAATGCCGGGGCCTCCTGGTCAGCCGCGACGTTTTTGCGCATTCCGAACTGTCGCCCCATGCTCCGGCGAGAACCGACCCTGGGCCATGGAGAGCAGGGCAGTCTGCAGGGCTGCGAAACGCCGGCCAATTCTCACGAGCGCTCTGCCCAAACCGATACCGGTTTATGCAGAACGCTCGTGATAATTGGCCAGAAAACGCCTTGGGAACTTGCTTCGGGTGTCACACATCTGCAGGGCCGCCCCCCAGGGCCTGGCCCGGCATCGCGAAAATTCGCTCACGAACCCCGCCAAGGAGCCCACTGCGAGGCAGTCTGCGGCAAGGCCGATGCCTCCTGCTTCTCGGCCGGCGGGGGTCCCCTACTTGGCGCAGTCCCATGGGGCCAGGGCTGCCCCGAGACTCGGGCTCTAAATTTCGCCGTCTTCCCAGCCCTCTGCTTCCGGGCTCCTGTCCCTCTGTGCCTCCCTCTTGGGAATCCTGAGTTCCGTGGCAACGCCTCCGCCTCACGCCCCGGCGCAAACGGTGCATTTTGGCATTTCGGACAAGCCTCGAAGCGAGAGAGTCCTGCATGACCCTCTTGGGAATCCTGAGTTCCGTGGCAACGCCTCCGCCTCACGCCCCGGCGCAAACGGTGCATTTCTGCATTTCAGACAAGCCTCGAAGCGAGAGAGACCTGCATGACCCAACTGAGGACAGCGCAATCCTTGGGGGCTCCATCAGCCTGTAAAGACGTGCACGCCCTGCCTCCACCCGCCCTGATACTCTTCTCCGGGAACGCTCTCGTGCGCCGGCCCCCTCTGGTCGGCAGAGTCGTTTCCTCGGGTTTTCAGGCAGCCGCCCCATGCCCTGGGCAAGAAGGGTCCCTGGGCAACGGAGTGCCGGGCGGTCCGCAGGCTTGCAAAACGCTGGCCAATTCTCACGAGCGTTCTGCCCTAACCGATCCCGGTTAGGGATCACTCGTAAGAATTGGCTGAAAAACGCGCGGCGAACTCGCTTCGGGCGCAGATCTTCAGCAGGTCAGCCCCCCGGGGCTTGTCCTGGCATCGCGAGCGCTCGCGCACGAACCTCGCCAGGAAGCCCTCCGCGAGGCAGGCTGAGGCGAGGCCAACGCCTCCTGCTCCTCGGCGCTGATGTCCCCTACTTAGCGCCGTCCCATGGGGCCAGGGCTGCCCCGAGACTCGGGCTTGATATTTCACCCGCGTCCCAGCCTTCGGCTTCCGGGGTCGTGTCCCTCTGTGCCTCCATCTGGGGAATCCTGAGTCCATCGGCCACGGCTAGCCCCCCCATCCCGGCCCCAATGGTGCATATCGGCGCTTCGGTCAAGCCTCGGAGAGAGAGAAACCTCAATGAACAAAATGGGGACAGCCCCAAACTTGGGTGCCCCATCAGCCCGAAAAGACGGAGGCGCATGCCCTGCCGCCACTCGTCCGTCAACTCTGCTCTGGGATCGTTCCCCTGCGCCAGCGCCCCTTGGTGGGCACCGGCGAACCTGGCATTTTCAGGGGGCCGCAGCATGCCCTGGGAGAGAAGGGGCCCTGGGCCACGGAGTGTAGGGAGGTCCGCAGGATTGCCCTACGCCGGCCATTTTCACGAGCGTTCTTCCCAAACCGATCCTGTTTGGGCAGAACGCTCGTGAGAATTGGCAGGAATACGCCCGGCGAACTGGCTTCGGGCGCCGCACTTCTGCACGGCTGCCGCCCCCTCGGGCCTGGCATTCCATTGCGATCCATCGCGCTCCAACCCCGCCAGGAAGCCCTCTGCGAGGCAGGCTGTGGGGAGGACGACGCCTCCTGCTAATCTTCCTGCAGGGGTCCTCTCCCTGGCGCTGTTCCTGGAGGCCTGGCCCGCCACGAAGCTCAGCCTCGCAGTCTCGCCTGTTACCCGGCCGTCTGCTACTGGGTTCCTGTCCCTCAGTGCCTCCATCTAGGGAATCCTGAATCCCGGGGCCACGCCTCTCCATCCCACATCGGCGCCCACGGTGCGTTTCGGCGCTTCGGAAAACCTCAGAGCGAGAGAAACCTGCGTGCCCGCATTGAGGTCAGCCCCATCCTTGGGCACACGATCCTCCCTAAAGTCGGAAACGTTAGCCTGGCCGCCACCCGTCCTACAACTCTGCTCTGGGAACGCTCCCCAGCACCGGGGCGCCCGGGTGGGCAGCGACGTTTTTGCGCATTTTCCGGGTGGCCGCCCCAAGCTCGGGGTGAGTAACGGCCCTGGGCCATGGAGAGCAGGGCCTTCCGCAGGGCTGCCCAACGGTGGCCAATTCCCACGAGGGTTATGCCCAAACCGATCCCGTGAGAATTGGCTGGAAAACGCCATGCGAACTTGTTTCGGGTGTCACAAGTCTGCAGGGCTGCCCCCAAGGGCCTGGCCTGACCCGGCATCGCGGGAGCTCGCTCACGAACCCTGCCAAGGAGCCCTCAGCGCGGCAGACTTCAGCGAGGCCGATGCCTACTGCTTCTTAGCCGGCGGGGGTCACCTACTTAGCACAGTCCCATGGGGCCAGGGTTGTCCGAGACTCGGGCTCGAAATTTCTCCGGCTTCCCAGCCTTCCGCTTCCGGGGTCCTGTCCCTCTGTCCCTCCCTCTTGGGAATCCTGATTTCCGTGGTAACGCTTCCGCCTCACGCCCCGGCGCAAACGGTGCATTTCGGCGCTTCGGACAAGCCTCGAAGCGAGAGAAACCTGCATGACCCAACTGAGGACAGCCCCATCTTGGGCGCCCCATTAACCCGAAAAGTCGGAGGCGCATGCTCTGCCCCGACCCGCCGCTCAACTCTGTTCCAAGAATGCTGCCGGGCGCCGGTGCCACCTGATGGGTCACATCGTTTCCTCGCGTTTCCAGGCGGCCGCATTATGCACTGGGCGAGAAGGGGCCCTGAGCCACGGAGAGCCTGGCGGTCCATAGGTCTGCCCATCGTTGGCCAATTCTCACGTGCGTTCTGCCCCAACGAACCCCGGTTTGGGCAGAACGGTCGTGAGAATGGGCCAGAAAACGCCCGGCGAACTCGCTTCTGGCTAGCTCGTCCGCAGGTTCGCAGCACCCGGGGCTTGTCCTGGCATCGCGAGCGCTCGCGCACAAACCTCGCCAGGAAGCCCTCCGCGAGGCAGGCTGAGGCGAGGCCGACGCCTCCTTCTCCTCGGCGCTGGTGTCCCCTACTTAGCGCCGTCCCATGGGGCCAGGGCTGCCCCGAGACTCGGGCTCGATATTTCACCTGCTTCCCAGCCTCAGCTTCCGGGGTCTTGTCCCTCAGTGCCTCCCTCTTCGGAATCCTGAGTTCCGTGGCAACGCCTCTGCCTCACGCCCGGGCGAAAACAGTGCATTTCGGCGCTTCGGACAAGCCTCGAAGCCAGAGAAACCTGCATGACCCAACTGAGTAGAGCCCCATCTTGGGCGCCCTATCAACCAGAAATGTCAGAGGCGCATGCCCTGCCCCCACCCGCCGCTCAACTCTGTTCCAAGAACGCTCCCGGGCTCCGGCGCAACCTGATGGGCCACGTCGTTTCTTCGCGTTTTCCAGGCGGCCTCAGTATGCACCTGGCTGGAAGGGGCCCTGAGCCACAGAGAGCCGGGCAGTCCGCACGTCTTCCCATCGCTGGCCAATTCTCACGAGCGTTCTGCCCAAACCAACCCCGGTTTGGGCAGAACGCTCGTGAGAATGGGCCGGAAAACGCCCGGTGAACTCGCTTTGGACTAGCTCCTCCGCAGGTCCGCCCCCCAAGGGCTTGTGCTGGCATCGCAAGCGCTCGCGCACAAACCTCGCCAGGAATCCCTCCGTGAGGCAGGCTGAGGCGAGGCCGATGCCTCCTGCTCCTCGGCGCTGGTGTCCCCTACTTAGCGCCATCCCATGGGGCCAGGGCTGCCCCGAGACTCGGGCTCGATATTTCACCTGCTTCCCAGCCTTCAGCTTCCGGGGTCCTGTCCCTCTGTGCCTCCATCTGGGGAGTCCTGAGTCCCAATGCCACGCCTCACCCTCCCATGCCGGCCCCAATGGTGCATATCGGTGCTTCGGACAAGCCTTGGAGACAGAGAAACATGCATGACCCAACTGTGGACAGCCCCATCCTTGGGTGCTCCATCAGCCCGAAAAGACGGAGGCGCATGCTCTGCCGCCACTCGTAAGTCAACTCTGCTCTGGGACGCTCGCCTGTCCCGGCGCCCACTGTAGGGCCCCGGCGTTTCAGCCATTTTCCGGGGGCCGCAGCATGCCCTGGGAGAGAAGGGGTCCTGGGCCACGGAGAGCAGGGAGGTCCACAGGACTGCCCAACGCCTGCCAATTCTCACGAGCTTTCTGCCCAAACCGATCCAGGTTTGGGCAAACGCTCGTGAGAATTGGCAGTAAAACACCCAGCGAACTGGCTTCGTGCGCCGCACCTCTGCATGGCCGCCCCCCTTTCATCTCGTGTCATGGCGGGCCATCGCGCTCCAACCCCGCCAGAAAGCCCTCCGTGAGGCAAGGCAAACGCCTCCTGCTAATCCCCCTGCGGGGGTCCTCTCGCTTGCGCTGTTCCATTGGGCTGGGCCCGCCAAGAAGCCCAGGCTCACAGTTTCACCTCCTACCCAGCCGTCTGCTTCTGGGTTCCTATCGCTCGGTGCCTCCATCTGGGGAACCATGAGTCTCACGGCCACGTTCCCCCTCCCACACCGGCGGCCTTTTGGCACTTCGGACAACCTCAGAGCGAGAGAAACCTGCGTGCCCCACTGAGGTCAGCCCCATCCTTGGTCGCCCGATCCTCCATCGAGTCAGAAGCGAAGGCCCGTCCGCAACCCGTCCTTCAACTCTGCTGCGGGAACTCTCCCCAGTGCCGGGGCCTCCTGGTGGGCCGCGACGTTTTCGCGCATTCCGGGAGGCCGCCCCATGCTCCGGGTGAGAACCGACCCTGGGCCATGGAGAGCAGGGCAGTCCGCAGGGCTGCGAAACGCCGGCAAATTCTCACGAGCGCTCTGCCCAAACCGATCCTGTTTGGGCAGAACGCTCGTGAGAATTGGCAGGAAAACGCCCAGCGAACTCGCTTCTGGCAACGCACTTCTTCAGAGGCGCCCCCCCAGGCCTGGCGTCCCAATGCGAGCCATTGCGCTCCAACCCCGCCAGGATGCCCTCCGCGAGGCAGGCTGTGGCGAGGCCGATGCCTCCTGCTAATCCTCCTGCTGGGGTCCTCTCCCTGGCGCTGTTCCATGATGCCTGGCCCGCCACGAAGCCCGGCTTCGCAGTCTCGCCTGCTACCCGGCCATCTGCTTCTGGATTCCTGTCCCTCGGTGCCTCCATCTGGGGAACCCTGAGTGCCAGGGCCACGCCTCCACCTCTCACACCGGCGCCTACAGTGCCTTTCTGTGCTTCGGACTACCTCAGAGCGAGAGAAACCTGCGTGCCCCCACTGAGGTCAGCCCCATCCTTGGGCACACCAACCTCCCTAAAGTGGAAACGGAGGCACGGCCGCCACCGGTCCTTCAACTCTGCTCCGGGAATGTTCCCAGCGCCGGGGCACCCGGGTGGGCAGCGACGTTTTCGCGCATTTTCCGGGCGGCCGCCCAAAGCTCGGGGCGAGTAACGGCCCTGGGCCATGGAGAGCAGGGCATTCCGCAGGGCTGCCCAACGCCAGTCAATTCCCACGAGTGTTCTGCCCAAACCGATCCCGTGAGAATTGGCCGGAAAACGCCATGCAAACTCGATTCGGGTGTCACACGTCTGCAGGGCCGCCCCCCAGGGCCTGGCCTGGCCCGACATTGCGAGAGTTCGCTCACGAATACTGCAAAGGAGCCCTCCCCGCGGCAGACATCGGCGAGTCCGATGCCTACTGCTTCTCTGCCGGCAGGGGTCCCCTACTTGGCGCAGTTCCATGGGGCCAGGGGTGTCCTGAGATTCGGGCTCGAAATTTCGCCGGCTACCCAGCCTTCTGCATCCGGGGTCCTGTCCCTCTGTGCCTCCCTCTTGGGATCCTGAGTTCCGTGGCAACGCCTCCGCCTCACGCCCTGGCGCAAACGGAGCATTTCGGCGCTTCGGAGAAGCCTCGAAGCGAGAGAAACCTGCACGTTCCAACTGAGGATGGCCCCATCTTGAGCGCCTCATCAACCTGAAAAGTCGGAGGGGCATGCCCTGCCCCACCCCTGCCCCTCAACTCTGCTCCAAGAACACTCCCGTGCGCCGGCGGCACCTGATGGGCCACTTCGTTTCCTCGCGTTTTCCAGGCGGCCTCATTATGCACTGGGCGAGAAGGGGCCCTGAGCCACGGAGAGCCGGGCGGTCCACAGGTCTGCCCATCGCTGGCCAATTCTCACGAGCGTTCTGCCCAAACCAACCCCGGTTTGGGCAGAACGCTCCTGAGAATGGGCCGGAAAACGCCGGAGCACTGGCTTCGGGCTAGCACGTCCGCAGGTCCGCCCCCCGGGGCTTCTCCTGGCATCGGGAGCGCTCGCGCACAAACCTCGCCAGGAAACCCTCCGCGAGGCAGGCTGAGGCGAGTCCGACGCCTCCTGCTCCTCGGCGCTGGTGTCCCCTACTTAGCGCCGTCCAATGGGGCCAGGACTGCCCCGACTCGGGCTTGATATTTCACCTGCGTCCCAGCCTTCGGCTTCCGGTTTAGAGTCCCTCTGTGCCTCCATCTGGGAATCTTGAGTCCCTCGGCCACGCCTAACCCTCCCATCCCGGCCCCAGTAGTGCATATAGGCGCTTCGGTCAAGCCGCGGAGAGAGAGAAACCTCAATGAACAAAATGCGGACAGCCCCATCCTTGGGTGCCCCATCAGCCCGAAAAGACGGAGGTGCATGCCCTGTCGCCACTTGTCTGTCAACTCTGCTCTGGGATCGTTCCCCTGCGCCGGCGCCCCCTGGTGGGCACCGGCGATTCCAGCATTTTCCGGGGACCGCAGTATGCCCTGGGAGAGAAGGGGCCCTGGGCAACGGAGTGCAGGGAGGTCCGCAGGACTGCCCTACGCCGGCCCATTCTCACGGGCGTTCTGCCCAAACCGATCCTGTTTGGGCAGAACGCTCGTGAGAATTGGCAGGAAAACACCCGGCGAACTGGCTTCGGGCACCGCACTTCTGCACGCTGCACCCCCCCCCCGGGCCTGGTGTTCCATTGCGAGCCATCGCGCTCAAACCCCGCCAGGAAGCCCTCTGCGAGGCTGGCTGTGGCGAGGCCGACGCCTCCTGCTAATCCTCCTGCGGGGGTACTCTCCGTTGCGCTGTTCCATGGGGCCGGGACCGCCACATAGCCTGGCCTCGCAGTTTCGCCTGCTACCCGGCCGTCTGCTTCTGGGTTCCTATCCCTCGGTTCCTCCATCTGGGGAACCCAGAGTCCCACGGCCACGTTCCCCCTCCCACACCGGCGCCAACGGTGCCTTTAGGCGCTTCGGGCAGCCTCAGAGCGAGGGAAACCTGCGTGCCCCCACTGAGTTCAACCCCATCATTGTGCGCCCGATCCTCCCTTAAGTCAGAAGCTTAGGCCCGGCCGCCACCCGTCCTTCAACTCTGCTCCGGGAATGCTCCCCAGTGCCGGGGCCTCCTGGTGGGCCGAGACGTTTTCGCGCTTTGGCCGCCCCATGCTCTGGGCGAGAACCGGCCCTGGGCCATGGAGAGCAGGGCAGTCCCCAGGGCTGCGAAACACCGGCCAATTCTCAGGAACGCTCTGCCCAAACCGATACCGGTTTATGCAGAACGCTCGTGAGAATTGGCCAGAAAACGCCTTGTGAACTTGCTTCGGGCGTCACGTCTGCAGGGCCGCCCCCCAGGGCCTGGCCCGGCATCGTGAGATATCGCTCACGAACCCCGCCAAGGAGCCCTCTGCGCGGCAGTCTGCGGAGAGGCCGATGCTTCCTGCTTCTCGGCCGGCAGGGGTCCTCTACTTGGCGCAGTCCCGTGGGGACAGGGCTTCCCTGAGACTCGGGCTCTAAATTTCGCCTGCTTCCCAGCCCTCTGCTTCCTGGCTCCTGTCCCTCTGTCTCTCCCTCTTGGGAATCCTGAGTTCCGTGGCAACACATCCGCCTCACGCCCCGACGCAAACGGTGCATTTCTGCATTTCGGACAAGCCTCGAAGCGAGAGAGACCTGCATGACCCAACTGAGGACAGCGCCATCCTTGGGCGCTCCATCAGCCTGAAAAGACGTAGGCCCACGCCCTGCCCCCACCAGCCCTGATACTCTGCTCCGGGAACGCTCCCGTGCGCCGGCGCCCTCTGGTGGGCAGAGTCGTTTCCTCGGGTTTTCAGGCGGCCCAGCATGCCCTGGGCAAGAAGGGTCCCTGGGCCAAGGAGAGCCGGGCGTTCCGCAGGGTTGCCCAATGCTTGCCAATTCTCACGAGCGTTCTGCCCTAACCGATCCCGGTTTGGGCAGAACGCTCGTGAGAATTGGCCGGTAAACGCGCGGCGAACTTGCTTCGGGCGCAGCTCTTCCGCAGGTCAGCCCCCTGGGGCTTGACCTGGCATCGCGAGCGCTCGCGCACGAACCTCGCCAGGAAGCCCTCCGCGAGGCAGGCTGAGGCAAGGCCGACGCCTCCTGCTCCTCGGCGCTGGTGTCCCCTACTTAGCGCCGTGCCATGGGGCCAGGGCCGCCCCGAGACTCGGGCTTGATATTTCACCTCTGTCCCAGCCTTCGGCTTCTGGGATCGTGTCCCTCTGTGCCTCCATCTGGGGGATTCTGAGTCCCTCGGCCACGCCTTGCCCTCCCATCTCAGCCCCAATAGTGCATATCGGCGCTTCGGTCAAGCCTCGGACTGAGAGAAACCTCAATGAACAAAATGCGGACTGCCCCAACCTTGCGTGCCCCATCAGTCCGAAAAGACGGAGGCGCATGACCTGCCGACACTCGTCCGGCAACTCTGCTCTGGGATCGTTCCCGTGCGCCGGCGCCCCCTGGTGGGCCCGGGCGAATCTGGCATTTTCCGGGGGCCGCAGCATGCCCTGGGAGAGAAGGGGCCCAGGGCCACGGAGTGCAGCGAGGTCCGCAGGAATTCCCTACGCCAGTCCATTCTCACGAGCGTTCTGCCAAAACCGATCCTATTTCGGCAGAACGCTCGTGCGAATTGGCAGGAAAACGCACGGCGAACTCGCTTCGGTTGCCGCACTTTTGCACAGCCGACCCCCGGGCCTGCCGTGCAATGAAAGCCATCGCCCACCAACCCCGCTTGGAAGCCCTCCGAGAGGCAGGCTGTGGTGAGGCCGATGCCTCCTGCTAATCCTCCTGCGGGGGTCCTCTCCCTGGCGCTGTACCATGAGGCCTGGCCTGCCACGAAGCCCGGCTTCACAGTCTCGCCTGCTACCCGGCCGTCTGCTTCTGGGTTCCTGACCCTCTGTGCTTCCATCTGGGGAACCCTGAGTCCCGGGGCCACGCCTCCCCCTCCCACATTGGTGCCAATGGTGCCTTTCGGCGCTTCAGACAACCTCAGAGCAGGAGAAACCTGCATTCCCCCACTGAGGTCAGCCCCATTCTATGGCACACGATCCTCCCTAAAGTGGGAAACTTAGGCCCGGCCGCCACCCGTCCTTCAACTCTGCTCCGTGACGCTCCCCATCGCCGGGGCGCCCGGGTGAGCCGTGACGTTTTCGTGCATTTTCCGGGCGTCCGCCCCAAGCTCGGGGCGAGTAACGGCCCTGGGACATGGAGAGCAGGGCGTTCCGCAGGGCTGCCCAACGCCGGTCAATTCCCTCGAGGGTTCTACCCAAACCGATCCCGTTAGAATTGGCCGGAAAACGCCATGCAAACTCGTTTTGGGAGTCACACGTCTGCAGGGCCGCCCCCCAGGGCCTGGTCTGGCCTGGCATCGCGAGAGCTCTCACACGAACCCCGCAAGGAGCCCTAGCGCGGCAGACTTCGCCGAGGCCGATGCCGACTGCTTCTCGGCCGGCGGGGGTCCCGTCCTTGGTACAGTCTCATGGGGCTAGGGCTGCCCCGAGATTCGGGCTCGAAATTTCGCCAACTTCCCAGCCTTCTGCTTCCAGGTTCCTGTCCCTCTGTGCCTCCCTCTTGGGAAATCTGAGTTCCGTGGCAACGCCTCCGCCTCATGACCCGGTGCACACGGTGCATTTCGGCGCTTTGGACAAGCCTCGAATCGAGAGAAACCTGCATGACCCCAAAAGGCTGGGCTTTTTGCTCTAGCATTTAAGCGGACTCGGGGACTAGGCCTGTGCCTCCCCATAGGAAAGGAGAGGCGACAGGATTCCTGCATAGCGCCCGTGCACTGGGATGGGGAGCTGTGGGGACTTTCCCAACTTCTTCCCCGACACACACCCTGCCTCACCCAACGCTGCCACATCTTGGAGGAAGATGGCATCTGACTGCCCTTTCTTACAGGGAGCTGTATCTGCGAGTTCCGGGTATGGCGCCTGGTCGCAAGCCCACGTCTGCCCTAGGAACAGGTGGCCTTGGAGATGCTGTCCCCTTGGGACAAGAGGCACAGAACAGACCTGCCTTCTACCCAGACTCCTTCCTCAGAGTGGAGTATGCCCACATGCCCTGGCCGTCCCTCGTGTCTTCCTAAAGCCAGGCTTCCGTCTCTTCGCACAGGGAGCGTGTGACACTTGTCTTGCCACCGTCCCGCTGTTCTCCCAGGGCAGGCTCTCCGGCTTTGCGACTGTTTCCCGAAACAAGGCCAACGGATCCTTCTCTTCTCCCGGGGAGGCGTTCTGCTCCTGCCCCAGACTTGCTCCTGGGGAGCACGGTGAGAGCCGTGTCCCTATCTTTAAGGCCCTTTCCAGAGGTGCATCCACGTTTCTCTCACAGGCAGTGGGGATGCTAGGGCCAAGAGAATTTCGCTCCATACGGGTTTCTTCCACCGTGCTGCGGAGACTAGCTCCGGCAAGCAGCAGCCGCATCCCACAAAGCGACTCACATTTCCCAACGAATGCTGTGCTTTCCCAGAGGAGGAGCCTGGGCAAAGAGACTTTCGCTGTATGGTGGTTTCTCCCACCTTGAGACTTGGCCTAGGCAAGCAGGAGCAACAGCCCACAGAACCGACTCTGATTTCTAAGGAAACGGAGAGGGTGACACTTGTCTTGCCACCTGCCCGCTATTCTTGCCAATGCAGGCTCTCCTGTTTCATGACCTTTCGTTAAGGCTGTTTCCACAGGCGCAACCACGCTTCTCTCTCAGGTAGAGAGGATGCCCGGGCAAAGAGGATTTCGCTCCATGCGGGTTTATTACACCGTGCTGAGGAGACTATGTTCAGGCAAGCAGCATTCGCATCGCACAGAACCGACTCTGATTTCCCAAAGAATGCTGTGCTTTCCTAGAGGGGATGCCCAGGCAAAGAGGCTTTTGCTCTATGAGGGATTCTCCCACCGTGCTGCCAACAATAGGCTCAAGCAAGCAGCAACAGCAGCCCACAGAACCGACTCTTTTTTCCCAGCGAATGCTATGCTTTCGCAGAGGATTTCAGCTTGTCCTGAACCGCACTTTGCTGCTGCTTCCTCAGCAAGGCTTTGGGCATTCGCGGTGTCGCATCAGAGAAGTCGATCTGTGGGAGAGCTGGTGCCTCTTGGGCCTTGCTTTCCCGGGCTCCATGGTCGCACCCTGGATTCACCCTGCCAGGCTGAACTACGCAGACACAGCCACAACCCTGCAGCAGCGTGCGTGGCCTAGGATGACACTCTATACCAACTGCCATCTCCTGGCATAGTAAGGCTGGGCTTTTTGCTCTGCCGTTCATGCGGACTCGGGGACTAGGCCAGTGCCTTCCCCATAGGAGAGGAGAGGCGAAAGGATCCCTGCACAGCGCCCGTGCACTGGATGGGGAGCTGTGGGGACTTTCCCCATTTCTTCCACGACACACACCCTGCCACCCCCAAGGCTGCCACATCTTGGAGGAAGATGGCATCTGACTGCCCTTTCTTCCAGGGAGCTGTATCTGCGAGTTCAGGGTATGGCGCCTGGTGGCAAGCCAACGTCTGCCCTAGGGACAGGTGGCCATGGAGATGCTGTCCACTTGGGACAAGAGGCACAGAACAGGCCTCCCTTCTGCCCAGACTCCTTCCTCAGAGTGGAGAATGCGCGCCTACCCTAACCGTCCCCTCGTGTCTTCCTAAAGCCAGGCTTCCGTCTCTACGCACAGGGAGCGGGGACGCTTGTCTTGCCACCATCCCGCTGTTCTTCCCAGGGCAGGCTCTCCTGTTTTGCGACTGTACCCGACAACAAGGCAAATGGCTCCTTCTCTTCTACCGGGGAGGCGTTCTGCTCCTTCCCCAGACTTGCTTCTGGGGAGCACGGTGACAGCCGTGTCCCTATCCTTAAGGCCCTTTCCAAATGTGCATCCACGTTTCTCTCGCAGGCAGTGGGGCTGCTAGGGCCAAGTGAATTTCGCTCCATGCGGTTTTTTTTCCACCATGCTGCGGAGACTAGCTCAGGCAAGCAGCAGCAGCATCCCACAAAGCGACTCAGATTTCCCAACGAATGCTGTGCTTTCCCAGAGGAGGAGCCTGGACAAAGAGGCTGTCGCTGTATGGTGGTTTCTCCCACCTTGAGATTGGCCTAGGCAAGCAGGAACAGCAGCTCTCAGAACCGATTCTGATTTCTAAGCAAATGGAGAGGGTGACACTTGTCTTGCCACCCGCCCGCTATTCTTGCCAATGCAGGCTCTCCTGTTTCATGACATTTCGATAAGGCTGTTAAAACAGGCTCAACCACGCTTCTCTCTCAGGTAGAGGGGATGCCCGGGCAAAGGGGATTTCGCCCCATGCCCGTTTATTACACCGTGCTTCGGAGACTTTCAGGCAAGCGGCATCCTCATCGCACAGAACGGACTCTGATTACCCCAAGAATGCTGTGCTTTCCTAGAGGGGATATCCAGGCAAAGAGGCTTTTACTCTATGCGGGATTCTCCCACCGTGCTGCCAATACTAGGCTAAAGCAAGCATCAACAGCAGCCCACAGAACCGACTCTTTTTTCCCAGAGACTGCTATGCTTTCGCAGAGTTTTTCAGCTTGGCCTGAACCGCACTTCGCTGCTGCTTCCTCAGCAAGCTTTTGGGCGTTCGCTCTGTCGCGTCAGGGAGGTAGATCTGCGGGAGAGCTAGTGCCACTTGGGCCTTGGTTTCCGGGCTCCATGGTCGCACCCTGGGTTAACCCTGCCAGGCTGAACTACGCAGACACAGCCACAACCCTGCAGCAGCGTGCGTGGCCTAGGATGACACTCCATGCCATCTGCCATCTCCTGGCGTAGTAAGGCTTGGCTTCTTGCTCTGGCGTTCAGGCGTACTCGGGGACTAGGCCAGTGCCTTCCCCATAGGAAAGGAGAGGCGACAGGATCCCTGCACAGCACCCGTGCCCTGGGATGGGGAGCTCTGGGGTCTTTCCCCATTTCTTCCCCAACACACCCCCAACGCTGCCAATCTTGGAGGTAGAAGGCATCTGACTACCCTTTCTTCCAGGGAGCTGTATCTGCGAGTTCCGATTATGGTGCCTGGTGGCAGTCCCACATCTGCCCTAGGGACAAGTGGCCTTGGAGATGTTGTCCCCTTGGGTCAAGAGGCACAGAACAGTCCTGCCTTCTGCCCAGATTCCTACCTCAGAGAGGAGTATGTGCGCATTCCCTAGCCGTCCCTCGTGTCTTCCTAAAGCCAGGCTTCCGTCTCTATGCACAGGGAGCGTGTGACGCTTGTCTTGCCACCGTCCCGCTGTTCTTCCCAGGGCAACCTCTCCTGCTTTGCCACTGTTTCCCGACAACAGGCCAACGGCTCCTTCTCTTCTCCCGGGGAGGCGTTCTGCTCCTTCCCCAGACTTGCTCCTGTGGAGCACGGTGACAGCTGTGTCACTAGCCTTAAGGCGCATTCCAGATGGGCATCCACGCTTCTATCGCAGGCAGTGTCGATGCAAGGGCCATGAGAATTTCGCTCCATGCGGTTCTCTTCCACTGTGCTGCGGAGACTAGCTCAGGCCAGCAGCAGCAGCATCCCACAAAGCGACTCAGATTTCCCAAAGAATGCTGTGCTTTCCCAGAGGAAAAGCCTGGGCAAAGAGGTTTTTGCTGGAGGGTCGTTTCTCTCAACTTGAGATTGGCCTAGGCAAGCAGGAGCAGCAGCCCGCAGAACCGACTCTGATTTCTAAGCTAACGGAGTGGGTGACACTTGTCTTGCCATCTGCCCGCTATTCATGCCAATGCAGGCTCTCCTGTTTCATGACCTTTCGTTAAGGCTGTTTCCACAGGCGCAACCACGCTTTTCTCTCAGGTAGAGGTGATGCCCGGCAAAGAGGATTTCGCCCCATGTGGGTTTATTACACCATGCTTCGGAGACTTTCAGGCAAACGGCATCCGCATCGCACAAAACCGACTCTGATTTCCCCAAGAATGCTGTGCTTTCCTAGAGGGGATGCCCAGGCAAAGAGGCTTTGCTCTGCGGGACTCTCCCACCGTGCTGCGAATACTAGGCTAAAGCAAGCAGCAACAGCAGCCCACAGAACCAACTCTTTTTTCCCGAGACTGTTATGATGTCGCAGAAGTTTTCAGCTTGGCCTGAACCGCACTTCGCTGCTGCTTCCTCAGCAAGGCTTTGGGCGTTCGCTCTGTCGCTTCAGGGAGGTGGATCTGCGGGAGAGCTGGTGCCTCTTGGGCTTTGGTTTCCCGGGCTCCATGGTCGCACCCTGGGTTCACCCTGCCAGGCTGATCTACGCAGGCACAGCCACAACCCTGCAGCAGCGTGCGGGCCTAGGATGACACTCCATGCCAACTGCCATCTCCTGGCGTAGTAAGGCTTGGCTTTTTGCTCTGGCGTTCAGGCGGACTCGGGGACTAGGCCAGTGTTTTCCCCATAGAAAAGGAGAGGCGACAGGATCCCTGCACAGCGTCCGTGCACTGCGATGGGGAGCTGTGGGGGACGGTCCCCACTTCTTCTCCGACACACCCCCAACGCTGCCAATCTTGGAGGAAGATGGCATCTGACTACCTTTTCTTTCAGGGAGCTGTATCTGCGAGTTCCGGGTATGGCGCCTGGTGGCAAGCCCACGTCTGCCCAAGGAACAGGTGGCCTTGGAGATGCTGTCCCCTTGGGACAAGAGACACAGAACAGGCCTGACTTCTGCCCAGACTCCTTCCTAAGAGTGGAGTATGGGCGCCTGCCCTAGACGTCCCTCGTGTCTTCCTAAAGCCAGGCTTCCGTCTCTACGCACAGGGAGCGGGTGATGCTTGTCTTCCCACCATCCCGCTGTTCTTCCCAGGGCAGGCTCTCCTGCTTTGGGACTGTTTCCCTACAAAAGGCCAACGGCTCCTTCTCTTCTCCAGGGGAGGCGTTCTGCTCTTTCCCCAGACTTGCTCCTGGGGAGCACGGTGACAGCCGTGTCCCTATCCTTAAGGCCCTTTCCAGATGTGCATCCACGCTTCTCTCGCTGGCAGTGGGGATGCTAGGGCCAAGAGAATTTCGCTCCATGCGGGTTTCTTCGACCGTGCTGCGGAGATTAGCTCAGGCAAGCAGCAGCTGCATCCCACAAAGCGACTCAGATTTCCCAACGAATGCTGTGCTTTCCCGGAGGAGGAGCCTGGGAAAAGAGGCTTTCATTGTATGGTGGTTTCTCCCACCTTGAGAGTTGGCCTAGGCAAGCAGGAGCAGCAGCCCGCAGAACCGACTCTGATTTCTAAGCAAACGGAGTGGGTGACACTTGTCTTGCCACCTTCCCGCTAATCTTGCCAATGCATGCTCTCCTGTTTCATGACCTTTCGTTAAGGCTGTTTCCGAAGGCGCAACCAGGCTTCTCTCTCAAGTACAGGGGATGCCCGTGCAAAGAGGATTTCATTCCATGCGGGTTTATTACACCGTGCTGCGGAGACTATGTTCAGGCCAGCGGAATCAGCATCGTACAAAACCGAGTCTGATTTCCCCAAGAATGCTGTGCTTTCCTAGAGGGGATGCCCAGGCAAAGAGGCTTTTGCTCTATGAGGGATTCTCCCACCGTGCTGCCAATACTAGGCTAAAGCAAGTAGCAAGAGCAGCCCACAGAACCGACTCTTTTTTCTCAGCGACTGCTATGCTTTCGCAAAGATTTTCAGCTTGGCCTGAACCGCACTTCGCTGCTGCTTCCTCAGCAAGCTTTTGGGCGTTCGCTCTGTCGCATCAGGGAAGTAGATCTGTGGGAGAGCTGGTGCCTCTTGGGCCTTGCTTTCCTGGGCTCCGGGTCGCACCCTGGGTTCACCCTGCCAGACTGAACTACGCAGACACAGCCACAACCCTGCAGCAGCGTGTGTGGCCTAGGATGACACTCCATACTAACTGCCATCTCCTGGCGTAGTAAGGCTGGGCTTTTTGCTCTGGCGTTCAGTCGGACTCGGGGACTAGGCCAGTGCCTTCCCCTAGGAAAGGAGAGACGACAGGATCCCTGCACACTGCCCGTGTACTGGGATGGGGAGCTGTGGGGGTCGGTAACCACTTCTTCCCCGACACACCCGCTGCCACCCCCAATGCTGCTACATCTTGGAGGAAGATGGCAGCTGACTGCCCTTTCTTCCAGGGAGCTGGTTCTGCGAGTTCCGTTTATGGCGCCTGGTGGCAAGCCCACGTTGCCCAAGGGACAGGTGGCCTTGGAGATGTTATCCCCTTGGGACAAGAGGACAGAACAGGCCTGCCTTCTCCCCAGACTCCTTCCTCAGAGTGGAGTATGCGCGCCCGCCCTAGCCGTCCCCTCGTGTCTTCCTAAAGCCAGGCTTCCATCTCTATGCATAGGGAGCAGGTGACGCTTCTCTTGCCACCGTCCCGCTGTTCTTCCCAGGGCAGGGTCTCCTGCTTTGCGACTGTTTCCCGACAACAAGGCCAACGGCTCCTTCTCCTCTCCTGGGGAGCCGTTCTGCTCCTTCCCCAGACTTGCTCCTGGGGAGTACGGTGACAGCCGTGTCCCTATCCTTAAGTCCCTTTCCAGATTTGCATCCACGCTTCTCTCGCAGGCAGGGGGGATACTAGGGCAGGAGAATTTCGCTCCATGCGGGTTTCTTCGACCGTGCTGCAGAGACAAGCTCAGGCAAACAGCAGCTGCATCCCACAAAGCGACTCAGATTTCCCAACGAATGCTGTGCTTTCCCAGAGGAGGAGCCTAGGCAAGAGGCTTTCTCTGTATGGTGGTTTCTCCCAACTTGAGACTTGACCTCGGTAAGCAGGAGCTGAAGCCCGCAGAACCGACTATGATTTCTAAGCAAACGGAGAGGGTGACACTTTTCTTGCCACCTGCCCGCTGATCTTCCCACGGCAGGCTCTCCTGCTTGGCGACTGTTTCCCGATAAAAAGGCCAATGGCTCCTTCTCCTCTCCCGGGGAGGCGTTCTGCTCCTTCCCCAGACTTGCTCCTGGGCAAGCACGGTGACAGCCTTGTCCCTATCCTTAAGGCTCTTTCCAGATGTGCATCCACGCTTCTCTCAGAGGCAGTGGGGATGCTAGGGCCAAGAGAATTACGCTCCATGCGGGTTTCCTCCACCGTGCTGCGGAGACGAGCTCAGGCATGCAGCAGAAGAATCCCACAAAGCGACTCACAATTCCCAACGAATGCTGTGCTTCCCCAGAGGAGGAGCCTGGACAAAGAGGCTTTCGCTGGAGGGTGGCTTCTCCCACCTTGAGACTTGGCCTAGGCAAGCAGGAGCAGAAGCACGCAGAACCGACTCTGATTTCTAAGCAAACGGAGAGGGTGACACTTGTCTTGCCACCTGCCCGCTATTCTTGCCAATGCAGGCTCTCCTGTTTCATGACCTTTTGTTAAGGCTGTTTCCACAGGCATAACCACGCTTCTCTCGCGGGTAGAGGGGATGCCCAGGCAAAGAGGATTTCGCTCAATGCGGGTTTATGACACCGTGCTTCGGAGACTATGTTCAGGCGAGCGACATCCGCATCGCACAGAACCCACTCGGATTTCCCCAAGAATGCTGTGCTTTCCTACAGGGGATGCCCCGGCAAAGAGGCTTTCGCTCTATGCGCGATTCTCCCACCGTGCTGCCTATACTAGGCTAAAGCAAGCAGCAACAGCAGCCCAGAGAACCGACTCTTTTTTCCCAGCGACTGCTGTGCTTTCACAGAGGTTTTTAGATTGGCCTGAACCGCACTTTGTTGCTACTTCCTCAGCAAGGCTTTGGGCGTTCGCTCTGTCGCGTCAGGGAAGTAGATCAGCGAGAGAGCTGGTGCCTCTTGGGCCTTGCTTACCAGGGCGCCATGGTCACACCCTGGATTCACCCTGCCTGGCTGAATTACGCAGACACAGCCACAACCGTGCAGCAGCGTCCATGGCCTAGGATGACACTCCATGCCAACTGCCATCTCCTGGCGTAAGGCTTGGCTTTTTGCTCTGGAGATCAGGCGGACTCTGGGACGAGGCCAGTGCCTTTCCCATATGAAAGGAGAGGCGACAGGATCCCTGCACAGCGCCCGTGCACTGGGATGTGGAGCTGTGGGGGACTGTCCCCACTTCTTCCCCGACACATCCCCTGCGACCCCCAACGCTGCCACATCTTGGAGGAAGATGTCACCTGACTGCCCTTTCTTCCAGGGAGCTGTATCTGCGAGTTCCGTGTATGGCGCCTGGTGGCAAGCCCACGTCTGCCCTAGGGACAGGTGGACTTGGAGATGCTCTCTCCTTGGGACAAGAGGCACAGAACAGGCCTGCATTCTGCCCAGACACCTTCCTCACAGTGGGGTATGTGCGCCCGCCCTAGCCGTCCCCTCCTGTCTTCCTAAAGCCAGGCTTCCATCTCTACGCAAAGGGAGCGGGTGACGTTTGTCTTGCCACTGTCCCGCTGTTCTTCCTATGGCAGGCTATCTGCTTTGCGACTGTTTCCCGACAACAAGTCCAACGGCTCCTTCTCTTCTCCCGGGGAGGCGTTCTACTCCTTCCCCAGATTTAGTCCTGGGGAGCACGGTGACAGCCGTCTCCCAATCCTTAAGGCCCTTTCCAGATGGGCATCCACGCTTCTCTCGCAGGCAGTGGGGATGCTAGGGCCAAGAGAATTTTGCTCCATGCGGGTTTCTTCCACCGTGCTGCGGAGACTAGCTCAGGCAAGCAGCAGCAACATCCCATAAAGCGACTCAGATTTCCCAACGAATGCAGTGCTTTCCCAGAGGGGAGCCTGGGCAAAGTGCCTTTCGCTGTATGGTGGTTTCTCCCACTTTGACTTGGCCAAATCAGGCAGGAGAGCAGCGCGCAGAACCAAGTCTGATTTCTAAGCAAACGGAGAGGGTGACACTTGTCTGGCCACCTGCCCGCTATTCTTGCCAATGCAGGCTCTCCTGTTTCATGACCTTCCATTAAGGCTGTTTCCACACACGCAACTACGCTTCTCTCTTAGATAGAAGGGATGCCCGTGCCAAGGGATGCCCGTGCAAAGAGGATTTCGCTGCATACGGGAAAGGAAGCAGCAGCAAAGTGCTGTTCAGTCCAGCGTTATCCGCATCGCACAGAATCGACTTGAATTTCCCCAGGAATGCCGTGCTTTCCTAGAGGGGATGCACCGGCAAAGAGGCTTTCGCTCTATGCGGGATTCTCCCACCGTGCTGCCAATTCTAGGCTAAAGCAAGTAGCAACAGCAGCCCACAGAACCAACTCTTTTTTCTAGCGACTGCTATGCTTTCGCAGAGGTTTTCAGCTTGGCCTGAAGCGCACTTCGCTGCTGCTTCCTCAGCAAGGCTTTGGGCGATTGCTCTGCCGCGTCAGGGAAGTAGATATGCTGGAGAGCTGGTGCCTCTTGGGCCTTGCTTTCCCGGGCTCCATGGTCGCACCCTGGGTTCTCCCTGCCAGGCTGAACTACGCAGACACAGCCACAACCCTGCAGCAGCGTGCGTGGCCTAGGATGAAACTCCATGCCAACTGCCATCTCCAGGCCTAGTAAGCCTTGGCTTTCTGCTCTGGCGTTCAGTCGGACTCGGGACTAGACCAGTGCCTTCCCCATAGTAAAGGAGAGGCGACAGGATCCCTGCACAGCCCCCGTGCACTGGGATAGGGAACTGTGGGGGGCTGTCCCCAATTCTTCCCCGACACACCCGCCCGGCCACCCCGAACGCTGCCACATCTTGGAGGAAGATGGCACTTGACTGCCCTTTCTTCCAGGGAGCTGTATCTGCGAGTTCCGGGTATGGCGCCTGGTGGCAATCCCAC
Organism: Neogale vison; assembly: GCF_020171115.1. Classification (NCBI taxonomy): domain Eukaryota; kingdom Metazoa; phylum Chordata; class Mammalia; order Carnivora; family Mustelidae; genus Neogale; species Neogale vison. The sequence continues at coordinate 153,331,433 of NC_058091.1, forward strand.
GTCTGCCCTAGGGACAGGTGGCCTTGGAGATGCTGTCCCCTTGGGACAAGAGGCACAGAACAGGCCTGCCTTCTGCCCAGACTCCTTCCTCAGAGTGGAGTATGCGCGCCTACCTTAGCTGTCCCCTCGTGTCCTCCTAAAACCAGGCTTCTGTCTCTACGGGCAGGGATCGGGTGACGCTTGTCTTGCCACCGTCCCGCTGTTCTTCCCGGGGCAGGCTCTCCTGCTTTGCGACTGTGTCCTGACAACAAGGCCAACGGCTCCTTCTCTTCTCCCGGGGAGGCATTCTACTCCTTCCCCAGACTTGCTCCTGGGGAGCACGGTGACAGCCGTGACCCTATCCTTAAGGCCCTTTCCAGATGTGCATCTACGCTTCTCTTGCAGGCATTGGGGATTCTAGGGCCCAGAGAATTTCGCTGCATGCTGGTTTCTTCCACCGTGCTGCGGACAATAGCTCAGGCAAGCAGCAGCATCCCAAAAAGCGACTCAGATTTCCCAACGAATGCTGTGCTTCCCCAGAAGAGGAGCCTGGGCAAGGAGGCTTTCGCTGGAGGGTGGCTTCTCCCAACTTGAGACTTGGCCTAGGCAAGCAGGAGCAGCAGCCCGCAGAACCGAATCTCATTTGTAAGCAAACGGAGAGGGTGACAATTGTCCTGCCACCTGCCCGCTATACTTTCAATGCAGGATCTCCTGTTTCCTGACCTTTCGTTAAGTCTGTTTCCACAGGCGCAACCACGCTTCTCTCTCAGGTAGAGGGGATGCCCAGGCAAAGAGGATTTCGCTACATGCAGGTTTCTTACACCGTGCTTCTGTGACTATGTTCAGGCGAGCGGCATCCGCATCACACAGAACCGACTCGGATTTTCCCAAGAATGCTGTGCTTTCAGGAGGGGATGCCCCGGCAAAGAGGCTTTCGCTCTATGCGGGATTCTCCCAACGTGCTGCCAATACTAGGCTAAAGCATGCAGCAACAGAAGCCCACAGAACCGACTCTTTTTTCCCAGAGACTGCAATGCTTTTGCAGAGGTTTTCAGCTTGGCCTGAACCGCACATTGCTGCTGCTTCCTCAGCAAGGCTTTGGGTGTTCGCTCTGTCGCGTCAGGGAAGCAGATCTGTGGGAGAGCTGGTGCCTTTTGGGTCTTGCGTTCCCGGGATCCATGGTAGCACCCTGGGTTCACCCTGCCAGGCTGAACTACGCAAACACAGCCACACCACTGCAGCAGCGTGCGTAGCCTAGGACGACACTCCATGCTAACTGCCATCTCCTGGCATAGTAAGGCTTGGCTTTTTGCTCTGGCATACAGGCGTACTCGGGGACTAGGCCAGTGCCTTCTCCATAGGAAAGGAGAGTTGACAGGATGCCTACACAGCGCCCGTGCACTGGGATGGGGAGCTTTGGGGGACTGTCGCCACTTCTTCCCTGACACACCCCCTGACACCCCCAACACTGCCACATCTTCGAGGAAGATGGAATCTGACTGCCCTTTCTTCCAGGAAGCTGTATCTGCGAGTTCCGTGTATGGTGCCTGGTGGCAAGCCCACGTCTGCCCTAGGGACAGGTGGCCTTAGAGATGCTGTCCTCTTGGGACAAGAGGCACAGAACAGGCCTGATTCGCCCCGGACTCCTTCCTCAGAGTGGAGTATGCGCGCCTGCCCTAGCTGTCTTTTTGTGTCTTCCTAAAGAAAGGCTTCCGTCTCTATGCACAGGGAACGGGTGACGCTTGTCTTGCCACCGTCCCGCTGTTCTTCCCAGGGCAGGCTCTCCTGCTTTGCGACTATTTCCCGACAACAGGGACAACGGCTCCGTCTCTTCTCTCGGGGAGGCGTTCTGCTCCTTCTCCAGACTTGCTCCTGGGGTGCATGGTGACCACGGTGTCCCTATCTTTAATGCCCTTTCCATGTGTGCATTCAGGCTTCTCTCGCAGGTAGTGGGAATGCTAGGGCCAAGAGAATTTTGCTCCATGCGGGTTTCTCCTACCGTGCTGTGGAGACTAGCTCAGGCAAGCAGCAGCAGCATCCCACAAAGCGACTCAGATTTCCAACGAATGCTGTGCTTCCCCAGAAGTGGAGCCTGGGCAAGAGGCTTTTGCTGTATGGTGGTTTCTCCCACCTTGAGACTTGGCCTAGGCAAGCAGGAGCAGCAACACGCAGAACCGACTCTGATTTCTAAGCAAACGGAGAGGGTGACACTTGTCTTGCCACCTGTCTGCTATTCTTGCCAATGCAGGCTCTCCTGTTTCATGAGCTTTCGTTAAGGCTGTTTCCACAGGCACAAACTTGCTTCTCTCTCAAGTAGAAGGGATGCCCGGGCAAAGAGGTTTTCGCTCCATGCGGGTTTATTATACTGTGCTTCAGAGACTGTGCAGGCAAGCGTCATCCAAAGCACAGAACCGACTCTGATTTCCCCAAGAATGCTGTGCTTTCCTAGAAGGGATGCCCAGGAAAAGAGGCTTTCGCTCTATGCGGGATTATCCCACCGTGCTGCCAATACTACGCTAAAGCAAGCAGCAACAGCAGCCCACAGAACCGATTCTTTTCCCGGCGACTGCTATGCTTTCGCAGAGGTTTTCAGCTTGGCCTGAATCGCACTTCGCTGCTGCTTCCTCAGCAAGGCTTTGGGCGTTCGCTCTGTTGCGTCAGGGAAGTAGATCTGCGGGAGAGCTGGTGCCTCTTGGGCCTTGCTTTCCCGGGCTCCATGGTCGCACCCTGGGTTCCCCCTGCCAGGCTGAACTACGCAGACACAGCCACCACCCTGCAGCAGCGTGCATGGCCTAGGATGACACTCCATGCCAACTGCCATCTCCTGGCCTAGTAAGCCTTGGCTTTTTGCTCTGGCATTCAGGCGGACTCGGGGACTAGGCCAGTGCCTTCCCCATAGAAAAGGAGAGGCGACAGGATCCCTGCACAGCGCCCGTGCACTGGGATGGGGAGCTGTGGGGGACTGTCCCCATTTCTTCCCCGACACACCCCCTGCCACCCCCAACGCTGCCACATCTTGGAGGAAGATGGCATCTGACTGCCCTTTCTTCCAGGGAGCTGTATCTGCGAGTTCCGGGTATGGCGCCTGGTGGCAAGCCCATGTCTGCCCTAGGGACAGGTGGCCTTGCAGATGCTGTCCCCTTGGGACAAGAGGCACAGAACAGGCCTGCCTTCTTCCCAGACTCCTTCCTCAGAGTGGAGTATGCGTGCCCGCCCTAGCCGTCCCCTCGTGTCTTCCAAAAGCCAGGCTTACATCTCTACGCACAGGGAGCGGGTGACGCTTCCTAGCCACCGTCCCGCTGTTCTTCCCAGGGCAGGTTCTCTTGATATGCGACTGTTTCCTGACAACAAGGCCAACGACTTCTTCTCTTCTCCCGGGGATTCGTTCTGCTCCTTCCCCAGACCTGCTCCTGGGGAGCACGGTGACAGCCGTGTCCCTATCTTAAGGCGCTTTCCAGATGTGCATCCATGCCTCTCTCACAGGCAGTGGGGATGCTAGGGCCAAGAGAATTTCGCTCCATGCGGTTTTCTTCCAACGTGCTGCGGAGACTAGCTCAGGCAAGCAGCAGCATCCCACAAAGCGACACAGATTTCCCATCGAATGCTGTGCTTCCCCAGAAGAGGAGCCTGGGCAAAAGGCTTTCGCTGGAGGGTGGCTTCTCCCACCTTGAGACTTGGCCTAGGCAAGCAGGAGCAGAAGCCCGCAGAACCGAATCTCATTTCTAAGCAAAATGAGAGGTTGACACTTGTCTGGCCACCTGCCCGCTATGCTTGCCAATGCAGGCTCTCCTGTTTCATGACCTTTCTTTAAGGCTGTTTCCACAGGCACAACCACGCTTCTCTCTCAGGTAGAGGGGATAGCCGGGCAAAGAGGATTTCGCTCCATGCGGGTTTCTTACACCGTGCTTCGGAGACTATGTTCAGGCGAGCGGCATTCCCATCGCACAGAACCGACTCGGATTTCCCCAAGAATGCTGTGATTTCCTAGAGGGGATGCCCGGCAAAGAGGCTTTCGCTCTATGCGGGATTCTCCCACCGTGCTGCCAATACTAGGCTAAAGCAAGTAGCAAGAGCAGCCCACAGAACCGACTCTTTTTTCCCAGCGACTGCTATGCTTTCTCAGAGGTGTTCAGCTTGGCCTGAATCGCACTTCGCTGCTGCTTCCTTAGCAAGGCTTTGGGCGTTCGCTCTGTCGCGTCAGGGAAGTAGATCTGCGGGAGAGCTGGTGCCTCCTGGGCCTTGCTTTCCCGGGCTCCATGGTCGCACCCTGGGTTCCCCCTGCCAGGCTGAACTACGCAGACACAGCCACAACCCTGCAGCAGCGTGCGTGGCCTTTAATGACACTCCATGCCAACTGCCATCTCCTGGCGTAGTAAGGCTTGGCTTTTTGCTCTGGCGTTCAGTCGGACTCGGGGACTAGGCCAGTGCCTTCCCCATAGTAAAGGAGAGGCGACAGGATCCCTGCTCAGCGCCCGTGCACTGGGATGGGGAGCTGTGGGGGACTGTCACTACTTCTTCCCCGACACACCCCCTGTCACCCGCAATGCTGCCACACTTGGAGGAAGAATGCACCTGACTGCCCTTTCTTCCAGGGAGCTGTATCTGCGAGTTCCGTGTATGGCGCCTGGTGGCAAGCCCATGTCTGCAGAACCAACCTACGCAGACACAGCCACAACCCTGCAGAAGCGTGCGTGCCCTGTGAAGACACTCCATGACAACTGCCATCACCTGGCGTAGTAAGGCTTGGCTTTTTGCTCTGGCGTTCAGGCGGACTCGGGGACTAGGCCAGTACCTTTCCCATAGGAAAGGAGAGGCGATTGGATCCCTGCACAGCGCCCGTGCACTGGGATGAGGAGCTATGGGGGAATGTCCCCACTTCTTCCCCGACACACCCCCTGCCACCCCCTACGCTGCCACATCTTGGAGGAAGTTGGCATCTGACTGCCCTTTCTTCCAGGGAGCTGTATCTGCGACTTCCGGGTATGGCACCTGGTGGAAAGGCCACGTCTGCCCTAGGGACAGGTGGCCTTGGAGATGCTGTGCCCTTGGGACCAGAGGCACAGGACAGGCCTGCCTTCTGCCCAGACTCCTTCCTCAGAGTGGAGTATGCGCGCCTGCCCTAGCCATCCTCCGGTGTCTTTCTAAAGTCAGGCTTCCGTCTCTACGCACAGGGAGCGGGTAACGCTTGTCTTGCCACCGTCCCGCTGTTCTTCCCGGGCCAGGCTCTCCTGCTTTGCGAGTGTTTCCCAACAACTAGGCCAACGGCTCCTTCTCTACTCCCGGGGAGGCGTTCTGCTCCTTCCTCAGACTTGCTCATAGGGAGTATGGTGACAGCCTTACCCCTATCCTTAAGGCCCTTTCCAGAGGTGCATCCACGCTTCTCTCGTAGGCAGTGGGGATGCTAGAGCCCAGAGAATTTCGATCCATGCGGGTTTATTCCACCGTGCTGCGGTGACTAGCTCAGGCAATCAGCAGCAGCATCCCACAAAGTGACTCAGATTTCCCAAGGAATGCTGTGCTTTCCCAGAGGAGGAGCCTGGGCAAATAAGCTTTTGGTGTATGGTGGTTTCTCCCACCTTGAGAATTGGCCTAGGCAAGCAGGAGCAGCAGCCCGCAGAACGGACTCTAATTTCTGAGCAAACGGAGAGGGTGACACTTGTCTTGCCACCTGCCCGCTATTCTTGCCAATGCAGGCTCTCCTGTTTCATGACCTTTCGTTAAGACAGGTTCCACAGGCGCAACCAGGCTTCCCTCACAAGTACAGGGGATGCCCGGGCAAAGAGGATTTCGCCCCATGCGGTTTTATTACACCGTGCTTCGGAGACTATGTTCAGGCAAGCGGCATCCGCATCGCACAGAACCGACTCTGATTTCCCCAAGAATGCTGTGCTTTCCTAGAGGGGATGCCCAGGCAATGAGGCTTTCGCTCTACGATGGATTCTCCCACTGTGCAGCCAATAGTAGGCTAAAGCAAGCAGCAACAGCAGCCCACAGAACAGACTCTTATTTCCCCATCGACTGCTATGCTTTCGCAGAGGATTTCAGCTTGGCCTGAACCGCACTTTGCTGCTGCTTCCTCAGCAAGGCTTTGGGCGTTCACTCTGTCGCGTCAGGTAAGTAGATCTGCGGGAGAGCTGGTGCCTCTTGGGCCTTGCTGTCCCGGGCTCTATGGTCGCACACTGGGTTCAAACTGCCAGGTTGTACTACGCAGACACAGCCACAACCCTGCAGCAATGTGCGTGGGCTAGGAGGACACTCCATGCCAACTGCTATCTCCTGGGGTAATAAGGCTGGGCTTTTTGCCATGGCGTTGAGGCGGACTTGGGGATTGACCAGTGCCTTCACCATCGGAAAGGAGAGGCGACAGGATCCCTGCACAGCGCACGTGCACTGGGATGGGGAGCTGTGGGGACTGTCCCCACTTCTTCCCCGACACACCCCCTGCCTGCCCATCGCTGCCACATCTTGGAGGAAGATGGCATCTCTCTGCCCTTTCTTCCAGGGAGTGTATGCGAGTTCCGGGTATGGCGCCTGGTGGCAAGCCCACGTGCCCTAGGGACAGGTGGCCTTGGAGATGCTGTCCCCTTGGGACAAGAGGCAGAGAACAGGCCTGCCTTCTGCCCAAACTCCTTCCTCAGAGTGGAGTATGCGCGCCTGCCCTACCCTTCCCCTCGTGTCTTCCTAAAGCCAGGCTTCCGTCTCTACGCACAGGGAGCGGGTGTCGCTTGTCTTGACCCTGTCCCGCTGTTCTTCCCAGGGCAGGCTCTCCTGCTTTGCAACTGTTGGTCGACAACATGCCAACGCTCCTTCTCTTCTCCCGGGGATGCGTTCTGCTCGTTCTCCAGACGTGCTCCTGGGGAGTACGGTGACAGCAGTGTCCCTATCCTTAAGGCTCTTTTCAGATTTGCATCCACGCTTCTCTCGCAGGCAGTGGGGATGCTAGGGCCAAGAGAATTTCGATCCATGCGGGTTTATTCCACCGTGCTGCGGAGACTAGTTCAGGCAAGCAGCAGCTGCATCCCACAAAGCGACTCAGATTTCCCAACGAATGGCACTCCATTTCCCAACTCTGATTTCCCCAAGAATGCTGTGCTTTCCTAGAGGGGATGCCCAGGCAAAGAGGCTTTCGTTCTATGCGGGTTCACCCACTGTGCTTCCAATACTAGGCTAAAGCAAGCATCAACCGCAACCCACAAAACCGACTCTTTTTTTCACAGCTACTGCTATGCTTTCGTAGGGGTTTTCAGCCTGGCCTGACCGCACTTCGCTGCGGCTTCCTCAGCAAGGCTTTGGGTGTTCGCTCTGTCACGTCAGGGAGTTAGATCTGCGGGAGAGCTGGTGCCTCTTGGGCCTTGCTTTCCCGGGCTCCATGGTCGCACCCTGGGTTCACCCTGCCAGGCTGAACTATGCAGACTCAGCGACAACCCTGAAGCAGCGTGTGTGGCCTAGGATGACACTCCATGCCAACTGCCATCTCCTGGCGTAGTAAGGCTGTGCTTTTTGCTCTGACGTTCAGGCGGACTCGGGGACTAGGCCAGTGCCTTCCCCATCGGAAAGGAGAGGCGACAGGATCCCTGCACAGCGCCCGTGCACTGGGATGGGGAGCTGTGGGGACTGTCCCCACTTCTTCCCCGACACACCCCCTGCCACCCCCAATGCTGCCACATCTTCTAGGAAGATGGCATCTGACTGCCCTTTCTTCCAAGGAGCTGTTTCTGCTAGTTCCGGGTATGGCGCCTGGTGGCAAGCCCACGTCTGCACTAGGGACATGTGGCCTTGGAGAGGCTGTCCCCTTGGGACAAGAGGCACAGAACAGGCCCGCCTTCTGCCCAGACTCCTTCCTCAGAGTGGAGTATGCGCGCCTGCCCTAGCCGTCCCCTCGTGTCTTCCTCAAGCCAGGCTTCCGTCTCTACGCACAGGGAGCGGGTGACGCCTGTCTTGCCACCGTCCCGCTGTTCTTCCCAGGGCAGGCTCTCCTGCTTTGCAACTGTTTGTAGACAACAAGCCCAAGGGCTCCTTCTCTTCTCCCGGGGAGTGTTCTGCCCCTTCCCCAGACTTGCTCCTGGGGAGTACGGTGATAGCCGTGTCCCTACCCTTAAGGCCTTTTCCAGATGTGCATCGAAGCTTCTCTCGCAGGCAGTGGGGATGCTAGGGCCAAGAGAATTTTGCTCCATGCGGGATTCTTCCATCGTGCTTCGGAGACTAGCTCAGGCAAGCAGCAGCTGTATCCCACATTGCGACTCAGATTTCCCAACGAATACTGTGCTTTACCAGAGGTGGAGCCTGGGCAAAGAGGCTTTCGCTCTATGGTGGTTTCTCAGACCTTGAGACTTGGCCTAGACAAGCAGGAGCAGCAGCCCGCAGAACCGACTCTGATTTCTAAGCAAACGGAGAGGGTGACACTTGTCTTGCACCTGCCCGCTATTCTTGCCAATGCAGGTTCTCCTGGTTCATGACCTTTCGTTAAGGCTGTTTCCACAGGCGCAACCATGCTTCTCTCTCAAGTAGAGTGAATGCCCGGGGAAAGAGGATTTTGTTCCAAACGGGTTTATGACACCGTGCTTCGGAGACTATATTCAGGCAAGCGGCATCCGCATCGCACAGAACCGACTCTGATTTCCCCAAGAATGCTGTGCTTTTAAAGGGGATGCCCAGGCAAGACGCTTTCGCTCTATGTGGTATTCTCCCACCGTGATTCCAATACTAGGCTAAAGCAAGAAGCAACAGCAGCCCACAGAACCGACTCTTTTTTCCCCAGCGAATGATATGCTTTCACAGATATTTTCAGCTTGACCTGAACAAATTCGCTGCTTCCTCAGCAAGACTTTGGGCGTTCGCTCTGTCGCGTCAGGGACGTAGATCAGAGGGAGAGCTGGTGCCTCATAGGCCTTGCTGTCCCGGGCTCCATGGTCGCACCCTGGGTTCACCCTGCCAAGCTGATCGACGCAGACACAGCCATAACCCTGCAGCAGCGTATGTGGCCTAGGATGACACTCCATGCCAACTGACCTCTCCTGGGGTAGTAAGACTGGGCTTTTTGACCTGGCGTTCAGGCAGACTCGGGGATTGGCCAGTGCCTTCCCCATCGGAAAGGAGAGGCGACAGGATCCCTGCACAGTGCCCGTGCACTGGGATGGGGATCTGTGGGGACTGTACCCACTTCTTCCCCGACACACCCCCTGCCAACCCCAACGCTGCCACATCTTGGAGGAAGATGGCTTCTGACTGCCCTTTCTACCAGGGAGCTGTTTCTGCTAGTTGGTGTATGGCGCCTGGTGGCAAGCCCATGTCTGCCCTAGGGACAGGTGGCCTTGGAGATGCTGTCCACTTGGCACCAGAGGCACAGAACAGGCCTGCCTTCTTCCCAGACTCCTTCCTCAGAGTGGAGTATGCGCGCCTGCCCTAACCGTCCCCTCGTGTCTTCCTCAAGCCAGGCTTCCGTCTCTACGCACAGGGAGCGGGTGACGCCTGTCTTGCCACCGTCCCACTGTTCTTCCCAGGGCAGGCTCTCCTGCTTTGCGACTCAGTCCCGAAAACAAGGCCAACGTCTCCTTCTCTTCTCCCTGGGAGGCGTTCTGCTCCTTCCCCAGACTTGCTCCTGGGGAGCAATGTGACAGCCATGTCCCTACCCTTAAGGCCCTTTCCAGAGGTGCATCCACGGTTCTCTCGCAGGCAGTGGGGATCTAGGGCCAAGAGAATTTCGCTCCATGCGGGTTTCTTCCACCGTACTGGGGAGACTAGCTCAGGCAAGCAGCAGCAGCATCCCACAAAGCAACTCAGATTTCCCAACAATGCTTTGCTTTCCCAGAGGAGGATCCTGGGCTAAGAGGCTTTCGCTGTATGGTGGTTTCTCCCACCTTGAGACTTGGCCTAGGCAAGCAAGAGCAGTAGCCTGCAGAACCGACTCTGGTTTCTAAGCAAACGGAGATGGTGACACTTGTCTTGCACCTGCCCTCTATTCTGGCCAATGCAGGCTCTCCTGTTTCATGACCTTTCGTTAAGGCTGTTTCCACAGGCGCAACCACGCTTCTCTCTCAAGAAGAGCGAATGCCCGGGGAAAGAGGATTTTATCCATGCAGGTTTATGACATCGTGCTTCGGAGACTATATTCAGGCAAGCGGCATCCGCATCGCACAGAACCGATTCTGATTTCCCCAAGAATGCTGTGCTTTCCTAGAGGGGATGCCCAGGCAAAGAGGCTTTCGCTCTATGCGGGATTCTACCACTGTGCTGCCCATGCTAGGCTAAAGCAAGCAGCAACAGCAGCCCACAGAACTGACTCTTTTTCCCCGGCGACTGCTATGCTTACGCAGAGGTTTTCAGCTTGGCCTGAACCGCACTTCGTTGCTGTTCCTCAGCAAGGCTTTGGGCGTTCGCTCTGTCGCGTCAGGGAAGTAGATCCGCTGGAGAGCTGGTGCCTCTTGGGCCTTGCTTTCCCGGGCTCCATGGTCGCACCCCTGATTCCCCCTTCCAGGCTGAACTACGCAGACACAGCCACCACCCTGCAGCAGCGTGCGTGGCCTAGGATGACACTCCATGCCAACTGCCATCTCCTGGCCTAGTAAGGCTGGGCTTTTTGCTCTGTCGTTCATGTGGACTCGGGGACTAGGCCAGTGCCTTCCCCATAGGAAAGGACAGGCGGCAGGATCCCTGCACAGCTTCCGTGCACTGGGATTGGGAGCTGTGGGGGACTGTCCCCACTTCGTCCCCGACACACCCCCTGCCACCTGAACGCTGCCAAATCTTGGAGGAAGATGGCACCTGACTGCCCTTTCTTCCAGGGAGCTCTATCTGTGAGTTCCGGGTATGGTGCCTGGTGGCAAGCCCACATCTGACCTACGGACAGGTGGCCTTGGAGATGCTGTCCCCTTGGGACAAGAGGCATAGAACAGGCCTTCCTTCTGCCCAGACTCCTTCCTCAGTGTGGAGTATGCGCGCCTGCCCCATCTGTCCCCTCGTGTCTTCCTAAAGCAAGGCCTCCGTTCTTATGCACAGGGAGAGGCGGCCGCTTGTCTTGCCACCATCCCGCTGTTCTTCACAGGGCAGGCTCTCCTGCTTTGCGACTGTGCCCGGACAACAAGGCCAACGGCTCCTTCTCTTCTCCCGGGGAGGCGTTCTGCTCCTTCCCCAGACTTGCTCCTGGGCAAGCACGGTGACAGCCGTGTCCCTATCCTTAAGTCCCTTTACAGATAAGCATATACGCTTCTCTCGCAGGCAGTGGGGATGTTAGGGCCAAGAGAATTTCGTCAATGCGGGTTTCCTCCACCGTGCTGCCGAGACGAGCTCAGGCAAGCAGCAGCAGCATCCCACAAAGCGACTCAGATTTCCCAACGTATGCTGTGCTTCCCCAGAGGAGGAGCCTGGGCAAAGAGGCTTTCGATGGAGGGTGGCTTCTCCCATCCTTGAGACTTGACCTAGGCCAGCAGGAACAGCAGCCCGCAGAACCGACTCTGATTTCTAAGAAAACAGAGAGGGTGACACTTGTCTTCCCACCTGCCCGCTATTCTTGCCAATGCAGGCTCTCCTGTTTCATGGCCTTTCGTTAAGTCTGTTTCCACAGGCGCAACCATGCTTCTCTCTCAGGTAGAGGGGATGTTCGGGCAAAGCGGATTTCGCTCCATGTGGGTGTATTACACCGTGCTTTGGAGAGTATGTTCAGACGAGCGGCATTCGCATCGCACAGAAGCGACTCGGATTTCCCCAAGAATGTTGTGCTCTCCTAGAGCGGATGCCCTGGCAAAGAGGCTTTCGCTCTATATGGCATTCTCCCACCGTGCTGCCAATACTAGGCTAAAGCAAGCAGCAACAGCAGCCCACATAACCGACTGTTTTTTCCCAGCGACTGCTATGCTTTCGCAGAGGTTTTCAGCTTGGCCTGAACCGCACTTCGCTGCTGCTTCCTCAGCAAGGCTTTGGGCGTTCGATCTGTCGCGTCAGGGAAGTAGATCTGCGGAGGAGCTTGTGCCTCTTGGGCCTTGCTTTACCGGGCTCCATGGTCGCACCCTGGGTTCACCCTGCCAGACTGAACTACACAGACACATCCACCACCCTGCAGCTGAGTGCGCGGCCTAGGATGACACTCCATGCCAACTGAAATCTCCTGGCGTAGTAAGGCTGGGCTTATTGATCTGGCGTTCAGGCGGATTCGGGGACTAGGCCAGTGCCTTCCCCATAGGAAAGGAGAGGTGAAAGGATCCCTGCACAGCGCCCGTGCACTGGGATGGGGAGCTGTGGTGGACTGTCCCCACTTCTTCCCTGACACACACCCTGCCACCCAAAACGCTGACACTTCTTGGAGGAAGATGGCATCTGACTGCCCTTTCTTCCAGGGAGCTGGTTCAGCGAGTTCTGGGTATGGCGCCTGGTGGCAAGCCCACGTCTGCCCTAGGGACCGGTGGCCTTGGAGACGCTGTCCCTTTGGCACAAGAGGCACAGTACAGGCCTGCCTACTGACCAGACTCCTTCCTCAGAGTGGAGTGTGGGCGCCTGCCCTAGCCGTCCCCTCGTGTCTTCCTCAAGCCAGGCTTCTGTCTCTACGCCTAGGGAGCGGGTGACGCCTGTCTTGCCCCCGTCCCTCTGTTCTTACCAGGCAGGCTCTCCTGCTTTGCGACTGTGTCTTGACAACAAGGCCAACGGCTCCTTCTCTTCACCCGGGGAGGCATTCTGCTCCATTACCATACTTGCTCCTTTGGAGCCCGGTGACAGCCATGTCCCTACCCTTAAGGCCCTTTCCAGAGGTGCATCCACGCTTCTTTCACAGGCAGTGGGGATGCTAGGGCCAAGAGAATTTCACTCCATGCGGTTTTCTTTCAGCATGCTGCGGAGACTAGCTAGGGAAGCAGCAGTGGCATCCCACAAAACGACTCAGATTTCCCAACGAATGCTGTGGTTTCCCGGGGAGGAGTCTGGGCAAAGAGCATTTCGCTGTATGGTTGTTTCTCCAACCTTGAGACTTGGCCTTGGCAAGCAGGAGCAGCAGCCCGCAGAACCGACTCTGATTTCTAAGCAAATGGAGAGGGTGACACATGTCTTGCACCTGACCGCTATTCTTGCCAATGCAGGATCTCCTGTGTCATGACCTTTAGGTAAGGCTGTTTCCACAGGTGCCACCACGCTTCTCTATCAGGTAGAGGGGATGCCCGGGAAAATTGGATTTCGCTCCATGCGGGTTTATGACACCGTGCTTCGGAGACCATGTTCAGGCAAGCAGCATCCGCATCGCACAAAACCGAGTCAGATTTCCCCAGAGTGCTGTGCTTTCCTAGAGGGGATGCCCAGGCAAAGAGGCTTTCACTCTATGCAGGATTCTCCCACCGTGCTGCTAATACTAGGCTAAAGCAAGCAGCAACAGCAGCCCACAGAACCGACTCTTTTTTCCCAGCGACTGCTATGCTTTCGCAGAGGTTTTCAGCTTGGCCTGAACAGCACTTTGCTGCTGCTTCCTCTGAAATGCTTTTAGCGTTCGCTCTGTAGCGTCAGGGAAGTAGATCTGCGGGAGAGCTGGTGCCTCTTGGGCCTTGCTTTCCGGGCTCCATGGTCGCACCCTGTGTTCACGCTGCCAGGCTGAACTACACAGACACAGCCACCACCCTGCAGCAGTGTGCGTGGCCTAGGATGACACTCCATGCTAACTAACATCTCCTGGAGTAGTAAGGCTGGGCTTTTTGCTCTGGCGTTTAGGCGGACTCAGGGACTAGGCCAGTGCCTTCCCCAGAGGAAAGGAGAGGAGACAGGATCCCTGCACAGCACCCGTGCACTGGATGGTGAGCTGTGGCGGACTGTCCCCACTTCATCCCCGACACACGCTCTGCCACATCTTGGAGGACGATGACATCTGACTGCCCTTTCTTCCAGGGAGCTGGTTCTGCGAGTTCGGGATATGGCGCCTGGTGGCAAGCCCACGTCTGCCCTAGGGACAGGTGGACTTGTAGACGCTGTCCCTTTGGGACAAGAGGCACAGAACAGGCCAGCCTTCTGCCCAGACTCCGTCCTCAGAGTGTTGTATACGCGCCTTCCCTAGTCGTCCCCTCATGTCTTCAAAAGCCAGGCTTCTGTCTCTACGCACAGGGAGCGGGTGACGCCTGTCTTGCCACCGTCCCGCTGTTCTTCCCAGGGCAACCTCTCCTGCTTTGCCACTGTTTCCCGACAACAAGGCCAAAGGCTCCTTTTCTTCTCCCAGGGAGGCGTTCTGCTCCTTCCCCAGACTTGCTCCTGGTGAGCAGAGTGACAGACGTGTCCCTACCCTTAAGGCCTTTTCCAGAGGTGCATCCACGCTTCTCTCGCAGGCAGTGGGGATGCCAGGTCCAAGAGAATTTCACTCCATGCGGGTTTCTTCCACCGTACTGCAGAGACTAGCTAAGGCAAGCAGCAGCAGCATCCCACAAAGCGACTCAGATTTCCCTACGAATGCTGTGCTTTCCCAGAAAAGGAGCCTGGGCAAAAAGGCTTTCGATGTAGGGTGATTTCTGCCAACTTGAGACTTGGCCTAGGCAAGCAGGAGCAGCAGCCCGCAGAACTGACTCAGATTTCTAAGCAAACGGAGAGGATGACACTTGTCTTGCCACCTGCCCGCTATTCTTGCCAACGCACGCTTTCCTGCTTCATGACCTTTCGTTAAGGTTGTTTCCACAGGCGCAACCACGCTTCTCTCTCAAGTAGAGGGGATGCCCGGGCCAAGAGGATTTCGCTCCGTGCGGGTTTATGACACCGTGCTTCGGAGACTATGTTCAGGCAAGCGGCATCCGCATCTCACAGAACTGACTCGGATTTCCCCAAGAATGCTGTGCTTTCCTAGAGCGGATGCCCAGGCTAGAGGCTTTCGCTCGATGTGGGATTCTCCCACCGTGCTGCCAATACTAGGCTAAAGCAAGCATCAAGAGCAGCCCACAGAACCGACTCTTTTTTCCCAGCGACTGCTATGCTTTCGCAGATGTTTTCTGCTTGGCCTGAACCGCACTTCTCTGCTGCTTCCTCAGCAAGGCTTTGGGCGTTCGCTCTATCACGTCAGGAAAGTAGATCTGCGGGAGAGCTGGTGCCACTCGGGCCTTGCTTTCCTGGGCTCCATGGTCGCACCCTGGGTTCCCCCTGCCAGGCTGAACTACGCAGACACAGCCACCACCATGCAGCAGCGTGCGTGTCCTAGGATGACACTCCATGCCAACTGCCATCTCCTGGCGTAGTAAGGCTGGGCTTATTGCTCTGGCGTTCAGGCGGACTCGGGAATAGACCAGTGCCTTCCCCATAGGAAAGGAGAGGCGACAGGATCCCTGCACCGCGCCCGTGCACCGGGAATGTGAACTGTGGGGGACTGTCCCCACTTGGTCCCCGACACACGCCCTACCACATCTTGGAGGAAGATGGCATCTGACTGCACTTTCTTCCAGGGAGCTGGTTCTGTGAGTTCCGGGTATGGCGCCTGGTGGCAAGCCCACGTCTGCCCTAGGGACAGGTGGCCTTGGAGATGCTGTCCCTTTGGGACAAGAGGCACAGAACAGGCCAGCCTTCTTCCCAGACTGCGTCCTCAGAGTGGAGTATGCGCGCCTGCCCTAGCCGTCCCCTCATGTCTTCAAAAGCCAGGCTTCCGTCTCTACGCACAGGAAGCGGGTGACGCCTATCCTCCACCATCCTGCAGTTATTCCCATGGCAGGGTCTCCTGCTTTGCGATAGTGTCCCGACAACAAGGCCAACGGCTCCTTCTCTTCTCCCAGTGAGGCGTTCTGCTCCTTCCCCAGACTTGCTCCTGGGGAGCACGGTGACAG
Organism: Neogale vison; assembly: GCF_020171115.1. Taxonomy (NCBI): domain Eukaryota; kingdom Metazoa; phylum Chordata; class Mammalia; order Carnivora; family Mustelidae; genus Neogale; species Neogale vison. The sequence continues at coordinate 153,347,170 of NC_058091.1, forward strand.
CCGTGTCCCTACCCTTAAGGCCCTTTCCAGATGTGCATCCACTCTTCTCTCGCTGGCAGTGGGGATGCTAGGGCCAAGAGAACTTCGCTCCATCTGGGTTTCTTCCACCGTGCTGCGGAGACTAGCTAAGGCAAGCAGCAGCAGCATCCCACAAAGCGACTCAGATTTCCCAATGAATGCTGTGCTTTCCCAGAGGAGGAGCCTGGGCAAAGAGGCTTTCGCTGTAGGGTGGTTTCTCCCACCTTGAGACTTGGCCTAGGCAAGCAGGAGCAGCAGCCCTCAGAACCGACTCTGATTTCTAGGCAAACGGAGAGGGTGACACTTGTCTTGCCACCTGCCCGCTATTCTTGCCAATGAAGGCTCTCCTGTTTCATGACCTTTTGTTAAGGCTGTTTCCACAGGCGCAACCACGCTTCTCTCTCAGGTAGAGGGGATGCCCGGTCAAAGAGGATTTCGTTCCATGCGGGTTTAGACACCGTGCTTCGGAGACTATGTTCAGGCTAACGGTATCCACATCGCACAGAACTGACTCTGATTTCCCCACGAATGCTGTGCTTTCCGAGAGGGGATGCCCAGGCAAAGAGGCTTTCGCTCTATTCGGGATTCTCCCACCATGCTGCCAATAGTAGGCTAAAGCAAGCAGCAACAACAGCCCACAGAACCGACTCTTTTTTCCCAGCGACTGCTATGCTTTCGCAGAGGTTTTCAGCTTGGTCTGAACCGCACTTCACTGCTGCTTCCTCAGCAAGGCTTTGGGAGTTCGCTCTGGCGCGTCAGGGAAGTAGAATTGCGGGAGAGCTGGTGCCTCTTGGGCCTGGCTTTCCCGGGCTCAATGGTCGCACCCTGGGTTCACCCTGACAATCTGAACTACCCAGACACAGCCACCACCCTGTAGCAGCGTGTGTGGCCTAGGAAGACACTCCATGCCAACTGCCATCTCCTAGTGTAGTAAGGCTGGGATTTTTGCTCTGGCGTTCAGGCGGACTCGGGGACTAGGCCAGTGCCTTCCGCATAGGAAAGGAGAGGCGACAGGATCCCTGCACAGCGCCCATGCACTGGGATGGAGAGCTGTGGGGGACAGACCCCACTTCTTCCCCGACACACCCCCTGCCACCCTCAACGCTGCCACCTATTGGAGGAAGATGGCATCTGATTGCCCTTTCTTCCAGGGAGCTGTATTTGCGTGTTCCTTGTATAGCTTCTGGTGGCAAGCCCACGTCTGCCCTAGGGACATGTGGCCTGGAGATGCTGTCCCCTTGGGACAAGAGGCACAGAGCAGGCCTGCCTTCTGCCAAGACTCCTTCCTTAGAATGGAATATGCGTGCCCGCCCTAGCCGTCCCCTCGTGTCTTCCTATAGCCAGGCTTCCGTCTTTACGCACAGGGGGCGGGTGACGCTTGTCTTGCCACTGTCCCGCTGTTCTTCCCAGGGCAGGCTCTCCTGCTTTGCGACTGTGTCCCAACAACAAGGCTAACGGCTCCTTCTCTTCTCCTGGGGAGGCGTTCTGCTCCTTCCCCTACTTGCTCCTGGGGAGCACGGTGACAGCCGGGTCTCTATCCTTAAGGCCCTTTCCAGAGGTGCATCCACGCTTATCTCGAAGGCAGTGAGGATGCTAGGGCCAAGAGTATTTCGCTCCATGCGGGCTTGTTCCCAGTGCTGCTGAGACTAGATCAGGCATGCAGCAATCGCATCCCACAAAGCGACTCAGATTTCCCAACGAATGCTGTGCTTCCCCAGAGGAGGAGCCTGTGCAAAGAGGCTTTCGCTGGAGGGTGGCTTCTTCCACCTTGAGACTTGGCCTAGGTAAGCGGGAGCAGCAGCCCACAGAACCAACTCTGATTTCTAAGCAAACGGAGAGGGTGACACTTGTCGTGCCACCTGCCCGCTATTCTTGCCAATTCTGGCTCTCCTGTTTCATGACCTTTCATTAAGGCTGTTTCCAAGGCGCAACCACGCTTCTCTCTCATGTAGAGGGGATTTCCGGGAAAAGAGGGTTTCGCTCCATGCGGGTTTCCTACACCGTGCTTTGGAGACTAAATTCAGGCGAGCGGCATCGGCATCGCCTAGAACCGTCTCGGATTTCTCCAAGAATTCAGTGCTTTCCTAGAGGAGGTGCCCCGCCAAAGAGGCTTTCTCTCTATGCGAGATTCTACCATCGTGATGCCAATACTAGGTTAAAGGAAGCAGCAACTGCAGCCCACAGAACCGACTCTGTTTTCCCACGACTGCTATGCTTTCGCGGAGGTTTAGCTTGGCCTGAACTGCACTTTGCTGCTGCTTTGTCAGCAAGGCACTGGGCGTTCGCTCTGTCGCGTCAGGGAAGTAGATCTGCAGGAGAGCTGGTGCCTCTTGGGCCTTGCTTTCCCGGGCTCCATGGCAGCATCCTGGGTTCACCCTGACAGGCTGAACTACGCAGAAACAGCCACAAACCTGTAGCAGCGTGCGTGTCCTAGGACGGTACTTCATGCCAACTGCCATCTCCTGGCCTCGTAAGGCTTGGCTTTTCGCTCTGGCATTCAGGCGGTCTCGGGGACTAGGCCAGTGCCTTCCCCATAGGAAAGGAGAGGCGACAGGATCCCTGCACACCGCCCGTGCACTGGGATGGGGAGCTGTGGGGGACTGTCCCCACTTCTTCCTCGACACAAGCCCTGGCACCCCCAACGCTGCCACATCTTGGAGGAAGATGTCACCTGACTGCCCTTTCTTCCAGGGAGCTCTATCTGCGGGTTCCGTGAATGGCGCCTGGTGGCAAGCCCACGTCTGCCCTAGGGACAGGTGGCCTGGGTGATGCTGTCCCCTTGGGACAAGAGGCACAGAACAGGACTGCCTTCTGCCCAGACTCCTTACTCAGAGTGGAGTATGCGCGCCCGCCCTAGCCGGCCCCTCCTGTCTTCCTGAAGCCTGGCTTCCGTCTCTATGCAAAGGGAGCAGGTGACGTTTGCTTGCCACCATCCCGCAGTTCTTCCCAGGGAAGACTCTTCTGCTTAGCGACTGTCCCGACAACAAGGCCAACGGCTCTTTCTCTTCTCCCGGGGAGGCGTTCTGCTCCTTCCCCAGACTTGCTCCTGTGGAGCACGGAGACAGCAGTGTCCCTATCCTTAAGGCCCTTTCCAGATATGCATCCATGCTTCTCTCGCAGGCAGTGGGGATGCTAGGGCCAAGAGAATTTCGCTCCATGCGGGTTTCTTCCACCGTGCTGCAGAGACAAGCTCAGGTAAGCAGGGGCAGCGTCCCACAAAACGACTAGATTTCCCAACGAATGCTGTGCTTCCCCAGAGGAGGAGCCTAGGCAAAGAGGCTTTCGCTGGAGGGTGGCTTCTCCCAAAGTGAGACTTGGCCTAGGCAAGCAGGAGCAGCAGCCCGCAGAACCGACTCTGATTTCTAAGCAAACGGAGAGGGTGACACATGTCTTGCCACCTGCCCGCTATTCATGCCAATGCAGGCTCTCCTGTTTCATGACTTTTCGTTAAGGCTGTTTCCACAGGCGCAACCATGCTTCTCTCTCAGATAGAGGGGATGCCCGAGCAAAGAGGATTTCGCTCCATGCGGGTTACTACACCGTGCTTCGGAGACTATGTTCAGGCGAGCGGCATCCGCATAGCAGAGAACCGACTCTGATTTCCCCTAGAATGCTTTGCTTTCCGAGTGGGTATGCCCCGGGAAAGAGTCTTTCGCTCTATGCGGGATTCTACCACATGCTGCCAATACTAGGCTAAAGCAAGCAGCAAAAGGAGCCCACAGAGCCAACACTTTTTTCCCAGCGACTGCTATGCTTTTGCAGAGTTTTCTGCTTGGCCTGAACCTCACTTCGCTGCTGCTTCCTCAGCAAGGCTTTGGGCGTTTGCTCTGTCGCGTCAGGGAAGTAGATCTGCGGGAGAGCTGGTGCCTCTTGGGCCTTGCTTCCCCGGGCTCCATGGTCGCACCCTGGGTTCACCCTGCAGGCTGAACTACGCAGACACAGCCAACGCTGCAGCAGTGTGCGTGTCCAAGGACGATACTCCATGCCAATTGCCATCTCCTGGCCTAGTAAGGCTTGGCTTTTTGCTCTGGCGTTCAGGCGCACTCGGGGACTAGGCCAGTGCCTTCCCCATAGGAAAGAGAGGCGACAGGATCCCTGCACAGCGCCCGTGCACTGGGATGGGGAGAATGGGGGACTGTCCCCACTTCTTCCCCGACACACCCCAAGCCACCCCCAACGCTGCCACATCTTGGAGGTAGATGGCACCTGACTGCCCTTTCATCCAGGGAGCTGGTTTTGCGAGTTCCGTTATGGCGCCTGGTGGCAAGCCCATGTCTGCCCTAGGGACAGGTGGCCTTGGAGATGCTGTCCCCTTGGGACAAGAGGCACAGATCAGGCCTTCCTTATGCCCAGACTCCTTCCTCAGAGTTGAGTATGCGCGCCTGTCCTAGCCGTCCCCTCGTGTCTTCCTAAAGCCAGGCTTCCATCTCTACGCACAGAGAGCGGGTGACGCTTGTCTTGCCACCGTCCCGCTGTTCTTCCCAGGAAAGGCCCTCCTGCTTTGCAACTGTGTCCCGACAACAAGGCCAATGGCTCCTTTACTTCTTCCGGGGAGGCGTTCTGCTACTTCCCCAGACTTGCTCCTGGGGAGCACGGTGAGAGCCGTGTCCCTATCCTTAAGGTGCTTTCCAGATGTGCATCCACGCTTCTCTCGCAGGCAGTGGGGATGCCAGGGCCAAGGAAATTTCGCTCCATGTGGGTTTCTTCCACCGTGCTGTGGAGACTAGCTCAGGCAAGCAGCAGCAGCATCCCACAAATCGACTCAGGTTTCCCAATGAATGGTGTGCTTCCCAAGAGGAAGAGAATGGGCAAAGAGGCTTTCGATGGAGGGTGGCTTCTCCCACCTTGAGACTTGGCCTAGGAAAGCAAGAGCAGCGGCCTGCAGAACCGACTCTGATTTCTAAGCAAAAGGAGAGGGTGACACTTGTCTTGCCACCTGCCCGCTATTCTTACTAATTCAGGCTCTCCTTTTTCATGACCTTTCGTTAAGGCTGTTTCCACAGGCGCAACCACGCTTCTCGCTCAGGTAGAGGATGCCGGGCAAAGAGGATTTCGCTCCATGCGGGTTTCTTACACCGTGCTTCGGAGACTATATTCAGGCGGGCGGCATCCGCATCGCACAGACCGACCTGGATTTCCCCAAGAATGCTGTGCTTTCCTAGAGGGGATGCCCCGGCAAAGAGGCTTTCGTTCTATGCGGGATTCTCCCACCGTGCTGCCAATACTAGGCTAAAGCAAGCAGCAACAGCAGCCCACAGAACTGACTCTTTTCCCAACGACTGCTATGCTTTCGCAGAGGTTTTCAGCTTGGCCTGAACCGCACTTCGCTGCTGCTTCCTCAGCAAATCTTTTGGCGTTCGCTCTGTTGCATCAGGGAAGTACAACTGAGAGAGAGCTGGTGCCTCTTGGGCCTTGCTTTCCCGGGCTACATGATTGCACCCTGGGTTCCCCCTGCCATGCTGAACTACGCAGACACAGCAACAACCCTGCAGTAACGTGCGTGGCCTAGGATGACACTCCATGCCAACTGCCAACTTCTGGCCTAGTAAGGCTTGGCTTTTTGCTCTGGAGTTGAGGCAGACTCGGGGACTAGAGCAGTGTCTTCCCCATAGGAAAGGCGAGGCGACAGGATCCCTGCTCAGCGCCCGTGCACTGGGATGGGGAGCTGTGGGGGACTGACCCCACTTCTTCCCCGACACACCCCTGCCACCCCCAACGCTGCCACATCTTGGAGGAAGATGGCACCTGACTGCCCTTTCTTTCACGGAGCTGTAACTGCGAGTTCCGGGTATGGCGCCTGGTGGCAAGCCCACGTCTGCTCTAGGGACAGGTGGCCTTGGAGATGCTGTCCCCTTGAGACTAGAGGCACAGAACAGGCCTTCCTTATGCCCAGACTCCTTCCTCAGAGTGGAGTATGCGCGCCCACCCTAGCCGTCCCCTCGTGTCTTCCTAAAGCCAGGCTTCCGTCTCTATGCATAGGGAGCGGGTGATGCTTGTCTTGCCCCCGTCCCGCTGTTCTTCCCAGGGCAGGCTCTCTTGCTTTGCGATTGTGTCTCGAGAACAAGGCCAACGGCTCCTTCTCTTCTCCTGGGAAGGCGTTCTGCTCCTTCCCCAGACTTGCTCCTGGAGAGCACGGTGACAGCAGTGTCCCTATCCTTAAGGCCCTTTCCAGACGTGCATCCAAGCTTTTCTCGCAGCCAATGGGGATGCTTGGGCCAAGAGAATTTCGCTCCATGCGGGTTTCTCCACCGTGTTGCGGAGACTAGCTCAGGCAAGCAGCAGCAGCATCCCACAAAGCGACTCAGATTTCCCAACGAATACTGTGCTTTCCCAGAGGAGGAGCCTGGGCAAAAAGGCTTTGGCTTTAGGGTGGTTTCTCCCACCTTGAGACTTGGCCTAGGCAAGCAGGAGCAACAGCCCGCACAACCGATTCTGATTTCTAGGCAAACGGAGAGGGTGACACTTGTCTTGCCACCTGCCCGCTATTCTTGCCAATGCAGGCTCTCCTGTTTCATGAACTTACGTTAAGGCTGTTTCCACAGGCGCAACCACGCTTCTCTCTCAGGTAGAGGGGATGCCCAGGCAAAGAGGATTTCGCTCCATGCGGGTATCTTACACCGTGCTTCGGAGATTATGTTCAGGCGAGCGGCATCCGCATCGCACAGAACCGACGCGGATTTCTCCAGGAAAGCTGTGCTTTCCTAGAGGGGATGCCCCGGCAAAGAGGAGTTCGCTCTATGCGGGATTCTCCCAACGTGCTGCCAATACTAGGCTCAAGCAAGCAACAACAGCAGCCCACAGAACCGACTCTTTTTTCCCAGGGACTGCTATGCTTTCGCAGAGGTTTTCAGATTGGCCTGAACCGCACTTTGCTGCTGCTTCCGCAGCAAGGCTTTGGGCGTTCGCTCTGTCACGTCAGGGAAGTACATCTGCGGGAGAGCTGGTGCCTCTTGGGCCTTGCTCTCCCGGGCTCCATTGTCGCACCCTGGGTTCCCCTGCCAGGCTGAACAGCGCAGACACAGCCACAACCCTGCAGAAGCGTGCGTGGCCTAGGATGACACTCCATGCCAACTGCCATCTCCTGGCCTAGTAAGGCTTGGCTTTACGCTCTGGCGTTCAGGCGGACCTGGGGACTAGGCCAGTGCCTTCCCCATAGGAAAGGAGAGGCGACACGATCCCTGCACAGCGCCCGTGCACTGGGATGTGGACCTGTGGGGGACTGTCCCCACTTCTTCCCCGACACACCCCCTTACACCCCCAACGCTGCCACATCTTGGAGGAAGATGGCATCTGACTGTCCGTTCTTCCAAGGAGCTGTATCTGCGATTCCGGGTATGGTGCCTGGTGGCAAGCCATGTCTGCCCTAGGGACAGTCGGCCTGGGAGATGCTGTCCACTTGGGACAAGAGGCACAGAACAGGACTGCCTACTGCAGTCCTTAGAGGAAAATATATAGCGGTACAAGCTTTTCTCAAGAAACAAGAAAGGTCTCAGGTACACAACCTAACCCTACACCTAAAGGAGCTGGAGAAAGAACAAGAAAGAAACCCTAAGCCCAGCAGGAGAAGAAAAAACATAAAGATCAGAGCAGAAATCAATGAAATAGAAACCAAAAATCAATAGAACAAATCAACCAAACTAGGAGGTGGTTCTTTGAAAGAATTAATAAAATTGATAAATCCTTGGCTAGACTTATCAAAAAGAAAAGAGAAAGGTCCCAAATAAATAAAATCATGAATGAAAGAGGAGAGATCACAACTAACACCAAAGAAATACAAACGATTATAAGAACATACTATGAGCAATTCTACGCCAACAAATTTGACAATCTGGAAGAAATGGATGCATTCCTAGAAACATATAAACTACCAAAATTGAACCAGGAAGAAATAGAAAGCCTGAACAGACCCATAACCAGTAAGGAGATTGAAACAGTCATTAAAAATCTCCTAACAAACAAAAGCCCAGGGCCAGATGGCTTCCCGGGGGAATTCTACCAAACATTTAAAGAAGAACTAATTCCTATTCTCCTGAAACTGTTCCAAAAAATAGAAATGGAAGGAAAATTCCCAAACTCAATTTATGAGGCCAGCATCACCTTGATCCCAAAACCAGACAAGGATCCCATCTAAAAGAGAGCTATAGACCAATATCCTTGATGAACACAGATGCAAAAATTCTCACCTAAATACTAGCCAATAGGATTCAACAGTACATTAAAAGGATTATTCACCACGACCAAGTGGAATTTATCCCAGGGCTGCAAGGTTGGTTCAACATCCACAAATCAGTCAATGTGATACAACACATCAATAAAAGAAAGAACTAGAACCATATGATAATCTCAATAGATGCTGAAAAAGTATTTGACAAAGTACAGCATTCCTTCCTGATCAAAACTCTTCAAAGTGTAGGGATATAGGGCACATACCTCAATATCATCAAAGCCATCTATGAAAAACCCACTGCAAATATCATTCTCAATGGAGAAAAACTGAAAGCTTTTCCACTAAGATCAGGAACACGACAGGGATGGCCATTATCACCACTGCTATTCAACATAGTACTAGAAGTCCTAGCCTCAGCAATCAGACAACAAAAGGAAATTAAAGGCATCTAAATCGGCAAAGAGGAAGTCAAATTATCACTCTTCGAAGATGATATGATACTCTATGTGGAAAACCCAAAAACTCCACTCCAAAATTGCTAGAACTTGTACAGGAATTCTGTAAAGTGTCAGGATATAAGATCAATGCACAGAAATAAGTTTCATTTCTCTACACCAACAACAAACAGAAGAAAGAGAAATTAAAGAGTCAATCCCACTTACAATTGCACCCCAAACCATAAGATACCTAGGAATAAAACTAACCAAAGAGGCTAATAATCTATACTCAGAAAACTATAAAGTACTCATGAAAGAAATTGAGGAAGACACAAAGAAATGGAAAAATGTTCCATGCTCCTGGATTGGAAGAACAAATATTGTGAAAATGTCTATGCTACCTAAAGCAATCTACACATTTAATGCAATTCCTATCAAAGTACCATCCATCTTTTTCAAAGAAATGGAACAAATAACTTTAAAATTTATATGGAACCAGAAAAGACCTCGAATAGCCAAAAGGTTATTGAAAAACAAAGCCAAAGTTGGTGGCATCACAATTCCGGATTTCAAGCTTTATTACAAAGCTGTCATCAAGACAGCATGGTACTGGCACCAAAACAGACACATAGACCATTGGAACAGAATAGAGAGCCCAGAAATAGACCCTCAACTCTATGGTCAACTAATCTTCGACAAATCAAGAAAGAATGTCCAATGGAAAAAAGATAGACTCTTCAATAAATGGTGTTGGGAAAATTGGACAGCCACGTGCAGAAAAATGAAATTGGACCATTTCCTTACACCACACACAAAAATAGATTCAAACTGGATTAAGGACCTCAATGTGAGAAAGAATCCATCAAAATCCTTGAGGAGAACACAGGCAGCAACCTCTTTGACCTCAGCCGCAGCAACATCTTCCTAGGAACATCGCCAAAGGCAAGGGAAGCAAAGGCAAAAATGAACTTTTGGGATTTCATCAAAATCAAAAGCTTTTGCACAGCAAAGGAAACAGTTAACAAAACCAAAAGACAACTGACAGAATGGGAGAAGATATTTGCAAACAACATATCAGATAAAGGACTAGTGTCCAAAATCTATAAAGAACTTAACCAAGGAAGTAGAAACAATCATCAGAAGTTATTACGAACAGTTATATGCCAATAAGCTTAGCAGCCTAGATGAAATGGATGCATTCCTGGAAAAATATAAACTACCAAAATTGAACCAGGAAGAAATCGACAACCTGAATAGACTGATATCTAATAACGAGATTGAATCAGTGATCAAAAATATCCCAAAAACAAGAGCCCAGAACCTGACGGATTCCCTGGGGAATTCTACCAAACCTTCCAAGAAGAAATAACACCTATTCTCCTGAAGTTGTTTCAAAAAATTGAAGCAGAAGGAAACTTCCAGACTCTTTCTATGAAGCCAGCATAACCCTGATCCCCAAACCAGGCAAGGACCATACCAAAAAGGAGAATTTCAGACCAATATCACTGATGAATATGGATGCTAAGATTCTCAACAAGATCCTAGCCAACAGGATCCAACAACACATTAAAAAGATTATCCACCATGATCAGGTGGGATTCATCCCTGGGCTACAAGGATGGTTCAACATTCGTAAATCAATCAATGTGATACAACAAATTAATATGAGAAGAGAGAAGAACCACATGGTCGTCTCAATTAATGCAGAAAAAGCATTTGACAAAATCCAACATCCATTCCTGATTAAAACGCTTTAAAGTATAGGGATAGAGGGAACATTCCTGAACCTCATCAAATCTATCTATGAAAGACCCACAGCAAATATCGTCCTCAATGGGAAAAAGCTTGCAGCCTTCCCATTGAGATCAGGAACAAGACAAGGATGCCCACTTTCACCACTCTTGTTCAACATAGTATTAGAAGTCCTAGCAACAGCAATCAGACAACAGAGAGAAACAAAAGGTATCCAAATTGGTAATGAAGCCAAACTCTCTCTCTTCGCAGATGACATGATTCTTTATATGGAAAACCCAAAAGAATCCACCCCCATACTACTAGAACTCATACAGCAATTCAGCAGCGTGGCAGGATACAAAGTCAATGTGCAGAAATCAGTGGCTTTCTTATACACTAACAATGAAAATACAGAAAGGGAAATTAGAGAATCGATTCCATTTACTATAGCACCAATAACCATAAGATACCTGGGAATAAACCTAACTAAAGAGGTAAAGGATCTATTCTTGAGGAACTATAGAACACTCATGAAAGAAATTGAAGAAGACATAAAAAGATGGAAGACCAGTCCATGCTCTTGGATCGGAAGAATAAACATTGTTAAAATGTCTATACTGCCTAGATCAATCTATACTTTAATGCCATTCCGATCAAAATTCCACCGGCATTCTTCAAAGAGCTGGAGCAAATAATCCTAAAATTTGTACGGAATTAGAAGAGACCCCGAATCGCTAAGGAAATGTTGAAAAACAAAAATAAAGCTGGCGGCATCACCTTGCCTGATTTCAAGCTTTATTACAAAGCTGTAATCACCAAGACAGCATGGTACTGGCATAAAAATAGACACATAGACCATTGGAACAGAGTAGAGTGCCCTGATATGGACCCTCAACTCTATGGTCAATTAATCTTCGACAAAACAGGAAAAAATATACAGTGGAAAAAAGACAGTCTCTTCAATAAATGGTGCTGGGAAAACTGGACAGCTATATGTAGAAGAATGAAACTCGACCATTCTCTTACACCGTACACAAAGATCAACTCAAAATGGATAAAAGACCTCAACGTGAGACAGGAATCTATCAGAATCTTAGAGGAGAACATAGGCAGTAATCTCTTTGATATCAGCCACAGCAACTTCTTTCAAGATACGTCTCCAAAGGCAAAGGAAACAAAAGCGAAAATAAACTTCTGGGACTTCATCAAAATCAAAAGCTTCTGCACAGCAAAGGAAACATTCAAAAAAACAAAGAGGCAACCCACGGAATGGGAGAAGATATTTGCAAATGACAGTACAGACAAAAGGTTGATATCCAGGATCTATAATGAACTCCTCAAACTCAACCCACACGAAACAAACACATCAAAAAATGGGCAGAAGAAGGGCCATCTGTACCCCAATGTTTATAGCAGCAATGGCCACGGTCGCCAAACTATGGAAAGAACCAAGATGCCCTTCAACGGATGAATGGATAGGGAAGATGTGGTCCATATACACTATGGAGTATTATGCCTCCATCAGAAAGGACGAATATCCAACTTTTGTAGCAACATGGACGGGACTGGAAGAGATTATGCTGAGTGAAATCAGTCAAGCAGAGAGAGTCAATTATCATATGGTTTCACTCATTTGTGGAGCCTAACCAATAGCATGGAGGACAAGGGGCGTTAGAGAATAGTAGGGAATTTGGGTAAATTGGAAGGGGAGGTGAACCATGAGAGACTATGGACTCTGAAAAACAGTCTGAAGGGTTTGAAGTGGCGGGGCGGTGGGAGGTTGGGGTACCAGGTGGTGGGTATTATAGAGGGCACAGCTTGCATGGAGCACTGGGTGTGGTGAAAAAATAATGAATAATGTTTTTCTGAAAATAAATAAATTGGGGAAAAAATGGGCAAAAGATATGAACAGACACTTCTCCAATCAAGAAATACAAATGGCTCTCAGACACATGAAAAAATGCTCATCATCATTAGCCCTCAGGGAGATTCAAATTAAAACCACATTGAGATATCACCTTACACCAGTTAGAATGGCCAAAATTAACAAAACAGGAAACAACATGTGTTGGAGAGGATGTGGAGAAAGGGGAACCCTCTTACACTGTTGGTGGGAATGCAAGTTGGTGCAGCCTCTTTGGAGAACAGTGTGGAGATTCCTCAAGAAATTAAAAATAGAGCTTCCCTACGACCCTGCAATTGCACTCCTGGGTATTTACCCCAAAGATAAAGATGTCGTGAAAAGAAGGGCCATCTGTACCCCAATGTTTATAGCAGCAATGGCCACAGTCGCCTAACTATGGAAAGAACCAAGATGCCCTTCAACGGATGAATGGATAAGGAAGATATGGTCCATATACACTATGGAGTATTATGCCTCCATCAGAAAGGACGAATATCCAACTTTTGTAGCAACATGGACGGGACTGGAAGAGATTATGCTGAGTGAAATAAGTCAAGCAGAGAGAGTCAATTATATGGTTTCACTTATTTGTGGAGCATAACCAATAGCATGGAGGACAAGGGGCGTTAGAGAGGAGTAGGGAATTTGGGTAAATTGGAAGGGGAGGTGAACCGTGAGAGACTATGAACTCTGAAAAGCAGTCTGAGGGGTTTGAAGTGGCGGGGGTTGGGAGGTTGGGGTACCAGGTGGTGGGTATTATAGAGGGCACAGCTTGCATGGAGCACTGGGTTTGGTGAAAAAATAATGAATACTGTTTTTCTGAAAATAAATAAATTGGGAAAAAAAGAATAAATGAGTCACAGAGATGAAAAACACATCATAGGGAATATAGTAGGTAATATCATAATGACATTATGTGATGATAGATGGTGACAGCACGTATCATGTTAAGCAAGGAGTAAGGTATAGGATTGTCAAATCTATATATTGTACATCTGCATCTAATATAATATTGTGTCAATTATATTCAATAATTAAAAAAAATGCAACATATACAAACTAATAAAATATAAATTAAAACCAAAAAAAAAGAACTTAACAAACTCAACACCCAAAGAACAAATAATTCAATCAAGAAATGGGCAGAGGACATGAACAGACGTTTCTGCAAAGAAGACATCCAGATGGCCAACAGACACATGAAAAAGTGCTCCATATCACTCGGCATCAGGGAAACACAAATCAAAACCACAATGAGATATCACCTCACACCAGTCAGAATGGCGAAAATCAACAAGTCAGGAAATGACAGATGCTGGCGAGGATGCGGAGAAAGGGGAACCCTCCTACACTGTTGGTGGGAATGCAAGCTGGTGCAACCACTCTGGAAAACAACATGGAGGTTCCTTAAAATGTTGAAAATAGAACTGCCCTATGACCCAGCAATTGCACTACTGGGAATTTACCCTAAAGATACAAACGTAGTGATCCAAAGGGGCACGTGCACCCGAATGTTTATAGCAGCAAAGTCCACAATAGCCAAACTATGGAAAGAACCTAGATGTCCATCAACAGATGAATGGATCAAGAAGATGTGGTATATATACACAATGGAATACTATGCAGCCATCAAAAGAAACGAAATCTTGCCATTTGTGACAACATGGATGGAACTAGAGCGTATCATGCTTAGCGAAATAAGTCAAGCGGAGAAAGACAAATATCTTATGATCTCCCTGATATGAGGAAGTGGTGATGCAACATGGAGGCTTAAGTGGGTAGGAGAAGAATCCATGAAACAAGATGGGATAGGGAGGGAGACAAACCCTAAGTGACTCTTAATCTCACGAAACAAACTGTGGGTTGCGGGGGGGAAGGGGGTTGGGAGAAGGGGGGTAGGGCTATGGACATTGGGGAGGGTATGTGCTTTTGGGTAAATTGGAAGGGGAGATGAACCATGAGAGACTATGGACTCTGAAAAACAATCTGAGGGGTTAGCAGTGGCGGGGGGGTGGGAGGTTGGGGTACCAGGTGGTGGGTATTATAGAGGGCACAGCTTGCATGGAGACTGGGTGTGGTGAAAAAATAATGAATACTGTTTTGCTGAAAATAAATAAATTGGAAAAAAATACATTCATTTGTGAATATGCAGATTAGCCAAAATAAATGCTCCTTTCAGAAAGTGAAAAAAAAAAAAAGAAGTGACCTTCCGGATGAAGGAGTTTCCCTTAAACAGAACTTGCTACAGTCCAACGGTTAGACGTCTGTGACGGGAAAGCTAGGTGCGCCTATAGCGGTTACCAAAGAGTCAGTCCCAAAAGCATCCTTCTTTAACAGATGTAACACTCCAGTGAATCCCTCCTAAAGCACACTTCCCTCTCAGTGTTGGAAGCGTTTAAGACGCACAAACTAAGTGCCGATCACCACTGGTGGTGAACATCCAATATGTGTTTGGCAGGCTTAAGCACCATACCCTGCCCTTTAATCACAGTACCATAGGTGTCCCTAGTCCGTCCCTGTTCTATATTCATTCCTCAAAGGAGAAAAACTGTTATGAATGAGTATGCACCTGAAGTAGTTTCCCTGAGCAGATACCTTCCTACGCATCCCGTTTAAGGGGCCTGTATGAGACACTTCATGATTGCTACCCAGACACGTCCTACAGTTTCCAACTGAGCACAGACGCATCCCTGTCGTGAGAACTTATTGTAGCACAGTTCCCTCATATATTGGAGGTGTTTTGAGAACAGGTAGACACTAAGGAACATACCCGTTGTTGAACATCCAGATTGCCTCATTGAGGCCTAAGTGCCTTACTCTTTACTTCACTCAAGGTTTGCAATGTTCTCTCTGTCATTCCTAGTTCTATCTTCTTTCCTCCACTGGAAAGACACTGTGAGAAGTGACATTTCGCATGAAGGAGTTTCCCTTAAACAGAACTTGCTATAGTCCAACGGATGATGTCGGATACTGGAAGTCTATGTGCGCCTATTGTGGATAACACAGAAGCAGTCCCAAAAACTTCCTTTTTAACAGACGTAACACTGCTGTGAATCCCTCCTAAAGCACACTTCCATCTCAGTATTGGAAGCTTTTAGACGCAGAAACTAAGTGCGGATCACCACTGGTGGTGAACAACCAATATGTGTTTGGCAGGCTTAAGCGCCATAGCCTGCCCTTTACTCACAGTACCTAATGTGCCCCTAGTCCGTCCCTGTTCTACTTCATTCCTCAAAGGAGAAACACTTTTATGAATGAGTACGCACCTGAAGTAGGTACCGTGAGCAGATACCTTCCTTCTCATACCCTCTAAGGTACCTGTGTGAGACACTTCATCATTGCTACCCAGACACGTCCTAGAGTTTCCAACTGAGCACAGACCCATCACTGTCGTGAGAACTTACTGTAGCACAGTTCCCTCATATATTGGAAGTGTTTTGAGAAGAGGTAGACACTGTGGAACATCCCCGGTGTTGAACTTCCAGTATGCATCATAGAGGCCTAAGTGCCTTACCCTGTACTTCAATCACGGGTTGCAACGTTCTCTCTGCTCCGTCCTTGTTCTCTCTTCTTTCCTCCACTGGAAAGACACTGTGAGAAGTGACAATCGGCATGCGAAATCTTTTCGGATGTCATACGTCTGCAGGGCCGCCCCCCAGGGCCTGGCCTGGCCCGTCATCGTGAGAGCTCGCTCATGAACCCCGCCGAGGAGCACTCCCCGCGGCAGACTTCGGCGAGGCCGATGCCTACTGCTCCTCGGCCAGCAGGGTTCCCCTACTTGACACAGTCCAATGGGGCCATGGCTGTCCCGAGACTCGGGCTTTAAATTTCGCCGGCTTCCCAGCCTTCTGCTTCCGGGGTCCTGTCCCTCTGTGCCTCCCTCTTGGGAATCCTGAGTTCCGTGGCAACGCCTCCGCCTCACGCCCCGGCACAAACGGTGCATTTTGGCGCTTCGGACAAGCCTCGAAGCGAGAGAAACCTGCAGGACCCAACTGAGGACAGCCCCATCTTGGGCGCCCCATCAACCCAAAAAGTCGGAGGCGCATGCCCTGCCCCCACCTGCCGCTCAACTCTGCTCCAAGAACGCTCCTGGGCGCCAGCGACACCTGATGGGCCACGTCGTTTCCTCGCGTTTTACAGGCGGCCGCAGTATGCACTTGGCGAGAAGGGGCCCTGAGCCACGGAGAGCCGGGCGGTCCGCAGGTCTGCCCATCGCTGGCCAATTCTCACGAGCGTTCTGCCCAAACCAACCCCGGTTCTCACGAGAACGCTCGTGAGAATGGGCCGGAAAACGACCGGCATACTCGCTTCGGGCTAGCTCGTCCACAGGTCCACCCCCCCCCGGGGCTTGTCCTGGCATCGCGAGGGCTCGCGCACAAACCTCGCCAGGAAGCCACCCGCGAGGCAGGCTGATGCGAGGCCGACACCTCCTGCTCCTAGGCGCTGGTGTCCCTTACTTAGCGCTGTCCCATGTGGCCAGGGCTGCCCCGAAACTCGGGCTTGATATTTCACCTGCTTCCAAGCCTTCAGCTTCCGGGGTCCTGTCCCTCTGTGCCTCCATCTGGGGAATCCTGAGTTCCGAGGCAATGCCTCCGCCTCACGCCCCGGCGCAAACATTGCATTTAGGCATTTTGGACAAGCCTCGAAGCAAGAGAGACATGCATGACCCAACTGAGGTCAGCGCCAACCTTGGGCGCTCCATCAGCCTGAAAAGACTGAGGCGCAGGCCCTGCCCCCACCCGCCCTGATACTCTGCTCCTGGAATGCTCCCGTGTGCCGGCGCCCTCTGGTGGGCCGCGTCCTTTCCTTGGGTATTCAGGCGGCCGCAGCATGCCCTGGACAAAAGGGTCCCTGGGCCACGGAGAGCCGGGCGGTCCGCAGGGTTGCCTAACGCCGGCCAAATCTCACGAGCGTTCTGCCCTAACCAATCCCGGTTTGGGCAGAAGGCTCGTGAGAATTGGCCGGAAAACGCGCGGCGAACTCGCTTCGGGCGCAGCTCTTCCGCAGGTCAGCCCCCGGGACTTGTCTGGCATCGCGAGCGCTCACGCACGAACCTCGCCAGGAAGCCCTCCGCGAGGCAGGCTGAGGCGAGGCCGACGCCTCCTGCTCCTTGTCACTGGTGTCCCCTACTTAGCGCCGTCCCATGGGGCCAGGGCTGCCACGAGCCTCGAGCTTGATATTTCACCTGCGTCCCAGCCTTCGGCTTCTAGGGTCATGTCCCTCTGTGCCTCCATCTGGGGAATCCTGAGTCATTCGGCGACGCCTAGCCCTCCCATTCCGGCCCCAATGGTGCATATCGGCGCTTAGGTCAAGCCTCGGAGAGAGAGAAACCTCAATGAACAAAATGCGGACAGCCCCATCCTTGGGTGCCCCATCAGCCCAAAAAGACGGAGGCGCATGCCCTGCCGCCACTCGTCCGTCAACTCTGCTCTGGAATATTTCCCCTGCGCCGGCGCCCCCTGGTGGGCCCCGGCGATTCTGGCATTTTCCGGGGGCCGCAGCATGCCCTTGGAGAGAAGGGGCCCTGGGCCATGGAGAGCGGGGAGGTCGGCAGGACTGCCCTACACCGGCCCATTCTCACGAGCGTTCTGCCCAAACCGATCCTGTTTGGGCAGAACGCTCATGAAAATTGGCAGGAAAACGCACTGCGAACTGGCTTCGGGCGCCGCACTTCTGCACGGCCGCCGCCCCGGGCCTGGCGTGCCATTGCGAGCCATCGCGCTCCAACCCCGCCAGGAAGCCCTCCGCGAGGCAGACTGTGGCGAGGCCGACGCCTCCTGCTAATCCTCCTGCGGGGGTACTCTCCCTGACGCTGTTCCATGAGGCCTGGCCCGCCACGAAGCCCGGCCTCCCAGTCTCGCCTGCTACCCGGCCATCTGCTTCTGGGTTCCTGTCCCTCGGTGCCTCCATCTGTGGAAACCTGTATCCCGGGCCACGCCTCCCCCTCCCACACCGGCGCCCACGGTGCGTTTCGGCGCTTCGGACAACCTCAGAGAGAGAAACCTGCGTGCCCCCATTGAGGTCAGCCCCATCCTTGGGCACACGATCCTTGCTAAAGTCGGAAACGTAGTCCCGGCCGCCAACAGTCATTCAACTCTGCTCCGGGAACGCTCCCCAGTGCCGGGGCGCCCGGGTGGCCCGCGACGTTTTCGCGCATTTTCCGGACGGCCGCCCCAAGCTCGGGGCGAGTAACGGCCCTTGGCCATGGAGAGCAGGGCGTTCCGCAGGGCTGCCCAAGGCCGGCCAATTCCCACGAGGGTTCTGCCCAAACCGACCCCGTGAGAATTGGCCGGAAAATGCCATGCGAACTCATTTCAGGTGTCACACATCTGCAGGGCCGCCCCCCAGGGCCTGGCCTGGCACGGCATCGCGAGAGTTCGCTCATGAACCCCGCCAAGGAGCCCTCCGCGCGGCAGTCTGCGACGAGGCCGACGCCTCCTGCTTGTTGGCGGGCGGGGGGCCTTACTTGGCGCAGTCCCATGTGGCCATGGCTGTCCCGAGACTCGGGCTCGAAATATTTCCTGCTTCCCAGCCTTCCGCTTCCGGGGCCTTTTCCTTCTGTGCCTCCATCTTGGGAATCCTGAGTTCCGTGGCAACGCCTCCGCCTCACGCCCTGGCGCAAACGGTGCTTTTCGGCGCTTCGGACAAGCCTCGAAGCGAGAGAAACCTGCATGACCCAACTGAGGACAGCCCCATTTGGGCGCCCCATCAACCCAAAAAGTCGGAGGCGCATGTCCTGCCCCCACCCGCCGCTCAACTCTGCTCCAAGAACGCTCCCGGGCGCGGGCGCCACCTGATGGGCCACGTAGTTTCCTCGCGTTTTCCAGGCGGCCGCAGTATGCACTTGGCGAGAAGGGTCCCTGAGCCACGGAGAGCCGGGCGGTCCGAAGGTCTGCCCATCGCTGGCCAATTCTCACGAGCGTTCTGCCCAAACCAACCCTGGTTGGGTTGAGAATGGGCCACTCATGAGAATGGGTTGGAAAACGCCCGGCTCACTCGCTTAGGGCTAGCTCGTCCGCAGGTCCGCCCCCCCCGGGGCTTGTCCTGGCATCGCGAGCGCTTGCGCACAAACCTCGCCATGAAGCCCTCCGCTAGGCAGGCTGAGGCGAGGCCGATGCCTCCTGCTCCTCGGCGCTGGTGTCCCCTACTTAGCGTCGTCCCATGGGGCCAGGGCTGCCCCGACACTCGCGCTCGATATTTCACCTGCTTCCCAGCCGTCAGCTTCCGGGGTACTTTCCTCTGTGCCTCCATCTGGGGAATCCTGAGTCCCACGGCCACGCCTCACGCTCCGACCCCGGCCCCCATGGTGCATATCGGCGCTTCGGACAAGCCTTGGAGAGAGAGAAACCTGCATGACCCAACTGCGGACAGCCCCACCCTTGGGTCCACCATCAGCCCGAAAAGACGGAGGCGCATGCTCTGCCGCCACTCATAAGTCAACTCTGGTCTGGGACGCTCCCCTGTGCCGGCGCCCACTGGTGGACCCCTACGTTTCAGGCATTTTCTGGGGCCGCAGCATTCCCTGGGAGAGAAGGGGTCCTGGGCCACGGAGAGCAGGGAGGTCCGCAGGACTTCCCAACGCCTGCCAATTCTCACAAGCGTTCTGCCCAAACCGATCCTGTTATGGGCAGAACGCTGGTGAGAATTGGCAGGAAAACACCCGGGGAACTGGCTTCGGGCGCCGCACCTCTGCATGGTCGCCCTCCCGTGCATGGCGTCCCTTGGCGGGCCATCGCACAAAAACCCCGCCAGGAATCCCTTCGCGATGGAGGCTGTGGCGAGGCCGACGCCTCCTACTAATCCTCCTGCGGGGTCCTCTCCCTTGCGCTGTTCCATGGGGCCGGGCCCGCCACGAAGCCAGGACTCGCAGTTTCGCCTGCTACCCAGCCGTCTGCTTCTGGGTTCCTATCCTTCGATGCCTCCATCAGGGGAACCCTGATTCCCACGGCCACGTTCCCCCTCCCACACCGGCGCCAACCATGCCCTTAGGTTCTTCAGACAACCTCAGAGCGAGAGATACCTGCGTGCCCCCACTGAGGTCAGCCCCATCCTTGGGCGCCCGATCCTCCCTCAAGTCAGAAGCGTAGGCCCCGCCGCCACCCGTCTTTCAACTCTTCCCGGGAACGTTCCCCAGTGCCGGGGCCTCCTGGTGGGCCGCGACGTTTTCGCGCATTCCGGGCGAAACACCGGAAACACCGGTTTGGGCAGAACGTTCGTGAGAATGGGCCGGAAAAAGCCCGGCGAACTCGTTTTGGGCTAGCTCGTCCGCAGGTCCGCTCCCCCTTGGCTTGTCCTGCCATTGTGAGCGCTCGCGCACAAACCTCGCCAGGAAGACCTCCGCTAGGCAGGCTGAGGCGAGGCCGACGCCTCCTGTTCCTCGGCGCTGGTGTCCCCTACTTAGCACCGTCCCATGGGGCCAGGGCTGCCCCGAGACTCGGGCTCGATATTTCACCTGCTTCCCAGCCGTCAGCTTCCGGGGTACTTTCCTCTGTGCCTCCATCTGGGGAATCCTGAGTCCCACGGCCACGCCTCACCCTCCCACCCCGGCCCCAATGGTGCATATCGGCGCTTCGGACAGCCTTGGAGAGAGAGAAACCTGCATGACCCAACTGCGGACAGCCCCATCCTTGGGTGCCCCATCAGCCCGAAAAGACGGAGGAGCATGCTCTGCCACCACTCGTAAGTCATCTCTGCTCTGGAACGCTCCCCTGTGCCGGCGCCCACTGGTGGCCCCCGGCGTTTGAGGCATTTTCCGGGGGCCACAGCATTCCCGGGGAGAGAAGTGGTCCTGGGCCACGGTGAGCATGGAGGTCCGCAGGACTGCCCAACGCCTGTCAATTTTCACGACCGTTCTGCCCAAACCGATCCTTGTGTGGGCAGAACGCTGTTGAGAATTGGCATTAAACCACCTGGCGAACTGGCTTCGGGTGCCGCACCTCTGCATGGCCGTCCCCCGTGCATGGCGTGCCATGGCGGGCCATCGCGCAAACTCCGCCAGGAAGCCCTCCGCGAGGCAGGCTGTGGCGAGGCCGACGCCTCCTGCTAAACCTCCTGCGGGGTCCTCTCCCTTGCGCTGTTCCATGGGGCAGGGCCCGCCACGAAACCCAGGCTGGCAGTTTCGCCTGCTACCCATCCGTCTGTTTCTGGGTTCCTATCCCTCGGTGCCTCCATCTGCGGAACCCTGATTCCCACGGCCACGTTCCCCCTCCAACACCGGCGCCAACCGTGCCCTTAGGCTCTTCGGACAACCTCAGAGCGAGAGAAACCTGCGTGCCCCCACTGAGGTCAGCCCCATCCTTGGGCGCCCGATCCTCCCTCAAGTCAGAAGCGTAGGCCCGGCCGCCACCCGTCCTTCAACTCTGCTCCGGGAACGCTCCCCAGTGCCGGGGCCTCTTGGTGGGCCGCGACGTTTTCGTGCTTTCCAGGAGACCGCCCCATGCTCAGGGCGAGAACCGACCCTGGGCCATGGAGAGCAGGGCAGTCCGCAGGGCTGCGAAACGCCGGCCAATTCTCACGAGCGCTCTGCCCAAACCGATACCGGTTTATGCAGAACGCTCGTGAGAATAGGCCAGAAAAAGCCTTGCGAACTTGCTTCGGGCGTCACACGTCTGCAGGGCTGCCCCCCATGGCCTGGCCCGGCATCGGGAGAACTCGCTCACGAACCCCGCCAAGGAGCCCTCTGCGCGGCAATCTGCGGGAGGCCGATGCCACTTGCTTCTCGGCCTGCGGGGCTCCCCTACTTGGCGCAGTCCCGTGGGGCCAGGGCTGCCACGAGACTCGGGCTCTAAATTTCGCCGGCTTCCCAGCCCCCTGCTTCCGGGGTCCTGTCCCTCTGTGCCTCCCTCTTGGGAATCCTGAGTTCCGTGGCAACGCCTCCGCCTCACGCCCCGGCGCAAACGGTGCATTTCTGCATTTCGGACAAGCCTCGAAGCGAGAGAGACCTGCATGACCCAACTGAGGACAGCGCCATCCTTGGGCGCTCCATCAGCCTGAAATGACGGAGGCGCCCGCCCTGCCCCCACCTGCCCTGATACTCTGCTCCGGGAACGCTCCCGTGCGCCGGCGCCCTCTGGTGGGCCGCGTCGTTTCCTCGGGTTTTCAGGTGGCCGCAGCATGCCCTGGGCAAGAATGGTCCCTAGGCCACGGAGATCCGGGCGGTCCGCAGGGTTGCCCAACGCCGGCCAATTCTCATGAGCGTTCTGCCCTAACCGATCCCGGTTTGGGCAGAACGCTCATGAGAATTGGCCGGAAAATGCGCGGCGAACTTGCTTCGGGCGCAGCTATTCCGCAGTTCAGCCCCCCGGGGCTTGTCCTGGCATCGCGAGCGCTCACGCACGAACCTCGCCAGGAAGCCCTCTGCGAGGCAGGCTGAGGCGAGGCCGACGCCTCCTGCTCCTCGGCGCTGGTGTCCCCTACTTAGCGCCGTCCCATGGGGCCAGGGCTGCCCTGAGACTCGGGCTTGATATTTCACCTGCGTCCCAGCCTTGGGCTTCTGGGGTCGTGTCCCTCTGTGCCTCCATCTGGGGAATCCTGAGTCCCTCGGCCACGCCTAGCCCTCCCATTCCGGGCCCAATGGTGCATATCGGCGCTTCGGTCAAGCCTCGGACTGAGAGAAACCTCAATGAACAAAATGCGGACAGCCCCATCCTTGGGTGCCCCATCAGCCCGAAAAGACGGAGGCGCATGCCCTTCCGCCACTCGTCCATCAACTCTGCTCTGGGATCGTTCCCCTGCGCCGGCGCCCCCTGGTGGGCACCGGCGATTCCGGCATTTTCCGGGGGCCGCAGCATGCCCTGGGAGAGAAGGGGCTCTGGGCCACGGAGTGCAGTGAGGTCTGCAGGAATTCCCTATTCCGGTCCATTCTCACGAGCATTCTGCCCAAACCGAACCTGTTTGGGCAGAACGCTCGAGAGAATTGGCAGGAAAACGCACGGCGAACTCGCTTCGGGTGCCGCACTTCTGCACAGCCTACCCCCGGGACTGCCGTGACATGGCGAGCCATCGCGCGCCAACCCCGCCAGGAAGCCCTCCGGGAGGCAGGCTGTGGCGAGGCCGACGCCTCCTGCTAATCCTCCTGCGGGAGTCCTCTCCCTGGCGCTGTTCCATGAGGCTTGGCCCGCCACGAAGCCCAGTTTCGCAGTCTTGCCTGCTACCCGGCCGTCTGCTTCTGGGTTCCTGTCCCTCGGTGCCTCCATCTGGGGAAACCTGAGTCCCGGGTCCACGCCTCCCCCTTCCACACCTGTGCCAACGGTGCCTTTCGGCGCTTCGGACAACCTCAGAGCAGGAGAAACCTGCGTGCCCCCACTGAGGTCAGCCCCATCCTTTGGCACACGATCCTCCCCAAAGTGGGAAATGTAGGCCCGGCCGCCACCCGTCCTTCACCTCTGCTCCGGGAATGATCCCCAGTGCCGGGGCGCCCGGGTGGGCCGCGACGTTTTCGCGCATTTTCCGGGCGGCCGCCCCAAGCTCAGGGCTAGTAACGGCCCTGGGCCATTGAGAGCAGGGCGTTCCGCAGGGCTGCCCAATGCCAGCCAATTCCCACGAGGGTTCTGCCCAAACTGATCCCGTGAGAATTGGCCGGAAAACGCCATGCGAACTCGTTTCGGGTGTCACACGTCTGCAGGGCCGCCCCCCAGGGCCTGGCCTGGCCCGGCATCGCGAGAGCTCTCTCACGAACCCCGCCAAGGAGCCCTCCGCGCGGCAGACTTCCACGAGGCGGATGCCTACTGCTTCTCGGCCGGCGGGGGTCCCCTAATTGGTACAGTCTCCTGGGGCTAGGGCTGCACCAGGACTCGGGATCGAAATTTCGCCGGCTTCCCAGCCTTCCGCTTCTGGGTTCCTGTCCCTCTGTGCCTCCCTCTTGGGAAATCTGAGTTCCGTGGCAACGCCTCCGCCTCATGACCCGTGGCACACGGTGCATTCCGGCGCTTTGGACAAGCCTCAAATCGAGAGAAACCTGCATGACCCCGAAAAGCTGGGCTTTTTGCTCTGACATTCAGGCGGACTCGGGGACTAAGCCAGTGCCTTCCCAATAGGAAAGGAGAGGCGACAGGATCACTGCACAGCGCCCATGCACTGGGTTGGGGAGCTGTGGGGAGTTTCCCCAATTCTTCCCCGACACACCCCCAAAAATGCCACATCTTGGAGGAAGATGGCATCTGACTGCCCTTTCTTCCAGGGAGCTGTATCTGCGAGTTCCGGGTATGGCGCCTGGTGGCAAGCCCACGTCTGCCCTAGGGACAGGTGGCTTTGGAGATGCTGTCCCCTTGGGACAAGAGCCACAGAACAGGCCTGCCTTCTACCCAGACTACTTCCTCAGAGTGGAGTATGTGCGCCTGCCCTAGCCGTCGCCTCGTGTCTTCCTAAAGCCAGGCTTCCATCTCTACGCACAGTAGCGGTAGACTCTTGTCTTGCCACCGTCCCGCTGTTCTTCCCAGGGCAGGCTCTCCTGCTTTGCGACTGTTTCCGGACAACAAGGCCAACGGCTCCTTCTCTTCTCCCGGGGAGGCGTTCTGCTACTTCCCCAAACTTGCTCCTGGGGAGTACGGTGACAGCCGTGTCCCTAGCCTTAAGGCCCTTTCCAGATGTGCATCCACGCTTCTCTCGCAGGCAGTGGGGATGCTAGGGCCAAGAGAACTTCACTCCATGCGGGTTTCTTCCACCTTGCTGCGGAGAATAGCTCAGGCAAGCAGCAGCAGCATCCCACAAAGCGACTCACATTTCTCAACGAATGCTGTGCTTTCACAGAAGAGGAGCCTGGGCAAAGACGCTTTGGCTGAATGCTGGTTTCTCCCACCTTCAGACTTGGCCTAGGCAAGCACGAGCAGCAGCCCGCAGAACCGACCTTGATTTCTCAGCAAACGGAGAGGGTGACACTTGTCTTCCCACCCGCCCGCTATTGATGCCTATGCAGGCTCTCCTGTTTCATGACTTATCCTTAAGGCTGTTTCCACAGGCGCAACCACGCTTCTCTCTCAGGTAGAGGGGATGCCCAGGCAAAGAGGATTTCGCTCCATGTGGGTTTATTACACCGAGCTTCGGAGACTATGTTCAGGCAAGCGGCATCCGCATCACACAAAACCGACTCTGATTTCCCAATGAATGCTGTGCTTTCCTCAAGGGATGCCCAGGCAAAGAGGCTTTCGCTCTATGTGGGATTCCACCACCGTGCTGCCAATACTAGGCTAAAGCAAGCAGCAACAGCAGCCCACAGAAACGAATCTTTTGTGAGAAGTGACATTCCGCATGAAGGAGTTTCCCTTAAACAGAACTTGCTATAGTCCACGGATAGATGTCGGAGACTGGAAAGCTATATGTGCCTATTGCGGTTACCACAGAGTCAATCCCAAAAGCTTCCTTCTTAAACAGACGTAACACTGCAGTGAATCCCTCCTAAAGCACACTGCCCTCTCAGTGTTGGAAGCGTTTTAGACACAGAAACTAAGTGCGGATCACCACTGGTGGTGAACATCCTATATGTTTTTGGCAGGCTTAAACTCCACAGCCTTCCCTTTACTCACAGTACCTAATGTGCCCCTAGTCCATCCCTGTTCTATCTTCATTGCTAAAGGATAAACACTGTTATGAATGAGTACGCACTTGAAGTATGTTCCCTGAGCAGATACCTTCCTCCGCATCACCTCTAAGTGGCCTGTATGAGACACTTCATGATTGCTACCCATACACGTCCTTGAGTTTCCAACTGAGCACGGACGCATCCCATTCGTGAGAAGTTACTGTAGCTCTGTTCCCTCATATATTGGAAGTGTTTTGAGAAGAGGTAGACACTGTGGAACATCCCCGGTGTTGAACTTCCACTATGCATCATAGAGGCCTAAGTGCTTATCCCTGTACTTCACACACGGGTTGCAACTTTCTATCTGCTCCGTCCTTGTTCTATCTTCTTTCCTCCACTGGAAAGACACTGTGAGAAGTGACATTCCGCATGAAGGAGTTTCCCTTAAACAGAACTTGCTATAGTCCAACGGATAGACGTCGGAGACTGGAAAGCTATGTGCGCCTATTGCAGTTACCATAGAATCAGTTCCAAAAGCTTCCTTCTTTAACATGTAACACTGCAGTGAATCCCTCCTAAAGCACACTTCCCTCTCAGTGTCGGAAGCGTTTTAGATGCAGAAACTAAGTGCGGATCACCACTAGTGGTGAAAATCCAATAAGTGTTTGGCAGGCTTAGGCGCCATAGCCTGACCTTTACTCACAGTACCTAATTGCCCCTAGACCGTCCGTGTTCTAACTTCATTCCTCCAAGGAAAAACACTGTTATGAAAGAGTACACACCTGAATTAGGTTCCCTGAGCAGATACCTTCCTACCCATCACCTCTAAGGGGCCTGTCTGAGACACTTCATGGTTGCTACCCAGACACGTCCTACAGTTTCCAACTGAGCACAGATGCATCCCTGTCGTGAAAACTTACTGTAGTACAGTTCCATCATAAATTGGAAGTGTTTTGAGAATAATTGACACTGTGGAACTTCCCGGGTTTTGATCTTCCCGTATGCATCATAGAGGTTTAAGTGCCTTACCCTGTACTTCACTCATGGTTTGCAACGTTTTCTCTGCTCCGTCCTTTTTCAATCTTCTTTCCTCCACTGGAAAGGCACTGTGAGAAGTGACATTCTGCATGAAGGAGTTTCCCTTAAACAGAGCTTGCTATAGTCCAACGGATAGACATTGGAGAATGGAAAGCTATGTGCTCCTATTGCGGTTACCACAAAGTAAGTCCCAAAGGTTCCTGAGTAACAGACGTAACACTGCCGTGTATCCCTCCTAAAGCACACTTCCCTCTCAGGGTAGGAAGCGTTTTAGACGTAGAACCTAAGTACGGATCACCATTGGTGGTGAACATCCAATATGTGTTTGGCAGGCTTAAGCGCCATAGCCTGCCCTTTACTCACAGCACCTAACGTGTCCCTAGTCCATCCCTGTTCTATATTCATCCTCAAAGGAGAAACACTGTTATGACGGATTACGAAACTGAAGTAGGTTCCCTGAGCAGATACCTTCCTTCGCATCCCCTCTAAGGGGCCTGTATGAGACACTTCATGATTGCTACCCAGACACGTCTTACAGTTTCAACTGAGCACAGACGCATCCCTGTCGTGAGAACTTACTGTAGAACAGTTCCCTCATATATTGGAAGTGTTTTGAGAAGAGGTAGACACTGTGGAAAATCCCCGGTGTTGTAATTCCAGTATGCATCATAGAGGCCTAAGTGCCTTACCCTGTACTTCACTCATAGGTTGCAACGTTCTTTCTGTCCGTCCTTGTTCTATCTTCTTTCCTCCAGTGGTAAGACACTGTGAGAAGTGACATTCCGCATGAAGGAGTTTCCCTTAAACAGAACTTGCTATAGTCCAACGGTGAGACGTCTGTGAATGGAAAGCTATGTGCGCCAATTGCGGTTACCACAGAGTTAGTCCCAAAAGCTTCCTTCTTTAAGACACGTAACACTGCAGTGAATCTCTCAAAAGTACACTTCCCTCTCAGTGTTGGAAGCGTTTTAGACGCAGAAACAAAGTGCGGATCACCACTGGTGGTGAACATCCAATATGTGTTTGGCAGGCTTAAGCGCCATAGCCTGCCCTTTACTCACAGTACCTAATGTGCCCCTAGTCCATTCCTGTTCTATCTTCATTGCTCAAAGTAGAAAAGCTGCTATGAATGAGTAGGCAATGTAGTCGGTTACAGAAGCAGTTACCTTCCTTCGCATCCCCTCTAAGGGGCCTGTATGAGACATTTCATGATTGCTACCCAGACACGTCCTAGAGTTTCCAACTGAGCACAGACCCATCATGTCGTGAGAACTTACTTTAGAACAGTTCCCTCATGTATTGGAAGTATTTTGAGAAGAGGTAGACACAGTGGATCTTCTCCGGTGTTGAACTTCCAGTATTCATCGTAGAGGCCGAAGTGGTTTACCCTGTATTTCACTCACGGTTTGCAACGTTCTGTCTGTCCGTCCTTGTTCTATCTTCTTTCCTCCAGTAAAAAGACACTGTGAGAATTGACATTACGCATGAAGAAGTTTCCCTTAAACAGAACTTCCTATAGTCTAACGGTTAGACGTCGGAGACTGGAAAGGTATGTGCGCCTAATGCGGTTACCACAGAGTCAGTCCCAAAAGCTTCCTTCTTCAACAGACATAACACTGCAGTAAATCCCTCCTAAAGCACACTAACCTCTCAGTGTTGGAAGCGTTTTAGACACAGAGACTAAGTGCGGATCATCACTGGTGGTGAACATCCAATATATGTTTGGCCGGCTAAGCGCCATAGCCAGCCCTTTACTCACAGTACCTAATGTGCCCGTAGTCCGTTCCTGTTCTATCTTCATCCTCAAAGGAGAAACACTGTTATGAATGAGTACGCACCTGAAGTAGGTTCCCAGAGCAGATACCTTCCTACGCATCCCTTCTAAGGTGCCTGTATGAAACACTTCATGATTGCTACCCAGACACATCCTAGAGTTTTCAACTGAGCACAGATGCATCCCTGTCATGAGAATTACTGTAGCACATTTCCCTCATATATTGGAAGGATTTTGAGAAGAGGTAGACACTGTGGAACATCACCGGTGTTGTAGATCCGGTATGCATCATAGAGGCCTACGTGCCTTACCCTGTATTCACTCTGGGTGGCAACATATTCTCTGCTCCGTCCTTTTTCTATCTTCTTTCCTCCAGTTTTAAGACACTGTTAGAAGTGACATTCCGCATGAAGGAGTTTCCCTTAAACAGAACTTTGCTATAGTCCAACGGATAGACGTCTGAGACTGGAAAGCTATGTGCGCCTAATGCGGTTACCACAGAGTCAGTCCCAAAAGCTTCCTTCTTTAACAGACGTAACACTGCACTGAATCCCAACTAAAGCACACTTTCCGCTCAGTGTAGGAAGCATTTTAGACCCAGAAAATAAGTGCGGACACCACTGGTGTTGAACATCCAATATGTGTTTGGCAGGGTTAAGCGCCATAGCCTGTGCTTTACACACAGTACGTAGTGTGCTCCTAGTCCGTCCGTGTTCTACCTTCATTCATCTAAGGTATAGGACTCTTATGAATGAGTTCGCACCTGAGGTAGGTTTCCTGAGCAGATACCTTCCTACGCATCCCCTCTAAGAGGCCTGTATCAGAAAATCATGATTGCTACCCAGACACGTACTACACTTTCCAAGTGAGAACAGACACTTCCTTGTCGTGAGAACTTACTGTAGCACAGTTCCTTCATATATTGGAAGTATTTTGAGAAGTGGTAGACACTGTGGAATATCCCAGGTGTTGAACTTACAGTATGCATCATAGAGGCCTAAGTGCCTTACCCTGTACTTCACCTACGGGTTGTAATATTCTCTCCGCTCCGTCCTTGTTCTATCTTCTTTCCTCCACTGGAAAGACACTGTGAGAAGTGACATTCCTCATGAAGGAGTTTCCTTAAAAAGAATTTGCTATAGTCCAACGGATAGACGTCGGAGACTGGAAAGCTATGTGCGCCTATTGCGGTTACCACAGAGTCAGTCCCAAAAGCTTCCTTCTTTAACAGACGTAACACTGCAGTGAATCCCTCCTAAAGCACACTTACCTCTCAGTGTTGGAAGCGTTTTAGATGCAGAAACAAAGGTCGGATCACCACTGGTGGTGGACATCCAATATGTGTTTGGCAGCCTTAAGCTCCATAGCCTGCCCTTTACTCACAGTACCTAATGGGCCCGTAGTCCTTCCCTGTTCTATCTTCATTCCTCAACGGAGAAACACAGTTATGAATGAGTACGCTCCTGAAGTAGGTTTCCTGAGCAGATACCTTCCTCTGCATCCCCTCTAAGAGGCCTTTATCAGACACTTCATGATTGCTAGCCAGACACGTTCTAAACTTTCCAACTGAGCACAGACGCATCCCAGTCATGAGAACTTACTGTAGCACAGTTCCCTCATATATTGGAGGTGTTTTGAGAAGTGGAAGACACTGTGGACCATCCTAGGTGTTGAACTTCTAGTATGATCATAGAGGCCTAAGTGCCTTACCCTGTAATTCACTCACGGTTTGCAACTTTCTCTCTGTCCGTCATTGTCTATCATCTTTCCTGCACTGGAAAGATACTGTGAGAAGTGACATTCCACATGAAGGAGTTTCCCTTAAACAGAACTTGCTATAGTCCAACGGTTAGACGTCTGTGATTGGAAAGCAATGTGCGTCTATTGCGGTTACCACAGAGTCAGTCCCAAAAGCTTCCTTCTTAAACAGACGTAACACTGCAGCGAATCCCTCCTAAATCACACTTCCCTCTCTGTGTTGGAAGCGTTTTAGACGAGGAAACTAAGTACGGATCACCACTGGTGGTGAACATCCAATATATGTTTGGCAGGCTTAAGCACCATAGCCTGCCCTTTACTCACAGTACCTAATGAGCCCTTAGTCCGTCCGTGTTCTATCTTCATTCCTTCAAGGAGAAGCACTGTTATGAATGAGTACCCACCTGAAGTAGGCTCCCTGAGCAGAAAACTTCCTACGTTGCGCCTCTAAGGGGCCTGTATCAGACACTTCATGATTGCTACCCAGACACATCCTAGAGTTTTCAACTGAGCACAGATGCATCGGTGTCGTGAGATCATACTGTAGAACAGTTCCCTCATATATTGGAAGTATTTTGAGAAGAGCTAGACACTGTGGAAGATCTCGGGTGTTGAACATCCAGTATGCATCATAGAGGCCTAAATGCCTTACCCTGTACATCACTCACGGTTTGCAACGTTCTCTATGTCCTTCCTTGTTCTATCTTCTTTCCTCCACTTGAAAGACACTGTGAGAAGTGACATTACGCATGAAGGAGTTTCCCTTAAACAGAACTTGCTATAGTCCAACGGTTAGACGTCTGTGATTGGAAAACTATGTGCGTCTATTGCGGTTACCACAGAGTCAGTCCCAAAAGCTTCCTTCTTTAACAGACGTAACACTCCTGTGAATCCCTCCTAAAGCACACTTCCCTCTCAGTGTTGAAAGCGTTTTCGACGCAGAAACTAAGTGCGGATCACCACTGGTGGTGAACATCCAATATGTGTTTGGCAGGCTTAAGCTCCATAGCCTGGCCTTTACTCACAGTACCTAATGTGCCCCTAATCCGTCCCTGTTCTATCTTCATCCTGCAAGGAGAAGCACTGTTATGAATGAGAACTCAACTGAAGTAGGTTCCCTGAACATATACCTTCCTCCGCATCGCCTCTAAGGGGCTTGTATCAGACACTTTATGATTGCTACCCAGACATGTTCTACACTTTCCATCTGAGCACAGACGCTTCCCTGTCGTGAGAACGTAGTGTAGCACAGTTCCCTCAAATTGGAAGTGTTTTGAGAAGTAGTAGACACTGTGGAACATCCCAGGTATTGAACTTCCAGTATGCATCATAAAGGCCTAAGTGCCTTACTCTGTACTTCACGTACGGGTTGTAAAATTCTCTCTGCTCCGTGCTCGTTCTATCTTTTTTCCTACATTGGAAGAGACTGTGAGAAGTGACATTCCGCATGAATGAGTTTCCCTTAAACAGAACTTGCTATAATCCAACGGTTAGACGTCTTTGAATGAAAAGCTATGTGCGCCTATTGCGGTTACCACAGAGTCAGCCCCAAAAGTTCCTTCTATAACAGACGTAACACTACTGTGAATCCCTCCTAAAGCACACTTCCATCTCAGTGTTGGAAGCGTTTTAGACGCAGAAACTAAGTGCGGATCACCACTGGTGGTGAACATCCAATATGTGTTTGGCAGGCTTAAGCGCCATAGCCTGCCCTTTACTCACAGAACCTAATGTGCCCCTAGTCCGTCCGTGTTCTACCTTCATTCCTCCAAGGAGAAGCACTGTTATGAATGAGTACGCACCTGAAGTTGGTTCCCTGAGCAGATACCTTCCTACGTATCCCCTCTAAAGGGCCTGTTTCAGAGACTTCATGATTGCTACCCAGACACATCCTAAAGTTTTCAACTGAGCACAGATGCATCCGTGTCTTGAGAACTTACTGTAACACAGTGCCATCATATATTGGAAGTGTTCTGAGACGAGCTAGACACTGTGGAACTTCTGCGGTGTTGTAATTCCAGTATGCATCATAGAGGCCTATGTGCCTTACCCTGAACTTCACTCACGGATTGCAACGTTCTCTCTGTCCGTCCTTGTTCTATCTTCTTTCCTCCACTGGAAAGACACTGTGAGAAGTGACATTCCGCATGAAGGAGTTTTCCTTAAACAGAACTTGCTATAGTCCAACGGTTAGACGTCTGTGATTGGAAAGCTATGTGCGCCTATTGCGGTTATCACATAGTAAGTCACAAAAGCTTCCTTCTTTAACAGACGTAACACTGCTGTGAATCCCTCTTAAAGCACACTTCCAGCTCAGTGTTGGAAGCGTTTTAGATGCAGAAACAAAGTGCTGATCACCACTGGTGGTGGACATCCAATATGTGTTTTGCAGGCTTAAGCGCCATAGCCCGCCCTTTACTCACAGTACCTAATGTTCCCTAGTCCGTCCCTGTTCTATTTTCATCCTCAAAGGAGAAACACTGTTATGAATGAGTTCGAAACTTAAGTAGGTTCCCTGAGCAGATACCTTCCTCTGCATCCTCTCTAAAGGGCCTGTATCAGACACTTCATGATTGCTACCCAGACACGTCCTACACTTTCCATCTGAGCACACGCTTCCCTGTCGTGAGAACGTACTGTAGCACAGTTCCCTCATATATTGGAAGTGTTTTGAGAAGAGGTAAACACTGTATAACATCCCAGGTGTTGAACTTCCAGTATGCATCATGGAGGCCTAAGTGCCTTACTCTGTACTTCACGTACGGGTTGTAACATTCTCTCTGTTCCGTACTTGTTCTATATTTTTTCCTGCACCGGAGAGACACTGTGAAGTGTCACATTACGAATGAAGGAATTTCCCTTAAACAGAACTTGCTTTAATCCAATGGTTAGACGTCTGTGAATGGAAAGCTATGTGCGCCTATTGCCGTTACAACAGAGTCAGTCCTTAAAGCTTCCTTCTTTATCAGACGTAACACTGCAGTGAATCCCTCATAAAGCACACTTCCCTCTCAGTGTTGGAAGCTTTTTAAACGCCGAATCTATGTGCGGATCACCACTGGTGGTGAACATCAATAAGTGTTTGGCAGGTTTAAGCGCCATAGCCTGCCCTTTACTCACAGTACCTAATGTGCCCCTAGTCCGTCCCTGTTCTATCTTCATATTCAAAGGAGAAACACTGTTATGAATGAGTACGCACTTGAAGTATGTTCCCTGAGCAGATACCTTCCTCCGCATCCTCTCGAAAGGGCTGGTATCATACACTACATGATTGCTACCCAGACACGTCCTACACTTTCCAACTGAGCACAGACCCATCCCTGTCGTGAGAACTTACTGTAGCACAGTTCCCTCATATATTGGAAGTGTTTTGAGAAGTGGTAGACACTGTGGAACATCCCAGGTGCTGAACTTCCAGTATGCCTCATAGAGGCCTAAGTGCCTTACCCTGTACTTCACTCACGGTTTGCAACGTTATCTCTGTCTGCCCTTGTTCTATCTCTTTCCTCCACTGGAAAGATACTGTGAGAAGTGAGATTCCGCATGAAGAAGTTTCCCTTAAACAGAACTTGCAATAGTCCAACGGTTAGATGTCTGTGAATGGAAAGCTATGTGCGCCTATTGCTGTTACCACAGAGTCAGTCACAAAAGCTTCCTACTTTAACAGACGTAGCACTGCAGTGAATCCCACCTAAAGTACACTTCCCTTTCAGTGTTGGAAGCGTTTTAAATGCAGAAACAAAGTGCGGATCACCACTAGTGGTGAACAACCAATATGTGTTTTGTAGGCTTAAACGCCATAGCCTGCCCTTTACTCAAAGTACTTAATGTGCCTCTAGTCCGTCCCTGTTCTATCTTCATTCCTCAAAGGAGAAACACTGTTATGAATGAGTTCGCCACGGAAGTAGGTTCCCTTGGCAGATACCTTCCTAGGCATCCCCTCTAAGTGGCCTGTATGAGACACTATATGATTGCTACCCTCACTCGTCCTACAGTTTCCTACTGAGCTCAGACGCATCCCTGACGTGAGAACTTACTGTAGCACAGTTCCCTCATATATTGGAAGTGTTTTGTAAGAGGTAGACACTGTGGAACTTCCCCGGTGTTGAAATTCCAGTATGCATGAAAGAGGCCTAAGTGTCTTACCCTGTACTTCACTCAAAGGTGGCAACTTTCTCTCTGCTCCGTCCTTGTTCTATCTTCTTTCCTCCACTGGAAAGACACTGTGAGAAGTGACATTCCGCCTGAAGGAGTTTCCCTTAAACAGAACGTGCTATAGTCCAACAGATAGACGTCGGAGACTGGAAAGCTAAGTGCGCCTATTGCGGTTACCACAGAGTCAGTCCCAAAAGCTTCCTTCTTTAACAGACGTAACACTGCAGTGAATTCTTCCTAAAGCACACTTCCCTCTCACTGTTGGAATTGTTTTGGACGCAGTAACTAAGTGCGGATCACCACTGGTGGTGAATATCCAATATGTGTTTGGCAGGCTTAAGCGCCATAGCCTGCCCTTTACTCAAAGTACCTAATGTGCTCGTAGTACGTCCCTGTTCTATCTTCATTCCTATAAGGAGAAACACTGTTATGAATGAGTAGGCATCTGAAGTAGGTTCCCTGATAGATACCTTCCTACGCATCCCCTCTAAGGGGCCTTTATGAGACACTTAATGATTGCTACGCAGACACGTCCTAGGATATCCAATTAGCCTAGAAGCATCCCTCTCCTGAGAACTTACTGCAGTACAGTTCTCTCATATATTGGAAGTGTTTTAAGAAATGGTAGACACTGTGGAACATCCCAGGTGTTGAACTTCCAGTATGCATCATTGAGGCCTAAGTGCCTTACCCTGTAATTCACTCATAGGTTGCAACGTTCTCTCAGCTCCGTCCTTGTTTTATCTTCTTTCCTCCAGTGGAAAGACACTGTGAGAAGTGACATTCCGCCTGAAGTGTTTCCCTTAAACAGAACATGCTATAGTCTAACGGTTAGACGTCTGTGAATTGAAAGCTATGTGCGCCTATTGCGGTTACCACAGAGTCAGTCCCAAAAGCTTCCTTCTTTAAGACGTAACACTGAAGTGAATCTCTCCTAAAGCACTCTTCCCTCTCAGTGTTGGAAGCGTTTTAGACACAGAATCTAAGTGCGTATCACCACTGGTGTGAACATCCAATATGTGTTTGGCAGGCTTAAGCGCCATAGCCTGCCCTTTACTCATGTACCTAATGTGCCCTTAGTCCGTCCCTGTTCTATCTTTATTCCTCAAAGGAGAAACACTGTTATGAATGATTACGCACTTGAAGTAGGTTCCCTGAGCAGATATCTTCCTACGCATCCCCTCTAAGTGGCTTGTATGAGACACTTGATATTTGCTACCCAGAAACGTCCTAGAGTTTCCAACTGAGCAGAGACACATCCCTGTCATGTGAATATACTGTATCACAGGTCCCTCATATATTGGAAGTGTTTGCGAAGAGGTAGACACTGTGGATCATCCCAGGTGTTGAACTTCCTGTATGCGTCATAGAGGCAAAAATGCCTTACTCTGTACTTCACTCAAAGGTGGCAACTTTTTCTCTGCTCTTTCCTTTGTCTATATTCTTTCTTCCAGTGGAAAGACACTGTGAGAAATGACATTCCGCATGAAGGAGTTTCCCTTAAAGGGAACGTGCTATAGTCCAACGGATAGACGTCGGAGACTGGAAAGCTATGTGCGCCTATTGCGGTTACCACAGAGTCTTTCCCAAAAGCTTCCTTTTTTAACAGACGTAACACTGCTGTGAATCCCTCCTAAAGCACACTTCCCTCTCAGTGTTGGAAGCGTTTTAGACGCAGGAACTACGTGCGGATCACCACTGGTGGTGAACATGCAATATGTGTTTGGCAGGCTTAAGCACCATAGCCTGCCCTTTACTCAGTACCTAATGTGCCCCTAGTCCGACCCTGTTCTATCTAAACTCCTCAAAGGAGAAACACTGCTATGAATGAGTACGTACCTGAAGTAGGTTCCCTGAGCTGATACCTTCCTACGCATCCCCTCTAAGGGGCCTGTATGAGACACTTCATGAATGCTACCCAGACACGTCTTAGAGTTTCCAACTGAGCCTAGACGCATCCCTGTCATGAGAACTTACTGTAGCACAGCTCCCTCATATATTGGAAGTGTTTCGAGAAGTGGTAGACACTGTTGAACATCTCCGGTGTTGAACTTCCAGCATGCATCATAGAGGCCTAAGTTCCTTACCCTGTACTTGACTCAAAGGTGGCAACATTTTCTCTGCTCCATCCTTGTTCTATCTTCTTTCCTCCTTTGGAAAGATACTGTGGGAAGTGACATTCCGCATGAAGTAGTTTCCCTTAAACAGAACTGCTATAGTCCAACGGGTAGACGTCTGTGAATGGAAAGGTATGTGCGCCTATTGCGGTTACCAAAGAGTCAGTCCCAAAAGCTTCCTTCTTTAACAGACGTAACTCTGCACTGAAATCCACCTAAAGCACACTTCCCTCTCAGGGTTGGAAGATTTTTAGACACAGAAACCAAGTGCGGATCATCACTGGTGGTGAACATCCAATATGTGTTTGGCAGGCTTAAGCGCCATAGCCTGCCCTTTACTCACATTACCTAAAGTGCCCCTAGTCCGTCCCTGTTCTATCTTCCTTCCTCAAAGGAGAAACGCTGTTATGAATGAGTACGCACCTGTAGTACGTTCCCTGAGCCGATACCTTCCTTCGCATCCCCTCTAAGAGGCCTGTATGAGACATTTCATGATGGCTACCGAGACACGTCCTAGAGTTTCCAACTGAGCACAGACTCATCCCTGTTGTGAGAACTTACTGTAGCACACTTCCCTCATATATTGGAAGGGTTTTGATAAGAGGCAGACACTGTGGAACATCCCCGGTTTTGAACTTCCACTATGCATCATAGAGGCCTATGTGCCTTACCCTGTACTTCACTCACGGGTTGCAACGTTCTCTCTGTCCGTCCTTGTTCTATCTTCTTTCCTCCACTGGAAAGACACTGTGAGAAGTGACATTTCGCAGGCGAACTCGTTTTGGGTGTCACACGTCTGCAGGGCCGTCCGCCAGGGCTTGGCCTGGCCCTGCATTGCGAGAGTTCTCTTACGAACCCCACCACGGAGCCCTCCGCCCGGCAGATTTCGGCGAGGCCAATGCCTCCTGCTTCTCGGCCGGCGGTTGTCCCTATTTGGCGCAGTCCCATGGGGCCAGGGTTGTCCTGAGACTCTGGCTGATAATTTCACCGGTTTCCCAGCCTTTCGATTCCGGGGTGCTGTCCCTCTGTGCCTCCCTCTTGGGACTCCTGATTTCCGTGGAAACGCCTCCGCCTCACGCCCCGGCGAAAACGGCACATTTCGGCGCTTCGGACAAGCCTCGAATTGAGAGCAACCTGCATGACCCAACTGAGGACAGCCCCATCTTTGGCGCCCCATGAACCAGAAAAGTCGGAGGCGCATGCCTTGCCCCCACCCGCCGCTCAACTCTGCTCTAAGAACTCTCCCCGGGGCCTGCGCCACCTGGTGGGCCACGTCGTTTCCTCGTGTTTTCAAGGTGGCCGCAGTATGCACTGGGCGAGAATGGGCCCTGAGCCACGGAGAGCCGGGCGGTCCGCAGGGTTGCCCAACGCTGGCCAATTCTCACGAGCCTTCTGCCTAACCGATCCCGGTTTGGGCAGAACGCTCGTGAGAATTGGCCGGAAAAAGCGCGGGGAACTCGCTTTGGGCGCAGCTCTTCCACAGGTCACCCTCCGTGGCTTGTCCTGGCATCGCGAGCGCTCGCGCACGAACCTCGCCAGGAAGCCGTCCGTGAGGCAGGCTGAGGCAAGGCCGATGCCTCCTGCTCCTCGGCGCTGGTGTCTCCTACTTAGCGCCATCCCATGGGGCTGGGCTGCATACAGACTCAGTCTTGATATTTCACCTGTGTCCCAGCCTTCGGCTTCCGGGGTCGTGTCCCTCTGTGCCTCCATCTGGGGAATCCTGAGACCCTCGGCCACGCCTAGCCCTCCCATCCCGGCCCCAATGGTGCATATTGGCGCTTCGGTCAAGCCTCGGATAGAGAGAAACCTCAATGAACAAAATGCGGACAGCCCCATCATTGGGTGCCCCATCAGCCCGAAAAGACGGAGGCGCATGCCCTTCCGCCACTCGTCCATCAACTCTGCTCTGGGATCGTTCCCCTGCGCCGGCGCACACTGGTGGTCCCCGGCGATTCCGGCATTTTCCGGGGGCCGCAGCATGCCCTGGGAGAGAAGGGGCCCTGGGCCATGGAGAGCAGGGAGGTCCGCAACTGCCCTACGCCGGCCAATTCTCACGAGCGTTCTGCCCAAACCGATCCTGTTTGGGCAGAACGCTCGTGAAAATTGGCAGGAAAAGGCCCGGCGAACTGGCTTCGGGTGCAGCACTTCTGCACGGCTGCCCCCCCGGACCAGGAGTGCCATTGCGAGCCATCGCCACCAACCCCGCCAGGAAGCCCTCCGCGAGGCAGGCTGTGGCGAGGCTGACGCCTCCTGCTAATCCTCCTGCGGGGGTCCTCTCCCTGTCTCTGTTCCATGAGGCCTGGCCCGCCACGAAGCCCGGCCTCGCAGTCTCGCCTGCTACCCGGCCGTCTGCTTCTGGATTCCTGTCCCTCGGTGCCTCCATCTGGGGACCCCTGAGTCCCGGGGCCACGCCTCCCCCTCCCACACCGGCGCCAACGGTGCGTTCGGCGCTTCGGACAACCTAAGAGTGAGAGAAATCTGCGTGCCCGCACTGAGGTCAACCCCATCCTCGGGCACATGATCCTCCCTAAAGTCGGAAACGTAGGCCCGGCCTCCACCCGTCCTTCAACTCTGCTCCGGAAACGCTCCCCAGCGCCAGGGCGCCCGGGTGGGCCGCGACGTTTTCGCGCATTTTCCGGGCGGCCGCCCCAAGCTCGGGGTGAGTAACGGCCCTGGGCCATGGAGAGCAGGGCGTTCCGCAGGGCTGCCCAACGTCGGCCAAATCCCACGAGTGTTCTGCCCAAACCGTTCCCGTGAGAATTGGCCGGAAAATGACATGCAAACTCGTTTCGGGTGCGACACGTCTGTAGGGCCGCCCCCCAGGGCCTGGCCTTGCCCGGCATCGTGAGAGCTCGCTCACGAACCCCGCCAAGGAGCCCTCCGCGGGGCAGACTTCGTCGAGGCCAATGCCTACTGCTACTCGGCCGGCGGGGGGCCTTACTTGGCACAGTCCCATGGGGCCAGGGCTGTCCCGAGACTCAGGCTAGAAATTTCGCCGGCTTCCAGCCTTCCGCTTCCGGGGTGCTGTCCCTCTGTGCCTCCCTCATGAGAATCCTGAGTTCCGTGGCAACGCCTCCGCCTCACACCCCGGCACAAACGGTGCATCTCGGCATTTCGGACAGGCGGCAAAGCGAGACAGACCTGCATGACCCAACTGAGTACAGCGCCATCCTTGGGCGCTCCATCAGCCTGAAAAGACGGAGGCGCATGCCCTGCCCCCACCCGCCCTGATACTCTGCTCTGGGAACGCTCCCGTGCGCCGGCGCCCTCTGGTGGGCCGCGTCGTTTCCTCGGGTTTTCAGGGGGCCGCAGCGTGCCCTGGGCAAGAAGGGTCCCTGGGCCACGGAGAGCCGGGCGTTCCGCAGGGTTGCCCAATGCCGGCCAATTCTCACGTGCGTTCTGCCCTAACCGATCCCGGTTTGGGCAGAACGCTCGTGAGAATTGGCCAGAAAACGCGCGGTGAACTCGCTTCGGGTGCAGCTCTTCCGCAGGTCAGCCCCCCGGGGTTGTCCTGGCATCGCGAGCTCTCGCGCACGAACCTCGCCAGGAAGCCCTCCGTGAGGCAGGCTGAGCCAAGCCCGACGCCTCCTGCTCCTCGGCACTGGTGTCCCCTACTTAGCGCCGTCCTATGGGGCCAGGGCTGCCACGAGACTCGGGCTTGATATTTCACCTGCGTCCCAGCCTTCGGCTTCCGGGGTCGTGTCCCTCTGTGCCTCCATCTGGGGAATCCTGAGTCCCTGGGCCACGCCTAGCCCTCTCATCCCGGCCCCAATGGTTCATATCGGCGGTTCTGTCAAGCCTTGGAGAGAGAGAAACCTCAATGAACAAAATGCGGACAGACCCATCCTTGGGTGCCCCATCATCCCGAAATGACGGAGGCGCATGCCCTGCCACCACTAGTCCATCAACTCTACTCTGGGATTGTTCCCCTGGGCCTGCGCCCCCTGGTGGGCCCCGGCGATTCAGGCATTTTCCGGGGGCCGCAGCATGCCCTGGGAGAGAAGGGGCCCTGGGCCTCGGAGAGCAGGGAGGTCCGCAGGCGTGCCCTACGCCGGCCCATTCCCACGAGCGTTCTGCCGAAACCGATCCTATTTTGGCAGAATGCTCGTGAGAATTGGCAGGAAAACGCCCTGGAACTCGCTTCGGGCGCCGCACTTCTGAACGGCCGCCCCCCCCCCCCCGTGCCATTGCGAGCCATCACGCTCCAACCCCGCCAGGAAGCCCACAGCAAGGCAGTCTGTGGCGAGGCCGACGCCTCCTGCTAATCCTCCTGCAGGAGTCCTCTCCCTGGCGCTGTTCCATGGGGCTGGGTCCGCCATGAAGCCCGGGCTCGCAGTATCGCCTGCTACCCAGCCGTCTGCTTCTGGGTTCCTATCCCTCGGTGCCTACATCTGGAGAACCCTGAGTCCCACGGCCACGTTCCCCCTTCCACACCGGCGCCAACGGTGCGTTTCGGCGCTTCGGACACCTCAAAGCCAGAGAAACCTGCGTAACCCCACTGAGGTCAGCCCCATCCTTGGGCACACGATCCTCCCTAAAGTCGGAAACGTAGGCCCGGCCGCCACCCGTCCTTCAACTCTGCTCCAGGAACGCCTCCCAGCGCCTCGCGCCCGGGTGGGCCGCGACGATTTCCCGCATTTTCCGGGCGGCCTCCAAATGCTCCGGGCAAGAACTGGCCCTCGGCCATGGAGAGCAGGGCAGTCCGCAGGGTTCTGAAACGCCGGCGAATTCTCCCGAGCGCTCTGCCCAAACCGATCCCGTGAGAATTGGCCAGAAAACGCCTTGAGAACTTGCTTCGGGCGTCACATGTCTGCAGGGCCGTCCCCCAGGGCCTGGCCTGGCCCGGTATCGCGAGAGCACTCTCACGAACACCGCCAAGGAGTTCTCCGCTCGGCAGACTTCGGCGAGGCCGATGCCTACTGCTTCTCGGCCAGCGGGGGTCCCGTACTTGGTACAGTCTCGTGGGGCCAAGGCTGCCCCGAGACTCGGGCTCGAAATTTCGCCGGCTTCCCGCCTTCTGCTTCCGGGGTCCTGTCCCTCTGTGCCTCCCTCTTGGGAATCCTGAGTTCCGTGGCAACACGTCCGCCTCATGCCCCAGCGCAAACGGTGCATTTCAGCGCTTTGGACAGGCCTCGAATCGAGAGAAACCTGCATGACCCAACTGATTCCCGACAGCAAGGGCAACGGCTCCTTCTGTTCTACCAGGGAGGCGTTCTGACCCTTCCCCAGACTTGCTCCTGGGGAGCAAGGTGACAGACTTGTCCCTATCCTTAAGGCCCTTTCCAGATGTGCATCCACGCTTCTCTCGAAAGCAGTGGGGATATTATGGCCAAGAGAATTTCGCTCCATGCGGGTTTCTTCCACCGTGCTGCGTAGTCTAGCTCAGGCAAGCAGCAGCAGCATCCCAAAAAGCGACTCACATTTCCCAACGAATGCTGTGCTTTCCCAGAGGAGGAGCCTGGGCAAAGAGGCTATCGCTGTAGGGTGGTTTCTCCCACCTTGAGACTTGGCCTAGGCAAGCAGGAGCAGCAGCTCGCAGAAACGACTCTGATTTCTAAGCAAACGGAGAGGGTGACACTTGTCTTGCCACCTGCCCGCTATTCTTGCCAATGCAGGCTCTCCTGTTTCATGACCTTTCGTTAAGGCTGTTTCCACAGGCGCTACCACGCTTCTCTCTCAAGTTAGGGGCTGCCCGGGCAAAGAGGATTTTGCTCCATGCGGGTTTATGACACCGTGCTGCGGAGACTATGTTCAGGCAAGCGGTATCTGCATCGCACAGAACCGACTCTGATTTCCCCAAGAATGCTGTGCTTTCCTAGAGGGGATGCCCAGGCAAAGAGGCTTTCGCTCTATGCGGGATTCTCCCACTGTGCTGCCAATACTAGGCTAAAGCAAGCAACAACAGCAGCCCACAGAACCAACTCTTTTTTCCCAGCGACTGCTATGCTTTCGCAGACGTTTTCAGCTTGGCCTAAACTGCACTCCGCTGCTGCTTCCTCAGCAATGCTTTGGGCGTTAGCTCTGTCGCGTCAGGGAAGTAGATCAGCGGGAGATCTGGTGCCCCTTGGGCCTTGCTTTCCCGGGCTCCATGGTCGCACCCTGGGTTCACCCTGCCAGGCTGTACTAAGCAAACAGAGCCACCACCCTGCAGCAGCGTGCGTGGCCTACGATGACACTCCATGCCAACTGCCATCTCCTGGCCTAGTAAGGCTGGGGTTTTTGCTCTGGCGTTCAGCCGGACTCGGGGACTAGGCCAGTGCCTTCCCCATAGGATAGGAGAGGCGAAAGGATCCCTACAAAGTGCCCGTGCAATGGGATGGGGAGCTATGGGAGACTGTCCCCACTTCTTCCCCGACACACCCCCTCGCACCCCCATTGCTGCCACATCTTGGAGGAAGATGGCATCTGACTGCCCTTTCTTACAGGGAGCTGGTTATGCGAGTTCCTGGTATGGTGCCTGGTGGAAAGCCCACGTCTGCCCTAGGGACAGGTGGCCTTGGAGATGCTGTTTCCTTGGGACCAGAGGCACAGAACAGGCCTGCCTTCTGCCCAGACTCCTTCCTCAGAGTGGAGTAGGTGCGCCTGCCCTAGCCGTCCCCTCGTGTCTTCCTAAAGCCAGGCTTCCTTCTCTACGTACAGGGAGCGGGTGACGCCTGTCTTGCCACCGTCCCGCTGTTCTTCCCAGGGCAGGCTCTCCTGCTTTGCGACTGTTTCCTGACAACACGGCCAATGGCTCCTTCTCTTCTCCCAGTTAGGCTTTCTGCTCCTACCCCAGACTTGCTCTTGGGGAGCACGGTGACAGCCGTGACCCTATCCATAAGATCCCTTTCCAGAGGTGCAACCACGCTTCTCTCGCAGGCAGTGGGGATGCTAGGGCCAAGAGAATTTCGCTCCATGCGGGTTTCTTCCAGCGTGCTGTGGAGACTAGCTCAGGCAAGCAGCAGCAGCATCCCACAAAGCGACTCAGATTTCCCAAGGATGCTGTGCTTTACCAAGGAGGAGCCTGGGCAAAGACACTTTCGATGTATGGTGGTTTCTCCCACCTTGAGACTTGGCCTAGGCAAGCAGGAGCAGCAGCCCGCAGAACTGACTCTGATTTCTAAGGAAACGGAGAGTGTGACACTTGTCTTGCCACCTGCCCGATATTCTTGCCAATGCAGGCTCTCCAGTTTCATAAACTTTCTTTAAGGTTGTTTCCAAGGCGCAACCACGCTTCTCTCTCAAATAGAGGGGATGCCCGGGAAAGAGGATTTCGCTCCATGCGGGTTTATGACACCGTGCTTCGTAGACTATGTTCAGGCAAGCGGTATCCGCATCACACAAAACCGACTCTGATTTCCCCAAGATTGCTGTGCTTTCCTAGAGGGGATGCACAGGCAAAGAGACTTTCGCTCTATGCGGGATTCTCAAACGTTGAAGCCAATACAAGGCTAAAGCAAGCAGCAACAGCAGCCCACAGATCCGATTCTTTTTCCCCAGCGACTGCTATGCTTTCACAGAGGTTTTCAGCTTGGCCTGAACCGCACATCGCTGCTGCTTCCTCAGCAAGGCTTTGGGCGATTGCTCTGCCGCGTCAGGGAAGTAGATCTGCGGGAGAGCTGGTGCCTCTTGGGCCTTGATTTCCCGGGCTCCATGGTCGCACCCTGGGTTCACCCTTCCAGGCTGAACTACGCAGACACAGCCACCAACCTGCAGCAGCGTGCGTGGCCTAGGATGACACTCCATGCCAACTGCCATCTCCTGGCGTAGTAAGGCTGGGGTTTTGCTCTGGCGGTCAGGCGGACGCAGGGACTAGGCCAGTGCCTTCCGCATAGGAAAGGAGAGGCGACAGGATCCCTGCACAGCTACCCGTGCAATGGGATGGGGAGCTGTGGGGGACTGTCCCCACTTC
This sequence comes from Neogale vison, assembly GCF_020171115.1. Lineage (NCBI taxonomy): Eukaryota > Metazoa > Chordata > Mammalia > Carnivora > Mustelidae > Neogale > Neogale vison. Next base: position 153,391,678 of record NC_058091.1, read on the forward strand.
TTCCCCGACACATCCCTGCCCCCCCAACGCTGCCAATTCTTGGAGGAAGATGGCACCGGACTGCCCTTTCTTCCAGGGAGCTGAATCTGCGAGATCCGGGTATGGCGCCTGGTGGCAAGCCCACATCTGCCCTAGGGACAGGTGGACTTGGAGATGCTGTTTCCTTGGGACCAGAGGCACAGAACAGGCCTGCCTTCTGCCCAGACTCCTTCCTCAGAGTGGAGTATGCGCGCCTGCCCTAGCCGTCCCCTCGTGTCTTCCTAAAGCCAGGCTTCCGTCTCTACGCACAGGGAGAGGGTGACGCCTGTCTTGCCACCGTCCCGCTGTTCTTCCCAGGGCAGGCTCTCCTGCTTTGCGACTGTTTCCCGACAACAAGGCCAACGGCTCCTTCTCTTCTCCCGGGGAGGCGTTCTGCTCCTTCCCCAGACTTGCTCCTGGGGAGCACGGTGACAGCCGTGTCCCTATCCTTAAGGGCCTTTCCAGAGGTGCATCCACGCTTCTCTCGCAGGCAGTGTGGATGCTAGGGCCAAGAGAATTTCGCACCATGCGGGTTTCTTCCACCGTGCTGCGGAGACTAGCTAAGGCAAGCAACAACAGCATCACACAAAGAGACTCAAATTTCCCAACGAATGCTGTGCTTTCCCATAGGAGGAGGCCGGGCAAAGAGGCTTTTGCTGTATGGTTTTTCTCCCACCTTGAGACTTGGCCTAGGCAGGCAGTAGCAGAATCCTGCAGAACCGACTCTGATTTCTAAACAGAAGGAGAGGATGACATTTCTTGCCACCTGCCCGCTATTCTTGCCAATGCAGGCTTTCCTGTTTCATGACCTTTCGTTAAGGCTGTTTCCACAGGCGCAACCATGCTTCTCTCTCAAGTAGAGGTGATGCCCGGAAAAGAGAATTTCGCTCCATGCTGGTTTATGACACCGTGCTGCGGAGACTATGTTCAGGCAAGCAGCATCCGCATCGCACAGAACCGACTCTGATTTCCCCAAGAATGCTTTGCTTTCCTAGAGGGGATGCCCAGGCAAAGAGGCTTTCGCTCTATGTGGGATTCTCCCACCGTGCTGCCAACACTAGGCTAAAGCAAGCAGCAAAAGCAGCCCACAAAACCGACTCTATTTTCCCAGCGACTGCTATGCTTTCGCAGAGGTTTTCAGCTTGGCCTGAACCGCACTTCGCTGCTGCTTCCTCAGCAAGGCTTTGGGCGTTCGCTCTGTCGCGTCAGGGAAGTAGATCAGCGGGAGAGCTGGTGCCTCTTGGGCCTTGCTTTCCCGGGCTCCATGGTCGCACCCTGGGTTCACCCGACAGAACCGAACTACGCAGACACAGCCACAACCCTGCAGCAGCGTGCGTGCCCTGGGAAGACCCTCCCTGACAACTGCCATCTCCTGGCGTAGTAAGGCTTGGCTTTTTGCACTGGCGTTCAGGCTGACTCGGGGACTAGGGCAGTGCCTTTCCCATAGGAAAGGAGAGGCGATTGGATCCCTGCACAGCGCCCGTGCACTGGGATGAGGAGCTATGAGGGAATGTCCCCACTTCTTCCCCGACACACCCCCTGCCACCCCCAACGCTGCCACATCTTGGAGGAAGATGGCATCTGACTGCCCTTTCTTCCAGGGAGCTGTATCTGCGACTTCCGGGTATGGCACCTGGTGGCAAGCCCACGTCTGCCCTAGGGAAAGGTGGCTTTGGAGATGCTGTGCCCTTGGGACCAGAGGCACAGAACAGGCCTGCCTTCTGCCCAGACTCCTTCCTCAGAGTGGAGTATGCGCGCCTGCCCTAGCCGTCCCCTCGTGTCTTCCTAAAGTCAGGCTTCTGTCTCTACGCACAGGGAGCGGGTGACGCTTGTCTTGCCACCGTCCCGCTGTTCTTCCCGGGGCAGGTTCTCCTGCTTTGTGAGTGTTTCCCAACAACAAGGCCAACGGCTCCTTCTCTTCTCCCGGGGAGGCGTTCTGCTCCTTCCCCAGACTTGCTCCTGGGGAGTACTGTGACAGCCGTGTCCCTATTCTTAAGCCTTTTCCAGATGTGCATCCACGCTTCTTTCTCAGGCAGTGGGGATGCTAGGGCCAAGAGAATTTCGCTCCATGTCAGTTTCTTCCACCGTGCTGCGGAGATTGGCTCAGGCAAGACGCAGCAGTATCCCACAAAGCCTCTCAGTATTCCCAACGAATGCTGTACTTCCCCAGAGGAGGAGCCTGGGCAAAGAGGCTTTCGCTGTATGGTGGTTTCTCCCACCTTGAGACTTGGCCTAGGCAAGCAGGAGCAGCAGCCCGCAGAATCGACTTTGATTTCTAAGCAAACGGAGAGGGTGACACTAGTCTTGCCACCTGCCCGCTATTCTTGCCAATGCAGGCTCTCCTGTTTCATGACCTTTCGTTAAGGCTGTTTCCACAGGCGCAACCACACGTCTCTCTCAAGTAGAGGGGATGCCCGGGCAAAGAGGATTTCGCTCCACCGGGTTTATTACACCGTGCTTCGGAGTCTATATTCAGGCATGCGGCATCCGCATCACACTGAACTGCCTCGAATTCCCAAAGAATGCTGTGCTTTCCAGAGGGGATGTCCAGGCAAAGAGGCTTTCGCTCGATGCGGGATTCTCCCACTGTGCTGCCAATACTAGGCTAAAGCAAGCAGCAACAGCAGCCCACAGAGTCGACTCTATTCCAAGCGACTGCTATGCTTTCGCAGAGGTTTTCAGCTTGGATTGAACAGCACTTCGATGCTGCTTCCTCAATAAGGCTTTGGGCGTTCGCTCTGTCGCGTAGGGAAGTATATCTGTGGGAGAGCTGGTGCCTCTTGGGCCTTGCTTTCCCGGGCTCCATGGTCACACCCGGGGTTCACCATGCCAGGCTGAACTACGCAGACACAGCCAAAACCCTGCAGAAGCGTCCGTGGCCTAGGATGACACTCCATGCCAACTGCCATGCCCTGGCATAATAAGGCTTGGCTTTTTGCTCTGGCATTCAGGCGGACTCGAGACCTAGGCCAGTGCCTTCCCCATAGGAAAGGAGAGGCGACAGGATCCCTGCACAGTGCTCGTGCACTGGGATGGGGTGCTGTGGGGTACTGTCCCCACTTCTTCCCCGACACACCTCCTCCCGCCCCCAATGCTGCCACATCTTGGAGGAAGATGGCACCTGACTGCCCTTTCTTCCAGGGAGCTGTATCTGAGAATTCCGGGTATGGCGCCTGGTGGCAAGCCCATGTCTGCCCTAGGGACAGGTGGCCATGGAGATGCTGTCCCCTTGGGACATGAGACACAGAAGAGGCCTGCCTTCTTCCCAGATTCCTTCCTCAGAGTGGAGTATGCGCGCCTGCCCTAGCCGTCCCCTCGTGTCTTCCTAAAGCCAGGCTTCCGTCTCTACGCACAGGGAGCGGGTGACGCTTGTCTTGCCACCGTCCTGCTGTTCTTCCCAGAGCTGGCTCTCCTGATATGCGACTGTTTCCCGACAACAAGGTCAACGGCTCCTTCTCTTCTCCCAGGGAGGCGTTCTGCTTCTTTCCCAGCCTTACTCCTGGGGACCACGGTGACAGCCGTGTCCCTATTCTTAAGGACTTTTCCAGATGTGCATCCACACTTCCCTCTCATGCAGTGGGGATGCTAGGTCCAGGAGAATTTCGCTCCATGCGGGTTTCTTCCACCGTGCAGCGGAGACTAGCTCAGGCATGTAGCAGCAGCATCCCAAAAACCCGATGCAGATTTCCCAACAAATGCTGTGTTTTCCAGACGAGAAGCCTGGGCAAAGAGGCTTTGGCTGTATGCTGGTTCTCCCACCTTGAGACATGGCCTAGGCAAGCACGAGCAGCAGCCCGCAGATCCGACCTTGATTTCTCAGCAAACGGAGAGGGTGACCCTTGTCTTGCCACCCGCCCGCTATTCATGCCTATGCAGGCCCTCCTGTTTCATGACTTATCCTTAAGACTGTTTCCACAGGCACAACCACGCTTCTCTCTCAGGTAGATGGGATGCCCAGGCAAAGAAGATTTCGCTCCATGCGTGTTTATTACACCGAGCTTCAGAGACTATGTTCAGACAAGCGGCATCCGCATCACACAGAACCGACTCAGATTTCCCAAAGAATGCTGTGCTTTCCTCAAGGGGATGCACAGGCAAAGAGGCTTTCGCTCTATGCGGGATTCCACAACCGTGCTGCCAATACTAGGCTAAAGCAAGCAGCAACAGCAGCCCACAGAACCGAGTCTTTTGTGAGAAGTGACATTCCGCATGAAGGAGAAACCCTTAAACAGAACTTGCTATAGACCAACGGATAGATGTCGGAGACTGGAAAGCTATGTGCGCCTATTGCGGTTACCACAGAGTCAATCCCAAAAGCTTCCTTCTTAAACAGGCGTAACACTGCAGTGAATCCCTCCTAAAGCACACTTCCCTCTCAGTGTAGGAGGCGTTTTAGACGCAGAAACTAAGTGCAGATCACCACTGGTGGTGAACATCCAAATGTGTTTGGCAGTCTTAAACTCCACAGCCTGCCCTTTACTCACAGTATTTTATGTGCCCCTAGTCCGTCCCTGTTCTATCTACATTGCTCAAAGGAGAAACACTGTTATGTAAAAGTACGCACCTAAAGTAGGTTCCCTGAGCAGATACCTTCCTACGCATCACCTCTAAGTGGCCTGTATTAGATACTTCATGATTGTTACCCAGACACGTCCTAGAGTTTCCAACTGAGCACGGACGCATCCCTTTCGTGAGAACTTACTGTAGCACAGTTCCCTCATATATTGGAAGGGTTTTGAGAAGAGGTAGACACTGTGGAACATCCCAGGTGTTGAACTTCCAGTATGCATCATAGAGGCCTAAGTGCCTTTCCCTGGACTTCACTCACTGGTTGCAACGTTCTCTCGGCTCCGTCCTTGTTCTATCTTCTTTCCTCCACTGGAAAGACACTGTGAGAAGTGACATTCCTCATGAAGGAGTTTCCCTTAAACAGAAATTGCTATAGTCCAACGTATAGACGTGGGAGACTTGAAAACTATGTGTGCTTATTGCGATTACCATAGAGTCAGTTCCAAAAGCTTACTTCTTTAACAGACGTAACACTGCAGTGAATCCCTCCTAAAGCACACTTCCCTCTCAGTGTTGGAAGCGATGTAGACGCAGAAACTAAGTGCGGATCACCACTAGTGGTGAAAATCCAATATGTGTTTGGCAGGCTCAAGCGTCATAGCCTGCCCTTTACTCACATACCTAATGTGCCCCTAGTCCGTCCGTGTTCTACTTTCATTCCTCCAAGGAGAAACACTGTTATGAATGAGTACGCACCTGAAGTAGGTTCCCTGAGCAGATACCTTCCTACGCAACACCTCTAAGGGTCTGAGGAGACAGTTCATGATTGCTACCCAGACACGTCCTACAGTTTCCAACTGAGCGCAGACGCATCCCTGTCGTGAGAACTTACTGTAGCACAGTTCCATCATAGATTGGAAGTGTTTTGAGAAGAGGTAGACACTATGGAACTTCCCGGGTTTTGATCTTCCCGTATGCATCATAGAGGCAAAAATGCCTTACCCTGTACTTCACTCACGGTTTGCAATGTTCTTTCTGTCCGTCCTTGTTCTATCTTCTTTCCTCCACTGGAAAGACACTGTGACATGTGAACCTCCGGACATTCATTTGGGGAGGAGTCAAGATGGCGGATATGTAGCAGGCTGAGACTCCCTCAGCTAGCAGGAGATCAGCTAGAGAGCTTATCTAAAGTTTGCAAACACGTGCAAATCCATCGGCAGATCGAAGAGAAGAAGAACAGCAATTCTAGAAACAGAAAAAGAACCACTTTCTGAAAGGTAGGTCTGGTGGAGAAGTGAATCCAAAGCTACGGGAAGATAGACCCCAGGGGGAGGGGCCGGCTCCCGGCAAGCGGCGGAGCAACGGATCACAAACTCAGGACTTTTAAAAGTCTGTTCCACTAAGGAACATCGCTCCGGAGGCTAAACCGGGGCGAAGCTCACGCGTGGTCGGCGTGACCTCTGGTCCCGCGGGGTCACAGAAGGATCGGGGGTGTCTGAGTGTCGCAGAGCTTGCGGATATTGGAACGGGAAAGCCGGCTGCAGTGACAGAGCCGACAAGTAAGCTTGCAGCTCGGAGTTGCCTTGAACCGGTCGCAAGCTCGGTGAGCTCTGAGCGCGGCCGGAGGTTAGGCAGACGCGATATACTAGGAGCTGTTCGCTGAGGGCGCACTGGGGAGCAGGGCCCCGGGCTCTCGGCTACTCCGGGCCGGAGACCAGGAGGCCGCCATTTGTATTCCCGTCCTCCGGAACTCTACAGAAAGCGCTCAGGGAACAAAAGCTCCTGAAAGCAAAGCCGAGCAGATCACTCAGCCCGGCCCCTGGTAAGGGCGGTGTAATTCCGCCTGGGGCAAAGACACTTGAGAATCACTACAACAGGCCCCTCCCCCAGAAAATCAACAAGAAATCCAGGCAAGACCAAGTTCACCTACCAAGCAGTGCAGTTTCAATACCAATGAGCGAGCAGCAGAATTCCAGAGGAGGAGAAAACAAACCACGGAACTCATGTCTTTCTGACTGTGATTTTTTTAGTCTTGCAGTTTATTTAATTTTTTTCTTTTTCATTTTTTTTCTATTCTTCTACTAAAATTTTTTTATAACTTTTACCCTTTTCTTTTTTAATGTTTTTTAACTAGATTATCTAATATATGTATATTTTTCTTTTTTATACTTTTCTTTATTCATTTTCTTTTTTTTTAATTCTTTTTTTTCTTTCTTTATTTTTGAACCTCGTTTTATCCCCAAATCAGAAGAGATCTTAATCTCTTCAATCTTTTTTTTTCTTAATTCTTTTTTAAATTCTTGATTGAATTTTTAATTCAATCACCTTTTTTTAATTCTTTTTTCTTTTTTTTTCTTACTTTCTTTTTGAACCTCTTTTTATCCCAAAATCAGAAGAGATCCCAATCAGAAGAGATTGGGAGATCCCAATCAAAGGAGATCCCAATCAGAGGAGATCCCTCACCCAATTGTGAGGGGGGAGAAATCCCCCCTCACGATTTGGGATCTCTTATGATTTGGTTAAAGCATATTTTCCTGGGATTGTTGCGACCCTTTTTGTATTTTACTTGCTCCTTAATACACTCTTAGCTGGACAAAATGACAAGGCGGAAAAATTCACAACAAAAAAAAAAGAACAGAGGCAGTACCGAAGTCTAGGGACCTAATCATTACAGACATTGGTATTATGTCAGATCTAGAGTTCAAAATGACAATTCTCAAGGTTATAGCCGGGCTTGAAAAAGGCATGGAAGATATTAGAGAAACCATCTCCAGAGATATAAAAGCCCTTTCTGGAGAAATAAAAGAACTAAAATCTAACCAAGTTGAAATCAAAAAAGCTATTAATGAAGTTCAATAAAAAATGGAGGCTTTCACTTCTCGGATAAATGAGGCAGAAGAAAGAATTAGCGATATAGAAGACCAAATGACAGAGAATAAAGAAGCTGCGCCAAAGAGGGACAAATAGCTACTGGACCATGAGGGGAGAAATCGAGAGATAAGTGACACCATAAGACGAAACAACATTAGAATAATTGGGATTCCAGAAGAAGAAGAAAGAGAGAGGGGAGCAGAAGGTATACTAGAGATAATTATTGGGGAGAATTTCCCCAATATGGCAAAGGGAACGAGCATCAAAATTCAGGAGGTTCAGAGAACGCCCCTCAAAATCAATAAGAATAGGCCCACACCCCGTCACCTAATAGCAAACTTTACAAGCCTTAGTGACAAAGAGAAAATCCTGAAAGCAGCCCGGGAAAAGAAGTCTGTAACATACAATGGTAAAAGTATTAGATTGGCAGCTGACTTATTCACAGAGACCTGGCAGGCCAGAAAGAGCTGGCATGATATGTTCAGAGCACTTAACGAGAAAAACATGCAGCCAAGAATACTATATCCAGCTAGGCTATCATTGAAAATAGAAGGAGAGATTAAAAGCTTCCAGGACAAACAAAAACTGAAAGAATTTGCAAACACCAAACCAGCTCTACAGGAAATACTGAAAGGGGTCCTCTAAGCAAAGAGAGAGCCTACAAGTGGTAGTTCAGAAAGGAACAGAGACAATATACAGTAACAGTCAACTTGCAGGCAATACAATGGCACTAAAATCATATCTCTCAATAGTTACCCTGAATGTTAATGGGCTAAATGCCCCAATCAATAGACACAGGGTATCAGAATGGATAAAAAAAACAAAACCCATCTATATGTTGCCTCCAAGAAACTCATTTTAAACCCGCAGACACCTCCAGACTTAAAGTGAGGGGGTGGAAAAGAATTTACCTTGCTAATGGACATCAGAAAAAAGCAGGAGTGGCAATCCTTATATCAGATCAATTAGATTTTAAGCCAAAGACTATAATAAGAGATGAGGAAGGACACTATATCATACTCAAAGGGTCTGTCCAACAAGAAGATCTAACAATTTTAAATATCTATGCCCCCAACGTGGGCGCAGCAAACTATATAAACCAATTAATAACAAAATTAAAGAAACACATCAACAATAATAGAATAATAGTGGGGGACTTTAATACTCCCCTCACCGAAATGGACAGATCATCCAAGCAAAAATCAACAGGGAAATAAAGGCCTTAAATGATACACTGGATGAGATGGACATCACAGATATATTCAGAACATTTCATCCCAAAGTAACAGAATACACATTCTTCTCTAGTGCACATGGAACATTCTCCAAAATAGATCGCATCCTCGGTCCTAAATCAGGACTCAACCGGTATCAAAAGATTGGGATCATTCCCTGCATATTTTCAGACAACAATGCTCTGAAATTAGAACTCAACCACAAGAGGAAGTTTGGAAAGAACACAAATACATGGAGAGTAAACAGCATCCTTCAAAGAATGAATGGGTCAACCGGGAAATTAAAGAAGAATTGAAAAAAATCATGGAAACAAATGATAATGAAAATACAACGGTTCAAAATCTGTGGGACACAACAAAGGCAGTCTTGAGAGGAAAATATATAGCGGTACAAGCTTTTCTCAAGAAACAAGAAAGGTCTCAGGTACACAAACTAACCCTACACCTAAAGGAGCTGGAGAAAGAACAAGAAAGAAACCCTAAGCCCAGCAGGAGAAGAGAAATCATAAAGATCAGAGCAGAAATCAATGAAATAGAAACCAAAAAAACAATAGAACAAATCAACCAAACTAGGAGCTGGTTCTTTGAAAGAATTAATAAAATTGATAAACCCTTGGCCAGACTTATCAAAAAGAAAAGAGAAAGGTCCCAAATAAATAAAATCATGAATGAAAGAGGAGAAATCACATCCAACACCAAAGAAATACAAACTAAGAACATACTATGAGCAACTCTACGCCAACAAATTTGACAATCTGGAAGAAATGGATGCATTCCTAGAAACATATAAACTACCAAAATTGAACCCGGAAGAAATAGAAAGCCTGAACAGCCCCATAACCAGTAAGGAGATTGAAACAGTCATTAAAAATCTCCAAACAAACAAAAGCCCAGGGCCAGATGGCTTCCCGGGGGAATTCTACCAAACATTTAAAGAAGAACTAATTCCTATTCTCCTGAAACTGTTCCAAAAAATAGAAATGGAAGGAAAACTCCCAAACTCAATTTATGAGGCCAGCATCACCTTGATCCCAAAACCAGACAAGGATCCCATCAAAAAAGAGAGCTATAGACCAATATCCTTGATGAACACAGATGCAAAAATTCTCACCAAAATACTAGCCAATAGGATTCAACAGTACATTAAAAGGATTATTCACCACGACCAAGTGGGATTTATCCCAGGGCTGCAAGGTTGGTTCAACATCCGCAAATCAGTCAATGTGATACAACACATCAATAAACGAAAGAACAAGAACCATATGATACTCTCAATAGATGCTGAAAAAGCATTTGACAAAGTACAGCATCCCTTCCTGATCAAAACTCTTCACAGTGTAGGGATAGAGGGCACATACCTCAATATCATCAAAGCCATCTATGAAAAACCCACTGCAAAATCATTCTCAATGGAAAAAAATTAAAGCTTTTCCACTAAGGTCAGGAACACGGCAGGGATGTCCATTATCACCACTGCTATTCAACATAGTACTAGAAGTCCTAGCCTCAGCAATCAGACAACAAAAGGAAATTAAAGGCATCCAAATCGGCAAAGAAGAAGTCAAATTATCACTCTTCGCAGATGATATGATACTCTATGTGGAAAACCCAAAAGACTCCACTCCAAAACTGCTAGAACTTATACAGGAATTCAGTAAAGTGTCAGGATATAAGATCAATGCACAGAAATCAGTTGCATTTCTCTACACCAACAACAAGACAGAAGAAAGAGAAATTAAGGAGTCAATCCCATTTACAATTGCACCCCAAACCATAAGATACCTAGGAATAAACCTAACCAAAGAGGCTAAGAATCTATACTCAGAAAACTATAAAGTACACATGAAAGAAATTGAGGAAGACACAAAGAAATGGAAAAATGTTCCATGCTCCTGGATTGGAAGAATAAATATTGTGAAAATGTCTATGCTACCTAAAGCAATCTACACATTTAATGCAATTCCTATCAAAGTACCATCCATTTTTTTCAAAGAAATGGAACAAATAATTTTAAAATTTATATGAAACCAGAAAAGACCTCGAATAGCCAAAGGGATATTGAAAAACAAACCCAAGTTGGTAGCATCACAATTCCGGACTTCAGGCTCTATTACAAAGCTGTCATCATCAAGACAGCATGGTACTGGCACAAAAACAGACACATAGACTAATGGAACAGAATAGAGAGCCCAGAAATAGACCCTCAACTCTATGGTCAACTAATCTTTGACAAAGCAAGAAAGAATGTCCAATGGAAAAAAGACAGCCTCTTCAATAAATGGTGTTGGGAAAATTGGACAGCTACGTGCAGAAAAATGAAATTGGAAAAGCTTCCTTCTTTAACAGACGTAACACTGCAGAGAATCCTTCCTAAAGCACACTTCCCTATCAGTGTAGGAAGCATTTTAGACGCAGAAACTAAGTGCTGAACAACACTGGTGGTGAACATCCAATATGTGTTTGACAGGCTTAAGCGCCGTAGCTTCCCCATTACTCAACGTACGTTATGTGCCCCTAGTACGTCCCTGTTCTATCTTCATTCCTAAAAGGAGAAACACTGTTATGAATCAGTATGCACCTGAAGTAGGTTCCCTGATCAGATACCTTCCTACGCATCCCCTCTCAGGGGCCTGTATGAGACACTACATGATTGCTACCCAGACACATTGTAGTGTTTTGAACTGAGCACAGATGCATCCCTGTCATGAAAAATTACTGTAGCACAGTTCCCTCATATATTGGAAGTGCTTTGAGAGGAGGTAGACTCTGTGGAACATCTCCGGTGTTGTAATTCCAGTATGCATCATAGAGGCCTAAGTGCCTTACCCTGTACTTCACTCACGGTTTGCAACGTTCTCTCTCACCGTCCTTGTTCTATCATCTTTCCTCCACTGGAAAGACACTGTGAGAAGTGACATTCCGCATGAAGGAGTTTCCCTTAAATAGAACATGCTATAGTCTAACGTTTAGACGACTGTGAATGGAAAGCTATGTGCACCTATTGCGGTTACCACAGAGTCAGTCCCAAAAGCTTCCTTCTTTAACAGACGTAACACTGCAGTGAATCCCTTCTAAAGCACACTTCCCTCTCAGTGTAGGAAGCATTTTAGATGCAGAAACTAAGTGCGGAACAACACTGGTGGTGAACATCCTATATGTGTTTGGCAGGCTTAAGCGCCGTAGCTTCCCCTTTACTCAAAGTACCTAATGTGCCCCTAGTACGTCCCTGTTCTATCTTCATTCCTAAAAGGAGAAACACTGTTATGAATGAGTACGCACCTGAAATAGTTTACCTGATCAGATACCTTCCTTATGCAACCCCTCTAAGTGGCCTGTAGGAGACACTTCATGATTGCTACCCAGACACATTATAGAGTTTACAACTGAGCACAGATGCATACCTGTCGTGAAAATTTACTGTAGCACAGGTCCCTCATATATTGGAAGTGTTAAGAGAAGAGGTAGACACTGTGGAACATCTCCGGTGTTGTAATTCCAGTATGCCTCATAGAGGCCTAAGTGCCTTACCCTGTACTTCACTCACGGTTTGCAACGTTCTCTCTGTCCGTCCTTGTTCTATCTTCTTTCCTCCACTGGAAAGACACTGTGAGAAGTGACATCCCGCCTGAAGGAGTTTCCCTTAAACAGAACATGCTATAGTCTAACGGTAAGATGTCTGTGAATGGAAAGCTATATGCGCCTATTGCGGTTACCACAGAGTCAGTCCCAAAAGCTTCCTTCTTTAACAGACGTAACACTGCAGTGAATCCCTCCTAAAGAACACTTCCCTATCAGTGTATGAAGCATTTTAGACGCAGAAACAAAGTGCGGAACAACACTGGTGGTGAACATCCAATATGTGTTTGGCAGGCTTAAGCGCCGTAGCTTCCACTTTACTCAACGTACCTAATGTGCCCCTAGTACGTCCCTGTTCTATCTTCATTCCTAAAAGGCGAAACACTGTTATGAATGAGTATGCACCTGAAGTAGTTTCCCTGATCAGATACCTTCCTACGCATCCCCTCTAAGGGGCCTGTATGAGACACTTCATGATTGCTACCCGGACACATTATAGAGTTTTCAACTGAGCACAGGTGCATCCCTGTCGTGAAAATGTACTGTAGCACAGTTCCCTCATATATTGGAAGTGTTTAAGAGAAGAGGTAGACACTGTGGAACATCTCCGGTGTTGTAATTCCAGTATGCCTCATAGAGGCCTAAGTGCCTTACCCTGTACTTCACTCACGGTTTGCAACGTTCTCTCTGTCCGTCCTTCTTCTATCTTCTTTCCTCCCCTGGAAAGACACTGTGAGAAGTGACATTCCGCCTGAAGGAGTTTCCCTTAAACAGAACATCCTATAGTCTAACGGTTAGACGTCTGTGAATGGAAAGCTATGGGCGCCTAATGCGGTTACCACAGAGTCAGTCCCAAAAGCTTCCTACTTTAACAGACGTAACACTGCAGTGAATCCCTCCTAAAGCACACTTCCCTCTCAGTGTTGGAATCGTTTTAGAAGCAGAAACTAAGTGCGGATCACCACTGGTGGTGAACATCCAAAATGTGTTTGTAAGGCTAAGCGCCATAGCCTGCCCTTTACTCACAGTAACTAATGTGCCCGTAGTCCTTCCCTGTTCTATCTTCATCTTCAAAGGAGAAACAATGTTATGAATGACTACGCACGTGAAGTAGGTTCCCAGAGCAGATACCTTCCTCCGCATCCCCTCTAAGGGGTCTGTATGAGACACTTCATGATTGCTACCCAGACACGTCCTACACTTTCCAACTGAGCACAGACGCTTCCCTGTCGTGAGAACTTACTGTAGCACAGTTCCCTTATATTTTGGAAGTGTTTTGAGAAGTGGTAGACACTGTGGAACATCCCAAGTGTAGAACTTCCAGTATGCATCATAGAGGTCTAAGTGCCTTACCCTTTCCTTCACCTACGGAATGTAACATTCTCTCTGCTCCGTCCTTGTTCTTTATTCTTTCCTCCACTGGAAAGACACTTTGACAAGTGACATTCCGCATGAAGGTGTTTCCGTTACACAGAACTTGCTATAATCCACGGGATAGACGTCGGAGACTGGAAAGTTATGTGCGCCTCTTGCGGTTACCACAGATTCAGTCCCAAAAGCTTCCTTCTTTAACAGACGTAACACTGCAGTGAATCCTTCCTAAAGCACACTTCCCTATCAGTGTAGGAAGCATTTTAGACGCAGAAACTAAGTGCGGAACAACACTGGTGGTGAACATCCAATATGTGTTTGACAGGCTTAAGCGCCGTAGCTTCCCCTTTACTCAACGTACGTTATGTGCCCCTAGTACGTCCCTATTCTATCTTCATTCCTAAAAGGAGAAACACTGTTATGAATCAGTATGCACCTGAAGTAGGTTCCCTGATCAGATACCTTCCTACGCATCCCCACTCAGGGGCCTGTATGAGACACTACATGATTGCTACCCAGACACATTGTAGTGTTTTGAACTGAGCACAGATGCATCCCTGTCATGAAAAATTACTGTAGCACAGTTCCCTCATATATTGGAAGTGCTTTGAGAGGAGGTAGACTCTGTGGAAAATCTCCGGTGTTGTAATTCCAGTATGCATCATAGAGGCCTAAGTTCCTTACCCTGTACTTCACTCACAGTTTGCAACGTTCTCTCTCACCGTCCTTGATCTATCATCTTTCCTCCACTGGAAAGACACTGTGAGAAGTGACATTCGGCCTGAAGGAGTTTCCCTTAAACAGAACATGCTATAGTCTAACGGTTAGACGTCTGTGAATGGAAAGCTATGTGCGCCTATTGCGGTTTCCACAGAGTCAGTCCCAAAAGTTTCCTTCTTTAACAGACGTAACACTGCAGTGAATCCCTCCTAAAGCACACTTCCCTATCAGTGTAGGAAGCATTTTAGACGCAGAAACTAAGTGCGGATCACCACTGGTGGTGAACATCCAATATGTGTTTGGTAGGCTTAAGCGCAATAGCCTGCCCTTTACTCACAGTACCTAATGTGCCCCTAGTCAGTCCCTGTTCTATCTTCATTCATCAAAGGAGAAACGCTGTTATGAATGAGTACGCAACTGAAGTAGGTTCACTGAGCAGATACTTTCCTTCGCATCCCCTCTAAGGGGCCTGTAGGAGACATTTCATGATTGCTAACCAGACACATCGTAGAGTTTCCAAATGAGTACAGACGCATCCCTGTCGTGAGAACTTACAGTAGCACAGATCCCTCATATATTGGAAGTGCTTTGAGAATAGTTAGACACTGTGGAACATCTCATCTCCGGTTTTGTAATTCCAGTATGCATCATAGAGGCCTAAGTTCCTTACCCATTCCTTCACTTACGGGTTGTAACATTATCTCTGCTCCGTTCCTGTTCTATCTTCTTTCCTCCACTGGAAAGACACTGTGAGAAGTGACATTCCGCATGAAGGTGTTTACCTTACACAGAACTTGGTATAGTCCAACGGATAGACGTCGGAGACTGGAAAGCTGTGTGCAACTTTTGGGGTTACCACAGAGTCAGACCCAAAAGGCTCTTTATTTAACAGACGTAACACTGCAGTGAATCCCTCCTAAAGCACACTTCCCTTCAATTGTTGGAAGCGTTGTAGACGCAGAAACTAAATGCGGATCACCACTGGTGGTGAACATCCAATATGTATTTGGCAGGCTTAAGCGCCATAGCTTGCCCTTTACACAAAGTACCTAATGTGCCCCTAGTCCGTCCCTGTTCTATCATCATTCCTCAAAGGAGAAGCACTGTTATGAATGAGTACACACGTGAAGTAGGTTCCCTGAGCAGAAACCTTCCTACGCATCCCCTCTATTGGGCCTGTAGGAGACACTTCATGATTGCTCCCCAGGAACATCCTAGAGGTTCCACCTGAGCACTGATGCATTCCTGTCGTGAGAACTTACTGTAGCACAGTTCCCTCATATATTGGAAGTGTTTTGAGAAGAGGTAGACACTGTGCAACACATCCGCTCTTGTAATTCCAGTATGCATCAGAGGCCTAAGTGCCTTAACCTGTACTTCACTCACGGTTTGCAACGTTCTCTCTGTCTGTCCTTCTTCTATCTTCTTTCCTCCACTGGAAAGACACTGTGAGAAGTGACATTCCGCATGAAGGTGTTTCCCTTACACAGAAATTGCTATAGTCCAACGGATAGACGTCGGAGACTGGAAAGATATGTGCGCCTATTGCGGTTACCACAGAGTCAGTCCCAAAAGCTTCCTTCTTTAACAGACGTAACACTGCTGTGAATCCCTCTGAAAGCACACTTCCCTCTCAGTGTTGGAAGCGTTTTAGATGCAGAAACTAAGTGCGGATCACCACTGGTGGTGAACATCCAATATGTGTTTGGCAGGCTTAAGCGCCATAGCTTGCCCTTTATTCAAAGTACCTAATGTGCCCCTAGTCCGTCCCTGTTCTATCGTCATTCCTCCAAGGAGAAGCACTGTTATGAATGAGTACGCACCTGAAGTAGGTTCCCTGAGCAAATACCTTCCTACGAATCCTCTCTAATGGGCCTGTATGAGACACTTCATGATTGCTACCCAGGAACATCCTAGAGGATCCACCTGAGCACTGATGCAATCCTGTCGTGAGAACTTACTGTAGCACAGTTCCCTCATATATTGGAAGTGTTTTGAGAAGAGGTAGACACTGTGGAACATCCCAAGTGTTGAACTTCCAGTATGCATCATAGAGGCCTATGTGCCTTACCCTTTCCTTCACCTACGGGTTCTAACATTCTCTCTTCACCGTGGTTGTTCTATCTTCTTTCCTCCACTGGAAAGACACTGTGAGAAGTGACATTCCGCATGAAGGTGTTTCCCTTACACAGAAATTGCTATAGTCCAACGGATAGACGTCGGAGACTGGAAAGCTATGTGCGCCTATTGCGGTTACGAAAGAGTCAGTCCCCAAAGCTTCCTTCTTTAACAGACGTAACACTGCAGTGAATCCCTCCGAAAGCACACTTCCCTCCAAGTGTTGGAAGAGTTTTAGACGCAGAAACTATGTGCGGATCAGCACTGGTGGTGAACATCCAATATGTTTTTGGCAGGCTTAAGCGCCATAGCTTGCCCTTTACTCAAAGTACCTAATGTGCCCCTAGTCCGTCCGTGTTCTATCTGCATTCCTCCAAGGAGAAGCACTGGTATGAATGAGTACACACCTGAAGTAGGTTCCCTGAGCAGATTCCATCCTACGCATCCCCTCTAAGGAGCCTGCATGAGGCACTTCATGATTGCAACCCAGGAACATCCTAGAGGTTCCACCTGAGCACAGATGCATTCCTGTCGTGAGAACTTACTGTAGCACAGTTCCCTCATATATTGGAAGTGTTTTGAGAAGAGGTAGACACTGTGGAACATCTCCGCTCTTGTAATTACAGTATGCATCATAGAGGTCTAAGTGCCTTATCCTGTACTTTATTCACGGTTTGTAACGTTCTCTCTGTCCGTCCTTGTTCTAAATTCTTTCCTCCACTGGAAATACACTGTGGGATGTGACATCCGTCTGAAGGAGTTTCCCTTAAACAGAACATGCTATAGTCTAACGGTTAGACGTCTGTGAATGGAAAGCTTTGTGCGCCTATTGCGGTTACCACAGAGTCAGTCCCCAAAGCTTCATTCTTTAAGAGACGTAACACTGCAGTGAATCCCTCCTAAAGCACACTTCCCTATCAGTGTAGGAAGCGTCTTAGACGCAGAAACCAAGTGCGGATCACCACTGGTGGTGAACATCCAATATGTGTTTGGTAGGCTTAAGCGCAATAGCCTGCCCTTTACTCACAGTACCTAATGTGCCCCTAGTCAGTCCCTGTTCTATCTTCATTCTATCAAGGAGAAACGCTATTATGAATGAGTACGCAACTGAAGTAGGTTCGATGAGCAGGTACTTTCCTTCGCATCCCCTCTAAGGGGCCTGTAGGAGACACTTCATGATTGCTAACCAGACACATGCTAGAGTTTCCAACTGAGTACAGACGCATCCCTGTCGTGAGAACCTACTGTAGCACAGTTCCCTCTTATATTGGAAGTGTTTTGGGAAGTGGTAGATACTGTGGAACATCCCAGGTGTTGAACTTCCAGTATGCATCATAGAGGCCTAAGTGCCTTACCCTTTACTTCACCAAAGGTTTTAACATTCTCTGTGCTCCGTCCTTCTTCTATCTTCTTTCCTCCACTGGAAAGACACTGTGAGAAATGACATTCCGCATGAAGGAGTTTCTCTTAAACTGAACTTGCTATAGTCCAATGGTTAGACGTCTTTGAATGGAAAGCTATTTGCGCCTAATGCGGTTACCACAGAGTCAGTCCCAAAAGCTTCCTTCTTTAACAGACGTAACACTGCAGTGAATCACTCCTAAAGCACACTTCCCTATCAGTGTTGGAAGCGTTTTAGACGCAGTAACTAAGTGCGGATCACCACTGGTGGTGAACATCAAATATGTGTTTGTCAAGCTAAGCGCCATAGCCTGCCCTTTACTCAAAGTATCTAAAGTGCCTCTAGTACGTCCCTGTTCTATCTTCATTCCTCCAAGGAGTTGCAGTGTTATGAATGAGTACGCACCTGAAGTAGGTTCCCTGAAGATACCTTCCTACGCATCCCCTCTAATGGGCCTGTATGAGACACTTCATGATTGCTCCCCAGGGACATCCTAGAGGATCCAACTGAGTACAGATGCATTCCTGTCGTGAGAACTTACTGTAGCACAGTTCCCTCATATATTGGAAGTGTTTTGAGAAGAGGTAGACACTGCGGAATATCTCCGATCTTGTAATTCCAGTGTGCATCATAGAGACCTAAGTGCCTTACCCTGTACTTCACTCACGGATTGAAACGTTCTCTCTGTCCGTCCTTGTTCTATCTTCTTTCCTCCACTGGAAACACACTGTGCGACGTGACAGTCCGCCTGAAGGAGTTTCCCTTAAACAGAACATGCTGTAGTCTAACGGTTAGACGTCTGTGAATGGAAAGCTATGTGCGACTATTGCGGTTACCACAGAGTCAGTCCCAAAAGCTTCCTTCTTTAACAGACGTAACACTGCAGTGAATCCCTCCTAAAGCACACTTCCCTATCAGTGTAGGAAGCGTTTTAGACGCAGAAACCAAGTGCGGATCACCACTGGTGGTGAACATCCAATATGTGTTTGGTAGGCTTAAGCGCAATACCCAGCCCTTTACTCACAGTACCTAATGTGCCCCTAGTCAGTCCCTGTCCTATCTTCATTCCACAAAGGAGAAACGCTGTTATGAATGAGTACGCAACTGACTTAGGTTCGCTGAGCAGATACTTTCCTTCGCATCCCCTCTAAGGGGCCTGTAGGAGACACTTCATGATTGCTAACCAGACACATCCTAGAGTTTCCAACTGAATACAGACGCATTCCTGTCGTGAGAACTTACTGTAGCACAGTTCCCTCATATATATGAAGTGTTTTGAGAAGTGGTAGACACTGTGGAACATCCCAGGTGTAGAACTTCCAGTATGCATTATAGGGGACTAAGTGCCTTACCCTTTACTTGACCAAAGGGTTTAACATTCTCTGTGTTCCGTCCTTGTTTTATCTTCTTTCCTCCACTGGAAAGACACTGTGAGAAATGACATTCAGCCTAAAGGAATTTCCCTTAAACTGAACTTGCTATAGTCCAATGGTTAGACGTCTTTGAATGGATGCTATGTGCGCCTAATGCGGTTACCACAGAGTCAGTCCCAAAAGCATCCTTCTTTAACAGACGTAACACTGCAGTGAATCCCTCCTAAAGCACACTTCCCTCCAAGTGTTGGAAGCGATGTAGACGCAGAACCTAAGTGCGGATCACCACTGGTGGTGAACATCCAATATGTGTTTGTCAGGCTAAGCGCCATAGCCTGCGCTTTACTCTCAGTACCTAATGTGCCCGTAGTCCTTCTCTGTTCTATCTTCATCTTCAAAGGATAAACACTGTTACGAATGAGTACGCACCTGAAGTAGGTTCCCATTGTAGATACCTTCATCTGCACCCCCTCTAAGGGGTCTGTATGAGACACTTCATGATTGCTAACCAGACTCATCCTGGAGTTTCCTACTGAGTACAGACGCATCCCTGTCGTGAGAACTTACTGTAGCACAGTTCCCTCATATATTGGAAGTGTTTTGAGAAGTGGTAGACACTGTGGAACATCCCAGGAGTAGAAGTTCCAATGTGCTTCATAGAGGCCTAAGTGCCTTACCCTTTACTTCACCAAAGGGTTTAACATTCTCTGTGCTCCGTCCTTGTTCTATCTTCTTTCCTCCACAGGAAAGACACTGTGAGAAATGACATTCCGCATGAAGGAGTTTCCCTTAAACTGAACTTGCTATAGTCCAATGGTTAGACGTCTTTGAATGGAAAGCTATGTGCGCCTAATGCGGTTACCACAGAGTCAGTCCCAAAAGCTCCCTCTTTAACAGACGTAACACTGCAGTGAATCCCTCCGAAAGCACACTTCCCTCTCAGTGTTGGAAGCGTTTTATACGCAGAAACTAAGTGCGGATCACCACTGGTGGTGAACATCCAATATGTGTTTGTCAGCCTAAGCGCCATAGCCTGTCCTTTACTCACAGTACCTAATGTGCCTGTAGTCCTTCCCTGTTCTATCTTCATCTTCAAAGGAGAAACACTGTTATGAATGAGTACGCACCTGAAGTAGGTTCCCAGAGCAGATACCTTCCTCCGCATCCCCTCTAAGGGGTCTGTATGAGACACTTCATGATTGCTACCCAGACACGTCCTACACTTTCCAACTGAGCACAGACGCTTCCCTGTTGTGAGAACTTACTGTAGCACAGTTCCCTCATATATTGGAAGTGTT
Organism: Neogale vison; assembly: GCF_020171115.1. Classification (NCBI taxonomy): domain Eukaryota; kingdom Metazoa; phylum Chordata; class Mammalia; order Carnivora; family Mustelidae; genus Neogale; species Neogale vison. The sequence goes on from NC_058091.1 coordinate 153,412,169, forward strand.
TTGAGAAGTGGTAGACACTGTGGAACATCCCAAGTGTTGAACTTTCAGTATGCATCATAGAGGCCTAAGTGCCTTACCCTTTACTTCACATACGGGTTCAAAGATTCTGTATGCTCTGTTCTTGTTCTATCTTCTTTCCTCCACTGGAAAGACACTGTGAGAAGTGACATTCCACATGAAGGTTTTTCCTTACACAGAACTTGCTATAGTCCAACGGATAGACGTCGGAGACTGGAAAGCTATGTGAGCCTCTTGCGGTTACCAAAGAGAAAGTCCCAAAAGCTTCCTTCTTTAACAGACGTAACAGTGCAGTGAATCCCTCCGAAAGCACACTTCCCTCCAAGTGTTGGAAGCGTTTTAGACGCAGAAACTAATTGCGGATCACCACTGGAGTTGAACATCCTATATGTGTTTGGCAGGCTTAAGCGCCATAGCTTGCCCTTTACTCAAAGTACCTAATGTGCCCCTAGTGCGTCCCTGTTCTATCTTCATTCCCAAAAAGGAGAAGCACTGTTATGAATGAGTACTCACCTGAATTAGGTTCCCTGAGCAGAAAACTTCCTACGCATCCCCTCTAAGGGGCCTGTAGGGGACACTTCATGATTCCTCCTCAGGAACATCCTAGAAGAGGTAGACACTGTGGAACATCTCCGGTGTTGTAATTCCAGTATGCATCATAGAGGCCTAAGTGCCTTACCCTGTACTTCACTCACGGTTTGCAACGTTCTCTCTGTCCGTCCTTGTTCTATCTTCTTTCGTCCACTGGAAAGACACTGTGAGACGTGACATTCCGCCTGAAGGAGTTTCCCTTAAACAGAACATGCTATAGTCTAACGGTTAGATGTCTGTGAATGGAAACCTATGTGCGCCTATTGCGGTTACCACAGAGTCAGTCCCAAAGCTTCCTTCTTTAACAGACGTAAAACTGCAGTGAATCCCTCCTAAGGCACACTTCCCTATCAGTGTAGGAAACGTTTTAGACGCAGAAACCAAGTGCGGTTCACCACTGGTGGTGAACATCCAATATGTGTTTGGCAGGCTTAAGCGCAATAGCCTGCCCTTTAATCACAGTACCTAATGTGCCCCTAGTCAGTCCCTGTTCTATCTTCATTCCTCAAAGGAGAAATGCTGTTATGAATGAGTATGCAACTGAAGTAGGTTCGCTGAGCAGTTACTTTCCTTCGCATCCCCTCTAAGGGGCCTGTAGGATACACTTCATGATTGCTAACCAGACTCATCCTAGAGTTTCCTACTGAGTACAGACGCATCCCTGTCGTGAGAACTTACTGTAGCACAGTTCCCTCATATATTGGAAGTGTTTTGAGAAGTGGTAGACACTGTGGAACATCCCAGGTGTAGAACTTCCAGTATGCTTCATAGAGGCCTAAGTGCCTTACCCTTTACTTCACCAAAGGGTTTAACATTCTCTGTGCTTGTCCTTCTTCTATCTTCTTTCCTCCACTGGAAAGACACTGTGAGAAATGACATTCCGCATGACGGAGTGTCCCTTAAACTGCAATTGCTATAGCCCAATGTTTAGAGGTCTTTGAATGGAAAGCTATGTGCGCCTAATGCGGTTACCACAGAGTCAGTCCCCAAAGCTTCCTTCTTTAACAGACGTAACACTGCAGTGAATCCCTCCTAAAGCACACTTCCCTCTCAGTGTTGGAAGCGTTTTTGACGCTGAAACTAAGTGCGGATCACCACTGGTGGTGAATATCCAATATGTGTTTGTCAGCCTAAGCGCCATAGTCTTTCCTTTACTCACAGTACCTAATGTGCCCGTAGTCCTTCCCTGTTCTATCTTCATCTTCAGAGGAGAAACACTGTTATGAATGAGTCCGCACCTGAAGTAGGTTAACAGACCAGATACCTTCCTCCGCATCCCCTCTAAGGGTTCTGTATGAGACACTTCATGATTGCTACCCAGACACGTCTGTTGAGCGGCGGGTGGGGGCAGGGCATTCACCTCCGAATTTTCGGGTTGGGGGTGCCCAAGATGGGGCTGTCCTCAGTTGGGTCATGCAGGTTTCTCAGGCTTTGAGGCTTGTCCGAAGCACCGAAATGCACCGTTTGTGCCGGGGCGTGAGGCGGAGACGTTGCCACGGAACTCAGGATTCCCAAGAGGGGCACAGAGTGACAGGACCCCGGAAGCGGAAGGCTGGGAAGCCGGCGAAATTATCAGCCCGAGTCTCGGGACAGCCCTGACCCCATGGGACTGCGCCTAGTAGGGGACCCCCGCCAGCCGAGAAGCAGGAGGCATCGGCCTCACCGAAGTCTGCCCCGCGGAGGGCTCCTTGGCAGGGTTCGTAAGCGAGCTCTCGCGATGCCAGGCCAGGCCAGACCCTGTCGGGCGGCCCTGCAGACTTGTGACACCCGAAACGAGTTCACATGCGGAATGTCACTTCTCACAGTGTCTTTCCAGTGGAGGAAAGAAGATAGAACAAGGACGGACAGAGAGAATGTTGCAAACAATGAGTGAAGTACAGGGTAAGGCACTTAGGCCTCTATGATGCATACTGGAAGTTCAACACCGGGGATGTTCCACAGTGTCTACCTCTTCTCAAAACCCTTCCAATATATGAGGGAACTGTGCTACAGTAAGTTCTCAGGACAGGGATGCATCTGTGCTTAGTTGGAAACTCTAGGACGTGTCTGGGTAGCCATCATGAAATGTCTCATACAGGCCCCTTAGAGGGGATGCGAAGGAAGTTATCTGCTCAGGGAACCTACTACAGGTGCGTACTCATTCATAACAGCGTTTCTCCTGTGAGGAACGACGATAGAACAGGGAAGGACGAGGGGCACATTAGGTACTGTGAGTAAAGGGCGGGCTATGGCACTTAAGCCTGCCAAACACATATTGGATGTTCACCATCAGTTGTGATCCGCACTTAGATTCTGCGTCTTAAACGCTTCCAACACTGAGAGGGAAGTGCGTTTTAGGTGGGATTACCAGCAGTTTTAAGTCTGTTAATGAAGGAAGGTTTTGGAACTGACTCTGTGGTAACCGCAATAGGCACACATAGGTTTCAAGTCTCCGACGTCGTTCCGTTGGACTATAGCAAGTTCAGTTTTGGGAAACTCCTTCATGCGGAATGTCACTTCTGACAGGGTGTTTCCAGTGGAGGAAAGAAGATAGAACAAGGACGTACAGAGAGAACGTTGCAACCCGTGAGTGAAGTACAAGATAAGGCACCTAGGCCTCTATGATGCATACTGGAAATTCAACACTGGGGAAGTTCCACAGTCTACCTCTGTCAAACCCTTCCAATATATGAGGGAACTGTAGTACAGAGAGTTCGCACGACAGGGATGCGTCTGTGCTTGTTGGAAACACTAGGAGGTGTCTGGGTAGCCATCATGAAATGTCTCTTACATGGCCCCTTAGAGGGGATGAGAAGGAAGGTATCTGCTCAGGGAACATACTTCAGGTGCATACTCATTCATAACAGCGTTTCTCCTTTGAGGAATGAAGATAGAACAGGGACGGACTAGGGGCACATTACGTACTGTGAGAAAAGGGCAGGCTATGGCGCTTAGGCTTGACATACACATATTGGATGTTCACCACCGTGGTGATCCGCACTTAGTTTCTGCGTCTAAAATGCTTCCAACACTGAGAGGGAAGTGTGTTTGGTCGGATTCACTGCAGTGTTACGTCTGTTAAAGAAGGAAGCTTTTGGGACTGATCTGTAATAACCGCAATAGGCGCACAAAGCTTTCTATTCACAGACGTATAACGGTTGAACTATAGCAAGTTCTGTTTAAGTTAAATTCCTTCATGCGGAATGTCACTTCTCACAGTGTCTTTCCAGTGGAGGAAAGAAGATAGAACAAGGACGGACAGAGAGAATGTAGCAAACCGTGAGTGAAATATAGGGTAAAGCACTTTCGCCTCTATGATGCATACTGGATGTTCAATACCGGGGAAGTTCCACAGTGTCTACCTCTCTCAAAACACTTCCAGTATATGAGGGACCTGTGCTACAGTAAGTTCTCACGACAGGGATGCGTCTGTGCTCGTTGGAAACTCTAGGACGTGTCTGGGTAGCAATCATGAAGTGTCTCCTACAGGCCCCTTAGAGGGGATGCGTAGGAAGGTATCTGCTCAGGGAACCTAATTCAGTGCGTACTCATTCATAATAGCGTTCCTCCTTTGAGGAATGTAGATAGAAGAGGAACGGAAGAGGGGCACATTAGGTAATGTGAGTAAAGGGCAGGCTATGGCGCTTAAGCCTACCAAACACATATTGGATGTTCACCACCAGTGCTGATCCGCACTTAGTTTCTGCGTCTAAAACGCTTCCAACACTGAGAGGGAATTTTTCTTTAGGAGGGATTCACTGCAGTGTTACGTCTCTTAAAGAAGGAAGCTTTATGGACTGACTCTATGGGACCGCAATAGGCGCACATAGGTTTCCATTCACAGACGTCTAACTGTTGGACTTTAGCAAGTTCTGTTTAAGGGAAACTCCTTCATGCGGAATGGCACTTTGCTCAGTGTCTTTCAAGTGGAGGAAAGAAGACAGAACAAGCACGGAGCAGAGAGAACGTTGTAAACCGTGAGTGAAGTACAGGGTAGGCACTTAGGCCTCTATGATGCATACTGTAAGTTCAACACCGGAGATGTTCCACAGTGTCTACCTCTTCTCAAAACACTTATAATATATGAGGGAACTGTGCTACAGTAAGTTCTCACGACAGGGATGGGTCTGTATTCAATTGGAAACACTAGGACGTGTCAGGGTAGCAATCATACAGTGACTCATACAGGCCCCTTAGAGGGGATGCGGAGGAAGGTATCTGCTAAGGGAAGCTACTTCAGGAGCGTACTCATTCATAACAGCGTTTTTCCTTTGAGGAATGAAGATAGAACAGGGACGGACTAAGGGCACATTAGGTACTGTGAGTAAACGGTAGGCTATGGCGCTTAAGCCTGCCAAACACATATTGGATGTTCACCACCAGTGGTAATCCGCACTTAGTTTCTGCGTCTAAAACGCTTCCAACACTGAGAGGGAAGTGTGCTTTAGGAGGGATTCACTGCATTGTTACGTCTCTGAAAGAAGGAAGCTTTATGGACTGACTCTATGGGAACCGCAATAGGCGCACATAGCTTTCCAGTCACAGACGTCTAAGGGATGGACTATAGCAAGTTCTGTTTAAGGGAAACTCCTTCATGAGGAATGTCACTTCGCTCAGTGTCTTTCCAGTGGAGGAAAGAAGACAGAACAAGGACGGAGCAGAGAGAACTTTGCAAACCGATAGTGAAGAACAGGGTAAGGCACTTAGGCCTCTATGATGCATACTGGAAGTTCACCACCGGAGATGTTCCACAGTGTCTACCTCTTCTCAAAACACTTCCAATATATGAGGAAACTGTGCTACAGTAAGTTCTCACGACAGGGATGGGTCTGTACTCAATTGGAAACACTTGGACGTCTCAGGGTAGCAATCATGAGTGTCTCATACAGGCCCCTTAGAGGGGATGTGGAAGAAGGTATCTGCTATGGGAAGCTACTTCAGGTGCCTACTCATTCATAACAGTGTTTCTCCTTTGAAGATGAAGATAGAACAGGGAAGGACTACAGGCATTTTAGGTACTGTGAGTAAAGGGCAGGCTATGGCGCTTAGCATGACAAACACATATTAGATGTTCACCAACCTTGGTGATCCGCACTTAGTATCTGCCTCTAAAACGCTTCGAACACTGAGAGGGAAGTGTGCTTTAGGAAGGATTCACTGCAGTGTTACGTCTGTTAAAGAAGGAAGCTTTTGGGACTGACTCTGTGGTAACCGCAATAGGCGCACATAGGTTTCCAGGCTCAGACGTCTATCCGTTCGACTATAGCAAGTTCAGTGTAAGGGAAACTCCTTTATGCGGAATGTCACTTCTCACAGTGTCTTTCCAGTGGAGGAAAGAAGATAGAACAAGGACGGACAGAGAGAACGTTGCAACCCGTGAGTGAAGTAAAGGGTAATGCTTAGGCCTCTATTATGCATACTGGAAGTTCAACACCGGAGATGTTCCACAGTGTCTACCTCTTCTTTAAACACTACCAATATATTCGGGAACTGTGCTGTAGTAAGTCTCAAGACAGGGATGTGTCTCTGCTCAGTTGGAAACTCTAGGACGTGTCTGGGTAGCAATCATGAAATGTTTCATACAGGCCCCTTAAAGGGGATTCGAAGGAAGGTATCTGTTCAGGGAACCTACTTCATTTGCGACTCATTCATAACAGCGTTTCTCCTTTGAGGAATGAAGATAGAACAGGGACTGACTAGGGGCACATTAGGTACTGTGAGTAAAGGGCAGTCTAATGCGCTTAAGCCTGCCAAACACATAATGGATGTTCACAACCAGTGGTGATACGCACTTAGTTTCTGCGTCTAAAACGCTTCCAACACTGAGAGGGAAGTGTGCTTTAGGAGGGATTCACTGCAGTGTTACGTCTGTTAAAGAAGGAAGCTTTGGGGACTGACTCTGTGGTAATCGCATTGGCGCACATAGCTTTCCAGTCTCAGATGAATAACCGTTAAACTATAGGAAGTTTTGTTTAAGGGAAAATCCTTCATGCAGAATGTCACTTCTCACAGTGTCTTTCCAGTGGAGGAAAGAAGATAGAACATGGACGGACAGAGAGAACGTTGCAAACCGTGAGTGAAGTACAGGGTAAGCCACTTAGGCCTTTATGATGCATACAGGAAGTTCAAACCGTAGATGTTCTACAGTGTATACCTCTTCTCAAATCTCTTCCAATATATGAGGGAACTCTGCTACCGTAAATTCTCACGACAGGAATGCATCTGTGCTCAGTTGAAAACTCTAGGATGTGTCTGGGTAGCAATCATGAAGTGTCTCATACAGGCCCCTTAGAAGGGATTCGGAGGAAGGTATCTGCTCAAGGAACAGACTTCAGGTGCATACTCGTTATAATAGTGTTTCTCCTTTGAGGAATGAAGATAGAACAGGGAAGGACTACGGGCACATTATGTACTTTGGGTAAAGGGTAGGCTATGGCGCTTAAGCCTGTGAAACACATATTGGATTGAACACCAGTGGTGATCCGCACTTAGTTTCTGCGTCGAAAACGCTTCCTACACTGAGTGGGAAGTGTGCTTTTGTCGGGATTCACTTCAGTGTTACGTTTATTAAAGAAGGAAGATTTTGGGACTGTCTCCGTGGTAACCGCAATAGGGGCACATAGCTTTCCAGTCATAGACGTGTGGCCGTTGGAATATATCAAGTTCTGTTTAAGGGAAACTCCTTCATGTGGAATATCACTTCTCACAGTGTCTTTCCAGTGGAGGAAAGAAGATAGAACAAGGACGGAGCAGAGAGAATGTTGCAACCAGTGAGTGAACTACAGGGTAAGGCACCTAGGCCTCTATGATGCTTACTGGAATTACAACACCGGGGATGTTCCACAGTGTCTACCTCTTCTCAAAACACTTCCAATATATGAGGGAACTGTGCTACAGTAAGTCCTCACGACATGGATGCATCTGTGCTCAGTTGAAAACTCTACGATGTGTCTGTGTAGCAATTATGAAGTGACTCATTCAGGCCCCTTAGAGGAGATGCGTAGGAAGGTATCTGCTCAGGGAACCTAATTCAGGTGCGTACTCATTCATAACAGTGCTTCTCCTTGGAGGATTGAAGATAGAACACGGACAGACTAGGGGCACATTAGGTACTTTGAGTAAAGGGCAATTTACGGCGCTTAAGCCTGCCAAACACATATTGGATGTTCACCACCAGTGGTGATCCGCACTTAGTTTCTTCATCTAAAACGCTTCGAACACTGAGAGGGAAGTGTGCTTTAGGAGAGATTCACGGCAGTTTACGTATGTTAAAGAAGGAAGCTTTTGGGACTCACTCAGAGGTAACCGCAATAAGAGCACAAAGCTTTCCAGTCTCCGACGTCTATCCGTTGGACTATAGCAAGTTCTGTTCAAGGGAAACTCCTTCCTGCGGAATGTCACTTCTCACTGTGTCTTTCAAGTCGAGGAAAGAAGATAGAACAAGGACGGAGAAGAGAGTACGTTGCAACCCGTGAGTGAGGTACAGGGTAAGGCACTTAGGCCTCTATGATGCTTGCTGGAAGTTCAACACCTGGGATGTTCCACAGTGTCTACCTCTTCTCAAAACACTTCCAGTATATGAGGGAACTGTGCTACAGTAAGTTCTCACGACAGGGATGCATCTGTGCTCATTTGAAAACACTAGGATGTGTCTGGGTAGTAACCATGAAGTGTCTGATACAGGCCCCTTAGAGGGGATGCGGAGGAAGGTATCTGCTCAGGGAACCTACTCCAGTTCTTACTCATTCATAACAGTGTTTCTCCTTTGAGGATGAAGATAGAACAGGGAAGACTACGGGCACATTAGGTACTGTGAGTAAAGGGCTCGCTATGGCGCTTAAGCCGGCCAAGCACATATTGGATGTTCACCACCAGTGTTGATCCGGACTTAGTTTCTGCATCTCAAACGCTTCCTACACTGAGAGGGAAGTGTGTTTTAGGAGGGGTTCACGGCAGTGTTATGTCTGTTAAAGAAGGAAGCTTTTGGGACTGACTCTGTGGTAACCGCAATAGGCGCACATAGCTTTCCAGTCTCCTACGTCTATCCGTTGGACTATAGATAGTTCTGTTTAAGGGATACTCCTTCATTCGGAATGTCTCTTCTCACAGTGTCTTTCCAGTGAAGGAAAGAAGATAGAGCAAGGACGGCGAAGAGAGAACGTTGCAACCCGTGAGAGAAGTCAGGGTAAGGCACTTAGGCCTCTAAGATGCATACTGGAAGTTCAACACCAGGGAATTTTCAACAGTGTCTACCTCTTCCAAAACACTTCCAATATATGAGGGAACTGTGCTACAGTAAGTTCTCACGACAGGGATGCGTCTGTGCTCAGTTGGAAACTCTAGGACTTGTCTGGGTAGCAATCATGAAGTGTCTCATACAGGCCCCTTAGAGGGGATGCCTAGAAAGGTATCTGCTCATGGAAACTACTTCATGTGCGTACTCATTCATAACAGTACTTCTCCTTGGAGGTATAAAGGTAGAACACGAATGGACTAGGGGCACATTAGGTACTGTGAGTAAAGGGCAGGCTATGGCGCTTATGCCTGCCAAAAACATATTGGATGTTCACCACCAGTGGTGACCCACACTTAGTTTCTGCGTCTAAAACGCTTCCTACACTGATGGGAAGTGTGCTTTAGGAGGGATTCACCGCAGTTTTACTTCTGTTAAAGAAGGAAGCGTTTGGTACTGACTCTGTGGTAACCGAAATAGGCCCACGTAGCTTTCCATTCTCAGACGTCTATCCGTTGGACTATAGCAAGTTCAGTTTAAGGGAAACTCCTTCATGCGGAATGTCACTTATCACAATGTCTTTGCAGTGGGGGAAAGAAGATAGAACAAGGACGGACAGAATGAACGTTGCAACCCGTTAGTGAGGTTCAGGGTAATGAACTTTGGCCTCTATATGCATACTGAAATTATAACACTGGGGATGTTCCACAGTGTCTTCCTCTTCTCAAAACACTTCCAAATTATGAGGGAACTGTGCTGCAGTTAGTTCTCACGACAGGGATTCATCTGTGCTCAGTTGAAATCTCTAGGATGTGTCTGGGTAGCCAACATGAAGTGTCTGATAGAGGCCACTTAGAGGGGATGCGTAGGAAGGTATCTGCTCATGGAACCTACTTCAGGTGCGTACTCATTCATAACAGTGCTTCTCCTTGGAGGAATGAAGGTAGAACACGGACAGACTAGGGGCACATTAGGTACTGTGAGTAAAGGGCAGCCTATGGCGCTTAAGCCTGCCAAACACATATTGGATGTTCACCACCAGTGGTGATCAGCACTTTGTTTCTGCGTCTAATACGCTTCGAACACTGAGAGGGAAGTGTGCTTTCGGAGGGATTCACTGCAGTGTTACGTCTGTTTAAGAAGGAAGCTTTCGGGACTGACTCTGAAATAACAGCAATAGGCACACATAGCTTTCCAGTCTTAGACATCTATTCGTTGGAATCTAGCAAATTCTGTTTAAGGGAAAATGCTTCATGAGGAATGTCACTTCTCACAATGTCTTTCCAGTGGAGGAAATAAGATAGAAGAAGGATGGACAGAGAGAACGTTGCAACCCGTGAGTGAAGTACAGGTTAAGGCACTAAGGCCTCTCTGATGCATACTGGAAGTTTACACCGGGGATGTTCCACAGTGTCTACCTCTTCTGAAAACACTTCCAATATATGAGGAACTGTGCTACTGTAAGATCTCACGACAGGGATGCATCTGTGCTCAGTTGGAAACTCTAGGACATTTCTGGGTAGCAATCATGAAGTGTCTCATACAGGACCCTTAGAGAGGATGCGTAGGAAGGTATCTGCTCAGAGACATACTTCAGGTGCGTACTCATCGAAAACAGTGTTTTTCCTTTAAGGAATGAAGATAGAACACGGACGGACTAGGGTCACATTAGGTACTGTGAGTAAAGGTCAGGCTATGGCGCTTAAGACTGCCAAACACATATAGGATGTTCACCACCAGTGGTGATCCACACTTAGTTTCTGCATCTAAAACGCTTCCAACACTGAGAGGGAAGTGTGCTTTAGGAGGGATTCACGGCAGTGTTACGTCTGTTAAGAAGGAACCTTTGAGACTTACTCTGTGGTAACCGCAATAGGCGCACATAGCATCCAGTGTCCGGTGTCTATCCGTTGGACTATAGCAAGTTCTGTATAAGGGATACTCCTTCATTCGGAATGTCACTTCTCACAATGTCTTTGCCGTGGCGGAAAGAAGATAGAACAAGGACGGAGCGGAGAGAACGTTGCAACCAGTGAGTGAAGTACAGGGAATGGCACTTAGGCCTCTATGATGCATACTGGAAGTTCAACACCGGGGATGTTCCACAGTGTCTATCTACCTCTTCTCAAAACCCTTTCAATATATGAGGGAACTGTGCTACAGTAAGTTCTCATGAAAGGCATGCGTCCGTGCTCATTTGGAAACTCTAGGACTTGTCTGGGTAGCAATCATGAAGTGTCTCATACAGGCCACTTAGAGGTGATGCGTAGGAAGGTAACTGCTCAGGGGACCTACTTCAGGTGCGTGCTCATTCATAACAGTGTTTCTCCTTTGAGCAATGAAGATAGAACACGGACGGACTAGGGGCACATTAGGTACTGTGAGTAAAGGGAAGGCTGTGGAGTTTAAGCCTGCCAAACACATATAGGATGTTCACCACCAGTGGTGATCCGCACTTAGTTTCTGCGTCTAAAACGCTTCCAACACTGAGAGGGACGTGTGCTTTAGGAGGGATTCACTGCAGTGTTACGTCTGTTTAAGAAGGAGCTTTTGGGATTGACTCTGTGGTAACCGCAATAGGCGCACATATCTTTCCAGTCACCGAAATGTATCCATTGGACTATAGCAAGTTCTGTTTAAGGGAAACTCCTTCATGCGGAATGTCACTTCTCACAAAAGAGTCGGTTCTGTGGGCTGCTGTTGCTGCTTGCTTTAGCCTAGTATTGGCAGCACGGTGGTGGACTCCCACATAGAGCGAAAGCCTCTTTGCCTGGGCATCCCCTTGAGGTAAGCACAGCATTCTTTGGGAAATCAGAGTCGGTTCTGTGTGATGCGTATGCCGCTTGCCTGAACATAGACTCCGAAGCTTGGTGTAATAAACCCGCATGGAGCGAAATCCTCTTCCCCGGGCATCCCCTCTACCTGAGAGAGAAGCGTGCTTGCGCCTGTGGAAAAAGCCTTATCAAAAGGTCATGAAACAGGAGAGCCTGCATTGGCAAGTATAGCGGGCAGGTGGCAAGACAAGTGTCACCCTCTCCGTTTGCTTAGAAATCAGAGTCGGTTCTGCAGGCTACTGCTCTTGCTTGCCTAGGCCAAGCCTCAAGGTGGCAGAACCACCATACAGCGAAAGCCCCTTTGCCCAGGCTCCTCCTCTGGGGAAGCACAGCATTCGTTGGGAAATCTGAGTCGCTGTGTGGGATGCTGCTGCTGCTTGCCAGAGCTAGTCTCCCCAGTACGGTGGAAGAAACCCGCATGGAGCGAAATTCTCTTGGCCCTAGAATCCCCACTGCCTGCGAGAGAAGCGTGGATGCACCTCTGGAAAGGGCCTTAAGGGTAGGGACACGGCTGTCACGTTGCTCCCCAGGAGCAAGTCTGGGGAAGGAGCAGAACGCCTCCCAGGGAGAAGAGAAGGAGACATTGGCCTTGTTTTCGGGACTGAGTCGCAAAGCAGGAGAGCCTGCCCTGGGAAGAACAGTGGGACGGTGGCAAGACAGGCGTCACCCGCTCCCTGTGCGTAGAGATGGAAGCCTGGCTTGAGGAAGACACGAGGGGACGGCTAGGGCAGGCGCGCATACTCCACTCTGAGGAAGGAGTCTGGGCAGAAGGCTGGCCTGTTCTGTGCCTCTTCTCCCAAGGGGACAGCATCTCCAAGGCCACCTGTCCCTAGGGCAGACGTGGGCTTGCCACCAGGCGCCATACCCGGAACTCGCAGATACATCTCCCTGGAAGAAAGGGCAGTCAGGTGCCATCTTCCTCCAAGAGGTGGCAGCGTTGGGGGTGGCAGGGAGTGTGTCGGGGAAGAAGTGTGGACAGTCCCCCACAGCTCCCCAACCCAGTGAACGGGCGCTTTGCAGGAATCCTGTCGCCACTCCTTTCCTATGGGGAAGGCACTGGCCTAGTCCCCGAGTCCGACTGAACGCCAGAGCAAAAAGCCAAGCCTTACTACGCCAGGAGATGGCAGTTGGCATGGAGTGTCATCCTAGGCCACGCATGCTGCTGAGGGTGGTGGCTGTGTCTGCGTAGTTTATCCTGGCAGGGTGAACTCAGGGTGCGACCGTGGAGCCCGGAAAAGCAAGGCTCCAGAGGCACCTGCTCTCCCGCAGATCTACTTCCCTGACGCGACAGAGCGAACGCCCAAAGCCTTGCTGATGAAGCAGCAGCGAAGTGCGGTTCAGGCCAAGCTGAAAACCTCTGCGTAAGCATAGCAGTCGCCGGGGAAAAAGAGTCAGTTCTGTGGGCTGCTGTTGCTGCTTGCTTTAGCCTAGTATGGGCAGCACAGTGGTAGAATCCCGCATAGAGCGAAAGCCTCTTTGCCTGGGCATCCCCTCTAGGAAAGCACAGCATTCTTGGGAAATCAGAATCGGTTCTGTGCGATGCGGATGCCGCTTGCCTGAATATAGTCTCCGAAGCACGGTGTCATAAACCCGCATGGATAAAATCCTCTTTCCCCTGGCATTCGCTCTTCTTGAGAGAGAAGCGTGGTTGCGCCTGTGGAAACAGCCTTAACGAAAGGTCATGAACCAGGAGAGCCTGCATTGGCCAGAATAGAGGGCAGGTGCAAGACAAGTGTCACCCTCTCCGTTTGCTTAGAAATCAGAGTCGGTTCTGCAGGCTACTGCTCTTGCTTGCCTAGGCCAAGTCTCAAGGTGGGAGAAACCACCATACAGCGAAATCCTCTTAGCCCAGGATCCTCCTCTGGGAAAGCAAAGCATTGTTGGGAAATCTGAGTTGCTTTGTGGGATGCTGCTGCTGCTTGCCTGAGCTAGTCTCCCCAGTACGGTAGAAGAAACCCGCATGGAGCGAAATTCTCTTGGCCCTAGAATCCCCACTGCCTGCGAGAGAAGCGTGGATGCACCTCTGGAAAGGGCCTTAAGGGTAGGGACACGGCTGTCACGTTGCTCCCCAGGAGCAAGTCTGGGGAAGGAGCAGAACGCCTCCCAGGGAGAAGAGAAGGAGACATTGGCCTTGTTTTCGGGACTGAGTCGCAAAGCAGGAGAGCCTGCCCTGGGAAGAACAGTGGGACGGTGGCAAGACAGGCGTCACCCGCTCCCTGTGCGTAGAGATGGAAGCCTGGCTTGAGGAAGACATGAGGGGACGGCTAGGGCAGGCGCGCATACTCTACTCTGAGGAAGGAGTCTGGGAAGAAGGCAGGCCTGTTCTGTGCCTCTGGTCCCAAGTGGACAGCATCTCCAAGGCCACCTGTCCCAAGGGCAGACATGGGCTTGCCACCAGGTGCCATACACCAACTAGCAGAAACAGCTCCCTGGTAGAAAGGGCAGTCAGAAACCATCTTCCTCCAAGATGTGGCAGCGTTGGGGTTGGCAGGGGGTGTGTCGGGGAAGAAGTGGGGACAGTCCCCACAGCTCCCCAACCCAGTGCACTGGAACTGTGCAGGGATCCTGTCGCCTCTCCTTTCCGATGGGGAAGACACTGGCCAATCCCCGAGTCTGCCTGAACGCCAGGTCAAAAAGCCCAGTCTTACTACCCCAGGAGAGGTCAGTTGGCATGGAGTGTCATCCTAGGCCACATACGCTGCTGCAGGTTTATGGCTGTGTCTGCGTCGTTCAGCTTGGCAGGGTGAACCCAGGGTGCGACCATGGAGCCCGGGACAGCAAGGCCTATGAGGCACCAGCTCTCCCTCTGATCTACGTCCCTGACGCGACAGAGCGAACTCCCAAAGTCTTGCTGAGGAAGCAGCGAATTTGTTCAGGTCAAGCTGAAAATCTCTGTGAAAGCATATCATTCGCTGGTGAAAAAAGAGTCGCTTCTGTGGGCTGCTGTTGCTTCTTGCTTTAGCCTAGTATTGGAATCACGGTGGGAGAATCCCACATAGAGCGAAAGCGTCTTGCCTGGGCATCCCCTTTAAAAGCACAGCATTCTTGGGGAAATCAGAGTCGGTTCTGTGCGATGCGGATGCCGCTTGCCTGAATATAGTCTCCGAAGCACGGTGTCATAAACCCGCATGGAACAAAATCCTCTTTCCCCGGGCATTCACTCTACTTGAGAGAGAAGCATGGTTGCGCCTGTGGAAACAGCCTTAACGAAAGGTCATGAACCAGGAGAACCTGCATTGGCAAGAATAGCGGGCAGGTGCAAGACAAGTGTCACCCTCTCCGTTTGCTTAGAAATCAGAGTCGGTTCTGTGGGCTGCTGCTCCTGCTTGTCTAGGCCAAGTCTCAAGGTCTGAGAAACCACCATAGAGCGAAAGCCTCTTTGCCCAGGCTCCACCTCTGGTAAAGCACAGTATTCGTTGGGAAATCTGAGTCGCAATGTGGGATACAGCTGCTGCTTGCCTGAGCTAGTCTCCGAAGCACGATGGAAGAATCCCGCATGGAGCAAAATTCTCTTGGCCCTAGCATCCCCACTGCCTGCGAGAGAAGCTTGGATGCACATCTGGAAAAGGCCTTAAGGATAGGGACACGGCTATCATCGTACTCCCCAGGAGCAAGTCTGGGGAAGGGGCAGAACGCCTCCCAGGGAGAAGAGAAGGAGCCCTTGGCCTTGTTGTCTACAAACAGTTGCAAAGCAGGAGAGCCTGCCCTGGGAAGAACAGCGGGACGGTGGCAAGACAGGCGTCACCCGCTCCCTGTGTGTAGAGACGGAAGCCTGGCTTGAGGAAGACACGAGGGGACGGCTAGGGCAGGCGCGCATACTCTACTCTGAGGAAGGAGTCTGGGCAGAAGGCAGGCCTGTTCTGTGCCTCTTGTCCCAAGGGGACAGCCTCTCCAAGGCCACATGTCCCTAGTGCAGACGTGGGCTTGCCACCAGGCGCCATACCCGGAACTAGCAGATACAGCACCTTGGAAGATAGGGCAGTCAGATGCCATCTTCCTAGAAGATGTGGCAGCATTGGGGGTGGCAGGGGGTGTGTCGGGGAAGAAGTGGGGACAGTCCCCACAGCTCCCCATCCCAGTGCACGGGCGCTGTGCAGGGATCCTGTTGCCTCTCCTTTCCGATGGGGAAGGCACTGGCCTAGTCCCCGAGTCCGCCTGAACGTCAGAGCAAAAAGCACAGCCTTACTACGCCAGGAGATGGCAGTTGGCATGGAGTGTCATCCTAGGCCACACACGCTGCTTCAGTGTTGTCGCTGAGTCTGCATAGTTCAGCCTGGCAGGGTGAACCCAGGGTGCGACCATGGAGCCCGGGAAAGCAAGGCCCAAGAGGCACCAGCTCTCCCGCAGATCTAACTCCCTGACGTGACAGAGCGAACGCCCAAAGCCTTGCTGAGGAAGCCGCAGCGAAGTGCGGTCAGGCCAGGCTGAAAACCCCTACGAAAGCATAGCAGTAGCTGTGAAAAAAAGAGTCGGTTTTGTGGGTTGCGGTTGATGCTTGCTTTAGCCTAGTTTTGGCAGCACAGTGGGTGAACCCGCATAGAACGAAAGCCTCTTTGCCTGGGCATCCCCTCTAGGAAAGCACAGCATTCTTGGGGAAATCAGAGTTGGGAAATGGAGTGCCATTCGTTGGGAAATCTGAGTCGCTTTGTGGGATGCAGCTGCTGCTTGCCTGAACTAGTCTCCGCAGCACGGTGGAATAAACCCGCATGGATCGAAATTCTCTTGGCCCTAGCATCCCCACTGCCTGCGAGAGAAGCGTGGATGCAAATCTGGAAAGAGCCTTAAGGATAGGGACACTGCTGTCACCGTACTCCCCAGGAGCACGTCTGGAGAACGAGCAGAACGCATCCCCGGGAGAAGAGAAGGAGCGTTGGCATGTTGTCGACAAACAGTTGCAAAGCAGGAGAGCCTGCCCTGGGAAGAACAGCGGGACAGGGTCAAGACAAGCGACACCCGCTCCCTGTGCGTAGAGACGGAAGCCTGGCTTTAGGAAGACACGAGGGGAAGGGTAGGGCAGGCGCGCATACTCCACTCTGAGGAAGGAGTTTGGGCAGAAGGCAGGCCTGTTCTCTGCCTCTTGTCCCAAGGGGACAGCATCTCCAAGGCCACCTGTCCCTAGGGTACGTGGGCTTGCCACCAGGCGCCATACCCGGAACTCGCATACACTCCCTGGAAGAAAGGGCAGTGAGATGCCATCTTCCTCCAAGATGTGGCAGCGATGGGCAGGCAGGGGGTGTGTCGGGGAAGAAGTGGGGACAGTCCCCACAGCTCCCCATCCCAGTGCACGTGCGCTGTGCAGGGATCCTGTCGCCTCTCCTTTCCGATGGGGAAGGCACTGGTCAATCCCCAAGTCCGCCTCAACGCCATGGCAAAAAGCCCAGCCTTATTACCCCAGGAGATGGCAGTTGGCATGGAGTGTCCTCCTAGCCCACGCACATTGCTGCAGGGTTGTGGCTGTGTCTGCGTAGTACAACCTGGCAGTTTGAACCCAGTGTGAGACCATAGAGCCCGGGACAGCAAGGCCCAAGAGGCACCAGCTCTCCCACAGATCTACTTACCTGACGCGACAGAGTGAATGCCCAAAGCCTTGCTGAGGAAGCAGCAGCGAAGTGCGGTTCAGGCCAAGCTGAAATCCTCTGCGAAAGCATAGCAGTCGATGGGGAAAAAAGAGTCGGTTCTGTGGGCTGCTGTTGCTGCTTCCTTTAGCCTACTATTGGCAGCACAGTGGGAGAATCCATCGTAGAGCGAAAGCCTCATTGCCTGGGCATCCCCTCTAGGAAAGCACAGCATTCTTGGGGAAATCAGAATCGGTTCTGTGCGATGCGGATGCCGCTTGCCTAAACATAGTCTCCGAAGCACGGTGTAATAAAACCGCATGGGGCGAAATCCTCTTTGCCCGGGCATCCCCTGTACTTGAGAGGGAAGCCTGGTTGCGCCTGTGGAACCTGTCTTAACGAAAGGTCATGAAACAGGAGAGCCTGCATTGGCAAGAATAGCGGGCAGGTGGCAAGACAAGTGTCACCCTCTCCGTTTGCTCAGAAATTAGAGTCCGTTCTGCGGGCTGCTGCTCCTGCTTGCCTAGGCCAATTCTCAAGGTGGGAGAAACCACCATACACCAAAAGCTTATTTGCCCAGGCTCCTCCTCTGGGAAAGCACAGCATTCCTTGGGAAATCTGAGTCACTTTGTGGGATGCTGCTGCTGATTGCCTGAGCTAGTCACCACAGCACGGTGGAATAAACCAGCATGGATCGAAATTCTCTGGGCTCTAGCATCCCCACTGCCTACGAGAGAAGCGTGGATGTACCTCTGGAAAGGGCCTTAAGGATAGGGGTACGGCTGTCACCATACTCCCTATGAGCAAGTCTGGGGAAGGAGCAGAACGCCTCCCCGGGAGTAGAGAAGGAGCCGTTGGCCTTGTTGTCGGGAAACATTGGCAAAGCAGGAGAGCCTGCCCTGGGAAGAACACCGGTACGGTGGCAAGACAAGCGTAACCCACTCCCTGTGCGTAGAGATGGAAGCCGGGCTTTAGGAAGACATTAGTGAATGGTTAGGGCAGGCGCGCATACTCCACTCTGAGGAAAGAGTTGGGCAGAAGGCAGGCCTGTTCTGTGCCTCTTGTCCCAAGGAGACAGCATCTCCAAGGCCACCTGTCCCTAGGGCAGACGTGGGATTGCCACCAGGCGCCATACACGGAACTCGCAGATAAAGCTCCTTGGAAGAAAGGGCAGTCAGATGCCATCTTCCTCCAAGATGTGGCAGCGTTGGGGGTGGCAGGGGGTGTGTCGGGGAAGAAGTGGGGCAATGCCCCACAGATCCCCATCCCAGTGCACGGGCGCTGTGCAGGGATCCTGTCGCCTCTCCTTTCCGATGGGGAAGGCACTGGTTTAGTCCCCGAGTCCGCCTGAAAGCCAGAGCAAAAAGCCAAGCCTTACTATGCCAGGAGACGGCAGTTGGCATTGAGTGTCATCCTAGGCCCCACACGCTCCTGCAGGGTTGTGGCTGTGTCTGCGTAGTTCAGCCTGGCAGGGTGAAACCTGGGTGCGACCATGGAGCCCGGGAAAGCAAGGCCCAAGAGGCACCAGCTCTCCAGCAGATCTACTTCCCTGACGCGACAGAGTGAACGCCCAAAGCCTTGTAGAGGAAGCAGCAGCGAAGTGCGGTTCAGGCCAAGCTGAAAACCTCTACGAAGTCATAGCAGTCGCTGGGAAAAAAAGAGTCGGTTCTGTGGGCTGCTGTTGCTGCTTGCTTTAGCGTAGTATTGGCAGCACGGTGGGAGAATCCCGCCTAGAGCGAAAGCCTCTTTGCCTGGGCATCCCCTCCAGGAAAGCACAGCATTCTTGGGGAAATCATAGTCGTTTCTTTGCGATGCGGATGCCGCTTGCCTCAAAGTCTCCGAAGCACGGTGTAAAAAAACCGCATGGGGCGAAATCCTCTTTGCCCAGGAATCCCTTCTACCTGAGAGAGAAGCGTGGTTGCGCCTCTGGAAACAGCCTTAACAAAGGTCATGAAACAGGAGAGCCTGCATTGGCAAGAATAGTGGGTAGGTAGCAAGACAAGTGTCACCCTCTCCGTTTGCTTAGAAATTAGAGTCGGTTCTGCAGGCTGCTGCTCTTGCTTGCCTAGGCCAATCTCAAGGTGGGAGAAACCACCATACAGGGAAAGCCTCATTGCCCAGTCCCCTCCTCTGGGAAAGCACAGCATTCGTTGGGAAATCTGAGTCGCTTTGTGGGATGCTGCTGCTGCTTGCCTGAGCTAGTCTCCGCAGCATGGTGGAAGAAACCCACACGGAGCGGAATTCTCTTGGCCAAGCATCCCCACTGCCTGCGAGAGCAGCGTGGATGCACATCTGGTAAGGGCCTTAAGGATAGGGACACGGCTGTCACCGTGCTCCCCAGGAGCAAGTCTGGGGAAGGAGCAGAACGCCTCCCCGGGAGAAGAGAAGGAGCCCTTGGCCTTGTTGTCGGGAAACAGTGGCAAAGCAGGAGAGGTTGCCCTGGGAAGAACAGCGGGACGGTGGCAAGAAAAGCATCACCCGCTCTCTCTGCGTAGAGACGGAAGCCTGGCTTTAGGAAGACACGAGGGGACGGTTAGGGCAGGCGCGCATACTCCACTCTCAGGATGGAGTGTGAGCAGAAGGGAGGCCTGTTCTGTGACTCTTCTCCAAGAGGACAGCATCTCCGAGGCCACCTGTCCCTAGAGCAGATGTGGGCTGGCCACCAGGTGCCATACCCGGAACTCGCAGATACATCTCCCTGGAAGAAAAGGCAGTCAGATGCCATCCCACTGAGAGGGAAGTGTGCTTCAGGATGGATTCACTGCAGTGTACATCTGTTAAAGAAGGAAGCTTTTGGGTTTGACTCTGTGGTAACCGCATTAGGCGCACAAAGCTTTCCAGTCTCAGATGTGTAACCGTTAGACTATAGCAAGTTCTGTTGAAGAGAAACTCCTTCATGCGGAATGTCACTTCTCACAGTGTCTTTCCAGTGGAGGAAAGAAGATAGAAAAAGGACGGACAGAGAGAACGTTGCATACCGTGAGTGAAGTACAGGCTAAACCACTTAGGCCTCTATGATGCATACTGGAAGTTCAACACCAGAGATGTTCCACAGTGTCTACCTCTTCTCAAAACACTGCCAGTATATGAGGGAACTGTGCTCCAGTAAGTTCTCACGACAGGGATGCATCTGTGCTCAGTTGAAAACTCTAGGATGTGTCTGGGTAGCAATCATGAAGTGTCTCTTACAGGCTCCTTAGAGGGGATGCGTAGGAAAGTATCTGCTCATGGAAGCTATTTCAGGTGCGTACTCATTCATAACAGTGCTTCTCCTTGGAGGAATGAAGGAAAAACACAGATGGACGAGGGGCCCATTAGGTACTGTGAGTAGAGGGCAGGCTATGGCGCTTAAGCCTGCCAAACACATATTGGATGTTCACCAACAATGGTGATCCGCACTTAGTTTCTGGGTCTAAAACGCTTCCAACACTGAGAGGGAAGTGTGCTTTAGGAGGGATTCACTGAAGTGTTACGTCTTTTAAAGAAGGAAGCTTTTGGGACGGATTCTGTGGTAACCGCATTAGGCCCACATAGTTTTCCAGTCTCAGACGTCTATCCGTTAGACTATAGGAAGTTCTGTTTAAGAGAAATTCCTTCATGCGGAATGACACTTCTCACAGTTTCTTCACAGTGAAGGAAAGAAGATAGAACAAGGACGGACAGAGAGAAGGTTGCAACCCGTGAGTGAAATACAGGGTAAGGCACCTAGGCCTCTATGATGCATAATGAAAATTCAAAACCTGGGATGTTCCACAGTGTCTACCTCTTCTCAAAAATCTTCCAATATATGAGGGAATTGTGCTACACTAAGTTCTTACGACAGGGATGAGTCTGTGCTCGGTTGGAAACTCTAGGATGTGTCTGGGTAGCCAACATGAAGTGTTTCATAAGGCCCCTAAGAGAGGTTGCGAAGGAAGGTATCTGCTCAGGGAACCTATTTCTGTTGCCTACTCATTTATAACTGCGTTTCTACTTTGAGGAATGAAGATTGAACAGGGACGGACTAGGGGCACATTAGGTACTGTGAGTAAAGGGCAGGCTATGTCGCTTAAGCCTGCCAAACACATATTGGATGTTCACCACCAGTGGTGATCCACACTTGGTTTCTTCGTCTAAAACGCTTCCAACGCTGAGAGGGAAGTGTGCTTTAGGAGTCATTCACTGCAGTGTTACGTCTATTAAAGAAGGAAGATTTTGAACCGACTCTGTGGTAATTGCAATAGGCGCCCATAGCTTTCCATTCAAAGATGTCTAATCGTTGGACTATAGCAACTTCTGTTTAAGGGAAAATCCTTCATGCGGAATGTCACTTCTCACTGTCTCTTACCACTGGAGGTAAGAAGATAGAACAGTGACGGACAGAGGGAACGTTGCAAGCCGTGAGTGAAGTACAGGGTAAGGCACTTAGGCCTCTATGATGCATAAGGGAATGAAAACACCGGAGATGATCCACAGGGTCTACGTCTTCTCTAAACACTTCCAGTATATGAGGGAACTGTGCTACAGTAAGTTCTCACGACAGGGATGCATCTGTGCTCAGTTGAAAACTCTACAATGTGTCTGGGTAGCAATCATGAAGTGTCTCACACAGGACATTTAGAGTGGATGCGTAGGAAGGTATCTGCTCAGGGAAGCTACTTCAGGTGCGTCTTCTTTCATAGCAGTGTTTCTCCTCTGAGGATGAAGATAGAACAGGGAAGGGCTACGGGCACATTAGGTACTGTGAGTAAAGGGCAGGCTAGGTCGCTTAAGCCTGCCAAACACATATTGGATGTTCACCACCAGTGTTGTTCCGCACTTAGTTTCTGCGTCGAAAAAGCTTCCAACACTGAGAGGGAAGTGTGCTTTAGGAGGGATTCACTGCAGTGTTACGTCTGTTAAAGAAGGAAGCTTTTGGGACTGACTCTGTGGTAACCGCATTAGGCGCACATAGCTTTCCAGTCTCAGACCTCTAACCGTTAGACTATAGGAAGTTCTGTTAAAGGTAAACTCCTTCATGAGGAATGTCACTTCTCACAGTGTCTTTCCAGTGGAGGAAAGAAGATAGAACAAGGAAGGACAGAGAGAACGATGCAAACCGTGAGTGAAGTACAGGGTAAGCCACTTAGGCTTCTATGATGCACACTGGAAGTTCAACACCGAAGATGTTCCACAGTGTCTACCTCTTCTCAAAACACTTCCAGTATATGAGGGAACTGTGCTACAGTATGTTCTCATGACAGAGATGTGTCTGTGCTCAGTTGGAAAGTGCAGGACGTGTCTCGGTAGCAACCATGAAGTGAATGATACAGGCCCCTTAGAGGGGTTGCGGAGGAAGGTATCTGCTCAGGGAAACTACTTCAGGTGCGTCCTCATTCATAACAGTGTTTCTCCCTTGAGGATGAAGATAGAACATGGAAAGACTACGGGCACATTAGGTACTGTGAGTAAAGGGCTCCCTATGGCTCTTAAGCCTACCAAACACATATTGGACGTTCACCACCAGTGTTGATCCGCACTTAGTCTCTGCGTCTCAAACGCTTCCTACACTTAGAGGGAAGTGTGCTTTTGTCAGGATTCACTTCAGTGTTACGTTTGTTAAATAAGGAAGCTTTTGGGACTCTCTCTGTGGTAATTGCAGGGGGGGCAAATAGCTTTCCAGTCTTAGACGTCTATCCGTTGGACTATAGCTAGTTCTGTTTAAGGGAAACTCCTTCATGCGGAATGTCACTTCTCACAGTGTCTTTCCAGTGGAGGAAAGAAGATAGAACAAGGACGGAGCAGAGAGAATGTTGCAACCCGTGAGTGAAGTACAGGGTATGGCACTTAGGCCTCTATGATGCATACTGGAAGTGCAACACCGGAGATGTTCCACAGTGTCTAGCTCTTCTCAAAACACTTCAAATATATGAGGGAACTGTGCTACAGTAAGTTCTCACGACAGAGTTGCGTCTGTGCTCAGTTGGAAAATGTAGGACGTGTCTGGGTAGCAACCATGAAATGTCTGATACAGGCCCCTTAGAGGGGATGCGGAGGAAGGTATCAACTCAGGGTACCTACTTCAGGTGCGTACTCATTCATAACAGTGATTCTCCTTTGAGGATGAAGATAGAACAGGGAAGGACTACGGGAACATTAGGTACTGTGAGTAAAGGGCACGCTATGGAGCTTATGCCTGCCAAACACATATTGGATATTCACCACCAAAGTTGATCCGCACAGTTTCTGCGTCGAAAATGCTTCCTACACTGAGAGGGAAGTGTGCTTTAGGAGGGATTCACTGCATTGTTACGTCTAGTAAAGAAGGAAGCTTTTGGGACTGACTCTGTGGTAACCGCAATAGGCGCACATAGCTTTCCAGTCTTAGATATCTATCCGTTGGACTATAGCAAGTTCTTTTTATGAGAAACTCCTTCATGCGGAATGTCACTTCTCACAGTGTCTTTCCAGTGGAGGAAAGAAGATAGAACAAGGAATGACAGAGAGAACATTGTAACACTTGAGTGAAGTACAGGGTAAGGCACTTAGGCCTCTATGATGCAATCTGGATGTTCAACAACGGGGAGTTTCCATAGTGTCTACCTCTTCCAAAACACTTCCAATATATGAGGGAACTGTGCTACAGTAAGTTCTCACGACAGGAATGCGTCTGTGCTCAGTTGGAAACTGTAGGACGTGTCTGGGTAGCAAACATGATGTGTCTCATCAGGCCCCTTAGAGGGGATGCATAGGAAGGTATTTACTCAGGGAAGCTACTTCAGGTGCGTACTCATTATAACAGTTCTTCTGCTTTGAGGAATGAAGATAGAACAGGGACGCACTAGGGGCACATTAGGTACTGTGAGTAAAGGGCAGGCTATGGTGCTTAAGCCTGCCAAACACATATTGGATGTTCACCACCAGTGGTGACCCGCACTTAGTTTCTGCGTCGAAAACGCTTCCAACACTGAGAGGGAAGTGTGCTTTAGGTGGGATTCACTGCAGTGTTACTTTTGTTAAAGAAGGAAGCTTTTGGGACTGACTCTGTGGTATCCGCAATAGGCGTACTTAGCTTTCCAGTCACAGACGTCTAACCTTGGACAGTAGCAAGTTCTGTTTACCGGAAACTCCTTCATGCTGAAGGTCACTTCTTTATTTTTTTTTTCACTTTCTGAATGGAGCATTTATTGTGGCTAATCTGCATATTCACAAATGAATGTATTTTTTTTCAATTTATTTATTTTCAGAAAAACAGTATTCATTATTTTTTCACCACACCCAGTGCTCCATGCAAGCTGTGCCCTCTGTAATACCCACCACCTGGTACCACAACCTCCCACCCCCCCGCCACTGCAAACCCCTCAGATTGTTTTTCAGCGTCCATAATCTCTCATGGTTCATCTCCCCTTCCAATTTACCCAAAAGCACATACCCTCCCCAATGTCCATAACCCTACCCCCCTTCTCCCAACCCCCTTCCCCCCCGCATCCCACAGTTTGTTTCGTGAGATTAAGAGTCACTTATGGTTTGTCTCCCTCCCTATCCCATCTTGTTTCATGGATTCTTCTCCTACCCACTTAAGCCCCCATGTTGCATCACCACTTCCTCATATCAGGGAGATCATATGATATTTGTCTTTTTCCGCTTGACTTATTTCGCTAAGCATGATACGCTCTAGTTCCATCCATGTTGTCGCAAATGGCAAGATTTCGTTTCTTTTGATGGCTGCATAGTATTCCATTGTGTATATATACCACATCTTCTTGATCCATTCATCTGTTGATGGACATCTAGGTTCTTTCCATAGTTTGGCTATTGTGGACATTGCTGCTATAAACATTCGGGTGCACGTGCCCCTTTGGATCACTACATTTGTATCTTTAGGGTTAATTCCCAGTAGTGCAATTTCTGGGTCATAGGGCAGTTCTATTTTCAACATTTTGAGGAACCTCCATGTTGTTTTCCAGAGTGGTTGCACCAGCTTGCATTCCCACCAACAGTGTAGGAGGGTTCCCCTTTCTCCGCATCCTCGCCAGCATCTGTCATTTCCTGACTTGTTGATTTTAGCCATTCTGACTGGTGTGAGGTGATATCTCATTGTGGTTTTGATTTGTATTTCCCTGATGCCGAGTGATATGGAGCACTTTTTCATGTGTCTGTTGGCCATCTGGATGTCTTCTTTGCAGAAACGTCTGTTCATTTCCTCTGCCCTTTTCTTGATTGGATTATTTGTTCTTTGGGTGTTGAGTTTGTTAAGTTCTTTATAGATTTTGGACACTAGTCCTTTATCTGATATGTTGTTTGCAAATATCTTCTCCCATTCTGTCAGTTGTCTTTTGGTTTTGTTAACTGTTTCCTTTGCTCTGCAAAAGCTTTTGATTTTGATGAAATCCCAAAAGTACATTTTTGCCTTTGCTTCCCTTGCCTTTGGCGATGTTCCTAGGAAGATGTTGCTACAGCTGAGGTTGAAGAGGTTGCTGCCTGTGTTCTCCTCAAGGATTTTGATGGATTCCTTTCTCACATTGAGGTCCTTAATCCAGTTTGAATCTGTTTTTTATGTGTGGTGTAAGGAAATGGTCCAATTTCATTTTTCTGCACGTGACTGTCCAATTTTCCCAACACCATTTATTGAAGAGGCTGTCTTTTTTCCATTGGACATTCTTTCCTGCTTTGTCGAAGATTAGTTGACCATAGACTTGAGGGTCTATTTCTTGGCTCTCTATTCTGTTCCATTGGTCTATGTGTCTGTTTTTGTGCCAGTACCATGCTGTCTTGAAGACAGCTTTGTAATAAAGCTTGAAGTCCGGAATTGTGATGACACCAACTTTGGCTTTGTTTTTCAATATCCCTTTGGCTATTCGAGGTCTTTTCTGGTTCCATATAAATTTTAAAATTATTTGTTCCATTTCTTTGAAAAAGATGTATGGTACTTTGATAGGAATTGCATTAAATGTGTAGATTGCTTTAGGTAGCATAGACATTTTCACAATATTTATTCTTCCAATCCAGGAGCATGGAACATTTTTTCCATTTCTTTGTGTCTTCCTCAATTTCTTTCATGAGTACTTTATAGTTTTCTGAGTATAGATTCTTAGCCTCTTTGGTTAGTTTTATTCCTAGGTATCTTATGGTTTGGGGTGCAATTGTAAATGGGATTGACTCCTTAATTTCTCTTTCTTCTGTCTTGTTGTTGGTGTAGAGAAATGCAACTGATTTCTGTGCATTGATCTTATATCCTGACACTTTACTGAATTCCTGTATAAGTTCTAGCAGTTTTGGAGTGGAGTCTTTTGGGTTTTCCACATAGAGTATCATATCATCTGCGAAGAGTGATAATTTGACTTCTTCTTTGCCGACTTGGATGCCTTTAATTTCCTTTTGTTGTCTGATTGCTGAGGCTAGGACTTCTAGTACTATGTTGAATAGCAGTGGTGATAATGGACATCCCTGCCGTGTTCCTGATCTTAGTGGAAAGGCTTTCAGTTTTTCTCCATTGAGAATTATATTTGCAGTGGGTTTTTCATAGATGGCTTTGATGATATTGAGGTATGTGCCCTCTATCCCTACACTGTGAAGAGTTTTGATCAGGAATGGATGATGTACTTTGTCAAATGCTTATTCAGCATCTATTGAGAGTATCATATGGTTCTTGTTCTTTCTTTTATTGATGTGTTGTATCACATTGACTGATTTGCGGATGTTGAACCAAACTTGCAGCCCTGGGATAAATCCCACTTGGTCGTGGTGAATAATCCTTTTAATGTACTGTTGAATCCTATTGGCTAGTATTTTGGTGAGAATTTTTGCATCTGTGTTCATCAAGGATATTGGTCTATAGCTCTCTTTTTTGATGGGATCCTTGTCTGGTTTTGGGATCAAGGTGATGCTGGCCTCATAAAATGAGTTTGGGAGTTTTCCTTCCATTTCTATTTTTTGGAACAGTTTCAGGAGAATAGGAATTAGTTCTTCTTTAAATGTTTGGTAGAATTCCCCCGGGAAGCCATCTGGCCCTGGGCTTTTGTTTGTTAGGAGATTTTTAATGACTGTTTCAATCTCCTTACTGGTTATGGGTCTGTTCAGGCTTTCTATTTCTTCCTGGTTCAATTTTGGTAGTTTATATGTTTCTAGGAATGCATCCATTTATTCCAGATTGTCAAATTTGTTGGCGTAGAATTGCTCATAGTATGTTCTTATAATAGTTTGTATTTCTTTGGTGTTAGTTGTGATCTCTCCTCTTTCATTCATGATTTTATTTATTTGGGACCTTTCTCTTTTCTTTTTGATAAGTCTGGCCAAGGGTTTATCAATTTTATTAATTCTTTCAAAGAACCAGCTCCTAGTTTGGTTGATTTGTTCTATTGTTTTTTTGTTTTCTATTTCATTGATTTCTGCTCTGATCTTTATGATTTCTCTTCTGCTGGGCTTAGGGTTTCTTTCTTGTTCTTTCTCCAGCTCCTTTAGGTGTAGGGTTAGGTTGTGTACCTGAGACCTTTCTTGTTTCTTGAGAAAAGCTTGTACCGCTATATATTTTCCTCTCAGGCTGCCTTTGTTGTGTCCCACAGATTTTGAACCGTTGTATTTTCATTATCATTTGTTTCCATGATTTTTTTCAATTCTTCTTTAATTTCCCGGTTGACCCATTCATTCTTTAGAAGGATGCTGTTTAGTTTCCATGTATTTGGGTTCTTTCCAAACTTCCTCTTGTGGTTGAGTTCTAGCTTCAGAGCATTGTGGTCTGAGAATATGCAGGGAATGATCCCAATCTTTTGATACTGGTTGAGTCCTGATTTAGGACCGAGGATGTGATCTATTCTGGAGAATGTTCCATGTGCACTAGAGAAGAATGTGTATTCTGTTGCTTTGGGATGAAATGTTCTGAATATATCTGTGATGTCCATCTCATCCAGTGTATCATTTAAGGCCTTTATTTCCCTGTTGATCTTTTGCTTGGATATTCTGTCCATTTCAGTGAGGGGAGTATTAAAGTCCCCCACTACTATTGTATTATTGTAATATTATTGTATTATTGTTGATGTGTTTCTTTGATTTTGTTATTAATTGGTTTATATAGTTGGCTGCGCCCACGTTGGGGGCATAGATATTTAAAATTGTTAGATCTTCTTATTGGACAGACCCTTTGAGTATGATATAGTGTCCTTCCTCATCTCTTATTATAGTCTTTGGCTTAAAATCTAATTGATCTGATATAAGGATTGCCACTCCTGCTTTTTTCTGATGTCCATTAGCATGGTAAATTCTTTTCCACCCCCTCACTTTAAGTCTGGAGGTGTCTTCGGGTTTAAAATGAGTTTCTTGGAGGCAACATATAGATGGGTTTTGTTTTTTTTATCCATTCTGATACCCTGTGTCTTTTGATTGGGGCATTTAGCCCATTAACATTCAGGGTAACTATTGAGAGATATGATTTTAGTGCCATTGTATTGCCTGTAAGGTGATTGTTACTGTATATTGTCTCTGTTCCTTTCTGATCTACCACTTGTAGGCTCTCTCTTTGCTTAGAGGACCCCTTTCAGTATTTCCTGTAGAGCTGGTTTGGTGTTTGCAAATTCTTTCAGTTTTTGTTTGTCCTGGAAGCTTTTAATCTCTCCTTCTATTTTCAATGACAGCCTAGCTGGGTATTCTTGGCTGCATGTTTTTCACGATTAGTGCTCTGAAAATATCATGCCAGCTCTTTCTGGCCTGCCAGGTCTCTGTGGATAAGTCAGCTTCCAATCTAATACTTTTACCATTGTATGTTACAGACTTCTTTTCCTGGGCTGCTTTCAGGATTTTCTCTTTGTCACTAAGGCTTGTAAAGTTTACTATTAGGTGACGGGGTGTGGGCCTATTCTTATTGATTTTGAGGGGCGTTCTCTGAACCTCCTGAATTTTGATGCTCGTTCCCTTTGCCATATTGGGGAAATTCTCCCCAATAATTCTCTCCAGTATACCTTCTGCTCCCCTCTCTCTTTCTTCTTCTTCTGGAATCCCAATTATTCTAATGTTGTTTCGTCTTATGGTGTCACTTATCTCTCGAATTCTCCCCTCATGGTCCAGTAGCTGTTTGTCCCTCTTTTGCTCAGCTTCTTTATTCTCTGTCATTTGGTCTTCGATATCGCGAATTCTTTCTTCTGCCTCATTTATCCGAGCAGTGAAAGCCTCCATTTTTGATTGAACTTCATTAATAGCTTTTTTGATTTCAACTTGGTTAGATTTTAGTTCTTTTATTTCTCCAGAAAGGGCTTTTATATCTCTGGAGAGGGTTTCTCTAATATCTTCCATGCCTTTTTCAAGCCCGGCTATAACCTTTAGAATTGTCGTTTTGAACTCTAGATATGACATATTACCAATGTCTGTATTGATTAGGTCCCTAGCCTTCGGTACTGCCTCTTGTTCTTTTTTTTGTTGTGAATTTTTTCCGCCTTTCCATTTTGTCCAGCTAAGAGTATATGAAGGAGCAAGTAAAATACTAAAAGGGTGGCAACAATCCCAGGAAAATATGCTTTAACCAAATCAGAAGAGATCCCAAATCGTGAGGGGGGATTTCTCCCCCCTCACAATTGGGTGAGGGATCTCCTCTGATTGGGATCTCCTTTGATTGGGATCTCCCAATCTCTTCTGATTGGGATATCTTCTGATTTGGGGATAAAAAGAGGTTCAAAAAGAAAGAAAGAAATAAAGAAAAAATAATTTAAAAAAAGGAGATTGAATTAAAAATTCAATCAAGAATTTAAAATGAATTAAGAAAAAAAAATATTGAAGAGATTAAGATCTCTTCTGATTTGGGGATAAAAGAGGTTCAAAAATAAAGAAAGAAAAAAAAGAATTAAAAAAAAGAAAATGAATAAATAAAACTATAAAAAAGGAAAATATATATATTAGATAATCTAGTTAAAAAATATTAAAAAAGAAAAGGGTAAACGTTATAAAAAATTTTAGCAGAAGAAGAGAAAAAAAATGAAAAAGAAAAAAATTAAATTAACTGCAAGACTAAAAAAATCACAGGCAGAAAGCCATGAGTTCCGTGGTTTTTTTTCTCCTCCTCTGGAATTCTGCTGCTCTCTCCTTGGTATTGAAACTGCACTCCTTGGTAGGTGAACTTGGTCTTGCCTGGATTTCTTGTTGATCTTCTGGGGGAGGGGCCTGTTGTAGTGATTCTCAAGTGTCTTTGCCCCAGGCGGAATTACACCGCCCTTACCAGGGGCCGGGCTGAGTGATCTGCTCTGCTTTGCTTTCAGGAGCTTTTGTTCCCTGAGCGCTTTCTGTAGAGTTCCGGAGGACGGGAATACAAATGGCGGCCTCCTGGTCTCTGGCCCGGAGGAGCCGCGAGCCCGGGGCCCTGCTCCCCAGTGCGCCCTCAGCGAACAGCTCCTAGTAACTCGCATCTACCTAACACCGGCCGCGCTCAGAGCTCACCGAGCTTGCGACCGGTTCAAGGCAACTCCGAGCTGCGAGCCTACTGTCGGCTCTGTCTCTGCAGCCGGCTTTCCCGTTCCAAATCCGGAAGCTCTGCGACACTCAGACACCCTCGATCCTTCTGTGACCCCGTGGGACCTGTCGTCACGACGACCCGGCATGGGCTTTGCCCTGGTTTAGCCTCTGGAGCGATGTCCCTCAGCGGAACAGACTTTTAAAAGTCCTGTTTTGTGCTCCGTTGCTCCGCCGCTTGGCGGGAGCCGGCCCCTCCCCCCGGGGTCTATCTTCCCGTCGCTTTGGATTCACTTCTCCGCCAGTCCTACCTTTCAGAAAGGGGCTGTTTTTCTGTTTCAAGAATTGCTGTTCTTCTTCTCTTCGATCTGCCGATGGATTTGCACGTGTTTCCAAACTTCAGATAAGCTCTCTAGCTGATCTCCTGCTAGCTGAGGTAGTCTCAGCCTGCAGTTCTCCACCATCTTGACTCCTCCCCAAATGAATCCGGAGGGTCTCTTCTCACAGTGTCTTTCCAGTGGAGGAAAGAAGATAGAACAAGGACGGACAGAGAGAACGTTGCAAACCGTGAGTGAAGTACAGGGTAAGGCACTTATGCCTCTATGATGCATACGGGAAGATCAAAACCCGGGAAGTTCCACAGTGTCTACCTCTTCTCAAAACACTTTCAATCTATGATGGAACTGTGCTACAGTAAGTTCTCACGACAGGGATGCGTCAGTGCTCAGTTGGAAACTGTAGGACATGTCTGAGTAGCAACCATGAAGTGTCTCATACAGGCCCCTTAGAGGTGATGCGTAGGAAGGTATCTGCTCAGGGAACCTACTTCAGGTGTGTCTCATTCATAACATTGTTTCTCCTTGGAGGAATGATGGTAGAACACGGACGGACTAGGGGCAATTAGGTAATGTGAGTACAGGGCAGGCTATGGCGCTTAAGCCTGCCAAACACATATTGGATTTTCACCACTAGTGGTGATCCGCAATTAGTTTCTGCGTCTAAAACGCTTCCAACACTGAGAGGGAATTGTGCTTTAGGAGGGATTCACTGCAGTGTTTCGTCTGTTAAAGAAGGAAGCTAATGGGATAGACTCTGTGGTAACCGCAATAGGCGCACATAGCTTTCTAGTCTCCGAAATCTAGCCGTTGGACTATAGCAAGTTCTGTTTAAGGGAAACTCCTTCATGCGGAATGTCACTTCTCACAAAAGAGTCGGTTCTGTGGGCTGCTGTTGCTGCTTGCTTTAGCCTAGTATTGGCAGCACGGTGGTGGACTCCCACATAGAGCGAAATCCTCTTTGCCTGGGCATCCCCTTGAGGTAAGCACAGCATTCTTTGGGAAATCAGAGTCGGTTCTGTGTGATGCGTATGCCGCTTGCCTGAACATAGTCTCCGAAGCTCGGTGTAATAAACCCGCATGGAGCGAAATCCTCTTTGCCTGGGCATCCCCTCTACCTGAGAGAGAAGCGTGGTTGCGCCTGTGGAAATAACCTTAAGGATAAGTCATGAAACAGGAGAGCCTGCATAGGCATGAATAGCGGGCGAGTGGCAAGACAAGTGTCACCCTCTCCGTTTGCTGAGAAATCAGGGTCGGATCTGCGGGCTGCTGCTCGTGCTTTTAGGCCAAGTCTCAAGGTGGGAGAAACCAGCATACAGCCAAAGCCTCTTTGCCCAGGCTTCTCCTCTGGGAAACACAGCATTCGTTGGGAAATCTGCATCGGGTTTTTGGGATGCTGCTGCTACATGCCTGAGCTAGTCTAGGCAGCACGGTGGAAGACACACGCATGGAGCAAAATTATCTTGGCCCTAGCATCCCCATTGCATGAGAGGGAAGCGTGGATGCACATCTGCAAAAGTCCATAAGATTAGGGACGGGGATGTCATCGTGCTCCCCAGGAGCAAGTCTGGGGAAGGAGCAGAACGCCTCCACGGGAGAAGAGAAGGAGCCATTGGCCTTGTTGTAGGGAAACAGTCGCATATCAGGAGAACCTGCCCTGGGAAGAACAGCGGGACGGTGGCAAGACAAGCGTCACCCGACCCTGTGCGTAGAGACGGAATCCTGGCTTTAGGAAGCCACGAGGGGACGGCTAGAGCAGGCGCGCATACTCCACTCTGAGGAAGGAGTCTGGGCAGAATGGAGGCCTGTTCTGTGCCTCTTGTCCCAAGAGGACAGCATCTCCAAGGCCTCCTGTCCCTTGGGCGTACGTGGGCTTGCCACCAGGCGCCATACCGGAACTCGCAGATACAGCTCCCTGGAAGAAAGGGCAGTCAGGTGCCATCTCCCTCCAGATGTGGCAGCATTGGGGGTGGCAGGAGGTGTGTCGGGGAAGAAGTGGGGACAATCCCCCACAGCTCCCCATCCCAGTGCACGGGCACTGTGCAGGGATCCTGTCGCCTCTCCTTTCCTATGGGGAAGGCACTGGCCTAGTCCCCTAGTCCGCCGGAACGCCAGAGCAAAAAGCCAAGCTTTAGTATGCCAGGGCATGGCAGTTGGCATGGAGTGTCATCCTAGGCCACCCACGCTGCTGCAGGGTTGTGGCTGTGTCTGCGTAGTTCAGCCTGGCATGGTGAACCCCGGATGCGACCATGGAGCCCGGGAAAGCAAGGCCCAAGCGGCACCAGCTCTCCCACAGATCTACCTCCCTACGCGACAGAGCAAACGCCCAAAGCCATATTGAGGAAGCAGCATCGAAGTACTGTTCAATCCAACCTGAAAATCTCTGCGAAAGCATAGCAGTAGCTGGGAAAAGATTCGGCTCTGTGGGCTGCTGTTGCTGCTTGCTTTAGCCTAGTATTGACAGCACCCTGGGAGAATCCCGCATCGAGCGAAAGCCTCTTTGCCTGGATATCCCCTCTGGAAAGCACAGCATTCTTTGGGAAATCAGAGTCGGTTCAGTGCGATGCGGATGCCGCTTGCCTGAATATAGACTCCGAAGCACGGTGTAATAAACCCTCGTGGAGAGAAATCCTCTTTGCCCGGTCATCCCCTCTACCTGAGAGAGAAGCGTGGTTGCGCCTGTGGAAACAGCCTTAACGAAATGTCAGGAAACAGGAGAGCCTGCATTGGCAAGAATAGCGGGCAGGTGGCAAGACAATTGTCAACCTCTCCGTTTGCTTAGAAATCAGAGTCGGTTCTGCGGGCTGCTGCTCCTGCTTTCCTAGGCCAAGTCTCAAGGTGGGAGAAACCACAATACAGCGAAAGCCTCTTTGCCCAGGCTCCTCCTCTGGGTAAGTACAGCATTCGTTGGGAAAACTGAGTGGCTTTGTGGGATACTGCTGCGTCTTGCCTGAGCTACTCTCCGCAGCTCGGTAGAAGAAACCAACATGGAGCGAAATTCTCTTGGCCCTGGCATCCACACTGCCTGAGAGAGAAGCATGGATGCACATCTGGTAAAGCCTTAAGAATAGGGACACGGCTGTCACTGTGCTCCCCAGGAGCAAGTCTGGGGAAGGAGCAGAACGCCTCCCCGGGAGAAGAGAAGGAGCCGTTGGCCTAGTTGTTGGGAAACACTCGCAAATCAGGAGAGCCTGGCCCGGGAAGAACAGCGGGACAGTGGCAAGACAAGCGTTACCCGCTCCCTGTGCGTAGAGACGGAAGCCTGACTTTAGAAAGACACGAGGGGATGGCTAGGGCAGGCGCGCATACTCCACTCTGAGGAAGGAGTCTGGGCAGAAGGCAGGCCTGTTCTGTGCCTCTGGTCCCAAGGGCACAGCATCTCCAA
The DNA here is from genome assembly GCF_020171115.1 of Neogale vison. Taxonomy (NCBI): domain Eukaryota; kingdom Metazoa; phylum Chordata; class Mammalia; order Carnivora; family Mustelidae; genus Neogale; species Neogale vison. The sequence goes on from NC_058091.1 coordinate 153,446,485, forward strand.
GGCCACCTGTCCCTAGGGCAGACGTGGCCTTTCCACCAGGTGCCATACCCGGAAGTCGCAGATACAGCTCCCTGGAAGAAAGGGCAGTCAGATGCCAACTTCCTCCAAGATGTGGCAGCGTAGGGGGTGGCAGGGGGTGTGTCGGGGAAGAAGTGGGGACATTCCCCCATAGCTCCTCATCCCAGTGCACGGGCGCTGTGCAGGGATCCAATCGCCTCTCCTTTCCTATGGGAAAGGTACTGGCCTAGTCCCCGAGTCCTCCTGAACGCCAGAGCAAAAAGCCAAGCCTTACTACGCCAGGAGATGGCAGATGTCATGGAGTGTCTTCCCAGGGCACGCACGCTTCTGCAGGGTTGTGGCTGTGTCTGCGTAGGTCGGTTCTGCAGACATGGGCTTGCCACCAGGCGCCATACACGGAACTCGCAGATACAGCTCCCTGGAAGAAAGGGCAGTCAGGTGCATTCTTCCTCCAAGTGTGGCAGCATTGGGGGTGACAGGGGGTGTGTCGGGGAAGAAGTGGTGACAGTCCCCCACAGCTCCCCATCCCAGTGCACGGGCGCTGTGCAGGGATCCTGTCGCCTCTCCTTTACTATGGGGAAGGCACTGGCCTAGTCCCCGAGTCCGACTGAACGCCAGAGCAAAAAGCCAAGCCTTACTATGCCAGGAGATGGCAGTTGGCATGGAGTGTCATCCTAGGCCACTCACGCTGCTGCAGGGTTGTGGCTGTGTCTGCGTAGTTCAGCCTGGCAGGGGGAACCCAGGGTGCGACCATGGAGCCCGGGAAAGCAAGGCCCAGGAGGCACCAGCTCTCCCGCAGATCTACTTCCCTGATGCGACAGAGCGAACGCCCAAAGCCTTGCTAAGGAAGCAGCAGCGAAGTGCGATTCAGGCCAAGCTGAACACCTCTGAGAAAGCATAGCTGTCGCTGGGAAAAAAGAGTCGGTTCTGTGGGCTGCTGTTGCTACTTGCTTTAGCCTAGTATTAGCAGCACGGTGGGAGAATCCCACATAGAGCGAAAGCCTCTTTGCCGGGCATCCCCTCTAGTAAATCACAGCATTCTTGGGGAAATCCGAGTCGGTTCTGTGCGATGTGGATGCACATCTGGAAAGCGATGTGAACATAGTCTCCGAAGCACGGTGTAAGAAACCCGCATGGAGCGAAATCCTCTTTGCCCGGGTATCCCCTCTACCTGAGAGAGAAGCGTGGCTGTGCCTGTGGAAACAGCCTTAAAGAAAGGTCATTAAACAGGAGAGCCTGCATTGGCAAGCATAGCGGGCAGGTGGATAGACAAGTGTCAACCTCTCATTTTGCTTAGAAATGAGATTCGGTTCTGCGGGCTTCTGCTCCTGCTTGCCTAGGCCAAGTCTCAAGGTGGGAGAAGCCACCCTCCAGCGAAAGCCTTTTGCCCAGGCTCCTCTTTTGGGGAAGCACATCATTCGATGGGAAATCTGTGTCGCTTTGTGGGATGCTGCAGCTTGCCTGAGCTAGTCTCCGCAGCACGGTGGAAGAAAACCACATGGAGCGAAATTCTCTTGGCCCTAGCATCCCCACTGCCTGTGAGAGAAGCGTGGATGCACATCTGGAAAGCGCCTTAAGATAGGGACACGGCTGTCACCGTGCTCCCCAGGAGCAGGTCTGGGGAAGGAGCAGAACGACTCCCCGGGAGAAGAGAAGAAGCCGTTGGCCTTGTTGTCAGGAAACAGTCGCATATCAGGAGAACCTGCCCTGGGAAGAACAGCGGGACGGTTGCTAGAAAAGCGTCACCCGCTCCCTGTGCGTAGAGACGTAAGCCTGGCTTTTGGAAGACACGAGGGGACGGCTAGGGCGGGCACGCATACTCCACTCTGAGGAAGGAGTCTGGGAAGAAGGCAGGCCTGTTCTGTGCCTCTTGCCCCAAGGGGACAGCCTCTCCAAGGCCACCTGTCCCTAGGGCAGACATGGGCTTGCCACCAGGCGCCATACCCGGAACTCGCAGATACAGCTCCCTGGATGAAAGGGCAGTCAGATGCCATCTTCCTCCAAGATGTGGCAGCGTTGGGGGTGGCAGGGGGTGTGTCGGGGAAGAAATGGGGACAGTCCCCCACAGCTCCCCATCCCAGAGCACGGGCGCTGTGCAGGGATCCTGTCGCCTCTCCTTTTCTAAGGGGAAGGCACTGGCCTAGTCCCCGAGTCCGCCTGAATGCCAGAGCAAAAAGCCAAGGCTTACTAGGCCAGGAGATGGCAGTTGGCATGGAGTGTCATCCTAGGCCATGCACGCTGCTGCAGGGTGGTGGCTGTGTCTGCGTAGTTCAGCCTGGCAGGGGGAACCCAGGGTGCGACCATGGAGCCCGGGAAAGCAAGGCCCAAGAGGCACCAGCTCTCCCGCAGATCTACTTCCCTGACGGAACAGAGCGAACGCCCAAAGCCTTGCTGAGGAAGCAGCAGCGAAGTGCGATTCAGGCCAAGCTGAAAACCTCTGCGAAAGTATAGCAGTCGCCGGGAAAAGAATCGGCTCTGGGCTGCTGTTGCTGCTTGCTTTAGCGTAGTATTGGCAGCACGGTGGGATAATCCCGCATAGAGCGAAAGCCTCTTTTCCTGGACATCCCTTCTAGGAAAGCACAGCATTCTTGGGGAAATCAGAGTCGGTTCTGTGCTTTGGATGACGCTTGCCTGCACAGTCTCTGAAGCACGGTATAATAAACCCGCATGGAGCGAAAACCTCTTTGCCCGGGCATCCCTTCTACTTGAGAGAGAAGCAAGTTTGTGCCTGTGGAAACAGCCTTAACGAAAGCTGATGAAACAGGAGAGCCTGCATTGGCAAGAATAGCAGACAGGTGGCAAGACAAGTGTCACCCTCTCCGTTTGCTTAGAAATCAGAGTCGGTTCTGCGTGTTGCTGCTCCTGCTTGCCTAGGCCAAGTCAAGGTGGGAGAAACCACCATACAGCGAAAGCCTCTTGCCCAGGCTCCGCTTCTGGGGAAGCACAGCATTCGTTGGAAATCTGAGTCGCTTTGTGGGATGCTGCTGCTGCTTGACTGAGCTAGTCTCCACAGCACGGTAGAAGAAACCCGCATGGAGCGAAATTCTCTTGGCCGTAGCATTCCCACTACCTGCGAGAGAAGCCTGAATGCACACATGGAAAGGGCATTAAAGATAGGGACACCGTGGTCACCATGCACCCCAGGAGCAAGTCTGGAGAAGGAGCAGAATGCCTCCCCGAGAGAAGAGACGGAGCCGTTGTCCCTGTTGTCGGGAAATAGTCGCAAAGCAGGAGAGCCTGCCCTGGGAAGAACAGCGGGACGGTGGCAAGACAAGCGTCACCCGTTCCCTGTGCATAGAGACGGAAGCCTTTCTTTAGGAAGACACAAAAAGACGGCTAGGGCAGGCGCGCATACTCCACTCTGAGGAAGGAGTCCGGGGCGAATCAGGCCTGTTCTGTGCCTCTTGTCCCAAGAGGACAGCATCTCTAAGGCCACCTGTCCCTAGGGCAGACGTGGGCTTGCCACCAGGCACCATACACGGAACTCGAAGATACAGCTTCCTGGAAGAAAGGGCAGTCAGATTCCATCTTCCTCTAAGATGTGGCAGCGTTGGGGGTGTCAGGGGGTGTGTCAGGGAAAAAGTGGCGACAGTCCCCCAAAGCTCCCCATCCCAGTGCACGGGCGCTGTGTAGGCATCCTGTCAACTCTCCTTTCCTATGGAGAAGGCACTGGCCTAGTCCCCGAGTACGCCTGTATGCCAGAGCAAAAAGCCAAGCCTTACTATGCCAGGAGATGGCAGTTGGCATGGAGTGTCGTCCTAGGCCACGCATGCTGCTGCAGTGGTGTGGCTGTGTATGCGTAGTTCAGCCTGGCAGGGTGAACCCAGGGTGCTACCATGGATCCCGGGAACGCAAGACCCAAAAGGCACCAGCTCTCCCACAGATCTACTTCCCTGACGCGACAGAGCGAACACCCAAAGCCTTGCTGAGGAAGCAGCAGCAATGTGCGGTTCAGGCCAAGCTGAAAACCTCTGCAAAAGCATTGCAGTCTCTGGGAAAAAAGAATCGGTTCTGTGGGCTGCTGTTGCTGCTTGCTTTAGCCTAGTATTGGCAGCACGGTGGGAGAATCCCGCATAGAGCGAAAGCCTCTTTGCCGGGGCATCCCCTCCTGAAAGCACAGCATTCTTGGGAAAATCCGAGTCGGTTCTGTGTGATGCGGATGCCGCTCGCCTGAACATAGTCACAGAAGCACGGTGTAAGAAACCTGCATGGAGCGAAATCCTCTTTGCCTGGGCATCCCCTCTACCTGAGAGAGAAGCGTGGTTGCGCCTGTGGAAACAGACTTAACGAAAGGTCATGAAACAGGAGATCCTGCATTGAAAGTATAGCGGGCAGGTGGCAGGACAATTGTCACCCTCTCCGTGTGCTTACAAATGAGATTCGGTTCTGCGGGCTGCTGCTCCTGCTTGCCTAGGCCAAGTCTCAAGTTGGGAGAAGCCACCCTCCAGTGAAAGCCTCCTTGCCCAGGCTCCTCTTCTGGGGAAGCACAGCATTCGTTGGGAAATCTGAGTCGCTTTATGGGATGCGGCTGCTGCTTGCCGGAGCTAGTCTCCGCAGCACGGTGGAAGAAACCCGTATGGAGCGAAATTCTCTTGGCCCTAGCATCCCCACTGCCTGCGAGAGAAACGTGGATGCACCTCTGGAAAGGGCCTTAAAGATAGGGACACGGCTGTCACCGTGCTCCCCAGGAGCAAGTCTGGGGCAGGAGCAGAACGCCTCCACGGGAGAAGAGAAGGATCCGTTGGCCTTGTTTCGGGAAACAGTCGCAAAGCCGGAGAGCCTGCCCTGGGAGAACAGCGGGACGGTGGCAAGACAAGTGTCACACGCTCCCTGTGCGAAGAGACGGAAGCCTGGCTTTAGGAAGACACGAGGGACGGCCAGGGCAGGTGCGCATACTCCACTCTGAGGAAGGAGTCTGGGTAGAAGGCAGGTCTGTTCTGTGCCTCTTGTCCCAAGGGGACAGCATCTCCAAGGCCACCTGTTCCTAGGGCAGACGTGGGCTTGCGACCAGGCGCCATACCCGGAACTCGCAGATACAGCTCCCTGTAAGAAAGGGCAGTCAGATGACATCCTCCAAGATGTGGCAGCGTTGGGTGTGGCAGGGTGTGTGTCGGGGAAGAAGTTGGGAAAGTCCCCACAGCTCCCCATCCCAGTGCACGGGCGCTATGCAGGGATCCTGTCGCCTCTCCTTTCCTATGGGGAGGCACAGGCCTAGTCCCCGAGTCCGCTTAAATGCTAGAGCAAAAAGCCCAGCCTTTTGGGGTCATGCAGGTTTCTCTCGATTCGAGGCTTGTCCAAAGCACCGAAATGCACCGTGTGCACCGGGTCATGAGGCGGAGGCGTTGCCACGGAACTCAGATTTCCCAAGAGGGAGGCACAGAGGGACAGGAACCTGGAAGCAGAAGGCTGGGAAGCTGGCGAAATTTCGAGCCCGAATCTCGGGGCAGCCCTAGCCCCATGAGACTGTACCAAGGACGGGACCCCCGCCGGCCGAGAAGCAGTCGGCATCGGCCTCGGCGAAGTCTGCCGCGCTGAGGGCTCCTTGCGGGGTTCGTGTGAGAGCTCTCGCGATGCCAGGCCAGACCAGGCCCTGGGGGGTGGCCCTGCAGACGTGTGACTCCCGAAACGAGTTTGCATGGCGTTTTCCGGCCAATTCTAACGGGATCGGTTTGGGTAGAACCCTCGAGGGAATTGACCGGCGTTGGGCAGCCCTGCGGAACGCCCTGCTCTCCATGTCCCAGGGCCGTTACTCGCCCCGAGCTTGGTGCGGACGCCCGGAAAATGCGCGAAAACGTCACGGCTCACCCGGGCGCCCCGGCGATGGGGAGCGTCACGGAGCAGAGTTGAAGGACGGGTGGCGGCCGGGCCTACGTTTCCCACTTTAGGGAGGATCGTGTGCCATAGAATGGGGCTGACCTCAGTGGGGGAACGCAGGTTTCTCCAGCTCTGAGGTTGTCTGAAGCGCCGAAAGGCACCGTTGGCACCTATGTGGGAGGGGGAGGCGTGGCCCCGGGACTCAGGGTTCCCCAGATGGAAGCACAGAGGGTCAGGAACCCAGAAGCAGACGGCCGGGTAGCAGGCGAGACTGTGAAGCCGGGCTTCGTGGCGGGCCAGGCCTCATGGTACAGCGCCAGGGAGAGGACCCCCGCAGGAGGATTAGCAGGAGGCATCGGCCTCGCCACAGCCTGCCTCTCGGAGGGCTTCCAAGCGGGGTTGGAGGGCGATGGCTTTCATTGCACGGCAGGCCCGGGGGTCGGCTGTGCAAAAGTGCGGCAACCGAAGCGAGTTCGCCGTGCGTTTTCCTGCCAATTCGCACGAGCGTTCTGCCGAAACAGGATCGGTTTGGGCAGAACGCTCGTGAGAATGGACTGGCGTAGGGAATTCCTGCGGACCTCGCTGCACTCCGTGGCCCAGGGCCCCTTCTCTCCCAGGGCATGCTGCGGCCCCCGGAAAATGCCAGGTTCGCCCGGGCCCACCAGGGGGCGCCGGCGCACGGGAACGATCCCAGAGCAGAGTTGCCGGAGGAGTGGCGGCAGGGCATGCGCCTCCGTCTTTTCAGACTGATGGGGCACGCAAGGTTGGGGCAGTCCGCATTTTGTTCATTGAGGTTTCTCTCAGTCCGAGGCTTGACCGAAGCGCCGATATGCACTATTGGGGCTGAGATGGGAGGGCAAGGCGTGGCCGAGGGACTCAGAATCCCCCAGATGGAGGCACAGAGGGACACGACCACAGAAGCCGAAGGCCGGGACGCAGGTGAAATATCAAGCCCGAGTCTCGGGGCGGCCCTGGCCCCATGGGACGGCGCTAAGTAGGGGACACCAGCGCCGAGGAGCAGGAGGCGTCGGCCTTGCCTCAGCCTGCCTCGCGGAGGGCTTCCTGGCGAGGTTTGTGCGCGAGCGCTCGCGATGCCAGTTCAAGCCCCGGGGGGCTGACCTGCGGAAGAGCTGCGCCCGAAGCAAGTTCGCCGCACGTTTTCCGGCCAATTCTCACGAGCGTTCTGCCCAAACCGGGATCGGTTAGGGCAGAACACTCGTTAGAATTGGCAAGCGTTGGGCAACCCTGCGGAACGCCCGGCTTTCCCTGGCCCAGGGACCCTTCTTGCCCAGGGCATGCTGTGCCGCCTGAAAACCCGAGGAAACGACTCTGCCCACCAGAGGGCGCCGGCGCACGGGAGCGTTCCCGGAGCAGAGTATCAGGGCTGGTGGGGGCAGGGCGTGGGCCTACGTCTTTTCAGGCTGATGGAGCGCCCAAGGATGGCGCTGTCCTCAGTTGGGTCATGCAGGTCTCTCTTGCTTCGAGGCTTGTCCGAAATGCAGAAATGCACCGTTTGCGCCGGGGCGTGAGGCGGAGGTGTTGCCACGGAACTCAGGATTACCAAGAGGGAGAGACAGAGGGACAGGAGCCAGGAAGCAGAGGGCTGGGAAGCAGGCGAAATTTAGAGCCCGAGTCTCAGGGAAGCCCTGTCCCCATGGGACTGCGCCAAGTAGAGGACCCCTGCCGGCCGAGAAGCAGGAAGCATCGGCCTATCCGCAGACTGCCACGCAGAGGGCTCCTTGGCGGGGTTCGTGAGCGATATCTCGCGATGCCGGGCCAGGCCCTGGGGGGCGGCCCTGCAGACGTGTGACGCCCGAAGCAAGTTCACAAGGCGTTTTCTGGCCAATTCTCGCGAGCGTTCTGCATAAACCGGTATCGGTTTGGGCAGAGCGTTCCTGAGAATTGGCCGGTGTTTCGCAGCCCTGGGGACTGCCCTGCTCTCCATGGCCCAGGGCCGGTTCTCGCCCAGAGCATGGGGCGGCCAAAGCGCGAAAACGTCGCGGCCCACCAGGAGGCCCCGGCACTGGGGAGCGTTCCCGGAGCAGAGTTGAAGGACGGGTGGCGGCCGGGCCTAAGCTTCTGACTTAAGGGAGGATCGGGCGCACAATGATGGGGTTGACCTCAGTGGGGGCACGCAGGTTTCCCTCGCTCTGAGGTTGTCCGAAGCGCCTAAAGGCACCGTTGGCGCCGGTGTGGGAGGGGGAACGTGGCCGTGGGACTCTGGATTCCCCAGATGGAGGAACCGAGGGATAGGAACCCAGAAGCAGACGGCCGGGTAGCAGGCGAAACTGCGAGGCCAGGCTATGTGGCAGTCCCGGCCCATGGAACAGCGCAACGGAGAGTACCCCCGCAGGAGGATTAGCAGGAGGCGTCGGCCTCGCCACAGCCTGCCTCGCAGAGGGCTTCCTGGCGGGGTTTGAGCGCGATGGCTCTCAATGGAACACCAGGCCCGGGGGGGGGTGCAGCGTGCAGAAGTGCGGTGTCCGAAGCCAGTTCGCCGGGTGTTTTCCTGCCAATTCTCACGAGCGTTCTGCCCAAACAGGATCGGTTTGGGCAGAACGCCCGTGAGAATGGGCCGGCGTAGGGCAGTCCTGCGGACCTCCCTGCACTCCGTTGCCCAGGGCCCCTTCTCTCCCAGGGCATGCTGCGGTCCCCAGAAAATGCTGGAATCGCCGGTGCCCACCAGGGGGCGCCGGCGCAGGGGAACAATCCCAGAGCAGAGTTGACAGACAAGTGGCAACAGGGCATGCACCTCCGTCTTTTCGGGCTGATGGGGCACCCAAGGATGGGGCTGTCCACATTTTGTTCATTGAGGTTTCTCTCTCTCCGCGGCTTGACCGAAGCGCCTATATGCACTACTGGGGCCGGGATGGGAGGGTTAGGCGTGGCCGAGGGACTCAAGATTCCCCAGATGGAGGCACAGAGGGACCCTAAACCGGAAGCCGAAGGCTGGGACGCAGGTGAAATATCAAGCCCGAGTCGGGGCAGTCCTGGCCCCATTGGACGGCGCTAAGTAGGGGACACCAGCGCCGAGGAGCAGGAGGCGTCGGCCTCGCCTCAGCCTGCCTTGCGGAGGGTTTCCTGGCGAGGTTTGTGCGCGAGCGCTCCCGATGCCAGGAGAAGCCCCGGGGGGCGGACCTGCGGACGTGCTAGCCCAAAGCCAGTGCTCCGGCGTTTTCCGGCCCATTCTCACGAGTGTTCTGCCCAAACCGGGGTTGGTTTGGGCATAACGCTCGTGAGAATTGGCCAGCGATGGGCAGACTTGTGGACCGCCCGGCTCTCCGTGGCTCAGGGCCCCTTCTCACCCAGTGCATAATGAGGCCGCCTGGAAAACGTGAGGAAACGAAGTGGCCCATCAGGTGCCGCCGGCGCACGGGAGTGTTCTTGGAGCAGAGTTGAGGGGCAGGGGTGGGGCAGGGCATGCCCCTCCGACTTTTTGGGTTGATGAGGCGCTCAAGATGGGGCCATCCTCAGTTGGAACGTGCAGGTTTCTCTCACTTCGAGGCTTCTCCGAAGCGCTGAAATGCACCGTTTGCGCCAGGGCGTGAGGCGGAGGCGTTGCCACGGAACTCAGGATCCCAAGAGGGAGGCACAGAGGGACAGGACCCCGGAAGCAGAAGGCTGGGTAGCCGGCGAAATTTCGAGCCCGAATCTCAGGACACCCCTGGCCCCATGGAACTGCGCCAAGTAGGGGACCCCCGCCGGCAGAGAAGCAGTAGGCATCGGACTCGCCGATGTCTGCCGCGGGGAGGGCTCCTTTGCAGTATTCGTGAGCGAACTCTCGCAATGTCGGGCCAGGCCAGGCCCTGGGGGGCGGCCCTGCAGACGTGTGACACCCGAATCGAGTTTGCATGGCGTTTTCCGGCCAATTCTCACGGGATTGGTTTGGGCAGAACCCTCGTGGGAATTGACCGGCGTTGGGCAGCCCTGCGGAATGCCCTGCTCTCCATGGCCCAGGGCCGTTACTCGCCCCGAGCTTTGGGCGGCCGCCCGGAAAATGCGCGAAAACGTCGCTGCCCACCCGGGTGCCCCGGCGCTGGGAACATTCCCGGAGCAGAGTTGAAGGACCGGTGGCGGCCGTGCTTTCGTTTCCCACTTTAGGGAGGTTGGTGTGCCCAAGGATGGGGCTGACCTCAGTGGGGGCACGCAAGTTTCTCTCGCTCTGAGGTAGTCCGAAGCGCAGAAAGGCACTGTAGGCGCCGGTGTGAGAGGTGGAGGCGTGGCCCTGGGACTCAGGGTTCCCCAGATCGAGGCACCGAGGGACAGGAACCCAGAAGCAGACGGCCGGGTAGCAGGCGAGACTGCGAAGCCGGGCTTCGTGGCGGGCCAGGCATCATGGAACAGCGCCAGGGAGAGGACCCCAGCAGGAGGATTAGCAGGAGGCATCGGCCTCGCCACAGCCTGCCTCGCGGAGGGCATCCTGGCTGGGTTGGAGCGCGATGGCTCGCAATGGGACGCCAGGCCCGGGGGGGCGCCCGTGAAGAAGTGCGTTGCCAGAAGCGAGTTCGCCAGGCGTTTTCCTGCCAATTCTCACGAGCGTTCTGCCCAAACAGGATCGGTTTGGGCAGAGCGCTCCTGAGAATTGGCCGGCGTTTCGCAGCCCTGCGGGCTGCCCTGCTCTCCATGGCCCAGGGTCGGTTCTCACCCGGAGCATGGGGCGGCCTCCCGGAATGCGCGAAAACGTCGCGGCCCACCAGGAGGCCCCGGCACTGGGGAGAGTTCCCGCAGCAGAGTTGAAGGACGGGTTGCGGACGGGCCTTCGCTTCTGACTCGAGGGAGGATCGGGCGACCAAGGATGGGGCTGACCTCAGTGGGGGCACGCAGGTTTCTCTCGCTCTGAGGTTGTCCGAAGCGCCAAAAGACCGCCGGTGTGGAAGGGGGAACGTGGCCGTGAGACTCATGGTTCCCCAGATGGAGGCACCGAGCGATAGGAACCCAGAAGCAGACGGCTGGGTAGGAGGTGAAACTGTGAGCCCGGGCTTCTTGGCGGGCCCAGCCCAATGGAACAGCGCAAGCGAGAGGACCCCCGCAGGGGGATTAGCAGGAGGCGTTTGCCCTGCCTCACGGAGGGCTTCCTGGTGGGGTTGGAGCGCGATGGCCCGCCATGACACGAGATGAAAGGGGGGCGGCCATGCAGAGGTGCGGCGCACGAAGCCAGTTCGCTGGGTGTTTTACTGCCAATTCTCACGAGCGTTTGCCCAAACCTGGATCGGTTTGGGCAGAAAGCTCGTGAGAATTGGCAGGCGTTGGGCAGTCCTGCGGACCTCCCTGCTCTCCGTGGCCCAGGACCCCTTCTCTCCCAGGGCATGCTGCGGCCCCCGGAAAATGGCTGAAACGCCGGGGCCCTACAGTGGGCGCCGGGACAGGCGAGCGTCCCAGAGCAGAGTTGACTTACGAGTGGCGGCAGAGCATGCGCCTCCGTCTTTTCGGGCTGATGGAGCACCCAAGGATGGGGCTGTCCACAGTTGGGTCATGCAGGTTTCTCTCTCTCCAAGGCTTGTCCGAAGCGCCGATATGCACCATTGGGGCTGGCATGGGAGGGTGAGGCGTGGACTTGGGACTCAGGACTCCCCAGATGGAGGCACAGAGGGACAGGACCCCGGAAGCTGAAGGCTGGGAAGCAGGTGAAATATCGAGCCCGAGTCTCGGGGCAGCCCTGGCCCCATGGGATGGCGCTAAGTAGGGGACACCAGCGCCGAGGAGCAGGAGGCATCGGCCTCGCCTCAGCCTGCCTCACGGAGGGATTCCTGGCGAGGTTTGTGCGCGAGCGCTTGCGATGCCAGCACAAGCCCTTGGGGGGCGGACCTGCGGAGGAGCTAGTCCAAAGCGAGTTCGCCGGGCGTTTTCCTGCCCATTCTCACGAGCGTTCTGCCCAAACCGGGGTTGGTTTGGGAAGAACGCTCGTGAGAATTGGCCAGCGATTGGCAGACGTGCGGACTGCCCGGCTCTCTGTGGCTCAGGGCCCCTTCCAGCCAGGTGCATACTGAGGCCGCCTGGAAAACGCGAAGAAACGACGTGGCCCATCAGGTGGCGCCGGAGCCCGGGAGCGTTCTTGGAACAGAGTTGAGCGGCGGGTGGGGGCAGGGCATGCGCCTCTGACATTTCTGGTTGATAGGGCGCCCAAGATGGGGCTCTGCTCAGTTGGGTCATGCAGGTTTCTCTGGCTTCGAGGCTTGTCCGAAGCGCCGAAATGCACCGTTTTCACCCGGGCGTGAGGCAGAGGCGTTGACACGGAACTCAGGATTCCGAAGAGGGAGGCACTGAGGGACAAGACCCCGGAAGCTGAAGGCTGGGAAGCAGGTGAAATATCGAGCCTGAGTCTCGGGGCAGCCCTGGCCCCATGGGACGGCGCTAAGTAGGGGACACCAGCGCCGAGGAGAAGGAGGCGTCGGCCTCGCCTCGCCCTGCCTCGCGGAGGGCTTCCTGGCGAGGTTTGTGCGCGAGCGCTCACGATTCCAGGACAAGCCCCGGGTGCTGCGAACCTGCGGACGAGCTAGCCCGAAGCGAGTTCGCCGGGCGTTTTCAGGCCCATTCTCACGAGCGTTCTGCCCAAACCGGGGTTCGTTGGGGCAGAACGCACGTGAGAATTGGCCAACGATGGGCAGACCTATGGACCGCCAGGCTCTCCGTGGCTCAGGGCCCCTTCTCGCCCAGTGCATAATGCGGCCGCCTGGAAACGCGAGGAAACGATGTGACCCATCAGGTGGCACCGGCGTCCGGCAGCATTCTTGGAACAGAGTTGAGCGGCGGGTCGGGGCAGAGCATGCGCCTCCGACTTTTCGGGTTAATGGGGCGCCCAAGATGGGGCTGTCCTCAGTTGGGTCATGCAGGTTTCTCTCGCTTCGAGGCTTGTCCGAAGCGCCGAAATGCACCGTTTGCGCCGGGGCGTGAGGCGGAGGCGTTGCCACGGAAATCAGGATTCCCAAGAGGGAGGGACAGAGGGACAGGACCCCGGAAGCGGAAGGCTGGGAAGCTGGCGAAATTTCGAGCCCGAGTCTCAGACAGCCCTGGCCCCATGGGAATGCGCCAAGTAGGTGACCCCCGCCGGCCGAGAAGCAGTAGGCATCCGCCTCGCCGAAGTCTGCCGCGCTGTGGGCTCCTTGGCAGGGTTCGTGAGCGAGCTCCCGCGATGCCGGGCCAGGCCAGGCCCTGGGGGGCGGCCCTGCAGACGTGTGATACCCGAAACGAGTTCGCATGGCGTTTTCTGGCCAACTCTCACGGGATCGGTTTGGGCATAACCCTCGTGGGAATTGGCAACCGTTGGGCAGCCCTGCGGAACTCCCTGCTCTCCATGGCCCTGGGCCGTTACTCGCCCCGAGCTTGGGGCGGCCACCCTGAAAATGTGCGAAAACGTCACGGCCCACTCAGACGCCCCGGCGCTGGAGAGCGTTCCCGGAGCAGAGTTGAAGGACGGGCGGGGGCCGTGCCTACGTTTCCGACTTTAGGGAAAATCGTGTGCCCAAAGATGGGGCTGACCTCAGTGCGGGCACGCAGGTTACTCTCGCTCTGAGGTTGTCCGAAGCGCCGAAACACACCTTTGGCGTCTGTGTGGGAGGGGGAGGCGTGGCCCCGGGACTCAGGGTTCCCAGATGGAGTCACCGAGTGACAGGAACCCAGAAGCAGACGGCCGGGTAGCAGGCGAGACTGCGAGGCCGGGCTTCGTGGCGGTGCCCGAAGCCATTTCGCCGGGCGTTTTCCTGCCAATTCTCACGAGCATTCTGCCCAAACAGGATCGGTTTGGGAAGAACGCTCGTGAAAATGGGCCGGTGTAGGGCAGTCCTGCGGACCTCCCTGCATTCAGTGGCCCATGGCCCCTTCTATCCCAGGGCATGCTGTGGCCCCCGGAAAATGCCAGGTTCGCCCGGGCCCACCAGGGGGCGCCGGCGCAGAGGAATGATCCCAGAGCAGAGTTGAATGATGAGTGGTGGCAGGGAATGCGCCTCCGTCTTTTCGGGCTGATGGGCACCCAAGGATCGGGCTGTCCGCATTTTGTTCATTGAGGTTTCTCTCTCTCCGAGGCTTGACCGAAGCGCCGATATGCACCACTGGGGCCGGGATGGGACGGTTAGGCATGGCCGAGGGACTCAGGATTCCCTAGATGGAGGCACAGAGGGACACGACCCCAGAAGCCGAAGGCTGGGACACAGATGAAATATCAAGCCCGAGTCTCGGGACAGTCCTGGGCCCATGGGACGGCGCTAAGTAGGGGACACCAGCGGCGAGGAGTAGGAGGCGTCGGCCTCGCCTCAGCCTGCCTCGCGGAGGGCTTCCTGGCGAGGTTCGTGCGCGAGTGCTCTCGATGATAGGACAAGCCTCGGGGGGCTAACCTGCGGAAGACCTGCGCCCGAAGCGATTTCGCCGAGGGTTTTCCGGCCAATTCTCATGAGCGTTCAGCCCAAACCGGGATCGGTTAGGGAAGAACGCTCGTGAGAATTGGCCGGCGTTGGGCAAGCATGCGGACCGCCCGGCTCTCCGTGGCCCAGGGACCCTTCTTGCCCAGGGCATGTTTCGGCCACCAGAAAACCCGAGGAAACGACTCTGCCCACCAGAGGGCGCCGGCGCACGGGAGCATTACCAGAGCAGAGTATCAGGGCTGGTTGGGTCAGCGTGTGCCACTCTGTCTTTTCAGGCTGATGGAGCGCCCAAGGATGGCGCTGTATTCAGTTGGGTCATGCAGGTCTCTCTCGTTCGAGGCTTGTCCGAAATGCCGAAATGCACCGTTTGCGCCGGGGCGTGAGGCAGAGGCATTGCCACAGAACTCAGGATTCCCAAGAGGGAGGCACAGAGGGCAGGAGCCGGGAAGCAGAGGGCTGGGAAGACGGCGAAATTTAGAGCCCGAGTCTCGGGGCAGCCCTGGCCCCATGGGACTGCGCCAAGTAGGGGACCCCGGCCGGCCGAGAAGCAGGAGGCATCGGCCTTGCCGCAGACTGCCTCACAGTGGGCTCCATGGCGGGGTTCGTGAGCGAGTTTCCGCGATGCCGGGCCAGGCACTGGGGGGCGGCCCTGCAGATGTGTGACGCTCGAAGCAATTTCCCAAGGCGTTTTCTGGCCAATTATCACGAGCGTTCTGCATAAACCGGTATCGGTTTGGGCAGAGCGCTCGTGAGAATTGGCCGGCGTTTCGCAGCCCTGCGGACTGCCCTGCTCTCCATGGCCCAGGGTCGGTTCTCGCCCGGAGCATGGGGCGACAGTTCGGAATGCGCAAAAATGTCGCGGCTGACCAGGAGGCCCCGGCATTGGGGAGCGTTCCCGCAGCAGAGTTGAAGGACGGGTGGCGGCCGGACCTACGCTTCTGACTTGAGGGAGGATCGGGCGCCCAAGGATGGGGCTATCCTCACTGAGGGCACTCAGGTTTCTCTCGCTCTGAGGTTGTCCGAAGCGCCGAAAGGCACCTTTGGCGCCGGTGTGGGAGGCGGAGGCGTTGCCAAGGAACTCAGGATTCCCAAGAGGGAGGCACAGAGGGACTGGACACCGGAAGCGGAAGGCTGGGAAGCCGGCGAAATTTCGAGCCCCAGTCTCGGGGCAGCCGGGACCTCATGGGACTGCACCAAGTCGGGGACCCCTGTCGGCCAAGAAGCAGTAGGCATCGGCCTCGCCGAAGTCTGCCGCGCGGAGGGCTCCTTGGCGGGGTTCGTGAGCGATCTCTGGCGATGCCGGGCCAGGCCAGGAATTGGGGGGCGGCCCTGCAGACGTGTGACACCCGAAACGAGTTCGCATGGCATTTTCCGGTCAATTCTCACGGAATCGGTTCGGGCAGAACCCTCGTGGGAATTGGCCGGCGTTGGACAGCCCTGCGGATCGCCCTGCTCTCCATGGCCCAGGGCCATTACTCGCCCCGAGCTTGGGGGGCCGCCCGGAAAATGCGCAAAAACGTCGTGGCCCACCGGGGCTCCCCGGTGCTGGGGAGCGTTCCCGGAACAGAGTTGAAGGACGGGTGGCGGCAGGGCCTACGTTTCCGACTTTAGGGAGGATCGTGTGCCAAAGGATGAGGCTGACCTCAGTGCGGGCATGCAGGTTTCTCTCGCTCTGAGGTTGTCCGAAGGGATGAAAGGCACCGTTGGCGCCGGTGTGGGAGGGGAAGGCGTGGCCCCGGGACTCGGGGTTCCCCAGATGGAGGCACCGAGGGACAGGAACACAGAAGCAGACGGCCGGGTAGCAGTCGAGACTGCGAGGCCGGGCTTCGTGGCGGGCCAGGCTTCAGGGAACAGCGCCAGGGAGAGGACCCCCGCAGGAGGATTAGCAGGAGGCGTCGGCCTCGCCACAGCCTGCCTCGCGGAGGGCTTCCTGGCGGGGTTGGAGCGCGATGGCTCGCAATGGCACTGCCAGACCCGGGGAGGCGGCCGTGAACAAGTGCGGTGCCCGAAGCCAGTACACCGGTGGTTTTCCTGCCAATTCTCACGAGCGTTCTGCCCAAACAGGATCAGTTTGGGCAGAACGCTGGTGAGAATGGGCCGGCGTAGGGCAGTCCTGCGGACCTCCCTGCACTCCGTGGCCCAGGGCCCCTTCTCTCCCAGGGCATGCTGCGGCCCCCAGAAAATGCCGGAATCGCCGGGGCACACCTGGGGGCGCCGTCCAGTGGAATGATCCCAGAGCAGAGTTGATGGACGAGTGGCGGCAGGGCATGCGCCTCCGTCTTTTCGGGCTAATGGGGGCACCCAAGGATGGAGCTGTCCGCATTTTGTTCATTGAGGTTTCTCTATCTCCGAGGCTTGACCGAAGCGCCGATATGCACCATTGGGGCCGGATGGGAGGGGTGGGCGTGGCCGAGGGACTCAGGATTCCCCAGATGGAGATACAGAGGGACACGACCCGGAAGCCGAAGGCTGGGACGCAGGTGAAATATCAAGCCCGAGTCTCGGGGAAGCCTTGGCCCCATGGGACGGCGCTACGTAGGGGACACCAGCGCCGAGATGCAGGAGGCGTCGGCCTCGCCTCAGCCTGCCTCGCGGAGGGCTTCCTGGCGAGTTTCATGCGCGAGCGCTCGCTATGCCAGGGCAAGCACCGGGGGGCTGTCCTGCGGAAGAGCTGCGCCCGGAGCGAGTTCGCTGCATGTTTTCCGGCCAATTCTCACGAGCGTTCTGCCCAAACCGGGATCGAATAGGGTAGAACGCTCGTGAGAATTGGCCGGCGTTGGGCAAGCCTGCGGGCCACCTGGCTCTCCGTGGCCCAGGGACCCTTCTTGCCCAGGGCATGCTATGGCAGCCTGAAAACCCGAGGAAACGACGCGGTCCACCAGAGGGCGCCGGCGCACAGGAGCGTTCCTGGAGCAGAGAATCAGGGCCGGTGGTGGCAGGGCATGCGCCTCCGTCTTTTCAGGCTGATGGAGCGCCCAAGGATGGCGCTGTCCTCAGTTGGGACATGCAGGTCTCTCTCGCTTCGAGGCTTGTCCGAAATGCCGAAATGCACCGTTTGCGCCGGGGCGTGAGGCGGAGGCGTTGCCACGGAACTCAGGATTCCCAAGAGTGAGGCACAGAGGGATTGGAGCCCGGAAGCAGAGGGCTGGGAATCCGGCAAAATTTCGAGCCCGAGTCTCGGGGCAGCCCTGGCCCCATGGGACTGCGCCAAGTAGGGGACCGCCGCCGGCCGAGAATCAGGGGGCATCGGCCACGCTGCAGACCGCCTCGCAGAGGGATCCTTGGCGGGGTTTGTGAGCGAGTTCTCGCGATGCCAGGCCAGGCCCTGGGGGCGGCCCTGCAGATGTGTGACGCCCGAAGCAAGTTCCCAAGGCGTTTTCTGGCCAATTATCACGAGCGTTCTGCATAAACCGGTATCGGTTTGGGAAGAGCGCTCGTGTTAATTGGCTGGCGTTTCGCAGCCCTGAGGACTGCCCTGCTGTCCATGGCCCAGGGCCGGTACTCGCCCGGAGCATAGGGCGACAGCACGGAATGCGCGAAAACGTCGCGGCCCACCGGGAGGCCCCGGCACTGGGAAGCGTTTCCCGGAGCAGAGTTGAAGGACGGGTTGCGGCCGAGCCTACGCTTCTGACTTGATTGAGGATCGGGCGCCCAAGGATGGGGCTGACCTCAGTGGGGGCACACAGGTTTCTCTCGCTCTGAGGTTGTCCAAAGCACCGAAAGGCACCGTTGGTTTCGGTGTGGGAGGAGGAACGTGGCCGTGGGACTCAGGGTTCCCCAGATGGAGGCACCGAGGGATAGGAACCCAGAAGCAGACGGCTGGGTAGCAGGCGAAACTGCGAGCCCGGGCATCGTGGCGGGTCCTATCCCATGGAACAGCACAAGGGAGAGGACGCCCGCAGGAGGATTAGCAGGAGGCGTCGGCCTCGCCAAAGCCTGACTCGCGGAGGGCTTTCTGGCGGGGTTGGAGCGTGAAGGCTCGCCATGGCACGCCATGCACGGGGGGGCGGCCATGGAGAGGTGCGGCGCCCGATGCCAGTTCGCCGGGTGTTTTCCTGCCAATTCTCACCAGCGTTTTGCCCACACCAGGATCGGTTTTGACAGAACGCTCGTGAGAATTGGCAGGCGTTGGGCAGTCCTGCGGACCTCCCTGCTCTCCGTGGCCCAGGACCCCTTCTCTCCCAGGGCATGCTGCGGCCCCCGGAAAATGCCTGAAATGCCGGGGTCCACCAGTGGGCGCCGGCACAGGGGAGCGTCCCAGAGCAGAGTTGACTTACGAGTGACGGCAGAGCATGCGCCTCCGTCTTTTCGGGCTCATGGGGCACCCAAGGATGGGGCTGTCCGCAGTTCGGTCATGCAGGTTTCTCTCTCTCCAAGGCTTGTCCGAAGTGCCGATATGCACCATTGGGGCCGGGGTGGGAGGGTGAGGCGTGGCCGTGGGACTCAGGATTCCCGAGATGGAGGCACAGAGGGACAGGACCCCAGAAGCTGAAGGCTGGGAAGCAGGTGAAATATCGAGCCTGAGTCTCGGGGCAGCCTTGGCCCCAATGGGACGGTGCTAAGTAGGGGACACCAGTGCCGAGGAGCAGGAGGCGTCGGCCTCGCCTCAGTCTGCCTCACGGAGGGCTTCCTGGCGAGGTTTGTGCGCGAGCGCTCGCGATGCCAGGACAAGCCCAGGGGGCTCGGACCTGTGGAGGAGCTAGCCCGAAGCGAGAGCGCCGGGTGTTTTCCGGCCCATTCTCACGAGCGTTCTGCCCAAACCGGGGTTGGTTTGGGTAGAACGCTCGTGAGAATTGGCCAGTGATGGGCACATCTGCGGACCGCCCGGCTCTCCATGGCTCAGGGCCCCTTCTCGCCCAGTGCATATTGCGGCCACCTGGAATACGTGAGGAAACGACGTGGCCCATCAGGTGGCGCCGGCGCACAGGAGCGTTCTTGGAGCAGAGTTGAAAGGCAGGGGTGTTGCAGGGCAAGCGCCTCCGACTTTTCGGATTGGTGGCCCAAGATGGGGCTGTCCTCAGTTGGGTCATGCAGGTTTCTCGCGCTTCGAGGCTTGTCCGAAGCGCCGAAATGCACCGTTTGCGCCGGGGCGTGAGTCGGAGGCATTGCCATGGAACTCAGGATTCCTAAGAGGGAGGCACAGAGGGACAGGACCCCGAAAGCGGAAGGCTGGGAAGCCAGCGAAATTTCGATCCCGAGTCTCGGGACATCCCTGGCCCCATGGGACTTCGCCAAGTAGGGGACCCACGCCAACCGAGAAGTAGTAGGCATCGGCCTCGCCGAAGTGTGCCGCGCGGAGGGCTACTTGGAGGGGTTTGTGAGCGATCTCTCGCGATGCTGGGCCAGGCCAGGCCCTGGGGGCCGGCCCTGCAGACGTGTGACACCCGAAACGAGTTCACATGCAGAATGTCACTTCTCACAGTGTCTTTCCAGTGCAGGAAAGAATAAAGAACAAGGTCGGACAGAGAGAACGTTGCAACCCGTGAGTGAAGTACAGGGTAAGTCACTTAGGCCTCTATGATGCATACGGGAAGTTCAACAACGGGGATATTCCACAGTGTCTACCTCTTATCAAAACCCTTCCAATATATGAGGGAACTGTGCTACAATAAGTTCTCACGACAGGGATGCATCTGTGCTCAGTTGGAAACTCTAGGACGTGTCTGGGTAGCCATCATGAAATGTCTCATACAGGTCCTTAGAGGGGATGCGAAGGAAGGTATCTGCTCAGGGAACCTACTACAGGTTCCTACTCATTCATAACAGTGTTTCTCCTTTGAGGAATGAAGATAGAACAGGGAAGGACTAGGGTCACATTTGGTACTGTGAGAAAAGGTCAGGCTACGGCACTTAAGCCTGCCAAACACATATTGGATGTTCACCCCCAGTGGTGATCCGCACGTTTTTTCTATATCTAAAACGCTTCCAACACTGAGAGGGAAGTGTGTTTTAGGTGGGATTCACTGCAGTGTTACGTCTGTTAAAGAAGGAAGCTTTTGGGACTGACTCTGTGGTAACCGCAATAGGCGCACATTGCTTTCCAGTCTCAGACGTCTAACCGTTGGACTATAGCAAGTTCTCTTTAAGGGAAACTCCTTCACGCGGAATGTCACTTCTCACAGTGTCTTTCCAGTGGAGGAAAGAAGATAGAACAAGGACGGACAGAGAGAACGTAGCAAACCGTGAGTGAAGTACAGGGTAAGGCACTTAGGCCTCTATGATGCATACTGGAAGTTCAACACCGGAGAAGTTCCACAGTGTCTACGTCTTCTCAAAACCCTTCCAATATATGAGGGAACTGTGCTACTGTAAGTACTCACGACAGGGATTCATCTGTGCTCAGTTGGAAACTGTAGGACAGTCTGGATAGCAATAATGAAGTGCCTCATACAGTCCCCTTAGAGGGGATGCGATGGAAGGTATTTGCTCAGGGAACCTAATTCAGTTGCGTACTCATTCATAACAGCGTTTCTCCATTGAGGAATGTAGATAGAACAGGGACGGACGAGGGGCACATTAGGTAATGTGAGTAAAGGCAGGCTATGGCGCTTAAGCCTGCCAAACACATATTGGATTTCACCACCAGTGGTGATCCGCACTTAGTTTCTGCATCTAAAACGCTTCCAACACTGAGAGGGAAGTGTGCTTTAGGAGGGATACACTGCAGTTTTACGTCTCTTAAAGAAGGAAGCTTTTGGGACTGACTCTGTGGTAACCGCAATAGGCGCACATAACTTTCCAGTCTCAGACGACTATCCGTTGGACTATGGCAAGTTCTGTTTAAGGGAAACTCCTTCATTCAGAATGTCATTTCTCACAGTGTGTTTCCAGTGGAGAAAAGAAGATAGAACAAGGACAGGGCAGAGAGAATGTTGCACACCGTGTGTGAAGTACAGGGTAAGGCACATAGGCCTCTATGATGCATGCTGGAAGTTCAACAACGGAGATGTTCCACAGTGTCTACCACTTCTCAAAAGACTTCCAATATATGAGGGAACTGTGCTACAGTAAGTTCTCACGAAAGGGATGCGTCCGTGCTCAGTTGGAAATTGTAGGACGTGTCTTGAGGGCAATTATGAAGTGTCTCATACAGGCCCCTTAGAGGGATGCATAGGAAGGTATCTGCTCAGGGAACCTACTTCAGGTGCGTACTCATTCATAACAGTGTTTCTCAATTGAGGAATGAATATAGAACACTAACGGACCTGGGTCACATTAGGTAATGTGTGTATAGAGCAGGCTATGGCACTTAAGCCTGCCAAACACACATTGGATATTCACCACCAGTGGTGATCCGCACTTAGTTTCTGCGTTTATAACCTTCCAACACTGAGAGGGGTGTGTGTTTAAGGAGGGATTCACTGCAGTGTTACGTCTGTTAAAGAAGGAAGCTTCAGGGACAGACTCTTTGGTAACTGCAATAGTCGCGCATAGCTTTCCAGTCTCAAACGTCTATCCGTGGGATTATAGCAAGTTCTGTTTAAGGGAAACTCCTTCATGCGGAATGTCACTTCTCACAATGTCTTTCCAGTGGAGAAAAAAATATAGAACAAGGACGGACAGAGAGATCTTTGCAACCCGTGAGTGAAGTACAGGGTAAGGCACTAAATCCTCTGTAAGGCATCCTGGAAGTACAACACCGGGGATATTCCACAGTGTCTACCTCTTCTCAAAACACTTCCAATATATGAGGGAACTGTGCTACAGTATTTTCTCAACAGGGATGAGTCTATGCTCAGTTGGAAACTATAAGACGTGTCTCGGATGCAATCATTAAGTGTCTAAAACAGGCCCCTTAGAGAGGATGCGTAGGAAGGTATCTGCGCAGGGAACCTACTTCAGGTACGTACTCATTCATAACAGTGTTTTTCCTTTGAGGAATGAAGTTAGAACAGGGACGAACTAGGGGCACATTAGATACTGTGAGTAAAGGGCAGGCTATTGCGCTTAAGCCTGCCAAACACATATTGGATGTTTACCAACAGTGGTGATCCGCACTTAGTTTCGGCGTCTAAAATATTCCAACTCTGAGAGCGATGTGTGCCTAGGAGGAATTCACTGCAGAGTTATGTCTGTTAAAGAAGGAAGCTTTTGGGACTGACTCTGTGGTAACCGCAATAGGCGCACATAGCTTTCCAGGCTCTGAGGACTATCCATAGGACTATAAGAAGTTCAGTTTAAGGGAAACTCTTTCAAGTGGAATGTCACTTCTCAGAGTGTCTTTCCAGTGGAGGAAAGAAGATAGAACAAGGACAGAGCACAGAGAATGTAAACCCTTTGGTGAAGTAAAGGGTAAGGCACTTAGGCCTCTATGATACATACTGGAAGTTGAACACCGGGGATGTTCCACAGTGTCTACCTCTTCTCAAAACACTTCAAAATATGAGGGCACTGTGCTACAGTAAGTTCTAACGACAGGGATGGGTCTGTGCTCAGTTGGAAACTGTAGGACATGTCTGGTAGCAATCATGAAGTGTCTCATACAGGCCCCTTAGAGGTGATGCGTAGGAAGGTATCTGCTCTGGAAACCTACTTCAGGTGCGTACTCATTCATAACAGCGTTTCTCCTTTGAGGAATGAAGATAGAACAGGGACTGACTATGGGCACATTAGGTACTGTGAGTAAAGGGCTGGCTATGGCGCTTAAGCCTGCCAAACAAATATTGGATGTTCACCACCAGAGGTGATCCACACTTAGTTTCAGTGTCTAAAACGCTTCCAACACTGAGAGGGAAGTGTGCTTTAGGATGGATTCAGCAGTGTTACGTCTGGTAAAGAAGGAAGCTTTTGGGACTGACTCTGTGGTAACCGAAATAGGCGCACATAGGTTTCCAGTTTCCGACGTCTATCCATTGGACTATAGCAAGTTCTGTTAAGGGAAACTACTCATGCGGAATATCACTTCTCACAGTGTCTTTCCAGTGCAGGAAAGAAGTTAGAACAAGGACGGACAGAGAGAACGTTGCAACCCGTTTGTGAAGTACAGGGTAAGGCACCTAGGCCTCTATGATGCATACTGGAAGTTCAACACCGGGCAAGTTCTACAGTGTCTACCTCTTCTCAAAACACTTTCAATATATGACGGAAGTGTGCTACAGTAAGTTCTAACGACAGGGATGCGTCTGTGCTCATTGGAAACTCTAGGACGTGTCTGGGTAGCCATCATGAATTGTCTCATACAGGCCCCTTAGAGGGGATTGGAAGGAAGGTATCTGCTCAGAAAACCTACTTCAGGGGCGTACTCATTCATAACAACGTTAATCCTTTAAGGAATAAAGATAGAACAGGGACAGACTAGGGGCACATTAGGTACTGTAGTAAAGGGCTCGCTATGGTGCTTAAGCCTGCCAAACGCATATTGGATTTTCACCACCAGTGGTGATCCGTACTTAGTTTCTGCGTCTAAAACGCTTCCAACACTTTAGAGGGAAGTGTGCTTTAGGATGGATCACTGCAGTGTTGCGTCTGTTAAAGAAGGAAGCTTTTGGGACTAACTCTGTGGTAACTGCAATAGGCGCACATAGGTTTCCGGTTTCCGACGTCTATCCGTTGGACTATAGCAAGTTCTGTTAAAGGGAAACTCCTTAATTTGGAATGTCACTTCTCACAGTGTCTTTCCAGTGGAGGAAAGAAGATAGAACAAGGACGGAGCAGAGAGAACGTTGCAACCCGTGAGTGAAGTACAGGGTAATGCACTTAGTCCTTTATGATGCATACTGGGTGCTTAACACCGGGGATGTTCCACAGAGTCTACCTCCTCTCAAAACACTTCCAATATATGAGGGAACTGTGCTACAGTAAGTTCTCACGACAGGGATGCATCTGTGCTCAGTTGGAAACTCTAGGACGTGTCTGGGTAGCCATCATGAAGTGTCTCATACAAGCCCTTTAGAGGGGATGCGAAGGAAGGTATCTGCACAGGGAACCTACTTAATGAGCGTCCTCATTCATAACAGCGTTTTTCCTTTGAGGAATGAAGATAGAAAAGGGACGGAGTAGGGGCATATCAGGTACTGTCAGTAAAGGGCAGGCTATGGCGCTTAAGCCTGCCAAACACATATTGCATGTTCACCACTAGTGGTGATCCGCACTTAGTTTTTGCGTCTAAATCGCCTGCAACACTGAGTGGGAAGTGTGCTTTCGGAGGGATTCACTGCAGTGTTACGTCTGTTAAAGAAGGAAGCTTTTGGGACTGACTCTGTGGTAACGCAATAGGAGCACATAGCTTTCCAGTCTCAGACGTCTATCTGTAGGACTATAGCAAGTTCAATTTAAGGGAACCTCTTTCAAGCGGAATGTCACTTCTCACAGTTTATTTCCTGTGGAGGAAAGAAGATAGAACAAGGACTGAGCAGGGTGGACAAGATGGCGGGGTACAAGGAAGAGGCGTCTTTTCAGCTGGTACCCCAAAGTGAGCTGATTACCTACCAAAGAACTCCGATCACCCATGAAACAGCCTGAGATCAGAATTATACACGTCTGGATCTCTACAGGGGCAGAAGACGCCAGTGAGCAGGTAAAGTGGAATGGAATGGCGGACTGATATCAGAAGATAAAAAAAAGTGGGAGGGAGCCACCAGAGGCGACCTGTGGGAAAGTAATACCCCAATATGAGCGAGAGTGCCCTGCGTCTGGGGACCAGCATTAACTTGGAGACTGGTTGAAAGTACTCCAAAAGAGCAAAGGATCGTGGGGGCAAATTTTGGGAATCGGGGCGGCTAGGGACAGGGGCTTAAGTCCCCGGTCCCAGACGGCCTCCCTGGCGCGGAGGCAGAGAGTGTGGCAGAGAAACCAGCTCCTGGTCCCTAAGCCGCCAGCGGGCTCCAGAGCACGTGGGTTCCTGCTCATGTGAGGGGATGGGAGCTGCGCCGGTCTGCAGAATGTGCGCTAGCCCTACCACAAAGCTTGAGATGCGCGCGCACGTCCCTTCAGCTCTCCCTGGTTTCTAAAGCCCGGGGGCGCTTCTTGACCTATGCCATTGTTTCAAAGTCTAAGCCGCGTGCCCGCGAAACTCTTTCCCGGACAGAGGCACGCAAAAGCCCAGCCTGCGGCTTACGGACCAGCACCCCATTCTCAGTGCCCCAGACGCGCACCCGACTCACAGCAGCCTCTGAAAAGAGGTGCGTGCAAGCCGGGCACTCCCAGCCCAGACCGGCGGCAAAATCTCAGTGTGCGATCTCTGCTTGGAACCTCTCTGGCGGGCAGGAGATCCCAGACAGCCACCACTGCCTTGGATTTGGGGACGAGCAAAAGATCCTGCGCCCCCAGGGTCTGGAACTTGGAACCTGCTCTGCCAGCGGCCAAGGGGGAATTTATTCAGCTTCTGCACCCAGACTGAGGCTTCTCTCTGAGACGGAGATCAGGAAGTGTTCCAGGGTGCACCTTGACTGCACCAGAGTTGATACATCCAGCTACATCTGTTCAGTCTTCTCCCACCAAAATGACTAGGAGGAGGAATGCCCAACAGAAGAAAAATAAAGAGGATGGACCTTCTGCAACAGAGCTAACGGCTATCAACATAGACAATATGTCGGAAAGAGAATTCAGGCTAACAATTATCCAGGCAATAGCTAGGTTGGAGAAAGCCATGGATGACCAAACAGAATTGATTAGGGCCGAGCTGAAAGCGACCAGACAGGATGTTCACAATGTTAGGGCGGAGCTTAAAGCTACCAGGGAGGAGGTCCACAATGCACTCAATGAGTTCCAATCTAATCTAAACTCTCTCAAAGCTAGGGTAACTGAGACAGAAGATAGAATTAGTGATCTGGAAGACAAACAGATAGAGAGAAAGGATCAGGAGGAAGCCTGGAACAAACAGCTTAGATCCCACGAAAGCAGAATCAGGGAAATAAATGATGCCATGAAGCGTTCCAACGTCAGAATTATTGGAATTCCTGAAGGGGAGGAGAAGGAAAGAAATCTAGAAGATAACGTGGAACAAGTCCTTCATGAAAATTTTCCGAATCTCGCGAATGAAACCAGCGTTCATGTACTAGAGGCTGAACGGTCTCCACCCAAGATTATACACTCCAAAAAAAAAACATCACGACACTTGATAGTCAAATTGAGAAATTATAATTGTAAGTATAAACTCTTGAAAGCCGCCAGGGCAAAGAGGCTCCTTAATTACAGAGGGAAGCCCATCAGAATAAAGTCAGACCTGTCCACAGAGACCTGGCAAGCCAGAAGAGGCTGGAAAGATATATTCAGGGCACTAAATGAGAAGAACATGCAGCCAAGAATACTTTATCCAGCAAGACTGACATTCAAAATGGATGGAGAGATAAAGAGTTTCCAAGACCGGCAAGACTTAAAAGACTATGCAACCACCAAGCCGATACTGCAGGAAATATTAAGGGGGGTTCTATAAAAGAGGAAAAATCCCAAGAATAGCACTGAACAGAAATATAGAGACAGTCTACAGAAAGAAAGACTTCAAAGGTAACTCGATGTCAATAAAAACGTATCTAAGAATAATCACTCTCAATGTGAATGGCCTAAATGCACCCATAAGACGGCACAGGGTTGCAGATTGGATAAAACGAAGGACCCATCCATATGCTGTCTACAAGAGACCCATTTTGAACCTAAAGATACACGCAGACTGAAAGTGAAGGGGTGGAGAAGCATCTTTCATGCCAATGGGACTCAAAAGAAGGCTGGGGTAGCGATTCTCATATCAGATAAATTAGACTTCAAACTAAAGACTGTAGTCAGAGATACAGAAGGACACTACATAATCCTTAAAGGGACTATCCACCAAGATGATCTAACAATTGTAAATATCTATGCTCCCAATATGGGAGCAGCCAATTACTTAAGAAAACTGTTAGTCAAGATAAAGAGTCATAATGATATGAATACACTAATCGTAGGAGATCTTAACACGCCTCTTTCAGAATTAGACAGATCATGGAAGCAGAAAATCAATAAAGAAACAAGAGCATTGATGACACATTGGACCAGATGGACCTCATAGTTATAAACAGAACATTTCACCCTAAAACAGCAGAATACTCATTCTTCTCAAGTGCACATGGAACCTTCTCCAGAATAGACCACATACTGGGTCACAAATCAGGACTCAGCCGATACCAAAAGACTGAGATTATTCCCTGCATATTCTCAGATCACAATGCTTTGAAACTGGAGCTCAATCACAAGGAAAAGTTCAGAAGGAACTCAAACACCTGGAAGCTAAAGACCACCTTGCTTAAGAATGCTTGGATCAACCAGGAGATCAAAGAAGAACTGAAACAATTCATGGAAACCAATGAGAATGAAGACACTTCGGTCCAAAACCTATGGGATACAGCAAAGGCGGTCCTAAGGGGAAAAAATATAGCCATCCAAGCCATGCTCAAAAAAATTGAAAAATCCAGAACACACCAGCTCTCTCTACACCTTAAAGAACTGGAGGATCAACAACAAATCAAACCAACTCCACACATAAGAAGGGAAATCATCAAGATTAGAGCTGAGATCAATGAGGGAGAAACCAGAGATACAGTAGAACGTATCAATGAAACTAGAAGCTGGTTTTTGAAAGAATCAATAAGATTGATAAGCCACAGGCTACCCTAATCCGAAAGAAAAGAGAGAAATCCCAAATTTATAAAATTATGAATGAAAAGGGAGAGATCACAACTAACGCCAAGGAAGTAGAAACAATCATCAGAAGTTATTACGAACAGTTATATGCCAATAAGCTTAGCAACCTAGATGAAATGGATGCATTCCTGGAAAAATATAAACTACCAAAATTGAACCAGGAAGAAATCGACAACCTGAATAGACTGATATCTAATAACGAGATTGAATCAGTGATCAAAAACCTCCCAAAAAACAAGAGCCCAGGACCTGACGGATTCCCTGGGGAATTCTACCAAACCTTCCAAGAAGAAATAACACCTATTCTCCTGAAGCTGTTTCAAAAAATTGAAGCAGAAGGAAAACTTCCAGACTCTTTCTATGAAGCCAGCATTACCCTGATCCCCAAACCAGGCAAGGACCGGACCAAAAAGGAGAATTTCAGACCAATATCACTGATGAATATGGATGCTAAGATTCTCAACAAGATCCTAGCCAACAGGATCCAACAGCACATTAAAAAGATTATCCACCATGATCAGGTGGGATTCATCCCTGGGCTACAAGGATGGTTCAACATTCGCAAATCAATCAATGTGATACAACAAATTAATATGAGAAGAGAGAAGAACCACATGGTCCTCTCAATTGATGCAGAAAAAGCATTTGACAAAATCCAGCATCCGTTCCTGATTAAAACACTTCAAAGTATAGGGATAGAGGGAACATTCCTGAACCTCATCAAATCTATCTATGAAAGACCCACAGCAAATATCATCCTCAATGGGAAAAAGCTTGCAGCCTTCCCATTGAGATCAGGAACAAGACAAGGATGCCCACTTTCACCCCTCTTGTTCAACATAGTATTAGAAGTCTTAGTAACAGCAATCAGACAACAGAGAGAAATAAAAGATATCCAAATTGGTAATGAAAAAGTCAAACTCTCCCCAAAGATACAGATGTCGTGAAAAGAAGGGCCATCTGTACCCCAATGTTTATAGCAGCAATGGCCACAGTCGCCAAACTATGGAAAGAACCAAGATGCCCTTCAACGGATGAATGGATAAGGAAGATGTGGTCCATATACACTATGGAGTATTATGCCTCCATCAGAAAGGACGAATATCCAACTTTTGTAGCAACATGGACGGGACTGGAAGAGATTATGCTGAGTGAAATCAGTCAAGCAGAGAGAGTCAATTATCATATGGTTTCACTCATTTGTGGAGCATAACCAATAGCATGGAGGACAAGGGGCGTTAGAGAGGAGTAGGGAATTTGGGTAAATTGGAAGGGGAGGTGAACCATGAGAGACTATGGACTCTGAAAAACAGTCTGAGGGGTTTGAAGTGGCGGGGGGGTGGGAGGTTGGGGTACCAGGTGGTGGGTATTATAGAGGGCACAGCTTGCATGGAGCACTGGGTGTGGTGAAAAAATAATGAATACTGTTTTTCTGAAAATAAATAAATTGGGAAAAAAAAAAAAAAAAGAAAAAGTCAAACTCTCTCTCTTCGCAGATGACATGATTCTTTATATGGAAAACCCAAAAGACTCTACCCCCAAACTACTAGAACTCATACAGCAATTCAGCAACGTGGCAGGATACAAAGTCAATGTGCAGAAATCAGTGGCTTTCTTATACACTAACAATGAAAATACAGAAAGGGAAATTAGAGAATCGATTCCATTTACTATAGCACCAAGAACCATAAGATACCTTGGAATAAACCTAACTAAAGAGATAAAGGATCTGTGCTTGAGGAACTATTAACACTCATGAAAGAAATTGAAGAAGACACAAAAAGATGGAAGACCATTCCATGCTCTTGGATCGAAAGAATAAACATTGTTAAAATGTCTATATTGCCTAGAGCAATCTATACTTTTAATGCCATTCCGATCAAAATTCCACCGGCATTCTTCAAAGAGCTGGAGCAAATAATCCTAAAATTTGTATGGAATCAGAAGAGACCCCGAATCGCTAAGGAAATGTTGAAAAACAAAAATAAAGCTGGCGGCATCACCTTACCTGATTTCAAGCTTTATTACAAAGCTGTGATCACCAAGACAGCATGGTACTGGCATAAAAACAGACACATAAACCAGTGGAACAGAGTGGAGAGCCCTGAAATGGGCCCACAACTCTATCGTCAATTAATCTTTGACAAAACAGGAAAAAATATACAGTGGAAAAAAGACAGTCTCTTCAATAAATGGTGCTGGGAAAACTGGACAGCTATATGTAGAAGAATGAAACTCGACCATTCCTTTACACCCTACACAAAGATCAACTCAAAATGGATAAAAGACCTCAACGTGAGACAGGAATCCATCAGAATCTTAGAGGAGAACATAGGCAGTAATGTCTTTGATATCAGCCACAGCAACTTCTTTCAAGATACGTCTCCAAAGGCAAAGGAAACAAAAGCGAAAATAAACTTCTGGGACTTCATCAAAATCAAAAGCTTCTGCACAGCAAAGGAAAGGGTCAACAAAACAAAGAAGCAACCCACGGAATGGGAGAAGATATTTTCAAATGACAGTACAGACAAAAGGTTGATATCCAGGATCTATAATGAACTCCTCAAACTCAACCCACACGAAACAGACAAACACATCAAAAAATGGGCAGAAGATATGAACAGACACTTCTCCAATCAAGAAATACAAATGGCTATCAGACATGAAAAAATGCTCATCATCATTAGTCCTCAGGGAGATTGAAATTAAAACCACATTGAGATATCACCTTACACCAGTTGGAATGGCCAAAATTAACAAAACAGGAAACAACATGTGTTGGAGAGGATGTGGAGAAAGGGGAACCCTCTTCCACTGTTGGTGGGAAAGCAAGTTGGTGAAGCCTCTTTGGAGAACAGTGTGGAGATTCCTCAAGAAATTAAAAATAGAGCTTCCCTACGACCCTGCAATTGCACTCCTGGATATTGGTATTTACCCCAAGGATACAGATGTCATGAAAAGAGGGGCCATCTGTACCCCAACGTTTATAGCAGCAATGGCCACAGTCGCCAAACTATGGAAAGAACCAAGACGCCCTTCTACGGATGAATGGATAAGGAAGATGTGGTCCATATACACTATGGAGTATTATGCCTCCATCAGAAAGGATGAATACCCAACTTTTGTAGCAACATGAACAGGACCGTAAGAGATTATGCTGAGTGAAATAAGTCAAGCAGAGAGAGTCAAATATCATATGGTTTCACTTATTTGTGGAGCATAACAAATAGCATGGAGGACAAGGGGCGTTAGAGAGGAGTAGGGAATTTGGGTAAATTGGAAGGGGAGGTGAACCATGAGAGACTATGGACTCTGAAAAACAGTCTGAGGGGTTTGAAGTGGCGGGGGGGTGGGAGGTTGGGGTACCAGGTGGTGGGTATTAGAGAGGGCACGAATTCCATGGAACACTGGGTGTGATGAAAAAATAATGAATTCTGTTTTTCTGAAAATAAATAAATTGGAAAAAAAAAGAAAAAAGAACAAGGACGGAGCAGAGAGAACCTTGCAAACCGTGAGTGAAGTAAGGGTAAGGCACTTAGGCCACTACGATGCATATTTGAAGTTCAACACCAGGGAAGTTCCACAGTGTCTACCTCTTCTCAAAACATTTCCAATATATGAGGGAACTGTGCTACAGTAAGTTCTCAGACAGGGAAGCGACTGTGCTCAATTGGAAACTCTAGGACGTGTCTGGGTAGCAATCATGGTGTCTCATACAGGCCCCTTAGAGGGGATTCGAAGGTAGATATCTGCTCAGGGAACCTACTTCAGTTGCGTACTCATTCATAACAGCGTTTATCCTTTGAGGAATGAAGATAGAACAAGGACGGACTAGGGGCACATTAGGTTCTGTGAGGAAAGGGCAGGCTCTGGCGCTTAAGCCTGCCAAACACATATTAGATGTTCACCACCAGTGGTGATCCGCACTAAGTTTCTGCGTCTAAAACGCTTCCAACACTGAGAGGGAAGTGTACTTTAGGAGGGATTCACTGCAGTGTTACGTCTGTTAAAGAAGGAAGCTTTAGGGACTGACTCTGTGGTAACCGCAATAGGCGCACATAGCTTTCAAGTCTCAGACGTCTATCTGTTGGGCTATAGCAAGTTCTGTTTAAGGGAAATTCCTTCAAGCGGAATGTCACTTGTCACAGTGTCATCCAGTGGAGGAAAGAAGATAGAACAAGGACGGACAGAGAGAACGTTGAAACCCGTGAGTGAAGTACAGGGTAAGGCACTTAGGACTCTATGATGCATACTTGAGGTTCAACACCGGGGATGTTCCACAGTGTCTACCTCTTCTCAAAACACTTCCAATATATGATGGAACTGTGCTACAGTAAGTTCTCACGATAGGGATGCGTCTGTCCTCAGTTGGAAACACGAGGACGTGTCTGGGAAGCAACCTTGAAGTGTCTCCTACAGGCCCCTTAGAGGTGATGCGTAGGAAGGTATCTTCTCAGGGAACCTACATCAGGTGCGGACTCATTCATAACAGTGTTTCCCATTGAAAGAATGAAGGTAGAACACGGACGGACTAGGGGGACAGTAGGGACACTGAGTAAAGGGCAGGCTATGGCACTTAAGCCTGCCAAACACATATTGGATGTTCACCACCAGTGGTGATCCGCAACTAGTTTCTGCATCTAAAACGCTTCCAACACTGAGAGGGAAGTGTGCTTTAGGAGGGATAAACTGCAGTGTTACTTCTGTTAAAAAAGGAAGCTTTGGGAATGACTCTGTGGTAACCGCAAGAGGCGCACATAGCTTTCCATTCAAAGACGTCTAACCGTTAGACTATAGGAAGTTCTGTTTAAGGGAAACTCCTTCATGTGGAATGTCACTTCTCACAGTGTCTTTCCAGTGGAGGAAAGAAGATAGAACAAGGACGGAAGAGAGAACGTTGCAAACCATGAGTGAAGTACAGGGTAAGGCACTTAGGCCTCTATGATGCATACTGGAAGTTCAACACCGGGGAAGTTCCACAGTGTCTATCTCTTCTCAAAACACTTCCAATATATGAGAGAACTGTGCTACAGTAAGTTCTCAAGACAGAGATGCGTCTGTGACATTTGGAAACCCTAAGACGTGTCTGGGTAGCAATCATGAAGTGTCTCATACAGGCCCCTTAGAGGGGATTCGAAGGAATGTATCTGCTCAGGAAATCTACTTCAGTTGCGTACTCATCATAGTAGCGTTTCTCCTTTGAAGAATGAAGATAGAACAGGGACGGACTAGGGGAACATTAGGTACTGTGAGTAAACGGCAGGCTATGGCGCTTAAGCCTGCCAAACACATATTGGATGTTCACCACAAGTGGTGATCAGCACTTAGTTTCTGCATCTAAAACGCTTCCAACACTGAGAGGGAAGTGTGCTTTAGGAGGGATTCACTGAGTGTTACGTCTTTTAAAGAAGGAAGCTTTTGGAACTGACTCTGTGGTAACCGCAATAGGCGCACATAGTTTTCAAGTCTCAGACGTCTATTCGTTGCACTATAGACAGTTCTGTTTAAGGGAAACTCCTTCATGCGGAATGTCACTTCTCACAGTGTCTTTCCAATGGAGGAAAGAAGATAGAACAAGGACGGACAGAGAGAACGTTGCAACCCGTGAGTGAAGTAGAGGGTAAGGCAGTTAGGCCTCTATGATGCATACTGGAAGTTCAACACCGGGTAGTTCCACAGTGTCTACCTCTTCTCAAAACAGTTCCAATATATGAGGGAACTGTGCTACAGTAAGTTCTCACGACAGGGATGCGTCTGTGCTCAGTTGGAAAGTGTAGGACGTGTCTGGGAAACAACCTTGTAGTGTATCCTACAGGCCCCTTAGAGGTGATGCGCAGGAAGGTATCTGCTCAGGGAACCTACTGCAGGTGCGGACTCATTCATAACAGTGTTTCCCCTTGAAAGAATGAAGTTAGAACACGGACGGAATAGGGGCACATTAGGGTCTGTGAGTAAAGGGCAGGCTATGGCGCTTAAGCCTGCCAAACACATATTGGATGTTCACCACCAGTGGTGATCCGCACTTAGTTTCTGCATCTAAAACGCTTCCAACACTGAGAGGGAAGTGTGCTTTAGGAGGGATACACTGCAGTGTTACGTCTGTTAAAGAAGGAAGCTTTTGGGACTGACTCTGTGGTAACCGCAATAGGCGCACATAGCTTTCCAGTCTCCGACGTCCTTCCGTTGGACTATAGCAAGTTCTGTTTAAGGGAAACTCCTTCATGCGTAATGTCACTTCTCACAGTGTCTTTCCAGTGGAGGAAAGAAGATAGAACAAGGACGGACGGAGAGAACGTTGCAAACCGTGAGTGAAGTACAGGGTAAGGCACTTAGGCGTCTAGGATGCATACTGCAATTACAACACCGGATTGTTCCACAGGGTCTACCTCTTCTCCAAACACTTCCAATATATGAGGGAACTGTACTACAGTAAGTTCTCACGATAGGGATGCATCTGTGCTCAGTTGAAATCTCTAGGATGTGTCTGGGTAGCAATCATGAAATGTCATCTATAGGCCCCTAGAGGGATGCGTAGGAATGTATCTGTTCAGGGAACCTACTTCAGGTGCTTACTCATTCATAACAGTGCTTCTCCTTGGAGGAATGAGGTAGAACACGGATGGACTAGGGGCACATTAGGTACTGTGAGTAAAGGGCAGGCTAAGGCGCTTAAGACTGCCAAACACATATTGGATGTTCACCACCAGTGGTGATCCGCACATAGTTTCTGCAACTAAAATGCTTCCAACACTGAGAGGGAAGTGTGCTTTAGGAGGGATTCACTGCAGTATTACCTCTGTTAAAGAAGGAAGCTTTTGGGACTGACTCTGTGGTAACCGCATTAGGCCAACATAGCTTTCCAGTATCCGACCTCATTCCGTTGGACTATAGCAAGTTCTGTTTAAGCGAAAATCCTTCATGCGGAATTTCACTTCTCACAGTGTCTTTCCAGTGGAGGAAAGAAGATAGAACAAGGACGGACCAGAGAGAAGGTTGCAACCCGTGAGTGAAGTACAGGGTATGGCACTTAGGCCTCTATGATGCATACTGGAAGTTCAACACTTGGGATGTTCCACAGTGTCTACCACTTCTCAAAACACTTTCAATATATGAGGGAACTGTGCTACAGTAAGATCAGGACAGGGAAGCGTCTGTGCTCAGTTGGAAAGTGTAGGACGTGTCTGGGTAGCAATCATGAAGTGTCTCTTACAGACCCCTTAGAGGGATGCGGAGGAAGGTATCTGATCTGAGAACCTACTTCAGTTGCGTACTCATTCATAGCAGTGTTTCTCCTTTGAAGATGAAGATAGAACAGGGAAGGACTACGGGCACATTAGGTACTGTGAGTAAAGGGCAGGCTATGGCGCTTAAGCCTGCCAAACACATAGTGGATGTTCACCACCAGTGGTGATCCGCACTTAGTTTCTGCGTCTAAAACGCTTCCTACACTGAGAGGGAAGTGTGCTTTAGGAGGGATTCACTGCAGCGTTACGTCTGTTAAAGAAGGAAGCTTGTGGGACTGACTCTGTGGAAACCGCAATAGCCCCATATAGCTTTCACGTCTCAGACGTCTATCCGTTGGACTATAGTAAGTTCTGTTTAAGGGAAACTCCTGTCTCACTTTGAGGTCTTTTATCTATTTTGAGTTGATCTTTTTGTACAGTGTAAGAGAATGGTCGAGTTTTATTCATCTACATATAGCTGTCCAGTTTTCCCAGCACCATTTATTGAAGAGACTGTCTTTTTTCCACTGTATATTTTTTCCTGTTTTGTCGAAGATTAATTGACCATAGAGTTGCGGGTCCATATCAGGGCTCTCTCTCTGTTCCCCTGGTCTATGTGTCTGTTTTTATGCCAGTACCATGCTGTCTTGGTGATCACAGCTTTGTAATAAAGCTTGAAATCAGGTAAGGTGATGCCGCCAGCTTTATTTTTGTTTTTCAACATTTCCTTAGCGATTCGGGGTCTCTTCTGATTCCATATAAATTTTAGGATTATTTGCTCCAGCTCTTTGAAGAATGCCGGTGGAATTTTGATCGGAATGGCATTAAAAGTATAGATTGCTCTAGGCAGTATAGACATTTAACAATGTTTATTCTTCTGAACCGAGAGCATGGATGTCTTCCATCTTTTTGTGTCTTCTTCAATTTCTTTCATGAGTGTTCCATTGTTCCTCAAGTATAGATCCTTTACCTCTTTAGTTACGTTTATTCCCAGGTATCTTATGGTTCTTCGTGCTATAGTAAATGGAATCGATTCTCTAATTTCCCTTTCTGTATTTGCATTGTTAGTGTATAGGAAAGCCACTGATTTCTACACATTGACTTTGTATCCTGCCACGCTGCTGAACTGCTGTATGAGTTCTAGTAGTTTGGGGGAAACTACTTTATGCGGAATGTCACTTCTCACAGAGTCTTTTCCCTGGAGGAAAGAAGGTAGAACAAGGACGGTGCAGAGAGAATGTTGCAACTCGTGAGGGAAGTACAGGGTAAGGCACTTAAGCCTAATGATGCATACTGGAAGTTCAACACCAGGGAAGTTCACAGTGTCTACCTCTTCTCAAAACCCTTCCATTATATGAGGGATCTGTGCTACAGTAAGCTCTCACGACAGGGATGCGTCTGGGCTCAGTTGGAAACTCTAGGACGTGTCTGTGTTGCAATCATGAAGTGTCTCCTACAGGCCCCTTAGAGGGGATGCGAAGGAAGGTATCTGCTCAGGGAACCTACTTCAGTTGCGTACTCCTTCATAACAGCGTTTCTCCAGTGAGGAATGAAGATAGAACAGGGAGGGACTAGGGATACATTAGGTACTGTGAGTAAAGGGCAGGCTATGGAGTTTAGGCCTGCCAGACACATATTGGATGTTCACCACCAGTGGTGATCCGCACTTAGTTTCTGCGTCTAAAACACTTCCAACACTGAGAGGGAAGTGTGCTTTCGGAGGGATTCACTGCAGTGTTACGTCAGTTAAAGAAGGAAGCTTTTCGTACTGACTCTGGGTAACCGCATTAGAAGCAAATAGCTTTCCAGTCTCCGACGTCTATCCGTTGGACTATAGCAAGATCTATTTAAGGGAAACTATTTAATGCGGAATGTCACTTCTCACAGTGTCTTTCCAGTGGAGGAAAGAAGATAGAACAAGGACGGACGGAGAGAACGTTGCAAACCGTGAGTGAAGTACAGGGTAAGGCATTTAGGCCTCTATGATGCATACTGGAATTACAACACCGGAGATGTTCCACAGTGTCTACCTCTTCCAAATCACTTCCAATATATCAGGCAACTGAGCTACAGTAAGTTCTCATGACACGAATGCGTCTGTACTCCTTTGGAAACTGTAGGACGTGTCTGGGTAGCAATCATGACGTGTCTCATACAGGCCCCTTAGAGGGGATGCATAGGATGGTATCTGCTCAGGGAACCTACCTCAGTTGCGTACTCATTCATAACAGCGTTTCTCCTTTGACGAATGAAGTTAGAACAAGGACGGACTAGGGGCACATTAAGTACTGTGTGTATAAGGCAGGCTATGGCGCTTAAGCTTGCCAAACACATATTGGATGTTAAACACCAGTGGTGAACCGCACTTAGTTTCTGCTTCTAAAACGCTTCCAACACTGAGAGGGAAGTGTGCTTTAGGAGGGATTCACTGCAGTGTTACGTCTGTTAAAAAAGGAAGCTTTTGGGACTGTCTCTGTGGTAACCGCATTAGGCGCACATAACTTTCCAGTCAGATGTTTAAACATTAGACTATAGGAATTTCTGATTAAGGGAAAATCCTTCATGTAGAATGTCACTTCTTACAGTGACTTTCCAGTGGATGAAAGAAGATATAACAAGGACGGACAGCGAGAACGTTGCAAACCGTGAATGAAGTACTGGATAAGCCACTTAGGACTTTATGATGCATACTGGAAGTTCAACACTGGAGATGTTCCACAGTGTCTACCTCTTCTTAAAACACTTCCAATATATGAGGGAACTGTGCTACAGTAATTTCTCACAACAGGGATGGGTCTGTGCTCAGTTGGAAACTCTAGGACGTGTCTGGTTAGCAATCATTAAGTGTCTCATACAGGACCCTTAGAGATGATGCGAAGGAAGGTGTCTGTTCAGGGAACCTACTAATTGCGTACACATTCATAACAGCTTTTCTCCTTTGAGGAATGAAGAGAGAAAAGGGACGAACTTGGCAAATAGGTACTGTGAGTAAAGCGCAGGCTTAAGCCTGCCAAACACATATTGGATGTTCACCACCACTGGTGATCCGAACTATATTTCTGCATCTAAATCGCTTCCAACACTGAGACGGAAGTGTGCTTCAGGAGGGATACACTGCAGTTTTACGTCTGTTAAAAAAGGAAGCTTTGGGACTGACTCTGTGGTAACCGCAATAGGCGCACATAGCTTTCCATTCACAGACGTCTAACCGTTGCTATAGCAAGTTCTATTTAAGGGAAACTCCTTCAGGCGGAATGTCACTTCTCACAGTGTCTTTCCAGTGGAGGAAAGAAGATAGAACAAGGACCGACACAGACAACGTTGCAAACCGTGAGTGAAGTACAGGGTAAGGCACTTAGGCCTCTATGATGCATACTGGAATTACAACACCGGAGATGTTCCACAGTGTCTACCGCTTCTCAAAACACTTCCAGTATATGAGGGAACTGTGCTACTGTAAGTTCTCACGACACGGATGCATCTGTGCTCAGTTGAAAACTCTAGGATGTGTCTGGATAGCAATCATGAAGTGTCTCATACAGGAACTTTAGTGGGGATGCGTAGTAAGGTATCTGCTCAGGGAACCTACTTCAGGTGCGTAGTACTTCATAACAGTGCTTATCCTTGGAGGAATGAAGGTAGAACACGGACGGACCTGTGGCACATTAGGTACTGTGAGTAAAGTGCCGGCTATGGTGCTTAAGCCTGCCAAACACATATTGGATGTTCACCACCAGTGGTGATCCACACTTTGTTTCTGCATCTAAAACGCTTCCAACACTGAGAGGGAAGTGTGCTTTAGGAGGGATTCACTGCAGTTTATGTCTGTTAAAGAAGGAAGCTTTTGGGATTGAATCTGTGGTAACCGCAATAGGCGCACATAGCTTTCCATTCACAGAAGTCTAACCGTTAGACTATAGCAAGTTCTGTTTAAGGGAAACTCCTTCACGCGGAATGTCACTTATCACAGTGTCTTTCCAGTGCAGGAAGATGATAGAACCAGGACTGACAGAGAAACGTTGCAAACTGTGAGTGAAGTACACAGTAAGGCACTAAGGCCTCTATGATGCATACTGGAATTATAACACCGGTGATGTTCCACAGTGTGTACCTCTTCTCAAAACATTTCCAATATATGAGGGAACTATGCTACAGTAAGTTCTCACGACACGGATGCATCTGTGCTCAGTTGGAAAATCTAGGATGTGTCTGGGGAGCAATCATGAAGTGTCTCATACAGGCCCCTTAGAGGGGATGCGTAGGAAGGTATCTGCTCTGGGAACCTACTTCAGGTGCGTACTCATTCATAACAGTGTTTCTCCTTTGAGGATGAAGATAGAACAGGGAAGGACTACGGGCACATTAGGTACTATGAGTAAACGGCAGGCTATGGCGCGAAAGCCTGCCAAACACATATTGGATGTTCACCACCAGTGGTTTTCCGCACTTAGTTACTGGGTCTAAAATGCTTCCTTCACTGAGAGGGAAGTGTGCTTTAGTCGGGATTCACAGCAGTGTACATCTGTTATAGAAGGAAGCTTTTGGGACTGACTCTGTGGTAA
Organism: Neogale vison; assembly: GCF_020171115.1. Taxonomy (NCBI): domain Eukaryota; kingdom Metazoa; phylum Chordata; class Mammalia; order Carnivora; family Mustelidae; genus Neogale; species Neogale vison. The sequence continues at coordinate 153,486,070 of NC_058091.1, forward strand.
CCGCAATAGGCGCACATAGCTTTCCAGTCTTCGACATCTATCCGTTGGACTATAGCAAGTTCTGTTTAAGGGAAACTCCTTGATGCGGAATGTCATTTCTCACAGTGTCTTTCCAGTGGAGGAAAGAAGATAGAACAAGGACGGACAGAGAGAATGTTGCAAACCGTGAGTGAAGTACAGGGTAAGACACTTAGGCCTCTATGATGCATCCTGGAAGTTCAACACCTTCGATGTTCCACAGTGTCTAGCTCTTCTCAAAACACTTCCAATATATGAGGGAACTGTGCTACAGTAAGGTCTTTCGACAGGGATGCATCTGTGCTCAGTTGAAACCTCTAGGATGTGTCTGGGTAGCAATCATGAAGTGTCTCATACAGGCCCCTTAGAGGGGATGCGTAGGGAGGTATCTGCTCAGGGAACCTACTTGAGTTGCGTACTCATTCATAACAGCGTTTCTCCTTTGAGGAATGAACGTAGAACACGTACGGACTAGGGTCACATTAAGTACTGTGATTAAAGGGCAGGCTATGGCGCTTAAGCCTGCCAAACACATATTGGATGTTCACCACCAGTTGGGATCCGCACGTTGTTTCTGCGTCTAAAACTTTTCCTACACTGAGAGGGAAGTGTGCTTTAGACGGGATTCACTGCTGTGTTATGTCTGTTATAGAAGGAAGCTTTTGGGACTGACTCTGTGGTCACCGCAAGAGGCGCACATAGCTTTCCAGTTTCAGACATCTATCCATTGGACTATAGCAAGTTCTGTTTAAGGGAAACTCCTTAAAGCGGAATGTCACTTTTCACAGTGTCTTTCCACTGGAGGAAGGGGATAGAACAAGGACGAGCAGAGAGAATGTTGCAACCCTTATGTTAAGTACAGGGTAAGGCACTTAGGCCTCTATGATGCATACAGGAAGTTCAACACTGGGGATGTTCCACAGTGTCTACCTCTTCTGAAAACCCTTCCAATATTTGAGGGAACTGTGCTACAGTAAATTCTCATGACAGGGATGCGTCTGTGCTCAGTTGAAAACTCTAGGATGTGTCTGGGTAGCAATCATGAAGTGTCACATACAGGCCCCTTAGAGGGGATGCGAAGGAAGGTATTTGCTCAGGGAACCTACTTTAGGTGCGTACTCATTCATAACAGCTTTTCTCCTTTGAGGAATGAAGATAGAACAGGGATGGTCTAGGGGCACATTAGGTACAGTGAGTAAAGGGCAGGCTATGGCGCTTAAACCTGCCAAACTCATATTGGATGTTCACCACCAGTGGTTATCCGCTCTTTGTTTCTGCGTCTAAAACACTTCCAACACTGAGAGGTAAGTGCGCTTTAGGAGGGATTATCTTCAGTGTTACGTCTGTTAAAGAAGGAGGCTTTTGGGACTGACTCTATGGTAACCGCAATAGGCGCACATAGCTTTCCAGTCTCAGACGTCTAAATTTACACTATAGGAAGTTCTTTTTTTTTTCCCAATTCATTTATTTTCAGAAAAACAGTATTCATTATTTTTTCACCACACCCAGTGCTCCATGCAAGCTGTGCCCTCTTAATACCCACCTGGTACCCCAACCTCCCACCCCCCCGCCACTTCAAACCCCTCAGATTGTTTTTCAGAGTCCATAGTCTCTCATGGTTCATCACCCCTTCCAATTTACCCAAAAGCACATACCCTCCCCAATGTCCATAACCCTACCCCCCTTCTCCCAACCCCCTCACCCAAGCAACTCACTGTTCGTTTCGTGAGAATAAGAGTCATTTATGGTTTGTCTCCCTCCTTATCCCATCTTGTTTCATGGATTCTTCTCCTACCCACTTATGCCCCCATGTTGCATCACCACTCCCTCATATCAGGGAGATCATATGATAGTTGTCTTTCTCCGCTTGACTTATTTCGCTAAGCATGATACACTCTAGTTCCATCCATGTTGTCGCAAATGGCAAGATTTCGTTTCTTTTGATGGCTGCATAGTATTCCATTGTGTATACATACCATATCTTCTTGATCCATTCATCTGTTGATGGACATCTAGGCTCTTTCCATAGTTTGGCTATTGTGGACATTGCTGCTATAAACATTCGGGTGCACGTGCCCCTTTGGATCATTACTTTTGTATCTTTAGGGTAAATTCCCAGTAGTGCAATTGCTGGGTCATAGGGCAGTTCTATTTTCAACATTTTGAGGAACCTCCATGTTGTTTTCCAGAGTGGTTGCACCAGCTTGCATTCCCACCAACAGTGTAGGAGGGTTCCCCTTTCTCCGCATCCTCGCCAGCATCTGTCATTTCCTGACTTGTTGATTTTAGCCATTCTGACTGGTGTGAGGTGATATCTCATTGTGGTTTTGATTTGTATTTCCCTGATGCCGAGTGATATGGAGCACTTTTTCAAGTGTCTGTTGGCCATCTGGATGTCTTCTTGCAGAAACGTCTGTTCATGTCCTCTGCCCATTTCTTGATTGGATTATTTGTTCTTTGGGTGAGTTTGTTAAGTTCTTTATAGATTTTGGACAATAGTCCTTTATCTGATATGTCGTTTGCAAATATCTTCTCCCATTCTGTCAGTTGTCTTTTGGTTTTGTTAATGTTTCCTTTGCTGTGCAAAAGCTTTTGATTTTGATGAAATCCCAACAGTTCATTTTTGCCTTTGCTTCCCTTGCCTTTGGAGATGTTCCTAGGAAGATGTTGCTGCAGCTGAGGTCGAAGAGGTTGCTGCCTGTGTTCTCCTCAAGGATTTTGATGGATTCCTTTCTCACATTGAGGTCCTTAATCCATTTTGAATCTATTTTTGTGTGTGGTGTAAGGAAATGGTCCAATTTCATTTTTCTGCACGCGGCTGTCCAATTTTCCCAACACCATTTATTGAAGAGGCTGTCTTTTTTCCATTGGACATTCTTTCCTGCTTTGTCGAAGATTAGTTGACCATAGAGTTGAGGGTCTATTCTTGGCTCTCTATTCTGTTCCGTTGGTCTATGTGTCTGTTTTTGTGACAGTACCATGCTGTCTTGAAGACAGCTTTGTAATAAAGCTTGAAGTCTGGAATTGTGATGCCACCAACTTTGGCTTTGTTTTTCAATATCCCTTTGGCTATTCGAGGTCTTTTCTGGTTCCATATAAATTTTAAAATTATTTGTTCCATTTCTTTGAAAAAGATGGATGGTACTTTGATAGGAATTGCATTCAATGTGTAGATTGCTTTAGGTAGCATAGACATTTTCACAATATTTATTCTTCCAATCCAGGAGCATGGAACATTTTTCCATTTCTTTGTGTCTTCCTCAATTTCTTTCATGAGTACTTTATAGTTTTCTGAGTATAGATTCTTAGCCTCTTTGGTTAGTTTTATTCCTAGGTATCTTATGGTTTGGGGTGCAATTGTAAATGGGATTGACTCCTTAATTTCTCTTTCTTCTGTCTTGTTGTTGGTGTAGAGAAATGCAACTGATTTCTGTGCATTGATCTTATATCCTGACACTTTACTGAATTCCTGTATAAGTTCTAGCAGTTTTGGAGTGGAGTCTTTTGGGTTTTCCACATAGAGTATCATATCATCTGCGAAGAGTGATAATTTGACTTCTTCTTTGCCGATTTGGATGCCTTTAATTTCCTTTTGTTGTCTGATTGCTGAGGCTAGGACTTCTAGTACTATGTTGAGTAGCAGTGGTGATAATGGACATCCCTGCCGTGTTCCTGACCTTAGTGGAAAAGCTTTCAGTTTTTCTCCATTGAGAATGATATTTGCAGTGGGTTTTTCATAGATGGCTTTGATGATATTGAGGTATGTGCCCTCTATCCCTACACTCGAAGGGTTTTGATCAGGAAGGGATGCTGTACTTTGTCAAATGCTTTTTCAGCATCTATTGAGAGTATCATATGGTTCTAGTTCTTTCTTTTATTGATGTGTTGTATCACATTGACTGATTTGTGGATGTTGAACCAACCTTGCAGCCCTGGGATAAATCCCACTTGGTCGTGGTGAATAATCCTTTTAATGTACTGTTGAATCCTATTGGCTAGTATTTTGGTGAGAATTTTTGCATCTGTGTTCATCAAGGATATTGGTCTATAGCTCTCTTTTTTGATGGGATCCTTGTCTGGTTTTGGAATCTAGGTGATGCTGGCCTCATAAAATGAGTTTGGGAGTTTTCCTTCCATTTCTATTTTTTGTAACAGTTTCAGGAGAATAGGAATTAGTTCTTCTTTAAATGTTTGGAAGAATTCCCCCGGGAAGCCATCTGGCCCTGGGATTTTGTTTGTTTGGAGATTTTTAATGACTGTTTCAATCTCCTTACAGGTTATGGGTCTGTTCAGGCTTTCTATTTCTTCCTGGTTCAATTTTGGTAGTTTATATGTTTCTAGGAATTCATCCATTTATTCCAGATTGTCAAATTTGTTGGCGTAGAGTTGCTCATAGTATGTTCTTATAATAGTTTGTATTTCTTTGGTGTTAGATGTGATATCTCCTCTTTCATTCATGATTTTATTTATTTGGGACCTTTCTCTTTTCTTTTTGATAAGTCTGGCCAAGGGTTTATCAATTTTATTAATTCTTTCAAAGAACCAGCTCCTAGTTTGGTTGATTTGTTCTTTTGTTTTTTTGGTTTCTAATTCATTGATTTCTGCTCTGATCTTTATGATTTCACTTGTCCTGCTGGGCTTAGGGTTTCTTTCTTGTTCTTTCTCCAGCTCCTTTAGGTGTAGGGTTAGGTTGTGTACCTGAGACTGTTTTTGTTTCTTGAGAAAAGCTTGTACCGCTATATATTTTCCTCTCAGGACTGCCTTGGTTGTGTCCCACAGATTTTGAACCGTTGTATTTTCATTATCATTTGTTTCCATGATTTTTTTCAATTCTTCTTTAATTTCCCGGTTGACCCATTCATTCTTTTGAAGGATGCTGTTTAGTCTCCATGTATTTGTGTTCTTTCCAAACTTCCTCTTGTGGTTGAGTTCTAGCTTCACAGCATTGTGGTCTAAAAATATGCAGGGAATGATCCCAAACTTTTGATACTGGTTGAGTCCTGATTTAGGACCGAGGATGTGATCTATTCTGGAGAATGTTCCATGTGCACTAGAGAAGAATGTGTATTCTGTTGCTTTGGGATGAAATGTTCTGAATATATCTGTGATGTGCATCTCATCCAGTGTATCATTTAAGGCCTTTATTTCCCTGTTGATCTTTTGCTTGGATGATCTGTCCATTTCAGTGAGGGGAGTATTAAAGTCCCCCACTATTATTGTATTTTTGTTGATGTGTTTCTTTAATTTTGTTATTAATTGGTTTATATAGTTTGCTGCGCCCACGTTGGGGGCATAGATATTTAAAATTGTTAGATCTTCTTGTTGGACAGACCCTTTGAGTATGATATAGTGTCCTTCCTCATCTCTTATTATAGTCTTTGGTTTAAAATCTAATTGATCTGATATAAGGATTGCCACTCCTGCTTTTTTCTGATGTCCATTAGCATGGTAAATTCTTTTCCACACTCTCACTTTAAGTCTGGAGGTGTCTTCGGGTTTAAAATGTGTTTCTTGGAGGCAACATATAGATGGGTTTTGTTTTTTTATCCATTCTGATACCCTGTGTCTTTTGATTGGGGCATTTAGCCCATTAATATTCAGGGTAACTATTGAGAGATATGATTTTAGTGCCATTGTATTGCCTGTAAGGTGACTATTACTGTATATTGTCTCTGTTCCTTTCTGATCTACCACTTCTAGGCTCTCTCTTTGCTTAGAGGACCCCTTTGAGTATTTCCTGTAGAGCTGGTTTGGTGTTTGTAAATTCTTTCAGTTTTTGTTTGTCCTGGAAGCTTTTAATCTCTCCTTCTATTTTCAATGATAGCCTAGCTAGATATAGTATTCTTGGCTGCATGTTTTTCTCATTTAGTGCTCTGAAAATGTCATGCCTTAGAGGGGATGAGAAGGAAGGTATCTGCTCAGGGACCATACTACAGTTGCGTACTCATTCATAAAAGTGTTTCTCCTTTGAGGAATGAAGATATAACTGAGACGGACTAGGGGCACATTAGGTAAGGTGAGTAAAGGGCAGACTAGAGCGATAAGCCTACAAAACACATATTGGATGTTCAACATCAGCGTTGATCCGCACTTAGTTTTTGCGTCTAAAACGCTTCCTACACTGAGAGGGAAGTGTGCTTTTGGAGGTATGCACTGCAGTGTTACGTCTGTTAAAGAAAGATTCTTTTGGTACTGACACTGTGGTACCCGCAATAGGTGCACATATCTTTCCAGTCTCACGTCGATCCGTTGGACTATAGCATGTTCTGTTTAAGGGAAACTCCTTAAAGCGGAATGTCACTTCTCACAGTGTCTTTCCACTGGAGGAAAGAAGATAGAACAAGGACGGACAGAGAGAACATTGCAAACCGTGAGTTAAGTACAGGGTAAAGCAATAGGCCTCTATTATGCATACTAGAATTAAAACTACGGAGATGTTCCACAGTGTCTAGCTCTTCTCAAAACACTTCCAATATATGAGGGAACTGTGCTACAGTAAGTTCTCACGACTGGGATGCATTTGTGCTCAGTTGAAAACTCTAGGATGTGTTTCTGTAGCAATCATGAAGTGTCTCATACAGGCCCCTTAGAGGGGATGCGTACGAAGGTATCTGCTCAGGGAACCTACTTCAGGTGCGTACTCATTCATAACAGTGCTTCTCCTTGGAGGAATGAAGGTAGAACATGGATGGACTAGAGGCACATTAGGTACTGTGAGTAAAGGGCAGGCTATGGCGCTGAAGCCTGCCTAACACATATTGGATGTTCACCACCAGTAGTGATCCGCACTTAGTTTCTGCGTCTAAAACGCTTCCAACACTGAGAGAGAAGTGTGCTTTAGGAGGGATTCACTGCAGTGTTATGTCTGTTAAAGAAGGAAGATTTTGGGACTGACTCTGTGGTAACCGCAATAGGCGCACATAGCTTTCCAGTCTCTGACGTCTATCCATTGGACTATAGCAAGTTCTGTTCAAGGGAAACTCTTTTGCGGTGTGTCAGTTCTCACAGTGTCTTTCCAGTCAGGAAAGAAGATAGACCAAGGACGGAGCAGAGAGAAAGTTGCTACCTTTGAGTGAAGTACAGGGTAAGACACTTAGGCCTCTATGATGCAGACAAGAAGTTCCACACCTGGGATGTTCCACAATGTCTACCTCTTCTCAAAACACTTCCAATATATAAGGGAACTGGGCTATAGTAATTTCTCACGACAGGGATGCGTCTGTGCTCAATTGGAAACTCTAGGAACGGTCTAGGTAGCAATTATGAAATGTCTCATACAGGCCCCTTAGCGGGGATTGGTAAGAAGGTTTCTGCTCAGGGAACCTTCTTCAGGAGCGTACTCATTCATAATAGATTATCTCCTTTGAGGAATGAAGATAGAACAGGGAAAAACTAAGGGAACAATAGGTACTGTGAGTAAAGGGCAGGCTATATCGTTTAAGCCTGCCAAACACATATTGGATGTTCAACACCAGTGGTGGTACGCACTTGGTTTCTGCGTCTAAAACGCTTCCAGCACTGAGAGGGAAGTGTGCATTAGGTGGAATTCACTGCAGTCTTACATCTGTTAAAGAAGGAAGCTTGGGACTGACTCTGTGGTAACGGCAATAGGCGCACATAGCTTTCCATTCACAGACGTCTAACCATTGGACTACAGCAAGTTCTTTTTAAGGGAAACTCCATCAGTCGGATAGTCACTTCTCACAGTGTCATTCCACTGGAGGAAAGAAGATAGAACAAGGACGGACAGAGAGAACGTTGCAAACCGTGAGTGAAGTACAGGGTAAGGCACTTAGACCTCTATGATGCATACTGGAATTACAACACCGGAGATGTTCCACAGTGTCTACCTCTTCTCAAAACACTTCCAAATATGAAGGAACTGTGCTACAGTATGTTCTCACGACAGGGATGCGTCTGTACTCAGTTGGAATCTCTAGGATGTGTCTAAGTAGCAATCAGGAAGTGTCTCCTACAGGCCCCTTAGAGGGGATGCGAATAAAGTATCTGCTCAGCGAACCTACTTCAGTTGCGTACTCATTCATAACAGAGTTTCTCCTTGGAGGAATGAAGATAGAACAGGAACTGACTAGGGGCACATTAGGTACTGTGAGTAAAGGGAAGGTGAGTAAAGGGAAGGCAAATGCGCTTAAGCCTACCAAACACATATTGGATGTTCACCACCAGTGGTGATCCACACTTGGTTTCTGCGTCTAAAACGCTTCCTACACTGAGAGAGAAGTGTGCTTTAGGAGGGATTCAATGCAGTGTTACGTCTGTTAAAGAAGGAAGCTTTTGGGACTGACTCTGTGGTAACCGCAATAGGCGCACATAGCCTTCCATTCACAGATGTCTAACCGTTAGACTATAGCATGTTCTGTTTAAGGGAAACTCCTTCAGGCGGAATGTCACTTCTCACAGTGTCTCTCCAGTGGAGGAAAGAAGATAGAAGAAGCACGGACAGAGAGAACGTTGCAAACCGTGAGTGAAGAACAGGGTAAGGCCCTTAGGCCTCTATGAGGCATACTGGAATACCAACACCGGAGATGTTCCACAGTGGCTACCTCTTCTCTTAAACACTTCCAATATATGAGGGAACTGTGCTACAGTAAATTTTCACGACAGGGATGCATCTGTGCTCAGTTGAAAACTCTATAATGTGTCTGGGTAGCAATCATGAAGTGTCTCATACAGGCCCCTTAGAGGGGATGCGTAGGAAGGTATCTGATCAGGGAACCTACTTCAGGTGCGTACTCATTCATAACAGTGTTTCTCCTTTTAGGAATGAAGATAGAACAGGGACGTACTAGGGGCACATTAAGTACTTTGAGTAAAGGGCAAGCTACGGTGCTTAAGCCTGCCAAACACATATTGGATGTTCACCAACAGTGTTGTTCCGTACTTAGTTTCTGCGTCTAAAATGTTTCCTACACTGATAGGGAAGTGTGCTTTAGGAGGGTTTCACTGCAGTGTTACGTCTGTTAAAGAAGGAAGCTTTTGGGACTGACTCTGTGGTAACCGCAATAGGCGCACATAGCTTTCCATTCACGGACGTCTAACCGTTAGACTATAGCATGTTCTCTTTAAGGGAAACTACTTCCGGCGGAATGTCACTTCTCACAGTGTCTTTCCAGCGAGGAAAGAAGATAGAAGAAGGACGGACAGAGAGAACGTTGCAAACCGTGAGTGAAGTACAGGGTAAGGAACTTAGGACTCTATGAGGCATACAGGAATTACAACACCGGAGATGTTCCACATTGTCTACCTCTTCTCAAAGCACTTCCAATATATGAGGGAACTGTGCTACAGTAATTTTTCACGACAGGGATGCATCTGTGCTCAGTTGAAAACTCTACAATGTGTCTGGTTAGCAATCATGAAGTGTCTCCTACAGGCCCCTTAGACGGGATGCGAAGGAAAGTAACTGCTCAGGGAATCTACTTCAGTTGCATACTCATTCAGCACAGCGTTTCTCCTTTGAGGAATGAAGATAGAACAGGGACTGACTAGGGGCACATTAGGTACTGTGAGTAAAGGGCAGGCTATGGCGCTTAAGCCTACCAAACACATATTGGATGTTCACCAACAGTGGTGATCCGCACTTGGTTTCTGCGTCTAAAACGCTTCCTACACTGATAGGGAAGTGTGCTTTAGGAGGGATTCACTGCAGTGTTACGTCTGTTAAGGAAGGAAATTTTGGGAGTGACTCTGTGGTAACCGCAATAGGCGCACATAGCTTTCCATTCACAGACGTCTAACCGTTAGACTATAGCATGTTCTGTTTAAGGGAAACTCCTTCAGGCGGAATGTCACTTCTCAGAGTATCTTTCCAGTGGAGGAAAGAAGATAGAACAAGGACGGAAAGAGAGAACGTTGCAAACAGTGAGTGAAGTACAGGGTAAGGCACTTAGCCTCTATGAGGCATACTGGAATACCAACACCGGAGATGTTCCACAGTGTCTACCTCTTCTCTTAAACACTTCCAATATATGAGGGAACTGTGTTACAGTAAATTTTCACGACAGGGATGCATCTGTGCTCAGTTGAAAACTCTGTAATGTGTCTGGGTAGCAATCATGAAGTGTCTCATACAGGCCCCTTAGAGGGGATGGGTATGAAGGTATCTGATCAGGGAAACTACTTTAGGTGCGTACTCATTCATAACAGTGTTTTTCCTTTTAGGAATGAAGATAGAACAGAGACGTACTAGGGGCACATTAGGTACTTTGAGTAAAGTGGAAGCTACGGCGCTTAAGCCTGCCAAACACATATTGGATGTTCACCACCAGTGTTGTTCCGCACTTAGTTTTGCGTCTAAAATGCTTCCTACACTGATAGGGAAGTGTGCTTTAGGAGGGATTCACTGCAGTGTTACGTCTGTTAAAGAAGGAAGCTTTTGGGACTGACTCTGTGGCAACCGCAATAGGCGCACATAGCTTTCCATTCACAGATGTCTAACCGTTAGACTATAGCATGCTCTGTTTAAGGGAAACTCCTTCAGGCGGATTGTCACTTCTCACAGTGTCTTTCCAGTGGAGGAAAGAATATAGAACAAGGACGGAGCAGAGAGAATGTTACATCCCTTAGGTGAAGGAAAGGGTAAGGCACTTAGACCTCTATGATGCATACTGGAAGTTCTACACTTGGGATGCTCCACAGAGTCTACCACTTCTCAAAACACTTCCAATATATGAGGGAATTGTGCTACAGTAAGTTCTCACTACAGGAAGCGTCTGTGCCCTTTTGGAAAGTGTAGGACGTATCTGGGTAGCAATCATGAAGTGTCTCATACAGACCCTTTATAGGGGATAAAGAGGAAGGTATCTGCTTTGGGAACCTACTTCAGGTGCGTACTCATTCATAACAGTGTTTCTCCTTTGAAGATGAAAATAGAACAGGGAAGGACTACGGGCACATTAAGTACTATGAGTAAAGGGCAGGCTATGGTGCTTAGCCTGCCAAACACATATTGGATGTTCACCACCAGTGGTGATCCGCACTTAGTTTCTGCGTCTAAATCGCTTCCAACACTGAGAGGGAAGTGTGCTTTAGGAGGGATTCACTGCAGTGTTACGTCTGTTAAAGAAGGAAGCTTTTGGGACTGACTCTGTGGTAACCGCATTAGGCGCACGTAGCTTTCCATTCAAAGACGTCTAACCATTGGACTATAGCAAGTTCAGTTTAAGGGAAACTCCTTCATGCGGAATGTCATTTCTCACAGTGTCTTTCCAGTGGAGGAAAGAAGATAGAACAAGGATGGAGCACAGAGAATGTTATACCCTTTGGTGAAGTAAAGGGTTAGGCATTTAGGCCTCTATGATGCATACTGGAAGTTCTACACCTGGGATGTTCCACAGCGTCTACCACTTCGCAAAACACTTCCAATATATGAGGGAACTGTGCTACAGTAAGTTCTCACGACAGGAAGCGTCTGTGCCCAGTTGGAAAGTGTAGGACGTGTCTGGGTAGCCATCATGAAGTGTCTCATACAGACCCCTTGGGGGGATGCGGAGGAAGGTATCTGCTCTGGGAACCTACTTCAGGTGCGTACTCATTCATAACAGTGTTTCTCCGTTGAAGATGAAGATAGAACAGGGAAGGACTACGGGCACATTAGGTACTGTGAGTAAAGGGCAGATTATGGCGCTTAGGCTGACAAACACATATTGGATGTTCACCACCAGTGGTGATCCGCACTTGGTTTCTGTACAAAAATATACAGTGGAAAAAAGACAGTCTCTTCAATAAATGGTGCTGGGAAAACTGGACAGCTATATGTAGATGAATAAAACTCGACCATGCTCTTACACTGTACAAAAAGATCAACTCAAAATAGATAAAAGACCTCAAAGTGAGACAGGAGTTTCCCTTAAACAGAACTTGCTATAGTCCAACGGATAGACGTCTGAGACGTGAAAGCTATATGGGCCTATTGCGGTTTCCACAGAGTCTGTCCCACAAGCGTCCTTCTTTAACAGACGTAACACTGCAGTGAATCCCTCCTAAAGCACTCTACCCTCTCAGTGTAGGAAGCTTTTTAGACACAGAAACTAAGTGCGGATCACCACTGGTGGTGAACATCCACTATGTGTTTGGCAGGCTTAAGCGCCATAGCCTGCCCTTTACTCACAGTACCTAATGTGCACGTAGTCCTTCCCTGTTCTATCTTCATCTTCAAAGGAGAAACACTGTTATGAATGAGTACGCAACTGAAGTAGGTTCCCAGATCAGATACCTTCCTCCGCATCCCTCTAAGGGGTCTGTAAGAGACACTTCATGATTGCTACCCAGACACGTCCTACACTTTCCAACTGAGCACAGAAGCTTCCCTGTCATGAGAACTTACGGTAGCACAGATCCCTCATATATTGGAAGTGTTTTGAGAAGCAGTAGACACTGTGGAACATCCCAAGTGTTGACCTTCCCGTATGCATCATAGAGGCCTAAGTGCCATACCCTGTACTTCACTCACGGGTTGCAACATTCTCTCTGGTCCGTCCTCGTTCTATCTTCTTTCCTCCACTGGAAAGACACTGTTGAGAAGTGAAATTCCGCATTAAGGATTTTCGCTTAAACAGAACTTGCTATAGTCCAACGGAATGAGGTCGGATACTGGAAAGCTATGTTGGCCTAATGCATTACCACAGAGTCAGTCCCAAAAGCTTCCTTCTTTAACAGAGGTAATACTGCAGTGAATCCCTCCTAAAGCACACTTCCCTCTCAGTGTTGGAAGCGTTTTAGATGCAGAAACTAAGTGCGGATCACCACTGGTGGTGAACATCCAATATGTGTTTGGCAGGCTTAAGCGCCTTAGCCTGCCCTTTACTCACAGTACCTAATGTGCCCCTAGTCCATCCGTGTTCTACCTCATTCCTCCAAGGAGAAGCACTGTTATGAATGAGTACGCACCTGAAGTACGTTCCCTGAACAGATACATTCCTACGCATCCCCTCTAGGGGCCTATAGGAGACATTTCATGATTGCTACCCAGACACATCCTAGAGATTTCAACTGAGCACAGATGCATCCCTATCGTGAGAACTTACTGTAGTACAGTTCCCTCATATATTGGAAGTGTTTTGAGAAGAGGTAGACCCTGTGGAACATAACCCGTGGTTTAATTCCAGTATGCATCCTAGACGCCTAAGTGCCTTACCATGTACTTCACTCACGGTTTGCAACGTTCTCTCCGTCCGTCCTTATTCTATCTTCCTTCCTCCACTGGAAAGACACTGTGAGAAGTGACATTACGCATGAAGGAGTTTCCCTTAAACAAACTTGCTATAGTCCAACGGAAGGACGTCGGAGACTGGAAAGCTATGTGCGCCTATTGCGGTTACCACAGAGTCAGTCCCAAAAGCTTCCTTCTTTAACAGACGTAACACTGCAGTGTATCCCTCCTAAAGCACACTTCCCTCTCAGTGTTGGAAGCGTTTCAGATGCAGAAACTAAGTGCGGATCACCACTGGTGGTGAACATCAAATATGTGTTTGGCAGGCTTAAGTGCCATAGACTGCACTTTACCTACATTACCTAATGTGCCCCTAGTCAGTCCGTGTTCTACCTTCATTCTTCCTAGGAGAAACACTGTTACGAATGAATACGCACCTGAAGTAGGTTCCCTTAGCAGATACCTTCCTACGCATCACATCTAAGAGGCCTGTATGACACACTTCATGGTTGCTACCCAGACAGGTCCTAGTTTCCAACTGAGCACAGACGCATCCCTGTCGTGAGAACATACTGTAGCAGAGTTCCCTCATATATTGGAAGCGTTTTGAGAAGTGGTAGACACTGTGGAACAACCCAAGTGTTGAACTTCCAGTATGCATCATAGAGGCCTAAGTGCCATACCCTGTACTTCACTCACGGGTTGCAACCTTCTCTCTGGTCCGTCCTTGCTCTATCTTCTTTCCTCCACTGGAAAGACACTGTGAGAAGTGAAATTCCGCATGAAGGATTTTCGCTTAAACAGAACTTGCTATAGTCCAACGGAATGAGGTCGGATACTGGAAAGCTATGTTGGCCTAATGCGGTTACAACAGAGTCAGTCCCAAAAGCTTCCTTCTTTAACAGAGGTAATACTGCCGTGAATTCCTCCTAAAGCACACTTCCCTCTCAGTGTTGGAAGCGTTTTAGATGCAGAAACTAAGTGCGGATCACCACTGGTGGTGAACATCCAATATGTGTTTGGCAGGCTTAAGCGCCTTAGCCTGCCCTTTACTCACAGTACCTAATGTGCCCCTAGTCCATCCGTCTTCTACCTCATTCCTCCAAGGAGAAGCAGTGTTATGAATGAGTACGCACCTGAAGTAGGTTCCCTGAACAGATACATTCCTATGCATCCCCTCTAGGGGCCTATAGGAGACATTACATGATTGCTACCCAGACACATCCTAGAGATTTCAACTGAGCACAGATGCATCCCTATCGTGAGAACTTACTGTAGTACAGTTCCCTCATATATTGGAAGTGTTTTGAGAAGAGGTAGACCCTGTGGAACATATCCGGTGTTGTAATTCCAGTATGCATCCTAGACGCCTAAGTGCCTTACCATGTACTTCACTCACGGTTTGCAACATTCTCTCCGTCCGTCCTTGTTCTATCTTCTTTCCTCCACTGGAAAGACACTGTGAGAAGTGACATTCCGCTTGAAGTAGTTTCCCTTAAGTTGAACTTGCTATAGTCCTACGGATAGACGTCGGAGACTGGAAACCTAGGTGTGCCTATTGTGGTTACAACAGAGTCAGTCCCAAAAGCTTCCTTCTTTAACAGACGTAACACTGCAGTGAATCCCTCCTAAAGCACACTTCCCTCTCAGTGTAGGAAGCGTTTTTGATGCATAAACTAAGTGCGCATCACCAATGGGGATGTACACCCAATATGTGCTTGCCAGGCTTAAGGTCCATAACCTGCCCTTACTCACAGTACCTAATGTGCCCCTAGTCCGTCCCTGATCTATCTTCGTTCCTCAAAGGAGAAATGCTGTTATGAATGAGTACGCAACTGAAGTATGTTCCCTGAGCAGATACCTTCCTTAGCATCTCCTCTACGGGGCCTGTATGAAACACTTCATGATTGCTACCCAGACACATCCTAGAGTTTCCAACTGAGCACAGACGCATCCCTGTCATTAGAACTTACTGTAGCACAGTTCCCTCATATATTGGTAGTGCTTTGAGAAGAGGAAGACACTGTGGAACATCTCCGGTTTTGAACTTCCTGTATGCATCATAGAGGCCTAAGTGACTTACCCTGTACTTCACGCACGATTTGCAATGTTCTCTCTGTCCGTCCTTCTATCTTCTTACCTCCACTGGAAAGACACTGTGAGAAGTGACATTCCGCTTGAAGGAGTTTCCCTTAAACAGAACTTGCTATAGTCCAACGGATAGACGTCGGAGACTGGAAAGCTATGTGCGCCTATTGCGGTTACAAGAGAGTCAGTCCCAAAAGCTTCCTTCTTTAACAGACTTAACACTGCAGTGAATCCCTCCTAAAGCTCACTACCCTCTCTCAGTGTTGGAAGCGTTTTAGAAACAAAAACTAAGTGCGGATCACCTCTGGTCGTGAATATCCAATATGTGTTTGTTAGGCTTAAGCGCCATAGCCTGCCCTTTACTCACAGTACTTAATGGGCCCTAGTCCGTTCCTGTTCTATCTTCATTCCTCAAAGGAGAAACACTGTTATGAATGAATACACACCAGAACAAGTTTCCTTGAGCAGATACCTACCTACGCATCACCTCTAACCGGTCTGTATGAGACATTTCTTGGTTGCTACCCAGACACGTACTACAGATTCCACTGAGCACAGACCCATCCATGTCGTTAGAACTTACTGTAGCACCGTTCCCTCATATATGGAAGGGTTTTTAGAAGAGGTAGACACTGTGGATCATCCCCGGTGTTGAACTTCCAGTATGCATCATAGAGGCCTAAGTGCCTTACCCTGTACTTCACTCACGGGTTGCAACGTTCTCTGCACCATCCTTGTTCTATCTTCTTTACCCACTGGAAAGACACTGTGAGAAGTGACATTCCGCATGAAGGAGTTTCCCTTAAACAGAACTTGCTATAGTCCAACGGATAGTCGTCTGAGACAGGAACGCTATTGCGCCTGTTGCGGTTACCACAGAGTCAGTCCCTAAAGCTTCCTTCGTTAACAGACGTAACATTGAAGTGAATCCCTGCTAAAGCACACTTCCCTCTCAGTGTTGGGAGCGTTTTAGACGCAGAAACTAAGTGCTTATCACCACTTGTGGAAAACATCCAATATGTGTTTGGCAGGCTTAAGCGCCATACCCTGCCCTTTACCTACAGTACCTAATGTGCCCCTTGTCTGTACCTGTTCTATCTTCATTCCTCAAAGGAGAAACGCTGTTATGAATGAGTACGCAACTGAAGTAGGTTCCCTGAGTAGATACCTTCATTCGCATCCCATCTAAGCGGCCTGTATGAGACACTTCATGATGGCTACCCAGACAAGTCCTAGAGTTTCCAACTGAGCACAGACGCATCCCTGTCGTTAGATCTTAATTTAGCACAGTTCCCTCATATATTGGAAGTCTTTTGATAAGAGGTAGATACTGTGGAATATCTCCGGTGTTGAACTTCCAGCATGCATCATAGAGGCCTAAGTGCCTAGCCTGTACATCACTCACGGTTTGCAATGCTCTCTCTGTCCGTCCTTGTTCTATCTTCTTTCCTCCACTGGAATGACACTGTGAGAAGTGACATTGCCCATGAAGGAGTTTCCCTTAAACAGAACTTGCTATTTTGATCGGAATGGCATTAAAAGTATAGATTGCTCTAGGCAGTATAGACATTTTAACGATGTTTATTCTTCCGATCCAAGAGCATGGAATGGTCTTCCATCTTTTTGTGTCTTCTTCAATTTCTTTCATGAGTGTTCTATAGTTCCTCAAGTATAGATCCTTTACCTCTTTAGTTAGGTTTATTCCCAGGTATCTTATGGTTCTTGGTGCTATAGTAAATGGAATCGATTCTCTAATTTCCCTTTCTGTATTTTCATTGTTAGTGTATAAGGAAGCCACTGATTTCTGCACATTGACTTTGTATCCTGCCACGTTGCTGAATTGCTGTATGAGTTCTAGTAGTTTGGGGGTAGAGTCTTTTGGGTTTTCCATATAAAGAATCATGTCATCTGCGAAGAGAGAGAGTTTGACTTTTTCATTACCAATTTGGATATCTTTTATTTCTCTCTGTTGTCTGATTGCTGTTACTAAGACTTCTAATACTATGTTGAACAAGAGGGGTGAAAGTGGGCATCCTTGTCTTGTTCCTGATCTCAATGGGAAGGCTGCAAGCTTTTTCCCATTGAGGATGATATTTGCTGTGGGTCTTTCATAGATAGATTTGATGAGGTTCAGGAATGTTCCCTCTATCCCTATACTTTGAAGTGTTTTAATCAGGAACGGATGCTGGATTTTGTCAAATGCTTTTTCTGCATCAATTGAGAGGACCATGTGGTTCTTCTCTCTTCTCATATTAATTTGTTGTATCACATTGATTGATTTGCGAATGTTGAACCATCCTTGTAGCCCAGGGATGAATCCCACCTGATCATGGTGGATAATCTTTTTAATGTGCTGTTGGATCCTGTTGGCTAGGATCTTGTTGAGAATCTTAGCATCCATATTCATCAGTGATATTGGTCTGAAATTCTCCTTTTTGGTCCGGTCCTTGCCTGGTTTGGGGATCAGGGTAATGCTGGCTTCATAGAAAGAGTCTGGAAGTTTTCCTTCTGCTTCAATTTTTTGAAACAGCTTCAGGAGAATAGGTGTTATTTCTTCTTGGAAGGTTTGGTAGAATTCCCCAGGGAATCCGTCAGGTCCTGGGCTCTTGTTTTTTGGGAGGTTTTTGATCACTGATTCAATCTCGTTATTAGATATCAGTCTATTCAGGTTGTCGATTTCTTCCTGGTTCAATTTTGGTAGTTTATATTTTTCCAGGAATGCATCCATTTCATCTAGGTTGCTAAGCTTATTGGCATATAACTGTTCGTAATAACTTCTGATGATTGTTTCTACTTCCTTGGCGTTAGTTGTGATCTCTCCCTTTTCATTCATAATTTTATAAATTTGGGATTTCTCTCTTTTCTTTCGGATTAGGGTAGCCTGTGGCTTATCAATCTTATTGATTCTTTCAAAAACCAGCTTCTAGTTTCATTGATACGTTCTACTGTATCTCTGGTTTCTCCCTCATTGATCTCAGCTCTAATCTTGATGATTTCCCTTCTTATGTGTGGAGTTGGTTTGATTTGTTGTTGATCCTCCAGTTCTTTAAGGTGTAGAGAGAGCTGGTGTGTTCTGGATTTTTCAATTTTTTTGAGCATGGCTTGGATGGCTATATTTTTTCCCCTTAGGACCGCCTTTGCTGTATCCCATAGGTTTTGGACCGAAGTGTCTTCATTCTCATTGGTTTCCATGAATTGTTTCAGTTCTTCTTTGATCTCCTGGTTGATCCAAGCATTCTTAAGCAAGGTGGTCTTTAGCTTCCAGGTGTTTGAGTTCCTTCTGAACTTTTCCTTGTGATTGAGCTCCAGTTTCAAAGCATTGTGATCTGAGAATATGCAGGGAATAATCTCAGTCTTTTGGTATCGGCTGAGTCCTGATTTGTGACCCAGTATGTGGTCTATTCTGGAGAAGGTTCCATGTGCACTTGAGAAGAATGAGTATTCTGCTGTTTTAGGGTGAAATGTTCTGTTTATAACTATGAGGTCCATCTGGTCCAATGTGTCATCAATGCTCTTGTTTCTTTATTGATTTTCTGCTTCCATGATCTGTCTAATTCTGAAAGAGGCGTGTTAAGATCTCCTACGATTAGTGTATTCATATCATTATGACTCTTTATCTTGACTAACAGTTTTCTTAAGTAATTGGCTGCTCCCATATTGGGAGCATAGATATTTACAATTGTTAGATCATCTTGGTGGATAGTCCCTTTAAGGATTATGTAGTGTCCTTCTGTATCTCTGACTACAGTCTTTAGTTTGAAGTCTAATTTATCTGATATGAGAATCGCTACCCCAGCCTTCTTTTGAGTCCCATTGGCATGAAAGATGCTTCTCCACCCCTTCACTTTCAGTCTGCGTGTATCTTTAGGTTCAAAATGGGTCTCTTGTAGACAGCTTATGGATGGGTCCTGTCGTTTTATCCAATCTGCAACCCTGTGCCGTTTTATGGGTGCATTTAGGCCATTCACATTGAGAGTGATTATTGATAGATACATTTTTATTGACATCGAGTTACCTTTGAAGTCTTTCTTTCTGTAGACTGTCTCTATATTTCTGTTCAGTGCTATTCTTGGGATTTTTCCTCTTTTATAGAACCCCCCTTAATATTTCCTGCAGTATCGGCTTGGTGGTTGCATAGTCTTTTAAGTCTTGCCGGTCTTGGAAACTCTTTATCTCTCCATCCATTTTGAATGTCAGTCTTGCTGGATAAAGTATTCTTGGCTGCATGTTCTTCTCATTTAGTGCCCTGAATATATCTTTCCAGCCTCTTCTGGCTTGCCAGGTCTCTGTGGACAGGTCTGACGTTATTCTGATGGGCTTCCCTCTGTAAGTAAGGAGCCTCTTTGCCCTGGCGGCTTTCAAGAGTTTATACTTACAATTATAATTTCTCAATTTGACTATCAAGTGTCGTGATGTTTTTTTTTTTGGAGTGTATAATCTTGGGTGGAGACCGTTCAGCCTCTAGTACATGAACGCTGGTTTCATTCGCGAGATTCGGAAAATTTTCATGAAGGACTTGTTCCACGATATCTTCTAGATTTCTTTCCTTCTCCTCCCCTTCAGGAATTCCAATAATTCTGACGTTGGAACGCTTCATGGCATCATTTATTTCCCTGATTCTGCTTTCGTGGGATCTAAGCTGTTTGTTCCAGGCTTCCTCCTGATCCTTTCTCTCTATCTGTTTGTCTTCCAGATCACTAATTCTATCTTCTGTCTCAGTTACCCTAGCTTTGAGAGAGTTTAGATTAGATTGGAACTCATTGAGTGCATTGTGGACCTCCTCCCTGGTAGCTTTAAGCTCCGCCCTAACATTGTGAACATCCTGTCTGGTCGCTTTCAGCTCGGCCCTAATCAATTCTGTTTGGTCATCCATGGCTTTCTCCAACCTAGCTATTGCCTGGATAATTGTTAGCCTGAATTCTCTTTCCGACATATTGTCTATGTTGATAGCCGTTAGCTCTGTTGCAGAAGGTCCATCCTCTTTATTTTTCTTCTGTTGGGCATTCCTCCTCCTAGTCATTTTGGTGGGAGAAGACTGAACAGATGTAGCTGGATGTATCAACTCTGGTGCAGTCAAGGTGCACCCTGGAACACTTCCTGATCTCCGTCTCAGAGAGAAGCCTCAGTCTGGGTGCAGAAGCTGAATAAATTCCCTCTTGGCCGCTGGCAGAGCAGGTTCCAAGTTCCAGACCCTGGGGGCGCAGGATCTTTTGCTCGTCCCCAAATCCAAGGCAGTGGTGGCTGTCTGGGATCTCCTGCCCGCCAGAGAGGTTCCAAGCAGAGATCGCACACTGAGATTTTGCCGCCGGTCTGGGCTGGGAGTGCCCGGCTTGCACGCACCTCTTTTCAGAGGCTGCTGTGAGTCGGGTGCGCGTCTGGGGCACTGAGAATGGGGTGCTGGTCCGTAAGCCGCAGGCTGGGCTTTTGCGTGCCTCTGTCCGGGAAAGAGTTTCGCGGGCACGCGGCTTAGACTTTGAAACAATGGCATAGGTCAAGAAGCGCCCCCGGGCTTTAGAAACCAGGGAGAGCTGAAGGGACGTGCGCGCGCATCTCAAGCTTTGTGGTAGGGCTAGCGCACATTCTGCAGACCGGCGCAGCTCCCATCCCCTCACATGAGCCGGAACCCACGTGCTCTGGAGCCCGCTGGCGGCTTAGGGACCAGGAGCTGGTTTCTCCGCCACACTCTCTGCCTCCGCGCCAGGGAGGCCGTCTGGGACCGGGGACTTAAGCCCCTGTCCCAAGCCGTTCCGATTCCCAAAATTTGCCCCCACGATCCTTTGCTCTTTTGGAGTACTTTCAACCAGTCTCCAAGTTAATGCTGGTCCCCAGACGCAGGGCACTCTCGCTCGTATTGGGGTATTACTTTCCCACAGGTCGCCTCTGGTGGCTCCCTCTACCTTTTGTTTATCTTCTGATATCAGTCCGCCGTTCCCATTCCGCTTTACCTGCTCACTGGCGTCTTCTGCCCCTGTAGAGATCCAGACGTGTATAATTCTGATCTCAGGCTGTTTCATGGGTGATTGGAGTTCTTTGGTAGGTAATCAGCTCACTTTGGGGTACCAGCTGAAAAGACGCCTCTTCCTTGTACCCCGCCATCTTGTCCACCCTGCTCAGTCCTTGTTCTATCTTCTTTCCTCCACAGGAAATAAACTGTGAGAAGTGACATTCCGCTTGAAAGAGGTTCCCTTAAACTGAACTTGCTATAGTCCTAAGATAGACGTCTGAGACTGGAAAGCTATGTGCTCCTATTGCGTTACCACAGAGTCAGTCCCAAAAGCTTCCTTCTTTAACAGACGTAACACTGCAGTGAATCCTTCCGAAAGCACACTTCCCACTCAGTGTTGCAGGCGATTTAGACGCAAAAACTAAGTGCGGATCACAACTAGTCTTGAACATGCAATATGTGTTTGGCAGGCTTAAGCGCCATAGCCTGCCCTTTACTCACAGTACCTAATGTGCCCCTACTCCGTCCCTTTTCTATCTTCATTCCTCAAAGGAAAAATGCTGTTATGAATGAGGACGCACATTAAGTAGGTTCCCTGTGCGGATACCTTCCTTCTCATCCCCTCTAAAGGGCTTGTATGAGACACTTCATGATGGCTACCCAGACAAGTCCTAGAGTTTCCAACTGAGCACAGACGCATCCCTGTCGTGAGAACTTACTGTAGCACAGTTCTCTCATATATTGGAAGTGTTTTGAGAGGAGGTAGACTCTGTGGAACAACCCCGGTGTTAAGCACCCAGTATGCATCATAAAGGACTAAGTGCATTACCCTGTACTTCACTCACGGGTTGCAACGTTCTCTCTGCTCCGTCCTTGTTCTATCTTCTTCCTCCACTGGAAAGACACTGTGAGAAGTGACATTCCAAATCAAGGAGTTTCCCTTTAACAGAACTTGCTATAGTCCAACGGATAGACGTTGGAAACCGGAAACCTATGTGCGCCTATTGCAGTTACCACAGAGTTAGTCCCAAAGCGTCCTTCTTTAACAGACGCAACACTGCAGTGAATCTCTCCTAAAGCACACTTTCCTCTCAGTGTTGGAAGCGTTTTAGACGCAGAAACTAAGTACGGATCACCAATGGTGGTGAAAATCCAATATGCGTTTGGTAGGCTTAAGCACCATAGCGAGCCCTTTACTACAGTACCTAATGTGCCCCTAGTTTGTCCCTGTTCTATCTTTATTCCTTAAAGGATTAACGTTGTTATGAATGAGTACGCCCCTGAAGTAGGTTTTCTGAGCAGATACCTTCCTTCCAATCCCCTCTAAGGGGCCTGTATGAGACACTTCATGATGGCGACCCAGACACGTCCTAGAGTTTCCAATGAGCACAGACGCATCCCTGTCGTTAGAACTTACTGTAGCACACTTCCGTCATATATTGAAAGTGTTTTGAGAAGAGGTAGACACTGTAGAACTTGCCCGGTGTTGAACTTCCAGTATGCATCATAGAGGCCTAGGTGCCTTACCCTGTACTTCACTCAGCGGTTGCAACGTTCTCTCTGTCCGTCCTTGTTCTAACTTCTTTCCTCCACTGGAAAGACACTGTGAGAAGTGATATTCCGCATGAGTAGTTTCCCTTAACAGAACTTGCTATAGGCCAATGGATAGACGTCGGAAACTGGAAACCTATGTGCGCCTATTGCGGTTACCACAGAGTCTGTCCCAAACGCTTCCTTCTTTACCAGACGTAACACTGCTGAATCCATCCTAAAGCACACTTCCCTCTCAGTGTTGGAAGCGTTTTAGACACTGAAACTAAGTGTGGATCACCTCTGGTGGTGAACATCCAATATGTGTTTGGCAGGCTTAAGCGCCATAGCCAGCCCTTTACTCACAGTACCTAATGTGCCCATAGTCAGTCCCTGTTCTATCTTCATTCCTCAAAGGAGAAACGCTGTTATGAATGAGTACGCACCTGAAGTAGGTTTCCAGAGCTGATAACTTCCTACGCATCACCTCTAAGGGGCCTGTATGAGACACTTCATGATTGCTACCAGACATGTCCTACAGTTTCCAACTGAGCACAGACCCATCCCTGTCGTGAGAAATTACTGTAGCACAGTGCCCTCGTATTTTGAAGTGTTTTGAGAAGAGGTAGACACTGTGGAACATCCCCGGTGTTGAACTTCCAGTATGTATCATAGAGGCCTAAGTGCCTTACCCTGTACTTCACTCACGGTTTGCTACGTTCTCTGTCCGTCCTTGTTCTATATTCTTTCCTCCACTGGAAAGACACTGTGAGAAGTGACATTCCGCGTGAAGGAGTTTCCCTTAAACAGAACATGCTATAGTGTAACGGTTAGACGTCTGTGAATGGAAAGCTATGTGCGCCTATTGCGGTTACCACAGAATCAGTCCCAAAAGCTTCCTTCTTTAACAGACGTAACACTGCAGTGAATCCCACCTAAAACACACTTCCCTCTCAGTGTTGGAATCGTTTTAGACGCAGAAAAAAACGTGCGGATCACCACTGGCGTGAACATCCAATATGTGTTTGGCAGGCTTAAGTGCCGTAACCTGACCTTTTCTCACAGTACCTAATGTGACCCTAGTCCTTCCCTGTTCTATCTTCATTCCTCAAAGGAGAAACACTGTTATGAATGAGTAGGAACCTGTAGTAGGTTCCCTGAGCAGATACCTTCCTTCGCATCCCCTCTAAGGACCTGTATGAGACATTTCATGATGGCTACCCAGACACGTCCTAGAGTTTCCAACTGAGCACAGACGCATCCCTGTCGTGAGAACTTATTGTAGCACAGTTCCCTCATATATTGGAAGGGTTTTGATAAGAGGTAGACACTGTGGAATATCCCCGTTGTTGAATTTCCCGTATGCATCATAGAGGCCTAAGTGATTTACCCTGTACTTCACTCACGGGTTGCAACGTTCTCTCTGTCCGTCCTTGTTCTTTATTCTTTCCTGAACTGGAAAGACACTGTGACACTGTGTCACACTGTGACATTCTGCATTCGAACTCGTTTCGGGTGTCACATGTCTGCAGGGCCACCCCCCAGGGCCTGGCCTGGCCTGGCATCGCGAGAGCTCACTCACGAACCCTGCCAAGGAGCACTCCGTGCGGCAGACTTCAGCGATGCCGATGCCTACTGCCTCTCGGCCGGCGGGGATCCCCTACTTAGTGCAGTCCCATGTGGCCAGGGCTGCCCTGAGATTCGGGCACGAAATATCGCCGTCTTCCCAGCATTCCGCTTCCGGGGTCCTGTCCCTCTGTGCCTCCCTCTTGGGAATCCTGAGTTCCGTGGCAACGCCTCCGCCTCACACCCCGGCGCAAACGGTGCATTTCGGCGCTTCGGACAAGCGTCGAAGCGAGAGAAACCTGCATAACCCAACTGAGGACAGCCCCATCTTGGGCGCCCCTTCAACACGAAAAGTCGGAGACGCATGCCCTGCCCCCACCCGCCGCTCAACTCTGCTCCAAGACAGCTCCCGGGCGCCGGCGCCACCTGATGGGCCACGTCGTTTCCTCGTGTTTTACAAGCAGCTGCAGTATGCACTCTGCTTGAAGGGGCCCTGAGCCACGGAGAAAGGGTGTTCCGCAGGTTTGCCCCTTCGCTGGCCAATTCTCACGAGAGTTCTGACCAAACCAACCCCGGTTTGAGCAGAACGCTCGTGAGAATGGGCCAGAAGACGCCCGGCGAACTCGCTTCGGGCTACCTCGTCCGCAGGTCCGCCCCCCCGGGGCTTGTCCTTGCATCGCGAGCGCTCGCGCACAAACCTAGAAGAAAGCCCTCCGCGAGACAGGCTGAGGTGAGGCCGACGCCTCCTGCTCCTCGCGCTGGTGTCCCCTACTTAGCGCCGTCCCATGGGGCCAGGGCTGCGCTGAGAATCGGGCTCCATATATCACCTGCATCCCAGCCTTCAGCTTCCGGGGTCCTGTCCCTCTGTGCCTCCATCTGGGGAATCCTGAGTCCCACGGCCACGCTTCATCCTCCCAACCCGGCCCCAATGGTGCATATCGGCGATTCGGACAAGCCTTGGAGAGAGAGAAACCTGAATGACCCATCTGCGGACAGCCCCATCCTTGGGTGCCCCATGAGCCCGAAAAGACGGAGGTGCATGCTCTGCCGGCACTCGTAAGTCAACTCTGCTCTGGGATGCTCCCCTGTGCCGGCACCGAGTGGTGGGCCCCGGCGTTTCAGGCATTTTCTGGGGGCCGCAGCATGCCCTGGGAGAGAAGGGGCCCTGGGCCACGGAGTGCAGGGAGGTCCGCAGGACTGCCCTACGCCGGCCCATTCTCACCAGCGTTCTGCCCAAACTGATCCTGTTTGGGCAGAACGCTCGTGAGAATTGGCAGGAAAACCACCGGTGTACTGGCTTTGGGCACCGCACTTCTTCACGGCCGCCTCTCCGTGTCTGGCAGTGCCATTGCGAGCCATCGCGCTCCAACCCCGCCAGGAAGCCCTCCGCGAGGCAGGCTGTGGCGAGGCCGACGCCTCCTGCTAATCCTCCTGCGGGGGTCCTCTCCCTGGCGCTGTTCCATGAAGCCTGGCCCGCCACGAAGCCCGGCCTCGCAGTCTCGACTGCTACCCGGCCGTCTGCTTCTGTTCCTGTCCCTCGGTGCCTCCATCTGGGGAACCCCGAGTCCCGGGGCCACGCCTTCCCCTCCCACACCAGCGCCAACGGTGCCTTTCATCCCTTCGGACAACCTCAGAGCGAGAGAAACCTGCGTGCCCGCACTGAGGTCAGCCTCATCCTTTGGCACACGATCCTCCCTAAAGTCGGAAACGTAGGCCCTGCCGCCACCCGTCCTTCAACTCTGTTCCGGGAAAGCTCCCCAGCACCGGGGAGCCCGGGTGGGCCACGACGTTTTTGCGCATTTTCCGGGCGGCCCCCCAAACTCGGGGCGAGTTATGGCCCTGGGCCATGGAGAGCAGGGCGATCTGCAGGGCTGTCAACGCCGGCCAATTCCCACGAGGGTTCTGCCTGAACTGATTCCGTGAGAATTGACCGGAAAATGCCATGCGAACTCGTTTCGGGTGTCACACGTCTGCAGGGCCGCCCCCCAATGCCTGGCCTGGCCCGGCATCGCCAGAGATCGCTCACGAACCCCGCCAAGCAGCCTTCCGCGCGGCAGACTTCGGCGAGGCCGATGCCTACTGCTTCTTGGCCGACAGGGGTCCCCTACTTGGTGCAGTCCCATGAGGTCCCGGCTGCCCCGAGACTGGGGCTCGAAATTTCGCCGGCTTCCCAGCCTTCCGCTTCCGGGGTCCTGTCCCTCTGTGCCTCCCTCTTGGGAATCCTGAGTTCCTTGGCAACGCCTCCGCCTCCCACACCGGCACCAACGGTGCCTTTCGGCGCTTCGGACAACCTCAGAGCGAGAGAAACTTGAGTGCCCTCAGTGAGGTCAGCCCCATACTTGGGCGCCCGATCCTCCCTCAAGTCAGAAGCGTAGGCCCGGCCGCCACCCGTCCTTCAACTCTGCTGCGGGAACGCTCCCCAATGCCGGGGCCTCCTGGTCAGCCGCGACGTTTTTGCGCATTCCGAACTGTCGCCCCATGCTCCGGGCGAGAACCGACCCTGGGCCATGGAGAGCAGGGCAGTCCGCAGTGCTGCGAAACGCCGGCCAATTCTCATGAGCGCTCTGCCCAAACCGATACCGGTTTATGCAGATCGCTCATGATAATTGGCCAGAAAACGCCTTGGGAACTTGCTTCGGGCATCACACATCTGCAGGGCCGCCCACCAGGGCCTGGCCCGGCATCGCGAAAACTCGCTCACGAACCCCGCCAAGGAGCCCACTGCGAGGCAGTCTGCGGCAAGGCCGATGCCTCCTGCTTCTCGGCCGGCCGGGGTCCCCTACTTGGCGCAGTCCCATGGGGCCAGGGCTGTCTGAGACTCGGGCTCGAAATTTCGCCGGCTTCCCAGCCTTCCGCTTCCGGGGTCCTGTCCCTCTGTCCCTCCCTCTTGGGAATCCTGATTTCCGTGGCAACGCCTCCGCCTCACGCCCCGGCGCAAACGGTGCATTTCGGCGCTTCGGACAAGCCTCGAAGCGAGAGAAACCTGCATGACACAACTGAGGACAGCCCCATCTTGGGCGCCCCATTAACCCGAAAAGTCGGAGGCGCATGCTCTGCCCCGACCCGCCGCTCAACTCTGCTCCAAGACAGCTCCCGGGCACCGGCGCCACCTGATGGGTCACGTCGTTTCCTCGCGTTTTCCAGGCGGCCACATTATGCACTGGGCGAGAAGGGGCCCTGAGCCACGGAGAGCCGGGCGGTCACAGGTCTGAACATAGCTGGCCAAATCTCACGTGCGTTCTGCCCCAACCAACCCCGGTTTGGGCAGAACGCTCGTGAGAATGGGCCTGAAAACGCCCGGCGAACTCGCTTCGGGCTAGCTCGTCCGCAGGTTCGCAGCACCCGGGGCTTGTCCTGGCATCGCGAGCGCTCGCGCACAAACCTCGCCAGGAAGCCCTCCGCGAGGCAGGCTGAGGCGAGGCTGACGCCTCCTGCTCCTCGGCTCTGGTGTCCCCTACTTAGCGCCGTCCCATGGGGCCAGGGCTGCCCCGAGACTCGGGCTCGATATTTCACCTGCTTCCCAGCCTTCAGCTTCCGGGGTCTTGTCCCTCAGTGCCTCCCTCTTCGGAATCCTGAGTTCCATGGCAACGCCTCTGCCTCACGCCCGGGCGAAAACGGTGCATTTCGGCGCTTCGGACAAGCCTCGAAGCCAGAGAAACCTGCATGACCCAACTGAGCAGAGCCCCATCTTGGGCGCCCTATCAACCAGAAATGTCAGAGGCGCATGCCCTGCCCCCACCCGCCGCTCAACTCTGCTCCAAGAACGCTCCCGGGCGCCGGCGCCACCTGATGGGCCACGTCGTTTCTTCGCGTTTTCCAGGCGGCCTCAGTATGCACCTGGCTGGAAGGGGCCCTGAGCCACAGAGAGCCGGGCAGTCCGCACGTCTGCCAATTGCTGGCCAATTCTCACGAGCGTTCTTCCCAAACCAACCCCGGTTTGGGCAGAACGCTCGTGAGAATGGGCCGGAAAACGCCCGGCGAACTCGCTTTGGACTAGCTCCTCCGCAGGTCCGCCCCCCAAGGGCTTGTGCTGGCATCGCAAGCGCTCGCGCACAAACCTCGCCAGGAATCCCTCCGTGAGGCAGGCTGAGGTGAGGCCGATGCCTCCTGCTCCTCGGCGCTGGTGTCCCCTACTTAGCGCCGTCCCATGGGGCCAGGGCTGCCCCGAGACTCGGGCTCGATATTTCACCTGCTTCCCAGCCTTCAGCTTCCGGGGTCCTGTCCCTCTGTGCCTCCATCCGGGGAGTCCTGAGTCCCAAGCCCACGCCTCACCCTCCCATGCCGGCCCCAATGGTGCATATCGGCGCTTCGGACAAGCCTTGGAGAGAGAGAAACATGCATGACCCAACTGTGGACAGCCCCATCCTTGGGTGCTCCATCAGCCCGAAAAGACGGAGGCGCATGCTCTGCCGCCACTCGTAAGTCAACTCTGCTCTGGGACGCTCGCCTGTCCCGGCGCCCACTGTAGGGCCCCGGCGTTTCAGCCATTTTCCGGGGGCCGCAGCATGCCCTGGGAGAGAAGGGGTCCTGGGCCACGGAGAGCAGGGAGGTCCGCAGGACTGCCCAACGCCTGCCAATTCTCACGAGCTTTCTGCCCAAACCGATCCAGGTTTGGGCAAACGCTGGTGAGAATTGGCAGTAAAACACCCAGCGAACTGGCTTCGTGCGCCGCACCTCTGCATGGCCGCCCCCCTTTCATCTCGTGTCATGGCGGGCCATCGCGCTCCAACCCCGCCAGGAAGCCCTCCGTGAGGCAGGGCAAACGCCTCCTGCTAATCCCCCTGCGGGGGTCCTCTCGCTTGCGCTGTTCCATTGGGCTGGGCCCGCCAAGAAGCCCGGGCTCACAGTTTCACCTCCTACCCAGCCGTCTGCTTCTGGGTTCCTATCGCTCGGTGCCTCCATCTGGGGAACCATGAGTCTCACGGCCACGTTCCCCCTCCCACACCGGCGGTCTTTTGGCGCTTCGGACAACCTCAGAGCGAGAGAAACCTGCGTGCCCCCACTGAGGTCAGCCCCATCCTTGGTCGCCCGATCCTCCCTCGAGTCAGAAGCGAAGGCCCGTCCGCAACCCGTCCTTCAACTCTGCTGCAGGAACTCTCCCCAGTGCGGGGGCCTCCTGGTGGGCCGTGACGTTTTCGCGCATTCCGGGAGGAAGCCCCATGCTCCGGGTGAGAACCGACTCTGGGCCATGGAGAGCAGGGCAGTCCGCAGGGCTGCGAAACGCCGGCCAATTCTCACGAGCGCTCTGCCCAAACCGATCCTGTTTGGGCAGAACGCTCGTGAGAATTGGCAGGAAAACGCCCGGCGAACTCGCTTCTGGCAACGCACTTCTTCACGGGCGCCCCCCCGGGCCTGGCGTCCCATTGCGAGCCATCCCGCTACAACCCCGCCAGGATGCCCTCCGCGAGGCAGGCTGTGGCGAGGCCGATGCCTCCTGCTAATCCTCCTGCTGGGGTCCTCTCCCTGGCTCTGTTCCATGATGCCTGGCCCGCCACGAAGCCCGGCTTCGCAGTCTCGCCTGCTACCCGGCCGTCTGCTTCTGGGTTCCTGTCCCTTGGTGCCTCCATCTGGGGAACCCTGAGTCCCAGGGCCACGCCTCCACCTCTCACACCGGCGCCTACAGTGCCTTTCTGCGCTTCGGACTACCTCAGAGCGAGAGAAACCTGCATGCCCCCACTGAGGTCAGCCCCATCCTTGGGCACACCAACCTCCCTAAAGTGGGAAACGAAGGCCCTGTCGCCACCGGTCCTTCAACTCTGCTCCGGGAATGTTCCCAGAGCCGGGGCACCCGGGTGGGCAGCGACGTTTTCGCGCATTTTCCGGGCGGCCGCCCAAAGCTCGGGGCGAGTAACGGCCCTGGGCCATGGAGAGCAGGGCATTCCGCAGGGCTGCCCAACGCCGGTCAATTCCCACGAGGGTTCTGCCCAAACCGATCCCGTGAGAATTGGCCGGAAAACGCCATGCAAACTCGTTTCGGGTGTCACACGTCTGCAGGGCCGCCCCCCAGGGCCTGGCCTGGCCCGACATTGCGAGAGTTCGCTCACGAATACTGCAAAGGAGCCCTCCCCGCGGCAGACATCGGCGAGTCCGATGCCTACTGCTTCTCTGCCGGCGGGGGTCCCCTACTTGGCGCAGTTCCATGGGGCCAGGGGTGTCCTGAGATTCGGGCTCGAAATTTCGCCAGCTTCCCAGCCTTCTGCTTCTGGGGTCCTGTCCCTCTGTGCCTCCCTCTTGGGATCCTGAGTTCCGTGGCAACGCCTCCGCCTCACGCCCTGGCGCAAATGGTGCATTTCGGCGCTTCGGAGAAGCCTCGAAGCGAGAGAAACCTGCATGTTCCAACTGAAGATGGCCCCATCTCGGGCGCCTCATCAACCCGAAAAGTCGGAGGGGCATGCCCTGCCCCACCCCTGCCCCTCAACTCTGCTCCAAGAACACTCCCGTGCGCCGGCGGCACCTGATGGGCCACTTCGTTTCCTCGCGTTTTCCAGGCGGCCTCATTATGCACTGGGCGAGAAGGGGCCCTGAGCCACGGAGAGCCGGGCGGTCCACAGGTCTGCCCATCGCTGGCCAATTCTCACGAGCGTTCTGCCCAAACCAACCCCGGTTTGGGAAGAACGCTCGTGAGAATGGGCCGGAAAACGTCCGGAGCACTGGCTTCGGGCTAGCACGTCCGCAGGTCCGCCACCCGGGGCTTCTCCTGGCATCGGGAGTGCTCGCGCACAATCCTCGCCAGGAAACCCTCCGCGAGGCAGGCTGAGGCGAGGCTGACGCCTCCTGCTCCTCGGCGCTGGTGTCCCCTACTTAGCGCCGTCCAATGGGGCCAGGACTGCCCCGACTCAGGCTTGATATTTCACCTGCGTCCCAGCCTTCGGCTTCCGGGTTAGGGTCCCTCTGTGCCTCCATCTGGGGAATCTTGAGTCCCTCGGCCACGCCTAACCCTCCCATCCCGGCCCCAGTAGTGCATATAGGCGCTTCGGTCAAGCTGCGGAGAGAGAGAAACCTCAATGAACAAAATGCGGACAGCCCCATCCTTGGGTGCCCCATCAGCCCGAAAAGACGGAGGTGCATGCCCTGTCGCCACTTGTCTGTCAACTCTGCTCTGGGATCGTTCCCCTGCGCTGGCGCCCCCTGTTGGGCACTGGCGATTCCAGCATTTTCCGGGGACCGCAGCATGCCCTGGAAGAGAAGGGGCCCTGGGCAACGGAGTGCAGGGAGGTCCGCAGGACTGCCCTACGCCGGCCCATTCTCACGGGCGTTCTGCCCAAACCGATCCTGTTTGGGCAGAACGCTCGTGAGAATTGGCAGGAAAACACCCGGCGAACTGGCTTCGGGCACCGCACTTCTGCACGCTGCACCCCCCCCCGGGCCTGGCGTTCCATTGCGAGCCATCGCGCTCAAACCCCGCCAGGAAGCCCTTGCGAGGCAGACTGTGGCGAGGCCGATGCCTCCTGCTAATCCTCCTGCGGGGGTACTCTCTGTTGCGCTGTTCCATGGGGCCGGGACCGCCACATAGCCTGGCCTCGCAGTTTCGCCTGCTACCCGGCCGTCTGCTTCTGGGTTCCTATCCCTCGGTTCCTTCATCTGGGGAACCCAGAGTCCCACGGCCACGTTCCCCCTCCCACACCGGCGCCAACGGTGCCTTTAAGCGCTTCGGACAACCTCAGTGCGAGGGAAACCTGCGTGCCCCCACTGAGGTCAACCCCATCATTGTGCGCCCAATCCTCCCTTAAGTCAGAAGCTTAGGCCCAGCCGCCACCCGTCCTTCAACTCTGCTCCGGGAACGCTCCCCAGTGCCGGGGCCTCCTGGTGGGCCGCGACGTTTTCGCGCTTGGGCCGCCCCATGCTCTGGGCGGGAACCGGCCCTGGGCCGTGGAGAGCAGGGCAGTCCCCAGGGCTGCGAAACACCGGCCAATTCTCAGGAACGCTCTGCCCAAACCGATACCGGTTTATGCAGAACGCTCGTGAGAATTGGCCAGAAAACGCCTTGTGAACTTGCTCCGGGCGTCACACGTCTGCAGGGCCGCCCCCAAGGGCCTGGCCCGGCATCGCGAGATATCGCTCACGAACCCCGCCAAGGAGCCCTCTGCGCGGCAGTCTGCGGAGAGGCCGATGCTTCCTGCTTCTCGGCCGGCAGGGGTCCTCTACTTGGCGCAGTCCCGTGGGGACAGGGCTTCCCTGAGACTCGGGCTCTAAATTTCGCCTGCTTCCCAGCCCTCTGCTTCCTGGCTCCTGTCCCTCTGTCTCTCCCTCTTGGGAATCCTGAGTTCCGTGGCACCACCTCCGCCTCACGCCCCGACGCAAACGGTGCATTTCTGCATTTCGGACAAGCCTCGAAGCGAGAGAGACCTGCATGACCCAACTGAGGACAGCGCCATCCTTGGGCGCTCCATCAGCCTGAAAAGATGTAGGCCCACGCCCTGCCCCCACCAGCCCTGATACTCTGCTCCGGGAACGCTCCCGTGCGCCGGCGCCCTCGGGTGGGCAGAGTCGTTTCCTCGGGTTTTCAGGGGGCCCAGCATGCCCTAGGCAAGAAGGGTCCCTGGGCCAGGGAGAGCCGGGCGTTCCGCAGGGTTGCCCAACGCTTCCAAATTCTCACGAGCGTTCTTCCCTAACCGATCCTGGTTTGGGCAGAACGCTCGTGAGAATTGGCCGGTAAACGCGCGGCGAACTTGCTTCGGGCGCAGCTCTTCCGCAGGTCAGCCCCCCGGGGCTTGAACTGGCATCACGAGCTCTCGCGCACGAACCTCGCCAGGAAGCCCTCCGCGAGGCAGGCTGAGGCGAGGCCGACGCCTCCTGCCCCTCGGCGCTGGTGTCCCCTACTTAGCGCCGTCCCATGGGGCCAGGTCCGCCCCGAGACTCGGGCTTGATATTTCACCTGCGTCCCGGCCTTCGGCTTCTGTGGTTGTGTCCCTCTGTGCCTCCATCTGGGGGATTCTGAGTCCCTCGGCCACGCCTTGCCCTCCCATCTCAGCCCCAATAGTGCATATCGGCGCTTCGGTCAAGCCTCGGACTGAGAGAAACCTCAATGAACAAAATGGGGACTGCCCCAACCTTGCGTGCCCCATCAGTCCGAAAAGACGGAGGCGCATGACCTGCCGACACTCGTCCGGCAACTCTGCTCTGGGATCGTTCCCGTGCGCCGGCGCCCCCTGGTGGGCCCGGGCGAACCTGGCATTTTCCGGGGGCCGCAGCATGCCCTGGGAGAGAAGGGGCCCTGGGCCACGGAGTGCAGCGAGGTCCGCAGGAATTCCCTACGCCAGTCCATTCTCACGAGCGTTCTGCCCAAACCGATCCTGTTTCGGCAGAACGCTCGTGCGAATTGGCAGGAAAACGCACGGCGAACTCGCTTCGGTTGCCGCACTTTTGCACAGCCGACCCCCGGGCCTGCCGTGCAATGAAAGCCATCGCCCTCCAACCCCGCTTGGAAGCCCTCCGAGAGGCAGGCTGTGGTGAGGCCGATGCCTCCTGCTAATCCTCCTGCGGGGGTCCTCTCCCTGGTGCTGTACCATGAGGCCTGGCCCGCCACGAAGCCCAGCTTCACAGTCTCGCCTGCTACCCGGCCGTCTGCTTCTGGGTTCCTGACCCTCTGTGCTTCCATCTGGGGAACCCTGAGTCCCGGGCCCACGCCTCCCCCTCCCACATTGGTGCCAACGGTGCCTTTCGTCGCTTCAGACAACCTCAGAGCGGGAGAAACCTGCGTTCCCCCACTGAGGTCAGCCCCATTCTATGGCACACGATCCTCCCTAAATTGGGAAACGTAGGCCCGGCCACCACCCGTCCTTCAACTCTGCTCCGTGACGCTCCCCATCGCCGGGGCCCTGGGTGAGCCGTGACGTTTTCGCGCATTTTCCGGGCGTCCGCCCCAAGCTCGTGGCGAATAACGGCCCTGGGCCATGGAGAGCAGGGCGTTCCGCAGGGCTGCCCAATGCCGGTCAATTCCCTCGAGGGTTCTACCCAAACCGATCACGTTAGAATTGGCCGGAAAACACCATGTAAACTCGTTTCGGGAGTCACACGTCTGCAGGGCCGCCCCCCAGGGCCTGGCCTGGCCTGGCATCGCGAGAGCTCTCTCACGAACCCCGCAAGGAGCCCTCAGCGTGGCAGAATTCACTGAGGCCGATGACGACTGCTTCTCGGCCGGCTGGGGTCCCGTCCTTGGTACAGTCTCATGGGGCTAGGGCTGCCCCGAGATTCGGGCTCGAAATTTCGCCGGCTTCAGAGCCTTCTGCTTCCAGGTTCCTGTCCCTCTGTGCCTCTCTCTTGGGAAATCTGAGTTCCGTGGCAACGCCTCCACCTCATGACCCGGTGCACACGGTGCATTTCGGCGCTTTGGACAAGCCTCGAATCGAGAGAAACCTGCATGACCCCAAAAGGCTGGGCTTTTTGCTCTAGCATTTAAGCGGACTCGGGGACTAGGCCTGTGCCTCCCCATAGGAAAGGAGAGGCGACAGGATCCCTGCATAGTGCCCGTGCACTGGGATGGGGAGCTGTGGGGATTTTCCCAACTTCTTCCCCGACACACACCCTGCCACACCCAACGCTGCCACATCTTGGAGGAAGATGTCATCTGACTGCCCTTTCTTACAGGGAGCTGTATCTGCGAGTTCTGGGTATGGCGCCTGGTCGCAAGCCCACGTCTGCCCTAGGAACAGGTGGCCTTGGAGATGATGTCCCCTTGGGACAAGAGGCACAGAACAGACCTGCCTTCTACCCAGACTCCTTCCTCAGAGTGGAGTATGCGCACCTGCCCTGGCCGTCCCTCGTGTCTTCCTAAAGCCAGGCTTCCGTCTCTTCGCACAGGGAGCGGGTGACACTTGTCTTGCCACCGTCCCGCTGTTCTCCCAGGGCAGGCTCTCCGGCTTTGCGACTGTTTCCCGAAACAAGGCCAACGGATCCTTCTCTTCTCCCGGGGAGGCGTTCTGCTCCTGCCCCAGACTTGCTCCTGGGGAGCACGGTGACAGCCGTGTCCCTATCTTTAAGGCCCTTTCCAGAGGTGCATCCACGTTTCTCTCGCAGGCAGTGGGGATGATAGGGCCAAGAGAATTTCGCTCCATACGGGTTTCTTCCACCGTGCTGCGGAGACTAGCTCCGGCAAGCAGCAGCCGCATCCCACAAATCGACTCACATTTCCCAACGAATGCTGTGCTTTACCAGAGGAGGAGCCTTGGCAAAGAGTCTTTCGCTGCATGGTGGTTTCTCCCACCTTGAGACTTGGCCTAGGCAAGCAGGAGCAACAGCCCACAGAACCGACTGATTTCTAAGGAAACGGAGAGGGTGACACTTGTCTTGCCACATGCCCGCTATTCTTGCCAATGCAGGCTCTCCTGTTTCATGATCTTTCGTTAAGGCTGTTTCCACAGGCGCAACCACGCTTCTCTCTCAGGTAGAGAGGATGCCCGGGCAAAGAGGATTTCGCTCCATGCGGGTTTATTACACCGTGCTGAGGAGACTATGTTCAGGCAGGCAGCATTCGCATCGCACAAAACCGACTCTGATTTCCCAAAGAATGCTATGCTTTCCAGAGGGGATGCCCAGGCAAAGAGGCTTTTGCTCTATGAGGGATTCTCCCACCGTGCTGCCAACAATAGGCTCAAGCAAGCAGCAACAGCAGCCCACAGAACCGACTCTTTTTTTCCCAGCGAATGCTATGCTTTCGCAGAGGATTTCAGCTTGGTTTGAACCGCACTTTGCTGCTGCTTCCTCAGCAAGGCTTTGGGCATTCGCGGTGTCGCATCAGAGAAGTCGATCTGTGGGAGAGCTGGTGCCACTTGGGCCTTGCTTTCCCGGGCTCCATGGTCGCACCCTGGATTCACCCTGCCAGGCTGAACTACGCAGACACAGCCACAACCCTGCAGCAGCGTGCGTGGCCTAGGATGACACTCCATGCGAACTGCCATCTCCTGGCGTAGTAAGGCTGGGCTTTTTGCTCTGCCGTTCATGCGGACTCGGGGACTAGGCCAGTGCCTTCCCCATAGTAAAGGAGAGGCGACAGGATCCCTGCACAGCCCCCGTGCACTGGGATAGGGAACTGTGGGGGGCTGTCCCCAATTCTTCCCCGACACACCCGCCCGGCCACCTCGAACGCTGCCACATCTTGGAGGAAGATGGCACTTGACTGCCCTTTCTTCCAGGGAGCTGTATCTGCGAGTTCCGGGTATGGCGCCTGGTGGCAAGCCCATGTCTGCCCTAGGGACAGGTGGCCTTGCAGATGCTGTCCCCTTGGGACAAGAGGCACAGAACAGGCCTGCCTTCTTCCCAGACACCTTCCTCAGAGTGGAGTATGCGTGCCCGCCCTAGCCGTCCCCTCGTGTCTTCCAAAAGCCAGGCTTACATCTCTACGCACAGGGAGCGGGTGACGCTTTTCTAGCCACCGTCCCGCTGTTCTTCCCAGGGCAGGTTCTCCTGATATGCGACTGTTTCCTGACAACAAGGCCAACGGCTCCTTCTCTTCTCCCGGGGAGTCGTTCTGCTCCTTCCCCAGACCTGCTCCTGGGGAGCACGGTGACAGCTGTGTCCCTATCTTAAGGCGCATCCACGTTTCTCTCACAGGCAGTGGGGATGCTAGGGCCAAGAGAATTTCGCTCCATGCGGTTTTCTTCCACCGTGCTGCGGAGACTAGCTCAGGCAAGCAGCAGCATCCCACAAAGCGACACAGATTTCCCATCGAATGCTGTGCTTCCCCAGAAGAGGAGCCTGGGCAAAAGGCTTTCGCTGGAGGGTGGCTTCTCCCACCTTGAGACTTGGCCTAGGCAGCAGGAGCAGAAGCCCGCAGAACCGAATCTCATTTCTAAGCAAAATGAGAGGTTGACACTTGTCTGGCCACCTGCCCGCTATGCTTGCCAATGCAGGCTCTCTTGTTTCATGACCTTTCTTTAAGGCTGTTTCCACAGGCACAACCACGCTTCTCTCTCAGGTAGAGGGGATACCCGGGCAAAGAGGATTTCGCTCCATGCGGGTTTCTTACACCGTGCTTCGGAGACTATGTTCAGGCGAGCGGCATCCGCATTGCACAGAACCGACTCGGATTTCCCCAAGAATGCTGTGATTTCCTAGAGGGGATGCCCGGCAAAGAGGCTTTGCTCTATGCGGGATTCTCCCAGGGTGCTGTCAATACTAGGCTAAAGCAAGTAGCAACAGCAGCCCACAGAACCGACTCTTTTTTCCCAGCGACTGCTCTGCTTTCTCAGAAGTGTTCAGGTTGGCCTGAATCGCACTTCGCTGCTGCTTCCTTAGCAAGGCTTTGGGCGTTCGCTCTGTCGCGTCACGGAAGTAGATCTGCGGGAGAGCTGGTGCCTCCTGGGCCTTGCTTTCCCGGGCTCCA
Source organism: Neogale vison (assembly GCF_020171115.1). NCBI lineage: Eukaryota > Metazoa > Chordata > Mammalia > Carnivora > Mustelidae > Neogale > Neogale vison. Next base: position 153,523,708 of record NC_058091.1, read on the forward strand.
TGGTCGCACCCTGGGTTCCCCTTTCCAGGCTGAACTACGGAGACACAGCCACAACCCTGCAGCAGCGTGAATGGCCTAGGATGACACTCCATGCCAACTGCCATCTCCTGGCGTAGTAAGGCTTGGCTTTTTGCTCTGGCGTTCAGTCGGACTCGGGGACTAGGCCAGTGCCTTCCCCATAGTAAAGGAGAAGCGACAGGATCCCTGCACAGCGCCCGTGCACTGGGATGGGGAGCTGTGGGGGACTGTCACTATTTCTTCCCCGACACACCCCCTGTCACCCCCAATGCTGCCACACTTGGAGGAAGAATGCACCTGACTGCCCTTTCCTCCAGGGAGCTGTATCTGCGAGTTCCATGTATGGCGCCTGGTGCAAGCCCATGTCTCAGAACCGACCTACGCAGACACAGCCACAACCCTGCAGCAGCGTGCGTGCCCTGGGAAGACACTCCATGACAACTGCCATCTCCTGGTGTAGTAAGGCTTGGCTTTTTGCTCTGGCGTTCAGGCGGACTCGGGGACTAGGCCAGTGCCTTTCCCATAGGAAAGGAGAGGCGATTGGATCCCTGCACAGCGCCCGTGCACTGGGATGAGGAGCTATGGGGGAATGTCCCCACTTCTTCCCCGACACACCCCCTGCCACCCCCTACGCTGCCACATCTTGGAGGAAGTTGGCATCTGACTGCCCTTTCTTCCAGGGAGCTGTATCTGCGACTTCCGGGCATGGCACCTGGTGGAAAGGCCACGTCTGCCCTAGGGACAGGTGGCCTTGGAGATGCTGTGCCCTTGGGACCAGAGGCACAGAACAGGCCTGCCTTCTGCCCAGACTCCTTCCTCAGAGTGGAGTATGCGCGCCTGCCCTAGCCGTCCCCTCGTGTCTTTCTAAAGTCAGGCTTCCGTCTCTACGCACAGGGAGCGGGTAACGCTTGTCTTTCCACCGTTCCGCTGTTCTTCCCGGGCCAGGCTCTCCTGCTTTGCGAGTGTTTCCCAACAACTAGGCCAACGGCTCCTTCTTTTCTCCTGGGGAGGCGTTCTGCTCCTTCCCCAGACTTGCTCCTGGGGAGCACGGTGACAGCCGTGTCCCTATTCTTAAGGCTTTACCAGATGTGCATCCATGCTTCTCTCTCAGGCAGTGTGGATGCCAGGGCCAAGAGAATTTCGCTCCATGTCGGTTTCTTCTACCGAGCTGCGGAGAGTAGCTCAGGCAAGAAGCAGCAGTATCCCACAAAGCCACTCAGTTTTCCCAACGAATGCTGTACTTACCCAGAGGAGGAGCCTGGGCAAAGAGGCTTTCGCTGTATTGTGGTTTCTCCCACCTTGAGAGTTGGCCTAGGAAAGCAGGAGCAGCAGCTCGCAGAACCGACTCTGATTTCTAAGCAAACGGAGAGGTTGACAATTGTCTTGCCACCTGCCCGCTATTCTTGCCAATGCAGGCTCTCCTGTTTCATGACCTTTTGTTAAGTCTGTTTCCACAGGCGCAACCACGCTTCCCTCTCAGGTAGAGGGGATGACTGGGCAAAGAGGATTTCTCTCCACGAGGGTTTATTACACCGTGCTTCGGAGTCTATATTCAGGCAAGCGGCATCCGCATCGCACTGAACCGACTCTGATTTCCCAAAGAATGCTGTGCTTTCCAGAGGGGATATCCAGGCAAAGAGGCTTTCGCTCGATGCGGGATTCTCCCAGGGTGCTGTCAATACTAGGCTAAAGCAAGCAGCAACAGCAGCCCACAGAGCCGAATCTTTTCCCAGCTACTGCTATGCTTTCGCAGAGGTTTTCAGCTTGGATTGAACAGTACTTCGATGCTGCTTCCTCAATATGGCTTTGGGCGTTCGCTCTGTCGCATAGGGAGGTAGATCTGTGGGAGAGCTGGTGCCTCTTGGGCCTTGCTTTCCCGGGCTCCATGGTCGCACCCGGGGTTCACCATGCCAGGCTGAAGTACGCAGACACAGCCACAACCCTGCAGCAGCGTGCGTGGCCTAGGATGCCACTCCATGCCAACTGCCATGCCCTGGCATACTAAAGCTTGGCTTTTTGCTCTGGCGTTCCGGCGGACTCGGGGACTAGGCCAGTGCCTTCCCCATAGGAAAGGAGAGGCGACAGGATCCCTGCACAGTGCCCGTGCACTGGGATGGGGAGCTGTGGGGGATTGTCCCCACTTCTTCCCCGACACACTTCCTGCCGCCCCCAATGCTGCCACATCTGGAGGGAGATGGCACCTGACTGCCCTTTCTTCCAGGGAGCTGTATCTGCGAGTTCCGGTATGGCTCCTGGTGGCAAGCCCACATCCGCCCAAGGGACAGGAGGCCTTGGAGATGCTGTCCTCTTGGGACAAGAGGCAGAGAACAGGCCTCCATTCTGCCCAGACTCCTTCCTCAGAGTGGAGTATGTGCGCCTGCTCTAGCCGTCCCCTCGTGGCTTCCTAAAGCCATACTTCCGTCTCTACGCACAATGTCGGGTGACGCTTGTCTTGCCACTGTCCCGCTGTTCTTCCCAGGGCAGGTTCTCCTGATATGCAACTGTTTCCCTACAACAAGGCCAACGGCTCCTTCTCTTCTCCCGTGGAGGCGTTCTGCTCCTTCCCCAGACTTGCTCTGGGGAGCACGATGACAGCTGTGTCCCTAATCTTAAGGACTTTTGCAGTTGTGCATCCACGCTTCCCTCTCATGCAGTGGGGATGCTAGGGCCAAGATAATTTTGCTCCATGCGGGTGTCTTCCACCGTGCTGCCTAGACTAGCTCAGGCATGTAGCAGCAGCATCCCAAAAACCCGATGCAGATTTCCCAACGAATGCTGTGTTTCCCAGAGGAGAAGCCTGGGCAAAGAGGCTTTGGCTGTATGCTGGTTTCTCCCACCTTGAGACTTGGCCTAAAAGCACGAGCAGCAGCCCGCAGATCCGACCCTGATTTCTCAGCAAACGGAGAGGGTGACACTTCTCTTGCCACTCGCCCGCTATTCATGCCTATGCAGGCTCTCCTGTTTCATGACTTATCCTTAAGGTTATTTCCACAGGCGCAACCACGCTTCTCTCTCAGGTAGAGGGGATGCCCAGGCAAAGAGGATTTCGCTCCATGCGGGTTTATTACACCGAGCTTCGGAGACTATGTTCAGGCAAGCGGCATACGCATCACACAGAACCGAATCTGATTTCCCAAAGAATGCTGTGCTTACCTCAAGGGGATGCCCAGGCAAAGAGGATTTCGCTCTATGTGGGAGTCTACCACCGTGCTGCCAATACAAGGCTAAAGCAAGAAGCAACAGCAGCCCACAGAACCGACTCTTTTGTGAGAAGTGACATTCCGCATGAAGGAGTTTCCCTTAAACAGAACTTGCTATAGTCCAACGGATAGATTTCGGAGACTGGAAAGCTATGTGCGCCTATTGCGGTTACCACAGAGTCTATCCCAAAAGCTTCCTTCTTTAACAGACGTTACACTGCAGTGAATCCCTCCTAAAGCACAATTCCCTCTCAGTGTTGGAAGCGTTTTAGATGCAGAAACTACGTGCGGATCACCACTAGTGGTGAAAATCCAATATGTGATTGGCAGGCTTAAGCGCCATAGCCTGCCCTGTACTCACATTACCTAAATGCCCCTAGTCCGTCCGTGTTCTACCATCATTCCTCCAAGGAGAAACAATGTTATGAATGAGACACACCTGAAGTAGGTTCCCTGAGCAGATACCTTCCTTCGCATCACCTCTAAGGGGCCTGTATGAGACACTTCATGGTTGCTACCCAGACACGTCCTACAGTTTCCAACTGAGCACTGATGCATCCCTGTCGTGGGAACTTACTGTAGCACAGTTCCATCATAGATTGGAAGTGTTTTGAGTAGAGGTAGACACTGTGGAACTTCCCGGGTTTTGATCTTCCCGTATGCATCATAGAGGCATAAGTGCCTTACCCTGTACTTCACTCACGGTTTGCAACGTTCCTTCTGTCCGTCCTTGTTCTATCTTCTTTCCTCCACTGGAAAGACACTGTGAGAAGAGACACTCCGGACATTCATTTGGGGAGGAGTCAAGATGGCGGAGAACTGCAGGCTGAGACTACCTCAGCTAGCAGGAAATCAGCTAGAGAGCTTATCTAAAGTTAGGAAACACGTGCAAATCCATCGGCAGATCGAAGAGAAGAAGAACAGCAATTCTAGAAACAGAAAAACAACCCCTTTCTGAAAGGTAGGACTGGCGGAGAAGTGAATCCAAAGCGACGGGAAGATAGACCCCGGGGGGAGGGGCCGGCTCCCACCAAGCAGCGGAGCAATGGAGCACAAAATCAGGACTTTTAAAAGTCTGTTCCGCTGAGGGACATCGCTCCGGAGGCTAAACCAGGGCGAAGCCCATGCGGGGTCGTCGTGACGACAGGTCCCGCGGGGTCACAGAAGGATCGAGGGTGTCTGAGTGTCGCAGAGCTTGCGGATTTGGAACGGGACAGCCGGCTGCAGAAACAGAGCCGACAGTAAGCTCGCAGCTCGGAGTTGCCTTGAACCGGTCGCAAGCTCGGTGAGCTCTGAGCGCGGCCGGAGTTAGGTAGATGCGAGTTACTAGGAGCTGTTTGCTGAGGGCGCACTGGGGAGCAGGGCCCCGGGCTCGCGGCACCTCCGGGCCAGAGACCAGGAGGCTGCCATTTGTATTCCCGTCCTCCGGAACTCTACAGAAAGCGCTCAGGGAACAAAAGCTCCTGAAAGCAAAGCAGAGCAGATCACTCAGCCCGGCCCCTGGTAAGGGCGGTGTAACACCGCCTGGGGCAAAGACACTTGAGAATCACTACAACAGGCCCCTCCCCCAGAAGATCAACAAGAAATCCAGGCAAGACCAAGTTCACCTACCAAGGAGTGCAGTTTCAATACCAAGGAGAGAGCAGCAGAATTCCAGAGGAGGAGAAAACAAACCACGGAACTCATGGCTTTCTGCCTGTGATTTTTTAGTCTTGCAGTTAATTTAATTTTTTTCTTTTTCATTTTTTTTCTCTTCTTCTGCTAAAATTTTTTATAACTTTTACCCTTTTCTTTTTTAACGTTTTTTAACTAGATTATCTAATATATATATTTTCCTTTTTTATAGTTTTATTTATTCATTTTCTTTTTTTAATTCTTTTTTTTCTTTCTTTATTTTTGAACCTCTTTTATCCCCAAATCAGAAGAGATCTTAATCTCTTCAATATTTTTTTTTCTTAATTCATTTTAAATTCTTGATTGAATTTTTAATTCAATCTCCTTTTTTTAAATTATTTTTTCTTTTTTTCTTTCTTTCTTTTTGAACCTCTTTTTATCCCCAAATCAGAAGAGATCCCAAGCAGAAGAGATTGGGAGATCCCAATCAAAGGAGATCCCAATCAGAGGAGATCCCTCACCCAATTGTGAGGGGGGAGAAATCCCCCCTCACGATTTGGGATCTCTTCTGATTTGGTTAAAGCATATTTTCCTGGGATTGTTGCCACCCTTTTAGTATTTTACTTGCTCCTTCATATACTCTTAGCTGGACAAAATGGAAAGGCGGAAAAAATTCACAACAAAAAAAAGAACAAGAGGCAGTACCGAAGGCTAGGGACCTAATCAATACAGACATTGGTAATATGTCATATCTAGAGTTCAAAACGACAATTCTAAAGGTTATAGCCGGGCTTGAAAAAGGCATGGAAGATATTAGAGAAACCCTCTCCAGAGATATAAAAGCCCTTTCTGGAGAAATAAAAGAACTAAAATCTAACCAAGTTGAAATCAAAAAAGCTATTAATGAAGTTCAATCAAAAATGGAGGCTTTCATTGCTCGGATAAATGAGGCAGAAGAAAGAATTCGCGATATCGAAGACCAAATGACAGAGAATAAAGAAGCTGAAGAAAAGAGGGACAAACAGCTACTGGACCATGAGGGGAGAATTCGAGAGATAAGTGACACCATAAGACGAAACAACATTAGAATAATTGGGATTCCAGAAGAAGAAAGAGAGAGGGGAGCAGAAGGTATACTGGAGAGAATTATTGGGGAGAATTTCCCCAATATGGCAAAGGGAACGAGCATCAAAATTCAGGAGGTTCAGAGAACGCCCCTCAAAATCAATAAGAATAGGCCCACACCCCGTCACCTAATAGTAAACTTTACAAGCCTTAGTGACAAAGAGAAAATCCTGAAAGCAGCCCAGGAAAAGAAGTCTGTAACATACAATGGTAAAAGTATTAGATTGGCAGCTGACTTATCCACAGAGACCTGGCAGGCCAGAAAGAGCTGGCATGATATTTTCAGAGCACTAATCGTGAAAAACATGCAGCCAAGAATACCCAGCTAGGCTGTCATTGAAAATAGAAGGAGAGATTAAAAGCTTCCAGGACAAACAAAAACTGAAAGAATTTGCAAACACCAAACCAGCTCTACAGGAAATACTGAAAGGGGTCCTCTAAGCAAAGAGAGAGCCTACAAGTGGTAGATCAGAAAGGAACAGAGACAATATACAGTAACAATCACCTTACAGGCAATACAATGGCACTAAAATCATATCTCTCAATAGTTACCCTGAATGTTAATGGGCTAAATGCCCCAATCAAAAGACACAGGGTATCAGAATGGATAAAAAAAACAAAACCCATCTATATGTTGCCTCCAAGAAACTCATTTTAAACCCGAAGACACCTCCAGACTTAAAGTGAGGGGGTGGAAAAGAATTTACCATGCTAATGGACATCAGAAAAAAGCAGGAGTGGCAATCCTTATATCAGATCAATTAGATTTTAAGCCAAAGACTATAATAAGAGATGAGGAAGGACACTATATCATACTCAAAGGGTCTGTCCAACAAGAAGATCTAACAATTTTAAATATCTATGCCCCCAACGTGGGCATAGCCAACTATATAAACCAATTAATAACAAAATCAAAGAAACACATCAACAATAATACAATAGTAGTGGGGGACTTTAACACTCCCCTCACTGAAATGGACAGAATATCCAAGCAAAAGATCAACAGGGAAATAAAGGCCTTAAATGATACACTGGATGAGATGGACATCACAGATATATTCAGAACATTTCATCCCAAAGCAACAGAATACACATTCTTCTCTAGTGCACATGGAACATTCTCCAGAATAGATCACATCCTCGGTCCTAAATCAGGACTCAACCAGTATCAAAAGATTGGGATCATTCCCTGCATATTCTCAGACCACAATGCTCTGAAGCTAGAACTCAACCACAAGAGGAAGTTTGGAAAGAACCCAAATACATGGAAACTAAACAGCATCCTTCTAAAGAATGAATGGGTCAACCGGGAAATTAAAGAAGAATTGAAAAAAATCATGGAAACAAATGATAATGAAAATACAACGGTTCAAAATCTGTGGGACACAACAAAGGCAGCCTGAGAGGAAAATATATAGCGGTACAAGCTTTTCTCAAGAAACAAGAAAGGTCTCAGGTACACAACCTAACCCTACACCTAAAGGAGCTGGAGAAAGAACAAGAAAGAAACCCTAAGCCCAGCAGAAGAGAAATCATAAAGATCAGAGCAGAAATCAATGAAATAGAAAACAAAAAAACAATAGAACAAATCAACCAAACTAGGAGCTGGTTCTTTGAAAGAATTAATAAAATTGATAAACCCTTGGCCAGACTTATCAAAAAGAAAAGAGAAAGGTCCCAAATAAATAAAATCATGAATGAAAGAGGAGAGATCACAACTAACACCAAAGAAATACAAACTATTATAAGAACATACTATGAGCAACTCTACGCCAACAAATTTGACAATCTGGAAGAAATGGATGCATTCCTAGAAACATATAAACTACCAAAATTGAACCAGGAAGAAATAGAAAGCCTGAACAGACCCACAACCAGTAAGGAGATTGAAACAGTCATTAAAAATCTCCAAACAAACAAAAGCCCAGGGCCAGATGGCTTCCCGGGGGAATTCTACCAAACATTTAAAGAAGAACTAATTCCTATTCTCCTGAAACTGTTCCAAAAAATAGAAATGGAAGGAAAACTCCCAAACTCAATTTATGAGGCCAGCATCACCTTGATCCCAAAACCAGACAAGGATCCCATCAAAAAAGAGAGCTATAGACCAATATCCTTGATGAACACAGATGCAAAAATTCTCACCAAAATACTAGCCAATAGGATTCAACAGTACATTAAAAGGATTATTCACCACGACCAAGTGGGATTTATCCCAGGGCTGCAAGGTTGGTTCAACATCCGCAAATCAGTCAATGTGATACAACACATCAATAAAAGAAAGAACAAGAACCATATGATACTCTCAATAGATGCTGAAAAAGCATTTGACAAAGTACAGCATCCCTTCCTGATCAAAACTCTTCACAGTGTAGGGATAGATGGCACATACTTCAATATCATCAAAGCCATCTATGAAAAACCCACTGCAAATATAATTCTCAATGGAGAAAAACTGAAAGCTTTTCCACTAAGATTAGGAACACGGCAGGGATGTCCATTATCACCACTGCTACTCAACATAGTACTAGAAGTCCTAGCCTCAGCAATCAGACAACAAAAGGAAATTAAAGGCATCCAAATCGGCAAAGAAGAAGTCAAATTATCACTCTTCGCAGATGATATGATACTCTATGTGGAAAACCCAAAAGACTCCACTCCAAAACTGCTAGAACTTATACAGGAATTCAGTAAAGTGTCAGGATATAAGATCAATGCACAGAAATCAGTTGCATTTCCCTACACCAACAACAAGACAGAAGAAAGAGAAATTAAGGAGTCAATCCCATTTACAATTGCACCCCAAACCATAAGATACCTAGGAATAAACCTAACCAAAGAGGCTAATAATCTATACTCAGAAAACTATAAAGTACTCATGAAAGAAATTGAGGAAGACACAAAGAAATGGAAAAAAATGTTCCATGCTCCTGGATTGGAAGAATAAATATTGTGAAAATGTCTATGCTACCTAAAGCAATCTACACATTGAATGCAATTCCTATCAAAGTACCATACATCTTTTTCAAAGAAATGGAACAAATAATTTTAAAATTTATATGGAACCAGAAAAGACCTCGAATAGCCAAAGGGATATTGAAAAACAAAGCCAAAGTTGGTGTCATCACAATTCCGGACTTCAAGCTTTATTACAAAGCTGTCTTCAAGACAGCATGGTACTGGCACAAAAACAGACACATAGACCAGTGGAACAGAATAGAGAGCCAAGAAATAGACCCTCAACTCTATGGTCAACTAATCTTCGACAAAGCAGGAAAGAATGTCCAATGGAAAAAAGACAGCCTCTTCAATAAATGGTGTTGGGAAAATTGGACAGTCACGTGCAGAAAAATGTAATTGGATCATTTCCTTACACCACACATAAAAAACAGATTCAAACTGGATTAAGGACCTCAATGTGAGAAAGGAATCCATCAAAATCCTTGAGGAGAACACAGGCAGGAACCTCTTCAACCTCAGCTGTAGCAACATCTTCCTAGGAACATCGCCAAAGGCAAGGGAAGCAAAGGCAAAAATGTACTTTTGGGATTTCATCAAAATCAAAAGCTTTTGCAGAGCAAAGGAAACAGTTAACAAAACCAAAAGACAACTGACAGAATGGGAGAAGATATTTGCAAACAACATATCAGATAAAGATCTAGTGTCCAAAATCTATAAAGAACTTAACAAACTCAACACCCAAAGAACAAATAATCCAATCAAGAAAAGGGCAGAGGACATGAACAGACGTTTCTGCAAAGAAGACATCCAGATGGCCAACAGACACATGAAAAAGTGCTCCATATCACTCGGCATCAGGGAAATACAAATCAAAACCACAATGAGATATCACCTCACACCAGTCAGAATGGCTAAAATCAACAAGTCAGGAAATGACAGATGCTGGCGAGGATGCGGAGAAAGGGGAACCCTCCTACACTGTTGGTGGGAATGCAAGCTGGTGCAACCACTCTGGAAAACAACATGGAGGTTCCTCAAAATGTTGAAAATAGAACTGCCCTATGACCCAGAAATTGCACTACTGGGAATTAACTCTAAAGATACAAATGTAGTGATCCAAAGGGGCACGTGCACCCGAATGTTTATAGCAGCAAAGTCCACAATAGCCAAACTATGGAAAAAACCTAGATGTCCATGAACAGATGAATGGATCAAGAAGATGTGGTATATATACACAATGGAATACTATGCAGCCATCAAAAGAAACGAAATCTTGCCATTTGCGACAACATGGATGGAACTAGAGCGTATCATGCTTAGCGAAATAAGTCAAGCAGAAAAAGACAAATACCATATGATCTCCCTGATATGAGGAAGTGGTGATGAAACATGGGGGCTTAAGTGGGTAGGAGAAGAATCCATGAAACAAGATGGAATAGGGAGGGAGACAAACCATAAGTGACTCTTAATCTCACGAAACAAACTGTGGGATGCGGGGGGGAAGTGGGTTGGGAGAAGGGGGTTAGGGTTATGGACATTGGGGAGGGTATGTGCTTTTGGGTAAATTGGAAGGGGAGATGAACCATGAGAGACTATGGACTCTGAAAAACAATCTGAGGGGTTTGCAGTGGCGGGGGGGTGGGAGGTTGTGGTACCAGGTGGTGGGTATTACAGAGGGCACAGCTTGCATGGAGCACTGGGTGTGGTGAAAAAATAATGAATACTGTTTTTCTGAAAATAAATAAATTGGAAAAAAATACATTCATTTGTGAATATGCGGATTAGCCACAATAAATGCTCCATTCAGAAAGTGACAAAAAAAATAAAGAAGTGACCTTCCGCATGAAGGAGTTTCCGGTAAACAGAACTTGCTACTGTCCAAGGTTAGAAGTGTGTGACTGGAAAGCTAAGTACGCCTATTGCGGATACCACAGAGTCAGTCCCAAAAGATTCCTTCTTTAACAGAAGTAACACTGCAGTGAATCCCACCTAAAGCACACTTCCCTCTCAGTGTTGGAAGCGTTTTCGACGCAGAAACTAAGTGCGGGTCACCACTGGTGGTGAACATCCAATATGTGTTTGGCAGGCTTAAGCACCATAGCCTGCCCTTTACCCACAGTACCTAATGTGCCCCTAGTGCATCCCTGTTCTATCTTCATTCCTCAAAGCAGAAGAACTGTTATGAATGAGTACGCACCTGAAGTAGCTTCCCTGAGTAGATACCTTCCTATGCATCCCCTCTAAGGGGCCTGATGAGAAACGTCATGATTGCTACCCAGACACGTCCTACAGTTTCCAACTGAGCACAGACGCATTCCTGTCGTGAGAACTTACTGTAGCACAGTTCCCTCATATATTGGAAGTGTTTTGGAAGAGGTAGACACTATGGAAACTCCCCGTTGTTGAACATCCAGATTGCATCATAGAGGCCTAAGTGCCTTACCCTTTACTTCACTCAAGTGTTACAATGTTCTCTCTGTCATTCCTTGTTCTATCTTCTTTCCTCCACTGGAAAGACACTGTGAGAAGTGACATTCCGCATGAAGGAGTTTCTCATAAAAAGAACTTGCTATAGTCCAACGGATAGATATCTGAGACTGGAAAGCTATGTGCGACTATTGCGGTTACCACAGAGTCAGTCCCAAAAGCTTCCTTCTTTACTAGACGTCACACTGCATTGAATCCCTCCTAAAGCACACTTCCCTCTCAGTGTAGGAAGCATTTTCGATGCAGAAACTGTGCGGATCAACTCTGGTGGTGAATATCCAATATGTGTTTGGCAGGCATAAGCTCCATAGCGTGCCCTTTACTCACAGTACCTAATGTGCCCGTAGTCCTTCCCTGTTCTATCTTCATCCTCAAAGGAGAATCACTGTTATGAATGAGTACGCACCTGAAGTAGGTTCCCTGAGTTGATACCTTCCTCCGCATCCCCTCTAAGGGGCCTGTATCAGACATTTCATGGTTGCTACCCAGACACGTCCTACATTTTCCAACTGAGCACAGACGCAACTCTGTCGTGAGAACTTACTGTAGCACAGTTCCCTCATATATTTGAAGTGTTTTGAGAAGAGCTAGACACTGTGGAACATCTCCGGTGTTGCACTTCCAGTATGCATCATAGAGGCCTAAGTGGCTTACCCTGTATATCACTCACTGTTTGCAACATTCTCTCTGCTCCGTCCTTGTTCTATCTTCCTTCCTCCACTGGAAAGACACTGTGAGAAGTGACATTCCGCATGAAGGAGTTTCCCTTAAACAGAACTAGCTATAGTCCAACGGATAGATGTCTAAGACTGGAAAGCTATTTGCCCCCCTTGCAATTACCACAGAGAGAGTCCCAAAAGCTTCCTTATTTAACAAACGTAACACTGAAGTGAATCCTGACAAAAGCACACTTCCCTCTAAGTGTAGGACGCGTTTGAGACGCAGAGACTAAGTGCGGATCAACACTGGTGGTGAACGTCCAATATGTGTTTGGCAGGCTTAAGAGCCATAGGGAGCCCTTTACTCACAGTACCTAATGTGCCCGTAGTCTTTCCATGTTCTATCTCCATCCTCAAGGGAGAAACACTGTTATGAATGAGGACGCACCTGAAGTAGTTTCCCTGAGCAGATACCTTCCTCCGCATCCCCTCTAAGGGGCCTGTATCATTCACTTCATGGTTGCTACCGAGACACGTCCTGCACTTTCCAACTGAGCACAGACACATCTCTGTCATGAGAACATACTGTAGCACAGTTCCCTCATATACTCGAAGTGTTTTGAGAAGAGGTAGACACTGTGGAACATCTTCGGTGTTGAACTTCCAGTGTGCATCATAGAAGCCTAAGTGGCTTACCCTGTACTTCACTCACGGTTTGCATCGTTCTCTCTGTCCTTCCTTGTTCTATCTTCTTTCCTCCACTGGAAAGACACTGTGAGAAGTGACATTCCTCATGAAGGAGTTAACCTTTAACAGAACTTCCTATAGTCTAACGGTTACACATCTGAGACTGGAAAGCTATGTGCGCCTAATGCGGTTACCACAGAGTCAGTCCCAAAAGCTTCCTTCTTTAACAGACGTAACACTGCAGTGAATCCCTCCTAAAGCACACTTCCCTCTCAGTGTTGGAAGCTTTTTCGACGCAGAAACTAAGTGCGGGTCAACACTGGTGGTGAACATCCAATATGTGTTTGGCAGGCTTAAGCGACCTAGCCTGCCCTTTACTCACAGTACCTAATGTGCCCGTAGCCCTTCCCTGTTCTATCTTCATCCTCAAAGGAGAAACACTGCTATGAATGAAGACGCACCTGAAGTAGCTTCCCTGAGCAGATACCTTCCTACGCATCCTCTCTTAGGGGCCTGTATGAAACACTTCATGTTGGCTACCCAGACACATCCTAGAGTTTCCAACTGAGCACAGACTCATCCCTGTCATAAGAACTTAGTGTAGCACAGTTCCCTCATATATTGGAAGATTTTTGAGAAGAGGTAGACACTGTGGAACATCCCAGGTTTTGAATTTTCAGTATGCATCATAGAGGCCTAGGTGCCTTACCCTGTACTTCACTCACGGGTTGCAACGTTCTCTCTGTCCGTCCTTGTTCTATCTTCTTTCCTTCATTGTGAAGAAACTGTGAGAAGTGTCATTCCGCATGAAGGAATTTCCCTTAAACAGAACTTCCTATAGTCTAACGGATAGACGTCTGAGACTGGAAAACTATGTGGGCCTAATGTGGTTACCACAGAATCCGTCCCAAAAGCTTCCTTCTTTAAAAGACGTAACACTTCAGTGAATCCCTCCTAAAGCACACTTCCGTCTCAGTGTTGGAAGCGTTTTAGACCCAGAAACTAAGTGCGGATCACCATTGTTGGTGAACATCCAATATGTGTTTGGTAGGCTTAAGCGCCATAGCCTGTCCTCTACTCACAGTACCTAATGGGCCCCTCGTCCATCTGTGTTTTACCTTCATTCCTCCAAGGAGAAGCACTGTTATGAATGAGTACGCACCTGAAATAGCTTCCATGAGCAGATACTTTCCTACGCATCCCCTCTAAGGAGCCTGTAAGAGACACTTCATGATTGCTACCCAGACACATCCTAGAGTTTTCAACTGAGCTCAGATGCATCCCTGTCGTGAGAACTTACTGGAGCACAGTTCCCTCATATACTGGCAGTGTTTTGAGAAGAGGTAGACACTGTGGAACATCTCTGGTGTTGAACTTCCAGTATGCATCATAGAGGCCTAAGTGGTTTAGCCTTTACTTCACTCACGGTATGCAACGTTTTCTCTGTCCGTCCTTTTTCTATCTTCTTTCCTCCACTGGAAAGACACTGTGAGAAGTGACATTCCGCATGAAGGAGTTTCCCTTAAACAGAACTTGCTATAGTCTAACGGTTACACATCTGAGACTGGAAAGCTTTGTGCGCCTAATGCGGTTACCACAGAGTCAAACCCAAAAGCTTCGTTCTTTAACAGATGTAACACTGCAGTGAATCCATCCTAAAGCACACTTCCCTCTCAGTGGGATGGCATCTGACTGTCTTTTCTTCCAGGGAGATGTATCTGCGAGTTCCGGGTATGGCGCCTGGTGGCCAGCCCACATCTGCTCTAGGGACAGGTGGCCTTGGAGATGCTGTCCTCTTGGAGAAGAGTCACAGAACAGGCCTCGTTCTGCCCACACTCCATCCTGAGAGTGGAGTATGCGCGCCTGCCCTAACCGTCCCCTCGTGTCTTCCTAAAGCCAGGCTTCCGTCTCTACGCACAGGGAGCGGGTGATGCTTTTCTTGCCACCGTCCCGCTGTTCTTCCCAGGGCAACCTCTCCTGCTTTGCCACTGTTTCCCGACAACAAGGCCAAGGGCTCCTTCTCTTCTCCCGGGGAGGCGTTCTGCTCCTTCCCCAGACTTGCTCCTGGGGAGCACGGTGACAGCCGTGTCCCTATCCTTAAGGCCCTTACAAGATGTGCATCCACGCTGCTCTCGCAGGCAGTGGGGATGCTTGGCCAAGAGAATTCCGCTCTGTGTGGGTTTCTTCCACCATGCTGCGGAGACTAGCTCAGGCAAGCAGCAGCAGCATCCCACAAAGCGACTCAGATTTCCCAACGAATGCTGTGCTTTCCCAGAGGAGGGGACTGGGCAATGAGGCTTTCCCTGTATGGTGGTTTCTCCCACCTTGAGATTGGCCTAGGCAAGCAAGAGCAGCAGCCTGCAGAACCGACTCTAATTTCTAAGCAAACGGAGAGGGTGACACTTGTCTTGCTACCTACCCACTATTCTTGCCAATGCAGGCTCTCCTGTTTCATGACCTTTGTTAAGGCTGTTTCCAGAGGCGCAACCACGCTTCTCTCTCAGGTAGAAGGGATTCCTGGGCAAAGAGGATTTCGCCCCATGCGGTTTTATTACACCGTGCTTCGGAGACTTTCAGGCAAGCGGCATCCGCATCGCAAAGAAACGACTATGATTTCCCCAAGAATGCTGTGCTTTCCTGGAGGGGATGCCCAGGCAAAGAGGCTTTCGCTCTAGGCGGGATTCTCCCACCGTGCTGCCAATACTACGCTAAAGCAAGCAGCAACAGCAGCCCACAGAACCGACTCTTTTTTTCCCAGCGACTGCTATGACTTCGTAGAGGTTTTCAGCTTGGCCTGAACCGCACTTCGCTGCTGCTTCCTCTACAAGGCTTTGGGCGTTCACTCTGTCGCGTCAGGGAAGTAGATCTGCTGGAGAGCTGGTGCCTCTTGGGCCTTGCTTTCCCGGGCTCCATGGTCGCACCCAGGTTTCACCCTGCCAGGCTGAACTACGCAGACACAGCCACAACCCTGCAGCAGCGTGTGTGGCCTAGGATGACACTCAATGCCAACTGCCGTCTCCTGGCATAGTAAGGCTTGGCTTTTTGCTCTGGCTTTCAGGCGGACTCGGGGACTAAACCAGTGCCTTCCCCAATCGGAAAGGAGAGGCGACAGGATCCCTGCACAGCGCCCGTGCACTGGGATGGGGATCTGTGGGGCACTGCCCCACTTCTTCCCCGACACACCCCCTGCCACCCCCAACGCTGCCACATCTTGGAGGAAGATGGCATCTGACTGCCCTTTCTTCCAGGGAGCTTTATCTGCGAGTTCCGGGTATGGCGCCTGGTGGCAATCCCACGTCTGCCCTAGGGACAGGTGGCCTTGGAGATGCTGTCTCCTTGGGACAAGAGGCACAGAACAGGCCTGCCTTCTGCCCAACTCTTTCCTCAGAGTGGAGTATGCGCGCCTGCCCTAACCGTCCACTAATGTCTTCCTAAAGCCCGGCTTCCATCTCTACACACAGGGAGCGGGTGACGCTTGTCTTGCCACCGTACCGGTGTTCTTCCCAGGGCAGGCTCTCCTGCTTTGCGAATGTTTCCCGACAACAAGGCTAACGGCTCCTTCTCTACTCCCGGGGAGGCGTTCTGCTCCTTCCCCAGACTTGCTCATAGGGAGTATGGTGACAGCCGTACCCCTATCCTTAAGGCCCTTTTCCAGAGGTGCATCCACGCTTCTCTCGTAGGCAGTGGGGATGCTAGAGCCCAGAGAATTTCGATCCATGCGGGTTTATTCCACCGTGCTGCGGTGACTAGCTCAGGCAATCAGCAGCATCATCCCACAAAGTGACTCAGATTTCCCAAGGAATGCTGTGCTTTCCCAGAGGAGGAGCCTGGGCAAATAAGCTTTTGGTGTATGGTGGTTTCTCCCACCTTGAGAATTGGCCTAGGCAAGCAGGAGCAGCAGCCCGCAGAACAGACTCTAATTTCTGAGCAAACGGAGAGGGTGACACTTGTCTTGCCACCTGCCCGCTATTCTTGCCAATGCAGGCTCTCCTGTTTCATGACCTTTCGTTAAGACAGGTTCCACAGGCGCAACCAGGCTTCCCTCTCAAGTACAGGGGATGCCCTGGCAAAGAGGATTTCGCCCCATGCGGTTTTATTACACCGTGCTTCGGAGACTATGTTCAGGCAAGCGGCATCCGCATCGCACAGAACCGAATCTGATTTCCCAAAGAATGCTGTGCTTACCTCAAGGGGATGCCCAGGCAAAGAGGATTTCGCTCTATGTGGGAGTCTACCACCGTGCTGCCAATACAAGGCTAAAGCAAGAAGCAACAGCAGCCCACAGAACCGACTCTTTTGTGAGAAGTGACATTCCGCATGAAGGAGTTTCCCTTAAACAGAACTTGCTATAGTCCAACGGATAGATTTCGGAGACTGGAAAGCTATGTGCGCCTATTGCGGTTACCACAGAGTCTATCCCAAAAGCTTCCTTCTTTAACAGACGTTACACTGCAGTGAATCCCTCCTAAAGCACAATTCCCTCTCAGTGTTGGAAGCGTTTTAGACGCAGAAACTACGTGCGGATCACCACTAGTGGTGAAAATCCAATATGTGATTGGCAGGCTTAAGCGCCATAGCCTGCCCTGTACTCACATTACCTAAATGCCCCTAGTCCGTCCGTGTTCTACCATCATTCCTCCAAGGAGAAACAATGTTATGAATGAGACACACCTGAAGTAGGTTCCCTGAGCAGATACCTTCCTTCGCATCACCTCTAAGGGGCCTGTATGAGACACTTCATGGTTGCTACCCAGACACGTCCTACAGTTTCCAACTGAGCACTGATGCATCCCTGTCGTGAGAACTTACTGTAGCACAGTTCCATCATAGATTGGAAGTGTTTTGAGTAGAGGTAGACACTGTGGAACTTCCCGGGTTTTGATCTTCCCGTATGCATCATAGAGGCATAAGTGCCTTACCCTGTACTTCACTCACGGTTTGCAACGTTCCTTCTGTCCGTCCTTGTTCTATCTTCTTTCCTCCACTGGAAAGACACTGTGAGAAGAGACACTCCGGACATTCATTTGGGGAGGAGTCAAGATGGCGGAGAACTGCAGGCTGAGACTACCTCAGCTAGCAGGAAATCAGCTAGAGAGCTTATCTAAAGTTAGGAAACACGTGCAAATCCATCGGCAGATCGAAGAGAAGAAGAACAGCAATTCTAGAAACAGAAAAACAACCCCTTTCTGAAAGGTAGGACTGGCGGAGAAGTGAATCCAAAGCGACGGGAAGATAGACCCCGGGGGGAGGGGCCGGCTCCCACCAAGCAGCGGAGCAATGGAGCACAAAATCAGGACTTTTAAAAGTCTGTTCCGCTGAGGGACATCGCTCCGGAGGCTAAACCAGGGCGAAGCCCATGCGGGGTCGTCGTGACGACAGGTCCCGCGGGGTCACAGAAGGATCGAGGGTGTCTGAGTGTCGCAGAGCTTGCGGATTTGGAACGGGACAGCCGGCTGCAGAAACAGAGCCGACAGTAAGCTCGCAGCTCGGAGTTGCCTTGAACCGGTCGCAAGCTCGGTGAGCTCTGAGCGCGGCCGGAGTTAGGTAGATGCGAGTTACTAGGAGCTGTTTGCTGAGGGCGCACTGGGGAGCAGGGCCCCGGGCTCGCGGCTCCTCCGGGCCAGAGACCAGGAGGCTGCCATTTGTATTCCCGTCCTCCGGAACTCTACAGAAAGCGCTCAGGGAACAAAAGCTCCTGAAAGCAAAGCAGAGCAGATCACTCAGCCCGGCCCCTGGTAAGGGCGGTGTAACACCGCCTGGGGCAAAGACACTTGAGAATCACTACAACAGGCCCCTCCCCCAGAAGATCAACAAGAAATCCAGGCAAGACCAAGTTCACCTACCAAGGAGTGCAGTTTCAATACCAAGGAGAGAGCAGCAGAATTCCAGAGGAGGAGAAAACAAACCACGGAACTCATGGCTTTCTGCCTGTGATTTTTTAGTCTTGCAGTTAATTTAATTTTTTTCTTTTTCATTTTTTTTCTCTTCTTCTGCTAAAATTTTTTATAACTTTTACCCTTTTCTTTTTTAACGTTTTTTAACTAGATTATCTAATATATATATTTTCCTTTTTTATAGTTTTATTTATTCATTTTCTTTTTTTTAATTCTTTTTTTTCTTTCTTTATTTTTGAACCTCTTTTATCCCCAAATCAGAAGAGATCTTAATCTCTTCAATATTTTTTTTTCTTAATTCATTTTAAATTCTTGATTGAATTTTTAATTCAATCTCCTTTTTTTAAATTATTTTTTCTTTTTTTCTTTCTTTCTTTTTGAACCTCTTTTTATCCCCAAATCAGAAGAGATCCCAATCAGAAGAGATTGGGAGATCCCAATCAAAGGAGATCCCAATCAGAGGAGATCCCTCACCCAATTGTGAGGGGGGAGAAATCCCCCCTCACGATTTGGGATCTCTTCTGATTTGGTTAAAGCATATTTTCCTGGGATTGTTGCCACCCTTTTAGTATTTTACTTGCTCCTTCATATACTCTTAGCTGGACAAAATGGAAAGGCGGAAAAAATTCACAACAAAAAAAAGAACAAGAGGCAGTACCGAAGGCTAGGGACCTAATCAATACAGACATTGGTAATATGTCATATCTAGAGTTCAAAATGACAATTCTAAAGGTTATAGCCGGGCTTGAAAAAGGCATGGAAGATATTAGAGAAACCCTCTCCAGAGATATAAAAGCCCTTTCTGGAGAAATAAAAGAACTAAAATCTAACCAAGTTGAAATCAAAAAAGCTATTAATGAAGTTCAATCAAAAATGGAGGCTTTCATTGCTCGGATAAATGAGGCAGAAGAAAGAATTCGCGATATCGAAGACCAAATGACAGAGAATAAAGAAGCTGAAGAAAAGAGGGACAAACAGCTACTGGACCATGAGGGGAGAATTCGAGAGATAAGTGACACCATAAGACGAAACAACATTAGAATAATTGGGATTCCAGAAGAAGAAAGAGAGAGGGGAGCAGAAGGTATACTGGAGAGAATTATTGGGGAGAATTTCCCCAATATGGCAAAGGGAACGAACATCAAAATTCAGGAGGTTCAGAGAACGCCCCTCAAAATCAATAAGAATAGGCCCACACCCCGTCACCTAATAGTAAACTTTACAAGCCTTAGTGACAAAGAGAAAATCCTGAAAGCAGCCCAGGAAAAGAAGTCTGTAACATACAATGGTAAAAGTATTAGATTGGCAGCTGACTTATCCACAGAGACCTGGCAGGCCAGAAAGAGCTGGCATGATATTTTCAGAGCACTAATCGTGAAAAACATGCAGCCAAGAATACCCAGCTAGGCTGTCATTGAAAATAGAAGGAGAGATTAAAAGCTTCCAGGACAAACAAAAACTGAAAGAATTTGCAAACACCAAACCAGCTCTACAGGAAATACTGAAAGGGGTCCTCTAAGCAAAGAGAGAGCCTACAAGTGGTAGATCAGAAAGGAACAGAGACAATATACAGTAACAATCACCTTACAGGCAATACAATGGCACTAAAATCATATCTCTCAATAGTTACCCTGAATGTTAATGGGCTAAATGCCCCAATCAAAAGACACAGGGTATCAGAATGGATAAAAAAAACAAAACCCATCTATATGTTGCCTCCAAGAAACTCATTTTAAACCCGAAGACACCTCCAGACTTAAAGTGAGGGGGTGGAAAAGAATTTACCATGCTAATGGACATCAGAAAAAAGCAGGAGTGGCAATCCTTATATCAGATCAATTAGATTTTAAGCCAAAGACTATAATAAGAGATGAGGAAGGACACTATATCATACTCAAAGGGTCTGTCCAACAAGAAGATCTAACAATTTTAAATATCTATGCCCCCAACGTGGGCATAGCCAACTATATAAACCAATTAATAACAAAATCAAAGAAACACATCAACAATAATACAATAGTAGTGGGGGACTTTAACACTCCCCTCACTGAAATGGACAGAATATCCAAGCAAAAGATCAACAGGGAAATAAAGGCCTTAAATGATACACTGGATGAGATGGACATCACAGATATATTCAGAACATTTCATCCCAAAGCAACAGAATACACATTCTTCTCTAGTGCACATGGAACATTCTCCAGAATAGATCACATCCTCGGTCCTAAATCAGGACTCAACCAGTATCAAAAGATTGGGATCATTCCCTGCATATTCTCAGACCACAATGCTCTGAAGCTAGAACTCAACCACAAGAGGAAGTTTGGAAAGAACCCAAATACATGGAAACTAAACAGCATCCTTCTAAAGAATGAATGGGTCAACCGGGAAATTAAAGAAGAATTGAAAAAAATCATGGAAACAAATGATAATGAAAATACAACGGTTCAAAATCTGTGGGACACAACAAAGGCAGCCTGAGAGGAAAATATATAGCGGTACAAGCTTTTCTCAAGAAACAAGAAAGGTCTCAGGTACACAACCTAACCCTACACCTAAAGGAGCTGGAGAAAGAACAAGAAAGAAACCCTAAGCCCAGCAGAAGAGAAATCATAAAGATCAGAGCAGAAATCAATGAAATAGAAAACAAAAAAACAATAGAACAAATCAACCAAACTAGGAGCTGGTTCTTTGAAAGAATTAATAAAATTGATAAACCCTTGGCCAGACTTATCAAAAAGAAAAGAGAAAGGTCCCAAATAAATAAAATCATGAATGAAAGAGGAGAGATCACAACTAACACCAAAGAAATACAAACTATTATAAGAACATACTATGAGCAACTCTACGCCAACAAATTTGACAATCTGGAAGAAATGGATGCATTCCTAGAAACATATAAACTACCAAAATTGAACCAGGAAGAAATAGAAAGCCTGAACAGACCCACAACCAGTAAGGAGATTGAAACAGTCATTAAAAATCTCCAAACAAACAAAAGCCCAGGGCCAGATGGCTTCCCGGGGGAATTCTACCAAACATTTAAAGAAGAACTAATTCCTATTCTCCTGAAACTGTTCCAAAAAATAGAAATGGAAGGAAAACTCCCAAACTCAATTTATGAGGCCAGCATCACCTTGATCCCAAAACCAGACAAGGATCCCATCAAAAAAGAGAGCTATAGACCAATATCCTTGATGAACACAGATGCAAAAATTCTCACCAAAATACTAGCCAATAGGATTCAACAGTACATTAAAAGGATTATTCACCACGACCAAGTGGGATTTATCCCAGGGCTGCAAGGTTGGTTCAACATCCGCAAATCAGTCAATGTGATACAACACATCAATAAAAGAAAGAACAAGAACCATATGATACTCTCAATAGATGCTGAAAAAGCATTTGACAAAGTACAGCATCCCTTCCTGATCAAAACTCTTCACAGTGTAGGGATAGATGGCACATACTTCAATATCATCAAAGCCATCTATGAAAAACCCACTGCAAATATAATTCTCAATGGAGAAAAACTGAAAGCTTTTCCACTAAGATTAGGAACACGGCAGGGATGTCCATTATCACCACTGCTACTCAACATAGTACTAGAAGTCCTAGCCTCAGCAATCAGACAACAAAAGGAAATTAAAGGCATCCAAATCGGCAAAGAAGTAGTCAAATTATCACTCTTCGCAGATGATATGATACTCTATGTGGAAAACCCAAAAGACTCCACTCCAAAACTGCTAGAACTTATACAGGAATTCAGTAAAGTGTCAGGATATAAGATCAATGCACAGAAATCAGTTGCATTTCTCTACACCAACAACAAGACAGAAGAAAGAGAAATTAAGGAGTCAATCCCATTTACAATTGCACCCCAAACCATAAGATACCTAGGAATAAACCTAACCAAAGAGGCTAATAATCTATACTCAGAAAACTATAAAGTACTCATGAAAGAAATTGAGGAAGACACAAAGAAATGGAAAAAAATGTTCCATGCTCCTGGATTGGAAGAATAAATATTGTGAAAATGTCTATGCTACCTAAAGCAATCTACACATTGAATGCAATTCCTATCAAAGTACCATACATCTTTTTCAAAGAAATGGAACAAATAATTTTAAAATTTATATGGAACCAGAAAAGACCTCGAATAGCCAAAGGGATATTGAAAAACAAAGCCAAAGTTGGTGTCATCACAATTCCGGACTTCAAGCTTTATTACAAAGCTGTCTTCAAGACAGCATGGTACTGGCACAAAAACAGACACATAGACCAATGGAACAGAATAGAGAGCCAAGAAATAGACCCTCAACTCTATGGTCAACTAATCTTCGACAAAGCAGGAAAGAATGTCCAATGGAAAAAAGACAGCCTCTTCAATAAATGGTGTTGGGAAAATTGGACAGTCACGTGCAGAAAAATGTAATTGGATCATTTCCTTACACCACACATAAAAAACAGATTCAAACTGGATTAAGGACCTCAATGTGAGAAAGGAATCCATCAAAATCCTTGAGGAGAACACAGGCAGGAACCTCTTCAACCTCAGCTGTAGCAACATCTTCCTAGGAACATCGCCAAAGGCAAGGGAAGCAAAGGCAAAAATGTACTTTTGGGATTTCATCAAAATCAAAAGCTTTTGCAGAGCAAAGGAAACAGTTAACAAAACCAAAAGACAACTGACAGAATGGGAGAAGATATTTGCAAACAACATATCAGATAAAGATCTAGTGTCCAAAATCTATAAAGAACTTAACAAACTCAACACCCAAAGAACAAATAATCCAATCAAGAAAAGGGCAGAGGACATGAACAGACGTTTCTGCAAAGAAGACATCCAGATGGCCAACAGACACATGAAAAAGTGCTCCATATCACTCGGCATCAGGGAAATACAAATCAAAACCACAATGAGATATCACCTCACACCAGTCAGAATGGCTAAAATCAACAAGTCAGGAAATGACAGATGCTGGCGAGGATGCGGAGAAAGGGGAACCCTCCTACACTGTTGGTGGGAATGCAAGCTGGTGCAACCACTCTGGAAAACAACATGGAGGTTCCTCAAAATGTTGAAAATAGAACTGCCCTATGACCCAGAAATTGCACTACTGGGAATTAACTCTAAAGATACAAATGTAGTGATCCAAAGGGGCACGTGCACCCGAATGCTTATAGCAGCAAAGTCCACAATAGCCAAACTATGGAAAGAACCTAGATGTCCATGAACAGATGAATGGATCAAGAAGATGTGGTATATATACACAATGGAATACTATGCAGCCATCAAAAGAAACGAAATCTTGCCATTTGCGACAACATGGATGGAACTAGAGCGTATCATGCTTAGCGAAATAAGTCAAGCAGAAAAAGACAAATACCATATGATCTCCCTGATATGAGGAAGTGGTGATGAAACATGGGGGCTTAAGTGGGTAGGAGAAGAATCCATGAAACAAGATGGAATAGGGAGGGAGACAAACCATAAGTGACTCTTAATCTCACGAAACAAACTGTGGGATGCGGGGGGGAAGTGGGTTGGGAGAAGGGGGTTAGGGTTATGGACATTGGGGAGGGTATGTGCTTTTGGGTAAATTGGAAGGGGAGATGAACCATGAGAGACTATGGACTCTGAAAAACAATCTGAGGGGTTTGCAGTGGCGGGGGGGTGGGAGGTTGTGGTACCAGGTGGTGGGTATTACAGAGGGCACAGCTTGCATGGAGCACTGGGTGTGGTGAAAAAATAATGAATACTGTTTTTCTGAAAATAAATAAATTGGAAAAAAATACATTCATTTGTGAATATGCGGATTAGCCACAATAAATGCTCCATTCAGAAAGTGACAAAAAAAATAAAGAAGTGACCTTCCGCATGAAGGAGTTTCCGGTAAACAGAACTTGCTACTGTCCAAGGTTAGAAGTGTGTGACTGGAAAGCTAAGTACGCCTATTGCGGATACCACAGAGTCAGTCCCAAAAGATTCCTTCTTTAACAGAAGTAACACTGCAGTGAATCCCACCTAAAGCACACTTCCCTCTCAGTGTTGGAAGCGTTTTCGACGCAGAAACTAAGTGCGGGTCACCACTGGTGGTGAACATCCAATATGTGTTTGGCAGGCTTAAGCACCATAGCCTGCCCTTTACCCACAGTACCTAATGTGCCCCTAGTGCATCCCTGTTCTATCTTCATTCCTCAAAGCAGAAGAACTGTTATGAATGAGTACGCACCTGAAGTAGCTTCCCTGAGTAGATACCTTCCTATGCATCCCCTCTAAGGGGCCTGATGAGAAACGTCATGATTGCTACCCAGACACGTCCTACAGTTTCCAACTGAGCACAGATGCATTCCTGTCGTGAGAACTTACTGTAGCACAGTTCCCTCATATATTGGAAGTGTTTTGGAAGAGGTAGACACTATGGAAACTCCCCGTTGTTGAACATCCAGATTGCATCATAGAGGCCTAAGTGCCTTACCCTTTACTTCACTCAAGTGTTACAATGTTCTCTCTGTCATTCCTTGTTCTATCTTCTTTCCTCCACTGGAAAGACACTGTGAGAAGTGACATTCCGCATGAAGGAGTTTCTCATAAAAAGAACTTGCTATAGTCCAACGGATAGATATCTGAGACTGGAAAGCTATGTGCGACTATTGCGGTTACCACAGAGTCAGTCCCAAAAGCTTCCTTCTTTACTAGACGTCACACTGCATTGAATCCCTCCTAAAGCACACTTCCCTCTCAGTGTAGGAAGCATTTTCGATGCAGAAACTGTGCGGATCAACTCTGGTGGTGAATATCCAATATGTGTTTGGCAGGCATAAGCTCCATAGCGTGCCCTTTACTCACAGTACCTAATGTGCCCGTAGTCCTTCCCTGTTCTATCTTCATCCTCAAAGGAGAATCACTGTTATGAATGAGTACGCACCTGAAGTAGGTTCCCTGAGTTGATACCTTCCTCCGCATCCCCTCTAAGGGGCCTGTATCAGACATTTCATGGTTGCTACCCAGACACGTCCTACATTTTCCAACTGAGCACAGACGCAACTCTGTCGTGAGAACTTACTGTAGCACAGTTCCCTCATATATTTGAAGTGTTTTGAGAAGAGCTAGACACTGTGGAACATCTCCGGTGTTGCACTTCCAGTATGCATCATAGAGGCCTAAGTGGCTTACCCTGTATATCACTCACTGTTTGCAACATTCTCTCTGCTCCGTCCTTGTTCTATCTTCCTTCCTCCACTGGAAAGACACTGTGAGAAGTGACATTCCGCATGAAGGAGTTTCCCTTAAACAGAACTAGCTATAGTCCAACGGATAGATGTCTAAGACTGGAAAGCTATTTGCCCCCCTTGCAATTACCACAGAGAGAGTCCCAAAAGCTTCCTTATTTAACAAACGTAACACTGAAGTGAATCCTGACAAAAGCACACTTCCCTCTAAGTGTAGGACGCGTTTGAGACGCAGAGACTAAGTGCGGATCAACACTGGTGGTGAACGTCCAATATGTGTTTGGCAGGCTTAAGAGCCATAGGGAGCCCTTTACTCACAGTACCTAATGTGCCCGTAGTCTTTCCATGTTCTATCTTCATCCTCAAGGGAGAAACACTGTTATGAATGAGGACGCACCTGAAGTAGTTTCCCTGAGCAGATACCTTCCTCCGCATCCCCTCTAAGGGGCCTGTATCATTCACTTCATGGTTGCTACCGAGACACGTCCTGCACTTTCCAACTGAGCACAGACACATCTCTGTCATGAGAACATACTGTAGCACAGTTCCCTCATATACTCGAAGTGTTTTGAGAAGAGGTAGACACTGTGGAACATCTTCGGTGTTGAACTTCCAGTGTGCATCATAGAAGCCTAAGTGGCTTACCCTGTACTTCACTCACGGTTTGCATCGTTCTCTCTGTCCTTCCTTGTTCTATCTTCTTTCCTCCACTGGAAAGACACTGTGAGAAGTGACATTCCTCATGAAGGAGTTAACCTTTAACAGAACTTCCTATAGTCTAACGGTTACACATCTGAGACTGGAAAGCTATGTGCGCCTAATGCGGTTACCACAGAGTCAGTCCCAAAAGCTTCCTTCTTTAACAGACGTAACACTGCAGTGAATCCCTCCTAAAGCACACTTCCCTCTCAGTGTTGGAAGCTTTTTCGACGCAGAAACTAAGTGCGGGTCAACACTGGTGGTGAACATCCAATATGTGTTTGGCAGGCTTAAGCGACCTAGCCTGCCCTTTACTCACAGTACCTAATGTGCCCGTAGCCCTTCCCTGTTCTATCTTCATCCTCAAAGGAGAAACACTGCTATGAATGAAGACGCACCTGAAGTAGCTTCCCTGAGCAGATACCTTCCTACGCATCCTCTCTTAGGGGCCTGTATGAAACACTTCATGTTGGCTACCCAGACACATCCTAGAGTTTCCAACTGAGCACAGACTCATCCCTGTCATAAGAACTTAGTGTAGCACAGTTCCCTCATATATTGGAAGATTTTTGAGAAGAGGTAGACACTGTGGAACATCCCAGGTTTTGAATTTTCAGTATGCATCATAGAGGCCTAGGTGCCTTACCCTGTACTTCACTCACGGGTTGCAACGTTCTCTCTGTCCGTCCTTGTTCTATCTTCTTTCCTTCATTGTGAAGAAACTGTGAGAAGTGTCATTCCGCATGAAGGAATTTCCCTTAAACAGAACTTCCTATAGTCTAACGGATAGACGTCTGAGACTGGAAAACTATGTGGGCCTAATGTGGTTACCACAGAATCCGTCCCAAAAGCTTCCTTCTTTAAAAGACGTAACACTTCAGTGAATCCCTCCTAAAGCACACTTCCGTCTCAGTGTTGGAAGCGTTTTAGACCCAGAAACTAAGTGCGGATCACCATTGTTGGTGAACATCCAATATGTGTTTGGTAGGCTTAAGCGCCATAGCCTGTCCTCTACTCACAGTACCTAATGGGCCCCTCGTCCATCTGTGTTTTACCTTCATTCCTCCAAGGAGAAGCACTGTTATGAATGAGTACGCACCTGAAATAGCTTCCATGAGCAGATACTTTCCTACGCATCCCCTCTAAGGAGCCTGTAAGAGACACTTCATGATTGCTACCCAGACACATCCTAGAGTTTTCAACTGAGCTCAGATGCATCCCTGTCGTGAGAACTTACTGGAGCACAGTTCCCTCATATACTGGCAGTGTTTTGAGAAGAGGTAGACACTGTGGAACATCTCTGGTGTTGAACTTCCAGTATGCATCATAGAGGCCTAAGTGGTTTAGCCTTTACTTCACTCACGGTATGCAACGTTTTCTCTGTCCGTCCTTTTTCTATCTTCTTTCCTCCACTGGAAAGACACTGTGAGAAGTGACATTCCGCATGAAGGAGTTTCCCTTAAACAGAACTTGCTATAGTCTAACGGTTACACATCTGAGACTGGAAAGCTTTGTGCGCCTAATGCGGTTACCACAGAGTCAAACCCAAAAGCTTCGTTCTTTAACAGATGTAACACTGCAGTGAATCCATCCTAAAGCACACTTCCCTCTCAGTGGGATGGCATCTGACTGTCTTTTCTTCCAGGGAGATGTATCTGCGAGTTCCGGGTATGGCGCCTGGTGGCCAGCCCACATCTGCTCTAGGGAC
Source organism: Neogale vison (assembly GCF_020171115.1). Taxonomy (NCBI): domain Eukaryota; kingdom Metazoa; phylum Chordata; class Mammalia; order Carnivora; family Mustelidae; genus Neogale; species Neogale vison. Next base: position 153,551,996 of record NC_058091.1, read on the forward strand.
AGGTGGCCTTGGAGATGCTGTCCTCTTGGAGAAGAGTCACAGAACAGGCCTCGTTCTGCCCACACTCCATCCTGAGAGTGGAGTATGCGCGCCTGCCCTAACCGTCCCCTCGTGTCTTCCTAAAGCCAGGCTTCCGTCTCTACGCACAGGGAGCGGGTGATGCTTTTCTTGCCACCGTCCCGCTGTTCTTCCCAGGGCAACCTCTCCTGCTTTGCCACTGTTTCCCGACAACAAGGCCAAGGGCTCCTTCTCTTCTCCCGGGGAGGCGTTCTGCTCCTTCCCCAGACTTGCTCCTGGGGAGCACGGTGACAGCCGTGTCCCTATCCTTAAGGCCCTTACAAGATGTGCATCCACGCTGCTCTCGCAGGCAGTGGGGATGCTTGGCCAAGAGAATTCCGCTCTGTGTGGGTTTCTTCCACCATGCTGCGGAGACTAGCTCAGGCAAGCAGCAGCAGCATCCCACAAAGCGACTCAGATTTCCCAACGAATGCTGTGCTTTCCCAGAGGAGGGGACTGGGCAATGAGGCTTTCCCTGTATGGTGGTTTCTCCCACCTTGAGATTGGCCTAGGCAAGCAAGAGCAGCAGCCTGCAGAACCGACTCTAATTTCTAAGCAAACGGAGAGGGTGACACTTGTCTTGCTACCTACCCACTATTCTTGCCAATGCAGGCTCTCCTGTTTCATGACCTTTGTTAAGGCTGTTTCCAGAGGCGCAACCACGCTTCTCTCTCAGGTAGAAGGGATTCCTGGGCAAAGAGGATTTCGCCCCATGCGGTTTTATTACACCGTGCTTCGGAGACTTTCAGGCAAGCGGCATCCGCATCGCAAAGAAACGACTATGATTTCCCCAAGAATGCTGTGCTTTCCTGGAGGGGATGCCCAGGCAAAGAGGCTTTCGCTCTAGGCGGGATTCTCCCACCGTGCTGCCAATACTACGCTAAAGCAAGCAGCAACAGCAGCCCACAGAACCGACTCTTTTTTTCCCAGCGACTGCTATGACTTCGTAGAGGTTTTCAGCTTGGCCTGAACCGCACTTCGCTGCTGCTTCCTCTACAAGGCTTTGGGCGTTCACTCTGTCGCGTCAGGGAAGTAGATCTGCTGGAGAGCTGGTGCCTCTTGGGCCTTGCTTTCCCGGGCTCCATGGTCGCACCCAGGTTTCACCCTGCCAGGCTGAACTACGCAGACACAGCCACAACCCTGCAGCAGCGTGTGTGGCCTAGGATGACACTCAATGCCAACTGCCGTCTCCTGGCATAGTAAGGCTTGGCTTTTTGCTCTGGCTTTCAGGCGGACTCGGGGACTAAACCAGTGCCTTCCCCAATCGGAAAGGAGAGGCGACAGGATCCCTGCACAGCGCCCGTGCACTGGGATGGGGATCTGTGGGGCACTGCCCCACTTCTTCCCCGACACACCCCCTGCCACCCCCAACGCTGCCACATCTTGGAGGAAGATGGCATCTGACTGCCCTTTCTTCCAGGGAGCTTTATCTGCGAGTTCCGGGTATGGCGCCTGGTGGCAATCCCACGTCTGCCCTAGGGACAGGTGGCCTTGGAGATGCTGTCTCCTTGGGACAAGAGGCACAGAACAGGCCTGCCTTCTGCCCAACTCTTTCCTCAGAGTGGAGTATGCGCGCCTGCCCTAACCGTCCACTAATGTCTTCCTAAAGCCCGGCTTCCATCTCTACACACAGGGAGCGGGTGACGCTTGTCTTGCCACCGTACCGGTGTTCTTCCCAGGGCAGGCTCTCCTGCTTTGCGAATGTTTCCCGACAACAAGGCTAACGGCTCCTTCTCTACTCCCGGGGAGGCGTTCTGCTCCTTCCCCAGACTTGCTCATAGGGAGTATGGTGACAGCCGTACCCCTATCCTTAAGGCCCTTTTCCAGAGGTGCATCCACGCTTCTCTCGTAGGCAGTGGGGATGCTAGAGCCCAGAGAATTTCGATCCATGCGGGTTTATTCCACCGTGCTGCGGTGACTAGCTCAGGCAATCAGCAGCATCATCCCACAAAGTGACTCAGATTTCCCAAGGAATGCTGTGCTTTCCCAGAGGAGGAGCCTGGGCAAATAAGCTTTTGGTGTATGGTGGTTTCTCCCACCTTGAGAATTGGCCTAGGCAAGCAGGAGCAGCAGCCCGCAGAACAGACTCTAATTTCTGAGCAAACGGAGAGGGTGACACTTGTCTTGCCACCTGCCCGCTATTCTTGCCAATGCAGGCTCTCCTGTTTCATGACCTTTCGTTAAGACAGGTTCCACAGGCGCAACCAGGCTTCCCTCTCAAGTACAGGGGATGCCCTGGCAAAGAGGATTTCGCCCCATGCGGTTTTATTACACCGTGCTTCGGAGACTATGTTCAGGCAAGCGGCATCCGCATCGCACAGAACCGAATCTGATTTCCCAAAGAATGCTGTGCTTACCTCAAGGGGATGCCCAGGCAAAGAGGATTTCGCTCTATGTGGGAGTCTACCACCGTGCTGCCAATACAAGGCTAAAGCAAGAAGCAACAGCAGCCCACAGAACCGACTCTTTTGTGAGAAGTGACATTCCGCATGAAGGAGTTTCCCTTAAACAGAACTTGCTATAGTCCAACGGATAGATTTCGGAGACTGGAAAGCTATGTGCGCCTATTGCGGTTACCACAGAGTCTATCCCAAAAGCTTCCTTCTTTAACAGACGTTACACTGCAGTGAATCCCTCCTAAAGCACAATTCCCTCTCAGTGTTGGAAGCGTTTTAGACGCAGAAACTACGTGCGGATCACCACTAGTGGTGAAAATCCAATATGTGATTGGCAGGCTTAAGCGCCATAGCCTGCCCTGTACTCACATTACCTAAATGCCCCTAGTCCGTCCGTGTTCTACCATCATTCCTCCAAGGAGAAACAATGTTATGAATGAGACACACCTGAAGTAGGTTCCCTGAGCAGATACCTTCCTTCGCATCACCTCTAAGGGGCCTGTATGAGACACTTCATGGTTGCTACCCAGACACGTCCTACAGTTTCCAACTGAGCACTGATGCATCCCTGTCGTGAGAACTTACTGTAGCACAGTTCCATCATAGATTGGAAGTGTTTTGAGTAGAGGTAGACACTGTGGAACTTCCCGGGTTTTGATCTTCCCGTATGCATCATAGAGGCATAAGTGCCTTACCCTGTACTTCACTCACGGTTTGCAACGTTCCTTCTGTCCGTCCTTGTTCTATCTTCTTTCCTCCACTGGAAAGACACTGTGAGAAGAGACACTCCGGACATTCATTTGGGGAGGAGTCAAGATGGCGGAGAACTGCAGGCTGAGACTACCTCAGCTAGCAGGAAATCAGCTAGAGAGCTTATCTAAAGTTAGGAAACACGTGCAAATCCATCGGCAGATCGAAGAGAAGAAGAACAGCAATTCTAGAAACAGAAAAACAACCCCTTTCTGAAAGGTAGGACTGGCGGAGAAGTGAATCCAAAGCGACGGGAAGATAGACCCCGGGGGGAGGGGCCGGCTCCCACCAAGCAGCGGAGCAATGGAGCACAAAATCAGGACTTTTAAAAGTCTGTTCCGCTGAGGGACATCGCTCCGGAGGCTAAACCAGGGCGAAGCCCATGCGGGGTCGTCGTGACGACAGGTCCCGCGGGGTCACAGAAGGATCGAGGGTGTCTGAGTGTCGCAGAGCTTGCGGATTTGGAACGGGACAGCCGGCTGCAGAAACAGAGCCGACAGTAAGCTCGCAGCTCGGAGTTGCCTTGAACCGGTCGCAAGCTCGGTGAGCTCTGAGCGCGGCCGGAGTTAGGTAGATGCGAGTTACTAGGAGCTGTTTGCTGAGGGCGCACTGGGGAGCAGGGCCCCGGGCTCGCGGCTCCTCCGGGCCAGAGACCAGGAGGCTGCCATTTGTATTCCCGTCCTCCGGAACTCTACAGAAAGCGCTCAGGGAACAAAAGCTCCTGAAAGCAAAGCAGAGCAGATCACTCAGCCCGGCCCCTGGTAAGGGCGGTGTAACACCGCCTGGGGCAAAGACACTTGAGAATCACTACAACAGGCCCCTCCCCCAGAAGATCAACAAGAAATCCAGGCAAGACCAAGTTCACCTACCAAGGAGTGCAGTTTCAATACCAAGGAGAGAGCAGCAGAATTCCAGAGGAGGAGAAAACAAACCACGGAACTCATGGCTTTCTGCCTGTGATTTTTTAGTCTTGCAGTTAATTTAATTTTTTTCTTTTTCATTTTTTTTCTCTTCTTCTGCTAAAATTTTTTATAACTTTTACCCTTTTCTTTTTTAACGTTTTTTAACTAGATTATCTAATATATATATTTTCCTTTTTTATAGTTTTATTTATTCATTTTCTTTTTTTTAATTCTTTTTTTTCTTTCTTTATTTTTGAACCTCTTTTATCCCCAAATCAGAAGAGATCTTAATCTCTTCAATATTTTTTTTTCTTAATTCATTTTAAATTCTTGATTGAATTTTTAATTCAATCTCCTTTTTTTAAATTATTTTTTCTTTTTTTCTTTCTTTCTTTTTGAACCTCTTTTTATCCCCAAATCAGAAGAGATCCCAATCAGAAGAGATTGGGAGATCCCAATCAAAGGAGATCCCAATCAGAGGAGATCCCTCACCCAATTGTGAGGGGGGAGAAATCCCCCCTCACGATTTGGGATCTCTTCTGATTTGGTTAAAGCATATTTTCCTGGGATTGTTGCCACCCTTTTAGTATTTTACTTGCTCCTTCATATACTCTTAGCTGGACAAAATGGAAAGGCGGAAAAAATTCACAACAAAAAAAAGAACAAGAGGCAGTACCGAAGGCTAGGGACCTAATCAATACAGACATTGGTAATATGTCATATCTAGAGTTCAAAATGACAATTCTAAAGGTTATAGCCGGGCTTGAAAAAGGCATGGAAGATATTAGAGAAACCCTCTCCAGAGATATAAAAGCCCTTTCTGGAGAAATAAAAGAACTAAAATCTAACCAAGTTGAAATCAAAAAAGCTATTAATGAAGTTCAATCAAAAATGGAGGCTTTCATTGCTCGGATAAATGAGGCAGAAGAAAGAATTCGCGATATCGAAGACCAAATGACAGAGAATAAAGAAGCTGAAGAAAAGAGGGACAAACAGCTACTGGACCATGAGGGGAGAATTCGAGAGATAAGTGACACCATAAGACGAAACAACATTAGAATAATTGGGATTCCAGAAGAAGAAAGAGAGAGGGGAGCAGAAGGTATACTGGAGAGAATTATTGGGGAGAATTTCCCCAATATGGCAAAGGGAACGAACATCAAAATTCAGGAGGTTCAGAGAACGCCCCTCAAAATCAATAAGAATAGGCCCACACCCCGTCACCTAATAGTAAACTTTACAAGCCTTAGTGACAAAGAGAAAATCCTGAAAGCAGCCCAGGAAAAGAAGTCTGTAACATACAATGGTAAAAGTATTAGATTGGCAGCTGACTTATCCACAGAGACCTGGCAGGCCAGAAAGAGCTGGCATGATATTTTCAGAGCACTAATCGTGAAAAACATGCAGCCAAGAATACCCAGCTAGGCTGTCATTGAAAATAGAAGGAGAGATTAAAAGCTTCCAGGACAAACAAAAACTGAAAGAATTTGCAAACACCAAACCAGCTCTACAGGAAATACTGAAAGGGGTCCTCTAAGCAAAGAGAGAGCCTACAAGTGGTAGATCAGAAAGGAACAGAGACAATATACAGTAACAATCACCTTACAGGCAATACAATGGCACTAAAATCATATCTCTCAATAGTTACCCTGAATGTTAATGGGCTAAATGCCCCAATCAAAAGACACAGGGTATCAGAATGGATAAAAAAAACAAAACCCATCTATATGTTGCCTCCAAGAAACTCATTTTAAACCCGAAGACACCTCCAGACTTAAAGTGAGGGGGTGGAAAAGAATTTACCATGCTAATGGACATCAGAAAAAAGCAGGAGTGGCAATCCTTATATCAGATCAATTAGATTTTAAGCCAAAGACTATAATAAGAGATGAGGAAGGACACTATATCATACTCAAAGGGTCTGTCCAACAAGAAGATCTAACAATTTTAAATATCTATGCCCCCAACGTGGGCATAGCCAACTATATAAACCAATTAATAACAAAATCAAAGAAACACATCAACAATAATACAATAGTAGTGGGGGACTTTAACACTCCCCTCACTGAAATGGACAGAATATCCAAGCAAAAGATCAACAGGGAAATAAAGGCCTTAAATGATACACTGGATGAGATGGACATCACAGATATATTCAGAACATTTCATCCCAAAGCAACAGAATACACATTCTTCTCTAGTGCACATGGAACATTCTCCAGAATAGATCACATCCTCGGTCCTAAATCAGGACTCAACCAGTATCAAAAGATTGGGATCATTCCCTGCATATTCTCAGACCACAATGCTCTGAAGCTAGAACTCAACCACAAGAGGAAGTTTGGAAAGAACCCAAATACATGGAAACTAAACAGCATCCTTCTAAAGAATGAATGGGTCAACCGGGAAATTAAAGAAGAATTGAAAAAAATCATGGAAACAAATGATAATGAAAATACAACGGTTCAAAATCTGTGGGACACAACAAAGGCAGCCTGAGAGGAAAATATATAGCGGTACAAGCTTTTCTCAAGAAACAAGAAAGGTCTCAGGTACACAACCTAACCCTACACCTAAAGGAGCTGGAGAAAGAACAAGAAAGAAACCCTAAGCCCAGCAGAAGAGAAATCATAAAGATCAGAGCAGAAATCAATGAAATAGAAAACAAAAAAACAATAGAACAAATCAACCAAACTAGGAGCTGGTTCTTTGAAAGAATTAATAAAATTGATAAACCCTTGGCCAGACTTATCAAAAAGAAAAGAGAAAGGTCCCAAATAAATAAAATCATGAATGAAAGAGGAGAGATCACAACTAACACCAAAGAAATACAAACTATTATAAGAACATACTATGAGCAACTCTACGCCAACAAATTTGACAATCTGGAAGAAATGGATGCATTCCTAGAAACATATAAACTACCAAAATTGAACCAGGAAGAAATAGAAAGCCTGAACAGACCCACAACCAGTAAGGAGATTGAAACAGTCATTAAAAATCTCCAAACAAACAAAAGCCCAGGGCCAGATGGCTTCCCGGGGGAATTCTACCAAACATTTAAAGAAGAACTAATTCCTATTCTCCTGAAACTGTTCCAAAAAATAGAAATGGAAGGAAAACTCCCAAACTCAATTTATGAGGCCAGCATCACCTTGATCCCAAAACCAGACAAGGATCCCATCAAAAAAGAGAGCTATAGACCAATATCCTTGATGAACACAGATGCAAAAATTCTCACCAAAATACTAGCCAATAGGATTCAACAGTACATTAAAAGGATTATTCACCACGACCAAGTGGGATTTATCCCAGGGCTGCAAGGTTGGTTCAACATCCGCAAATCAGTCAATGTGATACAACACATCAATAAAAGAAAGAACAAGAACCATATGATACTCTCAATAGATGCTGAAAAAGCATTTGACAAAGTACAGCATCCCTTCCTGATCAAAACTCTTCACAGTGTAGGGATAGATGGCACATACTTCAATATCATCAAAGCCATCTATGAAAAACCCACTGCAAATATAATTCTCAATGGAGAAAAACTGAAAGCTTTTCCACTAAGATTAGGAACACGGCAGGGATGTCCATTATCACCACTGCTACTCAACATAGTACTAGAAGTCCTAGCCTCAGCAATCAGACAACAAAAGGAAATTAAAGGCATCCAAATCGGCAAAGAAGTAGTCAAATTATCACTCTTCGCAGATGATATGATACTCTATGTGGAAAACCCAAAAGACTCCACTCCAAAACTGCTAGAACTTATACAGGAATTCAGTAAAGTGTCAGGATATAAGATCAATGCACAGAAATCAGTTGCATTTCTCTACACCAACAACAAGACAGAAGAAAGAGAAATTAAGGAGTCAATCCCATTTACAATTGCACCCCAAACCATAAGATACCTAGGAATAAACCTAACCAAAGAGGCTAATAATCTATACTCAGAAAACTATAAAGTACTCATGAAAGAAATTGAGGAAGACACAAAGAAATGGAAAAAAATGTTCCATGCTCCTGGATTGGAAGAATAAATATTGTGAAAATGTCTATGCTACCTAAAGCAATCTACACATTGAATGCAATTCCTATCAAAGTACCATACATCTTTTTCAAAGAAATGGAACAAATAATTTTAAAATTTATATGGAACCAGAAAAGACCTCGAATAGCCAAAGGGATATTGAAAAACAAAGCCAAAGTTGGTGTCATCACAATTCCGGACTTCAAGCTTTATTACAAAGCTGTCTTCAAGACAGCATGGTACTGGCACAAAAACAGACACATAGACCAATGGAACAGAATAGAGAGCCAAGAAATAGACCCTCAACTCTATGGTCAACTAATCTTCGACAAAGCAGGAAAGAATGTCCAATGGAAAAAAGACAGCCTCTTCAATAAATGGTGTTGGGAAAATTGGACAGTCACGTGCAGAAAAATGTAATTGGATCATTTCCTTACACCACACATAAAAAACAGATTCAAACTGGATTAAGGACCTCAATGTGAGAAAGGAATCCATCAAAATCCTTGAGGAGAACACAGGCAGGAACCTCTTCAACCTCAGCTGTAGCAACATCTTCCTAGGAACATCGCCAAAGGCAAGGGAAGCAAAGGCAAAAATGTACTTTTGGGATTTCATCAAAATCAAAAGCTTTTGCAGAGCAAAGGAAACAGTTAACAAAACCAAAAGACAACTGACAGAATGGGAGAAGATATTTGCAAACAACATATCAGATAAAGATCTAGTGTCCAAAATCTATAAAGAACTTAACAAACTCAACACCCAAAGAACAAATAATCCAATCAAGAAAAGGGCAGAGGACATGAACAGACGTTTCTGCAAAGAAGACATCCAGATGGCCAACAGACACATGAAAAAGTGCTCCATATCACTCGGCATCAGGGAAATACAAATCAAAACCACAATGAGATATCACCTCACACCAGTCAGAATGGCTAAAATCAACAAGTCAGGAAATGACAGATGCTGGCGAGGATGCGGAGAAAGGGGAACCCTCCTACACTGTTGGTGGGAATGCAAGCTGGTGCAACCACTCTGGAAAACAACATGGAGGTTCCTCAAAATGTTGAAAATAGAACTGCCCTATGACCCAGAAATTGCACTACTGGGAATTAACTCTAAAGATACAAATGTAGTGATCCAAAGGGGCACGTGCACCCGAATGTTTATAGCAGCAAAGTCCACAATAGCCAAACTATGGAAAGAACCTAGATGTCCATGAACAGATGAATGGATCAAGAAGATGTGGTATATATACACAATGGAATACTATGCAGCCATCAAAAGAAACGAAATCTTGCCATTTGCGACAACATGGATGGAACTAGAGCGTATCATGCTTAGCGAAATAAGTCAAGCAGAAAAAGACAAATACCATATGATCTCCCTGATATGAGGAAGTGGTGATGAAACATGGGGGCTTAAGTGGGTAGGAGAAGAATCCATGAAACAAGATGGAATAGGGAGGGAGACAAACCATAAGTGACTCTTAATCTCACGAAACAAACTGTGGGATGCGGGGGGGAAGTGGGTTGGGAGAAGGGGGTTAGGGTTATGGACATTGGGGAGGGTATGTGCTTTTGGGTAAATTGGAAGGGGAGATGAACCATGAGAGACTATGGACTCTGAAAAACAATCTGAGGGGTTTGCAGTGGCGGGGGGGTGGGAGGTTGTGGTACCAGGTGGTGGGTATTACAGAGGGCACAGCTTGCATGGAGCACTGGGTGTGGTGAAAAAATAATGAATACTGTTTTTCTGAAAATAAATAAATTGGAAAAAAATACATTCATTTGTGAATATGCGGATTAGCCACAATAAATGCTCCATTCAGAAAGTGACAAAAAAAATAAAGAAGTGACCTTCCGCATGAAGGAGTTTCCGGTAAACAGAACTTGCTACTGTCCAAGGTTAGAAGTGTGTGACTGGAAAGCTAAGTACGCCTATTGCGGATACCACAGAGTCAGTCCCAAAAGATTCCTTCTTTAACAGAAGTAACACTGCAGTGAATCCCACCTAAAGCACACTTCCCTCTCAGTGTTGGAAGCGTTTTCGACGCAGAAACTAAGTGCGGGTCACCACTGGTGGTGAACATCCAATATGTGTTTGGCAGGCTTAAGCACCATAGCCTGCCCTTTACCCACAGTACCTAATGTGCCCCTAGTGCATCCCTGTTCTATCTTCATTCCTCAAAGCAGAAGAACTGTTATGAATGAGTACGCACCTGAAGTAGCTTCCCTGAGTAGATACCTTCCTATGCATCCCCTCTAAGGGGCCTGATGAGAAACGTCATGATTGCTACCCAGACACGTCCTACAGTTTCCAACTGAGCACAGACGCATTCCTGTCGTGAGAACTTACTGTAGCACAGTTCCCTCATATATTGGAAGTGTTTTGGAAGAGGTAGACACTATGGAAACTCCCCGTTGTTGAACATCCAGATTGCATCATAGAGGCCTAAGTGCCTTACCCTTTACTTCACTCAAGTGTTACAATGTTCTCTCTGTCATTCCTTGTTCTATCTTCTTTCCTCCACTGGAAAGACACTGTGAGAAGTGACATTCCGCATGAAGGAGTTTCTCATAAAAAGAACTTGCTATAGTCCAACGGATAGATATCTGAGACTGGAAAGCTATGTGCGACTATTGCGGTTACCACAGAGTCAGTCCCAAAAGCTTCCTTCTTTACTAGACGTCACACTGCATTGAATCCCTCCTAAAGCACACTTCCCTCTCAGTGTAGGAAGCATTTTCGATGCAGAAACTGTGCGGATCAACTCTGGTGGTGAATATCCAATATGTGTTTGGCAGGCATAAGCTCCATAGCGTGCCCTTTACTCACAGTACCTAATGTGCCCGTAGTCCTTCCCTGTTCTATCTTCATCCTCAAAGGAGAATCACTGTTATGAATGAGTACGCACCTGAAGTAGGTTCCCTGAGTTGATACCTTCCTCCGCATCCCCTCTAAGGGGCCTGTATCAGACATTTCATGGTTGCTACCCAGACACGTCCTACATTTTCCAACTGAGCACAGACGCAACTCTGTCGTGAGAACTTACTGTAGCACAGTTCCCTCATATATTTGAAGTGTTTTGAGAAGAGCTAGACACTGTGGAACATCTCCGGTGTTGCACTTCCAGTATGCATCATAGAGGCCTAAGTGGCTTACCCTGTATATCACTCACTGTTTGCAACATTCTCTCTGCTCCGTCCTTGTTCTATCTTCCTTCCTCCACTGGAAAGACACTGTGAGAAGTGACATTCCGCATGAAGGAGTTTCCCTTAAACAGAACTAGCTATAGTCCAACGGATAGATGTCTAAGACTGGAAAGCTATTTGCCCCCCTTGCAATTACCACAGAGAGAGTCCCAAAAGCTTCCTTATTTAACAAACGTAACACTGAAGTGAATCCTGACAAAAGCACACTTCCCTCTAAGTGTAGGACGCGTTTGAGACGCAGAGACTAAGTGCGGATCAACACTGGTGGTGAACGTCCAATATGTGTTTGGCAGGCTTAAGAGCCATAGGGAGCCCTTTACTCACAGTACCTAATGTGCCCGTAGTCTTTCCATGTTCTATCTTCATCCTCAAGGGAGAAACACTGTTATGAATGAGGACGCACCTGAAGTAGTTTCCCTGAGCAGATACCTTCCTCCGCATCCCCTCTAAGGGGCCTGTATCATTCACTTCATGGTTGCTACCGAGACACGTCCTGCACTTTCCAACTGAGCACAGACACATCTCTGTCATGAGAACATACTGTAGCACAGTTCCCTCATATACTCGAAGTGTTTTGAGAAGAGGTAGACACTGTGGAACATCTTCGGTGTTGAACTTCCAGTGTGCATCATAGAAGCCTAAGTGGCTTACCCTGTACTTCACTCACGGTTTGCATCGTTCTCTCTGTCCTTCCTTGTTCTATCTTCTTTCCTCCACTGGAAAGACACTGTGAGAAGTGACATTCCTCATGAAGGAGTTAACCTTTAACAGAACTTCCTATAGTCTAACGGTTACACATCTGAGACTGGAAAGCTATGTGCGCCTAATGCGGTTACCACAGAGTCAGTCCCAAAAGCTTCCTTCTTTAACAGACGTAACACTGCAGTGAATCCCTCCTAAAGCACACTTCCCTCTCAGTGTTGGAAGCTTTTTCGACGCAGAAACTAAGTGCGGGTCAACACTGGTGGTGAACATCCAATATGTGTTTGGCAGGCTTAAGCGACCTAGCCTGCCCTTTACTCACAGTACCTAATGTGCCCGTAGCCCTTCCCTGTTCTATCTTCATCCTCAAAGGAGAAACACTGCTATGAATGAAGACGCACCTGAAGTAGCTTCCCTGAGCAGATACCTTCCTACGCATCCTCTCTTAGGGGCCTGTATGAAACACTTCATGTTGGCTACCCAGACACATCCTAGAGTTTCCAACTGAGCACAGACTCATCCCTGTCATAAGAACTTAGTGTAGCACAGTTCCCTCATATATTGGAAGATTTTTGAGAAGAGGTAGACACTGTGGAACATCCCAGGTTTTGAATTTTCAGTATGCATCATAGAGGCCTAGGTGCCTTACCCTGTACTTCACTCACGGGTTGCAACGTTCTCTCTGTCCGTCCTTGTTCTATCTTCTTTCCTTCATTGTGAAGAAACTGTGAGAAGTGTCATTCCGCATGAAGGAATTTCCCTTAAACAGAACTTCCTATAGTCTAACGGATAGACGTCTGAGACTGGAAAACTATGTGGGCCTAATGTGGTTACCACAGAATCCGTCCCAAAAGCTTCCTTCTTTAAAAGACGTAACACTTCAGTGAATCCCTCCTAAAGCACACTTCCGTCTCAGTGTTGGAAGCGTTTTAGACCCAGAAACTAAGTGCGGATCACCATTGTTGGTGAACATCCAATATGTGTTTGGTAGGCTTAAGCGCCATAGCCTGTCCTCTACTCACAGTACCTAATGGGCCCCTCGTCCATCTGTGTTTTACCTTCATTCCTCCAAGGAGAAGCACTGTTATGAATGAGTACGCACCTGAAATAGCTTCCATGAGCAGATACTTTCCTACGCATCCCCTCTAAGGAGCCTGTAAGAGACACTTCATGATTGCTACCCAGACACATCCTAGAGTTTTCAACTGAGCTCAGATGCATCCCTGTCGTGAGAACTTACTGGAGCACAGTTCCCTCATATACTGGCAGTGTTTTGAGAAGAGGTAGACACTGTGGAACATCTCTGGTGTTGAACTTCCAGTATGCATCATAGAGGCCTAAGTGGTTTAGCCTTTACTTCACTCACGGTATGCAACGTTTTCTCTGTCCGTCCTTTTTCTATCTTCTTTCCTCCACTGGAAAGACACTGTGAGAAGTGACATTCCGCATGAAGGAGTTTCCCTTAAACAGAACTTGCTATAGTCTAACGGTTACACATCTGAGACTGGAAAGCTTTGTGCGCCTAATGCGGTTACCACAGAGTCAAACCCAAAAGCTTCGTTCTTTAACAGATGTAACACTGCAGTGAATCCATCCTAAAGCACACTTCCCTCTCAGTGGGATGGCATCTGACTGTCTTTTCTTCCAGGGAGATGTATCTGCGAGTTCCGGGTATGGCGCCTGGTGGCCAGCCCACATCTGCTCTAGGGACAGGTGGCCTTGGAGATGCTGTCCTCTTGGAGAAGAGTCACAGAACAGGCCTCGTTCTGCCCACACTCCATCCTGAGAGTGGAGTATGCGCGCCTGCCCTAACCGTCCCCTCGTGTCTTCCTAAAGCCAGGCTTCCGTCTCTACGCACAGGGAGCGGGTGATGCTTTTCTTGCCACCGTCCCGCTGTTCTTCCCAGGGCAACCTCTCCTGCTTTGCCACTGTTTCCCGACAACAAGGCCAAGGGCTCCTTCTCTTCTCCCGGGGAGGCGTTCTGCTCCTTCCCCAGACTTGCTCCTGGGGAGCACGGTGACAGCCGTGTCCCTATCCTTAAGGCCCTTACAAGATGTGCATCCACGCTGCTCTCGCAGGCAGTGGGGATGCTTGGCCAAGAGAATTCCGCTCTGTGTGGGTTTCTTCCACCATGCTGCGGAGACTAGCTCAGGCAAGCAGCAGCAGCATCCCACAAAGCGACTCAGATTTCCCAACGAATGCTGTGCTTTCCCAGAGGAGGGGACTGGGCAATGAGGCTTTCCCTGTATGGTGGTTTCTCCCACCTTGAGATTGGCCTAGGCAAGCAAGAGCAGCAGCCTGCAGAACCGACTCTAATTTCTAAGCAAACGGAGAGGGTGACACTTGTCTTGCTACCTACCCACTATTCTTGCCAATGCAGGCTCTCCTGTTTCATGACCTTTGTTAAGGCTGTTTCCAGAGGCGCAACCACGCTTCTCTCTCAGGTAGAAGGGATTCCTGGGCAAAGAGGATTTCGCCCCATGCGGTTTTATTACACCGTGCTTCGGAGACTTTCAGGCAAGCGGCATCCGCATCGCAAAGAAACGACTATGATTTCCCCAAGAATGCTGTGCTTTCCTGGAGGGGATGCCCAGGCAAAGAGGCTTTCGCTCTAGGCGGGATTCTCCCACCGTGCTGCCAATACTACGCTAAAGCAAGCAGCAACAGCAGCCCACAGAACCGACTCTTTTTTTCCCAGCGACTGCTATGACTTCGTAGAGGTTTTCAGCTTGGCCTGAACCGCACTTCGCTGCTGCTTCCTCTACAAGGCTTTGGGCGTTCACTCTGTCGCGTCAGGGAAGTAGATCTGCTGGAGAGCTGGTGCCTCTTGGGCCTTGCTTTCCCGGGCTCCATGGTCGCACCCAGGTTTCACCCTGCCAGGCTGAACTACGCAGACACAGCCACAACCCTGCAGCAGCGTGTGTGGCCTAGGATGACACTCAATGCCAACTGCCGTCTCCTGGCATAGTAAGGCTTGGCTTTTTGCTCTGGCTTTCAGGCGGACTCGGGGACTAAACCAGTGCCTTCCCCAATCGGAAAGGAGAGGCGACAGGATCCCTGCACAGCGCCCGTGCACTGGGATGGGGATCTGTGGGGCACTGCCCCACTTCTTCCCCGACACACCCCCTGCCACCCCCAACGCTGCCACATCTTGGAGGAAGATGGCATCTGACTGCCCTTTCTTCCAGGGAGCTTTATCTGCGAGTTCCGGGTATGGCGCCTGGTGGCAATCCCACGTCTGCCCTAGGGACAGGTGGCCTTGGAGATGCTGTCTCCTTGGGACAAGAGGCACAGAACAGGCCTGCCTTCTGCCCAACTCTTTCCTCAGAGTGGAGTATGCGCGCCTGCCCTAACCGTCCACTAATGTCTTCCTAAAGCCCGGCTTCCATCTCTACACACAGGGAGCGGGTGACGCTTGTCTTGCCACCGTACCGGTGTTCTTCCCAGGGCAGGCTCTCCTGCTTTGCGAATGTTTCCCGACAACAAGGCTAACGGCTCCTTCTCTACTCCCGGGGAGGCGTTCTGCTCCTTCCCCAGACTTGCTCATAGGGAGTATGGTGACAGCCGTACCCCTATCCTTAAGGCCCTTTTCCAGAGGTGCATCCACGCTTCTCTCGTAGGCAGTGGGGATGCTAGAGCCCAGAGAATTTCGATCCATGCGGGTTTATTCCACCGTGCTGCGGTGACTAGCTCAGGCAATCAGCAGCATCATCCCACAAAGTGACTCAGATTTCCCAAGGAATGCTGTGCTTTCCCAGAGGAGGAGCCTGGGCAAATAAGCTTTTGGTGTATGGTGGTTTCTCCCACCTTGAGAATTGGCCTAGGCAAGCAGGAGCAGCAGCCCGCAGAACAGACTCTAATTTCTGAGCAAACGGAGAGGGTGACACTTGTCTTGCCACCTGCCCGCTATTCTTGCCAATGCAGGCTCTCCTGTTTCATGACCTTTCGTTAAGACAGGTTCCACAGGCGCAACCAGGCTTCCCTCTCAAGTACAGGGGATGCCCTGGCAAAGAGGATTTCGCCCCATGCGGTTTTATTACACCGTGCTTCGGAGACTATGTTCAGGCAAGCGGCATCCGCATCGCACAGAACCGACTCTGATTTCCCCAAGAATGCTGTGCTTTCCTAGAGGGGATGCCCAGGCAATGAGGCTTTCGCTCTACGATGGATTCTCCCACTGTGCTGCCAATAGTAGGCTAAAGCAAGCAGCAACAGCAGCCCACAGAACCGACTCTTTTTTCCCCATTGACTGCTATGCTTTCGCAGAGGATTTCAGCTTGGCCTGAACCGCACTTTGCTGCTGCTTCCTCAGCAAGGCTTTGGGCGTTCACTCTGTCGCGTCAGGTAAGTAGATCTGCGGGAGAGCTGGTGCCTCTTGGGCCTTGCTGTCCCGGGCTCTATGGTCGCACACTGGGTTCAAACTGCCAGGTTGTACTACGCAGACACAGCCACAACCCTGCAGCAATGTGCGTGGGCTAGGAGGACACTCCATGCCAACTGCCATCTCCTGGGGTAATAAGGCTGGGCTTTTTGCCATGGCGTTGAGGCGGACTTGGGGATTGACCAGTGCCTTCCCCATCGGAAAGGAGAGGCGACAGGATCCCTGCACAGCGCACGTGCACTGGGATGGGGAGCTGTGGGGACTGTCCCCACTTCTTCCCCGACACACCCCCTGCCTGCCCATCGCTGCCACATCTTGGAGGAAGATGGCATCTCACTGCCCTTTCTTCCAGGGAGTGTATGCGAGTTCCGGGTATGGCGCCTGGTGGCAAGCCCACGTGCCCTAGGGACAGATGGCCTTGGAGATGCTGTCCCCTTGGGAAAAGAGGCAGAGAACAGGCCTGCCTTCTGCCCACACTCCTTCCTCAGAGTGGAGTATGCGCGCCTGCCCTACCCTTCCCCTCGTGTCTTCCTAAAGCCAGGCTTCCGTCTCTACGCACAGGGAGCGGGTGTCGCTTGTCTTGACCCTGTCCCGCTGTTCTTCCCAGGGCAGGCTCTCCTGCTTTGCAACTGTTTGTCGACAACATGCCAACGCTCCTTCTCTTCTCCCGGGGATGCGTTCTGCTCGTTCTCCAGACGTGCTCCTGGGGAGTACGGTGACAGCAGTGTCCCTATCCTTAAGGTTCTTTCCAGATTTGCATCCACGCTTCTCTCGCAGGCAGTGGGGATGCTAGGGCCAAGAGAATTTCGATCCATGCGGGTTTATTCCACCGTGCTGCGGAGACTAGTTCAGGCAAGCAGCAGCTGCATCCCACAAAGCGACTCAGATTTCCCAACGAATGGCACTCCATTTCCCAACTCTGATTTCCCCAAGAATGCTGTGCTTTCCTAGAGGGGATGCCCAGGCAAAGAGGCTTTCGTTCTATGCGGGTTCACCCACTGTGCTGCCAATACTAGGCTAAAGCAAGCATCAACCGCAACCCACAAAACCGACTCTTTTTTTCACAGCTACTGCTATGATTTCGTAGGGATTTTCAGCCTGGCCTGACCGCACTTCGCTGCGGCTTCCTCAGCAAGGCTTTGGGCGTTCGCTCTGTCACGTCAGGGAGTTAGATCTGCGGGAGAGCAGGTGCCTCTTGGGCCTTGCTTTTCCGGGCTCTATGGTCGCACCCTGGGTTCACCCTGCCAGGCTGAACTATGCAGACTCAGCGACAACCCTGAAGCAGCGTGTGTGGCCTAGGATGACACTCTATGCCAACTGCCATCTCCTGGCGTAGTAAGGCTGTGCTTTTTGCTCTGACGTTCAGGCGGACTCGGGGACTAGGCCAGTGCCTTCCCCATCGGAAAGGAGAGGCGACAGGATCCCTGCACAGCGCCCGTGCACTGGGATGGGGAGCTGTGGGGACTGTCCCCACTTCTTCCCCGACACACCCCCTGCCACCCCCAATGCTGCCACATCTTCTAGGAAGATGGCATCTGACTGCCCTTTCTTCCAAGGAGCTGTATCTGCTAGTTCCGGGTATGGCGCCTGGTGGCAAGCCCACGTCTGCACTAGGGACATGTGGCCTTGGAGAGGCTGTCCCCTTGGGACAAGAGGCACAGAACAGGCCTGCCTTCTGCCCAGACTCCTTCCTCAGAGTGGAGTATGCGCGCCTGCCCTAGCCGTTCCCTCGTGTCTTCCTCAAGCCAGGCTTCCGTCTCTACGCACAGGGAGCGGGTGACGCCTGTCTTGCCACCGTCCCGCTGTTCTTCCCAGGGCAGGCTCTCCTGCTTTGCAACTGTTTGTAGACAACAAGCCCAAGGGCTCCTTCTCTTCTCCCGGGGAGGCGTTCTGCCCCTTCCCCAGACTTGCTCCTGGGGAGTACGATGATAGCCGTGTCCCTCTCCTTAAGGCCTTTTCCAGATGTGCATCCAAGCTTCTCTCGCAGGCAGTGGGGATGCTAGGGCCAAGAGAATTTTGCTCCATGCGGGATTCTTCCATCGTGCTTCGGAGACTAGCTCAGGCAAGCAGCAGCTGTATCCCACATTGCGACTCAGATTTCCCAACGAATGCTGTGCTTTACCAGAGGTGGAGCCTGGGCAAAGAGGCTTTCGCTCTATGGTGGTTTCTCAGACCTTGAGACTTGGCCTAGACAAGCAGGAGCAGCAGCCCGCAGAACCGACTCTGATTTCTAAGCAAACGGAGAGGGTGACACTTGTCTTGCACCTGCCCGCTATTCTTGCCAATGCAGGTTCTCCTGGTTCATGACCTTTCGTTAAGGCTGTTTCCAAAGGCGCAACCATGCTTCTCTCTCAAGTAGAGTGAATGCCCGGGGAAAGAGGATTTTGTTCCATGCGGGTTTATGACACCGTGCTTCGGAGACTATATTCAGGCAAGTGGCATCCGCATCGCACAGAACCGACTCTGATTTCCCCAAGAATGCTGTGCTTTTAAAGGGGATGCCCAGGCAAGACGCTTTCGCTCTATGTGGGATTCTCCCACCGTGATTCCAATACTAGGCTAAAGCAAGATGCAACAGCATCCCACAGAACCGACTCTTTTTTCCCCAGCGAATGATATGCTTTCACAGAGATTTTCAGCTTGACCTGAACAAATTCGCTGCTTCCTCAGCAAGACTTTGGGCGTTCGCTCTGTCGCGTCAGGGATGTAGATCAGAGGGAGAGCTGGTGCCTCATAGGCCTTGCTGTCCCGGGCTCCATGGTCGCACCCTGGGTTCACCCTGCCAAGCTGAACGACGCAGACACAGCCATAACCCTGCAGCAGCGTATGTGGCCTAGGATGACACTCCATGCCAACTGACCTCTCCTGGGGTAGTAAGACTGGGCTTTTTGACCTGGCGTTCAGGCAGACTCGGGGATTGGCCAGTGTCTTCCCCATCGGAAAGGAGAGGCGACAGGATCCCTGCACAGTGCCCGTGCACTGGGATGGGGAGCTGTGGGGACTGTCCCCACTTCTTCCCAGACACACCCCCTGCCAACCCCAACGCTGCCACATCTTGGAGGAAGATGGCTTCTGACTGCCCTTTCTACCAGGGAGCTGTTTCTGCTAGTTGGTGTATGGCGCCTGGTAGCAAGCCCATGTCTGCCCTAGGTACAGGTGGCCTTGGAGATGCTGTCCACTTGGGACCAGAGGCACAGAACAGGCCTGCCTTCTTCCCAGACTCCTTCCTCAGAGTGGAGTATGCGCACCTGCCCTAACCGTCCCCTCGTGTCTTCCTCAAGCCAGGCTTCCATCTCTACGCACAGGGAGCGGGTGACGCCTGTCTTGCCACCGTCCCACTGTTCTTCCCAGGGCAGGCTCTCCTGCTTTGCGACTCAGTCCCGAAAACAAGGCCAACGTCTCCTTCTCTTCTCCCGGGGAGGCGTTCTGCTCCTTCCCCAGACTTGCTCCTGGGGACCAACGTGACAGCCGTGTCCCTACCCTTAAGGCCCTTTCCAGATGTGCATCCACGCTTCTCTCGCAGGCAGTGGGGATTCTAGGGCCAAGAGAATTTCGCTCCATGCGGGTTTCTTCCACCGTACTGGGGAGACTAGCTCAGGCAAGCAGGAGCAGCATCCCACAAAGCAACTCAGATTTCCCAACAATGATTTGCTTTCCCAGAGGAGGATCCTAGGCTAAGTGGCTTTCGCTGTAAGGTGGTTTCTCCCACCTTGAGACTTGGCCTAGGCAAGGAAGAGTAGTAGCCTGCAGAACCGACTCTGATTTCTAAGCAAACGGAGAGGGTGACACTTGTCTTGCACCTGCCCTCTATTCTGGCCAATGCAGGCTCTCCTGTTTCATGACCTTTCGTTAAGGCTGTTTCCACAGGCGCAACCATGCTTCTCTCTCAAGAAGAGCGAATGCCCGGGGAAAGAGGATTTTATCCATGCGGGTTTATGACACCGTGCTTCGGAGACTATATTCAGGCAAGCGGCATCCGCATCGCACAGAACCGATTCTGATTTCCCCAAGAATGCTGTGCTTTCCTAGAGGGGATGCCCAGGCAAAGAGGCTTTCGCTCTATGCGGGATTCTACCACTGTGCTGCCCATACTAGGCTAAAGCAAGCAGCAACAGCAGCCCACAGAACCGTCTCTTTTTCCCCGGCGACTGCTATGCTTTCGCAGAGGTTTTCAGCTTGGCCTGAACCGCACTTCGCTGCTGCTTCCTCAGCAAGGCTTTGGGCGTTCGCTCTGTCGCGTCAGGGAAGTAGATCTGCGGGAGAGCTGGTGCCTCTGGAGCCTTGCTTTCCCGGGCTCCACGGTCACACCCTGAGTTCACCCTGCCAGGATAAACTACGCAGACACAGCCACCACCCTCAGCAGCGTGCGTGGCCTAGGATGACACTCCATGCCAACTGCCATCTCCTGGCGTAGTAAGGCTTGGCTTTTTGCTCTGGCGTTCAGTCGGACTCGGGGACTAGGCCAGTGCCTTCCCCATAGGAAAGGAGTGGCGACAGGATTCCTGCAAAGCGCCCGTTCACTGGGTTGGGGAGCTGTGGGGGACTGTCCACACTTCTTCCCCGACACACTCCCTGCCACCCCCAACGCTGCCACCTCTTGGAGGAAGATGGCATCTGACTGCCCTTTCTTCCAGGGAGATGTATCTGCGAGTTCCGGGTATGGAGCCTGGTGGCAAGCCCACGTCTGCCCTAGGGACAGGTGGCCTTGAAGATGCTGTCCCCTTGGGAGAAGAGGCACAGTACAGGCCTGCCCTCTGCCCAGACTCCTTCCTCAGAGTGGAGTATGCGCGCCTGCCCTAGCCGTCCCCTCGTGTCTTCCTCAAGCCAGGCTTCCATCTCTACGCACAGGGAGCGGGTGACGCCTGTCTTGCCACCGTCCCACTGTTCTTCCCAGGGCAGGCTCTCATGCTTTGCGACTCAGTCCCGAAAACAAGGCCAACGTCTCCTTCTCTTCTCCCTGGGAGGCGTTCTGCTCCTTCCCCAGCCTTGCTCCTGGGGACCAACGTGACAGCCGTGTCCCTACCCTTAAGGCCCTTTCCAGAGGTGCATCCACGCTTCTCTCGCAGGCAGTGGGGATTCTAGGGCCAAAAGAATTTCGCTCCATGCGGGTTTCTTCCACCGTACTGGGGAGACTAGCTCTGGCAAGCAGCAGCAGCATCCCACAAAGCGACTCAGATTTCCCAACGAATGCTGTGCTTCCCCAGAGGAGGAGCCTGGGCAAAGGGGCTTTCGCTGTATGGTGGTTCTCCCACCTTGAGGCTTGGCCTAGGCAATCAAGAGCAGTAGCCTGCAGAACCGACTCTGATTTCTAAGCAAACGGAGAGGGTGACACTTGTCTTGCCACCTGCCCGCTATACTTGCCAATGCAGGCTCTCCTGTTTCATGACCTTTTGATAAGGCTTTTTCCACAGGCGCAACCACGCTTCTCTCTCAGGTAGAGGGGATGCCCGGGGAAAGAGGATTTCGCTCCATGCGGGTTTATTACACAAAGCTTGGGAGACTATGTTCATGCGAGCGGCATCCGCATCGCACCGAACAGACTCGGATTTCCCCAAGAATGCTGTGCTTTCCTAGAGGGGATGCCCCAGCAAAGAGGCTATGGCTCTATGCGGAATTCTCCCACCGTGCTGCCAATACTATGCTAAAGCAAGCAGCAACAGCAGCCCACAGAACCGACTCTTTTTTCCCAGCGACTGCTATGCTTTTGCAGAGGTTTTCAGCTTGGCCTGTAACGCACATCACTGCTGAATCCTCAGCAAGGCTTTGGGAGTTCGCTCTGTCGTGTCAGGGAAGTAGATCTGCGGGGAGCTGGTGCCTCTTGGGCCTTGCGTTCCCGGGCTCCATGGTCGCCCCCTGGGTTCACCCTGCCAGGCTGAACTACGCACACACAGCCACAAACCTGCAGCAGCGTGCTTGGCCTAGGATGACACTCCATGCCAACTGCCATCTCCTGGCCTAGTGAGGCTTGGCTTCTTGCTCTGGCGTTCAGGCGTATTCGGTGACTAGGCCAGTGCCTTCCCCATAGGAAAGGAAAGGCGACAGGATCCCTGCACAGCGCCCCTGCACTGGGATGGGGAGCTGTGGGGGACTGTTCCCACTACTTCCTCGACACACCGCCTGTCACCCCCAACGCTGCCACATCTTGGAGGTAGATGGCACCTGACTTCCCTTTCTTCCAGGGCGCTGTATCTGCGAGTTCCGTGTGAGGCGCCTGGTGGCAAGCCCACGTCTGCCCTAGGGTCAGGTGGCCTTGGAGATGCTGTCCCCTTGGGACAAGAGGCACAGAACAGGCCTTCCTTCTGCCCAGACTCCTTCCTCTGAGTGGAGTATGCGCGCCTGCCCTAGCCGTCCCCTCGTGTCTTCCTAAAGCCAGGCTTCCTTCTCTACACACAGGGAGCGGGTGACGCCTGTCTTGCCACCGTCCCGCTGTTCTTCCCAGGGCAGGCTCTCCTGCTTTGCGCCTGTGACCGGACAACAAGGCCAACGCTCCTTCTCTTCTCCCGGGGAGGCGTTCTGCTCCTTCCCCAGACTTGCTCCTGCGCAAGCACGGTGATAGCCCAGTCCCTATCATTACGGCCCTTTCCAGATGTGCATCCACACTTCTCTCACAGGCATTGGGGATGCTAGGGCCAAGAGAATTTCGCTCCATGCGGGTTTCATCCATCCTGCTGCTGAGACGAGCTCAGGCAAGCAGCAGCAGCATCCCACAAAGCGACTCAGATTTCCCAACTAATTATGTGCTTTCTCAGAGGAGGAGCCTTGGCAAAGGGGCTTTCACTCTAGGGTGTCTTCTCCCACCTTGAGACTTGGCCTTGGTAAGCAGGAGCAGAAGACCGCAGAACCGAATCTGATTTCTAAGTAAACGGAGAGGTTGACACTTGTCTTGCCACCTGCCCGCTATTCTTGCCAATGCAGGCTCTCCTGTTTCATGACCTTTCGATAAGGCTGTTTCCACAGGCGCAGCCACACTTCTCTCTCAGGTGAGGGGATGCCCGGGCAAAGAGGATTGCGCTGCATGCGGGTTTCTTACACCGTGCTTCGGAGACTATGTTCAGGCGATCTGCATCCGCATCGCACAGAACCGACTCGGAGCTCCCCAAGAATGCTGTGCTTTCCTAGAGGGGATGCCCCGGCAAAGAGGCTTTGGCTCTATGCGGGATTCTCCCAACGTGCTGCCAATACTAGGCTAAAGCAAGCAGCAACAGCAGCCCAGAGAACTGACTCTTTTTTTCCCAGCGACTGCTATGCTTTCGCAGAGGTTTTCAGCTTGGCCTGAAACTCATTTTGCTGCTGCTTCCTCAGCAAGGTTTGGGCGTTCGCTCTGTCGCGTCAGGGATGTAGATCTGCGAGAGAGCTGGTCCCTCTTGGGCCTTGCTTTCCCGGTTTCCATGGTCGCACCCTGGGTTCACCCTGCCAGGCTGAACTACGCAGACACAGCCACAACCCTGCAGCAGCGTGCGTCGCCTTTAATGACACTCCATGCCAACTACTAAGTCCTGGCCTAGTGAGGCTTGGCTTCTTGCTCTGGCGTTGAGGCGGACTCGGGTCTAGGCCAGTGCCTTCCCCATAGAATAGGACAGGCGACATGATCCCTGCAGGGCGCCCGTGCACTGGGATGGGGAACTGTGGGGGACTGTTCCCACTTCTTCCCCGCCACACCCCCTGCAACCTCGTACGTGCCACATCTTGGAGGAAGATGGCACCTGACTGCCCTTTCTTCTGGGGAGCTGTATCTGTGAATTCCCGGTATAGCACCTGGTTCCAAGCCCATGTCTTCCCTAGGGACAGGTGGCCTTGGAGAGGCTGTCCCCTTGGGACAAGAGGCACAGAACAGGCCTGCCTTCTGCCCAGACTCCTTCCTCAGAGTGGAGTATGCGCGCCCGCCCTAGACGTCCCCTCGTGTCTTCCTAAAGCCAGGCTTCGGTCTCTACGCACAGGGAGCGGGTGACGCTTGTCTTGCCACCATCCCGCTGTTCTTCCCAGGGCAGGCTCTCCTGCTTTGCGACTGTGCCCCGACAATAAGGCCAACGGCTCCTTCTCTTCCCCCCGGGAGGCGTTCTGCTCCTTCCCCAGACTAGCTCCTGAGCAAGCACGGTGACAACCGTGTCCCTATCCTTAAGTCTCTTTCCAGATGTTCATCCACTCTTCTCTCGCAGGCAGTGGGGATGCTAGGGCAAAGAGAATTTCGCTCCATGCGGGTTTCTTCCACCGTGCTGCATAGACGAGCTCAGGCAGGCACAGCAGCATCCCACAAAGAGACTCTGATTTCCCAACGAATGCTGTTCTTCCCCAGAGGAGGAGCCTGGGCAAAGAGGCTTTCGCTGTAGGGTGGCTTCTCTCACCTTGAGACTTGGCCTAGGCAAGGAGGAGCAGCAGCCCGCAGAACCGAATCTGATTTCTAAGCAAACAGAGAGGGTGACACTTGTCTTGCCACCTGCCCGCTATTCTTGCCAATGAAGGCTCTCCTGTTTCATGACCTTTCGTTAAGGCTGTTTCCACAGGCGACACCACGCTTCTCTCTCAGGTAGAGGGGATGCCCGGGCAAAGAGGATTTCACCCCATGCGGGTATATTACACCGTGCTTTGGAGACTATGTTCAGGCGAGTGGCATCCGCATCGCACAGAACCGACTCTGATTTCCCCAAGAATGCTGTGCTTTCCTAAAGGGGATGCACAGGCAAAGACGCTTTCGCTCTATGCGGGATTCTCCCACCGTGATGCCAATACTAGGCTAAAGCAAGCAGCAACAGCAGCCCACAGAACCAACTCTTTTTTTCCCAGTGACTGCTATGCTTTCGCAGAGGTTTTCAGCTTGCCCTGAACCGCACTTCGTTGCTTCCTCAGCAAGGCTTTGGGCGTTCTCTCTATGGCGTCAGGGAAGTAGTTCTGCGGGAGAGCTGTTGCCTCTTGGCCTTGCTTTCCCGGGCTCCATGGTCGCACCCTGGGTTAACCCTGCCAAGCTGAATTACGCAGACACAGCCATAACCCTGCAGCAGCGTGCTTGGCCTAGGATGACACTCCATGCCAACTGCCATCTCCTGGGGTAGTAAGTGTGGGCTTTTTGACCTGGCGTTCAGGCTGACTCGGGGATTGGCCAGCGCCTTCCCCATCGGAAAGGAGAGGCGACAGGATCCCTGCACAGCGCCCGTGCACTGGGATGGGGAACTGTGGGGACTGTCCCCACTTCTTCCCCGACACACCCCCTGCCACCCCCAACGCTGCCACATTTTCTAGGAAGATGGCATCTGACTGCCCTTTCTTCCAGGCAGCTGTATCTGCTAGTTCCGGGTATTGCGCCTGGTGGGAAGCCCACGTCTGCCCTAGGGACATGTGGCCTGGGAGAGGATGTCCCCTTGGGACAAGAGGCACAGAACAGGCCTGCCTTCTGCCCAGACTCCTTCCTGAGAGTGGAGTATGCGCGCCTGCCCTAACTGTCCCCTCGTGTCTTCCTAAAGCCAGGCTTCCGTCTCTATGCAAAGGGAGCTAGTGACGCTTTATCTTGACGCGTCCCGCTGTTCTTCCCAGGGCAGGCTCTCCTGCTTTGCGACTGTTTCCCGACCACAAGGCCAACGGCTCCTTCTATTATCCCGGGGAGGCGTTCTGCTCCATCCCCAGACTTGCTCCTGGGGAGTACGGTGATAGCCGTTTCCCTATCCTTAAGGCCCTTTCCAGATGTGCATCCACGCTTCTCTCGCAGGCAGTGGGGATGCTAGGGCCAAGAGAATTTCGCTCCATGCGGGATTCTTCCATCGTGCTTTGGAGACTAGCTCATGCAAGCAGCAGCTGCATCCCACAGTCCGACTCAGATTTCCCAACGAATGCTGTGCTTTCCCAGAGGTGGAGCCTGGGCAAAGAGGCTTTCGCTGTATGGTGGTTTCTCCCACCTTGAGACTTGGCCTAGGCAAGCAGGAGCAGCAGCCCGCAGAACCGACTCTGATTTCTAAGCAAACGGAGAGGGTGACACTTGTCTTGCCACCTGCCCGCTATTCTTGCCAATGCAGGCTCTCCTGTTTCATGACCTTTTTTTAAGGCTGTTTCCACAGGCGCAATCAGGCTTCTCTCTCAAGTACAGGGGATGCCTGGGTAAAGAGGATTTCGCTCCATGCGGGTTTCTTACACCGTGCTTTGGAGACTATGTTCAGGCGAGCGGCATCCGCATCGCACAGAACCGACTCGGATTTCCCCAAGAATGCTATGCTTTCCAGAGGGGATTCCCAGGCAAAGAGGCTTTCGATCGTTTCGGGATTCTCCCACCATGCTATCAATACTAGGCTAAAGCAAGCAGCAACAGCCGCCTACCGAGCCGACGCTTTTCCCAGCGACTGCTATTCTTTCGCAGAGGTTTTCAGCTTGGATTGAACAGCATTTCGATGCTGCTTCCTCAATAAGGCTTTGGGCGTTCGCTCTGTCGCGTAGGGAAGTAGATCTGCGGGAGAGCTGGTGCCTCTTGGGCCTTGCTTTCCCGGGCTCCATGGTCGCACCCTGGGTTCACCATGCCAGGCTGAACTACGCAGACACAGCCACAACCCTGCAGCAGCGTGCGTGGCCTAGGATGACACTCCATGCCAACTGCCATGCCCTGGCATAGTAAGGCTTGGCTTTTTGCTCTGGCGTTCAGGCGGACTCGGGGACTAGGCCAGTGCCTTCCCCATAGGAAAGGAGAGGCGACAGGATCCCTGCACAGTGCCCGTGCACTGGGATGGGGAGCTGTGTGGGACTGTCCCCACGTCTTCCCCGACACACACCCTGCCGCCCCGAATGCTACCACATCTTGGAGGGAGATGGCTCCTTTCTGCCCTTTCTTCCAGGGAGCTGTATCTGCGAGTTCCGGTATGGCGCCTGGTGGAAAGCCCACGTCCGCCCTAGGGACAGGAGGCCTTGGAGATGCTGTCCCCTTGGGACAAGAGGAACAGAACAGGCCTGCCTTCTGCCCAGACTCCTTCCTCAGAGTGGAGTATGCACGCCTGCCCTAGCCGTCCCTCGTGTCTTCCTAAAGCCAGGACTCCGTCTCTACGCACAGGGAGCGGGTGACGCTTGTCTTGCCACCGTCCCGCTGTTCTTCCCAGGGCAGGTTCTCCTGATATGCGACTGTTTCCCGACAACAAGGCCAACGGCTCCTTCTCTTCTCCCTTGGAGGCGTTCTGCTCCTTCCCCAGACTTGCTCCTGGGGAGCACGGTGACAGCCGTGTCCCTATTCTTATGGACTTTTCCAGATGTGCATCAACGCTTCCCTCTCATGCAGTGGGGATGCTAGGGCCAAGAGAGTTTTGCTCCATGCGGATTTCGTCCACCGTGCTGTGGAGACTAGTTCAGGCATGTATCAGCAGCATCCCAAAAACCCAATGCAGATTTCCCAACGAATGCTGTGTTTCCCAGAGGAGAAGCCTGGGCAAAGAGGCTTTGGCTGTATGCTGGTTTCTCCCACCTTGAGACTTGGCCTATGCAAGCAGGAGCAGCACCCCGCAGATCCCACCCTGATTTCTCAGCAAACGGAGAGGGTGACACTTCTCTTGCCACCCGCCCGCTATTCATGCCTATGTAGGCTTTCCTGTTTCATGACTTATCCTTAAGGCTGTTTCCACAGGCGCAACCACGCTTCTCTCTCAGGTAGATGGTATGCCAGGGAAAGAGGATTTTGCTCCATGCGGGTTTATTACACCGAGCTTCGGAGTCTATGTTCAGGCAAGCGGCATACGCATCACACAGAACCGACTCTGATTTCCCAAAGAATGCTGTGCTTACCACAAGGGGATGCCCAGGCATAGAGGCTTTCGCTCTATGTGGGAGTCCACCACCGTGCTGCCATTCCTAGGCTAAAGCAAGCAGCAACAGCAGCCCACAGAACCGACTCTTTTGTGAGAAGTGACATTCCGCATGAAGGAGTTTCCCTTAAACAGAACTTGCTATAGTCCAATGGATACATTTCGGTGACTGGAAAGATATGTGCGCCTATTGCGGTTACCACAGAGTCAATCCCAAAAGCTCATTCTTAAACAGACGTAACACTGCAGTGAATCCCTCCTAAAGCACACGTCCCTCTCAGTGTTGGAAGCGTTTTAGACGCAGAAACTAAGTGCGGATCACCACTGGTGGTGAACATCCTATATGTGTTTGGCAGGCTTAAACTCCACAGCCTTCCCTTTACTCACAGTACCTAATGTGCCCCTAGTCCGTCCGTGTTCTATCTTCATTGCTCAAAGGAGAAACACTGTTATGAATGAGCACGCACCTGAAGTAGGTCTCCTGAGCAGTTACCTTCCTACGCATCACCTCTAAGTGGCCTGTATGAGACACTTCATGATTGCTACCCAGACACGTCCTAGAGTTTCCAAATGAGCACGGACGCATCCCTTTCATGAGAACTTACTGTAGCACAGTTCCCTCATATATTGAAAGGGTTTTGAGAAGAGGTAGATAGACACTGTGGAACATCCCCGGTGTTGAACTTCCAGTATGCATCATAGAGGCCTAAGTGCCATTCCCTGTACTTCACTCACGGGTTGCAACGTTCTCTCCGCTCCGTCCTTGTTCTATCTTCTTTCCACCACGGCAAAGACATTGTGAGAAGTGACATTCCGAATGAAGGAGTATCCCTTATACAGAACTTGCTATAGTCCAACGGATAGACATTGGACACTGGATGCTATGTGCGCCTATTGCGGTTACCACAGAGTAAGTCTCAAAGGTTCCTTCTTAACAGACGTAACACTGCCGTGAATCCCTCCTAAAGCACACTTCCCTCTCAGTGTTGGAAGCGTTTTAGACGCAGAAACTAAGTGTGGATCACCACTGGTGGTGAACATCCTATATGTGTTTGGCAGTCTTAAGCGCCATAGCCTGACCTTTACTCACAGTACCTAATGTGACCCTAGTCCGTCCCTGTTCTATCTTCATTCCTTAAAGGAAAAACACTGTTTTCGATGAGTACGCACCTGAAGTATGTCTCTGAGCAGATACCTTCCTACGCATCCTCTCTAAGGGTCCTGTATTAGACACTTCATGATTGCTACCCAGAAACGTCCTAGAGTTTCCAACTGAGCACAGATGCATCCCTGTCGTGAGAACTTACAGTAGCACAGTTCCTCATATATTGGAAGTGTTTTCAGAAGAGGTAGACACTGTGGAACATCCCCGGTGTAAACTTCCAGTATGCATCAGAGAGGCCTTAGTGCCTTAACCTGTACTCCACTCACGGGTTGCAACGTTCTCTCTGTCCATCCTTCTTCTATCTTCTTTCCTCCAGTGGAAAGACATTGTGAGAAGTGACATTCCTCATGAAGCATTTTCCCTTAAACAGAATTTGCTAGATTCCAACGAATAGATGTCTAAGACTGGAAAGCTATGTGTGCCTATTGCTGTTATTTCAGAGTCAGTCCCGAAAGCTTCCTTCTTAAACAGACGTAACACTGCAGTGAATCCCTCCGAAAGCACACTTCCCTCTCAGTGTTGGAAGCGTTTTAGACGCAGAAACAAAGTGCTGATCACCACTGGTGGTGAACATCCAATATGTGTTTGGCAGGCTTAAGCGCCATAGGCTGCCCTTTACTCACAGTACCTAATGAGCCCCTACTCCGTCCGTGTTCTATCTTCATTCCTCAAAGGAGAAAAACTGTTATGAATGAGTACGCACCTTAAGTAGGTTCCCTGAGCAGATACCTTCCTGCGCATCCACTCTAAGGGGCCTGTATCGAACACTTCATGATTGCTACCCAGACACGTCCTACACTTTCCATCTGAGCAGAGAGGCATCCCTGTCATGAGAAATTAATGTAGCACAGTTCCCTCAAATATTGGAAGTGTTTTGAGAAGAGGTAGACACTGTGGAACATTCCCGGTGTTGAACTTCCAGTATGCATCATAGAGGCCTAAGTGCCTTACCCTGTACCTCACTCACGGGTTGCAACGTTCTCTATGCTCCGTCCTTGTTCTATCTTCTTTCCTCCAATTGAAAGACACTGTGAGAAATGACGTTCCGCATGAAGGAGTATCCCTTAAACTGAACTTGCTATAGTCCAACAGATAGACGTCGGAGACTGGAAACCTAAGTGCGCCTATTGCGGTTACAACAGAGTCCATCCCAAAAGCTTCCTTCTTTAACGGACGTAACACCGCAGTGAATCCTTCCTAAAGCACACTTCCCTCTCAGTGTTGGAAGTGTTTTAGATGCAGAAACTAAGTGCGAATCACCACTGATGGTAAACATCAAATATGTGTTTGGCAGACTTAAGCGCCATAGCCTGCCCTTTACTCATGGTACAAATGTGCCCGTAACCCTTCCATGTTCTATCTTCATTCCTCAAAGGAGATACACTGTTATGAATGAGTACGCACCTGAAATAGGTTCCCTGAGCAGATACATTCCTCCGCATCCCCTCTTAGGGGCCTGTATCAGTCACTTCATGATTGCTATCCAGACACGTCCTAGAGATTCCAACTGAGCACAGACGCATCCCTGTCGTAGGAACTTACTATGGCACTGTTCCCTCATAAATTTGAAGTGTTTTGAGAAGTGGTAGACACTGTGGAACAATCCAGGTATTGAACTTCCATTATGCATCATAGAGGCCTAAGTGCCTTACCCTTTACTTCACTCACGTGAAGCAACGTCCTCTAGCTCCGTCCTCGTGCTATCCTCTTTCCTCCTGTGGTAAGACACTGTGAGAAGTGACATTCCGAATGAAGGAGTTTCCCGTAAACTGAACCTGATATAGTCCAACTGATAGACGTCTGAGCCTGGAAAGCTATGTGCGCCTATTGCGGTTACCACAGAGTCAGCCCCAAAAGCTTCCTTCTTTAACAGACGTAACACTGCAGTGAATCCCTCCTAAAGCACACTTCCCTCTCAGTGTACGAAGCGTTTTAAACGCAGAAACTAAGTGCGGATCACCACTGGTGGTGAACATCCAATTTGTGTTTGGCAAAGTACCTAATGTGCCCCTAGTCTGTCCGTGTTCTACCTTCATTCCTCCAAGGAGAAGCACTGTTATGAATGAGTACGCACCTGAAGTAGGTTCCCTGAGCAGATACCTTCGTACGCATCCCCTCTATGGGCCTGTATCAGACACTTCAATTGCTACCCAGACACATCCTAGGGTTTTCAACTGAGCACAATGCATCCCTGTCGTGAGAAGTTACTGTAGCACAGTTCCCTCATATATTGGAAGTGTTTTGAGAAGAGGTAGACACTGTGGAACATCTCCGGTGTTGAACTTCCAGTATGCATCATAGAGGCCTATGTGCCTTACCCTGTACCTCACTCACAGCTTGCAACGTTCTCTCTGTCTTTCCTTGTTCTATCTTCTTTCCTCCACTGCAAAGACACTGTGAGAAGAGACATTCCGCATGAAGGAGTTTCCCTTAAACAGAACTTGCTATTGTCCAAAGGTTAGGCGTCTGTGAATGGAAAGTTATATGTGCCTATTGCGGTTACCACAGAGTCAGTCCCAAAGCTTACTTCTTTAACAGACGTAACACTGCAGTGAATCCCACTTAAAGCACACTTCCCTCTCAGTGTTGGAAGCTTTTAGACGCAGAAACAATGTGCGGATCACCACTGGTGGTGAACATCCAATATGTGTTTGGCAGGCTTAAGCGCCATAGCCTGCCCTTTTCTCACAGAATTTAATGTGCCCCTAGTCCGTCCCTGTTCTATCTTCAATCCTCAAAGGAGAAAAGCTGTTATGAATGAGTACGCAAATGTAGTAGGTTCCTTGAGCAGATACCTTCCATTTCATCCCCTCTAATGAGCCTGTATGAGACACTTCATGTTTGCTACCCAGACACGTCCTAGAGTTTCCAACTGAGCACAGATGCATCCCTGTCGTGAGAACATACTGTAGCACAGTTCCCTCAATATTGGAAGTTTTTAGAGAAGAGGTAGACACTGTGGAACATCCCCGGTGTTGAACTTCCAGTATGCAACATTGAGGCCTAAGTTCCTTACCCTGTACTTCACTCACGGTTTGCAACGTTCTCTCTGCTCTGTCCTTGTTCTATCTTCTTTCCTCCAATTGAAAGACACTGTGAGAAATGACATTCCGCATGAAGGAGTTTCTCTTAAACAGAACTAGCTATAGTCCAACGGATAGACGTCCGAGACTGGAAAGCTATGTGCGCCTATTGCGGTTATCACAGAGTCAGTCCCCAAAGCGTCCTTCTTTAACAGATGTAACACTGCCGTGAATCCCGTCTAAAGCACACTTCCCTCTCAGTGTAGGAAGTGTTTTAGACGCAGAAACAAAGTGCGGATCACCACTGGTGGTGAACATCCAATATGTGTTTGGCAGGCTTATGCGCCTTAGCCGGCCCTTTACTCACAGTACCTAATGTGCCCCTAGTCTGTCCGTGTTCTACCTTCATTCCTCCAAGGAGAAGCACTGTTATGAATGAGTACGCACCTGAAGTAGGTTCCATGAGCAGATACCTTCCTACGCATTCCCTCTAAGTGGCCTGTATGAGACACTTCATGTTGCCTACCCAGACCCGTCCTATTGTTTCCAACTGAGCACAGACGCATCCCTGTCGTGAGAACATACTGTAGCACAGTTCCCTCAATATTGGAAGTTTTTTGAGAAGAGGTAGACACTGTGGAACATCCCCGGTGTTGAACTTCCAGTATGCAACATTGAGGCCTAAGTTCCTTACCCTGTACTTCACTCACGGTTTGCAACGTTCTCTCTGCTCTGTCCTTGTTCTATCTTCTTTCCTCCAATTGAAAGACACTGTGAGAAATGACATTCCGAATGAAGGAGTTTCTCTTAAACAGAACTAGCTATAGTCCAACGGATAGACGTCCGAGACTGGAAAGCTATGTGCGCCTATTGCGGTTATCACAGAGTCAGTCCCCAAAGCGTCCTTCTTTAACAGATGTAACACTGCCGTGAATCCCGTCTAAAGCACACTTCCCTCTCAGTGTAGGAAGTGTTTTAGACGCAGAAACAAAGTGCGGATCACCACTGGTGGTGAACATCCAATATGTGTTTGGCAGGCTTATGCGCCTTAGCCGGCCCATTACTCACAGTACCTAATGTGCCCCTAGTCTGTCCGTGTTCTACCTTCTTTCCTCCAAGGAGAAGCACTGTTATGAATGAGTACGCACCTGAAGTAGGTTCCATGAGCAGATACCTTCCTACGCATCCCCTCTAAGTGGCCTGTATCAGACACTTCATTTTGGCTACCCAGACACATCCTAGAGATTTCAACTGAGCACAGATGAATCCCTGTCGTGAGAACTAACTGCAGCACAGTTCCCTCATAATTTGGAAGTGTTTTGAGAAGAGGAAGACACTGTGGAACATCCCCAGTGTTGTAATTTCAGTATGCATATAGAGGCCTAAGTTCATTACCCTGAACCTCACTAACGGGTTGCAACGTTCATTCTGTCCGTCCTTGTTCTATCTTCTTTCCCCCACTGCAAAGACATTGTGAGAAGTGACATTCCGCATGAAGGAGTTTCCCTTAAACTGAACTTGCTATAGTCCAACGGATAGACGTCTGAGACTGGAAAGCTACGTGGGCCTATTTCGGTTACCACATTGTCAGTACCAAACGCTTCCTTCTTTAACAGAAGTAAAACTGCGGTGAATCCCTCCTAAAGCACACTTCCCATCAGTGTAGGAAGCGTTTTAGACGCAGAAACTAAGTGTGGGTCACCACTGGTGGTGAACATCCAATATGTTTTTGGCAGGCATAAGCGCCATAGCCTGCCCTTTACTCACAGTACCTAATGTGCCCCTAGTCCGTTCGTGTTCTACCTTCATACCTCCAAGGAGAAGTACTGTTATGAATGAGTACGCACATGAAGTAGTTTCCATGAGCAGATACCTTTCTAGGCATCCCCTCTAAGGGGCCTTTATGAGACACTTCATGATTGCTACCCAGACAAGTCCTAGAGTTTCCAACTGAGCACAGACGCATCCCTGTCGTGAGAACTTACTGTAGCACAGTTCCCTCGTATATTGGAAGTGTTTTGGAAGAGGTAGACACTGTTGAAAATTCCCTGGTGTTGAACTTCCAGTATGCATCTTAGAGGCCTAAGTGCCTTACCCTGTACTTCTCTCACGGGTTGCAACGTTCTCTCTTCGCCGTCCTTGCTCTATCTTCTTTCCTTCACTGAAAGACACTGTGAGAAGAGACATTCCGAATGAAGGAGTATCCCTTAAACAGAACTATCTATAGTCCAACGGATAGACGTAGGAGACTGGAAAGCTATGTGCGCCTATTGCGGTTACCACAGAGTCAGTCCCAAAAGCTTCCTTCTTTAACAGACATAACACTGCCGTGAAACCCTCCTAAAACACACTTCCCTCTCAGTATAGGAAGCGTTTGAGATGCAGAAACTAAGTCCGGATCAACACTGGTGGTGAACATCCATTATGTGCTTGGCCGGCTTAAGCGCCATAGCGAGCCCTTTACTCACAGTACCTAATGTGCCCGTAGTCTTCCCTGTTCTATCTTCATCCTCAAAGGAGAAACACTGTTATGAATGAGTAAGAACTGGAGTAGGTTCCCTGAGCAGATACCTTCCTCCACATCCCCTCTAAGGGGCCTGTATCAGACACTTCATGGTTACTACCCAGACACATCCTAGTGTTTTCAACTGAGCACAGATGCATCCCTGTCGTGAGAACTTACTGTAGTCAGTTCCCTCATATACTGGAAGTGTTTTGAGAAGAGGTAGACACTGTGGAACATCTCCGTTGTTGTAATTCCAGCAAGCATCATAGAGGCCTAAGTGCCTTACCCTGTACCTCACTCACGGGTTGCAACGTACTCTCTGCTCCGTCCTTGTTCTATCTTCTTTCCTCGACTTGAAAGACACAGTGAGAAGTGACATTCCGCAGGAAGGAGTTTCCCTTGAACAGAACTTGCTATAGTCCAATGGATAGACGTCGGAGACTGGAAAGCTTTGTGCTCCTATTGCGGTGACCTCTGAGTCAGTCCCAAAAGCTTCCTTCTTTAACATACGTAACACTGCCGTGAAACTCTCCTAAAGCACACTTCCCTCTCAGTGTTGGAAGCGTTTTAGATGAAGAAACTAAGTGCGGATCACCACTGGTGGTGAACATCCAATATGTGTTTGGCAGGCTTAAGCGCCGTAAATTGCCCTTTACTCAAAGTACCTAATGTGCCCCTAGTCTGTCCGTGTTCTATCTTCAATCCTCCAAGGAGAAGCACTGTTATGAATGAGTACGCACCTGAATTAGGTTCTCTGAGCAGATACCTTCCTACGCATCTCCTCTAAGGGGCCTGAATGAGTCACTTCATAATTGCTACACAGACACATCGTAGAGTTTTCAACTGAGCACAGATGCATCCATGTCGTGAGGACTTCCTGTAGCACAGTTCCCTCATATATTGGAAGTGTTTTGAGAAGAGGTAGACACTATGGAACATCCCCGGTGTTGTAATTCCAGTAAGCATCATAGAGGCCTAGGTGCCTTACCCTGTAGTTCACTCACTGGTTGCAACATTCTCTCTGCTCCGTCCTTGTTCTATCTTCTTTCCTCCACTGGAAAGACACTGTGAGAAGTGATATTCCACATGAAGGAGTTTCCCTTAAACAGAACTTGATATATTCCAACGGCCACACGTCTAAGACTGGAAAGCTATGTGCCCCTATTGCGGTTACCACGGAGACAGTCCCAAAATCTTCCTTCTTTAATAAACGTAACACTGAAGTGAATCCCGACAAAAGCACAATTCCCACTCAGTGTAGGAAGCGTTTTCGACGCAGAAACTAAGTGCGGATCACAACTGGTGGTCAATCCAATATGTGTATGACAGGCTTAAGCGCCAGAGCCTACCCTTTACCCAAAGTACATAATGTGCCCGTAGTCCTTCCCTGTTCTATCTTCATTCCTCAAAGGAGAAACACTATTATAACGAGTATGCACCTGAAGTATGTTCCTTGAGCAGATACCTTCCTCCGAATCCCTTCTAAGGGGCCTGTATGAGACACTTCATGATTGCTACCCAGACACATCCTAGAGTTTTCAACTGAGCACAGATGCATTCCTGTCGTGAGAATTTACGGTAGCAGAGTTCGCTCATATATTGGAAGAGATTTGAGAAGAGGTAGACACTGTGGAACATCTACGGTTTGAACTTCCTGTATGCATCATAAAGGCCTAAGTGGCTACCCGGTACTTCACTCACGGTTTGCAACGTTCTCTCTGTCCGTCCATGTTCTATCTTCTTTCCTCCACTGGAAAGACACTGTGAGAAGTGACATTCCGCATGAAGGATTTTCCCTTAAACAAAACTTCCTATAGTTTAACGGTTATTCATCTGAGACTGGAAAGCTATGTGCGCCAATGCGATTACCACAGAGTCAGTCCCCAAAGCTTCCTTCTTTAACAGACGTAACACTGCAGTGAATCCCTCCTAAAGCACACTTCCCTCTCAGTGTTGGAAGCGTTTTAGACGCAGAAAATAAGTGCGTATCACCACTGGTTGTGAACATCCATTATGTGTTTGGCAGGCTTAAGCGCATTAGACTGCCCTTTACTCACAGTACCTAATGTGCCCCTAGTCAGTCCCTGTTCTATCTTCATTCCTCAAAGGAGAAACGCTGTTATGAATGAGTCGCAACTGAAGTAGGTTCCCTGAACAGATACCTTCCTTCGAATCCCCTTTAAGGGGCCTGTATGAAACACTTCATGATTGCTACCCAGACACGTCCTAGAGTTTCCAACTGAGCAGAGACACATCCCTGTCTTGAGACTTACTACAGCACAGTTCCCGAATATATTGGTAGTGTTTTGAGAAGAGGTAGACACTGTGGAACATCTCC
Source organism: Neogale vison (assembly GCF_020171115.1). NCBI lineage: Eukaryota > Metazoa > Chordata > Mammalia > Carnivora > Mustelidae > Neogale > Neogale vison. The sequence continues at coordinate 153,589,226 of NC_058091.1, forward strand.
GGTGTTGAACTTCCAGTATGCATAATAGAGGCCTAAGCATTACCCTTTACTTCACTCACGGGTTGCAACGTTCTTTCTGTCCGTCCTTGTTCGATCTTCTTTCCTCCACTGGAAAGACACTGTGAGAAGTGACATTCCGCATAAAGGAGTTTCCCTTACACTGAACTTGCTATAGTCGAACGGATAGACGTCTGAGCCTGGAAACCTATGTGCGCCTATTGCGGTTACCACAGAGTCAGTCCCAAAAGCTTCCTTCCTTAACAGACGTAACACTGCAGTGAATCCTTCCTAAAGCACACTTCCCTCTCAGTGTTCGAAGCGTTTTAGAGGCAGATACTAAGTGCGGATCACCACGGTTGGTGAACATCTAATATGTGTTTGTCATGCTAAGCGCCATAGCCTGCCCTTTACTCACAGTACCTAAAATGCCCGTAGTCCTTCCCTGTTCTATCTTCATCTTCAAAGGAGAAACACTGTTATGAATGAGTAGGCACCTGAAGTAGCTTCCCATAGCAGATACCTTCCTCCACATCCCCTCTAAGGGGCCTGTATGAGACACTCATGATTGCTACCCTGAGACGTCCTAGTGTTTCCAATTGAGTACAGACCCATCCCTGTCGTGAGAACTTACTGTAGCACAGTTTCCTCATATATTGGACGTGTTTTGAGAAGAGGTAGACACTGTGGAACATCTCCGGTGGTGAACTTCCAGTATGCATCATAGAGGCCTAAGTGCCTTACCCTGTACTTCACTCACGGTTTGCAACGTTCTCTCTGCTCCGTCCTTGTTCTGTCTTCTTTCCTCCACTGGAAAGACACTGAGCGAAGTGACATTCCGCATGAAGGAGTTTCCCTTAAACAGAACTTGCTATAGTCCAACACTTAGACGTCTGTGACTGAAAGCTATGTGCGCCTATTGCGGTTCCCATAGAGTCAGTCCATAAAGCTTCCTTCTTTAAGAGACGTAACAATGCAGTGAATCCCTCCTAAAGCACACTTCCCTCTCAGTGTTGGAAGCGTTTTAGACGCAGAAACTAAGTGCGGATTACCACTGGTGTTGAACATCCAATATGTGTTTGGCAGGCTTAAGCGCCATAGCCTACCGTTTACTCACAGTACCTAATGTGCCCTTAGTCCGTCCCTGTTCTATCTTCATTCCTCAAAGGAAAAACGCTGTTATGAATGAGTACGCTCCTGAAGTAGCTTCCCTTAGCAGATACCTTCCTCCACATCCCCTCTAAAGGGCCTGTATGAGTCACTGTATGATTGCTACCCTGACACGTCCTAGTGTTTCCAATTGAATACAGACCCATCCCTGTCGTGAGAACTTACTGTAGCACAGTTCCCTCATATATTATAAGTGTTTTGAGAAGAGATAGACACTGTGGAACATCTCCGGTGTTGAACTTACAGTATGCATCATAGAGGCCTAAGTGCCTCCCCTGTACTTCACTCACGGTTTACAACGTTCTCTCTGCTCCGTGCTTGTTCTGTCTTCTTTCCTCCACTTGAAAGACACTGAGCAAAGTGACATTCAGCATGAAGGAGTTTCCCTTAAACAGAACTTGCTATAGTCCAACAGTTAGACGTCTGTGACTGGAAACCTATGTGCGCCTATTGCGGTCCCATAGAGTCAGTCCATAAAGCTTCCTTCTTTAAGAGACGTAACACTGCAGTGAATCCCTCCTAAAGAACAATTCCCTCTCAGTGTTGGAAGCGTTTTAGACGCAGAAACTAAGTGCGGATCACCACTGGTGGAGAACATCCAATATGTGTTTGGTAGGCTTAAGCGCCACAGCCTGCCCTTTACTCACATTACCTAATGTGCCCCTCTTCCGTTCCCCTTCTATCTACATTCCTCAAAGGAGGAAAGCTATTATGAATGAGTACGCACTGAATTAGGTTCCCTGAGCAGATACCTTCCTACGCATCCCCTCTAAGGGGCCTGTATGAGACACTTCATGATTGCTACCCAGACACGTCCTAGAGTTTCCAACGAGCACAGACGCATACCTGTCGTGAGAACTTACTGTAGCACAGGTCCCTCATATACTGGATGTGTTTTGAGAGAGGTAGACACTGTGGAACTTCCCCGGTATTGAACATCCAGTATGCATCATAGAGGCCAAAGTGCTTTACCCTATATTTCACTCACGGTTTGCTACATTCTCTCTGTCCGTCCTTGTTCTATCTTCTTTCCTCCACTGGAAAGACACTGTGAGAAGTGACATTCCGCATGAAGGAGTTTAACTTAAACAGAACTTGCTATAGTCCAACCGTTATACGTCTGTGAATAGAAAGCTTTGTGCGCCTATTGCGGTTATTACAGATTCAGTCCCAAAAGCTTCCTTCTTTAACAGACGTAACACTGCAGTGAATCCGACCAAAACACACTTCCCTCTCAGTGTTGGAAGCATTTTAGACGCAGAAACTAAGTGCGGATCACCACGGTGGTGAACATCCAATATGTGTATGGCAAGCCTAAGCGCCATAGCCTGCCCTTTTCTCACAGTACGTAATGTGCCCCTAGTCCGTCCCTGTTCTATCTTCATTCCGCAAAGGAGAAACGCTGTTATGAATGAGTATGCACCTGAAGTATGTTCCCTGAGCAGATACCTTCCTTCTCATCCCCTCTAAGGGGACATGTAAGAGACATTTCATCATGGCTACCCAGACACCTCCTAGTGTTTCCAACAAGCACAGACGCATCCCAGTCGTGCGAACTCTCTGTAGCACAGTTCCCTCATATATTGGAAGGTTTTGACAGAGGTAGACTGTGGAACTTCCCCGGTGTTGAATTTCCAGTATGCATCATAGAGGCCTAGGTGCCTTGTCCTGTGCTTCACTCACGGGTTGCAACGTTCTCTCTGTACGTCCTTGTTCTATCTTCTTTCCTCCACTGGAAACACACTGTCAGAAATGACATTCCGCATGAAGGAGTTTCCCTTAAACTGAACTTGCTATAGTCCAACGGAACGATGTCGGAGACTTGAACCTATGTGTGCCTATTGCGGTTACCACAGAGTCAGTTCCAAAAGCTTCCTTCATTAACAGACTTTAAACTGCAGGTAATCCCACCTAAAACGCACTTCCCTCTCAGTGTTGGAAGCATTTAAGACGCAGAATCTAAGTGCGGATCACCACTGATGGTGAACATCCAATATGTGTTTGGCAGGCTTAAGTGCCATAGCCCGCCCTTTACTCAAAGTACCTAATGTGCCCCCTCGTCCTTCCCTGTTCTATCGTCATTCCTCACAGGAGAAACGCTGTTATGAATGAGTACGCACCTGTAGTAGGTTCCCTGAGCAGATAACTTCCTTCGCATCCCCTCTAAGGGGCCTATATGAGACATTTCATGATGGCTACCCAGACACGTCCTAGAGTTTCCAACTGAGCACAGATGCATCCCTGTCGTGAGAACTTACTGTAGCACAGTTCCCTCATATATTGGAAGGGTTTTGAGAAGAGGTAGACACTGTGGAACATCCCCGGTGTTGAACTTCCAGTATGCATCATAGAGGCCTAAGTGCCTTACCCTGTACTTCACTCACGGTTTGCAACGTTCTCTCTGTCCGTCCTTGTTCTATATTCTTTCCTCCACTGGAAAGACACTGTGAGAAGTGACATTCCGCATGTGAACTCGTTTCGGGTGTCACACGTCTGCAGGGCCGCCCGCCAGGGTCTGGCCTGGCCTGGCATCGCGAGAGCTCGCTTACGAACCCCGCCAAGGAGCCCTCCGCGGGGCAGACTTCGGTGAGGCCGATGCCTCCTGCTTCTCGGCTGGCGGGGGTCCCCTATTAGGCGCAGTCCCATGGGGTCAGGGCTGTCCCGAGACTCGGGCTGATAATTTCGCCGGCTTCCCAGCCTTCCGCTTCCGGGGTCCTGTCCCTCTGTGACCCTCTTGGGAATCCTGAGTTCCGTGGCAACGTCTCCGCCTCACGCCCCGGCACAAACGGTGCATTTCGGTGCTTCGGACAAGCCTCAAAGCCTGAGAAACCTGCATGACCCAACTGAGGACAGCCCCATCTTGGGTCCCCCACAACCCGAAAATTCAGAGGTGAATGCCCTGCCCCCACCCGCCGCTCAACAGACGTGTCTGGGTAGCAATCATGAAGTGTCTCATACAGACCCCTTAGAGGGGATGCGGAGGAAGGTATCTGGTCTGTTAACCTACTTCAGGTGCGGACTCATTCATAACAGTGTTTCTCCTCTGAAGATGAAGATAGAACAGGGAAGGACTACGGGAACATTAGGTACTGTGAGTAAAGGACAGACTATGGCGCTTAGCCTGACAAACACATATTGGATATTCACCACCAGTGGTGATCCGCACTTAGTTTCAGCGTCAAAAACGCTCCCAACACTGAGAGGGAAGTGTGCTTTAGGAGGGATTCACTGCAGTGTTACGTCTGTTAAAGAAGGAAGCTTTGGGGACTGACTCTGTGGTAACCGCATTAGGCGCACATAGCTTTCCATTCAAAGACCTCTAACCATTGGGCTATAGCAATTGCAGTTTAAGGGACACTCCTTCATGCGGAATGTCATTTCTCACAGTGTCTTTCCAGTAGAGGAAAGAAGATAGAAGAAGGACGGAGCACAGAGAATGTTAAACCCTTTGGTGAAGTAAAGGGTAAGGCACTTAGGCCTCTATGATGCATACTGAAAGTTCAACACCTGGGATGTTCCACAGTGTCTAGCACTTCTCAAAACACTTCCAATATATGAGGGAACTGTGCTACAGTAAGTTCTCACGACAGGGATCCGTCTGTACTCAGTAGGAAACTCTAGGATGAGTCTGGTTAGCAATCATGAAGTGTCTCCTACAGGCCCCTTAGAGGGGATGCGAAGGAAAGTAACTGCTCAGCGAACCTACTTCAGTTGCATACTCATTCATAACAGCGTTTCTCCTTTGAGGAATGAAGATAGAACAGGGACTGACTAGGGGCACATTAGGTACTGTGATTAAAGGGCAGGCTATTGCGCTTAAGCCTGCCAAACACATATTGGATGTTCACCACCAGTGGTGAACCGCACTTGGTTTCTGCGTCTAAAACGTTTCCTACACTGATAGGGAAGTGTGCCTTAGGAGGGATTCACTGCAGTTTTACGTCTGTTAAAGAAGGAAGCTTTTGGGACTGACTCTGTGGTAACCGCAATAGGTGCACATAGGTTTCCATTCACAGACATCTAACCGTTAGACTATAGCATGTTCTGTTTAAGGGAAACTCCTTCAGGCGGAATGTCACGTCTCACAGTGTCTTTCCAGTGGACGAAAGAAGATAGAACAAGGACGGACAGAGAGAACGTTGCAAACCGTGACTGAAGTACAGGGTAAGGCACTTAGGCCTCTATGATGCATACTGGAATTACAACACCGGAGATGTCCACAGTGTCTACCTCTTCACAAAACACTTCCAATATATGAGGGAACTGTGCTACAGAAAGTTCTCACGACAGGAATGCATCTGTGCTCAGGTGGATCCTCTAGGATGTTCCTGGGGAGCAATCATGAAGTGTCCCCTACAGGCCCCTTAGAGGGGATGCGTAGGAAGTTTTCTGCTCAGGGAACCTAATTCAGGTGCGTACTCATTCATAACAGTGCTTCTCCTTTTTGGGAATGAAGATAGAACAGGGACGCACTAGGGGCACATTAGGTACTTTGAGTAAAGGGCAAGCTATGGCGCTTAAGCCTGCCAAACACATATTGGATGTTCAACTCCAGTGGTGATCCGCAATTAGTTTCTGCGTCTAAAACGCTTCCAACACTTGGAGGGAAGTGTGCTTTCGGAGGGATTCACTGCACTGTTACGTCTGTTAAAGAAGGAAGCTTTTGGGACTTTCTCTTTGGTAACCGCAAGAGGCGCACATAGCTTTCCAGTCTCCGACGTCTATCCGTTGGACTATAGCAAGTTCTGTGTAAGGAAACACCTTCATGTGGAATGTCACTTCTCACAGTGTCTTTCCAGTGGAGGAAAGAAGATAGAACAAGAACAGAGCATACAGAATCTTTGAACCCGTAGGTGAAGTAAAGGGTAAGGCACTTAGGCCTCTATGATGCGTACTGAAAGTTCAACACTTGGGATGTTCCACAGTGTCTACGTCTTCTCAAAACACTTCCAATATATGAGGGAATTGTGCTACAGTAAGTTCTCACAACAGGAATTCATCTGTACTCAGGTGGATCCTCTAGGGAGTTCCTGGTGAGCAATCATGAAGTGTCTCATACAGGTCCATTAGAGGGGATGCGTAGGAAGGTATCTGCTCAGGGAACCTACTTCAGGTGCGTACTCATTCATAACAGTGCTTCTCCTTGGAGGAATGAATATAGAACAGGGACGGACTAGGGGCACATTAGGTACTTTGAGTAAAGGGCAAGCTATGGCGCTTAAGCCTGCCAAACACATATTGGTTGTTCACCACCAGTGGTGATCCGCACTTAGTTTCTGCGTCTAAAACGCTTAAACACTGAGAGGGAAGTGTGCTTACGGAGGGATTCACTGCAGTGTTACGTCTGTTAAAGAAGGAAGATTTTGGGACTGACTCTGTGTAACCGCATTAGGCGCACAAGCTTTCCAGTCTCCGACGTCTAACCATTGGACTATAGCAAGTCAGTTAAAGGGAAACTCCTTCATGCCGAATGATAATTCTCACAGTGTCTTTCCAGTGGAGGAAAGAAGATAGAACAAGGACGGAGCAGAGAGAATGTTACATCCCTTAGGTGAAGGAAAGTGTAAGGCACTTAGACCTCTATGATGCATACTGGAAGTTCTACACTTGGGATGTTCCACAGTGTCTACCACTTCTCAAAACACTTCCAATATATGAGAGAACTGTGCTACAGTAAGTTCTCACGACAGGAAGCCTCTGTGCCCAGATGGAAAGTGTAGGACGTGTCTGGGTAGCAATCATGAAGTGTCTCATACAGACCCCTTAGAGGGGATGCGGAGGAAGGTATCTGCTCTGGGAACCTACTTCAGGTGTGTACTCATTCATAACAGTGTTTCTACTTTGAAGATGAAGATAGAACAGGGAAGGACTACGGGCACATTAGGTACTGTGAGTAAAGGGCAGGCTATGGCGCTTAGCCTGCCCAACACATATTGGATGTTCACCACCAGTGTTTTTCCGCACTTAATTTCTGCGTCTAAAATGCTTCCTACACTGATAGGGAAGTGTGCTTTAGGAGGGATTCACTGCAGTGTTACGTCTGTTAAAAAGGAAGCTTTTGGGACTGACCCTGTGGTAACCGCCATAGGCGCACATTGCTTTCCATTCACAGACGTCTTACCGTTAGACTATAGCATGTTCTGTATAAGGGAAGCTCCTTCAGGCGGAATGTCACTTCTCACAGTGTCTTTCCAGTGGAGGAAAGAAGATAGAACAAGGACGGACAGAGAGAACGTTGCAAACCGTGAGTGAAGTACAGGGTAAGGCACTTATGCCTCTATGAGGCATACTGGAATTACAACACGGGAGATGTTCCACAGTGTCTACCTCTTCTCTTAAACACTTCCAATATATGAGGGACCTGTGCTACAGTAAATTTTCACGACAGGGATGCATCTGTGCTCAGTTGTAAACTCTACAATGTGTCTGGGTAGCAATCATGAAGTGTCTCCTACAGGCCACTTAGAGGGGTTGCGTAAGGAAGGTATCTTATCAGGGAAACTATTTCAGGTGCGTACTCATTCATAACGGTGTTTCTCCTTTTAGGAATGAAGATAGAACAGGGACGTACTAGGGGCACATTAGGTACTTTGAGTAAAGTGGAAGCTATGGCGCTTAAGCCTGCCAAACACATTTTGGATGTTCACCACCAGTGTTGTTCCGCACTTAGTTTCTGCGTCTAAAATGCTTCCTACACTGATAGGGAAGTGTGCTTTAGGAGGGATTCACTGCAGTGTTACGTCTGTTAAAGAAGGAAGCTTTTGGGACTGACTCTGTTGTAACCGCAATAGGCGCATATAGCTTTCCATTCACAGACGTCTTACCGTTAGACTATAGCATGTTCTGTTTAAGGGAAACTCCTTCAGGCGGAATGTCACTTCTCACGGTGTCTTTCCAGTGGAGGAAAGAAGATAGAAGAAGGATGGACAGAGAGAACGTTGCAATCCGTGAGTGAAGTACAGGGTAAGGCACTTAGGCCTCTATGAGGCATACTGGAATTACAACACCGGAGATGTTCCACAGTGTCTACCTCTTCTCTTAAACACTTCCAATATATGAGGGACCTGTGCTACAGTAAATTTTCACGACAGGGATGCATCTGTGGTCAGTTGTAAACTCTATAATGTGTCTGGCTAGCAATCATGAAGTGTCTCCTACGGGCCACTTAGAGGGGTTGCGTAAGGAAGGTATGTGATCAGGGAAACTATTTCAGGTGCGTACTCATTCATAACAGTGTTTCTCCTTTTAGGAATGAAGATAGAACAGGGACGTACTAGGGGCCATTAGGTGTTTTGAGTAAAGGGGAAGCTACGACGCTTAAGCCTGCCAAACACATATAGGATGTTCACCACCAATGTTGTTCCGCACTTAGTTTCTGCATCTAAAATGCTTACTACACTGAGAGGGAAGTGTGCTTTAGAAGGGATTCACTGCAGTGTTACGTCTGTTAAAGAAGGAAGCTTTTGGGACTGACTCTGTGGTAACCGCAATAGGCGCACATAACTTTCCAGTCTCCGACGTCTATCCCTTGGATTATAGCAAGTTCTGTGTAAGGGAAACATCTTCATGCGGAATGTCGCTTCTCACAGTGTCTTTGCAGTGGAGGAAAGAATAAAGAACAAGGACGGAGCAGAGAGAATGTTACATTCCGTAGGTGAAGGAAAGGGTAAGGCACTTAGACCTCTATGATGCATACTGGAAGTTCTACACTTGGGATGTTCCACAGTGTCTACCACTTCTCAAAACACTTCCAAAATATAAGGGAACTGTGCTACAGTAAGTTCTCACGACAGGGAAGCGTCTGTGCTCAGTTGGAAAGTGTAGGACGTGTCTGGGTAGCAATCATGAAGTGTCTCATACAGACCCCTTAGAGGGGATGCGGAGGAAGGTATCTGCTCTGGGAACCTACTTCAGGTGCGTACTCATTCAAAACAGTGTTTCTCCTTTGAAGATGAAGATAGATCAGGGAAGGACTACGGGCACATCAGTTACTGTGAGTAAAGGGCAGGCTATGCTGCTTAGCCTTACAAACACATTTTGGATGTTCACCACCAGTGGTGATCCGCACTTAGTTTTTGCTTCTAAAACGCTTCCAACACTGAGAGGGAAGTGTGCTTTAGGAGGGATTCACTGCAGTGTTACGTCTGTTAAAGAACATAGCTTTTGGGACTGATACTGTGGTAACCGCATTAGGCGCCCATAGCTTTCCATTCACAGACGTCTAACCTTTAGACTATAGCATGTTCTGTTTAAGGGAAACTGCTTCAGGCGGAATGTCACTTCTCACAGTGTCTTTCCAGTGGAGGAAATAAGATAGAAGAATACGGACAGAGAGAACGTTGCAAACCGTGAGTGAAGTACAGGGTAAGGCACTTAGGTCTCTATGAGGCATACTGGAATTACAACACCGGAGATGTTCCACAGTGTCTACCTCTTCTCTTAAACACTTCCAATATATGAGGGAACTGTGCTACAGTACATTTTCACGACAGGGATGCATCTGTGCTCAGTTGAAAACTCTATAATGTGTCGGGTAGCAATCATGAGTGTCTCATACAGGCCCCTTAGAGGGGATGCGTAGGAAGGTATCTGATCAGGGAAACTACTTCAGGTGCATACTCATTCATAACTGTGTTTCGCCTTTTAGGAATGAAGATAGAACAGGGACGTACTAGGGGCACATTAGGTACTTTGAGTAAAGGGGAAGCTACGGAGCTTAAGCCTGCCAAACACATATTGGATGTTCACCACCAGTGTTGTTCCGCACTTAGTTTCTGCGTCTAAAATGCTTCCTACACTGATAGGGAAGTTTGCCTTAGGAGGGATTCACTGCAGTGTTACGTCTGTTAAAGAAGGAAGCTTTTGGGACTGACTCTGTGGTAACCGCAATAGGCGCACATAGCTTTCCATTCACAGACGTCTAACCGTTAGACTATAGCATGTTCTGTTTAAGGGAAACTCCTTCAGGCGGAATGTCACTTCTCACAGTGTCTTTCCATTGGAGGAAAGAAGATAGAAGAAGGACGGACAGAGAGAACGTTGCAAACCGTGAGTGAAGTTCAGGGTAAGGCACTTAGGCCTCTATGAGGCATACTGGAATTACAACACCGGAGATGTTCCACAGTGTCTACCTCTTCTCAAAGCACTTCCAATATATGAGGGAACTGTGCTACAGTAATTTTTCACGACAGGGATGCATCTGTGCTCAGTTGAAAACTCTACAATGTGTCTGGGTAGCAATCATGAAGTGTCTCCTACAGGCCACTTAGAGGGGTTGCGTAGGAAGGTATCTGATCAGGGAACCTACTTCAAGTGCGTACTCATTCATAACAGTGTTTCTCCTTTTAGGAATGAAGATAGAACAGGGACTGACTAGGGGCACATTAGGTACTTTGAGTATGGGGAAACTACGGCGCTTAAGCCTGCCAAACACATATTGGATGTTCACCACCAGTGTTGTTCCGCACTTAGTTTCTGCGTCTAAAATGCTTCCTACACTGATAGGGAAGTTTGCTTTAGGAGGGATTCACTGCAGTGTTACGTCTGTTAAGAAGGAAGCTTTTGGGACTGACTCTGTGGTAACCGCAATAGGCGCACATAGCTTTCCATTCACAGACGTCTAACCGTTAAACTATAGCATGTTCTGATTAAGGGAAACTCCTTCAGGCGGAATGTCACTTCTCACAGTGTCTTTCCAGTGGAGGAAAGAATATCGAAGAAGGACGGACAGAGAGAACGTTGCAAACCGTGAGAGAAGAACAGAGTAAGACACTTAGGCCTCTACGAGGCATACTGGAATTACAACCCCGGAGATGTTCCACAGTGTCTACCTCTTCTCAAAGCACTTCCAATATATGAGGGAACTGTGCTAAAGTAATGTTTCACGACAGGGATGCATCTGTGCTCAGTTGAAAAACTCTACAATGTATCTGGGTAGCAATCATGAAGTGTCTCATACAGGCCCCATAGCGGGGATGCGTAGGAAGTTATCTGATCAGGGAAACTACTTCAGGTGCGTACTCATTCATAACAGTGTTTCTCCTTTTAGGAATGAAGATAGAACAGGGACGTAATAGGGGCACATAAGGTACGTTGAATAAACTGGAAGCTACGGCTCTTAAGCCTGCCAAACACATATTGGATATTCACCACCAGTGTTGTTCCGCACTTAGTTTCTGCGTCTAAAATGCTTCCTATACTGATAGGGAAGTTTGCTTTAGGAGGGATTCACCGCAGTTTTACTTCTGTTAAAGAAGGAAGCGTTTGGTACTGACTCTGTGGTAACAGAAATATGCCCACATAGCTTTCCAGTCTCAGACGGCTATCCGTTGGACTATAGCAAGTTCAGTTTAAGGGAAACTCCTTCATGCGGAATGTCACTTCTCACAATGTCTTTGCAGTGGGGGAAAGAAGATAGAACAAGGACGGACAGAATGAACGTTGCAATCCGTTAGTGAGGTTCAGGGTAATGAACTTAGGCCTCTATATGCATACTGAAATTACAACACTGGGGATGTTCCACAGTGCCTTCCTCTTCTCAAAACACTTCCAAATTATGAGGGAACTGTGCTGCAGTTAGTTCTCACGACAGGGATTCATCTGTGCTCTGTTGAAATCTCTAGGATGTGTCTGGGTAGGCAACATGAAGTGTCTGATCCAGGCCACTTAGAAGGGATGCGTAGGAAGGTATCTGCTCATGGAACCTACTTCAGGTGCGTACTCATTCATAACAGTGCTTCTCCTTGGAGGAATGAAGGTAGAACACGGACAGACTAGGGGCACATTAGGTACTGTGAGTAAAGGGCCGGCTAAGGCGCATAAGCCTGCCAAAAACATATTGGATGTTCACCACCAGTGGTGATGCACTTTGTTTCTGCGTCTAAAACACTTCCTACACTGAGAGGGAAGTGTGCTTTAGAAGGGATTCACGGCAGTGTTACATCTGTTAAAGAAGGACGCTTTGGGGACTGACTCTGTGATACCGCAATAGGCGCACATAGCTTTCCAGTCTCGGACGTCTATCCGTTGGACTATAGCTAGTTCTGTTTAAGAGAAACTCCTTCATGCGGAATGTCATTTCTCACAGTGTCTTTCAATTGGAGGAAAGAAGATAGAACAAGGACAGAGCAGAGAGAACGTTGCAAACCGTGAGTGAAGTACAGGGTAAGGAACTTAGGCCTCAATGTTGCATACTGGAAGTTCAACACCGGGGATGTTCCACAGTGTCTACCTCTTCTCAAAAAACTTCCAATATTGAGGGAACTGTGCTACAGTATGTTCTCACGACAGGGATGCGTCTGTGCTCAGTTGGAAACTCTAGGACGTGTCTGCGTAGCAAAAATGAAGTGTCTCATACAGGCCCCTTAGAGGGGATGAAATGGAAGGTATCTGCTCAAGGAACCTACTACATTTGCGTACTCATTCATAACAGCTTTTCTCCTTTGAGGATTGAAGATAGAACAGGGACGGACTAGGGGCACATTAAGTTCTGTGAGGAAAGGGCAGGCTATGGCGCTTAATCTGCCAAACACATATTGGATGTTCACCACCAGTGGTGATCCGCACATTGTTTCTGCGTCTCAAAGCTTCCAACACTGAGAGGGAAGTGTGCTTTAAGTGGGATTCACTGCAGTGTTAACGTCTGTTAAAGAAGCAAGCTTTAGGACTGACTCTGTGGTAACCGCAATAGGCACATATAGCTTTCCATTCACAGACGCCTGACCTTTGGACAATAGCAAGTTCTGTTTAAGGGAAACTCCTTCATGCGGAATGTCTCTTCTCACAGTGTCTTTGCAGTGGAGGAAAGAAGATAGAACAAGGACAGACAGAGAGAACGTTGCAAGCTGTGAGTGAGGTACAGGGTAAGGCACTTAGGCCTCTATGATGCATACTGGAAGTTCAACACCGGAGATGTTCCACAGTGTCTACCTCTTCTCAAAACACTTCAAATATATGAGGGAACTGTGCTACAGTAACTTCTCACGACAGGGATGCATTGTGCTCAGTTGAAAACCCTAGGATGTGTCTGGGTATCAATTGAAGTGTCTGATACAGGCCCATAGAGGGGATGCGTACGAAGGTATCTGCTCAGGGAACCTACTTCAGGTGCGTACTCATTCATAACAGTGATTCTCCTTGGAGGAATGAAGGTAGAACACGGACAGACTAGAGGCACATTAGGTACTTTGCCAAACACAAATTGGATGTTCACCACCAGTGGTGATCCGCACTTAGTTTCTGCGTTTAAAACGCTTCATACACTGAGAGGGAAGTGTGCTTTAGGAGGGATTCACTGCAGTGTTACGTCTGTTAAAGAAGGAAGCTTTTGGGGCTGACTCTGTGGTAACCGCAATATGCGCACATAGCTTTCCAGTCTCAGACGTCTATCAGTTGGAATATATCAAGTTCAGTTTACGGGAAACTCCTTCATTCGCAATGTCACTTCTCACAGTGTCTTACCACAGGAGGAAAGAGGATAGCACGAGGACGGAGCTAGAGGACGTTGCTACCCGTGAGTGAATTAAAGGGTAAGGCACTTAGGCCTCTATGATGCATAATGGAAGTTCAACACCTGGATTGTTCCACAGTGTCTACCACTTCTCAAAACACTTCAAATTTATGAGGGAACAGTGCCATAGTAAGTTCCTACGACAGGGATGCGTCTGTGCTCAGTTGGAATCTCTAGGACGTGTCTGGATAGCAATCATGAAGTGACTGATACAGGCCCCTAAGAGGGGATGCGGAGGAATGTATCAGCTCAGGGAACCTATTTCAGGTGCGTACTCATTCATAACAGTGTATCTCCTTTGAGGAATGAAGATAGAACATGGAAGGGCTACGGGCACATTTGTACCGTGAGTAAAGGGCAGGCTATGGCGCTTAAGTCTGCGAAACACATATTGGATGTTTACCATCGGTGGTGATCCGCACTTAGTTTCTGCATCTAAAACGCTTCCAACACTGAGAGGGAAGTGTGCTTTAGGAAGGATTCACTGCGGTGTTACGTCCGTTAAAGAAGGAAGCTTTTGGGATGGACTCTGTGGTAACCGCAATAGGCGCACTTAGGTTTCCAGTCTCCGACGTCTATCTGTTGGACTATAGCAAGTTCAGTTTAAGGGATACTCCTTCATGCGGAATGTCACTTCTCACAGTGCCTTTCCAGTGGAGGAAAGAAGATAGAACAAGGACGGAGCAGAGAGAACGTTGCAACCCGTGAGTGAGGTACAGGGTAAGGCACTTAGGCCTCTATATGCATACTGGAAGTTCAACACCGGGGATGTTCCACAGTGTCTACCTCTTCTCAAAACACTTCCAATATTTGAGGGAACTGTGCTACAGTAATTTCTCATGACAGGGATACGTCTCTGCTCAGATGGAAAGTGTAGAACGTGTCTGGGTAGCAATCATGAAGTGTTCGATACAGGCCCCTTAGAGTGGATGGGCAGGAAGGTATCTGCTCAGGGAACCTACTTAAGGTGCGTACTCATTCATTACAGTTTTTCTCCTTTGAGGAATGAAGATAGAACACGGACGGAGTAGGGGCTCATTAGGTACTGTGAGTAAAGGGCAGCCTATGGCGCTTAAGCCTGCCAAACACATATTGGATGTTCACCACCAGTGGTGATCAGCACTTTGTTTCTGCGTCTAAAACGCTTCCAACACTGAGAGGGAAGTGTGCTTTCGGAGGGATTCACTGCAGTGTTACGTCTGTTTAAGAAGGAAGCTTTCGGGACTGACTCTGAAATAACAGCAATAGGCACACATAGCTTTCCAGTCTTAGACATCTATTCGTTGGAATCTAGCAAATTCTGTTTAAGGGAAAATGCTTCATGAGGAATGTCACTTCTCACAATGTCTTTCCACTGGAGGAAAGAAGATAGAAGAAGGATGGACAGAGAGAACGTTGCAACCCGTGAGTGAAGTACAGGTTAAGGCACTAAGGCCTCTCTGATGTATACTGGAAGTTTACACCGGGGATGTTCCACAGTGTCTACCTCTTCTGAAAACACTTCCAATATATGAGGAACTGTGCTACTGTAAGTTCTCACGACAGGGATGCATCTGTGCTCAGTTGGAAACTCTAGGACGTTTCTGGGTAGCAATCATGAAGTGTCTCATACAGGACCCTTAGAGAGGATGCGTAGGAAGGTATCTGCTCAGAGACATTCTTCAGGTGCGTACTCATCGAAAACAGTGTTTTTCCTTTAAGGAATGAAGATAGAACAGGGACGGACTAGGGTCACATTAGGTACTGTGAGTAAAGGTCAGTCTATGGCGCTTAAGACTGCCAAACACATATAGGATGTTCACCACCAGTGGTGATCCAAACTTAGTTTCTGTGTCTAAAACGCTTCCAACACTGAGAGGGAAGTGTGCTTTAGGAGGGATTCACGGCAGTGTTACGTCTGTTAAGAAGGAACCTTTGAGACTTACTCTGTGGTAACCGCAATAGGCGCACATAGCATCCAGTCTCCGATGTCTATCCGTTGGACTATAGCAAGTTCTGTATAAGGGATACTCCTTCATTCGGAATGTCACTTATCACAATGTCTTTGCCGTGGCGGAAAGAAGATAGAACAAGGACGGAGCGGAGAGAACGTTGCAACCCGTGAGTGAAGTACAGGGAATGGCACTTAGGCCTCTATGATGCATACTGGAAGTTCAACACCGGGGATTTTCCACAGTGTCTATCTACCTCTTCTCAAAATCCTTTCAATATATGAGGGAACTGTGCTACAGTAAGTTCTCATGAAAGGGATGCGTCCGTGCTCATTTGGAAACTCTAGGACGTGTCTGGGTAGCAATCATGAAGTGTCTCATACAGGCCACTTAGAGGTGATTCGTAGGAAGGTAACTGCTCAGGGAACCTACTTCAGGTGCGTGCTCATTCATAACAGTGTTTCTCCTTTGAGCAATGAAGATAGAACACGGACGGACTAGGGGCACATTAGGTACTGTGAGTAAAGGGAAGGCTGTGGAGTTTAAGCCTGCCAAACACATATAGGATGTTCACCACCAGTGGTGATCCGCACTTAGTTTCTGCGTCTAAAATGCTTCCAACACTGAGAGGGTCGTGTGCTTTAGGAGGGATTCACTGCAGTGTTACGTCTGTTTAAGAAGGAGCTTTTGGGATTGACTCTGTGGTAACCGCAATTGGCGCACATATCTTTCCAGTCACCGAAATGTATCCATTGGACTATAGCAAGTTCTGTTTAAGGGAAACTCCTTCATGCGGAATGTCACTTCTCACAAAAGAGTCGGTTCTGTGGGCTGCTGTTGCTGCTTGCTTTAGCCTAGTATTGGCAGCACGGTGGTGGACTCCCACATAGAGCGAAAGCCTCTTTGCCTGGGCATCCCCTTGAGGTAAGCACAGCATTCTTTGGGAAATCAGAGTCGGTTCTGTGTGATGCGTATGCCGCTTGCCTGAACATAGTCTCCGAAGCTCGGTGTAATTAACCCGCATGGAGCGAAATCCTCTTTCCCTGGCATACCATCTACCTGAGAGAGAAGCGTGGTTGCGCCTGTGGAAACAGCCTTAAGGATAAGTCATGAAACAGGAAAGCCTGCATAGGCATGAATAGCGGGCGGGTGGCAAGAGAAGTGTCACCCTCTCCGTTTGCTGAGAAATCAGGGTGGGATCTGCGGGGTGCTGCTCCTGCTTGCATAGGCCAAGTCTCAAGGTGGGAGAAACCAGCATACAGCCAAAGCCTCTTTGCCCAGGCTTCTCCTCTGGGAAACACAGCATTCGTTGGGAAATCTGCATTGGGTTTTTGGGATGCTGCTGCTACATGCCTGAACTAGTCTCCACAGCACGGTGGACGAAATCCGCATGGAGCAAAACTCTCTTGGCCCTAGCATCCCCACTGCATGAGAGGGAAGCGTTGATGCACATCTGGAAAAGTCCATAAGAATAGGGACACGGCTGTCACCGTGCTCCCCAGGAGCAAGTCTGGGGAAGGAGCAGAACGCCTCCAAGGGAGAAGAGAAGGAGCCGTTGGCCTTGTTGTCGGGAAACAGTCGCATATCAGGAGAACCTGCCCTGGGAAGAACAGCGGGACGGTGGCAAGACAAGCGTCACCCGCTCCCTGTGCGTAGAGACGGAATCCTGGCTTTAGGAAGACACGAGGGACGGCTAGGGCAGGCGTGCATACTCCACTCTGAGGAAGGAGTCTGGGCAGAAGGCAGGCCTGTTCTGTTCCTCTTGTCCCAAGGGGACAGCATCTCCAAGGCCTCCTGTCCCTAGGGCGGACGTGGGCTTTCCACCAGGCGCCATACCGGAACTCGCAGATACAGCTCCCTGGAAGAAAGGGCAGAAAGGAGCCAACTCCCTCCAAGATGTGGCAGCATTGGTGGCGGCAGGGGGTGTGTTGGGGAAGACGTGGGGACAGTCCCACACAGCTCCCCATCCCAGTGCACAGGCACTGTGCAGGGATCCTGTCGCCTCTCCTTTCCTATGGGGAAGGCACTGGCCTAGTCCCCGAGTCCGCCTGAACGCCAGAGCAAAAAGCCAAGCCTTACTAGGCCAGGAGATGGCAGTTGGCATGGAGTGTCATCCTAGGCCACGCACGCTGCTGCAGGGTTGTGGCTGTGTCTGCGTAGTTCAGCCTGGCATGGTGAACCCAGGGTGCGACCATGGAGTCCGGGAAAGCAAGGCCCAAGAGGCACCAGCTCTCCCGCAGATCTACTTCCCTACGCGACAGAGCGAACGCCCAAAGCCTTATTGAGGAAGCAGCATCGAAATACTGTTCAATCCAAGCTGAAAACCTCTGCGAAAGAATGGCAGTCGCTGGGAAAAGCGTCGGCTCGGTAGGCGGCTGTTGCTGCTTGCTTTAGCCTAGTATTGACAGCACGGTGGGAGAATCCCGATTCGAGCGAAAGCCTCTTTGCCTGGGCATCCCCTCTGGAAAGCATAGCATTCTTGGGGAAATCCGAGTCGGTTCTGTGCGATGCGGATGCCGCTCGCCTGAACATAGTCTCCAAAGCACGGTGTAAGAAACCCGCATGGAGCGAAATCCTCTTTACCCAGGCATCCCCTGTACTTGAGAGAGAAGCCTGATTGCGCCTGTGGAAACAGCCTTAACAAAAGGTCATGAAACAGGAGAGCCTGCATTGGCAAGAATAGCGGGCAGGTGGCAAGACAAGTGTCACCCTCTCCGTTTGCTTAGAAATCAGAGTCGGTTCTGCGGGCTGCTGCTCCTGCTTGCCTAGGCCAAGTCTCAAGGTGGGAGAAACCACCATACAGCGAAAGCCTCTTTGCCCAGGCTCCACCTCTGGGAAAGCACAGCATTCGTTGGGAAATCTGAGTCAGACTGTGGGATGCAGCTGCTGCTTGCATGAGCTAGTCTCCGAAGCACGATGGAAGAATCCCGCATGAAGCGAAATTCTCTTGGCCCTAGCATCCCCACTGTCTGCGAGAGAAGCGTGGATGCACATCTGGAAAGGGCCTTAAGGATAGGGAAACGGCTATCTCCGTACTCCCCAGGAGCAAGTCTGGGGATGGAGCAGAACGCCTCCCCGGGATAATAGAAGGAGCCGTTGGCCTTGTGGTCGGGAAACAGTCGCAAATCAGGAGAGCCTGCCGTGGGAAGAACAGCGGGACGTGTCAAGATAAAGCGTCACTAGCTCCCTTTGCATAGAGACGGAAGCCTGGCTTTAGGAAGACACGAGGGGACAGTTAGGGCAGGCGCGCATACTCCACTCTCAGGAAGGAGTCTGGGCAGAAGGCAGGCCTGTTCTGTGCCTCTTGTCCCAAGGGGACATCCTCTCCCAGGCCACATGTCCCTAGGGCAGACGTGGGCTTCCCACCAGGCGCAATACCCGGAACTAGCAGATACAGCTCCCTGGAAGAAAGGGCAGTCAGATGCCATCTTCCTAGAAAATGTGGCAGCGTTGGGGGTGGCAGGGGGTGTGTCGGGGAAGAAGTGGGGACAGTCCCTACAGCTCCACATCCCAGTGCACGGGCGCTGTGCAGGGATCCTGTCGCCTCTCCTTTCCGATGGGGAAGGCGCTGGCCAATCCCCGAGTCAGCCTAAACGCCAGGTCAAAAAGCCCACTCTTACTACCCCAGGAGATGGCAGTTGGCATGGAGTGTCATCCTAGGCCAAGCACGCTGCTGCAGGGTTATGGCTGTGTCTGCGTAATTCAGCTTGGCAGGGTTAACCCAGGGTGCGACCATGGAGTCCGGGAAAGCAAGTCCCAAGAGGCAACAGCTCTCCCGCAGAACTACTTCCCTGACGCGATAGAGAGAACGCCCAAAGCCTTGCTGAGGAAGCAGCGAAGTGCCGTTCAGGGAAAGCTGAAAACCTCTGCGAAAGCATAGCAGTCACTGGGAAAAAAAGAGTTGGTTCTGTGGGCTGCTGTTGCTGCTTGCTTTAGCCTAGTATTGGCATCACGGTGGGAGAATCCCGAATAGAGCGAAAGCGTCTTTGCCTGTGCATCGCCTTTAGGAAAGCACAGCATTCTTGGGGAAATCAGAGTCGGTTCTGTGCGATTCGGATGCCGCTCGCCTGAACATAGTCTCCGAAGCACGGTGTAATATACCCGCATGGGGTGAAATCCTCTTTGCCCGGGCATCCCCTCTACCTGAGAGAGAAGCGTGGTGGCGCCTGTGGAAACAGCCTTAACGAAAGGTCATGAAACAGGAGAGCCTTCATTGGCAAGAATAGCGGGCAGGTGGCAAGACAAGTGTCACCCTCTCTGTTTGCTTAGAAATCAGATTCGGTTCTGCGGGCTGCTGCTCCTCCTTGCCTAGGCCAAGTCTCAAGGTGAGGGAAGCCACCCTACAGCGAAAGCCTCTTTGCCCAGGCTCATCCTCTGGGGAAGAACAGCATTCGTTGGGAAATCAGAGTCGCTTTGTGGGATGCTGCTGTGCCTGCCTGAGCTCGTCTATGCAGCACGGTGGAAGAAACCCGCATGGAGCGAAATTCTCTTTGCCCTAGCATCCCCACTGCCTGCGAGTGAAGAGTGGATGAACATCTGGAAAGAGACTTAAGGATAGGGACACGGTTGTCACCGTGCTTGCTCAGGAGCAAGTCTGGGGAAGGAGCAGAACGCCTCCCGGGGGGAAGAGAAGGAGCCGTTGGCCTTATTGTCGGGGCACAGTCGCAAAGCAGGAGAGCCTGCCCTGGGAAGAACAGCGGGATGGTGGCAAGACAAGCGTCACCCGCTCCCTGTGTGTAGAGACCGAAGCCTGGCTTTAGGAAGACACGAGGGGACGTCTAGGGCGGGCGCGCATACTCCACTCTGAGGAAGGAGTCTGGGCAGAAGGCAGGCCTGTTCTGTGCCTCTTGTCCCAAGGGGACAGCCTCTCCAAGGCCACCTGTCCCTAGGGAAGACATGGGCTTGGAACCAGGTGCTATACCTGGAATTCACAGATACAGCTCCCCAGAAGAAAGGGCAGTCAGGTGCCATCTTCCACCAAGATGTGGCACGTAGGAGGTTGCAGGGGGTGTGGTGGGGAAGAAGTGGGGACAGTCCCCCACAGTTCCCCATCCCAGTGCACGGGCGCCCTGCAGGGATCATGTCGCCTGTCCTATCCTATGGGGAAGGCACTGGCCTAGTCCCCGAGTCCGCCTGAACGCCAGAGCAAGAAGCCAAGCCTCACTAGGCCAGGACTTAGCAGTTGGCATGGAGTGTCATTAAAGGCGACGCACGCTGCTGCAGGGTTGTGGCTGTGTCTGCGTAGTTCAGCCTGGCAGGGTGAACCCAGGGTGCGACCATGGAAACCGGGAAAGCAAGGCCCAAGAGGGACCAGCTCTCCCGCAGATCTACATCCCTGACGCAACAGAGCGAACGCCCAAACCTTGCTGAGGAAGCAGCAGCGAAGTGAGTTTCAGGCCAAGCTGAAAACCTCTGTGAAAGCATAGCAGTCGCTGGGAAAAAAAGAGTCGGTTCTCTGGGCTGCTGTTGCTGCTTGCTTTAGCCTAGTATTGGCAGCACGTTGGGTGAATCCCGCATAGAGCCAAAGCCTCTTTGCCGGGGCATCCCCTCTAGGAAAGCACATCATTCTTGGGGAGCTCCGAGTCGGTTCTGTGCGATGCGGATGCCGCTCGCCTGAACAAAGTCTCTGAAGCACGGTGTAAGAAACTCGGATGCAGCACAATCCTCTTTGCCCGGGCATACCCTCACCTGAGAGAGAAGTGTGGCTGCGCCTGTGGAAACAGCCTTATCGAAAGGTCATGAAACAGGAGAGCCTGCATTGGCAAGAATAGCGGGCAGGTGGCAAGACAAGTGTCAACCTCTCCGTTTACTTAGAAATCAGATTCAGTTCTGCGGGCTTCTGCTCCTGCTTACCAAGGCCAAGTCTCAAGGTGGGAGAAGCCACCCTAGAGCGAAAGCCCCTTTGCCAAGGCTCCTCCTCTGAGAAAGCACATCATTAGTTGGGAAATCTGAGTCGCTTTGTGGGATGCTGCTGCTGCTTGCCTGAGCTCGTCTCAGCAGCAGGATGGATGAAACCCGCATGGAGCGAAATTCTCTTGGCCCTAGCATCCCCAATGCCTGTGAGAGAAGTGTGGATGCACATCTGGAAAGGGTCGTAATGATAGGGACTGGGCTGTCACCGTGCTTGCGCAGGAGCAAGTCTAGGGAAGGAGCAGAACGCCTCCCCGGGAGAAGAGAAGGAGCGTTGGCCTTGTTGTCCGGTCACAGGCGCAAAGCAGGAGAGCCTGCCCTGGGAAGAATAGCGGGACGGTGGCAAGACAGGCGTCACCCGCTCCCTGTGTGTAGAGAAGGAAGCCTGGCTTTAGGAAGACACGAGGGGACGGCTAGGGCAGGCGCGCATACTCCACTCAGAGGAAGGAGTCTGGGCAGAAGGCAGGCCTGTTCTGTGCCTCTTGTCCCAAGGGGACAGCATCTCCAAGGCCACCTGACCCTAGGGCAGACGTGGGCTTGCCACCAGGCGCCTCACACGGAACTCGCAGATACAGCGCCCTGGAAGAAAGGGAAGTCAGGTGCCATCTACCTCCAAGATGTGGCAGCGTTGGGGGTGACAGGGGGTGTGTCGAGGAAGTAGTGGGGACAGTCCCCCACAGCTCCCCATCCCAGTGCAGGGGCGCTGTGCAGGGATCCTGTCGCCTTTCCTTTCCTATGGGGAAGGCACTGGCCTAGTCCCCGAATCCGCCTGAACGCCAGAGCAAGAAGCCAAGCCTCACTAGGCCAGGAGATGGCAGTTGGCATGGAGTGTCATCCTAGGCCAAGCATGCTACTGCAGGTTTGTGGCTGTGTGTGCGTAGTTCAGCCTGGCAGGGTGAACCCAGGGGGCGACCATGGAGCCCGGGAACGCAAGGCCCAAGAGGCACCAGCTCCCCGCAGATCTACTTCCCTGACACGACAGAGCGAACTCCCAAAGCCTTGCTGAGGATTCAGCAGTGATGTGCGTTTCAGGCCAAGCTGAAAACCTCTGCAAAAGCATAGCAGTCGCTGGGAAAAAAAGAGTCGGTTCTGTGGGCTGCTGTTGCTGCTTGCTTTAGCATAGTATTGGCAGCACGGTGGGAGAATCCTGCATAGAGCCAAAGCCTCTTTGCTGGGGCATCCCCTCTAGGAAAGCACAGCATTCTTGGGGAAATCCGAGTCTGTTCGGTGCGATGCGGATGCCGCTCGCATGAACATAGTCTCCCAGCTTGGTGTAATAAACCCGCATGGAGCGAAATCCTCTTTCCCCGGGCATCCCCTCTACCTGAGAGAGAAGCGTGGTTGCGCCTGTGGAAAAAGCCTTATCAAAAGGTCCTGAAACAGGAGAGCCTGCATTGGCAAGTATAGCGGGCAGGTGGCAAGACAAGTGTCACCCTCTCCGTTTGCTTAGAAATCAGAGTCGGTTCTGCGGGCTGCTGCTCCTGCTTGTCTAGGCCAAGTCTCAAGGTCTGAGAAACCACCATAGAGCGAAAGCCTCTTTGCCCAGGCTCCACCTCTGGTAAAGCACAGTATTCGTTGGGAAATCTGAGTCGCAATGTGGGATACAGCTGCTGCTTGCCTGAGCTAGTCTCCGAAGCACGATGGAAGAATCCCGCATGGAGCAAAATTCTCTTGGCCCTAGCATCCCCATTGCCTGCGAGAGAAGCTTGGATGCACATCTGGAAAAGGCCTTAAGAATAGGGACACGGCTATCATCGTACTCCCCAGGAGCAAGTCTGGGGAAGGGGCAGAACGCCTCCCCGGGAGAAGAGAAGGAGCCCTTGGCCTTGTTGTCTTCAAACAGTTGCAAAGCAGGAGAGCCTGCCCTGGGAAGAACAGCGGGACGGTGGCAAGACAGGCGTCACCCGCTCCCTGTGCGTAGAGACGGAAGCCTGGCTTGAGGAAGACACGAGGGGACGGCTAGGGCAGGCGCGCATACTCCACTCTGAGGAAGGAGTCTGGGCAGAAGGCAGGCCTGTTCTGTGCCTCTTGTCCCAAGGGGACAGCCTCTCCAAGGCCACATGTCCCTAGTGCAGACGTGGGCTTGCCACCAGGCGCCATACCCGGAACTAGCAGATACAGCTCCTTGGAAGAAAGGGCAGTCAGATGCCATCTTCCTAGAAGATGTGGCAGCATTGGGGGTGGCAGGGGGTGTGTCGGGGAAGAAGTGGGGACAGTCCCCACAGCTCCCCATCCCAGTGCACGGGCGCTGTGCAGGGATCCTGTCGCCTCTCCTTTCCGATGGGGAAGGCACTGGCCTAGTCCCCGAGTCCGCCTGAACGTCAGAGCAAAAAGAACAGCCTTACTACGCCAGGAGATGGCAGTTGGCATAGAGTGTCATCCTAGGCCACACACGCTGCTTCAGGGTTGTCGCTGAGTCTGCATAGTTCAGCCTGGCAGGGTGAACCCAGGGTGCGACCATGGAGCCCGGGAAAGCAAGGCCCAAGAGGCACCAGCTCTCCCGCAGATCTAACTCCCTGACGTGACAGAGCGAACGCCCAAAGCCTTGCTGAGGAAGCCGCAGCGAAGTGCGGTCAGGCCAGGCTGAAAACCCCTACGAAAGCATAGCAGTAGCTGTGAAAAAAAGAGTCGGTTTTGTGGGTTGCGGTTGATGCTTGCTTTAGCCTAGTATTGGCAGCACAGTGGGTGAACCCGCATAGAACGAAAGCCTCTTTGCCTGGGCATCCCCTCTAGGAAAGCACAGCATTCTTGGGGAAATCAGAGTTGGGAAATGGAGTGCCATTCCTTGGGAAATCTGAGTCGCTTTGTGGGATGCAGCTGCTGCTTGCCTGAACTAGTCTCCGCAGCACAGTGGAATAAACCCACATGGATCGAAATTCTCTTGGCCCTAGCATCCCCACTGCCTGCGAGAGAAGCGTGGATGCAAATCTGGAAAGAGCCTTAAGGATAGGGACACTGCTGTCACCGTACTCCCCAGGAGCACGTCTGGAGAACGAGCAGAACGCATCCCCGGGAGAAAAGAAGGAGCGTTGGCATGTTGTCGACAAACAGTTGCAAAGCAGGAGAGCCTGCCCTGGGAAGAATAGCGGGACAGGGTCAAGACAAGCGACACCCACTCCCTGTGCGTAGAGACGGAAGCCTGGCTTTAGGAAGACACGCGGGGAAGGGTAGGGCAGGCGCGCATACTCCACTCTGAGGAAGGAGTTTGGGCAGAAGGCAGGCCTGTTCTCTGCCTCTTTTCCCAAGGGGACAGCATCTCCAAGGCCATCTGTCCCTAGGGCACGTGGGCTTGCCACCAGGCGCCATACCCGGAACTCGCATACACTCCCTGGAAGAAAGGGCAGTGAGATGCCATCTTCCTCCAAGATGTGGCAGCGATGGGCAGGCAGGGGGTGTGTCGGGGAAGAAGTGGGGACAGTCCCCACAGCTCCCCATCCCAGTGCACGTGCGCTGTGCAGGGATCCTGTCGCCTCTCCTTTCCGATGGGGAAGGCACTGGTCAATCCCCAAGTCCGCCTCAACGCCATGGCAAAAAGCCCAGCCTTATTACCCCAGGAGATGGCAGTTGGCATGGAGTGTCCTCCTAGCCCACGCACATTGCTGCAGGGTTGTGGCTGTGTCTGCGTAGTACAACCTGGCAGTTTGAACCCAGTGTGCGACCATAGAGCCCGGGACAGCAAGGCCCAAGAGGCACCAGCTCTCCCGCAGATCTACTTACCTGACGCGACAGAGTGAACGCCCAAAGCCTTGCTGAGGAAGCAGCAGCAAAGTGCGGTTCAGGCCAAGCTGAAATCCTCTGCGAAAGCATAGCAGTCAATGGGGAAAAAAGAGTCGGTTCTGTGGGCTGCTGTTGCTGCTTGCTTTAGCCTACTATTGGCAGCACAGTGGGAGAATCCATCGTAGAGCGAAAGCCTCATTGCCTGGGCATCCCCTCTAGGAAAGCACAGCATTCTTGGGGAAATCAGAGTCGGTTCTGTGCGATGCGGATGCCGCTTGCCTGAACATAGTCTCCGAAGCACGGTGTAATAAAACCGCATGGGGCGAAATCCTCTTTGCCAGGGCATCCCCTGTACTTGAGAGGGAAGCCTGGTTGCGCCTGTGGAACCTGTCTTAACGAA
Source organism: Neogale vison (assembly GCF_020171115.1). Lineage (NCBI taxonomy): Eukaryota > Metazoa > Chordata > Mammalia > Carnivora > Mustelidae > Neogale > Neogale vison. The sequence continues at coordinate 153,614,859 of NC_058091.1, forward strand.
AGGTCATGAAACAGGAGAGCCTGCATTGGCAAGAATAGCGGGCAGGTGGCAAGACAAGTGTCACCCTCTCCGTTTGCTCAGAAATTAGAGTCTGTTCTGCGGGCTGCTGCTCCTGCTTGCCTAGGCCAATTCTCAAGGTGGGAGAAACCACCATACACCAAAAGCTTATTTGCCCAGGCTCCTCCTCTGGGAAAGCACAGCATTCCTTGGGAAATCTGAGTCACTTTGTGGGATGATGCTGCTGATTGCCTGAGCTAGTCACCGCAGCACGGTGGAATAAACCCGCATGGATCGAAATTCTCTGGGCTCTAGCATCCCCACTGCCTACGAGAGAAGCGTGGATGCACCTCTGGAAAAGGGCCTTAAGGATAGGGGTACGGCTGTCACCATACTCCCTATGAGCAAGTCTGGGGAAGGAGCAGAACGCCTCCCCGGGAGTAGAGAAGGAGCCGTTAGCCTTGTTGTCGGGAAACATTCGCAAAGCAGGAGAGCCTGCCCTGGGAAGAACACCGGTACGGTGGCAAGACAAGCGTCACCCGCTCCCTGTGTGTAGAGATGGAAGCCGGGCTTTAGGAAGACATTAGTTGACGATTAGGGCAGGCGCGCATACTCCACTCTGAGGAAAGAGTTGGGCAGAAGGCAGGCCTGTTCTGTGCCTCTTGTCCCAAGGAGACAGCATCTCCAAGGCCACCTGTCCCTAGGGCAGACGTGGGATTGCCACCAGGCGCCATACCCGGAACTCGCAGATAAAGCTCCCTGGAAGAAAGGGCAGTCAGGTGCCATCTACCTCCAAGATGTGGCAGCGTTGGGGGTGGCAGGGGGTATGTCGGGGAAGAAGTGGGGCAGTGCCCCACAGATCCCCATCCCAGTGCACGGGCGCTGTGCAGGGATCCTGTCGCCTCTCCTTTCCGATTGGGGAAGGCACTGGTTTAGTCCCCGAGTCCGCCTGAAAGCCAGAGCAAAAAGCCAAGCCTTACTATGCCAGGAGACGGCAGTTGGCATTGAGTGTCATCCTAGGCCACACACGCTGCTGCAGGGTTGTGGCTGTGTCTGCGTAGTTCAGCCTGGCAGGGTGAAACCTGGGTGCGACCATGGAGCCCGGGAAAGCAAGGCCCAAGAGGCACCAGCTCTCCAGCAGATCTACTTCCCTGACGCGACAGAGTGAACGCCCAAAGCCTTGTAGAGGAAGCAGCAGCGAAGTGCGGTTCAGGCCAAGCTGAAAACCTCTACGAAGTCATAGCAGTCGCTGGGAAAAAAGAGTCGGTTCTGTGGGCTGCTGTTGCTGCTTGCTTTAGCGTAGTATTGGCAGCACGGTGGGAGAATCCCGCCTAGAGCGAAAGCCTCTTTGCCTGGGCATCCCCTCCAGGAAAGCACAGCATTCTTGGGGAAATCATAGTCGTTTCTTTGCGATGCGGATGCCGCTTGCCTGAAAGTCTCCGAAGCACGGTGTAATAAAACCGCATGGGGCGAAATCCTCTTTGCCCAGGAATCCCTTCTACCTGAGAGAGAAGCGTGGTTGCGCCTCTGGACACAGCCTTAACAAAGGTCATGAAACAGGAGAGCCTGCATTGGCAAGAATAGTGGGTAGGTAGCAAGACAAGTGTCACCCTCTCCGTTTGCTTAGAAATTAGAGTCGGTTCTGCAGGCTGCTGCTCTTGCTTGCCTAGGCCAATCTCAAGGTGGGAGAAACCACCATACAGGGAAAGCCTCATTGCCCAGTCCCCTCCTCTGGGAAAGCACAGCATTCGTTGGGAAATCTGAGTCGCTTTGTGGGATGCTGCTGCTGCTTGCCTGAGCTAGTCTCCGCAGCATGGTGGAAGAAACCCACACAGAGCGGAATTCTCTTGGCCAAGCATCCCCACTGCCTGCGAGAGCAGCGTGGATGCACATCTTGTAAGGGCCTTAAGGATAGGGACACGGCTGTCACCGTGCTCCCCAGGAGCAAGTCTGGGGAAGGAGCAGAACGCCTCCCCGGGAGAAGAGAAGGAGCCCTTGGCCTTGTTGTCGGGAAACAGTGGCAAAGCAGGAGAGGTTGCCCTGGGAAGAACAGCGGGACGGTGGCAAGAAAAGCATCACCCGCTCCCTGTGCGTAGAGACGGAAGCCTGGCTTTAGGAAGACACGAGGGGACGGTTAGGGCAGGCGCGCATACTCCACTCTCAGGATGGAGTGTGGGCAGAACGAGGCCTGTTCTGTGACTCTTCTCCAAGAGGACAGCATCTCCGAGGCCACCTGTCCCTAGAGCAGATGTGGGCTGGCCACCAGGCGCCATACCCGGAACTCGCAGATACATCTCCCTGGAAGAAAAGACAGTCAGATGCCATCCCACTGAGAGGGAAGTGTGCTTTAGGATGGATTCACTGCAGTGTTACATCTGTTAAAGAACGAAGCTTTTGGGTTTGACTCTGTGGTAACCGCATTAGGCGCACAAAGCTTTCCAGTCTCAGATGTGTAACCGTTAGACTATAGCAAGTTCTGTTTAAGGGAAACTCCTTCATGCGGAATGTCACGTCTCACAGTGTCTTTCCAGTGGAGGAAAGAAGATAGAAAAAGGACGGATAGAGAAAACGTTGCATACCGTGAGTGAAGTACAGGCTAAACCACTTAAGCCTCTATGATGCATACTGGAAGTTCAACACCAGAGATGTTCCACAGTGTCTACCTCTTCTCAAAACACTGCCAGTATATGAGGGAACTGTTCTCCAGTAAGTTCTCACGACAGGGATGCATCTGAGCTCAGTTGAAAACTCTAGGATGTGTCTGGGTAGCAATCATGAAGTGTCTCTTACAGGCTCCTTAGAGGGGATGCGCAGGAAAGTATCTGCTCATGGAAGCTATTTCAGGTGCGTACTCATTCATAACAGTGCTTCTCCTTGGAGGAATGAAGGTAAAACACAGATGGACGAGGGGCCCATTAGGTACTGTGAGTAGAGGACAGGCTATGGCGCTTAAGCCTACCAAACACATATTGGATGTTCACCAACAATGGTGATCCGCACTTAGTTTCTGGGTCTAAAACGCTTCCAACACTGAGACGGAAGTGTGCTTTAGGAGGGATTCACTGAAGTGTTACGTCTTTTAAAGAAGGAAGCTTTTGGGACGGATTCTGTGGTAACCACATTAGGCCCACATAGTTTTCCAGTCTCAGACGTCTATCCGTTAGACTATAGGAAGTTCTGTTTAAGGGAAATTCCTTCATGCGGAATGACACTTCTCACAGTTTCTTCACAATGAAGGAAAGAAGATAGAACAAGGACGGACAGAGAGAACGTTGCAACCCGTGAGTGAAGTACAGGGTAAGGCACCTAGGCCTCTATGATGCATACTGAAAATTCAAAACCTGGGATGTTCCACAGTGTCTACCTCTTCTCAAAAATCTTCCAATATATGAGGGAACTGTGCTACACTAAGTTCTTATGACAGGGATGAGTCTGTGCTCAGTTGGAAACTCTAGGATGTGTCTGGTAGCCAACATGAAGTGTTTCATACAGGCCCCTAAGAGAGGATGCGTAGGAAGGTATCTGCTCAGGGAAGCTACTTCAGGTGCGTCTTCATTCATAGCAGTGTTTCTCCTTTGAGGATGAAGATAGAACAGGGAAGGGCTACGGGCACATTAGGTACTGTGAGTAAAGGGCAGGCTAGGTCGCTTAAGCCTGCCAAACACATATTGGATGTTCACCACCAGTGTTGACCCGCACTTAGTTTCTGCGTCGAAAAAGCTTCCAACACTGAGAGGGAAGTGTGCTTTAGGAGGGATTCACTGCAGTGTTACGTCTGTTAAAGAAGGAAGCTTTTGGGACTGATTCTGTGGTAACCGCATTAGGCGCACATAGCTTTCCAGTCTCAGACCTCTAACCGTTAGACTATAGGAAGTTCTGTTAAAGGTAAACTCCTTCATGAGGAATGTCACTTCTCACAGTGTCTTTCCAGTGGAGGAAAGAAGATAGAACAAGGAAGGACAGAGAGAACGATGCAAACCGTGAGTGAAGTACAGGGTAAGCCACTTAGGCTTCTATGATGCACACTGGAAGTTCAACACCGAAGATGTTCCACAGTGTCTACCTCTTCTCAAAACACTTCCAGTATATGAGGGAACTGTGCTACAGTATGTTCTCATGACAGAGATGTGTCTGTGCTCAGTTGGAAAGTGCAGGACGTGTCTCGGTAGCAACCATGAAGTGAATGATACAGGCCCCTTAGAGGGGATGCGGAGGAAGGTATCTGCTCAGGGAAACTACTTCAGGTGCGTCCTCATTCATAACAGTGTTTCTCCCTTGAGGATGAAGATAGAACATGGAAAGACTACGGGCACATTAGGTACTGTGAGTAAAGGGCTCCCTATGGCTCTGAAGCCTGCCAAACACATATTGGACGTTCACCACCAGTGTTGATCCGCACTTAGTCTCTGCGTCTCAAACGCGTCCTACACTTAGAGGGAAGTGTGCTTTTGTCAGGATTCACTTCAGTGTTACGTTTGTTAAATAAGGAAGCTTTTGGGACTCTCTCTGTGGTAATTGCAAGGGGGGCAAATAGCTTTCCAGTCTTAGACGTCTATCCGTTGGACTATAGCTAGTTCTGTTTAAGGGAAACTCCTTCATGCGGAATGTCACTTTTCACAGTGTCTTTCCAGTGGAGGAAAGAAGATAGAACAAGGACGGAGCAGAGAGAATGTTGCAAACAGTGAGTGATATACAGGGTAAGCCACTTAGGCCTCTATGATGCATACTGGAAGTGCAACACCGGAGATGTTCCACAGTGTCTAGCTCTTCTCAAAACACTTCAAATATATGAGGGAACTGTGCTACAGTAAGTTCTCACGACAGAGTTGCGTCTGTGCTCAGTTGGAAAATGTAGGACGTGTCTGGGTAGCAACCATGAAATGTCTGATACAGGCCCCTTAGAGGGGATGCGGAGGAAGGTATCAACTCAGGGAACCTACTTCAGGTGCGTACTCATTCATAACAGTGATTCTCCTTTGAGGATGAAGATAGAACAGGGAAGGACTACGGGCACATTAGGTACTGTGAGTAAAGGGCACGCTATGGAGCTTATGCCTGCCAAACACATATTGGATATTCACCACCAGAGTTGATCCGCACAGTTTCTGCGTCGAAAATGCTTCCTACACTGAGAGGGAAGTGTGCTTTAGGAGGGATTCACTGCATTGTTACGTCTAGTAAAGAAGGAAGCTTTTGGGACTGACTCTGTGGTAACCGCAATAGTCGCACATAGCTTTCCAGTCTCAGATATCTATCCGTTGGACTATAGCAAGTTCTTTTTATGAGAAACTCCTTCATGCGGAATGTCACTTCTCACAGTGTCTTTCCAGTGGAGGAAAGAAGATAGAACAAGGAATGACAGAGAGAACATTGTAACACTTGAGTGAAGTAAAGGGTAAGGCACTTAGGCCTCTATGATGCAATCTGGATGTTCAACAACGGGGAGTTTCCATAGTGTCTACCTCTTCCAAAACACTTCCAATATATGAGGGAACTGTGCTACAGTAAGTTCTCACGACAGGAATGTGTCTGTGCTCAGTTGGAAACTGTAGGACGTGTCTGGGTAGCAATCATGACGTGTCCTATCAGGCCCCTTAGAGGGGATGCATAGGAAGGTATCTACTCAGGGAAGCTACTTCAGGTGCGTACTCATTCATAACAGTTCTTCTGCTTTGAGGAATGAAGATAGAACAGGGATGCACTAGGGGCACATTAGGTACTGTGAGTAAAGGGCAGGCTATGGTGATTAAGCCTGCCAAACACATATTGGATGTTCACCACCAGTGGTGACCCGCACTTAGTTTCTGCGTCGAAAACGCTTCCAACACTGAGAGGGAAGTGTGCTTTAGGTGGGATTCACTGCAGTGTTACTTCTGTTAAAGAAGGAAGCTTTTGGGACTGACTCTTTGGTATCCGCAATAGGCGTACTTAGCTTTCCAGTCACAGACGTCTAACCTTGGACAGTAGCAAGTTCTGTTTACCGGAAACTCCTTCATGCGGAAGGTCACTTCTTTATTTTTTTTGTCACTTTCTGAATGGAGCATTTATTGTGGCTAATCCGCATATTCACAAATGAATGTATTTTTTTCCAATTTATTTATTTTCAGAAAAACAGTATTCATTATTTTTTCACCACACCCAGTGCTCCATGCAAGCTGTGCCCTCTGTAATACCCACCACCTGGTACCACAACCTCCCACCCCCCCGCCACTGCAAACCCCTCAGATTGTTTTTCAGAGTCCATAGTCTCTCATGGTTCATCTCCCCTTCCAATTTACCCAAAAGCACATACCCTCCCCAATGTCCATAACCCTAACCCCCTTCTCCCAACCCCCTTCCCCCCCGCATCCCACAGTTTGTTTCGTGAGATTAAGAGTCACTTATGGTTTGTCTCCCTCCCTATCCCATCTTGTTTCATGGATTCTTCTCCTACCCACTTAAGCCCCCATGTTGCATCACCACTTCCTCTTATCAGGGAGATCATATGGTATTTGTCTTTTTCCGCTTGACTTATTTCGCTAAGCATGATACGCTCTAGTTCCATCCATGTTGTCGCAAATGGCAAGATTTCGTTTCTTTTGATGGCTGCATAGTATTCCATTGTGTATATATACCACATCTTCTTGATCCATTCATCTGTTGATGGACATCTAGGTTCTTTCCATAGTTTGGCTATTGTGGACATTGCTGCTATAAACATTCGGGTGCACGTGCCCCTTTGGATCACTACATTTGTATCTTTAGGGTTAATTCCCAGTAGTGCAATTTCTGGGTCATAGGGCAGTTCTATTTTCAACATTTTGAGGAACCTCCAAGCTGTTTTCCAGAGTGGTTGCACCAGCTTGCATTCCCACCAACAGTGTAGGAGGGTTCCCCTTTCTCCGCATCCTCGCCAGCATCTGTCATTTCCTGACTTGTTGATTTTAGCCATTCTGACTGGTGTGAGGTGATATCTCATTGTGGTTTTGATTTGTATTTCCCTGATGCCGAGTGATATGGAGCACTTTTTCATGTGTCTGTTGGCCATCTGGATGTCTTCTTTGCAGAAACGTCTGTTCATTTCCTCTGCCCTTTTCTTGATTGGATTATTTGTTCTTTGGGTGTTGAGTTTGTTAAGTTCTTTATAGATTTTGGACACTGTCCTTTATCTGATATGTTGTTTGCAAATATCTTCTCCCATTCTGTCAGTTGTCTTTTGGTTTTGTTAACTGTTTCCTTTGCTCTGCAAAAGCTTTTGATTTTGATGAAATCCCAAAAGTACATTTTTGCCTTTGCTTCCCTTGCCTTTGGCGATGTTCCTAGGAAGATGTTGCTACAGCTGAGGTTGAAGAGGTTCCTGCCTGTGTTCTCCTCAAGGATTTTGATGGATTCCTTTCTCACATTGAGGTCCTTAATCCAGTTTGAATCTGTTTTTTATGTGTGGTGTAAGGAAATGGTCCAATTTCATTTTTCTGCACTTCACTGTCCAATTTTCCCAACACCATTTATTGAAGAGGCTGTCTTTTTTCCATTGGACATTCTTTTCCTGCTTTGTCGAAGATTAGTTGACCATAGAGTTGAGGGTCTATTTCTTGGCTCTCTATTCTGTTCCATTGGTCTATGTGTCTGTTTTTGTGCCAGTACCATGCAGTCTTGAAGACAGCTTTGTAATAAAGCTTGAAGTCCGGAATTGTGATGACACCATCTTTGGCTTTGTTTTTCAATATCCCTTTGGATATTCGAGGTCTTTTCTGGTTCAATATAAATTTTAAAATTATTTGTTCCATTTCTTTGAAAAAGATGTATGGTACTTTGATAGGAATTGCATTAAATGTGTAGATTGCTTTAGGTAGCATAGACATTTTCACAATATTTATTCTTCCAATCCAGGAGCATGGAACATTTTTTCCATTTCTTTGTGTCTTCCTCAATTTCTTTCATGAGTACTTTATAGTTTTCTGAGTATAGATTATTAGCCTCTTTGGTTAGGTTTATTCCTAGGTATCTTATGGTTTGGGGTGCAATTGTAAATGGGATTTACTCCTTAATTTCTCTTTCTTCTGTCTTGTTGTTGGTGTAGAGAAATGCAACTGATTTCTGTGCATTGATCTTATATCCTGACACTTTACTGAATTCCTGTATAAGTTCTAGCAGTTTTGGAGTGGAGTCTTTTGGGTTTTCCACATAGAGTATCATATCATCTGCGAAGAGTGATAGTTTGACTTCTTCTTTGCCGATTTGGATGCCTTTAATTTCCTTTTGTTGTCTGATTGTTGAGGCTAGGACTTCTAGTACTATGTTGAATAGCAGTGGTGATAATGGACATCCCTGCCGTGTCCCTGATCTTAGTGGAAAAGCTTTCAGTTTTTCTCCATTGAGAATTATATTTGCAGTGGGTTTTTCATAGATGGCTTTGATGATATTGAAGTACGTGCCATCTATCCCTACACTGTGAAGAGTTTTGATCAGGAAGGGATGCTGTACTTTGTCAAATGCTTTTTCAGCATCTATTGAGAGTATCATATGGTTCTTGTTCTTTCTTTTATTGATGTGTTGTATCACATTGACTGATTTGCGGATGTTGAACCAAACTTGCAGCCCTGGGATAAATCCCACATGGTCGTGGTGAATAATCCTTTTAATGTACTGTTGAATCCTATTGGCTAGTATTTTGGTGAGAATTTTTGCATCTGTGTTCATCAAGGATATTGGTCTATAACTCTCTTTTTTGATGGAATCCTTGTCTGGTTTTGGGATCAAGGTGATGCTGGCCTCATAAATTGAGTTTGGGAGTTTTCCTTCCATTTCTATTTTTTGGAACAGTTTCAGGAGAATAGGAATTAGTTCTTCTTTAAATGTTTGGTAGAATTCCCCCGGGAAGCCATCTGGCCCTGGGCTTTTGTTTGTTTGGAGATTTTTAATGACTGTTTCAATCTCCTTACTGGTTATGGGTCTGTTCAGGCTTTCTATATCTTCCTGGTTCAATTTTGGTAGTTTATATGTTTCTAGGAATTCATCCATTTCTTCCAGATTGTCAAATTTGTTGGCGTAGAGTTGCTCATAGTATGTTCTTATAATAGTTTGTATTTCTTTGGTGTTAGTTGTGATCTCTCCTCTTTCATTCATGATTTTATTTATTTGGGACCTTTCTCTTTTCTTTTTGATAAGTCTGGCCAAGGGTTTATCAATTTTATTAATTCTTTCAAAGAACCAGCTCCTAGTTTGGTTGATTTGTTCTATTGTTTTTTTGTTTTCTATTTCATTGATTTCTGCTCTGATCTTTATGATTTCTCTTCTGCTGGGCTTAGGGTTTCCTTCTTGTTCTTTCTCCAGCTCCTTTAGGTGTAGGGTTAGGTTGTGTACCTGAGACCTTTCTTGTTTCTTGAGAAAAGCTTGTACCGCTATATATTTTCCTCTCAGGCTGCCTTTGTTGTGTCCCACAGATTTTGAACCGTTGTATTTTCATTATCATTTGTTTCCATGATTTTTTTCAATTCTTCTTTAATTTCCCGGTTGACCCATTCATTCTTTAGAAGGATGCTGTTTAGTTTCCATATATTTGGGTTCTTTCCAAACTTCCTCTTGTGGTTGAGTTCTAGCTTCAGAGCATTGTGGTCTGAGAATATGCAGGGAATGATCCCAAACTTTTGATACTGGTTGAGTCCTGATTTAGGACCGAGGATGTGATCTATTCTGGAGAATGTTCCATGTGCACTAGAGAAGAATGTGTATTCTGTTGCTTTGGGATGAAATGTTCTGAATATATCTGTGATGTCCATCTCATCCAGTGTATCATTTAAGGCCTTTATTTCCCTGTTGATCTTTTGCTTGGATATTCTGTCCATTTCCGTGAGGGGAGTGTTAAAGTCCCCCACTACTATTGTATTATTGTTGATGTGTTTCTTTGATTTTGTTATTAATTGGTTTATATAGTTGGCTATGCCCACGTTGGGGGCATAGATATTTAAAATTGTTAGATCTTCTTGTTGGACAGACCCTTTGAGTATGATATAGTGTCCTTCCTCATCTCTTATTATCGTCTTTGGCTTAAAATCTAATTGATCTGATATAAGGATTGCCACTCCTGCTTTTTTCTGATGTCCATTAGCATGGTAAATTCTTTTCCACCCCCTCACTTTAAGTCTGGAGGTGTCTTCGGGTTTAAAATGAGTTTCTTGGAGGCAACATATAGATGGGTTTTGTTTTTTTTATCCATTCTGATACCCTGTGTCTTTTGATTGGGGCATTTAGCCCATTAACATTCAGGGTAACTATTGAGAGATATGATTTTAGTGCCATTGTATTGCCTGTAAGGTGATTGTTACTGTATATTGTCTCTGTTCCTTTCTGATCTACCACTTGTAGGCTCTCTCTTTGCTTAGAGGACCCCTTTCAGTATTTCCTGTAGAGCTGGTTTGGTGTTTGCAAATTCTTTCAGTTTTTGTTTGTCCTGGAAGCTTTTAATCTCTCCTTCTATTTTCAATGACAGCCTAGCTGGGTATTCTTGGCTGCATGTTTTTCACGATTAGTGCTCTGAAAATATCATGCCAGCTCTTTCTGGCCTGCCAGGTCTCTGTGGATAAGTCAGCTTCCAATCTAATACTTTTACCATTGTATGTTACAGACTTCTTTTCCTGGGCTGCTTTCAGGATTTTCTCTTTGTCACTAAGGCTTGTAAAGTTTACTATTAGGTGACGGGGTGTGGGCCTATTCTTATTGATTTTGAGGGGCGTTCTCTGAACCTCCTTAATTTTGATGCTCGTTCCCTTTGCCATATTGGGGAAATTCTCCCCAATAATTCTCTCCAGTATACCTTCTGCTCCCCTCTCTCTTTCTTCTTCTTCTGGAATCCCAATTATTCTAATGTTGTTTCGTCTTATGGTGTCACTTATCTCTCGAATTCTCCCCTCATGGTCCAGTAGCTGTTTGTCCATCTTTTGCTCAGCTTCTTTATTCTCTGTCATTTGGTCTTCTATATTGCGAATTCTTTCTTCTGCCTCATTTATCCGAGCAGTGAAAGCCTCCATTTTTTATTGAACTTCATTAATAGCTTTTTTGATTTCAACTTGGTTAGATTTTAGTTCTTTTATTTCTCCAGAAAGGGCTTTTATATCTCTGGAGAGGGTTTCTCTAATATCTTCCATGCCTTTTTCAAGCCCGGCTATAACCTTGAGAATTGTCATTTTGAACTCTAGATATGACATATTACCAATGTCTGTATTGATTAGGTCCCTAGCCTTCGGTACTGCCTCTTGTTCTTTTTTTTGTTGTGAATTTTTTCCGCCTTGCCTTTTTGTCCAGCTAAGAGTATATGAAGGAGCAAGTAAAATACTAAAAGGGTGGCAACAATCCCAGGAAAATATGCTTTAACCAAATCAGAAGAGATCCCAAATCGTGAGGGGGGATTTCTCCCCCCCTCACAATTGGGTGAGGGATCTCCTCTGATTGGGATCTCCTTTGATTGGGATCTCCCAATCTCTTCTGATTGGGATCTCTTCTGATTTGGGGATAAAAAGAGGTTCAAAAAGAAAGAAAGAAAAAAGGAAAAAATAATTTAAAAAAAAGAGATTGAATTAAAAATTCAATCAAGAATTGAAAAATGAATTAAGAAAAAAAATATTGAAGAGATTAAGATCTCTTCTGATTTGGGGATAAAAGAGGTTCAAAAATAAAGAAAGAAAAAAAAGAATTAAAAAAAAGAAAATGAATAAATAAAACTATAAAAAAGGAAAATATATATATTAGATAATCTAGTTAAAAAACGTTAAAAAAGAAAAGGGTAAAAGTTATAAAAAATTTTAGCAGAAGAAGAGAAAAAAAAATGAAAAAGAAAAAAATTAAATTAACTGCAAGACTAAAAAATCACAGGCAGAAAGCCATGAGTTCCGTGGTTTGTTTTCTCCTCCTCTGGAATTCTGCTGCTCTCTCCTTGGTATTGAAACTGCACTCCTTGGTAGGTGAACTTGGTCTTGCCTGGATTTCTTGTTGATCTTCTGGGGGAGGGGCCTGTTGTAGTGATTCTCAAGTGTCTTTGCCCCAGGCGGAGTTACACCGCCCTTACCAGGGGCCGGGCTGAGTGATCTGCTCTGCTTTGCTTTCAGGAGCTTTTGTTCCCTGAGCGCTTTCTGTAGAGTTCCGGAGGACGGGAATACAAATGGCAGCCTCCTGGTGTCTGGCCCGGAGGAGCCGCGAGCCCGGGGCCCTGCTCCCCAGTGCGCCCTCAGCGAACAGCTCCTAGTAACTCGCATCTACCTATCTCCGGCCGCGCTCAGAGCTCACCGAGCTTGCGACCGGTTCAAGGCAACTCCGAGCTGAGAGCTTACTGTTGGCTCTGTCTCTGCAGCTGGCTTTCCCGTTCCAAATCCGCAAGCTCTGCGACACTCAGACACCCTCGATCCTTCTGTGACCCCGCGGGACCTGTCGTCACGACGACCCCGCATGGGCTTCGCCCTGGTTTAGCCTCCGGAGCGATGTCCCTCAGCGGAACAGACTTTTAAAAGTCCTGATTTTGTGCTCCGTTGCTCCGCCGCTTGGTGGGAGCCGGCCCCTCCCCCCGGGGTCTATCGTCCCGTCGCTTTGGATTCACTTCTCCGCCAGTCCTACCTTTCAGAAAGGGGTTGTTTTTCTGTTTCTAGAATTGCTGTTCTTCTTCTCTTCGATCTGCCGATGGATTTGCACGTGTTTCCAAACTTTAGATAAGCTCTCTAGCTGATCTCCTGCTAGCTGAGGTAGTCTCAGCCTGCAGTTCTCCGCCATCTTGACTCCTCCCCAAATGAATGTCCGGAGGGTCTCTTCTCACAGTGTCTTTCCAGTGAGGGAAGAAGATAGAACAAGGACGGACAGAGAGAACGTTGCAAACCGTGAGTGAAGTACAGGGTAAGGCACTTATGCCTCTATGATGCATACGGGAAGATCAAAACCCGGGAAGTTCCACAGTGTCTACCTCTTCTCAAAACACTTCCAATCTATGATGGAACTGTGCTACAGTAAGTTCTCACAACAGGGATGTGTCAGTGCTCAGTTGGAAACTGTAGGACGTGTCTGGGTAGCAACCATGAAGTGTCTCATACAGGCCCCTTAGAGGTGATGCATAGGAAGGTATCTGCTCAGGGAACCTACTTCAGGTGTGTCTCATTCATAACAGTGTTTCTCCTTGGAGGAATGATGGTAGAACACGGACGGACTAGGGGCAATTAGGTAATGTGAGTACAGGGCAGGCTATGGCGCTTGAGCCTGCCAAACACATATTGGATTTTCACCACTAGTGGTGATCCGCACTTAGTTTCTGCGTCTAAAACGCTTCCAACACTGAGAGGGAAGTGTGCTTTAGGAGGGATTCACTGCAGTGTTACGTCTGTTAAAGAAGGAAGCTTTTGGGATAGACTCTGTGGTAACCGCAATAGGCGCACATAGCTTTCCAGTCTCCGAAATCTATCCGTTGGACTATAGCAAGTTCTGTTTAAGGGAAACTCCTTCATGCGGAATGTCACTTCTCACAAAAGAGTCGGTTCTGTGGGCTGCTGTTGCTGTTTGCTTTAGCCTAGTATTGGCAGCACGGTGGTGGACTCCCAAATAGAGCGAAATCCTCTTTGCCTGGGCATCCCCTTGAGGTAAGCACAGCATTCTTTGGGAAATCAGAGTCGGTTCTGTGTGATGCGTATGCCGCTTGCCTGAACATAGTCTCCGAAGCTCGGTGTAATAAACCCGCATGGAGCGAAATCCTCTTTGCCTGGGCATCCCCTCTACCTGAGAGAGAAGCGTGGTTGCGCCTGTGGAAATAACCTTAAGGATAAGTCATGAAACAGGAGAGCCTGCATAGGCATGAATAGCGGGCGAGTGGCAAGACAAGTGTCACCCTCTCCGTTTGCTGAGAAATCAGGGTCGGATCTGCGGGCTGCTGCTCGTGCTTTTAGGCCAAGTCTCAAGGTGGGAGAAACCAGCATACAGCCAAAGCCTCTTTGCCCAGGCTTCTCCTCTGGGAAACACAGCATTCGTTGGGAAATCTGCATCGGGTTTTTGGGATGCTGCTGCTACATGCCTGAGCTAGTCTAGGCAGCACGGTGGAAGACACCCGCATGGAGCAAAATTATCTTGGCCCTAGCATCCCCACTGCATGAGAGGGAAGCGTGGATGCACATCTGCAAAAGTCCATAAGATTAGGGACACGGCTGTCATCGTGCTCCCCAGAGCAAGTCTGGGGAAGGAGCAGAACGCCTCCACGGGAGAAGAGAAGGAGCCGTTGGCCTTGTTGTAGGGAAACAGTCGCATATCAGGAGAACCTGCCCTGGGAAGAACAGCGGGACGGTGGCAAGACAAGCGTCACCCGACCTTGTGCATAGAGACGGAAGCCTGGCTTTAGGAAGCCACGAGGGGACGGCTAGAGCAGGTGCGCATACTCCACTCTGAGGAAGGAGTCTGGGCAGAATGGAGGCCTGTTCTGTGCCTCTTGTCCCAAGAGGACAGCATCTCCAAGGCCTCCTGTCCCTTGGGCGGACGTGGGCTTGCCACCAGGAGCCATACCGGAACTCGCAGATACAGCTCCCTGGAAGAAAGGGCAGTCAGGTGCCATCTCCCTCCAGATGTGGCAGCATTGGGGGCGGCAGGAGGTGTGTCGGGGAAGAAGTGGGGACAATCCCCCACAGCTCCCCATCCCAGTGCACGGGCACTGTGCAGGGATCCTGTCGCCTCTCCTTTCCTATGGGGAAGGCACTGGCCTAGTCCCCAAGTCCGACTGAATGCCAGAGCAAAAAGCCAAGCCTTACTACGCCAGGAGATGGCAGTTGGCATGGAGTGTCATCCTAAGCCACTCACGCTGCTGCAGGGTTGTGGCTGTGTCTGCGTAGTTCAGCCTGGAAGGGGGAACCCAGGGTGCGACCATGGAGCCCGGGAAAGCAAGGCCCAGGAGGCACCAGCTCCCCCGCAGATCTACTTCCCTGACGCGACAGAGCGAACGCCCAAAGCCTTGCTAAGGAAGCAGCAGCGAAGTGCGATTCAGGCCAAGCTGAACACCTCTGAGAAAGCATAGCAGTCGCTGGGAAAAAAAGAGTCGGTTCTGTGGGCTGCTGTTGCTACTTTCTTTAGCCTAGTATTGACAGCACCCTGGGAGAATCCCACATAGAGCGAAGCCTCTTTGCCGGGCATCCCCTCTAGGAAATCACAGCATTCTTGGGGAAATCCGAGTCGGTTCTGTGCTATGCGGATGCCGCTCGCCTGAACATAGTCTCCGAAGCACGGTGTAAGAAACCCGCATGGAGCGAAATCCTCTTTGCCCGGGTATCCCCTCTACCTGAGAGAGAAGCGTGGTTGTGCCTGTGGAAACAGCCTTAAAGAAAGGTCATGAAACAGGAGAGCCTGCATTGGCAAGCATAGCGGGCAGGTGGCCAGACAAGTGTCAACCTCTCATTTTGCTTAGAAATGAGATTCGGTTCTGCGGGCTTCTGCTCGTGCTTGCCTAGGCCAAGTCTCAAGGTGGGAGAAGCCACCCTACAGCGAAAGCCTTTTGCCCAGGCTCCTCTTCTGCGGAAGCACAGCATTCGATGGGAAATCTGTGTCGCTTTGTGGGATGCTGCTGCTTGCCTGAGCTAGTCTCCGCAGCACGGTGGAAGAAAACCGCATGGAGCGAAATTCTCTTGGCCCTAGCATCCCCACTGCCTGTAAGAGAAGCGTGGATGCGCCTTAAGATAGGGACACAGCTGTCACCGTGCTCCCCAAGAGCAGGGCTGGGGAAGGAGCAGAACGACTCCCCGGGAGAAGAGAAGGAGCCGTTGGCCTTGTTGTCAGGAAACAGTCGCATATCAGGAGAACCTGCCCTGGGAAGAACAGCGGGACGGTGGCTAGAAAAGCGTCACCCGCTCCCTGTGCGTAGAGATGTAAGCCTGGCTTTTGGAAGACACGAGGGGACGGCTAGGGCGGGCACGCATACTCCACTCTGAGGAAGGTGTCTGGGAAGAAGGCAGGCCTGTTCTATGCCTCTTGTCCCAAGGGGACAGCATCTGCAAGGCCACCTGTCCCTAGGGCAGACATGGGCTTGCCACCAGGCGCCATACACGGAACTCGCAGATACAGCTCCCTGGAAGAAAGGGCAGTCAGATGCCATCTTCCTCCAAGATGTGGCAGTGTTGGGGGTGGCAGGGGGTGTGTCGGGGAAGAAATGGGGACAGTCCCCCACAGCTCCCCATCCCAGTGCACGGGCGCTGTGCAGGGATCCTGTCGCCTCTCCTTTTCTATGGGGAAGGCACTGGCCTAGTCCCCGAGTCCGCCTGAATGCCAGAGCAAAAAGCCAATGCTTACTATGCCAGGAGATGGCAGTTGGCATGGAGTGTCATCCTAGGACATGCACGCTGCTGCAGGGTGGTGGCTGTGTCTGCGTAGTTCAGCCTGGCAGGGGGAACCCAGGGTGCGACCATGGAGCCCGGGAAAGCAAGGCCCAAGAGGCACCAGCTCTCCCGCAGATCTACTTCCCTGACGGAACAGAGCGAACGCCCAAAGCCTTGCTGAGGAAGCAGCAGCGAAGTGCGATTCAGTCCAAGCTGAAAACCTCTGCGAAAGCATAGCAGTCACCGGGAAAAGAATCGGTTCTGTGGGCTGCTGTTGCTGCTTGCTTTAGCGTAGTATTGGCAGCACGGTGGGATAATCCCGCATAGAGCGAAAGCCTCTTTTCCTGGGCATCCCTTCTAGGAAAGCACAGCATTCTTGGGGAAATCAGAGTCGGTTCTGTGCTTTGGATGATGCTTGCCTGCACAGTCTCTGAAGCACGGTATAATAAACCCGCATGGAGCGAAAACCTCTTTGCCCGGGCATCCCTTCTACTTGAGAGAGAAGCAAGTTTGTGCCTGTGGAAACAGCCTTAACGAAAGCTGATGAAACAGGAGAGCCTGCATTGGCAAGAATAGCAGACAGGTGGCAAGACAAGTGTCACCCTCTCCGTTTGCTTAGAAATCAGAGTCGGTTCTGCGTGTTGCTGCTCCTGCTTGCCTAGGCCAAGTCTCAAGGTGGGAGAAACCACCATACAGCGAAAGCCTCTTGCCCAGGCTCCGCTTCTGGGGAAGCACAGCATTCGTTGGAAATCTGAGTCGCTTTGTGGGATGCTGCTGCTTGCCTGAGCTAGTCTCCACAGCACGGTAGAAGAAACCCGCATGGAGCGAAATTCTCTTGGCCCTAGCATTCCCACTACCTGCGAGAGAAGCCTGAATGCACACATGGAAAGGGCATTAAAGATACGGACACCGTGGTCACCATGCACCCCAGGAGCAAGTCTGGAGAAGGAGCAGAACGCCTCCCCGAGAGAAGAGACGGAGCCGTTGTCCCTGTTGTCGGGAAATAGTCGCAAAGCAGGAGAGCCTGCCCTGGGAAGAACAGCGGGACGGTGGCAAGACAAGCGTCACCCGTTCCCTGTGCATAGAGACGGAAGCCTTTCTTTAGGAAGACACAAAAAGACAGCTAGGGCAGGCGCGCATACTCCACTCTGAGGAAGGAGTCCGGGGCGAATCAGGCCTGTTCTGTGCCTCTTGTCCCAAGAGGACAGCATCTCTAAGGCCACCTGTCCCTAGGGCAGACGTGGGCTTGCCACCAGGCACCATACACGGAACTCGCAGATAGAGCTTCCTGGAAGAAAGGGCAGTCAGATTCCATCTTCCTCGAAGATGTGGCAGCGTTGGGGGTGTCAGGGGGTGTGTCAGGGAAGAAGTGGCGACAGTCCCCCAAAGCTCCCCATCCCAGTTCACGGGCGCTGTGTAGGCATCCTGTCAACTCTCCTTTCCTATGGAGAAGGCACTGGCCTAGTCCCCGAGTACGCCTGTATGCCAGAGCAAAAAGCCAAGCCTTACTACGCCAGGAGATGGCAGTTGGCATGGAGTGTCGTCCTAGGCCACGCACGCTGCTGCAGTGGTGTGGCTGTGTATGCATAGTTCAGCCTGGCAGGGTGAACCCAGGGTGCTACCATGGATCCCGGGAACGCAAAACCCAAAAGGCACCAGCTCTCCCGCAGATCTACTTCCCTGACGCGACAGAGCGAACACCCAAAGCCTTGCTGAGGAAGCAGCAGCGAAGTGCGATTCAGGCCAAGCTGAAAACCTCTGCAAACGCATTGCAGTCTCTGGGAAAAAAGAGTCGGTTCTGTGGGCTGCTGTTGCTGCTTGCTTTAGCCTAGTATTGGCAGCACGGTGGGAGAATCCTGCATAGAGCGAAAGCCTCTTTGCCGGGGCATCCCCTCCTGAAAGCACAGCATTCTTGGGAAAATCCGAGTCGGTTCTGTGTGATGCGGATGCCGCTCGCCTGAACATAGTCACAGAAGCACGGTGTAAGAAACCTGCATGGAGCGAAATCCTCTTTGCCTGGGCATCCCCTCTACCTGAGAGAGAAGCGTGGTTGCGCCTGTGGAAACAGACTTAACGAAAGGTCATGAAACAGGAGATCCTGCATTGAAAGTATAGCGGGCAGGTGGCAGGACAATTGTCACCCCCTCCGTTTGCTTACAAATGAGATTCGGTTCTGCGGGCTGCTGCTCCTGCTTGCCTAGGCCAAGTCTCAAGTTGGGAGAAGCCACCCTCCAGCGAAAGCCTCCTTGCCCAGGCTCCTCTTCTGGGGAAGCACAGCATTCGTTGGGAAATCTGAGTCGCTTTGTGGGATGCTGCTGCTTGCCTGAGCTATTGTCCGCAGCACGGTGGAAGAAACCAGCATGCAGCGAAATTCTCTGGGCTCTAGAATCCCCAATGCCTGCAAGAGAAGCGTGGATGCACATCTGGAAAGGGCCTTAAGGATAGGGTCACGGCTGTCACCGTGCTCTCCAGGAGCAAGTCTGGGGAAGGAGTAGAATGCCTCCCCGGGAGAAGAGAAGGAGCCGTTGGCCTTGTTGTCAGGACACAGTCGCAAAGCAGGAGAGCCTGCCCCGGGAAGAACAGCGGGACGGTGGTAAGACAAGCGTCACCCGATCCCTGTGCGTAGAGACAGAAGCCTGGCTTTAGGAAGACACGAGGGGACGGCTAAGGCAGGCGCGCATACTCTACTCTGAGGAAGGAGTCTGGGCAGAAGGCAGGCCTGTTCTGTGCCTCTTGTCCCAAGGGGACAGCATCTCCAAGGCCACCTGTCCCTAGGGCAGACGTGGGATTGCCACCAGGCGCCATACCCGGAACTCGCAGATACAGCTCCCTGGAAGAAAGGGCAGTCAAGTGCCATCTTCCTCCAAGATGTGGCAGCGTTCGGGGTGGCCGGGCTGGTGTGTTGGGGAAAAATTGGGGACAGCCCCCCACAGTTCCCTATCCCAGTGCACGGGGGCTGTGCAGGGATCCTTTCCTTTCCTATGGGGAAGGCACTGGCCTAGTCCCGAGTCCGAATGAACGCCAGAGCAGAAAGCCAAGGCTTACTAGGCCTGGAGATGGCAGTTGGCATGGAGTTTCATCCTAGGCCACGCACGCTGCTGCAGGGTTGTGGCTGTGTCTGTGTAGTTCAGCCTGGCAGGGGGAACCCAGGGTGCGACCATGGAGCCCGGGAAAGCAAGACCCAAGAGGCACCAGCTCTCCCGCATATCTACTTCCCTGACGCGGCAGAGCAATCGCCCAAAGCCTTGCTGAGGAAGCAGCAGTGAAGTGCGCTTCAGGCCAAGCTGAAAACCTCTGCGAAAGCATAGCAGTGGCTAGAAAAAAGAGTTGGTTCTGTGTGCTGCTGTTGCTACTTGCTTTAGCCTAGTATTGGCAGCACGGTGGGAGAATCCCGCATAGAGCCAAAGCCTCTTTGCTGGTGCATCCCCTCTAGGAAAGCACGGCATTCCTGGGGAAATTCGAGTCGATTCTGTGCGATGCGGATAGCGCTGGACTGAACAGCACTTTGCTGCTGCTTCCTTTCCCGTGTGCAGCGAAATCCTCTTTGCACGGGCATCCCTTGGTACGGGCATCCCTTCTACCTAAGAGAGAAGCGTAGTTGCGTGTGTGGAAACAGCCTTAATGGAAGGTCATGAAACAGGAGAGCCTGCATTGGCAAGAATAGCGGGCAGGTGGCCAGACAAGTGTCACCCTCTCCGTTTGCTTAGAAATTAGAGTCGGTTCTGCGCGCTGCTCTCCTGCCTGCCTTGGCCAAGTCTCAAAGTGGGAGAAACCACCATACAGCGAAAGGCACTTTGCCCAGGCTCCCCTCTGGGAAAGCACAGCATTCGTTGGGAATTCTGAGTCGCTTTATGGGATGTTGCTGCTGCTTGCCTGAGCTAGTCTCCGCAGCACGGTGGAAGAAACCCACATGGAGCAAAATTCTCTTGGCCCTAGCATCCCCACTGCCTGCGAGAGAAGCGTGGATGCCCATCTGGAAAGGGCCTTAAGGATTGGGACACGGCTGTCACCGTGCTCCCCAGGACTAAATCTGGGGAAGGAGTAGAACGCCTCCCCGGGAGAAGAGAAGGAGCCGTTGGACTTGTTGTCGGGAAACAGTCCCAAAGCAGAGAGCCTGCCATAGGGAGAACAGCGGGACGGTGGCAAGACAAACGTCACCCGCTCCCTTTGCGTAGAGATGGAAGCCTGGCTTTAGGAAGACACGAGGGGACGGCTAGGGCGTGCGCACATACCCCACTGTGAGGAAGGTGTCTGGGCAGAAGGCAGGCCTGTTCTGTGCCTCTTGTCCCAAGGAGAGAGCATCTCCAAGTCCACCTGTCCCTAGGGCAGACGTGGGCTTGCCACCAGGCACCATACCCGGAACTCGCAGATACAGCTCCCTGGAAGAAAGGGCAGTCAGGTGACATCCTCCTCCAAGATGTGGCAGCGTTGGGGGTCGCAGGGGATGTGTCGGGGAAGAAGTGGGGACAGTCCCCCACAGCTCCACATCCCAGTGCACGGGCGCTGTGCAGGGATCCTGTCGCCTCTCCTTTCATATGGGAAAGGCACTGGCCTCGTCCCAGAGTCCGCCTGATCTCCAGAGCAAAAAGCCAAGCCTTACGCCAGGAGATGGCAGTTGGCATGGAGTGTCATCCTAGGCCATGGACGCTGCTGCACGGTTGTGGCTGTGTCTGCGTAATTCAGCCAGGCAGGGTGAATCCAGGGTGTGACCATGGCGCCCGGGTAAGCAAGGCCCAAGAGGCACCAGCTCTCTCGCTGATCTACTTCCCTGACGCGACAGAGCGAACGCCCAAAGCCTTGCTGAGGAAGTAGCAACAAAGTGCGGTTCAGGCCAATCTAAAAACCTCTGTGAAAGCACAGCAGTCGCTGGGAAAAAAGAGTCGGTTCTCTGGGCTCCTGTTGCTGCTTGCTTTAGCCTAGTATAGGCAGCACGGTGGGAGAATCGCGCATAGAGCGAAAGCCTCTTTGCCGGGGCATCCCCTGTAGGAAAGCACAGTATTCTTGGGGAAATCCGAGTCGGTTCTGTGCGATGCGGATGTCGCTCGCCTGAACATAGTCTCCGAAGCACGGTGTCATAAACCCGCATTGAGCGAAATCCTCTTTGCCCGGGCATCCCCTCTACCCGCGAGAGAAGCGTGGTTATGCCTGTGGAAACAGCCTTAACGAAAGGTCATGAAACAGGAGAGCCTGCATTGGCAAGAATAGCGGGCAGGTGGCAAGACAAGTGTCACCCTCTCCGTTTGCTTAGAAATCAGAGTCGGTTCTGCGGGATGCTGCTCCTGCTTGCCTAGGCCAAGTCTCAAGGTGGGAGAAGCCACCCTCCAGCGAAAGCCTCTTTGTCCAGGCTCCTCCTCTGGGGAAGCACAGCATTCGTTGGGAATTGTGAGTCGCTTTGTGGGATTCTTCTGCTGCATGCCTGAGCTCATCTCCGCAGCACGGTGGAGGAAACCCGCATGGAGCGTAATTCTCTTGGCCCTAGCATCCCCACTGCCTCTGAGAGAAGTGTGGATGCACATCTGGAAAGGGCCTTAAGGATGGGGACAAGGCTGTCACCGTGCTTGCCCAGGAGCAAGTCTGGGGAAGGAGCAGAACGCCTCCCCGGGAGAGGAGAAGGAGCCATTGGCCTTTTTATCGGGAAACAGTCGCAAAGCAGGAGAGCCTGCCGTGGGAAGATCAGCGGGCAGGTGGCAAGAAAAGTGTCACCCTCTCCGTTTGCATAGAAATCATAGTCGGTTCTGCGGGCTTCAGCTCCTGCTTACCGAGGTCAAGTCTCAAGTTGGCAGAAACCACCATACAGAGAAAGCCTCTTGCCTAGGCTCCTCCTCTGGGAAAGCACAGCATTCGTTGGGAAATCTGAGTCGCTTTGTGGGATGCAGCTGCTGCTTGCCTGAGCTAGTCTCTGCAGCACGGTCGAAGAAACCCGCATGGAGCGAAATTCTCCTGCCCTAGTATCCCCCCTGCCTGCGAGAGAAGCGTGGATGCAAATCTGGAAAGGGACTTAAGGATAGGGACACGGCTGTCACCGTACTCCCCAGGAGCGAGTCTGGGGAAGGAGCAGAACGTCTCCCCAGGAGAGGAGAAGGAGCCGTTGGCCTTGTTGTCGGAAAACAGTCGCAAAGCAGGAGAGCCTGCCCTGGGAAGAACAGCGGGACGGTTTCAAGAGAAGCGTCACCTGCTCCCTGTGCATAGAGATGGAAGCCTAGCTTTAGGAAGACACGAGGGGACGGCTAGGGCGGGCGCGCATACTCCACTCTGAGGAAGGAGTCTGGGGAGAAGGCAGGCCTGTTCTGTCCTCTTGTCCCAAGGGGACAACATCTCCAAGGCCACCTGTCCCTTGGGCAACGTGGGCTTGCCACCAGGCGCCATACCCGGAACTCGCAGAACCAGCTCCCTGGAAGAAAGGGTAGTCAGGTGCCATCTTCCTCCAAGATGTGGCAGCATTGGGGATGGCAGCGGGTGTGTCGGGGAAGAAGTGGTTACCGACCCCCACAGCTCCCCATCCCAGTACACGGGCAGTGTGCAGGGATCCTGTCGTCTCTCCTTTCCTAGGGGAAGGCACTGGCCTAGTCCCCGAGTCTGCCAGAATGGAGAGCAAAAAGCCCAGCCTTACTACGCCAGGAGATGGCAGTTAGTATGGAGTGTCATCCTAGGCCACACACGCTGCTGCAGGGTTGTGGCTGTGTCTGCGTAGTTCAGTCTGGCAGGGTGAACCCAGGGTGCGACCATGGAGCCCAGGAAAGCAAGGCCCAAGAGGCACCAGCTCTCCCGCACATCTACTTCCCTGACGCGACAGAGTGAACGCCCAAAGCCTTGCTGAGGAAGCAGCAGCGAAGTGCGGTTCAGGCCATGCTGAAAACCTCTGCGAAAGCATAGCTATCACTGGGAAAAAAGAGTCGGTTCTGTGGGGTGCTGTTGCTGCTTGCTTTAGCCTAGTATTGGCAGCACGGTGGGAGAATCCCGCATAGAGCGAAAGCCTCTTTGCTTGGGCATCCCCTCTAGGAAAGCACAGCATTCCTGGGGAAATCAGAGTCGGTTCTGTGTGATGTGGATGCCGCAGGCATGAACATAGTCTCCTCAGCACGGTGTAATAAACCCGTATGGAGCGAAATCCTCTTTGCCCGGATATCCCCTCTACTTGAGAGAGAAGCGTGGTTGAGCCTGTGAAAACAGCCTTAACGAAAGGTCATGAAACAGGAGTGACTGCATTGGCAAGAATAGCGGGCAGGTGGCAAGACAATTGTCACCCTCTCCATTTGCTTAGAAATCAGATTCGGTTCTGCGGGATGCTGCTCCTGTTTGCCTAGGCCAAGTCTCAAGGTGAGAGAAACCACCATACAGTGAAAGACTCTTTGTCCAGGCTCCTCCTCTGGGAAAGCACAGCATTCGTTGGGAAATCTGAGTCGCTTTGTGGGATGCAGCTGCTGCTTGCCTGAGCTAGTCTCCGCAGCACGGTGGAAGAAACCCACATGGAGTGAAATTCTGTTGTCCCTAGAATCCCCACTGCCTGCGAGAGAAGCGTGGATGCACATCTGGAAAGGGCCTTAAGGATAGGGACACGGCTGTCACCCTGCTCCCTAGGAGCAAGTGTGGGGAATGAGCAGAACGCCTCCCCGGGAGAAGAGAAAGTGCCGTTGGCGTTGTTGTAGGGAAACAGTCGCAAAGCAGGAGAGCCTGCCCTGGGAAGAACAGCGGGACGGAGGCAAGGCAAGCGTCACCCGCTCCATGTGCGTAGAGACGGAAGCCTGGCTTTAGGAAGACACGAGGGACGGCTAGGGCATGTTCGCATACTCCACTCTCAGGAAGGAGTCTGGGCAGAAGGCAGGCCTGTTCTGTGCCGCTTATCCTAAGGGGAGAGCATCTCCAAGGCCACCTGTCCCTAGGGTAGACGAGGGCTTTCCACCAGGCACCAAGCACGGAACTCACAGATAGAGCTCCCTGGAAGAAAGGGCAGTCAGGTGCCATCTTCCTCCAAGATGTGGCAATGTTGGCGGTGGCAGGGGTGTGTCAGGAAAGAAGTGGGGACAGTCCCCCAAAGCTCCCCATCCCAGTGCACGGGTGCTGTGCAGGGATCCTTTCGCCTCTCCTTTCCTATGGGGAAGGGACTGGCCTAGTCCCCGAGTCTGCCTGAACGCCACAGCAAAAAGCGAAGCCTTACTACGCCAGGAGATGGCAGTTAGTATGGAGTGTCATCCTAGGCCACACACGCTTCTGCAGGGTGGTGGCTGTGTCTACGTAGTTCAGCCTGGCAGGGTGAACCCAGGGTGTGACCATGGAGCCGGGGAAAGCAAGGCCCAAGAGGCACCAGTTCTCCCGCAGATCTACTTCCCTGACGCGACAGAGCGAACGCCCAAAAGCTTGCTGAGGAAGCAGCAGCGAAGTGCGGTTCAGGCCAAGCTGAAATCCTTTGCGAAAGCATAGCAGTCGCTGGGCAAAAAGAGTCGGTTCTGTGGGCTCCTGTTGCTGCTTGCTTTAGCCTAGTATTGGCAGCACGGTGGGAGAATCCCTCATAGAGCAAAAGCCTCTTTGCCTGGGCATCCCCTCTAGGAAAGCACAGCATTCTTGGGGAAATCAGACTCGGTTTTGTACGATGCTGATTCCTCTGGCCTGAACATAGTCTCCGCAGCACGGTGTAATAAACCCGCATGGAATGAAATCCTCTTTGCACGGGCATCCCCTGTACTTGAGAGAGAAGCCTGGTTGCGCCTTCGGAAACAGCCTTAACGAAAGGTCATGAAACAGGAGAGCATGCATTGGCAAGATTAGCGGGAAGATGGCAAGACAAGTGTCACCCACTCCGTTTGCTTAGAAATCAGAGTCGGTTCTGCGGGCTGCTGCTCCTGCTTGCCTAGGCCAAATCTCAAGGTGGGAGAAACCACCATACAATGAAAGCCTCTTTGTCCAGGCTCCTCCTCTGGGAAAGCACAGCAATCGTTGGGAAATCTGAATCGTTTTGTGGGATGCAGCTGCTGCTTGCCTGAGCTAGTCTCCGCAGCACGGTCGAAGAAACCCACATGGAGCGAAATTCTCTTGGCCCTAGCATCCCCACTGCCAGCGAGAGAAGCGTGGATGCACATCTGGAAAGGGCCTTAAGGATAGGGACACGGCTGTCACCGTGCTCCCCATGAGCACGTCTGGGGAAAGAGCAGAACGCCTCCCCTGGAGAAGAGAAGGAGCCGTTGGCCTTTTGTCGGGAAACAGTCGCAAAGCAGGAGAGCCTGCCCTGGGAAGAACAGCGGGATGGTGGGAAGACAAGCATCACCCGCTCCCTGTGCGTAGAGACGGAAGCCTGGCTTTAGGAAGACATGAGGGACGTCTAGGGCAGGCGCGCATACTCCACTCTAAGGAAGGAGTCTGGGCAGAAGTCAGGCCTGTTCTGTGTCTCTTGTCCCAAGGGGACAGCATCTCCAAGGCCACCTGTTCCTAGGGCAGACGTGGGCTTGCCACCAGGCGCCATACCCGGAACTCGCAGATACAGCTCCCTGAAAGAAAAGGTAGTCAGATGCCATCTTCCTGCAAGATTGGCAGCGTTGGGGGTGAGTCGGAGAAGCAGTGGGGACCGTCCCCCACAGCTCCCCATCGCAGTGCACGGGCGCTGTGCAGGGATCCTGTCGCCTCTCCTTTTCTATGGGGAAGGCACTGGCCTAGTCCCTGAGTCCGCCTGAACGCCAGAGCAAAAAGCCAAGCCTTACTACGCCAGGAGATGGCAGTTGGCATGGAGTGTCATCCTAGGCCACGCACGCTGCTGCAGGGTTGTGGCTGTGCCTGCATAGATCAGCCTGGCAGGGTGAACCCAGGGTGCGACCATGGAGCCCGGGAAACCAAAGCCCAAGAGGCACCAGCTCTCCCGCAGATCCACCTCCCTGAAGCGACAGAGCGAACGCCCAAAGCCTTGCTGAGGAAGCAGCAGCGAAGTGCGGTTCAGGCCAAGCTGAAAACTTCTGCGACATCATAACAGTCGCTGGGAAAAAAGAGACGGTTCTGTGGGCTGCTGTTGCTGCTTGCTTTAGCCTAGTATTCGCAGCACGGTGGGAGAGTCCCGCAGAGCCAAAGCCTCTTTGCCTGGGCATCCCCTCTAGGAAAGCACAGCATTCTTGGGGAAATCAGAGTCGGTTTTGTGCGATGCGGATGCCGTTTGCCTGAAAGTCTCCGAAGCATGGTGTAATAAACCCGCATGGGGCGAAATCCTCTTTGCCCGGGCATCACCTCTACCTGAGAGAAAAGCGTGGTTGCGCCTGTGGAAACAGCCTTAACGAAAGGTCATGAAACAGGAGAGCCTGCATTGGCATGAATAACGGGCAGATGGCAAGACAAGTGTCACCGTCTCCGTTAGCTTAGAAATCAGAGTCGGTTCTGCGGGCTGCTGCTCCTGCTTGCCTAGGCCAATCTCAAGTTGAGAGAAACCACCGTCCAGCAAAAGCCTCTTTGCCAGGCTTTTACTCGGGGAAAGCACAGCATTCGTTGGGAAATCTGAGTCGCTTTGTGGGATGCTGCTGCTGCTTGCCTGAGCTAGTCTCCGCAGCATGGTGGAAAAAACCCGCATGGAGCGAAATTCACTTGGCCCTAGCATCCCCACTGCCTGCGAGAGAAACGTGGATGCACATTTGGAAAGGGCCTTAAGGATAGGGACACGGCTGTCACCGTGCTCCCCAGAAGCAAGTCTGGGGAAGGAGCAGAACGCCTCCCCGGTAGAAGAGAAGGAGCCATTTGCCTTGTTGTCGGGTACAGTCACAAAGCAGGAGAGCCTGCCCTGGGAAGAACAGCGGGATGGTGGCAAGACAAGCGTCCCCGCTCCCTGTGCGTAGAGATGGAAGCCTGGCTTTAGGAAGACACGAGGGGACGGTTAGGGTAGGCGCGCATTCTCCACTCTGAGGAAGGAGTTGGGCAGAAGGCAGGCCTGTTCTGTGCCTCTTGTCCCAAGTGGACAGCATCTCCAAGGCCACCTGTCCCTAGGGCAGACGTTGGCTTGCCACCAGGCGCCATACCCTGAACTCGCAGATACAGCTCCCTGGAAGAAAGGGCAGTCAGATGCCATGTTCCTCCAAGATGTGGCAGCCTTGGGGGTGGCAGGGTGTGTGTCGTGGAAGAAATGGGGAAAGTCCCCAGAGTTCCCCATCCAGTGCACGGGCGCTGTGCAGGGATCCTTTCGCCTCTCCTCTCCTATGGGGAAGGCACTGGCCTAGTCCCCGAGTCCGCATGAACGGCAGAGCAAAAAGCCCAGCCTTACTACGCCAGGAGATGGCAGTTGGCATGGAGTGTCATCCTAGGCCACGCACGCTGCTGCAGGGATGTGGCTGTGTCTACGTAGTTCAGCCTGGCAGGGTGAATCCAGGGTGCGACCATGGAGCCCGGGAAAGCAAGGCCCAAGAGGCACCAGCTCTCCCACAGATCGACTTCTCTGATGCGACACCGCGAATGCCCAAAGCCTTGCTGAGGAAGCAGCAGCAAAGTGCGGTTCAGGCCAAGCTGAAATCCTCTGCGAAAGCATAGCATTCGCTGGGAAAAAAGAGTCGGTTCTGTGGGCTGCTGTTGCTGCTTGCTTGAGCCTATTGTTGGCAGCACAGTGGGAGAATCCCTCATAGAGCAAAAGCCTCTTTGCCTGGGCATCCCCTCTAGGAAAGCACAGCATTCTTTGGGAAATCAGAGTCGGTTTTGTGCGATGCGAATGCTGCTTGCCTGAACATAGTCTCCTCAGCACGGTGTAATAAACCCGCATGGAGCGAAATCCTCTTTGCCCGGGCATCCTCTCTACCTGAGAGAGAAGCGTGGTTGCGCCTGTGGAAACAGGCTTAATGAAAGATCATGAAACAGGAGAGCCTGCATTGGCAAGAATAGCGGGCAGGTGGCAAGACAAGTGTCACCCTCTCCGTTTCCTTAGAAATCAGAGTCGGTTCTGTGGGCTGTTGCTCCTGCTTGCCTAGGCCAAGTCTCAAGGTGGGAGAAACCACCATACAGCGAAAGACTCTTTGCCCAGGCTCCTCCTCTGGTAAAGCACAGCATTCGTTGGGAAATGTGAGTCGCTTTGTGGGATGCGGCTGCTGCTTGCCAGAGCTAGTCTCCGTAGCATGGTGGAAGAAACCCGTATGGAGCGAAATTCTCTTGGCCCTAGCATCCCCACTGCCTGCGAGAGAAACGTGGATGCACCTCTGGAAAGGACCTTAAAGATAGGGACACGGCTGTCACCGTGCTCCCCAGGAGCAAGTCTGGGGCAGGAGCAGAACGCCTCCCCGGGAGAAGAGAAGGATCCGTTGGCCTTGTTTCGGGAAACAGTCGCAAAGCCGGAGAGCCTGCCCTGGGAGAACAGCGGGACGGTGGCAAGACAAGTGTCACACGCTCCCTGTGGGAAGAGACGGAAGCCTGGCTTTAGGAAGACACGAGGGACGGCCAGGGCAGGTGCGCATACTCCACTCTGAGGAAGGAGTCTGGGTAGAAGGCAGGTCTGTTCTGTGCCTCTTGTCCCAAGGGGACAGCATCTCCAAGGCCACCTGTTCCTAGGGCAGACGTGGGCTTGCGACCAGGCGCCATACCCGGAACTCGCAGATACAGCTCCCTGTAAGAAAGGGCAGTCAGATGCCATCTTCCTCCAAGATGTGGCAGCGTTGGGTGTGGCAGGGTGTGTGTCGGGGAAGAAGTTGGGAAAGTCCCCACAGCTCCCCATCCCAGTGCACGGGCGCTATGCAGGGATCCTGTCGCCTCTCCTTTCCTATGGGGAGGCACAGGCCTAGTCCCCGAGTCCGCTTAAATGCTAGAGCAAAAATCCCAGCCTTTTGGGGTCATGCAGGTTTCTCTCGATTCGAGGCTTGTCCAAAGCGCCGAAATGCACCGTGTGCACCGGGTCATGAGGCGGAGGCGTTGCCACGGAACTCAGATTTCCCAAGAGGGAGGCACAGAGGGACAGGAACCTGGAAGCAGAAGGCTCTGAAGCCGGCGAAATTTCGAGCCCGAATCTCGGGGCAGCCCTAGCCCCATGAGACTGTACCAAGGACGGGACCCCCGCCGGCCGAGAAGCAGTCGGCATCGGCCTCGGCGAAGTCTGCCGCGCTGAGGGCTCCTTGCGGGGTTCGTGAGAGAGCTCTCGCGATGCCAGGCCAGGCCAGGCCCTGGGGGGCAGCCCTGCAGACGTGTGACTCCCGAAACGAGTTTGCATGGCGTTTTCCGGCCAATTCTAAAGGGATCGGCTTGGGTAGAACCCTCGAGGGAATTGACCGGCTTTGGGCAGCCCTGCGGATAGCCCTGCTCTCCATGGCCCAGGGCCGTTACTCGCCCCGAGCTTGGGGCGGACGCCCGGAAAATGCGCGAAAACGTCACGGCTCACCCGGGGCCCCGGCGATGGGGAGTGTCATGGAGCAGAGTTGAAGGACGGGTGGCGGCCGGGCCTACGTTTCCCACTTTAGGGAGGATCGTGTGCCATAGAATGGGGCTGACCTCAGTGGGGGAACGCAGGTTTCTCCCGCTCTGAGGTTGTATGAAGCGCCGAAAGGCACCGTTGGCACCAATGTGGGAGGGGGAGGCGTGGCCCCGGGACTCAGGGTTCCCCAGATGGAAACACAGAGGGTCAGGAACCCAGAAGCAGACGGCCGGGTAGCAGGCGAGACTGTGAAGCCGGGCTTCGTGGCGGGCCAGGCCTCATGGTACAGCGCCAGGGAGAGGACCCCCGCAGGAGGATTAGCAGGAGGCATCGGCCTCGCCACAGCCTGCCTCTCGGAGGGCTTCCAAGCGGGGTTGGAGGGCGATGGCTTTCATTGCACGGCAGGCCCGGGGGTCGGCTGTGCAAAAGTGCGGCAACCGAAGCGAGTTCGCCGTGCGTTTTCCTGCCAATTCGCACGAGCGTTCTGCCGAAACAGGATCGGTTTGGGCAGAACGCTCGTGAGAATGGACTGGCGTAGGGAATTCCTGCGGACCTCGCTGCACTCCGTGGCCCAGGGCCCCTTCTCTCCCAGGGCATGCTGCGGCCCCCGGAAAATGCCAGATTCGCCCGGGCCCACCAGGGGGCGCGGGCGCACGGGAACGATCCCAGAGCAGAGTTGCCGGACGAGTGGCGGCAGGGCATGCGCCTCCGTCTTTTCGGACTGATGGGGCACGCAAGGTTGGGGCAGTCCGCATTTTGTTCATTGAGGTTTCTCTCAGTCCGAGGCTTGACCGAAGCGCCGATATGCACTATTGGGGCTGAGATGGGAGGGCAAGGCGTGGCCGAGGGACTCAGAATCCCCCAGATGGAGGCACAGAGGGACACGACCCCAGAAACCGAAGGCTGGGACGCAGGTGAAATATCAAGCCCGAGTCTCGGGGCGGCCCTGGCCCCATGGGACGGCGCTAAGTAGGGGACACCAGCGTCGAGGAGCAGGAGGCGTCGGCCTCTCCTCAGCCTGCCTCGGAGGGCTTCCTGGCGAGGTTCGTGCGCGAGCGCTCGAGATGCCAGTTCAAGCCCCGGGGGGCTGACCTGCGGAAGAGCTGCGCCCGAAGCAAGTTCGCCGCGCGTTTACCGGCCAATTCTCACGAGCGTTCTGCCCAAACCAGGATCGGTTAGGGCAGAACGCTCGTGAGAATTGGCAAGCGTTGGGCAACCATGCGGAACGCCCGGCTCTCACTGGCCCAGGGACCCTTCTTGCCTAGGGCATGCTGGGCCGCCTGAAAACCCGAGGAAACGACTCTGCCCACCAGAGGGCGCCGGCGCACGGGAGCGTTACCAGAGCAGAGTATCAGGGCTGGTTGGGTCAGCGTGTGCCACTCTGTCTTTTCAGGCTGATGGAGCGCCCAAGGATGGCGCTGTCCTCAGTTGGGTCATGCAGGTCTCTCTCGCTTCGAGGCTTGTCCGAAATGCAGAAATGCACCGTTTGCGTCGGGGCGTGAGGCGGAGGTGTTGCCACGGAACTCAGGATTCCCAAGAGGGAGAGACAGAGGGACAGGAGCCAGGAAGCAGAGGGCTGGGAAACAGGCGAAATTTAGAGCCCGAGTCTCAGGGAAGCCCTGTCCCCACGGGACTGCGCCAAGTAGAGGACCCCTGCCGGCCGAGAAGCAGGAAGCATCGGCCTCTCCGCAGACTGCCGCGCAGAGGGCTCCTTGGCGGGGTTCGTGAGCGATATCTCGCGATGCCGGGCCAGGCCATGGGGGGCGGCCCTGCAGACGTGTGACGCCCGAAGCAAGTTCACAAGGCGTTTTCTGGCCAATTCTCACGAGCGTTCTGCATAAACCGGTATCGGTTTGGGCAGAGCTTTCCTGAGAATTGGCCTGTGTTTCGCAGCCCTGGGGACTGCCCTGCTCTCCATGGCCCAGGGCCGGTTCTCGCCCAGAGCATGGGGCGGCCCAAGCGCGAAAACGTCGCGGCCCACCAGGAGGCCCCGGCACTGGGGAGCATTCCCGGAGCAGAGTTGAAGGACGGGTGGCGGCCGGGCCTAAGCTTCTGACTTAAGGGTGGATCGGGCGCACAATGATGGGGTTGACCTCAGTGGGGGCACGCAGGTTTCCCACGCTCTGAGGTTGTCCGAAGCGCCTAAAGGCACCGTTGGCGCCGGTGTGGGAGGGGGAACGTGGCCGTGGGACTCTGGGTTCCCCAGATGGAGGAACCGAGGGATAGGAACCCAGAAGCAGACGGCCGGGTAGCAGGCGAAACTGCGAGGCCAGGCTATGTGGCGGTCCCGGCCCCATGGAACAGCGCAACGGAGAGTACCCCCGCAGGAGGATTAGCAGGAGGCGTCGGCCTCGCCACAGCCTGCCTCGCAGAGGGCTTCCTGGCGGGGTTTGTGCGCGATGGCTCGCAATGGAACGCCAGGCCCGGGGGGGCGGTGCAGCGTGCAGAAGTGCGGTGCCCGAAGCCAGTTCGCCGGGTGTTTTCCTGCCAATTCTCACGAGCTTTCTGCCCAAACAGGATCGGTTTGGGCAGAACGCCCGTGAGAATGGGCCGGCGTAGGGCAGTCCTGCGGACCTCCCTGCACTCCGTTGCCCAGGGCCCCTTCTCTTCCAGGGCATGCTGCGGTCCCCGGAAAATGCTGGAATCGCCGGTGCCCACCAGGGGGCGCCGGCGCAGGGGAACGATCCCAGAGCAGAGTTGACAGACAAGTGGCGACAGGGCATGCACCTCCGTCTTTTCGGGCTGATGGGGCACCCAAGGATGGGGCTGTCCGCATTTTGTTCATTGAGGTTTCTCTCTCTCCGCGGCTTGAACGAAGCGCCTATATGCACTACTGGGGCCGGGATGGGAGGGTTAGGCGTGGCCGAGGGACTCAAGATTCCCCAGATGGAGGCACAGAGGGACCCTAACCCGGAAGCCGAAGGCTGGGACGCAGGTGAAATATCAAGCCTGAGTCGGGGCAGTCCTGGCCCCATTGGACGGCGCTAAGTAGGGGACACCAGCGCCGAGGAGCAGGAGGCGTCAGCCTCGCCTCAGCCTGCCTCGCGGAGGGTTTCCTGGCGAGGATTGTGCGCGAGCGCTCCCGATGCCAGGAGAAGCCCCAGGGGGCGGACCTGCGGACGTGCTAGCCCGAAGCCAGTGCTCCGGACGTTTTCCGGCCCATTCTCACGAGCGTTCTGCCCAAACCGGGGTTGGTTTGGGCAGAACGCTCGTGAGAATTGGCCAGCGATGGGCAGACCTGTGGACCGCCCGGCTCTCCGTGGCTCAGGGCCCCTTCTCGCCCAGTGCATAATGAGGCCGCCTGGAAAACGCGAGGAAACGAAGTGGCCCATCAGGTGCCGCCGGCGCACGGGAGTGTTCTTGGAGCAGAGTTGAGGGGCAGGGGTGGGGCAGGGCATGCCCCTCCGACTTTTCGGGTTGATGAGGCGCCCAAGATGGGGCCATCCTCAGTTGGAACATGCAGGTTTCTCTCGCTTCGAGGCTTCTCCGAAGCGCCGAAATGCACCGTTTGCGCCAGGGCGTGAGGCGGAGGTGTTGCCACAGAACTCAGGATCCCAAGAGGGAGGCACAGAGGGACAGGACTCCGGAAGCAGAAGGCTGGGAAGCCGGCGAAATTTCGAGCCCGAATCTCAGGACACCCCTGGCCCCATGGAACTGCGCCAAGTAGGGGACCCCCGCCGGCAGAGAAGCAGTAGGCATCGGACTCGCCGATGTCTGCCGCGGGGAGGGCTCCTTTGCAGTATTCGTGAGCGAACTCTCGCAATGTCGGGCCAGGCCAGGCCCTGGGGGGCGGCCCTGCAGACGTGTGACACCTGAAACGAGTTTGCATGGCGTTTTCCGGCCAATTCTCACGGGATCGGTTTGGGCAGAACCCTCGTGGGAATTGACCGGCGTTGGGCAGCCCTGCGGAATGCCCTGCTCTCCATGGCCCAGGGCCGTTACTCGCCCCGAGCTTTGGGCGGCCGCCCGGAAAATGCGCGAAAACGTCGCTGCCCACCCGGGTGCCCCGGCGCTGGGAACATTCCCGGAGCAGAGTTGAAGGACCGGTGGCGGCCGTGCCTTCGTTTCCCACTTTAGGGAGGTTGGTGTGCCCAAGGATGGGGCTAACCTCAGTGGGGGCACGCAGGTTTTTCTCGCTCTGAGGTAGTCTGAAGCGCCGAAAGGCACCGTTGGCGCCGGTGTGGGAGGGGGAACGTGGCCGTGGGACTCAGGGTTCCCCAGATGGAGGAACCGAGGGATAGGAACCCAGAAGCAGACGGCTGGTTAGCAGGCAAATCTGCGAGCCCGGGCTTCGTGACGGGCGCGGCCCCATGGAACAGCGCAAGGCAGAGGACCCCCGCAGGAGGATTAGCAGGAGGCATCGGTCTCGCCACAGCCTACCTCGAGGGGGCCTCCTGGCGGGGTTGTTGCGCGATGGCCCGCCATGGCACGTCATGCACGGGGGGGCGGCCATGCAGAGGTCCGTCCCCCGAAGCTAGTTCACCGGTTGTTTTCCTGCCAATTCTCACCAGCGTTCTGCCCACACCAGGATCGGTTTGGGCAGAACGCTCGAGAGAATTGGCAGGCGTTGGGCAGTCCTGCGGACCTCCCTGCTCTCCGTGGCCAAGGACCCTTTCTCTCCCAGGGCATGCTGCGGCCCCCGGAAAATGCCTGAAACGCCGGGGCCCACCAGTTGGCGCCGGTACAGGGGAGCGTCCCAGAGCAGAGTTGACTTACGAGTGGCGGCAGAGCACACGCCTCCTTCTTTTCGGGCTGATGGGGCACCCAAGGATGGGGCTCTCCGCAGTTGGGTCATGAGGGTTTCTCTCTCTCCAAGGCTTGTCCGAAGCGCCGATATGCACCACTGTGGCCGGGGGGGATGTTGAGGCGTGGCCGTGGGACTCAGGATTCCCCAGATGAAGGCACAGAGGGACAGGACCCCGGAAGCTGAAGGCTGGGAAGAAGGTGAAATATCGAGTCCGAGTCTCGGGGCAGCCCTGGCCCCATGGGACGGCGCTAAGTAGGGGACACCAGAGCCGAGGAGCAGGAGGCGTCGGCCTCGCCTCAGCCTGCCTCGCGGAGGGCTTCCTGGCGAGGTTCGTGCGCGAGCGCTCTCGATGATAGGACAAGCCCCGGGGGGCTAACCTGCGGAAGACCTGCGCCCGAAGCGAGTTCGCCGCAGGTTTTCCGGCCAATTCTCACGAGCGTTCAGCCCAAACCGGGATCGGTTAGGGAAGAACGCTCGTGAGAATTGGCCGGCGCTGGGCAAGCCTGCGGACCGCCCGGCTCTCCGTGGCCCAGGGACCCTTCTTGCCCAGGGCATGTTGCGGCCGCCAGAAAACCCGAGGAAACGACTCTGCCCACCAGAGGGCGCCGGCGCACGGGAGCGTTACCAGAGCAGAGTATCAGGGCTGGTTGGGTCAGCGTGTGCCACTCTGTCTTTTCAGGCTGATGGAGCGCCCAAGGATGGCGCTGTCCTCAGTTGGGTCATGCAGGTCTCTCTCGCTTCGAGGCTTGTCCGAAATGCTGAAATGCACCGTTTGCGCCGGGGCGTGAGGCAGAGGCGTTGCCACAGAACTCAGGATTCCCAAGAGGGAGGCACAGAGGGACAGGAGCCCGGAAGCAGAGGGCTGGGAAGACGGCGAAATTTAGAGCCCGAGTCTCGGGGCAGCCCTGGCCCCATGGGACTGCGCCAAGTAGGGGACCCCGGCCGGCCGAGAAGCAGGAGGCATCGGCCTTGCCACAGACTGCCTCGCAGTGGGCTCCTTGGCGGGGTTCTTGAGCGAGTTTTCGCGATGCCGGGCCAGGCCCTGGGGGGCGGCCCTGCAGATGTGTGACGCCCGAAGCAAGTTCCCAAGGCGTTTTCTGGCCAATTCTCACGAGCGTTCTGCATAAACCGGTATCGATTTGGGAAGAGCGCTCATGAGAATTGGCCGGCGTTTCGCAGCCCTGCGGACTGCCCTGCTCTCCATGGCCCAGGGTCGGTTCTCGCCCGGAGGTTGGGGCGACAGTTCGGAATGCGCAAAAACGTCGCGGCTGACCAGGAAGCCCCGGCATTGGGGAGCGTTCCCGCAGCAGAGTTGAAGGACGGGTGGCGGCCGGGCCTACGCTTCTGACTTGAGGGAGGATCGGGCGCCCATGGATGGGGCTGACCTCACTGAGGGCACTCAGGTTTCTCTCGCTCTGAGGTTGTCCGAAGCGCCGAAAGGCACCATTGGCGCCGGTGTGGGAGGCGGAGGCGTTGACAAGGAACTCAGGATTCCCAAGAGGGAGGCACAGAGGGACAGGACCCCGGAAGCGGAAGGCTGGGAAGCCGGCGAAATTTCGAGCCCCAGTCTCGGGGCAGCCGGGACCTCATGGGACTGCACCAAGTAGGGGACCCCTGTCCGCCAAGAAGCAGTAGGCATCGGCCTCGCCGAAGTCTGCCGCGCGGAGGGCTGCTTGGCGGGGTTCGTGAGCGATCTCTGGCGATGCCGGGCCAGGCCAGGCATTGGGGGGCGGCCCTGCAGACGTGTGACACCCGAAACGAGTTCGCATGGCATTTTCCGGTCAATTCTCACGGAATCGGTTCGGGCAGAACCCTCGTGGGAATTGGCCGGCGTTGGACAGCCCAGCGGATCGCCCTGCTCTCCATGGCCCAGGGCCGTTACTCGCCCCGAACTTGGGTGACCGCCCGGAAAATGCGCAAAAACGTCGTGGCCCACCCGGGCTCCCCGGTGCTGGGGAGCTTTCCCGGAACAGAGTTGAAGGACGGGTGGCGGCAGGGCCTACGTTTCCGACTTTAGGGAGGATCGTGTGCCAAAGGATGAGGCTGACCTCAGTGCGGGCACGCAGGTTTCTCTCGCTCTGAGGTTGTCCGAAGGGATGAAAGGCACCGTTGGCGCCAGTGTGGGAGGGGAAGGCGTGGCCCCGGGACTCGGGGTTCCCCAGATGGAGGCACCGAGGGACAGGAACCCAGAAGCAGATGGCCGGGTAGCAGGCGAGACTGCGAGGCCGGGCTTCGTGGCGGGCCAGGCTTCATGGAACAGCGCCAGGGAGAGGACCCCCGCAGGAGGATTAGCAGGAGGCTTCGGCCTCGCCACAGCCTGCCTCGCGGAGGGCTTCCTGGCGGGGTTGGAGCGCGATGGCTCGCAATGGCACTGCCAGACCCGGGGAGGCGGCCGTGAAGAAGTGCGGTGCCCGAAGCCAGTACGCCGGTGGTTTTCCTGCCAATTCTCACGAGCGTTCTGCCCAAACAGGATCAGTTTGGGCAGAACGCTGGTGAGAATGGGCCGGCGTAGGGCAGTCCTGCGGACCTCCCTGCACTCCGTGGCCCAGGGCCCCTTCTCTCCCAGGGCATGCTGCGGTCCCCAGAAAATGCCGGAATCGCCGGGGCCCACCTAGGGGCGCCGTCTAGTGGAATGATCCCAGAGCAGTGTTGATGGACGAGTGGCGGCAGGGCATGCGCCTCCGTCTTTTCGGGCTAATGGGGGCACCCAAGGATGGAGCTGTCCGCATTTTGTTCATTGAGGTTTCTCTATCTCCAAGGCTTGACCGAAGCGCCGATATGCACCATTGGGGCTGGGATGGGAGGGGTGGGCGTGGCCGAGGGACTCAGGATTCCCCAGATGGAGGCACAGAGGGACACGACCCCGGAAGCCGAAGGCTGGGACGCAGGTGAAATATCAAGCCCGAGTCTCGGGGCAGCCCTGGCCCCATGGGACGGCGCTACGTAGGGGACACCAGCGCCGCGGAGCAGGAGGCATCGGCCTTGCCTCAGCCTGCCTCGCAGAGGGCTTCCTGGCGAGTTTCGTGCGCGAGCGCTCGCTATGCCAGGGCAAGCACCGGGAGGCTGTCCTGCGGAAGAGCTGCGCCCGGAGCGAGTTCGCTGCATGTTTTCCGGCCAATTCTCACGAGCGTTCTGCCCAAACCGGGATCGAATAGGGTAGAACGCTCGTGAGAATTGGCCGGCGTTGGGCAAGCCTGCGGGCCACCTGGCTCTCCGTGGCCCAGGGACCCTTCTTGCCCAGGGCATGCTATGGCCGCCTGAAAACCCGAGGAAACGACGCGGTCCACCAGAGGGCGCCGGCACACGGGAGCGTTCCTGGAGCAGAGAATCAGGGCCGGTGGTGGCAGGGCATGCGCCTCCGTCTTTTCAAGCTGATGGAGCGCCCAAGGATGGCGCTGTCCTCAGTTGGGACATGCAGGTCTCTCTCGCTTCGAGGCTTGTCCGAAATGCCGAAATGCACCGTTTGCGCCGGGGCGTGAGGCGGAGGCGTTGCCACGGAACTCAGGATTCCCAAGAGTGAGGCACAGAGGGATTGGAGCCCGGAAGCAGAGGGCTGGGAATCCGGCAAAATTTCGAGCCCGAGTCTCGGGGCAGACCTGGCCCCATGGGACTGCGCCAAGTAGGGGACCGCCGCCGGCCGAGAATCAGGGGGCATCGGCCTCGCTGCAGACCGCCTCGCAGTGGGCTCCTTGGCGGGGTTTGTGAGCGAGTTCTCTCGATGCCAGGCCAGGCCCTGGGGGCGGCCCTGAAGATGTGTGACGCCCGAAGCAAGTTCCCAAGGCGTTTTCTGGCCAATTATCACGAGCATTCTGCATAAACCGGTATCGGTTTGGGCAGAGCGCTCGTGTTAATTGGCCGGCGTTTCGCAGCCCTGCTGACTGCCCTGCTGTCCATGGCCCAGGGCCGGTACTCGCCCGGAGCATGGGGCGACAGCACGGAATGCGCGAAAACGTCGCGGCCCACCGGGAGGCCCCGGCACTGGGAAGCGTTTCCCGGAACAGAGTTGAAGGACGGGTTGCGGCCGAGCCTACGCTTCTGACTTGATTGAGGATCGGGCGCCCAAGGATGGGGCTGACCTCAGTGGGGGCACACAGGTTTCTCTCGCTCTGAGGTTGTCCAAAGCACCGAAAGGCACCGTTGGTGTCGGTGTGGGAGGAGGAACGTGGCCGTGGGACTCAGGGTTCCCCAGATGGAGGCACCGAGGGATAGGAACCCAGAAGCCGACGGCTGGGTAGCAGGCGAAACTGCGAGCCCGGGCATCGTGGCGGGTACTGTCCCATGGAACAGCACAAGGGAGAGGACGCCCGCAGGAGGATTAGCAGGAGGCGTCGGCCTCGCCAAAGCCTGACTCGTGGAGGGCTTCCTGGCGGGGTTGGAGCGTGAAGGCTCGCCATGGCACGCCATGCACGGGGGGGCGGCCATGGAGAGGTGCGGCGCCCGATGCCAGTTCGCCGGGTGTTTTCCTGCCAATTCTCACCAGCGTTTTGCCCACACCAGGATCGGTTTTGGCAGAACGCTCGTGAGAATTGGCAGGCGTTGGGCAGTCCTGCGGACCTCCCTGCTCTCCGTGGCCCAGGACCCCTTCTCTCCCAGGGCATGCTGCGGCCCCCGGAAAATGCCTGAAATGCCGGGGTCCACCAGTGGGCGCCGGCACAGGGGAGCGTCCCAGAGCAGAGTTGACTTACGAGTGACGGCAGAGCATGCGCCTCCGTCTTTTCGGGCTCATGAGGCACCCAAGGATGGGGCTGTCCGCAGTTGGGTCATGCAGGTTTCTCTCTCTCCAAGGCTTGTCCGAAGCGCCGATATGCACCATTGGGGCCGGGGTGGGAGGGTGAGGCATGGCCGTGGGACTCAGGATTCCCCAGATGGAGGCACAGAGGGACAGGACCCCAGAAGCTAAAGGCTGGGAAGCAGGTGAAATATCGAGCCTGAGTCTCGGGGCAGCCTTGGCCCCAATGGGACGGTGCTAAGTAGGGGACACCAGTGCCGAGGAGCAGGAGGCGTCAGCCTCGCCTCAGCCTGCCTCGCGGAGGGCTTCCTGGCGAGGTTTGTGCGCGAGCGCTCGCGATGCCAGGACAAGCCCCGGCGGGGTGGACCTGCGGAGGAGCTAGCCCGACGTGAGTTCGCCGGATGTTTTCCGGCCCATTCTCACGAGCGTTCTGCCCAAACCGGGGTTGGTTTGGGCAGAACGCTCGTGAGAATTGGCCAGCGATGGGCAGACCTGCGGACGCCCCACCTCTCCGTGGCTCTGGGCACATTATCGCCCAGTGCATACTGCGGCCGCCTGGAAAACGCGAGGAAACGACGTGGCCCATCAGGTGGCGCCGGCGCCCGGGAGCGTTCTTGGAACAGAGTTGAGCGGCGGGTGTGGGCAGGGCTTGCGCCTCCGACTTTTCGGATTGATGGGGCGCTCAAGATGGGGCTGTCCTCAGTTGGGTCATGCAGGTTTCTCTGGCTTCGAGGCTTGTCCGAAGCGCCGAAATGCACCGTTTTCGCCGGGGCGTGAGGCGGAGGCGTTGCCACGGAAATCAGGATTCCCAAGAGGGAGGCACAGAGCAACAGGACCCCGGAAGCGGAATGCTGGGAAGCCGGCGAAATTTCGAGCTCGAGTCTCGGTACTGCCCTGGCCCCATGGGACTGCGCCAAGTTGGTGACCCCCGCCGGCGGAGAAGCAGGAGGCATCGGACTCGCCAAAGTCTGCCGCGCGGAGGGCTCCTTGGCGGGGATTGTGAGCGAGCTCTCGCGATGCTGGGCCAGTCCAGGCCCTGGGCGGCGGCCCTGCAGACGTGTGACACCCGAAACAAGTTCGCATGGTGTTTTCTGGCCAATTCTCATGGGATCGGTTATGGCAGAACCCTCGTGGGAATTGGCCGGCGTTGGGCAGCCCTGCGGAACGCCCTGTTTTCCATGGCCCAGGGCCGTTAATCGCCCCTAGCTTGGGGCGGCCGCCCGGAAATTGCGCGCAAACATCGTGGCCCATACTGGCGCCCTGGCGTTTGGGAGCATTCCCGAAGCAGATTAGAAGGACGGGTGGAGGCCGGGCCTACATTTCCGACTTTAGGGTGGATCGTGGGCCAAGGATGGGGCTGACCTCAGTGGGGGCATGCAGGTTTCTCTCGCTCTGAGGTTGTCCGAAGCACCGAAAGGCACCGTTGGCGCCGGTGTGGAAGGGGGAGGCGTGGCACCGGGACTCGGGGTTCCCCAGATGGAGGCACCAAGGGACAGGACCCAGAAGCAGACGGCCGGGTAGCAAGTGAGACTGAGAGGCTGGGCTTCGTGGCGGGCAAGGCCTCATGGAACAGCGCCAGGGAGAGGACCCCCGCAGGAGGATTAGCAGGAGGCGTCGGCCTCACCACAGCCTGCCTCGCGGAGGGCTTCCTGGCGGGGTTGGAGCGCGATGGCTTGCAATGGCACGCCAGGCCCGGTTGTCGGCCGTGCAGTAGTGTGGCGCCCGAAGCCAGTTCGCCGGGCGTTTTCCTGCCAATTCTCACGAGCGTTCTCCCCAAACAGGATCGGTTTGGGCAGAACGCTCGTGAGAATGGTCCTGCGTAGGGCAGTCCTGCGGTCCTCCCTGCACTCCGTGGCCTAGGGTCCCTTCTCTCCCAGGGCATGCTGCGGCCCCCGGAAATTGCCGGAATCACCGGGGCCCACCAGGGGGCGCAGGCGCAGGGGAACGATCCCAGAGCAGAGTTGATGGAAGTGGCGGCAGGGCATGTGCCTCCGTCTTTTCGGGCTGATGGGGCACCCAAGGATGGGGCTGTCCGCATTTTGTTCATTGAGTTTTCTCTCTCTCCAAGGCTTGACCGAATCGCCGATATTCACCATTGGGGCCCGGATGGGAGTGCCAGGCCTGGCGGAGGGACTCAGGATTCCCCAGATGGAGGCACAGAGGGACACGACCCCGGAAGCCGAAGGCTGGGACGCAGGTGAAATATCAAGCCCGAGTTTCGGGGCAGCCCTGGCCCCATGGCACGGCTCTAAGTAGGGGACACCAGCGCCGAGGAGCAGGAGGCGTTGGCCTCGCCTCAGCCTGCCTCGCGGAGGGCTTCCTGGCGAGGTTGGTGCACGAGCGCTCACGATTCCAGGACAAGCCGGGGGGGCTGTCCTACGGAAGAGCTGCGCCCGAAGCGAGTTCGCCGCGCGTTTTCTGGCCAATTCTCACGATCGTTCTGCCCAATCCGGGATCGGTTAGGGATCGGTTAGGGCAGAACGATCGTGAGAATTGGCCGGTGTTGGGCAAGCCTGCGGACTGCGCGGCTCTACGTGGCCCAGGATCCCTTCTTGCCCAGGGCATGCTACGGCCGCCTGAAAACCCGAGGAAACGACGTGGCCCAACAGAGGGCGCCAGCGCACGGGACCGTTCCCAGAGCAGTGTATCAGGGCGGGTGGGAGCAGGGCATGCGCCTCCGTCTTTTCAGGCTGATGGAGCGCCCAAGGATGGCGCTGTCCTCAGTAGGGTCATGCGGGTCTCTCTCGCTTCGAGGCTTGTACGAAATTCCGAAATGCATTATATGCGCCGGGGCGTGAGGCGGAGGCGTTGCCACGGAACTCAGCATTCCCAAGAGGGAGGCACAGAGGGACAGGACCCCGGAAGCAGAGTGCTAGGAAGCCGGCAAAATTTCGAGCCTGAGTCTCGGGGCAGCCCTGGCCCCATGGGACTGCTCCAATTAGGGGACCCCCGCTTGCCGAGAAGAAGGAGGCATCGGCCTCGCCGCAGAATGCCTCGCAGAGGGCTCCTTGGTTGTGTTCGTGAGCGAGTACTCTCGATGCCGTGCCAGGCCCTGGGGGGCGGCCCTGCAGATGTGTGACGCCCAAAGCAATTTCGCAAGGCGTTTTCTGGCCAATTCTCATGAGCGTTCTGCATAAACCGGTATCGGTTTGGGCAGAGCGCTCGTGAGAATTGGCCGGCGTTTCGCAGCCCTGCGGACTGCCCTGCTCTCCATGGCCCAGGGCCGGGTCTCGCCCGGAGTATGGGGCGGCGCCCGGAATGCGCGAAAACGTCGCGGCCCACCAGGAGGCCCCGGCACTGGGGAGCGTTCCCGGAGCAGAGTTGAATACCTCGTGGCGGCCGGGCCTACGCTTCTGACTTGAGGGAGGATCGGGCGCCCAAGGATGGGGCTGACCTCAGTGGGGGCACGCAGATTGCTCTCGCTCTGAGGTTGTCCAAAGCGCCGATATGTACCATTGGGGCCGTGGTGGGAGGGTGAGGCGTGGCCGTGGTACTCAGGATTCCCCAGATGGAGGCACAGAGGGACAGGACCCCGGAACCTGAAGGCTGGGAAGCAGGTGAAATATCCAGCCTGTGTCTCGGGGCAGCACTGACCCATGGGACGGTGCAAAGTAGGCGATACCAGCGCTGAGGAGCAGGAGGCGTCGGCCTCGCCTCAGCCTGCCTCGCGGAGGGCTTCCTGGCGAGGTTTGTGCGCGAGCGCTCGCGATGCCAGGAGAAGCCCAGGGGCGCGGACCTGCGGACGAGGTAGCCCGAAGCGAGTTCACCGGGCGTTTTCTGGCCCATTCTCACGAGCGTTCGGCCTAAACCGGGGTTGTTTTGGGCCGAACGCTCGTGAGAATTGGCCAGCGATGGGCAGACCTGCAGACCGCCCGGCTCTTCGTGGCTCAGGGCCCCTTCTCGCCCAGTGAATTCTGCGTCGGCCTGGAAAACGCGAGGAAACGACGTGGCCCATCAGGTGACGCCGGCACCCGGGAGCGTTATTGGAGCAGAGTTGAGCGGCGGGTTGGGGCATCGCATGCGCCTCCGAATTTTCGGGTTCATGGGGTGCCCAAGATGGGGCTGTCCTCAGTTGGGTCCTGCAGGTTTCTCTCGCTTCGAGGCTTGTCCAAGGCGCCGAAATGCACCGTTTGCGCCGGGGCGTGAGGCGGAGGCGTTGCCAAGGAACTCAGGATTCCCAAGAAGAGGCAAAGAGGGACAGGACCCCAGGTGCGGAAGGCTGGGAAGCTGGCGAAATTTCGATCCCGAGTATCAGGGCAGCCCTGGCCCCATGGGACTGCGCCAAGTACGGGACCCCCGCCGGCCGAGAAGCAGGAGGCATCGGCCTCGCCGAAGTCTGCCGCGTGGAGGGCTCCTTGGCGGGGTTCGTGAGCGAGCTCTCGCGAGGCCTGGCCAGGCCGGGCCCTGGGGGGCGGCCCTGCAGACATGTGACACCCGAAACGAGTTCACATGGCATTTTCTGGCCAATTCTCACGGGATCGGTTTGGGCAGAATCCTCGTGGGAATTGGCCGGCGTTGGGCAGCCCTGCAGAAGGCCCTGCACTCCATGGCCCAGGGCCGTTACTCGCCCCGAGCTTGGGGTAGCCGCCCGGAAAATGCGCGAAAACGTCGCGGCCCACCCGGTCGGCCCGGCGCTGGGGAGCGTTCCCAGAGCAGAGGTGAAGGACGGGTGGCGGCCGGGCCTACGTTTACGACTTTAGGGAGGATCGTGTGCCCAAGGATGGGGCTGACCTCAGTGCGGGCACACAGGTTTCTCTCGCTCTGAGGTTGTCCGAAGCGCCGAAAGGCACCGTTGGCGCTGGTGTGGGAGGGGGAGGCATGGCCCCGGGACTGAGGGTTCCCCAGATGGAGGCACCGAGGGACAGGAACCCAGAAGCAGACGGCCGAGTAGCAGGTGAGACTGCGAGGCCGGGCTTCGTGGCGGGCCAGGCCTCATGGAACAGCGCCAGGGAGAGGACCCCAGCAGGAGGATTAGCAGTAGGCGTGGCCTCGCCACAGCCGGCATCGAGGAGGGCTTCCTGGCTGGGTTGGAGCGCGATGGCCTGCAATGGCACGCCAGGACCGGGGGGGCGGCCGTGCAGAAGTGTGGCGCCCGAAGCGTGTTCGTCGGGCATTTTCCTGCCAATTCTCAGAGCGTTCTGCCCAAACAGGATCGGTTTGGGCAGAACGCTTGTGAGAATGGGCAGGCATAGGGCAGTACTGCGGACATCCCTGCTCTCCGTGGCCCAGGGCCCCTTCTCTCCCAGAGCATGCTTTGGCCCCTGGAAAATGCCGCAATCGCCGGGGCCCACCAGGGGGCGCCGGCGCAGGGAAACTATCCCAGAGCAGCGTTGAAGGATGAGTGGCGGCAGGGCATGCGCCTCCGTCTTTTCTGGCTGATGGGGGCACCCAAGGATGGGGCTGTCCCCATTTTGTTCGTTGAGATTTCTCTCTCTCCGAGCCTTGACCGTAGCGCCAATATGCACCATTGGGTCCGGGATGGGAGGGGTAGGCGTGGCCGAGGGACTCAGGATTCCCCAGATGGAG
The DNA here is from genome assembly GCF_020171115.1 of Neogale vison. Taxonomy (NCBI): domain Eukaryota; kingdom Metazoa; phylum Chordata; class Mammalia; order Carnivora; family Mustelidae; genus Neogale; species Neogale vison. Next base: position 153,659,498 of record NC_058091.1, read on the forward strand.
GCACAGAGGGACACTACCCCGGAAGCCGAAGGCTGGGACGCAGGTGAAATATCAAGCCTGAGTCTTGGGGCAGCCCTGGCCCCATGGGACGGCGCTACGTAGGGGACACCAGCGCCGAGGAGCAGGAGGCGCCGGCCTCGCCTCAGCCTGCCTCGCGGAGAGCTTCCTGGCGAGGTTCGTGCGCAAGCGCTCGCGACGCCAGGAGAAGCCCACGAGGGGCTGACCTGCAGAAGAGCTGCACCCGAAGCGAGTTCGCCGCGCGTTTTCTGGCCAATTCTCACGAGCGTTCTGACCAAACCGGGATCGGTTAGGGCAGAACGCTCGTGAGAATTAGCCGGCGTTGGGCAACCCTGCGGACCGCCCGGCATCCGTGGTCCAGGGACCCTTCTTGCCCAGGGCATGCTGCGGCCGCCTGAAAACCCGAGGAAAAGACATGGCCCACCATAGGACGCCGGCGCACAGGAGCGTTCCCGGAGCAAAGTACCAGGGCAGGTGGGGCAGGGCGTGCGCCTCCGTCTTTTCAGGCTGATGGAGCGCCCAAGGATGGCGCTGTCCTCAGATGGGTCATGCAGGTCTCTCTCGCTTCGAGGCTTGTCCGAAATTCCGAAATGCCACATTTGTGCAGGGGTGTGAGGCAGAGGCGTTGACACGGAACTCAGGATTCCCAAGAGGGAGGCACAGAGGGACAGGACCCCGGAAGCAGAGGGCTGGGAAGCCAGCGAAATTTCGAGACCGAGTCTCGGGGCAGCCCTGGCCCCAAGGGAGTGCGCCAAGTAGGGGACCCACGCCGGCCGAGAAGCAGGAGGCATCGACCTCGCCGCAGACTGCCTCGCAGAGGGCTCCTTGGCGGAATTTGTGAGTGAGCTCTCGCGATGCCGGGCCAGGCCAGGCCCTGAGGGGCGGCCCTGCAGACGTGTGACACCCGAAACGAGTTCGCATGGCGTTTTCCGTCCATTTCTACGGGATCGGTTTGGGCAGAACCCTCGTGGGAATTGGCCGGCGTCGGGAAGCCCTGCGGAAGGCCCTGCTTTCCATGGCCCAGGGCCGTTACTCGCCCCGAGCTTGGGCGGCCGCCCGGAAAATGCGCGAAACGTCGCTGCCCACCCTGGCGCCCCGGTGCTGGGGAGCGTTCCCAGAGCAGAGTTGAAGGACGGGTGGCGGCCGGGCCTACGTTTACGACTTTAGGGAGGATCGTGTGCCCAAGGATGGGGCTGACCTCAGTGGGGGCACGCAGGTTTCACTCGCTCTGAGTTTGTCCGAAGCGCCGAAAGGCACCGTTTGCGCCGCTGTGGGAGGGGGCGACGTGGCCCCGGGTCTCAGTGTTCCCCAGATGGAGGCACCGAGGGACAGGAACCCAGAAGCAGATGGCCGGGTAGCAGGTGAGACTGCGAGGCCGGGCTTCGTGGCGGGCCAGGCCTCATGGAACAGCGCCAGGGAGAGGACCCCAGCAGGAGGATTAGCAGTAGGCGTGGCCTCGCCACAGCCAGCCTCGCGGAGGGCTTCCTGGCGGGGATGGCGCGCGATGGCTCACAATGACACGCCAGGCCCGGGGTGGCGGCCGTGCAGAAGTGCGGCGCCCGAAGCCAGTTCGCTGGGTGTTTTCCTGCCAATTCTCACGAGCGTTCTGCCTAAACAGGATTGGTTTGGGCAGAACGCTCGTGATAATGGGACGGCCTAGGGCATTCCTGCGGACCTCTCTGCACTCCGTGGCCCAGGGCCCCTTCTCTCCCAGGGCATGCTGCGGCCCCCGGAAATGCCAGAATCACCGGGGCCCACCCGGGGGCGCCGGCACAGGGGAACGATCTCAGAGCAGAGTTGTCGGACGAGTGGCGGCAGGGCATGCGCCTCCGTCTTTTTGGGCTGATTGGGCACCCAAGGATGGGGCTGTCCGCATAATGTTTATTGAGGTTTCTCTCTCTCCGAGGCTTGACCGAATCGCCGATATGCGCCATTCGGGCCGGGATGGGAGGGCCAGGCCTGGCCGAGAGACTCAGGATTCCCCAGATGGAGGCACAAAGGGACACGACCCCGGAAGCCGAAGGCTGGGACACAGGTGAAATATCAAGCCCGAGTTTCGGGGCAGCCCTGGCCCCATGGCACGGCGCTAAGTAGGGGACACCAGCGCCAAGGAGCAGGAGGCGTTGGCCTCGCCTCAGCCTGCCTCGCGGAGGGCTTCCTGGCGAGGTTGGTGCACGAGCGTTCACGATTCCAGGACAAGCCCCGGGGGGCTGTCCTGCGGAAGAGCTGTGCCCGAAGCGAGTTCACCGCGCGTTTTCTGGCAAATTCTTACGATCGTTCTGCCCAAACCGGGATCGGTTTGGGCAGAACCCTCGTGGGAATTGGCCGGCGTCGGGAAGCCCTGCGGAAGGCCCTGCTTTCCATGGCCCAGGGCTGTTACTCGCCCCGAGCTTGGGCGGCCGCCCGGAAAATGCGCGAAACGTCGCTGCCCACCCTGGCGCCCCGGTGCTGGGGAGCGTTCCCAGAGCAGAGTTGAAGGACGGGTGGCGGCCGGGCCTACGTTTACGACTTTAGGGAGGATCGTGTGCCCAAGGATGGGGCTGACCTCAGTGGGGGCACGCAGGTTTCACTCGCTCTGAGTTTGTCCGAAGCGCCGAAAGGCACCGTTTGCACCGCTGTGGGAGGGGGAGACGTGGCCCCGGGTCTCAGTGTTCCCCAGATGGAGGCACCGAGGGACAGGAACCCAGAAGCAGATGGCCGGGTAGCAGGCGAGACTGCGAGGCCGGGCTTCGTGGCGGTCCAGGACTCATGGAACAGCGCCAGGGAGAGGACCCCTGCTGGAGGATTAGCAGGAGGCGTCGGACTCGCCACAGCCTGCCTTGCGGAGGGCTTCCTGGCGGGGTTGGAGTGCGATGGCTCGCAATGGCACGCCAGGACCGGGGGGGCGGCCGTGCAGAAGTGTGGCGCCCGAAGGGAGTTCGTCGGGCGTTTTCCTGCCAATTCTCAGAGCGTTCTGCCCAAACAGGATTGGTTTGGGCAGAACGCTTGTGAGAATGGGCCGGCGTAGGGCAGTCCTGCGGACCTCCCTGCTCTCCATGGCCCAGGGCCCCTTCTCTCCCAGGGCATGCTGCGGCCCCCGGAAAATGCCTGAAACGCCGGGGCCCACCACTCGGTGCCGGCACAGGGGAGCATCCCAGAGCAGAGTTGACTTACGAGTGCCGGCAGAGCATGCACCTCCGTCTTTTCGGGCTCATGGGGCACCCAAGGATGGGGCTGTCCGCAGATGGGTCATGCAGGTTTCTCTCTCTCCAAGGCTTGTCCGAAGCGCCGATATGCACCATTGGGGCCGGGTTGGGAGGATGAAGCGTGGCCGTGGGACTCAGGATTCCCCAGATGGAGGCACAGAGGGACAGGACCCCGGAAGCTGAAGGCTGGGATGCAGGTGATATATGGAGCCCGAATCTCATCGCAGCCCTCGCCCCATGGGACGGCGCTAAGTAGGGGACACCAGCGCCGAGGAGCAGGAGGCGTCGGCCTCACCTCAGCCTGTCTCGCGGAGGGCTTTCTTCTAGGTTTGTGCGAGAGCGCTCGCGATGCAAGGACAAGCCCCGGGGGGGCGGATCTGCGGACGAGGTAGCCCGAAGCGAGTTCGCCGGGCGTCTTCTGGCCCATTCTCACGAGCGTTCTGCTCAAACCGGGGTTGGTTTGGTCAGAACTCTCGTGAGAATTGGCCAGCGAAGGGGCAAACCTGCGGAACACCCTTTCTCCGTGGCTCAGGGCCCCTTCAAGCAGAGTGCATACTGCAGCTGCTTGTAAAACACGAGGAAACGACGTGGCCCATCAGGTGGCGCCGGCGCCCGGGAACTGTCTTGGAGCAGAGTTGAGCGGCGGGTGGGGGCAGGGCATGCGCCTCCGAATTTTCGTGTTGAAGGGGCGCCCAAGATGAGGCTGTCCTCAGTTGGGTCATGCAGGTGTCTCTCGCTTCGAGGCTTGTCCGAAGCGCCGAAATGCACCGTTTGCGCCGGGGCGTGAGGCGGAGGCGTTGCCATGGAACTCAGGATTCCCAAGAGGGAGGCACAGAGGGACAGGACCCCGGAAGCGGAATGCTGGGAAGACGGCGAAATTTCGTGCCTGAATCTCAGGGCAGCCCTGGCCACATGGGACTGCGCTAAGTAGGGGATCCCCGCCGGCCGAGAGGCAGTAGGCATCGGCCTCGCTGAAGTCTGCCGCACGGAGTGCTCCTTGGCAGGGTTTGTGAGTGAGCTCTCGCGATGCCAGGACAGGCCAGGCCCTGGGGGGTGGCCCTGCAGACGTGTGACACCCGAAACGAGTTCGCATGCAGAATGTCACAGTGTGACACAGTGTCACAGTGTCTTTCCAGTGCAGGAAAGAATAAAGAACAAGGACGGACAGAGAGAACGTTGCAACCCGTGAGTGAAGTACAGGGTAAGTCACTTAGGCCTCTATGATGCATACGGGAAATTCAACAACGGGGATATTCCACAGTGTCTACCTCTTATCAAAACCCTTCCAATATATGAGGGAACTGTGCTACAATAAGTTCTCACGACAGGGATGCATCTGTGCTCAGTTGGAAACTCTAGGACGTGTCTGGGTAGCCATCATGAAATGTCTCATACAGGTCCTTAGAGGGGATGCGAAGGAAGGTATCTGCTCAGGGAACCTACTACAGGTTCCTACTCATTCATAACAGTGTTTCTCCTTTGAGGAATGAAGATAGAACAGGGAAGGACTAGGGTCACATTAGGTACTGTGAGAAAAGGTCAGGCTACGGCACTTAAGCCTGCCAAACACATATTGGATGTTCACCCCCAGTGGTGATCCGCACGTTTTTTCTGCGTCTAAAACGCTTCCAACACTGAGAGGGAAGTGTGTTTTAGGTGGGATTCACTGCAGTGTTACGTCTGTTAAAGAAGGAAGCTTTTGGGACTGATTCTGTGGTAACCGCAATAGGCGCACATAGCTTTCCATTCACAGACGTCTAACCGTTACACTATAGCATGTTCTGTTTAAGGGAAACTCCTTCACGCGGAATGTCACTTCTCACAGTGTCTTTCCAGTGGAGGAAAGAAGATAGAACAAGGACGGACAGAGAGAACGTAGCAAACCGTGAGTGAAGTACAGGGTAAGGCACTTAGGCCTCTATGATACATACTGGAAGTTCAACACCGGGGATGTTCCACAGTGTCTACCTCTTCTCAAAACACTTCAAACTACGAGGGCACTGTGCTACAGTAAGTTCTCATGACAGGGATGGGTCTGTGCTCAGTTGGAAACTGTAGGACATGTCTGGTAGCAATCATGAAGTGTCTCATACAGGCCACTTAGAGGTGATGCGTAGGAAGGTATCTGCTCTGGAAACCTACTTCAGGTGCGTACTAATTCATAACAGCGTTTCTCCTTTCAGGAATGAAGATAGAACAGGGACTGACTATGGGCACATTAGGTACTGTGAGTAAAGGGGTGGCTATGGCGCTTAAGCCTGCCAAACACATATTGGATGTTCACCACCAGAGGTGATCCGCACTTAGTTTCAGTGTCTAAAACGCTTCCAACACTGAGAGGGAAGTGTGCTTTAGGATGCATTCAGCAGTGTTACGTCTGGTAAAGAAGGAAGCGTTTGGGACTGACTCTGTGGTAACCGCAATAGGCGCACATAGGTTTCCAGTTTCCGACGTCTATCCATTGGACTATAGCAAGTTCTGTTAAGGGAAACTACTCATACGGAATATCACTTCTCACAGTGTCTTTCCAGTGGAGGAAAGAAGTTAGAACAAGGACGGACAGAGAGAACGTTGCAACCCGTGTGTGAAGTACAGGGTAAGGCACCTAGGCCTCTATGATGCATACTGGAAGTTCAACACCGGGCAAGTTCTACAGTGTCTACCTCTTCTCAAAACACTTTCAATATATGACGGAAGTGTGCTACAGTAAGTTCTAACGACAGGGATGCGTCTGTGCTCATTGGAAACTCTAGGACGTGTCTGGGTAGCCATCATGAAGTGTCTCATACAGGCCCCTTAGAGGGGATTGGAAGGAAGGTATCTGCTCAGAAAACCTACTTCAGGGGCGTACTCATTCATAACAACGTTAATCCTTTAAGGAATAAAGATAGAACAGGGACAGACTAGGGGCACATTAGGTACTGTAGTAAAGAGCTCGCTATGGTGCTTAAGCCTGCCAAACGCATATTGGATTTTCACCACCAGTGGTGATCCGTACTTAGTTTCTGCGTCTAAAACGCTTCCAACACTGAGAGGAAAGTGTGCTTTAGGAGGGATTCACTGCAGTGTTGCGTCTGTTAAAGAAGGAAGCTTTTGGGACTAACTCTGTGGTAACTGCAATAGGCGCAATAGGTTTCCGGTTTCTGACGTCTATCCGTTGGACTATAGCAAGTTCTGTTAAAGGGAAACTCCTTGATTTGGAATGTCACTTCTCACAGTGTCTTTCCAGTGGGGGAAAGAAGATAGAACAAGGACGGAGCAGAGAGAACGTTGCAACCCGTGAGTGAAGTACAGGGTAATGCACTTAGTCCTCTATGATGCATACTGGGTGCTTAACACCGGGGATGTTCCACAGAGTCTACCTCCTCTCAAAACACTTCCAATATATGAGGGAACTGTGCTACAGTAAGTTCTCACGACAGGGATGCGTCTGTGCTCAGTTGGAAACTCTAGGACGTGTCTGGGTAGCCATCATGAAGTGTCTCATACAAGCCCTTTAGAGGGGATGTGAAGGAAGGTATCTGCACAGGGAACCTACTTAATGTGCGTCCTCATTCATAACAGCGTTTTTCCTTTGAGGAATGAAGATAGAAAAGGGACGGAGTAGGGGCACATTAGGTACTGTCAGTAAAGGGCAGGCTATGGCGCTTAAGCCTGCCAAACACATATTGCATGTTCACCACCAGTGGTGATCCGCACTTAGTTTTTGCGTCTAAATCGCCTGCAACACTGAGAGGGAAGTGTGCTTTCGGAAGGATTCACTGCAGTGTTACGTCTGTTAAAGAAGGAAGCTTTTGGGACTGACTCTGTGGTAACGCAATAGGAGCACATAGCTTTCCAGTCTCAGACGTCTATCTTAGGACTATAGCAAGTTCAGTTTAAGGGAACCTCTTTCAAGCGGAATGTCACTTCTCACAGTTTATTTCCTGTGGAGGAAAGAAGATAGATCAAGGACTGAGCAGGGTGGACAAGATGGCGGGGTACAAGGAAGAGGCGTCTTTTCAGCTGGTACCCCAAAGTGAGCTGATTACCTACCAAAGAACTCCGATCACCCATGAAACAGCCTGAGATCAGAATTATACACGTCTGGATCTCTACAGGGGCAGAAGACGCCAGTGAGCAGGTAAAGCGGAATGGGAACGGCTGACTGATATCAGAAGATAAACAAAAGGGGGAGGGAGCCACCAGAGGCGACCTGTGGGAAAGTAATACCCCAATACGAGCGAGAGTGCCCTGCGTCTGGGGACCAGCATTAACTTGGAGACTGGTTGAAAGTACTCCAAAAGAGCAAAGGATCGTGGGGGCAAATTTTGGGAATCGGGGCGGCTAGGGACAGGGGCTTAAGTCCCCGGTCCCAGACGGCCTCCCTGGCGCGGAGGCAGAGAGTGTGGCGGAGAAACCAGCTCCTGGTCCCTAAGCCGCCAGCGGGCTCCAGAGCACGTGGGTTCCTGCTCATGTGAGGGGATGGGAGCTGCGCCGGTCTGCAGAATGTGCGCTAGCCCTACCACAAAGCTTGAGATGCGCACGCACGTCCCTTCAGCTCTCCCTGGTTTCTAAGGCCCGGGGGCGCTTCTTGACCTATGCCATTGTTTCAAAGTCTAAGCCGCGTGCCCGCGAAACTCTTTCCCGGACAGAGGCACGCAAAAGCCCAGCCTGCGGCTTACGGACCAGCACCCCATTCTCAGTGCCCCAGACGCGCACCCGACTCACAGCAGCCTCTGAAAAGAGGTGCGTGCAAGCCGGACACTCCCAGCCCAGACCGGCGGCAAAATCTCAGTGTGCGATCTCTGCTTGGAACCTCTCTGGCGGGCAGGAGATCCCAGACAGCCACCACTGCCTTGGATTTGGGGACGAGCAAAAGATCCTGCGCCCCCAGGGTCTGGAACTTGGAACCTGCTCTGCCAGCGGCCAAGGGGGAATTTATTCAGCTTCTGCACCCAGACTGAGGCTTCTCTCTGAGACGGAGATCAGGAAGTGTTCCAGGGTGCACCTTGACTGCACCAGAGTTGATACATCCAGCTACATCTGTTCAGTCTTCTCCCACCAAAATGACTAGGAGGAGGAATGCCCAACAGAAGAAAAATAAAGAGGATGGACCTTCTGCAACAGAGCTAACGGATATCAACATAGACAATATGTCGGAAAGAGAATTCAGGCTAACAATTATCCAGGCAATAGCTAGGTTGGAGAAAGCCATGGATGACCAAACAGAATTGATTAGGGCCGAGCTGAAAGCGAACAGACAGGATGTTCACAATGTTAGGGCGGAGCTTAAAGCTACCAGGGAGGAGGTCCACAATGCTCTCAATGAGTTCCAATCTAATCTAAACTCTCTCAAAGCTAGGGTAACTGAGACAGAAGATAGAATTAGTGATCTGGAAGACAAACAGATAGAGAGAAAGGATCAGGAGGAAGCCTGGAACAAACAGCTTAGATCCCACGAAAGCAGAATCAGGGAAATAAATGATGCCATGAAGCGTTCCAACGTCAGAATTATTGGAATTCCTGAAGGGGAGGAGAAAGAAAGAAATCTAGAAGATAACGTGGAACAAGTCCTTCATGAAAATTTTCCGAATCTCGCGAATGAAACCAGCGTTCATGTACTAGAGGCTGAACGGTCTCCACCCAAGATTATACACTCCAAAAAAAAAAACATCACGACACTTGATAGTCAAATTGAGAAATTATAATTGTAAGTATAAACTCTTGAAAGCCGCCAGGGCAAAGAGGCTCCTTAACTACAGAGGGAAGCCCATCAGAATAACGTCAGACCTGTCCACAGAGACCTGGCAAGCCAGAAGAGGCTGGAAAGATATATTCAGGGCACTAAATGAGAAGAACATGCAGCCAAGAATACTTTATCCAGCAAGACTGACATTCAAAATGGATGGAGAGATAAAGAGTTTCCAAGACCAGCAAGACTTAAAAGACTATGCAACCACCAAGCCGATACTGCAGGAAATATTAAGGGGGGTTCTATAAAAGAGGAAAAATCCCAAGAATAGCACTGAACAGAAATATAGAGACAGTCTACAGAAAGAAAGACTTCAAAGGTAACTCGATGTCAATAAAAATGTATCTATCAATAATCACTCTCAATGTGAATGGCCTAAATGCACCCATAAAACGGCACAGGGTTGCAGATTGGATAAAACGACAGGACCCATCCATATGCTGTCTACAAGAGACCCATTTTGAACCTAAAGATACACGCAGACTGAAAGTGAAGGGGTGGAGAAGCATCTTTCATGCCAATGGGACTCAAAAGATGGCTGGGGTAGCAATTCTCATATCAGATAAATTAGACTTCAAACTAAAGACTGTAGTCAGAGATACAGAAGGACACTACATAATCCTTAAAGGGACTATCCACCAAGATGATCTAACAATTGTAAATATCTATGCTCCCAATATGGGAGCAGCCAATTACTTAAGAAAACTGTTAGTCAAGATAAAGAGTCATAATGATATGAATACACTAATCGTAGGAGATCTTAACACGCCTCTTTCAGAATTAGACAGATCATGGAAGCAGAAAATCAATAAAGAAACAAGAGCATTGATGACACATTGGACCAGATGGACCTCATAGTTATAAACAGAACATTTCACCCTAAAACAGCAGAATACTCATTCTTCTCAAGTGCACATGGAACCTTCTCCAGAATAGACCACATACTGGGTCACAAATCAGGACTCAGCCGATACCAAAAGACTGAGATTATTCCCTGCATATTCTCAGATCACAATGCTTTGAAACTGGAGCTCAATCACAAGGAAAAGTTCAGAAGGAACTCAAACACCTGGAAGCTAAAGACCACCTTGCTTAAGAATGCTTGGATCAACCAGGAGATCAAAGAAGAACTGAAACAATTCATGGAAACCAATGAGAATGAAGACACTTCGGTCCAAAACCTATGGGATACAGCAAAGGCGGTCCTAAGGGGAAAATATATAGCCATCCAAGCCTTGCTCAAAAAAACTGAAAAATCCAGAACACACCAGCTGTCTCTACACCTTGAAGAACTGGAGGATCAACAACAAATCAAACCAACTCCACACATAAGAAGGGAAATCATCAAGATTAGAGCTGAGATCAATGAGGGAGAAACCAGAGATACAGTAGAACGTATCAATGAAACTAGAAGCTGGTTTTTGAAAGAATCAATAAGATTGATAAGCCACAGGCTACCCTAATCCGAAAGAAAAGAGAGAAATCCCAAATTTATAAAATTATGAATGAAAAGGGAGAGATCACAACTAACGCCAAGGAAGTAGAAACAATCATCAGAAGTTATTACGAACAGTTATATGCCAATAAGCTTAGCAACCTAGATGAAATGGATGCATTCCTGGAAAAATATAAACTACCAAAATTGAACCAGGAAGAAATCGACAACCTGAATAGACTGATATCTAATAACGAGATTGAATCAGTGATCAAAAACCTCCCAAAAAACAAGAGCCCAGGACCTGACGGATTCCCTGGGGAATTCTACCAAACCTTCCAAGAAGAAATAACACCTATTCTCCTGAAGCTGTTTCAAAAAATTGAAGCAGAAGGAAAACTTCCAGACTCTTTCTATGAAGCCAGCATTACCCTGATCCCCAAACCAGGCAAGGACCGGACCAAAAAGGAGAATTTCAGACCAATATCACTGATGAATATGGATGCTAAGATTCTCAACAAGATCCTAGCCAACAGGATCCAACAGCACATTAAAAAGATTATCCACCATGATCAGGTGGGATTCATCCCTGGGCTACAAGGATGGTTCAACATTCGCAAATCAATCAATGTGATACAACAAATTAATATGAGAAGAGAGAAGAACCACATGGTCCTCTCAATTGATGCAGAAAAAGCATTTGACAAAATCCAGCATCCGTTCCTGATTAAAACACTTCAAAGTATAGGGATAGAGGGAACATTCCTGAACCTCATCAAATCTATCTATGAAAGACCCACAGCAAATATCATCCTCAATGGGAAAAAGCTTGCAGCCTTCCCATTGAGATCAGGAACAAGACAAGGATGCCCACTTTCACCCCTCTTGTTCAACATAGTATTAGAAGTCTTAGTAACAGCAATCAGACAACAGAGAGAAATAAAAGATATCCAAATTGGTAATGAAAAAGTCAAACTCTCTCTCTTCGCAGATGACATGATTCTTTATATGGAAAACCCAAAAGACTCTACCCCCAAACTACTAGAACTCATACAGCAATTCAGCAACGTGTCAGGGTACAAAGTCAATGTGCAGAAATCAGTGGCTTTCTTATACACTAACAATGAAAATACAGAAAGGGAAATTAGAGAATCGATTCCATTTACTATAGCACCAAGAACCATAAGATACCTTGGAATAAACCTAACTAAAGAGATAAAGGATCTGTGCTTGAGGAACTATTAACACTCATGAAAGAAATTGAAGAAGACACAAAAAGATGGAAGACCATTCCATGCTCTTGGACCGAAAGAATAAACATTGTTAAAATGTCTATATTGCCTAGAGCAATTATACTTTTAATGCCATTCCGATCAAAATTCCACCGGCATTCTTCAAAGAGCTGGAGCAAATAATCCTAAAATTTGTATGGAATCAGAAGAGACCCCGAATCGCTAAGGAAATGTTGAAAAACAAAAATAAAGCTGGCGGCATCACCTTACCTGATTTCAGCTTTATTACAAAGCTGTGATCACCAAGACAGCATGGTACTGGCATAAAAACAGACACATAAACCAGTGGAACAGAGTGGAGAGCCCTGGAATGGGCCCTCAACTCTATCGTCAATTAATCTTTGACAAAACAGGAAAAAATATACAGTGGAAAAAAGACAGTCTCTTCAATAAATGGTGCTCGGAAAACTGGACAGCTATATGTAGAAGAATGAAACTCGACCATTCCTTTACACCGTACACAAAGATCAACTCAAAATGGATAAAAGACCTCAAAAGACCTCAACGTGAGACAGGAATCCATCAGAATCTTAGAGGAGAACATAGGCAGTAATTTCTTTGATATCAGCCACAGCAACTTCTTTCAAGATACGTCTCCAAAGGCAAAGGAAACAAAAGCGAAAATAAACTTCTGGGACTTCATCAAAATCAAAAGCTTCTGCACAGCAAAGGAAAGGGTCAACAACACAAAGAAGCAACCCACGGAATGGGAGAAGATATTTGCAAATGACAGTACAGACAAAAGGTTGATATCCAGGATCTATAATGAACTCCTCAAACTCAACCCACACGAAACAGACAAACACATCAAAAAATGGGCAGAAGATATGAACAGACACTTCTCCAATCAAGAAATACAAATGGCTATCAGACATGAAAAAATGCTCATCATCATTAGCCCTCAGGGAGATTGAAATTAAAACCACATTGAGATATCACCTTACACCAGTTGGAATGGCCAAAATTAACAAAACAGGAAACAACATGTGTTGGAGAGGATGTGGAGAAAGGGGAACCCTCTTCCACTGTTGGTGGGAATGCAAGTTGGTGAAGCCTCTTTGGAGAACAGTGTGGAGATTCCTCAAGAAATTAAAAATAGAGCTTCCCTACGACCCTGCAATTGCACTCCTGGATATTGGTATTTACCCCAAGGATACAGATGTCATGAAAAGAGGGGCCATCTGTACCCCAACGTTTATAGCAGCAATGGCCACAGTCGCCAAACTATGTAAAGAACCAAGACGCCCTTCTACGGATGAATGGATAAGGAAGATGTAGTCCATATACACTATGGAGTATTATGCCTCCAACAGAAAGGATGAATACCCAACTTTTGTAGCAACATGAACGGGACCGTAAGAGATTATGCTGAGTGAAATAAGTCAAGCAGAGAGAGTCAATTATCATATGGTTTCACTTATTTGTGGAGCATAACAAATAGCATGGAGGACAAGGGGCATTAGAGAGGAGTAGGGAATTTGGGTAAATTGGAAGGGGAGGTGAACCATGAGAGACTATGGACTCTGAAAAACAGTCTGAGGGGTTTGAAGTGGCGGGGGGGTGGGAGGTTGGGGTACCAGGTGGTGGGTATTAGAGAGGGCACGAATTGCATGGAACACTGGGTGTGGTGAAAAAATAATGAATTCTGTTTTTCTGAAAATAAAAAAATTGGAAAAAAAAAGAAAAAAGAACAAGGACGGAGCAGAGAGAACCTTGCAAACCGTGAGTGAAGTACAGGGTAAGGCACTTAGGCCACTACGATGCATATTTGAAGTTCAACACCAGGGAAGTTCCACAGTGTCTACCTCTTCTCAAAACATTTCCAATATATGAGGGAACTGTGCTACAGTAAGTTCTCAGACAGGGAAGCGACTGTGCTCAATTGGAAACTCTAGGACATGTCTGGGTAGCAATCATGGTGTCTCATACAGGCCCCTTAGAGGGGATTCGAAAGAAGATATCTGCTCAGGGAACCTACTTCAGTTGCGTACTCATTCATAACAGCGTTTATCCTTTGAGGAATGAAGATAGAACAAGGACGGACTAGGGGCACATTAGGTTCTGTGAGGAAAGGGCAGGCTCTGGCGCTTAAGCCTGCCAAACACATATTAGATGTTCACCACCAGTGGTGATCCGCACTAAGTTTCTGCGTCTAAAACGCTTCCAACACTGAGAGGGAAGTGTACTTTAGGAGGGATTCACTGCAGTGTTACGTCTGTTAAAGAAAGAAGCTTTAGGGACTGACTCTGTGGTAGCCGCAATAGGCGCACATAGCTTTCAAGTCTCAGACGACTATCTGTTGGGCTATAGCAAGTTCTGTTTAAGGGAAATTCCTTCAGGCGGAATGTCACTTGTCACAGTGTCATCCAGTGGAGGAAAGAAGATAGAACAAGGACGGACAGAGAGAACGTTGAAACCCGTGAGTGACGTACAGGGTAAGGCACTTAGGACTCTATGATGCATACTTGAGGTTCAACACCGGGGATGTTCCACAGTGTCTACCTCTTCTCAAAACACTTCCAATATATGAGGGAACTGTGCTACAGTAAGTTCTCACGACAGGGATGCGTCTGTGCTCAGTTGGAAACACTAGGACGTGTCTGGGAAGCAACCTTGAAGTGTCTCCTACAGGCCCCTTAGAGGTGATGCGTAGGAAGGTATCTTCTCAGGGAACCTACATCAGGTGCGGACTCATTCATAACAGTGTTTCCCATTGAAAGAATGAAGGTAGAACACGGACGGACTAGGGGGACAGTAGGGACACTGAGTAAAGGGCAGGCTATTGCACTTAAGCCTGCCAAACACATATTGGATGTTCACCACCAGTGGTGATCCGCAACTAGTTTCTGCATCTAAAACGCTTCCAACACTGAGAGGGAAGTGTGCTTTAGGAGGGATTCACTGCAGTGTTACTTCTGTTAAAAAAGGAAGCTTTGGGAATGACTCTGTGGTAACCGCAAGAGGCGAACATAGCTTTCCAGTCTCCGACGTCTAACCGTTAGACTATAGGAAGTTCTGTTTAAGGGAAACTCCTTCATGCGGAATGTCACTTCTCACAGTGTCTTTCCAGTGGAGGAAAGAAGATAGAACAAGGACGGACAGAGAGAACGTTGCAAACCGTGAGTGAAGTACAGGGTAAGGCACTTAGGCCTCTATGATGCATACTGGAAGTTCAACACCGGGGAAGTTCCATAGTGTCTATCTCTTCTCAAAACACTTCCAATATATGAGAGAACTGTGCTACAGTAAGTTCTCAAGACAGAGATGCGTCTGTGACATTTGGAAACCCTAAGACGTGTCTGGGTAGCAATCATGAAGTGTCTCATACAGGCCCCTTAGAGGGGATTCGAAGGAATGTATCTGCTCAGGAAATCTACTTGAGTTGCGTACTCATCATAGTAGCGTTTCTCCTTTGAGGAATGAAGATAGAACAGGGACGGACTAGGGGAACATTAGGTACTGTGAGTAAACGGCAGGCTATGGCGCTTAAGCCTGCCAAACACATATTGGATGTTCACCACAATGGTGATCAGCACTTAGTTTCTGCGTCTAAAACGCTTCCAACACTGAGAGGGAAGTGTGCTTTAGGAGGGATTCACTGCAGTGTTACGTCTGTTAAAGAAGGAAGCTTTTGGAACTGACTCTGTGGTAACCGCAATAGGCGCACATAGTTTTCAAGTCTCAGACGTCTATTCGTTGCACTATAGACAGTTCTGTTTAAGGGAAACTCCTTCATGCGGAATGTCACTTCTCACAGTGTCTTTCCAATGGAGGAAAGAAGATAGAACAAGGACGGACAGAGAGAACGTTGCAACCCGTGAGTGAAGTAGAGGGTAAGGCACTTAGGCCTCTATGATGCATACTGGAAGTTCAACACCGGGTAGTTCCACAGTGTCTACCTCTTCTCAAAACACTTACAATATATGAGGGAACTGTGCTACAGTAAGTTCTCACGACAGGGATGCGTCTGTGCTCAGTTGGAAAGTGTAGGACGTGTCTGGGAAACAACCTTGTAGTGTATCCTACAGGCCCCTTAGAGGTGATGCGCAGGAAGGTATCTGCTCAGGGAACCTACTGCAGGTATGGTCTCATTCATAACAGTGTTTCCCCTTGAAAGAATGAAGGTAGAACACGGACGGACTAGGGGCACATTATGGTCCGTGAGTAAAGGGTAGGGTATGGCACTTAAGCCTGCCAAACACATATTGGATGTTCACCACCAGTGGTGAACCGCTCTTAGTTTCTGCGTCTAAAACGCTTCCAACACTGAGCGGGAAGTGTGCTGTTGGTGGGATTCACTGCAGTGTTACGTCTGTTAAAGAAGGAAGCTTTTGGGACTGACTCTGTTGTAACCGCAATAGGCGCACATATGTTTCCAGTCTCCGACGACTATCCATAGGTCTATAAGAAGTTCAGTTTAAGGGGAACTCTTTCAAGCGGAATGTCACTACTCACATTGTCTTTCCAATGGAGGAATGAATATAGAACAAGGACGGACAGAGAGAACTTTGCAACCCGTGAGTGAAGTACAGGGTAAGGGACCTAGGCCTCTGTGATGCATACTGGAAGCACTACACCGGGGAAGTTCCACAGTGTCTACCTCTTCTCAAAACACTTCCAATATATTAGAGAACTGTGCTACAGTAAGTTCTCAAGACAGGGATGCGTCTGTGCTCAGTTGGAAATTCTAAGACGTGTCTGGGTAGCAATCATGAAGTGACTCATACAGGCCCCTTAGAGGGGATGCGTAGGAAGGTATCTGCTCAGGTTACAAACTTCAGCTGCATACTCATTCATAACAGCGTTTCTCCTTTGAGGAATGAAGATAGAACAGGGACGGACTAGGGCCACTGTACGTACTTTGAGTAAAGGGCAGGCTATGGCGCTTAAGCCTGCCAAACATATATTGGATGTTCACCACAAGTGGTGATCATCACTTTGTTTCTGCGTCTAAAACACTTCCAACACTGAGAGGGAAGTGTACTTTAAGAGGGAATAACTGCAGTGTTATTCTGTTAAAGAAGGAAGCTTTTGGGACTGACTCTGTGGTAACCGCAATAGGCGCACATAGCTTTCCAGTCTCAGACGTCTATCCGTTGGACTATAACAAGTTCTGTTTACGGGAAACTCCTGCATGCGGAATGTCACTTCTCACAGTGTCTTTCCAGTGGAGGAAAGAGGATAGAAGAAGGACGGACAGAGAACGTTGCAACCCGTGAGTGAAGTAGAGGGTAAGGCACTTAGGCCTCTATGATGCATACTGGAAGTTCAACACCGGGTAGTTCCACAGTGTCTACCTCTTCTCAAAACACTTCCAATATATGAGGGAACTGTGCTACAGTAAGTTCTCACGATAGGGATGCGTCTGTGCTCAGTTGGAACGTGTAGGACGTGTCTGGGAAACAACCTTGTAGTGTATCCTACAGGCCCCTTAGAGGTGATGCGCAGGAAGGTATCTGCTCAGGGAACCTACTGCAGGTGCGTACTCATTCATAACAGTGTTTCCCCTTGAAAGAATGAAGGTAGAACACGGACGGACTAGGGGCACATTAGGGTCTGTGAGTAAAGGGCAGGCTATGGCGCTTAAGCCTGACAAAAACATATTGGATGTTCACCACCAGTGGTGAACCGCACTTAGTTTCTGCGTCTAAAACGCTTCCAACACTGAGCGGGAAGTGTGCTGTTGGTGGGATTCTCTGCAGTGTTACGTCTGTTAAAGAAGGAAGCTTTTGGGACTGACTCTGTTGTAACCGAAATAGGCGCACATAGGTTTCCAGTCTCCGACGACTATCCATAGGTCTATAAGAAGTTCAGTTTAAGGGGAACTCTTTCAAGCGGAATGTCACTTCTCACAGTGTCTTTCCAATGGAGGAATGAAGATAGAACAAGGACGGACAGATAGAACTTTGCAAACCGTGAGTGAAGTACAGGGTAAGGGACTTAGGCTTCTGTGATGCATACTGGAAGCACTACACCGGGGAAGTTCCACAGTGTCTACCTCTTCTCAAAACACTTCCAATATATTAGAGAACTGTGCTACAGTAAGTTCTCAAGACAGGGATGCGTCTGTGCTCAGTAGGAATATCTAGGACGTGTCTGGGTAGCAATCATGAAGTGACTCAAACAGGCCCCTTAGAGGGGATGCGTAGGAAGCTATCTGCTCAGGTAACATACTTCAGCTGCGTACTCATTCATAACAGCATTTCTCCTTTGAGGAATGAAGATAGAACAGGGATGGACTAGGGCCACTTTAGGTACTTTGAGTAAAGGGCAGGCCATGGCGCTTAAGCCTGCCAAACACATATTGGATGTTCACCACAAGTGGTGATCATCACTTAGTTTCTGCGTCTAAAACACTTCCAAACCTGAGAGGGAAAAGTACTTTAAGAGGGAATAACTGCAGTGTTATTCTGTTAAAGAAGGAAGCTTTTGGGACTGACTCTGTGGTAACCGCAATAGGCGCACAAAGCTTTCCAGATACAGACGTCTATCCGTTGGACTATAACAAGTTCTGTCTACGGGAAACTCCTTCATACGGAATGTCACTTCTCTCAGTGTCTTTCCAGTGGGTAATGAGATAGAACAAGGATGGAGCAGAGAGAAGGTTGCAACCCGTGTGTATAGTACAGAGTAAGGCAGTTGGGCCACTATGATGCATACGGAAGTTCAACACTTGGGATGTTCCACACTGTTTACCTCTTCTCAAAACACTTCCAATATATGAGGGAACTGTGCTACAGTAAGTTCTCACGACAGGGATGCATCTGTGCTCAGTTGGAAACTGTAGGACCAGTCTGGATAGCAATCATGAAGTGTCTCATACCGGCCACTCGAGGGTATGCGTAGGAAGGTATCTGCTCAGGGAACCTACTTCAGGTGCGTGTTCATTCATAACAGTGTTTCTCCTTTGAGGAATGAAGATAGAACAGGACAGACTAGGGCACATTAAGTACTGTAAATAAAGGGCAGACTATGGCGCTTAAGCCTGCCAAACACATATTGGATGTTAAGAACCAGTGGTGAACCGCACTTAGTTTCTGTGTCTAAAACGCTTCCAACACTGAGAGGGAAGTGTGCTTTAGGAGGGATTCACTGCAGTGTTACGTCTGTTAAAGAAGGAACCTTTTGGGACGACTCTGTGGTAACCGCAATAGGCGCACAAAGGTTTTCAGTCTCCGACGTCTATCCGTAGGACTATAGCAAGTTCTGTTTAAGGGAAACTCCTTCAAGTGGAATGTCACTTCTCACAGTGCTTTCCAGTGGAGGAAAGAAGATAGAACAAGGACGGACAGAGAGAACGTTGCTACCCGTGAGTGAAGTACAGGGTAAGGCACTAAGGCCTCTATGATGCATACTGGAAGTTCAACACCGGGGAAGTTCCACAGTGTCTACCTCCGATCAAAACACTTCCAAGATATGAGGGAACTGTGCTACATTAAGTTCTAAAGACAGGGATGCGTCTGTGCTCAGTTGGAAACTCTTGGACGAGTCTGGGTTGCAATCTTTAATTGTCTCATACAGGTCCCTTAGAGGGGATTCGAAGGAAGATATCTGCTCAGGGAACCTACTTCAGCTGCGTACCCATTCATAACAGCGTTTCTCCTTAGAGGAATGAAGATAGAACAGGAACGGACTAGGTGCACATTACTATGAGTAAAGAGCAGGGTATGGAACTTAAGCCTGCCAAAAACATATAGGATGTTAAACACCAGTGGTCATCCGCACATTGTTTCTGCATCTAAAAAGCTTCCAACACTGAGAGGGAAGTGTACTTTAGGAGGGATTCACTGCAGTGTTACGTCTGTTAAAGAAGGAAGCTTTTGGGACTGACTCTGTGGTAACGGCAATAAGCGCACATAGCTTTCCAGTCTCAGACGTCTATCCGTTGGACTATAGCAAGTTCTGTTTAAGGGAAACTCCTTCATGGGCAATGTCACTTCTCACAGTGTCATTCCAGTGGAGGAAAGAAGATAGAACAAGGACGGACAGAGAGAGCATTGCAAACCGTGAGTGATGTACAGGCTAGGCACTTAGGCCTCTATGATGCATACTGGAAGTTCAACACCGGAGATATTCCACAGTATCTACCTCTTATCAAAAGACTTCCAATATATGAGGGAACTGTGCTAAATTAAGATCTCACGACAGGGATGCGTCTGTGCTCAGTTGGAAACTCTAGGACTTGTCTGGGTAGCCATCATGAAGTGTCTCATACAGGCCGCTTAGAGGGGATGCGAATGAAGGTATCTACTCAGGGAACCTACTTCAGTTGCGTACTCATTCAAAACAGCGTTTCTCCTTTGAGGAATGAAGATAGAACAGGTACGGACAAGGGGCACATTAGGTACTGTCGGTAAAGGGCAGGGTATGGCGCTTAAGCCTGCCAAACACATATTGGATGTTTTCCACAAGTGGTGATAAGCACTTAGTTTCTGCGTCTAAAACGCTTCCAACACTGAGAGGGAAGTGTGCCCTAGCAGGGATTCACTTCAATGTTACGTCTGTTAACGAAGGAAGCTTTAGGGACTGACTCTGTGGTAACCGCAACAGGCGCAATAGCTTTCCTGTCTCAGACGACTATCCGTTGGACTATAGCAAGTTCTGTTTAAGGGAAACTCCTTCATGCGGAATGTCACTTCTCACAGTGTCTTTCCAGTGGGTAAAGAAGATAGAACAAGGATGGTGCAGAGAACGTTGCAACCCGTGAGTGAAGTACAGGGTAAGGCACTTAGGCCTCTATGATGCATACTGGAAGTTCAACACCGGGGATGATCCACAGTGTCTACCTCTTCTAAAAACCCTTCCATATATGAGGGAACGGTGCTACAGTAAGTTCTAACGACATGGATGGGTCTGTGCTCAGTGGAATCTGTAGTACGTGTCTGGGTAGCAACCAAGAAATGTCTCATACAGACCGCTTAGAGGTGATGCGTAGGTAGGTATCTGCTCAGGGAACCTAGTTCTGGTGTGTATTCATTCATAACAGTGTTTTTCCTTTGAGGAATGAAGATAGAACAGGGACGGACTAGGGCCCATTAAGTACTGTGAGTAAAGAGCAGGCTATGGCGCTTAAGCCTAACAAACACATATTGGATATTCACGACCAGAGGTGATCCGCACTTAGTTTTTGTGTCTAAAACGCTTCCAACACTGAGAGAGGGTAGTGAGCTTTAGGAGGGATTCACTGCAGTGTTACGTCTGTTAAAGAAGGAAGCTTTTGGGACTGACTCTCTTGTAACCGCAATAGGCGCACATAGATTTCCAGTCTCCGACGTCTATCCGTTGGACTATAGCAAGTTCTGTTTAAGGGAAACTCCTTCAAGCGGAATGTCACTTCTCACAGTGTCTTTCCAGTGGAGGAAAGAAGATAGAAGGACGGACAGAGAGAACATTGCAAATCGTGCGTGAAGTACAGGGTAAGTCACTTAGGCCTCTATGATGCATACAGGAAGTTCAACACCGGAGATGTTCCACAGTGTCTTCCTCTTCTCAAAGCACTACCAATATATGAGGGAACTGTGCTACAGTAAGTTCTAACGACAGGGATGCGTCTGTGCTCAGTTGGAAACTCTAGGATGTGTCTGGGTAGCAATCATGAAGTGTTTCATACAGGCCGCTTAGAGGAGATGCGAAGGAAGGTATCTGCTCAGGGAACATACTTCAGTTGCGTACTCATTCATAACAGCATTTCTCCTTTGAGGAACGAAGATAGATCAGGGACGGACTAGGGGCACATTAGGTACTGTGAGTAAGGGCAGGTTATGGACCTTAAGCCTGGCAAGCACATATTGGGTGTACACCCCCATTGGTGATGCGCACTTAGTTTATGCATCTAAAACGCTTCCTACACTGAGAGGGAAGTGTGCTTTAGGAGGGATTCACTGCAGTGTTACGTCTGTTAAAGAAGGAAGCTTTTGGTACTGACTCTGTTGTAACCACAATAGGCACACCTAGGTTTCCAGTCTCCGACGTCTATCCATAGGACTATAGCAAGTTCAGCTTAAGGGAAACTACTTCAAGCGGAATGTCACTTCTCACAGTGTCTTTCCAGTGGAGGAAAGAAGATAGAACAAGGACGGATAGAGAGAACGTTGCAAACCGTGCGGGAATTACAGGGTAAGTCACTTAGGCCTCTATGATGCATACTGGAAGTTCAACACCGGAGATGTTCCACAGTGTCTACCTCATCTAAAAACACTTCCAATATATGAGGGAACTGTGCTACAGTAAGTTCTCACGACAGGGATGGGTATGTGCTCAGTAGGAAACTCTAGGACGTGTCTGGGTAGGAATCATGAAGTATCTCATACAGGCCCCTGAGAGGCGATGCGAAGGAATGTATCTGCTCAGGGACCTACGTCAGTTGCGTACTCATTCATAACAGCGTTTCTCCTTTGAGCAATGAAGATAGAACATGGACGGACTAGGGGCACATTAGGTACTGTGAGTAAAGGGCAGGCTATGGCGCTTAAGCCTGCCAAACACATATTGGATGTTCACCACCAGAGGTATCCGCACTTAGATTCTGCTTCTAAAACGCTTCCAACACTGAGACGTAAGTGTGCTTTAGGAGGAAATCACTGCAGTGTTACGTCTATAAAAGAAGGAAGCTTTTGGGACTGACTCTGTGGTAACTGTAAGAGGCACACAAAAGTTCCCGTCTCCGACGTCTATCCATAGGACTATGGCAAGTTCAGTTTAAGGGATACTCCTACAAGCGGAATGTCACTTCTCACAGTTCTTTCCAGTGGAGGAAAGAAGATAGAACAAGGACGGACAGAGAGAATGTTGCAACACGTGAGTGAAGTACAGGGTAAGACACTTAGGGGAACAACACCGGGGAAGTTCCACAGTGTCTACTTCTTCTCAAATCACTTCCAATATATGAGGGAACTGTACTAAAGTACGTTATCACGACAGGGATGCGTTTGTGCTCAGTTGGAAACTAGGTCCTGTCTGGGCTAGCAACCATGAAGTGTGTCATACAGGCCTCTTAGATGTGATGCGTAGGAAGGTATCTGCTCAGGGAACCTACTTCAGGTGCGTATTCATTCGTAACAGTGTTTCTCCTAGGAAGAATGAAGGTAGAACACGGACTGACTAGGGGCACATTAGGTACTGTAGGTAAAGTGCAGGCTATGGCACTTAAGCCTGCCAAACACATATTTGATGTTCACCACCAGTGGTGATCCGCACTTAGTTTCTGCGTCTAAAACACTTCCAACACTGAGAGGGAAGTGTGCTTTAGGAGGGATACACTGCAGTGTTACGTCTGTTAAAGAAGGAAGCTTTTGGGACTGACTCTGTGGTAACCGCAATAGGCGCACATAGCTTTCCAGTCCGACGTCCTTCCGTTGGACTATAGCAAGTTCTGTTTAAGGGAAACTCATTCATGCGTAATGTCACATCTCACAGTGTCTTTCCAGTGGAGGAAAGAAGATAGAACAAGGACGGACGGATAGAACGTTGCAAACCGTGAGTGAAGTACATGGTAAGGCACTTAGGCGTCTAGGATGCATACTGGAATTACAACACCGGATATGTTCCACAGGGTCTACCTCTTCTCAAAACACTTCCAATATATGAGGGAACTGTACTACAGTAAGTTCTCACGATAGGGATGCATCTGTGCTCAGTTGAAATCTCTAGGATGTGTCTGGGTAGCAATCATGAAATGTCTCCTATAGGCCCCTAGAGGGGATGCGTAGGAATGTATCTGTTCAGGGAACCTACTTCAGGTGCGTACTCATTCATAACAGTGCTTCTCCTTGGAGGAATGAGGTAGAACACGGATGGACTAGGGGCACATTAGGTACTGTGAGTAAAGGGCAGGCTAAGGCGCTTAAGCCTGCCAAACACATATTGGATGTTCACCACCAGTGGTGATCCGCACTTAGTTTCTGCATCTAAAACGCTTCCAACACTGAGAGGGAAGTGTGCTTTAGGAGGGATTCACTGCAGTATTACCTCTGTTAAAGAAGGAAGCTTTTGGGACTGACTCTGTGGTAACCGCATTAGGCCAACATAGCTTTCCAGTATCCGACCTCATTCCGTTGGACTATAGCAAGTTCTGTTTAAGCGAAAATCCTTCATGCGGAATTTCACTTCTCACAGTGTCTTTCCAGTGGAGGAAAGAAGATAGAGCAAGGACGGACCAGAGAGAAGGTTGCAACCCGTGAGTGAAGTACAGGGTATGGCACTTAGGCCTCTATGATGCATACTGGAAGTTCAACACTTGGGTTGTTCCACAGTGTCTACCACTTCTCAAAACACTTCCAATATATGAGGGAACTGTGCTACCGTAAGTTCTCAGGACAGGGAAGCGTCTGTGCTCAGTTGGAAAGTGTAGGACGTATCTGGGTAGCAATCATGAAGTGTCTCTTACAGACCCCTTAGAGGGATGCGGAGGAAGGTATCTGATCTGGGAACCTACTTCAGTTGCGTACTCATTCATAACAGTGTTTCTCCTTTGAAGATGAAGATAGAACAGGGAAGGACTACGGGCACATTAGGTACTGTGAGTAAAGGGCAGGCTATGGCGCTTAAGCCTGCCAAACACATAGTGGATGTTCACCACCAGTGGTGATCCGCACTTAGTTTCTGTGTCTAAAAAGCTTCCTACACTGAGAGGGAAGAGTGCTTTAGGAGGGATTCACTGCAGTGTTACGTCTGTTAAAGAAGGAAGCTTGTGGGACTGACTCTGTGGAAACCGCAATAGGCCCATATAGCTTTCACGTCTCAGACGTCTATCCGTTGGACTATAGCAAGTTCTGTTTAAGGGAAACTCCTGTCTCACTTTGAGGTCTTTTATCTATTTTGAGTTGATCTTTTTGTACAGTGTAAGAGAATGGTCGAGTTTTATTCATCTACATATAGCTGTCCAGTTTTCCCAGCACCATTTATCGAAGGGACTGTCTTTTGTCCACTGTATATTTTTTCCTGTTTTGTCGAAAATTAATTGACCATAGAGTTGCGGGTCCATATCAGGGCTCTCTACTCTGTTCCACTGGTCTATGTGTCTGTTTTTATGCCAGTACCATGCTGTCTTGGTGATCATAGCTTTGTAATAAAGCCTGAATTCAGGTAAGGTGATGCCGCCAGCTTTATTTTTGTTTTTCAACATTTCCTTAGTGATTCGATGTCTCTTCTGATTCCATACAAATTTTAGGATTATTTGCTCCAGCTCTTTGAAGAATGCCGGTGGAATTTTGATCGGAATGGCATTAAAAGTATAGATTGCTCTAGGCAGTATAGACATTTAACAATGTTTATTCTTCCGAACCGAGAGCATGGATGTCTTCCATCTTTTTGTGTCTTCTTCAATTTCTTTCATGAGTGTTCCATAGTTCCTCAAGTATAGATCCTTTACCTCTTTAGTTAGGTTTATTCCCAGGTATCTTATGGTTCTTGGTGCTATAGTAAATGGAATCGATTCTCTAATTTCCCTTTCTGTATTTGCATTGTTAGTGTATAGGAAAGCCACTGATTTCTACACATTGACTTTGTATCCTGCCACGCTGCTGAACTGCTGTATGAGTTCTAGTAGTTTGGGGGGAAACTACTTTATGCGGAATGTCACTACTCACAGAGTCTTTTCACTGGAGGAAAGTAGGTAGAACAAGGACGGTGCAGAGAGAATGTTGCAACTCGTGAGGGAAGTACAGGGTAAGGCACTTAAGCCTATATGATGCATACTGGAAGTTCAACACCAGGGATGTTCACAGTGTCTACCTCTTCTCAAAACCCTTCCATTATATGAGGGATCTGTGCTACATTAAGCTCTCACGACAGGGATGCGTCTGGGCTCAGTTGGAAACTCTAGGACGTGTCTGTGTAGCAATCTTGAAGTGTCTCCTACAGGCCCCTTAAAGGGGATGCGAAGGAAGGTATCTGCTCTGGGAACCTACTTCAGTTGCGTACTCCTTCATAACAGCGTTTCTCCAGTGAGGAATGAAGATAGAACAGAGAGGGACTAGGGGCACATTAGGTACTGTGAGTAAAGGGCCGGCTATGGAGTTTAGGCCTGCCAGAAACATATTGGATGTTCACCACCAGTGGTGATCAGCACTTAGTTTCTGCGTCTAAAACACTTCCAACACTGAGAGGGAAGTGTGCTTTCGGAGGGATTCACTGCAGTGTTACATCAGTTAAAGAAGGAAGCTTTTCGTACTGACTCTGGGTAACCGCATTAGAAGCAAATAGCTTTCCAGTCTCCGACGTCTATCCGTTGGACTATAGCAAGTTCTGTTTAACGGAAACTATTTAATGCGGAATGTCACTTCTCACAGTGTCTTTCCAGTGGAGGAAAGAAGATAGAACAAGGACGGACGGAGAGAACGTTGTAAACCGTGAGTGAAGTACAGGGTAAGGCACTTAGGCCTCTATGATGCATACTGGAATTACAACACCGGAGATGTTCCACAGTGTCTACCTCTTCTCAAAACACTTCCAATATATGAGGGAACTGTGATACAGTAACGTCTCACGACAGGGAAGCGTCTGTGCTCATTTGGAAAGTGTAGGAAGTGTCTGGGTAGCAATAATGAAGTGTCTGTTCTAGGCCCCTTAGCGGGATGCGGAGGAAGGTATCTTCTCAGGGAACCTACTTCAGGTTCGTACTCATTCATAACAGTGTTTCTCCTTTGAGGATGAAGATAGAACAAGGAAGGACTACGGGCACAATAGTTACAGTGAGTAAAGGGGAGGCTATGGCGTTTAAGCCTGCCAAACACATATTGGATGTTCACCACCAGTGGTGATCCGCACTTGGTTTCTGCGTCTAAAACGCTTCCTACACTAAGTGGGAAGTGTGCTTTAGGAGGAATTCACTGCAGTGTTACATCTGTTAAAGAAGGAAGCTTTTGGGACTGACTCTGTGGTAACCACAATAGGCGCACATATCTTTCCAATCAGCCGTCTATCCGTTGGACTATAGCAAGTTCTGTTTAAGGGAAACTCCTTCATGCGGAAATTCACTTCTCACAGTGTCTTTCCAGTTGGGAAAGAAGATAGAACAAGGATGGAGCAGAGAGAATGTTACAACCCGTTGGTGAAGTACAGTGTAAGGCACTTAGGCCTGTATGATGCATACTGGAAGTTCAACACCGGAGATGTCCACAGTGTCTACCTCTTCCAAATCACTTCCAATATATCAGGCAACTGAGCTACAGTAAGTTCTCATGACACGGATGCGTCTGTACTCATTTGGAAACTGTAGGACGTGTCTGGGTAGCAATCATGAAGTGTCTCATACAGGCCCCTTAGAGGGGATGCGTAGGATGGTATCTGCTCAGGGAACCTACCTCAGTTGCATACTCATTCATAACAGCGTTACTCCTTTGACGAATGAAGTTAGAACAAGGACGAACTAGGGGCACATTAAGTACTGTGTGTAAAAGGCAGGCTATGGCGCTTAAGCCTGCCAAACACATATTGGATGTTCACCACCAGTGGTGATCCGCACTTAGTTTCTGCTTCTAAAACGCTTCCAACACTGAGAGGGAAGTGTGCTTTAGGAGGGATTCACTGCAGTGTTACGTCTGTTAAAAAAGGAAGCTTTTGGGACTGTCTCTGTGGTAACTGCATTAGGCGCACATAACTTTCCAGTCTCAGATGTTTAAACATTAGACTATAGGAATTTCTGATTAAGGGAAACTCCTTCATGTGGATTGTCACTTCTTACAGTGTCTTTCCACTGGATGAAAGAAGATATAACAAGGACGGACAGCGAGAACGTTGCAAACCGTGAATGAAGTACTGGATAAGCCACTTAGGCCTTTATGATGCATACTGGAAGTTCAACACTGGAGATGTTCCACAGTGTCTACGTCTTCTCAAAACACTTCCAATATATGAGGGAACTGTGCTACAGTAAGTTCTCACAACAGGGATGGGTCTGTGCTCAGTTGGAAACTCTAGGACGTGTCTGGTTAGCAATCATTAAGTGTCTCATACAGGACCCTTAGATATGATGCGAAGGAAGGTGTCTGTTCAGGGAACCTACTAATTGCGTACACATTCATAACAGCTTTTCTCCTTTGAGGAATGAAGAGAGGAAAGGGACGAACTAGTGGCAAATTAGGTACTGTGAGTAAAGCTCAGGCTTAAGCCTG
Organism: Neogale vison; assembly: GCF_020171115.1. Lineage (NCBI taxonomy): Eukaryota > Metazoa > Chordata > Mammalia > Carnivora > Mustelidae > Neogale > Neogale vison. The sequence goes on from NC_058091.1 coordinate 153,687,274, forward strand.
CCAAACACATATTGGATGTTCACTACCACTGGTGATCCGAACTATATTTCTGCATCTAAAACGCTTCCAACACTGAGACGGAAGTGTGCTTCAGGAGGGATACACTGCAGTTTTACGTCTGTTAAAGAAGGAAGCTTTGGGACTGACTCTGTGGTAACCGCAATAGGCGCACATAGCTTTCCATTCACAGACGTCTAACCGTTGCTATAGCAAGTTCTATTTAAGGGAAACTCCTTCAGGCGGAATGTCACTTCTCACAGTGTCTTTCCAGTGGAGGAAAGAAGATAGAACAAGGACCGACACAGACAACGTTGCAAACCGTGAGTGAAGTACAGGGTAAGGCACTTAGGCCTCTATGATGCATACTGGAATTACAACACCGGAGATGATCCACAGTGTCTACCTCTTATCAAAACACTTCCAATATTTGAGGGAACTGTGCTACAGTAACTTCTCACGACAGGGATGCATCTGTGCTCAGTTGAAAACTCTACAATGTGTCTGGGTAGCAATCATGAAGTGTCTCATACAGGCCCCTTAGAGGGGATGCGTAGGATGGTATCTGCTCAGGGAACCTCCTTCAGGTACGTGCTCATTCATAACTGTGCTACTCCTTGGAGGAATGAAGGAAGAGCACGTAGGGACGAGGGGCACATTAAGTACTGTGAGTAAAGTGCAGGCTATGGCGATTAAGCCTACCAAAAACATATTGAATGTTCACCACCAATGGTGATACGCAATTTGTTTCTTCGTTAAAACGCTTCCAGCACTAAGAGGGAAGTGTGCTTTAGGAGGGATTCACTGCAGTTTTACGTCTGTTAAAGAAGGAAGCTTTTGGGACTGACTCTGTGGTAACCGCATTAGGCGCACCTACCTTTCCAATCTCCGACGTCTATCCGTTGGACTATAGCAAGTTCTGTTTAAGGGAAACTCCTTCATGCGGAATGTCACTTCTCACAATGTCTTTCCACTGGAGGAATGAAGATAGAACAAGGACTGGGCAGATAGAACGCTGCAAACATTGAGTGATGTACAGGGTAAGGCACTTAGGCCTCTATGATGCATACTGGATGTTCAACACCGGGGTGTTCCACAGTTTCTACCTCTTCCAAAACACTTCCAATATATGAGGGGACTGTGGAACAGTAAGTTCTCACGACAGGGATACGTCTGTGCTCAGTTGGAAACTGTAAGACGTGTCTGGGTAGCAACCATGAAGTGTCTGATACAGGCCCCTTAGAGGGGATGCGTAGGAAGGAATCTACTCAGGGAAACTACTTCAGTTGCGTACTCATTCATAACAGTGTTTATCCTTTGAGGATGAAGATAGAACTGGATTGACTAGGGGAAATTTAAGTTCTGTGAATTAAGGGCAGGCTTTGACGCTTAAGCCTGCCAAGCACATATTGGATGTTCACCACCATTGGTGATCCGAACTTAGTTTCTGCGTCTATAACGCTTACAACACTGAGAGGGAAGTGTGCTTTAGGAGGGATTCATTGCAGTTTTACGTCTGTTAAAGAAGGAAGCTTTTGGGACTACTCTGTGTTAACCGCAGTAGGCGCACATAAGTTTCCAGTCTCAGACGTCTATCCGTTGGACTATAGCAAGTTCTGTTTAAGGGAAACTCTTTCATGCGGAATGTCACTTCTCACTCTGTCTTTCCAGTGGAGGAAGAAGATAGAACAAGGACGGAGCCGAGAGAATGTTACAAACTGAAGGTGAAGTTCAGGGTAAGGAACTTAGGTCTCTAGGATGCATACTGGAAGTTCAATACCGGGGATGTTCCACAGTGTCTACCTCTTCTAAAACCCTTCCAATATATGAGGGAATTGTGCTACAGTGAGTTCTCACAACAGGGATGCGTCTGTGCTCATTTGGAAACTCTAGGACGTGTCTGGTTAGCAATCATGAAGTGTCTCCTACAGGCCCCTTAGAGGGGATGCGAAGGAAGGTATCTGCTCAGCGAACCTACTTCAGTTTCGTACTCACTCATAACAGTGTTTCTCCTTTGAGGAATGAAGATAGAACAGGGACGGACTAGGGGCACTGTAGGTACTGTGAGTAAAGGGCAGGCTATGGCGATTAAGCCTGCCCAACACATATTGGATGTTCACCACCAGTGGTGATCCGCACTAAGTTTCTGCATCTAAAACGCTTCCAGCACTGAGAGGGAAGTATGCTTTAGGTGGGAATCACTGCAGTGTTACGTCTGTTAAAGAAGGAAGCTTTTGGGACTGACTCTGTGGTAACCGCAATAGGCACACATAGCTTTCGAGGCTCCGGCGTTTATCCGTTGGACTATAGCAAGTTCTGTGAAGGGAATCTCCTTCATGCGGAATGTCAGCTCTCTCCGTGTCTTTCCAGTGGAAGAAAGAAGATAGAACAAGGACGGACAGAGAGAACTTTGCAACCCATGAGAGAAGTACAGGGTATGGCACCTAGGCCTCTATGATGCATGCTGGAAGTTCAACACCTGGGAGTTCCACAGTGTCTACCACTTCTCAAAACACTTCCAATATATTCGGGAACTGTGCTACAGTAAGTTCACACGACAGGGATGCGTCTATGCTCAGTTGGAAAGTGTAGGACGTGTCTGGGTATCAATCATGAAATGTCTGATACAGGCCACTTAAAGGGGATGCGAAGGAAGGTATCTTCTCAGGGAACCTACGTCAGTTTTGTACTCATTCATAACAGCGTTTCTCCTTTGAGGAATGAAGATAGAACAGGTACGGACTAGGGGCACATTAATTACTATGAGTAAAGGGCAGGCTATGGTGCTTAAGCCAACCAACCATATATCGGATGTTCACCACCGGTGGTGATCCGCACTTAGTATCTGCGTCTAAAACGCTTCCTACACTGAGAGGGAAGAGTGCTTTAGTCGGGATTCACTGCAGAGTTACGTCTGTTAAAGAAGGAAGCTTTGGGACTGACACTATGGTAACCGCTCAAAGCTTTCCAGTCTCCGACGACTATCATTGGATTATAGCAAGTTCTATTTAAGGGAAACTCCTTCATGGGAATGTCACTTCTCACAGTGTCTTTCCACTGGAGGAAAGATGATAGAACAAGGACGGACAGAGAGAACGTTGCAAACAGTGAGTGAAGTACAGAGTAAGGCACTTAGGCCTCTATGTTGCATACTGGAATTAAAACACCGGAGATGTTCCACAGGCTATACCTCTTCTCAAAACATTTCCAATATATGAGGGAACTGTGCTACAGTAAGTTCTCACAACAGGGATGCATCTGTGCTCAGTTGAAAACTCTACAATGTGTCTGGGTAGCAATCATGAGTGTCTCATACAGGCCCCTTAAAGGCAATGTGTAGGAAGGTATCATCTCAGGGAACATACTTCAGGTGCGTACTCATTCAAAGTTGTGCTTCGCTTTGGAGGAATGAAGGTAGAACACGTTCGGACTAGGGGCACATTAAATACTGTGAGTAAAGGGCAGGCTATGGCGCTTAAGCCAGCCAAACACATATTGGATGTTCACCAACGGTGGTGATTCCCACTTAGTTTCTGTGTCTAAAACACTTCCAACACTAAGATGGAAGTGTGCTTTAGGAGGGATTCACTGCAGTGTTACGTCTGTTAAAGATGGAAGATTTATGGAGTGAAGATTTATGGACTGATTCTGTGGTAACCGCATTAGACGCTCATAGCTTTCCAGTCTCAGAAGACTGTTAGACTATAGGAAGTTCTGTTTAAGGGAAACTCCTTCATGCGGAATATGATTTCTCACAGTGTCTTTCCACTGGAGGAAAGAAGATAGAACAAGGACGGACAGAGAGAACATTGCAAACCGTGAGTGAAGTACAGGGTAAGGCACTTAGGCCTCTATGATGCATACTGGAATTACAACACCGGAGTCATTACACAGGGTGTAACTCTTCTCTAAACAGTTCTAATATATGAGGGAACTGTGCTACAGTAAGTTCTCACGACAGGGATGCATCTGTGCTCAGTTAAAAACTCTACGATGTATCCGGGTAGCAATCATGAAATGTCTCATACAGGACACTTAGAGGGGATGCGAAGGATGGTATCTGCTCAGGGAACCTACTTCAGGTGCGTACTCATTCATAACAGTGCTTTTCCTTGGAAGAATGAAGGTAGAACATGGACGGACTAGGGGCACATTAGGTGCTGTGACTAAAGGGCAGGCTATGGCGCTTAAGCCTGCCAAACACATATTAGATGTTCACCACCAGTGGTGATCCGCACTTTGTTTCTTTGTAAAACGCTTCCTACGCTGAGAGGGAAGTGTGCTTTAGGAGGGATTCACTGCAGTTTATGTCTGTTAAAGAAGGAAGCTTTTGGGATTGAATCTGTGGTAACCGCAATAGGCGCACATAGCTTTCCATTCACAGAAGTCTAACCGTTAGACTATAGCAAGTTCTGTTTAAGGGAAACTCCTTCACGCGGAATGTCACTTCTCACAGTGTCTTTCCAGTGCAGGAATAAGATAGAACAAGGACTGTCAGAGAAACGTTGCAAACTGTGAGTGAAGTACACGGTAAGGCACTGAGGCCTCTATGATGCATACTGGAATTATAACACCGGAGATGTTCCACAGTGTGTACCTCTTCTCAAAACATTTCCAATATATGAGGGAACTATGCTACAGTAAGTTCTCACGACACAGATGCATCTGTGCTCAGTTGAAAAATCTAGGATGTGTCTGGGGAGCAATCATGAAGTGTCTCATACAGGCCCCTTAGAGGGGATGCGTAGGAAGGTACGCATTGGATGTTCGCCACCAGTGGTGTTCCGCACTTAGTTACTGGGTCTAAAACGCTTCCTTCACTGAGAGGGAAGTGTGCTTTAGTCGGGATTAACAGCAGTGTTACATCTATTATAGAAGGAAGCTTTTGGGACTGACTCTGTGGTAACCGCAATAGGCGCACTTAGCTTTCCAGTCTTCGACGTCTATCCGTTGGAATATAGCAAGTTCTGTTTAAGGGAAACTCCTTGATGCCGAATGTCATTTATCACAGTGTCTTTCCAGTGGAGGAAAGAAGATAGAACAAGGACGGACAGAGAGAATGTTGCAAACCGTGAGTGAATTACAGGGTAAGACACTTAGGCCTCTATGATGCATCCTGGAAGTTCAACACCTGTGATGTTCCACAGTGTCTAGCTCTTCTCAAAACACTTCCAATATATGAGGGAACTGTGCTACAGTAAGGTCTTTCGACAGGGATGCATCTGTGCTCAGTTGAAACCTCTAGGATGTGTCTGGGTAGCAATCATGAAGTGTCTCATACAGGCCCCTTAGAGGGGATGCGTAGGGAGGTATCTGCTCAGGGAACCTACTTGAGTTGCGTACTCATTCATAACAGCGTTTCTCCTTTGAGGAATGAACGTAGAACACGTATGGACTAGGGGCACATTAAGTACTGTGATTAAAGGGCAGGCTATGGTGCTTAAGCCTGCCAAACACATATTGGATGTTCACCACCAGTCGGGATCTGCACTTTGTTTCTGCGTCTAAAACTCCTCCTACACTGAGAGGGAAGTGTGCTTTAGACTGGATTCATTGCTGTGTTATGTCTGTTATAGAAGGAAGCTTTTGGGACTGACTCTGTGGTCACCGCAAGAGGCGCACATAGCTTTCCAGTTTCAGACATCTATCCATTGGACTATAGCAAGTTCTGTTTAAGGGAAACTCCTTAAAGCGGAATGTCACTTTTCACACTGTCTTTCCACTGGAGGAAGGGGATAGAACAAGGACGAGCAGAGAGAATGTTGCAACCCTTAAGTTAAGTACAGGGTAAGGCACTTAGGCCTCTATGATGCATACAGGAAGTTCAACACCGGGGATGTTCCACAGTGTCTACCTCTTCTGAAAACCCTTCCAATATTTGAGGGAACTGTGCTACCGTAAATTCTCACGACAGTGTTGCGTCTGTGCTCAGTTGAAAACTCTAGGATGTGTCTGGGTAGCAATCATGAAGTGTCACATACAGGCCCCTTAGAGGGATGCGAAGGAAGGTATTTGCTCAGGGAACCTACTTCAGGTGCGTACTCATTCATAACAGCTTTTCTCCTTTGAGGAATGAAGATAGAACAGGGACGGTCTAGGGGCACATTAGGTACAGTGATTAAAGGGCAGGCTATGGCGCTTAAACCTGCCAAACTCATACTGGATGTTCACCACCAGTGGTTATCCGCTCTTTGTTTCTGCGTCTAAAACGCTTCCAACACTTAGAGGTAAGTGTGCTTTAGGAGGGATTCACTTCAGTGTTACGTCTCTTAAAGAAGGAGGCTTTTGGGACTTACTCTATGGTAACCGCAATAGGCGCACATAGCTTTCCAGTTTCAGACGTCTAATTTTACACTATAGGAAGTTCTTTTTTTTTCCCAATTCATTTATTTTCAGAAAAACAGTATTCCTTATTTTTTCACCACACCCATTGCTCCATGCAAGATGTGCCCTCTTAATACCCACTTGGTACCCCAACCTCCCACCCCCCTGCCACTTCAAACCCCTCAGATTGTTTTTCAGAGTCCATAGTCTCTCATGGTTCATCTCCCCTTCCAATTTACCCAAAAGCACATACCCTCCCCAATGTCCATAACCCTACACCCCTTCTCCCAACCCCCTCCCCCAAGCAACTCACTGTTTGTTTCGTGAGAATAAGAGTCATTTATGGTTTGTCTCCCTCCCTATCCCATCTTGTTTCATGGATTCTTCTCCTACCCACTTATGCCCCCATGTTGCATCACCACTCCCTCATATCAGGGAGATCATATGATAGTTGTCTTTCTCCGCTTGACTTATTTCGCTAAGCATGATACACTCTAGTTCCATCCATGTTGTCACAAATGGCAAGATTTCGTTTCTTTTGATGGCTGCATAGTATTCCATTGTGTATACATACCATGTCTTCTTGATCCATTCATCTGTTGATGGACATCTAGGTTCTTTCCATAGTTTGGCTATTGTGGACATTGCTGCTATAAACATTCGGGTGCACGTGCCCCTTTGGATCATTACTTTTGTATCTTTAGGGTAAATTCCCAGTAGTGCAATTGCTGGGTCATAGGGCAGTTCTATTTTCAACATTTTGAGGAACCTCCATGCTGTTTTCCAGAGTGGTTGCACCAGCTTGCATTCCCACCAACAGTGTAGGAGGGTTCCCCTTTCTCCGCATCCTCGCCAGCATCTCTCATTTCCTGACTTGTTGATTTTAGCCATTCTGACTGGTGTGAGGTGATATCTCATTGTGGTTTTGATTTGTATTTCCCTGATGCCGAGTGATATGGAGCACTTTTTCAAGTGTCTGTTGGCCATCTGGATGTCTTCTTGCAGAAACGTCTGTTCATGTCCTCTGCCCATTTCTTGATTGGATTATTTCTTCTTTGGGTGAGTTTGTTAAGTTCTTTATAGATTTTGGACAATAGTCCTTTATCTGATATGTCGTTTGCAAATATCTTCTCCCATTCTGTCAGTTGTCTTTTGGTTTTGTTAACGTTTCCTTTGCTGTGCAAAAGCTTTTGATTTTGATGAAATCCCAACAGTTCATTTTTGCCTTTGCTTCCCTTGCCTTTGGAGATGTTCCTAGGAAGATGTTGCTTTGGCTGAGGTCGAAGAGGTTGCTGCCTGTGTTCTCCTCAAGGATTTTGATGGATTCCTTTCTCACATTGAGGTCCTTAATCCATTTTGAATCTATTTTTGTGTGTGGTGTAAGGAAATGGTCCAATTTTATTTTTCTGCACGTGGCTGTCCAATTTTCCCAACACCATTTATTGAAGAGGCTGTCTTTTTTCCATTGGACATTCTTTCCTGCTTTGTCGAAGATTAGTTGACCATAGAGTTGAGGGTCTATTCTTGGCTCTCTATTCTGTTCCATTGGTCTATGTGTCTGTTTTTGTGACAGTACCATGCTGTCTTAATGACGACAGCTTTGTAATAAAGCTTGAAGTCTGGAATTGTGATGCCACCAACTTTGGCTTTGTTTTTCAATATCCCTTTGGCTATTCGAGGTCTTTTCTGGTTCCATATAAATTTTAAAATTATTTGTTCCATTTCTTTGAAAAAGATGTATGGTACTTTGATAGGAATTGCATTAAATGTGTAGATTGCTTTAGGTAGCATAGACATTTTCACAATATTTATTCTTCCAATCCAGGAGCATGGAACATTATTCCATTTCTTTGTGTCTTCCTCAATTTCTTTCATGAGTACTTTATAGTTTTCTGAGTATAGATTCTTAGCCTCTTTGGTTAGGTTTATTCCTAGGTATCTTATGGTTTGGGGTGCAATTGTAAATGGGATTGACTCCTTAATTTCTCTTTCTTCTGTCTTGTTGTTGGTGTAGAGAAATGCAACTGATTTCTGTGCATTGATCTTATATCCTGACACTTTACTGAATTCCTGTATAAGTTCTAGCAGTTTTGGAGTGCAGTCTTTTGGGTTTTCCACATAGAGTATCATATCATCTGCGAAGAGTGATAATTTGACTTCTTCTTTGCCGATTTGGATGCCTTTAATTTCCTTTTGTTGTCTGATTGCTGAGGCTAGGACTTCTAGTACTATGTTGAGTAGCAGTGGTGATAATGGACATCCCTGCCGTGTTCCTGACCTTAGTGGAAAAGCTTTCAGTTTTTCTCCATTGAGAATGATATTTGCAGTGGGTTTTTCATAGATGGCTTTGATGATATTGAGGTATGTGCCCTCTATCCCTACACTTTGAAGGGTTTTGATCAGGAAGGGATGCTGTACTTTGTCAAATGCTTTTTCAGCATCTATTGAGAGTATCATATGGTTCTAGTTCTTTCTTTTATTGATGTGTTCTATCACATTGACTGATTTGTGGATGTTGAACCAACCTTGCAGCCCTGGGATAAATCCCACTTGGTCGTGGTGAATAATCCTTTTAATGTACTGTTGAATCCTATTGGCTAGTATTTTGGTGAGAATTTTTGCATCTGTGTTCATCAAGGATATTGGTCTATAGCTCTCTTTTTTGATGGGATCCTTGTCTGGTTTTGGGATCAAGGTGATGCTGGCCTCATAAAATGAGTTTGGGAGTTTTCCTTCCATTTCTATTTTTTGGAACAGTTTCAGGAGAATAGGAATTAGTTCTTCTTTAAATGTTTGGTAGAATTCCCCCGGGAAGCCATCTGGCCCTGGGCTTTTGTTTGTTTGGAGATTTTTAATGACTGTTTCAATCTCCTTACTGGTTATGGGTCTGTTCAGGCTTTCTATTTCTTCCTGGTTCAATTTTGGTAGTTTATATGTTTCTAGGAATGCATCCATTTCTTCCAGATTGTCAAATTTGTTGGCGTAGAGTTGCTCATAGTATGTTCTTATAATAGTTTGTATTTCTTTGGTGTTGGATGTGATTTCTCCTCTTTCATTCATGATTTTATTTATTTGGGACCTTTCTCTTTTCTTTTTGATAAGTCTGGCCAAGGGTTTATCAATTTTATTAATTCTTTCAAAGAACCAGCTCCTAGTTTGGTTGATTTGTTCTATTGTTTTTTTTGTTTCTATTTCATTGATTTCTGCTCTGATCTTTATGATTTCTCTTCTCCTGCTGGGCTTAGGGTTTCTTTCTTGTTCTTTCTCCAGCTCCTTTAGGTGTAGGGTTAGGTTGTGTACCTGAGACTTTTTTTGTTTCTTGAGAAAAGCTTGTACCGCTATATATTTTCCTCTCAGGACTGCCTTGGTTGTGTCCCACAGATTTTGAACCGTTGTATTTTCATTATCATTTGTTTCCATGTTTTTTTTAATTCTTCTTTAATTTCCCGGTTGACCCATTCATTCTTTAGAAGGATGCTGTTTAGTCTCCATGTATTTGTGTTCTTTCCAAACTTCCTCTTGTGGTTGAGTTCTAGCTTCACAGCATTGTGGTCTGAAAATATGCAGGGAATGATCCCAAACTTTTGATACTTGTTGAGTCCTGATTTAGGACCGTGGATGTGATCTATTCTGGAGAATGTTCCATGTGCACTAGAGAAGAATGTGTATTCTGTTGCTTTGGGATGAAATGTTCTGAATATATCTGTGATGTCCATCTCATTCAGTGTATCATTTAAGGCCTTTATTTCCCTGTTGATCTTTTGCTTGGATGATCTGTCCATTTCAGTGAGGGGAGTATTAAAGTCCCCCACTATTATTGTATTATTGTTGATGTGTTTCTTTAATTTTGTTATTAATTGGTTTATATAGTTTGCTGCGCCCACGTTGCGGGCATAGATATTTAAAATTGTTATATCTTCTTGTTGGAGAGTTCCTTTGAGTATGATATAGTGTCCTTCCTCATCTCTTATTATAGTCTTTGGCTTAAAATCTAATTGATCTGATATAAGGATTGCCACTCCTGCTTTTTTCTGATGTCCATTAGCATGGTAAATTCTTTTCCACCCCCTCACTTTAAGTCTGGAGGTGTCTTCGGGTTTAAAATGAGTTTCTTGGAGGCAACATATAGATGTGTTTTGTTTTTTTATCCATTCTGATACACTGTGTCTTTTGATTGGGGCATTTAGCCTATTAATATTCAGGGTAACTATTGAGAGATATGATTTTAGTGCCATTGTATTGCCTGTAAGGTGACTGTTACTGTATATTGTCTCTGTTCCTTTCTGATCTAAAACTTGTAGGCTCTCTCTTTGCTTAGAGGACCCCTTTGAGTATTTCCTGAAGAGCTGGTTTGGTGTTTGCAAATTCTTTCAGTTTTTGTTTGTCCTGGAAGCTTTTAATCTCTCCTTCTATTTTCAATGATAGCCTAGCTAGATATAGTATTCTTGGCTGCATGTTTTTCTCGTTTAGTGCTCTGAAAATGTCATGCCTTAGAGGGGATGAGAAGGAAGGTATCTGCTCAGGGAACATACTACAGTTGCGTACTCATTCATAAAAGTGTTTCTCCTTTGAGGAATGAAGATAGAACTGAGACGGACTAGGGGCACATTAGGTAAGGTGAGTAAAGGGCAGACTAGAGTGCTAAGCCTACAAAACACATATTGGATGTTCACCATCAGCGTTGATTCGCACTTAGTTTCTGCATCTAAAACGCTTCCTACACTGAGAGGGAAGTGTGCTTTTGGAGGTATGCACTGCAGTGTTACGTCTGTTAAAGAAAGATTCTTTGGTACTGACACTGTGGTACTCGCAATAGGTGCACATATCTTTCCAGTCTCACGTCTATCCGTTGGACTATAGCATGTTCTTTTTAAGGGAAACTCCTTCAGGCGGAATGTCACTTCTCACAGTGTCTTTCCAGTGGAGGAAAGAATATAGAACAAGGACGGACAGAGAGAACATTGCAAACCGTGAGTGAAGTACAGGGTAAAGCACATAGGCCTCTATGATGCATACTAGAATTAAAACTACGGAGATGTTCCACAGTGTCTACCTCTTCTCTTAAAGACTTCCAATATATGAGGGAACTGTGCTACAGTAAATTTTCACGACAGGGATGCATCTGTGCTCAGTTGAAAACTCTACAATGTGTCTGGGTACTAATCATGATGTGTCTCATATGGGCCCCTTAGAGTGGATGCGTAGGAAGGTATCTGATCAGGGAACCTACTTCAGGTGCGTACTCATTCATAACGGTGTTTCTCCTTTTAGGAATGAAGATAGAACAGGGACACACTAGGGGCACATTAGGTACTTTGAGTAAAGGGGAAGCTACGGCGCTTAAGCCTGCCAAACACATATTGGATGTTCACCACCAGTGTTGTTCCGCACTTAGTTTCTGCATCTAAAATGCTTCCTACACTGATAGGGAAGTGTGCTTTAGGAGGGATTCACTGCAGTGTTACGTCTGTTAAAGAAGGAGCTTTTTGGACTGACTCTGTGGTAACCGCAATAGGCGCACATAGCTTTCCATTCACAGACGTCTAACCGTTAGACTATAGCATGTTCTGTTTAAGGGAAACTCCTTCAGGCGGAATGTCACTTCTTACAGTGTCTTTCCAGTGGAGGAAAGAAGATAGAACAAGGACGGACAGAGAGAACGTTGCAAACCGTGAGTGAAGTACAGGGTAAGGCACTTAGGCCTCTATGATGCATACTGGAATTACAACACCGGAGATGTTCCACAGTGTCTACCTCTTCTCAAAGCACATCCAATATATGAGGGAACTGTGCTACAGTAATTTTTCACGACAGGGATGCATCTGTGCTCAGTTGAAAACTCTACAATGTGTCTGGGTAGCAATCATGAAGTGTCTCATACAGACCCCTTAGAGGGGATGCGTAGGAAGGTATCTGATCAGGGAACCTACTTCAGGTGCGTACTCATTCATAACAGTGTTTCTCCTTTTAGGAATGAAGATAGAACAGGGACGTCGGAGGTGCACATTAGGTACATTGAGTAAAGGGCAAGACATGGTGCTTAAGCCTGCCAAACACATATTGGATGTTCACCACCAGTGTTGTTCCGCACTTAGTTTCTGCGTCTAAAATGCTTCCTACACTGATAGGGAAGTGTGCTTTAGGAAGGATTCACTGCAGTGCTACGTCTGTTAAAGAAGGAAGCTTTTGGGACTGATTCTGTGGTAACCGCAATAGGCGCACATAACTTTCCAGTCTCCGACCTCTATCCGTTGGACTATAGCAAGTTCTGTGTAAGGGAAACACCTTCATGCGGAATGTCACTTCTCACAGTGTCTTTCCAGTGGAGGAAAGAAGATAGAACAAGGACGGAGCACAGAGAATGCTAAACCCTTTGGTGAAGTAAAGGGTAAGGCATTTAGGCCTCTATGATGCATACTGGAAGTTATACACCTGGGATGTTCCACAGCGTCTACCACTTCACAAAACACTTCCGATATATGAGGGAACTGTGCTACAGTAAGTTCTCACGACAGGGATGCGTCTGTACTCAGTTGGAATCTCTAGGATGTGTCTGGTTAGCAATCATGAAGTTTCTCCTAGAGGGCCCCTTAGAGGGGATGCGAAGGAAAGTGTCTGCTCAGCGAACCTACTTCAGTTGCATACTCATTCATAACAGAGTTTCTCCTTTGAGGAATGAAGATAGAACAGGGACTGACTAGGTGCACATTAGGTACTGTGAGTAAAGGGCAGGCTATGGCGCTTAAGCCTACCAAACACATATTGCATGTTCACCACCAGTGGTGATCCGTACTTGGTTTCTGCGTCTAAAACGCTTCCTACACTGAGAGGAAAGTGTGCTTTAGGAGGGATTCACTGCAGTGTTACGTCTGTTAAAGAAGGAAGCTTTTGGGACTGACTCTGTGGTAACCGCAATAGGCGCACATAGCTTTCCATTCACAGACGTCTAACCCTTAGACTATAGCATGTTCTGTTAAAGGGAAACTCCTTCAGGCGGAATGTCACTTCTTACAGTGTCTTTCCAGTGGAGGAAAGAAGATAGAACAAGGACGGACAGAGAGAACGTTGCAAACCGTGAGTGAAGTACAGGGTAAGGCACTTAGGCCTCTATGAGGCATACTGGGAATTACAACACCGGAGATGTTCCACAGTGTCTACCTCTTCTCTTAAAGACTTCCAATAAATGAGGGAACTGTGCTACAGTAAATTTTCACTACAGGGATGCATCTGTGCTCTGTTGAAAACTCTACAATGTGTCTGGGTAGCAATCATGAAGTGTTTCATACAGGCCCCTTAGAATGGATTCGTAGGAAGGTATCTGATCAGGGAACCTACTTCAGGTGCGTACTCATTCATAACAGTGTTTCTCCTTTTAGGAATGAAGATAGAACAGGGACATACTAGGGGCACATTAGGTACTTTGAGTAAAGGGGAAGCTACGGCGCTTAAGCCTGCCAAACACATATTGGATGTTCACCACCAGTGTTGTTTCGCACATAGTTTCTGCGTCTAAAATGTTTCCTACACTGATAGGGAAGTGTGCTTTAGGAGGGATTCACTGCAGTGTTACATCTGTTAAAGAAGGAAGCTTTTGGGACTGACTCTGTGGTAACCGCAATAGGCGCACATAGCTTTCCATTCACAGACGGCTAACCGTTAGACTATAGCAAGTTCTGTTTAAGGGAAACTCCTTCAGGCGGAATGTCACTTCTTACAGTGTCTTTCCCGTGGAGGAAAGAAGATAGAACAAGGACGGACAGAGAGAAGGTTGCAAACCGTGAGTGAAGTACAGGGTAAGGAACTTAGGCCTCTATGAGGCATACTGGAATTACAACACCATAGATGTTCCACAGTGCCTACCTCTTCTCTTAAACACTTCCAATATATGAGGGAACAGTGCTACAGTAATTTTTCACGACAGGGATGCATCTGTGCTCAGTTGAAAACTCTACAATGTGTCTGGGTAGCAATCATGAAGTGTCTCATACAGGCCCCTTAGAGGGGATGCGTAGGAAGGTATCTGATCAGGGAACCTACTTCAGGTGCGTACTCATTCATAACAGTGTTTCTCCTTTTAGGAATGAAGATAGAACAGGGACGTCGGAGGTGCACATTAGGTACTTTGAGTAAAGGGCAAGCTATGGTGCTTAAGCCTGCCAAACACATATTGGATGTTCACCACCAGTGTTGTTCTGCACTTAGTTTCTGCGTCTAAAATGCTTCCTACACTGATAGGGAAGTGTGCTTTAGGAAGGATTCACTGCAGTGCTACGTCTCTTAAAGAAGGAAGCTTTTGGGACTGATTCTGTGGTAACCGCAATAGGCGCACATAACTTTCCAGTCTCCGACCTCTATCCGTTGGACTATAGCAAGTTCTGTGTAAGGGAAACACCTTCATGCGGAATGTCACTTCTCACAGTGTCTTTCCAGTGGAGGAAAGAAGATAGAACAAGGACGGAGCACAGAGAATGCTAAACCCTTTGGTGAAGTAAAGGGTAAGGCATTTAGGCCTCTATGATGCATACTGGAAGTTATACACCTGGGATGTTCCACAGCGTCTACCACTTCTCAAAACACTTCCAATATATGAGGGAACTGTGCTACAGTAATTTCTCACGACAGGGATGCGTCTGTACTCAGTTGGAATCTCTAGGATGTGTCTGGTTAGCAATCATGAAGTTTCTCCTAGAGGGCCCCTTAGAGGGGATGCGAAGGAAAGTGTCTGCTCAGCGAACCTACTTCAGTTGCATACTCATTCATAACAGAGTTTCTCCTTTGAGGAATGAAGATAGAACAGGCACTGACTAGGTGCACATTAGGTACTGTGAGTAAAGGGCAAGCTATGGCGCTTAAGCCTACCAAACACATATTGCATGTTCACCACCAGTGGTGATCCGTACTTGGTTTCTGCGTCTAAATCGCTTCCTACACTGAGAGAAAAGTGTGCTTTAGGAGGGATTCACTGCAGTGTTACGTCTGTTAAAGAAGGAAGCTTTTGGGACTGACTCTGTGGTAACCGCAATAGGCGCACATAGCTTTCCATTCACAGACGTCTAACCCTTAGACTATAGCATGTTCTGTTAAAGGGAAACTCCTTCAGGCGGAATGTCACTTCTTACAGTGTCTTTCCAGTGGAGGAAAGAAGATAGAACAAGGACGGACAGAGAGAACGTTGCAAACCGTGAGTGAAGTACAGGGTAAGGCACTTAGGCCTCTATGAGGCATACTGGGAATTACAACACCGGAGATGTTCCACAGTGTCTACCTCTTCTCTTAAAGACTTCCAATAAATGAGGGAACTGTGCTACAGTAAATTTTCACTACAGGGATGCATCTGTGCTCTGTTGAAAACTCTACAATGTGTCTGGGTAGCAATCATGAAGTGTTTCATACAGGCCCCTTAGAATGGATTCGTAGGAAGGTATCTGATCAGGGAACCTACTTCAGGTGCGTACTCATTCATAACAGTGTTTCTCCTTTTAGGAATGAAGATAGAACAGGGACATACTAGGGGCACATTAGGTACTTTGAGTAAAGGGGAAGCTACGGCGCTTAAGCCTGCCAAACACATATTGGATGTTCACCACCAGTGTTGTTTCGCACATAGTTTCTGCGTCTAAAATGTTTCCTACACTGATAGGGAAGTGTGCTTTAGGAGGGATTCACTGCAGTGTTACATCTGTTAAAGAAGGAAGCTTTTGGGACTGACTCTGTGGTAACCGCAATAGGCGCACATAGCTTTCCATTCACAGACGGCTAACCGTTAGACTATAGCAAGTTCTGTTTAAGGGAAACTCCTTCAGGCGGAATGTCACTTCTTACAGTGTCTTTCCCGTGGAGGAAAGAAGATAGAACAAGGACGGACAGAGAGAAGGTTGCAAACCGTGAGTGAAGTACAGGGTAAGGAACTTAGGCCTCTATGAGGCATACTGGAATTACAACACCATAGATGTTCCACAGTGCCTACCTCTTCTCTTAAACACTTCCAATATATGAGGGAACAGTGCTACAGTAATTTTTCACGACAGGGATGCATCTGTGCTCAGTTGAAAACTCTACAATGTGTCTGGGTAGCAATCATGAAGTGTCTCATACAGGCCCCTTAGAGGGGATGCGTAGGAAGGTATCTGATCAGGGAACCTACTTCAGGTGCGTACTCATTCATAACAGTGTTTCTCCTTTTAGGAATGAAGATAGAACAGGGACGTCGGAGGTGCACATTAGGTACTTTGAGTAAAGGGCAAGCTATGGTGCTTAAGCCTGCCAAACACATATTGGATGTTCACCACCAGTGTTGTTCTGCACTTAGTTTCTGCGTCTAAAATGCTTCCTACACTGATAGGGAAGTGTGCTTTAGGAAGGATTCACTGCAGTGCTACGTCTCTTAAAGAAGGAAGCTTTTGGGACTGATTCTGTGGTAACCGCAATAGGCGCACATAACTTTCCAGTCTCCGACCTCTATCCGTTGGACTATAGCAAGTTCTGTGTAAGGGAAACACCTTCATGCGGAATGTCACTTCTCACAGTGTCTTTCCAGTGGAGGAAAGAAGATAGAACAAGGACGGAGCACAGAGAATGCTAAACCCTTTGGTGAAGTAAAGGGTAAGGCATTTAGGCCTCTATGATGCATACTGGAAGTTATACACCTGGGATGTTCCACAGCGTCTACCACTTCACAAAACACTTCCAATATATGAGGGAACTGTGCTACAGTAATTTCTCACGACAGGGATGCGTCTGTACTCAGTTGGAATCTCTAGGATGTGTCTGGTTAGCAATCATGAAGTTTCTCCTAGAGGGCCCCTTAGAGGGGATGCGAAGGAAAGTGTCTGCTCAGCGAACCTACTTCAGTTGCATACTCATTCATAACAGAGTTTCTCCTTTGAGGAATGAAGATAGAACAGGCACTGACTAGGTGCACATTAGGTACTGTGAGTAAAGGGCAAGCTATGGCGCTTAAGCCTACCAAACACATATTGCATGTTCACCACCAGTGGTGATCCGTACTTGGTTTCTGCGTCTAAATCGCTTCCTACACTGAGAGAAAAGTGTGCTTTAGGAGGGATTCACTGCAGTGTTACGTCTGTTAAAGAAGGAAGCTTTTGGGACTGACTCTGTGGTAACCGCAATAGGCGCACATAGCTTTCCATTCACAGACGTCTAACCGTTAGACTATAGCATGTTCTGTTAAAGGGAAACTCCTTCAGGCGGAATGTCACTTCTCATAGTGTCTTTCCAGTGGAGGAAAGAAGATAGAACAAGGACGGACAGAGAGAACGTTGCAAACCATGAGTGAAGTACAGGGTAAGGCACTTAGGCCACTATGAGGCATACTGGAATTACAACACCGGAGATGTTCCACAGTGTCTACCTCTTCTCTTAAACACTTGCAATATATGAGAGAACTGTGCTACAGTAAATTTTCATGACAGGGATGCATCTGTGCTCAGTTGAAAACTCTATAATGTGTCTGGGTAGCATTCATGAAGTGTCTCATACAGGCCCCTTAGAGGAGATGCGTAGGAAGGTATCTGATCAGGGAAACTACTTCAGGTGCGTACTCATTCATAACAGTGTTTCTCCTTTTAGGAATGAAGATAGAACAGGGACGTCCTAGGGGCACATTAGGTACTTTGAGTAAAGGGGAAGCTACGGCGCTTAAGCCTGCCAAACACATATTGGATATTCACCACCAGTGTTGTTCCGCACAAGTTTCTGCGTCTAAAATGTTTCCTACACTGATAGGGAAGTGTGCTTTAGGAGGGATTCACTGCAGTGTTACGTCTGTTAAAGAAGGAAGCTTTTTGGACTGACTCTGTGGTAACCGAAATAGGCGCACATATCTTTCCATTCACAGACGTCTAACCGTTAGACTATAGCAAGTTCTGTTTAAGGGAAACTCCTTCAGGCGGAATGTCACTTCTTACAGTGTCTTTCCAGTGGAGGAAAGAAGATAGAACAAGGACGGACAGAGAGAACGTTGCAAACCGTGAGTGAAGTACGGGGTAAGGCACTTAGGCCTCTATGAGGCATACTGGAATTACAACACCGGAGATGTTCCACAGTGTCTACCTCTTCTCTTAAACACCTCCAATATATGAGGGAACTGTGCTACAGTAATTTTTCACGACAGGGATGCATCTGTGCTCAGTTGAAAACTCTACAATGTGTCTGGGTAGCAATCATGAAATGTCTCATACAGGCCCCTTAGAGGGGATGCTTAGGAAGGTATCTGATCAGGGAACCTAATTCAGGTGCGTACTCATTCATAACAGTGTTTCTCCTTTTAGGAATGAAGATAGAACAGGGACGTCGGAGGTGCACATTAGGTACTTTGAGTAAAGGGCAAGCTATGGTGCTTAAGCCTGCCAAACACATATTGGATGTTCACCACCAGTGTTGTTCCGCACTTAGTTTCTGCGTCTAAAATGCTTCCTACACTGATAGGGAAGTGTGCTTTAGGAAGGATTCACTGCAGTGCTACGTCTGTTAAAGAAGGAAGCTTTGGGGACTGATTCTGTGGTAACCGCAATAGGCGCACATAACTTTCCAGGCTCCGACCTCTATCCGTTGGACTATAGCAAGTTCTGTGTAAGGGAAACACCTTCATGCGGAATGTCACTTCTCACAGTGTCTTTCCAGTGGAGGAAAGAAGATAGAACAAGGACGGAGCACAGAGAATGCTAAACCCTTTGGTGAAGTAAAGGGTAAGGCATTTAGGCCTCTATGATGCATACTGGAAGTTATACACCTGGGATGTTCCACAGCGTCTACCACTTCTCAAAACACTTCCAATATATGAGGGAACTGTGCTACAGTAAGTTCCCACGACAGCGATGCGTCTGTACTCAGTTGGAATCTCTAGGATGTGTCTGGTTAGCAATCATGAAGTTTCTCCTAGAGGGCCCCTTAAAGGGGATGCGAAGGAAAGTGTCTGCTCAGCGAACCTACTTCAGTTGCATACTCATTCATAACAGAGTTTCTCCTTTGAGGAATGAAGTTAGAACAGGCACTGACTAGGTGCACATTAGGTACTGTGAGTAAAGGGCAGGCTATGGCGCTTAAGCCTACCAAACACATATTGCATGTTCACCACCAGTGGTGATCCGTACTTGGTTTCTGCGTCTAAAACGCTTCCTAAACTGAGAGGAAAGTGTGCTTTAGGAGGGATTCACTGCAGTGTTACGTCTGTTAAAGAAGGAAGCTTTTGGGACTGACTCTGTGGTAACCGCAATAGGCGCACATAGCTTTCCATTCACAGAGGTCTAACCGTTAGACTATAGCATGTTCTGTTAAAGGGAAACTCCTTCAGGCGGAATGTCACTTCTCATAGTGTCTTTCCAGTGGAGGAAAGAAGATAGAACAAGGACGGACAGAGAGAACGTTGCAAACCGTGAGTGAAGTACAGGGTAAGGCACTTAGGCCTCTATGAGGCATACTGGGAATTACAACACCGGAGATGTTCCACAGTGTCTACTTCTTCTCTTAAACACTTCCAATATATGAGGGAACTGTGCTACAGTAAATATTCATGACAGGGATGCATCTGTGCTCAGTTGAAAACTCTACAATGTGTCTGGGTAGCAATCATGAAGTGTCTCATACAGGCCCCTTAGAGGGGATGGGTAGGAATGTATCTGATCAGGGAAACTACTTCAGGTGCGTACTCATTCATAACAGTGTTTCTCCTTTTAGGAATGAAGATAGAACAGGGACGTACTAGGGGCACATTAGGTACTTTGAGTAAAGAGGAAGCTACGGCGCTTAAGCCTGCCAAACACATATTGGATATTCACCACCAGTGTTGTTCCGCACATAGTTTCTGCATCCAAAATGTTTCCTACACTGATAGGGAAGTGTGCTTTAGGAGGGATTCACTGCAGTTTTATGTCTGTTAAAGAAGGAAGCTTTTGGGACTGACTCTGTGGTAACCGCAATAGGCGCACATAGCTTTCCATTCACCGACGTCTAACCTTTAGACTATAGCAAGTTCTGTTTAAGGGAAACTCCTTCAGGCGGAATGTCACTTCTTACAGTGTCTTTCCAGTGGAGGAAAGAAGATAGAACAAGGACGGACAGAGAGAACGTTGCAAACCGTGAGTGAAGTACAGGGTAAGGCACTTAGGCCTCTATGAGGCATACTGGAATTACAACACCGGAGATGTTCCACAGTGTCTACCTCTTCTCTTAAAGACTTGCAATATATGAGGGAACTGTGCTACAGTAAATTTTCACGACAGGGATGCATCTGTTCTCAGTTGAAAACTCTACAATGTGTCTGGGTAGCAATCATGAAGTGTCTCATACAGTCCCCTTAGAGGAGATGCGTAGGAAGGTATCTGATCAGGGAAACTACTTCAGGTGCGTACTCATTCATAACAGAGTTTCTCCTTTTAGGAATGAAGATAGAACAGGGACGTACTAGGGGCACATTAGGTACTTTGAGTAAAGGGGAAGCTACGGCGCTTAAGCCTGCCAAACACATATTGGATATTCACCACCAGTGTTGTTCCGCACAAGTTTCTGCGTCTAAAATGTTTCCTACACTGATAGGGAAGTGTGCTTTAGGAGGGATTCACTGCAGTGTTACGTCTGTTAAAGAAGGAAGCTTTTTGGACTGACTCTGTGGTAACTGCAATAGGCGCACATAGCTTTCCATTCACAGACGTCTAACTGTTAGACTATAGCAAGTTCTGTTTAAGGGAAACTCCTTCAGGCGGAATGTCACTTCTTACAGTGTCTTTCCAGTGCAGGAAAGAAGATAGAACAAGGACGGACAGAGAGAATGTTGCAAACAGTGAGTGAAGTACAGGGTAAGGCACTTAGGCCTCTATGATGCATACTGGAATTACAACACCGGAGATGTTCCACAGTGTCTACCTCTTCTCAAAGCACATCCAATATATGAGGAAACTGTGCTACAGTAATTTTTCACGACAGGGATGCATCTGTGCTCAGTTGAAAACTCTACAATGTGTCTGGGTAGCAATCATGAATTGTCTCATACAGGCCCCTTAGAGGGGATGCGTAGGAAGGTATCTGATCAGGGAACCTACTTCAGGTGCGTACTCATTCATAACAGTGTTTCTCCTTTTAGGAATGAAGATAGAACAGGGACGTCGGAGGTGCACATTAGGTACTTTGAGTAAAGGGCAAGCTATGGTGCTTAAGCCTGCCAAACACATATTGGATGTTCACCACCAGTGTTGTTCCGCACTTAGTTTCTGCGTCTAAAATGCTTCCTACACTGATAGCGAAGTGTGCTTTAGGAAGGATTCACTGCAGTGCTACGTCTGTTAAAGAAGGAAGCTTTTGGGACTGATTCTGTGGTAACCGCAATAGGCGCACATAACTTTCCAGTCTCCGACCTCTATCCGTTGGACTATAGCAAGTTCTGTGTAAGGGAAACACCTTCATGCGGAATGTCACTTCTCACAGTGTCTTTCCAGTGGAGGAAAGAAGACAGAACAAGGACGGAGCACAGAGAATGCTAAACCCTTTGGTGAAGTAAATGGTAAAGCATTTAGGCCTCTATGATGCATACTGGAAGTTATACACCTGGGATGTTCCACAGTGTCTACCACTTCTCAAAACACTTCCAATATATGAGGGATCTGTGCTACAGTAAGTTCTCACGACAGCGATGTGTCTGTACTCAGTTGGAATCTCTAGGATGTGTCTGGTTAGCAATCATGAAGTTTCTCCTAGAGGGCACCTTAGAGGGGATGCGAAGGAAAGTGTCTGCTCAGCGAACCTACTTCAGTTGCATACTCATTCATAACAGTGTTTCTCCTTTGAGGAATGAAGATAGAACAGGGACTGACTATGTGCACATTAGGTACTGTGAGTAAAGGGCAGGCTATGGCGCTTAAGCCTACCAAACACATATTGCATGTTCACCACCAGTGGTGATCCGTACTTGGTTTCTGCGTCTAAAACGCTTCCTACACTGAGAGGAAAGTGTGCTTTAGGAGGGATTCACTGCATTGTTACGTCTGTTAAAGAAGGAAGCTTTTGGGACTGACTCTATGGTAACCGCAATAGGCGCACATAGCTTTCCATTCACAGACGTCTAACCGTTAGACTATAGCATGTTCTGTTAAAGGGAAACTCCTTCAGGCGGAATGTCACTTCTGACAGTGTCTTTCCAGTGGAGGAAAGAAGATAGAACAAGGACGGACAGAGAGAACGTTGCAAACCGTGAGTGAAGTACAGGGTAAGGCACTTAGGCCTCTATGAGGCATACTGGAATTACAACACCGGAGATGTTCCACAGTGTCTACCTCTTCTCTTAAACACTTCCAATATATGAGGGAACTGTGCTACAATAATTTTTCACGACAGGGATGCATCTGTGCTCAGTTGAAAACTCTACAATGTGTCTGGGTAGCAATCATGAAGTTTCTCATACAGGCCCCTTAGAGGGGATGCGTAGGAAGGTATCTGATCAGGGAAACTACTTCAGGTGCGTACTCATTCATAACAGTGTTTCTCCTTTTAGGAATGAAGATAGAACAGGGACGTACTAGGGGCACATTAGGTACTTTGAGTAAAGGGGAAGCTACGGCGCTTAAGCATGCCAAACACATATTGGATGTTCACCACCAGTGTTGTTCCGCACTTAGTTTCTGCGTCTAAAATGCTTCCTACACTGATAGGGAAGTGTGCTTTAGGAAGGATTCACTGCAGTGCTAAGTCTGTTAAAGAAGGAAGCTTTTGGGACTGATTCTGTGGTAACCGCAATAGGCGCACATAACTTTCCAGTCTCCGAACTCTATCCGTTGGACTATAGCAAGTTCTGTGTAAGGGAAACACCTTCATGCGGAATGTCACTTCTCACAGTGTCTTTCCAGTGGAGGAATGAAGATAGAACAAGGACGGAGCACAGAGAATGCTAAACCCTTTGGTGAAGTAAAGGGTAAAGCATTTAGGCCTCTATGATGCATACTGGAAGTTATACACCTGGGATGTTCCACAGCGTCTACCACTTCTCAAAACACTTCCAATATATGAGGGAACTGTGCTAATGTAAGTTCTCACGACAGGGATGCGTCTGTACTCAGTTGGAATCTCTAGGATGTGTCTGGTTAGCAATCATGAAGTTTCTCCTAGAGGGCCCCTTAGAGGGGATGCGAAGGAAAGTGTCTGCTCAGCGAACCTACTTCAGTTGCATACTCATTCATAACAGAGTTTCTCCTTTGAGGAATGAAGATAGAACAGGGACTGACTAGGTGCACATTAGGTACTGTGAGTAAAGGGCAGGCTATGGCGCTTAAGCCTACCAAACACATATTGCATGTTAACCACCAGTGGTGATCCGTACTTGGTTTCTGCGTCTAAAACGCTTCCAACACTGAGAGGAAAGTGTGCTTTAGGAGGGATTCACTGCAGTGTTACGTCTGTTAAAGAAGGAAGCTTTTGGGACTGACTCTGTGGTAACCGCAATAGGCGCACATAGCTTTCCATTCACAGACGTCTAACCGTTAGACTATAGCATGTTCTGTTAAAGGGAAACTCCTTCAGGCAGAATGTCACTTCTCATAGTGTCTTTCCAGTGGAGGAAAGAAGATAGAACAAGGACGGACAGAGAGAACGTTGCAAACCGTGATTGAAGTACAGGGTAAGGCAGTTAGGCCTCTATGAGGCATACTGGGAATTACAACACCGGAGATGTTCCACAGTGTCTACCTCTTCTCTTAAACACTTGCAATATATGAGGGAACTGTG
This sequence comes from Neogale vison, assembly GCF_020171115.1. Taxonomy (NCBI): domain Eukaryota; kingdom Metazoa; phylum Chordata; class Mammalia; order Carnivora; family Mustelidae; genus Neogale; species Neogale vison. The sequence goes on from NC_058091.1 coordinate 153,711,322, forward strand.
CTACAGTAAATTTTCATGACAGGGATGCATCTGTGCTCAGTTGAAAACTCTACAATGTGTCTGGGTAGCAATCATGAAGTGTCTCATACAGGCCCCTTAGAGGGGATGCATAGGAAGGTATCTGATCAGGGAAACTACTTCAGGTGCGTACTCATTCATAACAGAGTTTCTCCTTTTAGGAATGAAGATAGAACAGGGACATACTAGGGGCACATTAGGTACTTTAAGTAAAGGGGAAGCTACGGCGCTTAAGCCTGCCAAACACATATTGGATGTTCACCACCAGTGTTGTTCCGCACTTAGTTTCTGCGTCTAAAATGCTTCCTACACTGATAGGGAAGTGTGCTTTAGAAGGGATTCACTGCAGTATTACGTCTGTTAAAGAAGGAAGCTTTTGGGACTGACTCTGTGGTAACCGCAATAGGCGCACATAGCTTTCCATTCACAGACGTCTAACCGTTAGACTATAGCATGTTCTGTTTAAGGGAAACTCCTTCAGGCCGAATGTCACTTCTCATAGTGTCTTTCCAGTGGAGGAAAGAAGATAGAACAAGGACGGACAGAGAGAACGTTGCAAACCGTGAGTGAAGTACAGGGTAAGGCACTTAGGCCTCTATGAGGCATACTGGGAATTACAGCACCGGAGATGTTCCACAGTGTCTACCTCTTCTCTTAAACACTTCCAATATATGAGGGAACTGTGCTACAGTAATTTTTCACGACAGGGATGCATCTGTGCTCATTTGAAAACTCTACAATGTGTCTGGGTAGCAATCATGAAGTGTTTCATAGGCCCCTTAGAGTGATGCGTAGGAAGGTATCTGATCAGGGAACCTACTTCAGGTGCGTATTCATTCATAACAGTGTTTCTCCTTTTAGGAATGAAGATAGAACAGGGACATACTAGGGGCACATTAGGTACTTTGAGTAAAGGGGAAGCTACGGCGCTTAAGCCTGCCAAACACATATTGGATGTTCACCACCAGTGTTGTTCCGCACTTAGTTTCTGCATCTAAAATGCTTCCTACACTGATAGGGAAGTGTGCTTTAGGAGGGATTCACTGCAGTTTTATGTCTGTTAAGGAAGGAAGCTTTTTGGACTGACTCTGTGGTAACCGCAATAGGCGCACATAGCTTTCCATTCACAGACGTCTAACCGTTAGACTATAGCATGTTCTGTTTAAGGGAAACTCCTTCAGGCGGAATGTCACTTCTTAAGTGTCTTTTCAGTGGAGGAAAGAAGATAGAACAATGACGGACAGAGATAACGTTGCAATCCGTGAGTGAAGTACAGGGTAAGGCACTTAGGCCTCTATGAGGCATACTGGAATTACAACCCTGGAGATGTTCCACAGTGTCTACCTCTTCTCTTAAACACTTCCAATATATGAGGGAACTGTGCTACAGTAATTTTTCACGACAGGGATGCATCTGTGCTCAGTTGAAAACTCTACAATGTGTCTGGGTAGCAATCATGAAGTGTCTCATACAGGCCCCTTAGAGGGGATGCGTAGGAAGGTATCTATCAGGGACACTACTTCAGGTGCGTACTCATTCATAACAGTGTTTCTCCTTTTAGGAATGAAGATAGAACAGGGACGTACTAGGGGCACATTAGGTACTTTGAGTAAAGGGGAAGCTACGGAGCTTAAGCCTGCCAAACACATATTGGATATTCACCACCAGTGTTGTTCCGCACATAGTTTCTGCGTCTAAAATGTTTCCTACACTGATAGGGAAGTGTGCTTTAGGAGGGATTCACTGCAGTGTTACGTCTGTTATAGAAGGAAGCTTTTTGGACTGACTCTGTGGAAACCTCAATAGGCGCACATAGCTTTCCATTCACAGACGTCTAACCGTTAGACTATAGCAAGTTCTGTTTAAGGGAAACTCCTTCAGGCTGAATGTCACTTCTTACAGTGTCTTTCCCGTGGAGGAAAGAAGATAGAACAAGGACGGACAGAGAGAACGTTGCAAACCGTGAGTGAAGTACAGGGTAAGGCACTTAGGCCTCTATGATGCATACTGGAATTACAACACCGGAGATGTTCCACAGTGTCTACCTCTTCTCTTAAAGACTTCCAATATATGAGGGAACTGTGCTACAGTAATTTTTCACGACAGGGATGCATCTGTGCTCAGTTGAAAACTCTAAAATGTGTCTTGGTAGCAATCATGAAGTGTCTCATACAGGCCCCTTAGAGGGGATGCGTAGGAAGGTATCTGATCAGGGAACCTACTTCAGGTGCGTACTCATTCATAACAGTGTTTCTCCTTTTAGGAATGAAGATAGAACAGGGACGTCGGAGGTGCACATTAGGTACTTTGAGTAAAGGGCAAGCTATGGTGCTTAAGCCTGCCAAACACATATTGGATGTTCACCACCAGTGTTGTTCCGCACTTAGTTTCTGCGTCTAAAATGCTTCCTACACTGATAGGGAAGTGTGCTTTAGGAAGGATTCACTGCAGTGCTACGTCTGTTAAAGAAGGAAGCTTTTGGGACTGATTCTGTGGTAACCGCAATAGGCGCACATAACTTTCCTGTCTCCGACCTCTATCCGTTGGACTATAGCAAGTTCTGTGTAAGGGAAACACCTTCATGCGGAATGTCACTTCTCACAGTGTCTTTCCAGTGGAGGAAAGAAGATAGAACAAGGACGGAGCACAGAGAATGCTAAACCCTTTGAGAAGTAAAGGGTAAAGCATTTAGGCCTCTATGATGCATACTGGAAGTTATACACCTGGGATGTTCCACAGCGTCTACCACTTCTCAAAACACTTCCAATATATGAGGGAACTGTGCTACAGTAAGTTCTCACGACAGCGATGCGTCTGTACTCAGTTGGAATCTCTAGGATGTGTCTGGTTAGCAATCATGAAGTTTCTCCTAGAGGGCCCCTTAGAGGGGATGCGAAGGAAAGTGTCTGCTCAGCGAACCTACTTCAGTTGCATACTCATTCATAACAGAGTTTCTCCTTTGAGGAATGAAGATAGAACAGGGACTGACTAGGTGCACATTAGGTACTGTGAGTAAAGGGCAGGCTATGGCGCTTAAGCCTACCAAACACATATTGCATGTTCACCACCAGTGGTGATCCGTACTTGGTTTCTGCGTCTAAAACGCTTCCAACACTGAGAGGAAAGTGTGCTTTAGGAGGGATTCACTGCAGTGTTACGTCTGTTAAAGAAGGAAGCTTTTGGGTGTGACTATGTGGTAACCGCAATAGGCGCACATAGCTTTCCATTCACAGACGTCTAACCGTTAGACTATAGCATGTTCTGTTAAAGGGAAACTCCTTCAGGCAGAATGTCACTTCTCATAGTGTCTTTCCAGTGGAGGAAAGAAGATAGAACAAGGACGGACAGAGAGAACGTTGCAAACCGTGAGTGAAGTATAGGGTAAGGCACTTAGGCCTCTATGAGGCATACTGGAATTACAACACCGGAGATGTTCCACAGTGTCTACCTCTTCTCTTTTTTTTTTTTTTTTTTTTCCCAATTTATTTATTTTCAGAAAAACAGTATTCATTATTTTTTCACCACACCCAGTGCTCCATGCAAGCTGTGCCCTCTATAATACCCACCACCTGGTACCCCAACCTCCCACCCCCCCACCTCTTCTCTTAAACACTTGCAATATATGAGGGAACTGTGCTACAGTAAATTTTCATGACAGGGATGCATCTGTGCTCAGTTGAAAACTCTACAATGTGTCTGGGTAGCAATCATGATGTGTCTCATACAGGCCCCTTAGAGGGGATGCGTATGAAGGTATCTGATCAGGGAAACTACTTCAGGTGCGTACTCATTCATAACAGAGTTTCTCCTTTTAGGAATGAAGATAGAACAGGGACATACTAGGGGCACATTAGGTACTTTAAGTAAAGGGGAAGCTACGGCGCTTAAGCCTGCCAAACACATATTGGATGTTCACCACCAGTGTTGTTCCGCACTTAGTTTCTGCGTCTAAAATGCTTCCTACACTGATAGGGAAGTGTGCTTTAGGAGGGATTCACTGCAGTGTTACGTCTGTTAAAGAAGGAACCTTTTTGACTGACTCTGTGGTAACCGCAATAGGCGCACATAGCTTTCCATTCACAGACGTCTAACCGTTAGACTATAGCATGTTCTGTTAAAGGGAAACTCCTTCAGGCCGAATGTCACTTCTCATAGTGTCTTTCCAGTGGAGGAAAGAAGATAGAACAAGGACGGACAGAGAGAACGTTGCAAACCTTGAGTGAAGTACAGGGTAAGGCACTTAGGCCTCTATGAGGCATACTGGGAATTACAGCACCGGAGATGTTCCACAGTGTCTACCTCTTCTCTTAAACACTTCCAATATATGAGGGAACTGTGCTACAGTAATTTTACACGACAGGGATGCATCTGTGCTCATTTGAAAACTCTACAATGTGTCTGGGTAGCAATCATGAAGTGTTTCATAGGCCCCTTAGAGTGATGCGTAGGAAGGTATCTGATCAGGGAACCTACTTCAGGTGCGTATTCATTCATAACAGTGTTTCTCCTTTTAGGAATGAAGATAGAACAGGGACATACTAGGGGCACATTAGGTACTTTGAGTAAAGGGGAAGCTACGGCGCTTAAGCCTGGCAAACACATATTGGATGTTCACCACCAGTGTTGTTCCGCACTTAGTTTCTGCGTCTAAAATGCTTCCTACACTGATAGGGAAGTGTGCTTTAGGAGGGATTCACTGCAGTTTTATATCTGTTAAAGAAGGAAGCTTTTGGGACTGACTCTGTGGTAACCGCAATAGGCGCACATAGCTTTCCATTCACAGACGTCTAACCGTTAGACTATAGCATGTTCTGTTTAAGGGAAACTCCTTCAGGCGGAATGTCACTTCTTACAGTGTCTTTTCAGTGGAGGAAAGAAGATAGAACAAGGACGGACAGAGAGATCGTTGCAAACCGTGAGTGAAGTACAGGGTAAGGCACTTAGGCCTCTATGAGGCATACTGGAATTACAACCCCGGAGATGTTCCACAGTGTCTACCTCTTCTCTTAAACACTTCCAATATATGAGGGAACTGTGCTACAGTAATTTTTCACGACAGGGATGCATCTGTGCTCAGTTGAAAACTCTACAATGTGTCTGGGTAGCAATCATGAAGTGTCTCATACAGGCCACTTAGAGGGGATGCGTAGGAAGGTATCTGATCAGGGAAACTACTTCAGGTGCGTACTCATTCATAACAGTGTTTCTCCTTTTAGGAATGAAGATAGAACAGGGACGTACTAGGGGCACATTAGGTACTTTGATCAAAGGGGAAGCTACGGCGCTTAAGCCTGCCAAACACATATTGGATATTCACCACCAGTGTTGTTCCGCACATAGTTTCTGCGTCTAAAATGTTTCCTACACTGATAGGGAAGTGTGCTTTAGGAGGGATTCACTGCAGTGTTACGTCTGTTAAAGAAGGAAGCTTTTTGGACTGACTCTGTGGTAACCGCAATAGGCGCACATAGCTTTCCATTCACAGACGTCTAACCGTTAGACTATAGCAAGTTCTGTTTAAGGGAAACTCCTTCAGGCGGAATGTCACATCTTACAGTGTCTTTCCAGTGGAGGAAAGAAGATAGAACAAGGACGGACAGAGAGAACGTTGCAAACTGTGAGTGAAGTACAGGGTAAGGCACTTAGGCCTCTATGATGCATAATGGAATTACAACACCGGAGATGTTCCACAGTGTCTACCTCTTCTCAAAGCACATCCAATATATGAGGGAACTGTGCTACAGTAATTTTTCACGGCAGGGATGCATCTGTGCTCAGTTGAAAACTCTACAATGTGTCTGGGTAGCAATCATGAAGTGTCTCATACAGGCCCCTTAGAGGGGATGCGTAGGAAGGTATCTGATCAGGGAACCTACTTCAGGTGCGTACTCATTCATAACAGTGTTTCTCCTTTTAGGAATGAAGATAGAACAGGGACGTCGGAGGTGCACATTAGGTACTTTGAGTAAAGGGCAAGCTATGGTGCTTAAGCCTGCCAAACACATATTGGATGTTCACCACAAGTGTTGTTCCGCACTTAGTTTCTGCGTCTAAAATGCTTCCTACACTGATAGGGAAGTGTGCTTTAGGAAGGATTCACTGCAGTGCTACGTCTGTTAAAGAAGGAAGCTTTTGGGACTGATTCTGTGGTAACCGCAATAGGCGCACATAACTTTCCAGTCTCCGACCTCTATCCGTTGGACTATAGCAAGTTCTGTGTAAGGGAAACACCTTCATGCGGAATGTCACTTCTCACAGTGTCTTTCCAGTGGAGGAAAGAAGATAGAACAAGGACGGAGCACAGAGAATGCTAAACCCTTTGGTGAAGTAAAGGGTAAGGCATTTAGGCCTCTATGATGCATACTGGAAGTTATACACCTGGGATGTTCCACAGCGTCTACCACTTCTCAAAACACTTCCAATATATGAGGGAACTGTGCTACAGTAAGTTCTCACGACAGCGATGCGTCTGTACTCAGTTGGAATCTCTAGGATGTGTCTGGTTAGCAATCATGAAGTTTCTCCTAGAGGGCCCCTTAGAGGGGATGCGAAGGAAAGTGTCTGCTCAGCGAACCTACTTCAGTTGCATACTCATTCATAACAGAGTTTCTCCTTTGAGGAATGAAGATAGAACAGGGACTGACTAGGTGGACATTAGGTACTGTGAGTAAAGGGCAGGCTATGGCGCTTAAGCCTACCAAACACATATTGCATGTTCACCACCAGTGGTGATCCGTACTTGGTTTCTGCGTCTAAAACGCTTCCTACACTGAGAGGAAAGTGTGCTTTAGGAGGGATTCACTGCAGTGATACGTCTGTTAAAGAAGGAAGCTTTTGGGACTGACTCTGTGGTAACCGCAATAGGCGCACATAGCTTTCCATTCACAGACGTCTAACCGTTAGACTATAGCATGTTCTGTTAAAGGGAAACTCCTTCAGGCGGAATGTCACTTCTCATAGTGTCTTTCCAGTGGAGGAAAGAAGATAGAACAAGGACGGACAGAGAGAACGTTGCAAACCGTGAGTGAAGTACAGGGTAAGGCACTTAGGCCTCTATGAGGCATACTGGAATTACAACACCGGAGATGTTCCACAGTGTCTACCTCTTCTCTTAAAGACTTCCAATATATGAGGGAACTGTGCTACAGTAAATTTTCACGACAGGGATGCATCTGTGCTCAGTTGAAAACTCTACAATGTGTCTGTGTAGCAATCATGAAGTGTTTCATACAGGCCCCTTAGAGTGGATGCGTAGGAAGGTATCTGATCAGGGAAACTACTTCAGGTGCGTACTCATTCATAACAGTGTTTCTCCTTTTAGGAATGAAGATAGAACAGGGACATACTAGGGGCATATTAGGTACTTTGAGTAAAGGGGAAGCTACGGCGCTTAAGCCTGCCAAACACATATTGGATGTTCACCACCAGTATTGTTCCGCACTTAGTTTCTGCGTCTAAAATGCTTCCTACACTGATAGGGAAGTGTGCTTTAGGAGGGATTCACTGCAGTTTTATGTCTGTTAAAGAAGGAAGCTTTTGGGACTGACTCTGTGGTAACCGCAATAGGCGCACATAGCTTTCCATTCACAGACGTCTAACCGTTAGACTATAGCATGTTCTGTTAAAGGGAAACTCCTTCAGGCGGAATGTCACTTCTCATAGTGTCTTTCCAGTGGAGGAAAGAAGATAGAACAAGGACGGACAGAGAGAACGTTGCAAACCGTGAGTGAAGTACAGGGTAAGGCACTTAGGCCTCTATGAGTCATACTGGAATTACAACACCGGAGATGTTCCACAGTGTCTACCTCTTCTCTTAAAGACTTCCAATATATGAGGGAACTGTGCTACAGTAAATTTTCACGACAGGGATGCATCTGTGCTCAGTTGAAAACTCTACAATGTGTCTGGGTAGCAATCATGAAGTGTTTCATACAGGCCCCTTAGAGTGGTTGCGTAGGAAGGTATCTGATCAGGGAAACTACTTCAGGTGCGTACTCATTCATAACAGTGTTTCTCCTTTTAGGAATGAAGATAGAACAGGGACATACTAGGGGCATATTAGGTACTTTGAGTAAAGGGGAAGCTACGGCCCTTAGCCCGCCAAACACATATTGGATGTTCACCACCAGTATTGTTCCGCACTTAGTTTCTGCGTCTAAAATGCTTCCTACACTGATAGGGAAGTGTGCTTTAGGAGGGATTCACTGCAGTTTTATGTCTGTAAAGAAGGAAGCTTTTGGGACTGACTCTGTGGTAACCGCAATAGGCGCACATAGCTTTCCATTCACAGACGTCTAACCGTTAGACTATAGCATGTTCTGTTTAAGGGAAACTCCTTCAGGCGGAATGTCACTTCTTACAGTGTCTTTTCAGTGGAGGAAAGAAGATAGAACAAGGACGGACAGAGATAACGTTGCAATCCGTGAGTGAAGTACAGGGTAAGGCACTTAGGCCTCTATGAGGCATACTGGAATTACAACCCTGGAGATGTTCCACAGTGTCTACCTCTTCTCTTAAACACTTCCAATATATGAGGGAACTGTGCTACAGTAATTTTTCACGACAGGGATGCATCTGTGCTCAGTTGAAAACTCTACAATGTGTCTGGGTAGCAATCATGAAGTGTCTCATACAGGCCCCTTAGAGGGGATGCGTAGGAAGGTATCTATCAGGGACACTACTTCAGGTGCGTACTCATTCATAACAGTGTTTCTCCTTTTAGGAATGAAGATAGAACAGGGACGTACTAGGGGCACATTAGGTACTTTGAGTAAAGGGGAAGCTACGGAGCTTAAGCCTGCCAAACACATATTGGATGTTCACCACCAGTGTTGTTCCGCACATAGTTTCTGCGTCTAAAATGTTTCCTACACTGATAGGGAAGTGTGCTTTAGGAGGGATTCACTGCAGTGTTACGTCTGTTATAGAAGGAAGCTTTTTGGACTGACTCTGTGGAAACCTCAATAGGCGCACATAGCTTTCCATTCACAGACGTCTAACCGTTAGACTATAGCAAGTTCTGTTTAAGGGAAACTCCTTCAGGCTGAATGTCACTTCTTACAGTGTCTTTCCCGTGGAGGAAAGAAGATAGAACAAGGACGGACAGAGAGAACGTTGCAAACCGTGAGTGAAGTACAGGGTAAGGCACTTAGGCCTCTATGATGCATACTGGAATTACAACACCGGAGATGTTCCACAGTGTCTACCTCTTCTCTTAAAGACTTCCAATATAGGTGGGAACTGTGCTACAGTAATTTTTCACGACAGGGATGCATCTGTGCTCAGTTGAAAACTCTACAATGTGTCTGGGTAGCAATCATGAAGTGTCTCATACAGGCCCCTTAGAGGGGATGCGTAGGAAGGTATCTGATCAGGGAACCTACTTCAGGTGCGTACTCATTCATAACAGTGTTTCTCCTTTTAGGAATGAAGATAGAACAGGGACGTCGGAGGTGCACATTAGGTACTTTGAGTAAAGGGCAAGCTATGGTGCTTAAGCCTGCCAAACACATATTGGATGTTCACCACCAGTGTTGTTCCGCACTTAGTTTCTGCGTCTAAAATGCTTCCTACACTGATAGGGAAGTGTGCTTTAGGAAGGATTCACTGCAGTGCTACGTCTGTTAAAGAAGGAAGCTTTTGGGACTGATTCTGTGGTAACCGCAATAGGCGCACATAACTTTCCTGTCTCCGACCTCTATCCGTTGGACTATAGCAAGTTCTGTGTAAGGGAAACACCTTCATGCGGAATGTCACTTCTCACAGTGTCTTTCCAGTGGAGGAAAGAAGATAGAACAAGGACGGAGCACAGAGAATGCTAAACCCTTTGGGAAGTAAAGGGTAAAGCATTTAGGCCTCTATGATGCATACTGGAAGTTATACACCTGGGATGTTCCACAGCGTCTACCACTTCTCAAAACACTTCCAATATATGAGGGAACTGTGCTACAGTAAGTTCTCACGACAGGGATGCGTCTGTACTCAGTTGGAATCTCTAGGATGTGTCTGGTTAGCAATCATGAAGTTTCTCCTAGAGGGCCCCTTAGAGGGGATGCGAAGGAAAGTGTCTGCTCAGCGAACCTACTTCAGTTGCATACTCATTCATAACAGAGTTTCTCCTTTGAGGAATGAAGATAGAACAGGCACTGACTAGGTGCACATTAGGTACTGTGAGTAAAGGGCAGGCTATGGCGCTTAAGCCTACCAAACACATAACGCATGTTCACCACCAGTGGTGATCCGTACTTGGTTTCTGCGTCTAAAACGCTTCCAACACTGAGAGGAAAGTGTGCTTTAGGAGGGATTCACTGCAGTGTTACGTCTGTTAAAGAAGGAAGCTTTTGGGACTGTCTCTCTGGTAACCGCAATAGGTGCACATAGCTTTCCATTCATAGACGTCTAACCGTTAGACTATAGCAAGTTCTGTTTAAGGGAAACTCCTTCAGGCGGAAATCACTTCTTACAGTGTCTTTCCAGTGGAGGAAAGAAGATACAACAAGGACGGACAGAGAGAACGTTGCAAACCGTGAGTGAAGTACACGGTAAGGCACTTAGGCCTCTATGATGCATACTGGAATTACAACACCGGAGATGTTCCACAGTGTCTACGTCTTCTCAAAGCACATCCAATATATGAGGGAACTGTGCTACAGTAATTTTTCACGACAGGGATGCATCTGTGCTCAGTTGAAAACTCTACAATGTGTCTGGGTAGCAATCATGAAGTGTCTCATACAGGCCCCTTAGAGGGGATGCGTAGGAAGGTATCTGATCAGGGAACCTACTTCAGGTGCGTATTCATTCATAACAGTGTTTCTCCTTTTAGGAATGAAGATAGAACAGGGACGTCGGAGATGCACATTAGGTACTTTGATTAAAGGGCAAGCTATGGTGCTTAAGCCTGCCAAACACATATTGGATGTTCACCACCAGTGTTGTTCCGCACTTAGTTTCTGCCTCTAAAATGCTTCCTACACTGATAGGGAAGTGTGCTTTAGGAGGGATTCACTGCAGTGTTACGTCTGTTAAAGAAGGATGATTTTTGGACTGACTCTGTGTTAACCGCAATAGGCGCACATAGCTTTCCATTCACAGACGTCTAACCGTTAGACTATAGCAAGTTCTGTTTAAGGGAAACTCCTTCAGGCGGACTATCACTTCTTACAGTGTCTTTCCAGTGGAGAAAAGAAGATAGAACAAGGACGGACAGAGAGAACGTTGCAAACAGTGAGTGAAGTACAGGGTAAGGCACTTAGGCCTCTATGAGGCATACTGGAATTACAACACCGGAGATGTTCCACAGTGTCTACCTCTTCTCTTAAAGACTTCCAATATATGAGGGAACTGTGCAACAGTAAATTTTCACGACAGGGATGCTTCTGTGCTCAGGTGAAAACTGTATAATGTGTCTTGGTAGCAATCATGAAGTGTCTCATACAGGCCCCTTAGAGGGGATGCGTAGAAAGGTATCTGATCAGGGAACCTACTTCAGGTGCGTACTCATTCATAAGAGTGTTTCTCCTTTTAGGAATGAAGATAGAACAGGGACATACTAGGGGCACATTAGGTACTTTGAGTAAAGGGGAAGCTACGGCGCTTAAGCCTGCCAAACAAATATTGGATGTTCACCACCAGTGTTGTTCCGCACTTAGTTTCTGCGTCTAAAATGCTTCCTACACTGATAGGGAAGTGTGCTTTAGGAGGGATTCACTGCAGTTTTATGTCTGTTAAAGAAGGAAGGTTTTTGGACTGACTCTGTGGTAACCGCAATAGGCGCACATAGCTTTCCATTCACAGACATCTAACCGTTAGACTATAGCATGTTCTGTTTAAGGGAAAATCCTTCAGGCGGAATGTCACTTCTTACAGTGTCTTTTCAGTGGAGGAAAGAAGATAGAACAAGGACGGACAGAGAGAACGTTGCAAACCGTGAGTGAATTACAGGGTAAGGCACTTAGGCCTCTATGAGGCATACTGGAATTACAACCCCGGAGATGTTCCACAGTGTCTACCTCTTCTCTTAAACACTTCCAATATATGAGGGAACTGTGCTACAGTAATTTGTCACGACAGGGATGCATCTGTGCTCAGTTTAAAACTCTACAATGTGTCTGGGTAGCAATCATGAAGTGTCTCATACAGGCCCCTTAGAGGGGATGCGTAGGAAGGTATCTGATCAGGGAAACTACTTCAGGTGCGTACTCATTCATAACAGTGTTTCTCCTTTTAGGAATGAAGATAGAACTGGGACGTACTAGGGGCACATTAGGTACTTTGAGTAAAGGGGAAGCTACGGCGCTTAAGCCTGCCAAACACATATTGGATATACACCACCAGTGTTGTTACGCACATAGTTTCTGCGTCTAAAATGTTTCCTACACTGATAGGGAAGTGTGCTTTAGGAGGGATTCAATGCAGTGTTACGTCTGTTAAAGAAGGATGATTTTTGGACTGACTCTGTGGTAACCGCAATAGGCGCACATAACTTTCCAGTCTCCGACCTCTATCCGTTGGACTATAGCAAGTTCTGTGTAAGGGAAACTCCTTCAGGCGGAATGTCACTTCTTACAGTGTCTTTCCAGTGGAGGAAAGAAGATAGAACAAGGACGGACAGAGAGAACGTTGCAAACCGTGAGTGAAGTACACGGTAAGGCACTTAGGCCTCTATGATGCATACTGGAATTACAACACCGGAGATGTTCCACAGTGTCTACGTCTTCTCAAAGCACATCCAATATATGAGGGAACTGTGCTACAGTAATTTTTCACGACATGGATGCATCTGTGCTCAGTTGAAAACTCTACAATGTGTCTGGGTAGCAATCATGAAGTGTCTCATACAGGCCCCTTAGAGGGGATGCGTAGGAAGGTATCTGATCAGGGAACCTACTTCAGGTGCGTACTCATTCATAACAGTGTTTCTCCTTTTAGGAATGAAGATAGAACAGGGACGTCGGAGGTGCACATTAGGTACTTTGATTAAAGGGCAAGTTATGGTGCTTAAGCCTGCCAAACACATATTGGATGTTCACCACCAGTGTTGTTCCGCACTTAGTTTCTGCGTCTAAAATGCTTCCTACACTGATAGGGAAGTGTGCTTTAGGAAGGATTCACTGCAGTGCTACGTCTGTTAAAGAAGGAAGCTTTTGGGACTGATTCTGTGGTAACCGCAATAGGCGCACATAACTTTCCAGTCTCCGACCTCTATCCGTTGGACTATAGCAAGTTCTGTGTAAGGGAAACACCTTCATGCGGAATGTCACTTCTCACAGTGTCTTTCCAGTGGAGGAAAGAAGATAGAACAAGGACGGAGCACAGAGAATGCTAAACCCTTTGGTGAAGTAAAGGGTAAGGCATTTAGGCCTCTATGATGCATACTGGAAGTTATACACCTGGGATGTTCCACAGCGTCTACCACTTCTCAAAACACTTCCAATATATGAGGGAACTGTGCTACAGTAAGTTCTCACGACAGGGATGCGTCTGTACTCAGTTGGAATCTCTAGGATGTGTCTGGTTAGCAATCATGAAGTTTCTCCTAGAGGGCCCCTTAGAGGGGATGCGAAGGAAAGTGTCTGCTCAGCGAACCTACTTTAGTTGCATACTCATTCATAACAGAGATTCTCCTTTGAGGAATGAAGATAGAACAGGGACTGACTAGGTGCACATTAGGTACTGTGAGTAAAGGGCAGGCTATGGCGCTTAAGCCTACCAAACACATAACGCATGTTCACCACCAGTGGTGATCCGTACTTGGTTTCTGCGTCTAAAACGCTTCCTACACTGAGAGGAAAGAGTGCTTTAGGAGGGATTCACTGCAGTGTTACGTCTGTTAAAGAAGGAAGCTTTTGGGACTGACTCTGTGGTAACCGCAATAGGCGCACATAGCTTTCCATTCACAGACGTCTAACCGTTAGACTATGGCATGTTCTGTTAAAGCGAAACTCCTTCAGGCGGAATGTCACTTCTCATAGTGTCTTTCCAGTGGAGGAAAGAATATAGAACAAGGACGGACAGAGAGAACGTTGTAAACCGTGAGTGAAGTACAGGGTAAGGCACTTAGGCCTCTATGAGGCATACTGGAATTACAACACCGGAGATGTTCCACAGTGTCTACCTCTTCTCTTAAACACTTGCAATATATGAGGGAACTGTGCTACAGTAATTTTTCACGACAGGGATGCATTTGTGCTCAGTTGAAAACTCTACAATGTGTCTGGGTAGCAATCATGAAGTGTCTCATACAGGCCCCTTAGAGGGGATGCGTAGGAAGGTTTCTGATCAGGGAAACTACTTCAGGTGCGTACTCATTCATAACAGTGTTTCTCCTTTTAGGAATGAAGATAGAACTGGGACGTACTAGGGGCACATTAGGTACTTTGAGCAAAGGGGAAGCTACGGCGCTTAAGCCTGCCAAACACATATTGGATATTCACCACCAGTGTTGTTCCGCACATAGTTTCTGCGTCTAAAATGTTTCCTACACTGATAGGGAAGTGTGCTTTAGGAGGGATTCACTGCAGTGTTACGTCTGTTAAAGAAGAAAGTTTTTGGACTCACTCTGTGGTAACCGCAATAGGCGCACATAGCTTTCCATTCACAGACGTCTAACCGTTAGACTATAGCAAGTTCTGTTTAAGGGAAACTCCTTCAGGCGGAATGTCACTTCTTACAGTGTCTTTCCAGTGGAGGAAAGAAGATAGAACAAGGACGGACAGAGAGAACGTTGCAAACCGTGAGTGAAGTACAGGGTAAGGCACTTAGGCCTCTATGAGGCATACTGGAATTACAACACCGGAGATGTTCCACAGTGTCTACGTCTTCTCAAAGCACATCCAATATATGAGGGAACTGTGCTACAGTAATTTTCCACGACAGGGATACATCTGTGCTCAGTTGAAAACTCTACAATGAGTCTGGGTAGCAATCATGAAGTGTCTCATACAGGCCTCTTAGAGGGGACGCGTAGGAAGGTATCTGATCAGGGAACCTACTTCAGGTGCGTACTCATTCATAACAGTGTTTCTCCTTTTAGGAATGAAGATAGAACAGGGACGTCGGAGGTGCACATTAGGTACTTTGAGTAAAGGGCAAGCTATGGTGCTTAAGCCTGCCAAACACATATTGGATGTTCACCACAAGTGTTGTTCCGCACTTAGTTTCTGCGTCTAAAATGCTTCCTACACTGATAGGGAAGTGTGCTTTAGGAAGGATTCACTGCAGTGCTACGTCTGTTAAAGAAGGAAGCTTTTGGGACTGATTCTGTGGTAACCGCAATAGGCGCACATAACTTTAAGTCTCCGACCTCTATCAGTTGGACTATAGCAAGTTCTGTGTAAGGGAAACACCTTCATGCGGAATGTCACTTCTCACAGTGTCTTTCCAGTGGAGGAAAGAAGATAGAACAAGGACGGAGCACAGAGAATGCTAAACCCTTTGGTGAAGTAAAGGGTAAGGCATTTAGGCCTCTATGATGCATACTGGAAGTTATACACCTGGGATGTTCCACAGCGTCTACCACTTCTCAAAACACTTCCAATATATGAGGGAACTGTGCTACAGTAAGTTCTCACGACAGGGATGCGTCTGTACTCAGTTGGAATCTCTAGGATGTGTCTGGTTAGCAATCATGAAGTTTCTCCTAGAGGGCCCCTTAGAGGGGATGCGAAGGTAAGTGTCTGCTCAGCGAACCTACATCAGTTGCATACTCATTCATAACAGAGTTTCTCCTTTGAGGAATGAAGATAGAACAGGGACTGACTAGGTGCACATTAGGTACTGTGAGTAAAGGGCAGGCTATGGCGCTTTAGCCTACCAAACACATATTGCATGTTCACCACCAGTGGTGATCCGTACTTGGTTTCTGCGTCTAAAACGCTTCCTACACTGAGAGGAAAGATTGCTTTAGGAGGGATTCACTGCAGTGTTACGTCTGTTAAAGAAGGAAGCTTGTGGGACTGACTCTGTGGTAACCGCAATAGGCGCACATAGCTTTCCATTCACAGACGTCTAACCGTTAGACTATAGCATGTTCTGTTAAAGGGAAACTCCTTCAGGCGGAATGTCACTTCTCATAGTGTCTTTCCAGTGGAGGAAATAAGATAGAACAAGGACGGACAGAGAGAACGTTGCAAACCGTGAGTGAAGTACATGGTAAGGCACTTAGGCCTCTATGAGGCATACTGGAATTACAACACCGGAGATGTTCCACAGTGTCTACCTCTTCTCTTAAACACTTGCAATATATGAGGGAACTGTGCTACAGTAATTTTTCACAACAGGGATGCATCTGTGCTCAGTTGAGAACTCTACAATGTGTCTGGGTAGCAATCATGAAGTGTCTCATACAGGCCCCTTAGAGGGGATGCGTAGGAAGGTATCTGATCAGGGAACCTACTTCAGGTGCGTACTCATTCATAACAGTGTTTCTCCTTTTAGGAATGAAGATAGAACTGGGACGTACTAGGGGCACATTAGGTACTTTGAGCAAAGGGGAAGCTACGGCGCTTAAGCCTGCCAAACACATATTGGATATTCACCACCAGTGTTGTTCCGCACATAGTTTCTGCGTCTAAAATGTTTCCTACACTGATAGGGAAGTGTGCTTTAGGAGGGATTCACTGCAGTGTTACGTCTGGTAAAGAAGAAAGTTTTTGGACTCACTCTGTGGTAACCGCAATAGGCGAACATAGCTTTCCATTCACAGACGTCTAACCGTTAGACTATAGCAAGTTCTGTTTAAGGGAAACTCCTTCAGGCGGAATGTCACTTCTTACAGTGTCTTTCCAGTGGAGGAAAGAAGATAGAACAAGGACGGACAGAGAGAACGTTGCAAACCGTGAGTGAAGTACACGGTAAGGCACTTAGGCCTCTATGATGCATACTGGAATTACAACACCGGAGATGTTCCACAGTGTCTACGTCTTCTCAAAGCACATCCAATATATGAGGGAACTGTGCTACAGTAATTTTTCACGACAGGGATGCATCTGTGCTCAGTTGAAAACTCTACAATGTGTCTGGGTAGCAATCATGAAGTGTCTCATACAGGCCCCTTAGAGGGGACGCGTAGGAAGGTATCTGATCAGGGAACCTACTTCAGGTGCGTACTCATTCATAACAGTGTTTCTCCTTTTAGGAATGAAGATAGAACAGGGACGTCGGAGGTGCACATTAGGTACTTTGATTAAAGGGCAAGCTATGGTGCTTAAGCCTGCCAAACACATATTGGATGTTCACCACCAGTGTTGTTCCGCACTTAGTTTCTGCGTCTAAAATGCTTCCTACACTGATAGGGAAGTGTGCTTTAGGAAGGATTCACTGCAGTGCTACGTCTGTTAAAGAAGGAAGCTTTTGGGACTGATTCTGTGGTAACCGCAATAGGCGCACATAACTTTCCAGTCTCCGACCTCTATCCGTTGGACTATAGCAAGTTCTGTGTAAGGGAAACACCTTCATGCGGAATGTCACTTCTCACAGTGTCTTTCCAGTGGAGGAAAGAAGATAGAACAAGGACGGAGCACAGAGAATGCTAAACCCTTTGGTGAAGTAAAGGGTAAGGCATTTAGGCCTCTATGATGCATACTGGAAGTTATACACCTGGGATGTTCCACAGCGTCTACCACTTCTCAAAACACTTCCAATATATGAGGGAACTGTGCTACAGTAAGTTCTCACGACAGGGATGCGTCTGTACTCAGTTGGAATCTCTAGGATGTGTCTGGTTAGCAATCATGAAGTTTCTCCTAGAGGGCCCCTTAGAGGGGATGCGAAGGAAAGTGTCTGCTCAGCGAACCTACTTCAGTTGCATACTCATTCATAACAGAGTTTCTCCTTTGAGGAATGAAGATAGAACAGGCACTGACTAGGTGCACATTAGGTACTGTGTGTAAAGGGCAGGCTATGGCGCTTAAGCCTACCAAACACATATTGCATGTTCACCACCAGTGGTGATCCGTACTTGGTTTCTGCGTCTAAAACGCTTCCTACACTGAGAGGAAAGTGTGCTTTAGGAGGGATTCACTGCAGTGTTACGTCTGTTAAAGAAGGAAGCTTTTGGGACTGACTCTGTGGTAACCGCAAAAGGCGCACATAGCTTTCCATTCACAGACGTCTAACCGTTAGACTATAGCATGTTCTGTTAAAGGGAAACTCCTTCAGGCGGAATGTCACTTCTCATAGTGTCTTTCCAGTGGAGGAAAGAAGATAGAACAAGGACGGACAGAGAGAACGTTGCAAACCGTGAGTGAAGTACAGGGTAAGGCACTTAGGCCTCTATGAGGCATACTGGAATTACAACACCGGAGATGTTCCACAGTGTCTACCTATTCTCTTAAAGACTTCCAATATATGAGGGAACTGTGCTACAGTAAATTTTCACGACAGGGATGCATCTGTGCTCAGTTGAAAACTCTACAATGTGTCTGGGTAGCAATCATGAAGTGTTTCATACAGGCCCCTTAGAGTGGATGCGTAGGAAGGTATCTAATCAGGGAAACTACTTCAGGTGCGTACTTATTCATAACAGTGTTTCTCCTTTTAGGAATGAAGATAGAACAGGGACATACTAGGGGAACATTAGGTACTTTGTGTAAAGGGGAAGCTACGGCGCTTAAGCCTGCCAAACACATATTGGATGTTCACCACCAGTGTTGTTCCGCACTTAGTTTCTGCGTCTAAAATGCTTCCTAACTGATAGAGAAGTGTGCTTTAGGAGGGATTCACTGCAGTGTTACGTCTGTTAAAGAAGGATGCTTTTTGGACTGACTCTTTGGTAACAGCAATAGGCGCACATAGCTTTCCATTCACAGACGTCTAACCGTTAGACTATAGCAAGTTCTGCTTAAGGGAAACTCCTTCAGGCGGAATGTCACTTCTTACAGTGTCTTTCCAGTGGAGGAAAGAAGATAGAACAAGGACGGACAGAGAGAACGTTGCAAACCGTGAGTGAAGTACAGGGTAAGGCACTTAGGCCTCTATGATGCATACTGGAATTACAACACCGGAGATGTTCCACAGTGTCTACCTCTTCTCAAAGCACATCCAATATATGAGGGAACTGTGCTACAGTAATTTTTCACGACAGGGATGCATCTGTGCTCAGTTGAAAACTCTACAATGTGTCTGGGTAGCAATCATGAAGTGTCTCATACAGGCCCCTTAGACGGGATGCGTAGGAAGGTATCTGATCAGGGAACCTACTTCAGGTGCGTACTCATTCATAACAGTGTTTCTCCTTTTAGGAATGAAGATAGAACAGGGACGTCGGAGGTGCACATTAGGTACTTTGAGTAAAGGGCAAGCTATGGTGCTTAAGCCTGCCAAACACATATTGGATGTTCACCACCAGTGTTGTTCCGCACTAAGTTTCTGCGTCTAAAATGCTTCCTACACTGATAGGGAAGTGTGCTTTAGGAAGGATTCACTGCAGTGCTACGTCTGTTAAAGAAGGAAGATTTTTGGACTGAATCTGTGGTAACCGCAATAGGCGCACATAACTTTCCAGACTCCGACGTCTATCCGTTGGACTATAGCAAGTCTGAGTAAGGGAAACACCTTCATGCGGAATGTCACTTCTCACAGTGTCTTTCCAGTGGAGGAAAGAAGATAGAACAAGGACGGAGCACAGAGAATGCTAAACCCTTTGGTGAAGTAAAGGGTAAGGCATTTAGGCCTCTATGATGCATACTGGAAGTTATACACCTGGGATGTTCCACAGCGTCTACCACTTCTCAAAACACTTCCAATATATGAGGGAACTGTGCTACAGAAAGATCTCACGACAGCGATGCGTCTGTACTCAGTTGGAATCTCTAGGATGTGTCTGGTTAGCAATCATGAAGTTTCTCCTAGAGGGCCCCTTAGAGGGGATGCGAAGGAAAGTGTCTGCTCAGCGAACCTACTTCAGGTGCATACTCATTCATAACAGAGTTTCTCCTTTGAGGAATGAAGATAGAACAGGGACTGACTAGGTGCACATTAGGTACTGTGAGTAAAGGGCAGGCTATGGCGCTTAAGCCTACCAAACACATATTGCATGTTCACCACCAATGGTGATCCGTACTTGGTTTCTGTGTCTAAAACGCTTCCTACACTGAGAGGAAACTGTGCTTTAGGAGGGATTCACTGCAGTGTTACGTCTGTTAAAGAAGGAAGCTTTTGGGACTGACTCTGTGGTAACCGCAATAGGCGCACATAACTTTCCATTCACAGACGTCTAACCGTTGTTAGACTATAGCATGTTCTGTTAAACGGAAACTCGTCAGGCGGAATGTCACTTCTCGTAGTGTCTTTGCTGTGGAGGAAAGAATATAGAACAAGGACGGACAGAGAGAACGTTGCAAACCGTGAGTGAAGTACAGGGTAAGGCACTTAGGCCTCTATGAGGCATACTGGAATTACAACACCGGAGATGTTCCACAGTGTCTACCTCTTCTCTTAAAGACTTCCAATATATGAGGGAACTGTGCTACAGTAAATTATCACGACAGGGATGCATCTGTGCTCAGGTGAAAACTCTATAATGTGTCTGGGTAGCAATCATGAAGTGTCTCATACAGGCCCCTTAGAGGGGATGCGTAGGAAGGTATCTGATCAGGGAACCTACTTCAGGTGCGTACTCATTCATAACAGTGTTTCTCCTTTTAGGAATGAAGATAGAACAAGGACATACTAGGGGCACATTAGGTACTTTGAGTAAAGGGGAAGCTACGGCGCTTAAGCCTGCCAAACACATATTGGATGTTCACCACCAGTGTTGTTCCGCAGTTAGTTTCTGCGTCTAAAATGCTTCCTACACTGATAGGGAAGTGTGCTTTAGGAGGGATTCACTGCAGTTTTATGTCTCTTAAAGAAGGAAGCTTTTGGGACTGACTCTGTGGTAACCGCAATAGGCGCACATAGCTTTCCATTCACAGACGTCTAACGGTTAGACTATAGCATGTTCTGTTTAAGGGAAACTCCATCAGGCGGAATGTCACTTCTTACAGTGTCTTTTCAGTGGAGGAAAGAAGATAGAACAAGGACGGACAGAGAGAACGTTGCAAACCGTGAGTGAAGTACAGGGTAAGGCACTTAGGCCTCTATGAGGCATACTGGAATTACATCCCCGGAGATGTTCAACAGTGTCTACCTCTTCTCTTAAACACTTCCAATATATGAGGGAACTGTGCTACAGTAATTTTTCACGACAGGGATGCATCTGTGCTCAGTTGAAAACTTTACAATGTGTCTGGGTAGCAATCATGAAGTGTCTCATACAGGCCCATTAGAGGGGATGCGTAGGAAGGTATCTGATCAGGGAAACTACTTCAGGTGCGTACTTATTCATAACAGTGTTTCTCCTTTTAGGAATGAAGATAGAACAGGGACGTACTAGGGGCACATTAGGTACTTTGAGTAAAGGGGAAGCTACGGCGCTTAAGCCTGCCAAACACATATTGGATATTCACCACCAGTTTTGTTCCGCACATAGCTTCTGCGTCTAAAATGTTTCCTAATGATAGGGAAGTGTGCTTTAGGAGGGATTCACTGCAGTGTTACGTCTGTTAAAGAAGGAAGCTTTTGGACTGACTCTGTATTAAACGCAATAGGCGCACATAGCTTTCCATTCACAGACATCTAACCTTTAGACTATAGCAAGTTCTGTTTAGGGGAAACTCCTTCAGGCGGAATGTAACTTCCTACAGTGTCTTTCCAGTGGAGGAAAGAAGATAGAACAAGGACGGACAGAGAGAACGTTGCAACCGTGTGTGAAATACAGGGTAAGGCACTTAGGCCTCTATGATGCATACTGGAATTACAACACCGGAGATGTTCCACAGTGTCTACGTCTTCTCAAAGCACATCCAATATATGAGGGAACTGTGCTACAGTAATTTTTCACGACAGGGATGCATCTGTGCTCAGTTGAAAACTCTACAATGTGTCTGGGTAGCAATCATGAAGTGTCTCATACAGGCCCCTTAGACGGGATGCGTAGGAAGGTATCTGATCAGGGAACCTACTTCAGGTGCGTACTCATTCATAACAGTGTTTCTCCTTTTAGGAATGAAGATAGAACAGAGACATACTAGGGGCACGTTAGGTACTTTGAGTAAAGGGGAAGCTACGGCGCTTATGCCTGCCAAACACATATTGGATGTTCACCACCAGTGTTGTTCCGCACTTAGTTTCTGCGTCTAAAATGCTTCCTACACTGATAGGGAAGTGTGCTTTAGGAGGGATTCACTGCAGTGTTACGTCTGTTAAAGAAGGAAGCATTTGGACTGACTCTGTGGTAACCGAAATAGGCGCACATAGCTTTCCATTCACAGACGTCTAACCGTTAGATTATAGCATGTTCTGTTAAAGGGAAAATCGTTCAGGCGGAACGTCACTTCTCATAGTGTCTTTCCAGTGGAGGAAAGAAGATAGAACAAGGACGGACAGAGAGAACGTTGCAAACCGTGAGTGAAGTACAGGGTAAGGCACTTAGGCCTCTATGAGGCATACTGTAATTACAACACCGGTGATGTTCCACAGTGTCTACCTCTTCTCTTAAAGACTTCCAATATATGAGGGAACTGTGCTACAGTAAATTTTCACGACAGGGATGCATCTGTGCTCAGGTGAAAACTCTATAATGTGTCTAGGTAGCAATCAAGAAGTGTCTCATACAGGCCCCTTAGAGGGGATGCGTAGGAAGGTATCTGATCAGGGAAACTACTTCAGATGCGTACTCATTCTAACAGTGTTTCTCCTTTTAGGAATGAAGATAGAACAGGGACATACTAGGGGCACATTAGGTACTTTGAGTAAAGGGGAAACTACGGCGCTTATGCCTGCCAAACACATATTGGATGTTCACCACCAGTGTTGTTCCGCACTTAGTTCTGCGTCTAAAATGCTTCCTACACAGATAGGGAAGTGTGCTTTAGGAGGGATTCACTGCAGTTTTATGTCTGTTAAAGAAGGAAGCTATTGGGACTGAATCTGTGGTAACCGCAAAAGGCGCACATAGCTTTCCATTCACAGACGTCTAACCGTTAGACTATAGCATGTTCTGTTTAAGGGAAACTCCTTCAGGCGGAATGTCACTTCTTACAGTGTCTTTTCAGTGGAGGAAAGAAAATAGAACAAGGACGGAGAGAGAGAACGTTGTAAACCGTGAGTGAAGTACAGGGTAAGGCACTTAGGCCTCTATGAGGCATACTGGAATTACAACACCGGAGATGTTCCACAGTGTCTACCTCTTCTCTTAAACACTTCCAATATATGAGGGAACTGTTCTACAGTAATTTTTCACGACAGGGATGCATCTGTGCTCAGTTGAAAACTCTACAATGTGTCTGGGTAGCAATCATGAAATGTCTCATACAGGCCCCTTAAAGGGGATGCGTAGCAAGGTATCTGATCAGGGAAACTCCTTCAGGTGCGTACTCATTCATAACAGTGTTTCTCCTTTTAAGAATGAAGATAGTACAGGGACGTACTAGGGGCACATTAGGTACTTTGAGTAAAGGGGAAGCTACGGCGCTTAAGCCTGCCAAACACATATTGGATATTCACCACCAGTGTTGTTCCGCACATAGTTTCTGCGTCTAAAATGTTTCCTACACTGATAGGGAAGTGTGCTTTAGGAGGGATTCACTGCAGTGTTACGTCTGTTAAAGAAGGAAGCTTTTTGGACTGACTCTGTGGTAACCGCAATAGGCGCACATAGCTTTCCATTCACAGACGTCTTACCGTTAGACTATAGCAAGTTCTGTTTAAGGGAATCTCCTTCAGGCGGAATGTCACTTCTGACAGTGTCTTTCCAGTGGAGGAAAGAAGATAGAACAAGGACGGACAGAGAGAACGTTGCAAACCGTGAGTGAAGTACAGGGTAAGGCACTTAGGTCTCTATGATGCATACTGGAATTACAACACCGGAGATGTTCCACAGTGTCTACCTCATCTCAAAGCACATCCAATATATGAGGGAACTGTGCTATAGTAATTTTTCACGACAGGGATGCATCTGTGCTCAGTTGAAAACTCTACAATGTGTCTGGGTAGCAATCATGAAGTGTCTCATACAGGCCCCTTAGACGGGATGCGTAGGAAGGTATCTGATCAGGGAACCTACTTCAGGTGCATACTCATTCATAACAGTGTTTCTCCTTTTAGGAATGAAGATAGAACAGGGACGTCGGAGGTGCACATTAGGTACTTTGAGTAAAGGGCAAGCTATTGTGCTTAAGCCTGCCAAACACTTATTGGATGTTCACCACCAGTGTTGTTCCGCACCTAGTTTCTGGTCTAATGCTTCCTACACTGATAGGGAAGTGTGCTTTAGGAAGGATTCACTGCAGTGCTACGTCTGTTAAAGAAAAAAGCTTTTGGGACTGATTCTGTGGTAACCGCAATAGGCGCACATAACTTTCCAGTCTCCGAAGTCTATCCGTTGGACTATAGCAAGTTCAGTGTAAGGGAAACATCTTCATGCGGAATGTCACTTCTCACAGTGTCTTTCCAGTGGAGGAAAGAAGATAGAACAAGGACGGAGCGCAGAGAATGCTAAACCCTTTGGTGAAGTAAAGGGTAAGGCATTTAGGCCTCTATGATGCATACTGGAAGTTATACACCTGGGATGTTCCACAGCGTCTACCACTTCTCAAAACACTTCCAATATATGAGGAAACTGTGCTACAGTAAGTTCTCACGACAGGGATGCGTCTGTACTCAGTTGGAATCTCTAGGATGTGTCTGGTTAGCAATCATGAAGTTTCTCCTAGAGGGCCCCTTAGAGGGGATGCGAAGGAAAGTGTCTGCTCAGCGAACCTACTTCAGTTGCATACTCATTCATAACAGAGTTTCTCCTTTGAGGAATGAAGATAGAACAGGGACTGACTAGGAGCACATTAGGTACTGTGAGTAAAGGGCAGGCTATGGCGCTTAAGCCTACCAAACACATATTGCATGTTCACCACCAGTGGTGATCCGTACTTGGTTTCTGCATCTAAAACGCTTCCTACACTGATTGGAAAGTGTGCTTTAGGAGGGATTCACTGCAGTGTTACGTCTGTTAAAGAAGGAAGCTTTTGGGACTGACTCTGTGGTAACCGCAATAGGCGCACATAGCTTTCCATTCACAGACGTCTAACCGTTAGACTATAGCATGTTCTGTTAAACGGAAACTCGTCAGGCGGAAAGTCACTTCTCATAGTGTCTTTCCAGTGGAGGAAAGAATATAGAACAAGGACGGACAGAGAGAACGTTGCAAACCGTGAGTGAAGTACAAGGTAAGGCACTTAGGCCTCTATGAGGCATACTGGAATTACAACACCGGAGATCTTCCACAGTGTCTACCTCTTCTCTTAAACACTTCCAATATATGAGGGAACCTTACTACAGTAAATTTTCATGACAGGGATGCATCTGTGCTCAGTTGAAAACTCTATAATGTGTCTGGGTAGCAATCATGAAGTGTCTCATACAGGCCCCTTAGAGGGGATGCGTAGGAAGGTATCTGATCAGGGAAACTACTTCAGGTGCGTACTCATTCATAACAGTGTTTCTCCTTTTAGGAATGAAGATAGAACAGAGACATACTAGGGGCACGTTAGGTACTTTGAGTAAAGGGGAAGCTACGGCGCTTAAGCCTGCCAAACACATATTGGATGTTCACCACCAGTATTGTTCCGCACTTAGTTTCTGCGTCTAAAATGCTTCCTACACTGATAGGGAAGTGTGCTTTAGGAGGGATTCACTGCAGTGTTACGTCTGTTAAAGAAGGAAGCTTTTTGGACTGACTATGTGGTAACCGCAATAGGCGCACATAGCTTTCCATTCACAGACGTCTAACCGTTAGACTATAGCATGTTCTGTTAAAGGGAAACTCCTTCAGGCGGAACGTCACTTCTCATAGTGTCTTTCCAGTGGAGGAAAGAAGATAGAACAAGGACGGACAGAGAGAACGTTGCAAACCGTGAGTGAAGTACAGGGTAAGGCACTTAGGCCTCTATGAGGCATACTGGAATTACAACACCGGAGATGTTCCACAGTGTCTACCTCTTCTCTTAAAGACTTCCAATATATGAGGGAACTGTGCTACAGTAAATTTTCACGACAGGGATGCATCTGTGCTCAGGTGAAAACTCTATAATGTGTCTGGGTAGCAATCATGAAGTGTCTCATACAGGCCCCTTAGAGGGGATGCGTAGGAAGGTATCTGATCAGGGAACCTACTTCAGGTGCGTACTCATTCATAACAGTGTTTCTCCTTTTAGGAATGAAGATAGAACAGGGACGTACTAGGGGCATATTAGGTACTTTGAGTAAAGGGGAAGCTACGGCGCTTAAGCCTGTCAAACACATATTGGATATTCACCACCAGTGTTGTTCCGCACATAGTTTCTGCGTCTAAAATGTTTCCTACACTGATAGGGAAGTGTGCTTTAGGAGCGATTCACTGCAGTGTTACGTCTGTTAAAGAAGGAAGCTTTTTGGACTGACTCTGTGGTAACCGCAATAGGCGCACATAGCTTTCCATTCACAGACGTCTAACCGTTAGACTATAGCAAGTTCTGTTTAAGGGAAACTCCTTCAGGCGGAATGTCACTTCTTACAGTGTATTTCCAGTGGAGGAAGGAAGATAGAAGAAGGACGGACAGAGAGAACGTTGCAAACCGTGAGTGAAGTACAGGGTAAGGCACTTAGGCCTCTATGATGCATACTGGAATTACAACACCGGAGATGTTCTACAGTGTCTACCTCTTCTCAAAGCACATCCAATATATGAGGGAACTGTGCTACAGTAATTTTTCACGACAGGGATGCATCTGTGCTCAGTTGAAAACTCTACAATGTGTCTGGGTAGCAATCATGAAGTGTCTCATACAGGCCCCTTAGACGGGATGCGTAGGAAGGTATCTATTCAGGGAACCTACTTCAGGTGCGTACTCATTCATAACAGTGTTTCTCCTTTTAGGAATGAAGATAGAACAGGGACGTCGGAGGTGCACATTAGGTACTTTGAGTAAAGGGCAAGCTATGGTGCTTAATCCTGCCAAACATATTGGATGTTCACCACCAGTGTTGTTCCGCACTTAGTTTCTGCGTCTAAAATGCTTCCTACACTGATAGGGAAGTGTGCTTTAGGAAGGATTCACTGCAGTGCTACGTCTGTTAAAGAAGGAAGCTTTTTGAACTGAATCTGTGGTAACCGCAATAGGCGCACATAGCTTTCCATTCACAGACGTCTAACCGTTAGACTATAGCAAGTTCTGTGTAAGGGAAACACCTTCATGTGGAATGTCACTTCTCACAGTGTCTTTCCAGTGGAGGAAAGAAGATAGAACAAGGACGGAGCACAGAGAATGCTAAACCCTTTGGTGAAGTAAAGGGTAAGGCATTTAGGCCTCTATGATGCATACTGGAAGTTATACACCTGGGATGTTCCACAGCGTCTACCACTTCTCAAAACACTTCCAATATATGAGGGAACTGTGCTACAGAAAGATCTCACGACAGCGATGCGTTTGTACTCAGTTGGAATCTCTAGGATGTGTCTGGTTAGCAATCATGAAGTTTCTCCTAGAGGGCCCCTTAGAGGGGATGCGAAGGAAAGTGTCTGCTCAGCGAACCTACTTCAGTTGCATACTCATTCATAACAGAGTTTCTCCTTTGAGGAATGAAGATAGAACAGGGACTGACTAGGTGCACATTAGGTACTGTGAGTAAAGGGCAGGCTATGGCGCTTAAGCCTACCAAACACATATTGCATGTTCACCCCCAGTGGTGATCCGTACTTGGTTTCTGTGTCTAAAACGCTTCCTACACTGAGAGGAAAGTGTGCTTTAGGAGGGATTCACTGCAGTGTTACGTCTGTTAAAGAAGGAAGCTTTTGGGACTGACTCTGTGGTAACCGCAATAGGCGCACATAGCTTTCCATTCACAGACGTCTAACCGTTAGACTATAGCATGTTCTGTTAAACGGAAACTCGTCAGGCGGAAAGTCACTTCTCATAGTGTCTTTCCAGTGGAGGAAAGAATATAGAACAAGGACGGACAGAGAGAACGTTGCAAACCGTGAGTGAAGTACAAGGTAAGGCACTTAGGCCTCTATGAGGCATACTGGAATTACAACACCGGAGATCTTCCACAGTGTCTACCTCTTCTCTTAAACACTTCCAATATATGAGGGAACCTTACTACAGTAAATTTTCATGACAGGGATGCATCTGTGCTCAGTTGAAAACTCTATAATGTGTCTGGGTAGCAATCATGAAGTGTCTCATACAGGCCCCTTAGAGGGGATGCGTAGGAAGGTATCTGATCAGGGAAACTACTTCAGGTGCGTACTCATTCATAACAGTGTTTCTCCTTTTAGGAATGAAGATAGAACAGAGACATACTAGGGGCACGTTAGGTACTTTGAGTAAAGGGGAAGCTACGGCGCTTAAGCCTGCCAAACACATATTGGATGTTCACCACCAGTATTGTTCCGCACTTAGTTTCTGCGTCTAAAATGCTTCCTACACTGATAGGGAAGTGTGCTTTAGGAGGGATTCACTGCAGTGTTA
This sequence comes from Neogale vison, assembly GCF_020171115.1. Taxonomy (NCBI): domain Eukaryota; kingdom Metazoa; phylum Chordata; class Mammalia; order Carnivora; family Mustelidae; genus Neogale; species Neogale vison. The sequence continues at coordinate 153,739,884 of NC_058091.1, forward strand.
CGTCTGTTAAAGAAGGAAGCTTTTTGGACTGACTATGTGGTAACCGCAATAGGCGCACATAGCTTTCCATTCACAGACGTCTAACCGTTAGACTATAGCATGTTCTGTTAAAGGGAAACTCCTTCAGGCGGAACGTCACTTCTCATAGTGTCTTTCCAGTGGAGGAAAGAAGATAGAACAAGGACGGACAGAGAGAACGTTGCAAACCGTGAGTGAAGTACAGGGTAAGGCACTTAGGCCTCTATGAGGCATACTGGAATTACAACACCGGAGATGTTCCACAGTGTCTACCTCTTCTCTTAAAGACTTCCAATATATGAGGGAACTGTGCTACAGTAAATTTTCACGACAGGGATGCATCTGTGCTCAGGTGAAAACTCTATAATGTGTCTGGGTAGCAATCATGAAGTGTCTCATACAGGCCCCTTAGAGGGGATGCGTAGGAAGGTATCTGATCAGGGAACCTACTTCAGGTGCGTACTCATTCATAACAGTGTTTCTCCTTTTAGGAATGAAGATAGAACAGGGACGTACTAGGGGCATATTAGGTACTTTGAGTAAAGGGGAAGCTACGGCGCTTAAGCCTGTCAAACACATATTGGATATTCACCACCAGTGTTGTTCCGCACATAGTTTCTGCGTCTAAAATGTTTCCTACACTGATAGGGAAGTGTGCTTTAGGAGCGATTCACTGCAGTGTTACGTCTGTTAAAGAAGGAAGCTTTTTGGACTGACTCTGTGGTAACCGCAATAGGCGCACATAGCTTTCCATTCACAGACGTCTAACCGTTAGACTATAGCAAGTTCTGTTTAAGGGAAACTCCTTCAGGCGGAATGTCACTTCTTACAGTGTATTTCCAGTGGAGGAAGGAAGATAGAAGAAGGACGGACAGAGAGAACGTTGCAAACCGTGAGTGAAGTACAGGGTAAGGCACTTAGGCCTCTATGATGCATACTGGAATTACAACACCGGAGATGTTCTACAGTGTCTACCTCTTCTCAAAGCACATCCAATATATGAGGGAACTGTGCTACAGTAATTTTTCACGACAGGGATGCATCTGTGCTCAGTTGAAAACTCTACAATGTGTCTGGGTAGCAATCATGAAGTGTCTCATACAGGCCCCTTAGACGGGATGCGTAGGAAGGTATCTATTCAGGGAACCTACTTCAGGTGCGTACTCATTCATAACAGTGTTTCTCCTTTTAGGAATGAAGATAGAACAGGGACGTCGGAGGTGCACATTAGGTACTTTGAGTAAAGGGCAAGCTATGGTGCTTAATCCTGCCAAACATATTGGATGTTCACCACCAGTGTTGTTCCGCACTTAGTTTCTGCGTCTAAAATGCTTCCTACACTGATAGGGAAGTGTGCTTTAGGAAGGATTCACTGCAGTGCTACGTCTGTTAAAGAAGGAAGCTTTTTGAACTGAATCTGTGGTAACCGCAATAGGCGCACATAGCTTTCCATTCACAGACGTCTAACCGTTAGACTATAGCAAGTTCTGTGTAAGGGAAACACCTTCATGTGGAATGTCACTTCTCACAGTGTCTTTCCAGTGGAGGAAAGAAGATAGAACAAGGACGGAGCACAGAGAATGCTAAACCCTTTGGTGAAGTAAAGGGTAAGGCATTTAGGCCTCTATGATGCATACTGGAAGTTATACACCTGGGATGTTCCACAGCGTCTACCACTTCTCAAAACACTTCCAATATATGAGGGAACTGTGCTACAGAAAGATCTCACGACAGCGATGCGTTTGTACTCAGTTGGAATCTCTAGGATGTGTCTGGTTAGCAATCATGAAGTTTCTCCTAGAGGGCCCCTTAGAGGGGATGCGAAGGAAAGTGTCTGCTCAGCGAACCTACTTCAGTTGCATACTCATTCATAACAGAGTTTCTCCTTTGAGGAATGAAGATAGAACAGGGACTGACTAGGTGCACATTAGGTACTGTGAGTAAAGGGCAGGCTATGGCGCTTAAGCCTACCAAACACATATTGCATGTTCACCCCCAGTGGTGATCCGTACTTGGTTTCTGTGTCTAAAACGCTTCCTACACTGAGAGGAAAGTGTGCTTTAGGAGGGATTCACTGCAGTGTTACGTCTGTTAAAGAAGGAAGCTTTTGGGACTGACTCTGTGGTAACCGCAATAGGCGCACATAGCTTTCCATTCACAGACGTCTAACCGTTGTTAGACTATAGCATGTTCTGTTAAAGGGAAACTCGTCAGGCGGAATGTCACTTCTCATAGTGTCTTTCCTGTGGAGGAAAGAATATAGAACAAGGACGGACAGAGAGAACGTTGCAAACCGTGAGTGAAGTACAGGGTAAGGCACTTAGGCCTCTATGAGGCATACTGGAATTACAACACCAGAGATGTTCCACAGTGTCTACCTCTTCTCTTAAACACTTCCAATATATGAGGGAACTGTGCTACAGTAAATTATCACGACAGGGATGCATCTGTGCTCAGGTGAAAACTCTACAATGTGTCTGGGTAGCAATCATGAAGTGTCTCATACAGGCCCCTTAGAGGGGATGCGTAGGAAGGTATCTGATCAGGGAACCTACTTCAGGTGCGTACTCATTCATAACAGTGTTTCTCCTTTTAGGAATGAAGATAGAACAGGGACGTACTAGGGGCACATTAGGTACTTTGAGTAAAGGGCAAGCTATGGTGCTTAAGCCTGCCAAACATATTGGATGTTCACCACCAGTGGTGATCCGTACTTGGTTTCTGCGTCTAAAACGCTTCCTACACTGAGAGGAAAGTGTGCTTTAGGAGGGATTCACTGCAGTGTTACGTCTGTTAAAGAAGGAAGCTTTTGGGACTGATTCTGTGGTAACCGCAATAGGCGCACATACCTTTCCATTCACAGACGTCTAACCGTTAGACTATAGCATGTTCTGTTTAAGGGAAACTCCTTCAGGCGGAATGTCACCTCTCATAGTGTCTTTCCAGTGGAGGAAAAAAGATAGAACAAGGACGGAGCACAGAGAATGCTAAACCCTTTGGTGAAGTAAAGGGTAAGGCATTTAGGACTCTATGATGCATACTGGAAGTTATACACCTGGGATGTTCCACAGCGTCTACCACTTCTCAAAACACTACCAATATATGAGGGAACTGTGCTATAGTAAGTTCTCACGACAGGGATGCGTCTGTACTCAGTTGGAATCTCTAGGATGTGTCTGGTTAGCAATCATGAAGTTTCTCCTAGAGGGCCCCTTAGAGGGGCTGCGAAGGAAAGTGTCTGCTCAGCGAACCTACTTCAGTTGCAAACTCATTCATAACAGAGTTTCTCCTTTTAGGAATGAAGATAGAAAGGGACGTACTAGGGGCACATTAGGTACTGTGAGTAAAGGGCAGGCTATGGCGCTTAAGCCTACCAAACACATATTGCATGTTCACCACCAGTGGTGATCCGTACTTGGTTTCTGCATCTAAAACGCTTCCTACACTGAGAGGAAAGTGTGCTTTAGGAGGGATTCACTGCAGTGTTACGTCTATTAAAGAGGGAAGCTTTTGGGACTGACTCTGTGGTAACCGCAATAGGCGCACATAGCTTTTCATTCACAGACGTCTAACCGTTAGACTATAGCATGTTCTGTTAAACGGAAAATCGTCAGGCGGAAAGTCACTTCTCATAGTGTCTTTCCAGTGGAGGAAAGAATATAGAACAAGGACGGACAGAGAGAACGTTGCAAACCGTGAGTGAAGTACAGGGTAAGGCACTTAGGCCTCTATGAGGCATACTAGAATTACAACCCCGGAGATGTTCCACAGTGTCTACCTCTTCTCTTAAACACTTCCAATATATGAGGGAACTGTGCTACAGTATATTTTCATGACAGGGATGCATCTGTGCTCAGTTGAAAACTCTATAATGTGTCTGGGTAGCAATCATGAAGTGTCTCATACAGGCCCCTTAGAGGGGATGCGTAGAAAGGTATCTGATCAGGGAAACTACTTCAGGTGCGTACTCATTCATAACAGTGTTTCTCCTTTTAGGAATGAAGATAGAACAGGGACTTACTAGGGGCACATTAGGTACTTTGAGTAAAGGGGAAGCTACGGCTCTTATGCCTGCCAAACACATATTGGATGTTCACCACCAGTGTTGTTCCGCACTTAGTTTCTGCGTCTAAAATGCTTCCTATACTGATAGGGAAGTGTGCTTTAGGAGGGATTCACTGCAGTATTACGTCTTTTAAAGAAGGAAGCTTTTTGGACTGAATCTGTGGTAACCGCAATAGGCGCACATAGCTTTCCATTCACAGACGTCTAACCGTTAGACTATAGCATGTTCTGTTAAAGGGAAACTCCTTCAGGCGGAATGTCACTTCTCATAGTGTCTTTCTAGTGGAGGAAAGAAGATAGAACAAGGACGGACAGAGAGAACGTTGCAAACCGTGAGTGAAGTACAGGGTAACGCACTTAGGCCTCTATGAGGCATACTGGAATTACAACACCGGAGATGTTCCACAGTGTCTACCTCTTCTCTTAAAGACTTCCAATATATGAGGGAACTGTTCTACAGTAAATTTTCACGACAGGGATGCATCTGTGCTCATTTAAAAACTCTATAATGTGTCTGGGTAGCAATCATGAAGTGTCTCATACAGGCCCCATAGAGGGGATGCGTAGGAAGGTATCTGATCAGGGAACCTACTTCAGGGGCGTACTCATTCTTCACAGTGTTTCTCCTTTTAGGAATGAAGATAGAACAGGGACATACTAGGGGCACATTAGGTACTTTGAGTAAAGGGGAAGCTACGGTGCTTAAGCCTGCCAAACACATATTGGATGTTCACCACCAGTGTTGTTCCGCACTTAGTTTCTGCGTCTAAAATGCTTCCTACACTGATAGGGAAGTGTGCTTTAGGAGGGATTCACTGCAGTGTTACGTCTTTTAAAGAAGGAAGCTTTTTGGACTGAATCTGTGGTAACCGCAATAGGCGCACATAGCTTTCCATTCACAGACGTCTAACGGTTAGACTATAGCATGTTCTGTTTAAGGGAAACTCCATCAGGCGGAATTTCACTTCTTACAGTGTCTTTTCAGTGGAGGAAAGAAGATAGAACAAGGACGGACAGAGAGAACGTTGCAAACCGTGAGTGAAGTACAGGGTAAGGCACTTAGGCCTCTATGAGGCATACTGGAATTACATCCCCGGAGATGTTCCACAGTGTCTACCTCTTCTCTTAAACACTTCCAATATATGAGGGAACTGTGCTACAGTAATTTTTCACGACAGGGATGCATCTGTGCTCAGTTGAAAACTTTACAATGTGTCTGGGTAGCAATCATGAAGTGTCTCATACAGGCCCCTAGAGGGGATGCGTAGGAAGGTATCTGATCAGGGAACCTACTTCAGATGCGTACTCATTCATAAAAGTGTTTCTCCTTTTAGGAATGAAGATAGAACAGGGACATACTAGGGGCACATTAGGTACTTTGAGTAAAGGGGAAGCTACGGCGCTTAAGCCTGCCAAACACATATTGGATGTTCACCACCAGTGTTGTTCCGCACTTAGTTTCTGCGTCTAAAATGCTTCCTACACTGATAGGGAAGTGTGCTTTAGGAGGGATTCACTGCAGTGTTACGTCTTTTAAAGAAGGAAGCTTTTTGGACTGAATCTGTGGTAACCGCAATAGGCGCACATAGCCTTCCATTCACAGACGTCTAACCGTTAGACTATAGCATGTTCTGTTTAAGGGAATCCTCTTCAGGCGGAATGTCACTTCTTACAGTGTCTTTTCAGTGGAGGAAAGAAGATAGAACAAGGACGGACAGAGAGAACGTTGCAAACCCTGAGTGAAGTACAGGGTAAGGCACTTAGGCCTCTATGAGGCATACTGGAATTACAACCCCGGAGATGTTCCACAGTGTCTACCTCTTCTCTTAAACACTTCCAATATATGAGGGAGCTGTGCTACAGTAATTTTTCACGACAGGGATGCATCTGTGCTCAGTTGAAAACTCTACAATGTGTCTGGGTAGCAATCATGAAGTGTCTCATACAGGCCCCTTAGACGGGATGCGTAGGAAGGTATCTGATCAGGGAAACTACTTCAGGTGCGTACTCATTCATAACAGTGTTTCTCCTTTTAGGAATGAAGATAGAACAGGGACGTACTAGGGGCACATTAGGTACTTTGAGTAAAGTGGAAGCTACGGCGCTTAAGCCTGCCAAACACATATTGGATATTCACCACCAATTTTGTTCCGCACATAGTTTCTGCGTCTAAAATGTTTCCTACACTGATAGGGAAGTGTGCTTTAGGAGGGATTCACTGCAGTGTTACGTCTGTTAAAGAAGGAAGCTTTTTGTACTGACTCTGTGGTAACCGCAATAGGCGCACATAGCTTTCCATTCACAGACGTCTAACCGTTAGACTATAGCAAGTTCTGTTTAAGGGAAACTCCTTCAGGCGGAATGTCACTTCTTACAGTGTCTTTCCAGTGGAGGAAAGAAGATAGAACAAGGACGGACAGAGAGAACGTTGCAAACCGTGAGTGAAGTACAGGGTAAGGCACTTAGGCCTCTATGAGGCATACTGGAATTACAACACCGGAGATGTTCCACAGTGTCTACCTCTTCTCTTAAACACTTCCAATATATGAGGGAACTGTGCTACAGTAAATTTTCACGACAGGGATGCATCTGTGCTCAGGTGAAAACTCTATAATGTGTCTGGGTAGCAATCATGAAGTGTCTCATGCAGGCCCCTTAGACGGGATGCGTAGGAAGGTATCTGATCAGGGAAGCTACTTCAGGTGCGTTCTCATTCATAACAGTGTTTCTCCTTTTAGGAATGAAGATAGAACAGGGACGTACTAGGGGCACAATAGGTACTTTGAGTAAAGGGGAAGCTACGGCGCTTAAGCCTGCCAAACACATATTGGATATTCACCACCAGTGTTGTTCCGCACATAGTTTCTGCGTCTAAAATGTTTCCTACACTGATAGGGAAGTGTGCTTTAGGAGGGATTCACTGCAGTGTTACGTCTTTTAAAGAAGGAAGCTTTTTGGACTGAATCTGTGGTAACCGCAATAGGCGCACATAGCTTTCCATTCACAGACGTCTAACGGTTAGACTATAGCATGTTCTGTTTAAGGGAAACTCCATCAGGCGGAATTTCACTTCTTACAGTGTCTTTTCAGTGGAGGAAAGAAGATAGAACAAGGACGGACAGAGAGAACGTTGCAAACCCTGAGTGAAGTACAGGGTAAGGCACTTAGGCCTCTATGAGGCATACTGGAATTACAACCCCGGAGATGTTCCACAGTGTCTACCTCTTCTCTTAAACACTTCCAATATATGAGGGAGCTGTGCTACAGTAATTTTTCACGACAGGGATGCATCTGTGCTCAGTTGAAAACTCTACAATGTGTCTGGGTAGCAATCATGAAGTGTCTCATACAGGCCCCTTAGACGGGATGCGTAGGAAGGTATCTGATCAGGGAAACTACTTCAGGTGCGTACTCATTCATAACAGTGTTTCTCCTTTTAGGAATGAAGATAGAACAGGGACGTACTAGGGGCACATTAGGTACTTTGAGTAAAGTGGAAGCTACGGCGCTTAAGCCTGCCAAACACATATTGGATATTCACCACCAGTGTTGTTCCGCACATAGTTTCTGCGTCTAAAATGTTTCCTACACTGATAGGGAAGTGTGCTTTAGGAGGGATTCACTGCAGTGTTACGTCTGTTAAAGAAGGAAGCTTTTTGTACTGACTCTGTGGTAACCGCAATAGGCGCACATAGCTTTCCATTCACAGACGTCTAACCGTTAGACTATAGCAAGTTCTGTTTAAGGGAAACTCCTTCAGGCGGAATGTCACTTCTTACAGTGTCTTTCCAGTGGAGGAAAGAAGATAGAACAAGGACGGACAGAGAGAACGTTGCAAACCGTGAGTGAAGTACAGGGTAAGGCACTTAGGCCTCTATGAGGCATACTGGAATTACAACACCGGAGATGTTCCACAGTGTCTACCTCTTCTCTTAAACACTTCCAATATATGAGGGAACTGTGCTACAGTAAATTTTCACGACAGGGATGCATCTGTGCTCAGGTGAAAACTCTATAATGTGTCTGGGTAGCAATCATGAAGTGTCTCATGCAGGCCCCTTAGACGGGATGCGTAGGAAGGTATCTGATCAGGGAAGCTACTTCAGGTGCGTTCTCATTCATAACAGTGTTTCTCCTTTTAGGAATGAAGATAGAACAGGGACGTACTAGGGGCACAATAGGTACTTTGAGTAAAGGGGAAGCTACGGCGCTTAAGCCTGCCAAACACATATTGGATATTCACCACCAGTGTTGTTCCGCACATAGTTTCTGCGTCTAAAATGTTTCCTACACTGATAGGGAAGTGTGCTTTAGGAGGGATTCACTGCAGTGTTACGTCTTTTAAAGAAGGAAGCTTTTTGGACTGACTCTGTGGTAACCGCAATAGGCGCACATAGCTTTCCATTCACAGACGTCTAACCGTTAGACTATAGCAAGTTCTGTTTAAGGGAAACTCCTTCAGGCGGAATGTCACTTCTTACAGTGTCTTTCCAGTGGAGGAAAGAAGATAGAACAAGGATGGACAGAGAGAACGTTGCAAACCGTGAGTGAAGTACAGGGTAAGGCACTTAGGACTCTATGGTGCATACTGGAATTACAACACCGGAGATGTTCCACAGTGTCTACCTCTTCTCAAAGCACATCCAATATATGAGGGAACTGTGCTACAGTAATTTTTCACGACAGGGATGCATCTGTGCTCAGTTGAAAACTCTACAATGTGTCTGGGTAGCAATCATGAAGTGTCTCATACAGGCCCCTTAGAGGGGATGCGTAGGAAGGTATCTGATCAGGGAACCTACTTCAGGTGCGTACTCATTCATAACAGTGTTTCTCCTTTTAGGAATGAAGATAGAACAGGGACGTCGGAGGTGCACATTAGGTACCTTGAGTAAAGGGCAAGCTATGGTGCTTAAGCCTGCCAAACACATATTGGATGTTCACCACCAGTGTTGTTCCGCACTTAGTTTCTGCGTCTAAAATGCTTCCTACACTGATAGGGAAGTGTGCTTTAGGAAGGATTCACTGCAGTGCTACGTCTGTTAAAGAAGGAAGCTTTTGGGACTGATTCTGTAGTAACCGCAATAGGCGCACATAACTTTCCAGGCTCCGACGTCTATCTGTTGGACTATAGCAAGTTCTGTGTAAGGGAAACATCTTCATGCGGAATGTCACTTCTCACAGTGTCTTTCCAGTGGAGGAAAGAAGATAGAACAAGGACGGAGCACAGAGAATGCTAAACCCTTTGGTGAAGTAAAGGGTAAGGCATTTAGGCCTCTATGATGCATACTGGAAGTTATACAATTTGGATGTTCCACAGCGTCTACCACTTCTCAAAACACTTCCAATATATGAGGGAACTGTGCTACAGTAAGATCTCACTACAGCGATGCGTCTGTACTCAGTTGGAAACTCTAGGAAGTGTCTGGTTAGCAATCATGAAGTTTCTCCTAGAGGGCCCCTTAGAGGGGATGCGAAGGAAAGTGTCTGCTCAGCGAACCTACTTCAGTTGCATACTCATTCATAACAGAGTTTCTCCTTTGAGGAATGAAGATAGAACAGGGACTGACTAGGTGCACATTAGGTACTGTGAGTAAAGGGCAGGCTATGGCGCTTAAGCCTACCAAACACATCAGGGGGGGGGACAAGATGGCGGGGTACTAGGAAGAGGCGTCTTTTCAGCTGGTACCCCAAAGTGAGCTGATTACCTACCAAAGAACTCTGATCACCCATGAAATCAGCCTGAGATCAGAATTATACACGTCTGGATCTCTACAGGGGCAGAAGACGCCAGTGAGCAGGTAAAGCGGAATGGGAACAGCGGACTGATATCCGAAGATAAACAAAAGGGGGAGGGAGCCACCAGAGGCGACCGGTGCGAAAGTAATACCCAGATACGAGCGAGAGTGCCCTGCGTCTGGGGACCAGCATTAACTCGGAGACTGGTTGAAAGCACTCCAAAAGAGCAAAGGATCGCGGGGGCAAACTGTGGGAATCGGGGCGGCTAGGGACAGGGGCTTGAGTCCCCGGTCCCAGACGGCCTCCCCGGCGCAGAGGCAGAGAGAGTGCGGCGGGGAAACCGGCTCCTGGTCCCTAAGCCGCCAGCGCGCCCCAGAGCGCGGGGTTCCGGCTCCTGTGAGGGGATGGGAGCTGAGCCAGTCTGCAGAACGCGCGCTAGCCCTACCACAAAGCTTGAGATGCGCGTGCACGTCGCTCCAGCTCTCCTGGGTTTCTAAGGCCCTGGGGCGCTTCTTGACCCGGGCCATTGTTTCAAAGTCTAAGCCTCCCGCCCGAGAAACTCTTCCCCGGACAGAGGCGCGCAAAAGCCCAGCCTGCGGCTTACGGACCAGCGCCCCGTTCTCAGTGCCCCAGACGCGCGCCCGACCCACAGCCGCCTCTGAAAAGAGGTGCGCACAAGCCGGGCACTCCCAGCCCGGGCCGGCGGCAAAATCTCAGTGTGCGATCGCTGCTTGGAACCTCTCTGGCGGTCGGGAGCTCCCAGACAGCCGCCACTGCCTTGGCTTTGGGGACGAGCAAAAGATCCTGCGCCCTCAGGGTCTTTAACTTGGAACCTGCACTGCCAGCATCCAAGGGGGAATTTATTCAGCTTCTGCACCCAGACTGAGGCTTCTGAGACGGAGATCAGGAAGTGTTCCAGGGTGCACCTTGACTGCACCAGAGTTGATACATCCAGCTACATCTGTTCAGTCTTCTCCCACCAAAATGACTAGGAGGAGGAATGCCCAACAGAAGAAAAATACAGAGGATGGACCTTCCGCAACAGAGCTAACGGCTATCAACATAGACAATATGTCGGAAAGAGAATTCAGGCTAACAATTATCCAGGCAATAGCTAGGTTGGAGAAAGCCATGGATGACCAAACAGAATTGATTAGAGCCGAACTGAAAGCGACCAGACAGGATGTTCACAATGTTAGGGCGGAGCTTAAAGCTACCAGGGAGGAGGTCCACAATGCTCTCAATGAGTTCCAATCCAATCTAAACTCTCTCAAAGCTAGGGTAACTGAGACAGAAGATAGAATTAGTGATCTGGAAGACAAACAGATAGAGAGAAAGGATCAGGAGGAAGCCTGGAACAAACAGCTTAGATCCCACGAAAGCAGAATTAGGGAAATAAGTGATGCCATGAAGCGTTCCAACGTCAGAATTATTGGAATTCCTGAAGGGGAGGAGAAAGAAAGAAGTCTAGAAGATGTCGTGGAACAAGTCCTTCATGAAAACTTTCCGAATCTCGCGAATGAAACCAGCGTTCATGTACTAGAGGCTGAACGGTCTCCACCCAAGATTATACACTCCAAAAAAACATCACGACACCTGATAGTCAAATTGAGAAATTATAATTGTAGGTATAATCTCTTGAAAGCTGCCAGGGCAAAGAGGCTCCTTACTTACAGAGGGAAGCCCATCAGAATAACGTCAGACCTGTCCACAGAGACCTGGCAAGCCAGAAGAGGCTGGCAAGATATATTCAGGGCACTAAATGAGAAGAACATGCAGCCAAGAATACTTTATCCAGCAAGACTGACATTCAAAATGGATGGACAGATAAAGAGTTTCCAAGACCGGCAAGACTTAAAAGACTATGCAACCACCAAGCCGATACTGCAGGAAATATTAAGGGGGGTTCTATAAAAGAGGAAAAATCCCAAGAATAGCATTGAACAGAAATATAGAGACAGTCTACAGAAAGAAAGACTTCAAAGGTAACTCGATGTCAATAAAAACGTATCTATCAATAATCACTCTCAATGTGAATGGCCTCAATGCACCCATAAAACGGCACAGGGTTGCAGATTGGATAAAACGACAGGACCCATCCATATGCTGTCTACAAGAGACCCATTTTGAACCTAAAGATACACGCAGACTGAAAGTGAAGGGGTGGAGAAGCATCTTTCATGCCAATGGGACTCAAAAGAAGGCTGGGTAGCGATTCTCATATCAGATAAATTAGACTTCAAACTAAAGACTGTAGTCAGAGATACAGAAGGACACTACATAATCCTTAAAGGGACTATCCACCAAGATGATCTAACAATTGTAAATATCTATGCTCCCAATATGGGAGCAGCCAATTACTTAAGAAAACTGTTAATCAAGATAAAGAGTCATATTGATATGAATACACTAATCGTAGGTGATCTTAACACGCCTCTTTCAGAATTAGACAGATCATCGAAGCAGAAAATCAATAAAGAAACAAGAGCATTGAACGACACATTGGACCATATGGACCTCATAGATATATACAGAACATTCCACCCTAAAACAGCAGAATACTCATTCTTCTCAAGTGCACACGGAACCTTCTCCAGAATAGACCACATACTGGGTCACAAATCAGGACTCAGCCGATACCAAAAGACTGAGATTATTCCCTGCATATTCTCAGATCACAATGCTTTGAAACTGGAGCTCAATCACAAGGAAAAGTTCAGAAGGAACTCAAACACCTGGAAGCTAAAGACCACCTTGCTTAAGAATGCTTGGATCAACCAGGAGATCAAAGAAGAACTGAAACAATTCATGGAAACCAATGAGAATGAAGACACTTCGGTCCAAAACCTATGGGATACAGCAAAGGCGGTCCTAAGGGGAAAATATATAGCCATCCAAGCCTTGCTCAAAAAAATTGAAAAATCCAGAACACACCAGCTGTCTCTACACCTTAAAGAACTGGAGGATCAACAACAAATCAAACCAACTCCACACATAAGAAGGGAAATCATCAAGATTAGAGCTGAGATCAATGAGGGAGAAACCAGAGATACAGTAGAACGTATCAATGAAACTAGAAGCTGGTTTTTTGAAAGAATCAATAAGATCGATAAGCCACTGGCTACACTAATCCAAAAGAAAAGAGAGAAATCCCAAATTCATAAAATTATGAATGAAAGGGGAGAGATCACAACTAACACCAAGGAAGTAGAAACAATAATCAGAAGTTACTACGAACAGTTATATGCCAATAAGCTTAGCAACCTTGATGAAATGGATGCATTCCTGGAAAAATATAAACTACCAAAATTGAACCAGGAAGAAATCGACAACCTGAATAGACCGATATCTAATAACGAGATTGAAGCAGTGATCAAAAATCTCCCAAAAAACAAGAGCCCAGGACCTGACGGATTCCCTGGGGAATTCTACCAAACCTTCCAAGAAGAAATAACACCTATTCTCCTGAAGCTGTTTCAAAAAATTGAAGCAGAAGGAAAACTTCCAGACTCTTTCTATGAAGCCAGCATTACCCTGATCCCCAAACCAGGCAAGGACCATACCAAAAAGGAGAATTTCAGACCAATATCACTGATGAATATGGATGCTAAGATTCTCAACAAGATCCTAGCCAACAGGATCCAACAACACATTAAAAAGATTATCCACCATGATCAGGTGGGATTCATCCCTGGGCTACAAGGATGGTTCAACATTCGTAAATCAATCAATGTGATACAACAAATTAATAGGAGAAGAGAGAAGAACCACATGGTCCTCTCAATTGATGCAGAAAAAGCATTTGACAAAATCCAACATCCGTTCCTGATTAAAACGCTTCAAAGTATAGGGATAGAGGGAACATTCCTGAACCTCATCAAATCTATCTATGAAAGACCCACAGCAAATATCATCCTCAATGGGAAAAAGCTTGCAGCCTTCCCGTTGAGATCAGGAACAAGACAAGGATGCCCACTTTCACCACTCTTGTTCAACATAGTATTAGAAGTCCTAGCAACAGCAATAAGACAACAGAGAGAAATAAAAGATATCCAAATTGGTAATGAAGAAGTCAAACTCTCTCTCTTCGCAGATGACATGATTCTTTATATGGAAAACCCAAAAGACTCCACCCCCAAACTACTAGAACTCATACAGCAATTCAGCAGCGTGGCAGGATACAAAGTCAATGTGCAGAAATCAGTGGCTTTCTTATACACTAACAAGGAAAATACAGAAAGGGAAATTAGAGAATCGATTCCATTTACTATAGCACCAAGAACCATAAGATACCTGGGAATAAACCTAACTAAAGAGGTAAAGGATCTATTCTTGAGGAACTATAGAACACTCATGAAAGAAATTGAAGAAGACACAAAAAGATGGAAGACCATTCCATGCTCTTGGATCGGAAGAATAAACATCGTTAAAATGTCTATACTGCCTAGAGCAATCTATACTTTTAATGCCATTCCGATCAAAATTCCACCGGCATTCTTCAAAGAGCTGGAGCAAATAATCCAAAAATTTGTATGGAATCAGAAGAGACCCCGAATAGCTAAGGAAACGTTGAAAAACAAAAATAAAGCTGGCGGCATCACCTTACCTGATTTCAAGCTTTATTACAAAGCTGTGATCACCAAGACAGCATGGTACTGGCATAAAAACAGACACATAGACCAGTGGAACAGAGTAGAGAGCCCTGATATGGACCCTCAACTCTATGGTCAATTAATCTTCGACAAAACAGGAAAAAATATACAGTGGAAAAAAGACAGTCTCTTCAATAAATGGTGCTGGGAAAACTGGACAGCTATATGTAGAAGAATGAAACTCGACCATTCTCTTACACCGTACACAAAGATCAACTCAAAATGGATAAAAGACCTCAACGTGAGACAGGAATCTATCAGAATCTTAGAGGAGAACATAGGCAGTAATCTCTTCGATATCAGCCACAGCAACTTCTTTCAAGATACGTCTCCAAAGGCAAAGGAAACAAAAGCGAAAATAGACTTCTGGGACTTCATCAAAATCAAAAGCTTCTGCACAGCAAAGGAAACAGTCAAAAAAACAAAGAGGCAACCCACGGAATGGGAGAAGATATTTGCAAATGACAGTACAGACAAAAGGTTGATATCCAGGATCTATAATGAACTCCTCAAACTCAACCCACACGAAACAGACAAACACATCAAAAAATGGGCAGAAGATATGAACAGACACTTCTCCAATCAAGAAATACAAATGGCTATCAGACACATGAAAAAATGCTCATCATCATTAGCCCTCAGGGAGATTCAAATTAAAACCACATTGAGATATCACCTTACACCAGTTAGAATGGCCAAAATTAACAAAACAGGAAACAACATGTGTTGGAGAGGATGTGGAGAAAGGGGAACCCTCTTACACTGTTGGTGGGAATGCAAGTTGGTGCAGCCTCTTTGGAGAACAGTGTGGAGATTCCTCAAGAAATTAAAAATAGAGCTTCCCTACGACCCTGCAATTGCACTCCTGGGTATTTACCCCAAAGATACAGATGTCGTGAAAAGAAGGGCCATCTGTACCCCAATGTTTATAGCAGCAATGGCCACAGTCGCCAAACTATGGAAAGAACCAAGATGCCCTTCAACGGATGAATGGATAAGGAAGATGTGGTCCATATACACTATGGAGTATTATGCCTCCATCAGAAAGGACGAATATCCAACTTTTGTAGCAACATGGACGGGACTGGAAGAGATTATGCTGAGTGAAATCAGTCAAGCAGAGAGAGTCAATTATCATATGGTTTCACTCATTTGTGGAGCATAACCAATAGCATGGAGGACAAGGGGCGTTAGAGAGGAGTAGGGAATTTGGGTAAATTGGAAGGGGAGGTGAACCATGAGAGACTATGGACTCTGAAAAACAGTCTGAGGGGTTTGAAGTGGCGGGGGGGTGGGAGGTTGGGGTACCAGGTGGTGGGTATTATAGAGGGCACAGCTTGCATGGAGCACTGGGTGTGGTGAAAAAATAATGAATACTGTTTTTCTGAAAATAAATAAATTGGGAAAAAAAAAAAAAAAAAAAAAAAGCCTACCAAACACATATTGGATGTTCACCACCAGTGGTGATCCGCACTTGGTTTCTGCGTCTAAAACGCTTCCTACACTGAGAGGAAAGTGTGCTTTAGGAGGGATTCACTGCAGTGTTACGTCTGTTAAAGAAGGAAGCTTTTGGGACTGACTCTGTGGTAACCGCAATAGGCGCACATAGCTTTCCATTCACAGACGTCTAACCGTTAGACTATAGCATGTTCTGTTAAAGGGAAACTCCTTCAGGCGGAATGTCACTTCTCATAGTGTCTTTCCAGTGGAGGAAAGAAGATAGAACAAGGACGGACAGAGAGAACGTTGCAAACCGTGAGTGAAGTACAGGGTAAGGCACTTAGGCCTCTATGAGGCATACTGGAATTACAACCCCGGAGATGTTCCACCGTGTCTACCTCTTCTCTTAAACACTTCCAATATATGAGGGAACTGTGCTACAGTAAATTTTCATGACAGGGATGCATCTGTGCTCAGTTGAAAACTCTATAATGTGTCTGGGTAGCAATCATGAAGTGTCTCATACAGGCCCCTTAGAGGGGATGCGTAGGAAGGTATCTGATCAGGGAAACTATTTCAGGTGCGTACTCATTCATAACAGTGTTTCTCCTTTTAGGAATGAAGATAGAACAGGGACATACTAGGGGCACATTAGGTACTTTGAGTAAAGGGGAAGCTACGGCGCTTATGCCTGCCAAACACATATTGGATGTTCACCACCAGTGTTGTTCCGCACTTAGTTTCTGCGTCTAAAATGCTTCCTACACTGATAGGGAAGTGTGCTTTAGGAGGGATTCACTGCAGTATTACGTCTTTTAAAGAAGGAAGCTTTTTGGACTGAATCTGTGGTAACCGCAATAGGCGCACATAGCTTTCCATTCACAGACGTCTAACCGTTAGACTATAGCATGTTCTGTTAAAGGGAAACTCCTTCAGGCGGAATGTCACTTCTCATAATGTCTTTCCATTGGAGGAAAGAAGATAGAACAAGGACGGACAGAGAGAACGTTGCAAACCATGAGTGAAGTACAGGGTAACGCACTTAGGCCTCTATGAGGCATACTGCAATTACAACACCGGAGATGTTCCACAGTGTCTACCTCTTCTCTTAAAGACTTCCAATATATGAGGGAACTGTGCTACAGTAAATTTTCACGACAGGGATGCATCTGTGCTCAGTTGAAAACTCTATAATGTGTCAGGGTAGCAATCATGAAGTGTCTCATACAGGCCCCTTAGAGGGGATGCGTAGGAAGGTATCTGATCAGGGAACCTACTTCAGGGGCGTACTCATTCTTCACAGTGTTTCTCCTTTTAGGAATGAAGATAGAACAGGGACATACTAGGGGCACATTAGGTACTTTGAGTAAAGGGGAAGCTACGGCGCTTAAGCCTGCCAAACACATATTGGATGTTCACCACCAGTGTTGTTCCGCACTTAGTTTCTTTTTTTTTTTTTTTTTTTTTTTTTTTTTTTTTTTTTTTTTTGCCGCACTTAGTTTCTGCGTCAAAAATGCTTCCTGCACTGATAGGGAAGTGTGCTTTAGGAAGGATTCACTGCAGTGCTACGTCTGTTATAGAAGGAAGCTTTTGGGACTGATTCTGTGGTAACCGCAATAGGCGCACATAACTTTCCAGGCTCCGACGTCTATCCGTTGGACTATAGCAAGTTCTGTGTAAGGGAAACATCTTCATGCGGAATGACACTTCTCACAGTGTCTTTCCAGTGGAGGAAAGAAGATAGAACAAGGACGGAGCACAGAGAATGCTAAACCCTTTGGTGAAGTAAAGGGTAAGGCATTTAGGCCTCTATGATGCATACTGGAAGTTATACAATTTGGATGTTCCACAGCGTCTACCACTTCTCAAAACACTTCCAATATATGAGGGAACTGTGCTACAGTAAGATCTCACTACAGCGATGCGTCTGTACTCAGTTGGAATCTCTAGGAAGTGTCTGGTTAGCAATCATGAAGTTTCTCCTAGAGGGCCCCTTAGAGGGGATGCGAAGGAAAGTGTCTGCTCAGCGAACCTACTTCAGTTGCATACTCATTCATAACAGAGTTTCTCCTTTGAGGAATGAAGATAGAACAGGGACTGACTAGGTGCACAATAGGTACTGTGAGTAAAGGGCAGGCTATGGCGCTTAAGCCTACCAAACACATATTGCATGTTCACCACCAGTGGTGATCCGTACTTGGTTTCTGCGTCTAAAACGCTTCCTACACTGAGAGGAAAGTGTGCTTTAGGAGGGATTCACTGCAGTGTTACGTCTGTTAAAGAAGGAAGCTTTTGGGACTGACTCTGTGGTAACCGCAATAGGCGCACATAGCTTTCCATTCACAGACGTCTAACCGTTAGACTATAGCATGTTCTGTTAAAGGGAAACTCGTCAGGCGGAATGTCACTTCTCATAGTGTCTTTCCAGTGGAGGAAAGAATATAGAACAAGGACGGACAGAGAGAACGTTGCAAACCGTGAGTGAAGTACAGGGTAAGGCACTTAGGCCTCTATGAGGCATACTAGAATTACAACCCCGGAGATGTTCCACCGTGTCTACCTCTTCTCTTAAACACTTCCAATATATGAGGGAACTGTGCTACAGTAAATTTTCATGACAGGGATGCATCTGTGCTCAGTTGAAAACTCTATAATGTGTCTGGGTAGCAATCATGAAGTGTCTCATACAGGCCCCTTAGAGGGGATGCGTAGGAAGGTATCTGATCAGGGAAACTACTTCAGGTGCGTACTCATTCATAACAGTGTTTCTCCTTTTAGGAATGAAGATAGAACAGGGACTTACTAGGGGCACATTAGGTACTTTGAGTAAAGGGGAAGCTACGGCGCTTATGCCTGCCAAACACATATTGGATGTTCACCACCAGTGTTGTTCCGCACTTAGTTTCTGCGTCTAAAATGCTTCCTACACTGATAGGGAAGTGTGCTTTAGGAGGGATTCACTGCAGTGTTACGTCTTTTAAAGAAGGAAGCTTTATGGACTGAATCTGTGGTAACCGCAATAGGCCACATAGCTTTCCATTCACAGACATCTAACCGTTAGACTATAGCATGTTCTGTTAAAGGGAAACTCCTTCAGGCGGAATGTCACTTCTCATAGTGTCTTTCCATTGGAGGAAAGAAGATAGAACAAGGACGGACAGAGAGAAAGTTGCAAACCGTGAGTGAAGTACAGGGTAACGCACTTAGGCCTCTATGAGGCATACTGGAATTACAACACAGGAGATGTTCCACAGTGTCTACCTCTTCTCTTAAAGACTTCCAATATATGAGGGAACTGTGCTACAGTAAATTTTCACGACAGGGATGCATCTGTGCTCAGTTGAAAACTCTATAATGTGTCTGGGTAGCAATCATGAAGTGTCTCATACAGGCCCCATAGAGGGGATGCGTAGGAAGGTATCTGATCAGGGAACCTACTTCAGGGGCGTACTCATTCTTCACAGTGTTTCTCCTTTTAGGAATGAAGATAGAACAAAAACATACTAGGGGCACATTAGGTACTTTGAGTAAAGGGGAAGCTACAGCGCTTAAGCCTGCCAAACACATATTGGATGTTCACCACCAGTGTTGTTCCGCACTTAGTTTCTGCGTCTAAAACGCTTCCTACACTGAGAGGAAAGTGTGCTTTAGGAGGGATTCACTGCAGTGTTACGTCTTTTAAAGAAGGAAGCTTTATGGACTGAATCTGTGGTAACCGCAATAGGCGCACATAGCTTTCCATTCACAGACGTCTAACGGTTAGACTATAGCATGTTCTGTTTAAGGGAAACTCCATCAGGCGGAATGTCACTTCTTACAGTGTCTTTTCAGTGGAGGAAAGAAGATAGAACAAGGACGGACAGAGAGAACGTTGCAAACCGTGAGTGAAGTACAGGGTAAGGCACTTAGGCCTCTATGAGGCATACTGGAATTACATCCCCGGAGATGTTCCACAGTGTCTACCTCTTCTCTTAAACACTTCCAATATATGAGGGAACTGTGCTACAGTAATTTTTCACGACAGGGATGCATCTGTGCTCAGTTGAAAACTTTACAATGTGTCTGGGTAGCAATCATGAAGTGTCTCATACAGGCCCCTAGAGGGGATGCGTAGGAAGGTATCTGATCAGGGAACCTACTTCAGATGCGTACTCATTCATAAAAGTGTTTCTCCTTTTAGGAATGAAGATAGAACAGGGACATACTAGGGGCACATTAGGTACTTTGAGTAAAGGGGAAGCTACGGCGCTTAAGCCTGCCAAACACATAATGGATGTTCACCACCAGTGTTGTTCCGCACATAGTTTCTGCGTCTAAAATGTTTCCTACACTGATAGGGAAGTGTGCTTTAGGAGGGATTCACTGCAGTGTTACGTCTGTTAAAGAAGGAAGCTTTTGGGACTGACTCTGTTGTAACCGCAATAGGCGCACATAGTTTTCCATTCACAGACGTCTAACCGTTAGACTATAGCAAGTTCTGTTTAAGGGAAACTCCTTCAGGCGGATTGTCACCTCTTACAGTGTCTTTCCAGTGGAGGAAAGAAGATAGAACAAGGACGGACAGAGAGAACGTTGCAAACCGTGAGTGAAGTACAGGGTAAGGCACTTAGGCCTCTATGATGCATACTGGAATTACAACACCGGAGATGTTCCACAGTGTCTACCTCTTCTCAAAGCACATCCAATATATGAGGGAACTGTGCTACAGTAATTTTTCACGACAGGGATGCATCTGTGCTCAGTTGAAAACTCTACAATGTGTCTGGGTAGCAATCATGAAGTGTCTCATACAGGCCCCTTAGAGGGGATGCGTAGGAAGGTATCTGATCAGGGAACCTACTTCAGATGCGTACTCATTCATAACAGTGTTTCTCCTTTTAGGAATGAAGATAGAACAGGGACATACTAGGGGCACATTAGGTACTTTGAGTAAAGGGGAAGCTACGGCGCTTAAGCCTGCCAAACACATATTGGATGTTCACCACCAGTGTTGTTCCGCACTTAGTTTCTGCGTCTAAAATGCTTCCTACACTGATAGGGAAGTGTGCTTTAGGAGGGATTCACTGCAGTGTTACGTCTTTTAAAGAAGGAAGCTTTTTGGACTGAATCTGTGGTAACCGCAATAGGCGCACATAGCTTTCCATTCACAGACGTCTAACCGTTAGAATATAGCATGTTCTGTTTAAGGGAAACTCCATCAGGCGGAATGTCACTTCTTTCAGTGTCTTTTCAGTGGAGGAAAGAAGATAGAACAAGGACGGACAGAGAGAACGTTGCAAACCGTGAGTGAAGTACAGGGTAAAGCACTTAGGCCTCTATGAGGCATACTGGAATTACATCCCCGGAGATGTTCCACAGTGTCTACCTCTTCTCTTAAACACTTCCAATATATGAGGGAACTGTGCTACAGTAATTTTTCACGACAGGGATGCATCTGTGCTCAGTTGAAAGCTCTACAATGTGTCTGGGTAGCAATCATGAAGTGTCTCATACAGGCCCCTTAGAGGGGATGCGTAGGAAGGTATCTGATCAGGGAAACTACTTCAGGTGCGTACTCATTCATAACAGTGTTTCTCCTTTTAGGAATGAAGATAGAACAGGGACGTACTAGGGGCACATTAGGTACTTTGTGTAAAGGGAAACTACGGCGCTTAAGCCTGCCAAACACATATTGGATGTTCACCACCAGTTTTGTTCCGCACATAGTTTCTGCGTGTAAAATGTTTCCTACACTGATAGGGAAGTGTGCTTTAGGAGGGATTCACTGCAGTGTTACGTCTGTTAAAGAAGGAAGCTTTTTGGACTGACTCTGTGGTAACCGCAATAGGCGCACATAGCTTTCCATTCACAGACGTCTAAACGTTAGAGTATAGCAAGTTCTGTTTAAGGGAAACTCCTTCAGGCGGAATGTCACTTCTTACAGTGTCTTTCCAGTGGAGGAAAGAAGATAGAACAAGGACGGACAGAGAGAACGTTGCAAACCGTGAGTGAAGTACAGGGTAAGGCACTTAGGCCTCTATGAGGCATACTGGAATTACATCCCCGGAGATGTTCCACAGTGTCTACCTCTTCTCAAAGCACATCCAATATATGAGGGAACTGTGCTACAGTAATTTTTCACGACAGGGATGCATCTGTGCTCAGTTGAAAACTCTACAATGTGTCTGGGTAGCAATCATGAAGTGTCTCATACAGGCCCCTTAGACGGGATGCGTAGGAAGGTATCTGATCAGGGAACCTACTATAGGTGCGTACTCATTCATAACAGTGTTTCTCCTTTTAGGAATGAAGATAGTACAGGGACGTCGGAGGTACACATTAGGTACTTTGAGTAAAGGGCAAGCTATGGTGCTTAAGCCTGCCAAACACATATTGGATGTTCACCACCAGTTTTGTTCCGCACTAGGTTTCGGCGTCTTAAATGCTTCCTACACTGATAGGGAAGTGTGCTTTAGGAAGGATTCACTGCAGTGCTACGTCTGTTAAAGAAAAAAGCTTTTGGGACTGATTCTGTGGTAACCGCAATAGGCGCACATAACTTTCCAGTCTCCGACGTCTATCCGTTGGACTATAGCAAGTTCTGTGTAAGGGAAACATCTTCATGCGGAATGTCACTTCTCACAGTGTCTTTCCAGTGGAGGAAAGAAGATAGAACAAGGACGGAGCACAGAGAATGCTAAACCCTTTGGTGAAGTAAAGGGTAAGGCATTTAGGCCTCTATGATGCATACTGGAAGTTATACACCTGGGATGTTCCACAGCGTCTGCCACTTCTCAAAACACTTCCAATATATGAGGGAATTGTGCTACAGTAAGTTCTCACGAGAGGGATGCGTCTGTACTCATTTGGAATCTCTAGGATGTGTCTGGTTAGCAATCATGAAGTTTCTCCTAGAGGGCCCCTTAGAGGGGATGCGAAGGAAAGTGTCTGCTCAGCGAACCTACTTCAGTTGCATACTCATTCATAACAGAGTTTCTCCTTTGAGGAATGAAGATAGAACAGGGACTGACTAGGTGCACATTAGGTACTGTGAGTAATGGGCAGGCTATGGCGCTTAAACCTACCAAACACATATTGTATGTTCACCACCAGTGGTGATCCGTACTTGGTTTCTGCCTCTAAAACGCTTCCTACACTGAGAGGAAAGTGTGCTTTAGGAGGGATTCACTGCAGTGTTACGTCTGTTAAAGAAGGAAGCTTTTGGGACTGACTCTGTGGTAACCGCAAAAGGCGCACATAGCTTTCCATTCACAGACGTCTAACCGTTAGACTATAGCATGTTCTGTTAAAGGGAAACTCCTTCAGGCGGAATGTCACTTCTCATAGTGTCTTTCCAGTGGAGGAAAGAAGATAGAACAAGGACGGACAGAGAGAACGTTGCAAACCGTGATTGAAGTACAGGGTAAGGCAGTTAGGCCTCTATGAGGCATACTGGGAATTACAACACCGGAGATGTTCCACAGTGTCTACCTCTTCTCTTAAAAACTTCCAATATATGAGGGAACTGTGCTACAGTAAATTTTCACGACAGGGATGCATCTGTGCTCAGTTGAAAACTCTACAATGTGTCTGGGTAGCAATCATGAAGTGTCTCCTACAGGCCCCTTAGAGGGGATGCGTAGGAAGGTATCTGATCAGGGAAACTACTTCATGTGCGTACTCATTCATAACAGTGTTTCTCCTTTTAGGAATGAAGATAGAACAGAGACATACTAGGGGCACATTAGGTACTTTGAGTAAAGGGGAAACTACGGCGCTTATGCCAGCCAAACACATATTGGATGTTCACCACCAGTGTTGTTCCGCACTTAGTTTCTGCGTCTAAAATGCTTCCTACACTGATAGGGAGGTGTGCTTTAGGAGGGATTCACTGCAGTGTTACGTCTGTTAAAGAAGGAAGCTTTTGGGACTGAATCTGTGGTAACCGCAATAGGCGCACATAGCTTTCCATTCACAGACGTCTAACCGTTAGACTATAGCATGTTCTGTTAAAGGGAAACTCCTTCAGGCGGAATGTCACTTCTTACAGTGTCTTTTCAGTGGAGGAAAGAAGATAGAACAAGGACGGACAGAGAGAACGTTGCAAACCGTGAGTGAAGTACAGGGTAAGGCACTTAGGCCTCTATGAGGCATACTGGAATTACAACCCCGGAGATGTTCCACAGTGTCTACCTCTTCTCTTAAATACTTCCATTATATGAGGTAACTGAGCTACAGTAATTTTTTACGACAGGGATGCATCTGAACTCAGTTGAAAACTCTACAATGTGTCTGGGTAGCAATCATGAAGTGTCTCATATAGGCCCCTTAGAGGGGATGCGTAGGAAGGTATCTGATCAGGGAAACTACTTCAGGTGCGTACTCATTCATAACAGTGTTTCTCCTTTTAGGAATGAAGATAGAACAAGGACGTACTAGGGGCACATTAGGTACTTTGAGTAAAGGAGAAGCTACGGCGCTTAAGCCTGCCAAACACATATTGGATATTCACCACCAGTTTTGTTCCGCACATAGTTTCTGCGTCTAAAATGTTTCCTACACTGATAGGGAAGTGTGCTTTAGGAGGGATTCACTGCAGTGTTACGTCTGTTAAAGAAGGAAGCTTTTTGGACTGTCTCTGTGGTAACCGCAATAGGCGCACATAGCTTTCCATTCACAGACGTCTAACCGTTAGACTATAGCAAGTTCTGTTTAAGGGAAACTCCTTCAGGCGGAATGTCACTTCTTACAGTGTCTTTCCAGTGGAGGAAAGAAGATAGAACAAGGACGGACAGAGAGAACGTTGCAAACCGTGAGTGAAGTACAGGGTAAGGCACTTAGGCCTCTATGATGCATTCTGGAATTACAACACCGGAGATGTTCCACAGTGTCTACCTCTTCTCAAAGCACATCCAATATATGAGGGAACTGTGCTACAGTAATTTTTCACGACAGGGATGCATCTGTGCTCAGTTGAAAACTCTACAATGTGTCTGGGTAGCAATCATGAAGTATCTCATACAGGCCCCTTAGAGGGGATGCTTAGGAAGGTATCTGATCAGGGAACCTACTTCAGGTGCGTACTCATTCTTAACAGTGTTTCTCCTTTTAGGAATGAAGATAGAACAGGGACATACTAGGGGCACATTAGGTTCTTTGAGTAAAGGGGAAGCTACGGCGCTTAAGCCTGCCAAACACATATTGGATGTTCACCACCAGTGTTGTTCCGCACTTAGTTTCTGCGTCTAAAATGCTTCCTAACTGATAGGGAAGTGTGCTTTAGGAGGGATTCACTGCAGTTTTATGTCTTTTAAATAAGGAAGCTTTTGGGACTGAATCTGTGGTAACCGCAATAGGCGCACATAGCTTTCCATTCACAGACGTCTAACCGTTAGACTATAGCATGTTCTGTTTAAGGGAAACTCCATCAGGCGGAATGTCACTTCTTACAGTGTCTTTTCAGTGGAGGAAAGAAGATAGAACAAGGACGGACAGAGAGAACGTTGCAAACCGTGTGTGAAGTACAGGGTAAGGCACTTAGGCCTCTATGAGGCATACTGGAATTACATCCCCGGAGATGTTCCACAGTGTCTACCTCTTCTCTTAAACACTTCCAATATATGAGGGAACTGTGCTACAGTAATTTTTCACGACAGGGATGCATCTGTGCTCAGTTGAAAACTCTACAATGTGTCTGGGTAGCAATCATGAAGTGTCTCATACAGGCCCCTTAGAGGGGATGCGTAGGAAGGTATCTGATCAGGGAAACTACTTCAGGTGCGTACTCATTCATAACAGTGTTTCTCCTTTTAGGAATGAAGATAGAACAGGGACGTACTAGGGGCACATTAGGTACTTTGTGTAAAGGGAAACTACGGCGCTTAAGCCTGCCAAACACATATTGGATGTTCACCACCAGTTTTGTTCCGCACATAGTTTCTCCGTGTAAAATGTTTCCTACACTGATAGGGAAGTGTGCTTTAGGAGGGATTCACTGCAGTGTTACGTCTGTTAAAGAAGGAAGCTTTTTGGACTGACTCTGTGGTAACCGCAATAGGCGCACATAGCTTTCCATTCACAGACGTCTAAACGTTAGAGTATAGCAAGTTCTGTTTAAGGGAAACTACTTCAGGCGGAATGTCACTTCTTACAGTGTCTTTCCAGTGGAGGAAAGAAGATAGAACAAGGACGGACAGAGAGAACGTCCAAACCGTGAGTGAAGTACAGGGTAAGGCACTTAGGCCTCTATGAGGCATACTGGAATTACATCCCCGGAGATGTTCCACAGTGTCTACCTCTTCTCAAAGCACATCCAATATATGAGGGAACTGTGCTACAGTAATTTTTCACGACAGGGATGCATCTGTGCTCAGTTGAAAACTCTACAATTGTCTGGGTAGCAATCATGAAGTGTCTCATACAGGCCCTTAGACGGGATGCGTAGGAAGGTATCTGATCAGGGAACCTACTTTAGGTGCGTACTCATTCATAACAGTGTTTCTCCTTTTAGGAATGAAGATAGTACAGGGACGTCGGAGGTACACATTAGGTACTTTGAGTAAAGGGCAAGCTATGGTGCTTAAGCCTGCCAAACACATATTGGATGTTCACCACCAGTTTTGTTCCGCACTAGGTTTCGGCGTCTTAAATGCTTCCTACACTGATAGGGAAGTGTGCTTTAGGGAGGATTCACTGCAGTGCTACGTCTGTTAAAGAAAAAAGCTTTTGGGACTGATTCTGTGGTAACCGCAATAGGCGCACATAACTTTCCAGTCTCCGACGTCTATCCGTTGGACTATAGCAAGTTCTGTGTAAGGGAAACATCTTCATGCGGAATGTCACTTCTCACAGTGTCTTTCCAGTGGAGGAAAGAAGATAGAACAAGGACGGAGCATAGAGAATGCTAAACCCTTTGGTGAAGTAAAGGGTAAGGCATTTAGGCCTCTATGATGCATACTGGAAGTTATACACCTGGGATGTTCCACAGCGTCTGCCACTTCTCGAAACACTTCCAATATATGAGGGAATTGTGCTACAGTAAGTTCTCACGAGAGGGATGCGTCTGTACTCATTTGGAATCTCTAGGATGTGTCTGGTTAGCAATCATGAAGTTTCTCCTAGAGGGCCCCTTAGAGGGGATGCGAAGGAAAGTGTCTGCTCAGCGAACCTACTTCAGTTGCATACTCATTCATAACAGAGTTTCTCCTTTGAGGAATGAAGATAGAACAGGGACTGACTAAGTGCACATTAGGTAATGTGAGTAAAGGGCAGGCTATGGCGCTTAAGCCTACCAAACACATATTGTATGTTCACCACCAGTGGTGATCCGTACTTGGTTTCTGCCTCTAAAACACTTCCTACACTGAGAGGAAAGTGTGCTTTAGGAGGGATTCACTGCAGTGTTACGTCTGTTAAAGAAGGAAGCTTTTGGGACTGACTCCGTGGTAACCACAATAGGCGCACATAGCTTTCCATTCACAGACGTCTAACCGTTAGACTATAGCATGTTCTGTTAAAGGGAAACTCCTTCAGGCGGAATGTCACTTCTCATAGTGTCTTTCCAGTGGAGGAAAGAAGATAGAACAAGGACGGACAGAGAGAACGTTGCTAACCGTGAGTGAAGTACAGGGTAAGGCACTTAGGCCTCTATGAGGCATACTGGGAATTACAACACCGGAGATGTTCCACAGTGTCTACCTCTTCTCTTAAAGACTTCCAATATATGAGGGAACTGTGCTACAGTAAATTTTCACGACAGGGATGCATCTGTGCTCAGTTGAAAACTCTACAATGTGTCTGGGTAGCAATCATGAAGTGTTTCATACAGGGCCCTTAGAGTGGATGCGTAGGAAGGTATCTGATCAGGGAAACTACTTCAGGTGCGTACTCATTCATAACAGAGTTTCTCCTTTGGGGAATGAAGATAGAACAGGGACGTACTAGGGGCACATTAGGTACTTTGAGTAAAGGCGAAGCTACGGCGCTTAAGCCTGCCAAACACATATTGGATGTTCACCACCAGTGTTGTTCCGCACATAGTTTCCGCGTCTAAAATGTTTCCTACACTGATAGGGAAGTGTGCTTTAGGAGGGATTCACTGCAGTGTTACGTCTGTTAAAGAAGGAAGCTTTTGGGGCTGACTCTGTGGTAACCGCAATAGGCGCACATAGCTTTCCTTTCACAGACGTCTAACCGTTAGACTATAGCAAGTTCTGTTTAAGGGAAACTACTTCAGGCGGAATGTCACTTCTTACAGTGTCTTTCCAGTGGAGGAAAGAAGATAGAACAAGGACGGACAGAGAGAACGTTGCAAACCGTGAGTGAAGTACAGGGTAAGGCACTTAGGCCTCTATGATGCATACTGGAATTTCAACACCGGAGATGTTCCACAGTGTCTACCTCTTCTCAAAGCACATCCAATATATGAGGGAACTGTGCTACAGTAATTTTTCACGACAGGGATGCATCTGTGCTCAGTTGAAATCTCTACAATGTGTCTGGGTAGCAATCATGAAGTGTCGAATACAGGCCCCTTAGAGGGGATGCGTAGGAAGGTATCTGATCAGGGAACCTACTTCAGGTGCGTACTCATTCATAACAGTGTTTCTCCTTTTAGGAATGAACATAGAACAGGGACATACTAGGGGCACATTAGGTACCTTGAGTAAAGGGGAAGCTACGGCGCTTATGTCTGCCAAACACATATTGGATGTTCACCACCAGTGTTGTTCCGCACTTAGTTTCTGCGTCTAAAATGCTTCCTACACTGATAGGGAAGTGTGCTTTAGTAGGGATTCACTGCAGTGTTACGTCTTTTAAAGAAGGAAGCTTTTTGGACTGACTCTGTGGTAACCGGAATAGGCGCACATAGCTTTCCATTCACAGACGTCTAACCGTTAGACTATAGCATGTTCTGTTAAAGGGAAACTCCTTCAGGCGGAATGTCACTTCTCATAGTGTCTTTCTAGTGGAGGAAAGAAGATAGAACAAGGACGGACAGAGAGAACGTTGCAAACCGTGAGTGAAGTACAGGGTAAGGCACTTAGGCCTCTATGAGGCATACTGGAATTACAACACCGGAGATGTTCCACAGTGTCTACCTCTTCTCTTAAAGACTTCCAATATATGAGGGATCTGTGCTACAGTAAATTTTCACGACAGGGATGCATCTGTGCTCAGTTGAAAACTCTATAATGTGTCTGGGTAGCAATCATGAATTGTCTCATACAGGCCCCTTAGAGGGGATGCGTAGGAAGGTATCTGATCAGGGAACCTACTTCAGGTGCGTACTCATTCTTAACAGTGTTTCTCCTTTTAGGAATGAAGATAGAACAGGGACATACTAGGGGCACATTAGGTTCTTTGAATAAAGGGGAAGCTACGGCGCTTAAGCCTGCCAAACAAATATTGGATGTTCACCACCAGTGTTGTTCCGCACTTAGTTTCTGCGTCTAAAATGCTTCCTAACTGATGGGGAAGTGTGCTTTAGGAGGGATTCACTGCAGTTTTATGTGTTTTAAAGAAGGAAGCTTTTGGGACTGAATCTGTGGTAACCGCAATAGGCGCACATAGCTTTCCATTCACAGACGTCTAACGGTTAGACTATAGCATGTTCTGTTTAAGGGAAACTCCATCAGGCGGAATGTCACTTCTTACAGTGTCTTTTCAGTGGAGGAAAGAAGATAGAACAAGGACGGACAGAGAGAACGTTGCAAACCGTGAGTGAAGTACAGGGTAAGGCACTTAGGCCTCTATGAGGCATACTGGAATTACATCCCCGGAGATGTTCCACAGTGTCTACCTCTTCTCTTAAACACTTCCAATATATGAGGGAACTGTGCTACAGTAATTTTTCACGACAGGGATGCATCTGTGCTCAGTTGAAAACTCTACAATGTGTCTGGGTAGCAATCATGAAGTGTCTCCTACAGGCCCCTTAGAGGGGATGCGTAGGAAGGTATCTGATCAGGGAAACTACTTCAGGTGTGTACTCATTCATAACAGTGTTTGTCCTTTTTGGAATGAAGATAGAACAGGGACATACTACGGGCACATTAGGTACTTTGAGTAAAGGGGAAGCTACGGCGCTTAAGCCTGCCAAACACATATTGGATGTTCACCACCAGTGTTGTTCCACACTTAGTTTCTGCGTCTAAAATGCTTCCTACACTGATAGGGAAGTGTGCTTTAGGAGGGATTCACTGCAGTGTTACGTCTGTTAAAGAAGGAAGCTTTTTGGACTGACTCTGTGGTAACCGCAAAAGGCGCACATAGCTTTCCATTCACAGACGTCTAACCGTTAGACTATAGCATGTTCTGTTAAAGGGAAACTCCTTCAGGCGGAATGTCACTTCTTACAGTGTCTTTCCAGTGGAGGAAAGAAGATAGAACAAGGACGGACAGATAGAACGTTGCAAACCGTGAGTGAAGTACAGGGTAAGGCACTTAGGCCTCTATGAGGCATACTGGAATTACAACACCGGAGATGTTCCACAGTGTCTACCTCTTCTCAAAGCACATCCAATATATGAGGGAACTGTGCTACAGTAAATTTTCACGACAGGGATGCATCTGTGCTCAGGTGAAAACTCTATAATGTGTCTGGGTAGCAATCATGAAGTGTCTCATACAGGCCCCTCTAGGGGATGCATAGGAAGGTATCTGATCAGGGAAACTACTTCAGGTGCGTACTCATTCATAACAGTGTTTCTCCTTTTAGGAATGAAGATAGAACAGGGACATACTAGGGGCACATTAGGTACTTTGAGTAAAGGGGAAGCTACGGCGCTTAAGCCTGCCAAACACATATTGGATATTCACCACCAGTGTTGTTCCGCACTTAGTTTCTGCGTCTAAAATGCTTCCTACACTGATAGGGAAGTGTGCTTTAGGAGGGATTCACTGCAGTTTTATGTCTGTTAAAGAAGGAAGCTTTTGGGACTGAATCTGTGGTAACCGCAATAGGCGCACATAGCTTTCCATTTACAGAAGTCTAACCGTTAGACTATAGCAAGTTCTGTTTAAGGGAAACTACTTCAGGCGGAATGTCACTTCTTACAGTGTCTTTCCAGTGGAGGAAAGAAGATAGAACAAGGACGGACAGAGAGAACGTTGCAAACCGTGAGTGAAGTACAGGGTAAGGCACTTAGGCCTCTATGATGCATACTGGAATTTCAACACCGGAGATGTTCCACAGTGTCTACCTCTTCTCAAAGCACATCCAATATATGAGGGAACTGTGCTACAGTAATTTTTCACGACAGGGATGCATCTGTGCTCAGTTGAAATCTCTACAATGTGTCTGGGTAGCAATCATGAAGTGTCGAATACAGGCCCCTTAGAGGGGATGCGTAGGAAGGTATCTGATCAGGGAACCTACTTCAGGTGCGTACTCATTCATAACAGTGTTTCTCCTTTTAGGAATGAACATAGAACAGGGACATACTAGGGGCACATTAGGTACCTTGAGTAAAGGGGAAGCTACGGCGCTTATGTCTGCCAAACACATATTGGATGTTCACCACCAGTGTTGTTCCGCACTTAGTTTCTGCGTCTAAAATGCTTCCTACACTGATAGGGAAGTGTGCTTTAGTAGGGATTCACTGCAGTGTTACGTCTTTTAAAGAAGGAAGCTTTTTGGACTGACTCTGTGGTAACCGGAATAGGCGCACATAGCTTTCCATTCACAGACGTCTAACCGTTAGACTATAGCATGTTCTGTTAAAGGGAAACTCCTTCAGGCGGAATGTCACTTCTCATAGTGTCTTTCTAGTGGAGGAAAGAAGATAGAACAAGGACGGACAGAGAGAACGTTGCAAACCGTGAGTGAAGTACTGGGTAAGGCACTTAGGCCTCTATGAGGCATACTGGAATTACAACACCGGAGATGTTCCACAGTGTCTACCTCTTCTCTTAAAGACTTCCAATATATGAGGGATCTGTGCTACAGTAAATTTTCACGACAGGGATGCATCTGTGCTCAGTTGAAAACTCTATAATGTGTCTGGGTAGCAATCATGAATTGTCTCATACAGGCCCCTTAGAGGGGATGCGTAGGAAGGTATCTGATCAGGGAACCTACTTCAGGTGCGTACTCATTCTTAACAGTGTTTCTCCTTTTAGGAATGAAGATAGAACAGGGACATACTAGGGGCACATTAGGTTCTTTGAATAAAGGGGAAGCTACGGCGCTTAAGCCTGCCAAACAAATATTGGATGTTCACCACCAGTGTTGTTCCGCACTTAGTTTCTGCGTCTAAAATGCTTCCTAACTGATGGGGAAGTGTGCTTTAGGAGGGATTCACTGCAGTTTTATGTCTTTTAAAGAAGGAAGCTTTTGGGACTGAATCTGTGGTAACCGCAATAGGCGCACATAGCTTTCCATTCACAGACGTCTAACGGTTCGACTATAGCATGTTCTGTTTAAGGGAAACTCCATCAGGCGGAATGTCACTTCTTACAGTGTCTTTTCAGTGGAGGAAAGAAGATAGAACAAGGACGGACAGAGAGAACGTTGCAAACCGTGAGTGAAGTACAGGGTAAGGCACTTAGGCCTCTATGAGGCATACTGGAATTACATCCCCGGAGATGTTCCACAGTGTCTACCTCTTCTCTTAAACACTTCCAATATATGAGGGAACTGTGCTACAGTAATTTTTCACGACAGGGATGCATCTGTGCTCAGTTGAAAACTCTACAATGTGTCTGGGTAGCAATCATGAAGTGTCTCATACAGGCCCCTTAGAGGGGATGCGTAGGAAGGTATCTGATCAGGGAAACTACTTCAGGTGTGTACTCATTCATAACAGTGTTTGTCCTTTTTGGAATGAAGATAGAACAGGGACATACTACGGGCACATTAGGTACTTTGAGTAAAGGGGAAGCTACGGCGCTTAAGCCTGCCAAACACATATTGGATGTTCACCACCAGTGTTGTTCCACACTTAGTTTCTGCGTCTAAAATGCTTCCTACACTGATAGGGAAGTGTGCTTTAGGAGGGATTCACTGCAGTGTTACGTCTTTTAAAGAAGGAAGCTTTTTGGACTGAATCTGTGGTAACCGCAATAGGCGCACATAGCTTTCCATTCACAGACGTCTAACCGTTAGACTATAGCATGTTCTGTTAAAGGGAAACTCCTTCAGGCGGAATGTCACTTCTTACAGTGTCTTTCCAGTGGAGGAAAGAAGATAGAACAAGGACGGACAGATAGAACGTTGCAAACCGTGAGTGAAGTACAGGGTAAGGCACTTAGGCCTCTATGAGGCATACTGGAATTACAACACCGGAGATGTTCCACAGTGTCTACCTCTTCTCAAAGCACATCCAATATATGAGGGAACTGTGCTACAGTAAATTTTCACGACAGGGATGCATCTGTGCTCAGGTGAAAACTCTATAATGTGTCTGGGTAGCAATCATGAAGTGTCTCATACAGGCCCCTCTAGGGGATGCATAGGAAGGTATCTGATCAGGGAAACTACTTCAGGTGCGTACTCATTCATAACAGTGTTTCTCCTTTTAGGAATGAAGATAGAACAGGGACATACTAGGGGCACATTAGGTACTTTGAGTAAAGGGGAAGCTACGGCGCTTAAGCCTGCCAAACACATATTGGATATTCACCACCAGTGTTGTTCCGCACTTAGTTTCTGCGTCTAAAATGCTTCCTACACTGAAAAGGAAGTGTGCTTTAGGAGGGATTCACTGCAGTTTTATGTCTGTTAAAGAAGGAAGCTTTTGGGACTGAATCTGTGGTAACCGCAATAGGCGCACATAGCTTTCCATTTACAGAAGTCTAACCGTTAGACTATAGCATGTTCTGTTTAAGGGAAACTCCTTCAGGCGGAATGTCACTTCTTACAGTGTCTTTTCAGTGGAGGAAAGAAGATAGAATAAGGACGGACAGAGAGAACGTTGCAAACCGTGAGTGAAGTACAGGGTAAGGCACTTAGGCCTCTATGATGCATACTGGAATTACAACACCGGAGATATTCCACAGTGTCTACCTCTTCTCTTAAACACTTCCAATATATGAGGGAACTGTGCTACAGTAATTTTTCACGACAGGGATGCATCTGTGCTCAGTTGAAAACTCTACAATGTGTCTGGGTAGCAATCATGAAGTGTCTCATACAGGCCCCTTAGAGGGGATGCGTAGGAAGGTATCTGATCAGGGAAACTACTTCAGGTGTGTACTCATTCATAACAGTGTTTGTCCTTTTTGGAATGAAGATAGAACAGGGACATACTACGGGCACATTAGGTACTTTGAGTAAAGGGGAAGCTACGGCGCTTAAGCCTGCCAAACACATATTGGATGTTCACCACCAGTGTTGTTCCACACTTAGTTTCTGCGTCTAAAATGCTTCCTACACTGATAGGGAAGTGTGCTTTAGGAGGGATTCACTGCAGTGTTACGTCTGTTAAAGAAGGAAGCTTTTTGGACTGACTCTGTGGTAACCGCAAAAGGC
This sequence comes from Neogale vison, assembly GCF_020171115.1. NCBI lineage: Eukaryota > Metazoa > Chordata > Mammalia > Carnivora > Mustelidae > Neogale > Neogale vison. Next base: position 153,774,249 of record NC_058091.1, read on the forward strand.
GCACATAGCTTTCCATTCACAGACGTCTAACCGTTAGACTATAGCATGTTCTGTTAAAGGGAAACTCCTTCAGGCGGAATGTCACTTCTTACAGTGTCTTTCCAGTGGAGGAAAGAAGATAGAACAAGGACGGACAGATAGAACGTTGCAAACCGTGAGTGAAGTACAGGGTAAGGCACTTAGGCCTCTATGAGGCATACTGGAATTACAACACCGGAGATGTTCCACAGTGTCTACCTCTTCTCAAAGCACATCCAATATATGAGGGAACTGTGCTACAGTAAATTTTCACGACAGGGATGCATCTGTGCTCAGGTGAAAACTCTATAATGTGTCTGGGTAGCAATCATGAAGTGTCTCATACAGGCCCCTCTAGGGGATGCATAGGAAGGTATCTGATCAGGGAAACTACTTCAGGTGCGTACTCATTCATAACAGTGTTTCTCCTTTTAGGAATGAAGATAGAACAGGGACATACTAGGGGCACATTAGGTACTTTGAGTAAAGGGGAAGCTACGGCGCTTAAGCCTGCCAAACACATATTGGATATTCACCACCAGTGTTGTTCCGCACTTAGTTTCTGCGTCTAAAATGCTTCCTACACTGATAGGGAAGTGTGCTTTAGGAGGGATTCACTGCAGTTTTATGTCTGTTAAAGAAGGAAGCTTTTGGGACTGAATCTGTGGTAACCGCAATAGGCGCACATAGCTTTCCATTTACAGAAGTCTAACCGTTAGACTATAGCAAGTTCTGTTTAAGGGAAACTACTTCAGGCGGAATGTCACTTCTTACAGTGTCTTTCCAGTGGAGGAAAGAAGATAGAACAAGGACGGACAGAGAGAACGTTGCAAACCGTGAGTGAAGTACAGGGTAAGGCACTTAGGCCTCTATGATGCATACTGGAATTTCAACACCGGAGATGTTCCACAGTGTCTACCTCTTCTCAAAGCACATCCAATATATGAGGGAACTGTGCTACAGTAATTTTTCACGACAGGGATGCATCTGTGCTCAGTTGAAATCTCTACAATGTGTCTGGGTAGCAATCATGAAGTGTCGAATACAGGCCCCTTAGAGGGGATGCGTAGGAAGGTATCTGATCAGGGAACCTACTTCAGGTGCGTACTCATTCATAACAGTGTTTCTCCTTTTAGGAATGAACATAGAACAGGGACATACTAGGGGCACATTAGGTACCTTGAGTAAAGGGGAAGCTACGGCGCTTATGTCTGCCAAACACATATTGGATGTTCACCACCAGTGTTGTTCCGCACTTAGTTTCTGCGTCTAAAATGCTTCCTACACTGATAGGGAAGTGTGCTTTAGTAGGGATTCACTGCAGTGTTACGTCTTTTAAAGAAGGAAGCTTTTTGGACTGACTCTGTGGTAACCGGAATAGGCGCACATAGCTTTCCATTCACAGACGTCTAACCGTTAGACTATAGCATGTTCTGTTAAAGGGAAACTCCTTCAGGCGGAATGTCACTTCTCATAGTGTCTTTCTAGTGGAGGAAAGAAGATAGAACAAGGACGGACAGAGAGAACGTTGCAAACCGTGAGTGAAGTACTGGGTAAGGCACTTAGGCCTCTATGAGGCATACTGGAATTACAACACCGGAGATGTTCCACAGTGTCTACCTCTTCTCTTAAAGACTTCCAATATATGAGGGATCTGTGCTACAGTAAATTTTCACGACAGGGATGCATCTGTGCTCAGTTGAAAACTCTATAATGTGTCTGGGTAGCAATCATGAATTGTCTCATACAGGCCCCTTAGAGGGGATGCGTAGGAAGGTATCTGATCAGGGAACCTACTTCAGGTGCGTACTCATTCTTAACAGTGTTTCTCCTTTTAGGAATGAAGATAGAACAGGGACATACTAGGGGCACATTAGGTTCTTTGAATAAAGGGGAAGCTACGGCGCTTAAGCCTGCCAAACAAATATTGGATGTTCACCACCAGTGTTGTTCCGCACTTAGTTTCTGCGTCTAAAATGCTTCCTAACTGATGGGGAAGTGTGCTTTAGGAGGGATTCACTGCAGTTTTATGTCTTTTAAAGAAGGAAGCTTTTGGGACTGAATCTGTGGTAACCGCAATAGGCGCACATAGCTTTCCATTCACAGACGTGTAACGGTTCGACTATAGCATGTTCTGTTTAAGGGAAACTCCATCAGGCGGAATGTCACTTCTTACAGTGTCTTTTCAGTGGAGGAAAGAAGATAGAACAAGGACGGACAGAGAGAACGTTGCAAACCGTGAGTGAAGTACAGGGTAAGGCACTTAGGCCTCTATGAGGCATACTGGAATTACATCCCCGGAGATGTTCCACAGTGTCTACCTCTTCTCTTAAACACTTCCAATATATGAGGGAACTGTGCTACAGTAATTTTTCACGACAGGGATGCATCTGTGCTCAGTTGAAAACTCTACAATGTGTCTGGGTAGCAATCATGAAGTGTCTCATACAGGCCCCTTAGAGGGGATGCGTAGGAAGGTATCTGATCAGGGAAACTACTTCAGGTGTGTACTCATTCATAACAGTGTTTGTCCTTTTTGGAATGAAGATAGAACAGGGACATACTACGGGCACATTAGGTACTTTGAGTAAAGGGGAAGCTACGGCGCTTAAGCCTGCCAAACACATATTGGATGTTCACCACCAGTGTTGTTCCACACTTAGTTTCTGCGTCTAAAATGCTTCCTACACTGATAGGGAAGTGTGCTTTAGGAGGGATTCACTGCAGTGTTACGTCTGTTAAAGAAGGAAGCTTTTTGGACTGACTCTGTGGTAACCGCAAAAGGCGCACATAGCTTTCCATTCACAGACGTCTAACCGTTAGACTATAGCATGTTCTGTTAAAGGGAAACTCCTTCAGGCGGAATGTCACTTCTTACAGTGTCTTTCCAGTGGAGGAAAGAAGATAGAACAAGGACGGACAGATAGAACGTTGCAAACCGTGAGTGAAGTACAGGGTAAGGCACTTAGGCCTCTATGAGGCATACTGGAATTACAACACCGGAGATGTTCCACAGTGTCTACCTCTTCTCAAAGCACATCCAATATATGAGGGAACTGTGCTACAGTAAATTTTCACGACAGGGATGCATCTGTGCTCAGGTGAAAACTCTATAATGTGTCTGGGTAGCAATCATGAAGTGTCTCATACAGGCCCCTCTAGGGGATGCATAGGAAGGTATCTGATCAGGGAAACTACTTCAGGTGCGTACTCATTCATAACAGTGTTTCTCCTTTTAGGAATGAAGATAGAACAGGGACATACTAGGGGCACATTAGGTACTTTGAGTAAAGGGGAAGCTACGGCGCTTAAGCCTGCCAAACACATATTGGATATTCACCACCAGTGTTGTTCCGCACTTAGTTTCTGCGTCTAAAATGCTTCCTACACTGAAAAGGAAGTGTGCTTTAGGAGGGATTCACTGCAGTTTTATGTCTGTTAAAGAAGGAAGCTTTTGGGACTGAATCTGTGGTAACCGCAATAGGCGCACATAGCTTTCCATTTACAGAAGTCTAACCGTTAGACTATAGCATGTTCTGTTTAAGGGAAACTCCTTCAGGCGGAATGTCACTTCTTACAGTGTCTTTTCAGTGGAGGAAAGAAGATAGAATAAGGACGGACAGAGAGAACGTTGCAAACCGTGAGTGAAGTACAGGGTAAGGCACTTAGGCCTCTATGATGCATACTGGAATTACAACACCGGAGATATTCCACAGTGTCTACCTCTTCTCTTAAACACTTCCAGTATATGAGGCAACTGTGCTACAGTAATTTTTCACGACAGGGATGCATCTGTGCTCAGTTGAAAACTCTACAATGTGTCTGGGTAGCAATCATGAAGTGTCTCATACAGGCCCCTTAGAGGGGATGCGTAGGAAGGTATCTGATCAGGGAACCTACTTAGGTGCGTACTCATTCATAACAGTGTTTCTCCTTTTAGAAATGAATATAGAACAGGGACGTCGGATGTGCACATTAGGTACTTTGAGTAAAGGGCAAGCTATGGTGCTTAAGCCTGCCAAACACATATTGGATGTTCACCACCAGTGTTGTACCGCACTTAGTTTCAGCGTCTAAAATGCTTCCTACACTGATAGGGAAGTGTGCTTTAGGAAGGATTCACTGCAGTGCTACGTCTGTTAAAGAAGGAAGCTTTGGGGAATGATTTTGTGGTAACCGCAATAGGCGCACATAACTTTCCAGTCTCCGACGTCTATCCGTTGGACTAAAGCAAGTTCTGTGTAAGGGAAACACCTTCATGCGGAATGTAACTTCTCACAGTGTCTTTCCAGTGGAGGAAAGAAGATAGAACAAGGACGGAGCACAGAGAATGCTAAACCCTTTGGTGTAGTAAAGGGTAAGGCATTTAGGCCTCTATGATGCATACTGGAAGTTATACACCTGGGATGTTCCACAGCGTCTACCACTTCTCAAAACACTTCTAATATATGAGGGAACTGTGCTACAGTAAGTACTCAGAACAGGGATGCGTCTGTACTCAGTTGGAATCTCTAGGATGTGTCTGGTTAGCAATCATGAAGTTTCTCCTAGAGGGCCCCTTAGAGGGGATGCGAAGGAAAGTGTCTGCTCAGTGAACCTACTTCAGTTGCATACTCATTCATAACAGAGTTTCTCCTTTGAGGAATGAAGATAGAACAGGGACTGACTAGGTGCACATTAGGTACTGTGAGTAAAGGGCAGGCTATGGCGCTTAAGCCTACCAAACACATATTGCATGTTCACCACCAGTGGTGATCCGTACTTGGTTTCTGCGTCTAAAACGCTTCCTACACTGAGAGGAAAGTGTGCTTTAGGAGGGATTCACTGCAGTGTTACGTCTGTTAAAGAAGGAAGCTTTTGGGACTGACTCTGTGGTAACCGCAATAGGCGCACATAGCTTTCTATTCACAGACGTCTAACTGTTAGACTATAGCATGTTCTGTTAAACGGAAACTCGTCAGGCGGAATGTCACTTCTCATAGTGTCTTTCCAGTGGAGGAAAGAAGATAGAACAAGGACGGACAGAGAGAACGTTGCAAACCGTGAGTGAAGTACAGGGTAAGGCACTTAGGCCTCTATGATGCATTCTGGAATTACATCCCCGGAGATGTTCCACAGTGTCTACCTCTTCTCTTAAACACTTCCAATATATGAGGGAACTGTGCTACAGTAATTTTTCACGACAGGGATGCATCTGTGCTCAGTTGAAAACTCTACAATGTGTCTGGGTAGCAATCATGAAGTGTCTCATACAGGCCCCTTAGAGGGGATGCGTAGGAAGGTATCTGATCAGGGAAACTACTTCAGGTGTGTACTCATTCATAACAGTGTTTGTCCTTTTTGGAATGAAGATAGAACAGGGACATACTACGGGCACATTAGGTACTTTGAGTAAAGGGGAAGCTACGGCGCTTAAGCCTGCCAAACACATATTGGATGTTCACCACCAGTGTTGTTCCACACTTAGTTTCTGCGTCTAAAATGCTTCCTACACTGATAGGGAAGTGTGCTTTAGGAGGGATTCACTGCAGTGTTACGTCTGTTAAAGAAGGAAGCTTTTTGGACTGACTCTGTGGTAACCGCAAAAGGCGCACATAGCTTTCCATTCACAGACGTCTAACCGTTAGACTATAGCATGTTCTGTTAAAGGGAAACTCCTTCAGGCGGAATGTCACTTCTTACAGTGTCTTTCCAGTGGAGGAAAGAAGATAGAACAAGGACGGACAGATAGAACGTTGCAAACCGTGAGTGAAGTACAGGGTAAGGCACTTAGGCCTCTATGAGGCATACTGGAATTACAACACCGGAGATGTTCCACAGTGTCTACCTCTTCTCAAAGCACATCCAATATATGAGGGAACTGTGCTACAGTAAATTTTCACGACAGGGATGCATCTGTGCTCAGGTGAAAACTCTATAATGTGTCTGGGTAGCAATCATGAAGTGTCTCATACAGGCCCCTCTAGGGGATGCATAGGAAGGTATCTGATCAGGGAAACTACTTCAGGTGCGTACTCATTCATAACAGTGTTTCTCCTTTTAGGAATGAAGATAGAACAGGGACATACTAGGGGCACATTAGGTACTTTGAGTAAAGGGGAAGCTACGGCGCTTAAGCCTGCCAAACACATATTGGATATTCACCACCAGTGTTGTTCCGCACTTAGTTTCTGCGTCTAAAATGCTTCCTACACTGATAGGGAAGTGTGCTTTAGGAGGGATTCACTGCAGTTTTATGTCTGTTAAAGAAGGAAGCTTTTGGGACTGAATCTGTGGTAACCGCAATAGGCGCACATAGCTTTCCATTTACAGAAGTCTAACCGTTAGACTATAGCATGTTCTGTTTAAGGGAAACTCCTTCAGGCGGAATGTCACTTCTTACAGTGTCTTTTCAGTGGAGGAAAGAAGATAGAATAAGGACGGACAGAGAGAACGTTGCAAACCGTGAGTGAAGTACAGGGTAAGGCACTTAGGCCTCTATGATGCATACTGGAATTACAACACCGGAGATATTCCACAGTGTCTACCTCTTCTCTTAAACACTTCCAGTATATGAGGCAACTGTGCTATAGTAATTTTTCACGACAGGGATGCATCTGTGCTCAGTTGAAAACTCTACAATGTGTCTGGGTAGCAATCATGAAGTGTCTCATACAGGCCCCTTAGAGGGGATGCGTAGGAAGGTATCTGATCAGGGAACCTACTTAGGTGCGTACTCATTCATAACAGTGTTTCTCCTTTTAGAAATGAATATAGAACAGGGACGTCGGATGTGCACATTAGGTACTTTGAGTAAAGGGCAAGCTATGGTGCTTAAGCCTGCCAAACACATATTGGATGTTCACCACCAGTGTTGTACCGCACTTAGTTTCAGCGTCTAAAATGCTTCCTACACTGATAGGGAAGTGTGCTTTAGGAAGGATTCACTGCAGTGCTACGTCTGTTAAAGAAGGAAGCTTTGGGGAATGATTTTGTGGTAACCGCAATAGGCGCACATAACTTTCCAGTCTCCGACGTCTATCCGTTGGACTAAAGCAAGTTCTGTGTAAGGGAAACACCTTCATGCGGAATGTAACTTCTCACAGTGTCTTTCCAGTGGAGGAAAGAAGATAGAACAAGGACGGAGCACAGAGAATGCTAAACCCTTTGGTGTAGTAAAGGGTAAGGCATTTAGGCCTCTATGATGCATACTGGAAGTTATACACCTGGGATGTTCCACAGCGTCTACCACTTCTCAAAACACTTCCAATATATGAGGGAACTGTGCTACAGTAAGTACTCAGAACAGGGATGCGTCTGTACTCAGTTGGAATCTCTAGGATGTGTCTGGTTAGCAATCATGAAGTTTCTCCTAGAGGGCCCCTTAGAGGGGATGCGAAGGAAAGTGTCTGCTCAGTGAACCTACTTCAGTTGCATACTCATTCATAACAGAGTTTCTCCTTTGAGGAATGAAGATAGAACAGGGACTGACTAGGTGCACATTAGGTACTGTGAGTAAAGGGCAGGCTATGGCGCTTAAGCCTACCAAACACATATTGCATGTTCACCACCAGTGGTGATCCGTACTTGGTTTCTGCGTCTAAAACGCTTCCTACACTGAGAGGAAAGTGTGCTTTAGGAGGGATTCACTGCAGTGTTACGTCTGTTAAAGAAGGAAGCTTTTGGGACTGACTCTGTGGTAACCGCAATAGGCGCACATAGCTTTCTATTCACAGACGTCTAACTGTTAGACTATAGCATGTTCTGTTAAACGGAAACTCGTCAGGCGGAATGTCACTTCTCATAGTGTCTTTCCAGTGGAGGAAAGAAGATAGAACAAGGACGGACAGAGAGAACGTTGCAAACCGTGAGTGAAGTACAGGGTAAGGCACTTAGGCCTCTATGAGGCATACTGGAATTACAACACTGGAGATGTTCCACAGTGTCTACCTCTTCTCTTAAACACTTCCAATATATGAGGGAACTGTGCTACAGTAAATTTTCATGACAGGGATGCATCTGTGCTCAGTTGAAAATTCTATAATGTGTCTGGGTAGCAATCATGAAGTGTCTCATACAGGCCCCTTAGAGGGGATGCGTAGGAAGGTATCTGATCAGGGAAACTACTTCAGGTGCGTACTCATTCATAACAGTGTTTCTCCTTTTAGGAATGAAGATAGAACAGAGACATACTAGGGGCACATTAGGTACTTTGAGTAAAGGGAAACTACGGCGCTTATGCCAGCCAAACACATATTGGATGTTCACCACCAGTGTTGTTCCGCACTTAGTTTCTGCGTCTAAAATGCTTCCTACACTGATAGGGAAGTGTGCTTTAGGAGGGATTCACTGCAGTGTTACGTCTGTTAAAGAAGGCAGCTTTTGGGACTGAATCTGTGGTAACCGCAATAGGCGCACATAGCTTTCCATTCACAGACGTCTAACCGTTAGACTATAGCATGTTCTGTTAAAGGGAAACTCCTTCAGGCGGAATGTCACTTCTTACAGTGTCTTTTCAGTGGAGGAAAGAAGATAGAACAAGGACGGACAGAGAGAACGTTGCAAACCGTGAGTGAAGTACAGGGTAAGGCACTTAGGCCTCTATGAGGCATACTGGAATTACAACCCCGGAGATGTTCCACAGTGTCTACCTCTTCTCTTAAATACTTCCATTATATGAGGTAACTGAGCTACAGTAATTTTTTACGACAGGGATGCATCTGAACTCAGTTGAAAACTCTACAATGTGTCTGGGTAGCAATCATGAAGTGTCTCATATAGGCCCCTTAGAGGGGATGCGTAGGAAGGTATCTGATCAGGGAAACTACTTCAGGTGCGTACTCATTCATAACAGTGTTTCTCCTTTTAGGAATGAAGATAGAACAAGGACGTACTAGGGGCACATTAGGTACTTTGAGTAAAGGAGAAGCTACGGCGCTTAAGCCTGCCAAACACATATTGGATATTCACCACCAGTTTTGTTCCGCACATAGTTTCTGCGTCTAAAATGTTTCCTACACTGATAGGGAAGTGTGCTTTAGGAGGGATTCACTGCAGTGTTACGTCTGTTAAAGAAGGAAGCTTTTTGGACTGTCTCTGTGGTAACCGCAATAGGCGCACATAGCTTTCCATTCACAGACGTCTAACCGTTAGACTATAGCAAGTTCTGTTTAAGGGAAACTCCTTCAGGCGGAATGTCACTTCTTACAGTGTCTTTCCAGTGGAGGAAAGAAGATAGAACAAGGACGGACAGAGAGAACGTTGCAAACCGTGAGTGAAGTACAGGGTAAGGCACTTAGGCCTCTATGATGCATTCTGGAATTACAACACCGGAGATGTTCCACAGTGTCTACCTCTTCTCAAAGCACATCCAATATATGAGGGAACTGTGCTACAGTAATTTTTCACGACAGGGATGCATCTGTGCTCAGTTGAAAACTCTACAATGTGTCTGGGTAGCAATCATGAAGTATCTCATACAGGCCCCTTAGAGGGGATGCTTAGGAAGGTATCTGATCAGGGAACCTACTTCAGGTGCGTACTCATTCTTAACAGTGTTTCTCCTTTTAGGAATGAAGATAGAACAGGGACATACTAGGGGCACATTAGGTTCTTTGAGTAAAGGGGAAGCTACGGCGCTTAAGCCTGCCAAACACATATTGGATGTTCACCACCAGTGTTGTTCCGCACTTAGTTTCTGCGTCTAAAATGCTTCCTAACTGATAGGGAAGTGTGCTTTAGGAGGGATTCACTGCAGTTTTATGTCTTTTAAATAAGGAAGCTTTTGGGACTGAATCTGTGGTAACCGCAATAGGCGCACATAGCTTTCCATTCACAGACGTCTAACCGTTAGACTATAGCATGTTCTGTTTAAGGGAAACTCCATCAGGCGGAATGTCACTTCTTACAGTGTCTTTTCAGTGGAGGAAAGAAGATAGAACAAGGACGGACAGAGAGAACGTTGCAAACCGTGTGTGAAGTACAGGGTAAGGCACTTAGGCCTCTATGAGGCATACTGGAATTACATCCCCGGAGATGTTCCACAGTGTCTACCTCTTCTCTTAAACACTTCCAATATATGAGGGAACTGTGCTACAGTAATTTTTCACGACAGGGATGCATCTGTGCTCAGTTGAAAACTCTACAATGTGTCTGGGTAGCAATCATGAAGTGTCTCATACAGGCCCCTTAGAGGGGATGCGTAGGAAGGTATCTGATCAGGGAAACTACTTCAGGTGCGTACTCATTCATAACAGTGTTTCTCCTTTTAGGAATGAAGATAGAACAGGGACGTACTAGGGGCACATTAGGTACTTTGTGTAAAGGGAAACTACGGCGCTTAAGCCTGCCAAACACATATTGGATGTTCACCACCAGTTTTGTTCCGCACATAGTTTCTCCGTGTAAAATGTTTCCTACACTGATAGGGAAGTGTGCTTTAGGAGGGATTCACTGCAGTGTTACGTCTGTTAAAGAAGGAAGCTTTTTGGACTGACTCTGTGGTAACCGCAATAGGCGCACATAGCTTTCCATTCACAGACGTCTAAACGTTAGAGTATAGCAAGTTCTGTTTAAGGGAAACTACTTCAGGCGGAATGTCACTTCTTACAGTGTCTTTCCAGTGGAGGAAAGAAGATAGAACAAGGACGGACAGAGAGAACGTCCAAACCGTGAGTGAAGTACAGGGTAAGGCACTTAGGCCTCTATGAGGCATACTGGAATTACATCCCCGGAGATGTTCCACAGTGTCTACCTCTTCTCAAAGCACATCCAATATATGAGGGAACTGTGCTACAGTAATTTTTCACGACAGGGATGCATCTGTGCTCAGTTGAAAACTCTACAATTGTCTGGGTAGCAATCATGAAGTGTCTCATACAGGCCCTTAGACGGGATGCGTAGGAAGGTATCTGATCAGGGAACCTACTTTAGGTGCGTACTCATTCATAACAGTGTTTCTCCTTTTAGGAATGAAGATAGTACAGGGACGTCGGAGGTACACATTAGGTACTTTGAGTAAAGGGCAAGCTATGGTGCTTAAGCCTGCCAAACACATATTGGATGTTCACCACCAGTTTTGTTCCGCACTAGGTTTCGGCGTCTTAAATGCTTCCTACACTGATAGGGAAGTGTGCTTTAGGGAGGATTCACTGCAGTGCTACGTCTGTTAAAGAAAAAAGCTTTTGGGACTGATTCTGTGGTAACCGCAATAGGCGCACATAACTTTCCAGTCTCCGACGTCTATCCGTTGGACTATAGCAAGTTCTGTGTAAGGGAAACATCTTCATGCGGAATGTCACTTCTCACAGTGTCTTTCCAGTGGAGGAAAGAAGATAGAACAAGGACGGAGCATAGAGAATGCTAAACCCTTTGGTGAAGTAAAGGGTAAGGCATTTAGGCCTCTATGATGCATACTGGAAGTTATACACCTGGGATGTTCCACAGCGTCTGCCACTTCTCAAAACACTTCCAATATATGAGGGAATTGTGCTACAGTAAGTTCTCACGAGAGGGATGCGTCTGTACTCATTTGGAATCTCTAGGATGTGTCTGGTTAGCAATCATGAAGTTTCTCCTAGAGGGCCCCTTAGAGGGGATGCGAAGGAAAGTGTCTGCTCAGCGAACCTACTTCAGTTGCATACTCATTCATAACAGAGTTTCTCCTTTGAGGAATGAAGATAGAACAGGGACTGACTAAGTGCACATTAGGTAATGTGAGTAAAGGGCAGGCTATGGCGCTTAAGCCTACCAAACACATATTGTATGTTCACCACCAGTGGTGATCCGTACTTGGTTTCTGCCTCTAAAACACTTCCTACACTGAGAGGAAAGTGTGCTTTAGGAGGGATTCACTGCAGTGTTACGTCTGTTAAAGAAGGAAGCTTTTGGGACTGACTCCGTGGTAACCACAATAGGCGCACATAGCTTTCCATTCACAGACGTCTAACCGTTAGACTATAGCATGTTCTGTTAAAGGGAAACTCCTTCAGGCGGAATGTCACTTCTCATAGTGTCTTTCCAGTGGAGGAAAGAAGATAGAACAAGGACGGACAGAGAGAACGTTGCTAACCGTGAGTGAAGTACAGGGTAAGGCACTTAGGCCTCTATGAGGCATACTGGGAATTACAACACCGGAGATGTTCCACAGTGTCTACCTCTTCTCTTAAAGACTTCCAATATATGAGGGAACTGTGCTACAGTAAATTTTCACGACAGGGATGCATCTGTGCTCAGTTGAAAACTCTACAATGTGTCTGGGTAGCAATCATGAAGTGTTTCATACAGGGCCCTTAGAGTGGATGCGTAGGAAGGTATCTGATCAGGGAAACTACTTCAGGTGCGTACTCATTCATAACAGAGTTTCTCCTTTGGGGAATGAAGATAGAACAGGGACGTACTAGGGGCACATTAGGTACTTTGAGTAAAGGCGAAGCTACGGCGCTTAAGCCTGCCAAACACATATTGGATGTTCACCACCAGTGTTGTTCCGCACATAGTTTCCGCGTCTAAAATGTTTCCTACACTGATAGGGAAGTGTGCTTTAGGAGGGATTCACTGCAGTGTTACGTCTGTTAAAGAAGGAAGCTTTTGGGGCTGACTCTGTGGTAACCGCAATAGGCGCACATAGCTTTCCTTTCACAGACGTCTAACCGTTAGACTATAGCAAGTTCTGTTTAAGGGAAACTACTTCAGGCGGAATGTCACTTCTTACAGTGTCTTTCCAGTGGAGGAAAGAAGATAGAACAAGGACGGACAGAGAGAACGTTGCAAACCGTGAGTGAAGTACAGGGTAAGGCACTTAGGCCTCTATGATGCATACTGGAATTTCAACACCGGAGATGTTCCACAGTGTCTACCTCTTCTCAAAGCACATCCAATATATGAGGGAACTGTGCTACAGTAATTTTTCACGACAGGGATGCATCTGTGCTCAGTTGAAATCTCTACAATGTGTCTGGGTAGCAATCATGAAGTGTCGAATACAGGCCCCTTAGAGGGGATGCGTAGGAAGGTATCTGATCAGGGAACCTACTTCAGGTGCGTACTCATTCATAACAGTGTTTCTCCTTTTAGGAATGAACATAGAACAGGGACATACTAGGGGCACATTAGGTACCTTGAGTAAAGGGGAAGCTACGGCGCTTATGTCTGCCAAACACATATTGGATGTTCACCACCAGTGTTGTTCCGCACTTAGTTTCTGCGTCTAAAATGCTTCCTACACTGATAGGGAAGTGTGCTTTAGTAGGGATTCACTGCAGTGTTACGTCTTTTAAAGAAGGAAGCTTTTTGGACTGACTCTGTGGTAACCGGAATAGGCGCACATAGCTTTCCATTCACAGACGTCTAACCGTTAGACTATAGCATGTTCTGTTAAAGGGAAACTCCTTCAGGCGGAATGTCACTTCTCATAGTGTCTTTCTAGTGGAGGAAAGAAGATAGAACAAGGACGGACAGAGAGAACGTTGCAAACCGTGAGTGAAGTACAGGGTAAGGCACTTAGGCCTCTATGAGGCATACTGGAATTACAACACCGGAGATGTTCCACAGTGTCTACCTCTTCTCTTAAAGACTTCCAATATATGAGGGATCTGTGCTACAGTAAATTTTCACGACAGGGATGCATCTGTGCTCAGTTGAAAACTCTATAATGTGTCTGGGTAGCAATCATGAATTGTCTCATACAGGCCCCTTAGAGGGGATGCGTAGGAAGGTATCTGATCAGGGAACCTACTTCAGGTGCGTACTCATTCTTAACAGTGTTTCTCCTTTTAGGAATGAAGATAGAACAGGGACATACTAGGGGCACATTAGGTTCTTTGAATAAAGGGGAAGCTACGGCGCTTAAGCCTGCCAAACAAATATTGGATGTTCACCACCAGTGTTGTTCCGCACTTAGTTTCTGCGTCTAAAATGCTTCCTAACTGATGGGGAAGTGTGCTTTAGGAGGGATTCACTGCAGTTTTATGTGTTTTAAAGAAGGAAGCTTTTGGGACTGAATCTGTGGTAACCGCAATAGGCGCACATAGCTTTCCATTCACAGACGTCTAACGGTTAGACTATAGCATGTTCTGTTTAAGGGAAACTCCATCAGGCGGAATGTCACTTCTTACAGTGTCTTTTCAGTGGAGGAAAGAAGATAGAACAAGGACGGACAGAGAGAACGTTGCAAACCGTGAGTGAAGTACAGGGTAAGGCACTTAGGCCTCTATGAGGCATACTGGAATTACATCCCCGGAGATGTTCCACAGTGTCTACCTCTTCTCTTAAACACTTCCAATATATGAGGGAACTGTGCTACAGTAATTTTTCACGACAGGGATGCATCTGTGCTCAGTTGAAAACTCTACAATGTGTCTGGGTAGCAATCATGAAGTGTCTCATACAGGCCCCTTAGAGGGGATGCGTAGGAAGGTATCTGATCAGGGAAACTACTTCAGGTGTGTACTCATTCATAACAGTGTTTGTCCTTTTTGGAATGAAGATAGAACAGGGACATACTACGGGCACATTAGGTACTTTGAGTAAAGGGGAAGCTACGGCGCTTAAGCCTGCCAAACACATATTGGATGTTCACCACCAGTGTTGTTCCACACTTAGTTTCTGCGTCTAAAATGCTTCCTACACTGATAGGGAAGTGTGCTTTAGGAGGGATTCACTGCAGTGTTACGTCTGTTAAAGAAGGAAGCTTTTTGGACTGACTCTGTGGTAACCGCAAAAGGCGCACATAGCTTTCCATTCACAGACGTCTAACCGTTAGACTATAGCATGTTCTGTTAAAGGGAAACTCCTTCAGGCGGAATGTCACTTCTTACAGTGTCTTTCCAGTGGAGGAAAGAAGATAGAACAAGGACGGACAGATAGAACGTTGCAAACCGTGAGTGAAGTACAGGGTAAGGCACTTAGGCCTCTATGAGGCATACTGGAATTACAACACCGGAGATGTTCCACAGTGTCTACCTCTTCTCAAAGCACATCCAATATATGAGGGAACTGTGCTACAGTAAATTTTCACGACAGGGATGCATCTGTGCTCAGGTGAAAACTCTATAATGTGTCTGGGTAGCAATCATGAAGTGTCTCATACAGGCCCCTCTAGGGGATGCATAGGAAGGTATCTGATCAGGGAAACTACTTCAGGTGCGTACTCATTCATAACAGTGTTTCTCCTTTTAGGAATGAAGATAGAACAGGGACATACTAGGGGCACATTAGGTACTTTGAGTAAAGGGGAAGCTACGGCGCTTAAGCCTGCCAAACACATATTGGATATTCACCACCAGTGTTGTTCCGCACTTAGTTTCTGCGTCTAAAATGCTTCCTACACTGATAGGGAAGTGTGCTTTAGGAGGGATTCACTGCAGTTTTATGTCTGTTAAAGAAGGAAGCTTTTGGGACTGAATCTGTGGTAACCGCAATAGGCGCACATAGCTTTCCATTTACAGAAGTCTAACCGTTAGACTATAGCAAGTTCTGTTTAAGGGAAACTACTTCAGGCGGAATGTCACTTCTTACAGTGTCTTTCCAGTGGAGGAAAGAAGATAGAACAAGGACGGACAGAGAGAACGTTGCAAACCGTGAGTGAAGTACAGGGTAAGGCACTTAGGCCTCTATGATGCATACTGGAATTTCAACACCGGAGATGTTCCACAGTGTCTACCTCTTCTCAAAGCACATCCAATATATGAGGGAACTGTGCTACAGTAATTTTTCACGACAGGGATGCATCTGTGCTCAGTTGAAATCTCTACAATGTGTCTGGGTAGCAATCATGAAGTGTCGAATACAGGCCCCTTAGAGGGGATGCGTAGGAAGGTATCTGATCAGGGAACCTACTTCAGGTGCGTACTCATTCATAACAGTGTTTCTCCTTTTAGGAATGAACATAGAACAGGGACATACTAGGGGCACATTAGGTACCTTGAGTAAAGGGGAAGCTACGGCGCTTATGTCTGCCAAACACATATTGGATGTTCACCACCAGTGTTGTTCCGCACTTAGTTTCTGCGTCTAAAATGCTTCCTACACTGATAGGGAAGTGTGCTTTAGTAGGGATTCACTGCAGTGTTACGTCTTTTAAAGAAGGAAGCTTTTTGGACTGACTCTGTGGTAACCGGAATAGGCGCACATAGCTTTCCATTCACAGACGTCTAACCGTTAGACTATAGCATGTTCTGTTAAAGGGAAACTCCTTCAGGCGGAATGTCACTTCTCATAGTGTCTTTCTAGTGGAGGAAAGAAGATAGAACAAGGACGGACAGAGAGAACGTTGCAAACCGTGAGTGAAGTACTGGGTAAGGCACTTAGGCCTCTATGAGGCATACTGGAATTACAACACCGGAGATGTTCCACAGTGTCTACCTCTTCTCTTAAAGACTTCCAATATATGAGGGATCTGTGCTACAGTAAATTTTCACGACAGGGATGCATCTGTGCTCAGTTGAAAACTCTATAATGTGTCTGGGTAGCAATCATGAATTGTCTCATACAGGCCCCTTAGAGGGGATGCGTAGGAAGGTATCTGATCAGGGAACCTACTTCAGGTGCGTACTCATTCTTAACAGTGTTTCTCCTTTTAGGAATGAAGATAGAACAGGGACATACTAGGGGCACATTAGGTTCTTTGAATAAAGGGGAAGCTACGGCGCTTAAGCCTGCCAAACAAATATTGGATGTTCACCACCAGTGTTGTTCCGCACTTAGTTTCTGCGTCTAAAATGCTTCCTAACTGATGGGGAAGTGTGCTTTAGGAGGGATTCACTGCAGTTTTATGTCTTTTAAAGAAGGAAGCTTTTGGGACTGAATCTGTGGTAACCGCAATAGGCGCACATAGCTTTCCATTCACAGACGTCTAACGGTTCGACTATAGCATGTTCTGTTTAAGGGAAACTCCATCAGGCGGAATGTCACTTCTTACAGTGTCTTTTCAGTGGAGGAAAGAAGATAGAACAAGGACGGACAGAGAGAACGTTGCAAACCGTGAGTGAAGTACAGGGTAAGGCACTTAGGCCTCTATGAGGCATACTGGAATTACATCCCCGGAGATGTTCCACAGTGTCTACCTCTTCTCTTAAACACTTCCAATATATGAGGGAACTGTGCTACAGTAATTTTTCACGACAGGGATGCATCTGTGCTCAGTTGAAAACTCTACAATGTGTCTGGGTAGCAATCATGAAGTGTCTCATACAGGCCCCTTAGAGGGGATGCGTAGGAAGGTATCTGATCAGGGAAACTACTTCAGGTGTGTACTCATTCATAACAGTGTTTGTCCTTTTTGGAATGAAGATAGAACAGGGACATACTACGGGCACATTAGGTACTTTGAGTAAAGGGGAAGCTACGGCGCTTAAGCCTGCCAAACACATATTGGATGTTCACCACCAGTGTTGTTCCACACTTAGTTTCTGCGTCTAAAATGCTTCCTACACTGATAGGGAAGTGTGCTTTAGGAGGGATTCACTGCAGTGTTACGTCTTTTAAAGAAGGAAGCTTTTTGGACTGAATCTGTGGTAACCGCAATAGGCGCACATAGCTTTCCATTCACAGACGTCTAACCGTTAGACTATAGCATGTTCTGTTAAAGGGAAACTCCTTCAGGCGGAATGTCACTTCTTACAGTGTCTTTCCAGTGGAGGAAAGAAGATAGAACAAGGACGGACAGATAGAACGTTGCAAACCGTGAGTGAAGTACAGGGTAAGGCACTTAGGCCTCTATGAGGCATACTGGAATTACAACACCGGAGATGTTCCACAGTGTCTACCTCTTCTCAAAGCACATCCAATATATGAGGGAACTGTGCTCAGTAAATTTTCACGACAGGGATGCATCTGTGCTCAGGTGAAAACTCTATAATGTGTCTGGGTAGCAATCATGAAGTGTCTCATACAGGCCCCTCTAGGGGATGCATAGGAAGGTATCTGATCAGGGAAACTACTTCAGGTGCGTACTCATTCATAACAGTGTTTCTCCTTTTAGGAATGAAGATAGAACAGGGACATACTAGGGGCACATTAGGTACTTTGAGTAAAGGGGAAGCTACGGCGCTTAAGCCTGCCAAACACATATTGGATATTCACCACCAGTGTTGTTCCGCACTTAGTTTCTGCGTCTAAAATGCTTCCTACACTGAAAAGGAAGTGTGCTTTAGGAGGGATTCACTGCAGTTTTATGTCTGTTAAAGAAGGAAGCTTTTGGGACTGAATCTGTGGTAACCGCAATAGGCGCACATAGCTTTCCATTTACAGAAGTCTAACCGTTAGACTATAGCATGTTCTGTTTAAGGGAAACTCCTTCAGGCGGAATGTCACTTCTTACAGTGTCTTTTCAGTGGAGGAAAGAAGATAGAATAAGGACGGACAGAGAGAACGTTGCAAACCGTGAGTGAAGTACAGGGTAAGGCACTTAGGCCTCTATGATGCATACTGGAATTACAACACCGGAGATATTCCACAGTGTCTACCTCTTCTCTTAAACACTTCCAATATATGAGGGAACTGTGCTACAGTAATTTTTCACGACAGGGATGCATCTGTGCTCAGTTGAAAACTCTACAATGTGTCTGGGTAGCAATCATGAAGTGTCTCATACAGGCCCCTTAGAGGGGATGCGTAGGAAGGTATCTGATCAGGGAAACTACTTCAGGTGTGTACTCATTCATAACAGTGTTTGTCCTTTTTGGAATGAAGATAGAACAGGGACATACTACGGGCACATTAGGTACTTTGAGTAAAGGGGAAGCTACGGCGCTTAAGCCTGCCAAACACATATTGGATGTTCACCACCAGTGTTGTTCCACACTTAGTTTCTGCGTCTAAAATGCTTCCTACACTGATAGGGAAGTGTGCTTTAGGAGGGATTCACTGCAGTGTTACGTCTGTTAAAGAAGGAAGCTTTTTGGACTGACTCTGTGGTAACCGCAAAAGGCGCACATAGCTTTCCATTCACAGACGTCTAACCGTTAGACTATAGCATGTTCTGTTAAAGGGAAACTCCTTCAGGCGGAATGTCACTTCTTACAGTGTCTTTCCAGTGGAGGAAAGAAGATAGAACAAGGACGGACAGATAGAACGTTGCAAACCGTGAGTGAAGTACAGGGTAAGGCACTTAGGCCTCTATGAGGCATACTGGAATTACAACACCGGAGATGTTCCACAGTGTCTACCTCTTCTCAAAGCACATCCAATATATGAGGGAACTGTGCTACAGTAAATTTTCACGACAGGGATGCATCTGTGCTCAGGTGAAAACTCTATAATGTGTCTGGGTAGCAATCATGAAGTGTCTCATACAGGCCCCTCTAGGGGATGCATAGGAAGGTATCTGATCAGGGAAACTACTTCAGGTGCGTACTCATTCATAACAGTGTTTCTCCTTTTAGGAATGAAGATAGAACAGGGACATACTAGGGGCACATTAGGTACTTTGAGTAAAGGGGAAGCTACGGCGCTTAAGCCTGCCAAACACATATTGGATATTCACCACCAGTGTTGTTCCGCACTTAGTTTCTGCGTCTAAAATGCTTCCTACACTGATAGGGAAGTGTGCTTTAGGAGGGATTCACTGCAGTTTTATGTCTGTTAAAGAAGGAAGCTTTTGGGACTGAATCTGTGGTAACCGCAATAGGCGCACATAGCTTTCCATTTACAGAAGTCTAACCGTTAGACTATAGCAAGTTCTGTTTAAGGGAAACTACTTCAGGCGGAATGTCACTTCTTACAGTGTCTTTCCAGTGGAGGAAAGAAGATAGAACAAGGACGGACAGAGAGAACGTTGCAAACCGTGAGTGAAGTACAGGGTAAGGCACTTAGGCCTCTATGATGCATACTGGAATTTCAACACCGGAGATGTTCCACAGTGTCTACCTCTTCTCAAAGCACATCCAATATATGAGGGAACTGTGCTACAGTAATTTTTCACGACAGGGATGCATCTGTGCTCAGTTGAAATCTCTACAATGTGTCTGGGTAGCAATCATGAAGTGTCGAATACAGGCCCCTTAGAGGGGATGCGTAGGAAGGTATCTGATCAGGGAACCTACTTCAGGTGCGTACTCATTCATAACAGTGTTTCTCCTTTTAGGAATGAACATAGAACAGGGACATACTAGGGGCACATTAGGTACCTTGAGTAAAGGGGAAGCTACGGCGCTTATGTCTGCCAAACACATATTGGATGTTCACCACCAGTGTTGTTCCGCACTTAGTTTCTGCGTCTAAAATGCTTCCTACACTGATAGGGAAGTGTGCTTTAGTAGGGATTCACTGCAGTGTTACGTCTTTTAAAGAAGGAAGCTTTTTGGACTGACTCTGTGGTAACCGGAATAGGCGCACATAGCTTTCCATTCACAGACGTCTAACCGTTAGACTATAGCATGTTCTGTTAAAGGGAAACTCCTTCAGGCGGAATGTCACTTCTCATAGTGTCTTTCTAGTGGAGGAAAGAAGATAGAACAAGGACGGACAGAGAGAACGTTGCAAACCGTGAGTGAAGTACTGGGTAAGGCACTTAGGCCTCTATGAGGCATACTGGAATTACAACACCGGAGATGTTCCACAGTGTCTACCTCTTCTCTTAAAGACTTCCAATATATGAGGGATCTGTGCTACAGTAAATTTTCACGACAGGGATGCATCTGTGCTCAGTTGAAAACTCTATAATGTGTCTGGGTAGCAATCATGAATTGTCTCATACAGGCCCCTTAGAGGGGATGCGTAGGAAGGTATCTGATCAGGGAACCTACTTCAGGTGCGTACTCATTCTTAACAGTGTTTCTCCTTTTAGGAATGAAGATAGAACAGGGACATACTAGGGGCACATTAGGTTCTTTGAATAAAGGGGAAGCTACGGCGCTTAAGCCTGCCAAACAAATATTGGATGTTCACCACCAGTGTTGTTCCGCACTTAGTTTCTGCGTCTAAAATGCTTCCTAACTGATGGGGAAGTGTGCTTTAGGAGGGATTCACTGCAGTTTTATGTCTTTTAAAGAAGGAAGCTTTTGGGACTGAATCTGTGGTAACCGCAATAGGCGCACATAGCTTTCCATTCACAGACGTCTAACGGTTCGACTATAGCATGTTCTGTTTAAGGGAAACTCCATCAGGCGGAATGTCACTTCTTACAGTGTCTTTTCAGTGGAGGAAAGAAGATAGAACAAGGACGGACAGAGAGAACGTTGCAAACCGTGAGTGAAGTACAGGGTAAGGCACTTAGGCCTCTATGAGGCATACTGGAATTACATCCCCGGAGATGTTCCACAGTGTCTACCTCTTCTCTTAAACACTTCCAATATATGAGGGAACTGTGCTACAGTAATTTTTCACGACAGGGATGCATCTGTGCTCAGTTGAAAACTCTACAATGTGTCTGGGTAGCAATCATGAAGTGTCTCATACAGGCCCCTTAGAGGGGATGCGTAGGAAGGTATCTGATCAGGGAAACTACTTCAGGTGTGTACTCATTCATAACAGTGTTTGTCCTTTTTGGAATGAAGATAGAACAGGGACATACTACGGGCACATTAGGTACTTTGAGTAAAGGGGAAGCTACGGCGCTTAAGCCTGCCAAACACATATTGGATGTTCACCACCAGTGTTGTTCCACACTTAGTTTCTGCGTCTAAAATGCTTCCTACACTGATAGGGAAGTGTGCTTTAGGAGGGATTCACTGCAGTGTTACGTCTGTTAAAGAAGGAAGCTTTTTGGACTGACTCTGTGGTAACCGCAAAAGGCGCACATAGCTTTCCATTCACAGACGTCTAACCGTTAGACTATAGCATGTTCTGTTAAAGGGAAACTCCTTCAGGCGGAATGTCACTTCTTACAGTGTCTTTCCAGTGGAGGAAAGAAGATAGAACAAGGACGGACAGATAGAACGTTGCAAACCGTGAGTGAAGTACAGGGTAAGGCACTTAGGCCTCTATGAGGCATACTGGAATTACAACACCGGAGATGTTCCACAGTGTCTACCTCTTCTCAAAGCACATCCAATATATGAGGGAACTGTGCTACAGTAAATTTTCACGACAGGGATGCATCTGTGCTCAGGTGAAAACTCTATAATGTGTCTGGGTAGCAATCATGAAGTGTCTCATACAGGCCCCTCTAGGGGATGCATAGGAAGGTATCTGATCAGGGAAACTACTTCAGGTGCGTACTCATTCATAACAGTGTTTCTCCTTTTAGGAATGAAGATAGAACAGGGACATACTAGGGGCACATTAGGTACTTTGAGTAAAGGGGAAGCTACGGCGCTTAAGCCTGCCAAACACATATTGGATATTCACCACCAGTGTTGTTCCGCACTTAGTTTCTGCGTCTAAAATGCTTCCTACACTGAAAAGGAAGTGTGCTTTAGGAGGGATTCACTGCAGTTTTATGTCTGTTAAAGAAGGAAGCTTTTGGGACTGAATCTGTGGTAACCGCAATAGGCGCACATAGCTTTCCATTTACAGAAGTCTAACCGTTAGACTATAGCATGTTCTGTTTAAGGGAAACTCCTTCAGGCGGAATGTCACTTCTTACAGTGTCTTTTCAGTGGAGGAAAGAAGATAGAATAAGGACGGACAGAGAGAACGTTGCAAACCGTGAGTGAAGTACAGGGTAAGGCACTTAGGCCTCTATGATGCATACTGGAATTACAACACCGGAGATATTCCACAGTGTCTACCTCTTCTCTTAAACACTTCCAGTATATGAGGCAACTGTGCTACAGTAATTTTTCACGACAGGGATGCATCTGTGCTCAGTTGAAAACTCTACAATGTGTCTGGGTAGCAATCATGAAGTGTCTCATACAGGCCCCTTAGAGGGGATGCGTAGGAAGGTATCTGATCAGGGAACCTACTTAGGTGCGTACTCATTCATAACAGTGTTTCTCCTTTTAGAAATGAATATAGAACAGGGACGTCGGATGTGCACATTAGGTACTTTGAGTAAAGGGCAAGCTATGGTGCTTAAGCCTGCCAAACACATATTGGATGTTCACCACCAGTGTTGTACCGCACTTAGTTTCAGCGTCTAAAATGCTTCCTACACTGATAGGGAAGTGTGCTTTAGGAAGGATTCACTGCAGTGCTACGTCTGTTAAAGAAGGAAGCTTTGGGGAATGATTTTGTGGTAACCGCAATAGGCGCACATAACTTTCCAGTCTCCGACGTCTATCCGTTGGACTAAAGCAAGTTCTGTGTAAGGGAAACACCTTCATGCGGAATGTAACTTCTCACAGTGTCTTTCCAGTGGAGGAAAGAAGATAGAACAAGGACGGAGCACAGAGAATGCTAAACCCTTTGGTGTAGTAAAGGGTAAGGCATTTAGGCCTCTATGATGCATACTGGAAGTTATACACCTGGGATGTTCCACAGCGTCTACCACTTCTCAAAACACTTCTAATATATGAGGGAACTGTGCTACAGTAAGTACTCAGAACAGGGATGCGTCTGTACTCAGTTGGAATCTCTAGGATGTGTCTGGTTAGCAATCATGAAGTTTCTCCTAGAGGGCCCCTTAGAGGGGATGCGAAGGAAAGTGTCTGCTCAGTGAACCTACTTCAGTTGCATACTCATTCATAACAGAGTTTCTCCTTTGAGGAATGAAGATAGAACAGGGACTGACTAGGTGCACATTAGGTACTGTGAGTAAAGGGCAGGCTATGGCGCTTAAGCCTACCAAACACATATTGCATGTTCACCACCAGTGGTGATCCGTACTTGGTTTCTGCGTCTAAAACGCTTCCTACACTGAGAGGAAAGTGTGCTTTAGGAGGGATTCACTGCAGTGTTACGTCTGTTAAAGAAGGAAGCTTTTGGGACTGACTCTGTGGTAACCGCAATAGGCGCACATAGCTTTCTATTCACAGACGTCTAACTGTTAGACTATAGCATGTTCTGTTAAACGGAAACTCGTCAGGCGGAATGTCACTTCTCATAGTGTCTTTCCAGTGGAGGAAAGAAGATAGAACAAGGACGGACAGAGAGAACGTTGCAAACCGTGAGTGAAGTACAGGGTAAGGCACTTAGGCCTCTATGATGCATTCTGGAATTACATCCCCGGAGATGTTCCACAGTGTCTACCTCTTCTCTTAAACACTTCCAATATATGAGGGAACTGTGCTACAGTAATTTTTCACGACAGGGATGCATCTGTGCTCAGTTGAAAACTCTACAATGTGTCTGGGTAGCAATCATGAAGTGTCTCATACAGGCCCCTTAGAGGGGATGCGTAGGAAGGTATCTGATCAGGGAAACTACTTCAGGTGTGTACTCATTCATAACAGTGTTTGTCCTTTTTGGAATGAAGATAGAACAGGGACATACTACGGGCACATTAGGTACTTTGAGTAAAGGGGAAGCTACGGCGCTTAAGCCTGCCAAACACATATTGGATGTTCACCACCAGTGTTGTTCCACACTTAGTTTCTGCGTCTAAAATGCTTCCTACACTGATAGGGAAGTGTGCTTTAGGAGGGATTCACTGCAGTGTTACGTCTGTTAAAGAAGGAAGCTTTTTGGACTGACTCTGTGGTAACCGCAAAAGGCGCACATAGCTTTCCATTCACAGACGTCTAACCGTTAGACTATAGCATGTTCTGTTAAAGGGAAACTCCTTCAGGCGGAATGTCACTTCTTACAGTGTCTTTCCAGTGGAGGAAAGAAGATAGAACAAGGACGGACAGATAGAACGTTGCAAACCGTGAGTGAAGTACAGGGTAAGGCACTTAGGCCTCTATGAGGCATACTGGAATTACAACACCGGAGATGTTCCACAGTGTCTACCTCTTCTCAAAGCACATCCAATATATGAGGGAACTGTGCTACAGTAAATTTTCACGACAGGGATGCATCTGTGCTCAGGTGAAAACTCTATAATGTGTCTGGGTAGCAATCATGAAGTGTCTCATACAGGCCCCTCTAGGGGATGCATAGGAAGGTATCTGATCAGGGAAACTACTTCAGGTGCGTACTCATTCATAACAGTGTTTCTCCTTTTAGGAATGAAGATAGAACAGGGACATACTAGGGGCACATTAGGTACTTTGAGTAAAGGGGAAGCTACGGCGCTTAAGCCTGCCAAACACATATTGGATATTCACCACCAGTGTTGTTCCGCACTTAGTTTCTGCGTCTAAAATGCTTCCTACACTGATAGGGAAGTGTGCTTTAGGAGGGATTCACTGCAGTTTTATGTCTGTTAAAGAAGGAAGCTTTTGGGACTGAATCTGTGGTAACCGCAATAGGCGCACATAGCTTTCCATTTACAGAAGTCTAACCGTTAGACTATAGCATGTTCTGTTTAAGGGAAACTCCTTCAGGCGGAATGTCACTTCTTACAGTGTCTTTTCAGTGGAGGAAAGAAGATAGAATAAGGACGGACAGAGAGAACGTTGCAAACCGTGAGTGAAGTACAGGGTAAGGCACTTAGGCCTCTATGATGCATACTGGAATTACAACACCGGAGATATTCCACAGTGTCTACCTCTTCTCTTAAACACTTCCAGTATATGAGGCAACTGTGCTATAGTAATTTTTCACGACAGGGATGCATCTGTGCTCAGTTGAAAACTCTACAATGTGTCTGGGTAGCAATCATGAAGTGTCTCATACAGGCCCCTTAGAGGGGATGCGTAGGAAGGTATCTGATCAGGGAACCTACTTAGGTGCGTACTCATTCATAACAGTGTTTCTCCTTTTAGAAATGAATATAGAACAGGGACGTCGGATGTGCACATTAGGTACTTTGAGTAAAGGGCAAGCTATGGTGCTTAAGCCTGCCAAACACATATTGGATGTTCACCACCAGTGTTGTACCGCACTTAGTTTCAGCGTCTAAAATGCTTCCTACACTGATAGGGAAGTGTGCTTTAGGAAGGATTCACTGCAGTGCTACGTCTGTTAAAGAAGGAAGCTTTGGGGAATGATTTTGTGGTAACCGCAATAGGCGCACATAACTTTCCAGTCTCCGACGTCTATCCGTTGGACTAAAGCAAGTTCTGTGTAAGGGAAACACCTTCATGCGGAATGTAACTTCTCACAGTGTCTTTCCAGTGGAGGAAAGAAGATAGAACAAGGACGGAGCACAGAGAATGCTAAACCCTTTGGTGTAGTAAAGGGTAAGGCATTTAGGCCTCTATGATGCATACTGGAAGTTATACACCTGGGATGTTCCACAGCGTCTACCACTTCTCAAAACACTTCCAATATATGAGGGAACTGTGCTACAGTAAGTACTCAGAACAGGGATGCGTCTGTACTCAGTTGGAATCTCTAGGATGTGTCTGGTTAGCAATCATGAAGTTTCTCCTAGAGGGCCCCTTAGAGGGGATGCGAAGGAAAGTGTCTGCTCAGTGAACCTACTTCAGTTGCATACTCATTCATAACAGAGTTTCTCCTTTGAGGAATGAAGATAGAACAGGGACTGACTAGGTGCACATTAGGTACTGTGAGTAAAGGGCAGGCTATGGCGCTTAAGCCTACCAAACACATATTGCATGTTCACCACCAGTGGTGATCCGTACTTGGTTTCTGCGTCTAAAACGCTTCCTACACTGAGAGGAAAGTGTGCTTTAGGAGGGATTCACTGCAGTGTTACGTCTGTTAAAGAAGGAAGCTTTTGGGACTGACTCTGTGGTAACCGCAATAGGCGCACATAGCTTTCTATTCACAGACGTCTAACTGTTAGACTATAGCATGTTCTGTTAAACGGAAACTCGTCAGGCGGAATGTCACTTCTCATAGTGTCTTTCCAGTGGAGGAAAGAAGATAGAACAAGGACGGACAGAGAGAACGTTGCAAACCGTGAGTGAAGTACAGGGTAAGGCACTTAGGCCTCTATGAGGCATACTGGAATTACAACACTGGAGATGTTCCACAGTGTCTACCTCTTCTCTTAAACACTTCCAATATATGAGGGAACTGTGCTACAGTAAATTTTCATGACAGGGATGCATCTGTGCTCAGTTGAAAATTCTATAATGTGTCTGGGTAGCAATCATGAAGTGTCTCATACAGGCCCCTTAGAGGGGATGCGTAGGAAGGTATCTGATCAGGGAAACTACTTCAGGTGCGTACTCATTCATAACAGTGTTTCTCCTTTTAGGAATGAAGATAGAACAGAGACATACTAGGGGCACATTAGGTACTTTGAGTAAAGGGAAACTACGGCGCTTATGCCAGCCAAACACATATTGGATGTTCACCACCAGTGTTGTTCCGCACTTAGTTTCTGCGTCTAAAATGCTTCCTACACTGATAGGGAAGTGTGCTTTAGGAGGGATTCACTGCAGTGTTACGTCTGTTAAAGAAGGCAGCTTTTGGGACTGAATCTGTGGTAACCGCAATAGGCGCACATAGCTTTCCATTCACAGACGTCTAACCGTTAGACTATAGCATGTTCTGTTAAAGGGAAACTCCTTCAGGCGGAATGTCACTTCTTACAGTGTCTTTTCAGTGGAGGAAAGAAGATAGAACAAGGACGGACAGAGAGAACGTTGCAAACCGTGAGTGAAGTACAGGGTAAGGCACTTAGGCCTCTATGAGGCATACTGGAATTACAACCCCGGAGATGTTCCACAGTGTCTACCTCTTCTCTTAAATACTTCCAATATATGAGGTAACTGTGCTACAGTAATTTTTTACGACAGGGATGCATCTGTGCTCAGTTGAAAACTCTACAATGTGTCTGGGTAGCAATCATGAAGTGTCTCATATAGGCCCCTTAGAGTGGATGCGTAGGAAGGTATCTGATCAGGGAAACTACTTCAGGTGCGTACTCATTCATAACAGTGTTACTCCTTTTAGGAATGAAGATAGAACAAGGACGTACTAGGGGCACATTAGGTACTTTGAGTAAAGGGGAAGCTACGGCGCTTAAGCCTGCCAAACACATATTGGATATTCACCACCAGTTTTGTTCCGCACATAGTTTCTGCGTCTAAAATGTTTCCTACACTGATAGGGAAGTGTGCTTTAGGAGGGATTCACTGCAGTGTTACGTCTGTTAAAGAAGGAAGCTTTTTGGACTGTCTCTGTGGTAACCGCAATAGGCGCACATAGCTTTCCATTCACAGACGTCTAACCGTTAGACTATAGCAAGTTCTGTTTAAGGGAAACTCCTTCAGGCGGAATGTCACTTCTTACAGTGTCTTTCCAGTGGAGGAAAGAAGATAGAACAAGGACGGACAGAGAGAACGTTGCAAACCGTGAGTGAAGTACAGGGTAAGGCACTTAGGCCTCTATGAGGCATACTGGAATTACATCCCCGGAGATGTTCCACAGTGTCTACCTCTTCTCTTAAACACTTCCAATATATGAGGGAACTGTGCTACAGTAATTTTTCACGACAGGGATGCATCTGTGCTCAGTTGAAAACTCTACAATGTGTCTGGGTAGCAATCATGAAGTGTCTCATACAGGCCCCTTAGAGGGGATGCGTAGGAAGGTATCTGATCAGGGAAACTACTTCAGGTGTGTACTCATTCATAACAGTGTTTGTCCTTTTTGGAATGAAGATAGAACAGGGACATACTACGGGCACATTAGGTACTTTGAGTAAAGGGGAAGCTACGGCGCTTAAGCCTGCCAAACACATATTGGATGTTCACCACCAGTGTTGTTCCACACTTAGTTTCTGCGTCTAAAATGCTTCCTACACTGATAGGGAAGTGTGCTTTAGGAGGGATTCACTGCAGTGTTACGTCTGTTAAAGAAGGAAGCTTTTTGGACTGACTCTGTGGTAACCGCAAAAGGCGCACATAGCTTTCCATTCACAGACGTCTAACCGTTAGACTATAGCATGTTCTGTTAAAGGGAAACTCCTTCAGGCGGAATGTCACTTCTTACAGTGTCTTTCCAGTGGAGGAAAGAAGATAGAACAAGGACGGACAGATAGAACGTTGCAAACCGTGAGTGAAGTACAGGGTAAGGCACTTAGGCCTCTATGAGGCATACTGGAATTACAACACCGGAGATGTTCCACAGTGTCTACCTCTTCTCAAAGCACATCCAATATATGAGGGAACTGTGCTACAGTAAATTTTCACGACAGGGATGCATCTGTGCTCAGGTGAAAACTCTATAATGTGTCTGGGTAGCAATCATGAAGTGTCTCATACAGGCCCCTCTAGGGGATGCATAGGAAGGTATCTGATCAGGGAAACTACTTCAGGTGCGTACTCATTCATAACAGTGTTTCTCCTTTTAGGAATGAAGATAGAACAGGGACATACTAGGGGCACATTAGGTACTTTGAGTAAAGGGGAAGCTACGGCGCTTAAGCCTGCCAAACACATATTGGATATTCACCACCAGTGTTGTTCCGCACTTAGTTTCTGCGTCTAAAATGCTTCCTACACTGATAGGGAAGTGTGCTTTAGGAGGGATTCACTGCAGTTTTATGTCTGTTAAAGAAGGAAGCTTTTGGGACTGAATCTGTGGTAACCGCAATAGGCGCACATAGCTTTCCATTTACAGAAGTCTAACCGTTAGACTATAGCATGTTCTGTTTAAGGGAAACTCCTTCAGGCGGAATGTCACTTCTTACAGTGTCTTTTCAGTGGAGGAAAGAAGATAGAATAAGGACGGACAGAGAGAACGTTGCAAACCGTGAGTGAAGTACAGGGTAAGGCACTTAGGCCTCTATGATGCATACTGGAATTACAACACCGGAGATATTCCACAGTGTCTACCTCTTCTCTTAAACACTTCCAGTATATGAGGCAACTGTGCTACAGTAATTTTTCACGACAGGGATGCATCTGTGCTCAGTTGAAAACTCTACAATGTGTCTGGGTAGCAATCATGAAGTGTCTCATACAGGCCCCTTAGAGGGGATGCGTAGGAAGGTATCTGATCAGGGAACCTACTTAGGTGCGTACTCATTCATAACAGTGTTTCTCCTTTTAGAAATGAATATAGAACAGGGACGTCGGATGTGCACATTAGGTACTTTGAGTAAAGGGCAAGCTATGGTGCTTAAGCCTGCCAAACACATATTGGATGTTCACCACCAGTGTTGTACCGCACTTAGTTTCAGCGTCTAAAATGCTTCCTACACTGATAGGGAAGTGTGCTTTAGGAAGGATTCACTGCAGTGCTACGTCTGTTAAAGAAGGAAGCTTTGGGGAATGATTTTGTGGTAACCGCAATAGGCGCACATAACTTTCCAGTCTCCGACGTCTATCCGTTGGACTAAAGCAAGTTCTGTGTAAGGGAAACACCTTCATGCGGAATGTAACTTCTCACAGTGTCTTTCCAGTGGAGGAAAGAAGATAGAACAAGGACGGAGCACAGAGAATGCTAAACCCTTTGGTGTAGTAAAGGGTAAGGCATTTAGGCCTCTATGATGCATACTGGAAGTTATACACCTGGGATGTTCCACAGCGTCTACCACTTCTCAAAACACTTCTAATATATGAGGGAACTGTGCTACAGTAAGTACTCAGAACAGGGATGCGTCTGTACTCAGTTGGAATCTCTAGGATGTGTCTGGTTAGCAATCATGAAGTTTCTCCTAGAGGGCCCCTTAGAGGGGATGCGAAGGAAAGTGTCTGCTCAGTGAACCTACTTCAGTTGCATACTCATTCATAACAGAGTTTCTCCTTTGAGGAATGAAGATAGAACAGGGACTGACTAGGTGCACATTAGGTACTGTGAGTAAAGGGCAGGCTATGGCGCTTAAGCCTACCAAACACATATTGCATGTTCACCACCAGTGGTGATCCGTACTTGGTTTCTGCGTCTAAAACGCTTCCTACACTGAGAGGAAAGTGTGCTTTAGGAGGGATTCACTGCAGTGTTACGTCTGTTAAAGAAGGAAGCTTTTGGGACTGACTCTGTGGTAACCGCAATAGGCGCACATAGCTTTCTATTCACAGACGTCTAACTGTTAGACTATAGCATGTTCTGTTAAACGGAAACTCGTCAGGCGGAATGTCACTTCTCATAGTGTCTTTCCAGTGGAGGAAAGAAGATAGAACAAGGACGGACAGAGAGAACGTTGCAAACCGTGAGTGAAGTACAGGGTAAGGCACTTAGGCCTCTATGATGCATTCTGGAATTACATCCCCGGAGATGTTCCACAGTGTCTACCTCTTCTCTTAAACACTTCCAATATATGAGGGAACTGTGCTACAGTAATTTTTCACGACAGGGATGCATCTGTGCTCAGTTGAAAACTCTACAATGTGTCTGGGTAGCAATCATGAAGTGTCTCATACAGGCCCCTTAGAGGGGATGCGTAGGAAGGTATCTGATCAGGGAAACTACTTCAGGTGTGTACTCATTCATAACAGTGTTTGTCCTTTTTGGAATGAAGATAGAACAGGGACATACTACGGGCACATTAGGTACTTTGAGTAAAGGGGAAGCTACGGCGCTTAAGCCTGCCAAACACATATTGGATGTTCACCACCAGTGTTGTTCCACACTTAGTTTCTGCGTCTAAAATGCTTCCTACACTGATAGGGAAGTGTGCTTTAGGAGGGATTCACTGCAGTGTTACGTCTGTTAAAGAAGGAAGCTTTTTGGACTGACTCTGTGGTAACCGCAAAAGGCGCACATAGCTTTCCATTCACAGACGTCTAACCGTTAGACTATAGCATGTTCTGTTAAAGGGAAACTCCTTCAGGCGGAATGTCACTTCTTACAGTGTCTTTCCAGTGGAGGAAAGAAGATAGAACAAGGACGGACAGATAGAACGTTGCAAACCGTGAGTGAAGTACAGGGTAAGGCACTTAGGCCTCTATGAGGCATACTGGAATTACAACACCGGAGATGTTCCACAGTGTCTACCTCTTCTCAAAGCACATCCAATATATGAGGGAACTGTGCTACAGTAAATTTTCACGACAGGGATGCATCTGTGCTCAGGTGAAAACTCTATAATGTGTCTGGGTAGCAATCATGAAGTGTCTCATACAGGCCCCTCTAGGGGATGCATAGGAAGGTATCTGATCAGGGAAACTACTTCAGGTGCGTACTCATTCATAACAGTGTTTCTCCTTTTAGGAATGAAGATAGAACAGGGACGTACTAGGGGCACATTAGGTACTTTGAGTAAAGGGGAAGCTACGGCGCTTAAGCCTGCCAAACA
This sequence comes from Neogale vison, assembly GCF_020171115.1. Lineage (NCBI taxonomy): Eukaryota > Metazoa > Chordata > Mammalia > Carnivora > Mustelidae > Neogale > Neogale vison. Next base: position 153,806,332 of record NC_058091.1, read on the forward strand.
CATATTGGATATTCACCACCAGTGTTGTTCCGCACTTAGTTTCTGCGTCTAAAATGCTTCCTACACTGATAGGGAAGTGTGCTTTAGGAGGGATTCACTGCAGTTTTATGTCTGTTAAAGAAGGAAGCTTTTGGGACTGAATCTGTGGTAACCGCAATAGGCGCACATAGCTTTCCATTTACAGAAGTCTAACCGTTAGACTATAGCATGTTCTGTTTAAGGGAATCTCCTTCAGGCGGAATGTCACTTCTTACAGTGTCTTTTCAGTGGAGGAAAGAAGATAGAATAAGGACGGACAGAGAGAACGTTGCAAACCGTGAGTGAAGTACAGGGTAAGGCACTTAGGCCTCTATGATGCATACTGGAATTACAACACCGGAGATATTCCACAGTGTCTACCTCTTCTCTTAAACACTTCCAGTATATGAGGCAACTGTGCTATAGTAATTTTTCACGACAGGGATGCATCTGTGCTCAGTTGAAAACTCTACAATGTGTCTGGGTAGCAATCATGAAGTGTCTCATACAGGCCCCTTAGAGGGGATGCGTAGGAAGGTATCTGATCAGGGAACCTACTTAGGTGCGTACTCATTCATAACAGTGTTTCTCCTTTTAGAAATGAATATAGAACAGGGACGTCGGATGTGCACATTAGGTACTTTGAGTAAAGGGCAAGCTATGGTGCTTAAGCCTGCCAAACACATATTGGATGTTCACCACCAGTGTTGTACCGCACTTAGTTTCAGCGTCTAAAATGCTTCCTACACTGATAGGGAAGTGTGCTTTAGGAAGGATTCACTGCAGTGCTACGTCTGTTAAAGAAGGAAGCTTTGGGGAATGATTTTGTGGTAACCGCAATAGGCGCACATAACTTTCCAGTCTCCGACGTCTATCCGTTGGACTAAAGCAAGTTCTGTGTAAGGGAAACACCTTCATGCGGAATGTAACTTCTCACAGTGTCTTTCCAGTGGAGGAAAGAAGATAGAACAAGGACGGAGCACAGAGAATGCTAAACCCTTTGGTGTAGTAAAGGGTAAGGCATTTAGGCCTCTATGATGCATACTGGAAGTTATACACCTGGGATGTTCCACAGCGTCTACCACTTCTCAAAACACTTCCAATATATGAGGGAACTGTGCTACAGTAAGTACTCAGAACAGGGATGCGTCTGTACTCAGTTGGAATCTCTAGGATGTGTCTGGTTAGCAATCATGAAGTTTCTCCTAGAGGGCCCCTTAGAGGGGATGCGAAGGAAAGTGTCTGCTCAGTGAACCTACTTCAGTTGCATACTCATTCATAACAGAGTTTCTCCTTTGAGGAATGAAGATAGAACAGGGACTGACTAGGTGCACATTAGGTACTGTGAGTAAAGGGCAGGCTATGGCGCTTAAGCCTACCAAACACATATTGCATGTTCACCACCAGTGGTGATCCGTACTTGGTTTCTGCGTCTAAAACGCTTCCTACACTGAGAGGAAAGTGTGCTTTAGGAGGGATTCACTGCAGTGTTACGTCTGTTAAAGAAGGAAGCTTTTGGGACTGACTCTGTGGTAACCGCAATAGGCGCACATAGCTTTCTATTCACAGACGTCTAACTGTTAGACTATAGCATGTTCTGTTAAACGGAAACTCGTCAGGCGGAATGTCACTTCTCATAGTGTCTTTCCAGTGGAGGAAAGAAGATAGAACAAGGACGGACAGAGAGAACGTTGCAAACCGTGAGTGAAGTACAGGGTAAGGCACTTAGGCCTCTATGAGGCATACTGGAATTACAACACTGGAGATGTTCCACAGTGTCTACCTCTTCTCTTAAACACTTCCAATATATGAGGGAACTGTGCTACAGTAAATTTTCATGACAGGGATGCATCTGTGCTCAGTTGAAAATTCTATAATGTGTCTGGGTAGCAATCATGAAGTGTCTCATACAGGCCCCTTAGAGGGGATGCGTAGGAAGGTATCTGATCAGGGAAACTACTTCAGGTGCGTACTCATTCATAACAGTGTTTCTCCTTTTAGGAATGAAGATAGAACAGAGACATACTAGGGGCACATTAGGTACTTTGAGTAAAGGGGAAACTACGGCGCTTATGCCAGCCAAACACATATTGGATGTTCACCACCAGTGTTGTTCCGCACTTAGTTTCTGCGTCTAAAATGCTTCCTACACTGATAGGGAAGTGTGCTTTAGGAGGGATTCACTGCAGTGTTACGTCTGTTAAAGAAGGCAGCTTTTGGGACTGAATCTGTTGTAACCGCAATAGGCGCACATAGCTTTCCATTCACAGACGTCTAACCGTTAGACTATAGCATGTTCTGTTAAAGGGAAACTCCTTCAGGCGGAATGTCACTTCTTACAGTGTCTTTTCAGTGGAGGAAAGAAGATAGAACAAGGACGGACAGAGAGAACGTTGCAAACCGTGAGTGAAGTACAGGGTAAGGCACTTAGGCCTCTATGAGGCATACTGGAATTACAACCCCGGAGATGTTCCACAGTGTCTACCTCTTCTCTTAAATACTTCCAATATATGAGGTAACTGTGCTACAGTAATTTTTTACGACAGGGATGCATCTGTGCTCAGTTGAAAACTCTACAATGTGTCTGGGTAGCAATCATGAAGTGTCTCATATAGGCCCCTTAGAGTGGATGCGTAGGAAGGTATCTGATCAGGGAAACTACTTCAGGTGCGTACTCATTCATAACAGTGTTACTCCTTTTAGGAATGAAGATAGAACAAGGACGTACTAGGGGCACAGTAGGTACTTTGAGTAAAGGGGAAGCTACGGCGCTTAAGCCTGCCAAACACATATTGGATATTCACCACCAGTTTTGTTCCGCACATAGTTTCTGCGTCTAAAATGTTTCCTACACTGATAGGGAAGTGTGCTTTAGGAGGGATTCACTGCAGTGTTACGTCTGTTAAAGAAGGAAGCTTTTTGGACTGTCTCTGTGGTAACCGCAATAGGCGCACATAGCTTTCCATTCACAGACGTCTAACCGTTAGACTATAGCAAGTTCTGTTTAAGGGAAACTCCTTCAGGCGGAATGTCACTTCTTACAGTGTCTTTCCAGTGGAGGAAAGAAGATAGAACAAGGACGGACAGAGAGAACGTTGCAAACCGTGAGTGAAGTACAGGGTAAGGCACTTAGGCCTCTATGATGCATTCTGGAATTACAACACCGGAGATGTTCCACAGTGTCTACCTCTTCTCAAAGCACATCCAATATATGAGGGAACTGTGCTACAGTAATTTTTCACGACAGGGATGCATCTGTGCTCAGTTGAAAACTCTACAATGTGTCTGGGTAGCAATCATGAAGTGTCTCATACAGGCCCCTTAGACGGGATGCGTAGGAAGGTATCTGATCAGGGAACCTACTTCAGGTGCGTACTCATTCATAACAGTGTTTCTCCTTTTAGGAATGAAGTTAGAACAGGGACGTCGGATGTGCACATTAGGTACTTTGAGTAAAGGGCAAGCTATGGTGCTTAAGCCTGCCAAACACATATTGGATGTTCACCACCAGTGTTGTTCCGCACTTAGTTTCTGCGTCTAAAATGCTTCCTACACTGATAGGGAAGTGTGCTTTAGGAGGGAATCACTGCAGTGCTACGTCTGTTAAAGAAGTAAGCTTTTGGTACTGCTTCTGTGGTAACCGCAATAGGCGCACATAACTTTCCAGGCTCCGACGTCTATCCGTTGGACTATAGCAAGTTCTGTGTAAGGGAAACACCTTCATGCGGAATGTCACTTCTCACAGTGTCTTTCCAGTGGAGGAAAGAAGATAGAACAAGGACGGAGCACAGAGAATGCTAAACCCTTTGGTGAAGTAAAGGGTAAGGCATTTAGGCCTCTATGATGCATACTGGAAGTTATACACCTGGGATGTTCCACAGCGTCTACCACTTCTCAAAACACTTCCAGTATATGAGGGAATTGTGCTACAGTAAGTTCTCACGACAGGGATGCGTCTGTACTCAGTTGGAATCTCTAGGATGTGTCTGGTTAGCAATCATGAAGTTTCTCCTAGAGGGCCCCTTAGAGGGGATGCGAAGGAAAGTGTCTGCTCAGCGAACCTACTTCAGTTGCATACTCATTCATAACAGAGTTTCTCCTTTGAGGAATGAAGATAGAACAGGGACTGACTAGGTGCACATTAGGTACTGTGAGTTAGGGCAGGCTATGGCGCTTAAGCCTACCAAACACATATTGCATGTTCACCACCAGTGGTGATCCGTACTTGGTTTCTGCGTCTAAAACGCTTCCTACACTGAGATGAAAGTGTGCTTTAGGAGGGATTCACTGCAGTGTTACGTCTGTTAAAGAAGGAAGCTTTTGGGACTGACTCTGTGGTAACCGCAGTAGGCGCACATAGCTTTCCATTCACAGACGTCTAACCGTTAGACTATAGCATGTTCTGTTAAAGGGAAACTCCTTCAGGCGGAATGTCACTTCTCATAGTGTCTTTCCAGTGGAGGAAAGAAGATAGAACAAGGACGGGCAGAGAGAACGTTGCAAACCGTGAGTGAAGTACAGGGTAAGGCACTTAGGCCTCTATGAGGCATACTGGGAATTACAACACCAGAGATGTTCCACAGTGTCTACCTCTTCTCTTAAAGACTTCCAATATATGAGGGAACTGTGCTACAGTAAATTTTCACGACAGGGATGCATCTGTGCTCAGTTGAAAACTCTACAATGTGTCTGGGTAGCAATCATGAAGTGTTTCATACAGGGCCCTTAGAGTGGATGCGTAGGAAGGTATCTGATCAGGGAAACTACTTCAGGTGCGTACTCATTCATAACAGTGTTTCTCCTTTTAGGAATGAAGATAGAACAGGGACGTACTAAGGGCACATTAGGTACTTTGAGTAAAGGCGAAGCTACGGCTCTTAAGCCTGCATAACACATATTGGATGTTCGCCACCGGTGTTGTTCTGCACATAGTTTCTGCGTCTAAAATGTTTCCTACACTGATAGGGAAGTGTGCTTTTGGAGGGATTCACTGCAGTGTTACGTCTGTTAAAGAAGGAAGCTTTTGGGACTGACTCTGTGGTAACCGTAATAGGCGCACATAGCTTTCCTTTCACAGACGTCTAACCGTTAGACTATAGCAAGTTCTGTTTAAGGGAAACTCCTTCAGGTGGAATGTCACTTCTTACAGTGTCTTTCCAGTGGAGGAACGAAGATAGAACAAGGACGGACAGAGAGAACGTTGCAAACCGTGAGTGAAGTACAGGGTAAGGCACTTAGGCTCTATGATGCATACTGGAATTACAACACCGGAGATGTTCCACAGTGTCTACCTCTTCTCAAAGCACATCCAATATATGAAGAACTGTGCTACAGTAATTTTTCACGACAGGGATGCATCTGTGCTCAGTTGAAAACTCTACAATGTGTCTGGGTAGAAATCATGATGTGTCTCATACAGGCCTTTAGAGGGGATGCGTAGGAAGGTATCTGATCAGGGAACCTACTTCAGGTGCGTACTCATTCATAACAGTGTTTCTCCTTTTAGGAATGAAGATAGAACAGGGACACACTAGGGGCACATTAGGTACTTTGAGTAAAGGGGAAGCTACGGCGCTTATGCCTGCCAAACACATATTGGATGTTCACCACCAGTGTTGTTCCACACTTAGTTTCTGCATCTAAAATGCTTCCTACACTGATAGGGAAGTGTGCTTTAGGAGGGATTCACTGCAGTGTTACGTCTGTTAAAGAAGGAAGCTTTTGGGACTGAATCTGTGGTAACCGCAATAGGCGCACATAGCTTTCCATTCACAGACGTCTAACCGTTAGACTATAGCATGTTCTGTTAAAGGGAAACTCCTTCAGGCGGAATGTCACTTCTCATAGTGTCTTTCCAGTGGAGGAAAGAAGATAGAACAAGGATGGACAGAGAGAACGTTGCAAACCGTGAGTGAAGTACAGGGTAAGGCACTTAGGCCTCTATGAGGCATACTGGAATTACAACACCGGAGATGTTCCACAGTGTCTACCTCTTCTCTTAAACACTTCCAATATATGAGGGAACTGTGCTACAGTAAATTTTCACGACAGGGATGCATCTGTGCTCAGGTGAAAACTCTATAATGTGTCTGGGTAGCAATCATGAAGTGTCTCATAGAGGCCCCTTAGAGGGGATGCGTAGGAAGGTATCTGATCAGGGAACCTACTTCAGGTGCGTACTCATTCATAACAGTGTTTCTCCTTTTAGGAATGAAGATAGAACAGGGACATACTAGGGGCACATTAGGTACTTTGAGTAAAGGGGAAGCTACGGCGCTTAAGCCTGCCAAACACATATTGGATATTCACCACAAGTGTTGTTCCGCACTTAGTTTCTGCGTCTAAAATGCTTCCTACACTGATAAGGAAGTGTGCTTTAGGAGGGATTCACTGCAGTTTTATTTCTGTTAAAGAAGGAAGCTTTTGAGACTGAATCTGTGGTAACCGCAATAGGCGCACATAGATTTACATTCACAGACGTCTAACCGTTAGACTATAGCATGTTCTGTTTAAGGGAAACTCCTTCAGGCGGAATGTCACTTCTTACAGTGTCTTTTCAGTGGAGGAAAGAAGATAGAATAAGGACGTACAGAGAGAACATTGCAAACCGTGAGTGAAGTACAGGGTAAGGCACTTAGGCCTCTATGAGGCATACTGGAATTACAACCCCGGAGATGTTCCACAGTGTCTACCTCTTCTCTTAAACACTCCCAATATATGAGGGAACTGTGCTACAGTAATTATTCACGACGGGGATGCATCTGTGCTCAGTTGAAAACTCTACAATGTGTCTGGGTAGCAATCATGAAGTGTCTCATACAGGCCCCTTAGATGGGATGCGTAGGAAGGTATCTGATCAGGGAACCTACTTCAGGTGCGTACTCATTCATAACAGTGTTTCTCCTTTTAGGAATGAAGATAGAACAGGGACGTCGGATGTGCACATTAGGTACTTTGAGTAAAGGGCAAGCTATGGTGCTTAAGCCTGCCAAACACATATTGGATGTTCACCACCAGTGTGGTTCCGCACTTAGTTTCTGCGTCTAAAATGCTTCCTACACTGATAGGGAAGTGTGCTTTAGGAAGGATTCACTGCAGTGCTACGTCTGTTAAAGAAGGAAGCTTTTGGGACTGATTCTGTGGTAACCGCAATAGGGGCACAAAACTTTCCAGTCTCCGACGTCTATCCATTGGACTATAGCAAGTTCTGTGTAAGGGAAACACCTTCATGCGGAATGTCACTTCTCACAGTGTCTTTCCAGTGGAGGAAAGAAGATAGAACAAGGACGGAGCACAGAGAATGCTAAACCCTTTGGTGAAGTAAAGGGTAAGGCATTTAGGCCTCTATGATGCATACTGGAAGTTATAAACCTGGGATGTTCCACAGCGTCTACCACTTCTCAAAACACTTCCAATATATGTGGGAACTGTGCTACAGTAAGTTCTCACGACAGGGATGCGACGTACTCAGTTGGAATCTCTAGGATGTGTCTGGTTAGCAATCATGAAGTTTCTCCTAGAGGGCCCCTTAGAGGGGATGCGAAGGAAAGTGTCTGCTCAGCGAACCTACTTCAGTTGCATACTCATTCATAACAGAGTTTCTCCTTTGAGGAATGAAGATAGAACAGGGACTGACTATGTGCACATTAGGTACTGTGAGTAAGGGCAGGCTATGGCGCTTAAGCCTACCAAACACATATTGTATGTTCACCACCAGTGGTGATCCGTACTTGGTTTCTGCGTCTAAAACGCATCCTACACTGAGAGGAAAGTGTGCTTTAGGAGGGATTCACTGCAGTGTTACGTCTGTTAAAGAAGGAAGCTTTTGGGACTCACTCTGTGGTAACCGCAATAGGCGCACATAGCTTTCCATTCACAGACGTCTAACCGTTAGACTATAGCATGTTCTGTTAAAGGGAAACTCCTTCAGGCGGAATGTCACTTCTCATAGTGTCTTTCCAGTGGAGGAACGAAGATAGAACAAGGACGGACAGAGAGAACGTTGCAAACCATGAGTGAAATACAGGGTAAGGCACTTAGGCCTCTATGAGGCATACTGGGAATTACAACACCGGAGATGTTCCACAGTGTCTACCTCTTCTCTTAAAGACTTCCAATATATGAGGGAACTGTGCTACAGTAAATTTTCACGACAGGGATGCATCTGTGCTCCGTTGAAAACTCTACAATGTGTCTGGGTAGCAATCATGAAGTGTTTCATACAGGGCCCTTTGAGGGGATGCGTAGGAAGGTATCTGATCAGGGAACCTACTTCAGGTGCGTACTCATTCATAACAGTGTTTCTACTTTTAGGAATGAAGATAGAACAGGGACATACTAGGGGCACATTAGGTACTTTAGGTAAAGGGGAAGCTACGGCGCTTAAGCTTGCCAAACACATATTGGATGTTCACCACCAGTGTTGTTCCGCAGTTAGTTTCTGCGTCTAAAATGCTTCCTACACTGATAGGGAAGTGTGCTTTAGGAGGGATTCACTGCAGTTTTATGTCTGTTAAAGAAGGAAGCTTTTGGTACTGAATCTGTGGTAACCGCAATAGGCGCACATAGCTTTCCATTCACAGAGGTCTAACCGTTAGACTATAGCATGTTCTGTTTAAGGGAATCCTCTTCAGGCGGAATGTCACTTCTTATAGTGTCTTTTCAGTGGAGGAAAGAAGATAGAACAAGGACGGACAGAGAGTACGTTGCAAACCGTGAGTGAAGTACAGGGTAAGGCACTTAGGCCTCTATGAGGCATACTGGAATTACAACCCCGGAGATGTTCCACAGTGTCTACCTCTTCTCTTAAACACTTCCAATATATGAGGGAACTGTGCTACAGTAATTTTTCACGACAGGTATGGATCTGTGCTCAGTTGAAAACTCTACAATGTGTCTGGGTAGCAATCATGAAGTGTCTCATACAGGCCCCTTAGAGGGCATGCGTAGGAAAGTATCTGATCAGGTAAACTACTTCAGGTGCGTACTCATTCATAACAGTGTTTCTCCTTTTAGGAATGAAGATAGAACAGGGACGTACTAGGGGCACATTAGGTACTTTGCGTAAAGGGGAAGCTACGGCGCTTAAGCCTGCCAAAAACATATTGGATATTCACCACCAGTGTTGTTCCGCACATAGTTTCTGCGTCTAAAATGTTTCCTACACTGTTAGGGAAGTGTGCTTTAGGAGGGATTCACTGCAGTGTTACGTCTGTTAAAGAAGGAAGCTTTTTGGACTGACTCTGTGGTAACCGCAATAGGCGCACATAGCTTTCCATTCACAGACGTCTAACCGTTAGACTATAGCTAGTTCTGTTTAAGGGAAACTCCTTCAGGCGGAATGTCACTTCTTACAGTGTCTTTCCAGTGGAGGAAAGAAGATAGAACAAGGACGGACAGAGAGAACGTTGCAAACCGTGAGTGAAGTACAGGGTAAGGCAATTAGGCCTCTATGATGCATACTGGAATTACAACACCGGAGATGTTCCACAGTGTCTACCTCTTCTCAAAGCACATCCAATATATGAGGGAACTGTGCTACAGTAATTTTTCACGACAGGGATGCATCTGTGCTCAGTTGAAAACTCTACAATGTGTCTGGGTAGCAATCATGAAGTGTCTCCTACAGGCCCCTTAGACGGGATGCGTAGGAAGGTATCTGATTAGGGAACCTACTTCAGGTGCGTACTCATTCATAACAGTGTTTCTCCTTTTAGGAATGAAGATAGAACAGGGACGTCGGAGGTGCACATTAGGTACTTTGAGTAAAGGGCAAGCTATGGTGCTTAATCCTGCCAAACACATATTGGATGTTCACCACCAGTGTTGTTCCGCACTTAGTTTCTGCGTCTAAAATGCTTCCTACACTGATAGGGAAGTGTGCTTTAGGAAGGATTCACTGCAGTGCTACGTCTGTTAAAGAAAGAACCTTTTGGGACTGATTCTGTGGTAACCGCAATAGGCGCACATAACTTTCCAGTCTCCGACGTCTATCCGTTGGACTATAGCAAGTTCTGTGTAAGGGAAACACCTTCATGCGGATTGTCACTTCTCACAGTGTCTTTCCAGTGGAGGAAAGAAGATAGAACAAGGACGGAGCACAGAGAATGCTAAACCCTTTGGTGAAGTAAAGGGTAAGGCATTTAGGCCTCTATGATGCATACTGGAAGTTATACACTTGGGATGTTCCACAGCGTCTACCACTTCTCAAAACACTTCCAATATATGAGGGAACTGTGCTACAGTAAGTTCTCACGACAGGGATGCGTCTGTACTCAGTTGGAATCTCTAGGATGTGTCTGGTTAGCAATCATGAAGTTTCTCCTAGAGGGCCCCTTAGAGGGGATGCGAAGGAAAGTGTCTGCTCAGCGAACCTACTTCAGTTGCATACTCATTCATAACAGAGTTTCTCCTTTGAGGAATGAAGATAGAACAGGGACTGACTAGGTGCACATTAGGTACTGTGAGTAAAGGGCAGGCTATGGCGCTTAAGCCTACCAAACACATATTGCATGTTCACCACCAGTGGTGATCCGTACTTGGTTTCTGCGTCTAAAACGCTTCCTACACTGAGAGGAAAGTGTGCTTTAGGAGGGATTCACTGCAGTGTTACGTCTGTTAAAGAAGGAAGCTTTTGGGACTGACTCTGTGGTAACCGCAATAGGCGCACATAGCTTTCCATTCACAGACGTCTAACCGTTAGACTATAGCATGTTCTGTTAAACGGAAACTCGTCAGGCGGAATGTCACTTCTCATAGTGTCTTACCAGTGGAGGAAAGAAGATAGAACAAGGACGGACAGAGAGAACGTTGCAAACCGTGAGTGAAGTACAGGGTAAGGCACTTAGGCCTCTATGAGGCATACTGGAATTACAACACCGGAGATGTTCCACAGTGTCTACCTCTTCTCAAAGCACATCCAATTTATGAGGGAACTGTGCTACAGTAATTTTTCACGATGGGATGCATCTGTGCTCAGTTGAAAACTCTACAATGTTTCTGGGTAGCAATCATGAAGTGTCTCATACAGGCCCCTTAGAGGGGATGCGTGGGAAGGTATCGGATCAGGGAACCTACTTCAGGTGCGTACTCATTCATAACAGTGTTTCTCCATTTAGGAATGAAGATAGAACAGGGACATACTAGGGGCACATTAGGTACTTTGAGTAAAGGCGAAGCTACGGCGTTTAAGCCTGCCAAACACATATTGGATGTTCACCACCAGTGTTGTTCCGCACTTAGTTTCTGCGTCTAAAATGCTTCCTACACTGATAGGGAAGTGTGCTTTAGGAGGGATTCACTGCAGTTTTATGTCTGTTAAAGAAGGAAGCTTTTGGGACTGAATCTGTGGTAACCCCAATAGGCGCACATAGCTTTCCATTCACAGACGTCTAACCGTTAGACTATAGCATGTTCTGTTTAAGGGAAACTCCTTCAGGCGGAATGTCACTTCTTACAGTGTCTTTTCAGTGGAGGAAAGAAGATAGAACAAGTACGGACAGAGAGAACGTTCCAAACCGTGAGTGAAGTACAGGGTAAGGCACTTAGGCCTCTATGAGGCATACTGGAATTACAACCCCGGAGATGTTCCACAGGGTCTACCTCTTCTCTTAAAGACTTCCAATATATGAGGGAACTGTGCTACAGTAATTTTTCACGACAGGGATGCATCTGTGCTCAGTTGAAAACTCTACAATGTGTCTCGGTAGCAATCATGAAGTTTCTCATACTGGCCCCTTAGAGGGGATGCGTAGGAAGGTATCTGATCAGGGAAACTACTTCAGGTGCGTACTCATTCATAACAGTGTTTCTCCTTTTAGGAATGAAGATAGAACAGGGACGTACTAGGGGCACATTAGGTACTTTGAGTAAAGGGGAAGCTACGGCGCTTAAGCCTGCCAAACACATATTGGATATTCACCACCAGTTTTGTTCCGCACATAGTTTCTGCGTCTAAAATGTTTCCTACACTGATAGGGAAGTGTGCTTTAGGAGGGATTCACTGCAATGTTACGTCTGTTAAAGAAGGAAGCTTTTTGGACTGACTCTGTGGTAACCGCAATAGGCGCACATAGCTTTCCATTCACAGACGTTTAACCGTTAGACTTTAGCAAGTTCTGTTTAAGGGAAACTCCTTCAGGCGGAATGTCACTTCTCACAGTGTCTTTCCAGTGGAGGAAAGAAGATAGAACAAGGACGGACAGAGAGAACGTTGCAAACCGTGAGTGAAGTACAGGGTAAGGCACTTAGGCCTCTATGATGCATTCTGGAATTACAACACCGGAGATGTTCCACAGTGTCTACCTCTTCTCAAAGCACATCCAATATATGTGGGAACTGTGCTACAGTAATTTTTCACGACAGGGATGCATCTGTGCTCAGTTGAAAACTCTACAATGTGCCTGGGTAGCAATCATGAAGTGTCTCATACAGGCCCCTTAGAGGGGATGCGTAGGAAGGTATCTGATCAGGGAACCTACTTAGGTGCGTACTCATTCATAACAGTGTTTCTCCTTTTAGGAATGAAGATAGAACAGGGAAGTCGGAGGTGCACATTAGGTACTATGAGTAAAGGGCAAGCTATGGTGCTTAAGCCTGCCAAACACATATTGGATGTTCACCACCAGTGTTGTTCCGCACTTAGTTTCTGCGTCTAAAATGCTTCCTACACTGATAGGGAAGTGTGCTTTAGGAAGGAATCACTGCAGTGCTACGTCTGTTAAAGAAGGAAGCTTTTGGGACTGATTCTGTGGTAACCGCAATAGGCGCACATAACTTTCCAGTCTCCGACGTCTATCCGTTGGACTATAGCAAGTTCTGTGTAAGGGAAACACCTTCATGCGGAATGTCACTTCTCACAGTGTCTTTCCAGTGGAGGAAAGAATATAGAACAAGGACGGAGCAGTGAGAATGTTACATCCCTTAGGTTAAGGAAAGGGTAAGGCACTTAGACCTCTATGATGCATACTGAAAGTTCTACACTTGGGATGTTCCACAGTGTCTACCACTTCTCAAAACACTTCCAATATATGAGAGAACTGTGCTACAGTAAGTTCTCACGACAGGAAACGTATGTGCCCAGTTGGAAAGTGTAGGACGTGTCTGGGTAGCAATCATGAAGTGTCTCATACAGACCCTTTAGAGGGGATGCGGAGGAAGGTATCTGCTCTGGGAACCTACTTCAGGTGCGTGCTCTTTCATAACAGTGTTTCTCCTTTGAAGATGAAGATAGAACAGGAAAGGACTGCGGGCACATTAGGTACTGTGGGTAAAGGGCAGGCTATGGCGCTTAGCCTGACAAACACATATTGGGTGTTCAACACCAGTGGTGATCCGCACTTAGTTTCTGCGTCTAAATCGCTTCCAACACAGAGAGGGAAGTGTGCTTTAGGAGGGATTCACTGCAGTGTTACGTCTGTTAAAGAAGGAAGCTTTTGGGACTGACTCTGTGGTAACCGCATTAGGCGCACATAGCTTTCCATTCAAAGACGTCTAACCATTGGACTATAGCAAGTTCAGTTTAGGGAAACTCCTTCATGCGGAATGTCATTTCTCACAGTGTCTTTCCAGTGGAGGAAAGAAGATAGAACAAGGAGGGAGCACAGAGAATATTAAACCCTTTGGTGAAGTAAAGGGTAAGGCATTTAGGCCTCTATGATGCATACTGGAAGTTATACACCTGGGATGTTCCACAGCGTCTACCACTTCTCAAAACACTTCGATTATATGAGGGAACTGGGCTACAGTAAGTTCTCACGACAGGGATGCGTCTGTACTCAGTTGGAATCTCTAGGATGTGTCTGGTTAGCAATCATAAAGTTTCTCCTAGAGGGCCCCTTAGAGGGGATGCGAAGGAAAGTGTCTGCTCAGCGAACCTACTTCAGTTGCATACTCATTCATAACAGAGTTCCTCCTTTGAGGAATGAAGATAGAACAGGGACTGACTAGGGGCACATTAGGTACTGTGAGTAAAGGGCAGGCTATGGCGCTTAACCTACCAAACACATATTGGATGTTCACCACCAGTGGTGATCCGCACTTGGTTTCTGCGTCTAAAACGCTTCCTACACTGAGAAGGAAGTGTGCTTTAGGAGGGATTCACTGCAGTGTTAAGTCTGTTAAAGAAGGAAGCTTTTGGGACTGACTCTGTGGTAACCGCAATAGGCGCACATAGCTTTCCATTCACAGACGTCTAACCGTTAGACTAGAGCATGTTCTGTTAAAGGGAAACTCCTTCAGGTGGAATGTCACTTCTCATAGTGTCTTTCCAGTGGAGGAAAGAAGATAGAACAAGGACGGACAGAGAGAACGTTGCAAACCGTGAGTGAAGTACAGGGTAAGGCACTTAGGCCTCTATGAGGCATACTGGAATTACAACACCGGAGATGTTCCACAGTGTCTACCTCTTCTCTTAAACACTTCCAATATATGAGGGAACTGTGCTACAGTAAATTTTCATGACAGGGATGCATCTGTGCTCAGTTGAAAACTCTATAATGTGTCTGGGTAGCAATCATGAAGTGTCTCATACAGGCCCCTTAGAGGGGATGCGTAGGAAGGTATCTGATCAGGGAAACTACTTCAGGTGCGTACTCATACATAACAGTGTTTCTCCTTTTAGGAATGAAGATAGAACATGGACATACTAGCGGCACATTAGGTACTTTGAGTAAAGGGGAAGCTACGGCGCTTAAGCCTGCCAAACACATATTGGATGTTCACCACCAGTGTTGTTCCGCACTTAGTTTCTGCGTCTAAAATGCTTCCTACACTGATAGGGAAGTGTGCTTTAGGAGGGATTCACTGCAGTTTTATGTCTGTTAAAGAAGGAAGCTTTTGGGACTGACTCTGTGGTAACCGCAATAGGCGCACATAGCTTTCCTTTCACAGACGTCTAACCGTTAGACTATAGCAAGTTCTGTTTAAGGGAAACTCCTTCAGGCGGAATGTCACTTCTTACAGTGTCTTTCCAGTGGAGGAAAGAAGATAGAACAAGGACGGACAGAGAGAACGTTGCAAACCGTGAGTGAAGTACAGGGTAAGGCACTTAGGCCTCTATCATGCATACTGGAATTACAACAACGGAGATGTTCCACAGTGTCTACCTCTTCTCAAAGCACATCCAGTATATGAGGGAACTGTGCTACAGTAATTTTTCACGACAGGGATGCATCTGTGCTCAGTTGAAAACTCTACAATGTGTCTGGGTAGCAATCATGAAGTGTCTCATACAGGCCCCTTAGAGGGGATGCGTAGGAAGGTATCTGATCATAGAACCTACTTCAGGTGCGTACTCAATCATAACAGTTTTTCTCCTTTTAGGAATGAAGATAGAACCGGGACATACTAGGGGCACATTAGGTACTTTGAGTAAAGGGGAAGCTACGGCGCTTAAGCCTGCCAAACACATATTGGATGTTCACCACCAGTGTTGTTCGCACTTAGTTTCTGCGTCTAAAATGCTTCCTACTCTGATAGGGAAGTGTGCTTTAGGAGGGATTCACTGCAGTGTTACGTCTGTTAAAGAAGAAAGTTTTTGGACTGACTCTGTGGTAACCGCAATAGGCGCACATAGCTTTCCATTCACAGACGTCTAACCGTTAGACTATAGCATGTTCTGTTAAAGGGAAACTCCTTCAGGCGGAATGTCACTTCTCACAGTGTCTTTCCAATGGAGGAAAGAAGATAGAACAAGGACGGACAGAGAGAACGTTGCAAACCGTGAGTGAAGTACAGGGTAAGGCACTTAGGCCTCTATGAGGCATACTGGAATTATACAACCGGAGATGTTCCACAGTGTCTACCTCTTCTCTTAAACACTTCCAATATATGAGGGAAATGTGCTACAGTAAATTTTCATGACAGGGATGCATCTGTGCTCAGTTGAAAACTCTATAATGTTTCTGGGTAGCAATCATGAAGTGTCTCATACAGGCCCCTTAGAGGGGATGCGTAGGAAGGTATCTGATCAGGGAAACTACTTCAGGTGCGTACTCATTCATAACAGTGTTTCTCCTTTTAGGAATGATGATAGAACAGAGACATACTAGGGGCACATTAGGAACTTTGAGTAAAGGGGAAGCTATGGCGCTTAAGCCTGCCAAACACATATTGGATGTTCACCACCAGTGTTGTTCCGCACATAGTTTCTGCGTCTAAAATGTTTCCTACACTGATAGGGAAGTGTGCTTTAGAGGCATTCACTGCAGTGTTACGTCTCTTAAAGAAGGAAGCTTTTTGGACTGACTCTGTGGTAACCGCAATAGGCGCACATAGCTTTCCATTCACAGACGTCTAACCGTTAGACTATAGCATGTTCTGTTTAAGGGAAACTCCTTCAGGCGGAATGTCACTTCTTACAGTGTCTTTCCAGTGGAGGAAAGAAGATAGAACAAGGACGGACAGAGAGAACGTTGCAAACCGTGAGTGAAGTACAGGGTAAGGCACTTAGGCCTCTATGATGCATACTGGAATTACAACACCGGAGATGTTCCACAGTGTCTACCTCTTCTCAAAGCACATCCAATATATGAGGGAACTGTGCTACAGTAATTTTTCACGACAGGGATGCATCTGTGCTCAGTTGAAAACTCTACAATGTGTCTGGGTAGCAATCATGAAGTGTCTCATACAGGCCCCTGAGAGGGGATGCGTAGGAAGGTATCTGATCAGGGAACCTACTTCAGGTGCGTAGTCATTCATAACAGTGCTTCTCCTTGGAGGAATGAAGATAGAACAGGGACCACTAGGGGCATATTACGTACTCTGAGTAATGGGCAAGCTATGGCGCTTAAGCCTGCCAAACACATATTGGATGTTCACCACCAGTGGTGATCCGAACTTAGTTTCAGCGTCTAAAACGCTTCCAAAACAGAGAGGGAAGTGAGCTTTCGCAGGGATTCAGTGCAGTGTTACATCTGTTAAAGAAGGAAGCTTTTGGGACTGACTCTTTGGTAACCGCAATAGGCGAACATAGCCTTCCAGTCTTCGACTTCTATCCGTTGACTATAGAAAGTTCTGTGTAAGGGAAACACCTTCATGCAGAATGTCACTTCTCACAGTGTCTTTCCAGTGGAGGAAAGAAGATAGAAGTAGGACGAAGCAAAGAGAATGTTACAAACCGTAGGTTAAGAAAAGGGTAAGTCACTTAGACCTCCATTATGCATACTGGAAGTTCAACACTTGGGATGTTCCACAGTGTCTACCATTTCTCAAAACACTTCCAATATATGAGGGAACTATGCTACAGTAAGTTCTCACGACAGGGATGCGTCTGTACTCAGTTGGAAAGTGTAGAACTTTTCTGGGTAGCATTCATGAAGTGTCTCATACAGACCCTTTAGAGGGGATGCGGAGGAAGGTATCTGCTCTGGGAACCTACTTCAGGTGCGTACTCATTCATAACAGTGTTTCATCTTTGAAGATGAAGATAGAACAGGGAAGGACTACGGGCATATTAGGTACTGTGTGTAAAAGGCCGGCTATGGCGCTTAGCCAGACAAACACATATTGGATGTTCACCACCAGTGGTGATCCGCACTTAGTTTCTGCATCTAAAACGCTTCCAACACAGAGAGGGAAGTGTGCTTTAGGAGGGATTCACTGCAGTGTTACGTCTCTTAAAGAAGGAAGCTTTTGGGACTGACTCTGTGGTAACCGCAATAGGCGCACATGGCTTTCCATTCACAGAAGTCTAACCGTTAGTCTATAGCATGTTCTGTTTAAGGGAAACTCCTTCAGGCGGAATGTCTCTTCGCACAGGTCTTTCCAGTGGAGGAAAGATGATAGAACAAGGAAGGTGAGAGAGAACGTTGCAAACCGTGCGTGAAGTACAGGGTAAGGGACTTAGGCCTCTATGATGCATACTGGATTTACAACACCGGAGATGTTCCACAGTGTCTACCTCTTCTCAAAACACTTCCAATATATGAGGGAACTGTGCTACAGTAATTTTTCATGACAGGGATGCATCTGTGCTCAGTTGAAAACTCTACAATGTGTCTGGGTAGCAATCATGAAGTGTCTCATACAGGCCCCTGAGAGGGGATGCGTAGGAAGGTATCTGATCAGGAAACCTACTTCAGGTGCATACTCATTCATAACAGTGTTTCTCCTTTTAGGAATGAAGATAGACAGGGACGTAGGAGGGGCACATTAGGTACTTTGAGTAAAGGGCAAGCTACGCCGCTTAAGCCTGCCAAACACATATTGGAAGTTCACCACCAGTGTTGTTCCGCACTTAGTTTCTGCGTCTAAAATGCTTCCTACACTGATAGCGAAGTGTGCTTTAGGAAGGATTCACTGCAGTGCTACGTCTGTTAAAGAAGGAAGCTTTTGGGACTGCCTCTGTGGTAACCGCAATAGGCGCACATAACTTTCCAGTCTCCGACGTCTATCCGTTGGACTATAGCAAGTTCTGTGTAAGGGAAACACCTTCATGCGGAATGTCACTTCTCACAGGGTCTTTCCAGTGGAGGAAAGAAGATAGAACAAGGACGGAGTAGAGAGAATGTTACTTTCCGTAGGTGAAGGAAAGGGTAAGGCACTTAGACCTCTATGATGCATTCTGGAAGTTCTACACTTGGGATGTTCATTAGTGTCTTCCACTTCTCAAAACACTTCCAATATATCAGGGAACGGTGCTACAATAAGTTCTGACGACAGGGAAGCGTCGGTGCTCAGTTGGAAAGTGTAGGACGTGTCTGGGTAGCAATCATGAAGTGTCTCTTACCGACCCCTTAAGGGGATGCGGAAGAAGGTATCTGACCAGGGAACCTACTTCAGGTGCTTACTCATTCATAACAGTGTTTCTCCTTTTAGGAATGAAGATAGAACAGGGACATACTAGGGGCACATTAGGTACTTTGAGTAAAGGGCAAGCTATGGTGCTTAAGCCTGCCAAACACATATTGGATGTTCACCACCAGTGTTGTTCCGCACTTAGTTTCTGCGTCTAAAATGCTTCCTACACTGATAGGGAAGTGTGCTTTAGGAAGGATTCACTGCAGTGCTACGTCTGTTAAAGAAGGAAGCTTTTGGGACTGCCTCTGTGGTAACCGCAATAGGCGCACATAACTTTCCAGTCTCCGACGTCTATCCGTTGGACTATAGCAAGTTCTGTGTAAGGGAAACACCTTCATGCGGAATGTCACTTCTCACAGTGTCTTTCCAGTGGAGGAAAGAATATAGAACAAGGACGGAGCAGAGAGAATGTTACATTCCGTATGTGAAGGAAAGGGTAAGTCACGTAGACCTCTATGATGCATACTGGAAGTTCTACACTTGGGATGTTCCACAGTGTCTAAAATTTCTCAAAACACTTCCAATATATCAGGGAACTGTGCTACAGTAAGTTATCACGACAGGGAAACGTCTATGCTCAGTTGGAAAGTGTAGGACGTGTCTGGGTAGCAATCATGAAGTGTCTCATACAGACCCCTTAGAGGGGATGCGGAGTAAGGTATCTGCTCTGGGAAACCACTTCAGGTGCGTACTCATTCATAACAGTGTTTCTCCTTTGAAGATGAAGATAGAACAGGGAAGGACTACGGGCACATTAGGTACTGTGTGTAAAGGGCAGGCTATGGCACTTAGCCTGACAAACACATATTGGATGTTCACCACAAGTGGTGATCCACACTTAGTTTCTGCGTCTAAATCGCTTCCAACACTGATAGGGAAGTGTGCTCTAGGAGGGATTCACTGCAGTGTTACGTCTGTTAAAGAAGGAAGCTTTTGGGACTGGCTCTGTGGTAACCGCATTAGGCGCAGATAGCTTTCCATTCAAAGACGTCCAACCATTGGACTATAGCAAGTTCAGTTTAAGGGAAACTCCTTCATGCGGAATGTCATTTCTCACAGTGTCTTTCCAGTGGAGGAAAGAAGATAGAACAAGGACAGACAGAGAGAACTTTGCAAACCGTGAGTGAAGTACAGGGTAATGCACTTGGTCCTCTATGATGCATACTGGAATTGCAAGAGCGGAGATGTTCCACAGGGTCTACCTCTTCTCAAAACACCTCCAATATACGAGGGAACGGTGCTACAGTAAGTTCTCACGACAGGAATGCATCTGTGCTCAGGTGGATCATCTAGGATGTTCCTGGGGAGCAATCATGAGGTCTCATACAGGCCCATTAGAGGGGATGCGTAGGAAGGTATCTGCTCAGGGAACTTACTTCAGGTGCGTACTCATTCATAACAGTGCTTCTCCTTGGAGGAATGAAGATAGAACAGGGACGGATTAGGGGCACATGAGGTACTGTGAGTAAGGGCAGGCTATAGCGCTTAGCCTGACAAACACATATTGGATGGTCACCAATAGTGTTGTTCCGCACTTAGTTTCTGCGTCTAAAATGCTTCGAACACTGAGTGGGAAGTGTGCTTTAGGAGGGATTCACTGCAGTGTTACGTCTGTTAAAGAAGGAAGGTTTTGGGACTGACTCTGTGGTAACCGCATTAGGCGCACATAGCTTTCCATTCAAAGACGTCTAACCATTGGACTATAGCAAATTCTGTGTAACGGAAACACCTTCATGCGGAATGTCACTTCTCACAGTTTATTTCCAGTGGAGGAAAGAAGATAGAACAAGGACGGAGCACAGAGAATGTTAAACCCTTTGGTGAAGTAAAGGGTAAGGCTCTTAGGCCTCTAAGATGCATACTGGAAGATCTACACCTGGGATGATCCACAGTGTCTACCACTTCTCAAAACAGTGCCAATATATGAGGGAACTGTGCTACAGTAAGTTCTCACGACAGGGATGCGTCTGTACTTAGTTGGAAACTCTAGGATGTGTCTGGTTAGCAATCATGAAGTGTCTCCTACAAGCTCCTTAGAGAGGATGCGAAGGAAAGTATCTGCTCAGCGAACCTACTTCAGTTGCGTACTCATTCATAACAGCGTTTCTCCTTTGAGGAATGAAGATAGAACAGGGACTGACTAGGGGCACATTAGGTACTGTGAGTAAAGGGCAGGCTATTGAGCTTAAGCCTAACAATCACATATTGGATGTTCACCACCTGTGGTGATCAGCACTTGGTTTCTGTGTCTAAAACGCTTCCAACACTGAGAGGGAAGTGTGCTTTAGGAGGGATTCACTGCAGTGTTACGTCTGTTAAAGAAGGAAGCTTTTGTTACTGACTTGTGGTAACCGCATTAGTCGCACATAGCTTTCCATTCAAAGACGTCTAACCATTGGACTATAGCAAGTTCTGTGTAAGGGAAACTCCTTCATGCGGAATGTCACGTCTCACAGTGTCTTTCAGTGTAGGAAAGAAGATAGAACAAGGAAGGACAGAGAGAACGTTGCAAACCGTGAGTGAAATACAGAGAAAGGCACTTAGGCCTCTATGATGCATACTGGAATTAAAAGAGCGGAGATGTTCCACAGTGTCTACCTCTTCTCAAAACACTCCCAATATATGAGGGAACTGTGCTACAGTAAGTTCTCACGACAGGAATGCATCTGTGCTCAGGTGGATCCTCTAGGATGTTCCTGGGGAGCCATCATGAAGTGTCTCATACAGGCCCATTAGAGGGGATGCGTAGGAAGGTATCTGCTCAGGGAACCTACTTCAGGTGCATAGTCATTCATAACAGTGCTTCTCCTTGGAGGAATGAACATAGAACAGGGACAGACTAGGGGCACATTAGGTACTCTGAGTAAAGGGCAAGCTATGGCGCTTAAGCCTGCCAAACACATATTGGATGTTCACCACCAGTGGTGATCCGAACTTAGTTTCAGCGTCTACAACGCTTCCAACACAGAGAGGGAAGTGAGCTTTCGGAGGGATTCAGTGCAGTGTTACATCTGTTAAAGAAGGAAGCTTTTGGGACTGACTCTTTGGTAACCGCAATAGGCGAACATAGCCTTCCAGTCTCCGACGTCTATCCGATGACTATAGCAAGTTCTGTGTAAGGGAAACACCTTCATGCAGAATGTCACTTCTCACAGTGTCTTTCCAGAGGAGGAAACAAGATAGAAGTAGGACGGAGCAGATAGAATGTTACAAACCGTAGGTTAAGAAAAGGGTAAGGCACTTAGACCTCCATTATGCATACTGGAAGTTCAACACTTGGGATGTTCCACAGTGTCTACCATTTCTCAAAACACTTCCAAAATATGAGGGAACTGTGCTACAGTAAGTTCTCACGACAGGGATGCGTCTGTACTCAGTTGGAAAGTGTAGAACGTTTCTGGGTAGCAATCATGAAGTATCTCATACAGACCCTTTAGAGGGGATGCGGAGGAAGGTATCTGCTCTGGGAACCTACTTCAGGTGCGTACTCATTCATTACAGTGTTTCATCTTTGAAGATGAAGATAGAACAGGGAAGGACTACGGGCACATTAGGTACTGTGAGTAAAGGGCGGGCTATGGCGCTTAGCCAGACAAACACATATAGGATGTTCACCACCAGTGGTGATCCGCACTTAGTTTCTGCGTCTAAAACGCTTCCAACACAGAGAGGGAAGTGTGCTTTCGGAGGGATTCACTGCAGTGTTACGTCTGTTAAAGAAGGAAGCTTTTGGGACTGACTCTGTGGTAACCGCATTAGGCGCACATAGCTTTCCATTCAAAGACGTCTAACCATTGGCCTATAGCAAGTTCTGTGTAAGGGAAACACCTTCATGCGGAATGTCACTTCTCTCAGTGTATTTCCAGTGGAGGAAAGAAGATAGAACAAGGACGGAGCACAGAGAATGTTAAACCATTTGGTGAAGTAAAGGGTAAGGCACTTAAGCCTCTATGATGCATACTGGAAGTTCTATACCTGGGATGATCCACAGTGTCTACCACTTCTCAAAACACTTCCAGTATATGAGTGAACTGTGCTACAGTAAGTTCCTATGACAGGGATGCGTCTGTACTCAGTTGGAAACACTCGGATGTGTCTGGTTAGCAATCATGAAGTGTCTCCTACAGGCACCTTAGAGGGGATGAGAAGGAAAGTATCTGCTCAGCGAACCTACTTCAGTTGCGTACTCATTCATAAAAGTGTTTCTCCTTTGAAGATGAAGATAGAACAGGTAGGACTACGGGCACATTAGGAACTGTGAGTAAAGGGCAGGCTATGGCGCTTAAGCCTGCCAAACACATATTGGATGTTCACCACCAGTGGTGATGCGCACGTGGTTTCTGCGTCTAAAACCCTTACTACACTGAGAGGGAAGTGTGCTTAAGGAGGGATTCACTGCAGTGTTACGTCTGTTAAAGAAGGAAGCTTTTGGGGCTGACTCTGTGGTAACCGCAATAGGCGCACATAGCTTTCCATTCACAGACGTTTAACCGTTAGACTATAGCATGTTCTGTTTAAGGGAAACTCCTTCAGGCGGAATGTCACTTCTCACAGTGTCTTTCCAGTGGAGGAAAGATGATAGAACAAGGACGGTGAGAGTGAACGTTGCAAACCATGAGTGAAGTACAGGGTAAGGCACTTAGGCCTCTATGATGCATACTGGAATTACAACACCGGAGATATTCCACAGTGTCTACCTCTTCTCAAAGCACATCCAATATATGAGGGAACTGTGCTTCAGTAATTTTTCACGACAGGGATGCATCTGTGCTCAGTTGAAAACTCTACAATGTGTCTGGGTAGCAATCATGAAGTGTCTCATACAGGCCCCTTAGAGGGGATGCGTAGGAAGGTATCTGATCAGGGAACCTACTTCAGGGGCGTACTCATTCTTCACAGTGTTTCTCCTTTTAGGAATGAAGATAGAACAGGGACCTAAGAGGGGCACATTAGGTACTTTGTGTAAAGGGCAAGCTACGGCCCTGAAGCCTGCAAAACACATATTGGATGTTCACCACCAGTGTTGTTCCGCACTTCGTTTCTGCGTCTAAAATGCTTCCTACACTGATAGGGAAGAGTGCTTTAGGAGGGATTCACTGCAGTGTTACGTCTGTTAAAGAAGGAAGCTTTTGGGACTGAGTCTGTGGTAACCGCAATAGGCGCACATGGCTTTCCATTCACAGACGTCTAACAGTTAGACTATAGCATGTTCTGTTTAAGGGAAACTCCTTCAGGCGGAATGTTACTCTCACATGTCTTTCCAGTGGAGGAAAGATGATAGAACAAGGAAGGTGAGAGAGAACGTTGCAAACCGTGAGTGAAGTACAGGGTAAGGCCCTTAGGCCTCTATGATGCATACTGGATTTACAACACCGGAGATGTTCCACAGTGTCTACCTCTTCTCAAAACACTTCCAATATATGAGGGAACTGTGCTACAGTAATTTTTCACGACAGGGATGCATCTGTGCTCAGTTGAAAACTCTACAATGTGTCTGGGTAGCAATCATGTAGTGTCTCATACAGGCCCCTGAGAGGGGATCCGTAGGAAGGTATCTGATCAGGGAAGCTACTTCAGGTGCGTACTCATTCATAACAGAGTTTCTCCTTTTAGGAATGAAGATAGAACAGGGACGGACTAGGGGCACATTAGGTACTTTGAGTAAAGGGCAAGCTACGCCGCTTAAGCCTGCCAAACACATATTGGATGTTCACCACCAGTGTTGTTCCGCACTTAGTTTCTGCGTCTAAAATGTTCCTACACTGATAGCGAAGTGTGCTTTAGGAAGGATTCACTGCAGTGCTGCGTCTGTTAAAGAAGGAAGCTTTTGGGACTGACACTGTGGTAACCGCAATAGGCGCACATAACTTTCCAGTCTCCGACGTCTATCCGTTGGACTATAGCAAGTTCTGTGTAAGGGAAACACCTTCATGCGGAATGTCACTTCTCACAGTGTCTTTCCAGTGGAGGAAAGAATATAGAACAAGGACGGAGCAGAGAGAATGTTACTTTCCGTAGGTGAAGGAAAGTGAAAGGCACTTAGACCTCTATGATGCATACTGTAAGTTCTAGCCTTGGGATGTTCCATAGTGTCTTCCACTTCTCCAAACACTTGCAATATATGAGGGAACTGTGCTACATTATGTTCTCACGACAGGGAAGCGTCTGTGCTCAGTTGGAAAGTGTAGGACGAGTCTGGGTAGCAATCATGAAGTGTCTCATACAGACCCCTTAGAGGGGATGCGGAGGAAGGTATCTGAACAGGGAACCTACTTCAGGTGCGTACTGATTCATAACAGTGTTTCTCCTTTGAAGATGAAGATAGAACAGGGAAGGACTACGGGCACATTAGGTACTGTGAGTAAAGGACAGGCTATGGCGCTTAGCCTGATAAACACATATTGGATGTTCACCAGCAGTGGTGATCCGCACTTAGTTTCTGCGTCTAAATCACTTCCAACACTGAGAGGGAAGTGTGCTTTAGGAGGGATTCACTGCAGTGTTATGTCTGTTAAAGAAGGAAGCTTTTGGACTGATCTGTGGTAACCGCATTAGGCACACATAGCTTTCCATTCAAAGAAGTCTAACCATTGGACTATAGCAAGTTCAGTTTAAGGGAAACTCTTTCATGCGGAATGTCATTTCTCACAGTGTCTTTCCCGTGGAGGAAGAAGATAGAACAAGGACGGAGCACAGAGAATGTTAAACCCTTTGGTGAAGTAAAGGGTAAGGCATTTAGGCCTCTATGATGCATACTGGAAGTTCTACACCTGGGATGTTCCACAGCGTCTAACACTTCTCAAAACACTTCCAATATATGAGGAAACTGTGCTACAGTGGGTACTCACGACAGGGATGCGTCTGTACTCAGTTGGAAACTCTACGATGTGTCTGGTTAGCAATCATGAAGTGTCTCCTACAGGCCCCTTAGAGGGGATGAGAAGGAAAGTATCTGCTCAGCGAATCTACTTCAGTTGCATACTCATTCATAACAGAGTTTCTCCTTTGAGGAATGAAGATAAAACAGGGACTGACTAGGGGAACATTAGGTACTGTGAGTAAAGGGCAGGCTATGGCGCTTAAGCCTACCAAACACATATTGGATGTTCACCACCAGTGGTGATCCGCACTTGGTTTCTGCGTCTAAAACGCTTCCTACACTGAGAGGGAAGTGTGCTTTAGGAGGGATTCACTGCAGTGTTACGTCTGTTAAAAAGGAAGCTTTTGGAACTGACTATGTGGTAACCGCAATAGGCGCACAGAGCTTTACATTCACAGACGTCTAACCGTTAGACTATAGCATGTTCTGTGTAAGGGAAACTCCTTCAGGCGGAATGTCATTCTCACAGTGTCTTCCAGTGGAGCAAGGAAGATAGTACAAGGAAGGACAGAGAGAACGTTGCAAACCCTGAGTGAAGTACAGGGTAAGGCACTTAGGCCTCTATGAGGCATACTGGAATTACAACACCGGAGATGTTCCACAGTGTCTACCTCTTCTCTTAAACACTTCCAATATATGAGGGAACTGTGCTACAGTAAATATTCACGACAGGGATGCATCTGTGCTCAGGTGAAAACATATAATGTGTCTGGGTAGCAATCATGAAGTGATCAACAGGCCCCTTAGAGGGGATGCGTAGGAAAGTATCCGCTCAGGGGACATTCTTCAGGTGCGTACTCATTCATAACAGTGTTTCTCCTTTTAGGAATGAAGATAGAACAGGGACGTACTAGGGGCACATAAGGTACGTTGAGTAAAGGGGTAGCTAAGGCGCTTAAGCCTGCCAAACACATATTGGATGTTCACCACCAGTGTTGTTCCGCACTTATTTTCTGCGTCTAAAATGCTTCCTACACTGAGAGGGAAGTGTGCTTTAGGAGGGATTCACTGCAAGTGTTACGTCTCTTAAAGAAGGAAGCTTTTGGGACTGACTCTGTGGTAACCGCATTAGGCGCCCATAGCTTTCCATTCACAGACGTCTAACCGTTAGACTATAGCATGTTCTGTTTAAGGGAAACTCCTTCAGGCGGAATGTCACTTCTCACAGTGTCTTTCCAGTGGAGGAAAGAAGATAGAAGAAGGACGGACAGAGAGAACGTTGCAAACCGTGAGTGAAGTACAGGGTAAGGCACTTAGGCCTCTATGAGGCATACTGGAATTACAACACCGGAGATGTTCCACAGTGTCTACCTCTTCTCTTAAACACTTCCAATATATGAGGGAACTGTGCTACAGTAAATTTTCATGACAGGGATGCATCTGCGCTCAGTTGAAAACTCTATAATGTGTCTGGGTAGCAATAATGAAGTGTCTCATACTGGCCCCTTAGAGGGGATGCGTAGGAAGGTATCTGATCAGGGAAACTACTTCAGGTGCGTACTCATTCATAACAGTGTTTCTCCTTTTAGGAATGAAGATAGAACAGGGACATACTAGGGGCACTTTAGGTAATTTGAGTAAAGGGGAAGCTATGGCGCTTAAGCCTGCCAAACACATATTGGATGTTCAACACCAGTGTTGTTCCGCACTTAGTTTCTGCATCTAAAATGCTTCCTACACTGAGAGGGAAGTGTGCTTTAGGAGGGATTCACTGCAGTTTTATGTCTGTTAAAGAAGGAAGCTTTTGGGACTGACTCTGTGGTAACCGCAATAGGCGCACATAGCTTTCCTTTCACAGACGTCTAACCGTTAGACTATAGCAAGTTCTGTTTAAGGGAAACTCCTTCAGGCGGAATGTCACTTCTTACAGTGTCTTTCCAGTGGAGGAAAGAAGATAGAACAAGGACGGACCGAGAGAACGTTGCAAACCGTGAGTGAAGTACAGGGTAAGGCACTTAGGCCTCTATGATGCATACTGGAATTACAACACCGGAGATGTTCCACAGTGTCTACCTCTTCTCAAAGCACTTCCAATATATGAGGGAACTGTGCTACAGTAATATTTCACGACAGGGATGCATCTGTGCTCAGTTGAAAACTCTAAAATTTGTCTGGGTAGCAATCATGAAGTGTCTCATACAGGCCCCTTAGAGGGGATGCGTAGGAAGGTATCTTATCAGGGAACCTACTTCAGGTGCGTACTCATTCATAACAGTGTTTCTCCTTTTAGGAATGAAGATAGAACAGGGACGTCGGAGGTGCACATTAGGTACTATGAATAAAGGGCAAGCTATGGTGCTTAAGCCTGCCAAACACATATTGGATGTTCACCACCAGTGTTGTTCCGCACTTAGTTTCTGCGTCTAAAATGCTTCCTACACTGATAGGGAAGTGTGCTTTAGATAGGATTCACTGCAGTGCTACGTCAGTTAAAGAAGGAAGCTTTTGGGACTGATTCTGTGGTAACCGCAATAGGCGCACATAACTTTCCAGTCTCCGACGTCTATCCGTTGGACTATAGCAAGTTCTGTGTAAGGGAAACACCTTCATGCGGAATGTCACTTCTCACAGTGTCTTTCCAGTGGAGGAAAGAATATAGAACAAGGACGGAGCAGAGAGAATGTTACATCCCTTAGGTTAAGGAAAGGGTAAGGCACTTAGACCTCTATGATGCATACTGAAAGTTCTACACTTGGGATGTTCCACAGTGTCTACCACTTCTCAAAACACTTCCAATATATGAGAGAACTGTGCTACAGTAAGTTCTCACGACAGGAAGCGTATGTGCCCAGTTGGAAAGTGTAGGACGTGTCTGGGTAGCAATCATGAAGTGTCTCATACAGACCCTTTAGAGGGGATGCGGAGGAAGGTATCTCCTCTGGGAACCTACTTCAGGTGCGTACTCTTTCATAACAGTGTTTCTCCTTTGAAGATGAAGATAGAACAGGGAAGGACTGCGGGCACATTAGGTACTGTGGGTAAAGGGCAGGCTATGGCGCTTAGCCTGACAAACACATATTGGGTGTTCACCACCAGTGGTGATCCGCACTTAGTTTCTGCGTCTAAATCGCTTCCAACACAGAGAGGGAAGTGTGCTTTAGGAGGGATTCACTGCAGTGTTACGTCTGTTAAAGAAGGAAGCTTTTGGGACTGAATCTGTGGTAACCGCATTAGGCGCACATAGCTTTCCATTGAAAGACGTCTAACCATTGGAATATTGTAAATTCAGTTAAGGGAAACTCCTTCATGCGGAATATCATTTCTCACAGTGTCTTTCCAGTGGAGGAAAGAAGATAGAACAAGGACGGAACACAAAGAATGTTAAACCCCTTGGTGAAGTATAGGGTAAGGCCTTTAGGCCTCTATGATGCATACTGCAAGTTCTACACCTGGGATGTTCCACAGCGTCTACCACTTCTCAAAACACTTCCAATATATGAGGGAACTGTGCTACAGTAAGTTCTCACGACAGGGATGCGTCTGTACTCAGTTGGAAACTCTAGGATGTGTCTCATTAGCAATCATGAAGTGTCTCCTACAGGCCCCTTAGAGGGGATGCGAAGGAAAGTATCTGCTCAGCGAACCTTTTTCAGTTGCATACTCATTCATCACAGCGATTCTCCTTTGAGGAATGAAGATAGAACAGGGACTGACTAGGGGCACATTAGGTACTGTGAGTAAAGGGCAGGCTATGGCGCTTAAGCCTACCAAACACATATTGGATGTTCACCACCAGTGGTGATCCGCACTTGGTTTCTGCGTCTAAAACGCTTCCTACACTGAGAGGGAAGTGTGCTTTAGGAGGGATTCACTGCAGTGTTACGTCTGTTAAAGAAGGAAGCTTTTGGGACTGACTCTGTGGTAACCGCAATAGGCGCACATAGCTTTCCATTCACAGACGTCTAACCGTTAGACTATAGCATGTTCTGTTTAAGGGAAACTCCTTCAGGCGGAATATCACTTCTCACAGTGTCTTTCCAGTGGAGGAAAGGAGATAGAAGAAGGACGGACAGAGAGAACGTTGTAAACCGTGAGTGAAGTACAGGGTAAGGCACTTAGGCCTCTATGATGCATACTGGAATTACAACACCGGAGATGTTCCACAGTGTATACCTCTTCTCAAAGCACATCCAATATATGAGGGAACTGTGCTACAGTAATTTCTCACGACAGGGATGCATCTGTGCTCAATTGAAAACTCTACAATGTGTCTGGGGAGCAATCATGAAGTGTCTCATACAAGCCCCTTAGCGGGGATGCGTAGAAAGGTATCTGATAAGGGAAACTACTTCAGGTGCGTACTCATTCATAACAGTGTTTCTCCTTTTAGGAATGAAGATAGAACAGGGACGTACTAGGGGCACATTAGGTACTTTGAGTAAAGGGGAAGCTACGGCGCTTAAGCCTGCCAAACACATATTGGATTTCACCAGCAGTAGTGTTCCGCACTTAGTTTCTGCGTCTAAAATGCTTCCTACACTGATAGGGAAGTGTGCTTTAGGAGGGATTCACTGCAGTGTTAAGTCTGTTAAAGAAGGAAGCTTTTGGGACTGACTCTGTGGTAACCGCAATAGGTGCACATAGCTTTCCATTCACAGACGTCTAACCGTTATACTATAGCATGTTCTGTTTAAGGGAAACTCCTTCAGGCGGAATATCACTTCTCACAGTGTCTTTCCAGTGGAGGAAAGGAGATAGAAGAAGGACGGACAGAGAGAACGTTGTAAACCGTGAGTGAAGTACAGGGTAAGGCACTTAGGCCTCTATGAGGCATACTGGAATTACAACACCGGAGATGTTCCACAGTGTATACCTCTTCTCAAAGCACATCCAATATATGAGGGAACTGTGCTACAGTAATTTCTCACGACAGGGATGCATCTGTGCTCAATTGAAAACTCTACAATGTGTCTGGGGAGCAATCATGAAGTGTCTCATAAAGGCCCCATAGAGGGGATGCGTAGGAAGGTATCAGATCAGGGAACCTACTTCAGGTGCGTACTCATTCATAACAGTGTTTCTCCTTTTAGGAATGGAGATAGAACAGGGACGTCGGAGGTGCACATTAGGTACTTTGAGTAAAGGGCAAGCTACGGTGCTTAAGCCTGCCAAACACATATTGGATGTTCACCACCAGTGTTGTTCCGCACTTAGTTTCTGCGTCTAAAATACTTCCTACACTGATAGGGAAGTGTGCTTTAGGATGGATTCACTGCAGTGCTACGTCTGTTAAAGAAGGATGCTCTTTGGACTGATTCTGTGGTAACCGCAATAGGCGCACATAACTTTTCAGTCTCCGACGTCTATCCGTTGGACTATAGCAAGTTCTGTGTAAGGGAAACACCTTCATGCGGAATGTCACTTCTCACAGTGTCTTTCCAGTGGAGGAAAGAATATAGAACAAGGACGGAGCAGAGAGAATGTTACATCCCGTAAGTGAAGGAAAGGGTAAGGCAATTAGGCCTCTATGATGCATACTGGAAGTTCTGCACCTGGGATGTTCCACAGGCTCTACCACTTCTCAAAACACTTCCAATATATGAGGGAACTGTGCTACAGTAAGTTCTCACGACAGGGATGCGTCTGTACTCAGTTGGAAACTCTAGGATGTGTCTCATTAGCAATCATGAAGTGTCTCCTACAGGCCCCTTAGAGGGGATGCGAAGGAAAGTATCTGCTCAGCGAACCTTTTTCAGTTGCATACTCATTCATCACAGCGATTCTCCTTTGAGGAATGAAGATAGAACAGGGACTGACTAGGGGCACATTAGGTACTGTGAGTAAAGGGCAGGCTATGGCGCTTAAGCCTACCAAACACATATTGGATGTTCACCACCAGTGGTGATCCGCACTTGGTTTCTGCGTCTAAAACGCTTCCTACACTGAGAGGGAAGTGTGCTTTAGGAGGGATTCACTGCAGTGTTACGTCTGTTAAAGAAGGAAGCTTTTGGGACTGACTCTGTGGTAACCGCAATAGGCGCACATAGCTTTCCATTCACAGACGTCTAACCGTTAGACTATAGCATGTTCTGTTTAAGGGAAACTCCTTCAGGCGGAATGTCACTTCTCACAGTGTCTTTCCAGTGGAGGAAAGAAGATAGAACAAGGACGGAACTAGAGAACGTTGCAAACCGTGAGTGAAGTACAGGGTAAGGCACTTAGGCCTCTATGAGGCATACTGGAACACCAACACCGGAGATGTTCCACAGTGTCTACATCTTCTCTTAAACACTTCCAATATATGAGGGAACTCTGCTACAGTAAATTTTCAAGACAGGGATGCATCTGCGCTCAGTTGAAAACTCAAAAATGTGCCTGGGTAGCAATCATGAATTGTCTCATACAGGCCCCTTAGAGGGGATGCGTAGGAAGGTATCTGATAAGGGAAACTACTTCAGGTGCGTACTCATTCATAACAGTGTTTCTCCTTTTAGGAATGAAGATAGAACAGGGACATAGTAGGGGCTCATTAGGTACTTTGAGTAAAGGGGAAGCTACGGCGCTTAAGGCTGCCAAACACATATTGGATGTTCACCACCAGTGTTGTTCCGCACTTAGTTTCTGCGTCTAAAATGCTTCCTACACTGATAGGGAAGTGTGCTTTAGGAAGGATTCACTGCAGTGCTACGTCTGTTAAAGAAGGATGCTCTTTGGACTGATTCTGTGGTAACCGCAATAGGCGCACATAACTTTTCAGTCTCCGACGTCTATCCGTTGGACTATAGCAAGTTCTGTGTAAGGGAAACACCTTCATGCGGAATGTCACTTCTCACAGTGTCTTTCCAGTGGAGGAAAGAATATAGAACAAGGACGGAGCAGAGAGAATGTTACATCCCGTAAGTGAAGGAAAGGGTAAGGCAATTAGGCCTCTATGATGCATACTGGAAGTTCTGCACCTGGGATGTTCCACAGGCTCTACCACTTCTCAAAACACTTCCAATATATGAGGGAACTGTGCTACAGTAAGTTCTCACGACAGGGATGCGTCTGTACTCAGTTGGAAACTCTAGGATGTGTCTCATTAGCAATCATGAAGTGTCTCCTACAGGCCCCTTAGAGGGGATGCGAAGGAAAGTATCTGCTCAGCGAACCTTTTTCAGTTGCATACTCATTCATCACAGCGATTCTCCTTTGAGGAATGAAGATAGAACAGGGACTGACTAGGGGCACATTAGGTACTGTGAGTAAAGGGCAGGCTATGGCGCTTAAGCCTACCAAACACATATTGGATGTTCACCACCAGTGGTGATCCGCACTTGGTTTCTGCGTCTAAAACGCTTCCTACACTGAGAGGGAAGTGTGCTTTAGGAGGGATTCACTGCAGTGTTACGTCTGTTAAAGAAGGAAGCTTTTGGGACTGACTCTGTGGTAACCGCAATAGGCGCACATAGCTTTCCATTCACAGACGTCTAACCGTTAGACTATAGCATGTTCTGTTTAAGGGAAACTCCTTCAGGCGGAATATCACTTCTCACAGTGTCTTTCCAGTGGAGGAAAGGAGATAGAAGAAGGACGGACAGAGAGAACGTTGTAAACCGTGAGTGAAGTACAGGGTAAGGCACTTAGGCCTCTATGATGCATACTGGAATTACAACACCGGAGATGTTCCACAGTGTATACCTCTTCTCAAAGCACATCCAATATATGAGGGAACTGTGCTACAGTAATTTCTCACGACAGGGATGCATCTGTGCTCAATTGAAAACTCTACAATGTGTCTGGGGAGCAATCATGAAGTGTCTCATACAAGCCCCTTAGCGGGGATGCGTAGAAAGGTATCTGATAAGGGAAACTACTTCAGGTGCGTACTCATTCATAACAGTGTTTCTCCTTTTAGGAATGAAGATAGAACAGGGACGTACTAGGGGCACATTAGGTACTTTGAGTAAAGGGGAAGCTACGGCGCTTAAGCCTGCCAAACACATATTGGATTTCACCAGCAGTAGTGTTCCGCACTTAGTTTCTGCGTCTAAAATGCTTCCTACACTGATAGGGAAGTGTGCTTTAGGAGGGATTCACTGCAGTGTTAAGTCTGTTAAAGAAGGAAGCTTTTGGGACTGACTCTGTGGTAACCGCAATAGGTGCACATAGCTTTCCATTCACAGACGTCTAACCGTTATACTATAGCATGTTCTGTTTAAGGGAAACTCCTTCAGGCGGAATATCACTTCTCACAGTGTCTTTCCAGTGGAGGAAAGGAGATAGAAGAAGGACGGACAGAGAGAACGTTGTAAACCGTGAGTGAAGTACAGGGTAAGGCACTTAGGCCTCTATGAGGCATACTGGAATTACAACACCGGAGATGTTCCACAGTGTATACCTCTTCTCAAAGCACATCCAATATATGAGGGAACTGTGCTACAGTAATTTCTCACGACAGGGATGCATCTGTGCTCAATTGAAAACTCTACAATGTGTCTGGGGAGCAATCATGAAGTGTCTCATAAAGGCCCCATAGAGGGGATGCGTAGGAAGGTATCAGATCAGGGAACCTACTTCAGGTGCGTACTCATTCATAACAGTGTTTCTCCTTTTAGGAATGGAGATAGAACAGGGACGTCGGAGGTGCACATTAGGTACTTTGAGTAAAGGGCAAGCTACGGTGCTTAAGCCTGCCAAACACATATTGGATGTTCACCACCAGTGTTGTTCCGCACTTAGTTTCTGCGTCTAAAATACTTCCTACACTGATAGGGAAGTGTGCTTTAGGATGGATTCACTGCAGTGCTACGTCTGTTAAAGAAGGATGCTCTTTGGACTGATTCTGTGGTAACCGCAATAGGCGCACATAACTTTTCAGTCTCCGACGTCTATCCGTTGGACTATAGCAAGTTCTGTGTAAGGGAAACACCTTCATGCGGAATGTCACTTCTCACAGTGTCTTTCCAGTGGAGGAAAGAATATAGAACAAGGACGGAGCAGAGAGAATGTTACATCCCGTAAGTGAAGGAAAGGGTAAGGCAATTAGGCCTCTATGATGCATACTGGAAGTTCTGCACCTGGGATGTTCCACAGGCTCTACCACTTCTCAAAACACTTCCAATATATGAGGGAACTGTGCTACAGTAAGTTCTCACGACAGGGATGCGTCTGTACTCAGTTGGAAACTCTAGGATGTGTCTCATTAGCAATCATGAAGTGTCTCCTACAGGCCCCTTAGAGGGGATGCGAAGGAAAGTATCTGCTCAGCGAACCTTTTTCAGTTGCATACTCATTCATCACAGCGATTCTCCTTTGAGGAATGAAGATAGAACAGGGACTGACTAGGGGCACATTAGGTACTGTGAGTAAAGGGCAGGCTATGGCGCTTAAGCCTACCAAACACATATTGGATGTTCACCACCAGTGGTGATCCGCACTTGGTTTCTGCGTCTAAAACGCTTCCTACACTGAGAGGGAAGTGTGCTTTAGGAGGGATTCACTGCAGTGTTACGTCTGTTAAAGAAGGAAGCTTTTGGGACTGACTCTGTGGTAACCGCAATAGGCGCACATAGCTTTCCATTCACAGACGTCTAACCGTTAGACTATAGCATGTTCTGTTTAAGGGAAACTCCTTCAGGCGGAATGTCACTTCTCACAGTGTCTTTCCAGTGGAGGAAAGAAGATAGAACAAGGACGGACCGAGAGAACGTTGCAAACCGTGAGTGAAGTACAGGGTAAGGCACTTAGGCCTCTATGAGGCATACTGGAATACCAACACCGTAGATGTTCCACAGTGTCTACATCTTCTCTTAAACACTTCCAATATATGAGGGAACTCTGCTACAGTAAATTTTCAAGACAGGGATGCATCTGCGCTCAGTTGAAAACTCAAAAATGTGCCTGGGTAGCAATCATGAATTGTCTCATACAGGTCCCTTAGAGGGGATGCGTAGGAAGGTATCTGATCAGGGAACCTACTTCAGGTGCGTACTCATTCATAACAGTGTTTCTCCTTTTAGGAATGAAGATAGAACAGGGACATAGTAGGGGCTCATTAGGTACTTTGAGTAAAGGGGAAGCTACGGCGCTTAAGGCTGCCAAACACATATTGGATGTTCACCACCAGTGTTGTTCCGCACTTAGTTTCTGCGTCTAAAATGCTTCCTACACTGATAGGGAAGTGTGCTTTAGGATGGATTCACTGCAGTGCTACGTCTGTTAAAGAAGGATGCTCTTTGGACTGATTCTGTGGTAACCGCAATAGGCGCACATAACTTTTCAGTCTCCGACGTCTATCCGTTGGACTATAGCAAGTTCTGTGTAAGGGAAACACCTTCATGCGGAATGTCACTTCTCACAGTGTCTTTCCAGTGGAGGAAAGAATATAGAACAAGGACGGAGCAGAGAGAATGTTACATCCCGTAAGTGAAGGAAAGGGTAAGGCAATTAGGCCTCTATGATGCATACTGGAAGTTCTGCACCTGGGATGTTCCACAGGCTCTACCACTTCTCAAAACACTTCCAATATATGAGGGAACTGTGCTACAGTAAGTTCTCACGACAGGGATGCGTCTGTACTCAGTTGGAAACTCTAGGATGTGTCTCATTAGCAATCATGAAGTGTCTCCTACAGGCCCCTTAGAGGGGATGCGAAGGAAAGTATCTGCTCAGCGAACCTTTTTCAGTTGCATACTCATTCATCCCAGCGATTCTCCTTTGAGGAATGAAGATAGAACAGGGACTGACTAGGGGCACATTAGGTACTGTGAGTAAAGGGCAGGCTATGGCGCTTAAGCCTACCAAACACATATTGGATGTTCACCAGCAGTGGTGATCCGCACTTGGTTTCT
Source organism: Neogale vison (assembly GCF_020171115.1). Taxonomy (NCBI): domain Eukaryota; kingdom Metazoa; phylum Chordata; class Mammalia; order Carnivora; family Mustelidae; genus Neogale; species Neogale vison. Next base: position 153,842,803 of record NC_058091.1, read on the forward strand.
GCGTCTAAAACGCTTCCTACACTGAGAGGGAAGTGTGCTTTAGGAGGGATTCACTGCAGTGTTACGTCTGTTAAAGAAGGAAGCTTTTGGGACTGACTCTGTGGTAACCGCAATAGGCGCACATAGCTTTCCATTCACAGACGTCTAACCGTTAGACTATAGCATGTTCTGTTTAAGGGAAACTCCTTCAGGCGGAATGTCACTTCTCACAGTGTCTTTCCAGTGGAGGAAAGAAGATAGAACAAGGACGGACCGAGAGAACGTTGCAAACCGTGAGTGAAGTACAGGGTAAGGCACTTAGGCCTCTATGAGGCATACTGGAACACCAACCCCGGAGATGTTCCACAGTGTCTACATCTTCTCTTAAACACTTCCAATATATGAGGGAACTCTGCTACAGTAAATTTTCAAGACAGGGATGCATCTGCGCTCAGTTGAAAACTCAAAAATGTGCCTGGGTAGCAATCATGAATTGTCTCATACAGGTCCCTTAGAGGGGATGCGTAGGAAGGTATCTGATAAGGGAAACTACTTCAGGTGCGTACTCATTCATAACAGTGTTTCTCCTTTTAGGAATGAAGATAGAACAGGGACATAGTAGGGGCTCATTAGGTACTTTGAGTAAAGGGGAAGCTACGGCGCTTAAGGCTGCCAAACACATATTGGATGTTCACCACCAGTGTTGTTCCGCACTTAGTTTCTGCGTCTAAAATGCTTCCTACACTGATAGGGAAGTGTGCTTTAGGAAGGATTCACTGCAGTGCTACGTCTGTTAAAGAAGGATGCTCTTTGGACTGATTCTGTGGTAACCGCAATAGGCGCACATAACTTTTCAGTCTCCGACGTCTATCCGTTGGACTATAGCAAGTTCTGTGTAAGGGAAACACCTTCATGCGGAATGTCACTTCTCACAGTGTCTTTCCAGTGGAGGAAAGAATATAGAACAAGGACGGAGCAGAGAGAATGTTACATCCCGTAAGTGAAGGAAAGGGTAAGGCAATTAGGCCTCTATGATGCATACTGGAAGTTCTGCACCTGGGATGTTCCACAGGCTCTACCACTTCTCAAAACACTTCCAATATATGAGGGAACTGTGCTACAGTAAGTTCTCACGACAGGGATGCGTCTGTACTCAGTTGGAAACTCTAGGATGTGTCTCATTAGCAATCATGAAGTGTCTCCTACAGGCCCCTTAGAGGGGATGCGAAGGAAAGTATCTGCTCAGCGAACCTTTTTCAGTTGCATACTCATTCATCACAGCGATTCTCCTTTGAGGAATGAAGATAGAACAGGGACTGACTAGGGGCACATTAGGTACTGTGAGTAAAGGGCAGGCTATGGCGCTTAAGCCTACCAAACACATATTGGATGTTCACCACCAGTGGTGATCCGCACTTGGTTTCTGCGTCTAAAACGCTTCCTACACTGAGAGGGAAGTGTGCTTTAGGAGGGATTCACTGCAGTGTTACGTCTGTTAAAGAAGGAAGCTTTTGGGACTGACTCTGTGGTAACCGCAATAGGCGCACATAGCTTTCCATTCACAGACGTCTAACCGTTAGACTATAGCATGTTCTGTTTAAGGGAAACTCCTTCAGGCGGAATATCACTTCTCACAGTGTCTTTCCAGTGGAGGAAAGGAGATAGAAGAAGGACGGACAGAGAGAACGTTGTAAACCGTGAGTGAAGTACAGGGTAAGGCACTTAGGCCTCTATGATGCATACTGGAATTACAACACCGGAGATGTTCCACAGTGTATACCTCTTCTCAAAGCACATCCAATATATGAGGGAACTGTGCTACAGTAATTTCTCACGACAGGGATGCATCTGTGCTCAATTGAAAACTCTACAATGTGTCTGGGGAGCAATCATGAAGTGTCTCATACAAGCCCCTTAGCGGGGATGCGTAGAAAGGTATCTGATAAGGGAAACTACTTCAGGTGCGTACTCATTCATAACAGTGTTTCTCCTTTTAGGAATGAAGATAGAACAGGGACGTACTAGGGGCACATTAGGTACTTTGAGTAAAGGGGAAGCTACGGCGCTTAAGCCTGCCAAACACATATTGGATTTCACCAGCAGTAGTGTTCCGCACTTAGTTTCTGCGTCTAAAATGCTTCCTACACTGATAGGGAAGTGTGCTTTAGGAGGGATTCACTGCAGTGTTAAGTCTGTTAAAGAAGGAAGCTTTTGGGACTGACTCTGTGGTAACCGCAATAGGTGCACATAGCTTTCCATTCACAGACGTCTAACCGTTATACTATAGCATGTTCTGTTTAAGGGAAACTCCTTCAGGCGGAATATCACTTCTCACAGTGTCTTTCCAGTGGAGGAAAGGAGATAGAAGAAGGACGGACAGAGAGAACGTTGTAAACCGTGAGTGAAGTACAGGGTAAGGCACTTAGGCCTCTATGAGGCATACTGGAATTACAACACCGGAGATGTTCCACAGTGTATACCTCTTCTCAAAGCACATCCAATATATGAGGGAACTGTGCTACAGTAATTTCTCACGACAGGGATGCATCTGTGCTCAATTGAAAACTCTACAATGTGTCTGGGGAGCAATCATGAAGTGTCTCATAAAGGCCCCATAGAGGGGATGCGTAGGAAGGTATCTGATCAGGGAACCTACTTCAGGTGCGTACTCATTCATAACAGTGTTTCTCCTTTTAGGAATGGAGATAGAACAGGGACGTCGGAGGTGCACATTAGGTACTTTGAGTAAAGGGCAAGCTACGGTGCTTAAGCCTGCCAAACACATATTGGATGTTCACCACCAGTGTTGTTCCGCACTTAGTTTCTGCGTCTAAAATACTTCCTACACTGATAGGGAAGTGTGCTTTAGGATGGATTCACTGCAGTGCTACGTCTGTTAAAGAAGGATGCTCTTTGGACTGATTCTGTGGTAACCGCAATAGGCGCACATAACTTTTCAGTCTCCGACGTCTATCCGTTGGACTATAGCAAGTTCTGTGTAAGGGAAACACCTTCATGCGGAATGTCACTTCTCACAGTGTCTTTCCAGTGGAGGAAAGAATATAGAACAAGGACGGAGCAGAGAGAATGTTACATCCCGTAAGTGAAGGAAAGGGTAAGGCAATTAGGCCTCTATGATGCATACTGGAAGTTCTGCACCTGGGATGTTCCACAGGCTCTACCACTTCTCAAAACACTTCCAATATATGAGGGAACTGTGCTACAGTAAGTTCTCACGACAGGGATGCGTCTGTACTCAGTTGGAAACTCTAGGATGTGTCTCATTAGCAATCATGAAGTGTCTCCTACAGGCCCCTTAGAGGGGATGCGAAGGAAAGTATCTGCTCAGCGAACCTTTTTCAGTTGCATACTCATTCATCACAGCGATTCTCCTTTGAGGAATGAAGATAGAACAGGGACTGACTAGGGGCACATTAGGTACTGTGAGTAAAGGGCAGGCTATGGCGCTTAAGCCTACCAAACACATATTGGATGTTCACCACCAGTGGTGATCCGCACTTGGTTTCTGCGTCTAAAACGCTTCCTACACTGAGAGGGAAGTGTGCTTTAGGAGGGATTCACTGCAGTGTTACGTCTGTTAAAGAAGGAAGCTTTTGGGACTGACTCTGTGGTAACCGCAATAGGCGCACATAGCTTTCCATTCACAGACGTCTAACCGTTAGACTATAGCATGTTCTGTTTAAGGGAAACTCCTTCAGGCGGAATGTCACTTCTCACAGTGTCTTTCCAGTGGAGGAAAGAAGATAGAACAAGGACGGACCGAGAGAACGTTGCAAACCGTGAGTGAAGTACAGGGTAAGGCACTTAGGCCTCTATGAGGCATACTGGAATACCAACACCGGAGATGTTCCACAGTGTCTACATCTTCTCTTAAACACTTCCAATATATGAGGGAACTCTGCTACAGTAAATTTTCAAGACAGGGATGCATCTGCGCTCAGTTGAAAACTCAAAAATGTGCCTGGGTAGCAATCATGAATTGTCTCATACAGGTCCCTTAGAGGGGATGCGTAGGAAGGTATCTGATCAGGGAACCTACTTCAGGTGCGTACTCATTCATAACAGTGTTTCTCCTTTTAGGAATGAAGATAGAACAGGGACATAGTAGGGGCTCATTAGGTACTTTGAGTAAAGGGGAAGCTACGGCGCTTAAGGCTGCCAAACACATATTGGATGTTCACCACCAGTGTTGTTCCGCACTTAGTTTCTGCGTCTAAAATGCTTCCTACACTGATAGGGAAGTGTGCTTTAGGATGGATTCACTGCAGTGCTACGTCTGTTAAAGAAGGATGCTCTTTGGACTGATTCTGTGGTAACCGCAATAGGCGCACATAACTTTTCAGTCTCCGACGTCTATCCGTTGGACTATAGCAAGTTCTGTGTAAGGGAAACACCTTCATGCGGAATGTCACTTCTCACAGTGTCTTTCCAGTGGAGGAAAGAATATAGAACAAGGACGGAGCAGAGAGAATGTTACATCCCGTAAGTGAAGGAAAGGGTAAGGCAATTAGGCCTCTATGATGCATACTGGAAGTTCTGCACCTGGGATGTTCCACAGGCTCTACCACTTCTCAAAACACTTCCAATATATGAGGGAACTGTGCTACAGTAAGTTCTCACGACAGGGATGCGTCTGTACTCAGTTGGAAACTCTAGGATGTGTCTCATTAGCAATCATGAAGTGTCTCCTACAGGCCCCTTAGAGGGGATGCGAAGGAAAGTATCTGCTCAGCGAACCTTTTTCAGTTGCATACTCATTCATCACAGCGATTCTCCTTTGAGGAATGAAGATAGAACAGGGACTGACTAGGGGCACATTAGGTACTGTGAGTAAAGGGCAGGCTATGGTGCTTAAGCCTACCAAACACATATTGGATGTTCACCACCAGTGGTGATCCGCACTTGGTTTCTGCGTCTAAAACGCTTCCTACACTGAGAGGGAAGTGTGCTTTAGGAGGGATTCACTGCAGTGTTACGTCTGTTAAAGAAGGAAGCTTTTGGGACTGACTCTGTGGTAACCGCAATAGGCGCACATAGCTTTCCATTCACAGACGTCTAACCGTTAGACTATAGCATGTTCTGTTTAAGGGAAACTCCTTCAGGCGGAATGTCACTTCTCACAGTGTCTTTCCAGTGGAGGAAAGAAGATAGAACAAGGACGGACCGAGAGAACGTTGCAAACCGTGAGTGAAGTACAGGGTAAGGCACTTAGGCCTCTATGAGGCATACTGGAATACCAACACCGGAGATGTTCCACAGTGTCTACATCTTCTCTTAAACACTTCCAATATATGAGGGAACTCTGCTACAGTAAATTTTCAAGACAGGGATGCATCTGCGCTCAGTTGAAAACTCAAAAATGTGCCTGGGTAGCAATCATGAATTGTCTCATACAGGTCCCTTAGAGGGGATGCGTAGGAAGGTATCTGATAAGGGAAACTACTTCAGGTGCGTACTCATTCATAACAGTGTTTCTCCTTTTAGGAATGAAGATAGAACAGGGACATAGTAGGGGCTCATTAGGTACTTTGAGTAAAGGGGAAGCTACGGCGCTTAAGGCTGCCAAACACATATTGGATGTTCACCACCAGTGTTGTTCCGCACTTAGTTTCTGCGTCTAAAATGCTTCCTACACTGATAGGGAAGTGTGCTTTAGGAAGGATTCACTGCAGTGCTACGTCTGTTAAAGAAGGATGCTCTTTGGACTGATTCTGTGGTAACCGCAATAGGCGCACATAACTTTTCAGTCTCCGACGTCTATGCGTTGGACTATAGCAAGTTCTGTGTAAGGGAAACACCTTCATGCGGAATGTCACTTCTCACAGTGTCTTTCCAGTGGAGGAAAGAATATAGAACAAGGACGGAGCAGAGAGAATGTTACATTCCGTAAGTGAAGGAAAGGGTAAGGCAATTAGGTCTCCATGATGCATACTGGAAATTCTACACCTGGGATGTTCCACAGGCTCTACCACTTCTCAAAACACTTCCAATATATGAGGGAACTGTGCTACAGTAAGTTCTCACGACAGGGATGCGTCTGTACTCAGTTGGAAACTCTAGGATGTGTCTCATTAGCAATCATGAAGTGTCTCCTACAGGCCCCTTAGAGGGGATGCGAAGGAAAGTATCTGCTCAGCGAACCTTTTTCAGTTGCATACTCATTCATCACAGCGATTCTCCTTTGAGGAATGAAGATAGAACAGGGACTGACTAGGGGCACATTAGGTACTGTGAGTAAAGGGCAGGCTATGGCGCTTAAGCCTACCAAACACATATTGGATGTTCACCACCAGTGGTGATCCGCACTTGGTTTCTGCGTCTAAAACGCTTCCTACACTGAGAGGGAAGTGTGCTTTAGGAGGGATTCACTGCAGTGTTACGTCTGTTAAAGAAGGAAGCTTTTGGGACTGACTCTGTGGTAACCGCAATAGGCGCACATAGCTTTCCATTCACAGACGTCTAACCGTTAGACTATAGCATGTTCTGTTTAAGGGAAACTCCTTCAGGCGGAATGTCACTTCTCACAGTGTCTTTCCAGTGGAGGAAAGAAGATAGAACAAGGACGGACCGAGAGAACGTTGCAAACCGTGAGTGAAGTACAGGGTAAGGCACTTAGGCCTCTATGAGGCATACTGGAATACCAACACCGGAGATGTTCCACAGTGTCTACATCTTCTCTTAAACACTTCCAATATATGAGGGAACTCTGCTACAGTAAATTTTCAAGACAGGGATGCATCTGCGCTCAGTTGAAAACTCAAAAATGTGCCTGGGTAGCAATCATGAATTGTCTCATACAGGTCCCTTAGAGGGGATGCGTAGGAAGGTATCTGATAAGGGAAACTACTTCAGGTGCGTACTCATTCATAACAGTGTTTCTCCTTTTAGGAATGAAGATAGAACAGGGACATAGTAGGGGCTCATTAGGTACTTTGAGTAAAGGGGAAGCTACGGCGCTTAAGGCTGCCAAACACATATTGGATGTTCACCACCAGTGTTGTTCCGCACTTAGTTTCTGCGTCTAAAATGCTTCCTACACTGATAGGGAAGTGTGCTTTAGGAAGGATTCACTGCAGTGCTACGTCTGTTAAAGAAGGATGCTCTTTGGACTGATTCTGTGGTAACCGCAATAGGCGCACATAACTTTTCAGTCTCCGACGTCTATGCGTTGGACTATAGCAAGTTCTGTGTAAGGGAAACACCTTCATGCGGAATGTCACTTCTCACAGTGTCTTTCCAGTGGAGGAAAGAATATAGAACAAGGACGGAGCAGAGAGAATGTTACATCCCGTAAGTGAAGGAAAGGGTAAGGCAATTAGGCCTCTATGATGCATACTGGAAGTTCTGCACCTGGGATGTTCCACAGGCTCTACCACTTCTCAAAACACTTCCAATATATGAGGGAACTGTGCTACAGTAAGTTCTCACGACAGGGATGCGTCTGTACTCAGTTGGAAACTCTAGGATGTGTCTCATTAGCAATCATGAAGTGTCTCCTACAGGCCCCTTAGAGGGGATGCGAAGGAAAGTATCTGCTCAGCGAACCTTTTTCAGTTGCATACTCATTCATCACAGTGATTCTCCTTTGAGGAATGAAGATAGAACAGGGACTGACTAGGGGCACATTAGGTACTGTGAGTAAAGGGCAGGCTATGGCGCTTAAGCCTACCAAACACATATTGGATGTTCACCACCAGTGGTGATCCGCACTTGGTTTCTGCGTCTAAAACGCTTCCTACACTGAGAGGGAAGTGTGCTTTAGGAGGGATTCACTGCAGTGTTACGTCTGTTAAAGAAGGAAGCTTTTGGGACTGACTCTGTGGTAACCGCAATAGGCGCACATAGCTTTCCATTCACAGATGTCTAACCGTTAGACTATAGCATGTTCTGTTTAAGGGAAACTCCTTCAGGCGGAATATCACTTCTCACAGTGTCTTTCCAGTGGAGGAAAGGAGATAGAAGAAGGACGGACAGAGAGAACGTTGTAAACCGTGAGTGAAGTACAGGGTAAGGCACTTAGGCCTCTATGATGCATACTGGAATTACAACACCGGAGATGTTCCACAGTGTATACCTCTTCTCAAAGCACATCCAATATATGAGGGAACTGTGCTACAGTAATTTCTCACGACAGGGATGCATCTGTGCTCAATTGAAAACTCTACAATGTGTCTGGGGAGCAATCATGAAGTGTCTCATACAAGCCCCTTAGCGGGGATGCGTAGAAAGGTATCTGATAAGGGAAACTACTTCAGGTGCGTACTCATTCATAACAGTGTTTCTCCTTTTAGGAATGAAGATAGAACAGGGACGTACTAGGGGCACATTAGGTACTTTGAGTAAAGGGGAAGCTACGGCGCTTAAGCCTGCCAAACACATATTGGATTTCACCAGCAGTAGTGTTCCGCACTTAGTTTCTGCGTCTAAAATGCTTCCTACACTGATAGGGAAGTGTGCTTTAGGAGGGATTCACTGCAGTGTTAAGTCTGTTAAAGAAGGAAGCTTTTGGGACTGACTCTGTGGTAACCGCAATAGGTGCACATAGCTTTCCATTCACAGACGTCTAACCGTTAGACTATACCATGTTCTGTTTAAGGGAAACTCCTTCAGGCGGAATATCACTTCTCACAGTGTCTTTCCAGTGGAGGAAAGGAGATGGAAGAAGGACGGACAGAGAGAACGTTGTAAACCGTGAGTGAAGTACAGGGTAAGGCACTTAGGCCTCTATGAGGCATACTGGAATTACAACACCGGAGATGTTCCACAGTGTATACCTCTTCTCAAAGCACATCCAATATATGAGGGAACTGTGCTACAGTAATTTCTCACGACAGGGATGCATCTATGCTCAATTGAAAACTCTACAATGTGTCTGGGGAGCAATCATGAAGTGTCTCATACAGGCCCCATAGAGGGGATGCGTAGGAAGGTATCTGATAAGGGAAACTACTTCAGGTGCGTACTCATTCATAACAGTGTTTCTCCTTTTAGGAATGGAGATAGAACAGGGACGTCGGAGGTGCACATTAGGTACTTTGAGTAAAGGGCAAGCTACGGTGCTTAAGCCTGCCAAACACATATTGGATGTTCACCACCAGTGTTGTTCCGCACTTAGTTTCTGCGTCTAAAATACTTCCTACACTGATAGGGAAGTGTGCTTTAGGAAGGATTCACTGCAGTGCTACGTCTGTTAAAGAAGGAAGCTCTTTGGACTGATTCTGTGGTAACCGCAATAGGCGCACATAACTTTTCAGTCTCCGACGTCTATCCGTTGGACTATAGCAAGTTCTGTGTAAGGGAAACACCTTCATGCGGAATGTCACTTCTCACAGTGTCTTTCCAGTGGAGGAAAGAATATAGAACAAGGACGGAGCAGAGAGAATGTTACATCCCGTAAGTGAAGGAAAGGGTAAGGCAATTAGGCCTCTATGATGCATACTGGAAATTCTACACCTGGGATGTTCCACAGGCTCTACCACTTCTCAAAACACTTCCAATATATGAGGGAACTGTGCTACAGTAAGTTCTCACGACAGGGATGCGTCTGTACTCAGTTGGAAACTCTAGGATGTGTCTCATTAGCAATCATGAAGTGTCTCCTACAGGCCCCTTAGAGGGGATGCGAAGGAAAGTATCTGCTCAGCGAACCTTTTTCAGTTGCATACTCATTCATCACAGTGATTCTCCTTTGAGGAATGAAGATAGAACAGGGACTGACTAGGGGCACATTAGGTACTGTGAGTAAAGGGCAGGCTATGGCGCTTAAGCCTACCAAACACATATTGGATGTTCACCACCAGTGGTGATCCGCACTTGGTTTCTGCGTCTAAAACGCTTCCTACACTGAGAGGGAAGTGTGCTTTAGGAGGGATTCACTGCAGTGTTACGTCTGTTAAAGAAGGAAGCTTTTGGGACTGACTCTGTGGTAACCGCAATAGGCGCACATAGCTTTCCATTCACAGACGTCTAACCGTTAGACTATAGCATGTTCTGTTTAAGGGAAACTCCTTCAGGCGGAATGTCACTTCTCACAGTGTCTTTCCAGTGGAGGAAAGAAGATAGAACAAGGACGGACCGAGAGAACGTTGCAAACCGTGAGTGAAGTACAGGGTAAGGCACTTAGGCCTCTATGAGGCATACTGGAATACCAACACCGGAGATGTTCCACAGTGTCTACATCTTCTCTTAAACACTTCCAATATATGAGGGAACTCTGCTACAGTAAATTTTCAAGACAGGGATGCATCTGCGCTCAGTTGAAAACTCAAAAATGTGCCTGGGTAGCAATCATGAATTGTCTCATACAGGTCCCTTAGAGGGGATGCGTAGGAAGGTATCTGATAAGGGAAACTACTTCAGGTGCGTACTCATTCATAACAGTGTTTCTCCTTTTAGGAATGAAGATAGAACAGGGACATAGTAGGGGCTCATTAGGTACTTTGAGTAAAGGGGAAGCTACGGCGCTTAAGGCTGCCAAACACATATTGGATGTTCACCACCAGTGTTGTTCCGCACTTAGTTTCTGCGTCTAAAATGCTTCCTACACTGATAGGGAAGTGTGCTTTAGGAAGGATTCACTGCAGTGCTACGTCTGTTAAAGAAGGATGCTCTTTGGACTGATTCTGTGGTAACCGCAATAGGCGCACATAACTTTTCAGTCTCCGACGTCTATCCGTTGGACTATAGCAAGTTCTGTGTAAGGGAAACACCTTCATGCGGAATGTCACTTCTCACAGTGTCTTTCCAGTGGAGGAAAGAATATAGAACAAGGACGGAGCAGAGAGAATGTTACATCCCGTAAGTGAAGGAAAGGATAAGGCAATTAGGCCTCTATGATGCATACTGGAAGTTCTGCACCTGGGTTGTTCCACAGGCTCTACCACTTCTCAAAACACTTCCAATATATGAGGGAACTGTGCTACAGTAAGTTCTCACGACAGGGATGCGTCTGTACTCAGTTGGAAACTCTAGGATGTGTCTCATTAGCAATCATGAAGTGTCTCCTACAGGCCCCTTAGAGGGGATGCGAAGGAAAGTATCTGCTCAGCGAACCTTTTTCAGTTGCATACTCATTCATCACAGCGATTCTCCTTTGAGGAATGAAGATAGAACAGGGACTGACTAGGGGCACATTAGGTACTGTGAGTAAAGGGCAGGCTATGGTGCTTAAGCCTACCAAACACATATTGGATGTTCACCACCAGTGGTGATCCGCACTTGGTTTCTGCGTCTAAAACGCTTCCTACACTGAGAGGGAAGTGTGCTTTAGGAGGGATTCACTGCAGTGTTACGTCTGTTAAAGAAGGAAGCTTTTGGGACTGACTCTGTGGTAACCGCAATAGGCGCACATAGCTTTCCATTCACAGACGTCTAACCGTTAGACTATAGCATGTTCTGTTTAAGGGAAACTCCTTCAGGCGGAATGTCACTTCTCACAGTGTCTTTCCAGTGGAGGAAAGAAGATAGAACAAGGACGGACCGAGAGAACGTTGCAAACCGTGAGTGAAGTACAGGGTAAGGCACTTAGGCCTCTATGAGGCATACTGGAATACCAACACCGGAGATGTTCCACAGTGTCTACATCTTCTCTTAAACACTTCCAATATATGAGGGAACTCTGCTACAGTAAATTTTCAAGACAGGGATGCATCTGCGCTCAGTTGAAAACTCAAAAATGTGCCTGGGTAGCAATCATGAATTGTCTCATACAGGTCCCTTAGAGGGGATGCGTAGGAAGGTATCTGATAAGGGAAACTACTTCAGGTGCGTACTCATTCATAACAGTGTTTCTCCTTTTAGGAATGAAGATAGAACAGGGACATAGTAGGGGCTCATTAGGTACTTTGAGTAAAGGGGAAGCTACGGCGCTTAAGGCTGCCAAACACATATTGGATGTTCACCACCAGTGTTGTTCCGCACTTAGTTTCTGCGTCTAAAATGCTTCATACACTGATAGGGAAGTGTGTTTTAGGATGGATTCACTGCAGTGCTACGTCTGTTAAAGAAGGATGCTCTTTGGACTGATTCTGTGGTAACCGCAATAGGCGCACATAACTTTTCAGTCTCCGACATCTATCCGTTGGACTATAGCAAGTTCTGTGTAAGGGAAACACCTTCATGCGGAATGTCACTTCTCACAGTGTCTTTCCAGTGGAGGAAAGAATATAGAACAAGGACGGAGCAGAGAGAATGTTACATCCCGTAAGTGAAGGAAAGGGTAAGGCAATTAGGCCTCTATGATGCATACTGGAAGTTCTGCACCTGGGATGTTCCACAGGCTCTACCACTTCTCAAAACACTTCCAATATATGAGGGAACTGTGCTACAGTAAGTTCTCACGACAGGGATGCGTCTGTACTCAGTTGGAAACTCTAGGATGTGTCTCATTAGCAATCATGAAGTGTCTCCTACAGGCCCCTTAGAGGGGATGCGAAGGAAAGTATCTGCTCAGCGAACCTTTTTCAGTTGCATACTCATTCATCACAGCGATTCTCCTTTGAGGAATGAAGATAGAACAGGGACTGACTAGGGGCACATTAGGTACTGTGAGTAAAGGGCAGGCTATGGCGCTTAAGCCTACCAAACACATATTGGATGTTCACCACCAGTGGTGATCCGCACTTGGTTTCTGCGTCTAAAACGCTTCCTACACTGAGAGGGAAGTGTGCTTTAGGAGGGATTCACTGCAGTGTTACGTCTGTTAAAGAAGGAAGCTTTTGGGACTGACTCTGTGGTAACCGCAATAGGCGCACATAGCTTTCCATTCACAGACGTCTAACCGTTAGACTATAGCATGTTCTGTTTAAGGGAAACTCCTTCAGGCGGAATATCACTTCTCACAGTGTATTTCCAGTGGAGGAAAGGAGATAGAAGAAGGACGGACAGAGAGAACGTTGTAAACCGTGAGTGAAGTACAGGGTAAGGCACTTAGGCCTATATGATGCATACTGGAATTACAACACCGGAGATGTTCCACAGTGTATACCTCTTCTCAAAGCACATCCAATATATGAGGGAACTGTGCTACAGTAATTTCTCACGACAGGGATGCATCTGTGCTCAATTGAAAACTCTACAATGTGTCTGGGGAGCAATCATGAAGTGTCTCATACAAGCCCCTTAGCGGGGATGCGTAGAAAGGTATCTGATAAGGGAAACTACTTCAGGTGCGTACTCATTCATAACAGTGTTTCTCCTTTTAGGAATGAAGATAGAACAGGGACGTACTAGGGGCACATTAGGTACTTTGAGTAAAGGGGAAGCTACGGCGATTAAGCCTGCCAAACACATATTGGATTTCACCAGCAGTAGTGTTCCGCACTTAGTTTCTGCGTCTAAAATGCTTCCTACACTGATAGGGAAGTGTGCTTTAGGAGGGATTCACTGCAGTGTTAAGTCTGTTAAAGAAGGAAGCTTTTGGGACTGACTCTGTGGTAACCGCAATAGGTGCACATAGCTTTCCATTCACAGACGTCTAACCGTTAGACTATAGCATGTTCTGTTTAAGGGAAACTCCTTCAGGCGGAATATCACTTCTCACAGTGTCTTTCCAGTGGAGGAAAGGAGATAGAAGAAGGACGGACAGAGAGAACGTTGTAAACCGTGAGTGAAGTACAGGGTAAGGCACTTAGGCCTCTATGAGGCATACTGGAATTACAACACCGGAGATGTTCCACAGTGTATACCTCTTCTCAAAGCACATCCAATATATGAGGGAACTGTGCTACAGTAATTTCTCACGACAGGGATGCATCTGTGCTCAATTGAAAACTCTACAATGTGTCTGGGGAGCAATCATGAAGTGTCTCATACAGGCCCCATAGAGGGGATGCGTAGGAAGGTATCTGATCAGGGAACCTACTTCAGGTGCGTACTCATTCATAACAGTGTTTCTCCTTTTAGGAATGGAGATAGAACAGGGACGTCGGAGGTGCACATTAGGTACTTTGAGTAAAGGGCAAGCTACGGTGCTTAAGCCTGCCAAACACATATTGGATGTTCACCACCAGTGTTGTTCCGCACTTAGTTTCTGCGTCTAAAATACTTCCTACACTGATAGGGAAGTGTGCTTTAGGAAGGATTCACTGCAGTGCTACGTCTGTTAAAGAAGGAAGCTCTTTGGACTGATTCTGTGGTAACCGCAATAGGCGCACATAAATTTCCAGTCTGCGACGTCTATCCGTTGGACTATAGCAAGTTCTGTGTAAGGGAAACACCTTCATGCGGAATGTCACTTCTCACAGTGTCTTTCCAGTGGAGGAAAGAATATAGAACAAGGACGGAGCAGAGAGAATGTTACATCCCGTAAGTGAAGGAAAGGGTAAGGCAATTAGGCCTCTATGATGCATACTGGAAATTCTACACCTGGGATGTTCCACAGGCTCTACCACTTCTCAAAACACTTCCAATATATGAGGGAACTGTGCTACAGTAAGTTCTCACGACAGGGATGCGTCTGTACTCAGTTGGAAACTCTAGGATGTGTCTCATTAGCAATCATGAAGTGTCTCCTACAGGCCCCTTAGAGGGGATGCGAAGGAAAGTATCTGCTCAGCGAACCTTTTTCAGTTGCATACTCATTCATCACAGTGATTCTCCTTTGAGGAATGAAGATAGAACAGGGACTGACTAGGGGCACATTAGGTACTGTGAGTAAAGGGCAGGCTATGGCGCTTAAGCCTACCAAACACATATTGGATGTTCACCACCAGTGGTGATCCGCACTTGGTTTCTGCGTCTAAAACGCTTCCTACACTGAGAGGGAAGTGTGCTTTAGGAGGGATTCACTGCAGTGTTACGTCTGTTAAAGAAGGAAGCTTTTGGGACTGACTCTGTGGTAACCGCAATAGGCGCACATAGCTTTCCATTCACAGACGTCTAACCGTTAGACTATAGCATGTTCTGTTTAAGGGAAACTCCTTCAGGCGGAATGTCACTTCTCACAGTGTCTTTCCAGTGGAGGAAAGAAGATAGAACAAGGACGGACCGAGAGAACGTTGCAAACCGTGAGTGAAGTACAGGGTAAGGCACTTAGGCCTCTATGAGGCATACTGGAATACCAACACCGGAGATGTTCCACAGTGTCTACATCTTCTCTTAAACACTTCCAATATATGAGGGAACTCTGCTACAGTAAATTTTCAAGACAGGGATGCATCTGCGCTCAGTTGAAAACTCAAAAATGTGCCTGGGTAGCAATCATGAATTGTCTCATACAGGTCCCTTAGAGGGGATGCGTAGGAAGGTATCTGATAAGGGAAACTACTTCAGGTGCGTACTCATTCATAACAGTGTTTCTCCTTTTAGGAATGAAGATAGAACAGGGACATAGTAGGGGCTCATTAGGTACTTTGAGTAAAGGGGAAGCTACGGCGCTTAAGGCTGCCAAACACATATTGGATGTTCACCACCAGTGTTGTTCCGCACTTAGTTTCTGCGTCTAAAATGCTTCCTACACTGATAGGGAAGTGTGCTTTAGGAAGGATTCACTGCAGTGCTACGTCTGTTAAAGAAGGATGCTCTTTGGACTGATTCTGTGGTAACCGCAATAGGCGCACATAACTTTTCAGTCTCCGACGTCTATCCGTTGGACTATAGCAAGTTCTGTGTAAGGGAAACACCTTCATGCGGAATGTCACTTCTCACAGTGTCTTTCCAGTGGAGGAAAGAATATAGAACAAGGACGGAGCAGAGAGAATGTTACATCCCGTAAGTGAAGGAAAGGGTAAGGCAATTAGGCCTCTATGATGCATACTGGAAGTTCTGCACCTGGGATGTTCCACAGGCTCTACCACTTCTCAAAACACTTCCAATATATGAGGGAACTGTGCTACAGTAAGTTCTCACGACAGGGATGCGTCTGTACTCAGTTGGAAACTCTAGGATGTGTCTCATTAGCAATCATGAAGTGTCTCCTACAGGCCCCTTAGAGGGGATGCGAAGGAAAGTATCTGCTCAGCGAACCTTTTTCAGTTGCATACTCATTCATCACAGCGATTCTCCTTTGAGGAATGAAGATAGAACAGGGACTGACTAGGGGCACATTAGGTACTGTGAGTAAAGGGCAGGCTATGGCGCTTAAGCCTACCAAACACATATTGGATGTTCACCACCAGTGATGATCCGCACTTGGTTTCTGCGTCTAAAAGGCTTCCTACACTGAGAGGGAAGTGTGCTTTAGGAGGGATTCACTGCAGTGTTACGTCTGTTAAAGAAGGAAGCTTTTGGGACTGACTCTGTGGTAACCGCAATAGGCGCACATAGCTTTCCATTCACAGACGTCTAACCGTTAGACTATAGCATGTTCTGTTTAAGGGAAACTCCTTCAGGCGGAATGTCACTTCTCACAGTGTCTTTCCAGTGCAGGAAAGAAGATAGAACAAGGACGGACCGAGAGAACGTTGCAAACCGTGAGTGAAGTACAGGGTAAGGCACTTAGGCCTCTATGAGGCATACTGGAATACCAACACCGGAGATGTTCCACAGTGTCTACATCTTCTCTTAAACACTTCCAATATATGAGGGAACTCTGCTACAGTAAATTTTCAAGACAGGGATGCATCTGCGCTCAGTTGAAAACTCAAAAATGTGCCTGGGTAGCAATCATGAATTGTCTCATACAGGTCCCTTAGAGGGGATGCGTAGGAAGGTATCTGATAAGGGAAACTACTTCAGGTGCGTACTCATTCATAACAGTGTTTCTCCTTTTAGGAATGAAGATAGAACAGGGACATAGTAGGGGCTCATTAGGTACTTTGAGTAAAGGGGAAGCTATGGCGCTTAAGGCTGCCAAACACATATTGGATGTTCACCACCAGTGTTGTTCCGCACTTAGTTTCTGCGTCTAAAATGCTTCCTACACTGATAGGGAAGTGTGCTTTAGGAAGGATTCACTGCAGTGCTACGTCTGTTAAAGAAGGATGCTCTTTGGACTGATTCTGTGGTAACCGCAATAGGCGCACATAACTTTTCAGTCTCCGACGTCTATCCGTTGGACTATAGCAAGTTCTGTGTAAGGGAAACACCTTCATGCGGAATGTCACTTCTCACAGTGTCTTTCCAGTGGAGGAAAGAATATAGAACAAGGACGGAGCAGAGAGAATGTTACATCCCGTAAGTGAAGGAAAGGATAAGGCAATTAGGCCTCTATGATGCATACTGGAAGTTCTGCACCTGGGATGTTCCACAGGCTCTACCACTTCTCAAAACACTTCCAATATATGAGGGAACTGTGCTACAGTAAGTTCTCACGACAGGGATGCGTCTGTACTCAGTTGGAAACTCTAGGATGTGTCTCATTAGCAATCATGAAGTGTCTCCTACAGGCCCCTTAGAGGGGATGCGAAGGAAAGTATCTGCTCAGCGAACCTTTTTCAGTTGCATACTCATTCATCACAGCGATTCTCCTTTGAGGAATGAAGATAGAACAGGGACTGACTAGGGGCACATTAGGTACTGTGAGTAAAGGGCAGGCTATGGCGCTTAAGCCTACCAAACACATATTGGATGTTCACCACCAGTGGTGATCCGCACTTGGTTTCTGCGTCTAAAACGCTTCCTACACTGAGAGGGAAGTGTGCTTTAGGAGGGATTCACTGCAGTGTTACGTCTGTTAAAGAAGGAAGCTTTTGGGACTGACTCTGTGGTAACCGCAATAGGCGCACATAGCTTTCCATTCACAGACGTCTAACCGTTAGACTATAGCATGTTCTGTTTAAGGGAAACTCCTTCAGGCGGAATGTCACTTCTCACAGTGTCTTTCCAGTGGAGGAAAGAAGATAGAACAAGGACGGACCGAGAGAACGTTGCAAACCGTGAGTGAAGTACAGGGTAAGGCACTTAGGCCTCTATGAGGCATACTGGAATACCAACACCGGAGATGTTCCACAGTGTCTACATCTTCTCTTAAACACTTCCAATATATGAGGGAACTCTGCTACAGTAAATTTTCAAGACAGGGATGCATCTGCGCTCAGTTGAAAACTCAAAAATGTGCCTGGGTAGCAATCATGAATTGTCTCATACAGGTCCCTTAGAGGGGATGCGTAGGAAGGTATCTGATAAGGGAAACTACTTCAGGTGCGTACTCATTCATAACAGTGTTTCTCCTTTTAGGAATGAAGATAGAACAGGGACATAGTAGGGGCTCATTAGGTACTTTGAGTAAAGGGGAAGCTACGGCGCTTAAGGCTGCCAAACACATATTGGATGTTCACCACCAGTGTTGTTCCGCACTTAGTTTCTGCGTCTAAAATGCTTCCTACACTGATAGGGAAGTGTGCTTTAGGAAGGATTCACTGCAGTGCTACGTCTGTTAAAGAAGGATGCTCTTTGGACTGATTCTGTGGTAACCGCAATAGGCGCACATAACTTTTCAGTCTCCGACGTCTATCCGTTGGACTATAGCAAGTTCTGTGTAAGGGAAACACCTTCATGCGGAATGTCACTTCTCACAGTGTCTTTCCAGTGGAGGAAAGAATATAGAACAAGGACGGAGCAGAGAGAATGTTACATCCCGTAAGTGAAGGAAAGGGTAAGGCAATTAGGCCTCTATGATGCATACTGGAAGTTCTGCACCTGGGATGTTCCACAGGCTCTACCACTTCTCAAAACACTTCCAATATATGAGGGAACTGTGCTACAGTAAGTTCTCACGACAGGGATGCGTCTGTACTCAGTTGGAAACTCTAGGATGTGTCTCATTAGCAATCATGAAGTGTCTCCTACAGGCCCCTTAGAGGGGATGCGAAGGAAAGTATCTGCTCAGCGAACCTTTTTCAGTTGCATACTCATTCATCCCAGCGATTCTCCTTTGAGGAATGAAGATAGAACAGGGATTTACTAGGGGCACATTAGGTACTGTGAGTAAAGGGCAGGCTATGGCGCTTAAGCCTACCAAACACATATTGGATGTTCACCACCAGTGATGATCCGCACTTGGTTTCTGCGTCTAAAAGGCTTCCTACACTGAGAGGGAAGTGTGCTTTAGGAGGGATTCACTGCAGTGTTACGTCTGTTAAAGAAGGAAGCTTTTGGGACTGACTCTGTGGTAACCGCAATAGGCGCACATAGCTTTCCATTCACAGACGTCTAACCGTTAGACTATAGCATGTTCTGTTTAAGGGAAACTCCTTCAGGCGGAATGTCACTTCTCACAGTGTCTTTCCAGTGCAGGAAAGAAGATAGAACAAGGACGGACCGAGAGAACGTTGCAAACCGTGAGTGAAGTACAGGGTAAGGCACTTAGGCCTCTATGAGGCATACTGGAATACCAACACCGGAGATGTTCCACAGTGTCTACATCTTCTCTTAAACACTTCCAATATATGAGGGAACTCTGCTACAGTAAATTTTCAAGACAGGGATGCATCTGCGCTCAGTTGAAAACTCAAAAATGTGCCTGGGTAGCAATCATGAATTGTCTCATACAGGTCCCTTAGAGGGGATGCGTAGGAAGGTATCTGATAAGGGAAACTACTTCAGGTGCGTACTCATTCATAACAGTGTTTCTCCTTTTAGGAATGAAGATAGAACAGGGACATAGTAGGGGCTCATTAGGTACTTTGAGTAAAGGGGAAGCTACGGCGCTTAAGGCTGCCAAACACATATTGGATGTTCACCACCAGTGTTGTTCCGCACTTAGTTTCTGCGTCTAAAATGCTTCCTACACTGATAGGGAAGTGTGCTTTAGGAAGGATTCACTGCAGTGCTACGTCTGTTAAAGAAGGATGCTCTTTGGACTGATTCTGTGGTAACCGCAATAGGCGCACATAACTTTTCAGTCTCCGACGTCTATCCGTTGGACTATAGCAAGTTCTGTGTAAGGGAAACACCTTCATGCGGAATGTCACTTCTCACAGTGTCTTTCCAGTGGAGGAAAGAATATAGAACAAGGACGGAGCAGAGAGAATGTTACATCCCGTAAGTGAAGGAAAGGGTAAGGCAATTAGGCCTCTATGATGCATACTGGAAGTTCTGCACCTGGGATGTTCCACAGGCTCTACCACTTCTCAAAACACTTCCAATATATGAGGGAACTGTGCTACAGTAAGTTCTCACGACAGGGATGCGTCTGTACTCAGTTGGAAACTCTAGGATGTGTCTCATTAGCAATCATGAAGTGTCTCCTACAGGCCTCTTAGAGGGGATGCGAAGGAAAGTATCTGCTCAGCGAACCTTTTTCAGTTGCATACTCATTCATCACAGCGATTCTCCTTTGAGGAATGAAGATAGAACAGGGACTGACTAGGGGCACATTAGGTACTGTGAGTAAAGGGCAGGCTATGGCGCTTAAGCCTACCAAACACATATTGGATGTTCACCACCAGTGGTGATCCGCACTTGGTTTCTGCGTCTAAAAGGCTTCCTACACTGAGAGGGAAGTGTGCTTTAGGAGGGATTCACTGCAGTGTTACGTCTGTTAAAGAAGGAAGCTTTTGGGACTGACTCTGTGGTAACCGCAATAGGCGCACATAGCTTTCCATTCACAGACGTCTAACCGTTAGACTATAGCATGTTCTGTTTAAGGGAAACTCCTTCAGGCGGAATGTCACTTCTCACAGTGTCTTTCCAGTGGAGGAAAGAAGATAGAACAAGGACGGACCGAGAGAACGTTGCAAACCGTGAGTGAAGTACAGGGTAAGGCACTTAGGCCTCTATGAGGCATACTGGAATACCAACACCGGAGATGTTCCACAGTGTCTACATCTTCTCTTAAACACTTCCAATATATGAGGGAACTCTGCTACAGTAAATTTTCAAGACAGGGATGCATCTGCGCTCAGTTGAAAACTCAAAAATGTGCCTGGGTAGCAATCATGAATTGTCTCATACAGGTCCCTTAGAGGGGATGCGTAGGAAGGTATCTGATAAGGGAAACTACTTCAGGTGCGTACTCATTCATAACAGTGTTTCTCCTTTTAGGAATGAAGATAGAACAGGGACATAGTAGGGGCTCATTAGGTACTTTGAGTAAAGGGGAAGCTATGGCGCTTAAGGCTGCCAAACACATATTGGATGTTCACCACCAGTGTTGTTCCGCACTTAGTTTCTGCGTCTAAAATGCTTCCTACACTGATAGGGAAGTGTGCTTTAGGAAGGATTCACTGCAGTGCTACGTCTGTTAAAGAAGGATGCTCTTTGGACTGATTCTGTGGTAACCGCAATAGGCGCACATAACTTTCCAGTCTGCGACGTCTATCCGTTGGACTATAGCAAGTTCTGTGTAAGGGAAACACCTTCATGCGGAATGTCACTTCTCACAGTGTCTTTCCAGTGGAGGAAAGAATATAGAACAAGGACGGAGCAGAGAGAATGTTACATCCCGTAAGTGAAGGAAAGGATAAGGCAATTAGGCCTCTATGATGCATACTGGAAGTTCTGCACCTGGGATGTTCCACAGGCTCTACCACTTCTCAAAACACTTCCAATATATGAGGGAACTGTGCTACAGTAAGTTCTCACGACAGGGATGCGTCTGTACTCAGTTGGAAACTCTAGGATGTGTCTCATTAGCAATCATGAAGTGTCTCCTACAGGCCCCTTAGAGGGGATGCGAAGGAAAGTATCTGCTCAGCGAACCTTTTTCAGTTGCATACTCATTCATCACAGCGATTCTCCTTTGAGGAATGAAGATAGAACAGGGACTGACTAGGGGCACATTAGGTACTGTGAGTAAAGGGCAGGCTATGGCGCTTAAGCCTACCAAACACATATTGGATGTTCACCACCAGTGGTGATCCGCACTTGGTTTCTGCGTCTAAAACGCTTCCTACACTGAGAGGGAAGTGTGCTTTGGAGGGATTCACTGCAGTGTTACGTCTGTTAAAGAAGGAAGCTTTTGGGACTGACTCTGTGGTAACCGCAATAGGCGCACATAGCTTTCCATTCACAGACGTCTAACCGTTAGACTATAACATGTTCTGTTTAAGGGAAACTCCTTCAGGCGGAATATCACTTCTCACAGTGTCTTTCCAGTGGAGGAAAGGAGATAGAAGAAGGACGGACAGAGAGAACGTTGTAAACCGTGAGTGAAGTACAGGGTAAGGCACTTAGGCCTCTATGATGCATACTGGAATTATAACACCGGAGATGTTCCACAGTGTATACCTCTTCTCAAAGCACATCCAATATATGAGGGAACTGTGCTACAGTAATTTCTCACGACAGGGATGCATCTGTGCTCAATTGAAAACTCTACAATGTGTCTGGGGAGCAATCATGAAGTGTCTCATACAGGCCCCATAGAGGGGATGCGTAGGAAGGTATCTGATCAGGGAACCTACTTCAGGTGCGTACTCATTCATAACAGTGTTTCTCCTTTTAGGAATGGAGATAGAACAGGGACGTCAGAGGTGCACATTAGGTACTTTGAGTAAAGGGCAAGCTACGGTGCTTAAGCCTGCCAAACACATATTGGATGTTCACCACCAGTGTTGTTCCGCACTTAGTTTCTGCGTCTAAAATACTTCCTACACTGATAGGGAAGTGTGCTTTAGGAAGGATTCACTGCAGTGCTACGTCTGTTAAAGAAGGAAGCTCTTTGGACTGATTCTGTGGTAACCGCAATAGGCGCACATAACTTTCCAGTCTGCGACGTCTATCCGTTGGACTATAGCAAGTTCTGTGTAAGGGAAACACCTTCATGCGGAATGTCACTTCTCACAGTGTCTTTCCAGTGGAGGAAAGAATATAGAACAAGGACGGAGCAGAGAGAATGTTACATCCCGTAAGTGAAGGAAAGGGTAAGGCAATTAGGCCTCTATGATGCATACTGGAAATTCTACACCTGGGATGTTCCACAGGCTCTACCACTTCTCAAAACACTTCCAATATATGAGGGAACTGTGCTACAGTAAGTTCTCACGACAGGGATGCGTCTGTACTCAGTTGGAAACTCTAGGATGTGTCTCATTAGCAATCATGAAGTGTCTCCTACAGGCCCCTTAGAGGGGATGCGAAGGAAAGTATCTGCTCAGCGAACCTTTTTCAGTTGCATACTCATTCATCACAGCGATTCTCCTTTGAGGAATGAAGATAGAACAGGGACTGACTAGGGGCACATTAGGTACTGTGAGTAAAGGGCAGGCTATGGCGCTTAAGCCTACCAAACACATATTGGATGTTCACCACCAGTGGTGATCCGCACTTGGTTTCTGCGTCTAAAACGCTTCCTACACTGAGAGGGAAGTGTGCTTTAGGAGGGATTCACTGCAGTGTTACGTCTGTTAAAGAAGGAAGCTTTTGGGACTGACTCTGTGGTAACCGCAATAGGCGCACATAGCTTTGCATTCACAGACATCTAACCGTTAGACTATAGCATGTTCTGTTTAAGGGAAACTCCTTCAGGCGGAATGTCACTTCTCACAGTGTCTTTCCAGTGCAGGAAAGAAGATAGAACAAGGACGGACCGAGAGAACGTTGCAAACCGTGAGTGAAGTACAGGGTAAGGCACTTAGGCCTCTATGAGGCATACTGGAATACCAACACCGGAGATGTTCCACAGTGTCTACATCTTCTCTTAAACACTTCCAATATATGAGGGAACTCTGCTACAGTAAATTTTCAAGACAGGGATGCATCTGCGCTCAGTTGAAAACTCAAAAATGTGCCTGGGTAGCAATCATGAATTGTCTCATACAGGCCCCTTAGAGGGGATGCGTAGGAAGGTATCTGATAAGGGAAACTACTTCAGGTGCGTACTCATTCATAACAGTGTTTCTCCTTTTAGGAATGAAGATAGAACAGGGACATAGTAGGGGCTCATTAGGTACTTTGAGTAAAGGGGAAGCTACGGCGCTTAAGGCTGCCAAACACATATTGGATGTTCACCACCAGTGTTGTTCCGCACTTAGTTTCTGCGTCTTAAATGCTTCCTACACTGATAGGGAAGTGTGCTTTAGGAAGGATTCACTGCAGTGCTACGTCTGTTAAAGAAGGATGCTCTTTGGACTGATTCTGTGGTAACCGCAATAGGCGCACATAACTTTTCAGTCTCCGACGTCTATCCGTTGGACTATAGCAAGTTCTGTGTAAGGGAAACACCTTCATGCGGAATGTCACTTCTCACAGTGTCTTTCCAGTGGAGGAAAGAATATAGAACAAGGACGGAGCAGAGAGAATGTTACATCCCGTAAGTGAAGGAAAGGGTAAGGCAATTAGGCCTCTATGATGCATACTGGAAGTTCTGCACCTGGGATGTTCCACAGGCTCTACCACTTCTCAAAACACTTCCAATATATGAGGGAACTGTGCTACAGTAAGTTCTCACGACAGGGATGCGTCTGTACTCAGTTGGAAACTCTAGGATGTGTCTCATTAGCAATCATGAAGTGTCTCCTACAGGCCCCTTAGAGGGGATGCGAAGGAAAGTATCTGCTCAGCGAACCTTTTTCAGTTGCATACTCATTCATCACAGCGATTCTCCTTTGAGGAATGAAGATAGAACAGGGACTGACTAGGGGCACATTAGGTACTGTGAGTAAAGGGCAGGCTATGGCGCTTAAGCCTACCAAACACATATTGGATGTTCACCACCAGTGGTGATCCGCACTTGGTTTCTGCGTCTAAAACGCTTCCTACACTGAGAGGTAAGTGTGCTTTAGGAGGGATTCACTGCAGTGTTACGTCTGTTAAAGAAGGAAGCTTTTGGGACTGACTCTGTGGTAACCGCAATAGGCGCACATAGCTTTGCATTCACAGACGTCTAACCGTTAGACTATAGCATGTTCTGTTTAAGGGAAACTCCTTCAGGCGGAATGTCACTTCTCACAGTGTCTTTCCAGTGGAGGAAAGAAGATAGAACAAGGACGGACCGAGAGAACGTTGCAAACCGTGAGTGAAGTACAGGGTAAGGCACTTAGGCCTCTATGAGGCATACTGGAATACCAACACCGGAGATGTTCCACAGTGTCTACATCTTCTCTTAAACACTTCCAATATATGAGGGAACTCTGCTACAGTAAATTTTCAAGACAGGGATGCATCTGCGCTCAGTTGAAAACTCAAAAATGTGCCTGGGTAGCAATCATGAATTGTCTCATACAGGCCCCTTAGAGGGGATGCGTAGGAAGGTATCTGATAAGGGAAACTACTTCAGGTGCGTACTCATTCATAACAGTGTTTCTCCTTTTAGGAATGAAGATAGAACAGGGACATAGTAGGGGCTCATTAGGTACTTTGAGTAAAGGGGAAGCTACGGCGCTTAAGGCTGCCAAACACATATTGGATGTTCACCACCAGTGTTGTTCCGCACTTAGTTTCTGCGTCTAAAATGCTTCCTACACTGATAGGGAAGTGTGCTTTAGGAAGGATTCACTGCAGTGCTACGTCTGTTAAAGAAGGATGCTCTTTGGACTGATTCTGTGGTAACCGCAATAGGCGCACATAACTTTTCAGTCTCCGACGTCTATCCGTTGGACTATAGCAAGTTCTGTGTAAGGGAAACACCTTCATGCGGAATGTCACTTCTCACAGTGTCTTTCCAGTGGAGGAAAGAATATAGAACAAGGACGGAGCAGAGAGAATGTTACATCCCGTAAGTGAAGGAAAGGGTAAGGCAATTAGGCCTCTATGATGCATACTGGAAGTTCTGCACCTGGGATGTTCCACAGGCTCTACCACTTCTCAAAACACTTCCAATATATGAGGGAACTGTGCTACAGTAAGTTCTCACGACAGGGATGCGTCTGTACTCAGTTGGAAACTCTAGGATGTGTCTCATTAGCAATCATGAAGTGTCTCCTACAGGCCCCTTAGAGGGGATGCGAAGGAAAGTATCTGCTCAGCGAACCTTTTTCAGTTGCATACTCATTCATCCCAGCGATTCTCCTTTGAGGAATGAAGATAGAACAGGGACTGACTAGGGGCACATTAGGTACTGTGAGTAAAGGGCAGGCTATGGCGCTTAAGCCTACCAAACACATATTGGATGTTCACCACCAGTGGTGATCCGCACTTGGTTTCTGCGTCTAAAACGCTTCCTACACTGAGAGGTAAGTGTGCTTTAGGAGGGATTCACTGCAGTGTTACGTCTGTTAAAGAAGGAAGCTTTTGGGACTGACTCTGTGGTAACCGCAATAGGCGCACATAGCTTTCCATTCACAGACGTCTAACCGTTAGACTATAGCATGTTCTGTTTAAGGGAAACTCCTTCAGGCGGAATGTCACTTCTCACAGTGTCTTTCCAGTGGAGGAAAGAAGATAGAACAAGGACGGACCGAGAGAACGTTGCAAACCGTGAGTGAAGTACAGGGTAAGGCACTTAGGCCTCTATGAGGCATACTGGAATACCAACACCGGAGATGTTCCACAGTGTCTACATCTTCTCTTAAACACTTCCAATATATGAGGGAACTCTGCTACAGTAAATTTTCAAGACAGGGATGCATCTGCGCTCAGTTGAAAACTCAAAAATGTGCCTGGGTAGCAATCATGAATTGTCTCATACAGGTCCCTTAGAGGGGATGCGTAGGAAGGTATCTGATAAGGGAAACTACTTCAGGTGCGTACTCATTCATAACAGTGTTTCTCCTTTTAGGAATGAAGATAGAACAGGGACATAGTAGGGGCTCATTAGGTACTTTGAGTAAAGGGGAAGCTACGGCGCTTAAGGCTGCCAAACACATATTGGATGTTCACCACCAGTGTTGTTCCGCACTTAGTTTCTGCGTCTAAAATGCTTCCTACACTGATAGGGAAGTGTGCTTTAGGAAGGATTCACTGCAGTGCTACGTCTGTTAAAGAAGGATGCTCTTTGGACTGATTCTGTGGTAACCGCAATAGGCGCACATAACTTTTCAGTCTCCGACGTCTATCCGTTGGACTATAGCAAGTTCTGTGTAAGGGAAACACCTTCATGCGGAATGTCACTTCTCACAGTGTCTTTCCAGTGGAGGAAAGAATATAGAACAAGGACGGAGCAGAGAGAATGTTACATCCCGTAAGTGAAGGAAAGGGTAAGGCAATTAGGCCTCTATGATGCATACTGGAAGTTCTGCACCTGGGATGTTCCACAGGCTCTACCACTTCTCAAAACACTTCCAATATATGAGGGAACTGTGCTACAGTAAGTTCTCACGACAGGGATGCGTCTGTACTCAGTTGGAAACTCTAGGATGTGTCTCATTAGCAATCATGAAGTGTCTCCTACAGGCCCCTTAGAGGGGATGCGAAGGAAAGTATCTGCTCAGCGAACCTTTTTCAGTTGCATACTCATTCATCACAGCGATTCTCCTTTGAGGAATGAAGATAGAACAGGGACTGACTAGGGGCACATTAGGTACTGTGAGTAAAGGGCAGGCTATGGCGCTTAAGCCTACCAAACACATATTGGATGTTCACCACCAGTGGTGATCCGCACTTGGTTTCTGCGTCTAAAACGCTTCCTACACTGAGAGGGAAGTGTGCTTTAGGAGGGATTCACTGCAGTGTTACGTCTGTTAAAGAAGGAAGCTTTTGGGACTGACTCTGTGGTAACCGCAATAGGCGCACATAGCTTTCCATTCACAGACGTCTAACCGTTAGACTATAGCATGTTCTGTTTAAGGGAAACTCCTTCAGGCGGAATATCACTTCTCACAGTGTCTTTCCAGTGGAGGAAAGAAGATAGAACAAGGACGGACCGAGAGAACGTTGCAAACCGTGAGTGAAGTACAGGGTAAGGCACTTAGGCCTCTATGAGGCATACTGGAATACCAACACCGGAGATGTTCCACAGTGTCTACATCTTCTCTTAAACACTTCCAATATATGAGGGAACTCTGCTACAGTAAATTTTCAAGACAGGGATGCATCTGCGCTCAGTTGAAAACTCAAAAATGTGCCTGGGTAGCAATCATGAATTGTCTCATACAGGTCCCTTAGAGGGGATGCGTAGGAAGGTATCTGATAAGGGAAACTACTTCAGGTGCGTACTCATTCATAACAGTGTTTCTCCTTTTAGGAATGAAGATAGAACAGGGACATAGTAGGGGCTCATTAGGTACTTTGAGTAAAGGGGAAGCTACGGCGCTTAAGGCTGCCAAACACATATTGGATGTTCACCACCAGTGTTGTTCCGCACTTAGTTTCTGCGTCTTAAATGCTTCCTACACTGATAGGGAAGTGTGCTTTAGGAAGGATTCACTGCAGTGCTACGTCTGTTAAAGAAGGATGCTCTTTGGACTGATTCTGTGGTAACCGCAATAGGCGCACATAACTTTTCAGTCTCCGACGTCTATCCGTTGGACTATAGCAAGTTCTGTGTAAGGGAAACACCTTCATGCGGAATGTCACTTCTCACAGTGTCTTTCCAGTGGAGGAAAGAATATAGAACAAGGACGGAGCAGAGAGAATGTTACATCCCGTAAGTGAAGGAAAGGATAAGGCAATTAGGCCTCTATGATGCATACTGGAAGTTCTGCACCTGGGATGTTCCACAGGCTCTACCCCTTCTCAAAACACTTCCAATATATGAGGGAACTGTGCTACAGTAAGTTCTCACGACAGGGATGCGTCTGTACTCAGTTGGAAACTCTAGGATGTGTCTCATTAGCAATCATGAAGTGTCTCCTACAGGCCCCTTAGAGGGGATGCGAAGGAAAGTATCTGCTCAGCGAACCTTTTTCAGTTGCATACTCATTCATCACAGCGATTCTCCTTTGAGGAATGAAGATAGAACAGGGACTGACTAGGGGCACATTAGGTACTGTGAGTAAAGGGCAGGCTATGGCGCTTAAGCCTACCAAACACATATTGGATGTTCACCACCAGTGGTGATCCGCACTTGGTTTCTGCGTCTAAAACGCTTCCTACACTGAGAGGGAAGTGTGCTTTGGAGGGATTCACTGCAGTGTTACGTCTGTTAAAGAAGGAAGCTTTTGGGACTGACTCTGTGGTAACCGCAATAGGCGCACATAGCTTTCCATTCACAGACGTCTAACCGTTAGACTATAGCATGTTCTGTTTAAGGGAAACTCCTTCAGGCGGAATATCACTTCTCACAGTGTCTTTCCAGTGGAGGAAAGGAGATAGAAGAAGGACGGACAGAGAGAACGTTGTAAACCGTGAGTGAAGTACAGGGTAAGGCACTTAGGCCTCTATGATGCATACTGGAATTATAACACCGGAGATGTTCCACAGTGTATACCTCGTCTCAAAGCACATCCAATATATGACGGAACTGTGCTACAGTAATTTCTCACGACAGGGATGCATCTGTGCTCAATTGAAAACTCTACAATGTGTCTGGGGAGCAATCATGAAGTGTCTCATACAGGCCCCATAGAGGGGATGCGTAGGAAGGTATCTGATCAGGGAACCTACTTCAGGTGCGTACTCATTCATAACAGTGTTTCTCCTTTTAGGAATGGAGATAGAACAGGGACGTCAGAGGTGCACATTAGGTACTTTGAGTAAAGGGCAAGCTACGGTGCTTAAGCCTGCCAAACACATATTGGATGTTCACCACCAGTGTTGTTCCGAACTTAGTTTCTGCGTCTAAAATACTTCCTACACTGATAGGGAAGTGTGCTTTAGGAAGGATTCACTGCAGTGCTACGTCTGTTAAAGAAGGAAGCTCTTTGGACTGATTCTGTGGTAACCGCAATAGGCGCACATAACTTTCCAGTCTGCGACGTCTATCCGTTGGACTATAGCAAGTTCTGTGTAAGGGAAACACCTTCATGCGGAATGTCACTTCTCACAGTGTCTTTCCAGTGGAGGAAAGAATATAGAACAAGGACGGAGCAGAGAGAATGTTACATCCCGTAAGTGAAGGAAAGGGTAAGGCAATTAGGCCTCTATGATGCATACTGGAAATTCTACACCTGGGATGTTCCACAGGCTCTACCACTTCTCAAAACACTTCCAATATATGAGGGAACTGTGCTACAGTAAGTTCTCACGACAGGGATGCGTCTGTACTCAGTTGGAAACTCTAGGATGTGTCTCATTAGCAATCATGAAGTGTCTCCTACAGGCCCCTTAGAGGGGATGCGAAGGAAAGTATCTGCTCAGCGAACCTTTTTCAGTTGCATACTCATTCATCACAGCGATTCTCCTTTGAGGAATGAAGATAGAACAGGGACTGACTAGGGGCACATTAGGTACTGTGAGTAAAGGGCAGGCTATGGCGCTTAAGCCTACCAAACACATATTGGATGTTCACCACCAGTGGTGATCCGCACTTGGTTTCTGCGTCTAAAACGCTTCCTACACTGAGAGGTAAGTGTGCTTTAGGAGGGATTCACTGCAGTGTTACGTCTGTTAAAGAAGGAAGCTTTTGGGACTGACTCTGTGGTAACCGCAATAGGCGCACATAGCTTTGCATTCACAGACGTCTAACCGTTAGACTATAGCATGTTCTGTTTAAGGGAAACTCCTTCAGGCGGAATGTCACTTCTCACAGTGTCTTTCCAGTGGAGGAAAGAAGATAGAACAAGGACGGACCGAGAGAACGTTGCAAACCGTGAGTGAAGTACAGGGTAAGGCACTTAGGCCTCTATGAGGCATACTGGAATACCAACACCGGAGATGTTCCACAGTGTCTACATCTTCTCTTAAACACTTCCAATATATGAGGGAACTCTGCTACAGTAAATTTTCAAGACAGGGATGCATCTGCGCTCAGTTGAAAACTCAAAAATGTGCCTGGGTAGCAATCATGAATTGTCTCATACAGGCCCCTTAGAGGGGATGCGTAGGAAGGTATCTGATAAGGGAAACTACTTCAGGTGCGTACTCATTCATAACAGTGTTTCTCCTTTTAGGAATGAAGATAGAACAGGGACATAGTAGGGGCTCATTAGGTACTTTGAGTAAAGGGGAAGCTACGGCGCTTAAGGCTGCCAAACACATATTGGATGTTCACCACCAGTGTTGTTCGGAACTTAGTTTCTGCGTCTAAAATGCTTCCTACACTGATAGGGAAGTGTGCTTTAGGAAGGATTCACTGCAGTGCTACGTCTGTTAAAGAAGGATGCTCTTTGGACTGATTCTGTGGTAACCGCAATAGGCGCACATAACTTTTCAGTCTCCGACGTCTATCCGTTGGACTATAGCAAGTTCTGTGTAAGGGAAACACCTTCATGCGGAATGTCACTTCTCACAGTGTCTTTCCAGTGGAGGAAAGAATATAGAACAAGGACGGAGCAGAGAGAATGTTACATCCCGTAAGTGAAGGAAAGGGTAAGGCAATTAGGCCTCTATGATGCATACTGGAAGTTCTGCACCTGGGATGTTCCACAGGCTCTACCACTTCTCAAAACACTTCCAATATATGAGGGAACTGTGCTACAGTAAGTTCTCACGACAGGGATGCGTCTGTACTCAGTTGGAAACTCTAGGATGTGTCTCATTAGCAATCATGAAGTGTCTCCTACAGGCCCCTTAGAGGGGATGCGAAGGAAAGTATCTGCTCAGCGAACCTTTTTCAGTTGCATACTCATTCATCACAGCGATTCTCCTTTGAGGAATGAAGATAGAACAGGGACTGACTAGGGGCACATTAGGTACTGTGAGTAAAGGGCAGGCTATGGCGCTTAAGCCTACCAAACACATATTGGATGTTCACCACCAGTGGTGATCCGCACTTGGTTTCTGCGTCTAAAACGCTTCCTACACTGAGAGGGAAGTGTGCTTTAGGAGGGATTCACTGCAGTGTTACGTCTGTTAAAGAAGGAAGCTTTTGGGACTGACTCTGTGGTAACCGCAATAGGCGCACATAGCTTTCCATTCACAGACGTCTAACCGTTAGACTATAGCATGTTCTGTTTAAGGGAAACTCCTTCAGGCGGAATATCACTTCTCACAGTGTCTTTCCAGTGGAGGAAAGGAGATAGAAGAAGGACGGACAGAGAGAACGTTGTAAACCGTGAGTGAAGTACAGGGTAAGGCACTTAGGCCTCTATGATGCATACTGGAATTACAACACCGGAGATGTTCCACAGTGTATACCTCTTCTCAAAGCACATCCAATATATGAGGGAACTGTGCTACAGTAATTTCTCACGACAGGGATGCATCTGTGCTCAATTGAAAACTCTACAATGTGTCTGGGGAGCAATCATGAAGTGTCTCATACAGGCCCCATAGAGGGGATGCGTAGGAAGGTATCTGATCAGGGAACCTACTTCAGGTGCGTACTCATTCATAACAGTGTTTCTCATTTTAGGAATGGAGAGAGAACAGGGACGTCAGAGGTGCACATTAGGTACTTTGAGTAAATGGCAAGCTATGGTGCTTAAGCCTGCCAAACACATATTGGATGTTCACCACCAGTGTTGTTCCGCACTTAGTTTCTGCGTCTAAAATACTTCCTACACTGATAGGGAAGTGTGCTTTAGGAAGGATTCCCTGCAGTGCTACGTCTGTTAAAGAAGGAAGCTCTTTGGACTGATTCTGTGGTAACCGCAATAGGCGCACATAACTTTCCAGTCTGCGACGTCTATCCGTTGGACTATAGCAAGTTCTGTGTAAGGGAAACACCTTCATGAGGAATGTCACTTCTCACAGTGTCTTTCCAGTGGAGGAAAGAATATAGAACAAGGACGGAGCAGAGAGAATGTTACATCCCGTAAGTGAAGGAAAGGGTAAGGCAATTAGGCCTCTATGATGCATACTGGAAATTCTACACCTGGGATGTTCCACAGGCTCTACCACTTCTCAAAACACTTCCAATATATGAGGGAACTGTGCTACAGTAAGTTCTCACGACAGGGATGCGTCTGTACTCAGTTGGAAACTCTAGGATGTGTCTCATTAGCAATCATGAAGTGTCTCCTACAGGCCCCTTAGAGGGGATGCGAAGGAAAGTATCTGCTCAGCGAACCTTTTTCAGTTGCATACTCATTCATCACAGCGATTCTCCTTTGAGGAATGAAGATAGAACAGGGACTGACTAGGGGCACATTAGGTACTGTGAGTAAAGGGCAGGCTATGGCGCTTAAGCCTACCAAACACATATTGGATGTTCACCACCAGTGGTGATCCGCACTTGGTTTCTGCGTCTAAAACGCTTCCTACACTGAGAGGGAAGTGTGCTTTAGGAGGGATTCACTGCAGTGTTACGTCTGTTAAAGAAGGAAGCTTTTGGGACTGACTCTGTGGTAACCGCAATAGGCGCACATAGCTTTCCATTCACAGACGTCTAACCGTTAGACTATAGCATGTTCTGTTTAAGGGAAACTCCTTCAGGCGGAATGTCACTTCTCACAGTGTCTTTCCAGTGGAGGAAAGAAGATAGAACAAGGACGGACCGAGAGAACGTTGCAAACCGTGAGTGAAGTACAGGGTAAGGCACTTAGGCCTCTATGAGGCATACTGGAATACCAACACCGGAGATGTTCCACAGTGTCTACATCTTCTCTTAAACACTTCCAATATATGAGGGAACTCTGCTACAGTAAATTTTCAAGACAGGGATGCATCTGCGCTCAGTTGAAAACTCAAAAATGTGCCTGGGTAGCAATCATGAATTGTCTCATACAGGTCCCTTAGAGGGGATGCGTAGGAAGGTATCTGATAAGGGAAACTACTTCAGGTGCGTACTCATTCATAACAGTGTTTCTCCTTTTAGGAATGAAGATAGAACAGGGACATAGTAGGGGCTCATTAGGTACTTTGAGTAAAGGGGAAGCTACGGCGCTTAAGGCTGCCAAACACATATTGGATGTTCACCACCAGTGTTGTTCCGCACTTAGTTTCTGCGTCTAAAATGCTTCCTACACTGATAGGGAAGTGTGCTTTAGGAAGGATTCACTGCAGTGCTACGTCTGTTAAAGAAGGATGCTCTTTGGACTGATTCTGTGGTAACCGCAATAGGCGCACATAACTTTTCAGTCTCCGACGTCTATCCGTTGGACTATAGCAAGTTCTGTGTAAGGGAAACACCTTCATGCGGAATGTCACTTCTCACAGTGTCTTTCCAGTGGAGGAAAGAATATAGAACAAGGACGGAGCAGAGAGAATGTTACATCCCGTAAGTGAAGGAAAGGGTAAGGCAATTAGGCCTCTATGATGCATACTGGAAGTTCTGCACCTGGGATGTTCCACAGGCTCTACCACTTCTCAAAACACTTCCAATATATGAGGGAACTGTGCTACAGTAAGTTCTCACGACAGGGATGCGTCTGTACTCAGTTGGAAACTCTAGGATGTGTCTCATTAGCAATCATGAAGTGTCTCCTACAGGCCCCTTAGAGGGGATGCGAAGGAAAGTATCTGCTCAGCGAACCTTTTTCAGTTGCATACTCATTCATCCCAGCGATTCTCCTTTGAGGAATGAAGATAGAACAGGGACTGACTAGGGGCACATTAGGTACTGTGAGTAAAGGGCAGGCTATGGCGCTTAAGCCTACCAAACACATATTGGATGTTCACCACCAGTGGTGATCCGCACTTGGTTTCTGCGTCTAAAACGCTTCCTACACTGAGAGGGAAGTGTGCTTTAGGAGGGATTCACTGCAGTGTTACGTCTGTTAAAGAAGGAAGCTTTTGGGACTGACTCTGTGGTAACCGCAATAGGCGCACATAGCTTTCCATTCACAGACGTCTAACCGTTAGACTATAGCATGTTCTGTTTAAGGGAAACTCCTTCAGGCGGAATGTCACTTCTCACAGTGTCTTTCCAGTGGAGGAAAGAAGATAGAACAAGGACGGACCGAGAGAACGTTGCAAACCGTGAGTGAAGTACAGGGTAAGGCACTTAGGCCTCTATGAGGCATACTGGAATACCAACACCGGAGATGTTCCACAGTGTCTACATCTTCTCTTAAACACTTCCAATATATGAGGGAACTCTGCTACAGTAAATTTTCAAGACAGGGATGCATCTGCGCTCAGTTGAAAACTCAAAAATGTGCCTGGGTAGCAATCATGAATTGTCTCATACAGGTCCCTTAGAGGGGATGCGTAGGAAGGTATCTGATAAGGGAAACTACTTCAGGTGCGTACTCATTCATAACAGTGTTTCTCCTTTTAGGAATGAAGATAGAACAGGGACATAGTAGGGGCTCATTAGGTACTTTGAGTAAAGGGGAAGCTACGGCGCTTAAGGCTGCCAAACACATATTGGATGTTCACCACCAGTGTTGTTCCGCACTTAGTTTCTGCGTCTAAAATGCTTCCTACACTGATAGGGAAGTGTGCTTTAGGAAGGATTCACTGCAGTGCTACGTCTGTTAAAGAAGGATGCTCTTTGGACTGATTCTGTGGTAACCGCAATAGGCGCACATAACTTTTCAGTCTCCGACGTCTATCCGTTGGACTATAGCAAGTTCTGTGTAAGGGAAACACCTTCATGCGGAATGTCACTTCTCACAGTGTCTTTCCAGTGGAGGAAAGAATATAGAACAAGGACGGAGCAGAGAGAATGTTACATCCCGTAAGTGAAGGAAAGGGTAAGGCAATTAGGCCTCTATGATGCATACTGGAAGTTCTGCACCTGGGATGTTCCACAGGCTCTACCACTTCTCAAAACACTTCCAATATATGAGGGAACTGTGCTACAGTAAGTTCTCACGACAGGGATGCGTCTGTACTCAGTTGGAAACTCTAGGATGTGTCTCATTAGCAATCATGAAGTGTCTCCTACAGGCCCCTTAGAGGGGATGCGAAGGAAAGTATCTGCTCAGCGAACCTTTTTCAGTTGCATACTCATTCATCCCAGCGATTCTCCTTTGAGGAATGAAGATAGAACAGGGACTGACTAGGGGCACATTAGGTACTGTGAGTAAAGGGCAGGCTATGGCGCTTAAGCCTACCAAACACATATTGGATGTTCACCACCAGTGGTGATCCGCACTTGGTTTCTGCGTCTAAAACGCTTCCTACACTGAGAGGGAAGTGTGCTTTAGGAGGGATTCACTGCAGTGTTACGTCTGTTAAAGAAGGAAGCTTTTGGGACTGACTCTGTGGTAACCGCAATAGGCGCACATAGCTTTCCATTCACAGACGTCTAACCGTTAGACTATAGCATGTTCTGTTTAAGGGAAACTCCTTCAGGCGGAATGTCACTTCTCACAGTGTCTTTCCAGTGGAGGAAAGAAGATAGAACAAGGACGGACCGAGAGAACGTTGCAAACCGTGAGTGAAGTACAGGGTAAGGCACTTAGGCCTCTATGAGGCATACTGGAATACCAACACCGGAGATGTTCCACAGTGTCTACATCTTCTCTTAAACACTTCCAATATATGAGGGAACTCTGCTACAGTAAATTTTCAAGACAGGGATGCATCTGCGCTCAGTTGAAAACTCAAAAATGTGCCTGGGTAGCAATCATGAATTGTCTCATACAGGTCCCTTAGAGGGGATGCGTAGGAAGGTATCTGATAAGGGAAACTACTTCAGGTGCGTACTCATTCATAACAGTGTTTCTCCTTTTAGGAATGAAGATAGAACAGGGACATAGTAGGGGCTCATTAGGTACTTTGAGTAAAGGGGAAGCTACGGCGCTTAAGGCTGCCAAACACATATTGGATGTTCACCACCAGTGTTGTTCCGCACTTAGTTTCTGCGTCTAAAATGCTTCCTACACTGATAGGGAAGTGTGCTTTAGGAAGGATTCACTGCAGTGCTACGTCTGTTAAAGAAGGATGCTCTTTGGACTGATTCTGTGGTAACCGCAATAGGCGCACATAACTTTTCAGTCTCCGACGTCTATCCGTTGGACTATAGCAAGTTCTGTGTAAGGGAAACACCTTCATGCGGAATGTCACTTCTCACAGTGTCTTTCCAGTGGAGGAAAGAATATAGAACAAGGACGGAGCAGAGAGAATGTTACATCCCGTAAGTGAAGGAAAGGGTAAGGCAATTAGGCCTCTATGATGCATACTGGAAGTTCTGCACCTGGGATGTTCCACAGGCTCTACCACTTCTCAAAACACTTCCAATATATGAGGGAACTGTGCTACAGTAAGTTCTCACGACAGGGATGCGTCTGTACTCAGTTGGAAACTCTAGGATGTGTCTCATTAGCAATCATGAAGTGTCTCCTACAGGCCCCTTAGAGGGGATGCGAAGGAAAGTATCTGCTCAGCGAACCTTTTTCAGTTGCATACTCATTCATCCCAGCGATTCTCCTTTGAGGAATGAAGATAGAACAGGGACTGACTAGGGGCACATTAGGTACTGTGAGTAAAGGGCAGGCTATGGCGCTTAAGCCTACCAAACACATATTGGATGTTCACCACCAGTGGTGATCCGCACTTGGTTTCTGCGTCTAAAACGCTTCCTACACTGAGAGGGAAGTGTGCTTTAGGAGGGATTCACTGCAGTGTTACGTCTGTTAAAGAAGGAAGCTTTTGGGACTGACTCTGTGGTAACCGCAATAGGCGCACATAGCTTTCCATTCACAGACGTCTAACCGTTAGACTATAGCATGTTCTGTTTAAGGGAAACTCCTTCAGGCGGAATGTCACTTCTCACAGTGTCTTTCCAGTGGAGGAAAGAAGATAGAACAAGGACGGACCGAGAGAACGTTGCAAACCGTGAGTGAAGTACAGGGTAAGGCACTTAGGCCTCTATGAGGCATACTGGAATACCAACACCGGAGATGTTCCACAGTGTCTACATCTTCTCTTAAACACTTCCAATATATGAGGGAACTCTGCTACAGTAAATTTTCAAGACAGGGATGCATCTGCGCTCAGTTGAAAACTCAAAAATGTGCCTGGGTAGCAATCATGAATTGTCTCATACAGGTCCCTTAGAGGGGATGCGTAGGAAGGTATCTGATAAGGGAAACTACTTCAGGTGCGTACTCATTCATAACAGTGTTTCTCCTTTTAGGAATGAAGATAGAACAGGGACATAGTAGGGGCTCATTAGGTACTTTGAGTAAAGGGGAAGCTACGGCGCTTAAGGCTGCCAAACACATATTGGATGTTCACCACCAGTGTTGTTCCGCACTTAGTTTCTGCGTCTTAAATGCTTCCTACACTGATAGGGAAGTGTGCTTTAGGAAGGATTCACTGCAGTGCTACGTCTGTTAAAGAAGGATGCTCTTTGGACTGATTCTGTGGTAACCGCAATAGGCGCACATAACTTTTCAGTCTCCGACGTCTATCCGTTGGACTATAGCAAGTTCTGTGTAAGGGAAACACCTTCATGCGGAATGTCACTTCTCACAGTGTCTTTCCAGTGGAGGAAAGAATATAGAACAAGGACGGAGCAGAGAGAATGTTACATCCCGTAAGTGAAGGAAAGGAT
Source organism: Neogale vison (assembly GCF_020171115.1). Lineage (NCBI taxonomy): Eukaryota > Metazoa > Chordata > Mammalia > Carnivora > Mustelidae > Neogale > Neogale vison. The sequence goes on from NC_058091.1 coordinate 153,880,988, forward strand.
AAGGCAATTAGGCCTCTATGATGCATACTGGAAGTTCTGCACCTGGGATGTTCCACAGGCTCTACCACTTCTCAAAACATTTCCAATATATGAGGGAACTGTGCTACAGTAAGTTCTCACGACAGGGATGCGTCTGTACTCAGTTGGAAACTCTAGGATGTGTCTCATTAGCAATCATGAAGTGTCTCCTACAGGCCCCTTAGAGGGGATGCGAAGGAAAGTATCTGCTCAGCGAACCTTTTTCAGTTGCATACTCATTCATCACAGCGATTCTCCTTTGAGGAATGAAGATAGAACAGGGACTGACTAGGGGCACATTAGGTACTGTGAGTAAAGGGCAGGCTATGGCGCTTAAGCCTACCAAACACATATTGGATGTTCACCACCAGTGGTGATCCGCACTTGGTTTCTGCGTCTAAAACGCTTCCTACACTGAGAGGGAAGTGTGCTTTGGAGGGATTCACTGCAGTGTTACGTCTGTTAAAGAAGGAAGCTTTTGGGACTGACTCTGTGGTAACCGCAATAGGCGCACATAGCTTTCCATTCACAGACGTCTAACCGTTAGACTATAGCATGTTCTGTTTAAGGGAAACTCCTTCAGGCGGAATATCACTTCTCACAGTGTCTTTCCAGTGGAGGAAAGGAGATAGAAGAAGGACGGACAGAGAGAACGTTGTAAACCGTGAGTGAAGTACAGGGTAAGGCACTTAGGCCTCTATGATGCATACTGGAATTATAACACCGGAGATGTTCCACAGTGTATACCTCGTCTCAAAGCACATCCAATATATGACGGAACTGTGCTACAGTAATTTCTCACGACAGGGATGCATCTGTGCTCAATTGAAAACTCTACAATGTGTCTGGGGAGCAATCATGAAGTGTCTCATACAGGCCCCATAGAGGGGATGCGTAGGAAGGTATCTGATCAGGGAACCTACTTCAGGTGCGTACTCATTCATAACAGTGTTTCTCCTTTTAGGAATGGAGATAGAACAGGGACGTCAGAGGTGCACATTAGGTACTTTGAGTAAAGGGCAAGCTACGGTGCTTAAGCCTGCCAAACACATATTGGATGTTCACCACCAGTGTTGTTCCGCACTTAGTTTCTGCGTCTAAAATACTTCCTACACTGATAGGGAAGTGTGCTTTAGGAAGGATTCACTGCAGTGCTACGTCTGTTAAAGAAGGAAGCTCTTTGGACTGATTCTGTGGTAACCGCAATAGGCGCACATAACTTTCCAGTCTGCGACGTCTATCCGTTGGACTATAGCAAGTTCTGTGTAAGGGAAACACCTTCATGCGGAATGTCACTTCTCACAGTGTCTTTCCAGTGGAGGAAAGAATATAGAACAAGGACGGAGCAGAGAGAATGTTACATCCCGTAAGTGAAGGAAAGGGTAAGGCAATTAGGCCTCTATGATGCATACTGGAAATTCTACACCTGGGATGTTCCACAGGCTCTACCACTTCTCAAAACTCTTCCAATATATGAGGGAACTGTGCTACAGTAAGTTCTCACGACAGGGATGCGTCTGTACTCAGTTGGAAACTCTAGGATGTGTCTCATTAGCAATCATGAAGTGTCTCCTACAGGCCCCTTAGAGGGGATGCGAAGGAAAGTATCTGCTCAGCGAACCTTTTTCAGTTGCATACTCATTCATCACAGCGATTCTCCTTTGAGGAATGAAGATAGAACAGGGACTGACTAGGGGCACATTAGGTACTGTGAGTAAAGGGCAGGCTATGGCGCTTAAGCCTACCAAACACATATTGGATGTTCACCACCAGTGGTGATCCGCACTTGGTTTCTGCGTCTAAAACGCTTCCTACACTGAGAGGTAAGTGTGCTTTAGGAGGGATTCACTGCAGTGTTACGTCTGTTAAAGAAGGAAGCTTTTGGGACTGACTCTGTGGTAACCGCAATAGGCGCACATAGCTTTGCATTCACAGACGTCTAACCGTTAGACTATAGCATGTTCTGTTTAAGGGAAACTCCTTCAGGCGGAATGTCACTTCTCACAGTGTCTTTCCAGTGGAGGAAAGAAGATAGAACAAGGACGGACCGAGAGAACGTTGCAAACCGTGAGTGAAGTACAGGGTAAGGCACTTAGGCCTCTATGAGGCATACTGGAATACCAACACCGGAGATGTTCCACAGTGTCTACATCTTCTCTTAAACACTTCCAATATATGAGGGAACTCTGCTACAGTAAATTTTCAAGACAGGGATGCATCTGCGCTCAGTTGAAAACTCAAAAATGTGCCTGGGTAGCAATCATGAATTGTCTCATACAGGCCCCTTAGAGGGGATGCGTAGGAAGGTATCTGATAAGGGAAACTACTTCAGGTGCGTACTCATTCATAACAGTGTTTCTCCTTTTAGGAATGAAGATAGAACAGGGACATAGTAGGGGCTCATTAGGTACTTTGAGTAAAGGGGAAGCTACGGCGCTTAAGGCTGCCAAACACATATTGGATGTTCACCACCAGTGTTGTTCCGCACTTAGTTTCTGCGTCTAAAATGCTTCCTACACTGATAGGGAAGTGTGCTTTAGGAAGGATTCACTGCAGTGCTACGTCTGTTAAAGAAGGATGCTCTTTGGACTGATTCTGTGGTAACCGCAATAGGCGCACATAACTTTTCAGTCTCCGACGTCTATCCGTTGGACTATAGCAAGTTCTGTGTAAGGGAAACACCTTCATGCGGAATGTCACTTCTCACAGTGTCTTTCCAGTTGAGGAAAGAATATAGAACAAGGACGGAGCAGAGAGAATGTTACATCCCGTAAGTGAAGGAAAGGGTAAGGCAATTAGGCCTCTATGATGCATACTGGAAGTTCTGCACCTGGGATGTTCCACAGGCTCTACCACTTCTCAAAACACTTCCAATATATGAGGGAACTGTGCTACAGTAAGTTCTCACGACAGGGATGCGTCTGTACTCAGTTGGAAACTCTAGGATGTGTCTCATTAGCAATCATGAAGTGTCTCCTACAGGCCCCTTAGAGGGGATGCGAAGGAAAGTATCTGCTCAGCGAACCTTTTTCAGTTGCATACTCATTCATCACAGCGATTCTCCTTTGAGGAATGAAGATAGAACAGGGACTGACTAGGGGCACATTAGGTACTGTGAGTAAAGGGCAGGCTATGGCGCTTAAGCCTACCAAACACATATTGGATGTTCACCACCAGTGGTGATCCGCACTTGGTTTCTGCGTCTAAAACGCTTCCTACACTGAGAGGGAAGTGTGCTTTAGGAGGGATTCACTGCAGTGTTACGTCTGTTAAAGAAGGAAGCTTTTGGGACTGACTCTGTGGTAACCGCAATAGGCGCACATAGCTTTCCATTCACAGACGTCTAACCGTTAGACTATAGCATGTTCTGTTTAAGGGAAACTCCTTCAGGCGGAATATCACTTCTCACAGTGTCTTTCCAGTGGAGGAAAGGAGATAGAAGAAGGACGGACAGAGAGAACGTTGTAAACCGTGAGTGAAGTACAGGGTAAGGCACTTAGGCCTCTATGATGCATACTGGAATTACAACACCGGAGATGTTCCACAGTGTATACCTCTTCTCAAAGCACATCCAATATATGAGGGAACTGTGCTACAGTAATTTCTCACGACAGGGATGCATCTGTGCTCAATTGAAAACTCTACAATGTGTCTGGGGAGCAATCATGAAGTGTCTCATACAGGCCCCATAGAGGGGATGCGTAGGAAGGTATCTGATCAGGGAACCTACTTCAGGTGCGTACTCATTCATAACAGTGTTTCTCATTTTAGGAATGGAGAGAGAACAGGGACGTCAGAGGTGCACATTAGGTACTTTGAGTAAATGGCAAGCTATGGTGCTTAAGCCTGCCAAACACATATTGGATGTTCACCACCAGTGTTGTTCCGCACTTAGTTTCTGCGTCTAAAATACTTCCTACACTGATAGGGAAGTGTGCTTTAGGAAGGATTCCCTGCAGTGCTACGTCTGTTAAAGAAGGAAGCTCTTTGGACTGATTCTGTGGTAACCGCAATAGGCGCACATAACTTTCCAGTCTGCGACGTCTATCCGTTGGACTATAGCAAGTTCTGTGTAAGGGAAACACCTTCATGAGGAATGTCACTTCTCACAGTGTCTTTCCAGTGGAGGAAAGAATATAGAACAAGGACGGAGCAGAGAGAATGTTACATCCCGTAAGTGAAGGAAAGGGTAAGGCAATTAGGCCTCTATGATGCATACTGGAAATTCTACACCTGGGATGTTCCACAGGCTCTACCACTTCTCAAAACACTTCCAATATATGAGGGAACTGTGCTACAGTAAGTTCTCACGACAGGGATGCGTCTGTACTCAGTTGGAAACTCTAGGATGTGTCTCATTAGCAATCATGAAGTGTCTCCTACAGGCCCCTTAGAGGGGATGCGAAGGAAAGTATCTGCTCAGCGAACCTTTTTCAGTTGCATACTCATTCATCCCAGCGATTCTCCTTTGAGGAATGAAGATAGAACAGGGACTGACTAGGGGCACATTAGGTACTGTGAGTAAAGGGCAGGCTATGGCGCTTAAGCCTACCAAACACATATTGGATGTTCACCACCAGTGGTGATCCGCACTTGGTTTCTGCGTCTAAAACGCTTCCTACACTGAGAGGGAAGTGTGCTTTAGGAGGGATTCACTGCAGTGTTACGTCTGTTAAAGAAGGAAGCTTTTGGGACTGACTCTGTGGTAACCGCAATAGGCGCACATAGCTTTGCATTCACAGACGTCTAACCGTTAGACTATAGCATGTTCTGTTTAAGGGAAACTCCTTCAGGCGGAATGTCACTTCTCACAGTGTCTTTCCAGTGGAGGAAAGAAGATAGAACAAGGACGGACCGAGAGAACGTTGCAAACCGTGAGTGAAGTACAGAGTAAGGCACTTAGGCCTCTATGAGGCATACTGGAATACCAACACCGGAGATGTTCCACAGTGTCTACATCTTCTCTTGAACACTTCCAATATATGAGGGAACTCTGCTACAGTAAATTTTCAAGACAGGGATGCATCTGCGCTCAGTTGAAAACTCAAAAATGTGCCTGGGTAGCAATCATGAATTGTCTCATACAGGCCCCTTAGAGGGGATGCGTAGGAAGGTATCTGATAAGGGAAACTACTTCAGGTGCGTACTCATTCATAACAGTGTTTCTCCTTTTAGGAATGAAGATAGAACAGGGACATAGTAGGGGCTCATTAGGTACTTTGAGTAAAGGGGAAGCTACGGCGCTTAAGGCTGCCAAACACATATTGGATGTTCACCACCAGTGTTGTTCGGAACTTAGTTTCTGCGTCTAAAATGCTTCCTACACTGATAGGGAAGTGTGCTTTAGGAAGGATTCACTGCAGTGCTACGTCTGTTAAAGAAGGATGCTCTTTGGACTGATTCTGTGGTAACCGCAATAGGCGCACATAACTTTTCAGTCTCCGACGTCTATCCGTTGGACTATAGCAAGTTCTGTGTAAGGGAAACACCTTCATGCGGAATGTCACTTCTCACAGTGTCTTTCCAGTGGAGGAAAGAATATAGAACAAGGACGGAGCAGAGAGAATGTTACATCCCGTAAGTGAAGGAAAGGATAAGGCAATTAGGCCTCTATGATGCATACTGGAAGTTCTGCACCTGGGATGTTCCACAGGCTCTACCACTTCTCAAAACACTTCCAATATATGAGGGAACTGTGCTACAGTAAGTTCTCACGACAGGGATGCGTCTGTACTCAGTTGGAAACTCTAGGATGTGTCTCATTAGCAATCATGAAGTGTCTCCTACAGGCCCCTTAGAGGGGATGCGAAGGAAAGTATCTGCTCAGCGAACCTTTTTCAGTTGCATACTCATTCATCACAGCGATTCTCCTTTGAGGAATGAAGATAGAACAGGGACTGACTAGGGGCACATTAGGTACTGTGAGTAAAGGGCAGGCTATGGCGCTTAAGCCTACCAAACACATATTGGATGTTCACCACCAGTGGTGATCCGCACTTGGTTTCTGCGTCTAAAAGGCTTCCTACACTGAGACGGAAGTGTGCTTTAGGAGGGATTCACTGCAGTGTTACGTCTGTTAAAGAAGGAAGCTTTTGGGACTGACTCTGTGGTAACCGCAATAGGCGCACATAGCTTTCCATTCACAGACGTCTAACCGTTAGACTATAGCATGTTCTGTTTAAGGGAAACTCCTTCAGGCGGAATATCACTTCTCACAGTGTCTTTCCAGTGGAGGAAAGGAGATAGAAGAAGGACGGACAGAGAGAACGTTGTAAACCGTGAGTGAAGTACAGGGTAAGGCACTTAGGCCTCTATGATGCATACTGGAATTACAACACCGGAGATGTTCCACAGTGTATACCTCTTCTCAAAGCACATCCAATATATGAGGGAACTGTGCTACAGTAATTTCTCACGACAGGGATGCATCTGTGCTCAATTGAAAACTCTACAATGTGTCTGGGGAGCAATCATGAAGTGTCTCATACAGGCCCCATAGAGGGGATGCGTAGGAAGGTATCTGATCAGGGAACCTACTTCAGGTGCGTACTCATTCATAACAGTGTTTCTCATTTTAGGAATGGAGATAGAACAGGGACGTCAGAGGTGCACATTAGGTACTTTGAGTAAAGGGCAAGCTATGGTGCTTAAGCCTGCCAAACACATATTGGATGTTCACCACCAGTGTTGTTCCGCACTTAGTTTCTGCGTCTAAAATACTTCCTACACTGATAGGGAAGTGTGCTTTAGGAAGGATTCCCTGCAGTGCTACGTCTGTTAAAGAAGGAAGCTCTTTGGACTGATTCTGTGGTAACCGCAATAGGCGCACATAACTTTCCAGTCTGCGACGTCTATCCGTTGGACTATAGCAAGTTCTGTGTAAGGGAAACACCTTCATGAGGAATGTCACTTCTCACAGTGTCTTTCCAGTGGAGGAAAGAATATAGAACAAGGACGGAGCAGAGAGAATGTTACATCCCGTAAGTGAAGGAAAGGGTAAGGCAATTAGGCCTCTATGATGCATACTGGAAATTCTACACCTGGGATGTTCCACAGGCTCTACCACTTCTCAAAACACTTCCAATATATGAGGGAACTGTGCTACAGTAAGTTCTCACGACAGGGATGCGTCTGTACTCAGTTGGAAACTCTAGGATGTGTCTCATTAGCAATCATGAAGTGTCTCCTACAGGCCCCTTAGAGGGGATGCGAAGGAAAGTATCTGCTCAGCGAACCTTTTTCAGTTGCATACTCATTCATCACAGCGATTCTCCTTTGAGGAATGAAGATAGAACAGGGACTGACTAGGTCACATTAGGTACTGTGAGTAAAGGGCAGGCTATGGCGCTTAAGCCTACCAAACACATATTGGATGTTCACCACCAGTGGTGATCCACACTTGGTTTCTGCGTCTAAAACGCTTCCTACACTGAGAGGGAAGTGTGCTTTAGGAGGGATTCACTGCAGTGTTACGTCTGTTAAAGAAGGAAGCTTTTGGGACTGACTCTGTGGTAACCGCAATAGGCGCACATAGCTTTCCATTCACAGACGTCTAACCGTTAGACTATAGCATGTTCTGTTTAAGGGAAACTCCTTCAGGCGGAATGTCACTTCTCACAGTGTCTTTCCAGTGAAGGAAAGAAGATAGAACAAAGACGGACCGAGAGAACGTTGCAAACCGTGAGTGAAGTACAGGGTGAGGCACTTAGGCCTCTATGAGGCATACTGGAATACCAACACCGGAGATGTTCCACAGTGTCTACATCTTCTCTTAAACACTTCCAATATATGAGGGAACTCTGCTACAGTAAATTTTCAAGACAGGGATGCATCTGCGCTCAGTTGAAAACTCAATAATGTGCCTGGGTAGCAATCATGAATTGTCTCATACAGGCCCCTTAGAGGGGATACGTAGGAAGGTATCTGATAAGGGAAACTACTTCAGGTGCGTACTCATTCATAACAGTGTTTCTCCTTTTAGGAATGAAGATAGAACAGGGACATAGTAGGGGCTCATTAGGTACTTTGAGTAAAGGGGAAGCTACGGCGCTTAAGGCTGCCAAACACATATTGGATGTTCACCACCAGTGTTGTTCCGCACTTAGTTTCTGCGTCTAAAATGCTTCCTACACTGATAGGGAAGTGTGCTTTAGGAAGGATTCACTGCAGTGCTACGTCTGTTAAAGAAGGAAGCTTTTGGGATTGATTCTGTGGTAACCGCAATAGGCGCACATAACTTTCCAGTCTCCGACGTCTATCCATTGGACTATAGCAAGTTCTGTGTAAGGGAAACACCTTCATGCGGAATGTCACTTCTCACAGTGTCTTTCCAGTGGAGGAAAGAATAAAGAACAAGGACGGAGCAGAGAGAATGTACATCCCTTTGGTGAAGGAAAGTGTAAGGCACTTAGACCTCTATGATGCATACTGGAAGTTCTACACTGGCGATGTTCCACAGTGTCTACCACTTCTAAAAAACATTTCCAATATATGAGAGAACTGTGCTACAGTAAGTTCTCACGACAGGAAGCGTCTGTGCCCAGTTGGAAAGTGTAGGACGTGTCTGCGTAGCAATCATGTAGTGTCTCATGCAGACCCTTTAGAGGGGATGCGGAGGAAGGTATCTGCTCTGGGAACCTACTTCAGGTGATTACTCTTTCATAACAGTGTTTCTCCTTTGAAGATGAAGATAGAACAGGGAAGGACTACGGGCACATTAGGTACTGTGAGTAAAGGGCAGGCTATGGCGCTTAGCCTGACAAACACATATTGGATGTTCACCACCAGTAGTGATCCGCACTTAGTTTCTGCTTCTAAATCGCTTCCAACACTGAGAGGGAAGTGTGCTTTAGGAGGGATTCACTGCAGTGTTACGTCTGTTAAAGAAGGAAGCTTTTGGGACTGACTCTGTGGTAACCGCATTAGGCGCACATAGCTTTCCATTCAAAAACGTCTAACCATTGGACTATAGCAAGTTCAGTTTAAGGGAAACTCCTTCATGCGGCATGTCATTTCTCACAGTGTCTTTCCAGTGGAGGAAAGAAGATAGAACAAGGACGGAGCACAGAGAATGTTAAACCCTTTGGTGAAGTAAAGGGTAAGGCATTTAGGCCTCTATGATGCATACTGGAAGTTCTACACCTGGGATGTTCCACAGCGTCTACCACTTCTCAAAACACTTCCAATATAGGAGGGAACTGTGCTACAGTAAGTTCTCACGACAGGGATGCGTCAGTACTCAGTTGGAATCTCTAGGATGTGTCTGGTTAGCAATCATGAAGTTTCTCCTACAGGCCCCTTAGGGGGAATGCGAAGGAAAGTATCTGCTCAGCGAACCTACTTCAGTTGCATACTCATTCATAACAGAGTTTCTCCTTTGAGGAATGAAGATAGAACAGGGACTGACTAGGGGCACATTAGGTACTGTGAGTAAAGGGCAGGCTATGGCGCTTAAGCCTACCAAACACATATTGGATGTTCACCACCAGTGGTGATCCGCACTTGGTTTCTGCGTCTAAAATGCTTCCTACACTGAGAGGGAAGTGTGCTTTAGGAGGGATTCACTGCAGTGTTACGTCTTTTAAAGAAGGAAGCTTTTGGGACTGACTCTGTGGTAACCGCAATAGGCGCACATAGCTTTCCATTCACAGACGTCTAACCGTTAGACTATAGCATGTTCTGTTTAAGGGAAACTCCTTCAGGCGGAATATCACTTCTCACAGTGTCTTTCCAGTGGAGGAAAGAAGATAGAACAAGGACGGACCGAGAGAACGTTGCAAACCGTGAGTGAAGTACAGGGTAAGGCACTTAGGCCTCTATGAGGCATACTGGAATTACAACACCGGAGATGTTCCACAGTGTCTACCTCTTCTCATAAACACCTCCAATATATGAGGGAACTGTGCTACAGTAAATTTTCACGACAGGGATGCATCTGTGCTCAGTTGAAAACTCTATAATGTGTCTGGGTAGCAATCATGAAGTGTCTCATACAGGCCCCTTAGAGGGGATGCGTAGGAAGGTATCTGATCAGGGAACCTACTTCAGGTGCGTACTCATTCATAACAGTGTTTCTCCTTTTAGGAATGAAGATAGAACAGGGACGTCGGAGGTGCACATTAGGTACTTTGAGTAAAGGGGAAGCTACGGCGCTCATGCCTGCCAAACACATATTGGATGTTCACCACCAGTGTTGTTCCGCACTTAGTTTCTGCGTCTAAAATGCTTCCTACACTGATAGGGAAGTGTGCTTTAGGAGGGATTCACTGCAGTGTTACGTCTGTTAAAGAAGGAAGCTTTTGGGACTGACTCTGTGGTAACCGCATTAGGCGCACATAGCTTTCCATTCACAGACGTCTAAACGTTAAACTATAGCATGTTCTGTTTGAGGGAAACACCTTCATGCGGAATGTCACTTCTCACAGTGTCTTTCCAGTGGAGGAAAGAATATAGAACAAGGACGGAGCAGAGAGAATGTTACATCCCTTGGCTGAAGGAAAGGGTAAGGCACTTAGACCTCTATGATACATACTGGAAGTTCTACACTTGGGATGTTCCACAGTGTCTACCACTTCTCAAAACATTTCCAATATATGAGAGAACTGTGCTACAGTAAGTTCTCACGACAGGAAGCGTCTGTGACCAGTTGGAAAGTGTAGGACGTGTCTGGGTAGCAATCATGAAGTGTCTCATGCAGACCCTTTAGAGGGGATGCGGAGGAAGGTATCTGCTCTGGGAACCTACTTCAGGTGCGTACTCATACACAACAGTGTTTCTCCTTTGAAGATGAAGATAGAACAGGGAAGGACTACGGGCACATTAGGTACTGTGAGTAAAGGTCAGGCTATTGTGCTTAGCCTGACAAACACATATTGGATGTTCACCACCAGTGGTGATCCGCACTTAGTTTCTGCGTCTAAATCGCTTCCAACACTGAGAGGGAAGTGTGCTTTAGGAGGGATTCACTGCAGTGTTACGTCTGTTAAAGAAGGAAGCGTTTGGGACTGACTCTGTGGTAACCGCATTAGGCGCACATAGCTTTCCATTCAAAGACGTCTAACGATTGGACTATAGCAAGTTCAATTTTGGGAAACTCTTCATGCGGAATGTCACTTCTCAAGTGTCTTTCCATTGGAGGAAAGAATATAGAACAAGGACGGAGCACAGAGAATGTTACATCCCTTTGGTGAAGGAAAGGGTAAGGCACTTAGACCTCTATGATGCATACTGGAAGTTCTACACTTGCGATGTTCCACAGTGTCTACCACTTCTCAAAACACTTCCAATATATGAGAGAACTGTGCTACAGTAAGTTCTCACGACAGGAAGCATCTGTGCCCAGTTAGAAAGTGTAGGACGTGTCTGGGTAGCAATCATGAAGTGTCTCATACAGACCCTTTAGAGGGGATGCGGAGGAAGGTATCTGCTCTGGGAACCTACTTCAGGTGCGTACTCATTCATAACAGTGTTTCTCCTTTGAAGATGATGTTACAACAGGGAAGGACTACGGGCACATTAGGTACTGTGAGTAAAGGTCAGGCTATGGCGCTTAGCCAGACAAACACATATTGGATGTTCACCACCAGTGGTGATTCGCACTTAGTTTCTGCGTGTAAATCGCTTCCAACACTGAGAGGGAAGTGTGCTTTAGGAGGGATTCACTGCAGTGTTACGTCTGTTAAAGAAGGAAGCTTTTGGGACTGACTCTGGTAACCGCATTAGGCGCACATAGCTTTCCATTCAAAGACGTCTAACCATTGGACTATAGCAAGTTCAGTTTAAGTGAAACTCCTTCATGCGGAATGTCATTTCTCACAGTGTCTTTCCAGTGGAGGAAAGAAGATAGAACAAGGACGAAGCACAGAAAATGTTAAAGCCTTTGGTGAAGGAAAGGGTAAGGCATTTAGGCCTCTATGATGCATACTGGAAGTTCAACACCTGGGATGTTCCACAGCGTCTACCACTTCTCAAAACACTTCGAATATATGAGGGAACTGTGCTACAGTAAGTTCTCACCACAGGGATGCGTCTGTACTCAGGTGGAAACTCTAGGATGTGTCTGGTTAGCAATCATGAAGTGTCTCCTACAGGCCCCTTAGAGGGGATGCGAAGGAAAGTATCTGCTCAGCGAACCTACTTCAGTTGCATACACATTCATCACAGCGTTTCTCCTTTGAGGAATGAAGATAGAACAGGGACTGACTAGGGGCACATTAGGTACTGTGAGTAAAGGGCAGGCTATGGCGCTTAAGCCTACCAAACACATATTGGATGTTCACCAGCAGTGGTGATCCGCACTTGGTTTCTGCGTCTAAAACGCTTCGTACATTGAGAGGGAAGTGTGCTTTAGGAGGGATTCACTGCAGTGTTACGTCTGTTAAAGAAGGAAGCTTTTGGGACTGACTCTGTGGTAACCGCAATAGGCGCACATAGCTTTCCATTCACAGACGTCTAACCGTTAGACTATAGCATGTTCTGTTTAAGGGAAACTCCTTCAGGCAGAATATCACTTCTCACAGTGTCTTTCCAGTGGAAGAAAGGAGATAGAAGAAGGACGGACTGAGAGAACGTTCTAAACCGTGAGTGAAGTACAGGTTAAGGCACTTAGGCCTCAATGAGGCATACTGGAATTACAACACCGGAGATGTTCCACAGTGTCTACATCTTCTCTTAAACACTTCCAATATAGGATGGAACTGTGCTACAGTAAATTTTCACGACAGGGATGCATCTGTGCTCAGTTGAAAACTCTATAATGTGTCTGGGTAGCAATCATGAAGTGTCTCATACAGGCCCCTTAGAGGGGATGCGTAGGAAGGTATCTGATCAGGGAACCTACTTCAGGTGCGTACTCATTCATAACAGTGTTTCTCCATTTAGGAATGAAGATAGAACAGGGACGTCGGAGGGGCCCATTAGGTACTTTGAGTAAAGGGTAAGATATGGTGCTTAAGCCAGCCAAACACATATTGGATGTTCACCAGCAGTGTTGTTCCGCACTTTGTTTCTGCGTCTAAAATGCTTCCTACAGGGGAGGAGTCAAGATGGCGGAGAAGTAGCAGGCTGAGACTACCTCAGCTAGCAGGAGATCAGCTAGAGAGCTTATCTAAAGATTGCAAACACCTGCAAATCCATCGGCAGATCGAAGAGAAGAAGAACAGCAATTCTAGAAACAGAAAAACAACCACTTTCTGAAAGGTAGGACTGGCGGAGAAGTGAATCCAATGCGACGGGAAGAGAGACCCCGGGGGGGAGGGGCCGGCTCCTGGCAAGCGGCGGAACAACGGAGCACAAAATCAGGACTTTTAAAAGTCTGTTCCACTGAGGGACATCGCTCCGGAGGCTAACCCGGGGGGAAGCCCACACGGGGTCGGCGTGACCTCAGGTCCCGCGGGGTCACAGAAGGATCGGGGGTGTCTGAGAGTCGCAGAGCTTGCGGTTATTGGAACGGGAAAGCCGGCTGCAGAGACAGAGCCGACAGTAAGCTCACAGCTCGGAGTTGCCTTGAACCGGTCGCAAGCTTGGTGAGCTCGGAGCGCGGCCGGAGGTTAGGCAGACGCGAATTACCAGGAGCAGTTCGCTGAGGGCGCACAGGGGAGCGGGGCCCTGGGCTCTCGGCTCCTCCGGGCCGGAGACCAGGAGGCTGCCATTTGTATTCCCGTCCTCCGGAACTCTACGGAAAGCGCTCAGGGAACAAAAGCTCCTGAAAGCAAAGCCGAGCAGATCACTCAGCCCGGCCCCTGGTAAGGGCGGTGTAATTCCGCCTGGGGCAAAGACACTTGAGAATCACTACAACAGGCCCCTCCCCCAGAAGATCAACAAGAAATCCAGGCAAGACCAAGTTCACCTACCAAGGAGTGCAGTTTCAATACCAAGGAGAGAGCAGCAGAATTCCAGAGGAGGAGAAAACAAACCACGGAACTCATGGCTTTCTGCCGGTGATTTTTTAGTCTTGCAGTTAATTTATTTTTTTTTCTTTTTCATTTTTTTTCTCTTCTTCTGCTAAAATTTTTTATAATTTTACCCTTTTCTTTTTTAACGTTTTTTAACTAGATTATCTAATATATATATATTTTGCTTTTTTATACTTTTCTTTATTCATTTTCTTTTTTTTAATTCTTTTTTTTTCTTTCTTTCTTTTTGAACCTCTTTTTATCCCCAAATCAGAAGAGATCCTAATCTCTTCAATCTTTTTTTTTCTTAACTCTTTTTTAAATTCTTGATTGAATTTTTAATTCAATCTCTTTTTTTTAATTCTTTTTTTCTTTTTTTCTTTCTTTCTTTTTGAACCTCTTTTTATCCCCAAATCAGAAGAGAACTCAAACAGAAGAGATTGGGAGATCTCAATCAGAAGAGATTGGGAGATCCCAATCAAAGGGGATCCCAATCAGAGGAGATCCTTCACCCAATCGTGAGGGGTGAGAAATCCCCCCACATGATTTGGGATCTCTTCTGATTTGGTTAAAGCATATTTTCCTGGGATTGTTGCCACCCTTTTAGTATTTTACTTGCTCCCTCATATACTCTTAGCTGGACAAAATGACAAGGCGGAAAAATTCACAACAAAAAAAAGAACAAGAGGCAGTACCGAAGGCTAGGGACCTAATCATTACAGACATTGGTAATATGTCAGATCTAGAGTTCAAAATGACAATTCTCAAGGTTATAGCCGGGCTTGAAAAAGGCATGGAAGATATTAGAGAAACCCTCTCCAGAGATATAAAAGCACTTTCTGGAGAAATAAAAGAACTAAAATCTAACCAAGTTGAAATCAAAAAGGCTATTAATGAAGTTCAATCAAAAATGGAGGCTCTCACTGCTAGGATAAATGAGGCAGAAGAAAGAATTAGCGATATAGAAGACCAAATGACAGAGAATAAAGAAGCTGAGCAAAAGAGGAACAAACAGCTACTGGACCATGAGGGGAGAATTCGAGAGATAAGTGACACCATAAGACGAAACAACATTAGAATAATTGGGATTCCAGAAGAAGAAGAAAGAGAGAGGGGAGCAGAAGGTATACTGGAGAGAATTATTGGGGAGAATTTCCCCAATATGGCAAAGGGAACGAGCATCAAAATTCAGGAGGTTCAGAGAACGCCCCTCAAAATCAATAAGAATAGGCCCACACCCCGTCACCTAATAGTAAAACTTACAAGCCTTAGTGACAAAGAGAAAATCTTGAAAGCAGCCCGGGAAAAGAAGTCTGTAACATACAATGGTAAAAGTATTAGATTGGCAGCTGACTTATCCACAGAGACCTGGCAGGCCAGAAAGAGCTGGCATGACATTTTCAGAGCACTAAACGAGAAAAACATGCAGCCAAGAATACTATATCCAGCTAGGCTATCATTGAAAATAGAAGGAGAGATTAAAAGCTTCCAGGACAAACAAAAACTGAAAGAATTTGCAAACACCAAACCAGCTCTACAGGAAATACTGAAAGAGGTCCTCTAAGCAAAGAGAGAGCCTACAAGTGGTAGATCAGAAAGGAACAGAGACAATATACAGTAACAGTCAACTTGCAGGCAATACAATGGCACTAAAATCATATCTCTCAATAGTTACCCTGAATGTTAATGGGCTAAATGCCCCAATCAAAAGACACAGGGTATCAGAATGGATAAAAAAACAAAACCCATCTATATGTTGCCTTCAAGAAACTCATTTTAAGCCCGAAGACACCTCCAGACTTAAAGTGAGGGGGTGGAAAAGAATTTACCATGCTAATGGACATCAGAAAAAAGCAGGAGTGGCAATCCTTATATCAGATCAATTAGATTTTAAGCCAAAGAGTATAATAAGAGATGAGGAAGGACACTATATCATACTCAAAGGGTCTGTCCAACAAGAAGATCTAACAATTTTAAATATCTATGCCCCCAACGTGGGCGCAGCCAACTATATAAACCAATTAATAACAAAATCAAAGAAACACATCAACAATAATACAATAATAGTAGGGGACTTTAACACTCCCCTCACTGAAATGGACAGATCATCCAAGCAAAAGATCAACAGGGAAATAAAGGCCTTAAATGATACACTGGATGAGATGGACATCACAGATATATTCAGAACATTTCATCCCAAAGCAACAGAATACACATTCTTCTCTAGTGCACATGGAACATTCTCCAGAATAGATCACATCCTCGGTCCTAAATCAGGACTCAACCGGTATCAAAAGATTGGGATCATTCCCTGCATATTTTCAGACCACAATGCTCTGAAGCTAGAACTCAACCACAAGAGGAAGTTTGGAAAGAACACAAATACATGGAGACTAAACATCATGTTTCTAAAGAATGAATGGGTCAACCGGGAAATTAAAGAAGAATTGAAAAAAAAGCATGGAAACAAATGATAATGAAAATACAACGGTTCAAAATCTGTGGGACACAACAAAGGCAGTCCTGAGAGGAAAATATATAGCGGTACAAGCTTTTCTCAAGAAACAAGAAAGGTCTCAGGTACACAACCTAACCCTACACCTAAAGGAGCTGGAGAAAGAACAAGAAAGAAACCCTAAGCCCAGCAGGAGAAGAGAAATCATAAAGATCAGAGCAGAAATCAATGAAATAGAAACCAAAAAAAACAATAGAACAAATCAACCAAACTAGGAGCTGGTTCTTTGAAAGAATTAATAAAATTGATAAACCCTTGGCCAGACTTATCAAAAAGAAAAGAGAAAGGACCCAAATAAATAAAATCATGAATGAAAGAGGAGAGATCACAACTAACACCAAAGAAATAAAAACTATTATAAGAACATACTATGAGCAACACTACACCAACAAATTTGACAATCTGGAAGAAATGGATGCATTCCTAGAAACATATAAACTACCAAAATTGAACCAGGAAGAAATAGAAAGCCTGAACAGACCCATAACCAGTAAGGAGATTGAAACAGTCATTAAAAATCTCCAAACAAACAAAAGCCCAGGGCCAGATGGCTTCCCGGGGGAATTCTACCAAACATTTAAAGAAGAACTAATTCCTATTCTCCTGAAACTGTTCCAAAAAATAGAAATGGAAGGAAAACTCCCAAACTCATTTTATGAGGCCAGCATCACCTTGATCCCAAAACCAGACAAGGATCCCATCATAAAAGAGAGCTATAGACCAATATCCTTGATGAACACAGATGCGAAAATTCTCACCAAAATACTAGCCAATAGGATTCAACAGTACATTAAAAGGATTATTCACCACGACCAAGTGGGATTTATCCCAGGGCTGCAAGGTTGGTTCAACATCCGCAAATCAGTCAATGTGATACAACACATCAATAAAAGAAAGAACAAGAACCATATGATACTCTCAATAGATGCTGAAAAAGCATTTGACAAAGTACAGCATCCCTTCCTGATCAAAACCCTTCAAAGTGTAGGGATAGAGGGCACATACCTCAATATCATCAAAGCCATCTATGAAAAACCCACCGCAAATATCATTCTCAATGGAGAAAAACTGAAAGCTTTTCCACTAAGGTCAGGAACACGGCAGGGATGTCCATTATCACCACTGCTATTCAACATAGTACTAGAAGTCCTAGCCTCAGCAATCAGACAACAAAAGGAAATTAAAGGCATCCAAATCGGCAAAGAAGAAGTCAAATTATCACTCTTCGCGGATGATATGATACTCTATGTGGAAAACCCAAAAGACTCCACTCCAAAACTGCTAGAACTTATACAGGAATTCAGTAAAGTGTCAGGATATAAGATCAATGCACAGAAATCAGTTGCATTTCTCTATACCAACAACAAGACAGAAGAAAGAGAAATTAAGGAGTCAATCCCATTTACAATTGCACCCCAAACCATAAGATACCTAGGAATAAACCTAACCAAAGAGGCTAAGAATCTATACTCAGAAAACTATAAAGTACTCATGAAAGAAATTGAGGAAGACACAAAGAGATGGAAAAATGTTCCATGCTCCTGGATTGGAAGAATAAATATTGTGAAAATGTCTATGTTACCTAGAGCAATCTACACATTTAATGCAATTCCTATCAAAGTACCATCCATCTTCTTCAAAGAAATGGAACAAATAATTTTAAAATTTATATGGAACCAGAAAAGACCTCGAATAGCCAAAGGGATATTGAAAAACAAAGCCAAAGTTGGTGGCATCACAATTCCGGATTTCAAGCTCTATTACAAACCTGTCATCATCAAGACAGCATGGTACTGGCACAAAAACAGACACATAGACCAATGGAATAGAATAGAGAGCCCAGAAATAGACCCTCAACTCTATGGTCAACTAATCTTCGACAAAGCAGGAAAGAATGTCCAATGGAAAAAAGACAGCCTCTTCAAAAAATGGTGTTGGGAAAATTGGACAGCCACGTGCAGAAAAATGAAATGGGACCATTTCCTTACACCACACACAAAAATAGATTCAAAATGGATTAAGGACCTCAATGTGAGAAAGGAATCCATCAAAATCCTTGAGGAGAACACAGGCAGCAACCTCTTCGACCTCAGCCGCAGCAACATATTCCTAGGAACATCGCCAAAGGCAAGGGAAGCAAGGGCAAAAATGAACTTTTGGGATTTCATCAAAATCAAAAGCTTTTGCACAGCAAAGGAAACAGTTAACAAACCAAAAGACAACTGACAGAATGGGAGAAGATATTTGCAAACGACATATCAGATAAAGGACTAGTGTCCAAAATCTATAAAGAACTTAACAAACTCAACACCCAAAGAACAAATAATCCAATCAAGAAATGGGCAGAGGACATGAACAGACGTTTCTGCAAAGAAGACATCCAGATGGCCAACAGACACATGAAAAAGTGCTCCATATCACTTTGCATCAGGGAAATACAAATCAAAACCACAATGAGATATCACCTCACACCAGTCAGAATGGCTAAAATCAACAAGCCAGGAAATGACAGATGCTGGCGAGGATGCGGAGAAAGGGGAACCCTCCTACACTGTTGGTGGGAATGCAAGCTGGTGCAACCACTCTGGAAAACAGCATGGAGGTTCCTCAAAATGTTGAAAATAGAACTGCCCTATGACCCAGCAATTGCACTACTGGGAATTTACCCTAAAGATACAAACGTAGTGATCCAAAGGGGCACGTGCACCCGAATGTTTATAGCAGCAATGTCCACAATAGCCAAACTATGGAAAGAACCTAGATGTCCATCAACAGATGAATGGATCAAGAAGATGTGGTATATATACACAATGGAATACTATGCAGCCATCAAAAGAAACGAAATCTTGCCATTTGCGACAACATAGATGGAACTAGAGCGTATCATGCTTAGCGAAATAAGTCAAGCGGAGAAAGACAACTATCATATGATCTCCCTGATATGAGGGAGTGGTGATGCAACATGGGGGCTTAAGTGGGTAGGAGAAGAATCCATGAAACAAGATGGGATAGGGAGGGAGAGAAACCATAAGTGACTCTTAATCTCACGAAACAAACTGTGGGTTCTGGGGGGAGGGGGGTTGGGAGAAGGGGGGTAGGGTTATGGACATTGGGGAGGGTATGTGCTTTTGGGTAAATTGGAAGGGGAGATGAACCATGAGAGACTATGGACTCTGAAAAACAATCTGAGGGCTTTGAAGTGGCGGGGGGGTGGGAGGTTGGGGTACCAGGTGGTGGGTATTATAGAGGGCACAGCTTGCATGGAGCACTGGGTGTGGTGAAAAAATAATGAATACTGTTTTTCTGAAAATAAATAAATTGGAAAAAATAAAAAAAAAATAAAATGCTTCCTACACTGATAGGGAAGTGTGCTTTAGGAAGGATTCACTACAGTGCTACGTCTGTTAAAGAAGGAAGCTTTTGGGACTGACTCTGTGGTAACCGCAATAGGCGCACATAACTTTCCAGTCTCCGACGTCTATCCGTTGGACTATAGCAAGTTCTGTGTAAGGGAAACACCTTCATGCGGAATGTCACTTCTCACAGTGTCTTTCCAGTGGAGGAAAGAATATAGAACAAGGACGGAGCAGAAAGAATGTTACATCCCTTAGGTGAAGGAAAGGGTAAGGCACTTAGACCTCTATGATGCATACTGGAAGTACTACACTTGCGATGTTCCACAGTGTCTACCACTTCTCAAAACACTTCCAATATATGAGAGAACTGTGCTACAGTAAGTTCTCACGACAGGAAGCCTCTGTGCTCAATTGGAAAGTGTAGGAAGTGTCTGGGTAGCAATCATGAAGTGTCTCATACAGACCCCTTAGAGGGGATGCGGAGGAAGGTATCTGCTCTGGGAACCTACTTCAGGTGCGTACTCATTCATAGCAGTGTTTCTCCTTTGAAGATGAAGATAGAACAGGGAAGGACTACGGGCACATTAGGTACTGTGTGTAAAGTGCAGGCTATGGCGCTTAGCCTGACAAACACATATTGTATGTTCACCACCAGGGGTGATCCGCACTTAGTTTCTGCGTCTAAATAGCTTCCAACACTGAGAGGGAAGTGTGCTTTAGGAGGGATTCACTGCAGTGTTACGTCTGTTAAAGAAGGAAGCTTTTGGGACTGACTCTGTGGTAACCGCATTAGGCACACATAGCTTTCCACTCAAAGACGTCTACCTTTGGACTGTAGCAAGTTCATTCTTGGGAAACTCCTTCATGCGGAATGTCATTTCTCACAGTGTCTTTCCAGTGGAGGAAAGAAGATAGAACAAGGACGGACAGAGAGAACGTTGCAAAGAGTGAGTGAAGTACAGGGTGTGGCACTTAGGCCTCTATGAGGCATACTGGAATTACAACTCCGGAGATGTTCCACAGTGTCTACCTATCTCAAACCACTTCCAATATATGAGGGAACTGTGCTACAGTAAATTTTCACGACAGGGATGCATCTGTGCTCAGTTGTAAACTCTACAATGTGTCTGGGTAGCAATCATGAAGTGTCTCCTATAGGCCACTTAGAGGGGTTGCGTAAGGAAGGTATCTGATCAGGGAAACTATTTCAGGTGCGTACTCATTCATAACAGTGTTTCTCCTTTTAGGAATGAAGATAGAACAGGGACGTACTAGGGGCACATTAGGTACTTTGAGTAAAGGCGAAGCTACGGCGCTTAAGCCTGCCAAACACATATTGGATGTTCACCACCAGTGGTGATCCGCACTTGGTTTCTGCATCTAAAACGCTTCCTACACTGAGAGGGAAGTGTGCTTTAGGAAGGATTCACTGCAGTGTTACGTCTGTTAAAGAAGGAAGCTTTTGGGACTGACTCTGTGGTAACCGCAATAGGCGCACATAGCTTTCCATTCACAGACGTCTAACCGTTAGACTATAGCATGTTCTGTTTAAGGGAAACTCCTTCAGGCGGAATGTCACTTCTCACAGTGTCATTCCAGTGGAGGAAAGAAGATAGAAGAAGGACGGACAGAGAGAACGTTGCAAACCGTGTGTGAAGTACGGGGTAAAGCACCTTGGCCTCTATGAGACATATTGGAATTACAACACCGGAGATGTTCCACAGTTTCTACCTCTTCTCTTAAACACTTCCAATATATGAGGGACCCGTGCTACAGTAAATTTTCACGAAAGGGATGCATCTGTGCTCAGTTGAAAACTCTGTAATGAGTCTGGGTAGCAATCATGAGTGTCTCATACCGGCCCCTTAGAGGGGATGCGTAGGAAGGTATCTGATCAGGGAAACTACTTCAGGTGCGTACTCATTCATAACAGTGTTTCTTCTTTTAGGAAAGAAGATAGAACAGGGACGGTCTAGGGGCAGATTAGGTACTTTGAGTAAAGGGGAATCTACGGCGCTTAAGCCTGCCAAACACATATTGGATGTTCACCAGCAGTAGTGTTCCGCACTTAGTTTCTGCGTCTAAAATGCTTCCTACACTGATAGGGAAGTGAGCTTTAGGAGGGTTTTACTGCAGTGTTACGTCTGTTAAAGAAGGAAGCTTTTGGGACTGACTCTGTGGTAACCGCATTAGGCGCACATAGCTTTCCATTCAAAGACGTCTAACCATTGGCCTATAGCAAGATCAGTTTAAGGGAAACTCCTATATGGAATGTCATTTCTCACAGTGTCTTTCCAGTGGAGGAAAGAAGATAGAACAAGGACGGTTCAGAGAGAATGTTACAACCCGTAGGTGAAGGAAAGGGTAAGGCACTTAGGCCTCTATGATGCATACTGGAAGTTCTACACCTAGGATGTTCCACAGTGTCTACCACTTCTCAAAACACTTCCAATATATGAGGGAACTGTGCTACAGTAAGTTCTCACGACAGGGATGCGTCTGTACTCAGTTGGAAACTCTCGGATGTGTCTGGTTAGCAATCATGAAGTGTCTCCTACAGGCCCCTTAGAGGGGATGCGAAGGAAAGTATCTGCTCAGCGAACCTTTTTCAGTTTCATACTCATTCATCACAGCGATTCTCCTTTGAGGAATGAAGTTAGAACAGGGACTGACTAGGGGCACATTAGGTACTGTGAGTAAAGGGCAGGCTATGGCGCTTAAGCCTACCAAACACATATTGGATGTTCACCAGCAGTGGTGATCCGCACTTGGTTTCTGCGTCTAAAACGCTTCCTACACTGATAGGGAGGTCTTTAGGAGGGATTCACTCAGTGTTACGTCTGTTAAAGTAGGAAGCTTTTGGGACTGACTCTGTGGTAACCGCAGTAGGCGCACATAGCTTTCCATTCACAGACGTCTAACCTTTAGACTATAGCATGTTCTGTTTAAGGGAAACTCCTTCAGGCGGAATGTCACTTCTCACAGTGTCTTTCCAGTGGAGGAAAGAAGATAGAACAAGGACGGACAGAGAGAACGTTGCAAACCGTGAATGAAGTACAGGGTAAGACACTTAGCCCTCTATGATGCATACTGGAATTACAACACCAGAGATGTTCCACAGTTTCTACCTCTTCTCAAAGCACTTCCAATATATGAGGGAACTGTGCTACAGTAAGTTCTCACGACAGGAATGCATCAGTGCTCATGTGGAACCTCTAGGATGTTCCTGGGGACAATAATGAAGTGTCTCATACAGGCACATTAGAGGGGATGCGTAGGAAGGTATCTGATCAGGGAACCTACTTCAGGTGCGTTCATTCATAAAAGTGCTTCTCCTTGGAGGAATGAAGATAGAACAGGGACGGACTAGGGGCACATTAGGTACTTTGAGTACCGGGCAAGTTATGGCGCTTAAGCCTGCCAAACACATATTGGATGTTCACCACCAGTGGTGATCCTTACTTAGTTTCTGCGTTGAAAACGCTTCCAACACTTGGATGGAAGTGTGCTTTCGGAGGGATTCACTGCAGTGTTACGTCTGTTAAAGAAGGAAGCTTTTGGGACTGACTCTTTGATAACCGCAATAGGCGCACAGAGCTTCCCAGTCTCCGACGTCTATCCGTTGGACTATAGCAAGTCTGTGTAAGGGAAACACCTTCATGCGCAATGTCACTTCTCACAGTGTCTTTCCAGTGGAGGAAAGAAGATAGAACAAGGACGGAGCAGAGAGAATGTTACAACCCGTAGGTGAAGGAAAGGGTAGGCACTTAGGCCTCTATGATGCATACTGGAAGTTCAACACTTGGGATGTTCCACAGTGTCTACCACTTCTCATAACACTTCCAATATATGAGGGAACTGGCTTCAGTAAGTTCTCACGACAGCGAAGCGTCTGTGCTCAGTTGGAAAGTGTAGGACGTGTCTGGGTAGCAATCATGAAGTGTCTCATACAGACCCCTTAGAGGGGATGCGGAGGAAGGTTTCTGCTCTGGGAACCTACTTCAGGTGCGTACTCATTCATAACAGTGTTTCTCCTTTGAAGCTGAAGATAGAACAGGGAAGGACTACGAGCACATTAGGTACTGTGAGTAAGGGGAGGCTATGGTGCTTAGCCTGACAAACACATATTGGATGTTCACCACCAGTGGTGATCCGCACTTAGTTTCTGCATCTAAAACTCTTCCAACACTGAGAGGGAAGTGTGCTTTAGGAGGGATTCACTGCAGTGTTACATCTGTTAAAGAAGGAAACTTTTGGGACTGACACTGTGGTAACCGCATTGGTCGCACACAACTTTCCATTCAAAGACGTCTAACCATTGGACTATAGCAAGTTCAGTTTAAGGGAAACTCCTTCATGCGGAATGTCATTTCTCACAGTGTCTTTCCAGTGGAGGAAAGAAGATAGAACAAGGACGGAGCACAGAGAATGTTAAACCCTTTGGTAAAGTAAAGGGTAAGGCATTTAGGCCTCTATGATGCATACTGGAAGTTATACACCTGGGATGTTCCACAGCGTCTACCACTTCTCAAAACACTTCCAATATATGAGGGAACTGTGCTACAGTAAGTTCTCACGACAGGGATGCGTCTGTACTCAGTTGGAAACTCTAGGATGTGTCTGGGTAGCAATCATGAAGTGTCTGATACAGGCCCCTTAGAGGGGATGCGTGGAATGTATCTGCTCAGGGATCTACCTCAGGTGCTTACTCATTCATAACAGTGCTTCTCCTTGGAGGAATGATGGTAGAACACGGACGATCTAGGGGTACATTAGATACTGTGAGAAAAGGGCAGGCTATGGCGCTTAAGCCTGCCAAACACATATTTGATGTTCACCACCAGTGGTGATCCGCACTTAGTTTCTGCGTCTAAAACGCTTCCAACACTGAGAGGGCAGTGTGCTTTAGGTCGGATTCACTGCAGTGTTACGTCTGTTAAAGAAGGAAGCTTTTGGGACTGAATCTGTGGTAACCGCAATATGCGCACATAGCTTTCCAGACTCAGACGTCTATCCTTTGGACTATAGCAAGTTCTGTTTAAGGGAAACTCCTTCATGCGGATTGTCACATCTCACAGTGTCTTTCCAGTGGAGGAAAGAAGATAGAACGAGGAAGGAGAGAGAGAACGTTGCAATCCGTGAGTGAAGTACAGGGTAAGGCACTTAGGCCTCTATGATGCATACTGGAAGTTTAAAACCGGAGATGTTCCACAGTGTCTACCACTTCTCAAAACACTTCCAATAATGAGGGAACTGTGCTACAGTAATTTCTCAGACATGGATGCGTCTGTGTTCAGTTGAAAACTGTAGGACGTGTCTGGGTAGCAATCAGTAAGAGTCTCAAACAGGCCCCTTAGAGGGGATGCGTAGGAAGGTATCTGCTCAGGGAACCTACTTCAGGTGCGTACTCATTCATAACAGTGCTTCTCCTTGGAGTAATGATGATAGAACAGGGATGGACTAGGGGCCCTTTACGTACTGTGAGTAAAGGGCAGGCAATGGCGCTTAGCCAACCAAACACATATTGGTTGTTCACCTCCAGTGGTGATCCGCACTTAGTTTCTGCATCTAAAACGCTTCCAACACTGAGAGGGGAGTGTGCTTTAGGAGGGATTCACTGCAGTGTTACGTCTGTTAAAGAAGGAAGCTTTTGGGACTGACTCTGTGTGAACCGCATTAGGCTCACATAGCTTTCCAGTCTCCAACGTCTATCCGTTGGACTATAGCAAGTTCTGTTTAAGGGAAACTCCTTCATGCGGAATGTCACTTCTCACAGTGTCTTTCCACTGGAGGAAAGAAGATAGAACAAGGACGGTGCAGAGAGAACGTTGCAACCCGTGAGTGAAGTACAGGGTAGGGCACATAGGCCTCTATGATGCATACTGGAAGTTCAAAAGCGGGGATGTTCCACAGTCTGTACCTCTTCCAAAACACTACGAATATATGAGGGAACTGTGCTACAGTAAGTTCTCACGACAGGGATGCGTCTGTGCTCAGTTGGAAACTGTAGGTCGTGTCTGGGTAGCAATCATGAAGTGTCTCATACAGGCCCCTTAGAGGGGATGCGTAGGAAGGTATCTGCTCAGGGAACTTAATACATATGCGTACTCATTCATAACAGTATTTCTCCTTTGAGGAATGAAGATAAAACAGGGAAGGACTAGGGGCACATTAAGTACTGTGGGAAAAGGGAAGGCTATGTCGCTTAAGCCTGCCAATCACATATTGGATGTTCACCTGCAGTGGTGATCCGCACTTAATTTCTGCGTCTAAAACTCTTCCAACACTGAGTGGGAAGTGTGCTTTAGGAGGGATTCACTGTAGTGTTACATCTGTAAAAGAAGGAAGCTTTGGGACTGACTCTTTGGTAACCGCAATAGGCGCACATAGCTTTCCATTCACAGACGTCTAACCGTTGGACTATAGCAAGTTCTGTTTAAGGGAAACTCCTTGATGTGGAATGTGGTTCTCACAGTGTCTTTCCAGTGGAGGAAAGAGATAGAATAAGGACGGAGCAGAGAGAACGTTGCAACCGGTTAGTGAAGTACAGGGTAAGGCACTTAGACCTCTATGATGCATACTGGACGTTCAACACCGGGGAAGTTCCACAGTGTCTATCTTTTCTCAAAACACTTCCAATATAAGAGGGAACTGTGCAACAGTAAGTTCTCACGACAGGGATGCCCTGTGCTCTGTTGGAAACTCTATGAAGTGTCTGGTAGCAATCATGAAATGTCTGATACAGGCCCCTTAGAGGGGATGCTGAGGAAGGTATCTGCTCAACGACCTACTTCAAGTGCGTACTCATTCATTACAAGGTTTCTACTTTGAGGAATGAAGATAGTACAGGAAAGACTACAGGCACATTAGGTATTCTGAGTAAAGGGAAAGTTATGGCGCTTAAGCCTGCCAAACACATATTGGATGTTCACCACCAGTGGTGATCCGCACTTAGTTTCTGCGTCTAAAACGCTTCCAACTCTGAGAGGGAAGTGTGCTTTAGAAGGGATTCACTGCAGTGTTACATCTGTTAAAGAAGGAAGCTTTTGGCACTGACTCTATGGTAACCGCAATAGGCACACATAGCTTTCCAGTCTCCGACGTCTATCCATTGGACTATAGCAAGTTCTGTGTAAGGAAAACTCCTTCATGCGGAATGTCACTTCTCACAGTGTCTTTCCAGTGGAAAAAAGAAGATAGAACAAAGACGGTGCAGAGAGAACGTTGCAACCCGTGAGAGAAGTACCGGGTAAGGCACTTAGGCCTCTATGATGCATACTGGAAGTTCAACACTGGGGATGTTCCACAGTGTCTGCCTCTTCCAATACACTTCCAATATATGAGGGAACTGTGCTACACTAAGTTCTCAGGACAGGGATGCGTCTGTGCTCCTTTGGAAACTGTAGAACGTGTCTGGGTAGCAATCAGGAAGTGTCTCTTACAGGCCCCTTAGAGGGGATGCGTAGGAAGGTATCAGCTCAGGGATCCTAATTCAGGTGTGTGCTCATTCATAACAGTGCTTCTCTTTTGAGGAATGAAGATAGAACAGGGACAGACAAGGGGAACATTAAGTACTGTGAGTAAAAGGCAGGCTATGGCGCTTAAGCCTGCCAAACACATATTAGATGTTCACCACCAGTGGTGATCCGCACTTAGTTTCTGCATCTAAAACGCTTCCAACACTGAGAGGGAAGTGTGCTTTAGGAGGGATTCACTGCAGTGTTACGTCTGTTAAAGAAGGAAGCTTTTGGGACTGACTCAGTGGTAACCGCAATTGGTGCACAAAGCTTTACAGTTGCCAACGTCTATCCGTTGGACTATAGCAAGTTCTGTTTAAGGGAAACTCCTTCATGCGGAATGTTAGTTCTCACATTGTCTTTCCAGTGGAGGAAAGAAGATGGAACAACGACAGAGCAGAGAGAACGTTGCTACCCGTGAGTGAAGTACAGGGTAATGCACTTAGGCCTCTATGATGCATACTGGAAGTTTAACACCTGGGATGTTCCACAGTGTTTACCACTTCTCTAAACACTTCCAATATATGAGGGGACTGTGCTACAGTAAGTTCTCACGACAGGGATCGTCTGTGCTCAGTAGGAAACTGTGGTAGGAGTCTGGGTAGCAATCATGAAGTGTCTCATACGGGCCACTTAGAGGGGTTGCCTAGGAAGTAATCTGCTGAGGGACCTACTTCAGTTGCGTACTCATTCATTACAGTGTTTCTCCTTTGAGGAATGAAGATCGAACAGGGAAGGACTACGGGAACATTAGGTACTGTGAGTAAAAGGCAGGCAATGGCGCTTAAGCCTGCCAAACACATATTGGATGTTCACCACCAGTGGTGATCCGCACTTTATTTCTGCATCTAAAACCCTTCCAACACTGAGAGGGAAGTGTGCTTTAGGTGGGATTCACTGCAGTGTTACCTCTGTTAAAGAAGGAAGCTTTGGGGACTGACTCTGTGGTAACCGCAATAGGCATACATAGCTTTCCTTTCACAGACATCTAAACGTTGGACTATAGCAAGTTCTCTTAAGGGAAACACCTTCATGTGTAATGTCAATTCTCACATTGTCTTTCCAGTGGAGGAAAGAATATAGAACAAGGATGGACAGAGAGAACGTTTCAAACCGTGAATGAAGTACAGGGTAAGCCACTTACGCTTCATGATGCATACTGGAATTACAGCACTGGAGATGTTCCACAGTGTCTACCTCTTCTCAAAACACTTCCAGAATATGAGGGAACTTTGTACAGTAAGTTCTCACGACAGGGATGCATCTGTGCTCATTTGAAAACTCTAGGAGGTGTCTGGGTAGCTATCATGAAGTGTCTGATACAGGCCCCTAAGAGGGGATGCGGAGGAAGGTTTCTGCTCAGGGAACCTACTTCAGGAGCGTACTCATTCATAACAGTGCTTTTCCTAGGAGGAATGAAGGTAGAACAGGGACGGTCTAGGCGCACATTAGGTACTGTGAGTAAAGGGCAGGCTATGGCAATTAAGCCTACCAAACACGTATTGGATGTTCCCCACCAGTGGTGATCCGCACTTAGTTTCTGCGTCTAAAACGATTCCAACACTGAGAGGGAAGTGTGCTTTAGGAGGGGTTCACTGAGGCTTACGTCTGTTAAAGTAGGAATCTTTTGCGACTGACTCTGTGGTAACCA
The DNA here is from genome assembly GCF_020171115.1 of Neogale vison. Classification (NCBI taxonomy): domain Eukaryota; kingdom Metazoa; phylum Chordata; class Mammalia; order Carnivora; family Mustelidae; genus Neogale; species Neogale vison. The sequence goes on from NC_058091.1 coordinate 153,909,937, forward strand.
CAAGGCGCACATAGCTTTCCATTGACAGACGTCTAAACGTTGGATTATAGCAAGTTCTGTTTAATGGAAACTCCTTCATGCAGAATGTCACTACTAACAGTGTCTTTCCCGTGGAGGAAAGAAGATAGAACAAGGACGGAGCAGAGAGAATGTTACAACCTGTAGGTGAAGTACAGGGTAAGGCACTTAGGCCTCCATGATGCATACTGGAAGTTCAACACCTGGGATGTTCCACAGTGTCTACCACTTCTCAAAACACTTCCATTATATGAGGTAACTGTTCTACAGTAAGTTCTCACGAAAGGGAAGCATCTGTGCTCAGTTGGAATGTGTAGGATGTTTCTGGGTAGCAATCATGAAATGTCTGATACACGCCCCTTAGAGGGGATGCGGAGGAAGGTATCTGCTCAGGGAACCTACTTCAGGTGCATACTCATTCATAACAGTGCTTCTCCTTGGAGGAATAAGATAGAACAGGGAGGGACTAAGGGAATATTAGGTACTATGAGTAAAGTGCAGGCTATGGCGCTTAAGCCTGCCAAACACATATTGGAAGTTCACCACCAGTGTTGATCCGCACTTTGTTTCTGCGTCTAAAACGCTTCCAAAACTGAGAGGGTGTGTGCTTTAAGAGGGATTCACAGCAGTGTTACGTCTGTTAAAAAAGGAAGCTTTTGGGACTGACTCTGTGATAACCGTAATAAGCGCACATAGCTTTCCATTCACAGACGTCTAACCTTTGGAGTATAGCAAGTTCTGTTTAAGGGAAACTTCTTCATGTGGAACGTGACTTCTCACAGTGTCTTTCCAGTGGAGGAAAGAAGAAGGAACAAGGACGGACAGAGAGAACGTTGCAAACCGTGAGTGAAGTACAGGGTAAAGCACTTTGGCCTCTATGATGCATACTGGAATTACAACACCGGAGATGTTCCACAGTGTCTAGCTCTTCTCAGACAACTTCATTATATGAGGGAACTGTGCGACAGTAAGTTCTGATGACACGGATGCATCTGTACTCAGTTTAAAACTCTAGGATGTGTCTGGGTAGCAATCATGAAGTGTCTCATACAGGCCCCTTAGAGGGGATGCGTAGGAAGGTATCTGCTCAGGGAACCTACTTCAGGTGCGTACTCATTCATAACAGGGCTTCTCCTTGGATTAATGAAGGTAGAAAACGGACGGACTAGGGGCACATCAGGTACTGTGAGTAAAGGGCAGGCTATGGCGCTTAAGCCTGCCAAACACATATTGGATGTTCACCACCATAGGTGATCAGCACTTAGTTTCTGCGTCTACATCGCTTCCAACACTGAGAGGGAAGTGTGCTTTAGGAGGGATTCACTGCAGTGTTACGTCTGATAAAGAAGGAAGCTATTAGGACTGACTGTGTGGTAACCACAATAGGAGCACATAGCTTTCCATTCACAGACATCTAACCTTTGGATTATAGCAAGTTCTGTTTAACGGAAACTCTTTCATGCGGAATGTCACTTCTCACAGTTTCTTTCCCATGTAGGAAAAAAGATAGCACAAGGACGGAGCAGAGAGAATGTTACAACCCTTAGGTGAAGTTCAGGGTAATGCACTTAGGCCTCTATGATGCATACTGGAATTTCAACACCAGGGATGTTCCACAGTGTCTACCACGTCTCAAAACACTTCCAGTATATGAGGGAACTGTGCTACAGTAAATTCTCACGACAGGGATGCATTGTGCTCTGTTGAAAACTCTAGGATGTGTCTGGGTAGCAATCATGAAGTATCTCATACAGGCCCCATAAAGGGGATGCGTAGGAAGGTATCTGCTCAGGTAATCTACTTAAGGTGCGTACTCATTCATAACAGTGCTTCTCCTTGTAGTAATGAAGGTAGAACACGTGCGGACTAGAGGAACATTAGTTACTGTGAGTAAAGGGCAGGCTATGGCGCTTAATCCTGCCAAACACATATTGGATGTTCACCACCAGTGGTGATCCGCACTTAGTTTCTGGGTCTAAACACTTCCAACACTGAGATGGAAGTGTGCATTTGGAGGCATTCACTGCAGTGTTACGTCTGTTCAAGTAGTAATCTTTTGGGACTGACTTTGTGGTAATCGCAATAGGCGCACATAGCTTTCCAGTCTCCGACGTCTATCCGTTGGACTATAGCAACTTCTGTGTAAGGGAAACACCTTCATGCGGAATGTTACTTCTCACAGTGTCTTTTCAGTGGAGGAAAGAAGATAGAACAAGGACGGAGCAGATAGAATGTTACAACCCGTAGGTGAAGAACAGGGTAAGGCACTTAGGCCTCTATGATGCATACTGGAAATTCAACACCTGGGTAGTTCCACAGTGTCTACCACTTCTCAAAACCCTTCCAATATATGAGGGAACTGTGCTACAGTAATTTCTCACTACAGGGATGCGTGTGTGCTCAGTTGGAAACTCTAGGACGTGTCTGGTTAGCCAACATGAAGTGTCTCCTACAGGCCCCTTAGAGGGGACGCGAAGGAAGGTATCTGCTCAGGGAACCTATTTCAGTTGCATACTCATTCATAACAGAGTTTCTCCTTTGAGGAATGAAATAGAACAGGGACGGACTAGGGGCACATTAGGTACTGTGAGTAAAGTGCAGGCTATGGTGCTTAAGCCTGCCAAACACATATTGGATGTTCACCACCTGTGGTGATCTGCACTTTGTTTCTGCATCTAAAACGCTTCCAACACTGAGAGGGAAGTGTGCTTTAGGAGGGATTCACTGCAGTGTTACGTCTGTTAAAGAAGGAAGCTTTTGGGACTGACTCTGTGGGAACCGCAATAGGCGCACATAGCTTTCCAGTCTCAGACATCTATCCGTTGGACTATAGCAAGTTCTGTTTAAGGGAAACTCCTTCATGAGGAACGTCACTTCTTTTTTTTTTTTTCACTTTCTGAAAGGTGCATTTATTGTGGCTAATCTGCATATTCACATATGAATGTATTTTTTTTCCAATTTATTTATTTTCAGAAAAACAGTATTCATTATTTTTTCACCACACCCAGTGATCCATGCAAGCTTTGCCCTCTATAATACCCACACCCTGGTACCTCAACCTCCCACCCCCCCGCCACTGCAAACCCCTCAGATTGTTTTTCAGAGTCCATAGTCTCTCATGGTTCATCTCCCCTTCCAATTTACCCAAAAGCACATACCCTCCCCAATGTCCATAGCCCTACCCCCCTTCTCCCAACCCCCGTCCCCCCAGCAACTCACAGTTTGTTTCGTGAGATTAAGAGTCACTTATGGTTTGTCTCCCTTCCTATCCCATCTTGTTTCATGGATTCTTCTCCTACCCACTTAAGCCCCCATGTTGCATCACCACTTCCTCAGATCAGGGAGATCATATGATAGTTGTCTTTCTCTGCTTGACTTATTTCGCTAAGCATGATACGCTCTAGTTCCATCCATGTTGTCGCAAATGGCAAGATTTCGTTTCTTTTGATGGCTGCATAGTATTCCATTGTGTATATATACCACATCTTCTTGATCCATTCATCTGTTGATGGACATCTAGGTTCTTTCCATAGTTTGGCTATTGTGGACATTGCTGCTATAAACATTCGGGTGCACGTGCCCCTTTGGAACACTACGTTTGTATCTTTAGGTTAAATTCCAAGTAGTGCAATTGCTGGGTCATAGGGCAGTTCTATTTTCAACATTTTGAGGAACCTCCATGTTGTTTTCCAGAGTGGTTGCACCAGCTTGCATTCCCACCAACAGTGTAGGAGGGTTCCCCTTTCTCCGCATCCTCGCCAGCATCTGTCATTTCCTGACTTGCTGATTTTAGCCATTCTGACTGGTGTGAGGTGATATCTCATTGTGGTTTTGATTTGTATTTCCCTGATGCCGAGTGATATGGAGCACTTTTTCATGTGTCTGTTGGCCATCTGGATGTCTTCTTTGCAGAAACGTCTGTTCATGTCCTCTGCCCATTTCTTGAATGGATTATTTGTTCTTTGGGTGTTGAGTTTGTTAAGTTCTTTATAGATTTTGGACACTAGTCCTTTATCTGATATGTCGTTTGCAAATATCTTCTCCCATTCTGACAGTTGTCTTTTGGTTTTGTTAACTGTTTCCTTTGCTCTGCAAAAGCTTTTGATTTTGATGAAATCCCAAAAGTTCATTTTTGCCCTTGCTTCCCTTGCCTTTGGCGATGTTCCTAGGAAGATGTTGCTGCCCTCTGCCCGTTTCTTGATTGGATTATTTGTTCTATGGGTGTTGAGTTTGTTAAGTTCTTTATAGATTTTGGACACTAGTCCTTTATCTGATATGTCGTTTGCAAATATCTTCTCCCATTCTGTCAGTTGTCTTTTGGTTTTGTTAACTGTTTCCTTTGCTGTGCAAAAGCTTTTGATTTTGATGAAATCCCAAAAGTTCATTTTTGCCCTTGCTTCCCTTGCCTTTGGCGATGTTCCTAGGAAGATGTTGCTGCGGCTGAGGTCGAAGAGGTTGCTGCCTGTGTTCTCCTCAAGGATTTTGATGGATTCCTTTCTCACATTGAGGTCCTTAATCCAGTTTGAATCTATTTTTGTGTGTGGTGTAAGGAAATGGTCCAATTTCATTTTTCTGCACGTGGCTGTCCAATTTTCCCAACACCATTTATTGAAGAGGCTGTCTTTTTTCCATTGGACATTCTTTCTTGCTTTGTCAAAGATTAGTTGACCATAGAGTTGAGGGTCTATTTCTGGGCTCTCTATTCTGTTCCATTGGTCTATGTGTCTGTTTTTGTGCCAGTACCATGCTGTCTTGATGATGACAGCTTTGTAATAGAGCCTGAAGTCCGGAATTGTGATGCCACCAACTTGGGTTTGTTTTTCAATATCCCTTTGGCTATTCGAGGTCTTTTCTGGTTCCATATAAATTTTAAAATTATTTGTTCCATTTCTTTGAAAAAAATGGATGGTACTTTGATAGGAATTGCATTAAATGTGTAGATTGCTTTAGGTAGCATAGACATTTTCACAATATTTATTCTTCCAATCCAGGAGCATGGAACATTTTTCCATTTCTTTGTGTCTTCCTCAATTTCTTTCATGAGTACTTTATAGTTTTCTGAGTATAGATTATTAGCCTCTTTGGTTAGTTTTATTCCTAGGTATCTTATGGTTTGGGGTGCAATTGTAAATGGGATTGACTCCTTAATTTCTCTTTCTTCTGTCTTGTTGTTGGTATAGAGAAATGCAACTGATTTCTGTGCATTGATCTTATATCCTGACACTTTACTGAATTCCTGTATAAGTTCTAGCAGTTTTGGAGTGGAGTCTTTTGGGTTTTCCACATAGAGTATCATATCATCTGCGAAGAGTGATAATTTGACTTCTTCTTTGCCGATTTGGATGCCTTTAATTTCCTTTTGTTGTCTGATTGCTGAGGCTAGGACTTCTAGTACTATGTTGAATAGCAGTGGTGATAATGGACATCCCTGTCGTGTTCCTGATCTTAGTGGAAAAGCTTTAATTTTTTTCCATTGAGAATGATTTTGCAGTGGGTTTTTCATAGATGGCTTTGATGATATTGAGATATGTGCCCTCTATCCCTACACTGTGAAGAGTTTTGATCAGGAAGGGATGCTGTACTTTGTCAAATGCTTTTTCAGCATCTATTGAGAGTATCATATGGTTCTTGTTCTTTCGTTTATTGATGTGTTGTATCACATTGACTGATTTGCGGATGTTGAACCAACCTTGCAGCCCTGGGATAAATCCCACTTGGTCGTGGTGAATAATCCTTTTAATGTACTGTTGAATCCTATTGGCTAGTATTTTGGTGAGAATTTTTGCATCTGTGTTCATCAAGGATATTGGTCTATAGCTCTCTTTTTTGATGGGATCCTTGTCTGGTTTTGGGATCAAGGTGATGCTGGCCTCATAAATTGAGTTTGGGAGTTTTCCTTCCATTTCTATTTTTTGGAACAGTTTCAGGAGAATAGGAATTAGTTCTTCTTTAAATGTTTGGTAGAATTCCCCCGGGAAGCCATCTGGCCCTGGGCTTTTGTTTGTTTGGAGATTTTTAATGACTGTTTCAATCTCCTTACTGGTTATGGGTCTGTTCAGGCTTTCTATTTCTTCCTGGTTCAATTTTGGTAGTTTATATGTTTCTAGGAATGCATCCATTTCTTCCAGATTGTCAAATTTGTTGGCGTAGAGTTGCTCATAGTATGTTCTTAGTTTGTATTTCTTTGGTGTTGGATGTGATTTCTCCTCTTTCATTCATGATTTTATTTATTTGGGACCTTTCTCTTTTCTTTTTGATAAGTCTGGCCAAGGGTTTATCAATTTTATTAATTCTTTCAAAGAACCAGCTCCTAGTTTGGTTGATTTGTTCTATTGTTTTTTTGGTTTCTATATCATTGATTTCTGCTCTGATCTTTACGATTTCTCTTCTCCTCCTGGGCTTAGGGTTTCTTTCTTGTTCTTTCTCCAGCTCCTTTAGGTGTAGGGTTAGTTTGTGTACCTGAGACCTTTCTTGTTTCTTGAGAAAAGCTTGTACCGCTATATATTTTCCTCTCAAGACTGCCTTTGTTGTGTCCCACAGATTTTGAACCGTTGTATTTTCATTATCAATTGTTTCCATGATTTTTTTCAATTCTTCTTTAATTTCCCGGTTGACCCATTCATTCTTTAGAAGGATGCTGTTTAGTCTCCATGTATTTGTGTTCTTTCCAAACTTCCTCTTGTGGTTGAGTTCTAATTTCAGAGCATTGTGGTCTGAAAATATGCAGGGAATGATCCCAATCTTTTGATACCAGTTGAGTCCTGATTTAGGACCGAGGATGTGATCTATTCTGGAGAATGTTCCATGTGCACTAGAGAAGAATGTGTATTCTGTTGCTTTGGGATGAAATGTTCTGAATATATCTGTGATGTGCATCTCATCCAGTGTATCATTTAAGGCCTTTATTTCCCTGTTGATCTTTTGCTTGGATGATCTGTCCATTTCCGTGAGGGGAGTGTTAAAGTCCCCTACTATTATTGTATTATTGTTGATGTGTTTCTTTGATTTTGTTATTAATTGGTTTATATAGTTGGCTGCGCCCACGTTGGGGGCATAGATATTTAAAATTGTTAGATCTTCTTGTTGGACAGACCCTTTGAGTATGATATAGTGTCCTTCCTCATCTCTTATTATAGTCTTTGGCTTAAAATCTAATTGATCTGATATAAGGATTGCCACTCCTGCTTTTTTCTGATGTCCATTAGCATGGTAAATTCTTTTCCACCCCCTCACTTTAAGTCTGGAGGTGTCTTCGGGTTTAAAATGAGTTTCTTGGAGGCAACATATAGATGGGTTTTGTTTTTTTTATCCATTCTGATACCCTGTGTCTATTGATTGGGGCATTTAGCCCATTAACATTCAGGGTAACTATTGAGAGATATGATTTTAGTGCCATTGTATTGCCTGTAAGGTGATTGTTACTGTATATTGTCTCTGTTCCTTTCTGATCTACCACTTGTAGGCTCTCTCTTTGCTTAGAGGACCCCTTTCAGTATTTCCTGTAGAGCTGGTTTGGTGTTTGCAAATTCTTTCAGTTTTTGTTTGTCCTGGAAGCTTTTAATCTCTCCTTCTATTTTCAATGATAGCCTAGCTGGATATAGTATTCTTGGCTGCATGTTTTTCTCGTTTAGTGCTCTGAACATATCATGCCAGCTCTTTCTGGCCTGCCAGGTCTCTGTGAATAAGTCAGCTGCCAATCTAATACTTTTACCATTGTATGTTACAGACTTCTTTTCCCGGGCTGCTTTCAGGATTTTCTCTTTGTCACTAAGGCTTGTAAAGTTTACTATTAGGTGACGGGGTGTGGGCCTATTCTTATTGATTTTGAGGGGCGTTCTCTGAACCTCCTGAATTTTGATGCTCGTTCCCTTTGCCATATTGTGGAAATTCTCCCCAATAATTCTCTCCAGTATACCTTCTGCTCCCCTCTCTCTTTCTTCTTCTTCTGGAATCCCAATTATTCTAATGTTGTTTCGTCTTATGGTGTCACTTATCTCTCAATTTCTCCCCTCATGGTCCAGTAGCTATTTGTCCCTCTTTGGCGCAGCTTCTTTATTCTCTTTCATTTGGTCTTCTATATCGCTAATTCTTTCTTCTGCCTCATTTATCCGAGAAGTGAAAGCCTCTATTTTTTATTGAACTTCATTAATAGCTTTTTTGATTTCAACTTGGTTAGATTTTAGTTCTTTTATTTCTCCAGAAAGGGCTTTTATATCTCTGGAGATGGTTTCTCTAATATCTTCCATGCCTTTTTCAAGCTCGGCTATAACCTTGAGAATTGTCATTTTGAACTCTAGATCTGACATAATACCAATGTCTGTAATGATTAGGTCCCTAGCCTTCGGTACTGCCTCTGTTCTTTTTTTTTGTTGTGAAATTTTCCGCCTTGTCATTTTGTCCAGCTAAGAGTATATTAAGGAGCAAGTAAAATACAAAAAGGGTGGCAACAATCCCAGGAAAATATGCTTTAACCAAATCATAAGAGATCTCAAATCGTGAGGGGGGATTTCTCCCCCCTCACAATTGGGTGAGGGATCTCCTCTGATTGGGATCTCCTTTGATTGGGATCTCCCAATCTCTTCTGATTGGGATCTCTTCTGATTTTTGGGATAAAAAGAGGTTCAAAAAGAAAAAAAAAAGATAAAGGAATTAAAAAAAGGTGATTGAATTAAAAATTCAATCAAGAATTTAAAAAAGAATTAAGAAAAAAAGATTGAAGAGATTAAGATCTCTTCTGATTTGGGGATAAAACAAGGTTCAAAAATAAAGAAAGAAAAAAAAGAATTAAAGAAAAAGAAAATGAATAAAGAAAAGTATAAAAAAGAAAAATATACATATATTAGATAATCTAGTTAAAAAACATTAAAAAAGAAAAGGGTAAAAGTTATAAAAAATTTTAGTAGAAGAAGAGAAAAAAAATGAAAAAGAAAAAAATTAAATAAACTGCAAGACTAAAAAAATCACAGTCAGAAAGCCATGAGTTCTGTGGTTTGTTTTCTCCTCCTCTGGAATTCTGCTGGCTCATTGGTATTGAAACTGCACTGCTTGGTAGGTGAACTTGGTCTTGCCTGGATTTCTTGTTGATCTTCTGGGGGAGGGGCCTGTTGTAGTGATTCTCAAGTGTCTTTGCCCCAGGCGGAATTACACCGCCCTTACCAGGGGCCGGGCTGAGTGATCTGCTCGGCTTTGCTTTCAGGAGCTTTTGTTCCCTGAGCGCTTTCCGTAGAGTTCCGGAGGACGGGAATACAAATGGCGGCCTCCTGGTCTCCGGCCCGGAGGAGCCGCGAGCCCGGGGCCCTGCTCCCCAGTGCGCCCTCAGCGAACAGCTCCTAGTATATCGCGTCTGCCTAACCTCCGGCCGCGCTCAGAGCTCACCGAGCTTGCGACCGGTTCAAGGCAACTCCGAGCTGCGAGCTTACTTGTCGGCTCTGTCACTGCAGCCGGCTTTCCCGTTCCAATATCCGCAAGCTCTGCGACACTCAGACACCCCCGATCCTTCTGTGACCTCGCGGGACCAGAGGTCACGCCGACCACGCGTGAGCTTCGCCCCGGTTTAGCCTCTGGAGCGATGTCCCTTAGTGGAACAGACTTTTAAAAGTCCTGAGTTTGTGCTCCGTTGCTCCGCCGCTTGCCGGGAGCCGGCCCTCCCCCTGGGGTCTATCTTCCTTTAGCTTTGGATTCACTTCTCCGCCAGACCTACCTTTCAGAAAGTGATTGTTTTTCTGTTTCTGGAATTGCTGTTCTTCTCTTCGATCTGCCGATGGATTTGCACGTGTTTGCAAACTTTAGATAAGCTCTCTAGCTGATCTCCTGCTAGCAGAGGGAGTCTCAGCCTGCTACATATCCGCCATCTTGACTCCTACCCAAATGAATGTCCGGAGGTTCACATGTCACAGTGTCTTTCCAGTGGAGGAAAGAAGATAGAACAAGGACGGACAGAAAGAACATTGCAAACCGTGAGTGAAGTACAGGGTAAGGCATTTTTGCCTCTATGATGCATACGGGAAGATCAAAACCCGGGAAGTTCCATAGTGTCTACCTCTTCTCAAAACACTTCCAATCTATGATGGAACTGTGCTACAGTAAGTTCTCATGACAGGGATGCGTCTGTGCTCAGTTGGAAACTGTAGGACGTGTCTGGGTAGCAACCATGAACTGTCTCCTCAGACCCCTTAGAGGTGATGCGTAGGAAGGTATCTGCTCAGGGAACCTACTTCAGGTGCGTACTCATTCATAACTGTGTTTCCCCTTGGAGGAATGAAAGTAGAACACGGACGGACTAGGGGCACATTAGGTATGTGAGTAAAGGGCAGGCTATGACGCTTAAGCCTGCCAAACACATATTGGATTTTCACCACTAGTGGTGATCCGCACTTAGTTTCTGCGTCTACATCGCTTCCAACACTGAGAGGGAAGTGTGCTTTAGGAGGGATTCACTGCAGTGTTACGTCTGTTGAAGAAGTAAGCTTTTGGAACTGACTCTATGGTAACCGCAATAGGCGCAAATAGTTTTCAAGTCTCCCACGTCTATCCGTTGGACTATAGCAATTTCTGTTTAAGGGAAACTCCTTCATGAGGAATGTCACTTCTCACAGTGTCTTTCCAGTGGAGGAAAGAAGATAGAACAAGGACGGAGCCGAGAGAACGTTGCAACCAGTGAGTGAAGTCCAGGGAAAGGCACTTAGGCCTCTATGATGCATACTGGAAGTTCAACACCTGGGATGTTCCACAGTGTCTACCTCTTCTCAAAACCCTTCCAATATATGAGGGAACTGTGCTACAGTAAGTTCTCACGAAAGGGATGCGTCCGTGCTCAGTTGGAAACTCTAGGACGTGTCTGGGTAACAATCATGAAGTATCTAATACAGGCCACTTAGAGGTGATGCGTAGGAAGGTATCTGCTCAGGGAACCTACTTCAGGTGCGTACTTTTACATAACAGTGTTTCTCCTTTGAGCAATGTAGATAGAACAGGGACGGACTAGGGGCACATAAGGTACTGTGAGTAAAGGGCAGGTTGTGGAGTTTAAGACTGCCAAACACATTTGGATGTTCACCACCAGTGGTGATCTGCACTTAGTTTCTGCGTCTAAAACACCTCCTACACTGAGAGGGAAGTGTGCTTTAGGAGGGATTCACTGCAGTGTTACGTCTGTATAAGAAGGAAGCTTTTGGGATTGACTCTGTGGTAACCGCAATAGGCGCACATAGCTTTCCAGTCTCCGACATCTATCCGTTGGTCTATAGCAAGTTCTGTTTAAGGGTTTCTCCTTCATGCGGAATGTCACTTCTCACAAAAGACTCGGTTCTGTGGGCTGCTGTTGCTGCTTGCTTTAGCCTAGTATTGGCAGCACGGTTGTGGAATCCCGTATAGAGCGAAAGCCTCTTTGCCTGTGCATCCCCTTGAGGAAAGCACAGCATTCTTTGGGAAATCTGAGTCGGTTCTGTGTGATGCGGATGCCGCTTGTCTGAACATAGTCTCTGAAGCTCGGTGTAATATACCCGCATGGAGCGAAATCTTCTTTGCCTGGGCATCCCCTCTATCTGAGAGAGAAGCGTGGTTGTGCCTGTGGAAACAGTCTTAAGGATAAGTCATGAAACAGGAGGGCCTGCATAGGCATGAATAGCGGGCGGGTGGCAAGACAAGTGTCACCCTCTCCGTTTGCTGAGAAATCAAGGTCGGATCTGCGGGCTGCTGCTCGTGCTTGCCTAGGCCAAGTCTCAAGGTGGGAGAACCAGCATACAGCCAAAGCCTCTTTGCCCAGGCTTCTCCTCTGGAAAACACAGCATTCGTTGGGAAATCTGCATCGGGTTTTTGGGATGCTGCTGCTACATGCCTGAGCTAGTCTCCGCAGCACGGTGGAAGAAACCCGCATGGAGCGAAATTCTCCTGGACCTAGCATCCCCACTGCATGAGAGGGAAGTGTGGATGCACATCTGGAAAAGTCCTTAAGAATAGGGACACGGCTGTCACCGTGCTCCCCAGGAGTAAGGCTGGGAAAGAAGCAGAACGCCTCCCTGGGAGAAGAGAAGGAGCCATTGGCCTTGTTGTCGGGAAACAGTCGCATATCAGGAGAGCCAGCTCTTGGAAGAACAGCAGGACGGTGGCAAGACAAACGTCACCCGCTCCCTGTGCGTAGAGACGGAAGCCTGGCTTTAGGAAGACACGAGGGGACGGCTAGGGCAGGCGCGCATACTCCACTCTGAGGAAGGAGTCTGGGCAGAAGGCAGGCCTCTTCTGTGCCTCATGTCCCAAGGGGACAGCATCTCCATGGCCACCTGTCCCTAGGGCAGACATGGGCTTGCCACAAGGCGCCATACCCGGAACTCTCAGATACTGCTCCCTGGAAGAAAGGGCAGTCAGGTGCCATCTTCCTCCAAGATGTGGCAGCATTGGGGGCAGGAGGGGGTGTGTCGGGGAAGAAGTGGGGACAGTACCCCACAGCACCCCATCCCAGTGCACGGGCACTGTGCAGGGATCCTGTCGCCTCTCCTTTCTATGGGGAAGGCACTGGCCTAGGTCTCGAGTCCGCCTGAACGCCAGAGCAAAAAGCCAAGCCTTATTATGCCAGGGCATGGCAGTTGGCATGGAGTGTCATCCTAGGCCACGGACGCTGCTGCAGGGTTGTGGCTGTGTCTGCGTAGTTCGGTTCTGTCGGGTGAACCCAGGGTGCGACCATGGAGCCCGGGAAAGCAAGGCCCAAGAGGCACCAGCTCTCCCGCAGATCTACTTCCCTGACGCGACAGAGCGAACGCCCAAAGCCTTGCTGAGGAAGCAGCAGCGAAGTGCGGTTCAGGCCAAGCTGAAAACCTCTGCGAAAGCATAGCAGTCGCTGGGAAAATAGAGTCGGTTTTGTGGGCTGCTTTTGCTGCTTGCTTTAGCCTAGTGTTGGCAGCATGGTGGGAGAATCCCACATAGAGCGAAAGCCTCTTTGCCTGGGCATCCCCTCTAGGAAAGCACAGCATTCTTGGGGAAATCAGAGTCGGTTCTGTGCGATGCGGATGCCGCTTGCCTGAATATAGTCTCCGCAGCACGGTGTCATAAACCCGCATGGAGCGAAATTCTCTTTTCCGGGCATCACCTCTACTTGAGAGAGAAGCATGGTTGCGCCTGTGGAAACAGCCTTAACGAAAGGTCATGAAAGAGGAAAGCCTGCATTGGCAAGAATAGCGGGCAGGTGGCAAGAAAATGTCATCCTCTCCGTCTGTTTAGAAATCAGAGTCGGTTCTGCAGGATTCTGCTACTGCCTGCCTAGGCCAAGTCTCAAGGTGGGAGAAAAACCATACAGCAAAAGCCTCTTTACCCGGCCTCCTCCTCTGGGAAAGCACAGCATTCGTTGGGAAATTTGAGTCTCTTTGTGTGATGCTGTTGTTGCTTGCCTTAGCTAGTCTCCGCAGCACGGTGGAAGAAACCCGCATGGTGCGAAATTCTCTTGGCCCTAGCATCCACACTGCCTGCGAGAGAAGCGTGGATGCACCTCTGGAAAGGCCCTTAAGGATAGGGACACGGCTGTCACCGTGCTCCCCAGGAGCAAGTCTGGGGAAGGAGCAGAACGCCTCCCCGGGAGAAGAGAAGGAGCCGTTGGCCTTGTTGTCGGGAAACAGTCGCAAAGCAGGAGAGCCTGCCCTGGGAAGAACAGCAGGACGGTGGCAAGACAAGCGTCACCCTCTCCCTGTGCGTAGAGACGGAAGCCTGGCTTTAGGAAGACACGAGGGGACGGCTAGGGCAGGTGCGCATACTCCACTCTGAGGAAGGAGTCTGGGCAGAAGGCAGGCCTGTTCTGTGCCTCTGGTCCCAAGGAAACAGCATCTCCAAGTCCACCTGTCCCTAGGGCAGATGTGGGCTTGCCACCAGGCGCCATACCCGGATCTCGCAGATTCAGCTCCCTGGGAGAAAGGGCAGTCAGGTGCCATCTTCCTCCAAGAATTGGCAGCGTTGGGGGGGCAGGGATGTGTCGGGGAAGAAGTGGGGACAGTCCCCCACAGCTCCCCATCCCAGTGCACGGGTAGCTGTGCAGGGATCCTGTCGCCTCTCCTTTCCTATGCGGAAGGCACTGGCCTAGTCCCTGCGTCCGCCTGACCGCCAGAGCAAAACCCCAGCCTTACTACGCCAGGAGATGGCAGTTGGCATGGAGTGTCATCCTAGGCCACGCACGCTGCTGCAGGGTGGTGGCTGTGTCTGCGTAGTTCAGCCTGGAAGGGTGAACCCAGGGTGCGACCATGGAGCCCGGGAAATCAAGGCCCAAGAGGCACCAGCTCTCCCGCAGATCTACTTCCCTGACGCGGCAGAGCAATCGCCCAAAGCCTTGCTAAGGAAGCAGCAGCGATGTGCAGTTCAGGCCAAGCTGAAAACCTCTGTGAAAGCATAGCAGTCGCTGGGGAAAAGAATCGGATCTGTGGGCTGCTGTTGATGCTCGCTTTAGCCTTGTATTGGCAGCAACGTTTGAGAATCCTGCATAGAGCGAAAGCCTCTTTGCCTGTGCATCCCCTCTAGGAAAGCACAGCAATCTTGGGGAAATCAGAGTCGGTTTTGTGTGATGCGGATACCGCTTGCCTGAACATAGTCTCCGCAGCACGGTGTCATAAACCCGCATGGAGCGAAATCCTCTTTCCCGGGCATCCCCTCTATTTGAGAGAGAAGCGTGGTTGCGCCTTGGAAACAACCTTAATGAAAGTTTATGAAACTGGAGAGCCTGCATTGGCAAGAATATCGGGCAGGTGGCAAGACAAGTGTCACACTCTCCGTTTCCTTAGAAATCAGAGTCAGTTCTGCGGGCTGCTGCTCCTGCTTGCCTAGGCCAAGTCTCAAGGTGGGAGAAACCACCATACATCGAAAGCGTCTTTGCCCAGGCTCCTCCTTGGTAAAGCACAGCATCCTTGGGAAATCTGAGTCGCTTTGTGGGATGCTGCTGCTGCTTGCCTGAGCTAGTCTCCACAGCACGCTGGAAGAAACCCGCATGGAACGAAATTCTCTTGGCCCTAGCATCCCCACTGCCTGCGAGAGAAGCGTGGATGCACCTCTGGAAAGGGATCTTATGGATAGGGTCACGGCTGTCACCGTGCTCCCCAGGAGCAAGTCTGGGGTAGGAGCAGAAAGCCTAACTGGGAGAAGAGAAGGAGCCATTGGCCGTGTTGTCAGGAAACAGTCACAAAGCAGGAGAGCCTGCCCTGGGAAGAACAGCGGGACGGTGGCAAGACAGGCGTCACCCGCTCCCTGTATGTAGAGAAGGAAGCCTGGCTTTAGGAAGACACGAGGGGATGGCTAGGGCAGGCGCACCTACTCCACTCTGAGGAAGGAGTCTGGGCAGAAGGCAGGCCTGTTCTGTGCCTCTGGTCCCAAGGAAACAGCATCTCCAAGGCCACCTGTCCCTAGGGCAGACGTGGGCTTTCCACCAGGCGCCATACCAGGAACTCGCATAACCAGCTCCCTGTAAGAAAGGGCAGTCAGATGCCATCTTCCTCCAAGATGTGGCAGCAATGGGGGTGCGAGGGGGTGTGTCGGGGAAGAAGTGGGGACAGTCTCCCACAGCTCCCCATCCCATTGCACGGGCACTTTGTAGGGATCCTTTCGCCTCTCCTTTCCTATGGGGAAGGCACTGGCCTAGTCCCCGAGTCCGGCTGAACGCCAGAGCAAAAAGCCCAGCCTTACTAGGCCAGGAGATGGCAGTTGGCATGGAGTGTCATCGTAGGCCACGCACGCTGCTGCAGGGTGGTGGCTCTGTCTGCTTAGTACAGCCTGGCAGGGTGAACCCAGGGTGCGACCATGGAGCCCGGGAAAGCAAGGCCCAAGGGGCACCAGATCTCCCGCAGATCTACTTCCCTGACGCGACAGAGCTAACGCCCAAAGCATTGCTGAGGAAGCAGCAGCGGAGTGCAGTTTAGGCCAAGCTGAAAACGTCTGCGAAAGCATAGCAGTCGCTGGGAAAAAAGAGTCGGTTCTGTGGGCTGCTGTTGCTGCTTGCTTTAGCCTAGTATTGGCAGCACAGTGGGAGAATCCCGCATAGAGCGAAAGCCTCTTTGCCTGGGCATCCCCTCTAGGAAAGCACAGCATTCTTGGGGAAATCAGAGTCGGTTCTGTGCGATGCGGATGCCGCTTGCCTGAACATAGTCTCCGCAGCACGGTGTCATAAACCCGCATGGAACGAAATCCTCTTTGCCTGGGCAGCCCCTAACTTGAGAGAGAAGCGTGGTAGCGCCTGTGGAAACAGCCTTAACGAAAGGTCATGAAACAGGAGAGCCTGCATTGGCAAGAATAGCGGGCAGGTGGCAAGACAAGTGTCACCCTCTCCGTTTGCTTAGAAATCAGAGTCGGTTCTGCGGCCTGCTGCTCCTGCTTGCCTAGGCCAAGTCTCAAGGTGGGAGAAACCACCCTACAGCGATAGCCTCTTTGCCCAGGCTCCTCCTCTGGGAAAGCACAGCATTCGTTGGGAAATGTGTGTCGCTTTTTGGGATGCTGCTGCTGCTTGCCTAAGCTAGACTACGCAGCACGGTGGAAGAAACCCGCATGGAGCGAAATTCTCTTGGCCCTAACATCCCCACTGCCTTCGAGAGAAGCGTGGATTCACATCTGGAAAGGGCCTTAAGGATAGGGACAAGTCTGTCACCTTGCTCCCCAGGAGCAAGTCTGGGGAAGGGTCAGAACGCCTCCCCGGTAGAACAGAAGGAGCCGTTGCCCTTACTGTCGGGAAACAGTTGGGTCATGCAGGTTTCTCTCGATTCGAGGCCTGTCCAAAGCGCTGAAATGCACCGTTTGCGCCGGGGCATGAGGCGGACGCGTTGCCATGGAACTCAGGATTCCCAAGAGGGAGGCACAGAGGGACAGGACCCCGGAAGCAGAAGGCGGGAAGCCGGCGAAATTTCGAGCCCGAGTCTCGGGGCAGCCTTGGCCTCACGAGACTGTACCAAGTACGGGACCCCCGCTGGCCGAGAAGCAGTAGGCATCGGCCTCGCCGAAGTCTGCCGAGCGGAGAACTCCTTGGCGGTGTTCGTGAGAGAGCTCTCGCGATACCGGGCCAGGCCAGGCCCTTGGGGAAGGCCCTGCAGACATGTGACGCCCGAAGCAAATTCTCAAGGCGTTTTCTGGCCAATTCTCACAGGATCGGTTTGGGCAGAGCGATCGGGAGAATTCGCCGGCGTTTCAGAACCCTGCGGACTGCCTTGCTCTCCATGGCCCAGGGCCAGTTCTTGCCCGGAGCATTTGGAGGCCGCCCGGAAAATGCGGGAAATCGTCGCGGCCCACCCGGGCGCGAGGCGCTGGGAGGCGTTCCTGGAGCAGAGTTGAAGGACGGGTGGCGGCCGGGCCTACGTTTCCGACTTTAGGGAGGATCGTGTGCCCAAGGATGGGGCTGACCTCAGTGGGGTTACGCAGGTTTCTCTGGCTTTGAGGTGTCCGAAGCGCCGAAACGCACCGTTGGCGCCGGTGTGGAAGGGGGAACGTGGCCGTGGGACTCAGGGTTCTCCAGATGTAGGCACCGAGGGATAGGAACCCAGAAGCAGACGGCTGGGTAGCAGGCGATACTGCGAGCCCGGGCTTCATGGCGGGCCCAGCACCATGGAACAGCGTCAGGGAGAGGACCCCCGCAGGAGGATTAGCAGGAGGCCTCGGCCTCGCCACAGACTGCCTTGCTGTGGGCTTCCTGGCGGGGTTGGAGCGCGATGGCTCGCAATGGCACGGGGGGGGGGGGGGCGGCCGTTCAGAAGTGCGGCGCCCGAAGCGAGTTCGCAGGGCATTTTCCTGCCAATTCTCACGAGCGTTCTGCCAATATAGGATCGGTTTCGGCAGAACGCTCGTGGGAATGGGCCGGCATAGGGCACGCCTGCGGACCTCCCTGCTCTCCGAGGCCCAGGGCCCCTTCTCTCCCAGGGCATGCTGCGGCCCCCGGAAAATGCCGGAATCGCCGGGGCCCACCAGGGGGCGCAGGCCCAGGGGAAGAATCCCAGAGTAGAGTTGATGGACTAGTGGTGGCAGGGCATGCGCCTCCGTCTTTTCGGGATGATGGGGCACCCAAGGATGGGTCTGTCCGCATTTTGTTCATTGAGGTTTCTCTCTCTCCAAGGCTTGACAGAACCGCCGATATGAACCATTGGGGCCGGGATGAGAGGGCTAGGCGTGGCCCAGGGACTCAGGATTCCCCAGATGGAGGCACAGAGGGACACGACCCCGGAAGCCGAAGGCTGGGACGCAGGTGAAATATCAAGCCCGAGTCTCGTGGCAGCCCTGGCCCCATGGGACGGCGCTAAGTAGGGGACACCAGCGCCGAGGAGCAGGAGGCGTCGGCCTCGGCTCAGCCTGCCTCACGGAGGGCTTCCTGGCGAGGTTCGTGCGCGAGAGCTCGCGATGCCAGGACAACCCCGGGGGGCTGACCTGCGGAAGAGCTGCACCCGAAGCGAGTTCACCGCGGGTTTTCTGGCCAATTCTCACGAGCGTTCTGCCCAAACAGGGATCGGTTAGGGCAGAACGCACGTGAGAATTGGCCGGCGTTGGGCAACCCTGCGGACCGCCCGGCTCTCCGTGGCCCAGGGACCCTTCTTGCCCAGGGCAGGCTGCGGCCCCCTGAAAACCCAAGGAAACGACGCGGCCCACCAGAGGGCGCCGGCGCACGGGAGCATACCCAGAGCAGAGTATCAAGGCGGGTGGGGGCAGGGCATGCGCCTCCGTCTTTTCAGGCTGATGGAGCACCCAAGGATGGCGCTGTACTCAGTTGGGTCATGCAGGTCTGTCTCGCTTTGCGGCCTGTCCGAAATGCCGAGATGCACCGTTTGTGCCGGGGCGTGAGGCGGAGGCGTTGCCACGGAACTCAGGATTCTCATGAGGGAGGCACAGAGGGACAGCACCCCGGAAGCGGAAGGCTGGGAAGCCGGCGAAATTTCTAGCCTGAGTCTCGGGACAGCCCTGGCCCCATGGGACTGTGCCAAGTAAGGCCCCCCGCCGGCCGAGTAGCAGTAGGCATTGGCCTCGACGAAGTCTGCCCCGCGGAGGGCTCCTTGGAGGGTTCGTGAGCGAGCTCTCGCGATGCTGGGCAAGGCCAGGCCCTGGGGGGCAGCCCTACAGACGTGTCACACCCGAAACGAGTTTGCATGTCATTTTCCAGCCAATTCTCACGGGATCGGTTTGGGCAGAACACTCGTGGGATTTGGCCGACGTTGGGCAGCCCTGCGGAACGCCCTGCTCTCCATGGCCCAGGGCCGTTACTCACCCCGAGCTTGGGGCGGCCGCCCGGAAAATGCGCGAAAACGTCGCGGCCCACGCGGGCGCCTCGGCGCTGGGGAGCGTTTCCGGAGCAGAGTTGAAGGACGGGTGGAGGCCGGGCCTACGTTTCCGACTTTAGGGAGGATCATGTGCCCGAGGATGGGGTTGACCTCAGTGCGGGCACGCAGATTTCTCTCACTCTTAGGTTGTCCGAAGCGCCGAACGCACCGTTGGCGCCGGTGTGGGAGGGGGAGGCGTGGCCCCGGGACTCAGGGGTCCCCAGATGGAGGCACCGAGGGACAGGAATCCAGAAGCAGACGGCCGGGTAGCAGGCGAGACTGCGAGGCCGGGCTTCGTGGCGGGCCAGGCCTCATGGAACAGAGACAGGGAGAGGACCCCCGCAGGAGGATTAGCAGGAGGCGTCGGCCTCGCCACAGCCTGCCTCGCGGAGGGCTTCCTGGCGGGGTTGGTGCGCGATGGCTCGCAATGGCACTCCTGGTCCGGGGGGGCAGCCGTGCAGAAGTGCTGCACCCGAAGCCAGTTCGCCGGGCCTTTTCCTGCCAATTTTCACGAGCGTTCTGCCCAAACAGGATCGGTTTGGGCAGAACGCTCGTGAGAATTGGCCGGCGTAGGGCAGTTGCGGACCTCCCTGCTCTCCATGGCCCAGGGCCCCTTCTCTCCCAGGGCATGCTGCGGCCCCCGGAAAATGCCGGAATCGCCGGGGCCCACCAGTGGGCGCCGGCGCAGGGGAACGATCCCAGAGCAGAGTTGATGGACGAGTGGCGGAAGGGCATGCGCCTCCGTCTTTTCGGGCTGATGGGGCACCCAATGATGGGGCTGTCCGCATTTTGTTCGTTGAGGTTTCTCTCTATCCGAGGCTTGACCGAAGCGCCAATATGCACCATTGGGGCCGGGACGGGAGGGGTAGGCGTGTCTGAGGGACTCAGGATTCCCCAGATGGAGGCACAGAGGGACACGACCCCGGAAGCCAAAGGTTGGGTCACAGGTGAAATATCAAGACTGAGTCTGTATGCAGGCCAGCTCCATGGGACGGCGCTAAGTAGGAGACACCAGCGCCGAGGAGCAGGAGGCATCGGCCTTGCCTCAGCCTGCCTCACGGACGGCTTCCTGGCGAGGTTCGTGCGCGAGCGCTCGCGATGCCAGGACAAGCCACGGAGGGTGACCTGTGGAAGAGCTGCGCCCAAAGCGAGTTCCCCGCGCTTTTTCCGGCCAATTCTCACGAGCGTTCTGCCCAAACCGGGATCGGTTAGGCAGAAGGCTCGTGAGAATTGGCCGGCGTTGGGCAACCCTGCGGACCGCCCGGCCTTCCGTGGCTCAGGGCCCATTCTCGCCCAGTGCATACTGCGGCCGCCTTGAAAACACGAGGAAACGACGTTGCCCACCAGGTGGCGCAGGCCCCCGGGAGCGTTCTTAGAGCAGAGTTGAGCGGCGGGTGGGGGCAGGGCATGCGCCTCCGACTTTTCTGGTTCATGGGGCGCCAAAGATGGGGCTGTCCTCAGTTGGGTCATGCAGGTTGCTCTCACTTCGAGGCTTGTCCGAAGCGCCGAGATGTGCCATTTTCGCCGGGGCGTGAGGTGGAGGCGTTGCCACGGAAATCAGGAGTCCCAAGAGGGAGGCACAGAGGGACAGCACCCCGGAATCGAAAGGCTGGGAAACCGGTGAAATTATCAGCCAGAGTCTCAGGACAACCCTGGCCCCATGGGACTGCGCCAAATAGGGACAACCGCCGGCCGAGAAGCAGGAGGCCTTGGCCTCGCCGAAGTCTGCCGGGCGGAGGGCTCCTAGGCGGGGTTCGTAAGCGAGCTCTCGCAATGTAGGGCCAGGCCAAGCCCTGGCGGACGGCCCTGCAGACGTGTGACACCCGAAACGAGTTCGCCTGCGGAATGTCACTTCTCACAGTGTCTTTCCAGTGGAGGAAAGAAGATAGAACAAGGACGGACAGAGAGAACGTTGCAAACAGTGAGTGAAGTACAGGGTAAGGCACATAGGCCTCTATGATGCATAGTGGAAGTTCAAAACCGGGGATGTTCCACAGTGTCTGCCTCTTATCAAAACCCTTCCAATATATGAGGGAAGTGTGCTACAGTAAGTTCTCATGACAGGGATGAGTCTGTGCTCAGTTGGAAACTCTAGGACGTGTCTCGGTAGCCATCATGAAATGTCTCATACAGGCCCCTTACAGGGGATGCGAAGGAAGGTATCGGCTCAGGGAACCTACTACAGGTGCGTACTCATTCATAACAGCGTTTCTCCTTTGAGGAAGGAAGATAGAACAGGGACGGACTAGGGGCACTTTAGGTAATGTGAGTAAAGGGCAGGCTATGGCGCTTAAGCCTGCCAAACACATATTGGATGTTTACCACCAGTGGTGATCCGCACTTAGTTTCTGTGACTAAAACGATTCCAACCCTGAGAGGGAAGTGTGCTTTAGGTGGATTTCAGTGCAGAGTTACGTCTGTTAAAGAAGGAAGCTTTTGGGACTGACTCTGTGGTAACCGCAATAGGCGCACATACCTTTCCATTCACAGACGTCTACCCGTTGGACTATAGCAGTTCTGTTTAAGGGAAACTACTTCATGCGGAATGTACTTCCCACAGTATCTTTCCAGTGGAGGAAAGAAGATAGAACAAGGACGGAGCAGAGAAAATGTTGTCACCTTTGAGTCAAGTACAGGGTAAGGAACTTAGACCTCTATGATGCATGCTGGAAGTTCAACACCGGAGATGTTCCACAGTGTCTACCACTTCTCGAAACACTTCCAATATATGAGGGAGCTGTGCTACAGTAAGTTCTCATGACAGGGATGCGTCTAGGCTCGGTTGGAAACTCTAAGACGTGTCTGGGTAGCATTCATGAAGTGTCTCATACAGGCCCCTTAGAGGGGATGCGTAGGAAGGTATCAGCTCAGGGAACCTACTTCAGGTACGTACTCATTCATAGCAGTGTTTCTCCTTTGAGGAGTGTAGATAGAACAGGGTCGGACTAGGGGCACATTACGTACTGAGTAAAGGGCAGGCTATGGCGCTTAAGCCTGCCAAACACATATTGCATGTTCACCACCAGTGGTGATCCGCACATAGTTCCTGCGTCTAAAACGCTTCCAACACTGAGAGGGAAGTGTGCTTTAGGAGGGATTCACAGCAGTGTTACATCTGTTAAAAAAGGAAGCTTTTGGGAAAGACTCTGTGGTAACCGCAATAGGCGCACATAGCTTTCCAGTCTCCGACGTCTATCCGTTGGACTATAGCACGTTCCCTTTAAGGGAAACTCCTTCATGCGGATTGTTAATTCTCACAGTGTCTTTCCAGTGGAAGAAAGAATATAGACAAAGGACAGAGCTGAGAAAAAGTTGCCACCTTTGAGTGAAGTACAGAGTAAGGCATTTTTGCCTCTATGACGCATACAGGAAGTTCAACACCTGGGATGTACCACAGTGTCTACCTCTTCGCAAACACTTCCAATATATGAGGGACCTGTGATACAGTATATTCACATGACAGGGATGTGTCTCTGCTCAGTTGGAAACTCTAGGATGTTTCTGGGTAGCAAATATCAAGTGTCTCATACAAGCCCCTTAGAGGGGATGTGTAGGAAGATATCTGCTCAGGGAACCTACTTCAAGTGCGTACTCATTCATAACAGTGTTTCTCCTTTGAGGAATAAAGATAGAACAGGGACGGACTAAGGGCACATTAGATACAAGAGTAAAGGGCAGGCTATGGCGCTTAACCCTGCCAAACACATAATAGATGTTCACCACAGTGGTGATACGCACTTAGATTCTGTGTCTAAAACGCTTCCAACACTTAGAGGGAAGAGTGCTTTAGGAGAGATTCACTTCAGTGTTACGTCTTAAAGAAGGAAGCTTTTGGGACTGACTCTGTGGTAACTGCAATAGGCGCACATAGCTTTCCATTCACAGACGTCTAACCGTTAGACTATAGCATGTTCTGTTTAAGGGAAACTCCTTCAGGCGGAATGTCACTTCTCAAAGTGTCTTTCCACTGGAGGAAAGAAGATAAAACAAGGACGGAGCAGAGAGAACGTTGCAACCTATGAGTGAATTACAGGGTAAGGCACTTAGGCATCAATGATGCATACTGGAAGTTCAACACCTGGGATGTTCCACAGTGTCTACCATTTCTTAAAACACTTCCAATATATGAGGGAACTGTACTGCAGTAAGTTCTCAGGAGAGGGATGCTTCTGTGCTAATTGGATATCCTAGGACGTGTCTGCGTAGCAATCATTAAGTGTCTCATAAAGGCCCCTTAGAGGGGATGCGTAGGAAGGTATCTATCAGGGAACCTACTTCAGATGCCTACTCATTCATAACAGTGTTACTCCTTTTAGGAATGAAGATAGAACAGGGACGTACTACGAGCACATTAGGTACTTTGAGTAAAGGGCAGGCTATGGTGCTTAAGCCTGCCAAACACATATTGGATATTCACCACCAGTGGTGATCCGCACTTAGTTACTGCGTCCAAAACAATTTCAACAGTGAGAGGGAAGTGTGCTTTAGGAAGAATTCACTGCAGTGTTACGTCTGTTAAAGAAGGAAGCTTTTGGGACTGACTCTGTGGTAACCGCAATAGGCGCACTTAGCTTTCCAGTCTCCGACGTCTATCTGTTGGACTATAGCACGTTCTGTTTAAGGGAAACTCCTTCAGGCGGAATGTCACTTCTCACAGTGTCTTTCCAGTGGAGGAAAGAAGATAGAACAAGGACGGAGCAGAGAGAAAGTTGCCACCTTTGAGTGAAGTACAGGGTAAGACACTTAGGCCTCTTTCATGCATACTGGAATTTCAACACCGGGGAAGTTCCACAGTGTCTACCTCTTCCAAAACACTTCCAATATATGAGGGAACTGTGCTACAGTAAGTTCTCACGTCAGGGATGCGTCTGTGCTCAGTAGGAAACTGTAGGACGAGTGAGGGTAGCAATCATATAGTGTCTCATACAGGCCACTTAGAGGGGATGCCTAGGAAGGTATCTGCTAAGGGAACCTACTTCCGTGGCGAACTCATTCATAACAGTGTTTCTCCTTTGAGGAATGAAGATAGAACAGGGACGGACTAGAGGCACATTAAGTACTTTGAGTAAAGGGCAGGCTATGGCGTTTAAGCCTACAAAACACATATTGGTTGTTCACCACTAGTGGTGATCCGCACTTTGCTTCTGCGTTTAAAAAGCTTCCAACACTGAAAGGGAAGTGTACTTTAGGTGGGATTCACTGCAGTGCTACGTCTGTTAAAGTAGGAAGCTTTTGTGACTGACTCTGTGGTAACAGCAATAGGCGCACATAGCTTTCCATTCACAGACATCTAACCGTTGGACTATTGCAAGTTCTGTTTAAGGGAAACTTCTTCATGCGGAATCTCACTTCTCACAGTATCTTTCCAGTGGAGGAAAGAAGATAGAACAAGGACGGACAGAGATAACGTTGCAAACCGTGAGTGAAGTACAGGGTAAGGCATTTAGGCCTCTATGATGCATACTGGAATTACAACACCGGAGATGTTCCACAGTGTCTAGCTCTTCTCAAAACACTTCCAATATATGAGGGGACTGTGCTACAGTAAGTTCTCATGCAGGGATGCATCTGTGATTAGTTGAATCTCTAGGATATGTCTGGGTAGCAATCATGAAGTGTCTCATACAGGCCCCTTAGTGGCGATTTGTAGGAAGGAATCTGCTCAGGGAACCTCCTTCAAGTGCGTGCTCATTCATAAGAGTGCTTCTGCTTGGAGGTATGAAAGTAGAACACGGACGGACTACGGGCACATTAGGTACTGTGAGTAAAGGGCAGGCTATGGCACTAAAGCCTGCCAAACACATATTGGATGTTCACCACCAGTGGTGATCCGCACTTTGTTTCTGCGTCTAAAACACTTCCAACACTGAGAGAAAAGTGTGCTTGAGTAGGGATACACTGCAGTGTTACGTCTGATAAAGAAGGAAGCTTTTAGGACTGACTCTGTGGTAACCGAAATAGGCGCACATAGCTTTCCATTCACAGACGTTTAACCGTTGGATTACAGCAAGTTCGGTTTAAGGGAAACTCCTTCATTCGGAATGTCAATTCTCACTGTGTCTTTCCAGTGTAGGAAAAAAGATAGAACAAGGACAGAGCAGAGAGGATGTTACAACGTACGTGAAGTACAGAGTAAGGCACATAAGCCTCTATGATGCATACTTTAAGTTCAACACCTGGGATGTTCCACAGTGTCTACCTCTACTCAAAACACTTCCAATATATGAGGGAACTGTGCTACAGTAAGTTATCACGACAGGGAAGTGTATGTGCTCAGACGGAAAGTGTAAGACGTGTCTGGGTAGCCATCATGAAGTGTCTGATACAGGCCCCTTAGAGGGGATACGGAGGAAGGTATCTGCTCAGGGAACCTACTTCAGGAGCGTAATCATTCATATCAGTGCTTCTCCTTGGAAGATGAAGATATAACTGGGACGGACTAGGGGCAAATTACGTATTGTGAGTAAAGGGCAGGCTATGGCGCCTAAGCCTACCAAACACATATTGGATGTTCACCACCAGTGGTGATCCGCACTTAGTTTCTGCGTCTAAAACGCTTTCAACACTGAGAGGGAACTGTGCTTGAGGAGGGATTCATTGAAGTGTTACGTCTGTTAAAGAAGTAAGCTTTTGGGACTGACTCTGTGGTAACCGCAATAGGCGCACATAGATTTCCAGTCTCCGACGTCTATCCGTTGAACTATAGCAAGTCGTTAAGGGAAACTCCTTCGTGCGGAATGTCACTTCTCACAGTGTCTTTCCAGTGGAGGAAAGAAGATAGAACAAGGACGGAGCAGAGAGGATGTTACAACCGTAGGTGAAGTACAGGGTAAGGCACTTAGGCCTCTATGATGCATACTGGAATTTCAGCACCTGGGATGTTCCACAGTGTCTACCACTTCTCAAAACACTTCCAATATATGAGGGAACTGTGCTACTGTAAGTTCTCACGACAGGGATGCCTCTGTGCTCAGTTGGAAAGTGTAGGACGTGTCTGGGTAGCAATCATGAAGTGTATAATACCAGCCCTTTCGAGAGGATGCGGAGGAAGGTATCTGCTCAGGGAACCTACTTCAAGTTCGTACTCATTCATAACAGTGTTTCTCCTTTGAATATGAAGATAGAACAGGGACGGACTAGGGGCACATTAGGTACTGTGAGTAAAGGGCAGGCTATGGCGCTTAAACCTGCCATACACATATTGATGTTCACCACCAGTGGTGATCCGCACATAGATTCTGCGTTTAAAACGCTTCCAACACTGAGAGGGAAGTGTGCTTTAGGAGGGATTCACTGCAGTGTTACGTCTGATAAAGAAGGAAGCTTTAAGGACTGACTCTGTTGTAACGGCAATAGGCGCACATAGCTTTCCATTCACAGACGTCTAACCATTGGATTAAAGCAAGTTCTGTTTAAGGGAAACTCCTTCATTCGTAATGTGACTCTTCACAGTGTCTCTCCGGTGCAGGAAAAAATATAGAACAAGAACGGAACAGAGAGAATGTTACAACCCGTACGTGAAGTACAGAGTAAGGCACTTAGGCCTCCATGATGCATACTGGAAGTTCAACACCTGGGATGTTACACAGTGTCTACCTCTTCTCAAAACACTTCCAATATATGAGGGAACTGTGCTACAGTACGTTCTCACGACAGGGAAGCGTGTGCTCAGATGGAAAGTGTAGGACGTGTCTGGGTAGCAATCATGAAGTGTCTGATACAGGCCCTTTAGAGAGGATGCAGAGGAAGGTATCTTCTCAGGGAACCTACTTCAGGTTCGAACTCATTCATAACAGTGTTTCTCCTTTGAGGATGAAAATAGAACAGGGACGGACTAGGGAACATTAGGTACTGTGAGTAAAGGGCTGGCTATGGCGCTTAAGCCTGCAAAACACATATTGGATGTTCACCACCAGTGGTGATCAGCACTTTGTTTCTGCGTCTAAAACGCTTCCAACACTGAGCGGGAAGTGTGCTTTAAGAGGGATTCACAGCAGTGTTACGTCTGTTAAAGAAGGAAGCTTTTGGGACTTACTATCTGATAACCGCAATAGGCGCACATAGCTTTCCAATCACAGACGTCTAACTCCTTCATGCGGAATGTCACTTCTCACAGTGTCTTTCCAGTGGAGGAAAGAAGATAGAACAAGGACGGACAGAGAGAATGTTGCAATCCGTGAGTGAAGTTCAGGGTAAGGCACATAGGCCTCTATGATGCATACTGGAATTACAACACCGCAGAAGTTCCACAGTGTCTAGCTCGTCTCAGAACACTTCCAATATATGAGGGCAGTGTGTTACAGTAAGTTCTCAAGACACGGATGCATCTGTGCTCAGTTGAAAACTTTAGGATGTGTCTGGGTAGCAATCATGAAGACTCTGATACAGGCCCTTTAGAGGGGATACGTAGGAAGGTATCTGCTCAGGGAACCAACTTCAGGTGCGTACTCTATCATAACAGTGCTTCTCCTTGGAGGAATGAAGGTAGAACACGGACGGACTAGGGGCACATTAGGTTCTGTGAGTAAAGGGCAGGCTAGGCGCTTAAGCCTGCCAAACACATATTGGATGTTCACCACCAGTGGTGATCCGCACTTAGTTTCTGCGTCTAAAACGCTTCCAACACTGAGATGGAAGTGTGCTTTAGGAGGGATTCACAGTAGTGTTACGTCTGTTATAGAAGGAACTTTTGGGGCTGACTCAGTGGTAACCGCAATAGGCGCACATAGCTTTCCATTCAAAGACGTCTAACCGTTGGATTATAGCAAGTTCTGTTTAAGGGAAACTCATTCAAGCGGAATGTCACTTCTCACAGTCTCTTCCAATGTGGGAAAAAAGATAGAACGAGCATGGAGCAGAGAGAATTTTACAACCCGTACGTGAAGTACAGAGTAAGGCACTTAGGCCTTTATGATGCATACTGGAAGTTCAATTCCTGGGATGTTCCACAGTGTCTACTACTTCTCAAAACACTTCCAATTTGAGGGAACTGTGCTACACTACGTTCTCACGACAGGGAAGCGTCTGTGCTCAGATGGAAAGTGTAGAACATGTCTGGGTAGCAATCATAAATTGTCTGATACAAGCCCCTTAGAGGCGATGCGGAGGAAGGTATATGTTCAGGGAACCTACTTCAGTTGAGTTCTCATTCATAACAGTGCTTCTCCTTGCAGGATGAAGATAGAACAGGGACGGATTAGGGGCACATTAGGTACTGTGAGTAAAGGCCAGGCTATGGAGCTTAAGCCTGCCAAACACATATTGGATGTTCACCACCAGTGGTGATCTGCACTTAGTTTCTGCGTCGAAAACGCTTTCAACACCGAGAGGGAAGTGTGCTTTAGGAGGGATTCACAGGAGTGTTACGTCTGTTAAAGAAGGAAGCTTTTGGGACTGACTCTGTGGTAACCGCAATAGACGCACATAGTTTTCCAATCACAGACGTCTAACCGTTGGACTATAGCAAGTTCTGTTTAAGGGAAACTCCTTCATGCGTAATGTCACTTCTCACAGTGTCTTTCCAGTGGAGGAAAGAAGATAGAACAAGGAAGGACAGAGAGAACGTTGCAAACCGTGAGTGATGTACAGGGTAAGGCATTTAGGCCTCTATGATGCATACTGGATGTTCAACACCCGAGTTCTTCCACAGTGTCTAGCTCTTCTCAAAATACTTCCAATATATGAGGGAACTGTTCTATGTATGATCTCACGACACCAATGCATCTGTGCTCAGTTGAAAACTCTAGGATGTGTCTGGGTAGCAATCATGAAGTGTCTCATACAGGCCCCTTAGAGGCGCTGCGTAGGAAGTTATCTGCTCAGGGAGACTACTTCAGGTGGGTACTCATTCATAACAGTGCTTCCCCTTGAAGGAATGAAGATAGAACACGGACGGACTAAGGGCTCATTAGGTACTGTGAGTAAAGGGCAGGCTATGGTGCTTAAGCCTGCCAAACATATATTGGATGTTCACCACCAGTGGTGATCCGCACTTAGTTTCCTCATCTAAAACGCTTCCAACACAGAGAGGGAAGTGTGATTTAGGAGGGATTCGCTGCAGTGTTACGTCTGTTAAAGAAGGAAGCTTTTGGGACTGACTCTGTGGTAACCGCAATAGACGCACATTGCTTTCCAATCACAGACGTCTAACCATTGGACTATAGCAAGGTCTGTTTAAGGGAAACTCCTTCATGCGGAATGTCACTTCTCACAGTGTCTTACCACTGGAGGAAAGAAGATAGAACAAGGACGGACAGAGAGAACGTTGCAACCTATGAGTGAAGTACAGGGTAAGGCACTTAGGCCTCTATGATGCATACTGGAATTACAACACCGGGGATTTTCCACACTGTCTACCTCTTCTCAAAACACTTCCAATATATGAGGGAACTGTGCTACAGTAAGTTCTCACGACAGGGATGCGTCTGTGCTCAGTTGGAAACTGTAAGACGTGTCTGGGTAGCAATCATGAAGTGTCTCATACAGGCCCCTTAGAGGGGATGCGAAGGAAGGTATCTGTTCAGGGAACCTACTTCAGTTTCGTAATCCGTCATAACAGTGTTTCTCCTTTGAGGATGAAGATAGAACAGGGATGGACTAGGGACACGTTAGGTGCTGTGAGTAAAGGGCAGGCTATGGCGCTTAAGCCTGCCAAACACATATTGGATGTTCACCACCAATGGTGATCCGTACTTAGGTTCGACGTCTAAAACGCTTTTTACCCTGAGAGGGAAGTGTGCTTTAGGAGGGATACACGGCAGTGTTACGTCTGTTACTCAGGAACCTTTGGGACTTACTTTGTGGTAACCGCAATAGGAGCACATAGCTTTCCATTCTCCGACGTCTATCCGTTGGACTATAGCAAGCTCTGTTTAAGGGAAACTCCTTCATGCGGAATGTCACTTCTCACAGTGCCTTTCCAGTGGAAGAAAGAAGATTGAAAAAGGACGGAGCAGAGAAAACGTTGCAAACCATGAGTGAAGTACAGGGTAAGGCACTTAAACCTCTATGATGCATACGGGAAGATCAAAACCCGGGAAGTTCAACAGTGTCAATTATTCTCAAAACACTTCCAATCTATGATGGAACTGTGCTACAGTAAGTTTTCACGACAGGGATGCGTCTGTGCTCAGTTGGAATCTGTAGGACGTGTCTGGGTAGCAACCATGAAGTGTCTCAGACAGGCCCCTTAGAGGTGATGCGTAGGAAGGTATCTGCTCAGGGAACCTACTTCAGGTGTGTACTCTTTCATAACAGTGTTTTTCCTTGGAGGAATGAATTTAGAACACGGACGGACTAGGGGCAATTAGGTACTGTGAGTAAAGGTCAGGCTATGGCGCCTAAGCCTGCCAAACACTTATTGGATTTTCACCACTAGTGGTGATCCGCACTTAGTTTCTGCGTCTAAAACACTTCCGACACTGAGAGGGAAGTGTGCTTTAGGAGGGATTCACTGCAGTGTTACGTGTTAAAGAAGGAAGCTTTTGGAACTGATTCTATGGTAACCGCAATAGGCGCACATAGCTTTCCAGTCTCCGACGTCTATCTGTTGGAGTATAGCAAGATCTGTTTAAGGGAAACTCCTTCATGCGGAATGTCACTTCTCACAGTGTCTTTCCAGTGGAGGAAAGAAGATAGAACAAGGACGGAGCAGAGAGAACGTTGCAACCCGTGTGTGAAGTACAGGGATAGGCACTTAGGCCTCTATGATGCATAGTGGAAGTTCAACACCGGGGATGTTCCACAGTGTCTACCTCTTCTCAAATCGCTTCCAATATATGAGGGAACTGAGCTACAGTAACTTCTCACGAATGGGATGCGTCCGTGCTCAGTTGGAAACTCTAGGACGTGTATGGGTAGCAATCATGAAGTGTCTCATACAGGCCACTTAGAGGTGATGCGGAGGAAGGTATCTGCTCAGGGAACATACTTCAAGTGCGTACTCATTCATAACAGTGTTTATCCTTTAGCAATGAAGATAGAACAGGGACGGACTAGGGGCACATTAGGTACTGTGAGTAAAGGGAAGGCTGTGGAGTTTAAGCCTGCCAAACACATATAGGATGTTCACCACCCGTGGTGATCCGCACTTAGTTTCTGTGTCTAAAACGCTTCCAACACTGAGAGGGCAGTGTGCTTTAGGAGGGATTCACTGCAGTGTTACGTCTGTTTAAGAAGGAAGCTTTTGGGATTGACTCTGTGGTAACCGCAATAGGCGCATATAGCTTTCCAGTCTCCGACATCTATCCGTTGGACTATAGCAAGTTCTGTTTAAGGGAAACTCCTTCATGCGGAATGTCACTTCTCACAAAAGAGTCGGTTCTGTGTGCTGCTGTTGCTGCTTGCTTTAGCCTAGTATTGGCAGCACAGTGGTGGAATCCCACATAGAGCGAAAGCCTCTTTGTCTGGGCATCCCTTGAGGAAAGCACAGCATTCATTGGGAAATCAGAGTCGGTTTTGTGTGATGCGGATGCCGCTTGCCTGAACATGGTCTCCGAAGCTCGGTGTAATATACCCGCATGGAGCGAAATCCTCTTTGCCTGGGCATCCCCTCTACCTGAGAGAGAAGCGTGGTTGCGCCTGTGGAAACAGCCTTAAGGATAAGTCATGAAACAGGAGAGCCTGCATAGGCATGAATAGCGGGCGGGTGGGAAGAAAAGTGTCACCCTCTCCGTTTGCTGAGAAATCAAGGTCGGTTCTGCGGGCTGCTGCTCGTGCTTGCCTTGGTCAAGTCTCAAGGTGGGAGAAACCAGCATTCAGCCAAAGCGTCTTTGCCCAGGCTCCTCTTCTGCGGAAGCACAGCATTCGTTGAGAAATGTGAGTCGCTTTGTGGGATGCTGCTGCTGCTTGCCTGAGCTATTTTCCGCAGCACGGTGGAAGAAACCCGCATGGAGCGAAGTTCTCTTGGCCCTAGCATCCCCACTGCCTGCGAGAGAAGCGTGGATGCACATCTGGAAAGGGCCTTAAGGCTAGGGACACGGCTGTCACCGTACTCCCCAGGAGCAAGTTTGGGGAAGTAGCAGAATGCCTCCCCGGGAGAAGAGAAGGAGCCGTTGGCCTTGTTGTCCGGAAACAGTCGCAAAGCAGGAGAGCCTGCCCTGGGAAGAACAGCGGGACGGTGGCAAGACAAGAGTCAACCGCTACTGTGCGTAGAGATGGAAGCCTGGCTTTAGGAAGACACGAGGCGACGGCTAGGGCAGGCGCACACACTCCACTCTGAGGAAGTAGTCTGGGTAGAAGGCAGGCCTGTTCTGTGGCTCTTGTCCCAAGGGGACAGCATCTCCAAAGCCACCTGTCCCTAGGGCAGACGTGGGCTTGCCACCAGGCGCCATACCCGGAACTCGCAGATACAGCTCCCTGTAAGAAAGGGCATTCAGATGCCATCTTCCTCCAAGATGTGGCATTTTTGGGGGTGTGTCGGGGAAGAATTGGGGAAACTCCCCACAGCTTCCCAACCCAGTGCATGGGCGCTGTGCAGGGATCCTGTCGCCTCTCCTTTCCTATTGGGAAGGCACTGGCCTAGTCCCCGAGTCCGCCTGAATGCCAGAGCAAAAAGCCCAGCTTTTTGGGGTCATGCAGGTTTCTCTCGATTTGAGGCTTGTCCAAAGCGCCGAAATGCACCGTGTGCGCCGGGTCATGAGGCGGAGGCGTTGCCACGGAACTCAGATTTCCCAAGAGGGAGGCACAGAGGGACAGGAACCCAGAAGCGGAAGGCTGGGAAGCCGGCGAAATTTCGAGCCCGAGTCCTGGCGCAGCCCTAGCCCCAGGAGACTGTACCAATTAGGGGACCCCCGCCGGCCGAGAAGCAGTAGGCATCCGCCTCGTCGAAGTCTGCCGCGCGGAGGGCTCCTTGGCGGGGTTCGTGAGAGAGCTCTCGCGATGCCGGGCCAGGCCAGGCCCTGGGGGGCGGCCCTGCAGACGTGTGACACCCGAAACGAGTTCGCATGGCGTTTTCCGGCCAATTCTCACGGGATCAGTTTGGGCAGAACCCTCGTGGGAATTGGCTGGCATTGGGCAGCCCTGCGGAACGCCCTGCTCTCAATGGCCCAGGGCCATTACTAGCCCTGAGCTTGGGGCGGCCGCCCGGAAAATGCGCGAAAATGTCGCGGCCCACCCGGGCGCCCCGGCACTGGGGATCATTCCCGGAGCAGAGGTGAAGGACGGGTGGCGGCCGGGCCTACATTTCCCACTTTGGGGAGGATCGTGTGCCAAAGGATGGGGCTGACCTCAGTGGGGGCACGCAGGTTTCTCCTGCTCTGAGGTTGTCCGAAGCGCCAAAAGGCACCGTTGGCACAGGTGTGGAAGGGGGAGGCGTGGACCCGGGACTCAGGTTTCCCCAGATGGAGGCACCGAGGGACAGGAACCCAGAAGCAGACGGCCGGGAAGCAGGCAAGACTGCGAAACCGGGCTTCGTGGCGGGCCAAGCCTCATGGAACAGCGCCAGGGAGAGGACTCCCGCAGGAGGATTAGCAGGAGGCGTCGGCCTCGCCACAGCCTGCCTCCCGGAGGGCTTCCTGGCGGGGTTGGCGCGCGATGGCTCGCCATGTCACGGCAGTCCCGGGGGTAGGCTGTGCAGAAATGCGGCACCCGAAGCGAGTTCGCCGTGCGTTTTCCTGCCAATTCTCTCGAGCGTTCTGCCCAAACAGGTTCGGTTTGGGCAGAATGCTCGTGAGAATGGACCGGCATAGGGAATTCCTGCAGACCTCACTGCACTCCGTGCCCCAGAGCCCCTTCTCTCCCAGGGCATGCTGCGGCCCCCGGAAAATGCCGGAATCGCCAGTGCCCACCAGGGGGCGCCGGCGCAGGGGAACGATCCCAGAGCAGAATTGATGGACGAGTGGCGGAAGGGCATGCGCCTCCGTCTTTTCGGGCTGATGGGGCACCCAAGGATGGGGCTGTCCGCATTTTGTTCATTGAGGTTTCTCTCTCTCCGAGGCTTGACCGAAGCGCCGATATGCACCAATGGGGCCGGGATGGGAGGGCTAGGCGTGGCCGAGGGACTCAGGATTCCCCAGATGGAGGCACAGAGGGACACGACCCCAGAAGCCCAAGGCTGGGACGCAGGTGAAATATCAAGCCCGAGTCACAGGGCAGCCCTGGCCCCATGGGACGGCGCTAAGTAGGGGACACCAGCGCCGAGGAGCAGGAGGCGTCGGCCTCGCCTCAGCCTGCCTCGCGGAGGGCTTCCTGGCGAGGTTAGTGCGTGAGCGCTCGCGATGCCAGGACAAGCCCCGGGGGGCTGAACTGCGGAATAGCTGCGCCCGAAGCAAGTTCGCCGCGCGTTTTCCGGCCAATTCTCATGAGCGTTCTGCCCAAACCGGGATCGGTTAGGGCAGAACGCTCATGAGAATTGGCCGGCGTTGGGCAACCCTGCGGACCGCCCGGATCTCCGTGGCCTAGGGACCATTCTTGCCCAGGGCATGATGCGGCCACCTGAAAACCCGAGGAAACGATGCGGCCCACCAGAGGGCGCCGGCGCACGGGAGCGTTCCTGGAGCAGAGTATCAGGGCAGGTGGGGGCAGGGCGGGCGCCTCCGTCATTTCAGGCTGACGGAGCGCCCAAGGATGACGCTGTCCTCAGTTGGGTCATGCAGGTCTCTCTCGCTTCGAGGCTTGTCCGAAATGCAGAATGCACCGTTTGCGCCGGGGCGTGAGGCGGAGGCGTTGCCACGGAACTCAGGATTCCCAAGAGGGAGGCACAGAGGGACAGGACCCCGGAAGCAGGGGGCTGGGAAGCCGGCGAAATTTAGAGCCCGAGTCTCGGGGCAGCCCTGGCCCCACGGGACTGCGCCAAGTAGGGGAGCCCCGCAGGCCGAGAAGCAAGAGGCATCGGCCTCCTGCAGATTGCCGTGCAGAGGGCTCCTTGGCGAGGTTCGTGAGCGAGTTCTCGCGATGCCGGGCCAGGCCATGGGGGGCAGCCCTGCAGACGTGTGACGCCCGAAGCAAGTTCGCAAGGCTTTTTCTGGCCTATTCTCACGAGCGTTCTGCATAAACCGGTATCGGTTTGGGCAGAGTGCTCGTGAGAATTGGCCGGCGTTTCGCAGCCCTGCGGACTGCCCTGCTCTCCATGGCCCAGGGTCGGTTCTCGCCCTGAGCATGGGGCGGCCTCCTGGAAAGCACGAAAACGTCGCGGCCCACCAAGAGGCCCCGGCACTGGGGAGCGTTCCCGGAGCAGAGTTGAAGGACGGGTGGCGGCCGGGCCTATGCTTCTGACTTGAGGGAGGATCGGGCGCCCAAGGATGGGGCTGACCTCAGTGGGGGCACGCAGGTTTCTCTCGCTCTGAGGTTGTCCGAAGAGCCTAAGTGCACGGTTGGCGCCAGTGTGGGAGGGGGAACGTGGCCGTGGGAATCAGGGTTCCGCAGATGGAGGCACCGAGGGATAGGAACCCAGAAGCAGACGGATGGGTAGCAGGCGAAACTGCCAGCCCAGAAACTGGGTTTCGTGGCAGGCCCTGCCCCATGGAACAGCGCAAGGGAGAGGACCCCGCAGGAGGTTTAGCAGGAGGCGTCGGCCTCGCCACAGCCTGCCTCACGGAGGGCTTCCTGGTGGGGTTTTTGCGCGATGGCCCGCCATGGCACGCCATGCACGGGGGACAGCCATGCAGAGGTGCGGCACCCGAAGCCAGTTCGCCGGGTGGTTTAATGCCAATTTTCAACAGCGTTCTGCCCACACCAGGATCGGTTTGGGCAGAACGGTCGTGAGAATTGACAGGCGTTGGGCAGTCCTGCGGACCTCCATGCTCACCGTGGCCCAGGACCACTTCTCTCCCGGGGAATGCTGCGGCCCCCGGAAAATGCCTGAAACGCCGGGGGCCACCAGTGGGCGCCGGCACAGGGGAGCGTTCCAGAGCAGAGATGACTTACGAGTGGCGGCAGAGCATGCTCCTCCATCTTTTCGGGCTGATGGGGCACCCAAGGATGGGGCTGTCCGCAGTTGGGTCATGCAGGTTTCTCTCTCTCCAAGGCTTGTCCGAAGCGCCGATATGCACCATTGGGGCCGGGGTGGGAGGGTGAGGCGTGGCCGTGGGACTCAGGATTCCCCAGATGGAGGCACAGAGGGACAGGACCCCGGAAGCTGAGGGCTGGGAAGCAGGTGAAATATCGAGCCCGAGTCTCGGGGCAGCCCTGGCCCCATGGGACGGTGCTAAGTAGGGGACACCAGCGCCGAGGAGCAGGAGGCGTCGGCCTCGCCTCAGCCTGCCTAGCGGAGGTCTTCCTGGCGAGGTTTGTGCGCGAGCGCTCGCAATGGCAGGACAAGCCAAGGGGGAGCGGACCTGCGGACGAGCTAGCCCAAAACGAGTTCGCCGGGCTTTTTCCGGCCCATTCTCACGAACGTTCTGCCCAAACCGGTGTTGTTTTGGGCAGAACTCGCGTGAGAATTGGCCAGCGATGGGCAGACCTGCGGAACGCCCGGCTCTCCGTGGCTCAGGGCCCCTTCTCGCCCAGTGGATACTGAGGCTGCCTGGAAAACGCGAGGAAACGACGTGGCCCATCCGGTGGCGCCGGCACCCGGGAGCGTTCTTGGAGCAGAGTTGAGCGGCGGTTGGGGGCAGGCATGGGCCTCCGTCTTTTCAGGCTGATGGAGCAACCAAGGATGCGCAAGCGCTCGCGATGCCAGGACAAGCCCCGGGGGGGGCGGACCTGAGGACGAGCTAGCCCTAAGCCAGTGCGCCGGGCGTTTTCCGGCCCATTCTCATGAGTGGCCCATTCTCAACCCAACCAGGGTTGGTTTGGGCAGAACGCTCGTGAGAATTGGCCAGCGATGGGCAGACCTTCGGACCGCCCGGCTCTCCGTGGCTCAGGGACCCTTCTCGCCAAGTGCATACTGCGGCCGCCTGGAAAACGCGAGGAAACGACGTGGCCCATCAGGTGGCGCCCGCACCCGGGAGTGTTCTTGGAGCAGAGTTGAGCGGCGGGTGGGGGCAGGACATGCGCCACCGACTTTTCGGGTTGATGGGGCGCCCAAATGGGGCTGTCCTCAGTTGGGTCATGCAGGTTTCTCTCGCTTCGAGGCTTGTCCGAAGCGCCAAAATGCACCGTTTGTGCCAGGGCATGAGGCGGAGGCGTTGCCATGGAACTCAGGATTCCCAAGAGGGAGGCACAGAAGGAAAATGCCCCGGAAGCGGAAGGCTGGGAAGCAGGAAATATTTCGAGCCCGAGTCTCGGGACAGCCATGGCCACATGGGACTGCACCAAGTAAGGCCCCCCGCCGGCCAACAAGCAGGAGGCGTCGGCCTCGTCGCAGACTGCCGGGCGGAGGGCTCCTTGGCGGGGTTCATGAGCGAACTCTCGCGATGCCGTGCCAGGCCAGGCCCTGGGGGGCGGCCCTGCAGATGTGTGACACCTAAAATGAGTTCGCATGGCATTTTCCGGCCAATTCTCACGGGGTCGGTTTGGGCAGAACCCTCGTGGGAATTGGCCGGCCTTGGGCAGCCCTGCGGAACGCCCTGCTCTCCATGGCCAAGGGCCGTTACTCGCCCCGAGCTTGGGGCGGCCGTCCGGAAAATGCGCGAAAACGTCGCGGCCCACCTGGGCGCCCCGGCGCTGGGGAGCGTTCCCGGAGCAGAGTTGAATGACTGTTGGCGGCCGGGACTACGTTTCCGACTTTAGCGAGGATCGTGTGCCCAAGGATGGGGCTGACCTCAGTGGGGGCACGCAGGTTTCTCGCTCTGAGGTTGTCCGAAGCGCCGAAACGCACCGTGGGCGCCGGTGTGGGAGGGGGAGGCGTGGCCCGGGATACAGGTTTCCACAGATGGAGGCACCGAGGGACAGGAACCCAGAAGCAGATGGCCGGGTAGCAGGCGAGACTGGGAGGCCGGGCTTCGTGGCGGGCCAGGCCTCATGGAACAGCGTCACGGAGAGTACCCCCGCAGGAGGATTAGCAGGAGGCGTCGGCCTCGCCACAGTCTGCCTCGCGGAGGGCTTCCTGGCGGGGTTGGCGCGCGATGGCTCGCAATGGCACGCCAGGCCCGGGGCGGCGGCC
The DNA here is from genome assembly GCF_020171115.1 of Neogale vison. Taxonomy (NCBI): domain Eukaryota; kingdom Metazoa; phylum Chordata; class Mammalia; order Carnivora; family Mustelidae; genus Neogale; species Neogale vison. The sequence continues at coordinate 153,948,184 of NC_058091.1, forward strand.
GTGCAGAAGTGCGGTGCCCGAAGCCAGTTCGCCGTGCGTTTTCCTGCCAATTTTCATGAGCATTTGCCCAAACAGGATCGGTTTGGGCAGAACGCTCGTGAGAATGGGCCGGTGTAGGGCAGTCCTGCCGACCTCCCCTCTCTCCATGGCCCAGGGCCCCTTCTCTCCAAGGGCATGCTGCGGCCCCCGGAAAATGCCAGAATCGCTGGGGCCCACCAGGGGGCGCCAGCGCAGGGGAAATATTCCAGAGCAGAGTTGACGGACGAGTGGCGGCAGGGCATGCGCCTCCGTCTTTTCGGGCTGATGGGGCACCCAAGGATGGGGCTGTCCGCATTTTGTTCATTGAGGTTTCTCTCTCTCCGAGGCTTGACCTAAGCGCCGATATGCACCCTTGGGGCCGGAATGGGAGGGCTAGGCGTCGCCGAATGACTCAGGATTCCCCAGATGGAGGCACAGAGGGACATGACCCTAGAAGCCAAAGGCTGGGACGCAGGTGAAATATCAAGCTCGAGTCTCGTGGCAGCCCTGGCCCCATGGGACGGCGCTAAGTAGGGGACACCAGTGACAAGGAGCAGGAGGCGTCGGCCTCGCCTCAGCCTGCCTCACGGAGGGCTTCCTGGCGAGGTTCGTGCGTGAGCGCTCGCGATTCCAGACAAGTCCCGGGGGCTGACCTGCGGAAGAGCTGCGCCCGAAGCGAGTTCGCCGCGCGTTTTCCGGCCAATTCTCACGAGCCTTCTGCCCAAACCGGGATTGGTTAGGGCAGAACGCTCGTGAGATTTGGCCGGCGTTAGGCAACCCTGCGGACCGCCCTGCTCTCCGTGGCCCAGGGACCCTTTTGTCCAGGGAATGCTGCGGCCGCCTGAATACCCAAGGAAAGGACGCGGCCCACCAGAGGGCGCCGGCGCACGGGAGCATTCCAGGAGCAGTGTATCAGGGAGGGTGGGGGCAGGGCCTGCGCCTCAGTCTTTTCAGGCTGATGGAGCGCCCAAGGTTGGCGCTGACCTCAGTTGGGTCATGCATGTGTCTCTCGCTTCGAGGCTTGCCCAAAATGCCTAAATGCAATGTTTGCGCCGGGGCGTGAGGCAGAGGCATTGCCTCGGAACTCAGGATTCCCCAGATGGAGGCACAGAGGGACAGGACCCCGGAAGCTGAAGGCTTGGAAGCAGGTGAAATATCAAGCCCGAGTCTCGGGGCAGCCCTGGCCCCATGGGACAGCGCTAAGTAAGGGACACCAGCGCCGAGGAGCAGGAGGTGTCGGCCTCGCATCAGCCTGCCTCACGGGTGGCTTCCTGGCGAGGTTTGTGCGCGAGCCCTCACGATGCCAGGAAAAGCCCCGGGGGGGTGGACCTGTGGACGAGCTAGCCCGAAGCAAGTTCGCCGGGCGTTTTCCGGCCCATTCTCACGAGCGTTCTGCCCAAACCGGGGTTGGTTTGGGCAGAACGCTCGTGAGAATTGGCCAGCGATGGGCAGACCTGCGGACCGCCCGGCTCTCCGTGGCTCAGGGCCCCTTCTCGCCAAGTGCATACTGCGGCCGCCTGTAAAACGCGAGGAAACGACGTGGCCCATCAGGTGTCGCTGGCGCCCAGGAGCGTTCTTGGAGTAGAGTTGAGCGGCGGGTGAGGGCAGGGCATGCGCCTCCGACTATTTGGGTTGATGGGGCGCCCAAGATGGGGCTGTCCTCAGTTGGGTCATGCAGGTTTCTCTCGCTTCGAGGCTTGTCCGAAGCGCCAAAATGCACCGTTTGTGCCGGGGCGTGAGGAGGAGGCGTTGCCACGGAACTCAGGATTCCCAAGAGGGAGGCACAGAGGGACAGGACCCCGGAAGCAGAAGGCTGGGAAGCCGGCGAAATTTAAAGCCCGAGTCTCGGGACAGCCATGGCCCCATTGGACTGCGCCAAGTAGGGGAACCCTGCTGGCCGAGGAGCAGTAGGCATCGGCCTCGCCGAAGTCTGCCGCGGGGAGGGCTCCTTGGCGGGGTTCATGAGCGAGTTCTCACGATGACGGGCCAGGCCAGGCCCTGGGGGGCGGCCCTGCAGACGTGTGACATCCGAAAAGATTTCGCATGCCGATTGTCACTTCTCACAGTGTCTTTCCAGTGGAGGAAAGAAGATAGAACAAGGACGGAGCAGAGAGAACGTTGCAACCCGTGATTGAAGTACAGGGTAAGGCACTTAGGCCTCTATGATGCATACTGGAAGTTCAACACCGGGGATGTTCCACAGTGTCTACCTCTTCTCAAAACACTTCCAATATATGAGGGAACTGTGCTACAGTAAGTTCTCAACGACAGTGATGGGTCTGTGCTCAGTTGGAAACTCTAGGACGTGTCTGGGTAGCAATGATGAAGTGTCTCACACAGGCACCTTAGAGGGTATGAGAAGGAAGGTATCTGCTCACGGTACCTACTTCAGGTGCGTACTCATTCATAAAAGCGTTTCTCCTTTGAGGAATGAAGATAGAACAGGGACGGACTAGGGGCACATTAGGTACTGTGAGTAAAGGGCAGGCTATGGCGCTTAAGCCTGCCAAACACATATTGGATGTTCACCACCAGTGGTGATCCGCACTTAGTTTCTGCGTCTAAAACGCTTCCAATACTGAGATGGAAGTGTGCTTTAGGAGGGATTCACAGCAGTGTTACGTCTGTTAAAAAGGAAGTTTTTGGGACTGCTTCTGTGTTATCCACAATAGGCGCACATAGACTTCCAGTATCCGACATCATCCGTTGGACTATAGCAAGTTCTGTTTAAGGGAAACTCCTTCATGCGAAATGTCACTTCTCACAGTGTCTTTCCAGTGGAGGAAAGAAGATAGAACTAGGAATGACAGAGAGAACATTGCAAACCTTGAGTGAAGTAAAGAGTAAGGCACTTAGGCCTCAATGATGCAATCTGGATGTTCAACAACGGGTATGTTCCTTAGTGTCTACCTGTTCTCAAAACACTTCCAATATATGAGGGAACTGTGCTGCAGTAAGTTCTCATGACAGGGATGCGTCTGTGCTCAGTTGGAAACTGTAGGACGTGTCTGGGTAGCAATCATGAAGTGTCTCATACAGGCCCCTTAAACGGGATGCGTAGGAAGGTATCTGCTCAGGGAAACTACTTCAGGTGCATACTCATTCATAACAGTTTTTCTCCTTTGAGGAATGAATATAGAACAGGGACGGACTAGGGACACCTATGGTACTGTGATTAAAGGGCAGGGTATGGTGCTTAAGCATGCCAAACACATATTGGATGTTCACCACCAGTGGTGATCGGCACTTAGTTTGTGCGTCTTAAACGCTTCCAACACTGAGAGGGAAGTGTGCTTTAGGAGGGATTCACTGGAGTGTTACATCTGTTAAAGAAGGATGCTTTTGGGACTGACTCTTTGGTAACCGCTATAGGCGCACCTAGCTTTCCAGTCACAGACGTCTAACCGTTGGACTGTAGCAAGTTCTGTTTAAGGGAAACTCCTTCATCCGGAAGGTCACTTCTTTTTTTTTTTTTTTCACTTTCTGAAAGGAGCATTTATTTTGGCTAATCTGCATATTCACAAATGAATGTATTTTTTTCCAATTTATTTATTTTCAGCAAAACAGTATTCATTATTTTTTCACCACACCCAGTCTCCATGCAAGCTGTGCCCTCTATAACACCCACCACCTGGTACCCCAACCTCCCACCCCCCCGCCACTGCTAACCCCTCAGATTGTTTTTCAGAGTCCATAGTCTCTCTTGGTTCATCTCCCCTTCCAATTTACCCAAAAGCACATACCCTCCCCAATGTCCATAGCCCTACCCCCCTTCTCCCAACCCCCTTCCCCCCAGCAACTCACAGTTTGTTTCGTGAGATTAAGAGTCACTTATGGTTTGTCTCCCTTCCTATCCCATCTTGTTTCGTGGATTCTTCTCCTACCCACTTAAGCCCCCATGTTGCATCACCACTTCCTCAGATCAGGGAGATCATATGATATTTGTCTTTCTCCGCTTGACTTATTTCGCTAAGCATGATACGCTCTAGTTCCATCCATGTTGTCACAAATGGCAAGATTTCGTTTTTTTGATGGCTGCATAGTATTCCATTGTGTATATATACCACAACTTCTTGATCCATTCATCTGTTGATGGACATCTAGGTTCTTTCCATAGTTTGGCTATTGTGGACTTTGCTGCTATAAACATTCGGGTGCACGTGCCCCTTTGGATCACTACGTTTGTATCTTTAGGGTAAATTCCCAGTAGTGCAATTGCTGGGTCATAGGGCAGTTCTATTTTCAACATTTTAAGGAACCTCCATGTTGTTTTCCAGAGTGGTTGCACCAGCTTGCATTCCCACCAACAGTGTAGGAGGGTTCCCCTTTCTCCGCATCCTCGCCAGCATCTGTCATTTCCTGACTTGTTGATTTTCTCCATTCTGACTGGTGTGAGGTGATATCTTATTGTGGTTTTGATTTGTGTTTCCCTGATGCCGAGTGATATGGAGCACTTTTTCATGTGTCTGTTGGCCATCTGGATGTCTTCTTTGCAGAAACGTCTGTTCATGTCCTCTGCCCATTTCTTGATTGGATTATTTGTTCTTTGGGTGTTGAGTTTGTTAAGTTCTTTTTTTTTTGGTTTTAATTTATTTTTTATTAGTTTGTATATGTTGCAATGTTTTTAATTATTGAATATAATTGACACAATTCTATATTAGATGCAGATGTACAATATATAGATTTGACAATCCTATACCTTACTCCTTGCTTAACATGATACATGCTGTCACCATCTATCATCACATAATGTCTTTATGATATTACCTACTATATTCCCTATGATGTGTTTTTCATCTCTGTGACTCATTTATTCTTTTTTTCCCAATTTATTTATTTTCAGAAAAACAGTATTCATTATTTTTTCACCACACCCAGTGCTCCATGCAAGCTGTGCCCTCTATAATACCCACCACCTGGTACCCCAACCTCCACACCCCCACCACTTCAAACCCCTCAGACTGCTTTTCAGAGTTCATAGTCTCTCACGGTTCACCTCCCCTTCCAATTTACCCAAATTCCCTACTCCTCTCTAACGCCCCTTGTCCTCCATGCTATTGGTTATGCTCCACAAATAAGTGAAACCATATGATAATTGACTCTCTCTGCTTGACTGATTTCACTCAGCATAATCTCTTCCAGTCCCGTCCATGTTGCTACAAAAGTTGGATATTCGTCCTTTCTGATGGAGGCATAATACTCCATAGTGTATATGGACCACATCTTCCTTATCCATTCATCCGTTGAAGGGCATCTTGGTTCTTTCCATAGTTTGGCGACTGTGGCCATTGCTGCTATAAACATTGGGGTACAGATGGCCCTTCTTTTCACGACATCTGTATCTTTGGGGTAAATACCCAGGAGTGCAATTGCAGGGTCGTAGGGAAGCTCTATTTTTAATTTCTTGAGGAATCTCCACACTGTTCTCCAAAGAGGCTGCACCAACTTGCATTCCCACCAACAGTGTAAGAAGGTTCCCCTTTCTCCACATCCTCTCCAACATATGTTGTTTCCTGTTTTGTTAATTTTGGCCATTCTAACTGGTGTAAGGTGATATCTCAATGTGGTTTTAATTTGAATCTCCCTGAGGGCTAATGATGATGAGCACTTTTTCATGTGTCTGAGAGCCATTTGTATTTCTTGATTGGAGAAGTGTCTGTTCATAACTTTTGCCCATTTTTTCCCCCAATTTATTTATTTTCAGAAAAACATTATTCATTATTTTTTCACCACACCCAATGCTCCATGCAAGCTGTGCCCTCTATAATACCCACCACCTGGTACCCCAACCTCCCACCCCCCCGCCACTTCAAACCCTTCAGACTGTTTTTCAGAGTCCATAGTCTCTCATGGTTCACCTCCCCTTCCAATTTACCCAAATTCCCTACTACTCTCTAACGCCCCTTGTGCTCCATGCTATTGGTTATGCTCCACAAATGAGTGAAACCATATGATAATTGACTCTCTCTGCTTGACTGATTTCACTCAGCATAATCTCTTCCAGTCCCGTCCATGTTGCTACAAAAGTTGGATATTCGTCCTTTCTGATGGAGGCATAATACTCCATAGTGTATATGGACCACATCTTCCCTATCCATTCATCCGTTGAAGGGCATCTTGGTTCTTTCCATAGTTTGGCGACCGTGGCCATTGCTGCTATAAACATTGGGGTACAGATGGCCCTTCTTCTGCCCATTTTTTGATGTGTTTGTCTGTTTCGTGTGGGTTGAGTTTGAGGAGTTCATTATAGATCCTGGATATCAACCTTTTGTCTGTACTGTCATTTGCAAATATCTTCTCCCATTCCGTGGGTTGCCTCTTTGTTTTTTTGAATGTTTCCTTTGCTGTGCAGAAGCTTTTGATTTTGATGAAGTCCCATAAATTTATTTTCGCTTTTGTTTCCTTTGCCTTTGGAGACGTATCTTGAAAGAAGTTGCTGTGGCTGATATCAAAGAGATTACTGCCTATGTTCTCCTCTAAGATTCTGATAGATTCCTGTCTCACGTTGAGGTTTTTTATCCATTTTGAGTTGATCTTTGTGTACGGTGTAAGAGAATGGTCGAGTTTCATTCTTCTACATATAGCTGTCCAGTTTTCCCAGCACCATTTATTGAAGAGACTGTCTTTTTTCCACTGTATATTTTTTCCTGTTTTGTCGAAGATTAATTGACCATAGAGTTGAGGGTCCATATCAGGGCTCTCTACTCTGTTCCAATGGTCTATGTGTCTGTTTTTATGCCAGTACCATGCTGTCTTGGTGATCACAGCTTTGTAATAAAGCTTGAAATCAGGCAAGGTGATGCCGCCAGCTTTATTTTTGTTTTTCAACATTTCCTTAGCGATTCGGGGTCTCTTCTAATTCCATACAAATTTTAGGATTATTTGCTCCAGCTCTTTGAAGAATGCTGGTGGAATTTTGATCGGAATGGCATTAAAGTATAGATTGCTCTAGGCAGTATAGACATTTTAACAATGTTTATTCTTCCGATCCAAGAGCATGGAATGGTCTTCCATCTTTTTATGTCTTCTTCAATTTCTTTCATGAGTGTTCTATAGTTCCTCAAGTATAGATCCTCTTTATAAACCTCTTTAGTTAGGTTTATTCCCAGGTATCTTATGGTTATTGGTGCTATAGTAAATGGAATCGATTCTCTAATTTCCCTTTCTGTATTTTCATTGTTAGTGTATAAGAAAGCCACTGATTTCTGCACATTGACTTTGTATCCTGCCACGCTGCTGAATTGCTGTATGAGTTCTAGTAGTTTGGGGGTGGAGTCTTTTGGGTTTTCCATATAAAGAATCATGTCATCTGCGAAGAGAGAGAGTTTGGCTTCATTACCAATTTGGATACCTTTTATTTCTCTCTGTTGTCTGATTCCTGTTGCTAGGACTTCTAATACTATGTTGAACAAGAGTGGTGAAAGTGGGCATCCTTGTCTTGTTCCTGATCTCAATGGGAAGGCTGCAAGCTTTTTCCCATTGAGGACGATATTTGCTGTGGGTCTTTCATAGATAGATTTGATGAGGTTCAGGAATGTTCCCTTTATCCCTATACTTTGAAGCGTTTTAATCAGGAATGGATGTTGGATTTTGTCAAATGCTTTTTCTGCATTAATTGAGAGGACCATGTGGTTCTTCTCTCTTCTCATATTAATTTGTTGTATCACATTGATTGATTTACGAATGTTGAACCATCCTTGTAGCCCAGGGATGAATCCCACCTGATCATGGTGGATAATCTTTTTAATGTGTTGTTGGATCCTGTTGGCTAGGATCTTGTTGAGAATCTTAGCATCCATATTCATCAGTGATATTGGTCTGAAATTCTCCTTTTTGGTATGGTCCTTGCCTGGTTTGGGGATCAGGGTTATGCTGGCTTCATAGAAAGAGTATGGAAGTTTCCTTCTGCTTCAATTTTTTGAAACAACTTCAGGAGAATAGGTGTTATTTCTTCTTGGAAGGTTTGGTAGAATTCCCCAGGGAATCCGTCAGGTTCTGGGCTCTTGTTTTTGGGATATTTTTGATCACTGATTCAATCTCGTTATTAGATATCAGTCTATTCAGGTTGTCGATTTCTTCCTGGTTCAATTTTGGTAGTTTATATTTTTCCAGGAATGCATCCATTACATCTAGGCTGCTAAGCTTATTGGCATATAACTGTTCGTAATAACTTCTGATGATTGTTTCTACTTCCTTGGTTAAGTTCTTTATATATTTTGGACACTAGTCCTTTATCTGATATGTTGTTTGCAAATATCTTCTCCCATTCTGTCAGTTGTCTTTTGGTTTTGTTAACTGTTTCCTTTGCTGTGCAAAAGCTTTTGATTTTGATGAAATCCCAAAAGTTCATTTTTGCCTTTGCTTCCCTTGCCTTTGGCGATGTTCCTAGGAAGATGTTGCTGCGGCTGAGGTCGAAGAGGTTGCTGCCTGTGTTCTCCTCAAGGATTTTGATGGATTCTTTCTCACATTGAGGTCCTTAATCCAGTTTGAATCTATTTTTGTGTGTGGTGTAAGGAAATGGTCCCATTTCATTTTTCTGCACGTGGCTGTCCAATTTTCCCAACACCATTTATTGAAGAGTCTATCTTTTTTCCATTGGACATTCTTTCTTGCTTTGTCGAAGATTAGTTGACCATAGAGTTGAGGGTCTATTTCTGGGCTCTCTATTCTATTCCAATGGTCTATGTGTCTGTTTTGGTGCCAGTACCATGCTGTCTTGATGACAGCTTTGTAATAAAGCTTGAAGTCCGGAATTGTGATGCCACCAACTTTGACTTTGTTTTTCAATATCCCTTTGGCTATTCGAGGTCTTTTGTGGTTCCATATAAATTTTAACGTTATTTGTTCCATTTCTTTGAAAAAGATGGATGGTACTTTGATAGGAATTGCATTAAATGTGTAGATTGCTTTAGGTAGCATAGACATTCTCACAATATTTGTTCTTCCAATCCAGGAGCATGGAACATTTTTCCATTTCTTTGTGTCTTCCTCAATTTCTTTCATGAGTACTTTATAGTTTTCTGAGTATAGATTATTAGCCTCTTTGGTTAGTTTTATTCCTAGGTATCTTATGGTTTGGGGTGCAATTGTAAGTGGGATTGACTCCTTAATTTCTCTTTCTTCTGTCTTGTTGTTGGTGTAGAGAAATGCAACTGATTTCTGTGCATTGATCTTATATCCTGACACTTTACAGAATTCCTGTACAAGTTCTAGCAATGTTGGAGTGGAGTTTTTGGGTTTTCCACATAGAGTATCATATCATCTTCGAAGAGTGATAATTTGACTTCCTCTTTGCCGATTTAGATGCCTTTAATTTCCTTTTGTTGTCTGATTGCTGAGGCTAGGACTTCTAGTACTATGTTGAATAGCAGTGGTGATAATGGACATCCCTGTCGTGTTCCTGATCTTAGTGGAAAAGCTTTCAGTTTTTCTCCATTGAGAATGATATTTGCAGTGGGTTTTTCATAGATGGCTTTGATGATATTGAGGTATGTGCCCTCTATCCCTACACACTGAAGAGTTTTGATCAGGAAGGAATGCTGTACTTTGTCAAATACTTTTTCAGCATCTATTGAGAGTATCATATGGTTCTAGTTCTTTCTTTTATTGATGTGTTGTATCACATTGACTGATTTACGGATGTTGAACCAACCTTGCAGCCCTGGGATAAATTCCACTTGGTCGTGGTGAATAATCCTTTTAATGTACTGTTGAATCCTATTGGCTAGTATTTTGGTGAGAATTTTTGCATCTGTGTTCATCAAGGATATTGGTCTATAGCTCTCTTTTTTGATGGGATCCTTGTCTGGTTTTTGGATCAAGGTGATGCTGGCTTCATAAATTGAGTTTGGGAATTTTCCTTCCATTTCTATTTTTTGGAACAGTTTCAGGAGAATAGGAATTAGTTCTTCTTTAAATGTTTGGTAGAATTCCCCCGGGAAGCCATCTGGCCCTGGGCTTTTGTTTGTTAGGAGATTTTTAATGACTGTTTCAATCTCCTTATTGGCTATGGGTCTGTTCAGGCTTTCTATTTCTTCCTGGTTCAATTTTGGTAGTTTATATGTTTCTAGGAATGCATCCATTTCTTCCAGATTGTCAAATTTGTTGGCGTAGAATTGCTCATAGTATGTTCTTATAATAGTTTGTATTTCTTTGGTGTTAGTTGTGATCTCTCCTCTTTCATTCATGATTTTATTTATTTGGGACCTTTCTCTTTTCTTTTTGATAAGTCTGGCCAAGGATTTATCAATTTTATTAATTCTTTCAAAGAACCAGCTCCTAGTTTGGTTGATTTGTTCTATTGATTTTTGGTTTCTATTTCATTGATTTCTGCTCTGATCTTTATGTTTTTTCTTCTCCTGCTGGGCTTAGGGTTTCTTTCTTGTTCTTTCTCCAGCTCCTTTAGGTGTAGGGTTAGGTTGTGTACCTGAGACCTTTCTTGTTTCTTGAGAAAAGCTTGTACCGCTATATATTTTCCTCTCAGGCTGCCTTTGTTGTGTCCCACAGATTTTGAACCGTTGTATTTTCATTATCATTTGTTTCCATGCTTTTTTTCAATTCTTCTTTAATTTCCCGGTTGACCCATTCATTCTTTAGAAGGATGCTGTTTAGTCTCCATGTATTTGTGTTCTTTCCAAACTTCTTCTTGTGGTTGAGTTCTAGCTTCAGAGCATTGTGGTCTGAAAATATGCAGGGAATGATCCCAATCTTTTGATACCGGTTGAGTCCTGATTTAGGACCGAGGATGTGATCTATTCTTGAGAATGTTCCATGTGCACTAGAGAAGAATGTGTATTCTGTTGCTTTGGGATGAAATGTTCTGAATATATCTGTGATGTGCATCTCATCCAGTGTATCATTTAAGGCCTTTATTTCCCTGTTGATCTTTTGCTTGGATGATCTGTCCATTTCCGTGAGGGGAGTGTTAAAGTCCCCTACTATTATTGTATTATTGTTGATGTGTTTCTTTGATTTTGTTATTAATTGGTTTATATAGTTGGCTGCGCCCACGTTGGGGGCATAGATATTTAAAATTGTTAGATCTTCTTGTTGGACAGACCCTTTGAGTATGATATAGTGTCCTTCCTCATCTCTTATTATAGTCTTTGGCTTAAAATCTAATTGATCTGATATAAGGATTGCCACTCCTGCTTTTTTCTGATGTCCATTAGCATGGTAAATTCTTTTCCACCCCCTCACTTTAAGTCTGGAGGTGTCTTCGGGTTTAAAATGAGTTTCTTGGAGGCAACATATAGATGGGTTTTGTTTTTTTTATCCATTCTGATACCCTGTGTCTATTGATTGGGGCATTTAGCCCATTAACATTCAGGGTAACTATTGAGAGATATGATTTTAGTGCCATTGTATTGCCTGTAAGGTGATTGTTACTGTATATTGTCTCTGTTCCTTTCTGATCTACCACTTGTAGGCTCTCTCTTTGCTTAGAGGACCCCTTTCAGTATTTCCTGTAGAACTGGTTTGGTGTTTGCAAATTCTTTCAGTTTTTGTTTGTCCTGGAAGCTTTTAATCTCTCCTTCTATTTTCAGTGATAGCCTAGCTGGATATAGTATTCTTGGCTGCATGTTTTTCTCGATTAGTGCTCTGAAAATATCATGCCAGCTCTTTCTGGCCTGCCAGGTCTCTGTGGATAAGTCAGCTGCCAATCTAATACTTTTACCATTGTATGTTACAAACTTCTTTTCCCGGGCTGCTTTCAGGATTTTCTCTTTGTCACTAAGGCTTGTAAAGTTTACTATTAGGTGACGGGGTGTGGGCCTATTCTTATTGATTTTGAGGGGCGTTCTCTGAACCTCCTGAATTTTGATGCTCGTTCCCTTTGCCATATTGGGGAAATTCTCCCCAATAATTCTCTCCAGTATACCTTCTGCTCCCCTCTCTCTTTCTTCTTCTTCTGGAATCCCAATTATTCTAATGTTGTTTCGTCTTATGGTGTCACTTATCTCTCGAATTCTCCCCTCATGGTCCAGTAGCTGTTTGTCCCTCTTTTGCTCAGCTTCTTTATTCTCTGTCATTTGGTCTTCTATATTGCGAATTCTTTCTCCTACCTCATTTATCCGAGCAGTGAAAGCCTCCATTTTTGATTGAACTTCATTAATAGCTTTTTTGATTTCAACTTGGTTAGATTTTAGTTCTTTTATTTCTCCAGAAAGGGCTTTTATATCTCTGGAGAGGGTTTCTCTAATATCTTCCATGCCTTTTTCAAGCCAGGCTACAACCTTGAGAATTGTCATTTTGAACTCTAGATCTGACATATTACCAATGTCTGTATTGATTAGGTCCCTAGCCTTCGGTACTGCCTCTTGTTCTTTTTTTTGTTGTGAATTTTTTCCGCCTTGTCATTTTGTCCAGCTAAGAGTATATGAAGGAGCAAGTAAAATACTAAAAGGGTGGCAACAATCCCAGGAAAATATGCTTTAACCAAATCAGAAGAGATCCCAAATCGTGACGGGGGATTTCTCCCCCCTCACGATTGGGTGAGGGATCTCCTCTGATTGGGATCTCCTTTGATTGGGATCTCCCAATCTCTTCTGATTGGGATCTCTTCTGATTTGGGGATAAAAAGAGGTTCAAAAAGAAAGAAAGAAAAAAAAGAAAAAAGAATTAAAAAAAGGGATTGAATTAAAAATTCAATCAAGAATTTAAAAATGAATTAAGAAAGAAAAAGATTGAAGAGATTAAGATCTCTTCTGATTTGCGGATAAAAAGAGGTTCAAAAATAAAGAAAGAAAAAAAAGAATTAAAAAAAAAGAAAATGAATAAAGAAAAGTATAAAAAAGAAAAATATATATATTAGATAATCTAGTTAAGAAACGTTAAAAAAGAAAAGGGTAAAAGTTATAAAAAATTTTAGCAGAAGAAGAGAAAAAAAAAGGAAAAAGAAAAAAATTAAATTAACTGCAAGACTAAAAAATCACAGGCAGAAAGCCATGAGTACCATGGTTTGTTTTCTCCTCCTCTGGAATTCTGCTGCTCTCTCCTTGGTATTGAAACTGCACTCCTTGGTAGGTGAACTTGGTCTTGCCTGGATTTCTTGTTGATCTTCTGGGGGAGGGGCCTGTTGTAGTGATTCTCAAGTGTCTTTGCCGCAGGTGGAATTACACCGCCCTTACCAGGGGCCGGGCTGAGTAATCTGCTCTGCTTTGCTTTCAGGAGCTTTTGTTCCCTGAGCGCTTTCCGTAGAGTTCCGGAGGACGGGAATACAAATGGCGGCCTCCTGGTCTCTGGCCCGGACGAGCCGCGAGCGCCGGGCCCTGCTCCCCAGTGCGCCCTCAGCGAACAGCTCCTAGTAACTCGCATCTGCCTAACCTCCGGCCGCGCTCAGAGCTCACCGAGCTTGCGATCGGTTCAAGGCAACTCTGAGATGCGAGCTTACTGTCGGCTCTGTCTCTGCAGCTGGCTTTCCCGTTCCAATATCCGCAAGCTCTGTGACACTCAGACACCCCTGATCCTCTGTGACCCCGCGGGACCTGAGTTCACGCCGACCCCGCGTGGGCTTCACCCCGGTTTAGCCTCCGGAGCGATGTCCCTCAGCGGATCAGACTTTTAAAAGTCGTGATTTTGTGCTCCGTTGCTCTGCCACTTGCCGGGAGCCGGCCCCTACCCCTGGGGTCTATCTTCCCGTCGCTTTGGATTCACTTCTCCGCCAGTCCTACCTTTCAGAAAGGGGTTGTTTTTCTGTTTCTAGAATTGCTGTTCTTCTTCTCTTCGATCTGCCGATGGATTTGCACGTGTTTGCAAACTTTAGATAAGCTCTCTAGCTGATCTCCTGCTAGCTGAGGTAGTCTCAGCCTGCTACTTCTCCGCCATCTTGACACCTCCCCAAATAAATGTCCGGAGGGTCACTTCTCACAGTGTCTTTCCAGTGGAGGATAGAAGATAGAACAAGGACGGACAGAGAGAACATTGCAAACCGTGAGTGAAGTACAGGGTAAGGCATTTATGCCTCTATGATGCATACGGAAGATCAAAACCCTGGAAGTCCGCAGTGTATACCTCTTCTCAAAACACAGTGAAATACAGCGAAAGCCTCTTTGCCCAGGCTCCTCCTCTGGGGAAGCACAGCATTCGTTGGGAAATCTGAGTCGCTTGGTGGGATGCTGCTGCTGATTGCCTGAGCTAGTCTCTGCAGCACGGTGGAAGAAACCCACATGGAGCGAAATTCTTTTAGCCCTAGCATCCCCACTGCATGCGAGAGAAGCGTGGATGCACATCTGGAAAGGGCCTAAAGGATAGGGTCACGGCTGTCACCGTGCTCCCCAGGAGCAAGTCTGGGGAAGGAGCAGAACGCCTCCCGAGGAGAAGAGAAGGAGCCGTAGGCCTTGTTGTCGGGACACAGTCCCAAGCAGGAGAGCCTGCCCTGGGAAGAACAGCGGGACGGTGGCAATACAAGCGTCACCCACTCCCTGTGCGTAGCGACAGAAGCTTGGCTTTAGGAAGACACGAGGGGACAGCTAGGGCAGGCTGGCATACTCCACTCTAAGGAAGGAGACTTGGCAGAAGGCAGGCCTGTTCTGTGCCTCTTGTCCCAAGGGGACAGCATCTCCAAGGCCACATGTCCCTAGGGCAGACGTGGGCTTGCCACCAGGCGCCATACCAGGAACTCGAAGATACAGCTCCCTGGAAGAAGGTGCAGTCAGGTGCCATCTTCCTCCAAGATGAGGCAGCGTTGGGGGTGGCAGGGGGTGTGTCGGGGAAGAAGAGGGGACAGTCCTCCACAGCTCCCCATCCCAGTGCACGGGCCCTATGCAGGGATCCTGTCGCCTGTCCTTTCCTATGGGGAAGGCACTGGCCTAGTCCCCGAGACCGCCTGAACGCCAGAGCAAAACGCCAAGCCTTACTAGGCCAGGAGATGGCAGTTGGCATGGAGTGTCATCCTAGTCCACGCACGCTGCTGCAGGGTTTTGGTTGTGTCTGCGTAGTTCAGCCTGACAGGGTGAATCCAGGGTGTGACCATGGAGCCCGGGAAAGCAAGGTCCAAGAGGCATCAGCTCTCCTGCAGATCTACTTCCCTGACGAGACAGAGCGAACGCCAAAAGATTTGCTGAGGAAGCAGCAGTGAAGTGCGGTTCAGGCTACGCTGAAAACTTCTGTGAAAGCATAGCAGTCGCTGGGAAAAAACAGTCGGTTCTGTGGGCTGCTGTTGCTGCTTGCTTTAGCTTAGTATTGGCAGCACGGTTGGATAATCCCGCATAGAGCAAAAGCCTCTTTGCCGCGGCATCACCTCTAGGAAAGCACAGCATTCTTGGGGAAATCTGAGTCGGTTCTGTGGATGCGGAGGCCGCTCGCCTTAACATAGTCTCCGAAGCACGCTGTAAGAAACCCACAAGGCGCGAAATCCTCTTTGCCCGGGCATCCCCTCTACCTGAGAGAGAAGCGTGGTTGTGCCTGTGGAAACAGCCTTAATGAAAGTTCATGAAAGAGGAAAGCCTGCATTGTCAAGAATAGCGGTCAGGTGGCAAGACAAGTGTCACCCTCTCCTTTTGCTTAGAAATCAGAGTCGGTTCTGCGGGCTGCTGCTCTTGCTTGCCTAGGCCAAGTCTCAAGGTGGGAGAAGCCACCCTACCGCCAAAGCCTTGTAGCCCATGCTCCTCCTCTGGGGAAGCACAGCATTCGTTGGGAAATCTGAGTCGCTTTGTGGGATGCTGCTGCTGCTTGCCTGAGCTAGTCTCAGTAGCACGGTGTAAGAAACCCGCATGGAGCGAAATTCTCTTGGCCCTAGCATCCCCACTGCCTGCGAGAGAAACGTGGATGCACATCTGGAAAGGGCCTTAAGGATTGGGACACGGCTGTCACCGTGCTCCCCAGGAGCAAGTCTGGGGAAGGAGCAGAACGCCTCCCCGGGAGAAGAGAAGGAGCCGTTGGCCTTGTATCGGGACAAAGTCATTAAGCAAGAGAGCCTGCCCTGGGATGAACAGCGGGACGGTTGCAAGACAAGCGTCACCTGTTCCCTGTGCGTAGAGACAGAAGTCTGACTTTTGGAAGACACAGGGGACGGCTAGGTCAGGCACGCTTACTCCACGCTGAGGAAGGAGTCTGGGCAGAAGGCAGGCCTGTTCTGTGCCTCTTGACCCACGGGGACAGCATCTCCAAGGCCACCTGCCCTAGGGCAGACGTGGGCTTGCCACCAGGCGCCATACACGGAACTCGCAGATACAGCTCCCTGGAAGAAAGGGCAGTCAGCTGCCATCTTCCTCCAAGATTTGGCAGCTTTGGGGATGGCAGGGGGTGTGTCGGGGTAGAAGTGGGGACAGTCCCCAGCAGCTCCGCATCCCAGTGCACCGGCGCTGTGCAGGTATCCTGTCGCCTCTCCTTTCCTATGGGGAAGGCACTGGCCTAGTCCCCGAGTCTGCCTGAACGCCAGAGCAAAAAGCCAAGCCTTACTAGGCCAGGAGATGTCAGTTGGCATTGAGTGTCATTTTAAGCCACGTACGCTGCTTCAGGGTTGTGGCGGTGTCTGCATTGTTCAGCCTGGCAAGGTGAACCCAGGATGTGACCATGGAGACGGGAAAGCAAGGCCCAAGAGGCACCAGCTGTCCCGCAGATCTACTTCCCTGACACGACACAGCGAACGCCCAAATCTTTCTGAGGAAACAGCAGGGAAGTGCGGTTCAGCCCAACCTGAAAACCTCTGCGAAAGCATAGCAGTCGCTGGGAAAAAAGAGTCGGTTCTGTGGGCTGCTGTTGTTGCTTGCTTTAGCCTAGTATTGGCAGCACGGTGGGAGAATCCCGCATAGAGCGAAAGCCTCTTTGCCGGGGCATACCCTCTAGGAAAGCACAGCATTCCTGGGGAAATCTGAGTCCGTTCTGTGTGATGCGGATGCCGCTCACCTGAACATAGTCTCAGAAGCACCGTGTAAGAAACCCGCATGGAGTGAAATCCTCTTTGCCCGGGCATTCCCTCTACCTGAGAGAGAAGCGTAGTTGCGCCTGAGGAAACAGCCTTAATGAAAGGAAATGAAACAGGAGAGCCTTCATTGGCAAGATTAGCGGGCAGTTGGAAAGACAAGTGTCAACCTCTCCGATTGTTAGAAATCAGGGTCGTTACTGCGGGCTGCTGCTCCTGCTTGCCTAGGCCAAGTCTCAAGGTGGGAGAAGCCACCATACAGCGAAAGCCTCTTTGCCCAGACTCCTCCTCTGGGGAAGCACAGCATTCGTTGGGAAATCTGAGTCGCTTTGTGGGATGCTGCTGCTGCTTGCCTGAGCTAGTCTCCGCAGCACGGTGTTAGAATCCCGCATGGAGCGAAATTCTCTTGGCACTAGCATCCCCACTGCCTGCGAGAGAAGCGTGGATGCACATCTTGAAAGGGCCTTAAGGATAGGGACACGACTGTCACCGTGCTCCCCAGGAGCAAGTCTGGGGAAGGAGCAGAACGCCTCCCCGGGAGAAGAGAAGGAGCCGTTGGCCTTGTTGTCGAGACAAGTCACTAAGCAGGAGAGTCTGCCCTGGGAAGAGCAGCGGGATGGTGGCAAGCAAGCGTCACCTGCTCCCTGTGCGTAGAGATGGAAGCCTGGGTTTAGGAAGACACGATGGGACGAATAGGGCGGCGCGCATACTCCACTCTGAGGAAGGAGTCTGGGCAGAAGGCAGTCCTGTTCTGTGCCTCTTGTCCCAAGTGGACAGCATCTCCCAGGCCGACTGTCCCTAGGGCAGACATGGCTTGCCACCAGGCACCATACCCGGAACTCGCAGATACAGCTCCTTGGAAGAACGGACAGTCAGATGCCATCTTCCTCCAAGATGTGGCAGCGTTGGGGGTGGCTTGGGGTGTGTCGGGGAAGAAGTGGGGACAGTCCCCCATTCTCCCCATCCCAGTGCACGGGCGCTGTGCAGGGATCCTGTCGCCTCTCTTTCCTATGGGGAAGGCACTGGCCTAGTCCCCGAGTGCGCCTGATCGCCAGAGCAAAAAGCCAAGCCTTACTAGGCCAGGAGATGGCAGTTGGCATGGAGTATCGTCCTTGGACACGCACACTGCTGCAGCGTTGGCTGTGTCTGCGTAGTTCAGCCTGGCAGGGTGAACCCAGGGTGCGACCATGGAGCCCGGGGAAGCAAGGCCCAAGAGGCACCAGCTCTCCCGCAGATCTACTTCCCTGACGCGACAGAGCAAACGCCCAAAGCCTTGCTGAGGAAGCAGCAGCGAAGTGAGGTTCAGGCCAAGCAGAAAACTCTGCAAAAGCATAGCAGTCGCTGGGAAAAAAGAGTTGGTTCTGTGGGCTCCTTTTGCTGCTTGCTTTAGCCTAGTATTGGCAGCATGTGGTAGAATCCCGCATAGAGAGAAAGCCTCTTTGGCGGGGCACCTCCTCTAGGAAAGCACTGAATTCTTGGAGAAATCCGAGACGGTTCTAGGCGATGCCGATGCCGCTTGCCTGAATTTAGTCTCCAAAGCACGGTGTAGGAAACCCGCATGGAGCGAAACCCTCTTTGCCCGGAAATCCCCTCTACATGAGAGAGAAGCGTGGTTGCGCCTTGGAAACAGCCTTAACGAAAGGTCATGAAACAGAAGAGCCAGAATTGGCAAGAATAGCGGGCAGGTGGCACGACAAGTGTCACCCTCTCTGTTTGCTTAGAAATCAGAGTTGGTTCTGCGGGCTGCTGCTCCTGCTTGCCTAGGCCAAGTCTCAAGTTGGCAGAAATCACCCTACATCGAAAGCCTTTTTGCCCAGGCTCCTTTTCTGGGAAAGCACAGCATTCGTAGGGAAATCTGAGTCGGTTTGTGGGATGCTGCTGCTGCTTGCCTTAGCTAGTCTCTGCAGTACGGTGGAAGAAACCCGCATGGAGCGAAATTCTCTTGGACCTAGCATCCCCACTGCCTGCGAGAGAAGCGTGGATGCACCTCTGGAAAAGTCCTTAAGGGTAGGGACACGACTGTCACTCTGCTCACCGGGAGCAAGTCTGGGGAAGGAGCAGAACGCCTCCCTGGGAGACGAAAAGGAGCCTTTGGCCTTGTTGTCGGGAAACAGTCGCAAAGCAGGAGAGCCTGCCCTGGGAAGAACAGCGGGACGGTGGCAAGACAGGCGTCACCCGCTCCCTGTGCGTAGAGACAGAAGCCTGGCTTTTGAAGACATGAGGGGACGACTAGGGAAGGCGCGTATACAACACTCTGAGGACGGAGTCTGGGCAGAAGGCTGGCCTGTTCTGTGCCTCTTGTCCCAAAGGGACAGCGTCTACAAGTCCACCTGTCCCTAGGGCAGACGTGGGCTTGCCACCAGGCGCCATATCCCGAACTCGCAGAACCAGCTCCCTGGAAGAAAGGGCAGTCAGATGTCATCGTCCTCCAAGATGTGGCAGGGCGTGTGTCGGGGATGAAGTGGGGACAGTCCTCCACAGCTCACCATCCAGTGCACGGGTGCTGTGCAGGGATCCTGTCTCCTCTCCTTTCCTCTGGGGAAGGCACTGGCCTAGTCCCTGAGTCCGCCTAAACGCCAGAGCAAAAATCCCAGCCTTACTACTCCAGGAGATGTAAGTTAGCATGGAGTGTCATCCTAGGCCACGCACACTGCTGCAGGGTGGTGGCTGTGTCTGTGTAGTTCAGCCTGGCAGCGTGAACACAGGGTGCGACCATGGAGCCCGGAAAGCAAGGCCCAAGAGGCACCAGCTCTCCCGCAGATCTACTTCCCTGACGCTACAGAGCGAACGCTAAAAGCATTTCAGAGGAAGCAGCAGCAAAGTGCTGTTCAGGCCAAGCTGAAAACCTCTGCGAAAGCATAGCAGTCGCTGGGAAAAAAGAGTCGGTTCTGTGGGCTGCTGTTGCTGCTTGCTTTAGCCTAGTATTAGCAGCACGGTGGGAGAATCCCGCATAGAGTGAAAGCCTCTTTGCCTGGGCATCCCCTCTAGGAAAGCACAGCACTCTGGGGAAATCTGACTCGGTTTTGTGCGATGCGGATGCCGCTTGCCTGAACATAGTCTCCGAAGCACGGTGTCATAAACCCGCATGTAGCGAAATCCAATTTTCCCGGGCATCCCCTCTACCTGAGAGAGAAGCGTGGTGGCACCTGTGGAAACAGCCTTAACGAAAGGTCATGACACAGGAGATCCTGCATTGGCAAGAATAGCGGTCAGGTGGCAAGACAAGTGTCACCCTCTCCGTTTGCTAAGAAATCAGAGTCGGTTCTGCGGGCTGCTGCTCCTGCTTGCCAAGGCCAAGTCTCAAGGTTGGAGAAACAACCATACAGCGAAATGCTCTTTGCCCAGACTCCTCCCCTGGGAAAACACAGCATTCGTTGGGAAATCTGAGTCGTTTTGTGGGATGCCACTGCTGCTTCCCTAGCTAGTCTCCGCAGCATGCTGAAAGAAAACCGCATGGAGTGAAATTCTCTTGGCCCTAGCATCCCCACTGCCTGTGAAAGAAGCGTGGATGCACCTCTGGAAAGGGCCTTAAGGGTAGGGACACGGCTGTCACCGGGCTCCAAAGGAGCAAGTATGGTAATGGAGCAGAATGCCTCCCCGGGTGAAGAGAAGGAGCCGTTGGCCTTCTTGTCAAGACACAGTCGCAAAGCAGGAGAGCCTGCCTGGTAAGAACAGAGGGACGGTGGCAAGACAGGCGTCACCCGCTCGCTGGGCGTAGAGACAGAAGCCTGGCTTGAGGAAGACACGAGGGGACGGCTAGGGCAGGCGCCCACACTCCACTCTGAGGAAGGAGTCTGGTCAGTAGGCAGGCCTGTTCTGTGCCTCTTGTGCCAAAGGGACAGCATCTCCAAGGCCACCGGTCCCTAGGGCAGACGTGGGCTTGCCACCAGGCGCCATACCCAGAACTCGCAGAACCAGCTCCCTGGAAGAAAGGGCAGTCAGATGCCATATTCCTCCAAGAAGTGGCAGCGTTTTGGGTGGCAGGGTGTGTGTCAGGGAAGAAGTGGGGACAGTCCACCACAGCTCCCCATCCCAGTGCACGGGTGCTGTGCAGGGATCCTGTCACCTCTCCTTTCCTATGGGGAAGGCACTGGCCTAGTCCCCAGGTCCGCCTGAACGCCAGATCAATAAGCCCAGCCTTACTACGCTAGGAGATTTCAGTTGGCATGGAGTGTCATCCTAGGCCGCGCACGCAGCTGCAGGGTAGTGGATGTGTCTGTGTAGTTCAGTCTGGCAGGGTGAACCCAGGGTGCGACCATGGAGCCCGGTAAAGCAAGGCCCAAGAGGCACAAGCTCCTCCGCAGATCTACTTCCCTGACGCGACAGAGCGAACGCCCAAAGCCTTGCTGAGGAAGCAGCAGCGAAGTGCGGTTCAGGCCAAGCTGAAAACCTCTGCGAAAGCATAGCAGTCGCTGGGAAAAAACAGTCGGTTATGTGGGCTGCTGTTGCTGCTTGCTTTAGCCTAGTATTGGCAGCACGGTGGGAGAATGCCATATAGAGCGAAAGCCTCTTTGCCAGGGCATCCGCTCTAGGAGAGCACAACATTCTTGGGGAAATCCGAGTCGCTTCTGTGCGATGCGAATGCCGCTCGTCTGAACATACTCTCCGAAGCACGGTGTAATACACCCACATGGAGCGAAATCCGCTTTGCCCGAGCATCCCCTCTACCTGAGAGAGAAGCATGGTTGCGCCTGTGGAAACAGCCTTAACGAAAGGTCATGAAACAGGAGAGCCTGCATTGGCAAGAATAGCGGGCAGGTGGGAAGAAAAGTGTCACCCTCTCTGTTTTCTTAGAAATCAGAGTCGGTTCTGCGGGCTGCTGTTCCTGCTGGCCTAGGTCCAGGCTCAAGGATGGGAGAAGCCACCCTCCATCGAAAGCCTCCTTGCCCAGGCTCCTCCTCTGGGGAAGCACAGCATTCGTTGGGAAATCTGAGTCGCTTTGTCGGATGCCGCTGCTGCTTGCCTGAGCTCGTCTCGGCAGCACGGTGGAGGAAACCCGCATGGAGCGAAATTCTCTTGGCCCTAACATCCCCATATACGCGAGAGAAGCGTATATGGACATCTGTAAAGGGACTTAAGGATAGGGACACGGCTGTCACCGTGCTTGCCCAGGAGCAAGTCTGGGGTAGGAGCAGAACGCCTCCCCGGGAGAAGAGAAGGAGCCGTTGGCCTTGTTGTCCAGGCACAGTCGCAAAGCAGGAGAGCCTGCCCTGTGAAGAACAGCGGGATGGTGGCAAGACAAGCGGCCGCCTCTCCCTGTGCATAAGAACTGAGGCCTTGCTTTAGGAAGACACGAGAGGACAGATGGGGCAGGCGTGCATACTCCACACTGAGGAAGGAGTCTGGGCAGAAGGAAGGCCTGTTCTATGCCTCTTGTCCCAAGGGGACAGCATCTCCAAGGCCACCTGTCCGTAGGTCAGATGTGGGCTTGCCACCAGGCACCATACCCGGAACTCACAGATAGAGCTCCCTGGAAGAAAGGGCAGTCAGGTGCCATCTTCCTCCAAGATTTGGCAGCGTTTGGGGTGGCAGGGGGTGTGTCGGGGACGAAGTGGGGACAGTCCCCCACAGCTCCCAATCCCAGTGCACGGAAGCTGTGCAGGGATCCTGCCGCCTGTCCTTTCCTATGGGGAAGGCACTGGCCTAGTCCCCGAGTCCACATGAACGACAGAGCAAAAAGCCCAGCCTTACTAGGCCAGGAGATGGCAGTTGGCATGGAGTGTCATCCTAGGCCACGCACGCTGCTGCAGGGTGGTGGCTGTGTCTGCGTAGTTCAGCCTGGAAGGGGGAACCCAGAGTGCGACCATGGAGCCCGGGAAAGCACGGTGTCATAAACCCGCATGGATAAAATCCTCTTTCCCCGGGCATTCGCTCTTCTTGAGAGAGAAGCGTGGTTGCGCCTGTGGAAACAGCCTTAACGAAAGGTCATGAACCAGGAGAGCCTGCATTGGCCAGAATAGAGGGCAGGTGCAAGACAAGTGTCACCCTCTCCGTTTGCTTAGAAATCAGAGTCGGTTCTGCAGGCTACTGCTCTTGCTTGCCTAGGCCAAGTCTCAAGGTGGGAGAAACCACCATACAGCGAAAGCCTCTTAGCCCAGGATCCTCCTCTGGGAAAGCAAAGCATTGTTGGGAAATCTGAGTTGCTTTGTGGGATGCTGCTGCTGCTTGCCTGAGCTAGTCTCCCCAGTACGGTGGAAGAAACCCGCATGGAGCGAAATTCTCTTGGCCCTAGAATCCCCACTGCCTGCGAGAGAAGCGTGGATGCACCTCTGGAAAGGGCCTTAAGGGTAGGGACACGGCTGTCACTGTGCTCCCCAGGAGCAAGTCTGGGGAAGGAGCAGAACGCCTCCCAGGGAGAAGAGAATGAGACGTTGGCCTTGTTTTCGGGACTGAGTAGCAAAGCAGGAAAGCCTGCCCTGGGAAGAACAGTGGGACGGTGGCAAGACAGGCTTCACCCGCTCCCTGTGCGTAGAGACGGAAGCCTGGCTTGAGGAAGACACGAGGGACGGTTAGGGCAGGCGCGCATACTCCACTCTGAGGAAGGAGTCTGGGAAGAAGGCAGGCCTGTTCTGTGCCTCTGGTCCCAAGTGGACAGCATCTCCAAGGCCACCTGTCCCTAGGGCAGACATGGGCTTGCCACCAGGCGCCATACACCAACTAGCAGAAACAGCTCCCTGGTAGAAAGGGCAGTCAGAAGCCATCTTCCTCCAAGATGTGGCAGCGTTGGGGTTGGCAGGGGCTGTGTCGGGGAAGAAGTGGGGACAGTCCCCACAGCTCCCCATCCCAGTGCACGGGCACTGTGCAGGGATCCTGTTGCCTCTCCTTTCCGATGGGGAAGGCACTGGCCAATCCCCGAGTCTGCCTGAACGCCAGGTCAAAAAGCCCAGTCTTACTACCCCAGGAGAGGTCAGTTGGCATGGAGTGTCATCCTAGGCCACATACGCTGCTGCAGGGTTATGGCTGTGTCTGCGTCGATCAGCTTGGCAGGGTGAACCCAGGGTGCGACCATGGAGCCCGGGACAGCAAGGCCTATGAGGCACCAGCTCTCCCTCTGATCTACGTCCCTGACGCGACAGAGCGAATGCCCAAAGTCTTGCTGAGGAAGCAGCGAATTTGCTCAGGTCAGGCTGAAAATCTCTGTGAAAGCATTTCCCATCATTTGCTGGGAAAAAAAGAGTCGGTTCTGTGGGCTGCTGTTGCTTCTTGCTTTAGCCTAGTATTGGAATCACGGTGGGAGAATCCCACATAGAGCGAAAGCGTCTTGCCTGGGCATCCCCTTTAAAAGCACAGCATTCTTGGGGAAATCAGATTCGGTTCTGTGCGATGCGGATGCCGCTTGCCTGAATATAGTCTCCGAAGCACGGTGTCATAAACCTGCATGGAACAAAATCCTCTTTCCCCGGGCATTCACTCTACTTGAGAGAGAAGCATGGTTGCGCCTGTGGAAACAGCCTTAACGAAAGGTCATGAACCAGGAGAACCTGCATTGGCAAGAATAGCGGGCAGGTGCAAGACAAGTGTCACCCTCTCCGTTTGCTTGGAAATCAGAGTCGGTTCTGCAGGCTGCTGCTCCTGCTTGTCTAGGCCAAGTCTCAAGGTCTGAGAAACCACCATAGAGCGAAAGCCTCTTTGCCCAGGCTCCACCTCTGGTAAAGCACAGTATTCGTTGGGAAATCTTAGTCGCAATGTGGGATACAGCTGCTGCTTGCCTGAGCTAGTCTCCGAAGCACGATGGAAGAATCCCGCATGGAGCAAAATTCTCTTGGCCCTAGCATCCCCACTGCCTGCGAGAGAAGCTTGGATGCACATCTGGAAAAGGCCTTAAGGATAGGGACACGGCTATCACCGTACTCCCCAGGAGCAAGTCTGGGGAAGGGGCAGAACGCCTCCCCGGGAGAAGAGAAGGAGCCCTTGGCCTTGTTGTCTACAAACAGTTGCAAAGCAGGAGAGCCTGCCCTGGGAAGAACAGCGGGACGGTGGCAAGACAGGCGTCACCCGCTCCCTGTGCGTAGAGACGGAAGCCTGGCTTGAGGAAGACACGAGGGGACGGCTAGGGTAGGCGCGCATACTCCACTCTGAGGAAGGAGTCTGGGCAGAAGGCAGGCCTGTTCTGTGCCTCTTGTCCCAAGGGGACAGCCTCTCCAAGGCCACATGTCCCTAGTGCAGACGTGGGCTTGCCACCAGGCGCCATACCCGGAACTAGCAGATACAGCTCCTTGGAAGAAAGGGCAGTCAGATGCCATCTTCCTAGAAGATGTGGCAGCATTGCGGGTGGCAGGGGGTGTGTCGGGGAAGAAGTGGGGACAGTCCCCACAGCTCCCCATCCCAGTGCATGGGCGCTGTGCAGGGATCCTGTCGCCTCTCCTTTCCGATGGGGAAGGCACTGGCCTAGTCCCCGAGTCCGCCTGAACGTCAGAGCAAAAAGCCCAGCCTTACTACGCCAGGAGATGGCAGTTGGCATGGAGTGTCATCCTAGGCCACACACGCTGCTTCAGGGTTGTCGCTGAGTCTGCATAGTTCAACCTGGCAGGGTGAACCCAGGGTGCGACCATGGAGCCCGGGAAAGCAAGGCCCAAGAGGCACCAGCTCTCCCGCAGATCTAACTCCCTGACGTGACAGAGCGAACGCCCAAAGCCTTGCTGAGGAAGCCGCAGCGAAGTGCGGTCAGGCCAGGCTGAAAACCCCTACGAAAACATAGCAGTAGCTGTGAAAAAAAGAGTCGGTTTTGTGGGTTGCGGTTGATGCTTGCTTTAGCCTAGTATTGGCAGCACAGTGGGTGAACCCGCATAGAACGAAAGCCTCTTTGCCTGGGCATCCCCTCTAGGAAAGCACAGCATTCTTGGGGAAATCAGAGTTGGGAAATGGAGTGCCATTCGTTGGGAAATCTGAGTCGCTTTGTGGGATGCAGCTGCTGCTTGCCTGAACTAGTCTCCGCAGCACGGTGGAATAAACCCGCATGGATCGAAATTCTCTTGGCCCTAGCATCCCCACTGCCTGCGAGAGAAGCGTGGATGCAAATCTGGAAAGAGCCTTAAGGATAGGGACACTGCTGTCACCGTACTCCCCAGGAGCACGTCTGGAGAACGAGCAGAACGCATCCCCGGGAGAAGAGAAGGAGCGTTGGCATGTTGTCGACAAACAGTTGCAAAGCAGGAGAGCCTGCCCTGGGAAGAACAGCGGGACAGGGTCAAGACAAGCGACACCCGCTCCCTGTGCGTAGAGACGGAAGCCTGGCTTTAGGAA
This sequence comes from Neogale vison, assembly GCF_020171115.1. Classification (NCBI taxonomy): domain Eukaryota; kingdom Metazoa; phylum Chordata; class Mammalia; order Carnivora; family Mustelidae; genus Neogale; species Neogale vison. The sequence goes on from NC_058091.1 coordinate 153,974,309, forward strand.
GACACGAGGGGAAGGGTAGGGCAGGCGCGCATACTCCACTCTGAGGAAGGAGTTTGGGCAGAAGGCAGGCCTGTTCTCTGCCTCTTGTCCCAAGGGGACAGCATCTCCAAGGCCACCTGTCCCTAGGGCACGTGGGCTTGCCACCAGGCGCCATACCCGGAACTCGCATACACTCCCTGGAAGAAAGGGCAGTGAGATGCCATCTTCCTCCAAGATGTGGCAGCGATGGGCAGGCAGGGGGTGTGTCGGGGAAGAAGTGGGGACAGTCCCCACAGCTCCCCATCCCAGTGCACGTGCGCTGTGCAGGGATCCTGTCGCCTCTCCTTTCCGATGGTGAAGGCACTGGTCAATCCCCAAGTCCGCCTCAACGCCATGGCAAAAAGCCCAGCCTTATTACCCCAGGAGATGGCAGTTGGCATGGAGTGTCCTCCTAGCCCACGCACATTGCTGCAGGGTTGTGGCTGTGTCTGCGTAGTACAACCTGGCAGTTTGAACCCAGTGTGCGACCATAGAGCCCGGGACAGCAAGGCCCAAGAGGCACCAGCTCTCCCGCAGATCTACTTACCTGACGCGACAGAGTGAATGCCCAAAGCCTTGCTGAGGAAGCAGCAGCGAAGTGCGGTTCAGGCCAAGCTGAAATCCTCTGCGAAAGCATAGCAGTCGATGGGGAAAAAAGAGTCGGTTCTGTGGGCTGCTGTTGCTGCTTGCTTTAGCCTACTATTGGCAGCACAGTGGGAGAATCCATCGTAGAGCGAAAGCCTCATTGCCTGGGCATCCCCTCTAGGAAAGCACAGCATTCTTGGGGAAATCAGAGTCGGTTCTGTGCGATGCGGATGCCGCTTGCCTGAACATAGTCTCCGAAGCACGGTGTAATAAAACCGCATGGGGCGAAATCCTCTTTGCCCGGGCATCCCCTGTACTTGAGAGGGAAGCCTGGTTGCCCCTGTGGAACCTGTCTTAACGAAAGGTCATGAAACAGGAGAGCCTGCATTGGCAAGAATAGCGGGCAGGTGGCAAGACAAGTGTCACCCTCTCCGTTTGCTCAGAAATTAGAGTCCGTTCTGCGGGCTGCTGCTCCTGCTTGCCTAGGCCAATTCTCAAGGTGGGAGAAACCACCATACAGCAAAAGCTTATTTGCCCAGGCTCCTCCTCTGGGAAAGCACAGCATTCCTTGGGAAATCTGAGTCACTTTGTGGGATGCTGCTGCTGATTGCCTGAGCTAGTCACCGCAGCACGGTGGAATAAACCCGCATGGATCGAAATTCTCTGGGCTCTAGCATCCCCACTGCCTATGAGAGAAGCGTGGATGCACCTCTGGAAAGGGCCTTAAGGATAGGGGTACGGCTGTCACCATACTCCCTATGAGCAAGTCTGGGGAAGGAGCAGAACGCCTCCCCGGGAGTAGAGAAGGAGCCGTTGGCCTTGTTGTCGGGAAACATTCGCAAAGCAGGAGAGCCTGCCCTGGGAAGAACACTGGTACGGTGGCAAGACAAGCGTCACCCGCTCCCTGTGCATAGAGATGGAAGCCGGGCTTTACGAAGACATTAGTGGACGGTTAGGGCAGGGGCGCATACTCCACTCTGAGGAAAGAGTTGGGCAGAAGGCAGGCCTGTTCTGTGCCTCTTGTCCCAAGGAGACAGCATCTCCAAGGCCACCTGTCCCTAGGGCAGACGTGGGATTGCCACCAGGCGCCATACCCGGAACTCGCAGATAAAGCTCCCTGGAAGAAAGGGCAGTCAGATGCCATCTTCTTCCAAGATGTGGCAGCGTTGGGGGTGGCAGGGGGTGTGTCGGGGAAGAAGTGGGGCAGTGCCCCACAGATCCCCATCCCAGTGCACGGGCGCTGTGCAGGGATCCTGTCGCCTCTCCTTTACTATGGGGAAGGCACTGGTTTAGTCCCCGAGTCCGCCTGAAAGCCAGAGCAAAAAGCCAAACCTTACTATTCCAGGAGACGGCAGTTGGCATTGAGTGTCATCCTAGGCCACACACGCTGCTGCAGGGTTGTGGCTGTGTCTGCGTAGTTCAGCCTGGCAGGGTGAAACCTGGGTGCGACCATGGAGCCCGGGAAAGCAAGGCCCAAGAGGCACCAGCTCTCCAGCAGATCTACTTCCCTGACGCGACAGAGTGAACGCCCAAAGCCTTGTAGAGGAAGCAGCAGCGAAGTGCGGTTCAGGCCAAGCTGAAAACCTCTACGAAGTCATAGCAGTCGCTGGGAAAAAAAGAGTCGGTTCTGTGGGCTGCTGTTGCTGCTTGCTTTAGCGTAGTATTGGCAGCACGATGGGAGAATCCCGCATAGAGCGAAAGCCTCTTTGCCTGGGCATCCCCTCCAGGAAAGCACAGCATTCTTGGGGAAATCATAGTCGTTTCTTTGCGATGCGGATGCCGCTTGCCTGAAAGTGTCCGAAGCACGGTGTAATAAAACCGCATGGGGCGAAATCCTCTTTGCCCAGGAATCCCTTCTACCTGAGAAAGAAGCGTGGTTGCGCCTCTGGAAACAGCCTTAACAAAGGTCATGAAACAGGAGAGCCTGCATTGGCAAGAATAGTGGGTAGGTAGCAAGACAAGTGTCACCCTCTCCGTTTGCTTAGAAATTAGAGTCGGTTCTACAGGCTGCTGCTCTTGCTTGCCTAGGCCAATCTCAAGGTGGGAGAAACCACCATACAGGGAAAGCCTCATTGCCCAGTCCCCTCCTCTGGGAAAGCACAGCATTCGTTGGGAAATCTGAGTCGCTTTGTGGGATGCTGCTGCTGCTTGCCTGAGCTAGTCTCCGCAGCATGGTGGAAGAAACCCACACGGAGCGGAATTCTCTTGGCCAAGCATCCCCACTGCCTGCGAGAGCAGCGTGGATGCACATCTGGTAAGGGCCTTAAGGATAGGGACACGGCTGTCACCGTGCTCCCCAGGAGCAAGTCTGGGGAAGGAGCAGAACGCCTCCCCGGGAGAACAGAAGGAGCCCTTGGCCTTGTTGTCGGGAAACAGTGGCAAAGCAGGAGAGGTTTCCCTGGGAAGAACAGCGGGACGGTGGCAAGAAAAGCATCACCCGCTCTCTGTGCGTAGAGACGGAAGCCTGGCTTTAGGAAGCCACGAGGGGACGGTTAGGGCAGGCGCGCATACTCCACTCTCAGAATGGAGTGTGAGCAGAAGGGAGGCCTGTTCTGTGACTCTTCTGCAAGCGGACAGCATCTCCGAGGCCACCTGTCCCTAGAGCAGATGTGGGCTGGCCACCAGGCGCCATACCCGGAACTCGCAGATACATCTCCCTGGAAGAAAAGGCAGTCAGATGCCATCCCACTGAGAGGGAAGTGTGCTTTAGGATGGATTCACTGCAGTGTTACATCTGTTAAAGAAGGAAGCTTTTGGGTTTGACTCTGTGGTAACCGCATTAGGCGCACAAAGCTTTCCAGTCTCAGATGTGTAACCGTTAGACTATAGCAAGTTCTGTTTAAGGGAAACTCCTTCATGCGTAATGTCACTTCTCACAGTGTCTTTCCAGTGGAGGAAAGAAGATAGGAAAAGGACGGACAGAGAGAACGTTGCATACCGTGAGTGAAGTACAGGCTAAACCACTTAGGCCTCTATGATGCATACTGGAAGTTCAACACCAGAGATGTTCCACAGTGTCTACCTCTTCTCAAAACACTGCCAGTATATGAGGGAACTGTGCTCCAGTAAGTTCTCACGACAGGGATGCATCTGTGCTCAGTTGAAAACTCTAGGATGTGTCTGGGTAGCAATCATGAAGTGTCTCTTACAGGCTCCTTAGAGGGGATGTGTAGGAAAGTATCTGCTCATGGAAGCTATTTCAGGTGCGTACTCATTCATAACAGTGCTTCTCCTTGGAGGAATGAAGGTAAAACACAGATGGACGAGGGGCCCATTAGGTACTGTGAATAGAGGGCAGGCTATGGCGCTTAAGCCTGCCAAACACATATTGGATGTTCACCAACAATGGTGATCCGCACTTAGTTTCTGGGTCTAAAACGCTTCCAACACTGAGAGGGAAGTGTGCTTTAGGAGGGATTCACTGAAGTGTTACGTCTTTTAAAGAAGGAAGCTTTTGGGACGGATTCTGTGGTAACCGCATTAGGCCCACATAGTTTTCCAGTCTCAGACGTCTATCTGTTAGACTATAGGAAGTTCTGTTTAAGGGAAATTCCTTCATGCGGAATGACACTTCTCACAGTTTCTTCACAGTGAAGGAAAGAAGATAGAACAAGGACGGACAGAGAGAACGTTGCAACCCGTGAGTGAAGTACAGGGTAAGGCACCTAGGCCTCTATGATGTATACTGAAAATTCAAAACCTGGGATGTTCCACAGTGTCTACCTCTTCTCAAAAATCTTCCAATATATGAGGGAATTGTGCTACACTAAGTTCTTACGACAGGGATGAGTCTGTGCTCAGTTGGAAACTCTAGGATGTGTCTGGGTAGCCAACATGAAGTGTTTCATACAGGCCCCAAAGAGAGGATGCGAAGGAAGGTATCTGCTCAGGGAACCTATTTCTGTTGCCTACTCATTTATAACTGCGTTTCTACTTTGAGGAATGAAGATTGAACAGGGACGGACTAGGGGCACATTAGGTACTGTGAGTAAAGGGCAGGCTATGTGCCAAACACATATTGGATGTTCACCACCAGTGGTGATCCGCACTTGGTTTCTTCGTCTAAAACGCTTCCAACGCTGAGAGGGAAGTGTGCTTTAGGAGTCATTCACTGCAGTGTTACGTCTATTAAAGAAGGAAGATTTTGAACCGACTCTGTGGTAATTGCAATAGGCGCCCATAGCTTTCCATTCACAGATGTCTAATCGTTGGACTATAGCAACTTCTGTTTAAGGGAAAATCCTTCATGCGGAATGTCACTTCTCACTGTCTCTTACCACTGGAGGTAAGAAGATAGAACAGTGACGGACAGAGGGAACGTTGCAAACCGTGAGTGAAGTACAGGGTAAGGCACTTAGGCCTCTATGATGCATAAGGGAATGACAACACCGGAGATGATCCACAGGGTCTCCGTCTTCTCTAAACACTTCCAGTATATGAGGGAACTGTGCTACAGTAATTTTTCACGACAGGGATGCATCTGTGCTCAGTTGAAAACTCTACAATGTGTCTGGGTAGCAATCATGAAGTGTCTCACACAGGACATTTAGAGTGGATGCGTAGGAAACTATCTGCTCAGGGAAGCTACTTCAGGTGCGTCTTCATTCATAGCAGTGTTTCTCCTTTGAGGATGAAGATAGAACAGGGAAGGGCTACGGGCACATTAGGTACTGTGAGTAAAGGGCAGGCTAGGTCGCTTAAGCCTGCCAAACACATATTGGATGTTCACCACCAGTGTTGACCCGCACTTAGTTTCTGCGTCGAAAAAGCTTCCAACACTGAGAGGGAAGTGTGCTTTAGGAGGGATTCACAGCAGTGTTACGTCTGTTAAAGAAGGAAGCTTTTGGGACTGACTCTGTGGTAACCGCATTAGGCGCACATAGCTTTCCAGTCTCAGACCTCTAACCGTTAGACTATAGGAAGTTCTGTTAAAGGTAAACTCCTTCATAAGGAATGTCACTTCTCACAGTGTCTTTCCAGTGGAGGAAAGAAGATAGAACAATGAAGGACAGAGAGAACGATGCAAACCGTGAGTGAAGTACAGGGTAAGCCACTTAGGCTTCTATGATGCACACTGGAAGTTCAAAACCGAAGATGTTCCACAGTGTCTACCTCTTCTCAAAACACTTCCAGTATATGAGGGAACTGTGCTACAGTATGTTCTCATGACAGAGATGTGTCTGTGCTCAGTTGGAAAGTGCAGGACGTGTCTCGGTAGCTACCATGAAGTGAATGATACAGGCCCCTTAGAGGGGATGCGGAGGAAGGTATCTGCTCAGGGAAACTACTTCAGGTGCGTCCTCATTCATAGCAGTGTTTCTCCCTTGAGGATGAAGATAGAACACGGAAAGACTACGGGCACATTAGGTACTGTGAGTAAAGGGCTCCCTATGGCTCTTAAGCCTACCAAACACATATTGGACGTTCACCACCAGTGTTGATCCGCACTTAGTCTCTGCGTCTCAAACGCTTCCTACACTTAGAGGGAAGTGTGCTTTTGTCAGGATTCACTTCAGTGTTACGTTTGTTAAATAAGGAAGCTTTTGGACTCTCTCTGTGGTAATTGCAAGGGGGGCAAATAGCTTTCCAGTCTTAGACGTCTATCCGTTGGACTATAGCTAGTTCTGTTTAAGGGAAACTCCTTCATGCGGAATGTCACTTCTCACAGTGTCTTTCCAGTGGAGGAAAGAAGATAGAACAAGGACGGAGCAGAGAGAATGTTGCAAACAGTGAGTGATATACAGGGTAAGCCACTTAGGCCTCTATGATGCATACTGGAAGTGCAACACCGGAGATGTTCCACAGTGTCTAGCTCTTCTCAAAACACTTCAAATATATGAGGGATCTGTGCTACAGTAAGTTCTCACGACAGAGTTGCGTCTGTGCTCAGTTGGAAAATGTAGGACGTGTCTGGGTAGCAACCATGAAATGTCTGATACAGGCCCCTTAGAGGGGATGCGGAGGAAGGTATCAACTCAGGGAACCTACTTCAGGTGCGTACTCATTCATAACAGTGATTCTCCTTTGAGGATGAAGATAGAACAGGGAAGGACTACGGGCACATTAGGTACTGTGAGTAAAGGGCACGCTATGGAGCTTATGCCTGCCAAACACATATTGGATATTCACCACCAGAGTTGATCCGCACAGTTTCTGCGTCGAAAACGCTTCCAACACTGAGAGGGAAGTGTGCTTTAGGTGGGATTCACTGCAGTGTTACTTTTGTTAAAGAAGGAAGCTTTTGGGACTGACTCTGTGGTATCGGCAATAGGCGTACTTAGCTTTCCAGTCACAGACGTCTAACCTTGGACAATAGCAAGTTCTGTTTACTGGAAACTCCTTCATGCTGAAGGTCACTTCTTTATTTTTTTTTTCACTTTCTGAATGGAGCATTTATTGTGGCTAATCTGCATATTCACAAATGAATGTATTTTTTTCCAATTTATTTATTTTCAGAAAAACAGTATTCATTATTTTTTCACCACACCCAGTGCTCCATTGAAGCTGTGCCCTCTGTAATACCCACCACCTGGTACCACAACCTCCCACCCCCCCGCCACTGCAAACCCCTCAGATTGTTTTTCAGAGTCCATAGTCTCTCATGGTTCATCTCCCCTTCCAATTTACCCAAAAGCACATACCCTCCCCAATGTCCATAACCCACCCCCCTTCTCCCAACCCCCTCCCCCCCGCATCCCACAGTTTGTTTCGTGAGATTAAGAGTCACTTATGGTTTGTCTCCCTCCCTATCCCATCTTGTTTCATGGATTCTTCTCCTACCCACTTAAGCCCCCATGTTGCATCACCACTTCCTCATATCAGTGAGATCATATGATATTTGTCTTTTTCCGCTTGACTTATTTCGCTAAGCATGATACGCTCTAGTTCCATCCATGTTGTCTCAAATGGCAAGATTTCGTTTCTTTTGATGGCTGCATAGATTTCCATTGTGTATATATACCACATCTTCTTGATCCATTCATCTGTTGATGGACATCTAGGTTCTTTCCATAGTTTGGCTATTGTGGACATTGCTGCTATAAACATTAAGGTGCACGTGCCCCTTTGGATCGCTACATTTGTATCTTTAGGGTTAATTCCCAGTAGTGCAATTTCTGGGTCATAGGGCAGTTCTATTTTCAACATTTTGAGGAACCTCCATGTTGTTTTCCAGAGTGGTTGCACCAGCTTGCATTCCCACCAACAGTGTAGGAGGGTTCCCCTTTCTCCGCATCCTCGCCAGCATCTGTCATTTCCTGACTTGTTGATTTTAGCCATTCTGACTGGTGTGAGGTGATATCTCATTGTGGTTTTGATTTGTATTTCCCTGATGCCGAGTGATATGGAGCACTTTTTCAAGTGTCTGTTGGCCATCTGAATGTCTTTTTGCAGAAACGTCTGTTCATGTCCTCTGCCCATTTCTTGATTGGATTATTTGTTCTTTGGGTGAGTTTGTTAAGTTCTTTATAGATTTTGGACAATAGTCCTTTATCTGATATGTCGTTTGCAAATATCTTCTCCCATTCTGTCAGTTGTCTTTTGGTTTTGTTAATGTTTCCTTTGCTGTGCAAAAGCTTTTGATTTTGATGAAATCCCAACAGTTCATTTTTGCCCTTGCTTCCCTTGCCTTTGGAGATGTTCCTAGGAAGATGTTGCTGTGGCTGAGGTCGAAGAGGTTGCTGCCTGTGTTCTCCTCAAGGATTTTGATGGATTCCTTTCTCACATTGAGGTCCTTAATCCATTTTGAATCTATTTTTGTGTGTGGTGTAAGGAAATTTAATTTTTCTGCACGTGGCTGTCCAATTTTCCCAACACCATTTATTGAAGAGGCTGTCTTTTTTCCATTGGACATTCTTTCCTGCATTGTCGAAGATTAGTTGACCATAGAGTTGAGGGTCTATTCTTGGCTCTCTATTCTGTTCCGTTGGTCTATGTGTCTGTTTTTGTGACAGTACCATGCTGTCTTAATGACGACAGCTTTGTAATAAAGCTTGAAGTCTGGAATTGTGATGCCACCAACTTTGGCTTTGTTTTTCAATATCCCTTTGGCTATTCGAGGTATTTTCTGGTTCCATATAAATTTTAAAATTATTTGTTCCATTTCTTTGAAAAAGATGTATGGTACTTTGATAGGAATTGCATTAAATGTGTAGATTGCTTTAGGTAGCATAGACATTTTCACAATATTTATTCTTCCAATCCAGGAGCATGGAACATTTTTCCATTTCTTTGTGTCTTCCTCAATTTCTTTCATGAGTACTTTATAGTTTTCTGTGTATAGATTATTAGCCTCTTTGGTTAGGTTTATTCCTAGGTATCTTTGGTTTGGGGTGCAATTGTAAATGGGATTGACTCCTTAATTTCTCTTTCTTCTGTCTTGTTGTTGGTGTAGAGAAATGCAACTGATTTCTGTGCATTGATCTTATATCCTGACACTTTACTGAATTCCTGTATAAGTTCTAGCAGTTTTGGAGTGGAGTCTTTTGGGTTTTCCACATAGAGTATCATATCATCTGCGAAGAGTGATAATTTGACTTCTTCTTTGCCGATTTGGATGCCTTTAATTTCCTTTTGTTGTCTGATTGCTGAGGCTAGGACTTCTAGTACTATGTTGAGTAGCAGTGGTGATAATGGACATCCCTGCCGTGTTCCTGACCTTAGTGGAAAAGCTTTCAGTTTTTCTCCATTGAGAATGATATTTGCAGTGGGTTTTTCATAGATGGCTTTGATGATATTGAGGTATGTGCCCTCTATCCCTACACTTTGAAGGGTTTTGATCAGGAAGGGATTCTGTACTTTGTCAAATGCTTTTTCAGCATCTATTGAGAGTATCATATGGTTCTAGTTCTTTCTTTTATTGATGTGTTCTATCACATTGACTGATTTGTGGATGTTGAACCAACCTTGCAGCCCTGGGATAAATCCCACTTGGTCGTGGTGAATAATCCTTTTAATGTACTGTTGAATCCTATTGGCTAGTATTTTGGTGAGAATTTTTGCATCTGTGTTCATCAAGGATATTGGTCTATAGCTCTCTTTTTTGATGGGATCCTTGTCTGGTTTTGGGATCAAGGTGATGCTGGCCTCATAAAATGAGTTTGGGAGTTTTCCTTCCATTTCTATTTTTTGGAACAGTTTCAGGAGAATAGGAATTAGTTCTTCTTTAAATGTTTGGTAGAATTCCCCCGGGAAGCCATCTGGCCCTGGGCTTTTGTTTGTTTGGAGATTTTTAATGACTGTTTCAATCTCCTTACTGGTTATGGGTCTGTTCAGGCTTTCTATTTCTTCCTGGTTCAATTTTGGTACTTTATATGTTTCTAGGAATGCATCCATTTCTTCCAGATTGTCAAATTTGTTGGCGTAGAGTTGCTCATAGTATGTTCTTATAATAGTTTCTATTTCTTTGGTGTTGGATGTGATTTCTCCTCTTTCATTCATGATTTTATTTATTTGGGACCTTTCTCTTTTCTTTTTGATAAGTCTGGCCAAGGGTTTATCAATTTTATTAATTCTTTCAAAGAACCAGCTCCTAGTTTGGTTGATTTGTTCTATTGTTTTTTTGTTTTCTATTTCATTGATTTCTGCTCTGATCTTTATGATTTCTCTTCTGCTGGGCTTAGGGTTTCTTTCTTGTTCTTTCTCCAGCTCCTTTAGGTGTAGGGTTAGGTTGTGTACCTGAGACCTTTCTTGTTTCTTGAGAAAAGCTTGTACCGCTATATATTTTCCTCTCAGGCTGACTTTGTTGTGTCCCACAGATTTTGAACCGTTGTATTTTCATTATCATTTGTTTCCATGATTTTTTTCAATTCTTCTTTAATTTCCCGGTTGACCCATTCATTCTTTAGAAGGATGCTGTTTAGTTTCCATGTATTTGGGTTCTTTCCAAACCTCCTCTTGTGGTTGAGTTCTAGCTTCAGAGCATTGTGGTCTGAGAATATGCAGGGAATGATCCCAATCTTTTGATACTGGTTGAGTCCTGATTTAGGACCGAGGATGTGATCTATTCTGGAGAATGTTCCATGTGCACTAGAGAAGAATGTGTATTCTGTTGCTTTGGGATGAAATGTTCTGAATATATCTGTGATGTCCATCTCATCCAGTGTATCATTTAAGGCCTTTATTTCCCTGTTGATCTTTTGCTTGGATATTCTGTCCATTTCCGTGAGGGGAGTGTTAAAGTCCCCCACTACTATTGTATTATTGTTGATGTGTTTCTTTGATTTTGTTATTAATTGGTTTATATAGTTGGCTGCGCCCACGTTGGGGGCATAGATATTTAAAATTGTTAGATCTTCTTGTTGGACAGACCCTTTGAGTATGATATAGTGTCCTTCCTCATCTCTTATTATAGTCTTTGGCTTAAAATCTAATTGATCTGATATAAGGATTGCCACTCCTGCTTTTTTCTGATGTCCATTAGCATGGTAAATTCTTTTCCACCCCCTCACTTTATGTCTGGAGGTGTCTTCGGGTTTAAAATGAGTTTCTTGGAGGCAACATATATATGGGTTTTGTTTTTTTTATCCATTCTGATACCCTGTGTCTTTTGATTGGGGCATTTAGCCCATTAACATTCAGGGTAACTATTGAGAGATAAGATTTTAGGGCCATTGTATTGCCTGTAAGGTGATTGTTACTGTATATTGTCTCTGTTCCTTTCTGATCTACCACTTGTAGGCTCTCTCTTTGCTTAGAGGACCCCTTTCAGTATTTCCTGTAGAGCTGGTTTGGTGTTTGCAAATTCTTTCAGTTTTTGTTTGTCCTGGAAGCTTTTAATCTCTCCTTCTATTTTCAATGACAGCCTAGCTGGGCATTCTTGGCTGCATGTTTTTCACGATTAGTGCTCTGAAAATATCATGCCAGCTCTTTCTGGCCTGCCAGGTCTCTGTGGATAAGTCAGCTGCCAATCTAATACTTTTACCATTGTATGTTACAAACTTCTTTTCCCGGGCTGCTTTCAGGATTTTCTCTTTGTCACTAAGGCTTGTAAAGTTTACTATTAGGTGACGGGGTGTGGGCCTATTCTTATTGATTTTGAGGGGCGTTCTCTGAACCTCCTGAATTTTGATGCTCGTTCCCTTTGCCATATTGGGGAAATTCTCCCCAATAATTCTCTCCAGTATACCTTCTGCTCCCCTCTCTCTTTCTTCTTCTTCTGGAATCCCAATTATTCTAATGTTGTTTCGTCTTATGGTGTCACTTATCTCTCGAATTCTCCCCTCATGGTCCAGTAGCTGTTTGTCCCTCTTTTGCTCAGCTTCTTTATTCTCTGTCATTTGGTCTTCTATATCGCGAATTCTTTCTTCTGCCTCATTTATCCGAGAAGTGAAAGCCTCCATTTTTGATTGAACTTAATTAATAGCTTTTTTGATTTCAACTTGGTTAGATTTTAGTTCTTTTATTTCTCCAGAAAGGGCTTTTATATCTCTGGAGAGGGTTTCTCTAATACCTTCCATGCCTTTTTCAAGCCCGGCTATAACCTTGAGAATTGTCATTTTGAACTCTAGATCTGACATATTACCAATGTCTGTATTGATTAGGTCCCTAGCCTTCGGTACTGCCTCTTGTTCTTTTTTTTGTTGTGAATTTTTTCCGCCTTGCCATTTTGTCCAGCTAAGAGTATATGAAGGAGCAAGTAAAATACTAAAAGGGTGGCAACAATCCCAGGATAATATGCTTTAACCAAATCAGAAGAGATCCCAAATTGTGAGGGGGGATTTCTCCCCCCTCACAATTGGGTGTGGGATCTCCTCTGATTGGGATCTCCTTTGATTGGGATCTCCCAATCTCTTCTGATTGGGATCTCTTCTGATTTGGGGATAAAAAGAGGTTCAAAAAGAAAGAAAGAAAAAAAAGAAAAAAGAATTAAAAAAAGGGATTGAATTAAAAATTCAATCAAGAATTTAAAAATGAATTAAGAAAGAAAAAGATTGAAGAGATTAAGATCTCTTCTGATTTGCGGATAAAAAGAGGTTCAAAAATAAAGAAAGAAAAAAAAGAATTAAAAAAAAAGAAAATGAATAAAGAAAAGTATAAAAAAGAAAAATATATATATTAGATAATCTAGTTAAGAAACGTTAAAAAAGAAAAGGGTAAAAGTTATAAAAAATTTTAGCAGAAGAAGAGAAAAAAATGAAAAAGAAAAAAATTAAATTAACTGCAAGACTAAAAAATCACAGGCAGAAAGCCATGAGTTCCGTGGTTTGTTTTCTCCTCCTCTGGAATTCTGCTGCTCTCTCCTTGGTATTGAAACTGCACTCCTTGGTAGGTGAACTTGGTCTTGCCTGGATTTCTTGTTGATCTTCTGGGGGAGGGGCCTGTTGTAGTGATTCTCAAGTGTCTTTGCCCCAGACGGAATTACACCGCCCTTACCAGGGGCCGGGCTGAGTGATCTGCTCTGCTTTGCTTTCAGGAGCTTTTGTTCCCTGAGCGATTTCTGTAGAGTTCCGGAGGATGGGAATACAAATGGCGGCCTCCTGGTCTCTGGCCCGAGGAGCCGTGAGCCCGGGGCCCTGCTCCCCAGTGCACCCTCAGCGAACAGCTCCTAGTAACACGCATCTACCTAACTCCGGCCGCGCTCAGAGCTCACCGAGCTTGCGACCGGTTCAAGGCAACTCCGAGCTGCGAGCTTACTGTCGGCTCTGTCTCTGCAGCCGGCTTTCCCGTTCCAAATCCGCAAGCTCTGCGACACTCAGACACCCTCGATCCTTCTGTGACGCCGCGGGACCTGTCGACACGACGACCCCGCATGGGCTTCGCCCTGGTTTAGCCTCCGGAGCGATGTTCCTCAGCGGAACAGACTTTTAAAAGTCCTGATTTTGTGCTCCGTTGCTCCGCCGCTTGGCGGGAGCCGGCCCCTCCCCCCGGGGTCTATCTTCCCGTCGCTTTGGATTCAGTTCTCCGCCAGTCCTACCTTTCAGAAAGGGGTTGTTTTTCTGTATCTAGAATTGCTGTTCTTCTTCTCTTCGATCTGCCGATGGATTTGCACGTGTTTCCAAACTTTAGATAAGCTCTCTAGCTGATCTCCTGCTAGCTGAGGTAGTCTCAGCCTGCAGTTCTCCACCATCTTGACTCCTCCCCAAATGAGTGTCCGGAGGGTCTCTTCTCACAGTGTCTTTCCAGTGGAGGAAAGAAGATAGAACAAGGACGGACAGAGAGAACGTTGCAAACCGTGAGTGAAGTACAGGGTAAGGCATTTATGCCTCTATGATGCATACGGGAAGATCAAAACCCGGGAAGTTCCACAGTGTCTACCTCTTCTCAAAACACTTCCAATCTATTATGGAACTGTGCTACAGTAAGTTCTCACGACAGGGATGCGTCAGTGCTCAGTTGGAAACTGTAGGACATGTCTGGGTAGCAACCATGAAGTGTCTCATACAGGCCCCTTAGAGGTGATGCGTAGGAAAGTATCTGCTCAGGGAACCTACTTCAGGTGTGTCTCATTCATAACATTGTTTCTCCTTGGAGGAATGATGGTAGAACTGGGATGGACTAGGGGCAATTAGGTAATGTGAGTACAGGGCAGGCTATGGCGCTTAAGCCTGCCAAACACATATTGGATTTTCACCACTAGTGGTGATCCGCACTTAGTTTCTGCGTCTAAAACGCTTCCAACACTGAGAGGGAATTGTGCTTTAGGAGGGATTCACTGCAGTGTTACGTCTGTTAAAGAAGGAAGCTTTTGGGATAGACTCTGTGGTAACCGCAATAGGCGCACATAGCTTTCCAGTCTCCGAAATCTATCCGTTGGACTATAGCAAGTTCTGATTAAGGGAAACTCCTTCATGCGGAATGTCACTTCTCACAAAAGAGTCGTTTCTGTGGGCTGCTGTTGCTGCTTGCTTTAGCCTTGTATTGGCAGCACGGTGGTGGACTCTCACATAGAGCGAAATCCTCTTTGCCTGGGCATCCCCTTGAGGTAAGCACAGCATTCTTTGGGAAATAAGAGTCGGTTCTGTGTGATGCGTATGCCGCTTGCCTGAACATAGTCTCCGTAGCTCGGTGTAATAAACCCGCATGGAGCGAAATCCTCTTTGCCTGGGCATCCCCTCTACCTGAGAGAGAAGCGTGGTTGCGCCTGTGGAAATAACCTTAAGGATAAGTCATGAAACAGGAGAGCCTGCATAGGCATGAATAGCGGGCGAGTGGCAAGACAAGTGTCACCCTCTCCGTTTGCTGAGAAATCAGGGTCGGATCTGCGGGCTGCTGCTCGTTCTTTTAGGCCAAGTCTCAAGGTGGGAAAACCAGCATACAGCCAAAGCCTCTTTGCCCAGGCTTCTCTTCTGGGAAATACAACATTCGTTGGGAAATCTGCATCGGGTTTTTGGGATGCTGCTGCTACATGCCTGAGCTAGTCTAGGCAGCACAGTGGAAGACACCCGCATGGAGCAAAATTATCTTGGCCCTAGCATCCCCACTGCATGAGAGGGAAGCGTGGATGCACATCTGCAAAAGTCCATAAGATTAGGGACACGGCTGTCATCGTGCTCCCCAGGAGCAAGTCTGGGGAAGGAGCAGAACGCCTCCACGGGAGAAGACAAGGAGCCGTTGGCCTTGTTGTAGGGAAACAGTCGCATATCAGGAGAACCTTCCCTGGGAAGAACAGCGGGACGGTGGCAAGACAAGCGTCACCCGACCCTGTGCGGAGAGACGGAAGCCTGGATTTAGGAAGCCACGAGGGGACGGCTAGAGCAGGCGCGCATACTCCACTCTGAGGAAGGAGTCTGGGCAGAAGGGAGGCCTGTTCTGTGCCTCTTGTCCCAAGAGGACAGCATCTCCAAGGCCTCCTGTCCCTTGGGCGGACGTGGGCTTGCCACCAGGCGCCATACCGGAACTCGCAGATACAGCTCCCTGGAAGAAAGTGTAGTCAGGTGCCATCTCCCTCCAGATGTGGCAGCATTGGGGGTGGCAGGAGGTGTGTCGGGGAAGAAGTGGGGACAATCCCCCACAGCTCCCCATCCCAGTGCACGGGCACTGTGCAGGGATCCTGTCGCCTCTCCTTTCCTATGGGGAAGGCACTGGCCTAGTCCCCGAGTCCGCCGGAACGCCAGAGCAAAAAGCCAAGCTTTAGTATGCCAGGGCATGGCAGTTGGCATGGAGTGTCGTCCTAGACCACGCATGCTGCTGCAGTGGTGTGGCTGTGTATGCGTAGTTCAGCCTGGCAGGGTGAACCCAGGGTGCTACCATGGATCCCGGGAACGCAAGACCCAAAAGGCACCAGCTCTCCCACAGATCTACTTCCCTGACGCGACAGAGCGAACACCCAAAGCCTTGCTGAGGAAGCAGCAGCAATGTGCGGTTCAGGCCAAGCTGAAAACCTCTGCAAAAGCATTGCAGTCTCTGGGAAAAAAGAGTCGGTTCTGTGGGCTGCTGTTGCTGCTTGCTTTAGCCTAGTATTGGCAGCACGGTGGGAGAATCCCGCATAGAGCGAAAGCCTCTTTGCCGGGGCATCCCCTCCTGAAAGCACAGCATTCTTGGGAAAATCCGAGTCGGTTCTGTGTGATGCGGATGCCGCTCGCCTAAACATAGTCACAGAAGCACGGTGTAAGAAACCTGCATGGAGCGAAATCCTCTTTGCCTGGGCATCCCCTCTACCTGAGAGAGAAGCGTGGTTGCGCCTGTGGAAACAGACTTAACGAAAGGTCATGAAACAGGAGATCCTGCATTGAAAGTATAGCGGGCAGGTGGCAGGACAATTGTCACCCTCTCCGTTTGCTTACAAATGAGATTCGGTTCTGCGGGCTGCTGCTCCTGCTTGCCTAGGCCAAGTCTCAAGTTGGGAGAAGCCACCCTCCAGCGAAAGCCTCCTTGCCCAGGCTCCTCTTCTGGGGAAGCATAGCATTCGTTGGGAAATCTGAGTCGCTTTGTGGGATGCTGCTGCTTGCCTGAGCTAGTGTCCGCAGCACGGTGGAAGAAACCAGCATGCAGCGAAATTCTCTGGGCCCTAGAATCCCCAATGCCTGCAAGAGAAGCGTGGATGCACATCTGGAAAGGGCCTTAAGGATAGGGTCACGGCTGTCACCGTGCTCCCCAGGAGCAAGTCTGGGGAAGGAGTAGAATGCCTCCCCGGGAGAAGAGAAGGAGCCGTTGGCCTTGTTGTCAGGACACAGTCGCAACGCAGGAGAGCCTGCCCCGGGAAGAACAGCGGGACGGTGGCAAGACAAGCGTCACCCGATCCCTGTGCGTAGAGACAGAAGCCTGGCTTTAGGAAGACACGAGGGGATGGCTAAGGCAGGCGCGCATACTCCACTCTGAGGAAGGAGTCTGGGCAGAATGCAGGCCTGTTCTGTGCCTCTTGTCCCAAGGGGACAGCATCTCCAAGGCCACCTGTCCCTAGGGCAGACGTGGGCTTGCCACCAGGCACCATACCCGGAACTCGCAGATACAGCTCCCTGGAAGAAAGGGCAGTCAAGTGCCATCTTCCTCCAAGATGTGGCAGCGTTCGTGGTGGCCGGGCTGGTGTGTCGGGGAAGAATTGGGGACAGCCCCCACAGTTCCCTATCCCAGTGCACGGGGGCTGTGCAGGGATCCTGTCGCCTCTCCTTTACTATGGGGAAGGCACTGGCCTAGTCCCGAGTCCGACTGAACGCCAGAGCAGAAAGCCAAGGCTTACTAGGCCTGGAGATGGCAGTTGGCATGGAGTTTCATCCTAGGCCATGCACGCTGCTGCAGGGTTGTGGCTGTGTCTGCGTAGTTCAGCCTAGCAGGGGGAACCCAGGGTGCGACCATGGAGCCCGGGAAAGCAAGGCCCAAGAGGCACCAGCTCTCCTGCATATCTACTTCCCTGACGCGGCAGAGCAATCGCCCAAAGCCTTGCTGAGGAAGCAGCAGCGAAGTGCGCTTCAGGCCAAGCTGAAAACCTCTGCGAAAGCATAGCAGTCGCTAGAAAAAAGAGTTGGTTCTGTGGGCTGCTGTTGCTACTTGCTTTAGCCTAGTATTGGCAGCACGGTGGGAGAATCCCGCATAGAGCGAAAGCCTCTTTGCCGGTGCATCCCCTCTAGGAAAGCACGGCATTCCTGGGGAAATTCGAGTCGATTCTGTGCGATGCGGATAGCGCTGGACTGAACAGCACTTTGCTGCTGCTTCCTTTCCCGTATGCAGCGAAATCCTCTTTGCACGGGCATCCCTTGGCACGGGCATCCCTTCTACATAAGAGAGAAGCGTAGTTGCGTGTGTGGAAACAGCCTTAATGGAAGGTCATGAAACAGGAGAGCCTGCATTGGCAAGAATAGCGGGCAGGTGGCCAGACAAGTGTCACCCTCTCCGTTTGCTTAGAAATCAGAGTCGGTTCTGTGCGCTGCTCTCCTGCCTGCCTTGGCCAAGTCTCAAGGTGGGAGAAACCACCATACAGCCAAAGGCACTTTGCCCAGGCTCCCCTCTGGGAAAGCACAGCATTCGTTGGGAAATCTGAGTCGCTTTATGGGATGCTGCTGCTGCTTGCCTGAGCTAGTCTCCGCAGCACGGTGGAAGAAACCCGCATGGAGCAAAATTCTCTTGGCCCTAGCATCCCCACTGCCTGCGAGAGAAGCGTGGATGCCCATCTGGAAAGGGCCTTAAGGATTGGGACACGGCTGTCACCGTGCTCCCCAGGACTAAATCTGGGGAAGGAGTAGAACGCCTCCCCGGGAGAAGAGAAGGAGCCGTTGGAATTGTTGTCGGGAAACAGTCGCAAAGCAGAGAGCCTGCCATAGGAAGAACAGCGGGACGGTGGCAAGACAAACGTCACCCGCTCCCTTTGCGTAGAGATGGAAGCCTGGCTTTAGGAAGACACGAGGGGACGGCTAGGGCGGGCGCACATACCCCACTGTGAGGAAGGTGTCTTGGCAGAAGGCAGGCCTGTTCTGTGCCTCTTGTCCCAAGGAGAGAGCATCTCAAGTCCACCTGTCCCTAGGGCAGACGTGGGCTTGCCACCAGGCACCATACCCGGAACTCGCAGATACAGCCCCCTGGAAGAAAGGGCAGTCAGGTGACATCTTCCTCCAAGATGTGGCAGCGTTGGGGGTCGCAGGGGATGTGTCGGGGAAGAAGTGGGGACAGTCCCCCACAGCTCCACATCCCAGTGCACGAGCGCTGTGCAGGGATCCTGTCGCCTCTCCTTTCATATGGGAAAGGCACTGGCCTCGTCCCAGAGTCCGCCTGATCTCCAGAGCAAAAAGCCAAGCCTTACGCCAGGAGATGGCAGTTGGCATGGAGTGTCATCCTAGGCCATGGACGCTGCTGCACGGTTGCGGCTGTGTCTGCGTAATTCAGCCAGGCAGGGTGAATCCAGGGTGTGACCATGGCGCCCGGGTAAGCAAGGCCCAAGAGGCACCAGCTCTCTCGCTGATCTACTTCCCTGACGCGACAGAGCGAACGCCCAAAGCCTTGCTGAGGAAGTAGCAACAAAGTGCGGTTCAGGCCAATCTAAAAACCTCTGTGAAAGCACAGCAGTCGCTGGGAAAAAAGAGTCGGTTCTCTGGGCTCCTGTTGCTGCTTGCTTTAGCCTAGTATAGGCAGCACGGTGGGAGAATCGCGCATAGAGCGAAAGCCTCTTTGCCGGGGCATCCCCTGTAGGAAAGCACAGTATTCTTGGGGAAATCCGAGTCGGTTCTGTGCGATGCGGATGTCGCTCGCCTGAACATAGTCTCCGAAGCACGGTGTCATAAACCCGCATTGAGCGAAATCCTCTTTGCCCGGGCATCCCCTCTACCCGCGAGAGAAGCGTGGTTATGCCTGTGGAAACAGCCTTAACGAAAGGTCATGAAACAGGAGAGCCTGCATTGGCAAGAATAGCGGGCAGGTGGCAAGACAAGTGTCACCCTCTCCGTTTGCTTAGAAATCAGAGTCGGTTCTGCGGGATGCTGCTCCTGCTTGCCTAGGCCAAGTCTCAAGGTGGGAGAAGCCACCCTCCAGCGAAAGCCTCTTTGTCCAGGCTCCTCCTCTGGGGAAGCACAGCATTCGTTGGGAATTGTGAGTCGCTTTGTGGGATTCTTCTGCTGCATGCCTGAGCTCATCTCCGCAGCACGGTGGAGGAAACCCGCATGGAGCGTAATTCTCTTGGCCCTAGCATCCCCACTGCCTCTGAGAGAAGCGTGGATGCACATCTGGAAAGGGCCTTAAGGATGGGGACAAGGCTGTCACCGTGCTTGCCCAGGAGCAAGTCTGGGGAAGGAGCAGAACGCCTCCCCGGGAGAGGAGAAGGAGCCATTGGCCTTTTTATCGGGAAACAGTCGCAAAGCAGGAGAGCCTGCCGTGGGAAGATCAGCGGGCAGGTGGCAAGAAAAGTGTCACCCTCTCCGTTTGCATAGAAATCATAGTCGGTTCTGCGGGCTTCAGCTCCTGCTTACCGAGGTCAAGTCTCAAGTTGGCAGAAACCACCATACAGAGAAAGCCTCTTGCCTAGGCTCCTCCTCTGGGAAAGCACAGCATTCGTTGGGAAATCTGAGTCGCTTTGTGGGATGCAGCTGCTGCTTGCCTGAGCTAGTCTCTGCAGCACGGTCGAAGAAACCCGCATGGAGCGAAATTCTCCTGCCCTAGTATCCCCCCTGCCTGCGAGAGAAGTGTGGATGCAAAGGGATGGAAAGGGACTTAAGGATAGGGACACGGCTGTCACCGTACTCCCCAGGTGCATGTCTGGGGAAGGAGCAGAACGGCTCCCCAGGAGAGGAGAAGGAGCCGTTGGCCTTGTTGTCGGGAAACAGTCGCAAAGCAGGAGAGCCTTCCCTGGGAAGAACAGCGGGACGGTGGCAAGAGAAGTGTCACCTGCTCCCTGTGCATAGAGATGTAAGCCTGGCTTTAGGAAGACACGAGGGGACGGCTAGGGCGGGCGCGCATACTCCACTCTGAGGAAGGAGTCTGGGGAGAAGGCAGGCCTGTTCTGTCCTCTTGTACCAAGGGGACAACATCTCCAAGGCCACCTGTCCCTTGGGCAACGTGGGCTTGCCACCAGGCGCCATAAACGGAACTCGCAGAACCAGCTCCTTGGAAGAAAGTGCAGTCAGGTGCCATCTTCCTCCAAGATGTGGCAGCATTGGGGGTGGCAGCGGGTGTGTCGGGGAAGAAGTGGTTACCGACCCCCACAGCTCCCCATCCCAGTACACGGGCAGTGTGCAGGGATCCTGTCGTCTCTCCTTTCCTAGGGGAAGGCACTGGCCTAGTCCCCGAGTCTGCCAGAACGGAGAGCAAAAAGCCCAGCCTTACTACGCCAGGAGATGGCAGTTAGTATGGAGTGTCATCCTAGGCCACACACGCTCCTGCAGGGTTGTGGCTGTGTCTGCGTAGTTCAGTCTGGCAGGGTGAACCCAGGGTGCGACCATGGAGCCCAGGAAAGCAAGGCCCAAGAGGCACCAGCTCTCCCGCACATCTACTTCCCTGACGCGACAGAGTGAACGCCCAAGCCTTGCTGAGGAAGCAGCAGCGAAGTGCGGTTCAGGCCATGCTGAAAACCTCTGCGAAAGCATAGCTATCACTGGGAAAAAAGAGTCGGTTCTGTGGGGTGCTGTTGCTGCTTGCTTTAGCCTAGTATTGGCAGCACGGTGGGAGAATCCCGCATAGAGCGAAAGCCTCTTTGCTTGGGCATCCCCTCTAGGAAAGCACAGCATTCCTGGGGAAATCAGAGTCGGTTCTGTGCAATGTGGATGCCGCAGGCATGAACATAGTCTCCTCAGCACGGTGTAATAAACCCGCATGGAGCGAAATCCTCTTTGCCCGGATATCCCCTCTACTTGAGAGAGAAGCGTGGTTGAGCCTGTGAAAACAGCCTTAACGAAAGGTCATGAAACAGGAGTGACTGCATTGGCAAGAATAGCGGGCAGGTGGCAAGACAAGTGTCACCCTCTCCATTTGCTTAGAAATCAGATTCGGTTCTGCGGGATGCTGCTCCTGCTTGCCTAGGCCAAGTCTCAAGGTGAGAGAAACCACCATACAGTGAAAGACTCTTTGCCCAGGCTCCTCCTCTGGGAAAGCACAGCATTCGTTGGGAAATCTGAGTCGGACTGTGGGATGCAGCTGCTGCTTGCCTGAGCTAGTCTCCACAGCACGGTGGAAGAAACCCACATGGAGTGAAATTCTGTTGTCCCTAGCATCCCCACTGCCTGCGAGAGAAGCGTGGATGCACATCTGGAAAGGGCCTTAAGGATAGGGACACGGCTGTCACCCTGCTCCCCAGGAGCAAGTGTGGGGAATGAGCAGAACACCTCCCCGGGAGAAGAGAAAGTGCCGTTGGCGTTGTTGTAGGGAAACAGTCGCAAAGCAGGAGAGCCTGCCCTGGGAAGAACAGCGGGACGGAGGCAAGGCAAGCGTCACCCGCTCCATGTGCGTAGAGACGGAAGCCTGGCTTTAGGAAGACACGAGGGACGGCTAGGGCATGTTCGCATACTCCACTCTCAGGAAGGAGTCTGGGCAGAAGGCAGGCCTGTTCTGTGCCTCTTATCCCAAGGGGAGAGCATCTCCAAGGCCACCTGTCCCTAGGGCAGACGAGGGCTTGCCACCAGGCACCATGCACGGAACTCACAGATAGAGCTCCCTGGAAGAAAGGGCAGTCAGGTGCCATCTTCCTCCAAGATGTGGCAATGTTGGCGGTGGCAGGGGTGTGTCAGGAAAGAAGTGGGGACAGTCCCCCAAAGCTCCCCATCCCAGTGCACGGGTGCTGTGCAGGGATCCTTTCGCCTCTCCTTTCCTATGGGGAAGGGACTGGCCTAGTCCCCGAGTCTGCCTGAACGCCACAGCAAAAAGCGAAGCCTTACTACGCCAGGAGATGGCAGTTAGTATGGAGTGTCATCCTAGGCCACACACGCTTCTGCAGGGTGGTGGCTGTGTCTACGTAGTTCAGCCTGGCAGGGTGAACCCAGGGTGTGACCATGGAGCCCGGGAAAGCAAGGCCCAAGAGGCACCAGGTCTCCCGCAGATCTACTTCCCTGACGCGACAGAGCGAACGCCCAAAAGCTTGCTGAGGAAGCAGCAGCGAAGTGCGGTTCAGGCCAAGCTGAAAACCTTTGCGAAAGCATAGCAGTCGCTGGGAAAAAAGAGTCGGTTCTGTGGGCTCCTGTTGCTGCTTGCTTTAGCCTAGTATTGGCAGCACGGTGGGAGAATCCCTCATAGAGCAAAAGCCTCTTTGCCTGGGCATCCCCTCTAGGAAAGCACAGCATTCTTTGGGAAATCAGAGTCGGTTCTGTGCGATGCGAATGCTGCTTGCCTGAACATAGTCTCCTCAGCACGGTGTAAGAAACCCGCATGGAGAGAAATCCTCTTTGCCCGGGCATCCTCTCTACCTGAGAGAGAAGCGTGGTTGCGCCTGTGGAAACAGCCTTAACGAAAGGTCATGAAACAGGAGAGCCTGCATTGGCAAAAATAGCGGGCAGGTGGCCAGACAAGTGTCACCCTCTCCGTTTCCTTAGAAATCAGAGTCGGTTCTGTGGGCTGTTGCTCCTGCTTGCCTAGGCCAAGTCTCAAGGTGGGAGAAACCACCATACAGCAAAAGACTCTTTGCCCAGGCTCCTCCTCTGGGAAAGCACAGCATTCGTTGGGAAATGTGAGTCGCTTTGTGGGATGCGGCTGCTGCTTGCCGGAGCTAGTCTCCGCAGCACGGTGGAAGAAACCCGTATGGAGCGAAATTCTCTTGGCCCTAGCATCCCCACTGCCTGCGAGAGAAACGTGGATGCACCTCTGGAAAGGGCCTTAAAGATAGGGACACGGCTGTCACCGTGCTCCCCAGGAGCAAGTCTGGGGCAGGAGCAGAACGCCTCCCCGGGAGAAGGGAAGGATCCGTTGGCCTAGTTTCGGGAAACAGTCGCAAAGCCGGAGAGCCTGCCCAGGGAGAACAGCGGGACGGTGGCAAGACAAGTGTCACACGCTCCCTGTGCGAAGAGACGGAAGCCTGGCTTTAGGAAGACACGAGGAACGGCCAGGGCAGGTGCGCATACTCCACTCTGAGGAAGGAGTCTGGGTAGAAGGCAGGTCTGTTCTGTGCCTCTTGTCCCAAGGGGACAGCATCTCCAAGGCCAACTGTTCCTAGGGCAGACGTGGGCTTGCGACCAGGCGCCATACCCGGAACTCGCAGATACAGCTCCCTGTAAGAAAGGGCAGTCAGATGCCATCTTCCTCCAAGATGTGGCAGCGTTGGGTGTGGCAGGGTGTGTGTCAGGGAAGAAGTTGGGAAAGTCCCCACAGCTCCCCATCCCAGTGCATGGGCGCTATGCAGGGATCCTGTCGCCTCTCCTTTCCTATGGGGAGGCACAGGCCTAGTCCCCGAGTCCATTTAAATGCTAGAGCAAAAAGCCCAGCCTTTTGGGGTCATGCAGTTTTCTCTCGATTCGAGGCTTGTCCAAAGCGCCGAAATGCACCGTGTGCACCGGGTCATGAGGCGGAGGCGTTGCTACGGAACTCAGATTTCCCAAGAGGGAGGCACAGAGGGACAGGAACCTGGAAGCAGAAGGCTGGGAAGCTGGCGAAATTTCGAGCCCGAATCTCGGGGCAGCCCTAGCCCCATGAGACTGTACCAAGTACGGGACCCCCGCCGGCCGAGAAGCAGTCGGCATCGGCCTCGGCGATGTCTGCCGCGCTGAGGGCTCCTTGCGGGGTTCGTGTGAGAGCTCTCGCGATGCCAGGCCAGACTAGGCCCTGGGGGGCGGCCCTGCAGACGTGTGACTCCCGAAACGAGTTTGCATGGCGTTTTCTGGCCAATTCTAACGGGATCGGTTTGGGTAGAACCCTCGAGGGAATTGACTGGCGTTGGGCAGCCCTGCGGAACGCCCTGCTCTCCATGGCCCAGGGCCGTTAATCGCCCCGAGCTTGGGGCGGACGCCCGGAAAATGCGCGAAAACGTCACGGCTCACCCGGGCGCCCCGGCGATGGGGAGCGTCACGGAGCAGAGTTGAAGGACGGGTGGCGGCCGGGCCTACGTTTCCCACTTTAGGGAGGATCGTGTGCCATAGAATGGGGCTGACCTCAGTGGGGGAACGCAGGTTTCTCCCGCTCTGAGGTGTCTGAAGCGCCGAAAGGCACCGTTGGCACCAATGTGGGAGGGGGAGGCGTGGCCCCGGGACTCAGGGTTCCCCAGATGGAAGCACAGAGGGTCAGGAACCCAGAAGCAGACGGCCGTGTAGCAGGCGAGACTGTGAAACCGGGCTTCTTGGCGGGCCAGGCCTCATGGTACAGCGCCAGGGAGAGGACCCCCGCAGGAGGATTAGCAGGAGGCATCGGCCTCGCCACAGCCTGCCTCTCGGAGGGCTTCCAAGCGGGGTCGGAGGGCGATGGCTTTCATTGCACGGCAGGCCCGGGGGTCGGCTGTGCAAAAGTGCGGCAACCGAAGCGAGTTCGCCGTGCGTTTACCTGCCAATTCGCACGAGCGTTCTGCCGAAACAGGATCGGTTTGGGCAGAACGCTCATGAGAATGGACTGGCGTAGGGAATTCCTGCGGACCTCGCTGCACTCCGTGGCCCAGGGCCCCTTCTCTCCCAGGGCGTGCTGCGTCCCCCAGAAAATGCCACGTTCGCCTGGGCCCACCAGGGGGCGCCGGCGCACGGGAACGATCCCAGAGCAGAGTTGCCGGACGAGTGGCGGCAGGGCATGCGCCTCCGTCTTTTCAGACTGATGGGGCACGCAAGGTTGGGGCAGTCCGCATTTTGTTCATTGAGGTTTCTCTCAGTCCGAGGCTTGACCGAAGCGCCGATATGCACTATTGGGGCTGAGATGGGAGGGCAAGGCGTGGCCGAGGGACTCAGAATCCCCCAGATGGAGGCACAGAGGGACACGACCCCAGAAGCCAAAGGCTGGGACGCAGGTGAAATATCAAGCCCGAGTCTCGGGGCGGCCCTGGCCCCATGGGACGGGGCTAAGTAGGGGACCCCAGCGCCGAGGAGCAGGAGGCGTCGGCCTTGCCTCAGCATGCCTCGCGGAGGGCTTCCTGGCGAGGTTCGTGCGCGAGCGCTCGCGATGCCAGGTCAAGCCCCGGGGGGGCTGACCTGCGGAAGAGCTGCGCCCGAAGCAAGTTCGCCGCGCGTTTACCGGCCAATTCTCACGAGCGTTCTGCCCAAACCGGGATCGGTTAGGGCAGAACGCTCGTGAGAATTGGCAAGCGTTGGGCAACCCTGCGGAACGCCCGGCTCTCCCTGGCCCAGGGACCCATCTTGCCCAGGGCATGCTGGGCCGCCTGAAAACCCGAGCAAACGACTCTGCCCACCAGAGGGCGCCGGCGCACGGGAGCGTTCCTGGAGCAGAGTATCAGGGCTGGTGGGGGCAGGGCGTGGGCCTACGTCTTTTCAGGCTGATGGAGCGCCCAAGGATGGCGCTGTCCTCAGTTGGGTCATGCAGGTCTCTCGTTTGCGTCGGGGCGTGAGGCGGAGATGTTGCCACGGAACTCAGGATTCCCAAGAGGGAGAGACAGAGGGACAGGAGCCAGGAAGCAGAGGGCTGGGAAACAGGCGAAATTTAGAGCCGGAGTCTCAGGGAAGCCCTGTCCCCACGGGACTGCGCCAAGTAGAGGACCCCTGCCGGCCGAGAAGCAGGAAGCATCGGCCTCTCCGCAGACTGCCGCTCAGAGGGCTCCTTGGCGGGGTTCGTGAGCGATATCTCGCGATGCCGGGCCAGGCCCTGGGGGGTGGCCCTGCAGACGTGTGACGCCCGAAGCAAGTTCACAAGGCGTTTTCTGGCCAATTCTCACGAGCGTTCTGCATAAACCGGTATCGGTTTGGGCAGAGCGTTCCTGAGAATTGGCCGGTTTTTCGCAGCCCTGGGGACTGCCCTGCTCTCCATGGCCCAGGGCCGGTTCTCGCCCAGAGCATGGGGCGGCCAAAGCGCGAAAACGTCGCGGCCCACCAGGAGGCCCCGGCACTGGGGAGCGTTCCCGGAGCAGAGTTGAAGGACGGGTGGCGGCCGGGCCTAAGCTTCTGACTTAAGGGAGGATCGGGCGCACAATGATGGGGTTGACCTCAGTGGGGGCACGCAGGTTTCCCTCGCTCTGAGGTTGTCCGAAGCGCCTAAAGGCACCGTTGGCGCCGGTGTGGGAGGGGGCACGTGGCCGTGGGACTCTGGGTTCCCCAGATGGAGGAACCGAGGGATAGGAACCCAGAAGCAGACGGCCGGGTAGCAGGCGAAACTGCGAGGCCAGGCTATATGGCGGTCCCGGCCCCATGGAACAGCGCAACAGAGTGTACCCCCGCAGGAGGATTAGCAGGAGGCGTCGGCCTCGCCACAGCCTGCCTCGCAGAGGGCTTCCTGGCGGGGTTTGAGCGCGATGGTTCGCAATGGAACACCAGGACCAGGGGGCGGGGTGCAGCGTGCAGAAGTGCGGTGCCCGAAGCCAGTTCGCCGGGTGTTTTCCTGCCAATTCTCACGAGCGTTCTGCCCAAACAGGATCGGTTTGGGCAGAACGCCCGTGAGAATGGGCCGGCGTAGGGCAGTCCTGCGGACCTCCCTGCACTCTGTTGCCCAGGGCCCCTTCTCTCCAAGGGCATGCTGCGGTCCCCGGAAAATGCTGGAATCGCCGGTGCCCACCAGGGGGCGCCGGCGCAGGGGAACGATCCCAGAGCAGAGTTGACAGACAAGTGGCGACAGGGCATGCACCTCCGTCTTTTCGGGCTGATGGGGCACCCAAGGATGGGGCTGTCCGCACTTTGTTCATTGAGGTTTCTCTCTCTCCGCGGCTTGACCGAAGTGCCTATATGCACTACTGGGGCCGGGATGGGAGGGTTAGGCGTGGCCGAGGGACTCAAGATTCCCCAGATGGAGGCACAGAGGGACCCTAACCCAGAAGCCGAAGGCTGGGACGCAGGTCAAATATCAAGCCCGAGTTGGGGCAGTCCTGGCCCCATTGGACGGCGCTAAGTAGGGGACACCAGCGCCGAGGAGCAGGAGGCGTCGGCCTCGCCTCAGCCTGCCTCGCGGAGGGTTTCCTGGCGAGGTTTGTGCGCGAGCGCTCCCGATGCCAGGAGAAGCCCCGGGGGGCGGACCTGCGGACGTGCTAGCCCGAAGCCAGTGCTCCGGACATTTTCCGGCCCATTCTCACGAGCGTTCTGCCCATACCGGGGTTGGTTTGGGCAGAACGCTCGTGAGAATTGGCCAGCGATGGGCAGACCTGTGGACCGCCCGGCTCTCCGTGGCTCAGGGCCCCTTCTCGCCCAGTGCATAATGAGGCCGCCTGGAAAACGCGAGGAAACGAAGTGGCCCATTAGGTGCCGCCGGCGCACGGGAGTGTTCTTGGAGCAGAGTTGAGGGGCAGGGGTGGGGCAGGGCATGCCACTCCGACTTTTCGGGTTGATGAGGCGCTCAAGATGGGGCCATCCTCAGTTGGAACGTGCAGGTTTCTCTCGCTTTGAGGCTTCTCCGAAGCGCCGAAATGCACCGTTTGCGCCAGGGCGTGAGGTGGAGGCGTTGCCACGGAACTCAGGATCACAAGAGGGAGGCACAGAGGGACAGGACCCCGGAAGCAGAAGGCTGGGTAGCCGGCGAAATTTCGAGCCCGAATCTCAGGACACCCCTGGCCCCATGGAACTGCGCCAAGTAGGGGACCCCCGCCGGCAGAGAAGCAGTAGGCATCGGACTCGCCGATGTCTGCCGCGGGGAGGGCTCCTTTGCAGTATTCTTGAGCGAACTCTCGCAATGTCGGGCCAGGCCAGGCCCTGGGGGGCGGCCCTGCAGACGTGTGACACCCGAATCGAGTTTGCATGGCGTTTTCCGGCCAATTCTCACGGGATCGGTTTGGGCAGAACCCTCGTGGGAATTGACCGGCGTTGGGCAGCCCTGCGGAATGCCCTGCTCTCCATGGCCCAGGGCCGTTACTCGCCCCGAGCTTTGGGCGGCCGCCCGGAAAATGCGCGAAAACGTCGCTGCCCACCCGGGTGCCCCGGCGCTGGGAACATTCCCGGAGCAGAGTTGAAGGACCGGTGGCGGCCGTGCCTTCGTTTCCCACTTTAGGGAGGTTGGTGTGCCCAAGGATGGGGCTGACCTCAGTGGGGGCACACAGGTTTCTCTCGCTCTGAGGTAGTCCGAAGCGCAGAAAGGCACTGTAGGCGCCGGTGTGAGAGGTGGAGGCGTGGCCCTGGGACTCAGGGTTCCCCAGATGGAGGCACCGAGGGACAGGAACACAGAAGCAGACGGCCGGGTAGCAGGCGAGACTGCGAAGCCGGGCTTCGTGGCGGGCCAGGCATCATGGAACAGCGCCAGGGAGAGGGCCCCAGCAGGAGGATTAGCAGGAGGCATCGGCCTCGCCACAGCCTGCCTCGCGGAGGGCATCCTGGCGGGGTTGGAGCGCGATGGCTCGCAATGGGACACCAGGCCCGGGGGGCGCCCGTGAAGAAGTGCGTTGCCAGAAGCGAGTTCGCCGGGCGTTTTCCTGCCAATTCTCATGAGCGTTCTGCCCAAACAGGATCGGTTTGGGCAGAACGCTCGTGAGAATTGGCCAGCGATGGGCAGACGTGCGGACTGCCCGGCTCTCTGTGGCTCAGGGCCCCTTCCAGCCAGGTGCATACTGAGGCCGCCTGGAAAACGCGAAGAAACGACGTGGCCCATCAGGTGGCGCCGGCGCCCGGGAGCGTTCTTGGAGCAGAGTTGAGCGGCGGGTGGGGGCAGGGCATGCGCCTCTGACATTTCTGGTTGATAGGGCGCCCAAGATGGGGCTCTGCTCAGTTGGGTCATGCAGGTTTCTCTGGCTTCGAGGCTTGTCCGAAGCGCCGAAATGCACCATTTTCGCCCGGGCGTGAGGCAGAGGCGTTTCCACGGAACTCAGGATTCCGAAGAGGGAGGCACTGAGGGACAAGACCCCGGAAGCTGAAGGCTGGGAAGCAGGTGAAATATCGAGCCCAAGTCTCGGGGCAGCCCTGGCCCCATGGGACGGCGCTAAGTAGGGGACACCAGCGCCGAGGAGAAGGAGGCGTTGGCCTCGCCTCAGCCTGCCTCGCGGAGGGCTTCCTGGCGAGGTTTGTGCGCGAGCGCTCGCGATGCCAGGACAAGCCCCGGGTGCTGCGAACCTGCGGACGAGCTAGCCCGAAGCGAGTTCGCCGGGCGTTTTCCGGCCCATTCTCACGAGCGTTCTGCCCAAACCGGGGTTCGTTGGGGCAGAACGCACGTGAGAATTGGCCAACGATGGGCAGACCTATGGACCGCCAGGCTCTCCGTGGCTCAGGGCCCCTTCTCGCCCAGTGCATAATGCGGCCGCCTGGAAACGCGAGGAAACGATGTGACCCATCAGGTGGCGCCGGCGCCCGGCATCATTCTTGGAGCAGAGTTGAGCGGCGGGTCGGGGCAGAGCATGCGCCTCCGACTTTTCGGGTTAATGGGGCGCCCAAGATGGGGCTGTCCTCAGTTGTGTCATGCAGGTTTCTCTCGCTTCGAGGCTTGTCCGAAGCGCCGAAATGCACCGTTTTCGCCGGGGCGTGAGGCGGAAGCGTTACCACGGAAATCAGGATTCCCAAGAGGGAGGGACAGAGGGACAGGACCCCGGAAGCGGAAGGCTGGGAAGCCGGCGAAATTTCGAGCCCGAGTCTCGGACAACCCTGGCCCCATGGGACTGCGCTAAGTAGGTGGCCCCCGCCAGCTGAGAAGCAGTAGGCATCGGCCTCGCCGAAGTCTGCCGCGCTGAGCGCTCCTTGGCAGGGTTCGTGAGCGAGCTCCCGCGATGCCGGGTCAGGCCAGGCCCTGGGGGGCGGCCCTGCAGACTTGTGACACCCGAAACAAGTTCGCATGGCCTTTTCCAGCCAATTCTCATGGGATCGGTTTGGGCATAACCCTCGTGGGAATTGGCCACCGTTGGGCAGCCCTGCGGAAGGCCGTGCTCTCCATGGCCCAGGGCCGTTACTCCCCCCGTGCTTGGGGCGGCCGCCCGGAAAATGCGCGAAAACGTCGCTGCCCACCCGGGCGCCCCGGTGCTGGGGAGCGTTCCCGGAGCAGAGTTGAAGGACGGGTGGCGGCCAGGCTAACGTTTCCGACTTTAGGGAGGATCGTGTGCCCAAGGATGGGGCTGACCTCAGTGCGGGCACGCAGGTTTCTCTCGCTCTGAGGTTGTCCGAAGCGCCGAAACGCACCGTGGGCGCCGATGTGAGATGGAGAGGCGTGGCCCCGGGATTCAGGGTTCCCCAGATGGAGGCACCGAGGGACAGGAACCCAGTAGCAGACGGCCGGGTAACAGGCGAGACTACGAGGCTGTGCTTCGTGGCGGGCCAGGCCTCATGGAACAGCGCCAGGGAGAGGACCCCTGCAGGAAGATTAGGAGGAGGCGTCGTCCTCCCCACAGCCTGCCTTGCAGAGGGCTTCCTGGCGGGGTTGGAGCGCGATGGATCGCAATGGAACGCCAGGCCCGAGGGGGCGGCGGCCGTGCAGAAGTGCAGCGCCCGAAGCCAGTTCGCCGGGCGTATTCCTGCCAATTCTCACGAGCGTTCTGCCTAAACAGGATCGGTTTGGGAAGAACGCTCGTGAAAATGGGCCGGCGTAGGGAATTCCTGCGGACCTCGCTGCACTCCGTGGCCCAGGGCACCTTCTCTCCCAGGGCAGGCTGCAGCCCCCAGAAAATGCCAGAATCGCCGGTGCCCACCAAGGGGCACTGGCGCAGAGGAACGATCCCAGAGCAGAGTTGACAGACGAGTGGCTGCAGGGCATGCGCCTCCGTCTTTTCGGGCTAATGGGGCACCCAAGTTTGGGGCTGTCCCCATTTTGTTCATTGAGGTTTCTCTCTCTCCGAGGCTTGACCGAAGCGCCGATATGCACCATTGGGGCCGGGATGGGAGGGCTAGCCGTGGCCGATGGACTCAGGATTCCACAGATGGAGGCACAGAGGGACACGACCCCGGAAGCCGAAGGCTGGGACGCGGGTGAAATATCAAGCCCGAGTATCGGGGCAGCCCTGGCCCCATGGGATGGCACTAAGTAGGGGACACCAGCGCCGAGGAGCAGGAGGCGTTGGCCTCGCCTCAGCCTGCCTCGCGGAGGGCTTCCTGGCGAGGTTCGTGCGCGAGCGCTCACGATGCCAGGACAAGCCCCGGGGGGCTGACCTGCGGAAGATCTGCGCCCGAAGCGAGTTCGCCGCGCGTTTTCCGGCCAATTCTTACGAGTGATCCCTAACCGGGATCGGTTAGGGCAGAACGCTCGTGAGAATTGGCCGGCGTTTTGCAAGCCTGCGGACCGCCCGGCACTCCGTTGCCAGGGACCCTTCTTGCCCAGGGCATGTTGCGGCCGCCAGAAAACCCGAGGAAACGACTCTGCCCACCAGAGGGCGCCGGCGCACGGGAGCGTTACCAGAGCAGAGTATCAGGGCCGGTTGGGTCAGCGTGTGCCACTCTGTCTTTTCAGGCTGATGGAGCGCCCAAGGATGGCGCTGTCCTCAGTTGGGTCATGCAGGTCTCTCTCGCTTCGAGGCTTGTCCGAAATGCCGAAATGCACCGTTTGCGCCGGGGCGTGAGGCAGAGGCGTTGCCACAGAACTCAGGATTCCCAAGAGGGAGGCACAGAGGGACAGGAGCCCGGAAGCAGAGGGCTGGGAAGACGGCGAAATTTAGAGCCCGAGTCTCGGGGCAGCCCTGGCCCCATGGGACTGCGCCAAGTAGGGGACCCCCGCCGGCCGAGAAGCAGGAGGCATCGGCCTTGCCGCAGACTGCCTCGCAGTGGGCTCCTTGGCGGGGTTCGTGAGAGAGTTTTCGCGATGCCGGGCCAGGCCCTGGGGGGCGGCCCTGCAGATGTGTGACGCCCGAAGCAAGTTCCCAAGGCGTTTTCTGGCCAATTATCACGAGCGTTTTGCATAAACCGGTATCGGTTTGGGCAGAGCGCTCATGAGAATTGGCCGGCGTTTCGCAGCCCTGCGGACTGCCCTGCTCTCCATGGCCCAGGGTCGGTTCTCGCCCGGAGCATGGGGCGACAGTTCGGAATGCGCAAAAACGTCGCGACCGACCAGGAGGCCCCGGCATTGGGGAGCGTTCCCGCAGCAGAGTTGAAGGACGGGTGGCGGCCGGGCCTACGCTTCTGACTTGAGGGAGGATCGGGCGCCCAAGGATGGGGCTGAACTCACTGAGGGCACTCAGGTTTCTCTCGCTCTGAGGTTGTCCGAAGCGCCGAAAGGCACCGTTGGCGCCGCTGTGGGAGGGGGAGACGTGGCCCCGG
This sequence comes from Neogale vison, assembly GCF_020171115.1. NCBI lineage: Eukaryota > Metazoa > Chordata > Mammalia > Carnivora > Mustelidae > Neogale > Neogale vison. The sequence continues at coordinate 154,006,972 of NC_058091.1, forward strand.
GTCTCAGGGTTCCCTGGATGGAGGCACCGAGGGACAGGAACCCAGAAGCAGACGGCCGGGTAGCAGGCGAGACTGCGAGGCCGGGCTTCGTGGCGGGCCAGGCCTCATGGAACAGCGCCAGGGAGAGGACCCCCGCAGGAGGATTAGCAGTAGGCGTGGCCTCGCCACAGCCGGCCTCGCGGAGGGCTTCCTGGCGGGGATGGCGCGTGATGGCTCGCAATGACACGCCAGTCCCGGGGCGGCGGCCGTGCAGAAGTGCAGCGCCCGAAGCCAGTTCGCCGGGTGTTTTCCTGCCAATTCTCACGAGCGTTCTGCCTATACAGGATTGGTTTGGGCAGAACGCTCGTGATAATGGAAAGGCCTAGGGCATTCCTGCGGACCTCTCTGCACTCCGTGGCCCAGGGCCCCTTCTCTCCCAGGGCATGCTGCGGCCCCCGGAAATGCCATAATCTCGGGTGACCACCAGGGGCGCCGGCGAAGTGGAACGATCCCAGAGCAGAGTTGTCGGACGAGTGGCGGCAGGGCATGCGCCTCCGTCTTTTCGGGCTGATGGGACACCCAAGGATGGGGCTGTCCGCATTTTGTTCATTGAGTTTTCTCTCTCTCCGAGGCTTGACCGAATCACCGATATGCACCATTGGGGCCCGAATGGGAGTGCCAGGGTTGGCCGAGGGACTCAGGATTCCCCAGATGGAGGCACAGAGGGACACGACCCCGGAAGCCGAGGCTGGGACGCAGGTGAAATATCAAGCCCGAGTTTCGGGGCAGGCCTGGCCCCATGGCACGGCGCTAAGTAGGGGACACCAGCGCCGAGGAGCAGGAGGCGTTGGCCTCGCCTCAGCCTGCCTCGCGGAGGGCTTCCTGGCGAGGTTGGTGCACGAGACTCACGATTCCAGGACAAGCCCGGGGGGCTGTCCTGCGGAAGAGCTGTGCCGGAAGCGAGTTCGCTGCGTGTTTTCTGGCCAATTCTCACGATCGTTCTGCCCAAACCGGGATCGGTTAGGGATCGGTTATGGCAGAACGATCGTGAGAATTGGCCGGCGTTGGGCAAGCCTGCGGACCGCGTGGCTCTACGTGGCCCAGGGACCCTTCTTGCCCAGGGCATGCTATGGCCGCCTGAAAACCCGAGGAAACGACGTAGGCCCAACAGAGGGCGCCAGCGCACGGGACCGTTCCCAGAGCAGAGTATCAGGGCGGGTGGGAGCAGGGCATGCGCCTCCGTCTTTTCAGGCTGATGGAGCGCCCAAGGATGGCACTGTCCTCAGTTGGGTCATGTGGGTCTCTCTCGCTTCGAGGCTTGTACGAAATGCCGAAATGCAGTATAGGCGCCGGGGCGTGACGCGGAGGCGTTGCCACGGAACTCAGCATTCCCAAGAGGGAGGCACAGAGGGACAGGACCCCGGAAGCAGAGGGCTGGGAAGCCGGCGAAATTTCGAGCCTGAGTCTCGGGGCAGCCCTGGCCCCATGGGACTGCTCCAATTAGGGCACCCCCGCTTGCCGAGAAGAAGGAGGCATCGGCCTCGCCGCAGAATGCCTCGCAGAGGGCTCCTTGGCGGGGTTCGTGAGCGAGTACTCTCGATGCCGTGCCAGGTCCTGGGGGGCGGCCCTGCAGATGTGTGACGCCCAAAGCAATTTCGCAAGGCGTTTTCTGGCCAATTCACATGAGAGTTCTGAATAAACCGGTATCGGTTTGGGCAGAGCGCTCGTGAGAATTGGCCGGCGTTTCGCAGCCCTGCGGACTGCCCTGCTCTCCATGGCCCAGGGCCGGGTCTCGCCCGGAGTATCGGGCGGCGCCCTGAATGCACGAAAACGTCGCGGCCCACCAGGAGGCCCCGGCAATGGGGAGCGTTCCCGGAGCAGAGTTGAATACCTCGTGGCGGCCGGGCCTACGCTTCTGACTTGAGGGAGGATCGGGCGCCCAAGGATGGGGCTGACCTCAGTGGGGGCACGCAGGTTGCTCTCGCTCTGAGGTTGTCCAAAGCGCCGATATGTACCATTGGGGCCAGGGTGGGAGGGTGAGGCGTGGCCGTGGTACTCAGGATTCCCCAGATGGAGGCACAGAGGGACAGGACCCCGGAAGCTGAAGGCTGGGAAGCAGGTGAAATATCCAGCCTGTGTCTCGGGGCAGCACTGACCCATGGGACGGCGCAAAGTAGGCGATACCAGCGCTGAGGAGCAGGAGGCGTCGGCCTCGCCTCAGCCTGCCTCGCGGAGGGCTTCCTGGCGAGGTTTGTGCGCGAGTGCTCGCGATGCCAGGACAAGCCCCGGGGGCGTGGACCTGTGGACGAGCTAGCCCGAAGCGAGTTCACCGGGCGTTTTCTGGCCCATTCTCACGAGCGTTCGGCCTAAACCGGGGTTGCTTTGGGCCGAACGCTCGTGAGAATTGGCCAGCGATGGGCAGACCTGCAGACCGCCCGGCTCTCCGTGGCTCAGGGCCCCTTCTCGCCCAGTGAATTCTGCGTCGGCCTGGAAAACGCGAGGAAACGACGTGGCCCATCAGGTGACGCCGGCACCCGGGAGCGTTATTGGAGCAGAGTTGAGCGGCGTGTTGGGGCATCGCATGCGCCTCCGAATTTTCGGGTTCATGGGATGCCCAAGATGGGGCTGTCCTCAGTTGGGTCCTGCAGGTTTCTCTCGCTTCGAGGCTTGTCCGAAGCGCCGAAATGCACCGTTTGCGCCGGGACGTGAGGCGGAGGCTTTGCCAAGGAACTCAGGATTCCCAAGAAGAGGCACAGAGGGACAGGACCCCGGATGCGGAAGGCTGGGAAGCTGGCGAAATTTCGAGCCCGAGTCTCGGGACAGCCCTGGCCCCATGGGACTGTGACAAGTAGGGGACCCCCGCCGGCCGAGAAGCAGGAGGCATCGGCCTCGCCGAAGTCTGCCGCGTGGAGGGCACCTTGGCGGGGTTCGTGAGCGAGCTCTCACAATGCCGGGCCAGGCCAGGCACTGGGGGGCGGCCCTGCAGACGTGTGACACCCGAAACGAGTTCGCATGGCATTTTCCGGCCAATTCTCACGGGATCGGTTTGGGCAGAATCCTCGTGGAATTTGGCCGGCGTTGAGCAGCCCTGCGGAAGGCCCTGCTCTCCATGGCCCAGGGCCGTTACTCGCCCCGAGCTTAGGGAACCCGCCCGGAAAATGCGCGAAAACGTCGCGGCCCACCCGGGCGCCCCGGCGCTGGGGAGCGTTCCTGGAGCAGAGTTGAAGGTCGGGTTGTGGCCGGGCCTACTTTTACGACTTTAGGGAGGATCGTGTGCCCAAGGATGGGGCTGACCTCAGTGCGGGCACAGGTTTCTCTCGCTCTGAGGTTGTCCGAAGCGCCGAAAGGCACCGTTGGCGCTGGTGTGGGAGGGGGAGGCATGACCCCAGGACTGAGGGCTCCCCAGATGGAGGCACCGAGGTACAGGAACGCAGAAGCAGACGGCCGAGTAGCAGGCGAGACTGCGAGGACGGGCTTCGTGGCGGGCCAGGCCTCATGGAACAGCGCTAGGGAGAGGACCCCCGCAGGAGGATTTACAGGAGGCGTCGGACTCGCCACAGCCTGCCTTGCGGAGGGCTTCCTGGCGGGGTTGGAGCGCGATGGCTGGCAATGGCACGCCAGGACCGGGGGCTGGCCGTGCAGAAGTGTTGCGCCCGAAGCGAGTTCGTCGGGCGTTTTCCTGCCAATTCTCAGAGCGTTCTGCCCAAACAGGATTGGTTTGGGCAGAACGCTTGTGAGAATGGGCCGGCATAGGGCAGTCCTGCGGACCTCCCTGCTCTCCGTGGCCCAGGGCCCCTTCTCTCCCATGGCATGCTGCGGCCCCCGGAAAATGCCTGAAACGCCGGGGCCCACCACTCGGTGCCGGCACAGGGGAGCATCCCAGAGCAGAGTTGACTTACGAGTGCCGGCAGAGCATGCACCTCCGTCTTTTCGGGCTCATGGGGCACCCAAGGATGGGGCTGTCCGCAGATGGGTCATGCAGGTTTCTCTCTCTCCAAGGCTTGTCCGAAGCGCCGATATGCACCATTGGGGCCGGGTTGGGAGGATGAAGCGTGGCCGTGGGACTCAGGATTCCCCAGATGGAGGCACAGAGGGACAGGATCCCGGAAGCTGAAGGCTGGGATGCAGGTGATATATGGAGCCCGATTCTCAGCGCAGCCCTGGCCCCATGGGACAGCGCTAAGTAGGGGACACCAGCGCCGAGGAGCAGGAGGCGTCGGCCTCACCTCAGCCTGTCTCGCGGAGGGCTTTCTTCTAGGTTTGTGCGCGAGCGCTCGCGATGCAAGGACAAGCCCCGGGGGGGGCGGACCTGCGGATGAGGTAGCCCGATGCGAGTTCGCCGGGTGTCTTCTGGCCCATTCTCACAAGCGTTCTGCTCAAACCGGGGTTGGTTTGGTCAGAACTCTCGTGAGGATTGGCCAGCGAAGGGGCAGACCTACGGAACACCCGTTCTCCGTGGCTCAGGGCCCCTTCAAGCAGAGTGCATACTGCAGCTGCTTGTAAAACACGAGGAAACGACGTGGCCCATCAGGTGGCGCCGGCGTCCGGGAGCATTCTTGGAGCAGAGTTGAGCGGCGGGTGGGGGCAGGGCATGCGCCTCCGACTTTTCATGTTGAAGGGGCGCCCAAGATGGGGCTGTCCTCAGTTGGGTCATGCAGGTTTCTCTCGCTTCGAGGCTTGTCCGAAGTGCCGAAATGCACCGTTTGCGCCGGGGCGTGAGGCGAGGGGTTGCCACGGAACTCAGGATTACCAAGAGGGAGGCACAGAGGGACAGGACCCCGGAAGCGGAATGCTGGGAAGACGGCGAAATTTCGTGCCCGAATCTCAGGGCAGCCCTGGCCACATGGGACTGCGCTAAGTAGGGGACCCCCGCCGGCCGAGAGGCAGTAGGCATCGGCCTCGCTGAAGTCTGCCGCACGGAGTGCTCCTTGGCAGGGTTCGTGAGTGAGCTCTTGCGATGCCAGGCCAGGCCAGGCCCTGGGGGGTGGCCCTGCAGACGTGTAACACCCGAAACGAGCTCGCATGCAGAATGTAACTTCTCACAGTGTCTTTCCAGTGCAGGAAAGAATAAAGAACAAGGTCGGACAGAGAGAACGTTGCAACACGTGAGTGAAGTACAGGGTAAGTCACTTAGGCCTCTATGATGCATACGGGAAGTTCAACAACAGGGATATTCCACAGTGTCTACCTCTTATCAAAACCCTTCCAATATATGAGGGAACTGTGCTACAATAAGTTCTCACGACAGGGATGCGTCTGTGCTCAGTTGGAAACTCTAGGACGTGTCTGGGTAGCCATCATGAAATGTCTCATACAGGTCCTTAGACGGGATGTGAAGGAAGGTATCTGCTCAGGGAACCTACTACAGGTTCCTACTCATTCATAACAGTGTTTCTCCTTTGAGGAATGAAGATAGAACAGGGAAGGACTAGGGTCACATTAGGTACTGTGAGAAAAGGTCAGGCTACGGCACTTAAGCCTGCCAAACACATATTGGATGTTCACCCCCAGTGGTGATCCGCACGTTTTTTCTGCGTCTAAAACGCTTCCAACACTGAGAGGGAAGTGTGTTTTAGGTGGGATTCACTGCAGTGTTACGTCTGTTAAAGAAGGAAGCTTTTGGGACTGACTCTGTGGTAACCGCAATTGGCGCACATTGCTTTCCAGTCTCAGACGTCTAACCGTTGGACTATAGCAAGTTCTCTTTAAGGGAAACTCCTTCAGGCGGAATGTCACTTCTCACAGTGTCTTTCCAGTGGAGGAAAGAAGATAGGACAAGGACGGACAGAGAGAACGTAGCAAACCGTGAGTGAAGTACAGGGTAAGGCACTTAGGCCTCTATGATGCATACTGGAAGTTCAACACCGGAGAAGTTCCACAGTGTCTACGTCTTCTCAAAACCCTTCCAATATATGAGGGAACTGTGCTACTGTAAGTACTCACGACAGGGATTCATCTGTGCTCAGTTGGAAACTGTAGGACAGTCTGGATAGCAATAATGAAGTGTCTCATACAGTCCCCTTAGAGGGGATGCGATGGAAGGTATTTGCTCAGGGATCCTAATTCAGTTGCGTACTCATTCATACAGCGTTTCTCCATTGAGGAATGTAGATAGAACAGGGACGGACGAGGGGCACATTAGGTAATGTGAGTAAGGGCAGGCTATGGCGCTTAAGCCTGCCAAACACAAATTGGATTTCACCACCAGTGGTGTACCGCACTTAGTTTCTGCATCTAAAACGCTTCCAACACTGAGAGGGAAGTGTGCTTTAGGAGGTATACACTGCAGTTTTACGTCTCTTAAAGAAGGAAGCTTTTGGGACTGATTCTGTGGTAACCGCAATAGGCGCACATAACTTTCCAGTCTCAGACGACTATCCGTTGGACTATGGCAAATTCTGTTTAAAGGAAACTCCTTCATTCAGAATGTCATTTCTCACAGTGTGTTTCCAGTGGAGAAAAGAAGATAGAACAAGGACAAGGCAGAGAGAATGTTGCACACCGTGAGTGAAGTACAGGGTAAGGCACTTAGGCCTCTATGATGGATGCTGGAAGTTCAACACCGGAGATGTTCCACAGTGTCTACCACTTCACAAAACACTTCCAATATATGAGGGAACTGTGCTACAGTAAGTTCTCACGAAAGGGATGCGTCCGTGCTCAGTTGGAAATTGAAGGACGTGTCTTGAGGGCAATTATGAAGTGTCTCATACCGGCCCCTTAGAGGGATGCATAGGAAGGTATCTGCTCAGGGAACCTACTTCAGGTGCGTACTCATTCATAACAGTGTTTCTCAATTGAGGAATGAATGTAGAACACTAACGGACCTGGGTCACATTAGGTAATGTGTGTATAGGGCAGGCTATGGCACTTAAGCCTGCCAAACACACATTGGATATTCACCACCAGTGGTGATCCGCACTTAGTTTCTGCGTCTATAACCCTTCCAAAACTGAGAGGGGTGTGTGTTTAAGGAGGGATTCACTGCAGTGTTACGTCTGTTAAAGAAGGAAGCTTCAGGGACTGACTCTTTGGTACCCGCAATAGTCGCGCATAGCTTTCCAGTCTCAAACGTCTATCCGTGGGATTATAGCAAGTTCTGTTTAAGGGAAACTCCTTCATGCGGAATGTCTCTTCTCACAATGTCTTTCCAGTGGAGGAAAAAATATAGAACAAGGACGGACAGAGAGATCTTTGCAACCCGTGAGTGAAGTACAGGGTAAGGCACTAAAACCTCTGTAAGGCATCCTGGAAGTTCAACATCGGGGATATTCCACAGTGTCTACCTCTTCTCAAAACACTTCCAATATATGAGGGAACTGTGATACAGTATTTTCTCAACAGGGATGAGTCTGTGCTCAGTTGGAAACTATAAGACGTGTCTCGGTTGCAATCATTAAGTGTCTAAAACTGGCCCCTTAGAGAGGATGCGTAGGAAGGTATCTGCGCAGGGAACCTACTTCAGGTACGTACTCATTCATAACAGTGTTTTTCCTTTGAGGAATGAAGTTAGAACAGGGACGAACTAGGGGCACATTAGATACTGTGAGTAAAGGGCAGGCTATTGCGCTTAAGCTTGCCAAACACATATTGGATGTTTACCAACAGTGGTGATCAGCACTTAGTTTCGGCGTCTAAAATATTCCAACTCTGAGAGCGATGTGTGCCTAGGAGGAATTCATTGCAGAGTTATGTCTGTTAAAGAAGGAAGCTTTTGGGACTGACTCTGTGGTAACCGCAATAGGCGCACATAGCTTTCCAGGCTCTGACGACTATCCATAGGACTATAAGAAGTTCAGTTTAAGGGAAACTCTTTCAAGTGGAATGTCACTTCTCACAGTGTCTTTCCAGTGGAGGAAAGAAGATAGAAAAAGGACAGAGCACAGAGAATGTTAAACCCTTTGGTGAAGTAAAGGGTAAGGCACTTAGGCCTCTATGATACATACTGGAAGTTCAACACCGGGGATGTTCCACAGTGTCTACCTCTTCTCAAAACACTTCAAAATATGAGGGCACTGTGCTACAGTAAGTTCTAACGACAGGGATGGGTCTGTGCTCAGTGGGAAACTGTAGGACATGTCTGGTAGCAATCATGAAGTGTCTCATACAGGCCCCTTAGAGGTGATGCGTAGGAAGGTATCTGCTCTGGAAACCTACTTCAGGTGCGTACTCATTCATAACAGCGTTTCTCCTTTGAGGAATGAAGATAGAACAGGGACTGATTATGGGCACATTAGGTACTGTGAGTAAAGGGCTGGCTATGGCGCTTAAGCCTGCCAAACACATATTGGATGTTCACCACCAGTGGTGATCCGCACTTAGTTTCAGTGTCTAAAACGCTTCCAACACTGAGAGGGAAGTGTGCTTTAGGATGGATTCATCAGTGTTACGTCTGGTAAAGAAGGAAGCGTTTGGGACTGACTCTGTGGTAACCGCAATAGGCGCACATAGGTTTCCAGTTTCCGACGTCTATCCATTGGACTATAGCAAGTTCTGTTAAGGGAAAATACTCATGCGGAATATCACTTCTCACAGTGTCTTTCCAGTGGAGGAAAGAAGTTAGAACAAGGACGGACAGAGAGAACGTTGCAACCCGTGAGTGAAGTACAGGGTAAGACCCCTAGGCCTCTATGATGCATACTGGAAGTTCAACACAGGGCAAGTTCTACAGTGTCTACCTCTTCTCAAAACACTTTCAATATATGACGGAAGTGTGCTACAGTAAGTTCTAACGACAGGGATGCATCTGTGCTCATTGGAAACTCTAGGACGTGTCTGGGTAGCCATCATGAAGTGTCTCATACAGGCCCCTTAGAGGGGATTGGAAGGAAGGTATCTGCTCAGAAAACCTACTTCAGGGGCGTACTCATTCATAACAACGTTAATCCTTTAAGGAATAAAGATAGAACAGGGACAGACTAGGGGCACATTAGGTAATGTAGTAAAGGGCTCGCTATGGTGCTTAAGCCTGCCAAACGCATATTGGATTTTCACCACCAGTGGTGATCCGTACTTAGTTTCTGCGTCTAAAACGCTTCCAACACTGAGAGGGAAGTGTGCTTTAGGATGGATTCACTGCAGTGTTGTGTCTGTTAAAGAAGGAAGCTTTTGGGACTAACTCTGTGGTAACTGCAATAGGCGCACATAGGTTTCCGGTTTCCGACGTCTATCCGTTGGACTATAGCAAGTTCTGTTAAAGGGAAACTCCTTGATTTGGAATGTCACTTCTCACAGTGTCTTTCCAGTGGAGGAAAGAAGATAGAACAAGGACGGAGCAGGGAGAACGTTGCAACCCGTGAGTGAAGTACAGGGTAATGCACTTAGTCCTCTATGATGCATACGGGGTGCTTAACACCGGGGATGTTCCACAGAGTCTACCTCCTCTCAAAACACTTCCAATATATGAGGGAACTGTGCTACAGTAAGTTCTCACGACAGGGATGCGTCTGTGCTCAGTTGGAAACTCTAGGACGACCTGGGTAGCCATCATGAAGTGTCTCATACAAGCTCTTTAGAGGGGATGCGAAGGAAGGTATCTGCACAGGGAACCTACTTAATGTGAGTCCTAATTCATAACAGCGTTTTTCATTTGAGGAATGAAGATAGAAACGGGACGGAGTAGGGGCACATTAGGTACTGTCAGTAAAGGGCAGGCTATGGCGCTTAAGCCTGCCAAACACATATTGCATGTTCACCACAAGTGGTGATCCGCACTTAGTTTTTGCGTCCAAATCGCCTGCAACACTGAGAGGGAAGTGTGCTTTCGGAGGGATTCACTGCAGTGTTACGTCTGTTAAAGAAGGAAGCTTTTGGGACTGACTCTGTGGTAACGCAATAGGAGCACATAGCTTTCCAGTCTCAGACGTCCATCTTAGGACTATAGCAAGTTCAGTTTAAGGGAACCTCTTTCAAGCGGAATGTCACTTCTCACAGTTTATTTCCTGTGGAGGAAAGAAGATAGAACAAGGACTGAGCAGGGTGGACAAGATGGCGGGGTACAAGGAAGAGGCGTCTTTTCAGCTGGTACCCCAAAGTGAGCTGATTACCTACCAAAGAACTCCGATCACCCATGAAACTGCCTGAGATCAGAATTATACACGTCTGGATCTCTACAGGGGCAGAAGACGCCAGTGATCAGGTAAAGCGGAATGGGAACGGCGGACTGATATCAGAAGATAAACAAAAGGGGGAGGGAGCCACCAGAGGCGACCTGTGGGAAAGTAATACCCCAATACGAGCGAGAGTGCCCTGCGTCTGGGGACCAGCATTAACTTGGAGACTGGTTGAAAGTACTCCAAAAGAGCAAAGGATCGTGGGGGCAAATTTTGGGAATCGGGGCGGCTAGGGACAGGGGCTTAAGTCCCCGGTCCCAGACGGCCTCCCTGGCGCGGAGGCAGAGAGTGTGGCGGAGAAACCAGCTCCTGGTCCCTAAGCCGCCAGCGGGCTCCAGAGCACGTGGGTTCCGACTCATGTGAGGGGATGGGAGCTGCGCCGGTCTGCAGAATGTGCGCTAGCCCTACCACAAAGCTTGAGATGCGCGCACGTCCCTTCAGCTCTCCCTGGTTTCTAAGGCCCGGGGGCGCTTCTTGACCTATGCCATTGTTTCAAAGTCTAAGCCGCGTGCCCGCGAAACTCTTTCCCGGACAGAGGCACGCAAAAGCCCAGCCTGTGGCTTACGGACCAGCACCCCATTCTCAGTGCCCCAGACGCGCACCCGACTCACAGCAGCCTCTGAAAAGAGGTGCGTGCAAGCCGGGCACTCCCAGCCCAGACCGGCGGCAAAATCTCAGTGTGCGATCTCTGCTTGGAACCTCTCTGGCGGGCAGGAGCTCCCAGACAGCCACCACTGCCTTGGATTTGGGGACGAGCAAAAGATCCTGCGCCCCTAGGGTCTGGAACTTGGAACCTGCTCTGCCAGCGGCCAAGGAGGAATTTATTCAGCTTCTGCACCCAGACTGAGGCTTCTCTCTGAGACGGAGATCAGGAAGTGTTCCAGGGTGCACCTTGACTGCACCAGAGTTGATACATCCAGCTACATCTGTTCAGTCTTCTCCCACCAAAATGACTAGGAGGAGGAATGCCCAACAGAAGAAAAATAAAGAGGATGGACCTTCTGCAACAGAGCTAACGGCTATCAACATAGACAATATGTCGGAAAGAGAATTCAGGCTAACAATTATCCAGGCAATAGCTAGGTTGGAGAAAGCCATGGATGACCAAACAGAATTGATTAGGGCCGAGCTGAAAGCGAACAGACAGGATGTTCACAATGTTAGGGCGGAGCTTAAAGCTACCAGGGAGGAGGTCCACAATGCTCTGAATGAGTTCCAATGTAATCTAAACTCTCTCAAAGCTAGGGTAACTGAGACAGAAGATAGAATTAGTGATCTGGAAGACAAACAGATAGAGAGAAAGGATCAGGAGGAAGCCTGGAACAAACAGCTTAGATCCCACGAAAGCAGAATCAGGGAAATAAATGAAGCCATGAAGCGTTCCAACGTCAGAATTATTGGAATTCCTGAAGGGGAGGAGAAGGAAAGAAATCTAGAAGATATCGTGGAACAAGTCCTTCATGAAAATTTTCCGAATCTCGCGAATGAAACCAGCGTTCATGTACTAGAGGCTGAACGGTCTCCACCCAAGATTATACACTCCAAAAAAAAAAAAAACATCACGACACTTGATAGTCAAATTGAGAAATTATAATTGTAAGTATAAACTCTTGAAAGCCGCCAGGGCAAAGAGGCTCCTTATTTACAGAGGGAAGCCCATCAGAATAACGTCAGACCTGTCCACAGAGACCTGGCAAGCCAGAAGAGGCTGGAAAGATATATTCAGGGCACTAAATGAGAAGAACATGCAGCCAAGAATACTTTATCCAGCAAGACTGACATTCAAAATGGATGGAGAGATAAAGAGTTTCCAAGACCGGCAAGACTTAAAAGACTATGCAACCACCAAGCCGATACTGCAGGAAATATTAAGGGGGGTTCTATAAAAGAGGAAAAATCCCAAGAATAGCACTGAACAGAAATATAGAGACAGTCTACAGAAAGAAAGACTTCAAAGGTAACTCGATGTCAATAAAAACGTATCTATCAATAATCACTCTCAATGTGAATGGCCTAAATGCACCCATAAAAGGGCACAGGGTTGCAGATTGGATAAAACGACAGGACCCATCCATATGCTGTCTACAAGAGACCCATTTTGAACCTAAAGATACACGCAGACTGAAAGTGAAGGGGTGGAGAAGCATCTTTCATGCCAATGGGACTCAAAAGAAGGCTGGGGTAGCGATTCTCATATCAGATAAATTAGACTTCAAACTAAAGACTGTAGTCAGAGATACAGAAGGACACTACATAATCCTTAAAGGGACTATCCACCAAGATGATCTAACAATTTTAAATATCTATGCTCCCAATATGGGAGCGGCCAATTACTTAAGAAAACTGTTAGTCAAGATAAAGAGTCATAATGATATGAATACACTAATCGTAGGAGATCTTAACACGCCTCTTTCAGAATTAGACAGATCATTGAAGCAGAATATCAATAAAGAAACAAGAGCATTGATGACACATTGGACCAGATGGACCTCATAGTTATAAACAGAACATTTCACCCTAAAACAGCAGAATACTCATTCTTCTCAAGTGCACATGGAAAATTCTCCAGAATAGACCACATACTGGGTCACAAATCAGGACTCAGCCGATACCAAAAGACTGAGATTATTCCCTGCATATTCTCAGATCACAATGCTTTGAAACTGGAGCTCAATCACAAGGAAAAGTTCAGAAGGAACTCAAACACCTGGAAGCTAAAGACCACCTTGCTTAAGAATGCTTGGATCAACCAGGAGATCAAAGAAGAACTGAAACATTTCATGGAAACCAATGAGAATGAAGACACTTCGGTCCAAAACCTATGGGATACAGCAAAGGCGGTCCTAAGGGGAAAATATATAGCCATCCAAGCCTTGCTCAAAAAAATTGAAAAATCCAGAACACACCAGCTGTCTCTACACCTTGAAGAACTGGAGGACCAACAACAAATCAAACCAACTCCACACATAAGAAGAGAAATCATCAAGATTAGAGCTGAGATCAATGAGGGAGAAACCAGAGATACAGTAGAACGTATCAATGAAACTAGAAGCTGGTTTTTGAAAGAATCAATAAGATTGATAAGCCACAGGCTACCCTAATCCGAAAGAAAAGAGGAAATCCCAAATTTATAAAATTATGAATGAAAAGGGAGAGATCACAACTAACACCAAGGAAGTAGAAACAATCATCAGAAGTTATTACGAACAGTTATATATCAATAAGCTTAGCAACCTAGATGAAATGGATGCATTCCTGGAAAAATATAAACTACCAAAATTGAACCAGGAAGAAATCGACAACCTGAATAGACTGATATCTAATAACGAGATTGAATCAGTGATCAAAAAACAAGAGCCCAGGACCTGACGGATTCCCTGGGGAATTCTACCAAACCTTCCAAGAAGAAATAACACCTATTCTCCTGAAGCTGTTTCAAAAAATTGAAGCAGAAGGAAAACTTCCAGACTCTTTCTATGAAGCCAGCATTACCCTGATCCCCAAACCAGGCAAGGACCGGACCAAAAAGGAGAATTTCAGACCAATATCACTGATGAGTATGGATGCTAAGATTCTCATCAACATCCTAGCCAACAGGATCCAACAACACATTAAAAAGATTATCCAACATGATCAGGTGGGATTCATCCCTGGGCTACAAGGATGGTTCAACATTCGCAAATCAATCAATGTGATACAACAAATTAATATGAGAAGAGAGAAGAACCACATGGTCCTCTCAATTGATGCAGAAAAAGCATTTGACAAAATCCAGCATCCGTTCCTGATTAAAACACTTCAAAGTATAGGGATAGAGGGAACATTCCTGAACCTCATCAAATCTATCTATGAAAGACCCACAGCAAATATCATCCTCAATGGGAAAAAGCTTGCAGCCTTCCCATTGAGATCAGGAACAAGACAAGGATGCCCACTTTCACCCCTCTTGTTCAACATAGTATTAGAAGTCTTAGTAACAGCAATCAGACAACAGAGAGAAATAAAAGATATCCAAATTGGTAATGAAAAAGTCAAACTCTCTCTCTTCGCAGATGACATGATTCTTTATATGGAAAACCCAAAAGACTCTACCCCCAAACTACTAGAACTCATACAGCAATTCAGCAACGTGGCAGGATACAAAGTCAATGTGCAGAAATCAGTGGCTTTCTTATACACTAACAATGAAAATACAGAAAGGGAAATTAGAGAATCTATCTCATTTACTATAGCACCAAGAACCATAAGATACCTTGGAATAAACCTAACTAAAGCGATAAAGGATCTGTGCTTGAGGAACTATTAACACTCATGAAAGAAATTGAAGAAGACACAAAAAGATGGAAGACCATTCCATGCTCTTGGATCGAAAGAATAAACATTGTTAAAATGTCTATATTGCCTAGAGCAATCTATACTTTTAATGCCATTCCGATCAAAATTCCACCGGCATTCTTCAAAGAGCTGGAGCAAATAATCCTAAAATTTGTATGGAATCAGAAGAGACCCCGAATCGCTAAGGAAATGTTGAAAAACAAAAATAAAGCTGGCGGCATCACCTTACCTGATTTCAGCTTTATTACAAAGCTGTGATCACCAAGGCAGCATGGTACTGGCATAAAAACAGACACATAAACCAGTGGAACAGAGTGGAGAGCCCTGAAATGGGCCCTCAACTCTATCGTCAATTAATCTTTGACAAAACAGGAAAAAATATACAGTGGAAAAAAGACAGTCTCTTCAATAAATGGTGCTGGGAAAACTGGACAGCTATATGTAGAAGAATGAAACTCGACCATTCTCTTACACCGTCCACAAAGATCAACTCAAAATGGATAAAAGACCTCAACGTGAGACAGGAATCCATCAGAATCTTAGAGGAGAACATAGGCAGTAATTTCTTTGATATCAGCCACAGCAACTTCTTTCAAGATACGTCTCCAAAGGCAAAGGAAACAAAAGCGAAAATAAACTTCTGGGACTTCATCAAAATCAAAAGCTTCTGCACAGCAAAGGAAAGGGTCAACAAAACAAAGAAGCAACCCACGGAATGGGAGAAGATATTTGCAAATGACAGTACAGAAAAAAGGTTGATATCCACGATCTATATTGAACTCCTCAAACTCAACCCACACGAAACAGACAAACACATCAAAAAATGGGCAGAAGATATGAACAGACACTTCTCCAATCAAGAAATACAAATGGCTATCAGACATGAAAAAATGCTCATCATCATTAGCCCTCAGGGAGATTGAAATTAAAACCACATTGAGATATCACCTTACACCAGTTGGAATGGCCAAAATTAACAAAACAGGAAACAACATGTGTTGGAGAGGATGTGGAGAAAGGGGAACCCTCTTCTACTGTTGGTGGGAATGCAAGTTAGTGAAGCCTCTTTGGAGAACAGTGTGGAGATTCCTCAAGAAATTAAAAATAGAGCTTCCCTACGACCCTGCAATTGCACTCCTGGATATTGGTATTTACCCCAAGGATACAGATGTCATGAAAAGAGGGGCCATCTGTACCCCAACGTTTATAGCAGCAATGGCCACAGTCGCCAAACTATGGAAAGAACCAAGACGCCCTTCTACGGATGAATGGATAAGGAAGATGTGGTCCATATACACTATGGAGTATTATGCCTCCATCAGAAAGGATGAATACCCAACTATTGTAGCAACATGAACGGGACCGTAAGAGATTATGCTGAGTGAAATAAGTCAAGCAGAGAGAGTCAATCATCATATGGTTTCACTTATTTGTGGAGCATAACAAATAGCATGGAGGACAAGGGGCGTTAGAGAGGAGTAGGGAATTTGGGTAAATTGGAAGGGGAGGTGAACCATGAGAGACTATGGACTCTGAAAAACAGTCTGAGGGGTTTGAAGTGGCGGGGGGGTGGGAGGTTGGGGTACCAGGTGGTGGGTATTAGAGAGGGCACGAATTGCATGGAACACTGGGTGTGGTGAAAAAATAATGAATTCTGTTTTTCTGAAAATAAATAAATTGGAAAAAAAAAAAGAAAAAAGAACAAGGACGGAGCAGAGAGAACCTTGCAAACCGTGAGTGAAGTAAGGGTAAGGCACTTAGGCCACTACGATGCATATTTGAAGTTCAACACCAGGGAAGTTCCACAGTGTCTACCTCTTCTCAAAACATTTCCAATATATGAGGGAACTGTGCTACAGTAAGTTCTCAGACAGGGAAGCGACTGTGCTCAATTGGAAACTCTAGGACGTGTCTGGGTAGCAAACACGGTGTCTAATACAGGCCCCTTAGAGGGGATTCGAAGGAAGATATCTGCTCAGGGAACCTACTTCAGTTGCGTACTCATTCATAACAGCGTTTATCCTTTGAGGAATGAAGATAGAACAAGGACGGACTAGGGGCACATTAGGTTCTGTGAGGAAAGGTCAGGCTCTGGCGCTTAAGCCTGCCAAACACATATTAGATGTTCACCACCAGTGGTGATCCGCACTAAGTTTCTGCGTCTAAAACGCTTCCAACACTGAGAGGGAAGTGTACTTTAGGAGGGATTCACTGCAGTGTTACGTCTGTTAAAGAAGGAAGCTTTAGGGACTGACTCTGTGGTAACCGCAATAGGCGCACATAGTTTTCAAGTCTCACACGTCTATTCGTTGCACTATAGACAGGTCTGTTTAAGGGAAACTCCTTCATGCGGAATGTCACTTCTCACAGTGTCTTTCCAATGGAGGAAAGAAGATAGAAGAAGGACGGACAGAGAGAACGTTGCAACCCGTGAGTGATGTAGAGGGTAAGGCACTTAGGCCTCTATGATGCATACAGGAAGTTCAACACCGGGTAGTTCCACAGTGTCTACCTCTTCTCAAAACACTTCCAATATATGAGGGAACTGTGCTACAGTAAGTTCTCACGACAGGGATGCGTCTGTGCTCAGTTGGAAATTCTAGGACGTGTCTGGGTAGCAATCATGAAGTGACTCATACACGCCCCTTAGAGGGAAGGCGTAGGAAGGTATCCGCTCAGGTTACATACTTCAGCTGCATACTCATTCATAACAGCGTTTCTCCTTTGAGGAATGAAGATAGAACAGGGACGGACTAGGGCCAGTTTAGGTACTTTGAGTAAAGGGCAGGCTATGGCGCTTAAGCCTGCCAAACACATATTGGATGTTCACCACAAGTGGTGATCATCACTTAGTTTCTGCGTCTAAAACACTTACAACACTGAGAGGGAAGTGTACTTTAAGAGGGGATAACTGCAGTGTTATTCTGTTAAAGAAGGAAGCTTTTGGGACTGACTCTGTGGTAACCGCAAATGGCGCACATATCTTTCCAGTCTCCGACGTCTATCCGTTGGACTATAACAAGTTCTGTTTACGGGAAACTCCTGCATGCGGAATGTCACTTCTCACAGTGTCTTTCCAGTGGAAGAAAGAAGATAGAACAAGGACGGATAGAGAGAACGTTGCAACCCGTGAGTGAAGAAGAGGGTAAGGCACTTAGGCCTCTATGATGCATACTGGAAGTTCAACACCGGGTAGTTCCACAGTGTCTACCTCTTCTCAAAACACTTCCAATATATGAGGGAACTGTGCTACAGTAAGTTCTCACGACAGGGATGCGTCTGTGCTCAGTTGGAAAGTGTAGGACGTGTCTGGGAAACAACCTTGTAGTGTATCCTACAGGCCCCTTAGAGGTGATGCGCAGGAAGGTATCTGCTCAGGGAACCTACTGCAGGTGCGGACTCATTCATAACAGTGTTTCCCCTTGAAAGAATGAAGGTAGAACACGGACGGACTAGGGGCACATTAGGGTCTGTGAGTAAAGGGCAGGCTATGGCGCTTAAGCCTGACAAACACATATTGGATGTTCACCACCAGTGGTGAACCGCACTTAGTTTCTGCGTCTAAAACGCTTCCAACACTGAGCGGGAAGTGTGCTGTTGGTGGGATTCACTGCAGTGTTACGTCTGTTAAAGAAGGAAGCTTTTGGGACTGACTCTGTTGTAACCGGAATAGGCGCACATATGTTTCCAGTCTCCGACGTCTATCCATAGGTCTAGAAGAAGTTCAGTTTAAGGGGAACTCTTTCAAGCGGAATGTCACTTTTCACAGTGTCTTTCCAATGGAGGAATGAAGATAGAACAAGAACGGACAGAGAGAACGTTGCAACCCGTGAGTGAAGTACAGGGTAAGGGACTTAGGCCTCTGTGATGCATACTGGAAGCACTACACCGGGGAAGTTCCACAGTGTCTACCTCTTCTCAAAACACTTCCAATATATTAGAGAACTGTGCTACAGTAAGTTCTCAAGACAGGGATGCGTCTGTGCTCAGTTGGAAATTCTAGGACGTGTCTGGGTAGCAATCATGAAGTGACTCATACACGCCCCTTAGAGGGAAGGCGTAGGAAGGTATCTGCTCAGGTTACATACTTCAGCTGCATACTCATTCATAACAGCGTTTCTCCTTTGAGGAATGAAGATAGAACAGGGACGGACTAGGGCCAGTTTAGGTATTTTGAGTAAAGGGCAGGCTATGGCGCTTAAGCCTGCCAAACACATATTGGATGTTCACCACAAGTGGTGATCATCACTTAGTTTCTGCATCTAAAACACTTCCAACACTGAGAGGGAAGTGTACTTTAAGAGGGAATAACTGCAGTGTTATTCTGTTAAAGAAGGAAGCTTTTGGGACTGACTCTGTGATAACCGCATTAGGCGCACATAGCTTTCCAATCTCCGACGTCTATCCGTTGGACTATAACAAGTTCTGTTTACGGGAAACTCCTGCATGCGGAATGTCACTTCTCACAGTGTCTTTCCAGTGGAAGAAAGAAGATAGAACAAGGACGGATAGAGAGAACGTTGCAACCCGTGAGTGAAGTTGAGGGTAAGGCACTTAGGCCTCTATGATGCATACTGGAAGTTCAACACCGGGTAGTTCCACAGTGTCTACCTCTTCTCAAAACACTTCCAATATATGAGGGAACTGTGCTACAGTAAGTTCTCACGACAGGGATGCGTCTGTGCTCAGTTGGAAAGTGTAGGACGTGTCTGGGAAACAACCTTGTAGTGTATCCTACAGGCCCCTTAGAGGTGATGCGCAGGAAGGTATCTGCTCAGGGAACCTACTGCAGGTGCGGACTCATTCATAACAGTGTTTCCCCTTGAAAGAATGAAGGTAGAACACGGACGGACTAGGGGCACATTAGGGTCTGTGAGTAAAGGGCAGGCTATGGCGCTTAAGCCTGACAAACACATATTGGATGTTCACCACCAGTGGTGAACCGCACTTAGTTTCTGCGTCTAAAACGCTTCCAACACTGAGCGGGAAGTGTGCTGTTGGTGGGATTCACTGCAGTGTTACGTCTGTTAAAGAAGGAAGCTTTTGGGACTGACTCTGTTGTAACCGCAATAGGCGCACATATGTTTCCAGTCTCCGACGACTATCCATAGGTCTAGAAGAAGTTCAGTTTAAGGGGAACTCTTTCAAGCGGAATGTCACTTCTCACAGTGTCTTTCCAATGGAGGAATGAAGATAGAACAAGGACGGACAGAGAGAACTGTGCAACCCATGAGTGAAGTACAGGGTAAGGGACTTAGGCCTCTGTGATGCATACTGGAAGCACTACACCGGGGAAGTTCCAGTGTCTACCTCTTCTCAAAACACTTCCAATATATTAGAGAACTGTGCTACAGTAAGTTCTCAAGACAGGGATGCGTCTGTGCTCAGTTGGAAATTCTAGGACGTGTCTGGGTAGCAATCATGAAGTGACTCATACACGCCCCTTAGAGGGAAGGCGTAGGAAGGTATCCGCTCAGGTTACATACTTCAGCTGCATACTCATTCATAACAGCGTTTCTCCTTTGAGGAATGAAGATAGAACAGGGACGGACTAGGGCCAGTTTAGGTACTTTGAGTAAAGGGCAGGCTATGGCGCTTAAGCCTGCCAAACACATATTGGATGTTCACCACAAGTGGTGATCATCACTTAGTTTCTGCGTCTAAAACACTTACAACACTGAGAGGGAAGTGTACTTTAAGAGGGAATAACTGCAGTGTTATTCTGTTAAAGAAGGAAGCTTTTGGGACTGACTCTGTGGTAACCGCAAATGGCGCACATATCTTTCCAGTCTCCGACGTCTATCCGTTGGACTATAACAAGTTCTGTTTACGGGAAACTCCTGCATGCGGAATGTCACTTCTCACAGTGTCTTTCCAGTGGAAGAAAGAAGATAGAACAAGGACGGATAGAGAGAACGTTGCAACCCGTGAGTGAAGAAGAGGGTAAGGCACTTAGGCCTCTATGATGCATACTGGAAGTTCAACACCGGGTAGTTCCACAGTGTCTACCTCTTCTCAAAACACTTCCAATATATGAGGGAACTGTGCTACAGTAAGTTCTCACGACAGGGATGCGTCTGTGCTCAGTTGGAAAGTGTAGGACGTGTCTGGGAAACAACCTTGTAGTGTATCCTACAGGCCCCTTAGAGGTGATGCGCAGGAAGGTATCTGCTCAGGGAACCTACTGCAGGTGCGGACTCATTCATAACAGTGTTTCCCCTTGAAAGAATGAAGGTAGAACACGGACGGACAGGGGCACATTAGGGTCTGTGAGTAAAGGGCAGGCTATGGCGCTTAAGCCTGCCAAACACATATTGTATGTTCACCACCAGTGGTGAACCGCACTTAGTTTCTGCGTCTAAAACGCTTCCAACACTGAGCGGGAAGTGTGCTGTTGGTGGGATTCTCTGCAGTGTTACGTCTGTTAAAGAAGGAAGCTTTTGGGACTGACTCTGTTGTAACCGCAATAGGCGCACATATGTTTCCAGTCTCCGACGACTATCCATAGGTCTAGAAGAAGTTCAGTTTAAGGGGAACTCTTTCAAGCGGAATGTCACTTCTCACAGTGTCTTTCCAATGGAGGAATGAAGATAGAACAAGGACGGACAGAGAGAACTGTGCAACCCATGAGTGAAGTACAGGGTAAGGGACTTAGGCCTCTGTGATGCATACTGGAAGCACTACACCGGGGAAGTTCCAGTGTCTACCTCTTCTCAAAACACTTCCAATATATTAGAGAACTGTGCTACAGTAAGTTCTCAAGACAGGGATGCGTCTGTGCTCAGTTGGAAATTCTAGGACGTGTCTGGGTAGCAATCATGAAGTGACTCATACACGCCCCTTAGAGGGAAGGCGTAGGAAGGTATCTGCTCAGGTTACATACTTCAGCTGCATACTCATTCATAACAGCGTTTCTCCTTTGAGGAATGAAGATAGAACAGGGACGGACTAGGGCCAGTTTAGGTACTTTGAGTAAAGGGCAGGCTATGGCGCTTAAGCCTGCCAAACACATATTGGATGTTCACCACAAGTGGTGATCATCACTTAGTTTCTGCGTCTAAAACACTTACAACACTGAGAGGGAAGTGTACTTTAAGAGGGAATAACTGCAGTGTTATTCTGTTAAAGAAGGAAGCTTTTGGGACTGACTCTGTGGTAACCGCAAATGGCGCACATATCTTTCCAGTCTCCGACGTCTATCCGTTGGACTATAACAAGTTCTGTTTACGGGAAACTCCTGCATGCGGAATGTCACTTCTCACAGTGTCTTTCCAGTGGAAGAAAGAAGATAGAACAAGGACGGATAGAGAGAACGTTGCAACCCGTGAGTGAAGAAGAGGGTAAGGCACTTAGGCCTCTATGATGCATACTGGAAGTTCAACACCGGGTAGTTCCACAGTGTCTACCTCTTCTCAAAACACTTCCAATATATGAGGGAACTGTGCTACAGTAAGTTCTCACGACAGGGATGCGTCTGTGCTCAGTTGGAAAGTGTAGGACGTGTCTGGGAAACAACCTTGTAGTGTATCCTACAGGCCCCTTAGAGGTGATGCGCAGGAAGGTATCTGCTCAGGGAACCTACTGCAGGTGCGGACTCATTCATAACAGTGTTTCCCCTTGAAAGAATGAAGGTAGAACACGGACGGACAGGGGCACATTAGGGTCTGTGAGTAAAGGGCAGGCTATGGCGCTTAAGCCTGCCAAACACATATTGTATGTTCACCACCAGTGGTGAACCGCACTTAGTTTCTGCGTCTAAAACGCTTCCAACACTGAGCGGGAAGTGTGCTGTTGGTGGGATTCTCTGCAGTGTTACGTCTGTTAAAGAAGGAAGCTTTTGGGACTGACTCTGTTGTAACCGCAATAGGCGCACATATGTTTCCAGTCTCCGACGACTATCCATAGGTCTAGAAGAAGTTCAGTTTAAGGGGAACTCTTTCAAGCGGAATGTCACTTCTCACAGTGTCTTTCCAATGGAGGAATGAAGATAGAACAAGGACGGACAGAGAGAACTGTGCAACCCGTGAGTGAAGTACAGGGTAAGGGACTTAGGCCTCTGTGATGCATACTGGAAGCACTACACCGGGGAAGTTCCACAGTGTCTACCTCTTCTCAAAACACTTCCAATATATTAGAGAACTGTGCTACAGTAAGTTCTCAAGACAGGGATGCGTCTGTGCTCAGTTGGAAATTCTAGGACGTGTCTGGTTAGCAATCATGAAGTGACTCATACAGGCCCCTTAGAGGGGATGCGTAGGAAGGTATCTGCTCAGGTAACATACTTCAGCTGCGTACTCATTCATAACAGCCTTTCTCCTTTGCGGAATGAAGATAGAACAGGGACGGACTAGGGCCACTTTAGGTACTTTGAGTAAAGGGCAGGCTATGGCGCTTAAGCCTGCCAACACATATTGGATGTTCACCACAAGTGGTGATCATCACTTAGTTTCTGCGTCTAAAACACTTCCAACCCTGAGAGGGAAGTGTACTTTAAGAGGGAATAACTGCAGTGTTATTGTGTTAAAGAAGGAAGCTTTTGGGACTGACTCTGTGGTAACCGCAATAGGCGCACATAGCTTTCCAGACTCAGACGTCTATCCGTTGGACTATAACAAGTTCTGTTTACGGAAAACTCCTTCATACGGAATGTCACTTCTCTCAGTGTCTTTCCAGTGGGTAAAGAAGATAGAACAAGGATGGAGCGAGAGAATGTTGCAACCCGTGTGTATAGTACAGAGTAAGGCAGTTGGGCCACTATGATGCATACTGGAAGTTCAACACTTGGGATGTTCCACACTGTTTACCTCTTCTCAAAACACTTCGAATATATGAGGGAACTGTGCTACAATAAGTTCTCACGACAGGGATGCGTCTGTGCTCAGTTGGAAACTGTAGGACCAGTCTGGATAGCAATCATGAAGTGTCTCATACCGGCCACTTAGAGGGTATGCGTAGGAAGGTATCTGCTCAGGGAACCTACTTCAGGTGCGTGTTCTTTCATAACAGTGTTTCTCCTTTGAGGAATGAAGATAGAACAGGACAGACTAGGGCACATTAAGTAATGTAAATAAAGGGCAGACTATGGCGCTTAAGCCTGCCAAACACATATTGGATGTTAAGAACCAGTGGTGAACCGCACTTAGTTTCTGCGTCTAAAACGCTTCCAACACTGAGAGGGAAGTGTGCTGTTCGTGGGATTCACTGCAGTGTTAAGTCTGTTAAAGAAGGAACCTTTTGGGACGACTCTGTGGTAACCGCAATAGGCACACAAAGGTTTTCAGTCTCCGACGTCTATCCGTAGGACTATAGCAAGTTCTGTTTAAGGGAAACTCCTTCAAGTGGAATGTCACTTCTCACAGTGTCTTTCCAGTGGAGGAAAGAAGATAGAACAAGGACGGACAGAGAGAACGTTGCAACCCGTGAGTGAAGTACAGGGTAAGGCACTAAGGCCTCTATGATGCATACTGGAAGTTCAACACCGGGGAAGTTCCACAGTGTCTACCTCCGATCAAAACACTTCCAAGATATGAGGGAACTGTGCTACATTAAGTTCTAAAGACAGGGATGCGTCTGTGCTCAGTTGGAAACTCTTGGACGAGTCTGAGTTGCAATCTTTAATTGTCTTATACAGGTCCCTTAGAGGGGATTCGAAGGAAGATATCTGCTCAGGGAACCTACTTCAGCTGCGTACCCATTCATAACAGCGTTTCTCCTTCGAGGAATGAAGATAGAACAGGAAAGGACTAGGTGCACATTACTATGAGTAAAGAGCAGGGTATGGAGCTTAAGCCTGCCAAAAACATATAGGATGTTAACCACCAGTGGTCATCCGCACATTGTTTCTGCATCTAAAAAGCTTCCAACACTGAGAGGGAAGTGTACTTTAGGAGGGATTCACTGCAGTGTTACGTCTGTTAAAGAAGGAGGCTTTTGGGACTGACTCTGTGGTAACCGCAATAGTCGCACATAGCTTTCCAGTCTCAGACGTCTATCCGTTGGACTATAGCAAGTTCTGTTTAAGGGAAACTCCTTCATGGGCAATGTCACTTCTCACAGTGTCATTCCAGTGGAGAAAAGAAGATAGGACAAGGACGGACAGAGCGAGCATTGCAAACCGTGAGTGATGTACAGGCTAGGCACTTACGCCTCTATGATGCATACTGGAAGTTCAACACCGGAGATATTCCACAGTATCCACCTCTTATCAAAAGACTTCCAATATATGAGGGAACTGTGCTAAATTAAGATCTCACGACAGGGATGCGTCTGTGCTCAGTTGGAAACTCTAGGACTTGTCTGGGTAGCCATCATGAAGTGTCTCATACAGGCCGCTTAGAGGGGATGGGAATGAAGGTATCTACTCAGGGAACCTACTTCAGTTGCGTACTCATTCATAACAGCGTTTCTCCTTTGAGGAATGAAGATAGAACAGGTACGGACAAGGGGCACATTAGGTACTGTAGGTAAAAGGCAGGGTATGGTGCTTAAGCCTGCCAAACACATATTGGATGTTTTCCACAAGTGGTGATAAGCACTTAGTTTCTGCGTCTAAAACGCTTCCAACACTGAGAGGGAAGTGTGCTTTAGCAGGGATTCACTTCAATGTTACGTCTGTTAACGAAGGAAGCTTTAGGGACTGACTCTGTGGTAACCGCAACAGGCGCAATAGCTTTCAGGTCTCAGACGACTATCCGTTGGACTATAGCAAGTTCTGTTTAAGGGAAACTCCTTCATGCAGAATGTCACTTCTCACAGTGTCTTTCCAGTGGGTAAAGAAGATAGAACAAGGATGGTGCAGAGAACGTTGCAACCCGTGAGTGAAGTACAGGGCAAGGCACTTAGGCCTCTATGATGCATACTGGAAGTTCAACACTGGGGATGATCCACAGTGTCTACCTCTTCTAAAAACCATTCCATATATGAGGGAACGGTGCTACAGTAAGTTCTAATGACATGGATGGTTCTGTGCTCAGTGGAATCTGTAGTGCGTGTCTGGGTAGCAACCAAGAAATGTATCATACAGACCGGTTAGAGGTGATGCGTAGGTAGGTATCTGCTCAGGGAACCTAGTTCTGGTGTATATTCATTCATAACAGTGTTTCTCCTTTGAGGAATGAAGATAGAACAGGGACGGACTAGGGCCCATTAAGTACTGTGAGTAAAGGGCTGACTATGGCGCTTAAGCCTAACAAACACATATTGGATAGTCACGACCAGAGGTGATCCGCACTTAGTTTTTGTGTCTAAAACGCTTCCAACACTGAGAGAGGGTAGTGAGCTTTAGGAGGGATTCACTGCAGTGTTACGTCTGTTAAAGAAGGAAGCTTTTGGGACTGACTCTCTTGTAACCGCAATAGGCGCACATAGCTTTCCAGTCTGCGACCTCTATCCATTGGACTATAGCCAGTTCTGTTTAAGGGAAACTCCTTCAAGCGGAATGTCACTCCTCAAAGTGTCTTTCCAGTGGATTAAAGAATATAGAAAGACGGACAGAGAGAACATTGCAAATCGTGCGTGAAGTACAGGGTAAGTCACTTAGGCCTCTATGATGCATACAGGAAGTTCAACACCGGAGATGTTCCACAGTGTCTTCCTCTTCTCAAAGCACTACCAATATATGAGGGAAATGTGCTACAGTAAGTTCTAACAACAGGGATGCGTCTGTGCTCAGTTGGAAACTCTAGGATGTGTCTGGGTAGCAATCATGAAGTGTTTCATACAGGCTCCTTAGAGGAGATGCGAAGGAAGGTATCTGCTCAGGGAACATACTTCAGTTGCATACTCATTCATAACAGCATTTCTCCTTTGAGGAACGAAGATAGATCAGGGACGGACTAGGGGCACATTAGGTACTGTGAGTAAGGGCAGGTTATGGACGTTAAGCCTGGCAAGCACATATTGGGTGTACACCGCCATTGGTGATGCGCACTTAGTTTATGCATCTAAAACGCTTCCTACACTGAGAGGGAAGTGTGCTTTAGGAGGGATTCACTGCAGTGTTACGTCTGTTAAAGAAGGAAGCTTTTGGGACTGACTCTGTTGTAACCACAATAGGCAAACATAGGTTTCCAGTCTCCTACGTCTATCCGTGGGACTATAGCAAGTTCAACTTAAGGGAAACTACTTCAAGCGGAATGTCACTTCTCACAGTGTCTTTCCAGTGGAGGAAAGAAGATAGAACAAGGACGGATAGAGAGAACATTGCAAACCGTGCGTGAAGTACAGGGTAAGTCACTTAGGCCTCTATGATGCATACTGGAAGTTCAACACCGGAGATGTTCCACAGTGTCTACCTCATCTAAAAACACTTCCAATATATGATTGAACTGTGCTACAGTAAGTTCTCACGACAGGGATGGGTATGTGCTCAGTAGGAAACTCTAGGACGTGTCTGGGTAGGAATCATGAAGTATCTCATACAGGCCCCTTAGAGGCGATACGAAGGAATGTATCTGCTCAGGGACCTACGTCAGTTGCGTACTCATTCATAACAGCGTTTCTCCTTTGAGGAATGAAGATAGAACATGGACGGACTAGGGGCACATTAGGTACTGTGAGTAAAGGGCAGGCTTGGCGCTTAAGCCTGCCAAACACATATTGGATGTTCACCACCAGAGGTATCCGCACTTAGATTCTGCTTCTAAAACGCTTCCAACACTGAGACGTAAGTGTGCTTTAGGAGGAACTCACTGCAGTGTTACGTCAGTAAAAGAAGGAAGCTTTTGGGACTGACTCTGTGGTAACTGCAAGAGGCGCACAAAAGTTTCCCGTCTCCGACGTCTATCCGTAGGACTATGGCAAGTTCAGTTTAAGGGATACTCCTTCAAGCGGAATGTCACTTCTCACAGTTCTTTCCAGTGGAGGAAAGAAGATAGAACAAGGACGGACAGAGAAAACGTTGCAACACGTGAGTGAAGTACAGGGTAAGGCACTTAGGCCTCTATGATGCATACTGAAAGTTCAACACCGGGGAAGTTCCACAGTGTCTACTTCTTCTCAAATCACTTCCAATATATGAGGGAACAGTACTAAAGTACGTTATCACGACAGGGATGCGTTTGTGCTCAGTTGGAAACTAGGACCTGTCTGGGCTAGCAACCATGATGTGTGTCATACAGGCCTCTTAGATGTGATACGTAGGAAGGTATCTGCTAAGGGAACCTACTTCAGGTGCGTATTCATTCGTAACAGTGTTTCTCCTAGGAAGAATGAAGGTAGAACACGGACTGACTAGGGGCACATTAGGTACTGTAGGTAAAGTGCAGGCTATGGCACTTAAGCCTGCCAAACACATATTTGATGTTCACCACCAGTGGTGATCCACACTTAGTTTCTGCGTCTAAAACACTTCCAACACTGAGAGGGAAGTGTGCTTTAGGAGGGATACACTGCAGTGTTACGTCTGTTAAAGAAGGAAGCTTTTGGGACTGAATCTGTGGTAACCGCAATAGGCACACATAGCTTTCCAGTCTCCGACGTCCTTCCGTTGGACTATAACAAGTTCTGTTTAAGGGAAACTCCTTCATGCGTAATGTCACTTCTCACAGTGTCTTTCCAGTGGAGGAAAGAAGATAGAACAAGGACAGACGGAGAGAACGTTGCAAACCGTGAGTGAAGTACATGGTAAGGCACTTAGGCGTCTAGGATGCATACTGGAATTACAACACCGGATATGTTCCACAGGGTCTACCTCTTCTCAAAACACTTCCAATATATGAGGGAACTGTACTACAGTAAGTTCTCACGATAGGGATGCATCTGTGCTCAGTTGAAATCTCTAGGATGTGTCTCGGTAGCAATCATGAAATGTATTCCTATAGGCCCCTAGGGGGGATGTGTAGGAATGTATCTGTTCAGGGAACCTACTTCAGGTGCGTACTCATTCATAACAGTGCTTCTCCTTGGAGGAATGAGGTAGAACACGGATGGACTAGGGGCACATTAGGTACTGTGAGTAAAGGGCAGGCTAAGGCGCTTAAGCCTGCCAAACACATATTGGATGTTCACCACCAGTGGTGATCCGCACTTGGTTTCTGCGTCTAAAACGCTACCTACACTGATAGGGAAGTGTGCTTTAGGAGGGATTCAGTGCAGTGTTACATCTGTAAAAGGAGGAAGCTTTTGGGACTGACTCTGTGGTAACCGCAATAGGCGCACATAGCTTTCCATTCACAGACTTCTAACCGTTAGACTATAGCATGTTCTGTTTAAGGGAAACTCCTTCAGGCGGAATGTCACGTCTCACAGTGTCTTTCCAGTGGAGGAAAGAAGATAGAACAAGGACGGATAGAGAGAACGTTGCAAACCGTGAGTGAAGTACAGGGTAAGGCACTTAGGCCGCTATGATGCATACTGGAATTACAACACCGGAGATGTTCCACAATGTCTACCTCTTCTCAAAACATGTTCAATATATGAGGGAACTGTGCTACAGTAAGTTCTCATGACATGGATGCATCTGTGCTCAGTTGAAAACTCTATAATGTGTCTGGGTAGCAATTATGAAGTGTCCCCTACAGGCCCCTTAGAGGGGATGCGTAGGAAGGTATCTGATCAGGGAACCTACTTCAGGTGCGTACTCATTTATAACAGTGCTTCTCCTTTGAGGAATGAAGATAGAACAGGGACGGACTAGGGGCACATTAGGTACTTTGAGTAAAGGGCACGCTATGGCGCTTAAGCCTGCCAAACACATATTGGATGTTCACCACCAGTGGTGTTCCGCACTTAGTTTCTGCATCTAAAACGCTTCCAACACTGAGAGGGAAGTGTGCTTTCGGAGGGATTCACTGCAGTGTTACGTCTGTTAAAGAAGGAAGCTTTTGGGACTGACTCTTGGTAACCGTAATAGGCGAACATAGCTTTCCAGTCTACGACTTCTATCCGTTGGACTATAGCAAGTTTTGTTTAAGGGAAAAACCTTCATGCGGAATGTCACTTCTCACAGTGTCTTTCAAGTGGAGGAAAGAAGATAGAACAAGGACGGAGCACAGAGAATGATAAACACTTTGGTGAAATAAAGGGTAGGGCACTTAGGCCTCTATGATGCATACGGGAAGTCTACACCTGGGATGTTCCACACTGTCTACCACTTCTCAAAACACTTCTAATATATGAGAGAACTATGCTACAGTAAGTTCTCAGACAGGGATGCGTCCTTACTCAATTGGAAACTCTCGGATGGTTCTCGTTAGCAATCATGAAGTGTCTCCTACAGGCCCCTTAGAGGGGATGCGAAGGAAACTATCTGCTCAGCGAACCTACTTCAGTTGCATACTCCTTCATAACAGCGTTTCTCCTTTGAGGAATGACTATAGAACAGGGACTGACTAGGGGTACATTAGGTACTGTGAGTAAAGGGCAGGCTATGGCGCTTAAGCCTACCAAACACATATTGGATCCTCACCACCAGTGGTGATCCGCACTTAGTTTCTGCGTCTAAAACTCTTCCTACACTGATAGGGAAGTGTGCTTTAGGAGGGATTCTCTGCAGTGTTACGTCTGTTAAAGAAGGAAGCTTTTGGGCTGACTCTGTGGTAACCGCAATAGTCGCACATAGCCTTCCATTCACAGACGTCTAACCATTAGACTATTGCATGTTCTGTTTAAGGGAAACTCCTCAGGAGGAATGTCACTTATCACAGTGTCTTTCCAGTGGAGGAAAGAAGATAGAACAAGGACGGAGCAGGGAGAATGTTACAAACCGTAGGTGAAGGAAAGGCACTTAGGCCTCTATGATGCATACTGGAAGTTCTACACCTGGGATGTTCAACAGTGTCTACCACTTCTCAAAACACTTCTAATATATGAGGGAACTGTGCTACAGTAAGTTCTCTCGACAGGGATGCGTCTGTGCTCAGTTGGAAACTCTAGGATGTGTCTGGGTAGCAATCATGAAGTGTCTCCTACAGAGAGGGGATGCAAAGGAAAGTATCTGCTAAGCGAACCTACTTCAGTTGCGTATTCATTCATAACAGCTTTTCTCCTTTTAGGAATGAAGATAGAACAGGGACTGACTAGGGGCACATTAGGTACTGTGAGTAAAGGGCAGGCTATTGCGCTTAAGCCTACCAAACACATATTTGATGTTAACCACTAGTGGTGATCCGCACTTGTTTTCTGCGTCTAAAACGCTTCCTACACTGAGAGGGAAGTGTGCTTTAGGAGGGATTCACTGCAGTGTTACGTCTGTTAAAGAAGGAAGCTTTTGGTCTGACTCTTTGATAACCGCAATAGGCGCACATAGCTTTCCATTCACAGACGTCTAACCGTTAGACTACAGCATGTTTTTTTTTAAGGGAAACTCCTTCAGCCGGAATGTCACGTCTCACAGTGTCTTTCCAGTGGAGGAAAGAAGATAGAAGAAGGACGGACAGAGAGAACGTTGCAAACCATAAGTGAAGTACAGGGTAAGGCACTTAGGCCTCTATGATGCATACTGGAATTACAAGAGCAGAGTTGTTACACAGTGTCTACCTCTTCTCAAAACACTTCCAATATATGAGGGAACTGTGCTACAATAAATTCTCATGACAGGAATGCATCTGTACTCAGGTGGATCCTCTAGGTAGTTCCTGGTGAGCAATCATGAAGTGTCCATACAGGCCCATTAGAGGGGATGCGTAGGAAGATATCTGATCAGGGAACCTACTTCAGGTGCGTACTCATTCATAACAGTGTTTCTCCATTTAGGAATGAAGATAGAAGAGAGACGGACTAGGGACACTAGGTACTTTGAGTTAAGGGCAAGCTATGGCGCTTAAGCCTGCCAAACACATATTGAATGTTCACCACCAGTGGTGATCCGCACTTAGTTTCTGCGTCTAAAACGCTTTCATCACTGAGAGGGAAGTGTGCTTTCAGAGGGATTCACAGCAGTGTTACGTCTGTTAAAGAAGGAATCTTTTGGGACTGACTCTTTGGTAACCGCAATAGGCGCACATAGCTTTCCAGGCTCCGACGTCTATCCGTTGAACTATAGCAAGTTCTGAGTAAGGGAAACACCTTCATGCGGAATGTCACTTCTCACAGTGTCTTTCCAGTGGAGTAAAGAAGATAGAACAAGGACGGAGCAGAGAGAATGTTACAACCCGTAGGTGAAGGAAAGGGTAAGGCACTTAGGCCTCAATGATGAATACTGGAAGTTCAACACTTGGATTGTTTCACATTGTCTACCACTTCTCAAAAAACTTCCAATATATGAGGGAACTGTGCTACAGTAAGTTATCAGGACAGGGAAGCGTCTGTGCCCAGTTGGAAATTGTAGGACGTGTCTGGGTAGAAATCATGAAGTGTCTCATACAGACCCCTTAGAGGGGATGCGGAGGAAGGTATTTGGTCTGTTAACCTACTTCAGGTGCGGACTCATTCATAACAGTGTTTCTCCTTTGAAGATGAATATAGAACAGGGAAGGACTACGGGCGCATTTGGTACTGTGAGTAAAGGACAGACTATCGCGCTTAGCCTGACAAACATATATTGGATATTCACTACCAGTGGTGATCCGCACAAAGTTTCAGCGTCAAAAACGCTTCCAACACTGAGAGGGAAGTGTGCTTTAGGAGGGATTCACTGCAGTGTACGTCTGTTAAAGAAGGAAGCTTTTGGGACTGACTCTGTGGTAACCGCATTAGGCCAACATAGCTTTCCATTCAAAGACCTCTAACCATTGGGCTATAGCAAGTTCAGTTTAAGGGACACTCCTTCATGCGGAATTTCATTTCTCACAGTGTCTTTCCAGTGGAGGAAAGAAGATAGAACAAGGACGGAGCACAGAGAATGTTAAACACTTTGGTGAAGTAAAGGGTAAGGCACTTAGGCCTCTATGATGCATACTGGAAGTTCTACAACTGGGATGTTCCACAGTGTCTACCACTTCTCAAAACACTTCCAATATATGAGGGAACTGTGCTATAGTAAGTTCTCACGACAGGGATTCGTCTGTACTCAGTTGGAAACTCTAGGATGTGTCTGGTTAGCAATCATGAAGTGTCTCCTACAGGCCCCTTAGAGGGGATGCAAAGGAAAGTAACTGCTCAGCGAACCTACTTCAGTTGCATACTCATTCATAACAGCGTTTCTCCTTTGTGGAATGAAGATAGAACAGGGACTGCCTAGGGGCACATTAGGTACTGTGAGTAAAGTGCAGGCTATTGCGCTTAAGCCTACCAAACACATATTGTATGTTCACCACCAGTGGTGATCCGCACTTGGTTTCTGCGTCTAAAACGCTTCTTACACAGATAGGGAAGTGGGCCTTAGGAGGGATTCACTGCAGTGTTACGTCTGTCAAAGAAGGAAGCTTTTGGGACTGACTCTGTGGTAACCGCATTAGGCGCACATAGCTTTCCATTCAAAGACCTCTAACCATTGGGCTATAGCAAGTTCAGTTTAAGGGACACTCCTTCATGCAGAATTTCATTTCTCACAGTCTTTCCAGTGGAGGAAAGAAGATAGAACAAGGACGGAGCACAGAGAATGTTAAACCGTTTGCTGAAGTAAAGGGTAAGGCACTTAGGCCTCTATGATGCATACTGGAAGTTCTACACCTGGGATGTTCCACAGTGTCTACCACTTCTCAAAACACTTCCAATATATGAGGGAACTGTGCTACAGTAAGTTCTCACGACAGGGATGCGTCTGTACTCAGTTGGAAACTCTAGGATGTGTCTGGTTAGCAATCATGAAGTGTCTCCTACAGGCCCCTTAGAGGGGATGCGAAGGAAAGTAACTGCTCAGCGAACCTACTTCAGTTGCATACTCATTCATAACAGCGTTTCTCCTTTGTGGAATGAAGACAGAACAGGGACTGACTAGGGGCACATTAGGTACTGTGAGTAAAGGGCAGGCTATTGCACTTAAGCCTACCAAACACATATTGGATGTTCACCACCAGTGGTGATCCGCACTTGGTTTCTGCGTCTAAAACGCTTCTTACACAGATAGGGAAGTGGGCCTTAGGAGGGATTCACTGCAGTGTTACGTCTGTTAAAGAAGGAAGCTTTTGGGACATACTCTGTGGTAACCGCAATAGGCGCACATAGCTTTCAATTCACAGACGTCTAACCGTTAGACTACAGCATGTTCTGTTTAAGGGAAACTCCTTCAGGCGGATTGTCATGTCTCACAGTGTCTTTCCAGTGGAGGAAAGAAGATAGAACAAGGACGGACAGAGAGAACGTTGCAAACCGTGAGTGAAGTACAGGGTAAGGCACATAGGCCTCTATGATGCATACTGGCATTACAAGATCGGAGATGTTCCACAGTGTCTACGTCTTCTCAAAACACTTCCAATATATGAGGGAACTGTGCTACAGTAAGTTCTCACAACAGGAATGCATCTGTGCTCAGGTGGATCCTCTAGGATGTTCCTGGTGAGCAATCATGAAGTGTCTCATACAGGCCCATTAGAGGGGATGCGTAGGAAGTTATCTGCTCAGGGAACATACTTCAGGTGCGTACTCATTCATAACAGTGCTTCTCCTTGGAGGTATGAAGATAGAACAGGTACGGACTAGGGGCACATTAGGTACTTTGAGTAAAGGGCAAGCTATGGCGCTTAAGCCTGCCAAACACATATTGGATGTTCACCACCAGTGGTGATCCGCAATTAGTTTCTGCGTCTAAAACACTTCCAACACTGAGAGGGAAGTGTGCTTTAGGAGGGATTCACTGCAGTGTTACGTCTGTTAAAGAAGGAAGC
Organism: Neogale vison; assembly: GCF_020171115.1. Lineage (NCBI taxonomy): Eukaryota > Metazoa > Chordata > Mammalia > Carnivora > Mustelidae > Neogale > Neogale vison. The sequence goes on from NC_058091.1 coordinate 154,041,101, forward strand.
TTTTGGGACTTTCACTTTGGTAACCGCAAGAGGCGCACATAGCTTTCCAGCTTCGACGTCTATCCGTTGGACTATAGCAAGATCTGTGTAAGGGAAACACCTTCATGCGGAATGTCACTTCTCACAGTGTCTTTCCAGTGGAGGAAAGAAGATAGAACAAGAACGGAGCATACAGAATCTTTGAACCCGTAGGTGAAGTAAAGGGTAAGGCACATAGGCCTCTATGATGCATAGTGGAAGTTCAACACTTGGGATGTTCCACAGTGTCTACCACTTCTCAAAACACTTCCAATATATGAGGGAACTGTGCTACATTAAGTTATCACGACAGGAAGCGTCTGTGCCCAGTTGGAAAGTGTAGGACGTGTCTGGGTAGCAATCATGAAATATCTCATACAGACCCTTTAGAGGGGATGCGGAGGAAGGTATCTGCTCTGGGAACCTACTTCAGGTGCGTACTCATTCATAAAAGTGTTTCTTCTTTGAAGATGAAGTTAGAACAGGGAAGGACTACGGGCACATTAGGTACTGTGAAAAAAGGGCAAGCTAAGGCGCTTAGCCCGACAAACACATATTGGATGTTCACCACCAGTGTTGATCCGCACTTAGTTTCTGCGTCTAAATCGCTTCCAACACTGAGAGGGAAGTGTGCTTTGGAGGGATTCACTGCAGTGTGACGTCTGTTAAAGAAGGAAGCTTTTGGGACTGACTCTGTGGTAACCGCATTAGGCGCACATAGCTTTCCATTCAAAGACGTCTAACCATTGGACTATAGCAAGTTCAGTTTAAGGGAAACTCCTTCATGCGGAATGTCATTTCTCAGAGTGTCTTTCCAGGGGAGGAAAGAAGATAGAACAAGGACGGAGCACAGAGAATGTTAAACCCTTTGGTGAAGTAAAGGGTAAGGCATTTAGGCCTCTATGATGCATACTGGAAGTTCTACACCTGGGATGTTCCACAGCGTCTACCACTTCTCAAAACACTTCCAATATATGAGGGAACTGTGCTACAGTAAGTTCTCACGATAGGGATGCGTCTGTACTCAGTTGGAAACTCTAGGATGTGTCTGGTTAGCAATCATGAAGTGTCTCCAACAGGCCCCTTAGAGGGGATGTGAAGGAAAGTATCTGCTCAGCTAACCTACTTCCGGTGCATACTCATTCATAACAGAGTTTCTCCTTTGTGGAATGAAGATAGAACAGGTACTGACTAGGGGCACATTTGGTACTGTGAGTAAAGGGCAGGCTATTGCACTTAAGCCTACCAAACACATATAGGATGTTCACCACCAGTGGTGATCCGCACTTGGTTTCTGCGTCTAAAACGCTTCTTACACAGATAGGGAAGTGGGCTTTAGGAGGGATTCACTGCAGTGTTACGTCTGTTAAAGAAAGAAGCTTTTGGGACATACTCTGTGGTAACCGCAATAGGCGCACATAGCTTTCCATTCACAGACGTCTAACCGTTAGACTATAGCATGTTCTGTTTATGGGAAACTCCTTCAGGCGGAATGTCACTTCTCACAGTGTCTTTCCAGTGGAGGAAAGAAGATAGAAGAAGGACGGACAGAGAGAACGATGCAAACCGTGAGTGAAGTACAGGGTAAGGCACTTAGGCCTCTATGAGGCATACTGGAATTACAACACTGGAGATGTTCCACAGTGTCTACCTCTTCTCAAAGCACTTCCTAAATATGAGGGAACTGTGCTACAGTAATTTTTCACGACAGGGATGCATCTGTGCTCAGTTGAAAACTCTACAATGTGTCTGGGTAGCAATCATGAAGTGTCTCATACAGGCCCCTTAGAGGGGATGCGTAGGAAGGTATCTGATCAGGGAACCTACTTCAGGGGTGTACTCATTCATAACAGTGTTTCTCCTTTTAGAAATGAAGATAGAACAGGGACGTAGGAGGGGCACATTAGGTATTTTGAGTAAAGGGCAAGCTAAGGTGCTTAAGCCTGCCAAACACATATTGGATGTTCACCACCAGTGTTGTTCCGCACTTAGTTTCTGCGTCTAAAATGCTTCCTACACTGATAGGGAAGTGTGCTTTAGGAAGGATTCACTGCAGTGCTACGTCTGTTAAAGAAGGATGCTTTTGGGACTGACTCTGTGGTAACCGCAATAGGCGCACATAACTTTCCAGTCTCCGACGTCTATCCGTTGGACTATAGCAAGTTCTGTGTAAGGGAAACACCTTCATGCGGAATGTCACTTCTCACAGTTTCTTTCCAGTGGAGGAAAGAATATAGAACAAGGACGGAGCAGAGAGAATGTTACATCCCTTAGGTGAAGGAAAGGGTAAGGCACTTAGACCTCTATGATGCATAATGGAAGTTCTACACTTGGGATGTTCCACAGTGTCTACCACTTCTCAAAACACTTCCAATATATGAGAGAACTGTGCTACAGTAAGTTCTCACGACAGGAAGCCTCTGTGCCCAGTTGGAAAGTGTAGGACATGTCTGGGTAGCAATCATGAAGTGTATCATACCGAAACCTTAGAGGGGATGCGGAGGAAGGTATCTGCTCTGGGAACCTACTTCAGGTGCGTACTCATTCATAACAGTGTTTCTCCTTTGAAGATGAAGATAGAACAGGGAAGGACTACGGGCACATTAGGTACTGTGAGTAAAGGGCAGGCTATGGCATTTAGCCCGACAAACACATATTGGATGTTCACCACCAGTGGTGATCCGCACTTAGTTTCTGCGTCTAAATCGCTTCCAACACTGAGAGGGAAGTGTGCTTTAGGAGGGATTCACTGCAGTGTTACGTCTGTTAAAGAAGGAAGCTTTTGGGACTGACTCTGTGGTAACCGCATTAGGCGCACATAGCTTTCCATTCAAAGACGTCTAACCATTGGACTATAGCAAGTTCAGTTCAAGGGAAACTCCTTCATGCGGAATGTCATTTCTCACAGTGTCTTTCCAGTGGAGGAAAGAAGATAGAACAAGGACGGAGCACAGAGAATGCTAAACCCTTTGGTGAAGTACAGGGTAAGGCATTTAGGCCTCTATGATGCATACTGGAAGTTCTACACCTGGGATGTTCCACAGCGTCTACCACTTCTCAAAACACTTCCAATATATGAGGGAACTGTGCTACAGTAAGTTCTCACGACAGGGATGCGTCTGTACTCAGTTGGAAACTCTAGGATGTGTCTGGTTAGCAATCATGAAGTGTCTCCTACAGGCCCCTTAGAGGGGATGTGAAGGAAAGTATCTGCTCAGATAACCTACTTCAGTTGCATACTCATTCATAACAGAGTTTCTCCTTTGAGGAATGAAGATAGAACAGGGACTGACTAGGGGCACATTAGGAACTGTGAGTAAAGGGCAGGCTATGGCGCTTAAGCCTACCAAACACATATTGGATGTTCACCACCAGTGGTGATCCGCACTTGGTTTCTGCGTCTAAAACGCTTCCTACACTGAGAGGGAAGTGTGCTTTAGGAGGGATTCACTGCAGTGTTACGTCAGTTAAAGAAGGAATCTTTTGGGACTGACTCTGTGGTAACCGCATTTGGCGCACATAGCTTTCCATTCACAGACGTCTAACCGTTAGACTATAGCATGTTCTGTTTAAGGGAAACTCCTTCAGGCGGAATGTCACTTCTCACAGTGTCTTTCCAAGGGAGGAAAGAAGATAGAACAAGGACGGAAAGAGAGAACGTTGCAAACCATGAGTGAAGTACAGGGTAAGGAACTTAGGCCTCTATGAGGCATAATGGAATACCAACACCGGGGATGTTCCACAGTGTCTACCTCTTCTCCTAAACTTTTCCAATATATGAGGGAACTGTGCTACAGTAAATAATCACGACAGGGATGCATCTGTGCTCAGTTGAAAACTCTATAATGAGTCTGGGTAGCAATCATTAAGAGTCTCATACAGGCCCCTTAGAGGGGATGCGTAGGAAGGTATCTGATCAGGGAAACTACTTCAGGTGCGTACTCATTCATAACAGTGTTTCTCCTTTGAAGATGAAGTTAGAACAGGGAAGGACTACGGGCATATTAGGTACTGTGAAAAAAGGGCAGGCTATGGCGCTTAGCCCGACAAACACATATTGGATGTTCACCACCAGTGGTGATCCGCACTTAGTTTCAGCATCTAAATCGCTTCCAACACTGAGAGGGAAGTGTGCTTTAGGAGGGATTCACTGCAGTGTTACGTCTGTTAAAGAAGGAAGCTTTTGGGACTGACTCTGTGGTAACCGCATTAGGCGCACATAGCTTTCCATTCAAAGACGTCTAACCATTGGACTATAGCAAGTTCAGTTCAAGGGAAACTCCTTCATGCGGAATGTCATTTCTCACAGTGTCTTTCCAGTGGAGGAAAGAAGATAGAACAAGGACGGAGCACAGAGAATGCTAAACCCTTTGGTGAAGTACAGGGTAAGGCATTTAGGCCTCTATGATGCATACTGGAAGTTCTACACCTGGGATGTTCCACAGCGTCTACCACTTCTCAAAACACTTCCAATATATGAGGGAACTGTGCTACAGTAAGTTCTCACGACAGGGATGCGTCTGTACTCAGTTGGAAACTCTAGGATGTGTCTGGTTAGCAATCATGAAGTGTCTCCTACAGGCCCCTTAGAGGGGATGTGAAGGAAAGTATCTGCTCAGATAACCTACTTCAGTTGCATACTCATTCATAACAGAGTTTCTCCTTTGAGGAATGAAGATAGAACAGGGACTGACTAGGGGCACATTAGGAACTGTGAGTAAAGGGCAGGCTATGGCGCTTAAGCCTACCAAACACATATTGGATGTTCACCAGCAGTGGTGATCCGCACTTGGTTTCTGCGTCTAAAACGCTTCCTACACTGAGAGGGAAGTGTGCTTTAGGAGGGATTCACTGCATTGTTACGTCAGTTAAAGAAGGAATCTTTTGGGACTGACTCTGTGGTAACCGCATTTGGCGCACATAGCTTTCCATTCACAGACGTCTAACCGTTAGACTATAGCATGTTCTGTTTAAGGGAAACTCCTTCAGGCGGAATGTCACTTCTCACAGTGTCTTTCCAAGGGAGGAAAGAAGATAGAACAAGGACGGAAAGAGAGAACGTTGCAAACCATGAGTGAAGTACAGGGTAAGGAACTTAGGCCTCTATGAGGCATAATGGAATACCAACACCGGGGATGTTCCACAGTGTCTACCTCTTCTCCTAAACTTTTCCAATATATGAGGGAACTGTGCTACAGTAAATAATCACGACAGGGATGCATCTGTGCTCAGTTAAAAACTCTATAATGAGTCTGGGTAGCAATCATTAAGAGTCTCATACAGGCCCCTTAGAGGGGATGCGTAGGAAGGTATCTGATCAGGGAAACTACTTCAGGTGCGTACTCATTCATAACAGTGTTTCTCCTTTGAAGATGAAGTTAGAACAGGGAAGGACTACGGGCATATTAGGTACTGTGAAAAAAGGGCAGGCTATGGCGCTTAGCCCGACAAACACATATTGGATGTTCACCACCAGTGGTGATCCGCACTTAGTTTCAGCATCTAAATCGCTTCCAACACTGAGAGGGAAGTGTGCTTTAGGAGGGATTCACTGCAGTGTTACGTCTGTTAAAGAAGGAAGCTTTTGGGACTGACTCTGTGGTAACCGCATTAGGCGCACATAGCTTTCCATTCAAAGACGTCTAACCATTGGACTATAGCAAGTTCAGTTCAAGGGAAACTCCTTCATGCGGAATGTCATTTCTCAGAGTGTCTTTCCAGTGGAGGAAAGAAGATAGAACAAGGACGGAGCACAGAGAATGTTAAACCCTTTGCTGAAGTAAAGGGTAAGGCATTTAGGCCTCTATGATGCATACTGGAAGTTCTACACCTGGGATGTTCCACAGCGTCTACCACTTCTCAAAACACTTCCAATATATGAGGGAACTGTGCTACAGTAAGTTCTCACGACAGGGATGCGTCTGTACTCAGTTGGAAACTCTAGGATGAGTCTAGTTAGCAATCATGAAGTGTCTCCTACAGGCCCCTTAGAGGGGATGCGAAGGAAAGTAACTGCTCAGCGAACCTACTTCAGTTGCATACTCATTCATAACAGCTTTTCTCCTTTGTGGAATGAAGATAGAACAGGGACTGACTAGGGGCACATTAGGTACTGTGAGTAAAGGGCAGGCTATTGCACTTAAGCCTACCAAACACATATTGGATGTTCACCACCAGTGGTGATCCGCACTTGGTTTCTGCATCTAAAACGCTTCTTACACAGATAGGGAAGTGGGCCTTAGGAGGGATTCACTGCAGTGTTACGTCTGTTAAAGAAGGAAGCTTTTGGGACTGACTCTGTGGTAACCGCAATAGGCGCACATAGCTTTCAATTCACAGACGTCTAACCGTTAGAGTACAGCATGTTCTGTTTAAGGGAAACTCCTTCAGGCGGATTGTCAGGTCTCACAGTGTCTTTCCAGTGGAGGAAAGAAGATAGAACAAGGACGGACAGAGAGAACGTTGCAAACCGTGAGTGAAGTACAGGGTAAGGCACTTAGGCCTCTATTATGCATACTGGAATTACAAGATTGGAGATGTTCCACAGTGTCTACGTCTTCTCAAAACACTTCCAATATATGAGGGAACTGTGCTACAGTAAGTTCTCACAACAGGAATGCATCTGTGCTCAGGTGGATCCTCTAGGATGTTCCTGGTGAGCAATCATGAAGTGTCTCATACAGGCCCATTAGAGGGGATGCGTAGGAAGGTATCTGCTCAGGGAACCTACTTCAGGTGCGTACTCATTCATAACAGTGCTTCTCCTTGGAAGAATGAAGATAGAACAGGGACGGACTAGGGGCACATTAGGTACTTTGAGTAAAGGGCAAGCTATGGCGCTTAAGCCTGCCAAACACATATTGGATGTTCACCACCAGTGGTGATCCGCAATTAGTTTCTGCGTCTAAAACGCTTCCAACACTGAGAGGGAAGTGTGCTTTAGGAGGGATTCACTGCAGTGTTACGTCTGTTAAAGAAGGAAGCTTTTGGGACTTTCTCTTTGGTAACCGCAAGAGGCGCACATAGCTTTCCAGTCTCCGACGTCTATCCGTTGGACTATAGCAAGATCTGTGTAAGGGAAACACCTTCATGCGGAATGTCACTTCTCACAGTGTCTTTCCAGTGGAGGAAAGAAGATAGAACAAGAACGGAGCATACAGAAACTTTGAACCCGTAGGTGAAGTAAAGGGTAAGGCACTTAGGCCTCTATGATGCATACTGGAAGTTCAACACTTGGGATGTTCCACAGTGTCTACCACTTCTCAAAACACTTCCAATATATGAGGGAACTGTGCTACATTAAGTTCTCACGACAGGAAGCGTCTGTGCCCAGTTGGAAAGTGTAGGACGTGTCTGGGTAGCAATCATGAAATATCTCATACAGACCCTTTAGAGGGGATGCGGAGGAAGGTATCTGCTCTGGGAACCTACTTCAGGTGCGTACTCATTCATAAAAGTGTTTCTCCTTTGAAGATGAAGTTAGAACAGGGAAGGACTACAGGCACATTAGGTACTGTGAAAAAAGGGCAGGCTATGGCGCTTAGCCCGACAAACACATATTGGATGTTCACCACCAGTGTTGATCCGCACTTAGTTTCTGCGTCTAAATCGCTTCCAACACTGAGAGGGAAGTGTGCTTTAGAGGGATTCACTGCAGTGTGACGTCTGTTAAAGAAGGAAGCTTTTGGGACTGACTCTGTGGTAACCGCATTAGGCGCACATAGCTTTCCATTCAAAGACGTCTAACCATTGGACTATAGCAAGTTCAGTTTAAGGGAAACTCCTTCATGCGGAATGTCATTTCTCACAGTGTCTTTCCAGTGGAGGAAAGAAGATAGAACAAGGACGGAGCACAGAGAATGCTAAACCCTTTGGTGAAGTACAGGGTAAGGCATTTAGGCCTCTATGATGCATACTGGAAGTTCTACACCTGGGATGTTCCACAGCGTCTACCACTTCTCAAAACACTTCCAATATATGAGGGAACTGTGCTACAGTAAGTTCTCACGACAGGGATGCGTCTGTACTCAGTTGGAAACTCTAGGATGTGTCTGGTTAGCAATCATGAAGTGTCTCCTACAGGCCCCTTAGAGGGGATGTGAAGGAAAGTATCTGCTCAGATAACCTACTTCAGTTGCATACTCATTCATAACAGAGTTTCTCCTTTGAGGAATGAAGATAGAACAGGGACTGACTAGGGGCACATTAGGAACTGTGAGTAAAGGGCAGGCTATGGCGCTTAAGCCTACCAAACACATATTGGTTGTTCACCACCAGTGGTGATCCGCACTTGGTTTCTGCGTCTAAAACGCTTCCTACACTGAGAGGGAAGTGTGCTTTAGGAGGGATTCACTGCAGTGTTACGTCAGTTAAAGAAGGAAGCTTTTGGGACTGACTCTGTGGTAACCGCATTAGGCGCACATAGCTTTCCATTCACAGACGTCTAACCGTTAGACTATAGCATGTTCTGTTTAAGGGAAACTCCTTCAGGCGGAATGTCACTTCTCACAGTGTCTTTCCAGGGGAGGAAAGAAGATAGAACAAGGACGGAAAGAGAGAACGTTGCAAACCATGAGTGAAGTACAGGGTAAGGAACTTAGGCCTCTATGAGGAATAATGGAATACCAACACCGGGGATGTTCCACAGTGTCTACCTCTTCTCTTAAACACTTCCAATATATGAGGGAACTGTGCTACAGTAAATTTTCACGACAGGGATGCATCTGAGCTCAGTTGAAAACTCTATAATGTGTCTGGGTAGAAATCATGAAGAGTCTCATACAGGCCCCTTAGAGGGGATGCGTAGGAAGGTATCTGATCAGGGAAACTACTTCAGGTGCGTACTCATTCATAACAGTGTTTCTCCTTTTAGGAATGAAGATAGAACAGGGACGTAGGAGGGGCCCATTAGGTACTTTGAGTAAAGGGCAAGCTATGGTGCTTAAGCCTGCCAAACACATATTGGATGTTAACCACCAGTGGTGATCTGCACTTGGTTTCTGCGTCTAAAACGCTTCCTACACTGAGAGGGAAGTGTGCTTTAGGAGGGATTCACTGCAGTGTTACGTCTGTTAAAGAAGGAAGCTTTTGGGACTGACTCTGCGGTAACCGCAATAGGCGCACATAGCTTTCCATTCACAGACGTCTAACCGTTAGACTATAGCATGTTCTGTTTAAGGGAAACTCCTTCAGGCGGAATGTCATTTCTCACAGTGTCTTTCCAGTGGAGGAAAGAAGATAGAAGAAGGACGGCCAGAGAGAACGTTGCAAACCGTGAGTGAAGTACAGGGTAAGGCATTTAGGTCTCTATGAGGCATACTGGAATTACAACACCGGAGATGTTCCACAGTGTCTACCTCTTCTCAAAGCACTTCCAATATATGAGGGAACTGTGCTACAGTAATTTTTCACGACAGGGATGCATCTGTGTTCAGTTGTAAACTCTACATTGTGTCTGGGTAGCAATCATGAAGTGTCTCATACAGGCCCCTTAGAGGGGATGCGTAGGAAGGTATCTGCTCAGGGAACCTAATTCAGGTGCGTACTCATTCATAATAGTGTTTCTCCTTTTAGGAATGAAGATAGAACAGGGACGTAGGAGGGGCACATTATGTACTTTGAGTAAAGGGCAAGCTATGGTGCTTAAGCCTGCCAAACACATATTGGATGTTCACCACCAGTGTTGTTCCGCACTTAGTTTCTGCGTCTAAAATGCTTCCTACACTGATAGGGAAGTGTGCTTTAGGAAGGATTCACTGCAGTGCTACGTCTGTTAAAGAAGGAAGCTTTTGGGACTGATTCTGTGGTAACCGCAATAGGCGCACATAGCTTTCCAGTCTCCGACGTCTATCAGTTGGACTATAGCAAGTTCTGTGTAAGGGAAACACCTTCATGCGGAATGTCACTTCTCACAGTGTCTTTCCAGTGGAGGAAAGAATATAGAACAAGGACGGAGCAGAGAGAATGTTACATCCCTTTGGTGAAAGAAAGGGTAAGGCACTTAAACCTCTATGATGCATACTGCAAGTTCTACACTTGGGATGTTCCACAGTGTCTACCACTTCTCAAAACACTTCCAATATATGAGAGAACTGTGCTACAGTAAGTTCTCACGACAGGAAGCGTCTATGCCCAGTTGGAAAGTGTAGGACGTGTCTGGGTAGCAATCATGAAGTGTCTCATACAGACCCCTTAGAGGGGATGCGGAGTAAGGTATCTGCTCTGGGAACCTATGTCAGGTGCGTACTCATTCATAACAGTGTTTCTCCTTGAAGATGAAGATAGAACAGGGAAGGACTACGGGCACATTAGGTACTGTGAATAAAGGGCAGGCTATGGCGCTTAGCCTGACAAACACATATTGGATGTTCACCACCAGTGCTGATCGCACTTCGTTTCTGCGTCTAAATCGCTTCCAACACTGAGAGGGCAGTGTGCTTTAGGAGGGATTCACTGCAGTGTTACGTCTGTTAAAGAAGGAAGCTTTTGGGACTGACTCTGTGGTAACCGCATTAGGCGCACATAGCTTTCCATTCAAAGACGTCTAACCATTGGACTATAGCAAGTTCAATTTAAGGGAAACTCCTTCATGCGAAATGTCATTTCTCACAGTGTCTTTCCAGTGGAGGAAAGAAGATAGAACAAGGACGGAGCACAGAGAATGTTACATCCCTTAGGTGAAGGAAAGGGTAAGGCACTAGTACGTCCCTCTTCTATCTGTACTAGTACTAGTACGTCCCTGTTCTATCTTCATTCCTAAAAAGAGAAACACTGTTTTGAATGAGTATGCACCTGAAGTAGTTTCCCTGATCAGATACCTTCCTACGCATCCCCTCTAAGGGGCCTGTATAAGACACTTCATGATTGATACCCAGACACATTATAGAGTTTTCAACTGAGCACAGATGCATCCCTGTCGTGAAAATTTACTGTAGCACAGTTCCCTCATATATTGGAAGTGTTTAAGAGTAGAGGTAGAAACTGTGGAACATCTCCGGTGTTGTAATTCCTGTATGCCTCATAGAGGCCTAAGTGCCTTACCCTGTATTTCACTCACGGTTTGCAACATTCTCTCTGTCCGTTCTTGTTGTATCTTCTTTCCTGCACTGGAAAGACACTGTGAGAAGTGACATTCCGCCTGAAGGAGTTTCCCTTAAACAGAACATGCTATAGTCTAACGGTTAGACGTTAGTGAATGGAAAGCTATGTGCGCCTATTGCGGTTTCCACAGAGTCAGTCCCAAAAACTTCCTTCTTTAACAGACGTAACACTGCAGTGAATCCCTCCTAAAGCACACTTCCCTCTCAGTGTAGGAAGCGTTTTAGACGCAGAAACCAAGTGCGGATCACCACTGGTGGTGAACATCCAATATGTGTTTGGTAGGCTTAAGCGCCATAGCCTGCCCTTTACTCACAGTTCCTAATGTGCCCCTAGTCAGTCCCTGTTCTATCTTCATTCCTCAAAGGAGAAACTCTGTTATGAATGAGTATGCACTGAAGTAGGTTCGCTGAGCTGATACTTTCTTCGCATCCCCTCTAAGGGGCCTGTAGGAGACACATCATGATTGCTAACCAGACACATCCTAGAGTTTCCAACTGAGTACAGACGCATCCCTGTCGTGAGAACTTACTGTAGCACAGTTCCCTCATATATTGGAAGTGTTTTGAGAAGTGGTAGATGCTGTGGAACATCCCAGGTGTAGAACTTCCAGTATGCATCATAGAGGCCTAAATGCCTTACCCTTTACTTCACCAAAGGGTTTAACATTCTCTGTGCTCCGTCCTTGTTCTATCTTCTTTCCTCTACTGGAAAGACACTGTGAGAAGTGACATTCCGCCTGAAGGAGTTTCCCTTAAACAGAACATGCTATAGTCTAACGGTTTGACGTCTGTGAATGGAAAGCTATGTGCGCCTATTGCGGTTACCACAGAGTCAGTCCCAAAAGCTTCCTTCTTTAACAGACGTAACACTGCAGTGAATCCCTCCTAAAGCACACTTCCCTCTCAGTGTTGGAAGCGATTTAGACGCAGAAACTAAGTGCGGATCACCACTGGTGGTGAACATCCAATATGTGTTTGTCAGGCTAATCGCTATAACCTGCCCTTTTCTCACAGTACCTAATGTGCTCCTCCTATGTCCCTGTTCTATCTTCATTCCTAAAAGGAGAAACACTGTTATGAATGAGTACGCACCTGAAGTAGGTTCCCTGATCAGATACCTTCCTACGCATCCCCTCTAAGGGGCCTGTTGAGACACTTCATGATTGCTACCCAGACACATTGTAGAGTTTTCAACTGAGCACAGATGCATCCCTGTCGTGAAAAATTACTGTAGCACAGTTCCCTCATATATTGGAAGTGCTTTGAGAAGAGGTAGACACTGTGGAACATCTCCGGTGTTGTAATTCCAGTATGCATCATAGAGGCCTAAGTGCCTTACCCTGTACTTCACTCACGGTTTGCAACGTTCTCTCTCACCGTCCTTGTTCTATCATCTTTCCTCCACTGGAAAGACACTGTGAGAAGTGACATTCCGCCTGAAGGAGTTTCCCTTAAACAGAACATGCTATAGTCTAACGGTTAGACGTCTGTGAATGGTAAGCTATGGGCGCCTATTGCGGTTACCACACAGTCAGTCCCAAAAGCTTCCTTCTTTAACAGACGTAACACTGCAGTGAATCCCTCTAAAGCACACTTCCCTCTCAGTGTAGGAAGCGTTTTAGACGCAGAAACCAAGTGCGGATCACCACTGGTGGTGAACATCCAATATGTGTTTGGTAGGCTTAAGCGCCATAGCCTGCCCTTTAATCACAGTACGTAATGTACCCTTAGTCAGTCCCTGTTCTATCTTCATTCCTCAAAGGAGAAACGCTGATATGAATGAGTATGTAACTGAAGTAGGTTCGCTGAGCAGATACTTTCCTTCGCATCCCCTCTAAGGGGCCTGTAGGAGACACTTCATGATTGCTAACCAGACACATATTAGAGTTTCCAACTGAGTACAGACGCACACCTGTCATGAGAAATTACTGTAGAACAGTTCCCTCATATATTGGAAGTGTTTTGAGAAGTGGTAGACGCTGTGGAACATCCCAGGTGTAGAACTTCCAGTATGCATCATAGAGGCCTAAATGCCTTACCCTTTACTTCACCAAAGGGTTTAACATTCTCTGTGCTCCGTCCTTGTTCTATCTTCTTTCCTCCCCTGGAAAGACACTCTGAGAAATGACATTCCGCATGAAGGAGTTTCCCTTAAACAGAACATGCTATAGTCTAACGGTTAGACGTCTGTGAATGGAAAGCTATGTGCGCCAATTGCTGTTACCACAGAGTCAGTCCCAAAAGCTTCCTTCTTTAACAGACATAAAACTGCAGTGAATCCCTCCTAAAGCACACTTCCCTCTCAGTGTAGGAAGCATTTTAGACGCAGAAACTAAGTGCGGAACAACACTGATGGTGAACATCCAATATGTGTTTGGCAGGCTTAAGCGCCGTAGCTTCCCCTTTTCTCAAAGTACCTAATGTGCCCCTAGTACGTCCCTGTTCTATCTTAATTCCTAAAAGGAGAAACACTGTTATGAATGAGTACGCACCTGAAGTAGGTTCCCTGATCAGATACCTTCCTACGCATCCCCTCTAAGGGGCCTGTATGAGACACTTCATGATTGCTACCCAGACACATTATAGAGTTTTCAACTGAGCACAGATGCATCCCTGTCGTGAATATTTACTGTAGCACAGTTCACTCATATATTGAAAGTGTTTAAGAGAAGAGGTAGACACTGTGGAACATCTCCGGTGTTGTAATTCCAGTATGACTCATAGAGGCCTAAGTGCCTTACCCTGTACTTCACTCACGGTTTGCAAAGTTCTCTCGGTCCGTCCTTGTTCTATCTTCTTTCCTCCACTGGAAAGACACTGTGAGAAGTGACATTCCGCCTGAAGGAGTTTCCCTTAAACAGAACATGCTATAGTCTAACGGTTAGACGTCTGTGAATGGAAAGCTATGTGCGCCTAATGCGGTTACCACAGAGTCAGTCCCAAAAGCTTCCTTCTTTAACAGACCTAACACTGCAGTGAATCCCTCCTAAAGCAAACTTCCCTCTCATGGTTGGAATCGTTTTAGACGCAGAAACTGAGTGCGGATCACCACTGGTGGTGAACATCCAATATGTGTTTGTCAGGCTAAGTGCCATAGCCTGCCCTTTACTCACAGTACCTAATGTGCCCATAAACCTTCCCTGTTCTATCTTCATCTTCAAAGGAGAAACACTGTTATGAATGAGTACGCACGTGAAGTAGGTTCCCAGAGCAGATACCTTCCTCCGCATCCCCTCTAAGGGGTCTGTATGAGACACTTCATGATTGCTACCCAGACATGTCCTACACTTTCCAACTGAGCACAGACGCTTCCCTGTCGTGAGAAATTACTGTAGCACAATTCCCTCATATATTGGAAGTGTTTTGAGAAGTGGTAGACACTGTGTAACATCCCAAGTGTAGAACTTCCAGTATGCATCATAGAGGTCTAAGTGCCTTACCCTTTCCTTCACCTACGGGAAGTAACATTCTCTCTGCTCCGTCCTTGTTCTATATTCTTTCCTCCACTGGAAAGAAACTGTGAGAAGTGACATTCCGCATTAAATAGTTTCCGTTAAACAGAACTTGCTATAGTCCAACGGATAGACGTCGGAGACTGGAAAGCTATTTGCTTCTAATGCGGTTACCCAGAGTCAGTACGAAAAGCTTCCTTCTTTAACTGACGTAACACTGCAGTGAATCCCTCCGAAAGCACACTTCCCTCTCAGTGTTGGAAGTGTTTTAGACGCAGAAACTAAGTGCGGATCACCACTGGTGGTGAACATCCAATATGTGTCTGGCAGGCCTAAACTCCATAGCCTGCCCTTTACTCACAGAACCTAATGTGCCCCTAGTCCCTCCCTGTTCTATCTTCATTCCTCACTGGAGAAACGCTGTTATGAAGGAGTACGCAACTGAAGTAGGTTCTCGAGCTGATACCTTCCTTTGCATCCCCTCTAAGGGGCCTGTAGGAGACACTTCAAGATTGCTACACAGACACGTCCTAGAGTTTCCAACTGAGCCCAGACGCATCCCTGTCGTGAAAGCTTACTGTAGCACAGATCCCTCATATAATGGAAGGGTTTTGAGAAGAGGTAGACACTGTGAACATCCCTGGTGTTGAACTTCCAGTATGCATCATATAGGCTTAAGTGCCTTACCCTCTACTTCCCTCACGAGTTGCAACATTCTCTCTGCACCGTCCTTGTTCTACCTTCTTTCCTCCAGTGAAAAGACTCTGTGAGTAGTGACATTCCGCATAAAGTAGTTTCCCCCCAAACTACTAGAACTCATACAGCAGTTCAGCAGCGTGGCAGGATACAAAGTCAATGTGTAGAAATCAGTGGCTTTCCTATACACTAACAATGCAAATACAGAAAGGGAAATTAGAGAATCGATTCCATTTACTATAGCACCAAGAACCATAAGATACCTGGGAATAAACCTAACTAAAGAGGTAAAGGATCTATACTTGAGGAACTATGGAACACTCATGAAAGAAATTGAAGAAGACACAAAAAGATGGAAGACATCCATGCTCTCGGTTCGGAAGAATAAACATTGTTAAATGCCTATACTGCCTAGAGCAATCTATACTTTTAATGCCATTCCGATCAAAATTCCACCGGCATTCTTCAAAGAGCTGGAGCAAATAATCCTAAAATTTGTATGGAATCAGAAGAGACATCGAATCACTAAGGAAATGTTGAAAAACAAAAATAAAGCTGGCGGCATCACCTACCTGATTTCAAGCTTTATTACAAAGCTATGATCACCAAGAGAGCATGGTACTGGCATAAAAACAGACACATAGACCAGTGGAACAGAGTAGAGAGCCCTGATATGGACCCGCAACTCTATGGTCAATTAATTTTCGACAAAACAGGAAAAAATATACAGTGGAAAAAAGACAGTCTCTTCAATAAATGGTGCTGGGAAAACTGGACAGCTATATGTAGATGAATAAAACTCGAACATTCTCTTACACTGTACAAAAAGATCAACTCAAAATAGATAAAAGACCTCAAAGTTAGACAGGAGTTTCCCTTAAACAGAACTTGCTATAGTCCAACGGATAGACGACTGAGACGTGAAAGCTATATGGGCCTATTGCGGTTTCCACAGAGTCAGTCCCACAAGCTTCCTTCTTTAACAGACGTAATACTGCAGTGAATCCCTCCTAAAGCACTCTTCCCTCTCAGTGTAGGAAGCTTTTTAGACACAGAAACTAAGTGCGGATCACCACTGGTGGTGAACATCCACTATGTGTTTGGCAGGCTTAAGCGCCATAGCCTGCCCTTTACTCACAGTACCTAATGTGCCCGTAGTCCTTCCCTGTTCTATCTTCATCTTCAAAGGAGAAACACTGTTATGAATGAGTACACAACTGAAGTAGGTTCCCAGATCAGATACCTTCCTCCGCATCCCTCTAAGGGGTCTGTAAGAGACACTTCATGATTGCTACCCAGACACGTCCTACACTTTCCAACTGAGCACAGACGCTTCCCTGTCCTGAGAACTTACGGTAGCACAGTTCCCTCATATATTGGAAGTGTTTTGAGAAGTGGTAGACACTGTGGAACATCCCAAGTGTTGAACTTCCAGTATGCATCATAGAGGCCTAAGTGCCATACCCTGTACTTCACTCACGGGTTGCAACCTTCTCTCTGGTCCGTCCTTGCTCTATCTTCTTTCCTCCACTGGAAAGACACTGTGAGAAGTGAAATTCCGCATGAAGGATTTTCGCTTAAACAGAACTTGCTATAGTCCAACGGAATGAGGTCGGATACTGGAAAGCTATGTTGGCCTAATGCGGTTACCACAGAGTCAGTCCCAAAAGCTTCCTTCTTTAACAGAGGTAATACTGCAGTGAATCCCTCCTAAAGCACACTTCCCTCTCAGTGTTGGAAGCGTTTTAGATGCAGAAACTAAGTGCGGATCACCACTGGTGGTGAACATCCAATATGTGTTTGGCAGGCTTAAGCGCCTTAGCCTGCCCTTTACTCACAGTACCTAATGTGCCCCTAGTCCATCCGTGTTCTACCTCATTCCTCCAAGGAGAAGCACTGTTATGAATGAGTACGCACCTGAAGTAGGTTCCCAGAACAGATACATTCCTACGCATCCCCTCTAGGGGCCTATAGGAGACATTTCATGATTGCTACCCAGACACATCCTAGAGATTTCAACTGAGCACAGATGCATCCCTATCGTGAGAACTAACTGTAGTACAGTTCCCTCATATATTGGAAGTGTTTTGAGAAGAGGTAGACCCTGTGGAACATATCCGGTGTTGTAATTCCAGTATGCATACTAGACGCCTAAGTGCCTTACCCTGTACTTCACTCACGGTTTGCAACGTTCTCTCCGTCCGTCCTTGTTCTATCTTCTTTCCTCCACTGGAAAGACACTGTGAGAAGTGACATTACGCATGAAGGAGTATCCCTTAAACAGAACTTGCTATAGTCCAACGGAAGGACGTCGGAGACTGGAAAGCTATGTGCGCCTATTGCGGTTACCACAGAGTCAGTCCCAAAAGCTTCCTTCTTTAACAGACGTAATACTGCAGTGTATCCCTCCTAAAGCACACTTCCCTCTCAGTGTTGGAAGCGTTTTAGATGCAGAAACTAAGTGCGGATCACCACTGGTGGTGAACATCCAATATGTGTTTGGCAGGCTTAAGTGCCATAGCCTGCACTTTACCTACAGTACCTAATGTGCCCCTAGTCAGTCCGTGTTCTACCTTCATTCTTCCTAGGAGAAACACTGTTACGATTGAATACGCACCTGAAGTAGGTTCCCTTAGCAGATACCTTCCTTCGCATCACATCTAAGAGGCCTGTATGACACACTTCATCGTTGCTACCCAGACAGGTCCTAGTTTCCAACTGAGCACAGACGCATCCCTGTCGTGAGAACATACTGTAGCACAGTTCCCTCATATATTGGAAGCGTTTTGAGAAGTGGTAGACACTGTGGAACATCCCAAGTGTTGAACTTCCAGTATGCATCATAGAGGCCTAAGTGCTATACCCTGTACTTCACTCACGGGTTGCAACCTTCTCTCTGGTCCGTCCTTGCTCTATCTTCTTTCCTCCACTGGAAAGACACTGTGAGAAGTGAAATTCCGCATGAAGGATTTTCGCTTAAACAGAACTTGCTATAGTCCAACGGAATGAGGTCGGATACTGGAAAGCTATGTTGGCCTAATGCGGTTACCACAGAGTCAGTCCCAAAAGCTTCCTTCTTTAACAGAGGTAATACTGCAGTGAATCCCTCCTAAAGCACACTTCCCTCTCAGTGTTGGAAGCGTTTTAGATGCAGAAACTAAATGCGGATCCCCACTGGTGGTGAACATCCAATATGTGTTTGGCAGGCTTAAGTGCCATAGCCTGCACTTTACCTACAGTACCTAATGTGCCCCTAGTCAGTCCGTGTTCTACCTTCATTCTTCCTAGGAGAAACACTGTTACGAATGAATACGCACCTGAAGTAGGTTCCCTTAGCAGATACCTTCCTTCGCATCACATCTAAGAGGCCTGTATGACACACTTCATCGTTGCTACCCAGACAGGTTCTAGTTTCCAACTGAGCACAGACGCATCCCTGTCGTGAGAACATACTGTGGCACAGTTCCCTCATATATTGGAAGCGTTTTGAGAAGTGGTAGACACTGTGGAACATCCCAAGTGTTGAACTTCCAGTATGCATCATAGAGGCCTAAGTGCTATACCCTGTACTTCACTCACGGGTTGCAAACTTCTCTCTGGTCCGTCCTTGCTCTATCTTCTTTCCTCCACTGGAAAGACACTGTGAGAAGTGAAATTCCGCATGAAGGATTTTCGCTTAAACAGAACTTGCTATAGTCCAACGGAATGAGGTCGGATACTGGAAAGCTATGTTGGCCTAATGCGGATACCACAGAGTCAGTCCCAAAAGCTTCCTTCTTTAACAGAGGTAATACTGCAGTGAATCCCTCCTAAAGCACACTTCCCTCTCAGTGTTGGAAGCATTTTAGATGCAGAAACTAAGTGCGGATCACCACTGGTGGTGAACATCCAATATGTGTTTGGCAGGCTTAAGCGCCTTAGCCTGCCCTTTACTCACAGTACCTAATGTGCCCCTAGTCCATCCGTGTTCTACCTCATTCCTCCAAGGAGAAGCACTGTTATGAATGAGTACGCACCTGAAGTAGGTTCCCAGAACAGATACATTCCTACGCATCCCCTCTAGGGGCCTATAGGAGACATTTCATGATTGCTACCCAGACACATCCTAGAGATTTCAACTGAGCACAGATGCATCCCTATCGTGAGAACTTACTGTAGTACAGTTCCCTCATATATTGGAAGTGTTTTGAGAAGAGGTAGACCCTGTGGAACATATCCGGTGTTGTAATTCCAGTATGCATCCTAGACGCCTAAGTGCCTTACCCTGTACTTCACTCACGGTTTGCAACGTTCTCTACGTCCGTCCTTGTTCTATCTTCTTTCCTCCACTGGAAAGACACTGTGAGAAGTGACATTACGCATGAAGGAGTTTCCCTTAAACAGAACTTGCTATAGTCCAGGGAAGGACGTCGGAGACTGGAAAGCTATGTGCGCCTATTGCGGTTACCACAGCGTCAGTCTCAAAAGCTTCCTTCTTTAACAGACGTAACACTGCAGTGTATCCCTCCTAAAGCACACTTCCCTCTCAGTGTTGGAAGTGTTTTAGACGCAGAAACTAAGTGCGGATCACCACTGGTTGTGAACATCAAATATGTGTTTGGCAGGCTTAAGTGCCATAGCCTGCACTTTACCTACAGTACCTAATGTGCCCCTAGTCAGTCTGTGTTCTACCTTCATTCTTCCTAGGAGAAACACTGTTACGAATGAATACGCACCTGAAGTAGGTTCCCTTAGCAGATACCTTCCTACGCATCACATCTAAGAGGCCTGTATGACTCACTTCATGGTTGCTAGCCCAGACAGGTCCTAGTTTCCAACTGAGCACAAACGCATCCCTGTCGTGATAACGTACTTTAGTACAGTTCCCTCATATATTGGAAGTGATTTGAGAAGAAGTAGACACTATGGAACTTCCCCGGTGTTGAACTTTCAGTATGCATCATAGAGGCCTAAGTGTCTTACCCTGTACTTCACTCACGTGTTGCAACGTTCTCTCTGTCCGTCCTTGTTCTATCTTGTTTCCTCCACTGGAAAGAACTGTGAGAAGTGACATTCCGCTTGAATGAGTATCCCTTAAACTGAACTTGCCATAGTCCTACGGATAGACGTCGGAGACGGGAAACTTTTTGCGCCTCTTGCAGTTACCACAGAGTCAGTCCCAAAAGCTTCCTTCTTTTACAGACGTAACACTGCAGTGATTTCCTCCTAAAGCACACTTACGTCTCAGTGTTGGAAGCGTTTTAGAAGCAGAATCTAAGTGCGGATACCTCTGGTAGTGAACATCCAATATGTGTTTCGCAGGCTTAAGCGCCATAGCCTGCCCTTTACTCACAGTACCTAATGTGCCCCTAGTCCGTCCATGTTCTATCTTCATTCCTCAAAGGAGAAACGCTGTTATGAATGAGTACGCAACTGATGTAGGTCCCTGAGCAGATACATTCCTTCGCATCGCCTCTAAGGGGCCTGTATGAGATACTTCATGATTCCTACCCAGACACGTCCTAGAGTTTCCTACTGAGCACATACCCATCCCTGTCGTGAGAACTTACTGTAGCACAGTTCCCTCATATATTGGAAGTGTTTTTAGATGAGGTAGACACTGTGGAACATCTCCGGTGTTGAACTTCCAGTATACATCATAGAGGCCTAAGTGACTTACCCTGTACTTCACGCACGGTTTGCAACGTTCTCTCTATCCGTCCTTGCTCTATCTTCTTTCCTCCACTGGAAAGACACTGTGAGAAGTGACATTCCGCTTGAAGTAGTTTCCCTTAAGCTGAACTTGCTATAGTCCTACGGATAGACGTCGGAGACTGGAAACCTAGGTGTGCCTATTGTGGTTACAACAGAGTCAGTCCCAAAAGCTTCCTTCTTTAACAGACGTAACACTGCAGTGAATCCCTCCTAGAGCACACTTCCCTCTCAGTGTAGGAAGCGTTTTAGATGCATAAACTAAGTGTGCATCACCAATGGGGGTGTACACCCATTATGTGCTTGCCAGGCTTAAGGTCCATAACCTGCCCTTACTCACAGTACCTAATGTGCCCCTAGTCCGTCCCTGATCTATCTTCGTTCCTCAAAGGAGAAATGCTGTTATGAATGAGTACGCAACTGAAGTATGTTCCCTGAGGAGATACCTTCCTTCGCATCTCCTCTAAGGGGCCTGTATGAAACACTTCATGATTGCTACCCAGACACATTCTAGAGTTTCCAACTGAGCAATGACGCATCCCTGTCGTTAGAACTTACAGTAGCACAGTTTCCTCATATATTGGTAGTGCTTTGAGAAGAGGAAGACACTGTGGAACATCTCCGGTGTTGAGCTTCCTGTATGCATCATAGAGGCCTAAGTGACTTACCCTGTACTTCACGCACGATTTGCAATGTTCTCTCTGTCCTTCCTTCTATCTTCTTTCCTCCACTGGAAAGACACTGTGAGAAGTGACATTCCGCTTGAAGGAGTTTCCCTTAAACAGAACTTGCTATAGTCCAACGGATAAACGTCGGAGACTGGAAAGCTATGTGCGCCTATTGCGGTTACAAGAGAATCAGTCCCAAAAGCTTCCTTCTTTAACAGACGTAACACTGCAGTGAATCCCTCCTAAAGCTCACTACCCTCTCTCAGTGTTGGAAGCGTTTTACACACAAAAACTAAGTGCGGATCACCTCTGGTCGTGAATATCAATATGTGTTTGTTAGGCTTAATCGCCATAGCCTGCCCTTTACTCACAGTACTTAATGGACCCTAGTCCGTCCCTGTTCTATCTTCATTCCTCAAAGGAGAAACACTGTTATGAATGAATACACACCAGAACTAGGTTCCCTGAGCAGATACCTACCTACGCATCACCTCTAAGCGGTCTGTATGAGACATTTCTTGGTTGCTACCCAGACACGTACTACAGATTCCACTGAGCACAGACCCATCCATGTCGTTAGAACTTACTGTAGCACCGTTCCCTCATATATTGGAAGTGTTTTGAGAAGAGGTAAACAGTGTGGAACATCCCAAGTGTTGAACTTCCAGTATGCATCATAGTGGCCCAACTGCCTTACTCTGTACTATACACACGGGTTGCAACCTTCTCTCTGCTCCATCCTTGTTCTATCTTCGTTACCCACAGGAAAGACACTGAGAGAAGTGACATTCCGTATGAAGGAGTTTCCCGTAAACAGAACTTGTTATAGTCCAACGGATTGACGTCTGTGTCTGGAAAGCTTTGTGCGCCTATTTCGGTTACCACAGAGTCAGTCCCAAAAGCTTCCTACTTTAACAGAATAACACTGCAGTTATTCCCTCTTAAAGTACACTTCCCTCTCAGGGTTGGAAGTGTTTTAGACGCAGAAACTATGTGATGATCACCACTTGTGGTGAACATCCAATATGTGTTTGGCAGGCTTAAGCGCCATAGCCTGCCCTTTACTCAAAGTACCTAAAGTGGCCGTAGTCCGTCCCTGTTCTATCTTCATTCCTCAAAGGAGAAATGCTGTTATGAATGAGTACGCAGCTGAAGTATGTTACTTGAGCAGATACCTTCCTACGCATCCCATCTAAGGGGCCTGTTTGAGTCACTTCATGATTGCTAACCGGACACGTCCTAGAATTTCCAACTGAGCACAGACGCATCCCTGTCTTGAGAACTTACTGTAGCACAGTTCTCTAATATATTGGAAGTGTTTTGAGAAGAGGTAGACACTGTGGAACTTCCCCGGTGTAGTGCTTCCAGTATGCATCACAGAGGCCTAAGTCCCTTACCCTGTACTTCACTCACGGGTTGCAAAGTTCTCTCTGTCCGTCCTTGTTCTATCTTCATTCCTCCATTGGAAAGACACTGTGAGAAGTGACATTCCGCTTGAAAGAGTTCCCCTTAAACTGAACTTCTTATAGACCTATGGATAGTCGTCGGAGACTGGAAACCTATGTGCGCCTATTGCGGTTACAACAGAGTCAGTCCCAAAAGCTTCCTTCTTTAACAGACGTAACACTGCAGAGAATCCCACCAACAGCACACTTCCCGCTCATTGTTGGAAGCGTTTTAGACGCAGAAACTAAGTGCGGTTCACCACTGGTGGTGAACATCCAATATGTGTTTGTCAGGCTTAAGCGCCATAGCCTGCCCTTTACTCACAGACCCTAATATGCCCCTAGTTCGTCCGTGTTCTACCTTCATTTTTTCAAGGGGAAACACTGTTATGAATGAGTCCGCACCTGCAGTAAGTTCCCTGAGCAGATACCTTCCTGCGCATCACCTCTAAGGGGCCTGTAGGATACACTACAAGGTTGTTTCCCAGACACGTCCTACACTTTCCAACTGAGCACAGACGCATCCCTGTCGTGAGAACTTACTGTAGCACAGTTCCCTCATATATTGGAAGTGTTTTGAGAAGAGGTAGACACTGTGGAACTACCCGGTGTTGAACTTCCAGTATGCATCATAGAGGCCTAAGTGCCTTACCCTCTACTTCACTCACGGGTTGCAACGTTCTCTCTGTCCGTCCTTGTTCTATCCTCTTTCCTCCACTGGAAAGACACTGTGAGAAGTGACATTCCGCAAGCAGGAGTTTCCCGTAAACAGAACTTGTTATAGTCCAACGGATAGACGTCAGAGACTGGAAAGCTATGTGCGCCTATTGCGGTTACCACAGAGTCAGTCCCAAAAGCATCCTTCTTTAACAGAATAACACTGCAGTTATTCCCTCTTAAAGTACACTTCCCTCTCAGTGTTGGAAGTGTTTTAGACGCAGAAACTAAGTGATGATCACCACTTCTGGTGAACATCCAATATGTGTTTGGCAGGCTTAAGCGCCATAGCCTGCCCTTTACTCAAAGTACGTAAAGTGGCCCTAGTCCATCCCTGTTCTATCTTCATTCCTCAAAGGAGAAACGCTGTTATGAATGAGTATGCAGCTGAAGTATGTAACCTGAGCAGATACCTTCCTACGCATCCCCTCTAAGGGGCCTGTATGAGTCACTTCATGATTGCTACCCAGACACGTCCTAGAATTTCCAACTGAGCACAGACGCATCCCTGTCTTGAGAACTTACTGTAGCACAGTTCTCTAATATATTGGAAGTGTTTTGAGAAGAGGTAGACACTGTGGATCTTCCCCGGTGTAGTGCTTCCAGTATGCATCACAGAGGCCTAAGTCCCTTACCCTGTACTTCACTCACGGGTTGCAAAGTTCTCTCTGTCCGTCCTTGTTCTATCTTCATTCCTCCATTGGAAAGACACTGTGAAAAGTGACATTCCGCTTGAAAGAGTTCCCCTTAAACTGAACTTCTTATAGACCTATGGATAGTCGTCGGAGACTGGAAACATATGTGCGCCTATTGCGGTTACAACAGAGTCAGTCCCAAAAGCTTCTTTCTTTAACAGATGTAACACTGCAGTGAATCCCACCAACAGCACACTTCCCACTCAGTGTTGGAAGCATTTTAGACGCAGAAACTAAGTGCGGTTCACCACTGGTGGTGAACATCCAATATGTGTTTGGCAGGCTTAAGTGCCATAGCCTGCCCTTTACTCACAGACCCTAATGTGCCCCTAGTCCGTCCGTGTTCTACCTTCATTCTTTCAAGGGGAAACACTGTTATGAATGAGTCCACACCTGCAGTA
Source organism: Neogale vison (assembly GCF_020171115.1). Lineage (NCBI taxonomy): Eukaryota > Metazoa > Chordata > Mammalia > Carnivora > Mustelidae > Neogale > Neogale vison. The sequence continues at coordinate 154,065,983 of NC_058091.1, forward strand.
GGTTCCCTGAGCAGATACCTTCCTGCGCATCACCTCTAAGGGGCCTGTAGGATACACTACAAGGTTGTTTCCCAGACACGTCCTACACTTTCCAACTGAGCACAGACGCATCCCTGTCGTGAGAACTTACTGTAGCACAGTTCCCTCATATATTGGAACTGTTTTGAGAAGAGGTAGACACTGTGGAACTACCCGGTGTTGAACTTCCAGTATGCATCATAGAGGCCTAAGTGCCTTACCCTCTACTTCACTCACGGGTTGCAACGTTCTCTCTGTCCATCTTTGTTCTATCTTCTTTCCTGCATTGGCAAGACACTGTGAGAAGTGACATTCCGCATGAAGGAGTTTCCCTTAAACAGAACTGTCTATAGTGCAACGAATAGACGTCTGAGACTTGAAAACTATGTGCTCTTATTGCGGTTACCACAGAGTCAGTTCCAAAAGCTTCCTTCTTTAACAGACGTAACACTGCAGTGAATCCCTCCTAAAGCACACTTCCCTCTCAGTTTTGGAAGCGTTTTAGACGCAGAAACTAAGTGCTGATCACCACTGTGGTGAACATCCAATATGTGTTTGGCAGGCTTAAGCGCCATAGCCTGCCGTTTACTCACAGTACCTAATGTTCCCCTAGTCCGTCCCTGTTCTATCTTCATTCCTCAAAGGAGAAACGCTACTATGATGAGTACGCAACTGAAGTAGATTTCCTGAGCAGATACATTCCTTCGAATCCCCTCTAAGGGGCCTGTATGAGACACTTCATGATTGCTACCCAGACACGTCTGAGGGTTTCCAAATGTCACAGACGCATCTCTGTCTTGAGAACTTACTGTAGCACAGTTCTCTCATATATTGGAAGTGTTTTGAGAAGAGATAGACACTGTGGAACTTCCCCGGTGTTGAACTTCCAGTATGCATCATAGAGGCCTAAGTGCCTTACCCTGTACTTCACTCACGGTTTGCAACGTTCTCTCTGTCCGTCCTTGTTCTATCTTCTTTCCTCCACTGGAAAGACACTGTGAGAAGTGACATTCCGCATGAAGGAGTTTCCCTTAAACAGAACTTCCTATAGTCTAACGGTTAGACGTCGGAGACTGGAAAGCTATGTTCGCCTCTTGCGGTTACCACAGAGTCATTCCCAAAGCTTCCTTTTTTAACAGAAGTAACACTGCAGTGAATCCCTCATAAAGCACACTTCCCTCTCAGTGTTGGAAGCGTTTTAGATGCAGAAACTAGTTGCGGATCACCACTGGTGGTGAACATCCAATATGTGTTTGGCAGGCTTAAGTGCCATAGCCTGCCCTTTACTCAGTTTCCCTACTCCCCCTGGTCCGTCCGTGTTCTACCTTCATTCTTTCAATGGGAAACACTGTTATGAATGAGTCCGCACCTGATGTAGGTTCCCTGAGAAGATACCTTCCTACGCATCACCTCTAAGGGGCCTGTAGGAGACACTTCAAGGTTGCTTCCCAGACACGTCCTAGTGTTTCCAACTGAGCACAGACGCATCCCTGTTGTTAGAACTTACTGTAGCACAGTTCCCTCATATATTGGAAGTGTTTTGAGAAGAGGTAGACACTGTGGAACATCCCCGGTGTTGAACCTCAAGTATGCATCATAGAGTCCTAAGTGCCTTACCCTGTACTTCACTCACGGGTTTCAACGTTCTCTCTTTCCGTCCTTGTTCTATCTTCTTTCCTCCACTGGATGACACTGTGACAAGTGACATTCCGCTTGAAGGAATTTCCCTTAAACAGAACTTGCTATAGCCCAACAGATAGACGTCTGAGACTTGAAAGCTATGTGCGCCTATTGCGGTTACCACAGAGTCAGTCCCTAAAGCTTCCTTCTTTAACAGACGTAACACTGCAGTGAATCCCTCCTAAAGTACACTTCCCTCTCAGTGTTGGAAGCGTTTTAGACGCAGAAACTTAGTGCGGATCACCACTGGTCGTGAACATCTAATATGTGTTTGGCAGGCTTAAGCGCCAGAGCCTGCCCTTTCCTCACAGAACCTAATGTGCCCCTAGTCCGTCCTTGTTCTATCTTCATTCCTCAAAGGATAAACGCTGTTATGAATGAGTACGCAACTGAAGTAGGTTCCCTGAGCAGATATCTTCCTTCGAATCCCCTCTAAGGGGCCTGTATGAGACACCATGATTGCTACCCAGACACGTCCTAGAGTTTCCAATTGAGCACAGTCGCTTCCCTGTCTGAGAACTTACTGTAGCACAGTTCCCTCATATATTGGAAATGTTTTGAGAAGAGGTAGACACTGTGGAACTTCCCTGGGGTTGAACTTCAAATATGCATCCTAGTGGCCTAAGTGCCTTACCCTGTACTTCACTCACGGTTTGCAAGGTTCTCTCTGCTCCGTCCTTGTTCTTTTTTTTTTTTTTCCAATTTATTTATTTTCAGAAAAACAGAATTCATTATTTTTTCACCACACCCAGTGTTCCATGCAATTCGTGCCCTCTCTTATACCCACCACCTGGTACCCCAACCTCCCACCCCCCCGCCACTTCAAACCCCTCAGACTGTTTTTCAGAGTCCATAGTCTCTCATGGTTCACCTCCCCTTCCAATTTACCCAAATTCCCTACACCTCTCTAACGCCCCTTTTCCTCCATGCTATTTGTTATGCTCCACAAATAAGTGAAACCATATGATGATTGACTCTCTCTGCTTGACTTATTTCACTCAGCATAATCTCTTACGGTCCCGTTCATGTTGCTACAAAAGTTGGGTATTCATCCTTTCTGATGGAGGCATAATACTCCATAGTGTATATGGACCACATCTTCCTTATCCATTCATCCGTAGAAGGGCGTCTTGGTTCTTTCCATAGTTGGCGACTGTGGCCATTGCTGCTATAAACGTTGGGGTACAGATGGCCCCTCTTTTCATGACATCTGTATCCTTGGGGTAAATACCAATATCCAGGAGTGCAATTGCAGGGTCGTAGGGAAGCTCTATTTTTAATTTCTTGAGGAATCTCCACACTGTTCTCCAAAGAGGCTTCACCAACTTGCATTCCCACCAACAGTGGAAGAGGGTTCCCCTTTCTCCACATCCTCTCCAACACATGTTGTTTCCTGTTTTGTTAATTTTGGCCATTCCAACTGGTGTAAGGTGATATCTCAATGTGGTTTTAATTTCAATCTCCCTGAGGGCTAATGATGATGAGCATTTTTTCATGTCTGATAGCCATTTGTATTTCTTGATTGGAGAAGTGTCTGTTCATATCTTCTGCCCATTTTTTGATGTGTTTGTCTGTTTCGTGTGGGTTGAGTTTGAGGAGTTCATTATAGATCCTGGATATCAACCTTTTGTCTGTACTGTCATTTGCAAATATCTTCTCCCATTCCGTGGGTTGCTTCTTTGTTTTGTTGACCCTTTCCTTTGCTGTGCAGAAGCTTTTGATTTTGATGAAGTCCCAGAAGTTTATTTTCGCTTTTGTTTCCTTTGCCTTTGGAGACGTATCTTGAAAGAGTTGCTGTGGCTGATATCAAAGAAATTACTGCCTATGTTCTCCTCTAAGATTCTGATGGATTCCTGTCTCACGTTGAGGTCTTTTATCCATTTTGAGTTGATCTTTGTGTACGGTGTAAAGGAATGGTCGAGTTTCATTCTTCTACATATAGCTGTCCAGTTTTCCCAGCAACATTTATTGAAGAGACTGTCTTTTTTCCACTGTATATTTTTTCCTGTTTTGTCAAAGATTAATTGACGATAGAGTTGAGGGCCCATTTCAGGGCTCTCCACTCTGTTCCACTGGTTTATGTGTCTGTTTTTATGCCAGTACCATGCTGCCTTGGTGATCACAGCTTTGTAATAAAGCTGAAATCAGGTAAGGTGATGCCGCCAGCTTTATTTTTGTTTTTCAACATTTCCTTAGCGATTCGGGGTCTCTTCTGATTCCATACAAATTTTAGGATTATTTGCTCCAGCTCTTTGAAGAATGCCGGTGGAATTTTGATCGGAATGGCATTAAAAGTATAGATTGCTCTAGGCAATATAGACATTTTAACAATGTTTATTCTTTCGATCCAAGAGCATGGAATGGTCTTCCATCTTTTTGTGTCTTCTTCAATTTCTTTCATGAGTGTTAATAGTTCCTCAAGCACAGATCCTTTATCTCTTTAGTTAGGTTTATTCCAAGGTATCTTATGGTTCTTGGTGCTATAGTAAATGGAATCGATTCTCTAATTTCCCTTTTTGTATTTTCATTGTTAGTGTATAAGAAAGCCACTGATTTCTGCACATTGACTTTGTATCCTGCCACGTTGCTGAATTGCTGTATGAGTTCTAGTAGTTTGGGGGTAGAGTCTTTTGGGTTTTCCATATAAAGAATCATGTCATCTGCGAAGAGAGAGAGTTTGACTTTTTCTTTACCAATTTGGATATCTTTTATTTCTCTCTGTTGTCTGATTGCTGTTACTAAGACTTCTAATACTATGTTGAATAAGAGGGGTGAAAGTGGGCATCCTTGTCTTGTTCCTGATCTCAATGGGAAGGCTGCAAGCTTTTTCCCATTGAGGATGATATTTGCTGTGGGTCTTTCATAGATAGATTTGATGAGGTTCAGGAATGTTCCCTCTATCCCTATACTTTGAAGTGTTTTAATCAGGAACGGATGCTGGATTTTGTCAAATGCTTTTTCTGCATCAATTGAGAGGACCATGTGGTTCTTCTCTCTTCTCATATTAATTTGTTGTATCACATTGATTGATTTGCGAATGTTGAACCATCCTTGTAGCCCAGGGATGAATCCCACCTGATCATGGTGGATAATCTTTTTAATGTGTTGTTGGATCCTGTTGGCTAGGATCTTGTTGAGAATCTTAGCATCCATATTCATCAGTGATATTGGTCTGAAATTCTCCTTTTTGGTCCGGTCCTTGCCTGGTTTGGGGATCAGGGTAATGCTGGCTTCATAGAAAGAGTCTGGAAGTTTTCCTTCTGCTTCAATTTTTTGAAACAGCTTCAGGAGAATAGGTGTTATTTCTTCTTGGAAGGTTTGGTAGAATTCCCCAGGGAATCCGTCAGGTCCTGGGCTCTTGTTTTTTGGGAGGTTTTTGATCACTGATTCAATCTCGTTATTAGATATCAGTCTATTCAGGTTGTCGATTTCTTCCTGGTTCAATTTTGGTAGTTTATATTTTTCCAGGAATGCATCCATTTCATCTAGGTTGCTAAGCTTATTGGCATATAACTGTTCGTAATAACTTCTGATGATTGTTTCTACTTCCTTGGCGTTAGATGTGATCTCTCCCTTTTCATTCATAATTTTATAAATGTGGGATTTCTCTCTTTTCTTTCGGATTAGGGTAGCCTGTGGCTTATCAATCTTATTGATTCTTTCAAAAACCAGCTTCTAGTTTCATTGATACGTTCTACTGTATCTCTGGTTTCTCCCTCATTGATCTCAGCTCTAATCTTGATGATTTCCCTTCTTATGTGTGGAGTTGGTTTGATTTGTTGTTGATCCTCCAGTTCTTCAAGGTGTAGAGACAGCTGGTGTGTTCTGGATTTTTCAATTTTTTTGAGCAAGGCTTGGATGGCTATATATTTTCCCCTTAGGACCGCCTTTGGTCTATCCCATAGGTTTTGGACCGAAGTGTCTTCATTCTCATTGGTTTCCATGAATTGTTTCAGTTCTTCTTTGATCTCCTGGTTGATCCAAGCATTCTTAAGCAAGGTGGTCTTTAGCTTCTAGGTGTTTGAGTTCCTTCTGAACTTTTCCTTGTGATTGAGCTCCAGTTTCAAAGCATTGTGATCTGAGAATATGCAGGGAATAATCTCAGTCTTTTGGTATCGGCTGAGTCCTGGTTTGTGACCCAGTATGTGGTCTATTCTGGAGAAGGTTCCATGTGCACTTGAGAAGAATGAGTATTCTGCTGTTTTAGGGTGAAATGTTCTGTTTATAACTATGAGGTCCATCTGGTCCAATGTGTCATCAATGCTCTTGTTTCTTTATTGATTTTCTGCTTCAATGATCTGTCTAATTCTGAAAGAGGCGTGTTAAGATCTCCTACGATTAGTGTATTCATATCATTATGACTCTTTATCTTGACTAACAGTTTTCTTAAGTAATTGGCTGCTCCCATATTGGGAGCATAGATATTTACAATTGTTAGATCATCTTGGTGGATAGTCCCTTTAAGGATTATGTAGTGTCCTTCTGTATCTCTGACTACAGTCTTTAGTTTGAAGTCTAATTTATCTGATATGAGAATCGCTACCCCAGCCTTCTTTTGAGTCCCATTGGCATGAAAGATGCTTCTCCACCCCTTCACTTTCAGTCTGCGTGTATCTTTAGGTTCAAAATGGGTCTCTTGTAGACAGCATATGGATGGGTCCTGTCGTTTTATCCAATCTGCAACCCTGTGCCGTTTTATGGGTGCATTTAGGCCATTCACATTGAGAGTGATTATTGATAGATACATTTTTATTGACATCGAGTTACCTTTGAAGTCTTTCTTTCTGTAGACTGTCTCTATATTTCTGTTCAGTGCTATTCTTGGGATTTTTCCTCTTTTATAGAACCCCCCTTAATATTTCCTGCAGTATCGGCTTGGTGGTTGCATAGTCTTTTAAGTCTTGCCGGTCTTGGAAACTCTTTATCTCTCCATCCATTTTGAATGTCAGTCTTGCTGGATAAAGTATTCTTGGCTGCATGTTCTTCTCATTTAGTGCCCTGAATATATCTTTCCAGCCTCTTCTGGCTTGCCAGGTCTCTGTGGACAGGTCTGACGTTATTCTGATGGGCTTCCCTCTGTAAGTAAGGAGCCTCTTTGCCCTGGCGGCTTTCAAGAGTTTATACGTACAATTATAATTTCTCAATTTGACTATCAAGTGTTGTGATGTTTTTTTTTGGAGTGTATAATCTTGGGTGGAGACCGTTCAGCCTCTAGTACATGAACGCTGGTTTCATTCGCGAGATTCGGAAAATTTTCATGAAGGACTTGTTCCACGATATCTTCTAGATTTCTTTCCTTCTCCTCCCCTTCAGGAATTCCAATAATTCTGACGTTGGAAAGCTTCATGGCATCATTTATTTCCCTGATTCTGCTTTCGTGGGATCTAAGCTGTTTGTTCCAGGCTTCCTCCTGATCCTTTCTCTCTATCTGTTTGTCTTCCAGATCACTAATTCTATCTTCTGTCTCAGTTACCCTAGCTTTGAGAGAGTTTAGATTAGATTGGAACTCATTGAGAGCATTGTGGACCTCCTCCCTGGTAGCTTTAAGCTCCGCCCTAACATTGTGAACATCCTGTCTGGTCGCTTTCAGCTCGGCCCTAATCAATTCTGTTTGGTCATCCATGGCTTTCTCCAACCTAGCTATTGCCTGGATAATTGTTAGCCTGAATTCTCTTTCCGACATATTGTCTATGTTGATAGCCGTTAGCTCTGTTGCAGAAGGTCCATCCTCTTTATTTTTCTTCTGTTGGGCATTCCTCCTCCTAGTCATTTTGGTGGGAGATGACTGAACAGATGTAGCTGGATGTATCAACTCTTGTGCAGTCAAGGTGCACCCTGGAACACTTCCTGATCTCCGTCTCAGAGAGAAGCCTCAGTCTGGGTGCAGAAGCTGAATAAATTCCCCCTTGGCCGCTGGCAGAGCAGGTTCCAAGTTCCAGACCCTGGGGGCGCAGGATCTTTTGCTCGTCCCCAAATCCAAGGCAGTGGTGGCTGTCTGGGAGCTCCTGCCCGCCAGAGAGGTTCCAAGCAGAGATCGCACACTGAGATTTTGCCGCCGGTCTGGGCTGGGAGTGCCCGGCTTGCACGCACCTCTTTTCAGAGGCTGCTGTGAGTCGGGTGCGCGTCTGGGGCACTGAGAATGGGGTGCTGGTCCGTAAGCCACAGGCTGGGCTTTTGCGTGCCTCTGTCCGGGAAAGAGTTTCGCGGGCACGCGGCTTAGACTTTGAAACAATGGCATAGGTCAAGAAGCGCCCCCGGGCCTTAGAAACCAGGGAGAGCTGAAGGGACGTGCGCGCGCATCTCAAGCTTTGTGGTAGGGCTAGCGCACATTCTGCAGACCGGCGCAGCTCCCATCCCCTCACATGAGCCGGAACCCACGTGCTCTGGAGCCCGCTGGCGGCTTAGGGACCAGGAGCTGGTTTCTCCGCCACACTCTCTGCCTCCGCGCCAGGGAGGCCGTCTGGGACCGGGGACTTAAGCCCCTGTCCCTAGCCGCCCCGATTCCCAAAATTTGCCCCCACGATCCTTTGCTCTTTTGGAGTACTTTCAACCAGTCTCCAAGTTAATGCTGGTCCCCAGACGCAGGGCACTCTCGCTCGTATTGGGGTATTACTTTCCCACAGGTCGCCTCTGGTGGCTCCCTCCCCCTTTTGTTTATCTTCTGATATCAGTCCGCCGTTCCCATTCCGCTTTACCTGATCACTGGCGTCTTCTGCCCCTGTAGAGATCCAGACGTGTATAATTCTGATCTCAGGCTGTTTCATGGGTGATCGGAGTTCTTTGGTAGGTAATCAGCTCACTTTGGGGTACCAGCTGAAAAGACGCCTCTTCCTTGTACCCCGCCATCTTGTCCACCCTGCTCAGTCCTTGTTCTATCTTCTTTCCTCCACAGGAAATAAACTGTGAGAAGTGACATTCCGCTTGAAAGAGGTTCCCTTAAACAAACTTGCTATAGTCCTAAGATAGACGTCTGAGACTGGAAAGCTATGTGCTCCTATTGCGTTACCACAGAGTCCGTCCCAAAAGCTTCCTTCTTTAACAGACGTAACACTGCAGTGAATCCTTCCGAAAGCATACTTCCCTCTCAGTGTTGCAGGCGATTTAGACGCAAAAACTAAGTGCGGATCACCACTAGTGGTGAACATGCAATATGTGTTTGGCAGGCTTAAGTGCCATAGCCTGCCCTTTACTGACAGTACCTAATGTGCCCCTACTCCATCCCTTTTCTATCTTTATTCCTCAAAGGAAAAACGCTGTTATGAATGAGGACGCACATTAAGTAGGTTCCCTGTCCAGATACCTTCCTTCGCATCCCCTCTAAAGGGCTTGTATGAGACACTTCATGATGGCTACCCAGACACGTCCTAGAGTTTCCAACTGAGCACAGACGCATCCCTGTCGTGAGAACTTACTGTAGCACAGTTCCCTCATATATTGGAAGTGTTTTGAGAGGAGGTAGACTCTGTGGAACATCCCCGGTGTTAAGCACCTAGTATGCATCATAGAGGACTAAGTGCATTACCCTGTACTTCACTCACGGGTTGCAACGTTCTCCCTGCTCCGTCCTTGTTCTATCTTCTTTCCTCCACTGGAAAGACACTGTGAGAAGTGACATTCCAAATCAAGGAGTTTCCCTTTAACAGAACTTGCTATAGTCCAACGGATAGACGTCGGAAACCGGAAACCTATGTGCGCCTATTGCAGTTACCACAGAGTTAGTCTCAAAAGCTTCCTTCTTTAACAGACGCAACACTGCAGTGAATCCCTCCTAAAGCACACTTCCCTCTCAGTGTTGGAAGCGTTTTAGACGCAGAAACTAAGTACGGATCACCACTGGTGGTGAAAATCCAATATGCGTTTGGCAGGCTTAAGCACCATAGCGAGCCCTTTACTACAGTACCTAATGTGCCCCTAGTCTGTCCCTGTTCTATCTTTATTCCTTAAAGGATTAACGTTGTTATGAATGAGTATGCCCCTGAAGTAGGTTTTCTGAGCAGATACCTTCCTTCCAATCCCCCCTAAGGGGCCTGTATGAGACACTTCATGATGGCTACCCAGACACGTCCTAGAGTTTCCAATGAGCACAGACGCATCCCTGTCGTTAGAACTTACTGTAGCACACTTCCGTCATATATTGAAAGTGTTTTGAGAAGAGGTAGACACTGTAGAACTTGCCCGGTGTAGAACTTCCAGTATGCATCATAGAGGCCTAGGTGCCTTACCCTGTACTTCACTCACGGGTTGCAACGTTCTCTCTGTCCTTCCTTGTTCTAACTTCTTTCCTCCACTGGAAAGACACTGTGAGAAGTGATATTCCGCATGAGTAGTTTCCCTTAACAGAACTTGCTATAGTCCAATGGATAGACATCGGAAACTGGAAACCTATGTGCGCCTATTGCGGTTACCACAGAGTCAGTCCCAAACGCTTCCTTCTTTACCAGACGTAACACTGCTGAATCCATCCTAAAGCACACTTCCCTCTCAGTGTTGGAAGCGTTTTAGACACTGAAACTAAGTGCGGATCACCTCTGGTGGTGAATATCCAATATGTGTTTGGCAGGCTTAAGCGCCATAGCCAGCCCTTTACTCACAGTACCTAATGTGCCCATAGTCAGTCCCTGTTCTATCTTCATTCCTCAAAGGAGAAACGCTGTTATGAATTAGTACGCACCTGAAGTAGGTTTCCAGAGCAGATACCTTCCTACGCATCACCTCTAAGGGGCCTGTATGAGACACTTCATGATTGCTACCAGACATGTCCTACAGTTTCCAACTGAGCACAGACCCATCCCTGTCGTGAGAACTTACTATAGCACAGTGCCCTCGTATTTTGAAGTGTTTTGAGAAGAGGTAGACACTGTGGAACATCCCCAGTGTTGAACTTCCAGTATGTATCATAGAGGCCTAAGTGCCTTACCCTGTACTTCACTCACGGTTTGCTACGTTCTCTCTGTCCGTCCTTGTTCTATCTTCTTTCCTCCACTGGAAAGACACTGTGAGAAGTGACATTCCGCGTGAAGGAGTTTCCCTTAAACAGAACATGCTATAGTGTAACGGTTAGACGTCTGTGAATGGAAAGCTATGTGCGCCTATTGCGGTTACCACAGAATCAGTCCCAAAAGCTTCCTTCTTTAACAGACGTAACACTGCAGTGAATCCCACCTAAAACACACTTCCCTCTCAGTGTTGGAAGCGTTTTAGACGCAGAAAAAACGTGCGGATCACCACTGGGGGTGAACATCCAATATGTGTTTGGCAGGCTTAAGTGCCGTAGCCTGACCTTTTCTCACAGTACCTAATGTGACCCTAGTCCTTCCCTGTTCTATCTTCATTCCTCAAAGGAGAAACACTGTTATGAATGAGTAGGAACCTGTAGTAGGTTCCCTGAGCAGATACCTTCCTTCGCATCCCCTCTAAGGACCTGTATGAGACATTTCATGATGGCTACCCAGACACGTCCTTGAGTTTCCAACTGAGCACAGACGCATCCCTGTCGTGAGAACTTATTGTAGCACAGTTCCCTCATATATTGGAATGGTTTTGATAAGAGGTAGATACTGTGGAATATCCCCATTGTTGAATTTCCCGTATGCATCATAGAGGCCTAAGTGACTTACCCTGTACTTCACTCACGGGTTGCAACGTTCTCTCTGTCCGTCCTTGTTCTTTATTCTTTCCTGCATTGGAAAGACACTGTGACACTGTGTCACACTGTGACATTCTGCATGCGAACTCGTTTCCGGTGTCACACGTCTGCAGGGCCACCCCCCAGGGCCTGGCCTGGCCTGGCATCGCGAGAGCTCACTCACGAACCCTGCCAAGGAGCACTCCGTGCGGCAGACTTCAGCGAGGCCGATGCCTACTGCCTCTCGGCCGGCGGGGATCCCCTACTTAGCGCAGTCCCATGTGGCCAGGGCTGCCCTGAGATTCGGGCACGAAATTTCGCCGTCTTCCCAGCATTCCGCTTCTGGGGTCCTGTCCCTCTGTGCCTCCCTCTTGGGAATCCTGAGTTCCGTGGCAACGCCTCCGCCTCACGCCCCGGCGCAAACGGTGCATTTCGGCGCTTCGGACAAGTCTCGAAGCGAGAGAAACCTGCATGACCCAACTGAGGACAGCCCCATCTTGGGCGCCCCTTCAACACGAAAAGTCGGAGGCGCATGCCCTGCCCCCACCCGCCGCTCAACTCTGCTCCAAGACAGTTCCCAGGCACCGGCGCCACCTGATGGGCCACGTCGTTTCCTCGTGTTTTACAAGCAGCTGCAGTATGCACTCTGCTTGAAGGGGGCCTGAGCCACGGAGAACGGGTTTTCCGCAGGTTTGCCCCTTCGCTGGCCAATTCTCACGAGAGTTCTTACCAAACCAACCCCGGTTTGAGCAGAACGCTCGTGAGATGGGCCAGAAGACGCCCGGCGAACTCGCTTCGGGCTACCTCGTCCGCAGGTCCGCCCCCCCGGGTCTTGTCCTTGCATCGCGAGCGCTCGCGCACAAACCTAGAAGAAAGCCCTCCGCGAGACGGGCTGAGGTGAGGCCGACGCCTCCTGCTCCTCGGCGCTGGTGTCCCCTACTTAGCGCCGTCCCATGGGGCCAGGGCTGCGCTGAGAATCGGGCTCCATATATCACCTGCATCCCAGCCTTCAGCTTCCGGGGTCCTGTCCCTCTGTGCCTCCATCTGGGGAATCCTGAGTCCCACGGCCACGCTTCATCCTCCCAACCCGGCCCCAATGGTGCATATCGGCGCTTGGGACAAGCCTTGGAGAGAGAGAAACCTGCATGACCCATCTGCGGACAGCCCCATCCTTGGGTGCCCCATGAGCCCGAAAAGACGGAGGTGCATGCTCTGCCGGCACTCGTAAGTCAACTCTGCTCTGGGATGCTCCCCTGTGCCGGCACCGAGTGATGGGCCCCGGCGTTTCAGGCATTTTCCAGGGGCCGCAGCATGCCCTGGGAGAGAAGGGGCCCTGGGCCACGGAGAGCAGGGAGGTCCGCAGGACTGCCCTACGCCGGCCCATTCTCACAAGCGTTCTGCCCAAACCAATCCTGTTTGGGCAGAACGCTCTGAGAATTGGCAGGAAAACGCCCGACGAACTCCCTTCGGGTGCCACACTTCTGCACGGCCGTCCCCCAGTCCTGGCGTGCCATTGCGAGCCATCGCACTCCAACCCCGCCAGGAAGCCCTCCGCAAGGCAGGCTGTGGCGAGTCCGACGCCCCCTGGTAATCCTCCTGTGGGGGTCCTCTCCCTAGCGCTGTTCCATGAGGCCTGGCCCGCCACGAAGCCCGGCCTCGCAGTCTCGCCTGCTACTCGGCCGTCTGCTTCTGTGTTCCTGTCCCTCGGTGCCTCCATCTGGGGAACCCTCAGTCCCGGGGCCATGCCTCCCCCTCCCACACCAGCGCCAACGGTGCCTTTCGGTGCTTCGGACAACCTCAGAGCGAGAGAAACCTGTGCCCGCACTGAGGTCAGCCCCATCCTTGGGCACACGATCCTCCCTAAAGTCGTAAACGTAGGCCCGGCCGCCACTCGACCTTCAACTCTGCTCCAGGAACGCTCCCCAGCGCCGGGGCTCCCGGGTGGGCCGCGACGTTTTCGCGCATTTTCCGGGCGGGTGCCCTAAGCTCGGGGCGAGTAACGGCCCTTGGCCATGGAGAGCAGGGCCTTCCGCAGGGCTGCCCAACGCCGGCCAAATTCCACGAGGATTCTGCCCAAACCGATCCCGTGAGAATTGGCTGGAAAATGCCATGCGAACTCGTTTCGGGTGTCACACGTCTGCAGGGCCGCCCCCCAGGGCCTGGCCTGGCCCGGCATTGCGAGAGCTCGCTCACGAACCCCGCCAAGGAGCCCTCCACGCGGCAGACTTCGGCGAGGCCGACGCCTCCTGCTCCTCGGCGCTGGTGTCCCCTACTTAGCGCCGTCCCATGGGGCCAGGGCTGCGCTGAGAATCGGGCTCCATATATCACCTGCATCCCAGCCTTCAGCTTCCGGGGTCCTGTCCCTCTGTGCCTCCATCTGGGGAATCCTGAGTCCCACGGCCACGCTTCATCCTCCCAACCCGGCCCCAATGGTGCATATCGGCGCTTGGGACAAGCCTTGGAGAGAGAGAAACCTGCATGACCCATCTGCGGACAGCCCCATCCTTGGGTGCCCCATGAGCCCGAAAAGACGGAGGTGCATGCTCTGCCGGCACTCGTAAGTCAACTCTGCTCTGGGACGCTCCCCTGTGCCGGCGCCCAGTGGTGGGCCCCGGCGTTTCAGGCATTTTCCGGGGGCCGCAGCATGCCCTGGGAGAGAAGGGGTCCTGGGCCACGGAGAGCAGGGAGGTCCGCAGGACTGCCCAACGCCTGCCAATTCTCACGAGCATTCTGCCCCAACTGATCCTGGTTTGGGCAGAACGCTGGTGAGAATTGGTCTGAAAACACCGGGCGAACTGGCATCGGGCGCCGCCCCTCTGCATGGCCGCCCCCCCGTGCATGGCGTGTCATGGCGGGCCATCGCGTTAAACCCCGCCAGGAAGCCCTCCGCGAGGCAGGCTATGGTGAGGCCGACGCCTCCTGCTAATCCTCCTGCGGGCGTCCTCTACCATGCGCTGTTCCATGGGGCCGGGCCCGACACGAAGCCCGGGCTCGCAGTTTCGCCTGCTACCCAGCCATCTGCTTCTGGGTTCCTGTCCCTCGGTGCCTCCGTCTGGGGAACCCTGAGACCCGGGGCCACGTCTCCCTCCCACACCGGCGCCAACGGTGCATTCGGCGCTTGGGAAAACCTCAGAGCGAGAGAAACCTGCGTGCCCGCACTGAGGTCAACCCCATCCTTGGGCACACGATCCTCACTAAAGTCATAAATGTAGGCCCGGCCGCCACCCGTCCTTCAACTCTGCTCCGGGAACGCTCCCCAGCGCCGGGGCGCCCGGGTGGGCAGCGACGTTTTCGCGCATTATCCAAGCGGCCGCACCAAGCTCGGGGCGAGTAACGGCCCTGGGCCATGGATAGCAGGGCGTTCTGCAGGGATGCCCAACGCCGGCCAATTCCCACGAGGGTTCTGCCCAAACCGATCCCGTGAGAATTGGCCGGAAAAAGTCATGCGAACTCGTTTCGGGTGTCACACGTCTGCAGGGCCGCCCCTCAGGGCCTGGCCTGGCCCGGCATCACGAGAGCTCGCTCACAAATTCCGCCAAGGAGCCCTCTGCGAGTCAGTCTGCGGCGAGGTCGATGCCTCCTGCTTCTCGGCCGGCGGGGATCCCCTACTTGGCGCAGTCCCATGGGGCCAGGGATGTCCCGAGACGGGCCCGAAATTTCGCCGGCTTCCCAGCCTTCCGCTTCCGGGGTCCTGTCCCTCTGTGCCTCACTCTTGGGAATCCTGAGTTCCATGGCAATGCCTCCGACTCACGCCCCGGCGCAAACGGTGCATTTTGGCGCTTCGGACAAGCCTCGAAGCGCGAGAAACCTGCATGACCCAACTTAGGACAGCCCCATCTTGGGCCACCAATCCGAAAAGTCGGAGGCGCTTGCCCTGCACCCCCCCTGCCTTTCAACTCTGCTCCAAGAACGCTCCCGTGCGCCGGCGCCCTCTGATGGGCCACGTCGTTTCCTCACGTTTTCCAGGCGGCTGCAATATGCACTGGGCGAGAAGGGGCCCTGAGCCACGGATATCCGGGCGGTCCGCAGGTGTGCCCATCGCTGGCCAATTCTCACGAGCGTTCTGCCCAAACCAACCCCGGTTTGGGCAGAACGCTCGTGAGAATGGGCCGGAAAACACCCGGCGCATTCGCTTCGGGCTAGCTCGTCCACAGGACCGAGCCCCCAGGGCTTGTCCTGGCATCGGGAGCGCTCGCACACAAACCTCGCCAGGAAGCCCTCCACGAGGCAGGCTGAGGCGTGCCGGATGCCTCCTGCTCCTCAGCACTGGTGTCCCCTACTTAGCGCTGTCCCATGGGGCCAGGGCAGCCCCGAGACTCAGGCTCGAAATTTCGCCGGCTTCCCAGCCCTATGCTTCCGGGGTCCTGTCCCTCTGTGCCTCCATCGGGGGAATCCTGAGTCCCATGGCCTCGCCTCACCCTCCCATCCCGGCCCCAATGGTGAATATCGGCGCTTCGGACAAGCCTTGGAGAGAGAGAAACCTGCATGACCCAACTGCGTACAGCCCCATCCTTGGGTGCCCCATCAGCCCGAAAAGACGGAGGCACATGCCCTGCCGCCATTTCCATCAACTCTGCTCTGGGATCGTTCCCCTGCGCCTGCGCCCCCTGGTGGGCCCCGGTGATTCCGGCAATTTCTGGGGGCCGCAGCATGCCCTGGGAGAGAAGGGGCCCTAGGCCACGGAGTGCAGGGAGGTCCGCAGGACTGCCCTACGCAGGACCATTCTCACGAGCGTTCTGCCCAAACCGATCCTGTTTGGGGAGAACGCTCGTGTGAATTGGCAGGAAAACGCCCGGCGAACTGGCTTCGGGCGCCACACTACTGCACGGCCGACAACCGGGCCTGGCGTGCCATTGCAAGCCATCGCGCTCCAACCCCGCCAGGAAGCCCTCCGCGAGGCAGGCTGTGGTGAGGCCGACGCCTCCTGCTAATCCTCCTGCGGGGATCCTCTCCCTGGCGCTGTTCCATGAGGCCTTGCCCGCCACGAAGCCCAGCCTCTCAGTCTCACTTGCTACCCGGCCATCTGCTTCTGGGTCCTGTCCCTTGGTGCCTCCATCTGGGGAACCCCGAGTCCCGGTGCCACGCCTCCCCCTTCCACACCAGCGCCAACAGTGCCTTTCGGTGCTTCGGACAACCTCAGAGCGAGAGAAACCTGCATGCCCCCACTGAGGTCAGCCCCATCCTTGGCCCACGATCCACCCTAAAGTCGGAAATGTAGGCCCGGCCTCCACCCATCCTTCTAATCTGCTTCGGGAATGCTCCCAAACGCCAGGGCGCCAGTATGGGCCACGACGTTTGCGCGCAATTTCCGGGCGGCCGCCCCAAGCTAGGGGCGAATAACGGCCCTGGGCCATGGAAAGCAGGGCGTTCCGCAGGGCTGCCCAACGCCGGCCAATTCCCACGAGGGTTCTGCCATAATCGATCCCATGAGAATTGGCCAGAAAACGCCATGCGAACTCGTTTCGGGTGTCACACGTCTGCAGGGCCGCCCCCCAGGGCCTGGTCTGGCCCAGCATCGCGAGAGCTCGCTCACAATCCCCGCCAAGGAGCCCTCCGCGCGGCAGACTTCGGCGAGTCCGATGCCTCCTGCTTCTCCGCCAGCGGGCGTCACCAACTTGGCGCAGTCCCATGGGGCCAGGGCAGTACCGAGACTCGAGCTCGAAATTTCGCCGGCTTCCCATCCTTACGCTTCCGGGGTCCTGTTCCTCTGTGCCTCCAACTTGGGAATCCTGAGTTCCGTGGCAACGCCTCCGCCTCACGCCCCGGCGAAAACGGTGCATTTCGGCGCTTTGGACAAGCCTCGAACCTGCATGACCAACTGAGGACAGCCCCATCTTGAGCGCCCCATCAACCCGAAAAGTCGGAGGCGCATGCCCTGCCCACACCCGCCGCTCAACTCTGCTCCAAGTACGCTCCCGGGCGCCGGCGCCAACTGAAGGGCCACGTCGTTTCCTCGCGTTTTCCAGGCGGCCGCAGTATGCACTGGGCGATAATGTGCCCAGAGCCACGGAGAGGTGGGGCGTCCGCAGGTCTGCCCATCGCTGGCCAATTCTCACGAGCGTTCTGCCAAAACCAACCCCGGTTTGGGCAGAACGCTCGTGAGAATGGGCCGGAAAACATCCGGCGAACTCGCGTCGGGCTAGCTCCTCCGCAGGTCCACCCCGCCGGGGCTTGTCCTGGCATCGCGAGCGCTCGCGCACAAACCTCGCCAGGAAGCCCTCCGCGAGGCAGGCTGAGGCGAGGCTGACGCCTCCTGCTCTTCGGCACTGGTGTCCCCTACTTAGCGCCGTCCCATTGGGGCCAAGGCTGCCCCGAGACTCAGGCTCGATATTTCACCTGCTTCCCAGCCTTCAGCTTCTGGGGTCCTGTCCCTCTGTGCCTCCATCTGGGGAATCCTGAGTCCCACGGCCACGCCTCACCCTCCCACCCCGGCCCCAATGGTGCATATCGGCGCTTCGGACAAGCCTTGGAGAGAGAGAAACCTGCATGACCCAACTGCGGACAGCCCCATCCTTGGGTGCCCCATGAGCCCGAAAAGACGGAGGCGCATGCTCTGCCGTCACTCGTAAGTCAACTCTGCTCTGGGACGCTCCCCTGTGCCGGCGCCCACTGGTGGACCCCGGCATTTCAGGCATTTTTCCGGGGCCGCAGCATGCCCTGGGAGAGAAGGGGTCCTGGGCCACGGAGAGCAGGGAGGTCCGCAGGACTGCCCAACGCCTGCCAATTCTCACGAGCGTTCTGCCAAAACCGATCCTGGTGTGGGCAAAACGCTGGTGAGAATTGGCAGGAAAACACCCGGCGAACTGGCATCGGGCGCCGCACCTCTCCATGGCCGCCCCCCCGTGCATGGCGTGCCATGGCGAGCCTTCACGCTCCAACCCCGCCAGGAAGCCCTCCGCGAGTAAGGCTTTGGCGAGGCCGACGCCTCCTGCTAATCCTCCTGCGGGCGTCCTCTCCCTTGTGCTGTTCCATGGGACAGGACCCGCCACGATGCCCGGGCTCGCAGTTTCGCCTGCTACCCAGCCGTCTGCTTCTGGGTTCCTATACCTCGGTGCCTCCATCTGGGGAACCCTGAGTCCCACGGCCACGTTCCTCCTCCTACACCGACACCAACGGTGCCTTTCGGTGCTTTGGACAACCTCAGAGCGAGAGAAACCTGTGTGCCCCCACTGAGGTCAGCCCCATCCTTGGGCGCCCGATCCTCAATCAAGTCAGAAGCGTAGGCTCGGCCGCAACCCGTCCTTCAACTCTGCTCCGGGAAACGCTTCCCAGTGCCGGGGCCTCCCGGTGGGCCGAGACGTTTTCGCGCATTCTGTGCTGTCGCCCCATGCTCCGGGCGAGTACCGGCCCTGGGCCATGGACAGCAGGGCAGTCCGCAGGGCTGCGAAACGCCGGCCAATTAACACGAGCGCTCTGCCCAAACCGATACCGGTTTATGCAGAACGCTCGTGATAATTGGCCAGAAAACGCCTTGGGAACTTGCTTCGGGCGTCACACATCTTCAGGGCCGCCCCCAGGGCCTGGCCTGGCATCGCGAGAACTCGCTCACAAACCCCGCCAAGGAGCCCTCTGCGAGGCGGTCTGCAGCGAGGCCGATGCCCCCTGATTCTCGGCCGGCGGCGGTCCCCTACTTGGCGCAGTCCCATGGGGCCAGGTCTGCCCCGAGACTCGGGCTCGAAATTTTGCCGGATTCCCAGCCCTCTGCTTCCGGGCTCCAATCCCTCTGTGCCTCACTCTTGGGAATCCTGAGTTCCGTGGCAACGCCTCCGCCTCACGCCCCGGCGCAAACGGTGCATTTCGGCATTTCGGACAAGCCTCGAAGCGAGAGAGACCTGCTTGTCCCAACTGAGGACAGCGCCATCCTTGGGCGCTCCATCAGCCTGAAAAGACAGAGGCGCATGCCCTGCCACCACCGGCCCTGATTCTCTGCTCCAGGAACGCTCCCGTGTGCCGGCGCCCTCTGGTGGACCGCGTCGTTTCCTCCGGTTTTCAGGCGGCCATAGCATGCCCTGGGCAAGAAGGGTCCCTGAGCCACGGAGAGCCAGGTGGCCCGCAGGCTTGCCCAACGCCGGCCAATTCTCACGAGCGTTCTACCCTCTTCGATCCCGGTTTGGGCAGAACGCTCGTGAGAATTGGCCGGAAAACATGCAGCGAACTCGCTCCGGGCACAGCTCTTCCGCAGGACAGCCCCCCGGTGCTTGCCCTGGCATAGCGAGCGCTCGCGCATGAAACTCGCCAGGAAGCCCTCTGTGAGGCAGGCTGAGGCGAGGCCGACGCCTCCTGCTCCTCGGCGCTGTTTTCCCCTACGTAGCGCCGTCCCATGGGGCCAGGGCTGCCCCGAGACTCGGGCTTGATATTTCACCTGCGTCCCAGCCTTCGGCTTCCGGGGTCGTGTCCCTCTGTGCCTCCATCTGGGGAATCCTGAGTCCCTCGGCCACGCCCACCCCTCCCATCCCGGCCACAATGGTGCATATCGGCGCTTCGGTCAAGCCTCGGAGATAGAGAAACCTCAATGAACAAAATGCGGACAGCTCCATCCTTGGGTGCCCCCATTAGCCCGAAAAGACGGAGGCGCATGCCCTGCCGCCACTCGTCCATCAACTCTGCTCTGTGATCATTCCACTAGACGGCGCCCCCAGGTGGGCCCCGGCGATTCCGGCATTTTCTGGGGGCCGCAGCATGCCCTGGGAGAGAAGGGGCCCTGGGCCACGGAGTGCAGGGAGGTCCGCAGGACTGCCCTACGCCGGCCCATTCTCACCAGCGTTCTGCCCAAACTGATCCTGTTTGGGCAGAACGCTCGTGAGAATTGGCAGGAAAACCACCGGCGTACTGGCTTCGGGCACCGCACTTCTTCACGGACGCCTCCCCGGGTCTGGCAGTGCCATTGAGAGCCATCGCGCTCCAACCCCGCCAGGAAGCCCTCCGCGAGGCAGGCTGTGTCGAGGCCGACGCCTCCTGCTAATCCTCCTGCGGGGGTCCTCTCCCTGGCGCTGTTCCATGAAGCCTGGCCCGCCACGAAGCCCGGCCTCGCAGTCTCGCCTGCTACCCGGCCGTCTGCTTCTGTGTTCCTGTCCCTCGGTGCCTCCATCTGGGGAACCCCGAGTCCCGGGGCCACGCCTTCGCCTCCCACACCGGCGCCAACGGTGCCTTTCGGTGCTTCGGACAACCTCAGAGCGAGAGAAACCTGCGTGCCCGCACTGAGGTCAGCCTCATCCTTTGGCACACGATCCTCCCTAAAGTCGGAAACGTAGGACCTGCCGCCACCAGTCCTTCAACTCTGTTCCGGGAAAGCTCCCCAGCACCGGGGAGCCCGGGTGGGCCACGACGTTTTTGCGCATTTTCCGGACGGCCCCCCAAGTTCGGGGCGAGTAATGGCCCTGGGCCATGGAGAGCAGGGCGATCTGCAGGGCTGTCCAACGCCGGCCAATTCCCACGAGGGTTCTGCCCGAACCGATTCCGTGAGAATTGACCGGAAAATGCCATGCGAACTCGTTTCGGGTGTCACACGTCTGCAGGGCCGCCCCCCAATGCATGGCCTGGCCCGGCATCGCCAGAGATCGCTCACGAACCCCGCCAAGCAGCCCTCCGCGCGGCAGACTTCGGCGAGGCCGATGCCTAATGCTTCTTGGCCGACAGGGGTCCCCTACTTGGTGCAGTCCCATGAGGTCCCGGCTGCCCCGAGACTGGGGCTCGAAATTTCGCCGGCTTCCCAGCCTTCCGCTTCCGGGGTCCTGTCCCTCTGTGCCTCCCTCTTGGGAATCCTGAGTTCCTTGGCAACGCCTCCGCCTCCCACACCGGCGCCAACGGTACCTTTCGGCGCTTCGGACAACCTCAGAGCGAGAGAAACCTGAGTGCCCTCAGTGAGGTCAGCCCCATCCATGGGCGCCCGATCCTCCCTCAAGTCAGAAGCGTAGGCCCGGCCGCCACCCGTCCTTCAACTCTGCTGCGGGAACGCTCCCCAATGCCGGGGCTTCCTGGTCAGCCGCGACGTTTTTGCGCATTCCGAACTGTCGCCCCAACCTCCGGGCGAGAACCGACCCTGGGCCATGGAGAGCAGGGCAGTCCGCAGGGCTGCGAAACGCCGGCCAATTCTCATGAGCGCTCTTCCCAAATCGATACCGGTTTATGCAGAACGCTCGTGAGAATTGGCCAGAAAACGCCTTGGGAACTTGCTTCGGGCGTCACACATCTGCAGGGCCGCCCCCCAGGGCCTGGCCCGGCATCGCGAAAACTCGCTCAAGAACCCCGCCAAGGAGCCCACTGCGAGGCAGTCTGTGGCAAGGCCGATGCCTCCTGCTTCTCGGCCGGCCGGGGTCCCCTACTTGGCGCAGTCCCATGGGGCCAGGGCTGCCCCGAGACTCGGGCTCTAAATTTCGCCGTATTCCCAGCCCTCTGCTTCCGGGCTCCTGTCCCTCTGTGCCTCCCTCTTGGGAATCCTGAGTTCTGTGGCAACGCCTCTGCCTCACGCCCCGGCGCAAACGGTGCATTTCAGCATTTCGGACAAGCCTCGAAGCGAGAGAGACCTGCATGACCCAACTGAGGACAGCGCCATCCTTGGGCGCTCCATCAGCCTGAAAAGACAGAGTGGCACACGCTGACCCAACCAGCCCTGATACTCTGCTCTGGTAACGCTCCCGTGCGCCGGCGCCCTCTGGTGGGCAGAGTCGTTTCCTCGGGTTTTCTGGCGGCCGCAACATGCCCTGGGCAAGAAGGGTCCCTGGGCCACGGAGAGCCGGGCGGTCCGCAGGCTTGCCCAGCGCCGGCCAATTCTCACGAGCGTTCTTCCCTAACCGATCCCGGTTTGGGCTGAACGCTCGTGAGAATTGGCCGGAAAACCTGCGGCGAACTCGCTTCGGGCGCAGGTCTTCCGCAGGTTAGCCCCCCGGGGCTTGTCCTATCATCGAGAGCGCTCGCGCACGAACCTCGCCAGGAAGCCCTCCGCGAGGCAGGCTGAGGCGAGGCCGACGCCTCCTGCTCCTCGGCTCTGGTGTCCCCTACTTAGCGCCGTCCCATGGGGCCAGGGCTGCCCCGAGACTCGGGCTCGATATTTCACCTTCTTCCCAGCCTTCAGCTTCCGGGGTCCTGTCCCTCTGTGCCTTCATCTGGGGAATCCTGAGTCCCACGGCCACGCCTCAACATCCCCCCCGGCCACAGTGGTGCATATCGGCGCTTCGGACAAGCCTTGGAGAGAGAGAAACCCTCATGACCCAACTGCGGAGAGCCCCATCCTTGGGTGCCCCATCAGCCCGAAAAGAAGGAGGCGTGTGCTCTGCCGCCACTCGTAAGTCAACTCTGCTCTGGGACGCTCCCCTGTACCGGCGCCAACTGGTGGGCCCCGGCGTTTCAGGCATTTTCCGGGGGCCGCAGCATGCCCTGGGAGAGAAAGGGTCCTTGGCCACGGAGAGCAGGGAGGTCCGCAGGACTGCCCAACGCCTGCCAATTCTCTCGAGCGTTCTGCCCAAACCGATCCTGGTGTGGGCAGAACGCTGGTGAGAATTGGCAGGAAAACAACCGGTGAACTAGCTTCGGGGGACGGACCTCTGCATGGCCGCCCCCCCGTGCATGACGTGCCATGGCGGGCCATCGCGCAACAACCCCGCCAGGAGGCCCCCTCGAGGTAGGCTGTGGCGAGACCGATGCCTCCTGCTAATCCTCCTGCGGGGGTCCTCTGCCTTGCGCTGTTCCATGGGGCCGCGCCCGTCACGAAGCCCGGGCTCGCAGATTTGCCTGCTAACCAGCCGTCTGCTTCTGGGTTCCTATCCCTCGGTTCCTCCATCTGGGGAACCCTGAGTCCCACGGCCACGTTCCCCCTCCCACACCGGCGCCAACGGTGCCTTTCGGCGCTTCAGACTACCTCAGAGCGAGAGAAACCTGCGTGCCCCCACTGAGGTTAGCCCCATCCTTGGGCACACCAACCTCCCTAAAGTGGGAAACGAAGGCACGGCCGCCACCGGTCCTTCAACTCTGCTCCGGGAATGTTCCCAGCGCCGGGGCACCCGGGTGGGCAGCGACGTTTTCGCGCATTTTCCGGGCGGCCGCCCAAAGCTCGGGGCGAGTAACGGCCCTGGGCCATGGAGAGCAGGGCATTCCGCAGGGCTGCCCAACGCCGGTCAATTCCCACGAGGGTTCTGCCCAAACCGATCCCGTGAGAATTGGCCGGAAAACGCCATGCAAACTCGTTTCAGGTGTCACACGTCTGCAGGGCCGCCCCCCAGGGCCTGGCCTGGCCCGACATTGCGAGAGTTCGCTCACGAATACTGCAAAGGAGCCCTCCCCGCAGCAGACATCGGCGAGTCCGATGCCTACTGCTTCTCTGCCGGCGGGGGTCCCCTACTTGGCGCAGTTCCATGGGGCCAGGGGTGTCCTGAGATTCGGGCTCGAAATTTCGCCGGCTTCCCAGCCTTCTGCTTCCGGAGTCCTGTCCCTCTGTGCCTCCCTCTTGGGATCCTGAGTTCCGTGGCAACACCTCCGCCTCACGCCCTGGCGCAAACGGTGCATTTCGGCGCTTCGGAGAAGCCTCGAAGCGAGAGAAACCTGCATGTTCCAACTGAGGATGGCCCCATCTTGGGCGCCTCATCAACCCGAAAAGTCGGAGGGGCATGCCCTGCCCCACCCCTGCCCCTCAACTCTGCTCCAAGAACACTCCCGTGCGCCGGCGGCACCTGATGGGCCACTTCGTTTCCTCGCGTTTTCCAGGCGGCCTCATTATGCACTGGGCGAGAAGGGGCCCTGAGCCACGGAGAGCCGGGCGGTCCACAGGTCTGCCCATCGCTGGCCAATTCTCACGAGCGTTCTGCCCAAACCAACCCCGGTTTGGGCAGAACGCTCGTGAGAATGGGCCGGAAAACGTCCGGAGCACTGGCTTCGGGCTAGCACGTCCGCAGGTCCGCCCCCTGGGGCTTCTCCTGGCATCGGGAGCGCTCGCGCACAATCCTCGCCAGGAAACCCTCCGCGAGGCAGGCTGAGGCGAGGCTGACGCCTCCTGCTCCTCGGCGCTGGTGTCCCCTACTTAGCGCCGTCCAATGGGGCCAGGACTGCCCCGACTCAGGCTTGATATTTCACCTGCGTCCCAGCCTTCGGCTTCCGGGTTAGGGTCCCTCTGTGCCTCCATCTGGGGAATCTTGAGTCCCTCGGCCACGCCTAACCCTCCCATCCCGGCCCCAGTAGTGCATATAGGCGCTTCGTTCAAGCCGCGGAGAGAGAGAAACCTCAATGAACAAAATGCGGACAGCCCCATCCTTGGGTGCCCCATCAGCCCGAAAAGACGGAGGTGCATGCCCTGTCGCCACTTGTCTGTCAACTCTGCTCTGGGATCGTTCCCCTGCGCCGGCGCCCCCTGGTGGGCACCGGCGATTCCAGCATTTTCCGGGGACCGCAGCATGCCCTGGAAGAGAAGGGGCCCTGGGCAACGGAGTGCAGGGAGGTCCGCAGGACTGCCCTACGCCGGCCCATTCTCACGGGCGTTCTGCCCAAACCGATCCTGTTTGGGCAGAAAGCTCGTGAGAATTGGCAGGAAAACACCCGGCGAACTGGCTTCGGGCACCGCACTTCTGCACGCTGCACCGCCCCCCCGGGCCTGGCGTTCCATTGCGAGCCATCGCGCACAAACCCCGCCAGGAAGCCCTCTGCGAGGCAGGCTGTGGCGAGGCCGACGCCTCCTGCTAATCCTCCTGCGGGGGTACTCTCCGTTGCGCTGTTCCATGGGGCCGGGACCGCCACATAGCCTGGCCTCGCAGTTTCGCCTGCTACCCGGCCGTCTGCTTCTGGGTTCCTATCCCTCGGTTCCTCCATCTGGGGAACCCAGAGTCCCACGGCCACGTTCCCCCTCCCACACCGGCGCCAACGGTGCCTTTAGGCGCTTCGGACAACCTCAGAGCGTGGGAAACCTGCGTGCCCCCACTGAGGTCAACCCCATCATTGTGCGCCCGATCCACCCTTAAGTCAGAAGCTTAGGCCCGGCCGCCACCCGTCCTTCAACTCTGTTCCGGGAATGCTCCCCAGTGCCGGGGCCTCCTGGTGGGCCGCGACGTTTTCGCGCTTGGGCCGCCCCATGCTCTGGGCGAGAACCGGCCCTGGGCCATGGAGAGCAGGGCAGTCCCCAGGGCTGCGAAACACCGGCCAATTCTCAGGAAAGCTCTGCCCAAACCGATACCGGTTTATGCAGAACGCTCGTGAGAATTGGCCAGAAAACGCCTTGTGAACTTGCTTCGGGCGTCACACGTCTGCAGGGCCGCCCCCCATGGCCTGGCCCGGCATCGCGAGATATCGCTCACGAACCCCGCCAAGGAGCCCTCTGCGCGGCAGTCTGCGGAGAGGCCGATGCTTCCTGCTTCTCGGCCGGCAGGGGTCCTCTACTTGGCGCAGTCCCGTGGGGACAGGGCTTCCCTGAGACTCGGGCTCTAAATTTCGCCTGCTTCCCAGCCCTCTGCTTCCTGGCTCCTGTCCCTCTGTCTCTCCCTCTTGGGAATCCTGAGTTCCGTGGCAACACCTCCGCCTCACGCCCCGACGCAAACGGTGCATTTCTGCATTTCGGACAAGCCTCGAAGCGAGAGAGACCTGCATGACCCAACTGAGGACAGCGCCATCCTTGGGCGCTCCATCAGCCTGAAAAGACAGAGTGGCACACGCTGACCCAACCAGCCCTGATACTCTGCTCTGGTAACGCTCCCGTGCGCCGGCGCCCTCTGGTGGGCAGAGTCGTTTCCTCGGGTTTTCAGGCGGCCCAGCATGCCCTAGGCAAGAAGGGTCCCTGGGCCAGTGAGAGCCGGGCGTTCCGCATGGTTGCCCAACGCTTGCCAATTCTCACGAGCGTTCTGCCCTAACCGATCCTGGTTTGGGCAGAACGCTCGTGAGAATTGGCCGGTAAACGCGCGGCGAACTTGCTTCGGGCGCAGCTCTTCCGCAGGTCAGCCCCCCGGGGCTTGAACTGGCATCTCGAGCGCTCGCGCACGAACCTCGCCAGGAAGCCCTCCGAGGCAGGCTGAGGAGAGGCCGACGCCTCCTGCTCCTCGACGCTGGTGTCCCCTACTTAGCGCCGTCCCATGGGGCCAGGGCCGCCCCGAGACTCGGGCTTGATATTTCACCTGCGTCCCAGCCTTCGGTTTCTGGGGTCGTG
Organism: Neogale vison; assembly: GCF_020171115.1. Classification (NCBI taxonomy): domain Eukaryota; kingdom Metazoa; phylum Chordata; class Mammalia; order Carnivora; family Mustelidae; genus Neogale; species Neogale vison. The sequence goes on from NC_058091.1 coordinate 154,092,421, forward strand.
TCCCTCTGTGCCTCCATCTGGGGGATTCTGAGTCCCTCGGCCACGCCTTGCCCTCCCATCTCAGCCCCAATAGTGCATATCGGCGCTTCGGTCAAGCCTCGGACTGAGAGAAACCTCAATGAACAAAATGCGGACTGCCCCAACCTTGCGTGCCCCATCAGTCCGAAAAGACGGAGGCGCATGCCCTGCCGCCACTCGTCCGGCAACTCTGCTCTGGGATCGTTCCCGTGCGCCCGCGCCCCCTGGTGGGCCCGGGCGAATCTGGCATTTTCCGGGGGCCGCAGCATGCCCTGGGAGAGAAGGGGCCCTGGGCCACGGAGTGCAGCGAGGTCCGCAGGAATTCCCTACGCCAGTCCATTCTCACGAGCGTTCTGCCCAAACCGATCCTGTTTCGGCAGAACGCTCGTGCGAATTGGCAGGAAAACGCACGGCGAACTCGCTTCGGTTGCCGCACTTTTGCACAGCCGACCCCCGGGCCTGCCGTGCAATGAAAGCCATCGCCCTCCAACCCCGCTTGGAAGCCCTCCGAGAGGCAGGCTGTGGCGAGGCCGATGCCTCCTGCTAATCCTCCTGCGGGGGTCCTCTCCCTGGCGCTGTACCATGAGGCCTGGCCCGCCACGAAGCCCGGCTTCACAGTCTCGCCTGCTACCCGGCCGTCTGCTTCTGGGTTCCTGACCCTCTGTGTTTCCATCTGGGGAACCCTGAGTCCCGGGGCCACGCCTCCCCCTCCCACATTGGTGCCAACGGTGCCTTTCGGCGCTTCAGACAACCTCAGAGCGGGAGAAACCTGCGTTCCCCCACTGAGGTCAGCCCCATTCTATGGCACACGATCCTCCCTAAAGTGGGAAACGTAGGCCCGGCCGCCACCCGTCCTTCAACTCTGCTCCATGACACTCCCCATCGCCGGGGCCCCGGGTGAGCCGTGACGTTTTCGCGCATTTTCCGGGCGTCCGCCCCAAGCTCGGGGCGAGTAACGGCCCTGGGCCATGGAGAGCAGGGCTATCCGCAGGGCTGCCCAAAGCCGGTCAATTCCCTCGAGGGTTCTACCCAAGCCGATCCCTTTAGAATTGGCCAGAAAACGCCATGCAAACTCGTTTCGGGAGTCACACGTCTGCAGGGCCGCCCCCCAGGGCCTGGCCTGGCCTGGCATCGCGAGAGCTCTCTCACGAACCCCGCAAGGAGCCCTCAGCGCGGCAGACTTCGCCGAGGCCGATGCCGACTGCTTCTCGGCCGGCGGGGGTCCCGTCCTTGGTACAGTCTCATGGGGCTAGGGCTGCCCCGAGATTCGGGCTCGAAATTTCGCCGGCTTCAGAGCCTTCTGCTTCCAGGTTCCTGTCCCTCTGTGCCTCCCTCTTGGGAAATCTGAGTTCCGTGGCAACGCCTCCGCCTCATGACCCGGTGCACACGGTGCATTTCGGCGCTTTGGACAAGCCTCGAATCGAGAGAAACCTGCATGACCCCAAAAGGCTGGGATTTTTGCTCTAGCATTTAAGCGGACTCGGGGACTAGGCCTGTGCCTCCCCATAGGAAAGGAGAGGCGACAGGATCCCTGCATAGCGCCCGTGCACTGGGATGGGGAGCTGTGGGGACTTTCCCAACTTCTTCCCCGACACACACCCTGCCACACCCAACGCTGCCACATCTTGGAGGAAGATGGCATCTGACTGCCCTTTCTTACAGGGAGCTGTATCTGCGAGTTCCGGGTATGGCGCCTGGTCGCAAGCCCACGTCTGCCCTAGGAACAGGTGGCCTTGGAGATGCTGTCCCCTTGGGACAAGAGGCACAGAACAGACCTGCCTTCTACCCAGACTCCTTCCTCAGAGTGGAGTATGCGCACCTGCCCTGGCCGTCCCTCGTGTCTTCCTAAAGCCAGGCTTCCGTCTCTTCCCACAGGGAGCGTGTGACACTTGTATTGCCACCGTCCCGCTGTTCTCCCAGGGCAGGCTCTCCGGCTTTGCGACTGTTTCCCGAAACAAGGCCAACGGATCCTTCTCTTCTCCCGGGGAGGCGTTCTGCTCCTGCCCCAGACTTGCTCCTGGGGAGCACGGTGACAGCCGTGTCCCTATCTTTAAGGTCCTTTCCAGAGGTGCATCCACGTTTCTCTCGCAGGCAGTGGGGATGCTAGGGCCAAGAGAATTTCGCTCCATACGGGTTTCTTCCACCATGCTACGGAGACTAGCTCTGGCAAGCAGCAGCCGCATCCCACAAAGCGACTCACATTTCCCAACGAATGCTGTGCTTTACCAGAGGAGGAGCCTGGGCAAAGAGTCTTTCGCTGTATGGTGGTTTCTCCCACCTTGAGACTTGGCCTAGGCAAGCAGGAGCAACAGCCCACAGAACCGACTCTGATTTCTAAGGAAACGGAGAGGGTGACACTTGTCTTGCCACCTGCCCGCTATTCTTGCCAATGCAGGCTCTCCTGTTTCATGATCTTTCGTTAAGCCTGTTTCCACAGGCGCAACCACGCTTCTCTCTCAGGTAGAGAGGATGCCCGGGCAAAGAGGATTTCGCTCCATGCGGGTTTATTACACCGTGCTGAGGAGACTATGTTCAGGCAAGCAGCATTCGCATCGCACAAAACCGACTCTGATTTCCCAAAGAATGCTGTGCTTTCCTAGAGGGGATGCCCAGGCAAAGAGGCTTTTGCTCTATGAGGGATTCTCCCACTGTGCTGCCAACAATAGGCTCAAGCAAGCAGCAACAGCAGCCCACAGAACCGACTCTTTTTTCCCAGCGAATGCTATGCTTTCGCAGAGGATTTCAGCTTGGCCTGAACCGCACTTTGCTGCTGCTTCCTCAGCAAGGCTTTGGGCATTCGCGGTGTCGCATCAGAGAAGTCGATCTGTGGGAGAGCTGGTGCCTCTTGGGCCTTGCTTTCCCGGGCTCCATGGTCGCACCCTGGATTCACCCTGCCAGGCTGAACTACGTAGACACAGCCACATCCCTGCAGCAGCGTGCGTGGCCTAGGATGACACTCCATGCCAACTGCCATCTCCTGGCGTAGTAAGGCTGGGCTTTTTGCTCTGCCGTTCATGCGGACTCGGGGACTAGGCCAGTGCCTTCCCCATAGGAGAGGAGAGGCGAAAGGATCCCTGCACAGCGCCCGTGCACTGGATGGGGAACTCTGGGGACTTTCCCCATTTCTTCCACGACACACACCCTGCCACCCCCAAGGCTGCCACATCTTGGAGGAACATGGCATCTGACTGCCCTTTCTTCCAGGGAGCTGTATCTGCGAGTTTGGGTATGGCGCCTGGTGGCAAGCCAACGTCTGCCCTAGGGACAGGTGGCCTTGGAGATGCTGTCCACTTGGGACAAGAGGCACAGAACAGGCCTGCCTTCTGCCCAACTCCTTCCTCAGAGTGGAGAATGCGCGCCTACCCTAACCGTCCCCTCGTGTCTTCCTAAAGCCAGGCTTCCATCTCTACGCACAGGGAGCGGGGACGCTTGTCTTGCCACCATCCCGCTGTTCTTCCCAGGGCAGGCTCTCCTGCTTTGTGACTGTACCCGACAACAAGGCAAATGGCTCCTTCTCTTCTACCGGGGAGGCGTTCTGCTCCTTCCCCAGACTTGCTTCTGGGGAGCACGGTGACAGCCGTGTCCCTATCCTTAAGGCCCTTTCCAAATGTGCATCCACGTTTCTCTCGCAGGCAGTGGGGATGCTAGGGCCAAGTGAATTTCGCTCCATGCGGGTTTTTTCCACCATGCTGCGGAGACTAGCTCAGGCAAGCAGCAGCAGCATCCCACAAAGCGACTCAGATTTCCCAACGAATGCTGTGCTTTCCCCGAGTAAAAGCCTGGCAAAGAGGCTTTTGCTGGACGGTGGTTTCTCTCAACTTGAGATTGGCCTAGGCAAGCAGGAGCAGCAGCCCGCAGAACCGACTCTGATTTCTAAGCTAACGGAGACGGTGACACTTGTCTTGCCATCTGCCCGTTATTCATGCCAATGCAGGCTCTCCTGTTTCATGACCTTTCGTTAAGGCTGTTTCCACAGGCGCAACCACGCTTTTCTCTCAGGTAGAGGTGATGCCCGGGCAAAGAGGATTTCGCCCCATGCGGGTTTATTACACCATGCTTCGGAGACTTTCAGGCAAACGGCATCCGCATCGCACAAAACCGACTCTGATTTCCCCAAGAATGCTGTGCTTTCCTAGAGGGGATGCCCAGGCAAAGAGGCTTTGGCTCTGCGGGACTCTCCCACCGTGCTGCGAATACTAGGCTAAAGCAAGCAGCAACAGCAGCCCACAGAACCGTCTCTTTTTTCCCAGCGACTGTTATGATGTCGCAGAAGTTTTCAGCTTGGCCTGAACCGCACTTCGCTGCTGCTTCCTCAGCAAGGCTTTGGGCGTTCGCTCTGTCGCTTCAGGGAGGTGGATCTGCGGGAGAGCTGGTGCCTCTTGGGCTTTGGTTTCCCGGGCTCCATGGTCGCACCCTGGGTTCACCCTGCCAGGCTGATCTATGCAGGCACAGCCACAACCCTGCAGCAGCGTGCGTGGCCTAGGATGACACTCCATGCCAACTGCCATCTCCTGGCGTAGTAAGGCTTGGCTTTTTGCTCTGGCGTTCAGGCGGACTCAGGGACTAGGCCAGTGCCTTCCCCATAGAAAAGGAGAGGCGACAGGATCCCTGCACAGCGCCCATGCACTGCGATGGGGAGCTGTGGGGGACGGTCCCCACTGCTTCTCCGACTCACCCCCAACGCTGCCAATCTTGCAGGAAGATGGCATCTGACTACCTTTTCTTTCAGGGAGCTGTATCTGCGAGTTCCGGGTATGGCGCCTGGTGGCAAGCCCACGTCTGCCATAGGAACAGGTGGCCTTGGAGATGCTGTCCCCTTGGGACAAGAGACACAGAACAGGCCTGACTTCTGCCCAGACTCCTTCCTTAGAGTGGAGTATGCGCGCCTGCCCTAGACGTCCCTCATGTCTTCCTAAAGCCAGGCTTCCGTCTCTACGCACAGGGAGCGGGTGATGCTTGTCTTCCCACCATCCCGCTGTTCTTCCCAGGGCAGGCTCTCCTGCTTTGCGACTGTTTCCCGACAAAAGGCCAACGGCTCCTTCTCTTCTCCAGGGGAGGCGTTCTGCTCTTTCCCCAGACGTGCTCATGGGGAGCACGGTGACAGCCGTGTCCCTATCCTTAAGGCCCTTTCCAGATGTGCATCCACGCTTCTCTCGCTGGCAGTGGGGATGCTAGGGCCAAGAGAATTTCGCTCCATGTGGGTTTCTTCGACCGTGCTGCGGAGACTAGCTCAGGCAAGCAGCAGCTGCATCCCACAAAACGATTCAGATTTCCCAACGATTGCTGTGCTTTCCCAGAGGAGGAGCCTGGGAAAAGAGGCTTTCATTGTATGGTGGTTTCTCCCACCTTGAGACTTGGCCTAGGCAAGCAGGAGCAGCAGCCCGCAGAACCGACTCTGATTTCTAAGCAAACGGAGTGGGTGACACTTGTCTTGCCATCTTCCCGCTAATCTTGCCAATGCATGCTCTCCTGTTTCATGACCTTTCGTTAAGGCTGTTTCCGAAGGCGCAACCAGGCTTCTCTCTCAAGTACAGGGGATGCCCGTGCAAAGAGGATTTCATTCCATGCGGGTTTATTACACCGTGCTGCGGAGACTATGTTCAGGCCAGAGGAATCAGCATCGTACAAAACCGAGTCTGATTTCCCCAAGAATGCTGTGCTTTCCTAGAGGGGATGCCCAGGCAAAGAGGCTTTTGCTCTATGAGGGATTCTCCCACCGTGCTGCCAATACTAGGCTAAAGCAAGCAGCAACAGGAGCCCACAGAACCGACTCTTTTTGCCCAGCGACTGCTATGCTTTCGCAAAGGATTTCAGCTTGGCCTGAACCGCACTTCGCTGCTGCTTCCTCAGCAAGCTTTTGGGCGTTCGCTCTGTCGCGTCAGGGAAGTAGATCTGCGGGAGAACTGGTGCCTCTTGGGCCTTGCTTTCCCCGGCTCCATGGTCACACCCTGGGTTCACCCTGCCAGGCTGAACTACGTAGACACAGCCACCACCCTGCAGAAGCGTGTGTGGCCTAGGATGACACTCCATACTAACTGCCATCTCCTGGCGTAGTAAGGCTTCGCTTTTTGCTGTGGCGTTCAGGCAGACTCGGGGACTAGGCCAGTCCCTTCCCCATAGGAAAGGAGAGGCGAAAGGATCCCTGCACAGCACCCGTGCACTGGGATGGGGAGCTTTGGGGGACTGTCCCCACTTCTTTCCTGACACACCCCTGCCACCGCCAACATTGCCACATCTTGGAGGAAGATGGCACCTGACTGCCCTTTCTTCCAGGGAGCTCTATCTGTGAGTTCCGTGCATGGTGCCTGGTGGCAAGCCCTCGTCTACCCTAGGGACAGGTGGCCTTGGAGATGCTCTCCCCTTAGGATAAGCGGCACAGAACAGGCCTGCCTTCTGCCCAGACTCCTTCCTGAGAGTGGAGTATGCGAACATGCCCTAGCCGTCCCTCGTGTCTTCCTAAAGCCAGGCTTCCGTCTCTACGCACATGGAGCGGGTGACGCTTGCCTTGCCTCCGTCCCGCTGTTCTTCCCAGGGCAGGCTCTCCTGCTTTGCGACTGTTTCCCTACAACAACGCCAACGGCACTTTCTCTTCTCCCGGGGAGGCGTTCTGCTCATTCCCCACACTTGCTCCTAGGGAGCAGGGTGACAGCCGTGTCCCTATCCTTAAGGCCCTTTCCAGATGTGCATCCACGCTTCTCTCGCAGGCAGTGGGGATTCTAGGGACAACAGAATTTCACTCCATGTGGGTTTCTTCCACCGTGCTGCGGAGACTAGCTCAGGCAAGCAGCAGCTGCATCCCACAAAGCGACTCAGATTTCCCAACGAATGCTGTGCTTTCCCAGAGGAGGAGCCTGGGCAAAGAGTCTTTCACTGTATGGTGGTTTCTCTCACCTTGAGACTTGGCCTAGGCAAACAGGAGCAGCATCCCGCAGAACCGAATCTGATTTCTAAGCAAATGGAGAGGGTGACAATTGTCTTGCCACCTGCCCGCTATTCTTGCCAATGCAGTCACTCCTGTTTCATGACCTTTCGTTAAGGCTGTTTTCACAGGCTCAACCACGCTTCTCTCTCAAGTAGAGGGGATATCCGGGCAAAGAGGATTTCGCTCCATACGGGTTTATTACACCGTGCTGAGGAGACTATGTTCATGCCTGCGGCATCCACATCACACAGAACCGACTCTGATTTCCCCAGGAATGCTGTGCTTTCCTAGAGGGGATGCCCAAGCAAAGAGGCTTTCGCTCTATGCGGGATTCTCCCACCGTGCTGCCAATACTAGGCTAAAGCAAGCAGCAACAGCACCCCACAGAACCGACTCTTTTTTCCCAGTGATAGCTATGCTTTCGCAGAGGTTTTCAGCATGGCCTGAACCGCACTTCGCTGCTGCTTCCTCAGCAAGGCTTTGGGCGTTCACTCTGTCGCGTCAGGGAAGTAGATGTGCGGGAGAGCTGGTGCCTCTTGGGCCTTGCTTTCCTGGGCTCCATGGTCGCACCCTGGGTTCACCCTGCCAGACTGAACTACGCAGACACAGCCACAACCCTGCAGCAGCGTGTGTGGCCTAGGATGACACTCCATACTAACTGCCATCTCCTGGCGTAGTAAGGCTGGGCTTTTTGCTCTCCGTTCTGGCAGACTCGGGGACTAGGCCAGTGCCTTCCCCTAGGAAAGGAGAGACGACAGGATCCCTGCACACTGCCCGTGTACTGGGATGGGGAGCTGTGGGGGTCGGTAACCACTTCTTCCCCGACACACCCGCTGCCATCCCCAATGCTGCCACATCTTGGAGGAAGATGGCACCTGACTACCCTTTCTTCCAGGGAGCTGGTTCTGCGAGTTCCGGGTATGGCGCCTGGTGGCAAGCCCACGTTGCCCAAGGGACAGGTGGCCTTGGAGATGTTGTCCCCTTGGGACAAGAGGACAGAACAGGCCTGCCTTCTCCCCAGACTCCTTCCTCAGAGTGGAGTATGCGCGCCCGCCCTAGCCGTCCCCTCGTGTCTTCCTAAAGCTAGGCTTCCATCTCTATGCACAGGGAGCAGGTGACGCTTCTCTTGCCACCGTCCCGCTGTTCTTCCCAGGGCAGGCTCTCCTGCTTTGCGACTGTTTTCCGACAACAAGGCCAACGGCTCCTTCTCCTCTCCTGGGGAGCCGTTCTGCTCCTTCCCCAGACTCGCTCCTGGGGAGTACGGTGACAGCCGTGTCCCTATCCTTAAGTCCCTTTCCAGATTTGCATCCACGCTTCTCTCGCAGGCAGGGGGGATACTAGGGCAGGAGAATTTCGCTCCATGCGGGTTTCTTCGACCGTGCTGCAGAGACTAGCTCAGGCAAGCAGCAGCTGCATCCCACAAAGCGACTCAGATTTCCCAACGAATGCTGTGCTTTCCCAGAGGAGGAGCCTAGGCAAGAGGCTTTCTCTGTATGGTGGTTTCTGCCAACTTGAGACTTGACCTCGGTAAGCAGGAGCTGAAGCCCGCAGAACCGACTATGATTTCTATGCAAACGGAGAGGGTGACACTTTTCTTGCCACCTGCCCGCTGATCTTCCCACGGCAGGCTCTCCTGCTTTGCGACTGTTTCCCGATAAAAAGGCCAATGGCTCCTTCTCCTCTCCCGGGGAGGCGTTCTGCTCCTTCCCCAGACTTGCTCCTGGGCAAGCACGGTGACAGCCTTGTCCCCATCCTTAAGGCCCTTTCCAGATGTGCATCCACGCTTCTCTCAGAGGCAGTGGGGATGCTAGGGCCAAGAGAATTACGCTCCATGCGGGTTTCCTCCACCGTGCTGCGGAGATGAGCTCAGGCATGCAGCAGAAGAATCCCACAAAGCGACTCACAATTCCCAACGAATGCTGTGCTTCCCCAGAGGAGGAGCCTGGACAAAGAGGCTTTCGCTGGAGGGTGGCTTCTCCCACCTTGAGACTTGGCCTAGGCAAGCAGGAGCAGCATCCCGCAGAACCGACTCTGATTTCTAAGCAAACGGAGAGGGTGACACTTGTCTTGCCACCTGCCCGCTATTCTTGCCAATGCAGGCTCTCCTGTTTCATGACCTTTCGTTAAGGCTGTTTCCACAGGCATAACCACGCTTCTCTCGCGGGTAGAGGGGATGCCCGGGCAAAGAGGATTTCGCTCAATGCGGGTTTATGACACCGTGCTTCGGAGACTATGTTCAGGCGAGCGACATCCGCATCGCACAGAACCGACTCGGATTTCCCCAAGAATGCTGTGCTTTCCTACAGGGGATGCCCCGGCAAAGAGGCTTTCGCTCTATGCGCGATTCTCCCACCGTGCTGCCTATACTAGGCTAAAGCAAGCAGCAACAGGAGCCCAGAGAACCGACTCTTTTTTCCCAGCGACTGCTGTGCTTTCACAGAGGTTTTTAGATTGGCCTGAACCGCACTTTGTTGCTACTTCCTCAGCAAGGCTTTGGGCGTTCGCTCTGTCGCGTCAGGGAAGTAGATCAGCGAGAGAGCTGGTGCCTCTTGGGCCTTGCTTACCCGGGCGCCATGGTCACACCCTGGATTCACCCTGCCTGGCTGAATTACGCAGACACAGCCACAACCGTGCAGCAGCGTCCATGGCCTAGGATGACACTCCATGCCAACTGCCATCTCCTGGCGTAAGGCTTGGCTTTTTGCTCTGGAGATCAGGCGGACTCTGGGACGAGGCCAGTGCCTTTCCCATATGAAAGGAGAGGCGACAGGATCCCTGCACAGCGCCCGTGCACTGGGATGTGGAGCTGTGGGGGACTGTCCCCACTTCTTCCCCGACACATCCCCTGCGACCCCCAACGCTGCCACATCTTGGAGGAGGATGTCACCTGACTGCCCTTTCTTCCAGGGAGCTGTATCTGCGAGTTCCGGGTATGGTGCCTGGTGGCAAGCCCACGTCTGCCCTAGGGACAGGTGGACTTGGAGATGCTCTCTCCTTGGGACAAGAGGCACAGAACAGGCCTGCCTTCTGCCCAGACACCTTCCTCACAGTGGGGTATGTGCGCACGCCCTAGCCGTCCCCTCGTGTCTTCCTAAAGCCAGGCTTCCATCTCTACGCAAAGGGAGCGGGTGACGTTTGTCTTGCCACCGTCCCGCTGTTCTCCCTATGGCAGGCTCTCTGCTTTGGGACTGTTTCCCGACAACAAGTCCAACGGCTCCTTCTCTTCTCCCGGGGAGGCGTTCTACTCCTTCCCCAGATTTAGTCCTGGGGAGCACGGTGACAGCCGTGTCCCAATCCTTAAGGCCCTTTCCAGATGGGCATCCACGCTTCTCTCGCAGGCAGTGGGGATGCTAGGGCCAAGAGAATTTTGCTCCATGTGGGTTTCTTCCACCGTGCTGCGGAGACTAGCTCAGGCAAGCAGCAGCAACATCCCATAAAGCGACTCAGAATTCCCAACGAATGCTGTGCTTTCCCAGAGGGGAGCCTGGGCAAAGTGCCTTTCGCTGTATGGTGGTTTCTCCCACTTTGAGACTTGGCCAAGGCAGGCAGGAGAGCAGCGCGCAGAACCGACTCTAATTTCTAAGCAAACGGAGAGGGTGACACTTGTCTGGCCACCTGCCCGCTATTCTTGCCAATGCAGGCTCTCCTGTTTCATGACCTTCCATTAAGGCTGTTTCCACACACGCAACTACGCTTCTCTCTTAGGTAGAAGGGATGCCCGTACCAAGGGATGCCCGTGCAAAGAGGATTTCGCTGCACACGGGAAAGGAAGCAGCAGCAAAGTGCTGTTCAGTCCAGCGCTATCCGCATCGCACAGAATCGACTCGAATTTCCCCAGGAATGCCGTGCTTTCCTAGAGGGGATGCACCAGCAAAGAGGCTTTGGCTCTATGCGGGATTCTCCCACCGTGCTGCCAATACTAGGCTAAAGCAAGTAGCAACAGCAGCACACAGAACCAACTCTTTTTTCTAGCCACTGCTATGCTTTCGCAGAGGTTTTCAGCTTGGCCTGAAGCGCACTTCACTGCTGCTTCCACAGCAAGGCTTTGGGCGATTGCTCTGCCGCGTCAGGGAAGTAGATATGCGGGAGAGCTGGTGCCTCTTGGGTCTTGCTTTCCCGGGCTCCATGGTCGCACCCTGGGTTCCCCCTGCCAGGCTGAACTACACAGACACAGCCACAACCCTGCAGCAGCGTGCGTGGCCTAGGATGAAACTCCATGCCAACTGCCATCTCCAGGCCTAGTAAGCCTTGGCTTTCTGCTCTGGCGTTCAGTCGGACTCGGGACTAGGCCAGTGCCTTCCCCATAGTAAAGGAGAGGCGACAGGATCCCTGCACAGCCCCCGTGCACTGGGATAGGGAACTGTGGGGGGCTGTCCCCAATTTTTCCCCAACACACCAGCCCGGCCACCCCGAACGCTGCCACATCTTGGAGGAAGATGGCACTTGACTGCCCTTTCTTCCAGGGAGCTGTATCTGCGAGTTCCGGGTATGGCGCCTGGTGGCAATCCCACGTCTGCCCTAGGGACAGGTGGCCTTGGAGATGCTGTCCCCTTGGGACAAGAGGCACAGAACAGGCCTGCCTTCTGCCCAGACTCCTTCCTCAGAGTAGAGTATGCGCGCCTGCCTTAGCCGTCCCCTCGTGTCTTCCTAAAGCCAGGCTTCTGTCTCTACGCACAGGGATCGGGTGACGCTTGTCTTACCACCGTCCCGCTGTTCTTCCCGGGGCAGGCTCTCCTGCTTTGCGACTGTGTCCTGACAACAAGGCCAACGGCTCCTTCTCTTCTCCCGGGGAGGCATTCTACTCCTTCCCCAGACTTGCTCCTGGAGAGCACGGTGACAGCCGTGACCCTATCCTTAAGGCCCTTTCCAGATGTGCATCCACGCTTCTCTTGCAGGCATTGGGGATTCTAGAGCCCAGAGAATTTCGCTGCATGCTGGTTTCTTCCACCGTGCTGCGGACACTAGCTCAGGCAAGCAGCAGCATCCCACAAAGCGACTCAGATTTCCCAACGAATGCTGTGCTTCCCCAGAAGAGGAGCCTGGGCAAGGAGGCTTTCGCTGGAGGGTGGCTTCTCCCAACTTGAGACTTGGCCTAGGCAAGCAGGAGCAGCAGCCCGCAGAACCGAATCTCATTTGTAAGCAAACGGAGGGGGTGACAATTGTCCTGCCACCTGCCCGCTATACTTTCAATGCAGGATCTCCTGTTTCATGACCTTTCGTTAAGTCTGTTTCCACAGGCGCAACCACGCTTCTCTCTCAGGTAGAGGGGATGCCCAGGCAAAGAGGATTTCGCTCCATGCAGGTTTCTTACACCGTGCTTCTGTGACTATGTTCAGGCGAGCGGCATCCGCATCACACAGAACCGACTCGGATTTTCCCAAGAATGCTGTGCTTTCAGGAGGGGATGCCCCGGCAAAGAGGCTTTCGCTCTATGCAGGATTCTCCCACCGTGCTGCCAATACTAGGCTAAAGCAAGCAGCAACAGCAGCCCACAGAACCGACTCTTTTTTCCCAGAGACTGCAATGCGTTTGCAGAGGTTTTCAGCTTGGCCTGAATCGCACTTCGCTGCTGCTTCCTCAGCAAGGCTTTGGGTGTTCGCTCTGTCGCGTCAGGGAAGTAGATCTGCGGGAGAGCTGGTGCCTTTTGGGTTTTGCGTTCCCGGGATCCATGGTAGCACCCTGGGTTCACCCTGCCAGGCTGAACTATGCATACACAGCCACACCACTGCAGCAGCGTGCGTGGCCTAGGACGACACTCCATGCCAACTGCCATCTCCTGGCGTAGTAAGGCTTGGCTTTTTGCTCTGGCATACAGGCGTACTCGGGGACTAGGCCAGTGCCTTCTCCATAGGAAAGGAGAGTTGACAGGATGCCTACACAGCGCCCGTGAACTGGGATGGGGAGCTTTGGGGGACTGTCGCCACTTCTTCCCTGACACACCCCCTGACACCCCCAACGCTGCCACATCTTGGAGGAAGATGGAATCTGACTGCCCTTTCTTCCAGGAAGCTCTATCTGCGAGTTCCGTGTATGGTGCCTGGTGGCAAGCCCACGTCTGCCCTAGGGACAGGTGGCCTTAGAGATGCTGTCCTCTTGGGACAAGAGGCACAGAACAGGCCTGATTCGCCCCGGACTCCTTCCTCAGAGTGGAGTATGCGCGCCTGCCCTAGCTGTCTTTTTGTGTCTTCCTAAAGAAAGGCTTCCGTCTCTATGCACAGGGAACGGGTGACGCTTGTCTTGCCACCGTCCCGCTGTTCTTCCCAGGGCAGGCTCTCCTGCTTTGCGACTATTTCCCGACAACAGGGACAACGGCTCCGTCTCTTCTCTCGGGGAGGCGTTCTGCTCCTTCTCCAGACTTGCTCCTGGGGTGCATGGTGACCACGGTGTCCGTATCTTTAATGCCCTTTCCATGTGTGCATTCAGGCTTCTCTCGCAGGTAGTGGGAATGCTAGGGCCAAGAGAATTTCGCTCCATGCGGGTTTCTTCTACCGTGCTGTGGAGACTAGCTCAGGCAAGCAGCAGCATCCCACAAAGCGACTCAGATTTCCAACGAATGCTGTGCTTCCCCAGAAGCGGAGCCTGGGCAAGAGGCTTTCGCTGTATGGTGGTTTCTCCCACCTTGAGACTTGGCCTAGGCAAGCAGGAGCAGCAACACGCAGAACCGACTCTGATTTCTAAGCAAACGGAGAGGGTGACACTTGTCTTGCCACCTGTCTGCTATTCTTGCCAATGCAGGCTCTCCTGTTTCATCAGCTTTCGTTAAGGCTGTTTCCACAGGCACAAACTTGCTTCTCTCTCAAGTAGAAGGGATGCCCGGGCAAAGAGGTTTTCGCTCCATGCGGGTTTATTATACCGTGCTTCAGAGACTGTGCAGGCAAGCATCATCCAAAGCACAGAACCGACTCTGATTTCCCCAAGAATGCTGTGCTTTCCTAGAAGGGATGCCCAGGAAAAGAGGCTTTCGCTCTATGCGGGATTATCCCACCGTGCTGCCAATACTACGCTAAAGCAAGCAGCAACAGCAGCCCACAGAACCGATTCTTTTCCCGGTGACTGCTATGCTTTCGCAGAGGTTTTCAGCTTGGACTGAATCGCACTTCGCTGCTGCTTCCTCAGCAAGGCTTTGGGCGTTCGCTCTGTTCCGTCAGGGAAGTAGATCTGCGGGAGAGCTGGTGCCTCTTGGGCCTTGCTTTCCCGGGCTCCATGGTCGCACCCTGGGTTCCCCCTGCCAGGCTGAACTACGCAGACACAGCCACCACCCTGCAGCAGCGTGCATGTCCTAGGATGACACTCCATGCCAACTGCCATCTCCTGGCATAGTAAGCATTGGCTTTTTGCTCTGGCATTCAGGCGGACTCGGGGACTAGGCCAGTGCCTTCCCCATAGAAAAGGAGAGGCGACAGGATCCCTGCACAGCGCCCGTGCACTGGGATGGGGAGCTGTGGGGGACTGTCCCCATTTCTTCCCCGACACACCCCCTGCCACCCCCAACACTGCCACATCTTGGAGGAAGATGGCATCTGACTGCCCTTTCTTCCAGGGAGCTGTATCTGCGAGTTCCGTGTATGGCGCCTGGTGGCAAGCCCATGTCTGCCCTAGGGACAGGTGGCCTTGCAGATGCTGTCCCCTTGGGACAAGAGGCATAGAACAGGCCTGCCTTCTTCCCAGACACCTTCCTCAGAGTGGAGTATGCGTGCCCGCCCTAGCCGTCCCCTCGTGTCTTCCAAAAGCCAGGCTTACATCTCTACGCACAGGGAGCGGGTGACGCTTTTCTAGCCACCGTCCCGCTGTTCTTCCCAGGGCAGGTTCTCCTGATATGCGACTGTTTCCTGACAACAAGGCCAACGGCTCCTTCTCTTCTCCCGGGGAGTCGTTCTGCTCCTTCCCCAGCCCTGCTCTTGGGGAGCACGGTGACAGCTGTGTCCCTATCTTAAGGCGCATCCACGCTTCTCTTACAGGCAGTGGGGATGCTAGGGCCAAGAGAATTTCGCTCCATGCGGTTTTCTTCCACCGTGCTGCGGAGACTAGCTCAGGCAAGCAGCAGCATCCCACAAAGCGACACAGATTTCCCATCGAATGCTGTGCTTCCGCAGAAGAGGAGCCTGGGCAAAAGGCTTTCGCTGGAGGGTGGCTTCTCCCACCTTGAGACTTGGCCTAGGCAAGCACGAGCAGAAGCCCGCAGAACCGAATCTCATTTCTAAGCAAAATGAGAGGTTGACACTTGTCTGGCCACCTGCCCGCTATGCTTGCCAATGCATGCTCTCCTGTTTCATGACCTTTCGTTAAGGCTGTTTCCGAAGGCGCAACCAGGCTTCTCTCTCAAGTACAGGGGATGCCCGTGCAAAGAGGATTTCATTCCATGCGGGTTTATTACACCGTGCTGCGGAGACTATGTTCAGGCCAGCGGAATCAGCATCGTACAAAACCGAGTCTGATTTCCCCAAGAATGCTGTGCTTTCCAGAGGGGATGCCCAGGCAAAGAGGCTTTTGCTCTATGAGGGATTCTCCCACCGTGCTGCCAATACTAGGCTAAAGCAAGCAGCAACAGGAGCCCACAGAACCGACTCTTTTTTCCCAGCGACTGCTATGCTTTCGCAAAGGTTTTCAGCTTGGCCTGAACCGCACTTCGCTGCTGCTTCCTCAGCAAGCTTTTGGGCGTTCGCTCTGTCGCGTCAGGGAAGTAGATCTGCGGGAGACCTGGTGCCTCTTGGGCCTTGCTTTCCCCGGCTCCATGGTCACACCCTGGGTTCACCCTGCCAGGCTGAACTACGTAGACACAGCCACCACCCTGCAGAAGCGTGTGTGGCCTAGGATGACACTCCATACTAACTGCCATCTCCTGGCGTAGTAAGGCTTCGCTTTTTGCTGTGGCGTTCAGGCAGACTCGGGCACTAGGCCAGTCCCTTCCCCATAGGAAAGGAGAGGCGAAAGGATCCCTGCACAGCACCCGTGCACTGGGATGGGGAGCTTTGGGGGACTGTCCCCACTTCTTTCCTGACACACCCCTGCCACCGCCAACATTGCCACATCTTGGAGGAAGATGGCACCTGACTGCCCTTTCTTCCAGGGAGCTCTATCTGTGAGTTCCGTGCATGGTGCCTGGTGGCAAGCCCTCGTCTACCCTAGGGACAGGTGGCCTTGGAGATGCTCTCCCCTTGGGATAAGAGGCACAGAACAGGCCTGACTTCTGCCCAGACTCCTTCCTGAGAGTGGAGTATGCGAACATGCCCTAGCCATCCCTCGTGTCTTCCTAAAGCCAGGCTTCCGTCTCTATGCACATGGAGCAGGTGACGCTTGCCTTGCCTCCGTCCCGCTGTTCTTCCCACGGCAGGCTCTCCTGCTTTGCGACTGTTTCCCGATAAAAAGGCCAATGGCTCCTTCTCCTCTCCCGGGGAGGCGTTCTGCTCCTTCCCCAGACTTGCTCCTGGGAAAGCACGGTGACAGCCTTGTCCCTATCCTTAAGGCCCTTTCCAGATGTGCATCCACGCTTCTCTCAGAGGCAGTGGGGATGCTAGGTCCAAGAGAATTACGCTCCATTCGGGTTTCCTCCACCGTGCTGCGGAGACGAGCTCAGGCATGCAGCAGAAGAATCCCACAAAGCGACTCACAATTCCCAACGAATGCTGTGCTTCCCCAGAGGAGGAGCCTGGACAAAGAGGCTTTCGCTGGAGGGTGGCTTCTCCCACCTTGAGACTTGGCCTAGGCAAGCAGGAGCAGAAGCACGCAGAACCGACTCTGATTTCTAAGCAAACGGAGAGGGTGACACTTGTCTTGCCACCTGCCCGCTATTCTTGACAATGCAGGCTCTCCTGTTTCATGACCTTTCGTTAAGGCTGTTTCCACAGGCATAACCACGCTTCTCTCGCGGGTAGAGGGGATGCCCGGGCAAAGAGGATTTCGCTCAATGCGGGTTTATGACACCGTGCTTCGGAGACTATGTTCAGGCGAGCGACATCCGCATCGCACAGAACCGACTCGGGTTTCCCCAAGAATGCTGTGCTTTCTTACAGGGGATGCCCCGGCAAAGAGGCTTTCGCTCTATGCGCGATTCTCCCACCGTGCTGCCTATACTAGGCTAAAGCAAGCAGCAACAGCAGGCCAGAGAACCGACTCTTTTTTCCCAGCGACTGCTGTGCTTTCACAGAGGTTTTAGATTGGCCTGAACCGCACTTTGTTGCTACTTCCTCAGCAAGGCTTTGGGCGTTCGCTCTGTCGCGTCAGGGAAGTAGATCAGCGAGAGAGCTGGTGCCTCTTGGGCCTTGCTTACCCGGGCGCCATGGTCACACCCTGGATTCACCCTGCCTGGCTGAATTACGCAGACACAGCCACAACCGTGCAGCAGCGTCCATGGCCTAGGATGACACTCCATGCCAACTGCCATCTCCTGGCATAAGGCTTGGCTTTTTGCTCTGGAGATCAGGCGGACTCTGGGACGAGGCCAGTGCCTTTCCAATATGAAAGGAGAGGCGACAGGATCCCTGCACAGCGCCCGTGCACTGGGACGTGGAGCTGTGGGGGACTGTCCCCACTTCTTCCCCGACACATCCCCTGCGACCCCCAACGCTGCCACATCTTGGAGGAAGATGTCACCTGACTGCCCTTTCTTCCAGGGAGCTGTATCTGCGAGTTCCGGGTATGGTGCCTGGTGGCAAGCCCACGTCTGCCCTAGGGACAGGTGGACTTGGAGATGCTCTCTCCTTGGGACAAGAGGCACAGAACAGGCCTGCCTTCTGCCCAGACACCTTCCTCACAGTGGGGTATGTGCGCCCGCCCTAGCCGTCCCCTCGTGTCTTCCTAAAGCCAGGCTTCCATCTCTACGCAAAGGGAGCGGGTGACGTTTGTCTTGCCACCGTCCCGCTGTTCTTCCTATGGCAGGCTCTCTGCTTTGCGACTGTTTCCCGACAACAAGTCCAACGGCTCCTTCTCTTCTCCCGGGGAGGCGTTCTACTCATTCCCCAGATTTAGTCCTGGGGAGCACGGTGACAGCCGTGTCCCAATCCTTAAGGCCCTTTCCAGATGGGCATCCACGCTTCTCTCGCAGGCAGTGGGGATGCTAGGGCCAAGAGAATTTTGCTCCATGCGGGTTTCTTCCACCGTGCTGCGGAGACTAGCTCAGGCAAGCAGCAGCAACATCCCATAAAGCGACTCAGATTTCCCAACGAATGCGGTGCTTTCCCAGAGGGGAGCCTGGGCAAAGTGCCTTTCGCTGTATGGTGGTTTCTCCCACTTTGAGACTTGGCCAAGGCAGGCAGTAGAGCAGCGCGCAGAACCGACTCTGATTTCTAAGCAAGCGGAGAGGGTGACACTTGTCTGGCCACCTGCCCGCTATTCTTGCCAATGCAGGCTCTCCTGTTTCATGACCTTCCATTAAGGCTGTTTCCACACACGCAACTATGCTCCTCTCTTAGGTAGAAGGGATGCCCGTACCAAGGGATGCCCGTGCAAAGAGGATTTCGCTGCATACGGGAAAGGAAGCAGCAGCAAAGTGCTGTTCAGTCCAGCGCTATCCGCATCGCACAGAATCGACTCGAATTTCCCCAGGAATGCCGTGCTTTCCTAGAGGGGATGCACCGGCAAAGAGGCTTTCGCTCTATGTGGGATTCTCCCACCTTGCTGCCAATACTAGGCTAAAGCAAGCAGCAACAGCAGCCCACAGAACCGACTCTTTTTTCCCAGAGACTGCAATGCTTTTGCAGAGGTTTTCAGCTTGGCCTGAACCGCACATTGCTGCTGCTTCCTCAGCAAGGCTTTGGGTGTTCGCTCTGTCGCGTCAGGGAAGTAGATCTGCGGGAGAGCTGGTGCCTTTTGGGTCTTGCGTTCCCGGGATCCATGGTAGCACCCTGGGTTCACCCTGCCATGCTGAACTACGCATACACAGCCACACCACTGCAGCAGCGTGCGTGGCCTAGGACGACACTCCATGCCAACTGCCATCTCCTGGCGTAGTAAGGCTTGGATTTTGCTCTGGCATACAGGCGTACTCGGGGACTAGGCCAGTGCCTTCTCCATAGGAAAGGAGAGTTGACAGGATGCCTACACAGCGCCCGTGCACTGGGATGGGGAGCTTTGGGGGACTGTCACCACTTCTTCCCTGACACACCCCCTGACACCCCCAAAGCTGCCACATCTTGGAGGAAGATGGAATCTGACTGCCCTTTCTTCCAGGAAGCTGTATCTGCGAGTTCCGTGTATGGTGCCTGGTGGCAAGCCCACGTCTGCCCTAGGGACAGGTGGCCTTAGAGATGCTGTCCTCTTGGGACAAGAGGCACAGAACAGGCCTGATTCGCCCCGGACTCCTTCCTCAGAGTGGAGTATGCGCGCCTGCCCTAGCCGTCTTTTTGTGTCTTCCTAAAGAAAGGCTTCCGTCTCTATGCACAGGGAACGGGTGACGCTTGTCTTGCCACCGTCCCGCTGTTCTTCCCAGGGCAGGCTCTCCTGCTTTGCGACTATTTCCCGACAACAGGGACAACGGCTCCGTCTCTTCTCTCGGGGAGGCGTTCTGCTCCTTCTCCAGACTTGCTCCTGGGGTGCATGGTGACCACGGTGTCCGTATCTTTAATGCCCTTTCCATGTGTGCATTCAGGCTTCTCTCGCAGGTAGTGGGAATGCTAGGGCCAAGAGAATTTCGCTCCATGCGGGTTTCTTCTACCGTGCTGTGGAGACTAGCTCAGGCAAGCAGCAGCAGCATCCCACAAAGCGACTCAGATTTCCAACGAATGCTGTGCTTCCCCAGAAGCGGAGCCTGGGCAAGAGGCTTTCGCTGTATGGTGGTTTCTCCCAACTCGAGACTTGGCCTAGGCAAGCAGGAGCAGCAACACGCAGAACCGACTCTGATTTCTAAGCAAACGGAGAGGGTGACACTTGTCTTGCCACCTGTCTGCTATTCTTGCCAATGCAGGCTCTCCTGTTTCATCAGCTTTCGTTAAGGCTGTTTCCACAGGCACAAACTTGCTTCTCTCTCAAGTAGAAGGGATGCCGGGCAAAGAGGTTTTCGCTCCATGCGGGTTTATTATACCGTGCTTCAGAGACTGTGCAGGCAAGCGTCATCCAAAGCACAGAACCGACTCTGATTTCCCCAAGAATGCTGTTCTTTCCTAGAAGGGATGCCCAGGAAAAGAGGCTTTCGCTCTATGCGGGATTATCCCACCGTGCTGCCAATACTACGCTAAAGCAAGCAGCAACAGCAGCCCACAGAAGGGATTCTTTTCCCGGCGACTGCTATGCTTTCGCAGAGGTTTTCAGCTTGGACTGAATCGCACTTCGCTGCTGCTTCCTCAGCAAGGCTTTGGGCGTTCGCTCTGTTGCGTCAGGGAAGTAGATCTGCGGGAGAGCTGGTGCCTCTTGGGCCTTGCTTTCCCGGGCTCCATGGTCGCACCCTGGGTTCCCCCTGCCAGTCTGAACTACGCAGACACAGCCACCACCCTGCAGCAGCGTGCATGGCCTAGGATGACACTCCATGCCAACTGCCATCTCCTGGCCTAGTAAGCCTTGGCTTTTTGCTCTGGCATTCAGGCGGACTCGGGGACTAGGCCAGTGCCTTCCCCATAGAAAAGGAGAGGCGACAGGATCCCTGCACAGCGCCCATGCACTGGGATGGGGAGCTGTGGGGGACTGTCCCCATTTCTTCCCCGACACACCCCCTGCCACCCCCAACACTGCCACATCTTGGAGGAAGATGGCATCTGACTGCCCTTTCTTCCAGGGAGCTGTATCTGCGAGTTCCGGGTATGGCGCCTGGTGGCAAGCCCATGTCTGCCCTAGGGACAGGTGGCCTTGCAGATGCTGTCCCCTTGGGACAAGAGGCACAGAACAGGCCTGCCTTCTTCCCAGACACCTTCCTCAGAGTGGAGTATGCGTGCCCGCCCTAGCCGTCCCCTCGTGTCTTCCAAAAGCCAGGCTTACATCTCTACGTACAGGGAGCGGGTGACGCTTTTCTAGCCACCGTCCCGCTGTTCTTCCCAGGGCAGGTTCTCCTGATATGCGACTGTTTCCTGACAACAAGGCCAACGGCTCCTTCTCTTCTCCCGGGGAGTCTTTCTGCTCCTTCCCCAGACCTGCTCCTGGGGAGCACGGTGACAGCTGTGTCCCTATCTTAAGGCGAATCCACGCTTCTCTCACAGGCAGTGGGGATGCTAGGGCCAAGAGAATTTCGCTCCATGCGGTTTTCTTCCACCGTGCTGCGGAGACTAGCTCAGGCAAGCAGCAGCATCCCACAAAGCGACACAGATTTCCCATCGAATGCTGTGCTTCCCCAGAAGAGGAGCCTGGGCAAAAGGCTTTCGCTGGAGGGTGGCTTCTCCCACCTTGAGACTTGGCCTAGGCAAGCACGCGCAGAAGCCCGCAGAACCGAATCTCATTTCTAAGCAAAATGAGAGGTTGACACTTGTCTGGCCACCTGCCCGCTATGCTTGCCAATGCAGGCTCTCCTGTTTCATGACCTTTATTTAAGGCTGTTTCCACAGGCACAACCACGCTTCTCTCTCAGGTAGAGGGGATACCCGGGCAAAGAGGATTTCGCTCCATGCGGGTTTCTTACACCGTGCTTCGGAGACTATGTTCAGGCGAGCGGCATCCGCATCGCACAGAACCGACTCGGATTTCCCCAAGAATGCTGTGATTTCCTAGAGGGGATGCCCGGCAAAGAGGCTTCGCTCTATGCGGGATTCTCCCAGGGTGCTGTCAATACTAGGCTAAAGCAAGTAGCAAGAGCAGCCCACAGAACCGACTCTTTTTTCCCAGCGACTGCTATGCTTTCTCAGAGGTGTTCAGCTTGGCCTGAATCGCACTTCGCTGCTGCTTCCTTAGCAAGGCTTTGGGCGTTCGCTCTGTCGCGTCAGGGAAGTAGATCTGCGGGAGAGCTGGTGCCTCCTGGGCTTTGCTTTCCCGGGCTCCATGGTCGCACCCTGGGTTCCCCCTTCCAGGCTGAACTACGCAGACACAGCCACAACCCTGCAGCAGCGTGAGTGGCCTAGGATGACATTCCATGCCAACTGCCATCTCCTGGCGTAGTAAGGCTTGGCTTTTTGCTCTGGCGTTCAGTCGGACTCGGGGACTAGGCCAGTGCCTTCCCCATAGTAAAGGAGAGGCGACAGGATCCCTGCACAGCGCCCGTGCACTGGGATGGGGAGCTGTGGGGGACTGTCACCACTTCTTCACCGACACACCCCCTGTCACCCCCAATGCTGCCACACTTGGAGGAAGAATGCACTTGACTGCCCTTTCTTCCAGGGAGCTGTATCTGCGAGTTCCGTGTATGGCGCCTGGTGGCAAGCCCATGTCTGCAGAACCGACCTACGCAGACACAGCCCCAACCCTGCAGCAGCGTGCGTGCCCTGGGAAGACACTCCATGACAACTGCCATCTCCTGGCGTAGTAAGGCTTGGCTTTTTGCTCTGGCGTTCAGGCGGACTCGGGGACTAGGCCAGTGCCTTTCCCATAGGAAAGGAGAGGCGATTGGATCCCTGCACAGCGCCCGTGCACTGGGATGAGGAGCTATGGGGGAATGTCCCCACTTCTTCCCCGACACACCCCCTGCCACCCCCTACGCTGCCACATCTTGGAGGAAGTTGGCATCTGACTGCCCTTTCTTCCAGGGAGCTGTATCTGCGACTTACGGGTATGGCACCTGGTGGAAAGGCCACGTCTGCCCTAGGGACAGGTGGCCTTGGCGATGCTGTGCCCTTGGGACCAGAGGCACAGAACAGGCCTGCCTTCTGCCCAGACTCCTTCCTCAGAGTGGAGTATGCGCGCCTGCCCTAGCCGTCCCCTCGTGTCTTTCTAAAGTCAGGATTCCGTCTCTACGCACAGGGAGCGGGTAACGCTTGTCTTGCCACCGTCCCGCTGTTCTTCCCGGGCCAGGCTCTCCTGCTTTGCGAGTGTTTCCCAACAACTAGGCCAACGGCTCCTTCTCTTCTCCCGTTGAGGCGTTCTGCTCCTTCCCCAGACTTGCTCCTGGGGAGCACGGTGACAGCCGTGTCCCTATTCTTAAGGCTTTACCCGATGTGCTTCCATGCTTCTCTCTCAGGCAGTGTGGATGCCAGGGCCAAGAGAATTTCGCTCCATGTCGGTTTCTTCTACCGAGCTGCGGAGAGTAGCTCAGGCAAGAAGCAGCAGTATCCCACAAAGCCACTCAGTTTTCCCAACGAATGCTGTACTTACCCAGAGGAGGAGCCTGGGCAAAGAGGCTTTCGCTGTATTGTGGTTTCTCCCACCTTGAGACTTGGCCTAGGCAAGCAGGAGCAGCAGCCCGCAGAACCGACTCTGAATTCTAAGCAAACGGAGAGGTTGACAATTGTCTTGCCACCTGCCCGCTATTCTTGCCAATGCAGGCTCTCCTGTTTCATGACCTTTTGTTAAGGCTGTTTCCACAAGCGCAACCACGCTTCTCTCTCAGGTAGGGGGGATGACCGGGCAAAGAGGATTTCTCTCCACGAGGGTTTATTACATGTGCTTCGGAGTCTATATTCAGGCAAGCGGCATCCGCATCGCACTGAACCAACTCTGATTTCCCAAAGAATGCTGTGCTTTCCAGAGGGGATATCCAGGCAAAGAGGCTTTCGCTCGATGCGGGATTCTCCCAGGGTGCTGTCAATACTAGGCTAAAGCAAGCAGCAACAGCAGCCCACAGAGCCGAATTTTTTCCCAGCTACTGCTATGCTTTCGCAGAGGTTTTCAGGTTGGATTGAACAGTACTTCGATGCTGCTTCCTCAATATGGCTTTGGGCGTTCGCTCTGTCGCATAGGGAGGTAGATCTGTGGGAGAGCTGGTGCCTCTTGGGCCTTGGTTTCCCGGGCTCCATGGTCGCACCCGGGGTTCACCATGCCAGGCTGAACTACGCAGACACAGCCACAACCCTGCAGCAGCGTGCGTGGCCTAGGATGCCACTCCATGCCAACTGCCATGCCCTGGCATACTAAAGCTTGGCTTTTTGCTCTGGCGTTCCGGCGGACTCGGGGACTAGGCCAGTGCCTTCCCCATAGGAAAGGAGAGGCGACAGGATCCCTGCACAGTGCCCGTGCACTGGGATGGGGTGCTGTGGGGGATTGTCCCCACTTCTTCCCCGACACACCTCCTGCCGCCCCCAATGCTGCCACATCTGGAGGGAGATGGCACCTGACTGCCCTATCTTCCAGGGAGCTGTATCTGCGAGTTCCGGTATGGCTCCTGGTGGCAAGCGCACGTCCGCCGAAGGGACAGGAGGCCTTGGAGATGCTGTCCTCTTGGGACAAGAGGCACAGAACAGGCCTCCCTTCTGCCCAGACTCCTTCCTCAGAGTGGAGTATGCACGCCTGCTCTAGCCGTCCCCTCGTGGCTTCCTAAAGCCAGGCTTCCGTCTCTACGCACAAGGTCGGGTGACGCTTGTCTTGCCACCGTCCCGCTGTTCTTCCCAGGGCAGGTTCTCCTGATATGCGACTGTTTCCCTACAACAAGGCCAACGGCTCCTTCTCTTCTCCCGTGGAGGCGTTCTGCTCCTTCCCCAGACTTGCTCTGGGGAGCACGATGACAGCCGTGTCCCTAATCTTATGGACTATTGCAGATGTGCATCCACGCTTCCCTCTCATGCAGTGGGGATGCTAGGGCCAAGATAATTTTGCTCCATGCGGGTGTCTTCCACCGTGCTGCCTAGACTAGCTCAGGCATGTAGCAGCAGCATCCCAAAAATCCGATGCAGATTTCCCAACGAATGCTGTGTTTCCCAGAGGAGAAGCCTGGGCAAAGAGGCTTTGGCTGTATGCTGGTTTCTCCCACCTTGAGACTTGGCCTAAAAGCACGAGCAGCAGCCCGCAGATCCGACCCTGATTTCTCAGCAAACGGAGAGGGTGACACTTGTCTTGCCACTCGCCCGCTATTCATGCCTATGCAGGCTCTCCTGTTTCATGACTTATCCTTAAGGTTATTTCCACAGGCGCAACCACGCTTCTCTCTCAGGTAGAGGGGATGCCCAGGCAAAGAGGATTTCGCTCCATGCGGGTTTATTACACCGAGCTTCGGAGACTATGTTCAGGCAAGCGGCATACGCATCACACAGAACCGACTCTGATTTCCCAAAGAATGCTGTGCTTACCTCAAGGGGATGCCCAGGCAAAGAGGATTTCGCTCTATGTGGGAGTCCACCACCGTGCTGCCAATACTAGGCTAAAGCAAACAGCAACAGCAGCCCACAGAACCGACTCTTTTGTGAGAAGTGACATTCCGCATGAAGGAGTTTCCCTTAAACAGAACTTGCTATAGTCCAACGGATAGATTTCGGAGACGGGAAAGCTATGTGCGCCTATTGCGGTTACCACAGAGTCTATCCCAAAAGCTTCCTTCTTTAACAGACGTAACACTGCAGTGAATTCCTCCTAAAGCACACGTCCCTCTCAGTGTTGGAAGCGTTTTAGACGCAGAAACTAAGTGCGGATCACCACTAGTGGTGAAAATCCAATATGTGTTTGGCAGGCTCAAGCTCCATAGCCTGCCCTGTACTCACATTACCTAATTGCCCCTAGTCCGTCCGTGTTCTACCATCATTCCCCCAAGGAGAAACACTGTTATGAATGAGACACACCTGAAGTAGGTTCCCTGAGCAGATACCTTCCTACGCATCACCTCTAAGGGGCCTGTATGTGACACTTCATGGTTGCTACCCAGACACGTCCTACAGTTTCCCACTGAGCACTGACGCATCCCTGTCGTGAGAACTTACTGTAGCACAGTTCCCTCATAGATTGGAAGTGTTTTGAGAAGAGGTAGACACTGTGGAACTTCCCGGGTTTTGATCTTCCCGTATGCATCATAGAGGCATAAGTGCCTTACCCTGTACTTCACTCACGGTTTGCAACGTTCTCTCTGACCGTCCTTGTTCTATCTTCTTTCCTCCACTGGAAAGACACTGTGAGCAGAGACCCTCCGGACATTCATTTGGGGAGGAGTCAAGATGGCGGAGAACTGCAGGCTGAGACTACCTCAGCTAGCAGGAGATCAGCTAGAGAGCTTATCTAAAGTTTGGAATCACGTGCAAATCCATCGGCAGATCGAAGAGAAGAAGAACAGCAATTCTAGAAACAGAAAAACAACCCCTTTCTGAAAGGTAGGACTGGCGGAGAAGTGAATCCAAAGCGACGGGAAGATAGACCCCGGGGGGAGGGGCCGGCTCCCGCCAAGCGGCGGAGCAACAGGCACAAAATCAGGACTTTTAAAAGTCTGTTCCGCTGAGGGACATCGCTCCGGAGGCTAAACCAGGGCGAAGCCCATGCGGGGTCGTCGTGACGACAGGTCCCGCGGGGTCACAGAAGGATCGAGGGTGTCTGAGTGTCGCAGAGCTTGCGGATTTGGAACGGGAAAGCCGGCTGCAGAGACAGAGCCGACAGTAAGCTCGCAGCTCGGAGTTGCCTTGAACCGGTCGCAAGCTCGGTGAGCTCTGAGCAAGGCCGGAGTTAGGTAGATGCGAGTTACTAGGAGCTGTTCGCTGAGGGCGCACTGGGGAGCAGGGCCCCGGGCTCGCGGCTCCTCCGGGCCAGAGACCAGGAGGCTGCCATTTGTATTCCCGTCCTCTGGAACTCTACAGAAAGCGCTCAGGGAACAAAAGCTCCTGAAAGCAAAGCAGAGCAGATCACTCAGCCCGGCCCCTGGTAAGGGCGGTGTAATTCCGCCTGGGGCAAAGACACTTGAGAATCACTACAACAGGCCCCTCCCCCAGAAGATCAACAAGAAATCCAGGCAAGACCAAGTTCACCTACCAAGGAGTGCAGTTTCAATACCAAGGAGAGAGCAGCAGAATTCCAGAGGAGGAGAAAACAAACCACGGAACTCATGGCTTTCTGCCTGTGATTTTTTAGTCTTGCAGTTAATTTAATTTTTTTCTTTTTCATTTTTTTTCTCTTCTTCTGCTAAAATTTTTTATAACTTTTACCCTTTTCTTTTTTAACGTTTTTTAACTAGATTATCTAATATATATATTTTCCTTTTTTATAGTTTTATTTATTCATTTTCTTTTTTTTAATTCTTTTCTTTCTTTCTTTATTTTTGAACCTCTTTTATCCCCAAATCAGAAGAGATCTTAATCTCTTCAATATTTTTTTCTTAATTCATTTTTCAATTCTTGATTGAATTTTTAATTCAATCTCCTTTTTTTAAATTATTTTTTCTTTTTTTCTTTCTTTCTTTTTGAACCTCTTTTTATCCCCAAATCAGAAGAGATCCCAATCAGAAGAGATTGGGAGATCCCAATCAAAGGAGATCCCAATCAGAGGAGATTCCTCACCCAATCGTGAGGGGGGAGAAATCCCCCCTCACGATTTGGGATCTCTTCTGATTTGGTTAAAGCATATTTTCCTGGGATTGTTGCCACCCTTTTAGTATTTTACTTGCTCCTTCATATACTCTTAGCTGGACAAAATGGCAAGGCGGAAAAAATTCACAACAAAAAAAAGAACAAGAGGCAGTACCGAAGGCTAGGGTCCTAATCAATACAGACATTGGTAATATGTCAGATCTAGAGTTCAAAATGACAATTCTCAAGGTTATAGCCGGGCTTGAAAAAGGCATGGAAGATATTAGAGAAATCCTCTCCAGAGATATAAAAGCCCTTTCTGGAGAAATAAAAGAACTAAAATCTAACCAAGTTGAAATCAAAAAAGCTATTAATGAAGTTCAATCAAAAATGGAGGCTTTCACTGCTCGGATAAATGAGGCAGAAGAAAGAATTCGCGATATAGAAGACCAAATGACAGAGAATAAAGAAGCTGAGCAAAAGAGGGACAAACAGCTACTGGACCATGAGGGGAGAATTCGAGAGATAAGTGACACCATAAGACGAAACAACATTAGAATAATTGGGATTCCAGAAGAAGAAGAAAGAGAGAGGGGAGCAGAAGGTATACTGGAGAGAATTATTGGGGAGAATTTCCCCAATATGGCAAAGGGAACGAGCATCAAAATTCAGGAGGTTCAGAGAACGCCCCTCAAAATCAATAAGAATAGGCCCACACCCCGTCACCTAATAGTAAACTTTACAAGCCTTAGTGACATAGAGAAAATCCTGAAAGCAGCCCAGGAAAAGAAGTCTGTAACATACAATGGTAAAAGTATTATATTGGCAGCTGACTTATCCACAGAGACCTGGCAGGCCAGAAAGAGCTGGCATGATATTTTCAGAGCACTAATCATGAAAAACATGCAGCCAAGAATACCCAGCTAGGCTGTCATTGAAAATAGAAGGAGAGATTAAAAGCTTCCAGGACAAACAAAAACTGAAAGAATTTGCAAACACCAAACCAGCTCTACAGGAAATACTGAAAGGGGTCCTCTAAGCAAAGAGAGAGCCTACAAGTGGTAGATCAGAAAGGAACAGAGACAATATACAGTAACAATCACCTTACAGGCAATACAATGGCACTAAAATCATATCTCTCAATAGTTACCCTGAATGTTAATGGGCTAAATGCCCCAATCAAAAGACACAGGGTATCAGAATGGATAAAAAAAACAAAACCCATCTATATGTTGCCTCCAAGAAACTCATTTTAAACCCGAAGACACCTCCAGACTTAAAGTGAGGGGGTGGAAAAGAATTTACCATGCTAATGGACATCAGAAAAAAGCAGGAGTGGCAATCCTTATATCAGATCAATTAGATTTTAAGCCAAAGACTATAATAAGAGATGAGGAAGGACACTATATCATACTCAAAGGGTCTGTCCAACAAGAAGATCTAACAATTTTAAATATCTATGCCCCCAACGTGGGCGCAACCAACTATATAAACCAATTAATAACAAAATCAAAGAAACACATCAACAATAATACAATAGTAGTGGGGGACTTTAACACTCCCCTCACTGAAATGGACAGAATATCCAAGCAAAAGATCAACAGGGAAATAAAGGCCTTAAATGATACACTGGATGAGATGGACATCACAGATATATTCAGAACATTTCATCCCAAAGCAACAGAATACACATTCTTCTCTAGTGCACATGGAACATTCTCCAGAATAGATCACATCCTCGGTCCTAAATCAGGACTCAACCAGTATCAAAAGATTGGGATCATTCCCTGCATATTCTCCGACCACAATGCTCTGAAGCTAGAACTCAACCACAAGAGGAAGTTTGGAAAGAACCCAAATATATGGAAACTAAACAGCATCCTTCTAAAGAATGAATGGGTCAACCGGGAAATTAAAGAAGAATTGAAAAAAAGCATGGAAACAAATGATAATGAAAATACAACGGTTCAAAATCTGTGGGACACAACAAAGGCAGCCTGAGAGGAAAATATATAGCGGTACAAGCTTTTCTCAAGAAACAAGAAGGTCTCAGGTACACAACCTAACCCTACACCTAAAGGAGCTGGAGAAAGAACCAGAAAGAAACCCTAAGCCCAGCAGCAGTGAAATCATAAAGATCAGAGCAGAAATCAATGAAATAGAAAACAAAAAAACAATAGAACAAATCAACCAAACTAGGAGCTGGTTCTTTGAAAGAATTAATAAAATTGATAAACCCTTGGCCAGACTTATCAAAAAGAAAAGAGAAAGGTCCCAAATCAATAAAATCATGAATGAAAGAGGAGAGATCACAACTAACACCAAAGAAATACAAACTATTATAAGAACATACTATGAGCCACTCTACGCCAACAAATTTGACAATCTGGAATAAATGGATGCATTCCTAGAAACATATAAACTACCAAAATTGAACCAGGAAGAAATAGAAAGCCTGAACAGACCCATAACCAGTAAGGAGATTGAAACAGTCATTAAAAATCTCCAAACAAACAAAAGCCCAGGGCCAGATGGCTTCCCGGGGGAATTCTACCAAACATTTTAAGAAGAACTAATTCCTATTCTCCTGAAACTGTTCCAAAAAATAGAAATGGAAGGAAAACTCCCAAACTCAATTTATGAGGCCAGCATCACCTTGATCCCAAAACCAGACAAGGATCCCATCAAAAAAGAGAGCTATAGACCAATATCCTTGATGAACACAGATGCAAAAATTCTCACCAAAATACTAGCCAATAGGATTCAACAGTACATTAAAAGGATTATTCACCACGACCAAGTGGGATTTATCCCAGGGCTGCAAGGTTGGTTCAACATCCGCAAATCAGTCAATGTGATACAACACATCAATAAAAGAAAGAACAAGAACCATATGATACTCTCAATAGATGCTGAAAAAGCATTTGACAAAGTACAGCATCCCTTCCTGATCAAAACTCTTCACAGTGTAGGGATAGAGGGCACATACTTCAATATCATCAAAGCCATCTATGAAAAACCCACTGCAAATATAATTCTCAATGGAGAAAAACTGAAAGCTTTTCCACTAAGATCAGGAACACGGCAGGGATGTCCATTATCACCACTGCTATTCAACATAGTACTAGAAGTCCTAGCCTCAGCAATCAGACAACAAAAGGAAATTAAAGGCATCCAAATCGGCAAAGAAGAAGTCAAATTATCACTCTTCGCAGATGATATGATACTCTATGTGGAAAACCCAAAAGACTCCACTCCAAAACTGCTAGTAAAGTGTCAGGATATAAGATCAATGCACAGAAATCAGTTGCATTTCTCTACACCAACAACAAGACAGAAGAAAGAGAAATTAAGGAGTCAATCCCATTTACAATTGCACCCCAAACCATAAGATACCTAGGAATAAACCTAACCAAAGAGGCTAATAATCTATACTCAGAAAACTATGAAGTACTCATGAAAGGAATTGAGGAAGACACAAAGAAATGGAAAAAATGTTCCATGCTCCTGGATTGGAAGAATAAATATTGTGAAAATGTCTATGCTACCTAAAGCAATCTACACATTTAATGCAATTCCTATCAAAGTACCATACATCTTTTTCAAAGAAATGGAACAAATAATTTTAAAATTTATATGGAACCAGAAAAGACCTCGAATAGCCAAAGGGATATTGAAAAACAAAGCCAAAGTTGGTGTCATCACAATTCCGGACTTCAAGCTTTATTACAAAGCTGTCTTCAAGACAGCATGGTACTGGCACAAAAACAGACACATAGACCAATGGAACAGAATAGAGAGCCAAGAAATAGACCCTCAACTCTATGGTCAACTAATCTTCAACAAAGCAGGAAAGAATGTCCAATGGAAAAAAGACAGCCTCTTCAATAAATGGTGTTGGGAAAATTGGACAGTCACGTGCAGAAAAATGAAATTGGACCATTTCCTTACACCACACATAAAAAACAGATTCAAACTGGATTAAGGACCTCAATGTGAGAAAGGAATCCATCAAAATCCTTGAGGAGAACACAGGCAGCAACCTCTTCAACCTCAGCTGTAGCAACATCTTCCTAGGAACATCGCCAAAGGCAAGGGAAGCAAAGGCAAAAATGAACTTTTGGGATTTCATCAAAATCAAAAGCTTTTGCAGAGCAAAGGAAACAGTTAACAAAACCAAAAGACAACTGACAGAATGGGAGAAGATATTTGCAAACAACATATCAGATAAAGGACTAGTGTCCAAAATCTATAAAGAACTTAACAAACTCAACACCCAAAGAACAAATAATCCAATCAAGAAAAGGGCAGAGGAAATGAACAGACGTTTCTGCAAAGAAGACATCCAGATGGCCAACAGACACATGAAAAAGTGCTCCATATCACTCGGCATCAGGGAAATACAAATCAAAACCACAATGAGATATCACCTCACACCAGTCAGAATGGCGAAAATCAACAAGTCAGGAAATGACAGATGCTGGCGAGGATGCGGAGAAAGGGGAACCCTCCTACACTGTTGGTGGGAATGCAAGCTGGTGCAACCACTCTGGAAAACAACATGGAGGTTCCTCAAAATGTTGAAAATAGAACTGCCCTATGACCCAGAAATTGCACTACTGGGAATTAACCCTAAAGATACAAATGTAGTGATCCAAAGGGGCACTTGCACCTGAATGTTTATAGCAGCAAAGTCCACAATAGCCAAACTATGGAAAGAACCTAGATGTCCATCAACAGACGAATGGATCAAGAATTGTGGTATATATACACAATGGAATACTATGCAGCCATCAAAAGAAACGAAATCTTGCCATTTGCAACAACATGGATGGAACTAGAGCGTATCATGCTTAGCGAAATAAGTCAAGCGGAAAAAGACAAATACCATATGATCTCCCTGATATGAGGAAGTGGTGATGCAACATGGGGGCTAAAGTGGGTAGGAGAAGAATCCATGAAACAAGATGGGTTAGGGAGGGAGACAAACCATAAGTGACTCTTAATCTCACGAAACAAACTGTGGGATGCGGGGGGGAAGGGGGTTGGGAGAAGGGGGTTAGGGTTATGGACATTGGGGAGGGTATGTGCTTTTGGGTAAATTGGAAGAGGAGATGAACCATGAGAGACTATGGACTCTGAAAAACAATCTGAGGGGTTTGCAGTGGCGGGGGGGTGGGAGGTTGTGGTACCAGGTAGTGGGTATTACAGAGGGCACAGTTTGCATGGAGCACTGGGTGTGGTGAAAAAATAATGAATACTGTTTTTCTGAAAATAAATAAATTGGAAAAAAATACATTCATTTGTGAATATGCGGATTAGCCACAATAAATGCTCCATTCAGAAAGTGAAAAAAAAAAATAAAGAAGTGACCTTCCGCATGAAGGAGTTTCCGGTAAACAGAACTTGCTACTGTCCAAGGTTAGACGTCTGTGACTGGAAAGCTAAGTACGCCTATTGCGGATACCACAGAGTCAGTCCCAAAAGCTTCCTTCTTTAACAGAAGTAACACTGCAATGAATCCCACCTAAAGCACACTTCCCTCTCAGTGTTGGAAGCGTTTTCGACGCAGAAACTAAGTGCGGGTCACCACTGGTGGTGAACATCCAATATGTGTTTGGCAGGCTTAAGCACCATAGCCTGCCCTTTACTCACAGTACCTAATGTGCCCCTAGTGCATCCCTGTTCTATCTTCATTCCTCAAAGCAGAAGAACTGTTATGAATGAGTACGCACCTGAAGTAGCTTCCCTGAGTAGATACCTTCCTATGCATCCCCTCTAATGGCCTGATGAGACACGTCATGATTGCTACCCAGACACATCCTACAGTTTCCAACTGAGCACAGACGCATTCCTGTCGTGAGAACTTACTGTAGCACAGTTCCCTCATATATTGGAAGTGTTTTGGAAGAGGTAGACACTATGGAACCTCCCCGTTGTTGAACATCCAGATTGCATCATAGAGGCCTAAGTGCCTTACCCTTTACTTCACTCAAGTGTTACAATGTTCTCTCTGTCATTCCTTGTTCCTTCTTCTTTCCTCCACTGGAAAGACACTGTGAGAAGTGACATTCTGCATGAAGGAGTTTCTCATAAAAAGAACTTGCTATAGTCCAACGGATAGATATCGGAGACGGGAAAGCTATGTGCGACTATTGCGGTTACCACAGAGTCAGTCCCAAAAGCTTCCTTCTTTACTAGACGTAACAATGCAGTGAATCCCTCCTAAAGCACACTTCCCTCTCAGTGTAGGAAGCATTTTCGACGCAGAAACTGTGCAGATCAACTCTGGTGGTGAATATCCAATATGTGTTTGGCAGGCATAAGCTCCATAGCGTGCCCTTTACTCACAGTACCTAATGTGCCCGTAGTCCTTCCCTGTTCTATCTTCATCCTCAAAGGAGAATCACTGTTATGAATGAGTACGCACCTGAAGTAGGTTCCCTGAGTTGATACCTTCCTCCGCATCCCCTCTAAGGGGCCTGTATCAGACATTTCATGGTTGCTACCCAGACACGTCCTACATTTTCCTACTGAGCACAGACGCAACTCTGTCATGAGAACTTACTGTAGCACAGTTCCCTCATATATTTGAAGTGTTTTGAGAAGAGCTAGACACTGTGGAACATCTCCGGTGTTCACTTCCAGTATGCATCATAGAGGCCTAAGTGGCTTACCCTGTATATCACTCACTGTTTGCAACATTCTCTCTGCTCCATCCTTGTTCTATCTTCTTTCCTCCACTGGAAAGACACTGTGAGAAGTGACATTCCGCATGAAGGAGTTTCCCTTAAACAGAACTAGCTATAGTCCAACGGATAGACGTCTAAGACTGGAAAGCTATTTGCCCCCCTTGCAATTACCACAGAGAGAGTCCCAAAAGCTTCCTTATTTAACAAACGTAACACTGAAGTGAATCCTGACAAAAGCACACTTCCCTCTAAGTGTAGGAAGCGTTTGAGACGCAGAGACTAAGTGCGGATCAACACTGGTGGTGAACGTCCAATATGTGTTTGGCAGGCTTAAGAGCCATAGGGAGCCCTTTACTCACAGTACCTAATGTGCCCGTAGTCTTTCCATGTCCTATCTTCATCCTCAAGGGAGAAACACTGTTATGAATGAGGACGCACCTGAAGTATTTCCCTGAGCAGATACCTTCCTCCGCATCCCCTCTAAGGGGCCTGTATCATTCACTTCATGGTTGCTACCGAGACACGTCCTTCACTTTCTAACTGAGCACAGACACATCTCTGTCATGAGAACATACTGTAGCACAGTTCCCTCATATACTGGAAGTGTTTTGAGAAGAGGTAGACACTGTGGAACATCTTCGGTGTTGAACTTCCAGTGTGCATCATAGAAGCCTAAGTGGCTTACCCTGTACTTCACTCACGGTTTGCATCGTTCTCTCTGTCCTTCCTTGTTCTATCTTTCCTCCACTGGAAAGACACTGTGAGAAGTGACATTCCTCATGAAGGAGTTTACCTTTAACAGAACTTCCTATAGTCTAACGGTTAGAGGTCTGAGACTGGAAAGCTATGTGCGCCTAATGCGGTTACCACAGAGTCAGTCCCAAAAGCTTCCTTCTTTAACAGACGTAACACTGCAGTGAATCCCTCCTAAAGCACACTTCCCTCTCAGTGTTGGAAGCTTTTTCGACGCAGAAACTAAGTGCGGGTCAACACTGGTGGTGAACATCCAATATGTGTTTGGCAGGCTTAAGCGACCTAGCCTGCCCTTTACTCACAGTACCTAATGTGCCCGTAGCCCTTCCCTGTTCTATCTTCATCCTCAAAGGAGAAACACTGCTATGAATGAAGACGCACCTGAAGTAGCTTCCCTGAGCAGATACCTTCCTACACATCCTCTCTTAGGGGCCTGTATGAAACACTTCATGTTGGCTACCCAGACACATCCTAGAGTTTCCAACTGAGCACAGACTCATCCCTGTCATAAGAACTTAGTGTAGCACAGTTCCCTCATATATTGGAAGATTTTTGAGAAGAGGTTGACACTGTGGAACATCCCAGGTTTTGAATTTTCAGTATGCATCATAGAGGCCTAGGTGCCTTAACCTGTACTTCACTCACGGGTTGCAACCTTCTCTCTGTCCGTCCTTGTTCTATCTTCTTTCCTTCACTGTGAAGAAACTGTGAGAAGTGTCATTCCGCATGAAGGAATTTCCCTTAAACAGAACTTCCTATAGTCTAACGGATAGACATCTGAGACTGGAAAACTATGTGGGCCTAATGAGGTTACCACAAAATCCGTCCCAAAAGCTTCCTTCTTTAAAAGACGTAACACTTCAGTGAATCCCTCCTAAAGCACACTTCCCTCTCAGTGTTGGAAGCGTTTTAGACCCAGAAACTAAGTGCTGATCACCATTGTTGGTGAACATCCAATATGTGTTTGGCAGGCTTAAGCGCCATAGCCTGCCCTCTACTCACACTACCTAATGGGCCCCTCGTCCATCTGTGTTTTACCCTCATGCCTCCAAGGAGAAGCACTGTTATGAATGAGTACGCACCTGAAATAGCTTCCATGAGCAGATACTTTCCTACGCATCCCCTCTAAGGAGCCTGTAAGAGACACTTCATGATTGCTACCCAGACACATCCTAGAGTTTTCAACTGAGCACAGATGCATCCCTGTCGTGAGAACTTACTGGAGCACAGTTCCCTCATATACTGGCAGTGTTTTGAGAAGAGGTAGACACTGTGGAACATCTCTGGTGTTGAACTTCCAGTATGCATCATAGAGGCATAAGTGGTTTAGCCTGTACTTCACTCACGGTATGCAACGTTCTCTCTGTCCGTCCTTTTTCTATCTTCTTTCCTCCACTGGAAAGACACTGTGAGAAGTGACATTCCGCATGAAGGAGTTTCCCTTAAACAGAACTTGCTATAGTCTAACGATTACACATCTGAGACTGGAAAGCTTTGTGCGCCTAATGCGGTTACCACAGAGTCAAACTCAAAAGCTTCCTTCTTTAACAGATGTAACACTGCAGTGAATCCATCCTAAAGCACACTTCCTTCTCAGTGGGATGGCATCTGACTGCCTTTTCTTCCAGGGAGATGTATCTGCGAGTTCCGGGTATGGCGCCTGGTGGCCAGCCCACGTCTGCTCTAGGGACAGGTGGCCTCGGAGATGCTGTCCTCTTGGAGAAGAGTCACAGAACAGGCCTCCCTTCTGCCCACACTCCATCCTGAGAGTGGAGTATGTGCGCCTGCCCTAACCGTCCCCTCGTGTCTTCCTAAAGCCAGGCTTCCGTCTCTACGCACAGGGAGCGGGTGATGCTTTTCTTGCCACCGTCCCCCTGTTCTTCCCAGGGCAACCTCTCCTGCTTTGCCACTGTTTCCCGACAACAAGGCCAAGGGCTCCTTCTCTTCTCCCGGGGAGGCGTTCTGCTCCTTCCCCAGACTTGCTCCTGGGGAGCACGGTGACAGCCGTGTCCCTATCCTTAAGGCCCTTACCAGATGTGCATCCACGCTGCTCTCGCAGGCAGTGGGGATGCTTGGCCAAGAGAATTCCGCTCCGTGTGTGTTTCTTCCACCATGCTGCGGAGACTAGCTCAGGCAAGCAGCAGCAGCATCCCACAAAGCGACTCAGATTTCCCAACGAATGCTGTGCTTTCCCAGAGGAGGGGACTGGGCAATGAGGCTTTCCCTGTATCGTGGTTTCTCCCACCTTGAGATTGGCCTAGGCAAGCAAGAGCAGCAGCCTGCAGAACCGACTCTAATTTCTAAGCAAACGGAGAGGGTGACACTTGTCTTGCTACCTACCCACTATTCTTGCCAATGCAGGCTCTCCTGTTTCATGACCTTTGTTAAGGCTGTTTCCAGAGGCGCAACCACGCTTCTCTCTCAGGTAGAAGGGATTCCTGGGCAAAGAGGATTTCGCCCCATGCGTTTTTATTACACCGTGCTTCGGAGACTTTCAGGCAAGCGGCATCCGCATCGCAAAGAAACGACTATGATTTCCCCAAGAATGCTGTGCTTTCCTGGAGGGGATGCCCCGGCAAAGAGGCTTTCGCTCTATGCGGGATTCTCCCACCGTGCTGCCAATTCTACGCTAAAGCAAGCAGCAACAGCAGCCCACAGAACTGACTCTTTTTTTCCCAGCGACTGCTATGACTTCGTAGAGGTTTTCAGCTTGGCCTGAACCGCACTTCGCTGCTGATTCCTCTACAAGGCTTTGGGCGTTCACTCTGTCGCATCAGGGAAGTAGATCTGCTGGAGAGCTGGTGCCTCTTGGGCCTTGCTTTCCCGGGCTCCATGGTCGCACCCAGGTTTCACCCTGCCAGGCTGAACTACGCAGACACAGCCACAACCCTGCAGCATCGTGTGTGGCCTAGGATGACACTCAATGCCAACTGCCGTCTCCTGGCATAGTAAGGCTTGGCTTTTTGCTCTGGCTTTCAGGCGGACTCGGGGACTAAACCAGTGCCTTCCCCAATCGGAAAGGAGAGGCGACAGGATCCCTGCACAGCGCCCGTGCACTGGGATGGGGATCTGTGGGGCACTGCCCCACTTCTTCCCCGACACACCCCCTGCCACCCCCAACGCTGCCACATCTTGGAGGAAGATGGCATCTGACTGCCCTTTCTTCCAGGGAGCTTTATCTGCGAGTTCCGGGTATGGCGCCTGGTGGCAATCCCACGTCTGCCCTAGGGACAGGTGGCCTTGGAGATGCTGTCTCCTTGGGACAAGAGGCACAGAACATGCCTGCCTTCTGCCCAACTCTTTCCTCAGAGTGGAGTATGCGCGCCTGCCCTAACCGTCCACTAATGTCTTCCTAAAGCCCGGCTTCCATCTCTACACACAGGGAGCGGGTGACGCTTGTCTTGCCACCGTACCGGTGTTCTTCCCAGGGCAGGCTCTCCTGCTTTGCGAATGTTTCCCGACAACAAGGCCAACGGCTCCTTCTCTACTCCCGGGGAGGCGTTCTGCTCCTTCCCCAGACTTGCTCATAGGGAGTATGGTGACAGCCGTACCCCTATCCTTAAGGCCCTTTCCAGAGGTGCATCCACGCTTCTCTCGTAGGCAGTGGGGATGCTAGAGCCCAGAGAATTTCGATCCATGCGGGTTTATTCCACCGTGCTGCGGTGAGTAGCTCAGGCAATCAGCAGCAGCATCCCACAAAGTGACTCAGATTTCCCAAGGAATGCTGTGCTTTCCCAGAGGAGGAGCCTGGGCAAATAAGCTTTTGCTGTATGGTGGTTTCTCCCACCTTGAGAATTGGCCTAGGCAAGCAGGAGCAGCAGCCCGCAGAACGGACTCTAATTTCTGAGCAAACGGAGAGGGTGACACTTGTCTTGCCACCTGCCCGCCTTTCTTGCCAATGCAGGCTCTCCTGTTTCATGACCTTTCGTTAAGACAGGTTCCACAGGCGCAACCAGGCTTCCCTCTCAAGTACAGGGGATGCCTGGGCAAAGAGGATTTCGCTCCATGCGGGTATGACACCGTGCTTCGGAGACTATGTTCAGGCAAGCGGCATCCGCATCGCACAGAACCGACTCTGATTTCCCCAAGAATGCTGTGCTTTCCTAGAGGGGATGCCCAGGCAATGAGGCTTTCGCTCTACGATGGATTCTCCCACTGTGCTGCCAATAGTAGGCTAAAGCAAGCAGCAACAGCAGCCCACAGAACCGACTCTTTTTTCCCCATCGACTGCTATGCTTTCGCAGAGGATTTCAGCTTGGCCTGAACCGCACTTCGCTGCTGCTTCCTCAGCAAGGCTTTGGGCGTTCACTCTGTCGCGTCAGGTAAGTAGATCTGCGGGAGAGCTGGTGCCTCTTGGGCCTTGCTGTCCCGGGCTCTATGGTCGCACACTGGGTTCAAATTGCCAGGTTGTACTACGCAGACACAGCCACAACCCTGCAGCAATGTGCGTGGGCTAGGAGGACACTCCATGCCAACTGCCATCTCCTGGGGTAATAAGGCTGGGCTTTTTGCCATGGCGTTAAGGCGGACTTGGGGATTGACCAGTGCCTTCACCATCGGAAAGGAGAGGCGACAGGATCCCTGCACAGCGCACGTGCACTGGGATGGGGAGCTGTGGGGACTGTCCCCACTTCTTCCCCGACACACCCCCTGCCTGCCCATCGCTGCCACATCTTGGAGGAAGATGGCATCTCACTGCCCTTTCTTCCAGGGAGTGTATGCGAGTTCCGGGTATGGCGCCTGGTGGCAAGCCCACGTGCCCTAGGGACAGATGGCCTTGGAGATGCTGTCCCCTTGGGAAAAGAGGCAGAGAACAGGCCTGCCTTCTGCCCAAACTCCTTCCTCAGAGTGGAGTATGCGCGCCTGCCCTACCCTTCCCCTCGTGTCTTCCTAAAGCCAGGCTTCCGTCTCTACGCACAGGGAGCAGGTGTCGCTTGTCTTGACCCTGTCCCGCTGTTCTTCCCAGGGCAGGCTCTCCTGCTTTGCAACTGTTTGTCGACAACATGCCAACGCTCCTTCTCTTCTCCCGGGGATGCGTTCTGCTCGTTCTCCAGACGTGCTCCTGGGGAGTATGGTGACAGAAGTGTCCCTATCCTTAAGGCTCTTTCCCGATTTGCATCCACGCTTCTCTCGCAGGCAGTGGGGATGCTAGGGCCAAGAGAATTTCGATCCATGCGGGTTTATTCCACCGTGCTGCGGAGACTAGTTCAGGCAAGCAGCAGCTGCATCCCACAAAGCGACTCAGATTTCCCAAGGAATGGCACTCCATTTCCCAACTCTGATTTCCCCAAGAATACTGTGCTTTCCTAGAGGGGATGCCCAGGCAAAGAGGCTTTCGTTCTATGCGGGTTCACCCACTGTGCTGCCAATACTAGGCTAAAGCAAGCATCAACCGCAACCCACAAAACCGACTCTTTTTTTCACAGCTACTGCTATGCTTTCGTAGGGGTTTTCAGCCTGGCCTGACCGCACTTCGCTGCGGCTTCCTCAGCAAGGCTTTGGGCGTTCGCTCTGTCACGTCAGGGAGTTAGATCTGCGGGAGAGCTGGTGCCTCTTGGGCCTTGCTTTCCCGGGCTCCATGGTCGCACCCTGGGTTCACCCTGCCACGCTGAACTATGCAGACTCAGCGACAACCCTGAAGCAGCGTGTGTGGCCTAGGATGACACTCCATGCCAACTGCCATCTCCTGGCGTAGTAAGGCTGTGCTTTTTGCTCTGACGTTCAGGCGGACTCGGGGACTAGGCCAGTGCCTTCCCCATCGGAAAGGAGAGGCGACAGGATCCCTGCACAGCGCCCGTGCACTGGGATGGGGAGCTGTGGGGACTGTCCCCATTTCTTCCCCGACACACCCCCTGCCACCCCCAATGCTGCCACATCTTCTAGGAAGATGGCATCTGACTGCCCTTTCTTCCAAGGAGCTGTA
The DNA here is from genome assembly GCF_020171115.1 of Neogale vison. Lineage (NCBI taxonomy): Eukaryota > Metazoa > Chordata > Mammalia > Carnivora > Mustelidae > Neogale > Neogale vison. The sequence goes on from NC_058091.1 coordinate 154,132,984, forward strand.
TCTGCTAGTTCCGGGTATGGCGCCTGGTGGCATGCCCACGTCTGCACTAGGGACATGTGGCCTTGGAGAGGCTGTCCCCTTGGGACAAGAGGCACAGAACAGGCCTGCCTTCTGCCCAGACTCCTTCCTCAGAGTGGAGTATGCGCGCCTGCCCTAGCCGTCCCCTCGTGTCTTCCTCAAGCCAGGCTTCCGTCTCTACGCACAGGGAGCGGGTGACGCCTGTCTTGCCACCGTCCCGCTGTTCTTCCCAGGGCAGGCTCTCCTGCTTTGCAACTGTTTGTAGACAACGAGGCCAAGGGCTCCTTCTCTTCTCCCGGAGAGGCGTTCTGCCACTTTCCCAGACTTGCTCCTGGGGAGTACAATGATAGCCGTGTCCCTATCCTTAAGGCCTTTTCCAGATGTGCATCCAAGCTTCTCTCGCAGGCAGTGGGGATGCTAGGGCCAAGAGAATTTTGCTCCATGCGGGATTCTTCCATCGTGCTTCGGAGACTAGCTCAGGCAAGCAGCAGCTGTATCCCACATTGCGACTCAGATTTCCCAACGAATACTGTGCTTTACCAGAGGTGGAGCCTGGGCAAAGAGGCTTTCGCTCTATGGTGGTTTCTCAGACCTTGAGACTTGGCCTAGACAAGCAGGAGCAGCAGCCCGCAGAACCGAATCTGATTTCTAAGCAAACGGAGAGGGTGACACTTGTCTTGCACCTGCCCGCTATTCTTGCCAATGCAGGTTCTCCTGGTTCATGACCTTTCGTTAAGGCTGTTTCCACAGGCGCAACCATGCTTCTCTCTCAAGTAGAGTGAATGCCCGGGGAAAGAGGATTTTGTTCCATGCGGGTTTATGACACCGTGCTTCGGAGACTATATTCAGGCAAGCGGCATCCGCATCGCACAGAACCGACTCTGATTTCCCCAAGAATGCTGTGCTTTTAAAGGGGATGCCCAGGCAAGACGCTTTCGCTCTATGTGGGATTCTCCCACCGTGATTCCAATACTAGGCTAAAGCAAGAAGCAACAGCAGCCCACAGAACCGACTCTTTTTTCCCCAGCGAATGATATGCTTTCACAGAGATTTTCAGCTTGACCTGAACAAATTCGCTGCTTCCTCAGCAAGACTTTGGGCGTTCGCTCTGTCGCGTCAGGGACGTAGATCAGAGGGAGAGCTGGTGCCTCATAGGCCTTGCTGTCCCGGGCTCCATGGTCGCACCCTGGGTTCACCCTGCCAAGCTGAACGACGCAGACACAGCCATAACCCTGCAGCAGCGTATGTGGCCTAGGATGACACTCCATGCCAACTGACCTCTCCTGGAGTAGTAAGACTGGGCTTTTTGACCTGGCGTTCAGGCAGACTCGGGGATTGGCCAGTGTCTTCCCCATCGGAAAGGAGAGGCGACAGGATCCCTGCACAGTGCCCGTGCACTGGGATGGGGAGCTGTGGGGATTGTCCCCACTTCTTCCCCGACACACCCCCTGCCAACCCCAACGCTGCCACATCTTGGAGGAAGATGGCTTCTGACTGCCCTTTCTACCAGGGAGCTGTTTCTGCTAGTTGGTGTATGGCGCCTGGTGGCAAGCCCATGTCTGCCATAGGGACAGGTGGCCTTGGAGATGCTGTCCACTTGGGACCAGAGGCACAGAACAGGCCTGCCTTCTTCCCAGACTCCTTCCTCAGAGTGGAGTATGCGCGCCTGCCCTAACCGTCCCCTCGTGTCTTCCTCAAGCCAGGCTTCCATCTCTATGCACAGGGAGCGGGTGACGCCTGTCTTGCCACCATCCCACTGTTCTTCCCAGGGCAGGCTCTCCTGCTTTGCGACTCAGTCCCGAAAACAAGGCCAACGTCTCCTTCTCTTCTCCCTGGGAGGCGTTCTGCTCCTTCCCCAGACTTGCTCCTGGGGAGCAACGTGACAGCCGTGTCCCTACCCTTAAGGCCCTTTCCAGAGGTGCATCCACGCTTCTCTCGCAGGCAGTAGGGATTCTAGGGTCAAGAGAATTTCGCTCCATGCGGGTTTCTTCCACCGTACTGGGGAGACTAGCTCTGGCAAGCTGCAGCAGCATGCCACAAAGCAACTCAGATTTCCCAACAATGCTTTCCCAGAGGAGGATCCTGGGCTAAGAGGCTTTCGCTGTATGGTGGTTTCTCCCACCTTGAGACTTGGCCTAGGCAAGCAAGAGCAGTAGCCTGCAGAACCGACTCTGATTTCTAAGCAAACGGAGAGGGTGACACTTGTCTTGCACCTGCCCCCTATTCTGGCCAATGCAGGCTTTCCTGGTTCATGACCTTTCGTTAAGGCTGTTTCCACAGGCGCAACCATGCTTCTCTCTCAAGAAGAGCGAATGCCCGGGGAAAGAGGATTTTATCCATGCGGGTTTATGACACCGTGCTTCGGAGACTATATTCAGGCAAGCGGCATCCGCATCGCACAGAACCGATTCTGATTTCCCCAAGAATGCTGTGCTTTCCTAGAGGGGATGCCCAGGCAAAGAGGCTTTCGCTCTATGCGGGATTCTACCACTGTGCTGCCCATACTAGGCTAAAGCAAGCAGCAACAGCAGCCCACAGAACTGACTCTTTTTCCCCGGCGACTGCTATGCTTACGCAGAGGTTTTCACTTGGCCTGAACCGCACTTCGCTGCTGCTTCCTCAGCAAGGCTTTGGGCGTTCGCTCTGTCGCGTCAGGGAAGTAGATCTGCGGGAGAGCTGGTGCCTCTGGAGCCTTGCTTTCCCGGGCTCCACGGTCACACCCTGAGTTCACCCTGCCAGGATAAACTACGCAGACACAGCCACCACCCTCAGCAGCGTGCGTGGCCTAGGATGACACTCCATGCCAACTGCCATCTCCTGGCGTAGTAAGGCTTGGCTTTTTGCTCTGGCGTTCAGTCGGACTTGGGGACTAGGCCAGTGCCTTCATATAGGAAAGGAGTGGCGACAGGATTCCTGCAAAGCGCCCGTTCACTGGGTTGGGGAGCTGTGGGGGACTGTCCACACTTCTTCCCCGACACACTCCCTGCCACCCCCAACGCTGCCACCTCTTGGAGGAAGATGGCACCTGACTGCCCTTTCTTCCAGGTAGATGTATCTGCGAGTTCCGGGTATAGCGCCTGGTGGCAAGCCCACGTCTGCCCTAGGGACAGGTGGCCTTGGAGATGCTGTCCCCTTGGGACAAGAGGCACAGAACAGGCCTGCCTTCTGCCCAGACTCCTTCCTCAGAGTGGAGTATGCACGCCTGCCCTAGCCGTCCCTCGTGTCTTCCTAAAGCCAGGATTCCGTCTCACGCACAGGGAGCGGGTGACGCTTGTCTTGCCACCGTCCCGCTGTTCTTCCCAGGGCAGGTTCTCCTGATATGCGACTGTTTCCCGACAACAAGGCCAACGGCTCCTTCTCTTCTCCCTTGGAGGCGTTCTGCTCCTTCCCCAGACTTGCTCCTGGGGAGCACGGTGACAGCCGTGTCCCTATTCTTATGGACTTTTCCAGATGTGCATCAATGCTTCCCTCTCATGCAGAGGGGATGCTAGGGCCAAGAGAGTTTTGCTCCATGCGGATTTCGTCCACCGTGCTGTGGAGACTAGTTCAGGCATGTAGCAGCAGCATTCCAAATACCCAATGCAGATTTCCAAACGAATGCTGTGTTTCCCAGAGGAGAAGCCTGGGCAAAGAGGCTTTGGCTGTATGCTGGTTTCTCCCACCTTGAGACTTGGCCTATGCAAGCAGGAGCAGCACCCCGCAGATCGCACCCTGATTTCTCAGCAAACGGAGAGGGTGACACTTGTCTTGCCACCCGCCCGCTATTCATGCCTATGCAGGCTTTCCTGTTTCATGACTTATCCTTAAGGCTGTTTCCACAGGCGCAACCACACCTCTCTCTCAGGTAGATGGTATGCCAGGGAAAGAGGATTTCGCTCCATGCGGGTTTATTACACCGAGCTTCGGAGACTATGTTCAGGCAAGCGGCATACGCATCACACAGAACCGACTCTGATTTCCCAAAGAATGCTGTGCTTACCTCAAGGGGATGCCCAGGCAAAGAGGCTTTCGCTCTATGTGGGAGTCCACCACCGTGCTGCCATAACTAGGCTAAAGCAAGCAGCAACAGCAGCCCACAGAACCGACTCTTTTGTGAGAAGTGACATTCCGCTAGAAGGAGTTTCCCTTAAACAGAACTTGCTATAGTCCAATGGATACATTTCGGTGACTGGAAAGATATGTGCGCCTATTGCGGTTACCACAGAGTCAATTCCAAAAGCTCCTTCTTAAACAGACGTAACACTGCAGTGAATCCCTCCTAAAGCACACGTCCCTCTCAGTGTTGGAAGTGTTTTAGACGCAGAAACTAAGTGAGGATCACCACTGGTGGTGAACATCCTATATGTGTTTGGCAGGCTTAAACTCCACAGCCTTCCCTTTACTCACAGTACCTAATGTGCCCCTAGTACGTCCGTGTTCTATCTTCATTGCTCAAAGGAGAAACACTGTTATGAATGAGCACACACCTGAAGAAGGTTCCCTGAGCAGTTACCTTCCTACGCATCACCTCTAAGTGGCCTGTATGAGACACTTCATGATTGCTACCCAGACACGTCCTAGAGTTTCCAAATGAGCACGGACGCATCCCTTTCATGAGAACTTACTGTAGCACAGTTCCCTCATATATTGAAAGGGTTTTGAGAAGAGGTAGATAGACACTGTGGAACATCCCCGGTGTTGAACTTCCAGTATGCATCATAGAGGCCTAAGTGCCATTCCCTGTACTTCACTCACGGGTTGCAACGTTCTCTCCGCTCCATCCTTGTTCTATCTTCTTTCCGCCACGGCAAAGACATTGTGAGAAGTGACATTCCGAATGAAGGAGTATCCCTTATACAGAACTTGCTATAGTAAAACGGATAGACATCGGAGACTGGATGCTATGTGCGCCTATTGCGGTTACCACAGAGTCAGTCTCAAAGGTTCCTTCTTAACAGACGTAACACTGCCGTGAATCCCTCCTAAAGCAACTTCCCTCTCAGTGTTGGAAGCGTTTTAGACACAGAAACTAAGTGTGGATCACCACTTGTGGTGAACATCCTATATGTGTTTGGCAGTCTTAAGCGCCATAGCCTGACCTTTACTCACAGTACCTAATGTGACCCTAGTCCGTCCGTGTTCTATCTTCATTCCTTAAAGGAAAAACACTGTTTTCGATGAGTACGCACCTGAAGTATGTCTCTGAGCAGATACCTTCCTACGCATCCTCTCTAAGGGTCCTGTATGAGACACTTCATGATTGCTACCCAGAAACGTCCTAGAGTTTCCAACGGAGCACAGATGCATCAATGTCGTGAGAACTTACAGTAGCACAGTTCCTCATTATTGGAAGTGTTTTTAGAAGAGGTAGACACTGTGGAACATCCCCGGTGTAAACTTCCAGTATACATCAGAGAGGCCTTAGTGCCTTAACCTGTACTTCACTCACGGGTTGCAACGTTCTCTCTGTCCATCCTTCTTCTATCTTCTTTCCTCCACTGGAAAGACATTGTGAGAAGTGACATTCCTCATGAAGCATTTTCCCTTAAACAGAATTTGCTAGATTCCAACGAATAGATGTCTAAGACTGGAAAGCTATGTGTGCCTATTGCTGTTATTTCAGAGTCAGTCCCGAAAGCTTCCTTCTTAAACAGACGTAACACTGCAGTGAATCCCTCCGAAAGCACACTTCCCTCTCAGTGTTGGAAGCGTTTTAGACGCAGAAACAAAGTGCTGATCACCACTGGTGGTGAACATCCAATATGTGTTTGGCAGGCTTAAGCGCCATAGGCTGCCCTTTACTCACAGTACCTAATGAGCCCCTACTCCGTCCGTGTTCTATCTTCATTCCTCAAGGAGAAAAACTGTTATGAATGAGTACGCACCTTAAGTAGGTTCCCTGAGCAGATACCTTCCTGCCCATCCACTCTAAGGGGCCTGTATCGAACACTTCATGATTGCTACCCAGACACGTCCTACACTTTCCATCTGAGCAGAGACGCATCCCTGTCATGAGAAATTACTGTAGCACAGTTCCCTCAAATATTGGAAGTGTTTTGAGAAGAGGTAGACACTGTGGAACATCCCCGGTGTTGAACTTCCAGTATGCATTATAGAGGCCTAAGTGCCTTACCCTGTACCTCACTCACGGGTTGCAACGTTCTCTCTGCTCCGTCTTTGTTCTATCTTCTTTCCTCCACTGGAAAGGCACTGTGAGAAGTGACGTTCCGCATGAAGGAGTATCTCTTAAACTGAACTTGCTATAGTCCAACAGATAGACGTTGGAGACTGGAAACCTAAGTGCGCCTATGGCGGTTACCACAGAGTCCATCCCAAAAGCTTCCTTTTTTAACGGACGTAACACCGCAGTGAATCCTTCCTAAAGCACACTTCCCTATCAGTGTTGGAAGCGTTTTAGATGCAGAAACTAAGTGCGGATCACCACTGATGGTAAACATCTAATATGTGTTTGGCAGACTTAAGCGCCATAGCCTGCCCTTTACTCACGGTACAAATGTGCCCGTAGCCCTTCCATGTTCTATCTTCATTCCTCAAAGGAGATACACTATTATGAATGAGTACGCACCTGAAATAGGTTCCCTGAGCAGATACATTCCTCCGTATCCCCTCTTAGGGGCCTGTATCAGTCACTTCATGATTGCTATCCAGACACGTCCTAGAGATTCCAACTGAGCACAGACGCATCCCTGTCGTAGGAACTTACTATGGCACTGTTCCTTCATAAATTTGAAGTGTTTTGAGAAGTGGTAGACACTGTGGAACAATCCAGGTGTTGAACTTCCATTATGCATCATAGAGGCCTAGGTGCCTTACCCTTTACTTCACTCATGGGTAGCAACGTCCTCTAGCTCCGTCCTCGTGCTATCCTCTTTCCTCCTGTGGTAAGACACTGTGAGAAGTGACATTCCGAATGAAGGAGTTTCCCGTAAACTGAACTTGATATAGTCCAACTGATAGACGTCTGAGACTGGAAAGCTATGTGCGCATATTGCGGTTACCACAGAGTCAGCCCCAAAAGCTTCCTTCTTTAACAGACGTAACACTGCAGTGAATCCCTCCTAAAGCACACTTCCCTCTCAGTGTACGAAGCGTTTTAAACGCAGAAACTAAGTGCGGATCACCACTGGTGGTGAACATCCAATTTGTGTTTGGCAAAGTACCTAATGTGCCCCTAGTCTGTCCGTGTTCTACCTTCATTCCTCCAAGGAGAAGCACTGTTATGAATGAGTACGCACCTGAAGTAGGTTCCCTGAGCAGATACCTTCGTACGCATCCCCTCTATGGGCCTGTATCAGACACTTCAATTGCTACCCAGAAACATCCTAGGGTTTTCAACTGAGCACAATGCATCCCTGTCGTGAGAAGTTACTGTAGCACAGTTCCCTCATATATTGGAAGTGTTTTGAGAAGAGGTAGACACTGTGGAACATCTCCGGTGTTGAACTTCCAGTATGCATCATAGAGGCCTAAGTGCCTTACCCTGTACCTCACTCACAGCTTGCAACGTTCTCTCTGTCTGTCCTTGTACTATCTTCTTTCCTCCACTGCAAAGACACTGTGAGAAGAGACATTCCGCATGAAGGAGTTTCCCTTAAACAGAACTTGCTATTGTCCAAGGGTTAGGCGTCTGTGAATGGAAAGCTATATGTGCCTATTGCAGTTACCACAGAGTCAGTCTCAAAGCTTACTTCTTTAACAGACGTAACACTGCAGTGAATCCCACTTAAAGCACACTTCCCTCTCAGTGTTGGAAGCTTTTAGACGCAGAAACAATGTGCGGATCACCACTGGTGGTGAACATCCAATATGTGTTTGGCAGGCTTAAGCGCCATAGCCGTCCCTTTCCTCACAGAACTTAATGTGCCCCTAGTCCGTCCCTGTTCTATCTTCAATCCTCAAAGGAGAAAAGCTGTTATGAATGAGTACGCAAATGTAGTAGGTTCCTTGAGCAGATACCTTCCATTTCATCCCCTCTTAGGGGCCTGTATGAGACACTTCATGTTTGCTACCCAGACACGTCCTAGAGTTTCCAACTGAGCACAGACGCATCCCTGTCGTGAGAACATACTGTAGCACAGTTCCCTCAATATTGGAAGTTTTTTGAGAAGAGGTAGACACTGTGGAACATCCCCGGTGTTGAACTTCCAGTATGCAATATTGAGGCCTAAGTTCCTTACCCTGTACTTCACTCACGGTTTGCAACATTCTCTCTGCTCTGTCCTTGTTCTATCTTCTTTCCTCCAATTGAAAGACACTGTGAAAAATGACATTCCGCATGAAGGAGTTTCTCTTAAACAGAACTAGCTATAGTCCAACGGATAGACGTCCGAGACTGGAAAGCTATGTGCGCCTATTGCGTTTATCACAGAGTCAGTCCCCAAAGCGTCCTTCTTTAACAGATGTAACACTGCCGTGAATCCCTTCTAAAGCACACTTCCCTCTCAGTGTAGGAAGTGTTTTAGATGCAGAAACAAAGTGCGGATCACCACTGGTGGTGAACATCCAATATGTGTTTGGCAGGCTTATGCGCCTTAGCCGGCCCTTTACTCACAGTACCTAATGTGCCCCTAGTCTGTCCGTGTTCTACCTTCATTCCTCCAAGGAGAAGCACTGTTATGAATGAGTACGCACCTGAAGTAGGTTCCATGAGCAGATACCTTCCTACGCATATCCTCTAAGTGGTCTGTATCAGACACTTCATGTTGGCTACCCAGACACATCCTAGAGATTTCAACTGAGCACAGATGAATCCCTGTCGTGAGAACTAACTGCAGCACAGTTCCCTCATAATTTGGAAGTGTTTTGAGAAGAGGAAGACACTGTGGAACATCCCCAGTGTTGTAATTTCAGTATGCATATAGAGGCCTAAGTTCATTACCCTGAACCTCACTACCGGGTTGCAACGTTCATTCTGTCCGTCCTTGTTCTATCTTCTTTCCCCCACTGCAAAGACATTGTGAGAAGTGACATTCCGCATGAAGGAGTTTCCCTTAAACTGAACTTGCTATAGTCCAATGGATAGACGTCTGAGACTGGAAAGTTATGTGGGCCTATTTCGGTTACCACAGAGTCAGTACCAAACGCTTCCTTCTTTAACAGAAGTAAAACTGCGGTGAATCCCTCCTAAAGCACACTTCCCATCAGTGTAGGAAGCGTTTTAGACGCAGAAACTAAGTGTGGGTCACCACTGGTGGTGAACATCCAATATGTTTTTGGCAGGCATAAGCGCCATAGCCTGCCCTTTACTCACAGTACCTAATGTGCCCCTAGTCCGTTCGTGTTCTACCTTCATACCTCCAAGGAGAAGTACTGTTATGAATGAGTACGCACATGAAATAGTTTCCATGAGCAGATACCTTTCTAGGCATCCCCTCTAAGGGGCCTGTATGAGACACTTCATGATTGCTACCCAGACAAGTCCTAGAGTTTCCAACTGAGCACAGAAGCATCCCTGTCGTGAGAACTTACTGTAGCACAGTTCCCTCATATATTGGAAAGGTTTTGGAAGAGGTAGACACTGTTGAAAATTCCCTGGTGTTGAACTTCCAGTATGCATCTTAGAGGCCTAGGTGCCTTACCCTGTACTTCACTCACGGGTTGCAACGTTCTCTCTTCGCCGTCCTTGCTCTATCTTCTTTCCTTCACTGGAAAGACACTGTGAGAAGAGACATTCCGAATGAAGGAGTATCCCTTAAACAGAACTATCTATAGTCCAACGGATAGACGTAGGAGACTGGAAAGCTATGTGCGCCTATTGCGGTTACCACAGAGTCAGTCCCAAAAGCTTCCTTCTTTAACAGACATAACACTGCCGTGAACCCCTCCTAAAACACACTTCCCTCTCAGTGTAGGAAGCGTTTGAGATGCAGAAACTAAGTCCGGATCAACACTGGTGGTGAATATCCAATATGTGCTTGGCCGGCTTAAGCGCCATAGCGAGCCCTTTACTCACAGTACCTAATGTGCCCGTAGTCTTCCCTGTTCTATCTTCATCCTCAAAGGAGAAACACTGTTATGAATGAGTAAGAACTGGAGTAGGTTCCCTGAGCAGATACCTTCCTCTGCATCCCCTCTAAGGGGCCTGTATCAGACACTTCATGGTTACTACACAGACACATCCTAGTGTTTTCAACTGAGCACAGATGCATCCCTGTCGTGAGAACGTACTGTAGCACAGTTCCCTCATATACTGGAAGTGTTTTGAGAAGAGGTAGACACTGTGGAACATCTCCGTTGTTGTAATTCCAGCAAGCATCATAGAGGCCTAAGTGCCTTACCCTGTACCTCACTCATGGGTGGCAACGTACTCTCTGCTCCGTCCTTGTTCTATCTTCTTTCCTCGACTTGAAAGACACAGTGAGAAGTGACATTCCGCAGGAAGGAGTTTCCCTTGAACAGAACTTGCTATAGTCCAACGGATAGACGTCGGAGACTGGAAAGCTTTGTGCTCCTATTGCGGTTACCTCTGAGTCAGTCCCAAAAGCTTCCTTCTTTAACATATGTAACACTGCCGTGAATCTCTCCTAAAGCACACTTCCCTCTCAGTGTTGGAAGCGTTTTAGATGAAGAAACTAAGTGCGGATCACCACTGGTGGTGAACATCCAATATGTGTTTGGCAGGATTAAGCGCCGTAAATTGCCCTTTACTCAAAGTACCTAATGTGCCCCTAGTCTGTCCGTGTTCTATCTTCAATCCTCCAAGGAGAAGCACTGTTATGAATGAGTACGCACCTGAATTAGGTTCCCTGAGCAGATACCTTCCTACGCATCTCCTCTAAGGGGCCTGAATGAGTCACTTCATAATTGCTACACAGACACATCGTAGAGTTTTCAACTGAGCACAGATGCATCCATGTCGTGAGGACTTACTGTAGCACAGTTCCCTCATATATTGGAAGTGTTTTGAGAAGAGGTAGACACTGTGGAACATCCCCGGTGTTGTAATTCCAGTAAGCATCATAGAGGCCTAGGTGCCTTACCCTGTAGTTCACTCACTGGTTGCAACATTCTCTCTGCTCCGTCCTTGTTCTATCTTCTTTCCTCCACTGGAAAGACACTGTGAGAAGTGATATTCCGCATGAAGGAGTTTCCCTTAAACAGAACTTGATATATTCCAACGGCCACACGTCTAAGACTGGAAAGCTATGTGCCCCTATTGCGGTTACCACGGAGACAGTCCCAAAATCTTCCTTCTTTAATAAACGTAACACTGAAGTGAATCCCGACAAAAGCACACTTCCCACTCAGTGTAGGAAGCGTTTTCGACGCAGAAACTAAGTGCGGATCACCACTGGTGGTCAATCCAATATGTGTTTGACAGGCTTAAGCACCATAGCCTACCCTTTACCCAAAGTACATAATGTGTCCGCAGTCCTTCCCTGTTCTATCTTCATTCCTCAAAGGAGAAACACTATTATGACGAGTATGCACCTGACGTATGTTCCTTGAGCAGATACCTTCCTCCGAATCCCTTCTAAGGGGCCTGTATGAGACACTTCATGATTGCTACCCAGACATCCCAGAGTTTTCAACTGAGCACAGATGCATTCCTGTCGTGAGAATTTACGGTAGCAGAGTTCCCTCATATATTGGAAGAGATTTGAGAACAGGTAGACACTGTGGAACATCTACGGTTTGAACTTCCTTTATGCATCATAAAGGCCTAAGTGGCTTACCCTGTACTTCACTCACGGTTTGCAACGTTCTCTCTGTCCGTCCATGTTCTATCTTCTTTCCTCCACTGGAAAGACACTGTGAGAAGTGACATTCCGCATGAAGGATTTTCCCTTAAACAAAACTTCCTATAGTTTAACGGTTATTCATCTGAGACTGGAAAGCTATGTGCGCCAATGCGATTACCACAGAGTCAGTCCCCAAAGCTTCCTTCTTTAACAGACGTAACACTGCAGTGAATCCCTCCTAAAGCCACTTCCCTCTCAGTGTTGGAAGCGTTTTAGACGCAGAAACTAAGTGCGTATCACCACTGGTGTTGAACATCCATTATGTGTTTGGCAGGCTTAAGCGCATTAGACTGCCCTTTACTCACAGTACCTAATGTGCCCCTAGTCAGTCCCTGTTCTATCTTCATTCCTCAAAGGAGAAACGCTGTTATGAATGAGTCGCAACTGAAGTAGGTTCCCTGAACAGATACCTTCCTTCGAATCCCCTTTAAGGGGCCTGTATGAAACACTTCATGATTGCTACCCAGACACGTCCTAGAGTTTCCAACTGAGCAGAGACACATCCCTGTCTTCAGACTTACTACAGCACAGTTCCCGAATATATTGGTAGTGTTTTGAGAAGAGGTAGACACTGTGGAACATCTCCGGTGTTGAACTTCCAGTATGCATAATAGAGGCCTAAGCATTACCCTTTACTTCACTCACGGGTTGCAACGTTCTCTCTGTCTGTCCTTGTTCTATCTTCTTTCCTCCACTGGAAAGACACTGTGAGAAGTGACATTCCGCATAAAGGAGTTTCCCTTACACTGAACTTGCTATAGTCGAACGGATAGACGTCTGAGCCTGGAAACCTATGTGCGCCTATTGCGGTTACCACAGAGTCAGTCTCAAAAGCTTCCTTCCTTAACAGACGTAACACTGCAGTGAATCCTTCCTAAAGCACACTTCCCTCTCAGTGTTCGAAGCGTTTTGGAGGCAGATACTAAGTGCGGATCACCACGGTTGGTGAACATCTAATATGTGTTTGTCATGCTAAGCGCCATAGCCTGCCCTTTACTCACAGTACCTAAAATGCCCGTAGTCCTTCCCTGTTCTATCTTCATCTTCAAAGGAGAAACACTGTTATGAATGAGTAGGCACCTGAAGCAGCTTCCCATAGCAGATACCTTCCTCCACATCCCCTCTAAGGGGCCTGTATGAGACACTCATGATTGCTACCCTGAGACGTCCTAGTGTTTCCAATTGAGTACAGACCCATCCCTGTCGTGAGAACTTACTGTAGCACAGTTTCCTCATATATTGGAAGTGTTTTGAGAAGAGGTAGACACTGTGGAACATCTCCGGTGGTGAACTTCCAGTATGCATCATAGAGGCCTAAGTGCCTTACCCTGTACTTCACTCACGGTTTGCAACGTTCTCTCTGCTCCGTCCTTGTTCTGTCTTCTTTCCTCCATTGGAAAGACACTGAGCGAAGTGACATTCCGCATGAAGGAGTTTCCCTTAAACAGAACTTGCTATAGTCCAACCCTTAGACGTCTGTGACTGGAAAGCTATGTGCGCCTATTGCGGTTCCCATAGAGTCAGTCCATAAAGCTTCCTTCTTTAAGAGACGTAACAATGCAGTGAATCCCTCCTAAAGCACACTTCCCTCTCAGTGTTGGAAGCGTTTTAGACGCAGAAACTAAGTGCGGATTACCACTGGTGGTGAACATCCAATATGTGTTTGGCAGGCTTAAGCGCCATAGCCTACCGTTTACTCACAGTACCTAATGTGCCCTTAGTCCGTCCCTGTTCTATCTTCATTCCTCAAAGGAAAAACGCTGTTATGAATGAGTACGCTCCTGAAATAGCTTCCCTTAGCAGATACCTTCCTCCGCATCCCCTCTATGGGGCCTGTATGAGTCAATTTATGATTGCTACCCTGACACGTCCTAGTGTTTCCAATTGAGTACAGACCCATCCCTGTCGTGAGAACTTACTGTAGCACAGTTCCCTCTTATATTATAAGTGTTTTGAGAAGAGGTAGACAATGTGGAACATCTCCGGTGTTGAAATTACAGTATGCATCATAGAGGCCTAAGTGCCTACCATGTACTTCACTCACGGTTTACAACGTTCTCTCTGCTCCGTGCTTGTTCTGTCTTCTTTCCTCCACTTGAAAGACACTGAGGAAAGTGACATTCCGCATGAAGGAGTTTCCCTTAAACAGAACTTGCTATAGTCCAACGGTTAGATGTCTGTGGCTGGAAAGCTATGTGCGCCTATTGCGGTCCCATAGAGTCAGTCCATAAAGCTTCCTTCTTTAAGAGACGTAACACTGCAGTGAATCCCTCCTAAAGAACAATTCCCTCTCAGTGTTGGAAGCGTTTTAGACGCAGAAACTAAGTGCGGATCACCACTGGTGGTGAACATCCAATATGTGTTTGGTAGGCTTAAGCGCCATAGCCTGCCCTTTACTCACATTACCTAATGTGCCCCTCTTCCGTTCCTGTTCTATCTACATTCCTCAAAGGAGGAACGCTATTATGAATGAGTATGCACTGAATTAGGTTCCCTGAGCAGATACCTTCCTACGCATCCCCTCTAAGGGGCCTGTATGAGACACTTCATGATTGCTACCCATACACGTCCTAGAGTTTCCAACGAGCACAGACGCATCCTTGTCTTGAGAACTTACTGTAGCACAGGTCCCTCATATACTGGAAGTGTTTTGAGAGAGGTAGACACTGTGGATCTTCCCCGGTATTGAACATCCAGTATGCATCATAGAGGCCAAAGTGCTTTACCCTATATTTCACTCACGGTTTGCTACATTCTCTCTGTCCGTCCTTGTTCTATCTTCTTTCCTCCACTGGAAAGACACTGTGAGAAGTGACATTCCGCATGAAGGAGTTTAACTTAAACAGAACTTGCTATAGTCCAACCGTTATACGTCTGTGAATAGAAAGCTATGTGCGCCTATTGCGCTTACTACAGAGTCAGTCCCAAAAGCTTCCTTCTTTAACAGACGTAACACTGCAGTGAATCCGACCAAAACACACTTCCCTCTCAGTGTTGGAAGCATTTTAGACGCAGAAACTAAGTGTGGATCACCACGGTGGTGAACATCCAATATGTGTATGGCAAGACTAAGCGCCATAGCCTGCCCTTTTCTCACAGTACGTAATGTGCCCCTAGTCCGTCCCTGTTCTATCTTCATTCCTCAAAGGAGAAACGCTGTTATGAATGAGTTAGCACCTGAAGTATGTTCCCTGAGCAGATACCTTCCTTCGCATCCCCTCTAAGGGGCCTGTAAGAGACATTTCATGATGGCTACCCAGACACGTCCTAGAGTTTCCAACAAGCACAGACGCATCCCTGTCGTGCGAACTCTCTGTAGCACAGTTCCCTCATATATTGGAAGGGTTTGACAGAGGTAGACACTGTGGAACTTCCCCGGTGTTGAATTTCCAGTATGCATCATAGAGGCCTAGGTGCCTTATCCTGTACTTCACTAACGGGTTGCAACGTTCTCTCTGTACGTCCTTGTTCTATCTTCTTTCCTCCACTGGAAACACACTGTCAGAAGTGACATTCCGCATGAAGGAGTTTCCCTTAAACTGAACTTGCTATAGTCCAACGGAATGACGTCGGAGACTTGAATCCTATGTGTGCCTATTGCGGTTACCACAGAGTCAGGTCCAAAAGCTTCCTTCATTAACAGACTTAAAACTGCAGGTAATCCCACCTAAAACGCACTTCCCTCTCAGTGTTGGAAGCGTTTAAGATGCAGAAACTAAGTCGGATCACCACTGATGGTGAACATCCAATATGTGTTTGGCAGGCTTAAGTGCCATAGCCCGCCCTTTACTCACAGTACCTAATGTGCCCCTCGTCCTTCCCTGTTCTATCGTCATTCCTCACAGGAGGACGCTGTTATGAATTAGTACGCACCTGTAGTAGGTTCCCTGAGCAGATAACTTCCTTCGCATCCCCTCTAAGGGGCCTGTATGAGACATTTCATGATGGCTACCCAGACACGTCCTAGAGTTTCCAACTGAGCACAGACGCATCCCTGTCGTGAGAACTTACTGTAGCACAGTTCCCTCATATATTGGAAGGGTTTTGAGAAGAGGTAGACACTGTGGAACATCCCCGGTGTTGAACTTCCAGTATGCATCATAGAGGCCTAAGTGCCTTACCCTGTACTTCACTCATGGTTTGCAACCTTCTCTCTGTCCGTCCTTGTTCTATCTTCTTTCCTCCACTGGAAAGACACTGTGAGAAGTGACATTTCGCATGTGAACTCGTTTCGGGTGTCACATGTCTGCAGGGCCGCCCGCCAGGGCCTGGCCTGGCCTGGCATCGCGAGAGCTCGCTTACTAACCCCGCCAAGGAGCCCTCCGCGGGGCAGACTTCGGTGAGGCGGATGCCTCCTGCTTCTCGGCCGGCGGGGGTCCCCTACTAGGCGCAGTCCCATGGGGTCAGTGCTGTCCCGAGACTCGGGCTGATAATTTCGCCGGCTTCCCAGCCTTCCGCTTCCGGGGTCCTGTCCCTCTGTGCCCCTCTTGGGAATCCTGAGTTCCGTGGCAACGTCTCCGCCTCACGCCCCGGCACAAACGGTGCATTTCAGTGCTTCGGACAAGCCTCAAAGCCTGAGAAACCTGCATGACCCAACTGAGGACAGCCCAATCTTGGGCCCCCCTCAACCCGAAAATTCGGAGGTGAATGCCCTGCCCCCACCCGCCGCTCAACTCTGCTCCAAGAACGCTCCCGGGCGCCGGCGCCACCTGATGGGCCACGTTGTTTACTCGCGTTTTCCTGGTGGCCGCAGTATGCATGGGCGCGAAGGGGCCCTGAGCCACGGAGAGCCAGGCGGTCCGCAGGTCTGTCCATTGCTGGCTAATTCTCACGAGCGTTCTGCCCAAACCAACCCCGGTTTGGGCAGAACGCTCGTGAGAATGCGCCGGAAAACGCCCGGCGAACGCTCTTAGGGCTAGCGCGCCGCAGGTCCGGCCCCCCTGTGCTTGTCCTGACATCGCGAGCGCTCGCCCACAAACCTCGCCAGGAAGCCCTCTGCGAGGCAGGCTGAGGCAAGGCCGACGCCTCATGCTCCTCGGCGCTGGTGTCCCCAACTTAGCGCAGTCGCATGGGGCCAGGGCTGCCCCGAGACTCGGGCTCGATATTTCACCTGCTTCCCAGCCTTCAGCTTCCGGGGTCCTGTCCCTCTGTGCCTCCATCTGGGGAATCCTGAGTCCCAAGGCCACGCCTCACCCTCCCACCCCGGCCCCAATGGTGCATATCGGCGCTTCGGACAAGCCTTGGAGAGAGAGAAACCTGCATGACCCAACTGCGGACAGCCCCATCGTTCGGTGCCCCATCAGCCCGAAAAGACGGAGGCGCATGCTCTGCCGCCACTCGTAAGTCAACTCTGCTCTGGGACGCTCCCCTGTGCCGGCGCCCACTGTTGGGCCCCGGCGTTTCAGGCATTTTCCGAGTGCCGCAGCATGCCCTGGGAGAGAAGGGGTCCTGGGCCACGGAGAGCAGGGAAGTCCGCAGGACTGCCCAACGCCTGCCAATTCTCACGAGCGTTCTGCCCAAACCGATCCTGGTGTAGGCAGAACGCTGGTGAGAATTGGCAGGAAAACGCCAGGCGATATGGCTTTGGGCGCCGCACCTCTGCATGGCCGCCGCCCCGGGCATGGCGTGCCATTGGGAGTCATCGCGCTCCAACCCCGCCAGGAAGCCCTCCGCGAGGCAGGCTGTGGCGAGGCCAACGCCTCCTGCTAATCCTCCTGGGGGGTCCTCTCCCTTCCGCTGTTCCATGGGGCTGGGCCCGCCACGAAGCCCGGGCTCGCAGTTTCGCCTGCTACCCAGCTGTCTGCTTCTGTGTTCCTATCCCTCGGTGCCTCCATCTGGGGAACCCATAGTCCCACGGCCACGTTCCCCCTCCCACACTGGTGCCAACGGTGCCTTTCGGCGCTTCGGACAACCTCAGAGCGAGAAAAACTTGCGTGCCCGCACTGAGGTCAGCCCCATCCTTGGTCGCCTGATCCTCCCTCAAGTCAGAAGCCTAGGCCTGGCCGCCACCCGTCCTTCAACTCTGCTCCGGAACGCTCCCTAGTGCCGGGGCCTCCTGGTGGGCCGTGACGTTTTCGCGCATTCCTGGCGTCCACCCCATGCTCCCTGCGAGAACCGGCCCTGGGCCATGGAGAGCAGGGTATTGCGCAGGGCTGTGAAACGCGGGCCGATTCTCACGAGCGCTCTGCCTAAACCGATACCGGTTTATGCAGAACGCTCGTGAGAATTGGCCAGAAAACGCCTTGCGAACTTGCTTTGGGCGTCACACGTCTGCAGTGCCGCCCCCCAGGGCCTGGCCAGGCATCGCGAGAACCCGCTCACGAACCCTGCCAAGGAGCCCTCTGCGAGGCAGTGTGCGGCGAGGCCGATGCCTCCTGCTTCTCGGCCGGCGGGGGTCCCCTACTAGGCGCACTCCCTTGGGGCCAGGGCTGCCCCGAGACTCGGGTTTGAAATTTCACCGGCTTCCCAGCCCTCTGCTTCCGGGGTCCTGTCCCTCTGTGCCTCCCTCTTGGGAATCCTGAGTTCCGTGGCAACGCCTCCGCCTCACGCTCCAGCGCAAAACGGTGTATTTCAGCATTTCGGAAAGCCTCGAAGCGAGAGAGACCTTCATGACCCAACAGAGGACAGCGCCATCCTTGGGCTCTCCATCAGCCTGAAAAGACAGAGGCGCACGCCCTGCCCTCACCAGCCCTGATACTCTGCTCCAGGAACGCTCCCGTGCGCCGGCGCCCTCTGGTGGGCCGCGTCGTTTCATCGGGTTTTCAGGTGGACGCAGCATGCCCTGGGCTAGAAGGGTCCCTGGGCCACGGAGAGCCGGGCGGTCCGCAAGTTTGCCAAACACAGGCCAGTTCTCACGAGCGTTCTGCCCTAAGCGATCCCGGTTTGGGCAGAACGCTCATGAGAATTGGCCGGAAAACGCGTGGCCAACTCGCTTCTGGCGCAGCTCTTCCGCAGGTCAGCCCCCCGTGGCTTTTCCTGGCATCGCGAGCGCTCGCGCACGAACCTCGCCAGGAAGTCCTCCGCGAGGCAGGCTGAGGCGAGGCCGACGCCTCATGCTCCTCGGCGCTGGTGTCCCCTGCTTAGCGCCGTCCCATGGGCCAGGGCCGCCCCCAACTCGGGCTTGATATTTCACCCGCGTCCCAGCCTTCGGCTTCCGCGGTCATGTCCCTCTGTGCCTCAATCTTGGTAATCCTGAGTCCGTCGGCCACGCCTAGCCCTCCCATCCAGGCACCAATGGTGCATATCGGCGCTTCGGTCAAGCCTCGGAGAGAGAGAAACCTGCATGACCCAACTGCGCACAGCCCCATCCTTGGGTGCCCCATCAGCCCGAAAAGACGAAGGCGCATGCCCTGCCACCACTCGTCCTTCAACTCTGCTCTGGGATTGTTTCCCTGCGCCGGCGCCCCATGGTGGGCCCCGGATTCCAGCATTTTCCGGGGGCCGCAGCATGCCCTGGGAGAGAAGGGGCCCTGGGCCACGGAGAGCAGGGAGGTGCGCAGTAATGCCCTACGCCGGCCCATTCTCATGAGTGTTCTGCCCAAACCGATCCTGTTTGGGCAGAACGCTCGTGAGAATTGACAGGAAAACGCCCGGCGAAATGGCTTCGGGCGCTGCACTTCTGCATGGCCGCCCCCCAGGGCTGGCGTGCCATTGCGAGCCATCGCGCTCCAACCCCGCCAGGAAGCCCTCCGCGAGGCAGGCTGTGGCTTGGCTGACGCCTCCTGCTAATCCTCCTGAGGGGGTCCTCTCCCTGGCGCTGTTCCATGAGGCCTGGACCGCGACGAAGCCCGGCCTCGCAGTCTCGCCTGCTACATGGCCGTCTGCTTCTGGATTCCTGTCCTTCGGTGCCTCCATCTGGGGAACCCTGAGTCCCAGGGCCACGCCTCCCCCTCCCACACAGGCGCCAACGGTGCGTTTCGGCGCTTCGGACAACCTCAGAGCGAGAGAAACCTGTGTGCCCGCACTGAGGTCAGCCCCATCCTGGGGCACACGATCCTCCCTAAAGTCAGAAACGTAGGCCCGGCCGCCACCCGTCCTTCAACTCTGCTCTGGGATCACTCCCCAGCGCCGGGGCGCCCGGGTGGGCCGCGAAGTTTTCGCGAATTTTCCAGGCGGCCGCCCCAAGCTCTGGGCGAGTAACGGCCCTGGGCCATGGAGAGCAGGGCCTTCTGCAGGGCTGCCCAATGCCGGCCAAATCCCACGAGGGTTCTGCCCAAACCGATCCGGTGAGAATTGGCCGGAAAAAGCCATGCGAACTCGTTTCGGGTGTCACACATCTGCAGGGCCGCCCCCCAGGGCCTGGCCTGGCCCGGCATCACGAGAGCTCGCTCACGAACCCCACCAAGGATCCCTCCGCACGGCAGACTTCAGCGAGGCCGATGCCTACTGCTTCTCGGCCGGCGGGGGGCCCTACTTGGCGCAGTCCCATGGGACCAGTTCTGTCCCGAGACTCGGGCTGGAAATTTCGCCGGCTTCCCAGCCTTCCGCTTCTGGGTTCTTGTCCCTCTGTGCCTCCCTTTTGTGAATCCTGAGTTCCGTGGCAACGCCTCCGACTCACGCCCCGGCGCAAACGGTGCATTTCGGCGCTTCGGACAAGCCTCAAAGCGAGAGAAACCTGCATGACCCAACTGAGGACAGCCCCATCTTGGGCCCCCCTCAACCCGAAAAGTCGGAGGCGCATGTCCTGCCCCCACCCGCCGCTCAACTCTGCTCCAAAAACGGTCCCGGGTGCTGGCGCCACCTGATGGGTCACGTCATTTCCTCGCGTTTTCCAGGCGGCCGCAGTATCCACTGGGCGAGAAGGGGCCCTGAGCCACGGAGAGCCGGGCGGTCCGCAGGTCTGTCCATCGCTGGACAGGGAGGGGGTGACGCTTGTCTTGGCACTGTCCCGCTGTTCTTCCCAGGGGAGGCTCTCCTGCTTTGAGACTTTGTCCTGACAAGAAGGCCAATGGCTCCTTCTCTTCTCCCGGGGAGGCGTTCTGCTCCTTCCCCAACCTTGCTCCTGGGGAGCACGGTGAGAGCCGTGTCCCTATCCTTAAGGCCCTTTCCAGAGGTGCATCCACGCTTCTCTCGCAGACAGTGGGGATATAGGGCCAAGAGAATTTCGCTCCATGCGGGTTTCTTCCACCGTGCTGCCGTGACTAGCTCAGGCAAGCAGCAGCAACTCAGATTTCCCAACGGATGCTGTGCTTTCCCAGAGGAGGAGCCTGGGCAAAGTAGCTTTCGCTTTATGGTGGCTTCTCCCACCTTGAGACTTGGTCTATGGAAGCAGGAGCAGTTGCCCGCAGAACTTACTATGATTTCTAAGGAAACGGAGAGGGTGACCCTTGTCTTGCCACCTGCCCACTATTCTTGCCAATGCAGGCTCTCCTGTTTCATGACCTTTCGTTAAGGCTGTTTCCAAAGGCGCAACCACGCTTCTCTCTCAGGTAGAGGGGATGCCTGGGCTAAGAGTACTTCGCTCGATGCCAGTTTATTACACCGTGCTTCGGAGACTATGTTCAGGCGAGCGGCATCCGCATCGCACAGAACCGACTCTGATTTCCCCAAGAATGCTGTGCTTTCCTAGAGGGGATGCCCCGTCAAAGAGGCTTTCACTCTATGCGGGATTCTCCCACCGTGCTGCCAATACTAGGGTAAAGCAAGCAGCAACAGAAGCCCTCAGAACCGACTCTTTTTTCCCAGCGACTCCTATGCTTTCACAGAGGTTTTCAGCTTGGCCTGAACCGCACTTCAATGCAGTTCGTCAGCAAGGCTTTGGGTGATCGCTGGGTCGCCTCAGGGAAGTAGACCTGGGGGAGAGCTGGTGCCTCTTGGGCCTTGCTTTCCCGGGCTCCATGGTCGCACCCAGGGTTCCCCCTACCAGGCTGAAATATGCAGACACAGCCACCACCCTGCAGCAACGTGCGTGGCCTAGGATAACACTCCATGCCAACTGCCATCTCCTGGCCTAGTAAGGCTGGGCTTTTTGCTCTGGCGTTCAGGAGGACTCGGGGACTAGGCCAGTGCCTTCCCCATAGGAAAGGACAGGCGGCAAGATCCCTGCACAGCGCCCGTGCACTGGGATGAGGAGCTGTGGGGGACTGTCCCCACATCTTCCCCCAACACACCCCATGACACCCCCAATGCTGCCACATCTTGAAGGAAGATGGCACCTGACTGCCCTTTCTTCAAGTGAGCTGGTTCTGTGAGTTCCGGGTATGGAGCCTGGTGGCAAGCCCACGTCTGCCCTAGGGACAGGTGGCCTTGGAGATGCTGTCCCCTTGGGACAAGAGGCACAGAACAGGCCTGCCTTCTGCCCAGCTCCTTCCTCAGAGTGGAGTATGCGCGCCTGCCCCAGCTGTCCCCTCGTGTCTTCCTAAAGCCAGGCTTCCGTCTCTACGCACAGGGAGTGGTTGACGCTTGTCTTGCCACCGTCCCGCTGTTCTTCCCAGGGCTGGCTCTCCTGCTTTGCGACTGTTTCCGGACAACAAGGCCAATGGCTCCTTCTCTTCTCCCGGGGAGGCGTTCTAGTCCTTCCCCAGACTTGCTCCTGGGGAGCAGGGTGAGAGCCGTGTCCCTATCCATAAGGCCCTTCCAGAGGTGCATCCACGGTTCTCTCGCAGGCAGTGGGGATACTAGGGCCAAGAGAATTTCGCTCCATGCGGGTTTCTTCCACTGTGCTGCGGAGACTAGCTCAGGCAAGCAGCAGCAGCATCCCCCAAAGCGACTCAGATTTCCCTACGAATGCTGTGCTTTCCCAGAGGAGGATCCTGGGCAAAGAGGCTTTCGCTGGACGGTGGCATCTCCCACCTTGAGACTTGGCCTAGGCAAGCAGGAGCAGCAGCCTGCAGAACTGACTCTGATTTCTAAGCAAATGGCAGGGTGACACTTTTCTTGCCACCTGCCCGCTATTCTTGCCAATGCAGGCTCTCCTGTTTCATGACCTATCGTTAAGGCTGTTTCCACAGGCGCAACCACGCTTCTCTCTCAGGTAGAGGGGATGCCCGGGCAAAGAGGATTTCGCTCCATGTGGGTTTATTACACCGTGCTTCGGAGACTATGTTCAGGCGAGCGGCATCCAAATCGCACAGAACCGACTCGGATTTCCCCAAGAATGCTGTGCTTTCCTAGAGGGGATGCCCTGGCAAAGAGGCTTTCGCTCTATGCGCGATTCTCCCACCGTGCTGCCAATACTAGGCTAAAGCAAGCAGCAACAGCAGCCCACAGAACCGACTCTTTGTTCCCACGACTGCTATGCTTTCACAGAGGTTTTCAGCTTGGCCTGAACCGCACTTCGTTGCTGTTCCTCAGCAAGGCTTTGTGCGTTCTCTCTGTCGCGTCAGGGAAGTAGATCTGCTGGAGAGCTGGTGCCTCTTGGGCCTTGCTTTCCCGGGCTCCATGGTCGCACCCAGGGTTCCCCCTTCCAGGCTGAACTACGCAGACACAGCCACCACCCTGCAGCAGCGTGAGTGGCCTAGGATGACACTCCATGCCAACTGCCATCTCCTGGCCTAGTAAGGCTGGGCTTTTTGCTCTGTCGTTCATGTGGACTCGGGACTAGGCCAGTGCCTTCCCCATAGGAAAGGACAGGCGGCAGGATCCCTGCACAGCGCCCGTGCACTGGGATTGGGAGCTGTGGGGGACTGTCCCCACTTCGTCCCCGACACACCCCCTGCCACCCCGAACGCTGCCAAATCTTGGAGGAAGATGGCACCTGACTGCCCTTTCTTCCAGGGAGCTCTATCTGTGAGTTCCGGGTATGGTGCCTGTTGGCAAGCCCACATCTGACCTACGGACAGGTGGCCTTGGAGATGCTGTCCCCTTGGGACAAGAGGCACAGAACAGGCCTGCCTTCTGCCCAGACTCCTTCCTCAGTGTGGAGTATGCGCGCCTGCCCCATCTGTCCCCTCATGTCTTCCTAAAGCAAGGCTTCAGTTCTTATGCACAGGGAGAGGCGGCCGCTTGTCTTGCCACCATCCCGCTGTTCTTCACAGGGCAGGCTCTCCTGCTTTGCGACTGTGCCCGGACAACAAGGCCAATGGCTCCTTCTCTTCTCCCGGGGAGGCGTTCTAGTCCTTCCCCAGAATTGCTCCTGGGCAAGCACGGTGACAGCCGTGTCCCTATCCTTAAGGCCCTTTACAGATGTGCATCCACACTTCTCTCACAGGCATTGGGGATGCTAGGGCCAAGAGAATTTCGCTCCATTCGGGTTTCCTCCACCGTGCTGCCGAGATGAGCTCAGGCAAGCAGAAGCAGCATCCCACAAAGCGACTCAGATTTCCCAACGAATGCTGTGCTTCCCCAGAGGAGGAGCCTGGGCAAAGAGGCTTTCGATGGAGGGTGGCTTCTCCCATCCTTGAGACTTGACCTAGGCCAGCAGGAACAGCAGCCCGTAGAACCGACTCTGATTTCTAAGAAAACAGAGAGGGTGACACTTGTCTTCCCACCTGCCCGCTATTCTTGCCAATGCAGGCTCTCCTGTTTAATGGCCTTTCGTTAAGGCTGTTTCCACAGGCGCAACCACGCTTCTCTCTCAGGTAGAGGGGATGCTCGGGCAAAGCGGATTTCGCTCCATGTGGGTGTATTACACCGTGCTTCGGAGAGTATGTTCAGAAGAGCGGCATTCGCATCGCACAGAAGCGACTCGAATTTCCCCAAGAATGTTGTGCTCTCCTAGAGCGGATGCCCTGGCAAAGAGGCTTTCGCTCTATATGGCATTCTCCCACCGTGCTGCCAATACTAGGCTAAAGCAAGCAGCAACAGCAGCCCACATAACCGACTGTTTTTTCCCAGCGACTGGTATGCTTTCGCAGAGGATTTCAGCTTGGCCTGAACCGCACTTCGCTGCTGCTTCCTCAGCAAGGCTTTGGGCGTTCGCTCTGTCGCGTCAGGGAAGTAGATCTGCGGAGGAGCTTGTGCCTCTTGGGCCTTGCTTTACCGGGCTCCATGGTCGCACCCTGGGTTCACCCTGCCAGACTGAACTACACAGACACATCCACTACCCTGCAGCTGTGTGCGCGGCCTAGGATGACACTCCATGCCAACTGAAATCTCCTGGCGTAGTAAGGCTGGGCTTATTGATCTGGCGTTCAGGCGGATTCGGGGACTAGGCCAGTGCCTTCCCCATAGGAAAGGAGAGGTGACAGGATCCCTGCACAGTGCCTGTGCACTGGGATGGGGAGCTGTGGTGGACTGTCCCCACTTCTTCCCTGACACACACCCTGCCACCCAAAACGCTGCCACTTCTTGGAGGAAGATGGCATCTGACTGCCCTTTCTTCCAGGGAGCTGGTTCAGCGAGTTCTGGGTATGGCGCCTGGTGGCAAGCCCACGTCTGCCCTAGGGACCGGTGGCCTTGGAGATGCTGTCCCTTTGGCACAAGAGGCACAGAACAGGCCTGCCTTCTGACCAGACTCCTTCCTCAGAGTGGAGTGTGGGCGCCTGCCCTAGCCGTCCCCTCGTGTCTTCCTCAAGCCAGGCCTCTGTCTCTACGCCCAGGGAGCGGGTGACGCCTGTCTTGCCACCGTCCCTCTGTTCTTACCAGGCAGGCTCTCCTGCTTTGGAACTGTGTCTTGACAACAAGGCCAACGGCTCCTTCTCTTCACCCGGGGAGGCATTCTGCTCCATTACCATACTTGCTCCTTTGGAGCCCGGTGACAGCCGTGTCCCTACCCTTAAGGCCCTTTCCAGAGGTGCATCCACGCTTCTTTCACAGGCAGTGGGGATGCTAGAGCCAAGAGAATTTCACTCCATGCGGTTTTCTTTCAGCATGCTGCGGAGACTAGCTAGGGAAGCAGCAGCGGCATCCCACAAAGCAACTCAGATTTCCCAAAGAATGCTGTGGTTTCCCAGGGGAGGAGTCTGGGCAAAGAGCATTTCGCTGTATGGTTGTTTCTCCAACCTTGAGACTTGGCCTTGGCAAGCAGGAGCAGCAGCCCGCAGAACCGACTCTGATTTCTAAGCAAACAGAGAGGGTGACACTTGTCTTGCCACCTGCCCGCTATTCTTGCCAATGCAGGCTCTCCTGTGTCATGACCTTTCGTTAAGGCTGTTTCCACAGGCGCCACCACGCTTCTCTCTCAGGTAGAGGGGATGCCCGGGAAAATTGGATTTCGCTCCATGCGGGTTTATGCGGGTTTCCAAGCGACTGCTATGCTTTCGCAGAGGTTTTCAGCTTGGCCTGAACAGCCAGCCTTCTGCCCAGACTCCGTCCTCAGAGTGTTGTATACACGCCTTCCCTAGTCGTCCCCTCATGTCTTCAAAAGCCAGGCTTCTGTCTCTACGCCCAGGGAGCGGGTGACGCCTGTCTTGCCACCGTCCCGCTGTTCTTCCCAGGACAGGCTCTCCTGATTTGCGACTGTTTCCCGACAACAAGGCCAAAGGCTCCTTTTCTTCTCCCGGGGAGGCGTTCTGCTCCTTCCCCAGACTTGCTCCTGGTGAGCAGAGTGACAGCCGTGTCCCTACCCTTAAGGCCTTTTCCAGAGGTGCATCCACGCTTCTCTCGCAGGCAGTGGGGATGCCAGGTCCAAGAGAATTTCGCTCCATGCGGGTTTCTTCCACCGTGCAAGCAGCAGCAGCATCCCACAAAGCAACTCAGATTTCCCTACGAATGCTCTGCTTTCCCAGAAAAGGAGCCTGGGCAAAAAGGCTTTCGCTGTAGGGTGATTTCTGCCACCTTGAGACTTGGCCTAGGCAAGCAGGAGCAGCAGCCCGCAGAACCAACTCAGATTTCTAAGCAAACGGAGAGGGTGACACTTGTCTTGCCACCTGCCCGCTATTCTTGCCAATGCAGGCTTTCCTGCTTCATGACCTTTCGTTAAGGTTGTTTCCACAGGCGCAACCACGCTTCTCTCTCAAGTAGAGGGGATGCCCTGGCCAAGAGGATTTCGCTCCGTGCGGGTTTATGACACCGTGCTTCGGAGACTATGTTCAGGCAAGCGGCATCCGCATCTCACAGAACTGACTCGGATTTCCCCAAGAATGCTGTGCTTTCCTAGAGCGGATGCCCAGGCTAGAGGCTTTCGCTCGATGTGGGATTCTCCCACCGTGCTGCCAATACTAGGCTAAAGCAAGCATCAAGAGCAGCCCACAGAACCGACTCTTTTTTCCCAGCGACTGCTATGCTTTCGCAGATGTTTTCTGCTTGGCCTGAACCGCACTTCTCTGCTGCTTCCTCAGCAAGGCTTTGGGCGTTCGCTCTATCACGTCAGGAAAGTAGATCTGCGGGAGAGCTGGTGCCTCTTGGGCCTTGCTTTCCTGGGCTCCATGGTCGCACCCTGGGTTCCCCCTGCCAGGCTGAACTACGCAGACACAGCCACCACCATGCAGCAGCGTGCGTGTCCTAGGATGATACTCAATGCCAACTGCCATCTCCTGGCGTAGTAAGGCTGGGCTTATTGCTCTGGCGTTCAGGCGGACTCGGGGACTAGACCAGTGCCTTCCCCATAGGAAAGGAGAGGCGACAGGATCCCTGCACCGCGCCCGTGCACCGGGAATGTGAGCTGTGGGGGACTGTCCCCACTTGGTCCCCGACACACGCCCTACCACATCTTGGAGGAAGATGGCATCTGACTGCACTTTCTTCCAGGGAGCTGGTTCTGTGAGTTCCGGGTACGGCGCCTGGTGGCAAGCCCACGTCTGCCCTAGGGACAGGTGGCCTTGGAGATGCTGTCCCTTTGGGACAAGAGGCACAGAAGAGGCCAGCCTTCTGCCCAGACTGCGTCCTCAGAGTGGAGTATGCGCGCCTGCCCTAGCCGTCCCCTCATGTCTTCAAAAGCCAGGCTTCTGTCTCTACGCACAGGAAGCGGGTGACGCCTATCCTCCACCATCCTGCAGTTATTCCCATGGCAGGGTCTCCTGCTTTGCGATAGTGTCCCGACAACAAGGCCAACGGCTCCTTCTCTTCTCCCAGTGAGGCGTTCTGCTCCTTCCCCAGACTTGCTCCTGGGGAGCACGGTGACAGCCGTGTCCCTACCCTTAAGGCCCTTTCCAGATGTGCATCCACGCTTCTCTCGCTGGCAGTGGGGATGCTAGGGCCAAGAGAACTTCGCTCCATGCGGGTTTCTTCCACCGTGCTGCGGAGACTAGCTCAGGCAAGCAGCAGCAGCATCCCACAAAGCGACTCAGATTTCCCAACGAATGCTGTGCTTTCCCAGAGGAGGAGCCTGGGCAAAGAGGCTTTTGCTGTAGGGTGGTTTCTCCCACCTTGAGACTTGGCCTAGGCAAGCAGGAGCAGCAGCCCGCAGAACCGACTCTGATTTCTAGGCAAACGGAGAGGGTGACACTTGTCTTGCCACCTGCCCGCTATTCTTGCCAATGAAGGCTCTCCTGTTTCATGACCTTTCGTTAAGGCTGTTTCCACAGGCGCAACCACGCTTCTCTCTCAAGTAGAGGGGATGCCCGGGCAAAGAGGATTTCCTTCCATGCGGGTTTAGACACCGTGCTTCGGAGACTATGTTCAGGCTAACGGTATCCACATTGCACAGAACTGACTCTGATTTCCCCACGAATTCTGTGCTTTCCGAGAGGGGATGCCCAGGCAAAGAGGCTTTCGCTCTATTCGGGATTCTCCCACCATGCTGCCAATAGTAGGCTAAAGCAAGCAGCAACAACAGCCCACAGAACCGACTCTTTTTTCCCAGCGACTGCTATGCTTTCGCAGAGGTTTTCAGCTTGGTCTGAACCGCACTTCGCTGCTGCTTCCTCAGCAAGGCTTTGGGAGTTCGCTCTGGCGCGTCAGGGAAATAGAATTGCGGGAGAGCTGGTGCCTCTTGGGCCTGGCTTTCCCGGGCTCAATGGTCGCGCCCTGGGTTCACCCTGACAGTCTGAACTACCCAGACACAGCCACCACCCTGTGGCAGCGTGTGTGGCCTAGGATGACACTCCATGCCAACTGCCATCTCCTAGTGTAGTAAGGCTGGGATTTTTGTTCTGGTGTTCAGGCGGACTCGGGGACTAGGCCGGTGCCTTCCCCATAGGAAAGGAGAGGCGACAGGATCCCTGCACAGCGCCCATGCACTGGGATGGAGAGACAGACCCCACTTCTTCCCCGACACACCCCCTGCCACCCTCAACGCTGCCACCTCTTGGAGGAAGATGGCATCTGATTGCCCTTTCTTCCAGGGAGCTGTATTTGCGTGTTCCTTGTATGACTTCTGGTGGCAAGCCCACGTCTGCCCTAGGGACAGGTGGCCTGGAGATGCTATCCCCTTGGGACAAGAGGCACAGAGCAGGCCTGCCTTCTGCCAAGACTCCTTCCTTAGAATGGAGTATGCGTGCCCGCCCTAGCCGTCCCCTCGTGTCTTCCTATAGCCAGGCTTCCGTCTTTACGCACAGGGGGCGGGTGACGCTTGTCTTGCCACTGTCCCGCTGTTCTTCCCAGGGCAGGCTCTCCTGCTTTGCGACTGTGTCCCAACAACAAGGCCAACGGCTCCTTCTCTTCTCCTGGGGAGGCGTTCTGCTCCTTCCCCTACTTGCTCCTGGGGAGCACGGTGACAGCCGTGTCTCTATCCTTAAGGCCCTTTCCAGAGGTGCATCCACGCTTATCTCGAAGGCAGTGAGGATGCTAGGGCCAAGAGTATTTCGCTCCATGCGGGTTTGTTCCCAGTGCTGCTGAGACTAGATCAGGCATGCAGCAGTCGCATCCCACAAAGCGACTCATATTTCCCAACGAATGCTGTGCTTCCCCAGAGGAGGAGCCTGTGCAAAGAGGCTTTCGCTGGAGGGTGGCTTCTTCCACCTTGAGACTTGGCCTAGGTAAGCGGGAGCAGCAGCCCACAGAACCAACTCTGATTTCTAAGCAAACGGAGAGGGTGACACTTGTCGTGCCACCTGCCCGCTATTCTTGCCAATTCTGGCTCTCCTGTTTCATGACCTTTCGTTAAGGCTGTTTCCAAGGCGCAACCACGCTTCTCTCCCATGTAGAGGGGATTTCCGGGCAAAGAGGGTTTCGCTCCATGCGGGTTTCCTACACCGTGCTTTGGAGACTAAATTCAGGCGAGCGGCATCGGCATCGCCTAGAACCGTCTCGGATTTCTCCAAGAATTCAGTGCTTTCCTAGAGGGGGTGCCCCGCCAAAGAGGCTTTCTCTCTATGCGGGATTCTACCATCGTGCTGCCAATACTAGGCTAAAGGAAGCAGCAACTGCAGCCCACAGAACCGACTCTGTTTTCCCACGACTGCTATGCTTTCACAGAGGTTTAGCTTGGCCTGAACTGCACTTTGCTGCTGCTTCGTCAGCAAGGCACTGGGCGTTCGCTCTGTCGCGTCAGGGAAGTAGATCTGCAGGAGAGCTGGTGCCTCTTGGGCCTTGCTTTCCCGGGCTCCATGGTAGCATCCTGGGTTCACCCGGACAGGCTGAACTAGGCAGAAACAGCCACAAACCTGTAGCGCGTGCGTATCCTAGGACGATACTTCATGCCAACTGCCATCTCCTGGCCTAGTAAGGCTTGGCTTTTCGCTCTGGCGTTCAGGCGGTCTCGGGGACTAGGCCAGTGCCTTCCCCATAGGAAAGGAGAGGCGACAGGATCCCTGCACACCGCCCGTGCACTGGGATGGGTAGCTGTGGGGGACTGTCCCCACTTCTTCCCCGACACAACCCCTGGCACCCCCAACGCCACCACATCTTGGAGGAAGATGTCACCTGACTGCCCTTTCTTCCAGGGAGCTCTATCTGCGGGATCCGTGAATGGCGCCTGGTGGCAAGCCCACGTCTGCCCTAGGGACAGGTGGCCTGGGAGATGCTGTCCCCTTGGGACAAGAGGCACAGAACAGGACTGCCTTCTGCCCAGACTCCTTACTCAGATTGGAGTATGCGCGCCCGCCCTAGCCGGCCCCTCCTGTCTTCCTGAAGCCTGGCTTCCGTCTCTATGCAAAGGGAGCAGGTGACGCTTGCTTGCCACCATCCCGCAGTTCTTCCCAGGGAAGACTCTTCTGCTTAGCTACTGTCCCGACAACAAGGCCAACGGCTCTTTCTCGTCTCCCGGGGAGGCGTTCTGCTCCTTCCCCAGACTTGCTCCTGTGGAGCACGGAGACAGCAGTGTCCCTATCCTTAAGGCCCTTTCCAGATATGCATCCATGCTTCTCTCGCAGGCAGTGGGGATGCTAGGGCCAAGAGAATTTCGCTCCATGCAGGTTTCTTACACCGTGCTGCAGAGACAAGCTCAGGTAAGCAGGGGCAGCGTCCCGCAAAACGACTAGATTTCCCAACAAATGCTGTGCTTCCCCAGAGGAGGAGCCTGGGCAAAGAGGCTTTCGCTGGAGGGTGGCTTCTCCCAAAGTGAGACTTGGCCTAGGCAAGCAGGAGCAGCAGCCCACAGAAGCGACTCTGATTTCTAAGCAAACGGAGAGGGTGACACATGTCTTGCCACCTGCCCGCTATTCTTGCCAATGCATGCTCTCCTGTTTCATGACCTTTCGTTAAGGCTGTTTCCACAGGCGCAACCATGCTTCTCTCTCAGATAGAGGGGATGCCCGAGCAAAGAGGATTTCGCTCCATGCGGGTTACTACACCGTGCTTCGGAGACTATGTTCAGGCGAGCGGCATCCGCATAGCAGAGAACCGACTCGGATTTCCCCAAGAATGCTGTGCTTTCCGAGAGGGTATGCCCCGGAAAAGAGTCTTTCGCTCTATGCGTGATTCTACCACATGCTGCCAATACTAGGCTAAAGCAAGCAGCAAAAGGAGCCCACAGAACCAACTCTTTTTTCCAGCGACTGCTATGCTTTTGCAGAGTTTTCTGCTTGGCCTGAACCTCACTTCGCTGCTGCACTTTGCTGCTGCTTCGTCAGCAAGGCTTTGGGCGTTTGCTCTGTCGCGTCAGGGAAGTAGATCTGAGGGAGAGCTGGTGCCTCTTGGGCCTTGCTTCCGCGGGCTCCATGGTCGCACCCTGGGTTCACCCTGACAGGCTGAACTACGCAGACACAGCCAACGCTTCAGCAGTGTGCGTGTCCAAGGACGATACTCCATGCCAACTGCCATCTCCTGGCCTAGTAAGGCTTGGCTTTTTGCTCTGGCGTTCAGGCACACGGGGACTAGAGCAGTGCCTTCCCCATAGGAAAGAGAGGCGACAGGATCCCTGCACAGCGCCCGTGCACTGGGATGGGGAACTTGGGGGACTGTCCCCACTTCTTCCCCGACACACCCCAAGCCACCCCCAACGCTGCCACATCTTGGAGGTAGATGGCACCTGACTTCCCTTTCATCCAGGGAGCTGGTTTTGCGAGTTCCGTGTATGGCGCCTGGTGGCAAGCCCACGTCTGCCCCTGGGACAGGTGGACTTGGAGATGCTGTCCCCTTGGGACAAGAGGCACAGATCAGGCCTTCCTTATGCCCAGACTCCTTCCTCAGAGTTGAGTATGCGCGCCTGTCCTAGCCATCCCCTCGTGTCTTCCTAAAGGCAGGCTTCCGTCTCTACGCACAGGGAGCGGGTGACGCTTGTCTTGCCACCGTCCCGCTGTTCTTCCCAGGAAAGGCCCTCCTGCTTTGCAACTGTGACCCGACAACAAGGCCAACGGCTCCTTTACTTCTCCCGGGGAGGCGTTCTGCTACTTCCCCAGACTTGCTCCTGGGGAGCATGGTGAGAGCCGTGTCCCTATCCTTAAGGTGCTTTCCAGATGTGCATCCACGCTTCTCTCGCAGGCAGTGGGGATGCCAGGGCCAAGGAAATTTCGCTCCATGTGGGTTTCTTCCTCCGTGCTGTGGAGACTAGCTCAGGCAAGCAGCAGCAGCATCCCACAAATCGACTCAGGTTTCCCAATGAATGCTGTGCTTCCCAAGAGGAAGAGAATGGGCAAAGAGGCTTTCGATGGAGGGTGGCTTCTCCCACCTTGAGACTTGGCCTAGGAAAGCAAGAGCAGCGGCCTGTAGAACCGACTCTGATTTCTAAGCAAAAGGAGAGGGTGACACTTGTCTTGCCACCTGCCCGCTATTCTTGCCAATGCAGGCTCTCCTGTTTCATGAACTTACGTTAAGGCTGTTTCCACAGGCGCAACCACGCTTCTCTCTCAGTTAGAGGGGATGCCCGGGCAAAGAGGATTTCGCTCCATGCGGGTTTCTTACACCGTGCTTCGGAGATTATGTTCAGGCGAGCGGCATCCGCATCTCACAGAACCGACGCGGATTTCTCCAGGAAAGCTGTGCTTTCCTAGAGGGGATGCCCCGGCAAAGAGGAGTTCGCTCTATGCGGGATTCTCCCAACATGCTGCCAATACTAGGCTCAAGCAAGCAACAACAGCAGCCCACAGAACCGACTCTTTTTTCCCAGGGACTGCTATGCTTTCGCAGAGGTTTTCAGCTTGGCCTGAACCGCACTTCGCTGCTGCTTCCTCAGCAAGGCTTTGGGCGTTCGCTCTGTCACGTCAGGGAAGTACATCTGCGGGAGACCTGGTGCCTCTTGGGCCTTGCTCTCCCGGGCTCCATGGTCGCACCCTGGGTTCCCCTGCCAGGCTGAACAGCGCAGACACAGCCACAACCCTGCAGAAGCGTGCGTGGCCTAGGATGACACTCCATGCCAACTGCCATCTCCTGGCCTAGTAAGGCTTGGCTTTTCGCTCTGGCGTTCAGGCGGACCGGGGGACTAGGCCAGTGCCTTCCTCATAAGAAAGGAGAGGCGACACGATCCTTGCACAGCGCCCGTGCACTGGGATGTGGACCTGTGGGGGACTGTCCCCACTTCTTCCCCGACACATCCCCTTAGACCCCCAACGCTGCCACATCTTAGAGGAAGATGGCATCTGACTGTCCGTTCTTCCAAGGAGCTGTATCTGCGAGTTCCGGGTATGGCGCCTGGTGGCAAGCCATGTCTGTCCTAGGGACAGTCGGCCTGGGAGATGCTGTCCACTTGGGACAAGAGGCACAGAACAGGACTGCCTTCTGCCCAGACTCCTTCCTCAGAGTGGAGTATGCGCGCTGCCCTATTCGTCCCATCGTGTCTTCCTAAACCCAGGCTTCCATCTCTACGCACAGGGAGCAGGTGACGCTTGCTTGCCACCATCCCGCTGCTCTTCCCAGGGCAGACTCTCCTGCTTAGCGACTTGTCTCGACAACAAGGCCAACGGCTCCTTCTCTTCTCCCGGGGAGGCGTTCTGCTCCTTCCCCAGACTTGCTCCTGGGGAGCACGGTGACAGTCGTGTCCCTATCCTTAAGGCCCTTTCCAGATGTGCATCCACGCTTCTCTAGCATGGAAGTGGGGATGCTAGGGCCAAGAGAATTTCGCTCCATGCGGGATTCTAACACCGTGCTGCGGAGACTAGCTCAGGCAAGCAGCAGCAGCATCCCACAAAGCGACTCAGATTTCCCAACGAATGCTGTGCTTCCCCAGAGGAGGAGTCTGGGCAAAGAGGCTTTCGCTGTATGGTGGCTTCTCCCACCTTGAGACTTGGCCTAGGCAAGCAGGAGCAGCAGCCCGCAGTAACGACTCTGATTTCTAACAATCGGAGAGGTTGACACTTGTCTTTCCAACTGCCCACTATTCTTGCCAATGAAGGCTCTCCTGTTTCATGACCTTTCATTAAGGCTGTTTCCACAGGCGCAACTACGCTGCTCTATCAGGTAGAGGGAATGCCCGGGCAAAGAGGATTTCGCTCCATGCGGGTTTCTTACACCGTGCTTCGGAGACTATGTTCAGGCGAGCGGCTTCCGCATCACACAGAACGGACTCAGATTTCCCCAAGAATGCTGTGCTTTCCTAGAGGGTATGCCCCGGCAAAGAGGCTTTCGCTCTATGCGGGATTCTCCCACCGTGCTGCCAATACTAGGCTAAAGCAAGCAACAACAGCAGCCCATAGAACCGACTCTTTTTTCCCAGCGACTGCTATGCTTTCGCAGAGGTTTTCAGGTTGGCCTGAACCGCACTTCCCTGCTGCTTCCTCAGAAAGATTTGGGCGTTCGCTGTGTCGTGTCAGGGAAGTAGATCTGCGGGACAGCTGGTGCCCCTTGGGCCTTGCTTTCCCGGCTCCATGGTCACATCCTGGGTTCACCTTGCCAGGCTGAACTACGCAGACAACGCCACAACCCTGCAGCAGCGTGCGTGGCCTAAAATGACACTCAATGCCAACTGAAATCTCCTGGCCTAGTAAGGCTTGGCTTTTTGCTCTGGCGTTCAGGCAGACTCGGGGACTAGGCCAGTGCCTTCCCCATAGGAAAGGCACGGCGACAGGATACCTGCACAGCGCCGGTGCACTGGGATGCGGAGCTGCTGGGGACTGTCCCCACTTCTACCCCGACACACCCCCTGCATCCCCAAAGCTGCCATATCTTGGAGGAAGATGGCAGCTGACTGCCCTTTCTTCCAGGGAGCTGTATCTGCGAGTTCCGTGTATGGCGCCTGGTGGCAAGCCCACGTCTGCCCTAGGGCAGGTGGCCTTGGAGATGCTGTCCCCGTGGGACAAGAGGCACAGAACAGGCCTGCCTTCTGCCCAGACTCCTTCCTCAGCGTGGAGTAAGCGTGCCTGACCTAGCCGTCCCCTGTGTCTTCCAAAAGCCAGACTTCTGTCTCTACGCACAGGGAACAGGTGATGCTTGTCTTGCAACCGTCCCGCTGTTCATCCCAGGGCAGGCTCTCTTGCTTAACGACTTTGTCCCGATACAAGGCCAACGGCTCCTTCTCTTCTCCCGGGGAGGCGTTCTGCTCCTTCCCCAGACTTGCTCCTGGGGAGCAAGGTGACAGCCGTGTCCCAATCCTTAAGGCCCTTTCCAGATGTGCATCCACGCTTCTCTCGCAGGCAGTGGGGATGCTAGGGCCAAGAGAATTTCGCTCCATGTGGGTTTCTTACACCGTGCTACTGAGACTAGCTCAGGCAAGCAGCAGCAGCATCCCACAAAGCGACTCAGATTTCCCAACGAATGCTGTGCTTCCCCAGAGGAGGAGCATGGGCTACAAGGCTTTGGCGGTAGGGTGGCTTCTCCCACCTTGAGACTTGGCCTAGGCAAGCAAGAGCAGCAGCCCGCAGAACCGACTCTGATTTCTAAGCAAAAGGAGAGGGTGACACTTGTCTTGCCACCTGACCGCTATTCTTGACAATGCAGGCTCTCCTCTTTCATGACCTTTCGTTAAGGCTGTTTCCACAGGCACAACCACGCTTCTCTCTCAGGTAGAGGGGATGCCCGGGCAAAGAGGATTTCGCGCCTTGCGGGTTTCTTACAGCGTGCTTCGGAGACTATGTTAAGGCGAGCGGCCTCCGCATCCACAGAACCGACTCAGATTTCCCCAAGAATGCTGTGCTTTCCTAGAGGTGATGCCGCGGCAAAGAGGCTTTTGCTCTATGCGGGATTATCCAACCGTGCTGCCAATACTAAGCTAAAGCAAGCAGCAACAGCAGCCCACTGAACCAACTCTTTTTTCCCAGCGACTGCTATGCTTTCGCAGAAGTTTTCAGCGTAGCCTGAACAGCACTTCGCTGCTGCTTCCTCAGCAAATCTTTTGGCGTACGCTCTGTCTCGTCAGGGAAGTAGATCTGCAGGAAAGCTAATGCCTCTTGGGCCTTGCTTTCCCGGGCTCCATGGTCACACCCTGGATTCACCCTGTCAGGCTGAACTACGCAGACACAACCAAAACCCTGCAGCAGCGTGCGTGGACTAGGATGACACTCCATGCCAACTGCCATCTCCTGGCCTAGTAAGGCTTGGCGTTTTGCTCTGGCGTTCAGGCGGTCTCGGGGACTAGGCCAGTGCCTTCCCCATAGGAAAGGACAGGCGACAGGATCCCTGCACAGGGCCCGTGCACTGGGATGGGGAGCTGTGGGGGACTGTCCCCACTTCTTCCCCGACACACCCCTGCCACCCCCAACGCTGCCTCATCTTGGGGGAAGATGGCACCTGACTGCCCCTTCTTCCAGGGAGCTGTATCTTCGAGTTCCGTGTATGGCGCCTGGTGGCAAGCCCACGTCTGCCCTAGGGACAGGTGGCCTTGGAGATGCTGTCCTCTTGGGACAAGAGGCACAGAACAGGCCTGCCTTCTGCCAAGTCTCCTTCCTCAGAGTGGAGTATGCCAGCCTGCCCTAGCTGTCCCCTCGTGTCTTCCTAAAGCCAGGCTTCTGTCGCTACGCACAGGGAGTGGGTGATGCTTGTATTGCCACCATCCCGCTGTTCTTCCCAGGGCAGGCTCTCCTGCTTGGGACTGTGTCCCGACAACAAGGCCTACGGCTCCTTCTCTTCTCCTCGGGAGGCGTTCTGCTCCTTCCCCAGACTTGCTCCTGGGGAGCACGGTGACAGCCGTGTCCCTATCCTTAAGGCCCTTTCCAGATGTGCATCCACGCTTCTCTCACATGCAGTGGGGATGCTAGGGCTAAAAGAATTTCGCTCCATGCGGGTTTCTTCCACCGTGCTGCAGAGACTAGCTCAGGCAATCAGCAGCAGCATCCCACCAAGCGACTCAGATTTCCCAACGAATGCTGTGCTTCCACAGAGGAGGAGCCTGGGCAAAGAGGCTTTCGCTGTATTTCACTGTGTTTTGAGAAGAGGTATACACTGTGGAACTTCCAGGGTTTTGATCTTCCCGTATGCATCATAGAGGCATAAATGCCTTATCCTGTACTTCACTCACGGTTTGCAATGTTCTCTCTGTCCGTCCTTGTTCTATCTTCTTTCCTCCACTGGAAAGACACTGTGAGAAGGACCCTCCGGACATTTATTTGGGGAGGTGTCAAGATGGTGGAGAAGTAGCAGGCTGAGACTACCTCAGCTAGCAGGAGATCAGCTAGAGAGCTTATCTAAAGTTTGCAAACACGTGCAAATCCATTGGCAGATCGAAGAGAAGAAGAACAGCAATTCTAGAAACAGAAAAACAACCCCTTTCTGAAAGGTCGGCTGGCGGAGAAGTGAATCCAAAGCCACGGGAAGATAGACCCCAGGGGTAGGGGCCGGCTCCCGGCAACCGGCAGAGCAACGGAGCACAAAATCACGACTTTTAAGTCTGATCCGCTGAGGGACATCGCTCCGGAGGCTAAACCGGGGTGAAGCCCACGCGGGGTCGGCGTGAACTCAGGTCCCGCGGGGTCACAGAGGATCAGGGGTGTCTGAGTGTCACAGAGCTTGCGGATATTGGAACGGGAAAGCCGGCTGCAGAGACAGAGCCGACAGTAAGCTCGCATCTCAGAGTTGCCTTGAACAGGTCGCAAGCTCGGTGAGCTCTGAGCGCGGCCGGAGGTTAGGCAGATGCGAGTTACTAGGAGCTGTTCGCTGAGGGCGCACTGGGGAGCAGGGCCCCGGGCTCGCGGCTCCTCCAGGCCAGAGACCAGGAGGCCGCCATTTGTATTCCCGTCCTCCGGAACTCTACAGAAAGCGCTCAGGGAACAAAAGCTCCTGAAAGCAAAGCAGAGCAGATCACTCAGCCCGCCCCTGGTAAGGGCGGTGTAATTCCACCTGCGGCAAAGACACTTGAGAATCACTACAACAGGCCCCTCCCTCAGAAGATCAACAAGAAATCCAGGCAAGACCAAGTTCACCTATCAAGGAGTGCAATTTCAATACCAAGGAGAGAGCAGCAGAATTCCAGAGGAGGAGAAAACAAACCATGGTACTCATGGCTTTCTGCCTGTGATTTTTTAATCTTGCAGTTTATTTAAATTTTTTCTTTTTCCTTTTTTTTCTCTTCTTCTGCTAAAATTTTTTATAACTTTTACCCTTTTCTTTTTTAACGTTTTTTAACTAGATTATCTAATATATATATTTTTCTTTTTTATACTTTTCTTTATTCATTTTATTTTTTTTAGTTCTTTTTTTTTCTTTCTTTATTTTTGAACCTCTTTTTATCCCCAAATCAGAAGAGATCTTAATCTCTTCAATCTTTTTCTTTCTTAATTCATTTTTAAATTCTTGATTGAATTTTTAATTCAATCCCTTTTTTTAATTCTTTTTTCTTTTTTTTCTTTCTTTCTTTTTGAACCTCTTTTTATCCCCAAATCAGAAGAGATCCCAATCAGAAGAGATTGGGAGATCCCAATCAAAGGAGATCCCAATCAGAGGAGATCCCTCACCCAATCGTGAGGGGGGAGAAGTCCCCCCTCACGATTTGGGATCTCTTCTGATTTGCTTAAAGCATATTTTCCTGGGATTGTTGCCACCCTTTTAGTATTTTACTTGCTCCTTTATATACTCTTAGCTGGACAAAATGGCAAGGCGGAAAAAATTCACAACAAAAAAAAGAACAAGAGGCAGTACCGAAGGCTAGGGACCTAATCAATACAGACATTGGTAATATGTCAGATCTAGAGTTCAAAATGACAATTCTCAAGGTTATAGCCGGGCTTGAATAAGGCTTGGAAGATATTAGTGAAACCCTCTCCAGAGATTTAAAAGTCTTTTCTGGAGAAATAAAAGAACTAAAATCTAACCAAGTTGAAATCAAAAAAGCTATTAATGAAGTTCAATCAAAAATGGAGGCTTTCCAGCATTACCCCGATCCCCAAACCAGGCAAGGACCATATCAAAAAGGAGAATTTCAGACCAATATCACTGATGAATATGGATGCTAAGATTCTCAACAAGATCCTAGCCAACATGATCCAACAACACATTAAAAAGATTATCCACCATGATCAGGTGGGATTCATCCCTGGGCTACAAGGATGGTTCAACATTTGCAAATCAATCAATGTGATACAACAAATTAATATGAGAAGAGAGAAGAACCACATGGTCCTCTCAATTGATGCAGAAAAAGCATTTGACAAAATCCAACATCCGTTCCTGATTAAAATGCTTCAAAGTATAGGGATAGAGGGAACATTCCTGAACCACATCAAATCTATCTATGAAAGACCCACAGCAAATATCATCCTCAATGGGAAAAAGCTTGCAGCCTTCCCGTTGAGATCAGGAACAAGACAAGGATGCCCACTTTCACCACTCTTGTTCAACATAGTATTAGAAGTCCTAGCAACAGCAATCGGACAACAGAGAGAAATAAAAGGTATCCAAATTGGTAATGAAGAAGTCAAACTCTTTATGTGATTCTTTATATGGAAAACCCAAAAGACTCCACCCCCAAACTACTAGAACTCATACAGCAATTCAGCAGCGTGGCAGGATACAAAGTCAATGTGCAGAAATCAGTGGCTTTCTTATACACTAACAAGGAAAATACAGAAAGGGAAATTAGAGAATCGATTCCATTTACTATAGCACCAAGAACCATAAGATACCTGGGAATAAACCTAACTAAAGAGGTAAAGGATCTATACTTGAGGAACTATAGAACACTCATGAAAGAAATTGAAGAAGACACAAATAGATGGAAGACCATTCCATGCTCTTGGATCGGAAGAATAAACATTGTTAAAATGTCTATACTGCCTAGAGCAATCTATACTTTTAATGACATTCCGATCAAAATTCCACCGGCATTCTTCAAAGAGCTGGAGCAAATAATCCTAAAATTTGTATGGAATCAGAAGAGACCCCGAATCGCTAAGGAAACGTTGAAAAACAAAAATAAAGCTGGCGGCAACACCTTACCTGATTTCAAGCTTTATTACAAAGCTGTGATCACCAAGACAGCATGGTACTGGCATAAAAACAGACACATAGACCAGTGGAACAGAGTAGAGAGCCCTGATATGGACCCTCAACTCTATGGTCAATTAATCTTCGACAAAACAGGAAAAAATATACAGTGGAAAAAAGACAGTCTCTTCAATAAATGGTGCTGGGAAAACTGGACAGCTATATGTAGAAGAATGAAACTCGACCATTCTCTTACACCGTACACAAAGATCAACTCAAAATGGATAAAAGACCTCAACGTGAGACAGGAATCTATCAGAATCTTAGATGAGAACATAGGCAGTAATCTCTTCGATATCAGCCACAGCTACTTCTTTCAAGATACGTCTCCAAAGGCAAAGGAAACAAAAGCGAAAATAAATTTATGGGACTTCATCAAAATCAAAAGCTTCTGCACAGCAAAGGAAACAGTCAAGAAAACAAAGAGGCAACCCACGGAATGGGAGAAGATATTTGCAAATGACAGTACAGACAAAAGGTTGATATCCAGGATCTATAATGAACTCCTCAAACTCAACCCACACGAAACAGACAAACACATCAAAAAATGGGCAGAAGATATGAACAGACACTTCTCCAATCAAGAAATACAAATGGCTCTCAGACACATGAAAAAATGCTCATCATCATTAGCCCTCAGGGAGATTGAAATTAAAACCACATTGAGATATCACCTTACACCAGTTAAAATGGCCAAAATTAACAAAACAGGAAACAACATGTGTTGGAGAGGATGTGGAGAAAGGGGAACCCTCTTACACTGTTGGTGGGAATGCAAGTTGGTGCAGCCTCTTTGGAGAACAGTGTGGAGATTCCTCAAGAAATTAAAAATAGAGCTTCCCTACGACCCTGCAATTGCACTCCTGGGTATTTACCCCAAAGATACAGATGTCGTGAAAAGAAGGGCCATCTGTACCCCAATGTTTATAGCAGCAATGGCCACAGTCGCCAAACTATGGAAAGAACCAAGATGCCCTTCAACGGATGAATGGATAAGGAAGATGTGGTCCATATACACTATGGAGTATTATGCCTCCATCAGAAAGGACGAATATCCAACTTTTGTAGCAACATGGACGGGACTGGAAGAGATTATGCTGAGTGAAATCAGTCAAGCAGAGAGAGTCAATTATCATATGGTTTCACATATTTGTGAAGCATAACCAATAGCATGGAGGACAAGGGGCGTTAGAGAGGAGTAGGGAATTTGGGTAAATTGGAAGGGGAGGTGAACCATGAGAGACTATGGACTCTGAAAAACAGTCTGAGGGGTTTGAAGTGGCGGGGGTGTGGGAGGTTGGGTACCAGGTGGTGGGTATTATAGAGGGCACACCATGCATGGAGCACTGAGTGTGGTGAAAAAATAATGAATACTGTTTTTCTGAAAATAAATAAATTGGGGAAAAAAAATGGAGGCTTTCACTGCTCGGATAAATGAGGCAGAAGAAAGAATTCGCGATATAGAAGACCAAATGACAGAGAATAAAGAAGCTGAGCAAAAGAGGGACAAACAGCTACTGGACCATGAGGGGAGAATTCGAGAGATAAGTGACACCATAAGACGAAACAACATTAGAATAATTGGGATTCCAGAAGAAGAAGAAAGAGAGAGGGGAGCAGAAGGTATACTGGAGAGAATTATTGGGGAGAATTTCCCAAATATGGCAAAGGGAACGATCATCAAAATTCAGGAGGTTCAGAGAACGCCCCTCAAAATCAATAAGAATAGGCCCACACCCCGTCACATAATAGTAAACTTTACAAGCCTTAGTGACAAAGAGAAAATCCTGAAAGCAGCCCGGGAAAAGAAGTCTGTAACATACAATGGTAAAAGTATTAGATTGGCAGCTGACTTATCCACAGAGACCTGGCAGGCCAGAAAGAGCTGGCATGATATTTTCAGAGCACTAATCGAGAAAAACATGCAGCCAAGAATACTATATCCAGCTAGGCTATCACTGAAAATAGAAGGAGAGATTAAAGCTTCCAGGACAAACAAAAACTGAAAGAATTTGCAAACACCAAACCAGCTCTACAGGAAATACTCAAAATGGTCCTCTAAGCAAAGAGAGAGCCTACAAGTGGTAGATCAGAAAGGAACAGAGACAATATACAGTAACAGTCACCTTACAGGCAATACAATGGCACTAAAATCATATCTCTCAATAGTTACCCTGAATATTAATG
This sequence comes from Neogale vison, assembly GCF_020171115.1. Lineage (NCBI taxonomy): Eukaryota > Metazoa > Chordata > Mammalia > Carnivora > Mustelidae > Neogale > Neogale vison. Next base: position 154,175,412 of record NC_058091.1, read on the forward strand.
GGCTAAATGCCCCAATCAAAAGACACAGTGTATCAGAATGGATAAAAAAAAAAAAACCCATCTATATGTTGCCTCCAAGAAACTCATTTTAAACCCGAAGACACCTCCAGACTTAAAGTGAGAGTGTGGAAAAGAATTTACCATGCTAATGGACATCAGAAAAAAGCAGGAGTGGCAATCCTTATATCAGATCAATTAGATTTTAAGCCAAAGACTATAATAAGAGATGAGGAAGGACACTGTATCATACTCAAAGGGTCTGTCCAACAAGAAGATCTAACAATTTTAAATATCTATGCCTCCAATGTGGGCGCAGCCAGCTATATAAACCAATTAATAACAAAATCAAAGAAACACATCAACAATAATACAATAATAGTAGGGGACTTTAACACTCCCCTCACGGAAATGGACAGATCATCCAAGCAAAAGATCAACAGGGAAATAAAGGCCTTAAATGATACACTGGATGAGATGCACATCACAGATATATTCAGAACATTTCATCCCAAAGCAACAGAATACACATTCTTCTCTAGTGCACATGGAACATTCTCAAGAATAGATCACATCCTCGGTCCTAAATCAGGACTCAACCGGTATCAAAAGATTGGGATCATTCCCTGCATATTTTCAGACCACAATGCTCTGAAGCTAGAACTCAACCACAAGAAGAAGTTTGGAAAGAACACAAATACATGGAGACTAAACAGCATCCTTCTAAAGAATGAATGGGTCAACCGGGAAATTAAAGAAGAATTGAAAAAAAACATGGAAACAAATGATAATGAAAATACAACCGTTCAAAATCTGTGGGACACAACCAAGGCAGTCCTGAGAGGAAAATATATAGCGGTACAAGCTTTTCTCAAGAACCAAGAAAGGTCTCAGGTACACAACTTAACCTTACACCTAAAGGAGCTGGAGAAAAAACAAGAAAGAAACCCTAAGCCCAGCAGGAGAAGAAAAAACCTAAAGATCAGAGCAGAAATCAATGAAATAGAAACCAAAAATCAATAGAACAAATCAACCACATTAGGAGCTGGTTCTTTGAAAGAATTAATAAAATTGATAAATCCTTGGCCAGACTTATCAAAAAGAAAAGAGAAAGGTCCCAAATAAATAAAATCATGAATGAAAGAGGAGAGATCACAACTAACACCAAAGAAATACAAACTATTATAAGAACATACTATGAGCAATTCTACGCCAACAAATTTGAAATCTGGAAGAAATGGATGCATTCCTAGAAACATATAAACTACCAAAATTGAACCAGGAAGAAATAGAAAGCCTGAACAGATCCATAACCAGTAAGGAGATTGAAACAGTCATTAAAAATCTCCTAACAAACAAAAGCCCAGGGCCAGATGGCTTCCCGGGGGAATTCTACCAAACATTTAAAGAAGAACTAATTCCTATTCTCCTGAAACTGTTCCAAAAAATAGAAATGGAAGGAAAATTCCCAAACTCAATTTATAGGGCCAGCATCACCTTGATCCCAAAACCAGACAAGGATCCCATCAAAAAAGAGAGCTATAGACCAATATCCTTGATGAACACAGATGCAAAAATTCTCACCAAAATACTAGCCAATAGGATTCAACAGTATATTAAAAGGATTATTCACCACGACCAAGTGGAATTTATCCCAGGGCTGCAAGGTTGGTTCAACATCCGCAAATCAGTCAATGTGATACAACACATCAATAAAAGAAAGAACTAGAACCATATGATACTCTCAATAGATGCTGAAAAAGCATTTGACAAAGTACAACATTCCTTCCTGATCAAAACTCTTCAAAGTGTAGGGATAGAGGGCACATACCTCAATATCATCAAATCCATCTATGAAAAACCCACTGCAAATATCATTCTCAATGGAGAAAAACTGAAAGCTTTTCCACTAAGATCAGGAACACGACAGGGATGTCCATTATCACCACTGCTATTCAACATAGTACTAGAAGTCCTAGCCTCAGCAATCAGACAACAAAAGGAAATTAAAGCATCTAAATCGGCAAAGAGGAAGTCAAATTATCACTCTTCGCAGATGATATGATACTCTATGTGGAAAACCCAAAACTCCACTCCAAAATTGCTAGAACTTGTACAGGAATTCAGTAATGTGTCAGGATATAACATCAATGCACAAAAATCAGTTGCATTTCTCTACACCAACAACAAGACAGAAGAAAGAGAAATTAAGGGGTCAATCCCACTTACAATTGCACCCCAAACCATAAGATACCTAGGAATAAAACTAACCAAAGAGGCTAATAATCTATACTCAGAAAACTATAAAGTACTCATGAAAGAAATTGAGGAAGACACAAAGAAATGGAAAAAATGTTCCATGCTCCTGGATTGGAAGAACAAATATTGTGAAAATGTCTATGCTACCTAAAGCAATATACACATTTAATGCAATTCCTATCAAAGTACCATCCATCTTTTTCAAAGAAATGGAACAAATAACTTTAAAATTTATATGGAACCAGAAAAGACCTCGAATAGCCAAAGGGTTATTGAAAAACAAAGCCAAAGTTGGTGGCATCACAATTCCGGACTTCAAGCTTTATTACAAAGCTGTCATCAAGACAGCATGGTACTGGCACCAAAACAGACACATAGACCAATGGAACAGAATAGAGAGCCCAGAAATAGACCCTCAACTCTATGGTCAACTAATCTTCGACAAAGCAAGAAAGAATGTCCAATGGAAAAAAGATAGACTCTTCAATAAATGGTGTTGGGAAAATTGGACAGCCACGTGCAGAAAAATGAAATGGGACCATTTCCTTACACCACACACAAAAATAGATTCAAACTGGATTAAGGACCTCAATGTGAGAAAGAATCCATCAAAATCCTTGAGGAGAACACAGGCAGCAACCTCTTCGACCTCAGCCGCAGCAACATCTTCCTAGGAACATCGCCAAAGGCAAGGGAAGCAAAGGCAAAAATGTACTTTTGGGATTTCATCAAAATCAAAAGCTTTTGCACAGCAAAGGAAACAGTTAACAAAACCAAAAGACAACTGACAGAATGGGAGAAGATATTTGCAAACAACATATCAGATAAAGGACTAGTGTCCAAAATATATAAAGAACTTAACCAAGGAAGTAGAAACAATCATCAGAAGTTATTACGAACAGTTATATGCCAATAAGCTCAGCAACCTAGATGAAATGGATGCATTCCTGGAAAAATATAAACTACCAAAATTGAACCAGGAAGAAATCGACAACCTGAATAGACCGATATCTAATAACGAGATTGAAGCAGTGATCAAAAATATCCCAAAAACAAGAGCCCAGAACCTGACGGATTCCCTGGGGAATTCTACCAAACCTTCCAAGAAGAAATAACACCTATTCTCCTGAAGTTGTTTCAAAAAATTGAAGCAGAAGCAAACTTCCAGACTCTTTCTGTGAAGCCAGCATAACCCTGACCCCAAACCAGGCAAGGACCATACCAAAAAGGAGAATTTCAGACCTATATCACTGATGAATATGGATGCTAAGATTGTCAACAAGATCCTAGCCAACAGGATCCAACAACACATTAAAAAGATTATCCACCATGATCAGGTGGGATTCATCCCTGGGCTACAAGGATGGTTCAACATTCGTAAATCAATCAATGTGATACAACAAATTAATAGGAGAAGAGAGAAGAACCACTTGGTCCTCTCAATTGATGCAGAAAAAGCATTTGACAAAATCCAACACCCATTCCTGATTAAAACGCTTCAAAGTATAGGGATAGAGGGAACATTCCTGTACCTCATCAAATCTATCTATGAAAGACCCACAGCAAATATCGTCCTCAATGGGAAAAAGCTTGCAGCCTTCCCATTGAGATCAGGAACAAGACAAGGATGCCCACTTTCACCACTCTTGTTCAACATAGTATTAGAAGTCCCAACAACAGCAATCAGACAACAGAGAGAAATAAAAGGTATCCAAATTGGTAATGAAGCCAAACTCTCTCTCTTCGCAGATGACATGATTCTTTATATGGAAAACCCAAAAGACTCCACCCCCAAACTACTAGAACTCATACAGCAATTCAGCAGCATGGCAGGATACAAAGTCAATGTGCAGAAATCAGTGGCTTTCTTATACACTAACAATGAAAATACAGAAAGGGAAATTAGAGAATCGATTCCATTTACTATAGCACCAAGAACCATAAGATACCTGGGAATAAACCTAACTAAAGAGGTAAAGGATCTATACTTGAGGAACTATAGAACACTCATGAAAGAAATTGAAGAAGACACAAATAGATGGAAGACCATTCCATGCTCTTGGATCGGAAGAATAAACATTGTTAAAATGTCTATACTGCCTAGAGCAATCTATACTTTAATGCCATTCCGATCAAAATTCCACCAGCATTCTTCAAAGAGCTGGAGCAAATAATCTTAAAATTTGTACGGAATTAGAAGAGACCCCGAATCGCTAAGGAAATGTTGAAAAACAAAAATAAAGCTGGCGGCATCACCTTGCCTGATTTCAAGCTTTATTACAAAGCTGTGATCACCAAGACATCATGGTACTGGCATAAAAACAGACACATAGACCAGTGGAACAGAGTAGAGAGCCCTGATATGGACCCTCAACTCTATGGTCAATTAATCTTCGACAAAACAGGAAAAAATATACAGTGGAAAAAAGACAGTCTCTTCAATAAATGGTGCTGGGAAAACTGGACAGCTATATGTAGAAGAATGAAACTCGACCATTCTCTTACACCGTACACAAAGATCAACTCAAAATGGATAAAAGACCTCAACGTGAGACAGGAATCTATTAGAATCTTAGAGGAGAACATAGGCAGTAATCTCTTCGATATCAGCCACAGCAACTTCTTTCATGATACGTCTCCAAAGGCAAAGGAAACAAAAGCGAAAATAAATTCATGGGACTTCATCAAAATCAAAAGCTTCTGCACAGCAAAGGAAACAGTCAAGAAAACAAAGAGGCAACCCACGGAATGGGAGAAGATATTTGCAAATGACAGTACAGACAAAAGGTTGATATCCAGGATCTATAATGAACTCCTCAAAATCAACCCACACGAAACAGACAAACACATCAAAAAATGGGCAGAAGATATGAACAGACACTTCTCCAATCAAGAAATACAAATGGCTCTCAGACACATGAAAAAATGCTCATCATCATTAGCCCTCAGGGAGATTGAAATTAAAACCACATTGAGATATCACCTTACACCAGTTAAAATGGCCAAAATTAACAAAACAGGAAACAACATGTGTTGGAGAGGATGTGGAGAAAGGGGAACCCTCTTACACTGTTGGTGGGAATGCAAGTTGGTGCAGCCTCTTTGGAGAACAGTGTGGAGATTCCTCAAGAAATTAAAAATAGAGCTTCCCTACGACCCTGCAATTGCACTCCTGGGTATTTACCCCAAAGATACAGATGTCGTGAAAAGAAGGGCCATCTGTACCCCAATGTTTATAGCAGCAATGGCCACGGTCGCCAAACTATGGAAAGAACCAAGATGCCCTTCAACGGATGAATGGATAAGGAAGATGTGGTCCATATACACTATGGAGTATTATGCCTCCATCAGAAAGGACGAATATCCAACTTTTGTAGCAACATGGACGGGACTGGAAGAGATTATGCTGAGTGAAATCAGTCAAGCAGAGAGAGTCAATTATCATATGGTTTCACTTATTTGTGGAGCATAACCAATAGCATGGAGGACAAGGGGCGTTAGAGAGGAGTAGGGAATTTGGGTAAATTGGAAGGGGAGGTGAACCGTGAGAGACTATGAACTCTGAAAAGCAGTCTGAGGGGTTTGAAGTGGCGGGGGGGTGGGAGGTTGGGGTACCAGGTGGTGGGTATTATAGAGGGCACAGCTTGCATGGAGCACTGAGTGTGGTGAAAAAATAATGAATACTGTTTTTCTGAAAATAAATAAATTGGGAAAAAAAGAATAAATGAGTCACAGAGATGAAAAACACATCATAGGGAATATAGTAGGTAATATCATAATGACATTATGTGATGATAGATGGTGACAGCACGTATCATGTTAAGCAAGGAGTAAAGTATAGGATTGTCAAATCTATATATTGTACATCTGCATCTAATATAATATTGTGTCAATTATATTCAATAATTAAAAACATTGCAACATATACAAACTAATAAAAAATAAATTAAAACCAAAAAAAAAAGAACTTAATAAACTCAACACCCAAAGAACAAATAATCCAATCAAGAAATGGGCAGAGGACATGAACAGACGTTTCTGCAAAGAAGATATCCAGATGGCCAACAGACACATGAAAAAGTGCTCCATATCACTCGGCATCAGGGAAACACAAATCAAAACCACAATGAGATATCACCTCACACCAGTCAGAATGGCGAAAATCAACTAGTCAGGAAATGACAGATGCTGGCGAGGATGCGGAGAAAGGGGAACCCTCCTACACTGTTGGTGGGAATGCAAGCTGGTGCAACCACTCTGGAAAACAACATGGAGGTTCCTTAAAATGTTGAAAATAGAACTGCCCTATGACCCAGCAATTGCACTACTGGGAATTTACCCTAAAGATACAAACGTAGTGATCCAAAGGGGCACGTGCACCCGAATGTTTATAGCAGCAAAGTCCACAATAGCCAAACTATGGAAAGAACCTAGATGTCCATCAACAGATGAATGGATCAAGAAGATGTGGTATATATACACAATGGAATACTATGCAGCCATCAAAGGAAACGAAATCTTGCCATTTGCGACAACATGGATGGAACTAGAGCGTATCATGCTTAGCGAAATAAGTCAAGCGGAGAAAGACAAATATCATATGATCTCCCTGATATGAGGAAGTGGTGATGCAACATGGGTGCTTAAGTGGGTAGGAGAAGAATCCATGAAACAAGATGGGTTAGGGAGGGAGACAAACCCTAAGTGACTCTTAATCTCACGAAACAAACTGTGGGTTGCGGGGGGGGAGGGGGTTGGGAGAAGGGGGGTAGGGCTATGGACATTGGGGAGGGTATGTGCTTTTGGGTAAATTGGAAGGGGAGATGAACCATGAGAGACTATGGACTCTGAAAAACAATCTGAGGGGTTTGCAGTGGCAGGGGGGTGGGAGGTTGTGGTACCAGGTGGTGGGTATTACAGAGGGCACAGCTTGCATGGAGACTGGGTGTGGTGAAAAAATAATGAATACTGTTTTGCTGAAAATAAATAAATTGGAAAAAAAATACATTCATTTGTGAATATGCAGATTATCCAAAATAAATGCTCCTTTCAGAAAGTGAAAAAAAAAAAAAAAAGAAGTGACCTTCCGGATGAAGGAGTTTCCCTTAAACAGAACTTGCTACAGTCCAACGGTTAGACGTCTGTGACTGGAAAGCTAGGTGCGCCTATAGCGGTTACCAAAGAGTCAGTCCCAAAAGCATCCTTCTTTAACAGATGTAACACTCCAGTGAATCCCTCCTAAAGCACACTTCCCTCTCAGTGTTGGAAGCGTTTAAGACGCACAAACTAAGTGCCGATCACCACTGGTGGTGAACATCCAATATGTGTTTGGCAGGCTTAAGCACCATACCCTGCCCTTTAATCACAGTACCATAGGTGTCCCTAGTCCGTCCCTGTTCTATATTCATTCCTCAAAGGAGAAAAACTGTTATGAATGAGTATGCACCTGAAGTAGTTTCCCTGAGCAGATACCTTCCTACGCATCCCGTTTAAGGGGCCTGTATGAGACACTTCATGATTGCTACCCAGACACGTCCTACAGTTTCCAACTGAGCACAGACGCTTCCCTGTCGTGAGAACTTACTGTAGCACAGTTCCCTCATATATTGGAGGTGTTTTGAGAACAGGTAGACACTAATGAACATCCCCATAGTTGAACATCCAGATTGCATCCTTGAGGCCTAAGTGCCTTACTCTTTACTTCACTCAAGGTTTTCAATGTTCTCTCTGTCATTCCTAGTTCTATCTTCTTTCCTCCACTGGAAAGACACTGTGAGAAGTGACATTTCGCATGAAGGAGTTTCCCTTAAACAGAACTTACTACAGTCCAACGGATAGATGTCGGATACTGGAAGTCTATGTGCGCCTATTGTGGATACCACAGAAGCAGTCCCAAAAACTTCCTTTTTAACAGAAATAACACTGCTGTGAATCCCTCCTAAAGCACACTTCCCTCTCAGTATTGGAAGCGTTTTAGACGCAGAAACTAAGTGCGGTCACCACTGGTGGTGAACATCCAATATGTGTTTGGCAGGCTTAAGCGCCATAGCCTGCCCTTTACTCACAGTACCATATGTGCCCCTAGTCCGTTCCTGTTCTATCTTCATTCCTCAAAGGAGAAATGCTGTTATGAATGAGTACGCACCTGAAGTAGGTACCGTGAGCAGATACCTTCCTTCTCATACCCTCTAAGGTGCCTGTGTGAGACATTTCATCATTGCTACCCAGACACGTCCTAGAGTTTCCAAATGAGCACAGACCCATCCCTGTCATGAGAACTTACTGTAGCACAGTTCCCTCATATATTGGAAGTGTTTTGAGAAGAGGTAGACACTGTGGAACTACCCGGTGTTCAACTTCCAGTATGCATCATAGAGGCCTAAGTGCCTTACCCTGTACTTCAATCACGGGTTGCAACGTTCTCTCTGCTCCGTCCTTGTTCTATCTTCTTTCCTCCACTGGAAAGACACTGTGAGAAGTGACAATCGGCATGCGAAATCTTTTCGGATGTCACACGTCTGCAGGGCTGCCCCCCAGGGCCTGGCCTGGCCCGTCATCGCGAGAGCTCGCTCATGAACCCCGCCAACGAGCCCTCCCCGTGGCAGACTTCGGCGAGGCCGATGCCTACTGCTCCTCGGCCAGCAGGGTTCCCCTATTGGCACAGTCCAATGGGGCCATGGCTGTCCCGAGACTCAGGCTTTAAATTTCGCCGGCTTCCCAGCCTTCTGCTTCCGGGGTCCTGTCCCTCTGTGTCTCCCTCTTGGGAATCCTGAGTTCCGTGGCAACGCCTCCGCCTCACGCCCCGGCACAAACGGTGCATTTCGGCGCTTCGGACAAGCCTCGAAGCGAGAGAAACCTGCATGACCCAACTGAGCTCCTGTTATGGGCAGAACGCTGGTGAGAATTGGCAGGAAAACACCCGGGGAACTGGCTTCGGGCGCCGCACCTCTGCATGGTCGCCCTCCCGTGCATGGCGTCACTTGGCGGCCCATCGCACAAAAACCCCGCCAGGAATCCCTTCGCGATGGAGGCTGTGGCGAGGCCGATGCCTCCTACTAATCCTCCTGCGGGGTCCTCTCCCTTGCGCTGTTCCATGGGGCAGGGCCCGCCACGAAGCCAGGACTCGCAGTTTCGCCTGCTACCCAGCCGTCTGCTTCTGGGTTCCTATACTTCGATGCCTCCGTCAGGGGAACCCTGATTCCCACGGCCACGTTCCCCCTCCCACACCGGCGCCAACCGTGCCCTTAGGCTCTTCGGACAACCTCAGAGCGAGAGAAACCTGCGTGCCCCCACTGAGGTCAGCCCCATCCTTGGGCGCCCGATCCTCCCTCAAGTCAGAAGCGTAGGCCCGGCCGCCACCCGTCTTTCAACTCTTCCCGGGAACGCTCCCCAGTGCCGGGGCCTCCTGGTGGGCCGCGATGTTTTCGCGCATTCCGGGCGGCTGCTCCATGCTCTGGGCCAGAACCGGCCCTGGGCCATGGAGAGCAGGGCAGTCTGCAGGGCTGCGAAACGCCGGCCAATTCTCACGAGCGCTCTGCCCAAACCGATACCGGTTTATGCAGAACGCTCGTGAGAATTGGCCAGAAAATGCCTTGCGAACATGCTTCGGGCGTCACACGTCTGCAGGGCCGCCCCCCAGTGCCTGGCCCGGCATCGCGAGAACTCGCTCACGTACCCCGCCAAGGATCCCTCTGCGAGGCGGTCTGCGGCGAGGCTGATGCCTACTGCTTCTCGGCCAGCGGGGGTCCCCTACTTGGCGCAGTCCCATGTGGCCAGGGCTGTACCGAGACTCGGGCTCGAAATTTCACCGGCTTCCCAGCCTTCTGCTTCTGGGGTCCTGTCCTTCTGTGCCTCCCTTTTGGGAATCCTGAGTTCCGTGGCAACGCCTCCGCCTCACGCCCCGGAGCAAACGGTGCATTTCGGCACTTCGGACAAGCCTCGAAGCGAGAGAAACCTGCATGACCCAACTGAGGACAGCGCCATCCTTGGTTGCTCCATCAGCCTGAAAAGACGGAGGCCCATGCCCTGCCCCCAACCGCCGCTCAACTCTGCTCCAAGAACGCTCCCGGGTGCCAGCGCCACCGGATGGGCCACGTCGTTTCCTCGCGTTTTCCAGGCGGCCTCAGTATCCACTGGGCGAGAAGGGGCCCTGAGCCACGGAGAGCCGGGCGTTCCGCAGGTCTGCCCATCGCTGGCCAATTCTCACGCGAGTTCTGCCCAAAACAACACCGATTTGGGCAGAACGTTCGTGAGAATGGGCCGGAAAAAGCCCGGCGAACTCGTTTCGGGCTAGCTCGTCCGCAGGTCCGCTCCCCCTTGGCTTGTCCTGCCATTGCGAGCGCTCGCGCACAAACCTCGCCAGGAAGACCTCCGCTAGGCAGGCTGAGGCGAGGCCGACGCCTCCTGCTCCTCGGCGCTGGTGTCCCCTACTTAGCACCGTCCCATGGGGCCAGGGCTGCCCCGAGACTCGGGCTCGATATTTCACCTGCTTCCCAGCCCTCAGCTTCCGGGGTCCTGTCCCTCTGTGCCTCCATCTGGGGAATCCTGAGTCCCACGGCCACGCCTCACCCTCCCACCCCGGCCCCAATGGTGCATATCGGCGCTTCAGACAAGCCTTGGAGAGAGTGAAACCTGCATGACCCAACTGCGGACAGCCCCATCCTTGGGTGCCCCATCAGCCCAAAAAGACGGAGGAGCATGCTCTGCCGCCACTCGTAAGTCATCTCTGCTCTGGAACGCTCCCCTGTGCCGGCGCCCACTGGTGGCCCCCGGCGTTTCAGGCATTTTCCGGGGGCCGCAGCATTCCCTGGGAGAGAAGTGGTCCTGGGCCACGGTGAGCATGGAGGTCCGCAGGACTGCCCAACGCCTGTCAATTCTCACGAGCGTTCTGCCCAAACCGATCCTGGTGTGGGCAGAACGCTGTTGAGAATTGGCATTAAACCACCCGGCGAATGGCTTCGGGTGCCGCACCTGTGAATGGCCATCCCCCCGTTCATGGCGTGCCATGGCGGGCCATCGCGCAAAAACCCCGCCAGGAAGCCCTCCACGAGGCAGGCTGTGGCGAGGCCGACGCCTCCTGCTAAACCTCCTGCGGGGTCCTCTCCCTTGCGCTGTTCCATGGGGCAGGGCCCGCCACGAAACCCAGGCTGGCAGTTTCGCCTGCTATCCATCCGTCTGCTTCTGGGTTCCTATCCCTCGGTGCCTCCATCTGCGGAACCCTGATTCCCACGGCCACGTTCCCCCTCCCACACCGGCGCCAACCGTGCCCTTAGGGTCTTCGGACAACCTCAGAGCGAGAGAAACCTGCGTCCCCCACTGAGGTCAGCCCCATCCTTGGGCGCCCGATCCTCCCTCAAGTCAGAAGCGTAGGCCCAGCCGCCACCCGTCCTTCAACTCTGCTCCGGGAACGCTCCCCAGTGCCGGGGCCTCTTGGTGGGCCGCGACGTTTTCGCGCTTTCCAGGAGGCTGCCCCATGCTCAGGGCGAGAACCGACCTGGGCCATGGAGAGCAGGGCAGTCCGCAGGGCTGCGAAACGCCGGCCAATTCTCACGAGCGCTCTGCCCAAACCGATACCGGTTTATGCAGAACGCTCGTGAGAATAGGCCAGAAAAAGCCTTGCGAACTTGCTTCGGGCGTCACACGTCTGTAGGGCTGCCCCCCATGGCCTGGCCCAGCATCGCGAGAACTCGCTCACGAACCCCGCCAAGGAGCCCTCTGCGCGGCAATCTGCAGGAGGCCGATGCCTCTTGCTTCTCGGCCTGTGGGGCTCCCCTACTTGGCGCAGTCCCGTGGGGCCAGGGCTGCCCCAAGACTCAGGCTCTAAATTTCGCCGGCTTCCCAGCCCCCTGCTTCCGGGGTCCTGTCCCTCTGTGCCTCCCTCTTGGGAATCCTGAGTTCCGTGGCAACGCCTCCGCCTCACGCCCCGGCGCAAACGGTGCATTTCGGCATTTCGGACAAGCCTCGAACGAGAGAGACCTGCATGACCCATCTGAGGACAGCGCCATTCTTGGGCGCTCCATCAGCCTGAAATGACGGAGGCGCCCGCCCTGCCCCCACCTGCCCTGATACTCTGCTCCAGGAACGCTCCCGTGCGCCGGCGCCCTCTGGTGGGCCGCGTCGTTTCCTCGGGTTTTCAGGTGGCCGCAGCATGCCCTGGGCAAGAATGGTCCCTAGGCCACGGAGATCCGGGCGGTCCGCAGGTTTGCCCAACGCCGGCCAATTCTCATGAGCGTTCTGCCCTAACCGATCCCGGTTTGGGCAGAACGCTCATGAGAATTGGCCGGAAAACGCGCGGCGAACTTGCTTCGGGCGCAGCTATTCCGCAGTTCAGCCCCCCGGGTCTTGTCCTGGCATCGTGAGCGCTCACGCACGAACCTCGCCAGGAAGCCCTCCGCGAGGCAGGCTGAGGCGAGGCTGACGCCTCCTGCTCCTCGGCGCTGGTGTCCCCTACTTAGCGCCGTCCCATGGGGCCAGGGCTGCCCTGAGACTCGGGCTTGATATTTCACCTGCGTCCCAGCCTTGGGCTTCTGGGGTCGTGTCCCTCTGTGCCTCCATCTGGGGAATCCTGAGTCATTCGGCGACGCCTAGCCCTCCCATCCCGGCCCCAATGGTGCATATCGGCGCTTCGGTCAAGCCTCGGAGAGAGAGAAACCTCAATGAACAAAATGCGGACAGCCCCATCCTTGGGTGCCCCATCAGCCCGAAAAGACGGAGGCGCATGCCCTTCCGCCACTCGTCCATCAACTCTGCTCTGGGATCGTTCCCCTGCGCTGGCGCCCCCTGGTGGGCACTGGCGATTCCGGCATTTTCCGGGGGCCGCAGCATGCCCTGGGAGAGAAGGGGCTCTGGGCCACGGAGTGCAGTGAGGTCTGCAGTAATTCCCTATGCCGGTCCATTCTCACGAGCATTCTGCCCAAACCGAACCTGTTTGGGCAGAACGCTCGAGAGAATTGGCAGGAAAACGCACGGCGAACTCGCTTCGGGTGCCGCACTTCTGCACAGCCTACGCCCGGGACTGCCGTGACATGGCGAGCCATCGCGCGCCAACCCCGCCAGGAAGCCCTCCGGGAGGCAGGCTGTGGCGAGGCCGACGCCTCCTGCTAATCCTCCTGCGGGAGTCCTCTCCCTGGCGCTGTTCCATGAGGCTTGGCCCGCCACGAAGCCCGGTTTCGCAGTCTTGCCTGCTACCCGGCAGTCTGCTTCTGGGTTCCTGTCCCTCGGAGCCTCCATCTGGGGAAAACTGAGTCCCGGGTCCACGCCTCCCCCTTCCACACCTGTGCCAATGGTGCCTTTCGGCGCTTCGGACAACTTCAGAGCAGGAGAAACCTGTGTGCCCCCACTGAGGTCAGCCCCATCCTTTGGCACACGATCCTCCCCAATGTGGGAAATGTAGGCCCGGCCGCCCCCGGTCCTTCACCTCTGCTCCGGGAATGATCCCCAGTGCCGGGGCGCCCGGGTGGGCCGCGACGTTTTCGCGCATTTTCCGGGCGGCCGCCCCAAGCTCAGGGCTAGTAACGGCCCTGGGCCATTGAGAGCAGGGCGTTCCGCAGGGCTGCCCAATGCCAGCCAATTCCCACGAGGGTTCTGCCCAAACTGATCCCGTGAGAATTGGCCGGAAAACGCCACGCGAACTCGTTTCGGGTGTCACACGTCTGCAGGGCCGCCCCCCAGGGCCTGGCCTGGCCCGGCATCGCGAGAGCTCTCTCACGAACCCCGCCAAGGAGCCCTCCGTGCGGCAGACTTCGACGAGGCGGATGCCTACTGCTTCTCGGCTGGCGGGGGTCCCCTAATTGGTACAGTCTCCTGGGGCTAGGGCTGCGCCAGGACTTGGGCTCGAAATTTCGCCGGCTTCCCAGCCTTCTGCTTCCGGGTTCCTGTCCCTCTGTGCCTCCCTCTTGGGAAATCTGAGTTCCGTGGCAATGCCTCCGCCTCATGACCCGGCGCACACGGTGCATTTCGGCGCTTTGGACAAGCCTCAAATCGAGAGAAACCTGCATGACCCCAAAAAGCTGGGCTTTTTGCTCTGGCATTCAGGCGGACTCGGGGACTAGGCCAGTGCCTTCCCAATAGGAAAGGAGAGGCGACAGGATCCCTGCACAGCGCCCATGCACTGGGTTGGGGAGCTGTGGGGAGTTTCCCCAATTCTTCCCCGACACACCCCCAAAAATGCCACATCTTGGAGGAAGATGGCATCTGACTGCCCTTTCTTCCAGGGAGCTGTATCTGCGAGTTCCGGGTATGGCGCCTGGTGGCAAGCCCACGTCTGCCCTAGGGACAGGTGGCTTTGGAGATGCTGTCCCCTTGGGACAAGAGCCACAGAACAGGCCTGCCTTCTACCCATACTACTTCCTCAGAGTGGAGTATGTGCGCCTGCCCTAGCCGTCGCCTCGTGTCTTCCTAAAGCCAGGCTTCCATCTCTACGCACAGTAGCGGTTGACGCTTGTCTTGCCACCGTCCCGCTGTTCTTCCCAGGGCAGGCTCTCCTGCTTTGCGACTGTTTCCGGACAACAAGGCCAACGGCTCCTTCTCTTCTCCCGGGGAGGCGTTCTGCTACTTCCCCAAACTTGCTCCTGGGGAGTACGGTGACAGCCGTGTCCCTAGCCTTAAGGCCCTTTCCAGATGTGCATCCATGCTTCTCTCGCAGGCAGTGGGGATGATAGGGCCAAGAGAACTTCGCTCCATGCAGGTTTCTTCCACCGTGCTGCGGAGAATAGATCAGGCAAGCAGCAGCAGCATCCCACAAAGCGACTCACATTTCTCAACGAATGCTGTGCTTTCGCAGAAGAGGAGCCTGGGCAAAGACGCTTTGGCTGAATGCTGGTTTCTCCCACCTTGAGACTTGGCCTAGGCAAGCACGAGCAGCAGCCCGCAGAACCGACCTTGATTTCTCAGCAAACGGAGAGGGTGACACTTGTCTTCCCACCCGCCCGCTATTCATGCCTATGCAGGCTCTCCTGTTTCATGACTTATCCTTAAGGCTGTTTCCACAGGCGCAACCACGCTTCTCTCTCAGGTAGAGGGGATGCCCAGGCAAAGAGGATTTCGCTCCATGCGGGTTTATTACACCGAGCTTCGGAGACTATGTTCAGGCAAGCGGCATCCGCATCACACAAAACCGACTCTGATTTCCCAATGAATGCTGTGCTTTCCTCAAGGGATGCCCAGGCAAAGAGGCTTTCGCTCTATGTGGGATTCCACCACCGTGCTGCCAATACTAGGCTAAAGCAAGCAGCAACAGCAGCCCACAGAACTGACTCTTTTGTGAGAAGTGACATTCCGCATGAAGGAGTTTCCCTTAAAGAGAACTTGCTATAGTCCAACGGATAGATGTCGGAGACTGGAAAGCTATATGCGCCTATTGCGGTTACCACAGAGTCAATCCCAAAAGCTTCCTTCTTAAACAGACGTAACACTGCAGTGAATCCCTCCTAAAGCACACTGCCCTCAGAGTGTTGGAAGCGTTTTAGACACAGAAACTAAGTGCGGATCACCACTGGTGGTGAACATCCTATATGTGTTTGGCAGGCTTAAACTCCACAGCCTTCCCTTTACTCACAGTACCTAATGTGCCCCTAGTCCGTCCCTGTTCTATCTTCATTGCTAAAGGATAAACACTGTTATGAATGAGTACGCACTTGAAGTATGTTCCCTGAGCAGATACCTTCCTCCGCATCACCTCTAAGTGGCCTGTATGAGACACTTCATGATTGCTACCCATACACGTCCTAGAGTTTCCAACTGAGCACGGACGCATCCCATTCGTGAGAAGTTACTGTAGCTCAGTTCCCTCATATATTGGAAGTGTTTTGAGAAGAGGTAGACACTGTGGAACATCCCCGGTGTTGAACTTCCACTATGCATCATAGAGGCCTAAGTGCCTATCCCTGTACTTCACTCACGGGTTGCAACGTTCTCTCTGCTCCGTCCTTGTTCTATCTTCTTTCCTCCACTGGAAAGACACTGTGAGAAGTGACATTCCGCATGAAGGAGTTTCCCTTAAACAGAACTTCCTATAGTCCAACGGATAGACGTCGGAGACTGGAAAGCTATGTGCGCCTATTGCGGTTACCATAGAATCAGTTCCAAAAGCTTCCTTCTTTAACACGTAACACTGCAGTGAATCCCTCCTAAAGCACACTTCCCTCACAGTGTCGGAAGCGTTTTAGATGCAGAAACTAAGTGCGGATCACCACTAGTGGTGAAAATCCAATATGTGTTTGGCAGGCTTAGGCGCCATAGACTGACCTTTACTCACAGTACCTAATTGCCCCTAGTCCGTCCTTGTTCTAACTTCATACCTCCAAGGAAAAACACTGTTATGAAAGAGTACACACCTGAAGTAGGTTCCCTGAGCAGATACCTTCCTACGCATCACCTCTAAGGGGCCTGTCTGAGACACTTCATGGTTGCTACACAGACACGTCCTACAGTTTCCAACTGAGCACAGACGCATCCTGTCGTGAAAACTTACTGTAGCACAGTTCCATCATAGATTGGAAGTGTTTGGAGAATAATTGACAATGTGGAACTTCCCGGGTTTTGATCTTCCCGTATGCATCATAGAGGTTTAAGTGCCTTACCCTGTACTTCACTCATGGTTTGCAACGTTTTCTCTGCTCCGTCCTTTTTTAATCTTCTTTCCTCCACTGGAAAGGCACTGTGAGAAGTGACATTCCGCATGAAGGAGTTTCCCTTAAACAGAGCTTGCTATAGTCCAACGGATAGATGTCGGAGAATGGAAAGCTATGTGCTCCTATTGCGGTTACCACAAAGTAAGTCCCAAAGGTTCCTGCTTAACAGACGTAACACTGCCGTGTATCCCTCCTAAAGCACACTTCCCTCTCAGGGTAGGAAGCGTTTTAGACGTAGAACCTAAGTGCGGATCACCATTGGTGGTGAACATCCAATATGTGTTTGGCAGGCTTAAGCGCCATAGCCTGCCCTTTACTCACAGCACCTAACGTGTCCCTAGTCCGTCCCTGTTCTATCTTCATCCTCAAAGGAGAAACACTGTTATGACGGATTACGAAACTGAAGTAGGTTCCCTGAGCAGATACCTTCCTTCGC
The DNA here is from genome assembly GCF_020171115.1 of Neogale vison. Classification (NCBI taxonomy): domain Eukaryota; kingdom Metazoa; phylum Chordata; class Mammalia; order Carnivora; family Mustelidae; genus Neogale; species Neogale vison. The sequence continues at coordinate 154,192,734 of NC_058091.1, forward strand.
ATCCCCTCTAAGGGACCTGTATGAGACACTTCATGATTGCTACCCAGACACGTCTTGCAGTTTCCAACTGAGCACAGACGCATCCCTGTCGTGAGAACTTACTGTAGCACAGTTCCCTCATATATTGGAAGTGTTTTGAGAAGAGGTAGACACTGTGGAAAATCCCCGGTGTTGTAATTCCAGTATGCATCATTGAGGCCTAAGTGCCTTACCCTGTACTTCACTCATAGGTTGCGACGTTCTCTCTGTCCGTCCTTGTTCTATCTTCTTTCCTCCAGTGGTAAGACACTGTGAGAAATGACATTCCGCATGAAGGAGTTTCCCTTAAACAGAACTTGCTATAGTCCAACGGTGAGACGTCTGTGAATGGAAAGCTATGTGCGCCAATTGCGGTTACCACAGAGTTAGTCCCAAAAGCTTCCTTCGTTAAGACACGTAACACTGCAGTGAATCCCTCAAAAGTACACTTCACTCTCAGTGTTGGAAGCGTTTCAGACGCAGAAACAAAGTGCGGATCACCACTGGTGGTGAACATCCAATATGTGTTTGGCAGGCTTAAGCGCCATAGCCTGCCCTTTACTCACAGTACCTAATGTGCCCCTAGTCCGTTCCTGTTCTATCTTCATTGCTCAAAGTAGAAAAGCTCCTATGAATGAGTAGGCAATGTAGTCGGTTACAGAATCAGATACCTTCCTTCGCAACCCCTCTAAGGGGCCTGTATGAGACACTTCATGATTGCTCCCAGACACGTCCTAGAGTTTCCTACTGAGCACAGACCCATCATGTCGTGAGAACTTACTTTAGAACAGTTCCCTCATGTATTGGAAGTATTTTGAGAAGAGGTAGACACAGTGGAACTTCTCCGGTGTTGAACTTCCAGTATGCATCGTAGAGGCCTAAGTGGTTTACCCTGTATTTCACTCACGGTTTGCAACGTTCTGTCTGTCTGTCCTTGTTCTATCTTCTTTCCTCCAGTAAAAAGACACTGTGAGAATTGACATTACGCATGAAGAAGTTTCCCTTAAACAGCACTTCCTATAGTCTAACGATTAGACGTCGGAGACTGGAAAGCTATGTGCGCCTAATGCGGTTACCACAGAGTCAGTCCCAAAAGCTTCCTTCTTTAACAGACATAACACTGCAGTGAATCCCTCCTAAAGCACACTAACCTCTCAGTGTTGGAAGCGTTTTAGACACAGAGACTAAGTGCGGATCATCACTGGTGGTGAACATCCAATATATGTTTGGCCGGCTAAGCGCCATAGCCAGCCCTTTACTCACAGTACCTAATGTGCCCCTAGTCCGTTCCTGTTCTATCTTCATTGCTCAAAGTAGAAAAGCTGCTATGAATGAGTAGGCAATGTAGTCGGTTACAGAATCAGATACCTTCCTTCGCAACCCCTCTAAGGGGCCTGTATGAGACACTTCATGATTGCTCCCAGACACGTCCTAGAATTTCCAACTGAGCACAGACCCATCATGTCGTGAGAACTTACTTTAGAACAGTTCCCTCATGTATTGGAAGTATTTTGAGAAGAGGTAGACACAGTGGAACTTCTCTGGTGTTGAACTTCCAGTATGCATCGTAGAGGCCTAAGTGGTTTACCCTGTATTTCACTCACGGTTTGCAACGTTCTGTCTGTCCGTCCTTGTTCTATCTTCTTTCCTCCAGTAAAAAGACACTGTGAGAATTGACATTACGCATGAAGAAGTTTCCCTTAAACAGAACTTCCTATAGTCTAACGATTAGACGTCGGAGACTGGAAAGCTATGTGTGCCTAATGCGGTTACCACAGAGTCAGTCCCAAAAGCTTCCTTCTTTAACAGACATAACACTGCAGTGAATCCCTCCTAAAGCACACTAACCTCTCAGTGTTGGAAGCGTTTTAGACACAGAGACTAAGTGCGGATCATCACTGGTGGTGAACATCCAATATATGTTTGGCCGGCTAAGCGCCTTAGCCATCCCTTTACTCACAGTACCTAATGTGCCCGTAGTCCGTTCCGGTTCTATCTTCATCCTCAAAGGAGAAACACTGTTATGAATGAGTACGCACCTGAAGTAGGTTCCCAGAGCAGATACCTTCCTACGCATCCCTTCTAAGGTGCCTGTATGAAATACTTCATGATTGCTACCCAGACACATTATAGAGTTTTCAACTGAGCACAGATGCATCCCTGTCATGAGAATTACTGTAGCACATTTCCCTCATATATTGGAAGGATTTTGAGAAGAGGTAGACACTGTGGAACATCACCGGTGTTGTAGATCCTGTATGCATCATAGAGGCCTACGCACCTTACCCTGTATTCACTCGTTGGTGGCAACATATTCTCTGCTCCGTCCTTTTTCTATCTACTTTCCTCCAGTTTTAAGACACTGTGAGAAGTGACATTCCGCATGAAGCAGTTTCCCTTAAACAGAACTTTGCTATAGTCCAACGAATAGACGTCTGAGACTGGAAAGCTATGTGCGCCTAATGCGGTTACCACAGAGTCAGTCCCAAAAGCTTCCTTCTTTAACAGACGTAACACTGCACTGAATCCCAACTAAAGCACACTTTCCGCTCAGTGTAGGAAGCATTTTAGACCCAGAAACTAAGTGCGGACACCACTGGTGTTGAACATCCAATATGTGTTTGGCAGGCTTAAGCGCCATAGCCTGACCTTTACACACAGTACCTAAAGTGCTCCTAGTCCGTCCGAGTTCTTCATTCATCCAAGGTTAAGGACTCTTATGAATGAGTTCGCACCTGAGGTAGGTTTCCTGAGCAGATACCTTCCTACGCATCCCCTCTAAGAGGCCTGTATCAGAAACTTCATGATTGCTTCCCAAGCACGTACTACACTTTCCAAGTGAGAACAGACACTTCCTTGTCGTGAGAACTTACTGTAGCACAGTTCCTTCATATATTGGAAGTGTTTTGAGAAGTGGTAGACACTGTGGAACATCCCAGGTGTTGAACTTCCAGTATGCATCATAGAGGCCTAAGTGCCTTACCCTGTACTTCACCTACGGGTTGTAATATTCTCTCCGCTCCGTCCTTGTTCTATCTTCTTTCCTCCACTGGAAAGACACTGTGAGAAGTGACATTCTGCCTGAAGGAGTTTCCTTAAAAAGAATTTGCTATAGTCCAACGGATAGACGTCGGGGACTGGAAAGCTATGTGCGCCTATTGCGGTTACCACAGAGTCAGTCCCAAAAGCTTCCTGCTTTAACAGAAGTAACACTGCAGTGAATCCCTCCTAAAGCACACTTCCCTCTCAGTGTTGGAAGCGTTTTAGAAGCAGAAACAAAGGACGGATCACCACTGGTGGTGAACATCCAATATGTGTTTGGCAGGCTTAAGCGCCATAGCCTGCCCTTTTTTTTTTTTTTTTTTTGTTTTTAAATTTTATTTTATTTTATTTTTTCCCCAATTTATTTATTTTCAGAAAAACAGTATTCATTATTTTTTCACCACACCCAGTGCTCCATGCAAGCTGTGCCCTCTATAATACCCACCACCTGGTACCCCAACCTCCCACACCCCGCCACTTCAAACCCCTCAGACTGTTTTTCAGAGTCCATAGTCTCTCATGGTTCACCTCCCCTTCCAATTTACCCAAATTCCCTACTCCTCTCTAACGCCCCTTGTCCTCCATGCTATTGGTTATGCTCCACAAATGAGTGAAACCATATGATAATTGACTCTCTCTGCTTGACTGATTTCACTCAGCATAATCTCTTCCAGTCCCGTCCATGTTGCTACAAAAGTTGGATATTCGTCCTTTCTGATGGAGGCATAATACTCCATAGTGTATATGGACCACATCTTCCTTATCCATTCATCCGTTGAAGGGCATCTTGGTTCTTTCCATAGTTTGGCGACCGTGGCCATTGCTGCTATAAACATTGGGGTACAGATGGCCCTTCTTTTCACGACATCTGTATCTTTGGGGTAAATACCCAGGAGTGCAATTGCAGGGTCGTAGGGAAGCTCTATTTTTAATTTCTTGAGGAATCTCCACACTGTTCTCCAAAGAGGCTGCACCAACTTGCATTCCCACCAACAGTGTAAGAGGGTTCCCCTTTCTCCACATCCTCTCCAACACATGTTCTTTCCTGTTTTGTTAATTTTGGCCATTCTAACTGGTGTAAGGTGATATCTCAATGTGGTTTTAATTTGAATCTCCCTGAGGGCTAATGATGATGAGCATTTTTTTCATGTGTCTGATAGCCATTTGTATTTCTTGATTGGAGAAGTGTCTGTTCATATCTTCTGCCCATTTTTTGATGTGTTTGTCTGTTTCGTGTGGGTTGAGTTTGAGGAGTTCATTATAGATCCTGGATATCAACCTTTTGTCTGTACTGTCATTTGCAAATATCTTCTCCCATTCCGTGGGTTGCCTCTTTGTTTTTTTGACTGTTTCCTTTGCTGTGCAGAAGCTTTTGATTTTGATGAAGTCCCAGAAGTCTATTTTCGCTTTTGTTTCCTTTGCCTTTGGAGACGTATCTTGAAAGAAGTTGCTGTGGCTGATATCGAAGAGATTACTGCCTATGTTCTCCTCTAAGATTCTGATAGATTCCTGTCTCACGTTGAGGTCTTTTATCCATTTTGAGTTGATCTTTGTGTACGGTGTAAGAGAATGGTCGAGTTTCATTCTTCTACATATAGCTGTCCAGCTTTCCCAGCACCATTTATTGAAGAGACTGTCTTTTTTCCACTGTATATTTTTTCCTGTTTTGTCGAAGATTAATTGACCATAGAGTTGAGGGTCCATATCAGGGCTCTCTACTCTGTTCCACTGGTCTATGTGTCTGTTTTTATGCCAGTACCATGCTGTCTTGGTGATCACAGCTTTGTAATAAAGCTTGAAATCAGGTAAGGTGATGCCGCCAGCTTTATTTTTGTTTTTCAACATTTCCTTAGCGATTCGGGGTCTCTTCTGATTCCATACAAATTTTTGGATTATTTGCTCCAGCTCTTTGAAGAATGCCGGTGGAATTTTGATCGGAATGGCATTAAAAGTATAGATTGCTCTAGGCAGTATAGACATTTTAACGATGTTTATTCTTCCGATCCAAGAGCATGGAATGGTCTTCCATCTTTTTGTGTCTTCTTCAATTTCTTTCATGAGTGTTCTATAGTTCCTCAAGTATAGATCCTTTACCTCTTTAGTTAGGTTTATTCCCAGGTATCTTATGGTTCTTGGTGCTATAGTAAATGGAATCGATTCTCTAATTTCCCTTTCTGTATTTTCCTTGTTAGTGTATAAGAAAGCCACTGATTTCTGCACATTGACTTTGTATCCTGCCACGCTGCTGAATTGCTGTATGAGTTCTAGTAGTTTGGGGGTGGAGTCTTTTGGGTTTTCCATATAAAGAATCATGTCATCTGCGAAGAGAGAGAGTTTGACTTCTTCATTACCAATTTCGATACCTTTTATTTCTCTCTGTTGTCTGATTGCTGTTGCTAGGACTTCTAATACTATGTTGAACAAGAGTGGTGAAAGTGGGCATCCTTGTCTTGTTCCTGATCTCAACGGGAAGGCTGCAAGCTTTTTCCCATTGAGGATGATATTTGCTGTGGGTCTTTCATAGATAGATTTGATGAGGTTCAGGAATGTTCCCTCTATCCCTATACTTTGAAGCGTTTTAATCAGGAACGGATGTTGGATTTTGTCAAATGCTTTTTCTGCATCAATTGAGAGGACCATGTGGTTCTTCTCTCTTCTCCTATTAATTTGTTGTATCACATTGATTGATTTACGAATGTTGAACCATCCTTGTAGCCCAGGGATGAATCCCACCTGATCATGGTGGATAATCTTTTTAATGTGTTGTTGGATCCTGTTGGCTAGGATCTTGTTGAGAATCTTAGCATCCATATTCATCAGTGATATTGGTCTGAAATTCTCCTTTTTGGTATGGTCCTTGCCTGGTTTGGGGATCAGGGTAATGCTGGCTTCATAGAAAGAGTCTGGAAGTTTTCCTTCTGCTTCAATTTTTTGAAACAGCTTCAGGAGAATAGGTGTTATTTCTTCTTGGAAGGTTTGGTAGAATTCCCCAGGGAATCCGTCAGGTCCTGGGCTCTTGTTTTTTGGGAGATTTTTGATCACTGCTTCAATCTCGTTATTAGATATCGGTCTATTCAGGTTGTCGATTTCTTCCTGGTTCAATTTTGGTAGTTTATATTTTTCCAGGAATGCATCCATTTCATCTAGGTTGCTAAGCTTATTGGCATATAACTGTTCGTAGTAACTTCTGATGATTGTTTCTACTTCCTTGGTGTTAGTTGTGATCTCTCCCCTTTCATTCATAATTTTATGAATTTGGGATTTCTCTCTTTTCTTTTGGATTAGTGTAGCCAGTGGCTTATCGATCTTATTGATTCTTTCAAAAAACCAGCTTCTAGTTTCATTGATACGTTCTACTGTATCTCTGGTTTCTCCCTCATTGATCTCAGCTCTAATCTTGATGATTTCCCTTCTTATGTGTGGAGTTGGTTTGATTTGTTGTTGATCCTCCAGTTCTTTAAGGTGTAGAGACAGCTGGTGTGTTCTGGATTTTTCAATTTTTTTGAGCAAGGCTTGGATGGCTATATATTTTCCCCTTAGGACCGCCTTTGCTGTATCCCATAGGTTTTGGACCGAAGTGTCTTCATTCTCATTGGTTTCCATGAATTGTTTCAGTTCTTCTTTGATCTCCTGGTTGATCCAAGCATTCTTAAGCAAGGTGGTCTTTAGCTTCCAGGTGTTTGAGTTCCTTCGGAACTTTTCCTTGTGATTGAGCTCCAGTTTCAAAGCATTGTGATCTGAGAATATGCAGGGAATAATCTCAGTCTTTTGGTATCGGCTGAGTCCTGATTTGTGACCCAGTATGTGGTCTATTCTGGAAAAGGTTCCGTGTGCACTTGAGAAGAATGAGTATTCTGCTGTTTTAGGGTGGAATGTTCTGTATATATCTATGAGGTCCATCTGGTCCAATGTGTCGTTCAATGCTCTTGTTTCTTTATTGATTTTCTGCTTCGATGATCTGTCTAATTCTGAAAGAGGCGTGTTAAGATCACCTACGATTAGTGTATTCATATCAATATGACTCTTTATCTTGATTAACAGTTTTCTTAAGTAATTGGCTGCTCCCATATTGGGAGCATAGATATTTACAATTGTTAGATCATCTTGGTGGATAGTCCCTTTAAGGATTATGTAGTGTCCTTCTGTATCTCTGACTACAGTCTTTAGTTTGAAGTCTAATTTATCTGATATGAGAATCGCTACCCCAGCCTTCTTTTGAGTCCCATTGGCATGAAAGATGCTTCTCCACCCCTTCACTTTCAGTCTGCGTGTATCTTTAGGTTCAAAATGGGTCTCTTGTAGACAGCATATGGATGGGTCCTGTCGTTTTATCCAATCTGCAACCCTGTGCCGTTTTATGGGTGCATTGAGGCCATTCACATTGAGAGTGATTATTGATAGATACGTTTTTATTGACATCGAGTTACCTTTGAAGTCTTTCTTTCTGTAGACTGTCTCTATATTTCTGTTCAATGCTATTCTTGGGATTTTTCCTCTTTTATAGAACCCCCCTTAATATTTCCTGCAGTATCGGCTTGGTGGTTGCATAGTCTTTTAAGTCTTGCCGGTCTTGGAAACTCTTTATCTCTCCATCCATTTTGAATGTCAGTCTTGCTGGATAAAGTATTCTTGGCTGCATGTTCTTCTCATTTAGTGCCCTGAATATATCTTGCCAGCCTCTTCTGGCTTGCCAGGTCTCTGTGGACAGGTCTGACGTTATTCTGATGGGCGTCCCTCTGTAAGTAAGGAGCCTCTTTGCCCTGGCAGCTTTCAAGAGATTATACCTACAATTATAATTTCTCAATTTGACTATCAGGTGTCGTGATGTTTTTTTGGAGTGTATAATCTTGGGTGGAGACCGTTCAGCCTCTAGTACATGAACGCTGGTTTCATTCGCGAGATTCGGAAAGTTTTCATGAAGGACTTGTTCCACGACATCTTCTAGACTTCTTTCTTTCTCCTCCCCTTCAGGAATTCCAATAATTCTGACGTTGGAACGCTTCATGGCATCACTTATTTCCCTAATTCTGCTTTCGTGGGATCTAAGCTGTTTGTTCCAGGCTTCCTCCTGATCCTTTCTCTCTATCTGTTTGTCTTCCAGATCACTAATTCTATCTTCTGTCTCAGTTACCCTAGCTTTGAGAGAGTTTAGATTGGATTGGAACTCATTGAGAGCATTGTGGACCTCCTCCCTGGTAGCTTTAAGCTCCGCCCTAACATTGTGAACATCCTGTCTGGTCGCTTTCATTCGGCTCTAATCAATTCTGTTTGGTCATCCATGGCTTTCTCCAACCTAGCTATTGCCTGGATAATTGTTAGCCTGAATTCTCTTTCCGACATATTGTCTATGTTGATAGCCGTTAGCTCTGTTGCGGAAGGTCCATCCTCTGTATTTTTCTTCTGTTGGGCATTCCTCCTCCTAGTCATTTTGGTGGGAGGAGACTGAACAGATGTAGCTGGATGTATCAACTCTGGTGCAGTCAAGGTGCACCCTGGAACACTTCCTGATCTCTGTCTCAGAAGCCTCAGTCTGGGTGCAGAAGCTGAATAAATTCCCCCTTGGACGCTGGCAGTGCAGGTTCCAAGTTAAAGACCCTGGGGGCGCAGGATCTTTTGCTCGTCCCCAAAGCCAAGGCAGTGGCGGCTGTCTGGGAGCTCCTGACCGCCAGAGAGGTTCCAAGCAGCGATCGCACACTGAGATTTTGCCGCTGGCCGGGGCTGGGAGTGCCCGGCTTGGGCGCACCTCTTTTCAGAGGCGGCTGTGGGTCGGGCGCGCGTCTGGGGCACTGAGAACGGGGCGCTGGTCCGTAAGCCGCAGGCTGGGCTTTTGCGCGCCTCTGTCCGGGGAAGAGTTTCGCGTGCGCGAGGCTTAGACTTTGAAACAATGGCCCGGGTCAAGAAGCGCCCCAGGGCCTTAGAAACCCAGGAGAGCTGGAGCGACGTGCACGCGCATCTCAAGCTTTGTGGTAGGGCTAGCGCGCGTTCTGCAGACCGGCTCCCATCCCCTCACAGGAGCGGGAACCCCCGCGCTCTGGGGCACGCTGGCGGCTTAGGGACCAGGAGCCGGTTTCTCCGCCGCACTCTCTCTGCCTCCGCGCCGGGGAGGCCGTCTGGGACCGGGGACTCAAGCCCCTGTCCCTAGCCGCCCCGATTCCCACAGTTTGCCCCCGCGATCCTTTGCTCTTTTGGAGTGCTTTCAACCAGTCTCCGAGTTAATGCTGGTCCCCAGACGCAGGGCACTCTCGCTCGTATCTGGGTATTACTTTTGCACCGGTCGCCTCTGGTGGCTCCCTCCCCCTTTTGTTTATCTTCCGATATCAGTCCGCTGTTCCCATTCCGCTTTACCTGCTCACTGGCGTCTTCTGCCCCTGTAGAGACCCAGACGTGTATAATTCTGATCTCAGGCTGATTTCATGGGTGATCAGAGTTCTTTGGTAGGTAATCAGCTCACTTCGGGGTACCAGCTGAAAAGACGCCTCTTCCTAGTACCCCGCCATCTTGTCCCCCCCCATAGCCTGCCCTTTACTCACAGTACCTAATGTGCCCCTAGTCCGCCCGTGTTTACCTTCATTCCTTTGAGGAGAAGCACTGTTATGAATGAGTATGCACTGAAGTAGTTTCCCTGAGCAGATACCTTCCTCCGCATCCCCTCTAGGGGGCCTGTATGAGACACTATATGATTGCTCCCAGACACATCCTAGAGTTTTCAACTGAGCACAGATGCATCCATGTCATGAAAATTTACTGTAGCAGAGTTACCTCATATATTGGAAGTGGTTTAAGAAGAGCTAAATACTGTGGAACATATCTGGGGTTGTAATTGCAGTATGCATCATAGAGGCCTAAGTGCCTTACCCTGAACTTCACTCACGGATTGCAACGTTCTCTCTGTCCGCCCTTGTTCTATCTTCTTTCTTCCACTGGTAAGACCCTGTGAGAAGTGACATTCCGCATGAAGGAGTTTCCCTTAAACAGAACTTGCTATATTCCAACGGATAGACGTCGGAGACCTGAAATCTATGTGCACCTACTGCGGTGACCACAGAGTCAGTCCCAAAAGCTTCCTTCTTTAACAGACGTAACACTGCAGTGAATCCCGACTAAAGAACACTTCCCTCTCAGTGTAGGAAGCGTTTTAGATGCAGAAACTAAGTGCGGATCACCACTGGTGGTGAACCACCAATATGTGTCTGGCAGGCTTAAGCGCCATAGCCTGCCCTTTACTCACAGTTCCTAATGTGCCCGAATACGTCCCTGTTCTATCTTCATTCCTCAAAGGAGGAACACTGTTATGAATGAGTTCGCACCTGAAGTAGGTTCCCTGAGCAGATACCTTCCTACCCATCCCCTCTAATGTACCTGTATCAGACACTTCGTGTTTGCTAGCCAGACACGTCCTAAACTTTCCAACTGAGCACAGACGCATCCCTGTCATGAGAACTTACTATTGCACAATTCCCTTATATATTGGAAGTGTTTTGAGAAGTGGTAGACACTGTGGAACATCCCAGGTGTTGAACTTCCAGTATGCATCATAGAGGCCTAAGTGCCTTACCCTGTACTTCACTCACGGTTTCCAACGTTCTCTCTGTCCTTCCTTGTTCTATCTTCTTTCCTCCACTGGAAAGACACTGTGAGAAGTGACATTCCGCATGAAGGAGTTTCCCTTAAACAGAACTTGCTATAGTCCAAAGGATAGACGTCTGAGTCTGGAAAGCTATGTGCGCATATTGCGGTTACCACAGCGTCAGTCCCAAAAGCTTCCTTCTTTAACAGACGTAACACTGCAGTGAATCCCGCCTAAAGCACACTTCCCTCTCAGTGTTGGAAGCGTTTTAGACGCAGAAACTAAGTGCGGATCACCACTGGTGGTGAACATCAAATATGTGTTTGGCAGGCTTAAGCGCCATAGCCTGCCCTTTTCTCACAGTATCTAATGTACCCCTAGATCGTCCGTGTTCTACCATCATTCCTCCTTGTTTAAACACTGTTATGAATGAGTAAGCACCTGAGGTAGATTCCCTGAGCAGATACATCCCACGCATCCCCTCTAAGGGGCCTGTATCAGACACTTCATGATTGCTACCCAGACACATCCTGGACAATTCAACTGAGCACAGATGCATCCCTGTCGTGAGAACTTACTGTGGCCCAGTTCCCTCATATATTGGAAGTGTTTTGAGAACAGGTAGACACTGTGGAACATCTCCGATACTGTAATCCCAGTATGCATCTTAGAGGCCTAAGTGCCTTACCCTGTACTTCACTCACGGTTTGCAAAGTTCTCTCTGTCCGTCCTTGTTCTATCCTCTTTCCTCCACTGGAAAGACACTGTGAGAAGTGACATTCCGCATGAAGGAGTTTCCCTTAAACAGAACTTCCTATAGTCTAACGGTTAAACGTCTGAGACTGGAAAGCTAGGAGCGCCAAATGCGGTTACCACAGAGTCAGTCCCAAAAGCTTCCTTCCTTAACAGACGTAACACTGCAGTGAATCCCTCCTAAAGCACACTTCCCTCTCAGTGTGGAAGCTTTTTAGACGCAGTAACTAAGTGCGGATCACCACTGGTGGTGGACATCCAATATGTGTTTGGCAGACTTAAGCTCCATAGCCTGCCCTTTACACACAGTACCTAATTGGCCCGTAGTCCTTCCCTGTTCTATCTTCATTCCTCAACGGAGAAATACAGTTATGAATGAGTACGCTCCTGGAGTAGGTTTCCTGAGCAGATACCTTCCTCTGCATCCCCTCTAAGAGGCCTTTATCAGACACTCATGATTGCTAGCCAGACACGTTCTAAACTTTCCAACTGAGCACAGACACATCCCAGTCATGAGAACTTACTGTAGCACAGTTCCTCATATATTGGAAGTGTTTTGAGAAGTGGAAGACACTGTGGAACATCCTAGGTGTTGAACTTCTAGTATGATCATAGAGCCCTAAGTGCCTTACCCTGTAATTCACTCACGGTTTGCAACGTTCTCTCTGTCCGTCATTGTCTATCATCTTTCCTGCACTGGAAAGATACTGTGAGAAGTGACATTCCGCATGAAGGAGTTTCCCTTAAACAGAACTTGCTATAGTCCAACGGTTAGACGTCTGTGATTGGAAAGCAATGTGCGTCTATTGCGGTTACCACAGAGTCAGTCCCAAAAGCTTCCTTCTTTAACAGACGTAACACTGCAGCGAATCCCTCCTAAAACACACTTCCCTCTCTGTGTTGGAAGCGTTTTAGACGAGGAAACTAAGTGCGGATCACCACTGGTGGTGAACATCCAATATATGTTTGGCAGGCTTAAGCACCATAGCCTGCCCTTTACTCACAGTACCTAATGTGCCCTTAGTCCGTCCGTGTTCTATCTTCATTCCTTCAAGGAGAAGCACTGTTATGAATAAGTACCCACCTGAAGTAGGCTCCCTGAGAAGATAACTTCCTACGCAGCGCCTCTAAGGGGCCTGTATCAGACACTTCATGATTGCTACCAAGACACATCCTAGAGTTTTCAACTGAGCACAGATGCATCGGTGTCGTGAGATCATACTGTAGAACAGTTCCCTCATATATTGGAAGTATTTTGAGAAGAGCTAGACACTGTGGAAGATCTCCGGTATTGAACATCCAGTATGCATCATAGAGGCCTAAGTGCCTTACCCTGTACATCACTCACGGTTTGCAACGTTCTCTCTGTCCTTCCTTGTTCTATCTTCTTTCCTCCACTGGAAAGACACTGTGAGAAGTGACATTACGCATGAAGGAGTTTCCCTTAAACAGAACTTGCTATAGTCAAACGGTTAGACGTCTGTGATTTGAAAACTATGTGCGTCTATTGCGGTTACCACAGAGTCAGTCCCAAAAGCTTCCTTCTTTAACAGACGTAACACTCCTGTCAATCCCTCCTAAAGCACACTTCCCTCTCAGTGTTGAAAGCGTTTTCGACGCAGAAACTAAGTGCGGATCACCACTGGTGGTGAACATCCAATATGTGTTTGGCAGGCTTAATCTCCATAGCCTGGCCTTTACTCACAGTACCTAATGAGCCCCTAATCCGTCCCTGTTCTATCTTCATCCTGCAAGGAGAAGTACTGTTATGAATGAGAACTCAACTGAAGTAGGTTCCCTGAACTATACCTTCCTCCGCATCGCCTCTAAGGGGCTTGTATCAGACACTTTATGATTGCTACCCAGACATGTTCAACACTTTCCATCTGAGCACAGACGCTTCCCTGTCGTGAGAACGTAGTGTAGCACAGTTCCCTCAAATTGGAAGTGTTTTGAGAAGTAGTAGACACTGTGGAACATCCCAGGTATTGAACTTCCAGTATGCATCATAAAGGCCTAAGTGCCTTACTCTGTACTTCACGTACGGGTTCTAAAATTCTCTCTGCTCCGTGCTCGTTCTATCTTTTTTCCTACATTGGAAGAGACTGTGAGAAGTGACATTCCGCATGAATGAGTTTCCCTTAAACAGAACTTGCTATAATCCAACGGTTAGACGTCTTTGAATGGAAAGCTATTTGCGCCTATTGCGGTTACCACAGAGTCAGCCCCAAAAGCTTCCGTTTATAACAGACGTAACACTACTGTGAATCCCTCCTAAAGCACACTTCCAACTCAGTGTTGGAAGCATTTTAGACGCAGAAACTAAGTGCATATCACCACTGGTGGTGAACATCCAATATGTGTTTGGCAGGCTTAAGCGCCATAGCCTGCCCTTTACTCACAGAATCTAATGTGCCCCTAGTCCGTCCGTGTTCTACCTTCATTCCTCCAAGGAGTAGCACTGTTATGAATGAGTACGCACCTGAAGTTGGTTTCCTGAGCAGATACCTTCCTACGTATCCCCTCTAAAGGGCCTATATCAGAGACTTCATGATTGCTACCCAGACACATCCTAGAGTTTTCAACTGAGCACAGATGCATCCGTGTCGTGAGAACTTACTGTAACACAGTGCCCTCATATATTGGAAGTGTTCTGAGACGAGCTAGACACTGTGGAACTTCTGCGGTGTTGTAATTCCAGTATGCATCATAGAGGCCTAAGTTCCTTACCCTGAACTTCTCTCACGGATTGCAACGTTCTCTCTGTCCGTCCTTGTTCTATCTTCTTTCCTCCACTGGAAAGACACTGTGAGAAGTGACATTCCGCATGAAGGAGTTTTCCTTAAACAGAACTTGCTATAGTCCAACGGTTAGACGTCTGTGCTTGGAAAGCTATGTGCGCCTATTGCGGTTATCACATAGTAAGTCCCAAAAGCTTCCTTCTTTAACAGACGTAACACTGCTGTGAATCCCTCTTAAAGCACACTTCCCGCTCAGTGTTGGAAGCATTTTAGACGCAGAAACAAAGTGCTGATCACCACTGGTGGTGAACATCCAATATGTGTTTGGCAGGCTTAAGCGCCATAGCCCGCCCTTTACTCACAGTACCTAATGTTCCCTAGTCCGTCCCTGTTCTATTTTCATCCTCAAAGGAGAAACACTGTTATGAATGAGTTTGAACCTGAAGTAGTTTCCCTGAGCAGATACCTTCCTCTGCATCCTCTCTAAAGGGCCTGTATCAGACACTTCATGATTGCTACCCAGACACGTCCTACACTTTCCATCTGAGCACACGCTTCCCTGTCGTGAGAACGTACTGTACCACAGTTCCCTCATATATTGGAAGTGTTTTGAGAAGAGGTAGACACTGTGGAACATCCCAGGTGTTGAACTTCCAGTATGCATCATAGAGGGCTAAGTGCCTTACTCTGTACTTCACGTACGGGTTGTAACATTCTCTCTGTTCCATACTTGTTTTATATTTTTTCCTACACCGGAGAGACACTGTGAAGAGTCCCATTACGAATGAAGGAGTTTCCCTTAAACAGAACTTGCTTTAATTCAATGGTTAGACGTCTGTGAATGGAAAGCAATGTGCGCCTATTGCCGTTACAACAGAGTCAGTCCTTAAAGCTTCCTTCTTTATCAGACGTAACTATGCAGTGAATCCCTCCTAAAGCACACTTCCCTCTCAGTGTTGGAAGCGTTTTAGACTCAGAATCTAAGTGCGGATCACCACTGGTGGTGAACATCAATATGTGTTTGGCAGGTTTAAGCGCCATAGCCTGCCCTTTACTCACAGTACCTAATGTGCCCCTAGTCCGTCCCTGTTCTATCTTCATATTCAAAGGAGAAACACTGTTATGAATGAGTACGAACTTGAAGTAGGTTCCCTGAGCAGATACCTTCCTACGCATCCTCTCGAAAGGGCTGGTATCATACACTTCATGATTGCTACCCAGACACGTCCTACACTTTCCAACTGAGCACAGACGCATCCCTGTCGTGAGAACTTACTGTAGCACAGTTCCCTCATATATTGGAAGTGTTTTGAGAAGTGGTAGACACTGTGGAACATCCCAGGTGTTGAACTTCCAGTATGCATCATAGAGGCCTAAGTGCCTTACCCTGTACTTCACCTACGGTTGTAACATTCTCTCTGCTCCGTCCTTGTTCTATCTTCTTTCCTCCACTGGAAAGACACTGAGAAGTGACATTCCGCACGAAGGAGTTTCCCTTAACGACTTGCTATAGTTCAACGGATAGACGTCGGAGACTGGAAATCTATGTGCGCCTATTGCGGTTACCACAGAGTCAGTCCCAAAAGCTTCCTTCTTAAACAGACGTAACACTTCAATGAATCCCTCCTCAAGCACACTTCCCTCTCAGTGTTGGAAGCGTTTTAGACGCAGACACTAAGTGCGGATCACCACTGGTGGTGAACATCCAATATGTGTTTGGTAGGCTTAGTCGCCATAGCCTGCCCTTTACTCACAATACCTAATTTGCCCCTAGTCCGTCCCAGTTATATCTTCATCTTCCAAGGAGAAGCACTGATATGAATGATTACGCTCCTGAAGTAGGTTCCCTGAGCAGATACCTTCCTCCGTATCCCCGCTAAGGGGCCTGTATCAGACACTTCATGATTGCTACCCAGACACGTCCTACATTTTCCATCTGAGCACAGACGCTTCCCTGTCGTGAGAACGTACTGTAGCACAGTTCCCTCATATATTGGAAGTGTTTTGAGTAGAGGTAGACACTGTGGAACATCCCAGGTGTTGAACTTAAAGTATGCATCATAGAGGCCTATGTGCCTTACTCTGTACTTCACGTACGTTGTAACATTCTCTCTGCTCCGTCCTTGTTCTATCTTTATTCCTACACTGGAAAGACACTGTGAGAATTGACATTCCACATGAAGGAGTTTCCCTTAAACCGAACTTGCTGTAATCCAACGGTTAAACGTCTGTGAATGGAAAGCTATGTGCGCCTATTCCGGTTACCACAGAGTCATTCCTAAAAGCTTCCTTCTTTATCAGACATAACACTGCAGTGTATCCCTCCTCAAGCACACTTTTCTCTCAGTGTTGGAAGCGTTTTAGACGCAGAAACAAAGTGCGGATCACCACTGGTGGTGAACATCCAATATGTGTTTGCAGGCTTAAGTGCCATAGCCTGCCCTTTACTCACAGTACCTAATGTGCCCGTAGTCCGTCCGTGTTCTACTTTCATACCTCCAAGCAGAAGCACTCTTATGAATGAGCACGCACTTGAACGAGGTTCCCTGAGCAGATTCCTTCCTACAAATCGCCACTAAGGGGCCTGAATGAGACACTTCATGATTGCTACCCAGACATATCCTAGAGATTCAACTAATCACAGATGCATCCCTGTCATGAGAACTTACTGTAACACAGTTCCCTCATATATTGGAAGTGTTTTGAGAAGAGCTAGACACTGTGGAACATCTCCGGTGTTGTAATTCCAGTATGCATCATAGAGGCCTAAGTGCCTTACCCTGTATTTCACTCACGGTTTGCAACGTTTTCTCTGTCCGTCCTTGTTCTATCTTCTTTCCTCCACTGGAAAGATACTGTGAGAAGTGACATTCCGCATGAAGAAGTTTCCCTTAAACAGAACTTGCTATAGTCCAACGGTTAGATGTCTGTGAATGGAAAGCTATGTGCGCCTATTTCTGTTACCACAGAGTCAGTCACAAAAGCTTCCTACTTTAACAGACGTAGCACTGCAGTGAATCCCACCTAAAGTACACTTCCCTCTCAGTGTTGGAAGCGATTTAAACGCAGAAACAAAGTGTGGATCACCACTAGTGTTGAACAACCAATATGTGATTTGTAGGCTTAAACACCATATCCTGCCCTTTACTCAAATTACTTAATGTGCCTCTAGTCCGTTTCTGTTCTATCTTCATTCCTCAAAGGAGAAACACTGTTATGAATGAGTTCGCCACGGAAGTAGGTTCCCTTAGCAGATACCTTCCTAGGCATCCCCTCTAAGTGTCCTGTATGAGACACTTTATGATTGCTACCCTCACTCGTCCTACAGTTTCCTACTGAGCACAGACGCATCCCTGACGTGAGAACTTACTGTAGCACAGTTCCCTCATATATTGGAAGTGTTTTGGAAGAGGTAGACACTGTGGAACTTCCCCGGTGTTGAAATTCCAGTATGCATGAAAGAGGCCGAAGTGCCTTACCCTGTACTTCACTCAAAGGGTTGCAACGTTCTCCCTGCTCCGTCCTTGTTCTATCTTCTTTCCTCCACTGGAAAGACACTGTGAGAAGTGACATTCCGCCTGAAGGAGTTTCCCTTAAACAGAAGGTGCTATAGTCCAACAGATAGACGTCGGAGACTGGAAAGCTAAGTGCGCCTATTGCGGTTACCACAGAGTCAGTCCCAAAAGCTTCTTTCATTAACAGACGTAACACTGCAATGAATTCTTCCTAAAGCACACTTCCCTCTCACTGTTGGAATTGTTTTAGACGCAGTAACTAAGTGCAGATCACCACTGGTGGTGAATATGCAATATGTGTTTGGCAGGCTTAAGCGCCGTAGTCTGCCCTTTACTCAAAGTACCTAATGTGCCCGTAGTACGTCCCTGTTCTATCTTCATTCCTAAAAGGAGAAACACTGTTATGAATGAGTAGGCATCTGAAGTAGGTTCCCTGATAGATACCTTCCTACGCATCCCCTCTAAGGGGCCTGTATGAGACACTTCATGATTGCTACGCAGACACGTCCTAGGATTTCCAATTAGCACAGAAGCATCCCTCTCCTGAGAACTTACTGTAGTACAGTTCCCTCATATATTGGAATTGTTTTAAGAAATGGTAGACACTGTGGAACATCCCAGGTGTTGAACTTCCAGTATGCATCATTGAGGCCTAAGTGCCTTACCCTGTAATTCACTCATAGGTTGCAAAGTTCTCTCTGCTCCGTCCTTGTTCTATCTTCTTTCCTCCACTGGGAAGACACTGTGAGAAGTGGCATTCCGCATGACGGAGTTCCCCTTAAACCGAACTTCCTATAGTCTAACGGTTAGACGTCTGAGACTGGAAAGCTATGTGCGCCTATTGCGGTTTCCACAGAGTAGTCCCAAAAGCTTCCTTCTTTAACAGACGTAAAACTACAGTGAGTCCCTCCTAAAGCACACTTCCCTGTCAGTGTCGGAAGCGTTTTAGACACAGAAACTAAGTGCGGATCACCACTGGTGGTGAACATCCAATATGTGTTTAGCAGGCTTAGGCGCCATATGCTGCCCTTTACTCACAGTACCTCATGTGTCTCTAGTCTGTCCGTGGTCTATCTTCATTCCTCAAAAGAGAAACACTGTTATGAATGAGTAAGCACCTGAAGTAGGTTCCCTGAGCAGATACCTTCCTACGCATCACTTCTAAGTGGCCTGTATGAGACACTTCATGATTGCTACCCAGACACATCCTAGAGTTTTCAACCGAGCACAGATCCATCCCTGTCCTGAGAACTTACTGTAGCATAGTTCCCTCATATATTGGAAGTGTTTTGAGAAGAGGTAGACAATGTGGAACATCTCCAATGTTTAAATTCCTTTACGCATCATAGAGGCCAAAGTGCCTTACCTTGTACTTCACTCAAAGGTGGCAAATTTCTCTCTGCTCCGTCCTTGTTCGATCTTCTTTCTTCCACCGGAAAGACACTGTGAGAACTGACATTCCGCATGAAGGAGTTTCCCTTAAAAAGAACTTGCTATAGACCAACGGATAGACGTCTGAGACTGGAAAGCTATGTGCGCCTATTGCGGTTACCACAGAGTCAGCTCCAAAAGCTTCCTTCTTTAAGACGTAACACTGAAGTGAATCTCTCCTAAAGCACTCTTCCCTCTCAGTGTTGGAAGCGTTTTAGACACAGAATCTAAGTGCGGATCACCACTGTGGTGAACATCTATTATGTGTTTGGCAGGGTTAAGCGCCATAGCCTGCCCTTTACTCATGTACCTAAACGGCCCTTAGTCCGTCCCTGTTCTATCTTTATTCCTCAAAGGAGAAACACTGTTATGAATGAGTACGCACTTGAAGTAGGTTCCCTGAGCAGATATCTTCCTACGCATCCCCTCTAAGGGGCCTGTATGAGACACTTGATAATTGCTACCCAGAAACGTCCTAGAGTTTCCAACTGAGCAGAGACACATCCCTGTCATGTGAATATACTGTATCACAGGTCCCTCATATATTGGAAGTGTTTGCGAAGAGGTAGACACTGTGGAACATCCCAGGTGTTGAACTTCCTGTATGCGTCATAGAGGCAAAAATGCCTTACTCTGTACTTTACTCAAAGGTGGCAACTTTATCTCTGCTCTGTCCTTTGTCTATATTCTTTCTTCCACTGGAAAGACACTGTGAGAATTAATAATCCGCATAAAGGAGTTTCCCTTAAAGGGAACGTGCTATAGTCCAACGGATAGACGTCGGAGACTGGAAAGCTATGTGCGCCTATTGCGGTTACCACAGAGTCTTTCCCAAAAGCTTCCTTTTTTAACAGACGTAACACTGCTGTGAATCCCTCCTAAAGCACACTTCCCTCTCAGTGTTGGAAGCGTTTTAGACGCAGGAACTAAGTGCGGATCACCACTGGTGGTGAACATGCAATATGTGTTTGGCAGGCTTAAGCGCCATAGCCTGCCCTTTACTCAGTACCTAATGTGCCCCTAGTCCGACCCTGTTCTATCTACACTCCTCAAAGGAGAAACACTGCTATGAATGAGTACGTACCTGAAGTAGGTTCCCTGAGCTGATACCTTCCTACGCATCCCCTCTAAGGGGCCTGTATGAGACACTTCATGAATGCTACCCAGACACGTCCTAGAGTTTCCAACTGAGCACGGACGCATCCCTGTCATGAGAAATTACTGTAGCACAGTTCCCTCATATATTGGAAGTGTTTCGAGAAGTGGTAGACACTGTGGAACATCTCCGGTGTTGAACTTCCAGCATGCATCATAGAGGCCTAAGTTCCTTACCCTGTACTTGACTCAAAGGTGGCAACATTTTCTCTGCTCCGTCCTTGTTCTATCTTCTTTCCTCCACTGGAAAGATACTGTGGGAAGTGACATTCCGCATGAAGTAGTTTCCCTTAAACAGAACTGCTATAGTCCAACGGGTAGACGTCTGTGAATGGAAAGGTATGTGCGCCTATTGCGGTTACCACAGAGTCAGTCCCAAAAGCTTCCTTCTTTAACAGACGTAACTCTGCACTGAAATCCACCTAAAGCACACTTCCCTCTCAGGGTTGGAAGCGTTTTAGACGCAGAAACTAAGTGCGGATCACCACTGGTGGTGAACATCCAATATGTGTTTGGCAGGCTTAAGCGCCATAGCCTGCCCTTTACTCACATTACCTAATGTGCCCCTAGTCCGTCCCTGTTCTATCTTCCTTCCTCAAAGGAGAAACGCTGTTATGAATGAGTACGCACCTGTAGTAGGTTCCCTGAGCCGATACCTTCCTTCGCATCCCCTCTAAGGGGCCTGTATGAGACATTTCATGATGGCTACCGAGACACGTCCTAGAGTTTCCAACTGAGCACAGACTCAACCCTGTCGTGAGAACTTACTGTAGCACACTTCCCTCATATATTGGAAGGGTTTTGATAAGAGGCAGACACTGTGGAACATCTCCGGTGTTGAACTTCCAGCATGCATCATAGAGGCCTAAGTTCCTTACCCTGTACTTGACTCAAAGGTGGCAACATTTTCTCTGCTCCGTCCTTGTTCTATCTTCTTTCCTCCACTGGAAAGATACTGTGGGAAGTGACATTCCGCATGAAGTAGTTTCCCTTAAACAGAACTGCTATAGTCCAACGGGTAGACGTCTGTGAATGGAAAGGTATGTGCGCCTATTGCGGTTACCACAGAGTCAGTACCAAAATCTTCCTTCTTTAACAGATGTAACTCTGCACTGAAATCCACCTAAAGCACACTTCCCTCTCAGGGTTGGAAGCGTTTTAGACGCAGAAACTAAGTGCGGATCACCACTGGTGGTGAACATCCAATATGTGTTTGGCAGGCTTAAGCGCCATAGCCTGCCCTTTACTCACATTACCTAATGTGCCCCTAGTCCGTCCCTGTTCTATCTTCCTTCCTCAAAGGAGAAACGCTGTTATGAATGAGTACGCACCTGTAGTAGGTTCCCTGAGCCGATACCTTCCTTCGCATCCCCTCTAAGGGGCCTGTATGAGACATTTCATGATGGCTACCGAGACACGTCCTAGAGTTTCCAACTGAGCACAGACTCAACCCTGTCGTGAGAACTTACTGTAGCACACTTCCCTCATATATTGGAAGGGTTTTGATAAGAGGCAGACACTGTGGAACATCCCCGGTTTTGAACTTCCACTATGCATCATAGAGGCCTTAGTGCCTTACCCTGTACTTCACTCACGGGTTGCAACGTTCTCTCTGTCCGTCCTTGTTGTATCTTCTTTCCTCCACTGGAAAGACACTGTGAGAAGTGACATTCCGCAGGCGAACTCGTTTCGGGTGTCACACGTCTGCAGGGCCGTCCGCCAGGGCTTGGCCTGGCCCTGCATTGCGAGAGCTCGCTTACGAACCCCGCCAAGGAGCCCTCCGCCCGGCAGACTTCGGCGAGGCCGATGCCTCCTGCATCTCGGCCGGCGGTTGTCCCTATTTGGCGCAGTCCCATGGGGCCAGGGTTGTCCTGAGACTCTGGCTGATAATTTCACCGGTTTCCCAGCCTTTCGCTTCCGGGGTGCTGTCCCTCTGTGCCTCCCTCTTGGGACTCCTGATTTCCATGGCAACGCCTCCGCCTCACGCCCCGGCGAAAACGGCACATTTTGGCGCTTCGGACAAGTCTCGAAGTGAGAGCAACCTGCATGACCCAACTGAGGACAGCCCCATCTTTGGCGCCCCATGAACCAGAAAAGTCGGAGGCGCATGCCCTGCCCCCACCCGCTGCTCAACTCTGCTCTAAGAACGCTCCCGGGGGCCTGCGCCACCTGGTGGGCCACGTCGTTTCCTCGTGTTTTCAAGGCGGCCGCAATATGCACTGGGCGAAATGGGCCCTGAGCCACAGAGAGCCGGGCGGTCCGCAGGGTTGCCCAACGCCGGCCAATTCTCACGAGCCTTCTGCCTTACCGATCCCGGTTTGGGCAGAACGCTCGTGAGAATTGGCCGGAAAAAGCGCGGGGAACTCGCTTTGGGTGCAGCTCTTCCACAGGTCACCCTCCGTGGCTTGTCCTGGCATCGCGAGCGCTCGCGCACGAACCTCGCCAGGAAGCCGTCCGTGAGGCAGGCTGAGGCAAGGCCGATGCCTCCTGCTCCTCGGCGCTGGTGTCTCCTACTTAGCGCCGTCCCATGGGGCTGGGCTGCATACAGACTCAGTCTTGATATTTCACCTGTGTCCCAGCCTTCGGCTTCCGGGGTCGTGTCCCTCTGTGCCTCCATCTGGGGAATCCTGAGTCCCTCGGACACGCCTACACCTCCCATCCCGGCCCCAATGGTGCATATTGGCGCTTCGGTCAAGCCTCGGATAGAGAGAAGCCTCAATGAACAAAATGCGGACAGCCCCATCATTGGGTGCCCCATCAGCCCGAAAAGACGGGAGGCGCATGCCCTTCCGCCACTCGTCCTTCAACTCTGCTCTGGGATCGTTCCCCTGCGCCGGCGCCCACTGGTGGGCCCCGGCGATTCCGGCATTTTCCGGGGGCCGCAGCATGCCCTGGGAGAGAAGGGGCCCTGGGCCATGGAGAGCAGGGAGGTCCGCAACTGCCCTACGCCGGCCAATTCTCACGAGCGTTCTGCCCAAACCGATCCTGTTTGGGCAGAACGCTCGTGAAAATTGGCAGGAAAAGGCCCGGTGAACTGGCTTCGGGCGCAGCAGCACTTCTACACGGCTGCCCCCCTGGACCAGGAGTGCCATTGCGAGCCATCGGCTCCAACCCCGCCAGGAAGCCCTCCGCGAGGCAGGCTGTGGCGAGGCCGACGCCTCCTGCTAATCCTCCTGCGGGGGTCCTCTCCCTGTCGCTGTTCCATGAGGCCTGGCCCGCCACAAAGCCCGGCCTCGCAGTCTCGCCTGCTACCCGGCCGTCTGCTTCTGGATTCCTGTCCCTCGGTGCCTCCATCTGGGGACCCCTGAGTCCCGGGGCCACGCCTCCCCTCCCACACCGGCGCCAACGGTGCGTTAGGCGCTTCGGACAACCTAAGAGTGAGAGAAATCTGCGTGCCCGCACTGAGGTCAACCCCATGCTTGGGCACATGATCCTCCCTAAAGTCGGAAACGTAGGCCCGGCCACCACCCGTCCTTCAACTCTGCTCCGGAAACGCTCCCCAGCGCCGGGGCGCCCGGGTTGGCCGCGATGTTTTCGCGCATTTTCCGGGCGGCCGCCCCAAGCTCGGGGCGAGTAACGGCCCTGGGCCATGGAGAGCAGGGCCTGCCCAACGTCGGCCAAATCCCACGAGTGTTCTGCCCAAACCGATCCCGTGAGAATTGGCCGGAAAAAGCCATGCAAACTCGTTTCGGGTGTGACACGTCTGTAGGGCCGCCCCCCAGGGCCTGGCCTTGCCCGGCATCACGAGAGCTCGCTCACGAACCCCGCCAAGGAGCCCTCCGCGGGGCAGACTTCGACGAGGCCAATGCCTACTGCTACTCGGCCGGTGGGGGGCCTTACTTGGCACAGTCCCATGGGGCCAGGGTTGTCCCGAGACTCAGGCTAGAAATTTCGCCGGCTTCCCAGCCTTCCGCTTCCGGGGTGCTGTCCCTCTGTGCCTCCCTCATGAGAATCCTGAGTTCCGTGGCAACGCCTCCGCCTCACGCCCCGGCACAAACGGTGCATCTCGGCATTTCGGACAGGCCGCAAAGCGAGACAGACCTGCATGACCCAACTGAGGACAGCGCCATCCTTGGGCGCTCCATCAGCCTGAAAAGACGGAGGTGCATGCCCTGCCCCCACCCGCCCTGATACTCTGCTCTGGGAATGCTCCCGTGCGCCGGCGCCCTCTGGTGGGCCGCGTCGTTTCCTCGGGTTTTCAGGGGGCCGCAGCCTGCCCTGGGCAAGAAGGGTCCCTGGGCCACGGAGAGCCGGCGGTCCGCAGGGTTGCCCAACGCCGGCCAATTCTCACGTGCGTTCTGCCCTAACCGATCCCTGTTTGGGCAGAACGCTCGTAAGAATTGGCCAGAAAACCCGCGGTGAACTCGCTTCGGGTGTAGCTCTTCCGCAGGTCAGCCCCCCGGGGTTGTCCTGGCATCGCGAGCTCTCGCGCACGAACCTCGCCAGGAAGCCCTCCGTGAGGCAGGCTGAGCCGAGGCCGACGCCTCCTGCTCCTCGGCGCTGGTGTCCTCTACTTAGCGCCGTCCCATGGGGCCAGGGCTGCCCCGAGACTCCGGCTTGATATTTCACTTGCGTCCCAGCCTTCGGCTTCCGGGGTCGTGTCCCTCTGTGCCTCCATCTGGGGAATCCTGAGTCCCTGGGCCATGCCTAGCCTTCTCATCCCGGCCCCAATGGTTCATATCGGCGGTTCTGTCAAGCCTTGGAGAGAGAGAAACCTCAATGAACAAAATGCGGACAGACCCATCCTTGGGTGCCCCATCATCCCGAAAAGACGGAGGCGCATGCCCTGCCACCACTAGTCCATCAACTCTACTCTGGGATTGTTCCCCTGGGCCTGCGCCCCCTGGTGGGCCCCGGCGATTCCGGCATTTTCTGGGGGCCGCAGCATGCCCTGGGAGAGAAGGGGCCCTGGGCCTCGGAGAGCAGGGAGTTCCGCGGGCGTGCCCTACGCCGGCCCATTCCCACGAGCGTTCTGCCGAAACCGATCCTATTTTGGCAGAACGCTCGTGAGAATTGGCAGGAAAACGCCCTGCGAACTCGCTTCGGGCGCCGCACTTCTGAACGGCCGCCCACCCCCCCGTGCCATTGCGAGCCATCGCGCTCCAACCCCACCAGGAAGCCCACAGCAAGGCAGTCTGTGGCGAGGCCGACGCCTCCTGCTAATCCTCCTGCGGGGGTCCTCTCCCTGGCGCTGTTCCATGGGGCTGGGCCCGCCATGAAGCCCGGGCTCGCAGTATCGCCTGCTACCCAGCCGTCTGCTTCTGGGTTCCTATCCCTCGGTGCCTACATCTGGAGAACCCTGAGTCCCACAGCCACGTTCCCCCTTCCACACCGGCGCCAACGGTGCGTTTCGGCGCTTCGGACACCTCAAAGCCAGAGAAACCTGCGTAACCCCACTGAGGTCAGCCCCATCCTTGGGCACACGATCCTCCCTAAAGTCGGAAACGTAGGCCCGGCCGCCACCCGTCCTTCAACTCTGCTCCAGGAACGCCTCCCAGGGCCTCGCGCCCGGGTGGGCCGCGACGATTTCCCGCATTTTCGGGCGGCCTCCAAATGCTCCGAGCAAGAACTGGCCCTGGGCCATGGAGAGCAGGGCATTCCGCAGGGTTCTGAAACGCCGGCGAATTCTCCCGAGCGCTCTGCCCAAACCGATCCCGTGAGAATTGGCCAGAAAACACCTTGAGAACTTGCTTCGGGCATCACATGTCTGCAGGGCCGTCCCCCAGGGCCTGGCCTGGCCAGGTATCGCGAGAGCTCTCTCACGAACACCGCCAAGGATTCCTCCACTCGGCAGACTTCGGCAAGGCCGATGCCTACTGCTTCTCGGCCAGCGGGGGTCCCGTACTTGGTACAGTCTCGTGGGGCCAAGGCTGCCCCGAGACTCGGGCTCGAAATTTTGCTGGCTTCCCGCCTTCTGCTTCCGGGGTCCTGTCCCTCATGCCACCCTCTTGGGAATCCTGAGTTCCGTGGCAACGCGTCCGCAATATGCCACAGCGCAAATGGTGCATTTCAGCGCTTTGGACAGGCCTCGAATCGAGAGAAACCTACATGACCCAACTGTTTCCCGACAGCAAGGGCAACGGCTCCTTCTGTTCTACCGGGGAGGCGTTCTGACCCTTCCCCAGACTTGCTCCTGGGGAGCACGGTGACAGACTTGTCCCTATCCTTAAGGCCCTTTCCAGATGTGCATCCACGCTTCTCTCGAAGGCAGTGTGGATGTTGGGGCCAAGAGAATTTCGCTCCATGTGGGTTTCTTCCACCGTGCTGTGTAGTCTAGCTCAGGCAAGCAGCAGCAGCATCCCAAAAAGCGACTCACATTTCCCAACGAATGCTGTGCTTTCCCAGAGGAGGAGCCTGGGCAAAGAGGCTATCGCTGTAGGGTGGTTTCTCCCACCTTGAGACTTGGCCTAGGCAAGCAGGAGCAGCAGGCCGCAGAACCGACTCTGATTTCTAAGCAAACGGAGAGGGTGACACTTGTCTTGCCACCTGCCCGCTTTTCTTGCCAATGCAGGCTCTCCTGTTTCATGACCTTTCGTTAAGGCTGTTTCCACAGGCGCTACCACGCTTCTCTCTCAAGTTAGGGGCTGCCCGGGCAAAGAGGATTTCGCTCCATGCGGGTTTATGACACCGTGCTGCGGAGACTATGTTCAGGCAAGCGGCATCCGCATCGCACAGAACCGACTCTGATTTCCCCAAGAATGCTGTGCTTTCCTAGAGGGCATGCCCAGGCAAAGAGGCTTTCGCTCTATGCGGGATTCTCCCACTGTGCTGCCAATACTAGGCTAAAGGAAGAAGCAACAGCAGCCCACAGAACCGACTCTTTTTTCCCAGCAACTGCTATGCTTTCGCAGACGTTTTCAGCTTGGCCTAAACTGCACTCCGCTGCTGCTTCCTCAGCAATGCTTTGGGCGTTAGCTCTGTAGCATCAGGGAAGTAGATCTGCGGGAGATCTGGTGCCCCTTGGGCCTTGCTTTCCCGGGCTCCATGGTCGCACCCTGGGTTCACCCTGCCAGGCTGTACTAAGCAGACAGAGCCACCACCCTGCAGCAGCGTGCGTGGCCTACGATGACACTCCATGCCAACTGCCATCTCCTGGCCTAGTAAGGCTGGGCTTTTTGCTCTGGCGTTCAGCCGGACTCGGGGACTAGGCCAGTGCCTTCCCCATAGGAAAGGAGAGGCGAAAGGATCCCTACACAGTGCCCGTGCAATGGCATGGGGAGCTGTGGGAGACTGTCCCCACTTCTTCCCCGACACACCCCCTCGCACCCCCAATGCTGCCACATCTTGGAGGAAGATGGCATCTGACTGCCCTTTCTTACAGGGAGCTGGTTATGCGAGTTCCTGGTATGGCGCCTGGTGGAAAGCCCACGTCTGCCCTAGGGACAGGTGGCCTTGGAGATGCTGTGCCCTTGGGACCAGAGGCACAGAACAGGCCTGCCTTCTGCCCAGACTCCTTCCTCAGAGTGGAGTAGGTGCGCCTGCCCTAGCCGTCCCCTCGTGTCTTCCTAAAGCCAGGCTTCCTTCTCTACGTACAGGGAGCGGGTGACGCCTGTCTTGCCACCGTCCCTCTGTTCTTCCCAGGGCAGGCTTTCCTGCTTTGCGACTGTTTCACGGCCAACGGCTCCTTCTCTTCTCCCAGTGAGGCTTTCTGCTCCTACCCCAGACTTGCTCCTGCGGAGCACGGTGACAGCCGTGACCCTATCCATAAGATCCCTTTCCAGAGGTGCATCCACGCTTCTCTCGCAGGCAGTGGGGATGCTAGGGCCAAGAGAATTTCGCTCCATGCGGGTTTCTTCCACCGTGCTGTGGAGACTAGCTCAGGCAAGCAGCAGCAGCATCCCACAAAGCGACTCAGATTTCCCAAGGATGCTGTGCTTTACCAAGGAGGAGCCTGGGCAAAGACGCTTTCGATGTATGGTGGTTTCTCCCACCTTGAGACATTGCCTAGGCAAGCAGGAGCAGCAGCCCGCAGAACTGACTCTGATTTCTAAGGAAACGGAGAGTGTGACACTTGTCTTGCCACCTGCCTGATATTCTTGCCAATGCAAACTCTCCAGTTTCATAAACTTTCATTAAGGTTGTTTCCAAGGCGCAACCACGCTTCTCTCTCAAATAGAGGGGATGCCCGGGAAAGAGGATTTCGCTCCATGCGGGTTTATGACACCGTGCTTCGTAGACTATGTTCAGGCAAGCGGTATCCGCATCACACAAAACCGACTCTGATTTCCCCAAGATTGCTGTGCTTTCCTAGAGGGGACGCACAGGCAAAGAGACTTTCGCTCTATGCGGGATTCTCAAACGTTGCTGCCAATACAAGGCTAAAGCAAGCAGCAACAGCAGCCCACAGATCCGATTCTTTTTCCCCAGCGACTGCTGTGCTTTCACAGAGGTTTTCAGCTTGGCCTGAACCGCACATCGCTGCTGCTTCCTCAGCAAGGCTTTGGGTGATTGCTCTGCCGCGTCAGGGAAGTAGATCTGCGGGAGAGCTGGTGCCTCTTGGGCCTTGCTTTCCCGGGCTCTATGGTCGTAGCCTGGGTTCACTATGCCAGGCTGTACTACGCAGACACAGCCACCACCCTGCAGCAGCGTGCATGGCCTAGGATGACACCGCATGCAAACTGCCATCTCCTGGCCTAGTAAGGCTGGGCTTTTGCTCTGGCGTTCAGGCGGACTCGGGGACTAGGCCAGTGCCTTCCTCATAGGAAAGGAGAGGCGACAGGATCCCTGCACAGCACCCGTGCACTGGGATGTGGAGCTGTGGGTGACTGTCCCCACTTCTTCCCCGACACAGCCCCTGCCACCCCCAATGCCACCACATCTTGGAGGAAGATGGCATCTGACTGCCCTTTCTTCCAGGGAGCTGGTTCTATGAGTTGCGGGTATGGCGCCTGGTGGTAAGCCCACGTCTGCCCTAGGGACAGGTGGACTTGGAGATGCTGTCCCCTTGGGAACAGAGGCACAGAACAGGCTTGCCTTCTGCCCAGACTCCTCCTCAGAGTGGAGTATTGGCGCCTGCCATAGCCGTCCCCTCGTGTCTTCCTAAAGCCAGGCTTCTGTCTCTACACCTAGGGAGCGGGTGACGCCTGTCTTGCCACCGTGCCGCTGTTCTTCCCAGGGCAGGCTCTCCTGCTTTGCGACTGTTTCCCGACAACAAGGCCAATGGCTCCTTCTCTTCTCCAGGGGATGCGTTCTAATCCTTCCCCAGACTTGCTCCTGGGTAGCACGTAGACAGCCGTGTCCCCATCCTTAAGGCCCTTTCCAGAGGTGTATCCACGCTTCTCTCACAGGCATTGGGTATGCTAGGGCCAAGAGAATTTCGCTCCATGCGGGTTTCTTCCACCGTGCTGCGGAGACTAGCTCATGCAAGAAGCAGCAGCATCCCACAAAGCGACTCAGATTTCCCAACGAATGCTGTGCTTTCCCAGAGGAGGAGCCTGGGCAAAGAGGCTTTCGATGGATGGTGGTTACTCCCACCTTGAAACTTGGCCTAGGCAAGCAGGAGCAGCAGCCCACAGAACCGACTCTGATTTCTAAGCAAACGGAGAGGGTGACACTTGTCTTGACACCTATCCGCTATTCTTGTCAATGTAGGCTCTCCTGTTTCATGACCTTTCGTTAAGGCTGTTTCCAAGGCGCAACCACGCTTCTCTCTCAAGTAGAGGGGATGCCCGGGCAAAGAGAATTTCGCTCCATGCGGGTATACACCGTGCTGCGGAGACTATGTTCAGGCAAGCGGCATCCGCATCGCACAGAGCCGACTCTGATTTCCCCAAGAATGCTGTGCTTTCCTAGAGGGGATGCCCAGGCAAAGAGGCTTTCACTCTATGCAGGATTCTCCCACCGTGCTGCCAATACTAGGCTCAAGCAAGCAGCAACAGCAGCCCACAGAACCGACTCTTTTTTCCCAGCGACTGCTATGCTTTCGCAGAGGTTTTCAGCTTGGCCTGAACCGCAATTCGCGTCTGCTTCCTAAGCAAGGCTGTGGGCGTTCACTCTGTCGCATCAGGGAAGTAGATCTGCGGGAGAGCTGGTGCCTCTTGGGCCTTGCTTTCCCGGGCTCCATTGTCGCACTCTGGGTTCACCCTGCCAGGCTGAACTACGCAGACACCGCCACAACACTGCAGCAGCGTGCATGGCCTAGGATGATACTCCATGCCAACTGCCATCTCCTGGCGTAGTAAGGCTGGGCTTGTTCTCTGGCTTCAGGCGGACTCTGGGCCTAGGGCAGTGCCTTCCCCATAGGAAAGGAGAGGCGACAGGATCCCTGCACAGCGCCCGTGCACTGGAAAGGGGAGCTGTGGGGGACTTCCCCACTTCTACCCCGAAACACCCCCTGCCACCCTCAACGCTGCAACATCTTGGAGGAAGATGGCATCTGACTGCCCTTTCTTCCAGGGAGCTGGTTCTGCGAGTTCCGGATATGGCGCCTGGTGGCAAGCCCACGTCAGCCCTAGGGACAGGTGGCCTGGGAGATGCTGTCTCCTTGGGACCAGAGGCACAGAACAGGCCTGCATTCTGCCCAGACTCCTTCCTCAGAGTGGAGTATGTGCGCCTGCCCTAGCCGTCCCCTCGTGTCTTCGTAAAGCCACGCTTCCGTCTCTACGCATAGGGAGTGGGTGACGCCTGTCTTGCCACCGTCCCGCTGTTCTTCCCAGGGCAGGCTCCCCTACTTTGCGACTGTTTCCCGACAACAAGGACAACGGCTCTTTCTCTTCTCCCGCAGAGGCGTTCTGTTCCTTCCCCAGACTTGCTCTTGGGGAGCACGTTTACAGCCGTGTCAGCATCCTTAAGGCCCTTTCCAGAGGTGCATCCACGCTTCTCTCGCAGGCAGTGGGCATGCTAGGGCCAAGAGAATTTCGCTCCATGTGGGTTTCTTCCACCGTGCTACGGAGACTAGCTCAGGCAAGCAGCAGCAGCATCCCACAAAGTGACTCAGATTTCCCAACGAATGCTGTGCTTTCCCGGAGGACGAGCCTGGGCAAAGAGGCTTTCGCTGTAGGGCGGTTTCTCCCACCTTGAGACTTGGCCTAGGCAAGCAGGAGCAGCAACCTGCAGAACGGACTCTGATTTCTAAGCAAACGGAGAGGGTGACACTTGTCTTGCCAACTGCCCGCTATTCTACCCAAAGCCGGCTCTCCTGTTTCATGACCTTTCTATAAGGCTGTTTCCATGGCGCAATCACGCTTCTCTCTCAAGTAGAGGGGATGCCCGGGCAAAGAGGATTTCGCTCCATGCGGGTATGACACCGTGCTTAGGAGACTATGTTCAGGCATGTGGCATCCGCATCGCACAGAACCGACTCGGATTGACCCAAGAATGCTGTGCTTTCCTAGAGGGGATGCCGAGCCAAAGAGGCTTTTGCTCTATGGGGGATTCTCTAACCGTGCGGCCAATACTTGGCTAAGCAAGCAGCAACAGCAGCCCACAGAACCGACTCTTTTTTCCCATCGACTGCTATGCTTTCACAGAGGTTTTCAGCTTGGCATGAACCGCACTTCGCTGCTGCTTCCTCTGCAAGGCTTTGGGCGTTCGCTCTGGCGCGTCAGAGAAGTTGATCTGCGGGAGAGCTGGTGCCTCTTGGGCCTTGCTTTCCTGGGCTCCATGGTCGCACCCTGGGTTCACCCTGCCAGGCTGAACTATGCAGACACAGCCACCACACTGCTGCAGCGTGCATGGTCTAGGATGACACTCCATGCCAACTGCCATCTCCTGGCCTAGTAAGGCTGGGCTTTTTGCTCTGGCGTTCAGCCGGACTCGGTGACTAGGGCAGTGCCTTCCCCATAGGAAAGGAGAGGCGACAGGATCGCTGCACAGCGTCCGTGCACTGGGATGGGGAGTTCTGGGGGACTGTCCCCACTACTTCCCCGACACACGCCCTGCCACATCTTGGAGGAAGATGGCACCTGACTGCTCTTTCTTCCAGGGAGCTTTATCTCCGAGTTGCGGGTATGGCGCCTTGTGGCAAGCCCACGTCTGCCCTAGGGACAGGTGGCCATGGAGATGCTGTCCCCTTGGGACCAGAGGCACAGAACAGGCCTGCCTCCTGCCCAGGCTCCTGCCTCAGAGTGGAGTATGTGCGACTGCCCTAGCCGTCCCATCGTGTCTTCCTAAAGCCAGGCTTCCATCTCTACGCACAGGGAGCGGGTGACGCTTGTCTTGCCATCATCCCGCTGTTCTTCCCAGGGCAGTCTCACCTGCTTTGCGATTGTTTCTCGACCACAAAGCCAACGGTTCCTTCTCTTCTCCCGGGGAGGCGTTCTACTCCTTCCCCAGACTTGCTCCTGGGGAGCACGGTGACAGCCGTGTCCCTATCCTTAAGGCCCTTTCCAATGTGCATCCACGCTTCTCTCGCAGGCAGTGAGGATGCTAGGGCCAAGAGAATTTCGCTCCATGCGGGTTTCTTCCACCGTGCTGCGGAGACTAGCTCATTAAAGCAGCAGCAGATTCCCACAAAGCGACTCAGATTTCCCGACGAATGCTGTGCTTCCCCAGAGGAGTATCCTGGGCAAAGAGGCTTTCGCTGGAGGGTGGCTTTTCCCACCTTGATAATTGGCCTAGGCAAGCAGGAGCAGCAGCCCGCAGAACCGACTCTGATTTCTAAGCAAACGGAGAGGGTGACACTTGTCTTGCCACCTGCCCGCTATTCTTGTCAATGCAGGCTCTCCTGTTTCATGTCCTTTCGTTAAGGCTGTTTCCACAGGCGCAACCACGCTTCTCTCTCAAGTAGAGGGGATCCCCGGCAAAGAGGATTTCGCTCCATGGGGGGTTTATGATACCGTGCTTCGGAGACTATGTTCAGGCAAGCGGCATCCTCATCGCACAGAACCGACTCTGATTTCCCCAAGAATGCTGTGCTTTCCTAGAGGGGATGCCCCGGCAAAGAGGCTTTTGCTCTATGCGGGATTCTCCCACCGTGCTGCCAATACTAGGCTAAAGCAAGCAGCAACAGCAACCCATAGAACCGAGTCTTTTTCCCAGTGACTGCTATGCTTTCGCAGATGATTTCAGCTTGGCCTGAACCGCACGTCGCTAATGCTTCGTTAGCAAGTCATTGGGCATTCACTCTGTCGCGTCAGAGAAGTAGATCTGCGCGAGAGCTGGTGCCCCCTGGACTTTGCTTTCCCGGGCTCCATGGTCGCACCCTGGGTTCCCCCTGCCAGGCTGAACTACGCAGACACAGCCACAACCCTGCAGCAGCGTGCATGGCCTAGGATGACACTCTATGCCAACTGCCAACTCCTGGCATAGTAAGGCTTGGCTTTTTGCTCCGGCATTCAGGCGGACTGGGGGACTAGGCCTGTGCCATACCCATAGGAAAGGAGAGGGGACAGGATCCCTGCACAGCGCTGGTGTACTGGGATTGTGAGTGGTGGAGGACTCTCCCCACTTCGTCCCTGACACACCCCCTGCCACCCCCAACGCTGCCACATCTTGGAGGAAGTTGGTACCGACTGCCCTTTCTTCCAGGGAGCTGTATTTGCGAGTTCCGTTTATGGCGCCTGGGGGCAAGCCCACGTCTGCCCTCAGGACAGGTGGCCTTGGAGATGCTGTCCCCTTGGGACCAGAGGCACAGAACACGCCTGCCTTCTGCCCAGACTGCTTCCTCAGAGTGGAGTATGCGCACCTGCGCTAGCCGTCCCCTCGTGTCTTCCTAAAGCTGGCTTCCGTCTCTACGCACAGGGAGCGGTGACGCTTGTCTTGAAACCATCCCGCTGTTCTTCCCAGGGCAGGCTCTCCTGCTTTGTGACTGTGTCCCGACAACATGGCCAACGGCTCCTTCTCTTCTCCCGGGGAGGCGTTCTGCTCCTTCCCCAGACTTGCTCCTGGGGAGCACGGTGACAGCCGTGTCCCTATCCTTAAGGCCTTTTCCAGATGTGCATCCACGCTTCTCTCGCAGGCCGTGGGGATGCTAGGGCCAAGAGAATTTCGCTCCATGCGGGTTTCTTCCACCGTGCTTTTAGACTAGCTCAGGCAAGCAGCAGCATCCCACAAAGCGACTCTGATTTCCCAATGAATGCTGTGCTTTCCCAGAGGAGGAGCCTGGGTAAAGAGGCTTTCGCTGGAGGGTGGCTTCTCCCACCTTGAGACTTGGCCTAGGCAAGCAGGAGCAGCAGCCCGCAGAACCGAATCTGATTTCTAAGCAAACGGAGAGGGTGACACTTGTCTTGCCACCTGCCCGCTATTCTTGCCAATGCAGGCTCTCCTGTTTCATGACCTTTCGTTACGGCTGTTTCCACAGGCGCAACCACGCTTCTCTCTCAGGTAGAGGGGATGCCCGGGCAAAGAGGATTTCGCTCCATTTGGGTTTATTACACCGTGCTTCGGTGACTATATTCAGGCGAGCGGCATCTGCATCTCACAGAACCGTCTCTGATTTCCTCAAGAATGCTGTGCTTTCCTAGAGGGGATGCCCCGGCAACGAGGCTTTCGATCTATGCGGGATTCTCCCACCGTGCTGCCAATACTTGGCTAAAGCAAGCAGCAACAGCAGCCCACAGGACCGACTCTTTTTTCCCAGAGACTGTTATGCTTTCGCAGATGTTTTCAGCTTGGCCTGAACCGCATTCGATGCTGCTTCCTCAGGAAGGCTTTGGGCGCTCGCACTGTCGCCTCAGGGAAGTAGATCTGAGGGAGAGCTGGTGCCGCTTGGGCCTTGTTTTCCCAGGCTCCATGGTGCACCCTGGGTTCCCCCTGCCAGGCTGAACTACGCAGACACAGCCACAACCCTGCAGCAGCCTGCGTGGCCTAGGATGACACTCCATGCCATCTTCCATCTCCTGGCCCAGTAAGGCTTGGCTTTTTGCTCTGGCGTTCAGGCGAACTCGGGGACTAGGCCAGTGCCTTCCCCATAGGAAAGGAGAGGCGACAGGATCCCTGCACAGCTACCCGTGCACTGGGATGGGGATCGATGGGGGACTGTCCCCACTTCTTCCCCGACACATCCCTGCCCCCCCAACGCTGCCAATTCTTGGAGGAAGATGGCACCAGACAGCCCTTTCTTCCAGGGAGCTGAATCTGCGAGATCCGGATATGGCACCGGGTGGTAAGCCCACGTCTGTCCTAGGGACATGTGGCCTTGGAGATGCTGTCCCCTTGGGACAAGAGGCACAGAACAGGCCTGCCATCTGCCCACACTTCTTCCTCAGAGTGGAGTATGCGCGCCTGCCCTAGCCGTCCCCTCGTGTCTTCCTCAAGCCAGGCTTCCATCTCTACGCACAGGGAGCGGGTGACGCTTGTCTTGCCACCGTCCCGCTGTTCTTCCCAGGGCAGGCTCTCCTGCTTTGCGACTGTTTCCCGACAACAAGACCAATGGCTCCTTCTCTTCTCCCGGGGAGGCGTTCTGCTCCTTCCCCAGACTTGCCCCTGGGAGCACGGTGACACCCCTGTCCCTATCCTTAAGGCCCTTTCCAGATGTGCATCCATGCTTCTCTCTCAGGCAGTGGGGATGCAGGGTTCAAGAGAATTTCGCTCCATGCGGGTTTCTTCCACCGTGCTGCAGATACTAGCTCAGGCAAGCAGCAGCAGCATCCCACAAAGCGACTCAAATTTCCCAACGAATGCTGTGCTTTCCCATAGGAGGAGGCCGGGCAAAGAGGCTTTTGCTGTATGGTTTTTCTCCCACCTTGAGACTTGGCCTAGGCAGGCAGTAGCAGAATCCTGCAGAACCAACTCTGATTTCTAAACAGACGGAGAGGATGACATTTTCTTGCCACCTGCCCGCTATTCTTGCCAATGCAGGCTCTCCTGTTTCATGACCTTTCGTTAAGGCTGTTTCCACAGACGCAACCATGCTTCTCTCTCAAGTAGAGGTGATGCCCGGAAAAGAGAATTTCGCTACATGCGGGTTTATTACACCGTGATTCGTAGACTATGTTCAGGCAAGCGGCATCCGCATCGCACAGAACCGACTCTGATTTCCCCAAGAATGCTGTGCTTTCCTAGAGGGGATGCCCCGGCAACGAGGCTTTCGCTCCTTGCAGGATTCTCCCACCGTGCTGCCAATACTAGGCTAAAGCAAGCAGCAAAAGCAGCCCACAAAACCGACTCTATTTTCCCAGCGACTGCTATGCTTTCGCAGAGGTTTTCAGCTTGGCCTGAACCGCACTTCGCTGCTGCTTCCTCAGCAAGGCTTTGGGCGTTTGCTCTGTCGTGTCAGGGAAGTAGATCTGCGGGAGAGCTGGTGCCTCTTGGGCCTTGCTTTCCCGGGCTCCATGGTCGCACCCTGGGTTCACCCGACAGAACCGAACTACGCAGACACAGCCACAACCCTGCAGCAGCGTGCGTGCCCTGGGAAGACCCTCCCTGACAACTGCCATCTCCTGGCGTAGTAAGGCTTGGCTTTTTGCACTGGCGTTCAGGCTGACTCGGGGACTAGGGCAGTGCCTTTCCCATAGGAAAGGAGAGGCGATTGGATCCCTGCACAGCGCCCGTGCACTGGGATGAGGAGCTATGAGGGAATGTCCCCACTTCTTCCCCAACACACCCCCTGCCACCCCCAACGCTGCCACATCTTGGAGGAAGATGGCATCTGACTGCCCTTTCTTCCAGGGAGCTGTATCTGCGACTTCCGGGTATGGCACCTGGTGGCAAGCCCACGTCTGCCCTAGGGACAGGTGGCCTTGGAGATGCTGTGCCCTTGGGACCAGAGGCACAGAACAGGCCTGCCTTCTGCCCAGACTCCTTCCTCAGAGTGGAGTATGCGCGCCTGCCCTAGCCGTCCCCTCATGTCTTCCTAAAGTCAGGCTTCTGTCTCTACTCACAGGGAGCGGGTGACGCTTGTCTTGCCACCGTCCCGCTGTTCTTCCCGGGGCAGGTTCTCCTGCTTTGTGAGTGTTTCCCAACAACAAGGCCAACGGCTCCTTCTCTTCTCCCGGGGAGGCGTTCTGCTCCTTCCCCAGACTTGCTCCTGGGGAGTACTGTGACACCCGTGTCCCTATTCTTAAGCCTTTTCTAGATGTGCATCCACGCTTCTCTCTCAGGCAGTGGGGATGCTAGGGCCAAGAGAATTTCGCTCCATGTCAGTTTCTTCCACCGTGCTGCGGAGACTAGCTCAGGCAAGACGCAGCAGTATCCCACAAAGCCACTCAGTTTTCCCAACGAATGCTGTACTTCCCCAGAGGAGGAGCCTGGGCAAAGAGGCTTTCGCTGTATGGTGGTTTCTCCCACCTTGAGACTTGGCCTAGGCAAGCAGGAGCAGCAGCCCGCAGAATCGACTTTGATTTCTAAGCAAACGGAGAGGGTGACACTAGTCTTGCCACCTGCCCGCTATTCTTGCCAATGCAGGCTCTCCTGTTTCATGACCTTTCGTTAAGGCTGTTTCCACAGGCGCAACCACACGTCTCTCTCAAGTAGAGGGGATGCCCGGGCAAAGAGGATTTCGCTCCACCGGGTTTATTACACCGTGCTTCGGAGTCTATATTCAGGCATGCGGCATCCGCATCACACAAAACTGCCTCGAATTCCCAAAGAATGCTGTGCTTTCCAGAGGGGATGTCCAGGCAAAGAGGCTTTCGCTCGATGCGGGATTCTCCCACTGTGCTGCCAATACTAGGCTAAAGCAAGCAGCAACAGCAGCCCACAGAGTCGACTCTATTCCAAGCGACTACTATGCTTTCGCAGAGGTTTTCAGCTTGGATTGAACAGCACTTCGATGCTGCTTCCTCAATAAGGCTTTGGGCGTTCGCTCTGTCGCGTAGGGAAGTATATCTGTGGGAGAGCTGGTGCCTCTTGGGCCTTGCTTTCCCGGGCTCCATGGTCGCACCCGGGGTTCACCATGCCAGGCTGAACTACGCAGACACAGCCAAAACCCTGCAGAAGCGTCCGTGGCCTAGGATGACACTCCATGCCAGCTCCCATGCCCTGGCATAGTAAGGCTTGGCTTTTTGCTCTGGTGTTCAGGCGGACTCGAGAACTAGGCCAGTGCCTTCCCCATAGGAAAGGAGAGGCGACAGGATCCCTGCACAGTGCCCATGCACTGGGATGGGGTGCTGTGGGGTACTGTCCCCACTCCTTCCCCGACACACCCCCTCCCGCCCCCAATGCTGCCACATCTTGGAGGAAGATGGCACCTGACTGCCCTTTCTTCCAGGGAGCTGTATCTGAGAGTTCCGGGTATGGTGCCTGGTGGCAAGCCCATGTCTGCCCTAGGGACAGGTGGCCTTGGAGATGCTGTCCCCTTGGGACATGAGGCACAGAACAGGCCTGCCTTCTGCCCAGACTCCTTCCTCAGAGTGGAGTATGCGCGCCTGCCCTAGCCGTCCCCTTGTGTCTTCCTAAAACCAGGCTTCCGTCTCTACGCACAGGGAGCGGGTGACGCTTGTCTTGCCACCGTCCTGCTGTTCTTCCCAGAGCTGCCTCTCCTGATATGCAACTGTTTCCCGAAAACAAGGCCAACGGCTCCTTCTCTTCTCCCAGGGAGGCGTTCTGCTTCTTTCCCAGACTTACTCCTGGGGAGCACGGTGACAGCCGTGTCCCTATTCTTAAGGACTTTTCCAGATGTGCATCCACACTTCCCTCTCATGCAGTGGGGATGCTAGGTCCAGGAGAATTTCGCTCCATGCGGTTTTCTTCCACCGTGCTGCGGAGACTAGCTCAGGCATGTAGCAGCAGCATCCCAAAAACCCGATGCAGATTTCCCAACGAATGCTGTGTTTTCCTGAGGAGAAGCCTGGGCAAAGAGGCTTTGGCTGTATGCTGGTTCTCCCACCTTGAGACTTGGCCTAGGCAAGCACGAGCAGCAGCCCGCAGATCCGACCTTGATTTCTCAGCAAACGGAGAGGGTGACACTTGTCTTGCCACC
Organism: Neogale vison; assembly: GCF_020171115.1. Classification (NCBI taxonomy): domain Eukaryota; kingdom Metazoa; phylum Chordata; class Mammalia; order Carnivora; family Mustelidae; genus Neogale; species Neogale vison. Next base: position 154,231,755 of record NC_058091.1, read on the forward strand.
CGCCCGCTATTCATGCCTATGCAGGCTCTCCTCTTTCATGACTTATCCTTAAGACTGTTTCCACAGGCACAACCACGCTTCTCTCTCAGGTAGAGGGGATGCCCAGGCAAAGAAGATTTCGCTCCATGCGTGTTTATTACACCGAGCTTCAGAGACTATGTTCAGACAAGCGGCATCCGCATCACACAGAACCGACTCAGATTTCCCAAAGAATGCTGTGCTTTCCTCAAGGGGATGCACAGGCAAAGAGGCTTTCGCTCTATGCGGGATTCCACAAACGTGCTGCCAATACTAGGCTAAAGCAAGCAGCAACAGCAGCCCACAGAACCGAGTCTTTTGTGAGAAGTGACATTCCGCATGAAGGAGAAACCCTTAAACAGAACTTGCTATAGTCCAACGGATAGATGTCGGAGACTGGAAAGCTAGGTGCGCCTATTGCGGTTACCACAGAGACAATCCCAAAAGCTTCTTTCTTAAACAGACGTAACACTGCAGTGAATCCCTCCTAAAGCACACTGCCCTCTCAGTGTAGGAAGCGTTTTAGACGCAGAAACTAAGTGCAGATCACCACTGGTGGTGAACATCCAAATGTGTTTGGCAGTCTTAAACTCCACAGCCTGCCCTTTACTCACAGTACCTAATGTGCCCCTAGTCCGTCCCTGTTCTATCTACATTGCTCAAAGGAGAAACACTGTTATGTAAAAATACGCACCTGAAGTAGGTTCCCTGAGCAGATACCTTCCTACGCAACACCTCTAAGTGGCCTGTATTAGATACTTCATGATTGTTAACCAGACACGTCCTAGAGTTTCCAACTGAGCACGGACGCATCCCTTTCGTGAGAACTTACTGTAGCACAGTTCCCTCATATATTGGAAGGGTTTTGAGAAGAGGTAGACACTGTGGAACATCCCAGGTGTTGAACTTCCAGTATGCATCATAGAGGCCTAAGTGCCTTTCCCTGGACTTCACTCACTGGTTGCAACGTTCTCTCGGCTCCTTCCTTGTTCTATCTTCTTTCCTCCACTGGAAAGACACTGTGAGAAGTGACATTCCGCCTGCAGGAGTTTCCCTTAAACAGAACATGCTATAGTCTAACGGTTAGACGTCTGTGAATGGAAAGCTATGTGCGCCTATTGCGGTTACCACAGAGTCAGTCCCAAAAGCTTCCTTCTTTAAGAGACGTAACACTGCAGTGAATCCCTCCTAAAGCACACTTCCCTATCAGTGTAGGAAGCATTTTAGACGCAGAAACTAAGTGCGGAACAACACTGGTGGTGAACATCCAATATGTGTTTGGCAGGCTTAAGCACCATAGCTTCCCCTTACTCAAAGTACCTAATGTGCCCCTCCTACGTCCCTGTTCTATCTTCATTCCTAAAAGGAGAAACACTGTTATGAATGAGTATGCACGTGAAGTAGGTTCCCTGATCAGATGCCTTCCTACGCATCCCCTCTCAGGGGCCTGTATGAGACACTACATGATAGCTACCCAGACACATTGTAGTGTTTTGAACTAAGCACAGATGCATCCTGTCGTGAAAATTACTGTAGCACAGTTCCCTCATATATTGGAAGTGCTTTGAGAAGAGGTAGACACTGTGGAACATCTCCGGTGTTGTAATTCCAGTATGCCTCATAGAGACCTAAGTGCCTTACCCTGTACTTCACTCACGGTTTGCAACGTTTCTCTGTCCGACCTTCTTCTATCTTCTTTCCTCCACTGCAAAGAAACTGTGAGAAGTGACATTCCGCCTGAAGGAGTTTCCCTTAAACAGAACATGCTATAGTCTAACGGTTAGACGTCTGTGAATGGAAAGCTATGTGCGCCTATTGTGGTTACCACAGAGTCAGTCCCAAAAGCTTCCTTCTTATACAGACGTAACACTGCAGTGAATCCCTCCTAAAGCACACTTCCCTCTCAGTGTAGGAAGCATTTTAGACCCAGAAACAAAGTGCGGAACAACACTGGTGGTGAACATCCAATATGTGTTTGGCAGGATTAAGCACCGTAGCTTCCCCTTTACTCAAAGTACCTAATGTGCCCCTAGTCAGTCCCTGATCTATCTTCATTCCTAAAAGGAGAAACACTGTTATGAATGAGTACACACCTGAAGTAGTTTCCCTGATCAGATACTTTCCTACGCAACCCCTCTATGTGGCCTGTATGAGACACCATGATTGCTACCCAGACACATTATAGAGTTTTCAACTGAGCACAGATGCTCCCTGTCGTGAAAATTTACTGTAGCACAGGTCCCTCATATATTGGAAGTGTTTAAGAGAAGAGGTAGACACTGTGGAACATCACCGGTGATGTAATTCCAGTATGCCTCATAGAGGCCTAAGTGCCTTAGCTGTACTTCACTCACGGTTTGAAACGTTCTCTCTGTCCGTCCGTGTTCTATCTTCTTTCCTCCACTGGAAAGACACTGTGAGAAGTGACATTCCGCCTGAAGGAGTTTCCCTTAAACAGAACATGCTATAGTCTAACGGTTAGACGTCTGTGAATGGAAAGCTATGTGCGCCTATTGCGGTTACCACAGAGTCAGTCCCAAAAGCTTCCTTCTTTAACAGAAGTAACAGTGCCATGAATCCCTACTAAAGCACACTTCCCTATCAGTGTAGGAAGCATTTTAGACGCAGAAACTAAGTGCGGAACAACACTGGTGGTGAACATCCAATATGTGTTTGGCAGGCTTAAGCGCCGTAGCTTCCCCTTTACTCAACGTACCTTATGTGCCCCTAGTACGACCCTGTTCTATCTTCATTCCTAAAAGGAGAAACACTGTTTTGAATGAGTACACACCTGAAGTAGTTTCCCTGATCAGATACCTTCCTACGCTTCCCCTCTATGGTGGCCTGTAGGAGACACTTCATGATTGCTACCCGGACACATTATAGAGTTTTCAACTAAGCACAGATGCATCCCTGTCGTGAAAATTTACTGTAGCACAGGTCCCTCATATATTGGAAGTGTTTAAGAGAAGAGGTAGACACTGTGGAACCCTCCGGTTTTGTAATTCCATTATGCCTCATAGAGGCCTAAGTGCCTTACCCTGTACTTCACTCACGGTTTGCAACGTCCTCTCTGTCCGTCCTTGTTCTATCTTCTTTCCTCCACTGGAAAGACACTGTGAGAAGTGACATTCCGCCTGAAGGAGTTTCCCTTAAACAGAACATGCTATAGTCTAACGGTTAGACGTCTGTGAATGGAAAGCTATGTGCGCCTATTGTGGTTACCACAGAGTCAGTCCCAAAAGCTTCCTTCTTTAACAGACGTACAACTGCAGTGAATCCCTCCTAATGCACACTTCCCTCTCAGTGTAGGAAGCGTTTTAGACGCAGAAACCAAGTGCGGATCACCACTGGTGGTGAACATCCAATATGTGTTTGGTAGGCTGAAGCGCCATAGCCTGCCCTTTACTCACAGTACCTAATGTGCCTCTAGTCAGTCCCTGTTCTATCTTCATTCCTCAAAGGAGAAACGCTGTGATGAATGAGTATGCAACTGAGGTAGGTTCGCTGAGCAGATACTTTCCTTCGCATCCCCTCTAAGGGCCCTGTAGGAGACACTTCATGATTGCAAACCAGACACATCCTAGAGTTTCCAACTGAGTACAGACGCATCCCTGTCGTGAGCACTTACTGTAGCACCGTTCCCTCATATATTGGAAGTGTTTTGAGAAGTGGTAGACGCTGTGGAACATCCCAGGTGTAGAACTTCCAGTATGCATCAAAGAGGCCTAAGTGCCTTACCCTGCACTTCACTCATGGTTTTCAACATTCTCTCTGTCCGTCCTTCTTCTATCTTCTTTCCTCCACTGGAAAGACACTGCGAGAAGTGACATTCCGCCTGAAGGAGTTTCCCTTAAACAGAACATGCTATAGTCTAACGGTTAGACGTCTGTGAATGGAAAGCTATATGCGCCTATTGCGGTTACCACAGAGTCAGTCCCAAAAGCTTCCTTCTTTAACAGACGTAACACTGCAGTGAATCCCTCCTAAAGCACACTTCCCTATCAGTGTAGGAAGCATTTTAGACGCAGAAACTAAGTGTGGAACACACTGGTGGTGAACATCCAATATGTGTTTGGCAGGCTTAAGCGCCATAGCTTACCCTTTACTCAAATTACCAATGTGCCCCTCCTACGTCCCTGTTCTATCTTCATTCCTAAAAGGAGAAACACTGTTATGAATGAGTACGCACCTTAAGTAGGTTCCCCGATCAGATACCTTCCTACGCATCCCCTCTAAGCGGCCTGTATGAGATACTTCATGATTGCTACCCAGACACATTGTAGAGTTTTCAACTGAGCACAGATGCATCCCTGTCGTGAAAATTTACTGTAGCACAGTTCCCTCATATATTGGAAGTCTTTAAGAGAAGAGGTAGACACTGTGGAACATCTCCGGTGTTGTAATTCCAGTATGCCTCATAGAGGCCTAAGTGCCTTACCCTGTACTTCACTCATGGTTTGCAACGTTCTCTCTTTCCGTCCTTGTTCTATCTTCTTTCCTCCACTGGAAAGACAATGTGAGAAGTGACATTCCGCCTGAAGGAGTTTCCCTTAAACAGAACATGCTATAGTCTAACGGTTAGACGTCTGTGAATGGAAAGCTATGTGCGCCAAATCGGTTAGCACAGAGTCAGTCCCAAAAGCTTCCTTCTTTAACAGACGTAACACTGCGGTGAATCCCTCCTAAAGCACACTTCCCTCTCAGTGTTGGAAGCGATTTAGACGCAGAAACTAAGTGCGGATCACCACTGGTGGTGAACATCCAATATGTGTTTGTCAGGCTAAGCGCCATAGCCTGCCCTTTATTCACAGTACCTAATGTGTCCGTAGTCCTTCCCTGTTCTATCTTCATCTTCAAAGGAGAAACACTGTTATTAATGAGTACGCACCTGAAGTAGGTTCCCAGAGCAGATACCTTCCTCCTCATCACCTCTAAAGGGTCTGTATGAGACACTTCATGATTGCTACCCAGACACGTCCTACACTTTCCAACTGGGCACAGTCGCTTCCTGTCGTGAGAACTTACTGTAGCACAGTTCTCAAATATATTGGAAGTGTTTTGTGAAGTGGTAGACACTGTGGAACATCCGAAGTGTATAACTTCCAGTGCATCATAGAGGTCTAAGTGCCTTACCCTTTCCTTCACCTAAGGGATGTAACATTCTCTCTGCTCCGTCCTTGTTCTATCTTCTTTCCTCCACTGGAAAGACACTGTGATAAGTGACATTCAGCATGAAGGAGTTTCCCTTAAACTGAACTTGCTATAGTCCAATGGTTAGACGTCTTTGAATGGAAAGCTATGTGCGCCTAATGCGGTTACCACTGAGTCAGTCCCAAAAGCTTCCTTCTTTAACAGACATAACACTGCAGTGAATCCCTCCTAAAGCACACTTCCCTCTCAGTGTTGGAAGCGACTTAGACGCAGAAAATAAGTGCGGATCACCACTGGTGGTGAACATCCAATATGTGTTTGTCAGGCTAAGCGCCATAGCCTGCCCTTTACTCACAGTACCTAATGTGCCCGTAGTCCTTCCCTGTTCTATCTTCATCTTCAAAGGAGAAACACTGTTATGAATGAGTACGCACCTGAAGTAGGTTCCCAGAGCAGATACCTTCCTCCGCATCCCCTCTAAAGGGTCTGTATGAGACACTTCATGATTGATACCCAGACACGTCCTACACTTTCCAACTGGGCACAGACGATTCCTGTCATGAGAACTTACTGTAGCACAGTTCTCTCATATACTGGAAGTGTTTTGAGAAGTGGTAGACTCTGAGGAACATCCCAAGTGTAGAACTTCCAGTATGCATTATAGAGTTCTAAGTGCCTTACCCTTTCCTTCACCTAAGGGATGTAACATTCTCTCTGCTCCGTCCTTGTTCTATATTCTTTCCTCCACTGGAAAGACACTGTGAGAAGTGACATTCCGCATGAAGGTGTTTCCCTTACACATAACTTGCTATAGTCTAAGGGATAGACGTCGGAGACTGGAAAGTTATGTGCGCCTATTGCGGTTACCACAGAGTCAGTCCCAAAAGCTTCCTTCTTTAACAGACGTAGCACTGCAGTGAATCTTTCCTAAAGCACACTTCCCTATCAGTGTAGGAAGCATTTTAGACACAGAAACTAAGTGCGGAACAACACTGGTGGTGAACATCCAATATGTGTTTGGCAGGCTTAAGCACCGTAGCTTACCCTTTACTCAAAGTACCTAATGTGCCCCTCCTATGTCCCTGTTGTATCTTCATTCCTAAAGGGAGAAACACTGTTATGAATGAGTACGCACCTGAAGTAGGTTCCCTGATCAGATACCTTCCTACGCATCCCCTCTAAGGGACCTGTATGAGACACTTCATGATTGCTACCCAGACACATTGTAGAGTTTTCAACTGAGTACAGATGCATCCCTGTCGTGAAAATTTACTGTATTACAGTTCCCGCATATATTGGAAGTGTTTAAGAGAAGAGTTAGACACTGTGCAACATCTCTGGTGTTGTAATTCCAGTATGCTTCATAGAGCCCTAAGTGCCTTACCCTGTACTTCCCTCACGGTTTGCACGTTCTCTCTGTCCGTCCTTCTTCTATCTTCTTTCCTCCACAGGAAAGACAATGTGAGAAGTGACATTCTGCCTGAAGGAGTTTCCCTTAAACAGAACATGCTTTAGACTAATGGTTAGACGTCTAGAATGGAAAGCTATGTGTGCCTATTGCGATACCACAGAGTCAGTCCCAAAAGCTTCCTTCTTTAACAGACGTAACACTGCAGTGAAACCCTCCTAAAGCACACTTCCGTATCAGTGTAGGAAGCATTTTAGACGCAGAAACGAAATGCGGAACAACACTGGTGGTGAACATCCAATATGCGTTTGGCAGGCTTAAGCGCCGTAGCTTCCCCTTTACTCAAATACCTAATGTGCCCCTAGTACGTTTATGTTCTATCTTCATTCCTCAAAGGAGAAACGCTGTTATGAATGAGTATGCAACTGAAGTAGGTTCGCTGAGCAGATACTTTCCTTCGCATCCCCTATAAGGGGCCTGTAGGAGACACTTCATGATTGCTAACCAGACACATCCTAGAGTTTCCAACGGAGTACAGACGCATCCCTGTCGTGAGAACTTACTGTAGCACAGTTCCCTCATATATTGGAAGTGTTTTGAGAAGTGGTAGACGCTGTGGAACATCCCAGGTGTAGAACTTCCAGTATGCATCATAGAGGCCTAAATGCCTTACCCTTTACTTCACCAAAGGGTTTAACATTCTCTGTGCTCTGTCCTTGTTCTATCTTCAGTCCCAAAAGCTTCCTTCTTTAACAGACGTAACACTGCAGTGAATCCCTCCTAAAGCACACTTCCCTATCAGTGTAGGAAGCATTTTAGACGCAGAAACTAAGTGCGGAACAACACTGGTGGTGAACATCCAAAATGTGTTTGGCAGGCTTAAGTGCCGTAGCTTCCCCTTTACTCAATGTACCTTATGTGCCCCTAGTACGTCCCTGTTCTATCTTCATTCCTAAAAGGAGAAACCCTGTTATGAATGAGTACACACCTGAAGTAGTTTCCCTGATCAGATACCTTCCTACGCATCCCCTCTAAGGGGCCTGTATGAGACACTTCATGATTGCTACCCGGACACATTATAGAGTTTTCAACTGAACACAGATGCATCCCTGTGGTGAAAATTTACTGTAGCACAGGTCCCTCATATATTGGAAGTGTTTAAGAGAAGAGGTAGACACTGTGGAACATCTCGGGTGTTGGTATTCCAGTATGCCTCATAGAGGCCTAAGTGCCTTACCCTGTACTTCACTCACGGTTTGCAACGTTCTCGCTGTCCGTCCTTCTTCTATCTTCTTTTCTCCACTGGAAAAAGACTGTCAGACTTGACATACCGCCTGAAGGAGTTTCCCTTAAACAGAACATGCTATAGTCTAACGGTTAGACGTCTGTGAATGGAAAGATATGTGCGCCTATTGCGGTTACCACAGAGTCAGTCCCAAAAGCTTCCTTCTTTAACAGATGTAACAGTGCAGTGAATCCCTCCTAAAGCACACTTCCCTATCAGTGTAGGAAGCATTTTAGACGCAGAAACTAAGTGCGGAACAACACTGGTGGTGAACATCCAATATGTGTTTGGCAGGATTAAGCGCCGTAGTTTCCCCTTTAATCAACGTACCTTATGTGCCCCTTCTAAGTCCCTGTTCTATCTTCATTCCTAAAAGGAGAAACACTGTTATGAATGAATACACACCTGAAGTAGTTTCCGCCTGAAGGAGTTTCCCTTAAACAGAACATGCTATAGTCTAACGGTTAGACTGTGTGAATGGAAAGCTATGTGCACCTATTGCGGTTACCACAGAGTCAGTCCCAAAAGCTTCCTTCTTTAAGAGACGTAACACTGCAGTGAATCCCTCCTAAAGCACACTTCCCTATCAGTGTAGGAAGCATTTTAGACGCAGAAACTAAGTACGGAACACTACTGGTGGTGAACATCCAATATGTGTTTGTCACGCTTAAGCGCCTAAGCTTCCCCTTTACTCACAGTACCTAAGGTGCCCCTATCAGTCCCTCTTCTATCTTCATTCCTCAAAGGAGAAACGCTGTTATGAATGAGCATGCAACTGAAGTAGGTTGGCTGAGCAGATACTTTCTTTCGCATCCCCTCTAAGGGGCCTGTAGGAGACACTTCATGATTGCTAACCAGACACATCCTAGAGTTTCCAACTGAGTACAGACGCATCCCAGTCATGAGAACTTACTGTAGCACAGTTTCCTAATATATTGGAAGTGTTTGGAGAAGTGGTAGACGCTGTGGAACATCCCAGGTGTAGAACTTCCAGTATGCATCATAGAGGCCTAAATGCCTTACCCTTTACTTCACCAAAGGTTTTAACATTCTCTGTGTTCCGTCCTTGATCTATCTTCTTTCCTCCACTGGAAAGACACTGTGAGAAATGACATCCGCATGAAGGAGTTTCCCTTAAACAGAACATGCTATAGTCTAACGGTTAGACGTCTGTGAATGGAAAGCTATGTGCGCCTATTGCGGTTACCACAGAGTCAGTCCCAAAAGCTTCCCTCTTTAACAGACGTAACACTGCAGTGAATCCCTCCTAAAGCACACTTCCCTCTCAGGGTTGGAAGCGATTTAGACGCAGAAACTAAGTGCGGATCACCACTGGTGGTGAACATCCAATATGTGTTTGTCAGGCTAAGCGCCATAGCATGCCCTTTACTCACAGTACCTAATGTGCCCGTAGTCCTTCCCTGTTCTATCTTCATCTTCAAAGGAGAAACACTGTTATGAATGAGTACACACGTGAAGTAGGTTCCCAGAGCAGATACCTTCCTCTGCATCCCCTCTAAGGGGTCTGTATGAGACACTTCATGATTGCTACCCAGACACATCCAAGAGTTTCCAACTGAGCACAGACGCTTCCCTGTCGTGAGAACTTACAGTAGCACAGTTCCCTCATATATTGGAAGTGTTTTAGAAGCGGTAGACACTGTGGATTATCCCAAGTGTAGAACATCCAGTATGCATCATAGAGGTCTAAGTGCCTTACACTTTCCTTCACCTACGGGATGTAACATTCTCTCTGCTCCGTCCTTGTTCTATATTCTTTCCTCCACTGGAAAGACACTGTGAGAAATGACATTCCGCATGAAGGAGTTTCCCTTAAACTGAACTTGCTAAGTCCAATGGTTAGACGTCTTTGAATGGAAAGCTACGTGCGCCTAATGCGGTTACCACAGAGTCAGTCCCAAAAGCTTCCTTCTTTAACAGACGTAACACTGCAGTGAATCCCTCCTAAAGCACACTTCCCTCTCAGGGTTGGAAGCGATTTAGATGCAGAAACTAAGTGCGGATCACCACTGGTGGTGAACATCCAATATGTGTTTGTCAGGCTAAGCGCTATAGCATGCCCTTTACTCACAGTACCTAATGTGCCCGTAGTCCTTCCCTGTTCTATCTTCATCTTCAAAGGAGAAACACTGTTATGAATGAGTACGCACGTGAAGTAGGTTGCCAGAGCAGATACCTTCCTCTGCATCCCTTCTAAGGGGTCTGTATGAGACACTTCATGATTGCTACCCAAACACCTCCTACACTTTCCAACTGAGCACAGACGCTTCCCTGTCGTGAGAACTTACTGTAGCACAGTTCCCTCATATAGTGGAAGTGTTTTAAGTTGTGGTAGACACTGTGGAACATCCCAAGTGTAGAACTTCCATTATGCAACATAGAGGTCTAAGTGCCTTACCCTTTCCTTCACCTACGGGATGTAACATTCTCTCTGCTCCGTCCTTGTTCTATATTCTTTCCTCCACTGGAAAGACACTGTGAGAAGTGACATTCCGCATGAAGGTGTTTCCCTTACACAGAACTTGCTATAGTCCAACGGATAGACGTCGGAGACTGGAAAGTTTTGTGCGCCTAATGCGGTTACCACAGAGTCAGTCCCAAAAGCTTCCTTCTTTAACAGACGTAGCACTGCAGTGAATCCTTCCTAAAGCACACTTCCCTATCAGTGTAGGAAGCTTTTTAGACTCAGAAACTAAGTGCGGAACAACACTGGTGGTGAACATCCAATATGTGTTTGGCAGGCTTAAGCACCATAGCTTGCCCTTTACTCAAAGTACCTAATGTGCACCTCCTACATCCCTGTTCTATCTTCATTCCTAAAAGGAGAAAAACTCTTATGAATGAGTACGCACCTGAAGTAGGTTCCCTGATCAGATACCTTCCTACGCATCCCCTCTAAGGGGCCTGTATGAGACACTTCATGATTGCTACCCAGACACGTCCTACACTTTCCAACTGGGCACAGTCGCTTCCTGTCGTGAGAACTTACTGTAGCACAGTTCTCAAATATATTGGAAGTGTTTTGTGAAGTGGTAGACACTGTGGAACATCCGAAGTGTATAACTTCCAGTGCATCATAGAGGTCTAAGTGCCTTACCCTTTCCTTCACCTAAGGGATGTAACATTCTCTCTGCTCCGTCCTTGTTCTATCTTCTTTCCTCCACTGGAAAGACACTGTGATAAGTGACATTCAGCATGAAGGAGTTTCCCTTAAACTGAACTTGCTATAGTCCAATGGTTAGACGTCTTTGAATGGAAAGCTATGTGCGCCTAATGCGGTTACCACTGAGTCAGTCCCAAAAGCTTCCTTCTTTAACAGACATAACACTGCAGTGAATCCCTCCTAAAGCACACTTCCCTCTCAGTGTTGGAAGCGACTTAGACGCAGAAAATAAGTGCGGATCACCACTGGTGGTGAACATCCAATATGTGTTTGTCAGGCTAAGCGCCATAGCCTGCCCTTTACTCACAGTACCTAATGTGCCCGTAGTCCTTCCCTGTTCTATCTTCATCTTCAAAGGAGAAACACTGTTATGAATGAGTACGCACCTGAAGTAGGTTCCCAGAGCAGATACCTTCCTCCGCATCCCCTCTAAAGGGTCTGTATGAGACACTTCATGATTGATACCCAGACACGTCCTACACTTTCCAACTGGGCACAGACGATTCCTGTCATGAGAACTTACTGTAGCACAGTTCTCTCATATACTGGAAGTGTTTTGAGAAGTGGTAGACTCTGAGGAACATCCCAAGTGTAGAACTTCCAGTATGCATTATAGAGTTCTAAGTGCCTTACCCTTTCCTTCACCTAAGGGATGTAACATTCTCTCTGCTCCGTCCTTGTTCTATATTCTTTCCTCCACTGGAAAGACACTGTGAGAAGTGACATTCCGCATGAAGGTGTTTCCCTTACACATAACTTGCTATAGTCTAAGGGATAGACGTCGGAGACTGGAAAGTTATGTGCGCCTATTGCGGTTACCACAGAGTCAGTCCCAAAAGCTTCCTTCTTTAACAGACGTAGCACTGCAGTGAATCTTTCCTAAAGCACACTTCCCTATCAGTGTAGGAAGCATTTTAGACACAGAAACTAAGTGCGGAACAACACTGGTGGTGAACATCCAATATGTGTTTGGCAGGCTTAAGCACCGTAGCTTACCCTTTACTCAAAGTACCTAATGTGCCCCTCCTATGTCCCTGTTGTATCTTCATTCCTAAAGGGAGAAACACTGTTATGAATGAGTACGCACCTGAAGTAGGTTCCCTGATCAGATACCTTCCTACGCATCCCCTCTAAGGGACCTGTATGAGACACTTCATGATTGCTACCCAGACACATTGTAGAGTTTTCAACTGAGTACAGATGCATCCCTGTCGTGAAAATTTACTGTATTACAGTTCCCGCATATATTGGAAGTGTTTAAGAGAAGAGTTAGACACTGTGCAACATCTCTGGTGTTGTAATTCCAGTATGCTTCATAGAGCCCTAAGTGCCTTACCCTGTACTTCCCTCACGGTTTGCAACGTTCTCTCTGTCCGTCCTTCTTCTATCTTCTTTCCTCCACAGGAAAGACAATGTGAGAAGTGACATTCTGCCTGAAGGAGTTTCCCTTAAACAGAACATGCTTTAGACTAATGGTTAGACGTCTAGAATGGAAAGCTATGTGTGCCTATTGCGATACCACAGAGTCAGTCCCAAAAGCTTCCTTCTTTAACAGACGTAACACTGCAGTGAAACCCTCCTAAAGCACACTTCCGTATCAGTGTAGGAAGCATTTTAGACGCAGAAACGAAATGCGGAACAACACTGGTGGTGAACATCCAATATGCGTTTGGCAGGCTTAAGCGCCGTAGCTTCCCCTTTACTCAAATACCTAATGTGCCCCTAGTACGTTTATGTTCTATCTTCATTCCTCAAAGGAGAAACGCTGTTATGAATGAGTATGCAACTGAAGTAGGTTCGCTGAGCAGATACTTTCCTTCGCATCCCCTATAAGGGGCCTGTAGGAGACACTTCATGATTGCTAACCAGACACATCCTAGAGTTTCCAACGGAGTACAGACGCATCCCTGTCGTGAGAACTTACTGTAGCACAGTTCCCTCATATATTGGAAGTGTTTTGAGAAGTGGTAGACGCTGTGGAACATCCCAGGTGTAGAACTTCCAGTATGCATCATAGAGGCCTAAATGCCTTACCCTTTACTTCACCAAAGGGTTTAACATTCTCTGTGCTCTGTCCTTGTTCTATCTTCAGTCCCAAAAGCTTCCTTCTTTAACAGACGTAACACTGCAGTGAATCCCTCCTAAAGCACACTTCCCTATCAGTGTAGGAAGCATTTTAGACGCAGAAACTAAGTGCGGAACAACACTGGTGGTGAACATCCAAAATGTGTTTGGCAGGCTTAAGTGCCGTAGCTTCCCCTTTACTCAATGTACCTTATGTGCCCCTAGTACGTCCCTGTTCTATCTTCATTCCTAAAAGGAGAAACCCTGTTATGAATGAGTACACACCTGAAGTAGTTTCCCTGATCAGATACCTTCCTACGCATCCCCTCTAAGGGGCCTGTATGAGACACTTCATGATTGCTACCCGGACACATTATAGAGTTTTCAACTGAACACAGATGCATCCCTGTGGTGAAAATTTACTGTAGCACAGGTCCCTCATATATTGGAAGTGTTTAAGAGAAGAGGTAGACACTGTGGAACATCTCGGGTGTTGGTATTCCAGTATGCCTCATAGAGGCCTAAGTGCCTTACCCTGTACTTCACTCACGGTTTGCAACGTTCTCGCTGTCCGTCCTTCTTCTATCTTCTTTTCTCCACTGGAAAAAGACTGTCAGACTTGACATACCGCCTGAAGGAGTTTCCCTTAAACAGAACATGCTATAGTCTAACGGTTAGACGTCTGTGAATGGAAAGATATGTGCGCCTATTGCGGTTACCACAGAGTCAGTCCCAAAAGCTTCCTTCTTTAACAGATGTAACAGTGCAGTGAATCCCTCCTAAAGCACACTTCCCTATCAGTGTAGGAAGCATTTTAGACGCAGAAACTAAGTGCGGAACAACACTGGTGGTGAACATCCAATATGTGTTTGGCAGGATTAAGCGCCGTAGTTTCCCCTTTAATCAACGTACCTTATGTGCCCCTTCTAAGTCCCTGTTCTATCTTCATTCCTAAAAGGAGAAACACTGTTATGAATGAATACACACCTGAAGTAGTTTCCGCCTGAAGGAGTTTCCCTTAAACAGAACATGCTATAGTCTAACGGTTAGACTGTGTGAATGGAAAGCTATGTGCACCTATTGCGGTTACCACAGAGTCAGTCCCAAAAGCTTCCTTCTTTAAGAGACGTAACACTGCAGTGAATCCCTCCTAAAGCACACTTCCCTATCAGTGTAGGAAGCATTTTAGACGCAGAAACTAAGTACGGAACACTACTGGTGGTGAACATCCAATATGTGTTTGTCACGCTTAAGCGCCTAAGCTTCCCCTTTACTCACAGTACCTAAGGTGCCCCTATCAGTCCCTCTTCTATCTTCATTCCTCAAAGGAGAAACGCTGTTATGAATGAGCATGCAACTGAAGTAGGTTGGCTGAGCAGATACTTTCTTTCGCATCCCCTCTAAGGGGCCTGTAGGAGACACTTCATGATTGCTAACCAGACACATCCTAGAGTTTCCAACTGAGTACAGACGCATCCCAGTCATGAGAACTTACTGTAGCACAGTTTCCTAATATATTGGAAGTGTTTGGAGAAGTGGTAGACGCTGTGGAACATCCCAGGTGTAGAACTTCCAGTATGCATCATAGAGGCCTAAATGCCTTACCCTTTACTTCACCAAAGGTTTTAACATTCTCTGTGTTCCGTCCTTGATCTATCTTCTTTCCTCCACTGGAAAGACACTGTGAGAAATGACATCCGCATGAAGGAGTTTCCCTTAAACAGAACATGCTATAGTCTAACGGTTAGACGTCTGTGAATGGAAAGCTATGTGCGCCTATTGCGGTTACCACAGAGTCAGTCCCAAAAGCTTCCCTCTTTAACAGACGTAACACTGCAGTGAATCCCTCCTAAAGCACACTTCCCTCTCAGGGTTGGAAGCGATTTAGACGCAGAAACTAAGTGCGGATCACCACTGGTGGTGAACATCCAATATGTGTTTGTCAGGCTAAGCGCCATAGCATGCCCTTTACTCACAGTACCTAATGTGCCCGTAGTCCTTCCCTGTTCTATCTTCATCTTCAAAGGAGAAACACTGTTATGAATGAGTACACACGTGAAGTAGGTTCCCAGAGCAGATACCTTCCTCTGCATCCCCTCTAAGGGGTCTGTATGAGACACTTCATGATTGCTACCCAGACACATCCAAGAGTTTCCAACTGAGCACAGACGCTTCCCTGTCGTGAGAACTTACAGTAGCACAGTTCCCTCATATATTGGAAGTGTTTTAGAAGCGGTAGACACTGTGGATTATCCCAAGTGTAGAACATCCAGTATGCATCATAGAGGTCTAAGTGCCTTACACTTTCCTTCACCTACGGGATGTAACATTCTCTCTGCTCCGTCCTTGTTCTATATTCTTTCCTCCACTGGAAAGACACTGTGAGAAATGACATTCCGCATGAAGGAGTTTCCCTTAAACTGAACTTGCTAAGTCCAATGGTTAGACGTCTTTGAATGGAAAGCTACGTGCGCCTAATGCGGTTACCACAGAGTCAGTCCCAAAAGCTTCCTTCTTTAACAGACGTAACACTGCAGTGAATCCCTCCTAAAGCACACTTCCCTCTCAGGGTTGGAAGCGATTTAGATGCAGAAACTAAGTGCGGATCACCACTGGTGGTGAACATCCAATATGTGTTTGTCAGGCTAAGCGCTATAGCATGCCCTTTACTCACAGTACCTAATGTGCCCGTAGTCCTTCCCTGTTCTATCTTCATCTTCAAAGGAGAAACACTGTTATGAATGAGTACGCACGTGAAGTAGGTTGCCAGAGCAGATACCTTCCTCTGCATCCCTTCTAAGGGGTCTGTATGAGACACTTCATGATTGCTACCCAAACACCTCCTACACTTTCCAACTGAGCACAGACGCTTCCCTGTCGTGAGAACTTACTGTAGCACAGTTCCCTCATATAGTGGAAGTGTTTTAAGTTGTGGTAGACACTGTGGAACATCCCAAGTGTAGAACTTCCATTATGCAACATAGAGGTCTAAGTGCCTTACCCTTTCCTTCACCTACGGGATGTAACATTCTCTCTGCTCCGTCCTTGTTCTATATTCTTTCCTCCACTGGAAAGACACTGTGAGAAGTGACATTCCGCATGAAGGTGTTTCCCTTACACAGAACTTGCTATAGTCCAACGGATAGACGTCGGAGACTGGAAAGTTTTGTGCGCCTAATGCGGTTACCACAGAGTCAGTCCCAAAAGCTTCCTTCTTTAACAGACGTAGCACTGCAGTGAATCCTTCCTAAAGCACACTTCCCTATCAGTGTAGGAAGCTTTTTAGACTCAGAAACTAAGTGCGGAACAACACTGGTGGTGAACATCCAATATGTGTTTGGCAGGCTTAAGCACCATAGCTTGCCCTTTACTCAAAGTACCTAATGTGCACCTCCTACATCCCTGTTCTATCTTCATTCCTAAAAGGAGAAAAACTCTTATGAATGAGTACGCACCTGAAGTAGGTTCCCTGATCAGATACCTTCCTACGCATCCCCTCTAAGGGGCCTGTATGAGACACTTCATGATTGCTACCCAGACACGTCCTACACTTTCCAACTGGGCACAGTCGCTTCCTGTCGTGAGAACTTACTGTAGCACAGTTCTCAAATATATTGGAAGTGTTTTGTGAAGTGGTAGACACTGTGGAACATCCGAAGTGTATAACTTCCAGTGCATCATAGAGGTCTAAGTGCCTTACCCTTTCCTTCACCTAAGGGATGTAACATTCTCTCTGCTCCGTCCTTGTTCTATCTTCTTTCCTCCACTGGAAAGACACTGTGATAAGTGACATTCAGCATGAAGGAGTTTCCCTTAAACTGAACTTGCTATAGTCCAATGGTTAGACGTCTTTGAATGGAAAGCTATGTGCGCCTAATGCGGTTACCACTGAGTCAGTCCCAAAAGCTTCCTTCTTTAACAGACATAACACTGCAGTGAATCCCTCCTAAAGCACACTTCCCTCTCAGTGTTGGAAGCGACTTAGACGCAGAAAATAAGTGCGGATCACCACTGGTGGTGAACATCCAATATGTGTTTGTCAGGCTAAGCGCCATAGCCTGCCCTTTACTCACAGTACCTAATGTGCCCGTAGTCCTTCCCTGTTCTATCTTCATCTTCAAAGGAGAAACACTGTTATGAATGAGTACGCACCTGAAGTAGGTTCCCAGAGCAGATACCTTCCTCCGCATCCCCTCTAAAGGGTCTGTATGAGACACTTCATGATTGATACCCAGACACGTCCTACACTTTCCAACTGGGCACAGACGATTCCTGTCATGAGAACTTACTGTAGCACAGTTCTCTCATATACTGGAAGTGTTTTGAGAAGTGGTAGACTCTGAGGAACATCCCAAGTGTAGAACTTCCAGTATGCATTATAGAGTTCTAAGTGCCTTACCCTTTCCTTCACCTAAGGGATGTAACATTCTCTCTGCTCCGTCCTTGTTCTATATTCTTTCCTCCACTGGAAAGACACTGTGAGAAGTGACATTCCGCATGAAGGTGTTTCCCTTACACATAACTTGCTATAGTCTAAGGGATAGACGTCGGAGACTGGAAAGTTATGTGCGCCTATTGCGGTTACCACAGAGTCAGTCCCAAAAGCTTCCTTCTTTAACAGACGTAGCACTGCAGTGAATCTTTCCTAAAGCACACTTCCCTATCAGTGTAGGAAGCATTTTAGACACAGAAACTAAGTGCGGAACAACACTGGTGGTGAACATCCAATATGTGTTTGGCAGGCTTAAGCACCGTAGCTTACCCTTTACTCAAAGTACCTAATGTGCCCCTCCTATGTCCCTGTTGTATCTTCATTCCTAAAGGGAGAAACACTGTTATGAATGAGTACGCACCTGAAGTAGGTTCCCTGATCAGATACCTTCCTACGCATCCCCTCTAAGGGACCTGTATGAGACACTTCATGATTGCTACCCAGACACATTGTAGAGTTTTCAACTGAGTACAGATGCATCCCTGTCGTGAAAATTTACTGTATTACAGTTCCCGCATATATTGGAAGTGTTTAAGAGAAGAGTTAGACACTGTGCAACATCTCTGGTGTTGTAATTCCAGTATGCTTCATAGAGCCCTAAGTGCCTTACCCTGTACTTCCCTCACGGTTTGCAACGTTCTCTCTGTCCGTCCTTCTTCTATCTTCTTTCCTCCACAGGAAAGACAATGTGAGAAGTGACATTCTGCCTGAAGGAGTTTCCCTTAAACAGAACATGCTTTAGACTAATGGTTAGACGTCTAGAATGGAAAGCTATGTGTGCCTATTGCGATACCACAGAGTCAGTCCCAAAAGCTTCCTTCTTTAACAGACGTAACACTGCAGTGAAACCCTCCTAAAGCACACTTCCGTATCAGTGTAGGAAGCATTTTAGACGCAGAAACGAAATGCGGAACAACACTGGTGGTGAACATCCAATATGCGTTTGGCAGGCTTAAGCGCCGTAGCTTCCCCTTTACTCAAATACCTAATGTGCCCCTAGTACGTTTATGTTCTATCTTCATTCCTCAAAGGAGAAACGCTGTTATGAATGAGTATGCAACTGAAGTAGGTTCGCTGAGCAGATACTTTCCTTCGCATCCCCTATAAGGGGCCTGTAGGAGACACTTCATGATTGCTAACCAGACACATCCTAGAGTTTCCAACGGAGTACAGACGCATCCCTGTCGTGAGAACTTACTGTAGCACAGTTCCCTCATATATTGGAAGTGTTTTGAGAAGTGGTAGACGCTGTGGAACATCCCAGGTGTAGAACTTCCAGTATGCATCATAGAGGCCTAAATGCCTTACCCTTTACTTCACCAAAGGGTTTAACATTCTCTGTGCTCTGTCCTTGTTCTATCTTCAGTCCCAAAAGCTTCCTTCTTTAACAGACGTAACACTGCAGTGAATCCCTCCTAAAGCACACTTCCCTATCAGTGTAGGAAGCATTTTAGACGCAGAAACTAAGTGCGGAACAACACTGGTGGTGAACATCCAAAATGTGTTTGGCAGGCTTAAGTGCCGTAGCTTCCCCTTTACTCAATGTACCTTATGTGCCCCTAGTACGTCCCTGTTCTATCTTCATTCCTAAAAGGAGAAACCCTGTTATGAATGAGTACACACCTGAAGTAGTTTCCCTGATCAGATACCTTCCTACGCATCCCCTCTAAGGGGCCTGTATGAGACACTTCATGATTGCTACCCGGACACATTATAGAGTTTTCAACTGAACACAGATGCATCCCTGTGGTGAAAATTTACTGTAGCACAGGTCCCTCATATATTGGAAGTGTTTAAGAGAAGAGGTAGACACTGTGGAACATCTCGGGTGTTGGTATTCCAGTATGCCTCATAGAGGCCTAAGTGCCTTACCCTGTACTTCACTCACGGTTTGCAACGTTCTCGCTGTCCGTCCTTCTTCTATCTTCTTTTCTCCACTGGAAAAAGACTGTCAGAAGTGACATACCGCCTGAAGGAGTTTCCCTTAAACAGAACATGCTATAGTCTAACGGTTAGACGTCTGTGAATGGAAAGATATGTGCGCCTATTGCGGTTACCACAGAGTCAGTCCCAAAAGCTTCCTTCTTTAACAGATGTAACAGTGCAGTGAATCCCTCCTAAAGCACACTTCCCTATCAGTGTAGGAAGCATTTTAGACGCAGAAACTAAGTGCGGAACAACACTGGTGGTGAACATCCAATATGTGTTTGGCAGGATTAAGCGCCGTAGTTTCCCCTTTAATCAACGTACCTTATGTGCCCCTTCTAAGTCCCTGTTCTATCTTCATTCCTAAAAGGAGAAACACTGTTATGAATGAATACACACCTGAAGTAGTTTCCCTGATCAGATACCTTCCTACGCATCCCCTCTAAGGGGCCTGTAGGAGACACTTCATGATTGCTACCCAGACACATTATAGAGTTTTCAACTGAGCACAGATGCATCCCTGTCGTGAAAATTTACTGTAGCACAGGTCCCTCATATATTGGAAGTGTTTAAAAAAATAGGTAGACACTGTGGAACATCTCCGGTGTTGTAATTCCAGTATGCCTCATAGAGGCCTAAGTGCCTTACCCTGTACTTCACTCACGGTTTGCAACGTTCTCGCTGTCCGTCCTTCTTCTAATTTCTTTCCTCCACTGGAAAGACACTGTGAGAAGTGACATTCCGCCTGAAGGAGTTTCCCTTAAACAGAACATGCTATAGTCTAACGGTTAGACTGTGTGAATGGAAAGCTATGTGCACCTATTGCGGTTACCACAGAGTCAGTCCCAAAAGCTTCCTTCTTTAAGAGACGTAACACTGCAGTGAATCCCTCCTAAAGCACACTTCCCTATCAGTGTAGGAAGCATTTTAGACGCAGAAACTAAGTACGGAACACTACTGGTGGTGAACATCCAATATGTGTTTGTCACGCTTAAGCGCCTAAGCTTCCCCTTTACTCACAGTACCTAAGGTGCCCCTATCAGTCCCTCTTCTATCTTCATTCCTCAAAGGAGAAACGCTGTTATGAATGAGCATGCAACTGAAGTAGGTTGGCTGAGCAGATACTTTCTTTCGCATCCCCTCTAAGGGGCCTGTAGGAGACACTTCATGATTGCTAACCAGACACATCCTAGAGTTTCCAACTGAGTACAGACGCATCCCAGTCATGAGAACTTACTGTAGCACAGTTTCCTAATATATTGGAAGTGTTTGGAGAAGTGGTAGACGCTGTGGAACATCCCAGGTGTAGAACTTCCAGTATGCATCATAGAGGCCTAAATGCCTTACCCTTTACTTCACCAAAGGTTTTAACATTCTCTGTGTTCCGTCCTTGATCTATCTTCTTTCCTCCACTGGAAAGACACTGTGAGAAATGACATCCGCATGAAGGAGTTTCCCTTAAACAGAACATGCTATAGTCTAACGGTTAGACGTCTGTGAATGGAAAGCTATGTGCGCCTATTGCGGTTACCACAGAGTCAGTCCCAAAAGCTTCCCTCTTTAACAGACGTAACACTGCAGTGAATCCCTCCTAAAGCACACTTCCCTCTCAGGGTTGGAAGCGATTTAGACGCAGAAACTAAGTGCGGATCACCACTGGTGGTGAACATCCAATATGTGTTTGTCAGGCTAAGCGCCATAGCATGCCCTTTACTCACAGTACCTAATGTGCCCGTAGTCCTTCCCTGTTCTATCTTCATCTTCAAAGGAGAAACACTGTTATGAATGAGTACACACGTGAAGTAGGTTCCCAGAGCAGATACCTTCCTCTGCATCCCCTCTAAGGGGTCTGTATGAGACACTTCATGATTGCTACCCAGACACATCCAAGAGTTTCCAACTGAGCACAGACGCTTCCCTGTCGTGAGAACTTACAGTAGCACAGTTCCCTCATATATTGGAAGTGTTTTAGAAGCGGTAGACACTGTGGATTATCCCAAGTGTAGAACATCCAGTATGCATCATAGAGGTCTAAGTGCCTTACACTTTCCTTCACCTACGGGATGTAACATTCTCTCTGCTCCGTCCTTGTTCTATATTCTTTCCTCCACTGGAAAGACACTGTGAGAAATGACATTCCGCATGAAGGAGTTTCCCTTAAACTGAACTTGCTAAGTCCAATGGTTAGACGTCTTTGAATGGAAAGCTACGTGCGCCTAATGCGGTTACCACAGAGTCAGTCCCAAAAGCTTCCTTCTTTAACAGACGTAACACTGCAGTGAATCCCTCCTAAAGCACACTTCCCTCTCAGGGTTGGAAGCGATTTAGATGCAGAAACTAAGTGCGGATCACCACTGGTGGTGAACATCCAATATGTGTTTGTCAGGCTAAGCGCTATAGCATGCCCTTTACTCACAGTACCTAATGTGCCCGTAGTCCTTCCCTGTTCTATCTTCATCTTCAAAGGAGAAACACTGTTATGAATGAGTACGCACGTGAAGTAGGTTGCCAGAGCAGATACCTTCCTCTGCATCCCTTCTAAGGGGTCTGTATGAGACACTTCATGATTGCTACCCAAACACCTCCTACACTTTCCAACTGAGCACAGACGCTTCCCTGTCGTGAGAACTTACTGTAGCACAGTTCCCTCATATAGTGGAAGTGTTTTAAGTTGTGGTAGACACTGTGGAACATCCCAAGTGTAGAACTTCCATTATGCAACATAGAGGTCTAAGTGCCTTACCCTTTCCTTCACCTACGGGATGTAACATTCTCTCTGCTCCGTCCTTGTTCTATATTCTTTCCTCCACTGGAAAGACACTGTGAGAAGTGACATTCCGCATGAAGGTGTTTCCCTTACACAGAACTTGCTATAGTCCAACGGATAGACGTCGGAGACTGGAAAGTTTTGTGCGCCTAATGCGGTTACCACAGAGTCAGTCCCAAAAGCTTCCTTCTTTAACAGACGTAGCACTGCAGTGAATCCTTCCTAAAGCACACTTCCCTATCAGTGTAGGAAGCTTTTTAGACTCAGAAACTAAGTGCGGAACAACACTGGTGGTGAACATCCAATATGTGTTTGGCAGGCTTAAGCACCATAGCTTGCCCTTTACTCAAAGTACCTAATGTGCACCTCCTACATCCCTGTTCTATCTTCATTCCTAAAAGGAGAAAAACTCTTATGAATGAGTACGCACCTGAAGTAGGTTCCCTGATCAGATACCTTCCTACGCATCCCCTCTAAGGGGCCTGTATGAGACACTTCATGATTGCAACCCAGACACATTGTAGAGTTTTCAACTGAGCACAGATGCATCCATGTCGTGAAAAATTACTGTAGCACAGATCCCTCATATATTGGAATTTTTTTGAGAACAGGTAGACTCTGTGGAACATCTCCGGTGATGTAATTCCAGTATGCCTCATAGAGGCCTAAGTGCCTTACCCTGTACTTCACTCACGGATTGCAACGTTCGCTCTCACCGTCCTTGTTCTATCATCTTTCCTCCACTGGAAAGACACTGTGAGAAGTCACATTCCGCCTGAAGGAGTTTCCCTTAAACAGAACATGCTATAGTCTAACGGTTAGACGTCTGTGAATGAAAAGCTATGTGCGCCTATTGCGGTTACCACAGAGTCAGTCCCAAAAGCTTCCTTCTTTAACAGACGTAACACTGCAGTGAATCCCTCCTAAAGCACACTTCCCTATCAGTGTAGGAAGCATTTTAGACGCAGAAACTAAGTGCGGAACAACACTGGTAGTGAACATCCAATATGTGTTTGGCAAGCTTAAGCGCCGTAGCTTCCCCTTTTCTCAATGTACCTAATGTGCCCCTAGTACGTCCCTGTTCTATCTTCATTCCTAAAAGGAGAAACACTGTTATGAATGAGTACGCACCTGAAGTAGTTTCCCTGATCCGATACCTTCCTACGCATCCCCTCTAAGGGGCTTGTATGACACACTTCATGATTGCTACCCAGACACATTATAGAGTTTTCAACTGAGCACAGATGCATCCCTGTCGTGAAAATTTACTGTAGCACAGTTCCCTCATATATTGGAAGTGTTTCAGAGAAGAGGTAGACACTGTGGAACATCTCCGGTGTTGTAATTCCAGTATGCCTCATAGAGGCCTAAGTGCCTTACCATGTACTTCACTCACGGTTTGCAACGTTCTCTCTGTCCCTCCTTGTTCTATCTTCTTTCCTCCAGTGGAAAGACACTGTGAGAAGTGACATTCCGCCTGAAGGAGTTTCCCTTAAACAGAACATGCTATAGTCTAACGGTTAGACATCTGTGAATGGAAAGCTATGTGTGCCTATTCCGGTTACCACAGAGTCAGTCCCAAAATCTTCCTTCTTTAACAGACGTAACACTGCAGTGAATCCCTCCTAAAGCACACTTCCTTCTCAGTGTAGGAAGCGTTTTAGACACAGAAACCAAGTGCAGATCACCACTGGTGGTGAACATCCAATATGTGTTTGGCAGGCTTAAGCGCCATAGCCTGCCCTTTACTCACAGTACGTAATGTGCCCCTAGTCAGTCCCTGTTCTATCTTCATTCCTCAAAGGAGAAACGCTGTTATGAATGAGTATGCAACTGATAGGTTCGCTGAGCAGATTCTTTCCTTCGCATCCCCTCTAAGGGGCTTGTAGGAGACACTTCATGATTGTTAACCAGTCATATCCTAAAGTCTCCAACTGAGTACAGACGCATCCCTGTCGTGAGAACTTACTGTAGCACAGTTCCCTCTTATATTGGAAGTGTTTTGAGAAGTGGTAGACGCTGTGGAACATCCCAGGTGTAGAACTTACAGTATTCATCATAGAGGCCTAAATGCCTTACCCTTTACTTCACCAAAGGGTTTAACATTCTCTGTGCTCCGTCCTTGTTCTATCTTCTTTCCTCCACTGGAAAGACACTGTGAGAAATGACATTCCGCATGAAGGAGTTTCCCTTAAACTGAAATTGCGAAGTCCAATGGTTAGACGTCTTTGAATGGAAAGCTTTGTGCGCCTAAAGCGGTTACCACAGAGTCAGTCCCAAAAGCTTCCTTCTTTAACAGACGTAACACTGCAGTCAATCCCTCCTAAAGCACACTTCCCTCGCAGTGTTGGAAGCGTTTTCGACGCAGAAACTAAGTGCGGATCACCACTGGTGGTGAATATCCAATATGTGTTTGTCAGGCTAAGCGCCATAGCCTGCCCTTTACTCACAGTACCTAATGTGCCCGTAGTCCTTCCCTGTTCTATCTTCATCTTCAAAGGAGAAACACTGTTATGAATGAGTACGCACGTGAAGTAGGTTCCCAGAGCAGATACCTTCCTCCGCATCCCCTCTAAGGAGTCTGTATGAGACACTTCATGATTGCTACCCAGACACGTCCTACACTTTCCAACTGAGCACAGACGATTCCCTGTCGTGAGAACTTACTGTAGCACAGTTCCCTCATATATTGGAAGTGTTTTAAGAAGTGATAGAAACTGTGGAACATCCCAGGTGTAGAACTTCCATTATGCATCATAGAGGTCTAAGTGCCTTAACCTTTCCTTCACCTACGGGATGTAACATTCTCTCTGCTCCGTCCTTGTTCTATATTCTTTCCTCCACTGGAAAGACACTGTGAGAAGTGACATTCCGCATGAAGGTGTTTCCCTTACACAGAACTACTAGACCAACGGATAGACGTCGGAGACTGGAAAGTTATGTGCGCCTATCGCGGTTACCACAGAATCAGTCCCAAAAGCTTCCTTCTTTAACAGACGTAGCGCTGCAGTGAATCCTTCCTAAAGCACACTTCCCTATCAGTGTAGGAAGCATTTTAGACGCAGAAACGAAATGCGGAACAACACTGGTGGTGAACACCCAATATGTGTTTGGCAGGCTTAAGCACCATAGCTTGCCCTTTACACAAAGTACCTAATGTGCCTCTCCTACGTCCCTGTTTTATCTTCATTCCTAAAAGGAGAAACACTGTTATGAATGAGTACGCACCTGAAGTAGATTCCCTGATCAGATACCTTCCTACGCATCCCCTCTAAGGGGCCTGTATGAGACACTTCATGATTGCTACCCAGACATATTGTAGAGTTTTCATTGAGCACAGATGCATCCCTGCCGTGAAAAATTACTGTAGCACAGTTCCCTCATATATTGGAAGTGCTTTGAGAAGAGGTAGACACTGTGGAACATCGCCGGTGTTGTAATTCCCGTATGCCTCATAGAGGCCTAAGTGCCTTACCCTGTACTTCACTCACGGTTTGCAACGTTCTCTCTCACCGTCCTTGTTCTATCATCTTTCCTCCACTGGAAAGACACTGTGAGAAGTGACATTCCGCCTGAAGGAGGTTCCCTTAAACAGAACATGCTATATTCTAACGGTTAGACGTCTGTGAATGGAAAGCTATGTGCGCCTATTGCGGTTACCACAGAGTCAGTCCCAAAAGCTTCCTTCTTTAACAGACGTAACACTGCAGTGAATCCCTCCTAAAGCACACTTCCCTATCAGTGTAGGAAGCATTTAGTCGCAGAAACTTAGTGCAGAACAACACTGGTGGTGAACATCCAATATGTGTTTGGCAGGCTTAAGCGCCATAGATTCCCCTTTACTCAAAGTACCTATTGTGCCCCAAGTACGTCCCGGTTCTATCTTCATTCCTAAAAGGAGAAACACTGTTATGAATGAGTACGCACCTGAAGTAGTTTCCCTGTCAGATACCTTCCTACGCATCCCCTCTAAGGGGCCTGCATGAGACACTTCATGATTGCTACCCAGACACATTATAGAGTTATCAACTGAGCACAGATGCATCCCTGTCGTGAAAATTTACTGTATCACAGTTCCCTCATATATTGGAAGTGTTTCAGAGAAGAGGTGGACACTGAGGAACATCTCCGGTGTTGTAATTCCACTATGCCTCCATTATGTATTATAGAGGCCTAAGTGCCTTACCCTGTACTTCACTCACGGTTTGCAACGTTCTTTCTGTCCGTCCTTGTTCTATCTTCTTTCCTCCACTGGAAAGACACTGTGAGAAGTGACATTCCGCATGAAGGAGGTTCCCTTAAACAGAACATGCTATAGTCTAACGGTTAGACGTCTGTGAATGGAAAGCTATGTGGGCCTATTGCGGTTACCACAGAGTCAGTCCCAAAAGCTGCCTTCTTTAAAAGACGTAACACGGCAGTGAATCCCTCCTAAAGCACACTTCCCTCTCAGTGTAGGAAGCATTTTAGACGCAGAAACCAAGTGGGGATCACCACTGGTGGTGAACATCCAATATGGGTTTGGTAGGCTTAAGCACCATAGCCTGCCCTTACTCACAGTACCTAATATGCCCCTAGTCAGTCCCTGTTCTATCTTCATTCCTCAAAGGAGAAACGCTGTTATGAATGAGTATGCAGCTGAAGTAGGTTCACTGAGCAGATACTTTCCTTCGCATCCCCTCTAAGGGACCTGTAGGAGACACTTCATGATTGCTAACCAGACACATCCTAGATTTTCCAACTGAGTACATACGCATCCCTGTCGTGAGAACTTACTGTAGCACAGTTCCCTCATATATTGGAAATGTTTGGAGAAGTGGTAGACGCTGTGGAACATCCCAGGTGTAGAACTTCCAGTATGCATCATATAGGCCTAAATGCCTTACCCTTTACTTCACCAAAGGGTTTAATATTCTCTGTGCTCCGTCCTTGTTCTATCTTCTTTCCTCCACTGGAAAGACACTGTGAGAAATGACATTCCGAATGAAGGAGTTTCACTTAAACTGGACTTGCTATAGTCCAAAGGTTAGACGTCTTTGAATGGAAAGGTATGTGCGCCTAATGCGGTTACCACAGAGTTAGTCCCAAAATCTTCCTTCTTTAACAGACGTAACACTGCAGTGAATCCCTCCTAAAGCACACTTCCCTCTCAGGGTTGGAAGCGTCTTCGACGCAGAAACTAAGTGTGGATCACCACTAGTGGTGAACATCCAATATGTGTTTGTCAGGCTAAGCGCCATAGCCTGCCCTTTACTCACAGTACCTAATGTGCCCGTAGTCCTTCCCTGTTCTATCTTCATCTTCAAAGGAAAAACACTGTTATGATTGAACACGCACGTGAAGTAGGTTCCCAGAGCAGATACCTTCCTCTGCATCCCCTCTAAAGGGTCTGTATGAGACACTTCATGATTGCTACCAAGACACAACCTATACTTTCCAAAAGCACAGACACTTTCCTGTCGTGAGAACTTACTGTAGCACAGTTCCCTCATATATTGGAAGTGTTTTAAGAAGTGGTAGACACTGTGGAACATCCCAAGTGTAGAACTTCCAGTATGAATCATAGAGGTCTAAGTGCCTTACCCTTTCCTTCACCTACGGGATGTAACATTCTCTCTGCTCCGTCCTTGTTCTATATTCTTTCCTCCACTGGAAAGACACTGTGAGAAGTGACATTCCGCATGAAGGTGTTTCCCTTACGCACAACTTGCTATAGTCCAACGGATAGACGTCGGAGACTGGAAAGTTAGGTGCGCCTATCGCGGTTACCACAGAGTCAGTCCCAAAAGCTTCCTTCTTTAACAGACCTAGCACTGCAGTGAATACTTCCTAAAGCACACTTCCTTATCAGTGTCGGAAGCATTTTAGACGCAGAAACTAAATGCGGAACAACACTGGTGGTGAACATCCAATATGTGTTTGTCAGGCTAAGCGCCATAGCCTGCGCTTTACTCTCAGTACCTAATTGCCCCTAGTCCGTCCCTGTTCTATCTTCATTTCTCCAAGGAGAAGCACTGTTATAAATGAGTACGCACCTGAAGTAGGTTCCCTAAGCAGATACCTTCCTACGCATCCCCTCTAAGGGGCCTGTAGGGGACACTTCATGATTGCTACCCAGACACATTATAGAGTTTTCAACTGAGCACAGATGCATCCATGTCATGAGAACTTACTGTAGCACAGTTCCCTCATATATTGAACGTGTTTTGAGAAGAGGTAGACATTGTGGAACATCTCCAGTGTTGTAATTCCAGTATGCATCATAGAGGCCTAAGTGCCTTAACCTAAACCTCAATCACGGTTTGCAACGTTCTCTCTATCCGTCCTTGTTCTATCTTCTTTCCTCCACTGGAAAGACACTGTGAGACGTGACATTCCGCCTGAAGGAGTTTCCCTTAAACAGAACATGCTATAGTCTAACGGTTAGACGTCTGTGAATGGAAAGCTATGTGCGCCTATTGCGGTTACCACAGAGTCAGTCCCAAAAGCTTCCTCCTTTTACAGACGTAACACTGCACTGTACCCCTCCTAAAGCACACTTCCCTATCAGTGTAGGTAGCGTTTTGGACGCAGAAACCAAGTGCGGATCACCACTGGTGGTGAACATCCAATATGTGTTTGGTAGGCTTAAGCACATTTTCCTTCCCTTTACACACCTTCCCTTTACTCACAGTACCTAATGTGCCCCTAGTCAGTTCCTGTTCTATCTTCATTCCTCAAAGGAGAAACTCTGTTATGAATGAGTACGCAACTGAAGTAGGTTCGCTGAGCAGATACTTTATTCGCATCCCCTCTAAGGGGCCTGTAGGAGACACTTCCTGATTGCTAACCAGACACATCCTAGAGTTTCCAACTGAGTACAGACGCATCCCTGTCGTGAGAACATACTGTAGCACAGTTCCTTCATATTTGGAAGTGTTTTGAGAAGAGGTAGACACTGTGGAACATCTCCGGTGTTGTAATTCCAGTATGTATCATAGAGGTCTAAGTGCCTTACCCTGTACTTCACTCACAGTTTGCAACGTTCTCTCTGTCCGTCCTTGTTCTATTATCTTTCCTCCAGTGGAATGACACTGTGAGAAGTGACTATCCGACTGATGGAGTTTCCCTTAAAAAGAACTTGCTGTAGTCAATGGTTAGACGTCTGTGAATGGAAAGCTATGTGCGCCTATTGCCGTTACCACAGAGTCAGTCCCAAGCTTCCTTCTTTAACAGATGTAAGACTGCAGTGAATTCCACCTAATGCACACTTCCCTCTCAGTGCTGGAAGTGTTTTAGATGCAGAAACAAAGTGCATACCACCACTGGTGTTGAACATCCAATATGTGTTTGGCAGGCTTAAACGATATAGGCTGCCCTTTACTCACACTACCTAATGTGCCCTTAGTTTTTCCCTGTTCTATCTTCATTCCTCAAAGGAGAAAATCTATTATGAATGAGTACGCTCCTGAAGAAGGTTCCCTGAGCAGAAACCTTCTTACCATCCCTCTAAATGGGCCTGTATGAGACATTTCATAATTGCTACCTAGACACATCCTAGAGTTTCCAAATGAGCACAGACGCATCCCTGTCGTGAGAAATTACTGTAGCACAGTTCCCTAATATATTTTAAGTGTTTTGAGAAGAGGTAAACATTGTGGAACATCCCAGGTGTGAAACTTCTTGTCTGCATCATAGAGGCCTAAGTGTCTTACCCTGTACTTCACTCAAAGGTGGCAACTTTCTCTCTGCTTCGTCCTTGGTCTATCTTCTTTCCTGACTGGAAAGACACTGTGAGAACTGACATTCCGCAAAAGATTTTCCCTTGAACAGAACTTGCTATAGTCCAATGGATATACGTCCGAGACTGGAAAGCTATGTGCGCCTATTGCGGTTACCACAGAGTCAGACCCAAAAGCTTCCTTCTTTAACAGACGTAACACTGCAGTGAATCCCTCCTAAAGCACACTTCCCTATCAGTGTAGGAAGCGTTTTAGATGCAGAAACTAAGTGCGGATCACCACTGGTGGTGAACATCCAATATGTGTTTGGTAGGCTTAAGCGCAATAGCCTGCCCTTTACTCACAGTACCTAATGTGCCCCTAGTCAGTCCCTGTTCTATCTTCATTCCTCAAAGGAGAAAAGTTGTTATGAATGAGTACGCAATGTATAGCTTCCCTGAGCAAATACCTTCCTACGCAACACCTCGAAGGGGCCTGTATGAGACACTTCATGATTGTTCCCCAGACACATCCTAGAGTTTCCACCTGAACACAAATGCATCCCTGTCGTAAGATCTTACTGTAGCACAGTTCCCTCATATATTGAACGTGTTTTGAGAAGAGGTAGACACTGTGAAACATCTCCGGTGTTGTAATTCCAGTATGCATCATAGGGGCCTAAGTGCCTTTCTCTGTACTTCACTCACGGTTTGCAACTTTCTCTATGTCGGTTCTTGTTCTAACTTCTTTCCTCCACTGAAAAGACACTGTGAGAAGTGACAGTCCCAATGAAGGAGTTTCCCTTAAACAGATTGCTATATTCCAACGAATAGACGTCGGAGACTAGAAAGCTGTGTGCGCCTTTTGCGGTACCACAGAGTCAGTCCAAAAAGCTTCCTTCCTTTACAGACCTAACACTGCAGTGAATCCCTCCCAAAGCACACATCCCTCTCAGTGTAGGAAGCGTTTTAGACCCAGAAACTAAGTGCGGATCACCACTGGTGGTGAACATCCAATATTTGTTTGGCAGGATTAAGCACCATAGCTTGCCCTTTACTCACAGTACCTAATGTGCCCATCCTTAACTGTTCTATCTTCTCCTCAAAGGAGAAATATTGTTATGAATGAGTACACACCTGAAATAGGTTCCCTGTGCAGATACATTCCTTCGCATCCCCTCTAAAGGTCCTGTATGAGGCACTTCATGATTGTTAGCCAGACACATCCTAGAGTTCTCAACCTAGCACTGATGCATCCCTGTCATGAGACCTTAATGTAGCACAGGTCCCTCATATACTGGAAGTGTTTGAGAAGAGGTAGACCCTGTGGATCATCTCCGGTGTTGTAATTCCAGTATGCATCATAGAGGGCTAAGTGCCTTACCCTGTACTTCACTCACGGTTTGCAACGTTCTCTCTGTCCTTCCTTTTTTTATCTTCTTTCCTCCACTGGAAAGACACTGTGAGAACTGACATTCCGCATGAAGTAGTTTCCCTTAAACAGAACTTGCTATAGTCCAACGGTCAGACGTCTGTGAATGGAAACCTATGTGCTCCTATTGCGGTTACCACAGAGTCAGTCCCAAAGCTTGCTTCTTTAACAGAGGTAACACTGCAGTGTATCCCACCTAAAGCACATTTCCCTCTCAGTGTTGGAAGCGTTTTTGACGCTGAAACCAAGTGCGGATCAGCACTGGTGGTGAACATCCAATATGTGTTTGGCAGGCTTATGCGTCATAGCCTGCATTTGCTCACATTCCCTAATGTTCCCCTAGTCCGTGCCAGTTCTATCTTCAATCCTCAAAGGATAAAAGCTGTTATGAATGAGTACGCAATGTATAGCTTCCCTGAGCAGATACCTTCCTACGCATCCCTTCGAAGGGGCCTGTATGAGACACATCATGATTGCCACCCATACACGTCCTACAGTTTCCAACTGAGCACAGACCCATTCCTGTCATGAGAACTTACTGTAGCACAGTTCCCTCATATATTGGAAGCGTTTTGAGAAGAGGTAGACACTGTGGAACATCTCCGGTGTTGAACATCCAGTATGGATCAGAGGCCTAAGTGGCTTACTCTGTACTTCACTGACGGTTGGCAACGTTCTGTCTGTCCGTTCTTGTTCTATCTTCTTTCCTCCAGTGGAAAAACACTGTGAGAAGTCTCATTCCGCATGAAGGTGTTTCCCTTAAACAGAACTTCCTATAATTTAACAGTTAGACGTCTGATACTGGAAAGCTATGTGCGCCTAATGCGGTTATCACAGAGTCAGTCCCAAAAGCTTCCTTCATATCAGACGTAACACTGCAGTAAATCCCTCCTAAAGCACACTTCCCTCTCAGTGCTGGAAGCATTTTAGACGCAGAAACTAAGTGCGGATCACCACTGGTGGTAAACATCCAATATGTGTTTGGCAGGCTAAGCGCCATAGTCTGCCCTTTACTCACAGTACCTAATGTGCCCGTAGTCCTTCCCTGTTCTATCTTCATCTTCAAAGGAGAAACACTGTTATGAATGAGTACGCAACTGAAGTAGGTTCCCTGAGCAGATACCTTTCTTCGCATCACCTCTAAGGGGCCTGTACCAGACACTTCATGATTGCTACCCAGACACGTCCTACACTTTCCAACTGAACACGGACGCTTCCCTGTCGTGAGAATTTACTGTAGCACATTTCCCTCATATATTGGATGTGTTTTGAGAAGTGGTAGACACTGTGGAACATCCCAGGTGTAGAACTTCCAGTATGCATCATAGAGGCCTAAGTGCCTTACCCTGTGCTTCACTCACAGTTTGCAACGTTCTCTCCCTCAGTCCTTGTTCTATCTTCTTTCTTCCACTGGAAAGACACTGTGAGAAGTGACATTCCGCATGATGGAGTTTCCCTTAATCACAACTTGCTATAGTCCAACGGTTAGACGTCTGTAAATGGAAAGCAATGTGCGCCTATTGCTTTTACCACATACTCAGTCTCAAAAGCTTCCTTCAATAACATACGTAACACTGCAGTGAATCCCTCCTAAAAGACACTTCCCTCTCAGTGTTGGAAGCGTTTTAGACGCAGAAACTATGTGAGGATCACCACTGGTGGTGAACATACAATATGTTGTTGGCAGGCTTAAGCGCCATAGCCTGCCCTTTACTCTCAGTACCTTATTTGCCCCTAGTCCGTCCATGTTCTATATTCATTCCTCAAAGGAGAAAAGTTGTTATGAATGAGTACGCAATGTATAGCTTCCCTGAGCAAATACCTTCCTACGCAACCCCTCGAAGGGGCCTGTATGAGACACTTCATGATTGCCACCCAGACACGTCCTAGAGTTTCTAACTCAGCACAGCCCCATCCCTGCCGTGAGAACTTACTGTAGCAGAGTTCCCTCATATATTGGAAGTGTCTTGAGAAGAGGTAGACACTGAGGAACATCTCCGGTGTTGAACTTCCAGTATGCATCATAGAGGCCTAAGTGGCTTACCCTGTACTTCTCTCACGGTTTGCAACGTTCTTTCTGTCCGTCCTTCAACTATCTTCTTTCCTCCAGTGGAAAGACACTGTGAGAAGTGAATTACGCATGAAGGAGTTTCCCTTAAACAGAACTTCCTATACTTTAACAGTTAGACGTCTGAGACTGGAAAGCTTTGTGCGCCTAATGCGGTTACCACAGAGTCAGTCCGAAAAGCTTCCTTCTTTAACAGACGTAACACTGCAGTGAATCCCTCCTAAAGCACTCTTCCCTCTCAGTGTTGGAAGCGCTTTAGACGCAGAAACTAAGTGCGGATCACCACTGGTGGTGAACATCCAATATGTGTTTGTCAGGCTAAGCGCCATAGCCTGCCCTTTACTCACAGGACCAAATGTGCCCCTAGTCCGTCCCTGTTCTATCTTCATTCCTCAAAGGAGAAACCCTGTTATGAATGTGTATGCAACTGAAGTAAGTTCCCTGAGCAGGTATCTTCCTTCGCATCCCCTCTACGTGGCCTGTAGGGACACTTAATGATTACTATCAAGATTCATCCTAGAGTTTTCAACTGAGCACAGATGCATCCCTGTCGTGAGAACTTACTAGCACAGTTACCTCATATACTGGAAGTGTTTTGAGAAGTGGTAGACATTGTGGAACATCTCCGGTGTTGAACCTCCAGTATGCATCATAGAGTCCTAAGTGACTTACCCTGTACTTCACTCACGGGTTGCAACGTTCTCTCCATCCGTTGTTGTTCTATCTTCTTTCCTCCACTGGAAAGACACTGTGAGAAGTGACATTCTGAATTAAGGAGTTTCCCTTAAACAGATCTTGCTATAGTCCAATGGATAGACGTCGGATCCTGGAAAGCTATGTGCGCCTATTGCGGTTACCACAGAGTCAGTCCCAAAATCTTCCTTCTTTAACAGACGTAACACTGCAGTGAATCCCTCCTAAAGCACACTTCTCTCTCAGTGTTGGAAGCGTTTTAGACGCAGAAACTAAGTGCGGATCACTACTGGTGGTGAACATCCAATATGTGTTAGGCAGGCTTAAGCGCCATAGCCTGCCCTTTACTCACAGTACCTAATGTGCCTCTAGTCCATCCATGTTCTACCTTCATTCCTCCAAGGAGAAGCACTGTTATGAATGAGTACGCACCTGAAGTAGGTTCCCTGAGCAGATACCTTCCTACGCATCCCCTCTAAGGGGCCTGTATGAGACACTTCATGATTGCTACAGAAACACATCCTAGAGTTTTCAACTGAGCACAAATGCATCCCTGTCGTGAGAACTTACTGCAGCACAATTCCCTCATATATTGGAAGTGTTTTGAGAAGAGGTAGACACTGTGGAACATCTCCGTAGTTTTAATTCTAGTATGCATCATAGAGGCCTATGTGCTTTACCCTATACTTCACTCACGGTTTGCAATGTTCTCTCTATCCGTCCTTGTTCTATCTTCTTTCCTCCAGTGGAAAGACACTGTGAGAAGTGACATTTCGCCTGAAGGAGTTTCCCTTATACAGAACATGCTAAAGTCCAACGGATAGACGTGAGACTGGAAAGATATGTGCACCTATTGCGGGTACCACAGTGTCAGTACCAAAAGAATCTTTCTTTAACAGACGTAACACTGCAGTGCATATCTCCAAAAGCACACTTCCCTCTCAGTGTAGGAAGCGTTTTAGATGCAGAAACTAAGTGCGGATCAACGCTGATGGTGAACATCCAATATGTGTTTTGTAGGCTTAGCGCTCTAGTCTGCCCTTTACTCACCTTACCTAATGTGCCCCTAGTCCGTCTCAGTTCTATCGTCATTCCTCAAAGGAGAAACACTTTTATGAATGAGTACGCAACTGTAGTATGTTCCCTGAGCAGATACCTTCCTTCTCATCCCCTCTAAGGCATGACATTTTCAGAGCACTAAACGAGAAAAACATGCAGCCAAGAATACTATATCTAGCTAGGCTATCATTGAAAATAGAAGGAGAGATTAAAAGCTTCCAGGACAAACAAAAACTGAAAGAATTTGCAAACACCAAACCAGCTCTACAGGAAATACTCAAAGGGGTCCTCTAAGCAAAGAGAGAGCCTACAAGTGGTAGATCAGAAAGGAACAGAGACAATATACAGTAACAGTCAACTTGCAGGCAATACAATGGCACTAAAATCATATCTCTCAATAGTTACCCTGAATATTAATGGGCTAAATGCCCCAATCAAAAGACACAGTGTATCAGAATGGATAAAAAAACAAAACCCATCTATATGTTGCCTCCAAGAAACTCATTTTAAACCCGAAGACACTTCCAGACTTAAAGTGAGAGTGTGGAAAAGAATTTACCATGCTAATGGACATCAGAAAAAAGCAGGAGTGGCAATCCTTATATCAGATCAATTAGATTTTAAGCCAAAGACTATAATAAGAGATGAGAAAGGACACTATATCATACTCAAAGGGTCTGTCCAACAAGAAGATCTAACAATTTTAAATATCTATGCCCCCAACATGGGCGCAGCAAACTATATAAACCAATTAATAACAAAATTAAAGAAACACATCAACAATAATACAATAATAGTGGGGGACTTTAATACTCCCATCACTGAAATGGACAGATCATCCAAGCAAAAGATCAACAGGGAAATAAAGGCCTTAAATGATACACTGAATGAGATGGACATCACAGATATATTCAGAACATTTCATCCCAAAGCAACAGAATACACATTCTTCTCTAGTGCACATGGAACATTCTCCAGAATAGATCACATCCTCGGTCCTAAATCAGGACTCAACCAGTATCAAAAGTTTGGGATCATTCCCTGCATATTTTCAGACCACAATGCTGTGAAGCTAGAACTCAAGCACAAGAGGAAGTTTGGAAAGAACACAAATACATGGAGACTAAACAGCATCCTTCTAAAGAATGAATGGGTCAACCGGGAAATTAAAGAAGAATTGAAAAAAATCATGGAAACAAATGATAATGAAAATACAACGGTTCAAAATCTGTGGGACACAACAAAGGCAGCCTGAGAGGAAAATATATAGCGGTACAAGCTTTTCTCAAGAAACAAGAAAGGTCTCAGGTACACAACCTAACCCTACACCTAAAGGAGCTGGAGAAAGAACCAGAAAGAAACCCTAAGCCCAGCAGCAGAGAAATCATAAAGATCAGAGCAGAAATCAATGAAATAGAAAACAAAAAAACAATAGAACAAATCAACCAAACTAGGAGCTGGTTCTTTGAAAGAATTAATAAAATTGATAAACCCTTGGCCAGACTTATCAAAAAGAAAAGAGAAAGGTCCCAAATCAATAAAATCATGAATGAAAGAGGAGAGATCACAACTAACACCAAAGAAATACAAACTATTATAAGAACATACTATGAGCAACTCTACGCCAACAAATTTGACAATCTGGAATAAATGGATGCATTCCTAGAAACATATAAACTACCAAAATTGAACCAGGAAGAAATAGAAAGCCTGAACAGACCCATAACCAGTAAGGAGATTGAAACAGTCATTAAAAATCTCCAAACAAACAAAAGCCCAGGGCCAGATGTCTTCCCGGGGGAATTCTACCAAACATTTAAAGAAGAACTAATTCCTATTCTCCTGAAAATGTTCCAAAAAATAGAAATGGAAGGAAAACTCCCAAACTCATTTTATGAGGCCAGCATCACCTTGATCCCAAAACCAGACAAGGATTCCATCAAAAAAGAGAGCTATATACCAATATCCTTGATGAACACAGATGCAAAAATTCTCACCAAAATACTAGCCAATAGGATTCAACAGTACATTAAAAGGATTATTCACCACGACCAAGTGGGATTTATCCCAGGGCTGCAAGGTTGGTTCAACATCCGCAAATCAGTCAATGTGATACAACACATCAATAAAAGAAAGAACAAGAACCATATGATACTCTCAATAGATGCTGAAAAAGCATTTGACAAAGTACAGCATCCCTTCCTGATCAAAACCCTTCAAAGTGTAGGGATAGAGGGCACATACCTCAATATCATCAAAGCCATCTATGAAAAACCCACTGCAAATATCATTCTCAATGGAGAAAAACTGAAAGCTTTTCCACTAAGATCAGGAGCACGGCAGGGATGACCATTATCACCACTGCTACTCAACATAGTACTAGAAGTCCTAGCCTCAGCAATCAGACAACAAAAGGAAATTAAAGGCATCCAAATTGGCAAAGAAGAAGTCAAATTATCACTCTTCGCAGATGATATGATACTCTATGTGGAAAACCCAAAAGACTCCACTCCAAAACTGCTAGAACTTATACAGGAATTCAGTAAAGCGTCAGGATATAAGATCAATGCACAGAAATCAGTTGCATTTCTCTACACCAACAACAAGACAGAAGAAAGAGAAATTAAGGAGTCAATCCCATTTACAATTGCACCCCAAACCATAAGATACCTAGGAATAAACCTAACCAAAGAGGCTAAGAATCTATACTCAGAAAACTATAAAGTACTCATGAAAGAAATTGAGGAAGACACAAAGAAATGGAAAAATGTTCCATGCTCCTGGATTGGAAGAATAAATATTGTGAAAATGTCTATGCTACCTAAAGCAATCTACACATTTAATGCAATTCCTATCAAAGTACCACCCATCTTTTTCAAAGAAATGGAACAAATAATTTTAAAATTTATATGGAACCAGAAAAGACCTCGAATAGCCAAAGGGATATTGAAAAACAAAGCCAAAGTTGGTGGCATCACAATTCCAGACTTCAAGCTTTATTACAAAGCTGTCGTCATTAAGACAGCATGGTACTGGCACAAAAACAGACACATAGACCAATGGAACAGAATAGAGAGCCAAGAATAGACCCTCAACTCTATGGTCAACTAATCTTCGACAAAGCAGGAAAGAATGTCCAATGGAAAAAAGACAGCCTCTTCAATAAATGGTGTTGGGAAAATTGGACAGCCACGTGCAGAAAAATGAAATTGGACCATTTCGTTACACCACACACAAAAAAGATTCAAAATGGATTAAGGACCTCAATGTGAGAAAGGAATCCATCAAAATCCTTGAGGTGAACACAGGCAGCAACCTCTTCGACCTCAGCCGCAGCAACATCTTCCTAGGAACATCTCCAAAGGCAAGGGAAGCAAAGGCAAAAATGAACTGTTGGGATTTCATCAAAATCAAAAGCTTTTGCACAGCAAAGGAAACATTAACAAAACCAAAAGACAACTGACAGAATGGGAGAAGATATTTGCAAACGACATATCAGATAAAGGACTATTGTCCAAAATCTATAAAGAACTCACAAACTCACCCAAAGAACAAATAATCCAATCAAGAAATGGGCAGAGGACATGAACAGACGTTTCTGCAAGAAGACATCCAGGTGGCCAACAGACACTTGAAAAAGTGCTCCATATCACTCGGCATCAGGGAAATACAAATCAAAACCACAATGAGATATCACCTCACACCAGTCAGAATGGCGAAAATCAACAAGTCAGGAAATGACAGATGCTGGCGAGGATGCGGAGAAAGGGGAACCCTCCTACACTGTTGGTGGGAATGCAAGCTGGTGCAACCACTCTGGAAAACAGCATGGAGGTTCCTTAAAATGTTGAAAATAGAACTGCCCTATGACCCAGCAATTGCACTACTGGGAATTTACCCTAAAGATACAAAAGTAATGATCCAAAGGGGCACGTGCACGCGAATGTTTATAGCAGCAATGTCCACAATAGCAAAACTATGGAAAGAACCTAGATGTCCATCAACAGATGAATGGATCAAGAAGACATGGTATGTATACACAATGGAATACTATGCAGCCATCAAAAGAAACGAAATCTTGCCATTTGCGACAACATGGATGGAACTAGAGTGTATCATGCTTAGCGAAATAAGTCAAGCGGAGAAAGACAACTATCATATGATCTCCCTGATATGAGGGAGTGGTGATGCAACATGGGGGCATAAGTGGGTAGGAGAAGAATCCATGAAACAAGATGGGATAGGGAGGGAGACAAACCATAAATGACTCTTATTCTCACGAAACAAACAGTGAGTTGCTTGGGGGAGGGGGTTGGGAGAAGGGGGGTAGGGTTATAGACATTGGGGAGGGTATGTGCTTTTGGGTAAACTGGAAGGGGAGATGAACCATGAGAGACTATGGACTCTGAAAAACAATCTGAGGGGTTTGAAGTGGCGGGGGGTGGGAGGTTGGGGTACCAGGTGGGTATTAAGAGGGCA
Source organism: Neogale vison (assembly GCF_020171115.1). Taxonomy (NCBI): domain Eukaryota; kingdom Metazoa; phylum Chordata; class Mammalia; order Carnivora; family Mustelidae; genus Neogale; species Neogale vison. The sequence goes on from NC_058091.1 coordinate 154,271,483, forward strand.
CAGCTTGCATGGAGCACTGGGTGTGGTGAAAAAATAATGAATACTGTTTTTCTGAAAATAAATGAATTGGGAAAAAAAAAGAACTTCCTATAGTGTAAAATTAGACGTCTGAAACTGGAAAGCTATGTGCGCCTATTGCGGTTACCATAGAGTAAGTCCCAAAAGCCTCCTTCTTTAACAGACGTAACACTGAAGTGAATCCCTCCTAAAGCACACTTACCTCTCAGTGTTGGAAGCGTTTTAGACGCAGAAACAAAGAGCGGATAACCACTGGTGGTGAACATCCAATATGAGTTTGGCAGGTTTAAGCGCCATAGCCTGCCCTTTACTCACTGTACCTAATGTGCCCCTAGACCGTCCCTGTTCTATCTTCATTCCTCAAAGGAGAAAAGCTGTTATGAATGAGTACGCACCTGAAGTAGGTTCCCTGAGCAAATACCTTCCTTCGCATCCCCTCCAAGGGGCCTGTATGTGACACTTCATGATTGCTACCCAGACACATCCTAGAGTTTTCAACTGAGCACAGACGCATCCCTGTCGTGAGAATTTACTGTAGCACAGTTCCCTCAAATATTGGAAGGGTTTTCAGAAGAGGTAGACACTGTGGAACATCCCCGGTGTTGAACTTCCTGTATGCATCATAGAGGCCTAAGTGCCTTACCCTGTACTTAACTTAAGAGTTGCAACATTCTCTCTGCTCGTCCTTGTTCTATCCCCTTCCTCCAGTGGAAAGACAGTGTGAAAAGTGACATTCCGCTTTAAGGAGTTTCCCTTAAACAGAACTTGCTATAGTCCAATGGATAGATGTCTGAAACAGGAAAGCTATGTGCGCCTCTTGCGGTGACCACAGAGTCAGTCCCAAAAGCTTCCTTCTATAACAGACATAACACAGCAGTGAATCCCGTTGAAAGCACACTTCCCTCTCAGTGTAGGAGGAGTTTTCGACGCAGAAACAAAGTGCGGATCCTGACTGGTGGTGAACATCCAATATGTGTTTGGCAGGCTTAAGCGCCATAGCCTGCCCTTTAATCACAGTACTTAATGTGCCCCTAGTCCGTACGTGTTCTAAGTTCATTCCTCAAAGGAGAAACGCTGTTATGAATGAGTATGCAACTCAAGTAGGTTCCCTGAGCAGATACCTCCCTACGCATCCCCTCTAAGGGGCCTGTATGACACACTTCATGATTGCTACCCAGACACATCCTACAGTTTTCAACTGAGCACAGATGCATCCCTGTCGAAAGACCTTACTGTAGCACAGTTCCCTCATATATTGGAAGTGTTTTGAGAAGAGCTAGACACTGTGGAACATCACAGGTGTTGAACTTCCAGGATGCATCATAGAGGCCTAAGTGTCTTACCCTGTACTTCACTCACGGTTTGCAACATTCTCTCTGTCCGTCCTTGTTCTATCTTCTTTCCTCCACTGGAAAGACACTGTGATAAATGACATTCCGCATCAAGGAGTTTCCCTTAAACAGAACTTGCTATAGTCCAACGGATAGACGTCGAAGACTGGAAAGCTATGTGCGCCTATTGTGGTTACCACAGAGTCAGTCCCAAAAGCTTCCTTCTATAACAGATGAAACACTGCTGTGAATCCCGACTAAAGCACACTTCCCTCTCAGTGAAGGAAGCGTTTTAGACCCAGTAACTAAGTGCGGAACACCACTGGTGGTGAACATCCAATATGTGTTTGGCAGGCTTTCGCGCCATAGCCTGCCGTTTACTCATAGTACCTAATGTGCCCGTAGTCCTTCCCTGTTCTATCTTCATCCTCAAAGGAGAAAAACACTGTTATGAATGAGTACGCACCTGAAGTAGGTTCCCAGAGCAGATACCTTCCTACGCATCCCCTCTAAGGGGCCTGTATGAGACACTTCATGATTGCTACCCAGACACATCCTAGAGTTTTCAACTGAGCACAGATGCATCCGTGTCGTGAGAACATACTGTAGCATAGTTCCCTCATATATTGGAAATGTTTTGAGAAGAGGTAAATACTGTGGAACTTCTCCGGTGTTGTAATTCCAGTATGCATCATAGAGGCCTCAGTGCCTTACCGTGTACTTCACTCACAGTTTGCAACGTTTCTCTGTCAGTACTTGTTCTATCTTCTTCTTGCACTGGAAAGACACTGTGAAAAGTGACATTCCGCGTGAAGGAGTTTCCCTTAAACAGAACTTACTATAGTCTAACGGTTAGACTTCTGTGAATGGAAAGCTATGTGCGCCTATTGCGGTTACCACAGATTCAATCCCAAAAGCTTCCTTCTTTAACAGACATAAACTGCAGTGAATCCCTCCTAAAGCACACTTCCCTCTCAGCGTAGGAAGCGTTTTAGACACAGAAACTAAGTGCGGATCACCACTGGTGGTGAACATCCAATATGTGTTTGGCAGGCTTAAGCGCCATAGCCTACCCTTTAGTCACAGCACCTAATGTGCCCCTAGTCCGTCCATGTTCTACCTTCATTCTTCCAAGGAAAAGCACTGTTATGAATGAGTACGCACCTGAAGTAGGTTCCCTGAGAAGATACCATCCTTCGCATCCCCTCTAAGTGTCCTGTATGAGACATTTCATGATTGCTACCCGGATACATCGTAGAGTTTTCAACTGAGCACAGATGCATCCCTGTCGTGAGAACTTACTGTAGCACAGTTCCCTCATATATTGGAACTGTTTTGAGAAGAGTTAGACCCTGTGTAACGTCTCCGGTGTTGTAATTCCACTATGCATCATAGAGGACTAAGTGCCTTACCCTGTACTTCACTCACGGTTTGCAACGTTCTCTCTATCCGTCCTTGTTCTATCTTCTTTCCTCCAGTGTAAAGACACTGTGAGAAGTCATATTCCGCATAAAGTAGTTTCCCTTAAACAGAACTTCCTATAGTCTAACAGACTTCTGAGACTGGAAAGCTATGAGCGTCTAATGCGGTTACCACAGAATCAGTCCAAAAATCTTCCATCTTTAACAGACGTAACACTGCAGTGAATCCCTCCTAAACACACTTCCATCTTAGTGTTGGAAGCGTTTTAGACACAGAAACTAAGTGGGAATCACCACTGTTGGTGAACATCCAATATGTGTTTGGCTGGCTTAAGCGCCATAGCCTGCCCTTTACTCACAATAGTTAATGTGCCCCTAGTCCGAACGTGTTCTACCTTCATTCCTCCAAAGCGAAGCACAACTTTTAATGAGTACGCACCTGAAGTATGTTCCCTGAGATGATACCTTCCTACGCATCGCCTTTAAGGGGCCTGTATGAGACACTCATGATTGCTACCCAGACACAACCTAGAGTTTTCAACTGAGCACAGATGCATCCCTGTCGTGAGAACTTACTGTAGCACAGTTCCCTCATATATTGGAAATGTTTTGAGAAGAGGTATAGCCTGTGGAACATCTCCGGTGTTGTAATTCCAGTATGCATCATAGAGGCCTAAGTGCCTTACTCTGTACTTCACTCACTGTTTGCAACGTTCTCTCTGTCCGTCCTTGTTCTATCTTCTTTCCTCCAGTGGAAAGACACTGTGAGAAGTGACATTCCGCATGAAGGAGTTTCCATTAAACAGAGCTTGCTATAATCCAATGATAGTCGTCGGAGACTGGAATCTTTGAGCGGTTACCATAGTGTCAGTCCCAAAGCTTCCTTCTTTAACAGATGTAACTCTGCAGTGAATCCCGACTAAAGCACTCTTCCCTCTCAGTGTAGGAAGCGTTTTAGACGCAGATACTAAGTGCGGATCACCACCGGTGGTGAACATCCGATATATGTTTGGTTGGCTTAAGCACCATAGCCTGCCCTTTACTCATAGTAATTAATGTGCCCCTAGTCCGTACCGGTTCTATCTTCATTCCTCAAAGGAGAAACGCTGTTATGAATGAGTACGCAACTGACGTAGGTTCCCTGAGCAGATACCTTCCATAGCATCCCATCTAAGTGGCCTGTATCAGACATTTCATGAGTGATACCCAGACACGTCCTACACTTTCCAACTGAGCATCGACGCATCCCTGTCGTGTGAACTTACTGTAGCACAGTTCCCGAATATATTGGAAGTGTTTTGAGAAGTGGTAGACACTGTGGAACTCCCAGGGGTTGAACTTCCAGTATGCATCATAGAGGCCTAGGTGCCATACCCTGTACTTCTCTCACGGGTTGCAACGTTCTCTCTGTCCGTCCTTGTTCTATCTTCTTTCTTCCACTGGAAAGACACGGAGAGAGCTGACATTCCGCATGAAGGAGATTCCCTTCACAGAACTTGCTATAGTCCAACGGATAAACGTCGGAGTCTCGAAAGCTATGAGTGCCTATTGCGGTTACCACAGAGTCAGTCCCAAAAGCTTCCTTCTTTAACAGACGTAACACTGCAGTAATTCCCACCTAAAGCACACTTCCCTCTCAGTGCTGGAAGCGTTTTAGATGCAGAAACTTAGTGCGGATCACCACTGGTGGTGAACATCCAATATGTGTTGGGCAGGCTTAATCGCCATAGCCTGCCCTTTACTCACAGTACCTACAGTGCCCCTAGTCCGTCCCTGTTCTATCTTCATTCCTCAAAGGAGAAACACTGTTATGAGTGAGTACGAAACTGAAGTAGGTTCGCTGAGCAGATACCTTCCTTCGCATCCCCTCTAAGGGGCCTGTAGGAGACACTTCATGATTGCTAACCAGACACGTCCTAGAGTTTCCAAATGAGCACAGACGCATCCCTGTTGTGAGAACTTACTGTAGCACAATTCCCTCATATATTGGAAGGGTTTTAGAAGAGGTAGACACTGTGGAACATCCCCGGTATTGAACTTCCAGTATGCATCCTAGAGACCTAAGTTCCTTACCCTGAACTTCACCTACAGTTTGTAACATTCTCTCTGCTCCGTCCTTGTTCTACCTTCTTCCTCCACTGGAAAGACACAGTGAGAAGTGACATTCCGCATGAAAGAGTTTCCCTTAAACTGAACTTGCTATAGTCCAACGGATAGACGTCTGAGACTGGAAACTTATGTGCGCCTACTGCGGTTAACACAGAGTCAGTCCCAAAAGCTTCCTTCTTTAACAGACGTAAAACTGCAATGAATCCCTCCTAAAGCACACTTCCCTATCAGTGTTGTAAGCGTTTTAGACGCAGAAACTAAGTTCGGATCACCAATGGTGGTGAGCATCCAATATGTGCTTGGCAGGCTTAAGCGCCAAAGCCTGCCCTTAATTCACATAACTTAAAGTTCCCCTAGTTAATCCAGTTCTATCTTCATCCTCAAATGATAAACACTGTTATGAATGAGTACGCAACTGAAGTAGTTTCCCTGAGTAGATTCCTTCCTACGCATCCCCTCTAAGGGGCCTGTATCAGACACTTCATGGTTGCTACCCAGACACGTCTTACAGTTTCCACCTGAGCACAGACGTATCCCTGTCGTGAGAACTTACTGTTCCACAGTCCCCTCATATATTGGTAGTGTTTTGGAAGAGGTAGAAACTGTGGAACACCCCGGTGTTGAACATCCAGTATGCATCATAGAGGCCTAAGTGCCTTACCCTGTACTTCACTCAAAGTTTGCAACGTTCTATCTGCCCCGTCCTTGTTCTATCTTCTTTCCTCCAGTGGAAAGACATTGTGATAAGTGACATTCCGCATGAAGGAGTTTCCCTAAAACAGAACTTGCTATAGTCCAACGGATAGAGGTCGGAGATTGGAAAGGTATGTGCGCCTAATGCGGTTACCACAGAGTCATTCCCAAAAGCTTCCTTCTTTAACAGACGTAAAACTGCAGTGAATCCCTCCTAAAGCACACTTCTCTCTTAGTGTTGGAAGCGTTTTAACGAAGAAACAAATTGTGTATCACCACTGGTGGTGAACATTCAATATGTTTTTGGTAGGCTTAATCGCCATAGCCTGCACTTTACTCACAGTACTTAATGTGCCCCTCGTCCCTACGTGCTCTTCCTTCATTCCTCCAAGGAGTAGCACAGTTATGAATGAGCACGTACCTGAAGGAGGTTCCCTGAGCAGATACCATCCTACGCATCCCCTCTAAGGGGCCTGTATGAGACACTTCATGATTGCTACCCAGACACATCCTAGAGTTTTCAACTGAGCACAGATGCATCCCTGTCGTGAGAAGTTACTGTAGCACAGTTCCCTCAAATATTGGAAGTGTTTTGATAAGAGGTAGTCACTGTGGATCATCTCCGGTGTGTAATTCCAGTATGCATCATAGATGCCTAAGTGCTTTCCCTGTACTTCACTCACGGTTTGCAACGTTCTCTCTGTCCGTCATTGTTCTATCTTCTTTCCTCCACAGGAAAGAAACTGTGAGAAGTGACATTCTGATTGAAGGAGTTTCCCTTAAACAGAACATGCTATAGTCCAATTGATAGACATCTAAGACTGGAAAGCTATGTACGCCTATTGCGGTTACCACAGAGTCAGTACCCCAAGCTTCCTTCATTAACAGACGTAACACTGCAGTGAATCCCGACTAAAGCACACTTCCCACTTAGTGTAGGTGCGTTTTAGACGCAGAAACTAAGTGCGGATCACCACTAGTGGTGAACATCCAATATGTGTTTGGCAGGCTTAAGCGCCATAGCCTCCCCTTTACTCAGAGTAACTAATGTGCCCCTAGTCTTTCCCTGTTATTTCTTCATCCTCAAAGGAGAAACACTGTTATGAATGAACACGCACCTGAAGTAGGTTCCCTGGGGAGATACCTTCCTCCGCATCCCCGCTAAGGCGCCTGTATCAGACACTTCATGATTGCTACGCAGACACTTCCTACAATTTCCAAATGAGCACAGATGCATCCCTGTCATGAGATCTTACTGTAGCACAGTTCCCTTATATATTGGAAAAGTTTTGAGAAGAGGTAGACACTGTGGAACATCTCCGGTGTTGTAATTCCAGTATGCATCATAGAGTCCTAAGTGCCTTTCCCTGTACTTCACTCACGGTTTGCAACGTTCTCTGTGTCCGTCCTTGTTCTATCTTCTTTCCTCCACTGGAAAGACACTGTGAGAAGTGACATTCCACATGAAGGAGTTTCCCTTAAACAGAACTTGCTATAGTCCAACTGTTAGACGTCTGTGAATGGATTGTAGGTACGCCTATTGCGGTTACCACAGTCAGTCCCAAAAGCTTCCTTCTTTAACAGATGTAACACTGCAGTGAATCCCACCTAAAGCACACTTCCCTCTCAGTGTTGGAAGCGTTTTAGATGCAGAAACAAAGTGTGGATCACCACTGGTGGTGAACATCCAATATGTGTTTGGAAGGCTTAAGCACCATAGCCGGCCCTTTACTCACAGTACCTAATGTGCCCCAGGTCCGTCCGTGTTCTACCTTCATTCCTCCAAGGAGAAGCACTGTTATGAAAGACTACGCACCTGAAGTAGGTTCCCTGAGCAGATACCTTACTACGCATCCCCACTAAAGTTCCTGTATGAGACACTTCATGATTGCTATCCAGACACATCCTAGAGTTTTCAACTGAGCACAGATGCATCCGAGTCGTGAGAACTTACAGTAGCAGAGTTCCCTCATATACTGGAAGTGCTTTGAGAAGATGTAGACACTGTGGAACATCTCCGGTGTTGTAATTCCTGTATGCATCATAGAGGCCTAAGTGCCTTACCCTGTACTTCACTCACGGTTTGCAACGTTCTCTCCGTCCGTCCTTGTTCTATCTTCTTTCCTCCACTGGAAAGACACTGTGAGAAGTGACATTCCGCATTAAATAGTTTCCCATAAACAGAACTTGCTATAGACCAACGCATAGACATCGGAGACTGGAAAGCTATTTGCTTCTAATGCGGTTACCCAGAGTCAGTACGAAAAGCTTCCTTCTTTAACTGACGTAACACTGCAGTGAATCCCTCCGAAAGCACACTTCCCTCTCAGTGTTTGAAGTGTTTTAGACGCAGAAACTAAGTGCGGATCACCACTGGTGGTGAACATCCAATATGTGTCTGGCAGGCTTAAACTCCATAGCCTGCCCTATACTCACAGTACCTAAAGTGCCCCTAGTCCCTCCCTGTTCTATCTTCATTCCTCACTGGAGAAACGCTGTTAAGAAGGAGTACACAACTGAAGTAGGTTCCCGGAGCAGATACCTTCCTTCGCATCCCCTCTAAGGGGCCTGTAGGAGACACTTCATGATTGCTACACAGACACGTCCTAGAGTTTCCAACTGAGCCCAGACGCATCGCTGTCGTGAGAGCTTACTGTAGCACAGATCCCTCATATATTGGAAGGGTTTTGAGAAGAGGTAGACACTGTGAACATCCCTGGTGTTGAACTTCCAGTATGCATCATATAGGCTTAAGTGCCTTACCCTCTACTTCCCTCACGAGTTGCAACATTCTCTCTGCACCGTCCTTGTTCTTCCTTCTTTCCTCCAGTGAAAAGACTCTGTGAGAAGTGACATTCCGCATAAAGTAGTTTCCCCCCAAACTACTAGAACTCATACAGCAGTTCAGCAGCGTGGCAGGATACAAAGTCAATGTGTAGAAATCAGTGGCTTTCCTATACACTAACAATGCAAATACAGAAAGGGAAATTAGAGAATCGATTCCATTTACTATAGCACCAAGAACCATAAGATACCTGGGAATAAACCTAACTAAAGAGGTAAAGGATCTATACTTGAGGAACTATGGAACACTCATGAAAGATTTGAAGAAGACACAAAAAGATGGAAGTAATCCATGCTCTCGGTTCGGAAGAATAAACATTGTTAAATGTCTATACTGCCTAGAGCAATCTATACTTTTAATGCCATTCCGATCAAAATTCCACCGGCATTCTTCAAAGAGCTGGAGCAAATAATCCTAAAATTTGTATGGAATCAGAAGAGACATCGAATCACTAAGGAAATGTTGAAAAACAAAAATAAAGCTGGCGGCATCACCTTACCTGATTTCAAGCTTTATTACAAAGCTGTGATCACCAAGACAGCATGGTACTGGCATAAAAACAGACACATAGACCAGTGGAACAGAGTAGAGAGCCCTGATATGGACCCGCAACTCTATGGTCAATTAATTTTCGACAAAACAGGAAAAAATATACAGTGGAAAAAAGACAGTCTCTTCAATAAATGGTGCTGGGAAAAATGGACAGCTATATGTAGATGAATAAAACACGACCATTCTCTTACACTGTACAAAAAGATCAACTCAAAATAGATAAAAGACCTCAAAGTGAGACAGGAGTTTCCCTTAAACAGAACTTGCTATAGTCCAACGGATAGACGTCTGAGACGTGAAAGCTATATGGGCAAATTGCGGTTTCCAAACAGTCAGTCCCACAAGCTTCCTTCTTTAACAGACGTAACACTGCAGTGAATCCCTCCTAAAGCACTCTTCCCTCTCAGTGTAGGAAGCTTTTTAGACGCAGAAACCAAGTGCGGATCACCACTGGTGGTGAACATCCACTATGTGTTTGGCAGGCATAAGCGCCATAGCCTGCCCTTTACTCACAGTACCTAATGTGCCCGTAGTCCTTCCCTGTTCTATCTTCATCTTCAAAGGAGAAACACTGTTATGAATGAGTACGCAACTGAAGTAGGTTCCCAGATCAGATACCTTCCTCCGCATCCCTCTAAGGGGTCTGTAAGAGACACTTCATGATTGCTACCCAGACACGTCCTACACTTTCCAATTGAGCACAGACGCTTCCCTGTCCTGAGAACTTACTGTAGCACAGTTCCCTCATATATTGGAAGTGTTTTGAGAAGTGGTAGACACTGTGGAACATCCCAAGTGTAGAACTTCCAGTATGCATCATAGAGGCCCAAGTGCCATTCCCTGTACTTCACTCACGGGTTGCAACCTTCTCTCTGGTCCGTCCTTGCTCTATCTTCTTTCCTCCACTGGAAAGACACTGTGAGAAGTGAAATTCCGCATGAAGGATTTTTGCTTAAACAGAACTTGCTATAGTCCAACGGAATGAGGTCGGATACTGGAAAGCTATGTTGGCCTAATGCGGTTACCACAGAGTCAGTCCCAAAAGCTTCCTTCTTTAACAGAGGTAATACTGCAGTGAATCCCTCCTAAAGCACACTTCCCTCTCAGTGTTGGAAGCGTTTTAGATGCAGAAACTAAGTGCGGATCACCACTGGTGGTGAACATCCAATATGTGTTTGGCAGGCTTAAGCGCCTTAGCCTGCCCTTTACTCACAGTACCTAATGTGCCCCTAGTCCATCCGTGTTCTACCTCATTCCTCCAAGGAGAAGCACTGTTATGAATGAGTACGCACCTGAAGTAGGTTCCCTGAACAGATACATTCCTACGCATCCCCTCTAGGGGCCTATAGGAGACATTTCATGATTGCTACCCAGACACATCCTAGAGATTTCAACTGAGCACAGATGCATCCCTATCGTGAGAACTTACTGTAGTACAGTTCCCTCATATATTGGAAGTGTTTTGAGAAGAGGTAGACCCTGTGGAACATATCCGGTGTTGTAATTCCAGTATGCAACCTAGACGCCTAAGTACCTTACCCTGTACTTCACTCACGGTTTGCAACTTTCTCTCCGTCCGTCCTTGTTCTATCTTCAATCCTCCACTGGAAAGACACTGTGAGAAGTGACATTACACATGAAGGAGTTTCCCTTAAACAGAACTTGCTATAGTCCAAAGGAAGGACGTCGGAGACTGGAAAGCTATGTGCGCCTATTGCGGTTACCACAGAGTCAGTCCCAAAAGCTTCCTTCTTTAACAGACGTAACACTGCAGTGTATCCCTCCTAAAGCACACTTCCCTCTCAGTGTTGGAAGCGTTTTAGATGCAGAAAGTAAGTGCGGATCACCACTGGTGGTGAACATCAAATATGTGTTTGGCAGGCTTAAGTGCCACAGCCTGCACTTTACCTACAGTACCTAATGTGCCCCTAGTCAGTCCGTGTTCTACCTTCATTCTTCCTAGGAGAAACACTGTTACGAATGAATACGCAACTGAAGTAGGTTCCCTTAGCAGATACCTTCCTACGCATCGCATCTAAGAGGCCTGTATGACACACTTCATGGTTGCTACCCAGACAGGTCCTAGTTTCCAACTGAGCACAGACACATCCCTGTCGTGAGAACGTACTGTAGCACAGTTCCCTCATATATTGGAAGTGTTTTGAGAAGTGGTAGACACTGTGGAACATCCCAAGTGTTGAACTTCCTGTATGCCTCATAGAGGCCTAAGTGCCATTCCCTGTACTTCACTCACGGGTTGCAACCTTCTCTCTGGTCCGTCCTTGCTCTATCTTCTTTCCTCCACTGGAAAGACACTGTGAGAAGTGAAATTCCGCATGAAGGATTTTCGCTTAAACAGAACTTGCTATAGTCCAACGGAATGAGGTCGGATACTGGAAAGCTATGTTGGCCTAATGCGGTTACCAGAGAGTCAGTCCCAAAAGCTTCCTTCTTTAACAGACGTAACACTGCAGTGAATCCCTCCTAAAGCTCACTACCCTCTCTCAGTGTTGGAATCGTTTTAGACACAAAAACTAAGTGCGGATCACCTCTGGTCGTGAATATCCAATATGTGTTTGTTAGGCTTAAGCGCCATAGCCTGCCCTTTACTCACAATACTTAATGGGCCCTAGTCCGTCCCTGTTCTATCGTCATTCCTCAAAGGAGAAACACTGTTATGAATGAATACACACCAGAACTAGGTTCCCTGAGCAGATACCTACCTACGCATCACCTCTAACCGGTCTGTATGATACATTTCTTGGTTGCTACCCAGACACGTACTACAGATTCCACTGAGCACAAACCCATCCATGTCGTTAGAACTTACTGTAGCACCATTCCCACATATATGGAATGGTTTTTAGAAGAGGTAGACACTTTGGATCATCCCCGATGTTGAACTTCCAGTATGCATCATAGAGGCCTAAGTGCCTTACCCTGTACTTCACTCACGGGTTGCAACGTTCTCTGCACCATCCTTGTTCTATCTTCTTTACCCACTGGAAAGACACTGTGAGAAGTGACATTCTGCATGAAGGAGTTTCCCTTAAACAGAACTTGCTATAGTCCAACGGATAGTCGTCTGAGACAGGAAAGCTATTGCGCCTGTTGCGGTTACCACAGAGTCAGTCCCTAAAGCTTCCTTCGTTAACAGACGTAACATTGAAGTGAATCCCTGCTAAAGCACACTTCCCTCTCAGTGTTGGAAGCGTTTTAGACGCAGAAACTAAGTGCTTATCACCACTTGTGGAAAACATCCAATATGTGTTTGGCAGGCTTAAGCGCCATACCCTGCCCTTTACCTACAGTACCTAAAGTGCCCCTTGTCCGTACCTGTTCTATCTCCATTCCTCAAAGGAGAAACGCTGTTATGAATGAGTACGCAACTGAAGTACGTTCCCTGAGTAGATACCTTCATTCGCATCCCCTCTAATCGGCCTGTATGAGACACTTCATGATGGCTACCCAGACAAGTCCTAGAGTTTCCAACTGAGCACAGACGCATCCCTGTCGTGAGATCTTAATTTAGCACAGTTCCCTCATATATTGGAAGTCTTTTGATAAGAGGTAGATACTGTGGAATATCTCCGGTGTTGAACTTCCAGTATGCATCATAGAGGCCTAAGTGCCTAGCCTGTACATCACTCACGGTTTGCAATGCTCTCTCTGTCCGTCCTTGTTCTATCTTCTTTCCTCCACTGGAAAGACACTGTGAGAAGTGACATTGCCCATGAAGGAGTTTCCCTTAAACAGAACTTGCTATAGTCCAACGGATAGACGTCTGAGACTGGAAAGCTATGTGCGCCTATTGCAGTTACCACAGAGTCAGTCCCAAAAGCTTCCTTCTTTAACAGACGTAACACTGCAGTGAATCCCTCCTAAAGTACACTTCCCTCTCGGTGTTGGAAGCTTTTTAGATGCAGAAACAATGTGCGGATGACCCCTGGTGGTTAACATCCTATATGTTTTTGGCAGGCTTAAGCTCCATACCCTGCTCTTTACTCATAGTAATGTGCACCTAGTCCGTTCCTGTTCTATCTTCATTCCTCGAAGAAGAAACGCTGTTATGAATGGGTACGCAGCTGAAGTAGGTTCCCTAGCAGATATCTTCCTTCGAATCCCCTCTAAGGGACCTGTATGAGACAATTAAAGATTGCAACCCAGACTCGTCCAAGAGTTTCCAACTGAGCACAGACGCATCCCTGTCTTTAGAACTTAATGTAGCACAGTTCCCTCATATCTTGGAAGTGTTTTGATCGGAGGTAGACACTGTGGAACTTCCCCGGTGTTGAACTTCCAGTATGCATCATAGAGGCCTTAGTGCCTTACCCTGTACTTCACTCACGGGTTGCAACGTTCTCTCTGTCCGTCCTTGTTCTATCTTCTTTCCTCCACTGGAAAGACACTGTGAGAAGTGACATTCCACTTGAAGGAGTTTCCCTTAAACAGAACTTGCTATAGTCCTACGGATAGGCGTTGGAGACTGAAAACCTTTGTGCGCCTATTGCGGCTACCACAGAGTCGTCCAAAAGGTTCCTTCTTTAACAGACGTAACACTGCAGTGAATCCCACGAACAGCACACTTCCCTCTCAGTGTTGGAAGCGTTTTAGACGCAGAAACTAAGTGCGGTTCACCACTGGTTCTTAACATCCAATATGTGTTTGGCAGGCTTAAGCGCCATAGTCTGCCCTTTATTTACAGTACTTATTGTGCCCTAGTCTGTCCTGTTAGATCTTCATTCCTCAAAGGAGAAACACTGTTATGAATGAACACGCACCTGAAGTAGGTTCCCTGAGCAGATACCTTCCTACGCATACCCTCTAAGTGGCCGGTATGAGACACTTCATGATTGCTATCCAGACTGGTCCTACAGTTTCCAACTGAGCACAGACGCATCCCTGTCGTGAGAACTTACTGTAGCACAGTTCCCTCATATATTGGAAGTGTTTTGAGAAGAGTTAAACAGTGTGGAACATCCCAAGTGTTGAACTTCCAGTATGCATCATAGTGGCCCAACTGCCTTACTCTGTATTATACACACGGGTTGCAACCTTCTCTCTGCTCCATCCTTGTTCTATCTTCTTTACCCACTGGAAAGACACTGAGAGAAGTGACATTCCGTATGAAGGAGTTTCCCGTAAACAGAACTTGTTATAGTCCAACGGATAGACGTCTGAGTCTGGAAAGCTCTGTGCGCCTATTGCAGTTACCACAGAGTCAGTCCCAAAAGCTTCCTTCTTTAACAGAATAACACTGCAGTTATTCCCTCTTAAAGTACACTTCACTCTCAGGGTTGGAAGTGTTTTAGACGCAGAAACTAAGTGATGATCACCACTTGTGGTGAACATCCAATATGTGTTTGGCAGGCTTAAGCGCCATAGCCTGCCCTTTACTCAAAGTACCTAAAGTGGCCCTACTCCGTCCCTGTTCTATCTTCATTCCTCAAAGGAGAAACACTGTTATGAATGAGTACGCAGCTGAAGTATGTTACCTGAGCAGATAACTTCCTACGCATCCCCTCTAAGGGGCCTGTATGAGTCACTTCATGATTGCTAACCAGACACGTCCTAGAATTTCCAACTGAGCACAGATGCATCCCTGTCTTGAGAACTTACTGTAGCACAGTTCTCTAATATATTGGAAGTGTTTTGAGAAGAGGTAGACACTGTGGAACTTCCCCGGTGTAGTGCTTCCAGTATGCATCACAGAAGCCTAAGTCCCTTACCCTGTACTTCACTCACGGGTTGCAAAGTTCTCTCTGTCCGTCCTTGTTCTATCTTCATTCCTCCATTGGAAAGACACTGTGAGAAGTGACATTCCGCTTGAAAGAGTTCCCCTTAAACTGAACTTCTTATAGACCTATGGATAGTCGTCGGAGACTGGAAACCTATCTGCGCCTATTGCGGTTCAACAGAGTCAGTCCCAAAAGCTTCCTTCTTTAAAAGACGTAACACTGCAGTGAATCCCTCCTAAAGCACACTTCCCGCTCAGTGTTGGAAGCGTTTTAGACGCAGAAACTAAGTGCGGTTCACCACTGGTGGTGAACATCCAATATGTGTTTGGCAGGCTTAAGTGCCATAGCCTGCCCTTTACTCACAGACCCTAATGTGCCCCTAGTCCGTCCGTGTTCTACCTTCATTCTTTCAAGGGGAAACACTGTTATGAATGAGTCCGCACCTGCAGTAGGTTCCCTGAGCAGATACCTTCCTGCGCATCACCTCTAAGGGGCCTGTAGGATACACTACAAGGTTGTTTCCCAGACACGTCCTACCCTTTCCAACTGAACACAGACGCATCCCTGTCGTGAGAACTTACTGTAGCACAGTTCCCTCATATATTGGAAGTGTTTTGAGAAGAGGTAGACACTGTGGAACTACCCGGTGTTGAACTTCCAGTATGCATCATAGAGGCCTAAGTGCCTTACCCTCTACTTCACTCACGGGTTGCAACGTTCTCTCTGTCCGTCCTTGTTCTATCTTCTTTCCTCCATTGGAAAGACACTGTGAGAAGTGACATTCCGCATGAAAGAGTTTCCCTTAAACAGAACTGTCTATAGTGCAACGAATAGACGTCTGAGACTTGAAAACTATGTGCGCCTATTGCGGTTACCACAGAGTCAGTTCCAAAAGCTTCCTTCTTTAACAGACGTAACAATGCAGTGAATCCCTCCTAAAGCACACTTCCCTCTCAGTGTTGGAAGCGTTTTAGACGCAGAAACTAAGTGCTGATCACCACTTGTGGTGAACATCCAATATGTGTTTAGCAGGCTTAAGCGCCATAGCCTGCCGTTTACTCACAGTACCTAATGTTCCCCTAGTCCGTCCCTGTTCTATCTTCATTCCTCAAAGGAGAAACGCTACTATGATTAGTACGCAACTGAAGTAGATTTCCTGAGCAGATACATTCCTTCGAATCCCCTCTAAGGGGCCTGTATGAGACACTTCATGATTGCTACCCAGACACGTCTTAGGGTTTCCAAATGTCACAGACGCATCTCTGTCTTGAGAACTTACTGTAGCACAGTTCTCTCATATATTGGAAGTGTTTTGAAAAGAGATAGACACTTGTAACTTCCCCGGTGTTGAACTTCCAGTATGCAGCATAGAGGCCTAAGTGCCTTACCCTGTACTTCACTCACGGTTTGCAACGTTCTCTCTGTCCGTCCTTGTTCTATCTTTTTTCCTCCACTGGAAAGACACTGTGAGAAGTGACATTCCGCATGAAGGAGTTTCCCTTAAACAGAACTTCCTATAGTCTAACGGTTAGACGTCGGAGACTGGAAAGCTATGTTCGCCTCTTGCGGTTACCACAGAGTCATTCCCAAAGCTTCCTTTTTTAACAGAAGTAACACTGCAGTGAATCCCTCCTAAAGCACACTTCCCTCTCAGTGTTGGAAGCGTTTTAGATGCAGAAACTAGTTGCGGATCACCACTGGTGGTAAACATCCAATATGTGTTTGGCAGGCTTAAGTGCCATAGCCTGCCCTTTACTCAGTGTCCCTACTGTCCCCCTAGTCCGTCCGTGTTCTACCTTCATTCTTTCAATGGGAAACACTGTTATGAATAAGTCCGCACCTGATGTAGGTTCCCTGAGAAGATACCTTCCTACGCATCACCTCTAAGGGGCCTGTAGGAGACACTTCAACGTTGCTTCCCAGACACGTCCTAGTGTTTCCAACTGAGCACAGACGCATCCCTGTCGTGAGAACTTACTGTAGCACAGTTCCCTCATATATTGGAAGTGTTTTGAGAAGAGGTAGACACTGTGGAACATCCCCGGTGTTGAACCTCAAGTATGCATCATAGAGTCCTAAGTGCCTTACCCTGTACTTCACTCACGGGTTTCAACGTTCTCTCTGTCCGTCCTTGTTCTATCTTCTTTCCTCCACTGGATGACACTGTGACAAGTGACATTCCGCTTGAAGGAATTTCACTTAAACAGAACTTGCTATAGCCCAACAGATAGACGTCTGAGACTTGAAAGCTATGTGCGCCTATTGCGGTTACCACAGAGTCAGTCCCTAAAGCTTCCTTCTTTAACAGACGTAACACTGCAGTGAATCCCTCCTAAAGTACACTTCCCTCTCAGTGTTGGAAGCGTTTTAGACGCAGAAACTTAGTGCGGATCACCACTGGTGGTGAACATCTAATATGTGTTTGGCAGGCTTAAGCGCCAGAGCCTGCCCTTTCCTCACAGAACCTAATGTGCCGCTAGTCCGTCCTTGTTCTATCTTCATTCCTCAAAGGATAAACGCTGTTATGAAAGAGTACGCAACTGAAGTAGGTTCCCTGAGCAGATATCTTCCTTCGAATCCCCTCTAAGGGGCCTGTATGAGACACCATGATTGCTACCCAGACACGTCCTAGAGTTTCCAATTGAGCACAGTCGCTTCCCTGTCTGAGAACTTACTGTAGCACAGTTCCCTCATATATTGGAAATGTTTTGAGAAGAGGTAGACACTGTGGAACTTCCCTGGTGTTGAACTTCAAATATGCATCGTAGTGGCCTAAGTGCCTTACCCTGTACTTCACTCACGGTTTGCAAGGTTCTTTCTGCTCCGTCCTTGTTCTTTTTTCTTTTTTTTTCCAATTTATTTATTTTCAGAAAAACAGAATTCATTATTTTTTCACCATACCCAGTGTTCCATGCAATTCGTGCCCTCTCTAATACCCACCACCTGGTACCCCAACCTCCCACCCCCCCGCCACTTCAAACCCCTCAGACTGTTTTTCAGAGTCCATAGTCTCTCATAGTTCACCTCCCCTTCCAATTTACCCAAATTCCCTACTCCTCTCTAACGCCCCTTGTCCTCCATGCTATTTGTTATGCTCCACAAATAAGTGAAACCATATGATAATTGACTCTCTCTGCTTGACTTATTTCACTCAGCATAATCTCTTACGGTCCCGTTCATGTTGCTATAAAAGTTGGGTATTCATCCTTTCTGATGGAGGCATAATACTCCATAGTGTATATGGACCACATCTTCCTTATCCATTCATCCGTAGAAGGGCGTCTTGGTTCTTTCCATAGTTTGGTGACTGTGGCCATTGCTGCTATAAACGTTGGGGTACAGATGGCCCTTCTTTTCATGACATCTGTATCCTTGGGGTAAATACCAATATCCAGGAGTGCAATTGCAGTGTCGTAGGGAAGCTCTATTTTTAATTTCTTGAGGAATCTCCACACTGTTCTCCAAAGAGGCTTCACCAACTTGCATTCCCACCAACAGTGTAAGAGGGTTCCCCTTTCTCCACATCCTCTCCAACACATGTTGTTTCCTGTTTTGTTAATTTTGGCCATTCCAACTGGTGTAAGGTGATATCTCAATGTGGTTTTAATTTCAGTCTCCCTGAGGGCTAATGATGATGAGCATTTTTTCATGTCTGATAGCCATTTGTATTTCTTGATTGGAGAAGTGTCTGTTCATATCTTCTGCCCATGTTTTGATGTGTTTGTCTGTTTCGTGTGGGTTGAGTTTGAGGAGTTCATTATAGATCCTGGATATCAACCTTTTGTCTGTACTGTCATTTGCAAATATCTTCTCCCATTCCGTGGGTTGCTTCTTTGTTTTGTTGAACCTTTCCTTTGCTGTGCAGAAGCTTTTGATTTTGATGAAGTCCCAGAAGTTTATTTTCGCTTTTTTTTTCCTTTGCCTTTGGAGACGTATCTTGAAAGAAGTTGCTGTGGCTGATATCAAAGAAATTACTGCCTATGTTCTCCTCTAAGATTCTGATGGATTCCTGTCTCACGTTGAGGTCTTTTATCCATTTTGAGTTGATCTTTGTGTACGGTGTAAGAGAATGGTCGAGTTTCATTCTTCTACATATAGCTGTCCAGTTTTCCCAGCATCATTTATTGAAGAGACTGTCTTTTTTCCACTGTATATTTTTTCCTGTTTTGTCAAAGATTAATTGACGATAGAGTTGAGGGCCCATTTCAGGGCTCTCCACTCTGTTCCACTGGTTTATGTGTCTGTTTTTATGCCAGTACCATGCTGTCTTGGTGATCACAGCTTTGTAATAAAGCTTGAAATCAGGTAAGGTGATGCCGCCAGCTTTATTTTTGTTTTTCAACATTTCCTTAGCGATTCGGGGTCTCTTCTGATTCCATACAAATTTTAGGATTATTTGCTCCAGCTCTTTGAAGAATGCCGGTGGAATTTTGATCGGAATGGCATTAAAAGTATAGATTGCTCTAGGCAATATAGACATTTTAACAATGTTTATTCTTTCGATCCAAGAGCATGGAATGGTCTTCCATCTTTTTGTGTCTTCTTCAATTTCTTTCATGAGTGTTAATAGTTCCTCAAGCACAGATCCTTTATCTCTTTAGTTAGGTTTATTCCAAGGTATCTTATGGTTCTTGGTGCTATAGTAAATGGAATCGATTCTCTAATTTCCCTTTCTGTATTTTCATTGTTAGTGTATAAGAAAGCCACTGATTTCTGCACATTGACTTTGTATCCTGCCACGTTGCTGAATTGCTGTATGAGTTCTAGTAGTTTGGGGGTAGAGTCTTTTGGGTTTTCCATATAAAGAATCATGTCATCTGCGAAGAGAGAGAGTTTGACTTTTTCATTACCAATTTGGATATCTTTTATTTCTCTCTGTTGTCTGATTGCTGTTACTAAGACTTCTAATACTATGTTGAACAAGAGTGGTGAAAGTGGGCATCCTTGTCTTGTTCCTGATCTCAATGGGAAGGCTGCAATCTTTTTCCCATTGAGGATGATATTTGCTGTGGGTCTTTCATAGATAGATTTGATGAGGTTCAGGAATGTTCCCTCTATCCCTATACTTTGAAGCGTTTTAATCAGGAACGGATGCTGGATTTTGTCAAATGCTTTTTCTGCATCAATTGAGAGGACCATGTGGTTCTTCTCTCTTCTCATATTAATTTGTTGTATCACATTGATTGATTTGCGAATGTTGAACCATCCTTGTAGCCCAGGGATGAATCCCACCTGATCATGGTGGATAATCTTTTTAATGTGCTGTTGGATCCTGTTGGCTAGGATCTTGTTGAGAATCTTAGCATCCATATTCATCAGTGATATTGGTCTGAAATTCTCCTTTTTGGTCCGGTCCTTGCCTGGTTTGGGGATCAGGGTAATGCTGGCTTCATAGAAAGAGTCTGGAAGTTTTCCTTCTGCTTCAATTTTTTGAAACAGCTTCAGGAGAATAGGTGTTATTTCTTCTTGGAAGGTTTGGTAGAATTCCCCAGGGAATCCGTCAGGTCCTGGGCTCTTGTTTTTTGGGAGGTTTTTGATCACTGATTCAATCTCGTTATTAGATATCAGTCTATTCAGGTTGTCAATTTCTTCCTGGTTCAATTTTGGTAGTTTATATTTTTCCAGGAATGCATCCATTTCATCTAGGTTGCTAAGCTTATTGGCATATAACTGTTCGTAATAACTTCTGATGATTGTTTCTATTTCCTTGGCGTTAGTTGTGATCTCTCCCTTTTCATTCATAATTTTATAAATTTGGGATTTCTCTCTTTTCTTTCGGATTAGGGTAGCCTGTGGCTTATCAATCTTATTGATTCTTTCAAAAACCAGCTTCTAGTTTCATTGATACGTTCTACTGTATCTCTGGTTTCTCCCTCATTGATCTCAGCTCTAATCTTGATGATTTCCCTTCTTATGTGTGGAGTTGGTTTGATTTGTTGTTGATCCTCCAGTTCTTCAAGGTGTAGAGACAGCTGGTGTGTTCTGGATTTTTCAATTTTTTTGAGCAAGGCTTGGATGGCTATATATTTTCCCCTTAGGACCGCCTTTGCTGTATCCCATAGGTTTTGGACCGAAGTGTCTTCATTCTCATTGGTTTCCATGAATTGTTTCAGTTCTTCTTTGATCTCCTGGTTGATACAAGCATTCTTAAGCAAGGTGGTCTTTAGCTTCCAGGTGTTTGAGTTCCTTCGGAACTTTTCCTTGTGATTGAGCTCCAGTTTCAAAGCATTGTGATCTGAGAATATGCAGGGAATAATCTCAGTCTTTTGGTATCGGCTGAGTCCTGATTTGTGACCCAGTATGTGGTCTATTCTGGAGAAGGTTCCATGTGCACTTGAGAAGAATGAGTATTCTGCTGTTTTAGGGTGAAATGTTCTGTTTATAACTATGAGGTCCATCTGGTCCAATGTGTCATCAATGCTCTTGTTTCTTTATTGATTTTCTGCTTCAATGATCTGTCTAATTCTGAAAGAGGCGTGTTAAGATCTCCTACGATTAGTGTATTCATATCATTATGACTCTTTATCTTGACTAACAGTTTTCTTAAGTAATTGGCTGCTCCCATATTGGGAGCATAGATATTTACAATTGTTAGATCATCTTGGTGGATAGTCCCTTTAAGGATTATGTAGTGTCCTTCTGTATCTCTGAGTACAGACTTTAGTTTGAAGTCTAATTTATCTGATATGAGAATCGCTACCCCAGCCTTCTTTTGAGTCCCATTGGCATGAAAGATGCTTCTCCACCCCTTCACTTTCAGTCTGCGTGTATCTTTAGGTTCAAAATGGGTCTCTTGTAGACAGCATATGGATGGGTCCTGTCGTTTTATCCAATCTGCAACCCTGTGCCATTTTATGGGTGCATTTAGGCCATTCACATTGAGAGTGATTATTGATAGATACGTTTTTATTGACATCGAGTTACCTTTGAAGTCTTTCTTTCTGTAGACTGTCTCTATATTTCTGTTCAGTGCTATTCTTGGGATTTTTCCTCTTTTATAGAACCCCCCTTAATATTTCCTGCAGTATCGGCTTGGTGGTTGCATAGTCTTTTAAGTCTTGCTGGTCTTGGAAACTCTTTATCTCTACATCCATTTTGAATGTCAGTCTTGCTGGATTAAGTATTCTTGGCTGCATGTTCTTCTCATTTAGTGCCCTGAATATATCTTTCCAGCCTCTTCTGGCTTGCCAGGTCTCTGTGGACAGGTCTGACGTTATTCTGATGGGCTTCCCTCTGTAAGTAAGGAGCCTCTTTGCCCTGGCGGCTTTCAAGAGTTTATACTTACAATTATAATTTCTCAATTTGACTATCAGGTGTCGTGATGTTTTTTTTTTTGGAGTGTATAATCTTGGGTGGAGACCGTTCAGCCTCTAGTACATGAACGCTGGTTTCATTCGCGAGATTCGGAAAATTTTCATGAAGGACTTGTTCCACGATAGCTTCTAGATTTCTTTCCTTCTCCTCCCCTTCAGGAATTCCAATAATTCTGATGTTGGAACGCTTCATGGCATCATTTATTTCCCTGATTCTGCTTTCGTGGGATCAAAGCTGTTTGTTCCAGGCTTCCTCCTGATCCTTTCTCTCTATCTGTTTGCCTTCCAGATCACTAATTCTATCTTCTGTCACAGTTACCCTAGCTTTGAGAGAGTTTAGATTAGATTGGAACTCATTGAGAGCATTGTGGACCTCCTCCCTGGTAGCTTTAAGCTCCGCCCTAACATTGTGAACATCCTGTCTGGTCGCTTTCAGCTCGGCCCTAATCAATTCTCTTTGGTCATCCATGGCTTTCTCCAACCTAGCTATTGCCTGGATAATTGTTAGCCTGAATTCTCTTTCCGACATATTGCCTATGTTGATAGCCGTTAGCTCTGTTGCAGAAGGTCCATCCTCTTTATTTTTCTTCTGTTGGGCATTCCTCCTCCTAGTCATTTTGGTGGGAGAAGACTGAACAGATGTAGCTGGATGTATCAACTCTGGTGCAGTCAAGGTGCACCCTGGAACACTTCCTGATCTCCGTCTCAGAGAGAAGCCTCAGTCTGGGTGCAGAAGCTGAATAAATTCCCCCTTGGCCGCTGGCAGAGCAGGTTCCAAGTTCCAGACCCTTGGGGCGCATGATCTTTTGCTCGTCCCCAAATCCAAGGCAGTGGTGGCTGTCTGGGAGCTCCTGCCCGCCAGAGAGGTTCCAAGCAGAGATCGCACACTGAGATTTTGCCGCCGGTCTGGGCTGGGAGTGCCCGGCTTGCACGCACCTCTTTTCAGAGGCTGCTGTGAGTCGGGTGCGCGTCTGGGGCACTGAGAATGGGGTGCTGGTCCGTAAGCCACAGGCTGGGCTTTTGCGTGCCTCTGTCCGGGAAAGAGTTTCGCGGGCACACGGCTTAGACTTTGAAACAATGGCATAGGACAAGAAGCGCCCCCGGGCCTTAGAAACCAGGGAGAGCTGAAGGGACGTGCGCGCGCATCTCAAGCTTTGTGGTAGGGCTAGCGCACATTCTGCAGACCGGCGCAGCTCCCATCCCCTCACATGAGCCGGAACCCACGTGCTCTGGAGCCCGCTGGCGGCTTAGGGACCAGGAGCTGGTTTCTCCGCCACACTCTCTGCCTCCGCGCCAGGGAGGCCGTCTGGGACCGGGGACTTAAGCCCCTGTCCCTAGCCGCCCCGATTCCCAAAATTTGCCCCCACGATCCTTTGCACTTTTGGAGTACTTTCAACCAGTCTCCAAGTTAATGCTGGTCCCCAGACGCAGGACACTCTCGCTCGTATTGGGGTATTACTTTCCCACAGGTCGCCTCTGGTGGCTCCCTCCCCCTTTTGTTTATCTTCTGATATCAGTCCGCCGTTCCCATTCCGCTTTACCTGCTCACTGGCGTCTTTTGCCCCTGTAGAGATCCAGACGTGTATAATTCTGATCTCAAACTGTTTCATGGGTGATCGGAGTTCTTTGGTAGGTAATCAGCTCACTTTGGGGTACCAGCTGAAAAGACGCCTCTTCCTTGTACCCCGCCATCTTGTCCACCCTGCTCAGTCCTTGTTCTATCTTCTTTCCTCCACAGGAAATAAACTGTGAGAAGTGACATTCCGCTTGAAAGAGGTTCCCTTAAACTGACCTTGCTATAGTCCTACAGATAGACGTCTGAGACTGGAAAGCTATGTGCTCCTATTGCGTTACCACAGAGTCAGTCCCAAAAGCTTCCTTCTTTTAACAGACGTAACACTGCAGTGAATCCCTCCGAAAGCACACTTCCCTCTCAGTGTTGCAGGCGATTTAGACGCAAAAACTAAGTGCGGATCACCACTACTGGTGAACATGCAATATGTATTTGGCAGGCTTAAGCGCCATAGCTTGCCCTTTACTGACAGTACCTAATGTGCCCCTACTCCGTCCCTTTTCTATCTTCATTCCTCAAAGGAAAAACGCTGTTATGAATGAGGAAGCACATTAAGTAGGTTCCCTGTGCAGATACCTTCCTTCGCATCCCCTCTAAAGGGCTTGTATGAGACACTTCATGATGGCTACCCAGACACGTCCTAGAGTTTCCAACTGAGCACAGACGCATCCCTGTCGTGAGAACTTACTGTAGCACAGTTCCCTCATATATTGGAAGTGTTTTGAGAGGAGGTAGACTCTGTGGAACATCCCCGGTGTTAAGCACCCAGTATGCATCATAGAGGACTAAGTGCATTACCCTGTACTTCACTCACGGGTTGCAACGTTCTCTCTGCTCCGTCCTTCTTCTATCTTCTTTCCTCCACTGGAAAGACACTGTGAGAAGTGACATTCCAAATCAAGGAGTTTCCCTTTAACAGAAATTGCTATAGTCCAACGGATAGACGTCGGAAACCGGAAACCTATGTGCGCCTATTGCAGTTACCACAGAGTTAGTCCCAAAAGCTTCCTTCTTTAACAGACACAACACTGCAGTGAATCCATCCTAAAGCACACTTCCCTCTCAGTGTTGGAAGTGTTTTAGACGCAGAAACTAAGTACGGATCACCACTGGTGGTGAAAATCCAATATGCGTTTGGCAGGCTTAATTAAGCTCCATAGCGAGCCCTTTACTACAATACCTAATGTGCCCCCAGTCTGTCCCTGTTCTATCTTTATTCCTTAAAGGATTAACGTTGTTATGAATGAGTACGCCCCTGAAGTAGGTTTTCTGAGCAGATACCTTCCTACGCTTCCCCTCTAATGGGCCTGTATGAGACACTTCATGATGGCTACCCGGACACGTCCTAGAGTTTCCAATGAGCACAGACGCATCCCTGTCGTTAGAACTTACTGTAGCACACTTCCGTCATATATTGAAAGTGTTTTGAGAAGAGGTAGACACTGTAGAACTTGCCCGGTGTTGAACTTCCAGTATGCATCATAGAGGCCTAAGTGCCTTAAACTGTACTTCACTCATGGGTTGCAACGTTCTCTCTGTCCGTCCTTGTTCTAACTTCTTTCCTCCACTGGAAAGACACTGTGAGAAGTGATATTCCGCATGAGTAGTTTCCCTTAACATAACTTGCTATAGTCCAACGGATAGACGTCGGAAACTGGAAACCTATGTGCGCCTATTGCGGTTACCACAGAGTCAGTCCCAAACGCTTCCTTCTTTACCAGACTTAACACTGCTGAATCCATCCTAAAGCACACTTCCCTCTCAGTGTTGGAAGCGTTTTAGACACTGAAACTAAGTGCGGATCACCTCTGGTGGTGAACATCCAATATGTGTTTGGCAGGCTTAAGCGCCATAGCCAGCCCTTTACTCACAGTACCTAATGTGCCCATAGTCAGTCCCTGTTCTATCTTCATTTCTCAAAGGAGAAACGCTGTTATGAATGAGTACGCACCTGAAGTAGGTTTCCAGAGCAGATACCTTCCTACGCATCACCTCTAAGGGGCCTGAATGAGACACTTCATGATTGCTACCAGACATGTCCTACAGTTTCCAACTGAGCACAGACCCATCCCTGTCGTTAGAACTTACTGTAGCACAGTGCCCTCATATTTTGAAGTGTTTTGAGAAGAGGTAGACACTGTGGAACATCCCTGGTGTTGAACTTCCAGTATGTATCATAGAGGCCTAAGTGCCTTACCCTTTACTTCATCAAAGGGTTTAACATTCTCTGTGCTCTGTCCTTGTTCTATCTTCTTTCCTCCACTGGAAAGACACTGTGAGAAGTGACATTCCGCTTGAAAGTGTTTCCCTTAAACTGAACTTCTTATAGTCCTATGGATAGTCGTCAGAGCCTGGAAAGCTATGTGCGCCTATTGCGGTTACCACAGAGTCAGTCCCAAACGCTTCCTTCTTTAACAGACATAACTCTGCAGTGAACTCCTCCTAAAGCACACATCGCTCTCAGAGTTGGAATATTTTAGACGCCGAAACAAAGTGCGGATCACCACTGTTGGTAAACATCCAATATGTGTTTGGCTGGCTTAAGCGCAATAGCCTGCCCTTTACTCACAGTATCTAATGTGCCCCTAGTTCGTCCCTGTTCTATCTTCATTCCTCAAAGGAAAAACACTGTTATGAATGAGTACGTACCTGAAGTAGGTTCCCTGCGCAGATACCTTCCTACGCATCCTCTCTAAGGGGCCTGTTTTAGACACTTAATGATAGCAACCGAGATACGTCTTATAGTTTCCTACTGTGCACAGACTCATCCCTGTTGAGAACATACTGTAGCACAGTTCCCTCATATATTGGAAGTGTTTTGAGAAGAGGTAGACACTGTGGAATATCCCCGGTGTTGAACTTCCAGGATACCTTATAGAGGTTTTAGTGCCTTACCCTGTACTTCACTCACGGGTTGCAAAGATCTCTCTGTCCGTCCTTGTTCTATATTTTTTCCTCCCCTGGAAAGACATTGTGAGAAGTGACATTCCGCATGAAGGAGTTTCCCTTAAACAGAACTTGCTATAATCCCACGGATAGACGTTTGAGACTGGAAAGCTATGCGCGACTATTGCGGTTACCAGAGTCAGTCCCTGAAGCTTCCTTCTTTAACAGACGTAACACTGCAGTAAATCCCTCCTTAAACACACACCCCTCTCAGTGTTGGAAGGGTTATAGACGCAGAAACTAAGTGCGGATCACCACTGGTGGTGAATATCCAATGTGTGTTTGGCAGGCTTAAGTGCCATAGCCTGCCCTATACACACATTACCTAATGTGACCCAGGTCCGTTAGTGTTCTATCTTCATTCCTCAATTGAGAAACACTGTTATGAATGAGTACGCACCTGAAGTAGGTTCCCTGAGCAGATACCTTCCTATGCATCCCTCTAAGGGGCCTGTATGAGACACTTCATAATTGCCCTCAAGACACGTCCTACAATTTCCAACTGAGCACGGACGCATCCCTTTCGTGAGAACTTACTGTAGCACAGTTCCCTCATATATTGGAAGTGTTTTGAGAAGTGGTAGACACTGTGGAACATCTCCGGTGTTGAACTTCCAGCATGCATCATAGAGGCCTAAGTGCCTTACCCTGTACTTCACTCACGGTGTGCAACAATCTCTCTGCCCTGTCCTTGTTCTATCTTCTTTTCTCCACTGGAAACACACTGTGAGAAATGACATTGTGAATGAAGGAGTTTCCCTTAAACAGAACTTGCCATAGTCCAACGGATAGTCGTCTGAGACTGGAAAGTTATGTGCGCCTATTGCGGTTACCAGAGAATCAGTCCCAAAAGCTTCCTTCTTTAAGAGACGTAAAACTGCAGTGTATACTTCCTAAAGCAGACTTCCCTCTCAGTGTTGGAAGCGTTTTAGATGCAGAAACTAAGTGCGGATCAACACTGGTGGTGAAATCCAATATGTGTTTGGCAGGCTTAAGCGCCATAGCCTGCCCTTACTCACATTACCTAATGTGCCCCTCTTCCGTCCTTGTTCTATCTACATTCCTCAATGGAGAAACGCTGTTATGAATGAGTACGCAACTGAATTAGGTTCCCTGAGCAAATACCTTCCATCGCATCCCCTCTAAGGGGACTGTATGAGACACTTCATTATTGCTATCCAGACTGTCCTACAGTTTCCAACTGAGCACAGATGAATCCCTGTCGTGAGTACTTACAGTAGCACAGTTCCCTCATATATTGGAAGGGTTTTGAGAAGACGTAGACACTGTGGAACTTCTCCGGTGTTGAACTTCCAGTATGCATCATAGAGGCCTAAGTGCCTTACCCTGTACTTCACTCACGGTTTGCTACGTTCTCTCTGTCCGTCCTTGTTCTATCTTCTTTCCTCCACTGGAAAGACACAGTGAGAAGTGACATTCCGCGTGAAGGAGTTTCCCTTAAAGAGAACTTGCTATAGTCCAACGGTTAGACGTCTGAGACTGGAAAGCAATGTGCGCCTATTGCGGTTACCACAGAGTCAGTCCCAAAAGCTTCCTTCTTTAACAGACGTAACACTGCAGTGAATCCACCTAAAACACACTTCCCTCTCAGTGTTGGAAGCGTTTTAGACGCAGAAAAAACGTGCGGATCACCACTGGGGGTGATCATCCAATATGTGTTTGGCAGGCTTAAGTGCCGTAGCCTGACCTTTTCTCACAGTACCTAATGTGACCCTAGTCCTTCCCTGTTCTATCTTCATTCCTCAAAGGAGAAACACTGTTATGAATGAGTAGGAACCTGTAGTAGGTTCCCTGAGCAGATACCTTCCTTCGCATCCCCTCTAAGGACCTGTATGAGACATTTCATGATGGCTACCCAGACACGTCCTAGAGTTTCCAACTGAGCACAAACGCATCCCTGTCGTGAGAACTTATTGTAGCACAGTTCCCTCATATATTGGAAGGGTTTTGATAAGAGGTAGACACTGTGGAATATCCCCGTTGTTGAACTTCCCGTATGCATCATAGAGGCCTAAGTGACTTACCCTGTACTTCACTCACGGGTTGCAACGTTCTCTCTGTCCGTCCTTGTTCTTTATTCTTTCCTGCACTGGAAAGACACTGTGAGAAGTGACATTCTGCATGTGAACTCGTTCGAGTGTCACACGTCTGCAGGGCCACCCCCCAGGGCCTGGCCTGGCCTGGCATCGCGAGAGCTCACTCACGAACCCTGCCAAGGAGCACTCCGTGGGGCAGACTTCAGCGAGGCCGATGCCTACTGCCTCTCGGCCGGCGGGGGTCCCCTACTTAGCGCAGTCCCATGTGGCCAGGGCTGCCCTGAGATTCGGGCACGAAATTTCGCCGTCTTCCCAGCATTCCGCTTCCGGGGTCCTGTCCCTCTGTGCGTCCCTCTTGGGAATCCTGAGTTCCGTGGCAACGCCTCCGCGTCACGCCCCGGCGCAAACGGTGCATTTCGGCGCTTCGGACAAGCCTCGAAGCGAGAGTAACCTGCATGACCCAACTGAGGACAGCCCCATCTTGGGCGCCACTTCAACACGAAAAGTCGGAGGCGCATGCCCTGCCCCCACCCGCCGCTCAACTCTGCTCCAAGAATGCTCCCGGGCGCCGGCGCCACCTGATGGGCCACGTCGTTTCCTCGTGTTTTACAAGCAGCTGCAGTATGCACTCTGCTTGAAGGGGCCCTGAACCACGGAGAACGGGTGTTCCGTAGATCTGCCCCTTCGCTGGCCAATTCTCACGAGAGTTCTGACCAAACCAACCCCGGTTTGATCAGAACGCTCATGAGAATGGGCCAGATGACGCCTGGCGAACTCGCTCCGGGCTACCTCGTCCGCAGGTCCGCCCCCCCGGGGCTTTCCTTGCATCGCGAGCGCTCGCACACAAACCTAGAAGAAAGCCCTCCGCGAGACAGTCTGAGGTGAGGCCGACGCAACCTGCTCCTCGGCGCTGGTGTCCCCTACTTAGCGCCGTCCCATGGGGCCAGGGCTGCCCCGAGACTCGGGCTCCATATATCACCTACATCCCAGCCTTCAGCTTCCGGGGTCCTGTCCCTCTGTGCCTCCATCTGGGGAATCCTGAGTCCCACGGCCACGCTTCATCCTCCCAACCCGGCCCCAATGGTGCATACCGGCGCTTCGGACAAGCCTTGGAGAGAGAGAAACCTGCATGACCCATCTGCGGACAGCCCCATCCTTGGGTGCCCCATGAGCCCGAAAAGACGGAGGTGCATGCTCTGCCGGCACTCGTAAGTCAACTCTGCTCTGGGATGCTCCCCTGTGCCGGCACCGAGTGGTGGGCCCCGGCGTTTCAGGCATTTTCCGGGGGCCGCAGCATGCCCTGGGAGAGAAGGGGCCCTGGGCCACGGAGAGCAGGGAGGTCCGCAGGACTGCCCTACGCCGGCCCATTCTCACAAGCGTTCTGCCCAAACCAATCCTGTTTGGGCAGACCGCTCTGAGAATTGGCAGGAAAACGCCCGACGAACTCGCTTCGGGCGCCACACTTCTGCACGGCCGCCCCCCCGTCCTGGCGTGCCATTGCGAGCCATCGCGCTCCAACCCCGCCAGGAAGCCCTCCGCGAGGCAGGCTGTGGCGAGTCCAACGCCTCCTGGTAATCCTCCTGCGGGGGTCCTCTCCCTAGCGCTGTTCCATGAGGCCTGGCCCGCCACGAAGCCCGGCCTCGCAGTCTCACCTGCTACTCGGCCGTGTGCTTCTGGGTTCCTGTCCCTCGGTGCCTCCATCTGGGGAACCCTCAGTCCTGGGGCCATGCCTCCCCCTCCCACACCAGCGCCAACGGTACCTTTCGGCGCTTCGGACAAACTCAGAGCGAGAGAAACCTGTGCCCGCACTGAGGTCAGCCCCATCCTTGGGCACACGATCCTCCCTAAAGTCGTAAACGTAGGCCCGGCCGCCACCCGTCCTTCACCTCTGCTCTGGGAACGCTCCCCAGTGCCGGGGCGCCCGGGTGAGCCGTGACATTTTCGCGCATTATTCAAGCGGCCGCCCCAAGCTCGGGGCGAGTAACGGCCCTGGGCCATGGATAGCAGGGCGTTCCGCAGGGCTGCCCAACGCCGGCCAATTCCCACGAGGGTTCTGCCCAAACCGATCCCGTGAGAATTGGCCGGAAAACGGCATGCGAACTCGTTTCGGGTGTCACACGTCTGTAGGGCCGCCCCTCAGGGCCTGGCCTGGCCCGGCATCACGAGAGCTCGCTCACAAATTCGGCCAAGGAGCCCTCCGCGCGGCAGACTTCGGCGAGTCCGATGCCTCCTGCTTCTCCGCCGGCGGGGGTCACCAACTTTGCGCAGTCCCATGGGGCCAGGGTTGTCCGAGACTCGGGCTCGAAATTTCGCCGGCTTCCCAGCCTTCCGCTTCCGGGGTCCTGTCCATCTGTCCCTCCCTCTTGGTAATCCTGATTTCCGTGGTAACGCTTCCGCCTCACGCCCCGGCGCAAACGGTGCATTTCTACGCTTCGGACAAGCCTCGAAGCGAGAGAAACCTGCATGACCCAACTGAGGACAGCACCATCTTGGGCGCCCCATTAACCCGAAAAGTCGGAGGCGCATGCTCTGCCCCGACCCGCCGCTCAACTCTGCTCCAAGAATGCTGCCTGATGGGTCACATCGTTTCCTCGCGTTTTCCAGGCTTGGGCAAACCGATCCAGGTTTGGGCAAACGCTCGTGAGAATTGGCAGTAAAACACCCAGCGAACTGGCTTCGTGCGCCGCACCTCTGCATGGCCGCCCCCCTTCATCTCGTGTCATGCGGGCCATCGCGCTCCAACCCCGCCAGGAAGCCCTCCGTGAGGCAGGCTGTGGCGAGGCAAACGCCTCCTGCTAATCCCCCTGCGGGGGTCCTCTCGCTTGCGCTGTTCCATTGGGCTGGGCCCGCCAAGAAGCCCGGGCTCACAGTTTCACCTCCTACCCAGCCGTCTGCTTCTGGGTTCCTATCACTCGGTGCCTCCATCTGGGGAACCCTGAGTCTCACGGCCACGTTCCCCCTCCCACACCGGCGGTCTTTTGGCGCTTCGGACAACCTCAGAGCGAGAGAAACCTGCGTGCCCCCACTGAGGTCAGCCCCATCCTTGGTCGCCCGATCCTCCCTCGAGTCAGAAGCGAAGGCCCGTCCGCCACTCGTCCTTCAACTCTGCTGCGGGAACTCTCCCCAGTGCCGGGGCCTCCTGGTGGGCCGCGACGTTTTCGCGCATTCCGGGAGGCCGCCCCATGCTCCAGGCGAGAACCGACCCTGGGCCATGGAGAGCAGGGCAGTCCGCAGTGCTGCGAAACGCCGGCCAATTCTCACGAGCGCTCTGCCCAAAGCGATCCTGTTTGGGCAGAACGCTCGTGAGAATTGGCAGGAAAACGCCCGGCGAACTCGCTTCTGGCAACGCACTTCTTCACGGGCGCCCCCCCGGGCCTGGCGTCCCATTGCGAGCCATCGCGCTCCAACCCCGCCAGGATGCCCTCCGCGAGGCAGGCTGTGGCGAGGCCGATGCCTCCTGCTAATCCTCCTGCTGGGGTCCTCTCCCTGGCGCTGTTCCATGATGCCTGGCCCGCCACGAAGCCCGGCTTCTCAGTCTCGCCTGCTACCCGGCCGTCTGCTTCTGTGTTCCTGTCCCTCGGTGCCTCCATCTGGGGAACCCTGAGTCCCAGGGGCACGCCTCCACCTCTCACACCGGCGCCTACAGTGTCTTTCTGCGCTTCGGACTACCTCAGAGCGAGAGAAACCTGCGTGCCCCCACTGAGGTCAGCCCCATCCTTGGGCACACCAACCTCCCTAAAGTGGGAAACGAAGGCACGGCCGCCACCGGTCCTTCAACTGTGCTCCGGGAATGTTCCCAGCGCCGGGGCACCCGGGTGGGCAGCGACGTTTTCGCGCATTTTCCGGGCGGCCGCCAAAAGCTCGGGGCGAGTAACGGCCCTGGGCCATGGAGAGCAGGGCATTCCGCAGGGCTGCCCAACGCCGGTCAATTCCCACGAGGGTTCTGACCAAACCGATCCCGTGAGAATTTCCGGAAAACGCCATGCAAACTCGTTTCGGGTGTCACACGTCTGCAGGGCCTCCCCCCAGGGCCTGGCCTGGCCCGACATTGCGAGAGTTCGCTCACGAATACTGCAAAGGAGCCCTCCCCGCGGCAGACATCGGCGAGTCCGATGCCTACTGCTTCTCTGCCGGCGGGGGTCCCCTACTTGGCGAAGTTCCATGGGGCCAGGGGTGTCCTGAGATTCGGGCTCGAAATTTCGCCGGCTTCCCAGCCTTCTGCTTCCGGGGTCCTGTCCCTCTGTGCCTCCCTCTTGGGATCCTGAGTTCCGTGGCAACGCCTCCGCCTCACGCCCTGGCGCAAACGGTGCATTTCGGCGCTTCGGAGAAGCCTCGAACGAGAGAAACCTGCATGTCCCAACTGAGGATGGCCCCATCTTGGGCGCCTCATCAACCCGAAACGTCGGAGGGGCATGCCCTGCCCCACCCCTGCCCCTCAACTCTGCTCCAAGAACACTCCCGTGCGCCGGCGGCACCTGACGGGGCACTTCATTTCCTCGCGTTTTCCAGGCGGCCTCATTATGCACTGGGCGAGAAGGGGCCCTGAGCCACGGAGAGCCGGGCGGTCCACAGGTCTGCCCATCGCTGGCCAATTCTCACGAGCGTTCTGCCCAAACCAACCCCGGTTTGGGCAGAACGCTCGTGAGAATGGGCCGGAAAACGTCCGGAGCACTGGCTTCGGGCTAGCACGTCCGCAGGTCCGCCCCCCGGGGCTTCTCCTGGCATCGGGAGCGCTCACGCACAAACATCTCCAGGAAACCCTCCGCGAGGCAGGCTGAGGCGAGGCCCACGCCTCCTGCTCCTCGGCGCTGGTGTCCCCTACTTAGCGCCGTCCAATGGGGCCAGGACTGCCCCGACTTGGGCTTGATATTTCACCTGCGTCCCAGCCTTCGGCTTCCGGGTTAGGGTCCCTCTGTGCCTCCATCTGGGGAATCTTGAGTCCCTCGGCCACGCCTAACCCTCCCATCCCGGCCCCAGTAGTGCATATAGGCGCTTCGGTCAAGCCGCAGAGAGAGAGAAACCTCAATGAACAAAATGCGGACAGCCCCATCCTTGGGTGCCCCATCAGCCCGAAAAGACGGAGGTGCATGCCCTGTCGCCACTTGTCTGTCAACTCTGCTCTGGGATCGTTCCCCTGCGCCGGCGCCCCCTGGTGGGCACCGGCGATTCCAGCATTTTCCGGGGACCGCAGCATGCCCTGGGAGAGAAGGGGCCCTGGGCAACGGAGTGCAGGGAGGTCCGCAGGACTGCCCTACGCCGGCCCATTCTCACGGGCGTTCTGCCCAAACCGATCCTGTTTGGGCAGAACGCTCGTGAGAATTGGCAGGAAAACACCCGGCGAACTGGCTTCGGGCACCGCACTTCTGCACGCTGCACCCCCCCCCCCGGGCCTGGCGTTCCGTTGCGAGCCATCGCGCTCAAACCCCGCCAGGAAGCCCTCTGCGATGCAGGCTGTGGCGAGACCGACGCCTCCTGCTAATCCTCCTGCAGGGGAACTCTCCGTTGCGCTGTTCCATGGGGCCGGGACCGCCACATAGCCTGGCCTCGCAGTTTCGCCTGCTACCCGGCCGTCTGCTTCTGGGTTCCTATCCCTCGGTTCCTCCATCTGGGGAACCCAGAGTCCCACGGCCACGTTCCCACTCCCACACCGGCGCCAACGGTGCCTTTAGGCGCTTCGGACAACCTCAGAGCGAGGGAAACCTGCGTGCCCCCACTGAGGTCAACCCCATCATTGTGCGCCCGATCCACCCTTAAGTCAGAATCTTAGGCCCGGCCGCCACCCGTCTTTCAACTCTGCTCCGGGAACGCTCCCCAGTGCCGGGGCCTCCTGGTGGGCCGCGACGTTTTCGCGCTTTGGCCGCCCCATGCTCTGGGCGAGAACCGGCCCTGGGCCATGGGGAGCAGGGCAGTCCCCAGGGCTGCGAAACACCGGCCAATTCTCATGAACGCTCTGCCCAAACCGATTCCGGTTTATGCAGAACGCTCGTGATAATTGGCCAGAAAACGCCTTGCGAACTTGCTTCGGGCGTCACACGTCTGCAGGGCCGCCCCCCAGGGCCTGGCCCGGCATCGCGAGATATCGCTCACGAACCCCGACAAGGAGCCCTCTGCGAGGCAGTCTGCGGAGAGGCCGATGCTTCCTGCTTCTCGGCCGGCAGGGGTCCTCTACTTGGCGCAGTCCCGTGGGGACAGGGCTTCCCTGAGACTCGGGCTCTAAATTTCGCCTGATTCCCAGCCCTCTGCTTCCTGGCTCCTGTCCCTCTGTCTCTCCCTCTTGGGAATCCTGAGTTCCGTGGCAACACCTCCGCCTCACGCCCCGGCGCAAACGGTGCATTTCTGCATTTCGGACAAGCCTCGAAGCGAGAGAGACCTGCATGACCCAACTGAGGACAGCGCCATCCTTGGGCGCTCCATCAGCCTGAAAAGACGTAGGCCCACGCCCTGCCCCCACCAGCCCTGATACTCTGCTCCGTGCGTCGGAGCCCTCTGGTGGGCAGAGTCGTTTCCTCGGGTTTTCAGGCGGCCCAGCATGCCCTGGGCAAGAAGGGTCCCTGGG
The DNA here is from genome assembly GCF_020171115.1 of Neogale vison. NCBI lineage: Eukaryota > Metazoa > Chordata > Mammalia > Carnivora > Mustelidae > Neogale > Neogale vison. Next base: position 154,306,635 of record NC_058091.1, read on the forward strand.
CCAGGGAGAGCCGGGCGTTCCGCAGGGTTGCCCAACGCTTGCCAATTCTCACAAGCGTTCTGCCCTAACAGATCCCGGTTTGGGCAGAACGCTCGTGAGAATTGGCTGATAAATGCGCGGCGAACTTGCTTCGGGCGCAGCTCTTCCGCAGGTCAGCCCCCGGGGGCTTGACCTGGCATCGCGAGCGGTCGCGCACGAACCTTGCCAGGAAGCCCTCCGCGAGGCAGGCTTAGGCGAGGCCTACGCCTACTGCTCCTCGGCGCTGGTGTCCCCTACTTAGCGCCGTCCCATGGGGCCAGGGCCGCCCCGAGACTCGGGCTTGATATTTCACCTGTGTCCCAGCCTTCGGCTTCTGGGGTCGTGTCCCTCTGTGCCTCCATCTGGGGGATTCTGTGTCCCTCGGCCAGGCCTTGCCCTCCCATCTCAGCCCCAATAGTGCATATCGGCGCTTCGGTCAAGCCTCGGACTGAGAGAAACCTCAATGAACAAAATGCGGACTGCCCCAACCTTGCGTGCCCCATCAGTCCGAAAAGACGCAGGCGCATGCCCTGCCGCCACTCGTCCGGCAACTCTGCTCTGGGATCGTTCCCGTGCGCCGGCGCCCCCTGGTGGGCCCGGGCGAACCTGGCATTTTCCGGGGGCCGCATCATGCCCTGGGAGAGAAGGGGCCCTGGGCCACGGAGTGCAGCGAGGTCCACAGGAATTCCCTACGCCAGTCCATTCTCACGAGCGTTCTGCCCAAACCGATCCCGTTTCGGCAGAACGCTCGTGCGAATTGGCAGGAAAACGCACGGCGAACTCGCTTCGGTTGCCGCACTTTTGCACAGCCTACCCCCGGGCCTGCCGTGCAATGAAAGCCATCGCCCTCCAACCCCGCTTGGAAGCCCTCCGAGAGGCAGGCTGTGATGAGGCCGATGCCTCCTGCAAATCCTCCTGCGGGGGTCCTCTCCCTGGCGCTATACCATGAGACCTGGCCCGCCACGAAGCCCGGCTTCACAGTCTCGCCTGCTACCCGGCCGTCTGCTTCTGGGTTCCTGACCCTCTGTGCTTCCATCTGGGGAACCCTGAGTCCCGGGGCCACGCCTCCCCCTCCCACATTGGTGCCAACGGTGCCTTTCGGCGCTTCAGACAACCTGAGAGCGGGAGAAACCTGCGTTCCCCCACTGAGGTCAGCCCCATTCTATGGCACACGATCCTCCCTAAAGTGGGAAACGTAGGCCCGGCCGCCACCCATCCTTCAACTCTGCTCCGTGACACTCCCCATCGCCGGGGCGCCCGGGTGAGCCGTGACGTTTTCGCGCATTTTCCGGGCGTCCGCCCCAAGCTCGGGGCGAGTAACGGCCCTGGGCCATGGAGAGCAGGGTGTTCCGCAGGGCTGCCCAACGCCGGTCAATTCCCTCGAGGGTTCTACCCAAACCGATCCCGTTAGAATTGGCCGGAAAACGCCATGCAAACTCCTTTCGGGAGTCACACGTCTGCAGGGCCGACCCCCAGGGCCTGGCCTGGCCTGGCATCGCGAGAGCTCTCTCACGAATCCCGCAAGGAGCCCTCAGCGCGGCAGAATTCGCCGAGGCCGATGATGACTGCTTCTCGGCCGGCGGTGTCCCGTACTTGGTACAGTCTCATGGGGCTAGGGCTGCCCCGAGATTCGGGCTCGAAATTTCGCCGGCTTCCCAGCCTTCTGCTTCCAGGTTCCTGTCCCTCTGTGCCTCCCTCTTGGGAAATCTGAGTTCCGTGGCAACGCCTACGCCTCATGACCCGGTGCACACGGTGAATTTCGGCACTTTGGACAAGCCTCGAATCGAGAGAAACCTGCATGACCCCAAAAGTCTGGGCTTTTTGCTCTAGCATTTAAGCGGACTCGGGGACTAGGCCTGTGCCTCCCCATAGGAAAGGAGAGGCGACAGGATCCCTGCATAGCGCCCGTGCACTGGGATGGGGAGCTGTGGGGACTTTCCCCACTTCTTCCCCGACACACACCCTGCCACACCCAACGCTGCCACATCTTGGAGGAAGATGGCATCTGACTGCCCATTCTTACAGGGAGCTGTATCTGCGAGTTCCGGGTATGGCGCCTGGTCGCAAGCCCACGTCTGCCCTAGGAACAGGTGGCCTTGGAGATGCTGTCCCCTTGGGACAAGAGGCACAGAACAGACCTGCCTTCTACCCAGACTCCTTCCTCAGAGTGGAGTATGCGCACCTGCCCTGGCCGTCCCTCGTGTCTTCCTAAAGCCAGGCTTCCGTCTCTTCGCACAGGGAGCGTGGGACACTTGTCTTGCCACCGTCCCGCTGTTCTCCCAGGGCAGGCTCTCCGGCTTTGCGACTGTTTCCCGAAACAAGGGCAACGGATCCTTCTCTTCTCCCGTGGAGGCGTTCTGCTCCTGCCCCAGACTTGCTCCTGGGGAGCACGGTGACAGCCGTGTCCCTATCTTTAAGGCCCTTCCCAGAGGTGCATCCACGTTTCTCTCGCAGGCAGTGGGGATGCTAGGGCCAAGAGAATTTCGCTCCATACGGGTTTCTTCCACCGTGCTGCGGAGACTAGCTCAGGCAAGCAGCAGCCGCATCCCACAAAGCGACTCACATTTCCCAACGAATACTGTGCTTTCCCAGAGTAGGAGCCTGGGCAAAGAGTCTTTCGCTGTATGGTGGTTTCTCCAACCTTGAGACTTGGCCTAGACAAGCAGGAGCAACAGCCCACAGAACCGACTCTGATTTCTAAGGAAACGGCGAGGGTGACACTTGTCTTGCCACCTGCCCGCTATTCTTGACAATGCAGGCTCTCCTGTTTCATGACCTTTCGTTAAGGCTGTTTCCACAGGCGCAACCACGCTTCTCTCTCAGGTAGAGAGGATGCCCGGGCAAAGAGGATTTCGCTCCATGCGGGTTTATTACACCGTGCTGAGGAGACTATGTTCAGGCAAGCAGCATTCGCATCGCACAGAACCGACTCTGATTTCCCCAAGAATGCTGTGCTTTCCTAGAGGGGATGCCCAGGCAAAGAGGCTTTTGCTCTATGAGGGATTCTCCCACCGTGCTGCCAACAATAGGCTCAAGCAAGCAGCAACAGCAGCCCACAGAACGACTCTTTTTCCCAGCGACTGCTATGCTTTCGCAGAGGAATTCAGCTTGGCCTGAACCGCACTTTGCTGCTGCTTCCTCAGCAAGGCTTTGGGCATTCGCGGTGTCGCATCAGAGAAGTCGATCTGTGGGAGAGCTGGTGCCTCTTGGGCCTTGCTTTCCCGGGCTCCATGGTCGCACCCTGGATTCACCCTGCCAGGCTGAACTACGCAGACACAGCCACAACCCTGCAGCAGCGTGCGTGGCCTAGGATGACACTCCATGCCAACTGCCATCTCCTGGCGTAGTAAGGCTTGGCTTCTTGCTCTGCCGTTCATGCGGACTCGGGGACTAGGCCAGTGCCTTCCCCATAGGAGAGGAGAGGCGAAAGGATCCCTGCACAGCGCCCGTGCACTGGATGGGGAGCTGTGGGGACTTTCCCCATTTCTTCCACGACACACACCCTGCCACCCTCAACGCTGCCACATCTTGGAGGAAGATGGCATCTGACTGCCGTTATTCCAGGGAGCTGTATCTGCGAGTTCAGGGTATGGCGCCTGGTGGCAAGCCAACGTCTGCCCTAGGGACAGGTGGCCTTGGAGATGCTGTCCACTTGGGACAAGAGGCACAGAACAGGACTGCCTTCTGCCCAGACTCCTTCCTCAGAGTGGAGAATGCGCGCCTACCCTAACCGTCCCCTCGTGTCTTCCTAAAGCCAGGCTTCCATCTCTACGCACAGGGAGCGGGGACGCTTGTCTTGCCACCATCCCGCTGTTCTTCCCAGGGCAGGCTCTCCTGCTTTGCGACTGTACCCGACAACAAGGCAAATGGCTCCTTCTCTTCTACCGGGGAGGCGTTCTGCTCCTTCCCCAGACTTGCTTCTGGGGAGCACGGTGACAGCCGTGTCCCTATCCTTAAGGCCCTTTCCAAATGTGCATCCACGTTTCTCTCGCAGGCAGTGGGGATGCTAGGGCCAAGTGAATTTCGCTCCATGCGGTTTTCCACCATGCTGCGGAGACTAGCTCAGGCAAGCAGCAGCAGCATCCCACAAAGCGACTCAGATTTCCCAACGAATGCTGTGCTTTCCCAGAGGAGGAGCCTGGACAAAGAGGCTGTCGCTGTATGGTGGTTTCTCCCACCTTGAGAATGGCCTAGGCAAGCAGGAACAGCAGCTCTCAGAACCGACTCTGATTTCTAAGCAAATGGAGAGGGTGACACTTGTTTTGCCACCTGCCCGCTATTCTTGCCTATGCAGGCTCTCCTGTTTCATGACATTTCGTTAAGGCTGTTAAAACAAGCTCAACCACGCTTCTCTCTCAGGTAGAGGGGATGCCCGGGCAAAGGGGATTTCGCCCCATGCCCGTTTCTTACACCGTGCTTCGGAGACTTTCAGGCAAGCGGCATCCGCATCGCACAGAACGGACTGATTTCCCCAAGAATGCTGTGCTTTCCTAGAGGGGATGTCCAGGCAAAGAGGCTTTTACTCTATGCGGGATTCTCCCACCGTGCTGCCAATACTAGGCTAAAGCAAGCATCAACAGCAGCCCACAGAACCGACTCTTTTTTCCCAGAGACTGCTATGATTTCGCAGAGGTTTTCAGCTTGGCCTGAACCGCACTTCGCTGCTGCTTCCTCAGCAAGGCTTTGGGGTTCGCTCTGTCGCGTCAGGGAGGTAGATCTGCGGGAGAGCTAGTGCCACTTGGGCCTTGCTTTCCGGGCTCCATGGTCGCACCCTGGGTTAACCCTGCCAGGCTGAACTACGCAGACACAGCCACAACCCTGCAGCAGCGTGCGTGGCCTAGGATGACACTCCATGCCAACTGCCATCTCCTGGCGTAGTAAGGCTTGGCTTCTTGCTCTGGCGTTCAGGCGGACTCGGGGTCTAGGCCAGTGCCTTCCCCATAGGAAAGGAGAGGCGAAAGGATCCCTGCACAGCACCCGTGCCCTGGGATGGGGAGCTCTGGGGTCTTTCCCCACTTCTTCCCCAACACACCCCCAACGCTGCCAATCTTGGAGGAAGAAGGCATCTGACTACCCTTTCTTCCAGGGAGCTGTATCTGCGAGTTCCGGTTATGGCGCCTGGTGGCAGTCCCACGTCTGCCCTAGGGACAAGTGGCCTTGGAGATGTTGTCCCCTTGGGTCAAGAGGCACAGAACAGTCCTGCCTTCTGCCCAGATTCCTACCTCAGAGAGGAGTATGCGCGCCTTCCCTAGCCGTCCCTCGTGTCTTCCTAAAGCCAGGCTTCCGTCTCTATGCACAGGGAGCGTGTGACGCTTGTCTTGCCACCGTCCCGCTGTTCTTCCCAGGGCAGGCTCTCCTGCTTTGCGACTGTTTCCCGACAACAGGCCAACGGCTCCTTCTCTTCTCCCGGGGAGGCGTTCTGCTCCTTCCCCAGACTTGCTCCTGTGGAGCACGGTGACAGCCGTGTCACTAGCCTTAAGGCGCATTCCAGATGGGCATCCACGCTTCTATCGCAGGCAGTGTCGATGCAAGGGCCAAGAGAATTTCGCTCCATGCGGTTCTCTTCCACTGTGCTGCGGAGACTAGCTCAGGCAAGCAACAGCAGCATCCCTCAAAGCGACTCAGATTTCCGAAAGAATGCTGTGCTTTCCCAGAAGAAAAGCCTGGGCAAAGAGGCTTTTGCTGGAGGGTGGTTTCTCTCAACTTGAGATTGGCCTAGGCAAGCAGGAGCCTCAGCCCGCAGAACCGACTCTGATTTCTAAGCTAACGGAGAGGGTGACACTTGTCTTGCCATCTGCCCGCTATTCATGCCAATGCAGGCTCTCCTGTTTCATGACCTTTCGTTAAGGCTGTTTCCACAGGCGCAACCACGCTTTTCTCTCAGGTAGAGGTGATGCCCGGGCAAAGAGGATTTCGCCCCATGCGGGTTTATTACACCATGCTTCGGAGACTTTCAGGCAAACGGCATCCGCATCGCACAAAACCGACTCTGATTTCCCCAAGAATGCTGTGCTTTCCTAGAGGGGATGCCCAGGCAAAGAGGCTTTGGCTCTGCGGGACTCTTCCACCGTGCTGCGAATACTAGGCTAAAGCAAGCAGCAACAGCAGCCCACAGAACCGTCTCTTTTTTCCCAGCGACTGTTATGATGTCGCAGAAGTTTTCAGCTTGGCCTGAACCGCACTTCGCTGCTGCTTCCTCAGAAAGGCTTTGGGCGTTCGCTCTGTCGCTTCAGGGAGGTGGATCTGCGGGAGAGCTGGTGCCTCTTGGGCTTTGGTTTCCCGGGCTCCAAGGTCGCACCCTGGGTTCACCCTGCCAGGCTGATCTACGCAGGCACAGCCACAACCCTGCAGCAGCGTGCGGGCCTAGGATGACACTCCATGCCAACTGCCATCTCCTGGCGTAGTAAGGCTTGGCTTTTTGCTCTGACGTTCAGGCGGACTCGCAGAATAGGCCAGTGCCTTCCCCATAGAAAAGGAGAGGCGACAGGATCCCTGCACAGCGCCCGTGCACTGCGATGGGGAGCTGTGGGGGACGGTCCCCACTTCTTCTCCGACACACCCCCAACGCTGCCAATTGGGAGGAAGATGGCATCTGACTACCTTTTCTTTCAGGGAGCTGTATCTGCGAGTTCCGGGTATGGCGCCTGCTGGCAAGCCCACGTCTGCCCTAGGAACAGGTGGCCTTGGAGATGCTGTCCCCTTGGGACAAGAGACACAGAACAGGCCTGACTTCTGCCCAGACTCCTTCCTCAGAGTGGAGTATGGGCGCCTGCCCTAGACGTCCCTCGTGTCTTCCTAAAGCCAGGCTTCCGACTCTACGCACAGGGAGCGGGTGATGCTTGTCTTCCCACCATCCCGCTGTTCTTCCCAGGGCAGGCTCTCCTGCTTTGCGCCTGTTTCCGACAGAAGGCCAACGGCTCCTTCTCTTCTCCAGGGGAGGCGTTCTGCTCTTTCCCCAGACTTGCTCCTGGGGAGCACGGTGACAGCCGTGTCCCTATCCTTAAGGCCCTTTCCAGATGTGCATCCACGCTTCTCTCGCTGGCAGTGGGGATGCTAGGGCCAAGAGAATTTCGCTCCATGCGGGTTTCTTCGACCGTGCTGCGGAGACTAGCTCAGGCAAGCAGCAGCTGCATCCCACAAAGCGACTCAGATTTCTCAACGAATGCTGTGCTTTCCCAGAGGAGGAGCCTGGGAAAAGAGGCTTTCATTGTATGGTGGTTTCTCCAACCTTGAGACTTGGCCTAGACAAGCAGGAGCAACAGCCCGCAGAACCGACTCTGATTTCTAAGCAAATGGAGTGGGTGACACTTGTCTTGCCACCTTCCCGCTAATCTTGCCAATGCATGCTCTCCTGTTTCATGACCTTTCGTTAAGGCTGTTTCCGAAGGCGCAACCAGGCTTCTCTCTCAAGTACAGGGGATGCCCGTGCAAAGAGGATTTCATTCCATGCGGGTTTATTACACCGTGCTGCGGAGACTATGTTCAGGCCAGCGGAATCAGCATCGTACAAAACCGAGTCTGATTTCCCCAAGAATGCTGTGCTTTCCTAGAGGGGATGCCCAGGCAAAGAGGCTTTTGCTCTATGAGGGATTCTCCCACCGTGCTGCCAATACTAGGCTAAAGCAAGCAGCAACAGGAGCCCACAGAACCGACTCTTTTTTCCCAGCGACTGCTATGCTTTCGCAAAGGTTTTCAGCTTGGCCTGAACCGCACTTCGCTGCTGCTTCCTCAGCAAGCTTTTGGGCGTTCGCACTGTCGCGTCAGGGAAGTAGATCTGCGGGAGACCTGGTGCCTCTTGGGCCTTGCTTTCCCGGGCTCCATGGTCGCACCCTGGGTTCACCCTGCCAGGCTGAACTACGTAGACACAGCCACCACCCTGCAGAAGCGTGTGTGGCCTAGGATGACACTCCATACTAACTGCCATCTCCTGGCGTAGTAAGGCTTCGCTTTTTGCTGTGGTGTTCAGGCAGACTCGGGGACTAGGCCAGTGCCTTCCCCATAGGAAAGGAGAGGCGAAAGGATCCCTGCACAGCACCCGTGCACTGGGATGGGGAGCTTTGGGGGACTGTCCCCACTTCTTTCCTGACACACCCCTGCCACCGCCAACATTGCCACATCTTGGAGGAAGATGGCACCTGACTGCCCTTTCTTCCAGGGAGCTCTATCTGTGAGTTCCGTGCATGGTGCCTGGTGGCAAGCCCTCGTCTGCCCTAGGGACAGGTGGCCTTTGAGATGCTCTCCCTTTGGGATAAGAGGCACAGAACAGGCCTGCCTTCTGCCCAGACTCCTTCCTGAGAGTGGAGTATGCGAACATGCCCTAGCCGTCCCTCGTGTCTTCCTAAAGCCAGGCTTCCGTCTCTAAGCACATGGAGTGTGTGACGCTTGCCTTGCCTCCGTCCCGCTGTTCTTCCCAGGGCAGGCTCTCCTGCTTTGCGACTGTTTCCCTACAACAACGCCAATGGCACTTTCTCTTCTCCCGGGGAGGCGTTCTGCTCATTCCCCACACTTGCTCCTGGGGAGCAGGGTGACAGCCGTGTCCCTATCCTTAAGGCCCTTTCCAGATGTGCATCCACGCTTCTCTCGCAGGCAGTGGGGATGCTAGGGACAACAGAATTTCACTCCATGTGGGTTTCTTCCACCGTGCTGTGGAGACTAGCTCAGGCAAGCATCAGCTGCATCCCACAAAGCGACTCAGATTTCCCAACGAATGCTGTGCTTTCCCAGAGGAGGAGCCTGGGCAAAGAGTCTTTCACTGTATGGTGGTTTCTCTCACCTTGAGACTTGGCCTAGGCAAGCAGGAGCAGCATCCCGCAGAACCGAATCTGATTTCTAAGCAAATGGAGAGGGTGACACTTGTCTTGCCACCTGCCCGCTATTCTTGCCAATGCATTCACTCCTGTTTCATGACCTTTCGTTAAGGCTGTTTTCACAGGCTCAACCACGCTTCTCTCTCAAGTAGAGGGGATATCCGGGCAAAGAGGATTTCGCTCCATGCGGGTTTATTCACCGTGCTGAGGAGACTATGTTCATGACTGCGGCATCCACATCGCACAGAACCGACTCTGATTTCCCCAGGAATGCTGTGCTTTCCTAGAGGGGATGCCCAAGCAAAGAGGCTTTCGCTCTATGCGGGATTCTCCCACTGTGCTGCCAATACTAGGCTAAAGCAAGTAGCAACAGCACCCCACAGAACCGACTCTTTTTTCCCAGTGATAGCTATGCTTTCGCAGAGGTTTTCAGCATGGCCTGAACCGCACTTCGCTGCTGCTTCCTCAGCAAGGCTTTGGGCGTTCACTCTGTCGCGTCAGGGAAGTAGATATGAGGGAGAGCTGGTGCCTCTTGGGCCTTGCTTTCCTGGGCTCCGTGGTCGCACCCTGGGTTCACCCTGCCAGACTGAACTACGCAGACACAGCCACAACCCTGCAGCAGCGTGTGTGGCCTAGGATGACACTCCATACTAACTGCCATCTCCTGGCATAGTAAGGCTGGGCTTTTTGCTCTCCGTTCTGGCCGACTCGGGGACTAGGCCAGTGTCTTCCCCTAGGAAAGGAGAGACGACAGGATCCCTGCACACTGCCCGTGTACTGGGATGGGGAGCTGTGGGGGTCGGTAACCACTTCTTCCCCGACACACCCGCTGCCACCCCCAATGCTGCCACATCTTGGAGGAAGATGGCACCTGACTGCCCTTTCTTCCAGGTAGCTGGTTCTGCGAGTTCCGGGTATGGCGCCTGTTGGCAAGCCCACGTTGCCCAAGGGACAGGTGGCCTTGGAGATGTTGTCCCCTTGGGACAAGAGGACAGAACAGGCCTGCCTTCTCCCCAGACTCCTTCCTCAGAGTGGAGTATGCGTGCCCGCCCTAGCCGTCCCCTCGTGTCTTCCTAAAGCCAGGCTTCCATCTCTATGCACAGGGAGCAGGTGACGCTTCTCTTGCCACCGTCCTGCTGTTCTTCCCAGGGCAGGCTCTCCTGCTTTGCGACTGTTTCCCGACAACAAGGCCAACGGCTCCTTCTCCTCTCCTAGGGAGCCGTTCTGCTCCTTCCCCAGACTGATTCCTGGGGAGTACGGTGACAGCCGTGTCCCTATTCTTAAGTCCCTTTCCAGATTTGCATCCACGCTTCTCTCACAGGCAGGGGGGATACTAGGGCAGGAGAATTTCGCTCCATGCGGGTTTCTTCGACCGTGCTGCAGAGACTAGCTCAGGCAAGCAGCAGCTGCATCCCACAAAGTAACTCAGATTTCCCAACGAATGCTGTGCTTTCCCAGAGGAGGAGCCTAGGCAAGAGGCTTTCTCTGTATGGTGGTTTCTCCCAACTTGAGACTTGACCTCGGTAAGCAGGAGCTGAAGCCCGCAGAACCGACTATGATTTCTAAGCAAACGGAGAGGGTGACACTTTTCTTGCCACCTGCCCGCTGATCTTCCCACGGCAGGCTCTCCTGCTTTGCGACTGTTTCCCGATAAAAAGGCCAATGGCTCCTTCTCCTCTCCCGGGGAGGCGTTCTGCTCCTTCCCCAGACTTGCTCCTGGGCAAGCACGGTGACAGCCTTGTCCCTTTCCTTAAGGCCCTTTCCAGATGTGCATCCACGCTTCTCTCAGAGGCAGTGGGCATGCTAGGGCCAAGAGAATTACGCTCCATGCGGGTTTCCTCCACCGTGCTGCGGAGACGAGCTCAGGCATGCAGCAGAAGAATCCCACAAAGCGACTCACAATTCCCAACGAATGCTGTGCTTCCCCAGAGGAGGAGCCTGGACAAAGAGGCTTTCGCTGGAGGGTGGCTTCTCCCACCTTGAGACTTGGCCTAGGCAAGCAGGAGCAGAAGCACGCAGAACCGACTCTGATTTCTAAGCAAACGGAGAGGGTGACACTTGTCTTGCCACCTGCCCGCTATTCTTGACAATGCAGGCTCTCCTGTTTCATGACCTTTCGTTAAGGCTGTTTCCACAGGCATAACCACGCTTCTCTCGCGGGTAGAGGGGACGCCCGGGCAAAGAGGATTTCGCTCAATGCGGGTTTATGACACCGTGCTTCGGAGACTATGTTCAGGCGAGCGACATCCGCATCGCACAGAACCGACTCGAATTTCCCCAAGAATGCTGTGCTTTCCTACAGGGGATGCCCTGGCAAAGAGGCTTTCGCTCTATGCGCGATTCTCCCACCGTGCTGCCTATACTAGGCTAAAGCAAGCAGCAACAGCAGCCCAGAGAACCGACTCTTTTTTCCCAGCGACTGCTATGCTTTCACAGAGGTTTTTAGATTGGCCTGAACCGCACTTCGTTGCTACTTCCTCAGCAAGGCTTTGGGCGTTCGCTCTGTCGCGTCAGGGAAGTAGATCAGCGAAAGCTCGTGCCTCTTGGGCCTTGCTTACCCGGGCGTCATGGTCACACCCTGGATTCAACCTGCCTGGCTGAATTACGCAGACACAGCCACAACCGTGCAGCAGCGTGTATGGCCTAGGATGACACTCCATGCCAACTGCCATCTCCTGGCGTAAGGCTTGGCTTTTTGCTCTGGAGATCAGGCGGACTCTGGGACGAGGCCAGTGCCTTTCCCATATGAAAGGAGAGGCGACAGGATTCCTGCACAGCGCCCGTGCACTGGGATGTGGAGCTGTGGGGGACTGTCCCCACTTCTTCCCCGACACATCCCCTGCGACCCCCAACGCTGCCACATCTTGGAGGAAGATGTCACCTGACCGCCCTTTCTTCCAGGGCGCTGTATCTGCGAGTTCCGGGTATGGTGCCTGATGGCAAGCCCACGTCTGCCCTAGGGACAGGTGGACTTGGAGATGCTCTCTCCTTGGGACAAGAGGCACAGAACAGGCCTGCCTTCTGCCCAGACACCTTCCTCACAGTGGGATATGTGCGCCCGCACTAGCCGTCCCCTCGTGTCTTCCTAAAGCCAGGCTTCCATCTCTACGCAAAGGGAGCGGGTGACGTTTGTCTTGCCACCGTCCCGCTGTTCTTCCTATGGCAGGCTCTCTGCTTTGAGACTGTTTCCCGACAAGTCCAACGGCTCCTTCTCTTCTCCCGGGGAGGCGTTCTACTCCTTCCCCAGATTTAGTCCTGGGGAGCACGGTGACAGCCGTGTCCCAATCCTTAAGGCCCTTTCCAGATGGGCATCCACGCTTCTCTCGCAGGCAGTGGGGATGCTAGGGCCAAGAGAATTTTGCTCCATGCGGGTTTCTTCCACCGTGCTGCAGAGACTAGCTCAGGCAAGCAGCAGCAGCATCCCATAAAGCGACTCAGATTTCCCAACGAATGCTGTGCTTTCACAGAGGGGAGCCTGGGCAAAGTGCCTTTCGCTGTATGGTGGTTTCTCCCACCTTGAGACTTGGCCAAGGCAGGCAGGAGAGCAGCGCGCAGAACCGACTCTGATTTCTAAGCAAACGGAGAGGGTGACACTTGTCTGGCCACCTGCCCGCTATTCTTGCCAATGCAGGCTCTCCTGTTTCATGACCTTCCATTAAGGCTGTTTCCACACACGAACTACGCTTCTCTCTTAGGTAGAAGGGATGCCCGTGCCAAGGGATGCCCGTGCAAAGAGGATTTCGCTGCATACGGGAAAGGAAGCAGCAGCAAAGTGCTGTTCAGTCCAGCGCTATCCGCATCGCACAGAATCGACTCGAATTTCCCCAGGAATGCCGTGCTTTCCTAGAGGGGATGCACCGGCAAAGAGGCTTTCGCTCTATGTGGGATTCTCCCACCGTGCTGCCAATACTAGGCTAAAGCAAGTAGCAACAGCAGCCCACAGAACCAACTCTTTTTTCTAGCGACTGCTATGCTTTCGCAGAGGTTTTCAGCTTGGCCTGAAGCGCACTTCGCTGCTGCTTCCACAGCAAGGCTTTGGGCGATTGCTCTGCCGCGTCAGGGAAGTAGATATGCGGGAGAGCTGGTGCCTCTTGGGCCTTGCTTTCCCGGGCTCCATGGTCGTACCCTGGGTTCCCCCTGCCAGGCTGAACTACGCAGACACAGCCACAACCCTGCAGCAGCGTGTGTGGCCTAGGATGAAACTCCATGCCCACTGCCATCTCCAGGCCTAGTAAGCCTTGGCTTTCTGCTCTGGCGTTCAGTCGGACTCGGGACTAGGCCAGTGCCTTCCCCATAGTAAAGGAGAGGCGACAGGATCCCTGCACAGCCCCCGTGCACTGGGATAGGGAACTGTGGGGGGCTGTCCCCAATTCTTCCCCGACACACCCGCCCGGCCACCCCGAACGCTGCCACATCTTGGAGGAAGATGGCACTTGACTGCCCTTTCTTCCAGGGAGCTGTATCTGCGAGTTCCGGGTATGGCGCCTGGTGGCAATCCCACGTCGGCCCTAGGGACAGGTGGCCTTGGAGATGCTGTCCCCTTGGGACAAGAGGCACAGAACAGGCCTGCCTTCTGCCCAGACTCCTTCCTCAGAGTGGAGTATGCGCGCCTGCCTTAGCCGTCCCCTCGTGTCTTCCTAAAGCCAGGCTTCTGTCTCTACGCACAGGGATCGGGTGACGCTTGTCTTGCCACCGTCCCGCTGTTCTTCCCGGGGCAGGCTCTCCTGCTTTGCGACTGTGTCCTGACAACAATGCCAACGGCTCCTTCACTTCTCCCGGGGAGGCATTCTACTCCTTCCCCGGACTTGCTCCTGGGGAGCACGGTGACAGCCGTGACCCTATCCTTAAGGCCCTTTCCAGATGTGCATCCACGCTTCTCTTGCAGGCATTGGGGATTCTAGGGCCCAGAGAATTTCGCTGCATGCTGGTTTCTTCCACCGTGCTGCGGACACTAGCTCAGGCAAGCAGCAGCATCCCACAAAGCGACTCAGATTTCCCAACGAATGCTGTGCTTCCCCAGAAGAGGAGCCTGGGCAAGGAGGCTTTCGCTGGAGGGTGGCTTCTCCCAACTTGAGACTTGGCCTAGGCCAGCAGGAGCAGCAGCCCGCAGAACCGAATCTCATTTGTAAGCAAACGGAGAGGGTGACAATTGTCCTGCCACCTGCCCGCTATACTTTCAATGCAGGATCTCCTGTTTCATGACCTTTCGTTAAGTCTGTTTCCACAGGCGCAACCACGCTTCTCTCTCAGGTAGAGGGGATGCCCAGGCAAAGAGGATTTCGCTCCATGCAGGTTTCTTACACCGTGCTTCTGTGACTATGTTCAGGCGAGCGGCATCCGCATCACACAGAACCGACTCGGATTTTCCCAAGAATGCTGTGCTTTCAGGAGGGGATGCCCCGGCAAAGAGGCTTTCGCTCTATGCGGGATTCTCCCACCGTGCTGCCAATACTAGGCTAAAGCAAGCAGCAACAGCAGCCCACAGAACCGACTCTTTTTCCCAGAGACTGCAATGCTTTTGCAGAGGTTTTCAGCTTGGCCTGAACCGCACATTGCTGCTGCTTCCTCAGCAAGGCTTTGGGAGTTCGCTCTGTCGCATCAGGGAAGTAGATCTGCGGGAGAGCTGGTGCCTTTTGGGTCTTGCGTTCCCGGGATCCATGGTAGCACCCTGGGTTCACCCTGCCAGGCTGAACTACGCATACACAGCCACACCACTGCAGCAGCGTGCGTGGCCTAGGACGACACTCCATGCTAACTGCCATCTCCTGGCGTAGTAAGGCTTGGCTTTTTGCTCTGGCATACAGGCGTACTCGGGGACTAGGCCAGTGCCTTCTCCATAGGAAAGGAGAGTTGACAGGATGCCTACACAGCGCCCGTGCACTGGGATGGGGAGCTTTGGGGGACTGTTGCCACTTCTTCCCTGACACACCCCCTGACACCCCCAACGCTGCCACATCTTGGAGGAAGATGGAATCTGACTGCCCTTTCTTCCAGGAAGCTGTATCTGCGAGTTCCGTGTATGGTGCCTGGTGGCAAGCCCACGTCTGCCCTAGGGACAGGTGGCCTTAGAGATGCTGTCCCCTTGGGACAAGAGGCACAGAACAGGCCTGATTCGCCCCGGACTCCTTCCTCAGAGTGGAGTATGCGTGCCTGCCCTAGCCGTCTTTTTCTGTCTTCCTAAAGAAAGGCTTCTATCTCTATGCACAGGGAACAGGTGACGCTTGTCTTGCCACCGTCCCGCTGTTCTTCCCAGGGCAGGCTCTCCTGCTTTGCGACTATTTCCCGACAACAGGGACAACGGCTCCGTCTCTTCTCTCGGGGAGGCGTTCTGCTCCTTCTCCAGACTTGCTCCTGGGGTGCATGGTGACCACGGTGTCCCTATCTTTAATGCCCTTTCCATGTGTGCATTCAGGCTTCTCTCGCAGGTAGTGGGAATGCTAGGGCCTAGAGAATTTCGCTCCATGCGGGTTTCTTCTACCGTGCTGTGGAGACTAGCTCAGGCAAGCAGCAGCAGCATCCCACAAAGCGACTCAGATTTCCAACGAATGCTGTGCTTCCCCAGAAGTGGAGCCTGGGCAAGAGGCTTTCGCTGTATGGTGGTTTCTCCCAACTTGAGACTTGGCCTAGGCAAACAGGAGCAGCAACACGCAGAACCGACTCTGATTTCTAAGCAAACGGAGAGGGTGACACTTGTCTTGCCACCTGTCTGCTATTCTTGCCAATGCAGGCTCTCCTGTTTCATGAGCTTTCGTTAAGGCTGTTTCCACAGGCACAAACTTGCTTCTCTCTCAAGTAGAAGGGATGCCCGGGCAAAGAGGTTTTCGCTCCATGCGGGTTTATTATACCGTGCTTCAGAGACTGTGCAGGCAAGCGTCATCCAAAGCACAGAACCGACTCTGATTTCCCCAAGAATGCTGTTCTTTCCTAGAAGGGATGCCCAGGAAAAGAGGCTTTCGCTCTATGCGGGATTATCCCACCGTGCTGCCAATACTACGCTAAAGCAAGCAGCAACAGCAGCCCACAGAACCGATTCTTTTCCCGGCGACTGCTATGCTTTCGCAGAGGTTTTCAACTTGGCCTGAATTGCACTTCGCTGCTGCTTCCTCAGCAAGGCTTTGGGCGTTCGCTCTGTTGCGTCAGGGAAGTAGATCTGCGGGAGAGCTGGTGCCTCTTGGGCCTTGCATTCCCGGGCTCCATGGTCGCACCCTGGGTTCCCCCTGCCAGGCTGAACTACGCAGACACAGCCACCACCCTGCAGCAGCGTGTATGGCCTACGATGACACTCCATGCCCACTGCCATCTCCTGGCCTAGTAAGCCTTGTCTTTTTGCTCTGGCATTCATGCGGACTCGGGGACTAGGCCAGTGCCTTCCCCATAGAAAAGGAGAGGCGACAGGATCCCTGAACAGCGTCCGTGCACTGGGATGGGGAGCTGTGGGGGACTGTCCCCATTTCTTCCCAGACACACCCCCTGCCACCCCCAACGCTGCCACATCTTGGAGGAAGATGGCATCGGTTGCCCTTTCTTACAGGGAGCTGTATCTGCGAGTTCCGGGTATGGCGCCTGGTGGCAAGCCCATGTCTACCCTAGGGACAGGTGGCCTTGCAGATGCTGTCCCCTTGGGACAAGAGGCACAGAACAGGCCTGCCTTCTTCCCAGACTCCTTCCTCAGAGTGGAGGATGCGTGCGTGCCTTAGCCGTCCCCTCGTGTCTTCCAAAAGCCAGGCTTACCTCTCTACGCACAGGGAGCGGGTGACGCTTTTCTAGCCACCGTCCCGCTGTTCTTCCCAGGGCAGGTTTTCCTGATATGCGACTGTTTCCTGACAACAAGGCCAACGGCTCCTTCTCTTCTCCCGGGGAGTCGTTCTGCTCCTTCCCCAGACCTGCTCCTGGGGAGCACGGTGACAGCCGTGTCCCTATCTTAAGGCGCTTTCCAGATGTGCATCCACACTGCTCTCACAGGCAGTGGGGATGCTTGGGCCAAGAGAATTTCGCTCCATGCGGTTTTCTGCCACCGTGCTGCGGAGACTAGCTCAGGCAAGCAGCAGCATCCCACAAAGCGACACAGATTTCCCATCGAATGCTGTGCTTCCCCAGAAGAGGAGCCTGGGCAAAAGGCTTCCGCTGGAGGGTGGCTTCTCCCACCTTGAGACTTGGCCTAGGCAAGCAGGAGCAGAAGCCCGCAGAACCGAATCTCATTTCTATGCAAAATGAGAGGTTGACAATTGTCTGGCCACCTGCCCGCTATGCTTGCCAATGCAGGCTCTACTGTTTCATGACCTTTCTTTAAGGCTGTTTCCACAGGCACAACCACGCTTCTCTCTCAGGTAGAGGGGATACCCGGGCAAAGAAGATTTCGCTCCATGCGGGTTACTTACACCGTGCTTCGGAGACTATGTTCAGGCGAGCGGCATCCGCATCGCACAAAACCGACTCGGATTTCCCCAAGAATGCTGTGATTTCCTAGAGGGGATGCCCGGCAAAGAGGCTTTCGCTCTATGCGGGATTCTCCCACCGTGCTGCCAATACTAGGCTAAAGCAAGTAGCAACAGCAGCCCACAGAACCGACTCTTTTTTCACAGCGACTGCTATGCTTTCTCAGAGGTGTTCAGCTTGGCCTGAATCGCACTTCGCTGCTGCTTCCGTAGCAAGGCTTTGGGCGTTCGCTCTGTCGCGTCAGGGAAGTAGATCTGCGGGAGAGCTGGTGCCTCCTGGGCCTTGCTTTCCCGGGCTCCATGGTCGCACCCTGGGTTCCCCCTGCCAGGCTGAACTACGCAGACACAGCCACAACCCTGCAGCAGCGTGAGTGGCCTAGGATGACACTCCATGCCAACTGCCATCTCCTGGAGTAGTAAGGCTTGGCTTTTTGCTCTGCCGTTCATGCGGACTCAGGGACTAGGCCAGTGCCTTCCCGATAGGAGAGGAGAGGCGACAGGATCCCTGCACAGCGCCCGTGCACTGGGATGAGGAGCTATAGGGGAATGTCCCCACTTCTTCCCCGACACACCCCCTGCCACCCCCTACGCTGCCACATCTTGGAGGAAGTTGGCATCTGACTGCCCTTTCTTCCAGGGAGATGTATCTGCGACTTCCGGGCATGGCACCTGGTGGAAAGGCCACGTCTGCCCTAGGGACAGGTGGCCTTGGAGATGCTGTGCCCTTGGGACCAGAGGCACAGAACAGGCCTGCCTTCTGCACAGACTCCTTCCTCAGAGTGGAGTATGCGCGCCTGCCCTAGCCATCCCCTCGTGTCTTTCTAAAGTCAGGCTTCCGTCTCTACGCACAGGGAGCTGGTAACGCTTGTCTGGCCACCGTCCCGCTGTTCTTCCCGGGCCAGGCTCTCCTGCTTTGCGAGTGTTTCCCAACAACTAGGCCAACGGCTCCTTCTCTTCTCCCGGGGAGGCGTTCTGTTCCTTCCCCAGATTGCTCCTGGGGAGCACGGTGACAGCCGTGTCCCTATTCTTAAGGCTTTACCAGATGTGCATCCATGCTTCTCTCTCAGGCAGTGTGGATGCCAGGGCCAAGAGAATTTCGCTCCCTGTCGGTTTCTTCTACCGAGCTGCGGAGAGTAGCTCAGGCAAGAAGCAGCAGTATCCCACAAAGCCACTCAGTTTTCCCAACGAATGCTGTACTTACCCAGAGGAGGAGCCTGGGCAAAGAGGCTTTCGCTGTATTGTGGTTTCTCCCACCTTGAGACTTGGCCTAGGAAAGCAGGAGCAGCAGCCCGCAGAACCGACTCTGATTTCTAAGCAAACGGAGAGGTTGACAATTGTCTTGCCACCTGCCCGATATTCTTGCCAATGCAGGCTCTCCTGTTTCCTGACATTTCGTTAAGGCTGTTTCCACAGGCGCAACCACGCTTCTCTCTCAGGTAGAGGGGATGACCGGGCAAAGAGGATTTCTCTCCACGAGGGTTTATTACACCGTGCTTCGGAGTCTATATTCAGGCAAGCGGCATCCGCATCGCACTGAACCGACTCTGATTTCCCAAAGAATGCTGTGCTTTCCAGAGGGGATATCCAGGCAAAGAGGCTTTCGCTCGATGCGGGATTCTCCCAGGGTGCTGTCAATACTAGGCTAAAGCAAGCAGCAACAGCAGCCCACAGAGCCGAATCTTTTCCCAGCTACTGCTATGCTTTCACAGAGGTTTTCAGCTTGGATTGAACAGTACTTCGATGCTGCTTCATCAATATGGCTTTGGGCGTGCACTGGGATGGGGAGCTGTGGGGGATTGTCCACACTTCTTCCCCGACACACCTCCTGCCGCCCCCAATGCTGCCACATCTGGAGGGAGATGGCACCTGACTGCCCTTTCTTCAAGGGAGCTGTATCTGCTAGTTCCGGTATGGCGCCTGGTGGCAAGCCCACGTCCGCCCAAGGGACAGGAGGCCTTGGAGATGCTGTCCTCTTGGGACAAGAGGCACAGAACAGGCCTCCCTTCTGCCCAGACTCCTTCCTCAGAGTGGAGTATGCGCGCCTGCCCTAGCTGTCCCCTCGTGGCTTCCTAAAGCCAGGCTTCCGTCTCTACGCACAGGGTCGGGTGACGCTTGTCTTGCCACCGACCCGCTGTTCTTCCCAGGGCAGGTTCTCCTGATATGCGACTGTTTCCCTACAACAAGGCCAACGGCTCCTTCTCTTCTCCCGTGGAGGCGTTCTGCTCCTTCCCCAGACTTGCTCCTGGGGAGCACGATGACAGCCGTGTCCCTAATCTTATGGACTTTTGCAGATGTGCATCCACGCTTCCCTCTCATGCAGTGGGGATGCTAGGGCCAAGATAATTTTGCTCCATGCGGGTGTCTTCCACTGTGCTGCCTAGACTAGCTCAGGCATGTAGCAGCAGCATCCCAAAAACCCGATGCAGATTTCCCAACGAATGCTGTGTTTCACAGAGGAGAAGCCTGGGCAAAGAGGCTTTGGCTGTATGCTGGTTTCTCCCACCTTGAGACTTGGCCTAAAGGCACTAGCAGCAGCCCGAAGATTCGACCCTGATTTCTCAGCAAACGGAGAGGGTGACACTTGTCTTGCAACTTGCCCGCTATTCATGCCTATGCAGGCTCTCCTGTTTCATGACTTATCCTTAAGGTTATTTCCACAGGCGCAACCAGGCTCCTCTCTCAGGTAGAGGGGATGCCCAGGCAAAGAGGATTTCGCTCCATGCGGGTTTATTACACCGAGCTTCGGAGACTATGTTCAGGCAAGCGGCAAACGCATCACACAGAACCGACTCTGATTTCCCAAAGAATGCTGTGCTTACCTCAAGGGGATGCCCAGGCAAAGAGGCTTTTGCTCTATGTGGGAGTCAACCACCGTGCTGCCAATACTAGGCTAAAGCAAGCAGCAACAGTAGCCCACAAAACCGACTCTTTTGTGAGAAGTGACATTCCGCATGAAGGAGTTTCCCTTAAACAGAACTTGCTATAGTCCAACGGATAGATTTCGGAGACTGGAAAGATATGTGCGCCTATTGCGGTTACCACAGAGTCTATCCCAAAAGCTTCCTTCTTTAACAGACGTAACACTGCAGTGAATCCCTCCTAAAGCACACTTCCCTCTCAGTGTTGGAAGCGTTTTAGACGCAGAAACTAAGTGCGGATCACCACTAGTGGTGAAAATCCAATATGTGTTTGGCAGGCTTAAGCGCCATAGCCTGCCCTGTACTCACATTACCTAATTGCCCCTAGTCCGTCCGTGTTCTACCATCATTCCTCCAAGGAGAAACACTGTTATGAATGAGACACACCTGAAGTAGGTTCCCTGAGCAGATACCTTCCTACGCATCACCTCTAAGGGGCCTGTATGAGACACTTCATGGTTGCTACCCAGACACGTCCTACAGTTTCCAACTGAGCACTGACGCATCCCTGTCGTGAGAACTTACTGTAGCACAGTTCCATCATAGATTGGAAGTGTTTTGAGAAGAGGTAGACACTGTGGAACTTCACGGGTTTTGATCTTCCCGTATGCATCATAGAGGCATAAGTGCCTTACCCTGTACTTCACTCACGGTTTGCAACGTTCTCTCTGACCGTACTTGTTCTATCTTCTTTCCTCCACTGGAAAGACACTGTGAGAAGAGACCCTCCGGACATTCATTTGGGGAGGAGTCAAGATGGCGGAGAACTGCAGGCTGAGACTACCTCAGCTAGCAGGAGATCAGCTAGAGAGCTTATCTAAAGTTTGGAAACACGTGCAAATCCATCGGCAGATCGAAGAGAAGAAGAACAGCAATTCTAGAAACAGAAAAACAACCCCTTTCTGAAAGGTAGGACTGGCGGAGAAGTGAATCCAAAGCGACGGGAAGATAGACCCCGGGGGGAGGGGCCGGCTCCCGCCAAGCGGCGGAGCAACGGAGCACAAAATCAGGACTTTTAAAAGTCTGTTCCGCTGAGGGACATCGCTCCGGAGGCTAAACCAGGGCGAAGCCCATGCGGGGTCGTCGTGACGACAGGTCCCGCGGGGTCATAGAAGGATCGAGGGTGTCTGAGTGTGGCAGAGCTTGCGGATTTGGAACGGGAAAGCCGGCTGCAGAGACAGAGCCGACAGTAAGCTCGCAGCTCGGAGTTGCCTTGAACCGGTCGCAAGCTCGGTGAGCTCTGAGCGCGGCCGGAGTTAGGTAGATGCGAGTTACTAGGAGCTGTTCGCTGAGGGCGCCCTGGGGAGCAGGGCCCCGGGCTCGCGGCTCCTCCGGGCCAGAGACCAGGAGGCCGCCATTTGTATTCCCGTCCTCCGGAACTCTACAGAAAGCGCTCAGGGAACAAAAGCTCCTGAAAGCAAAGCAGAGCAGATCACTCAGCTCGGCCCCTGGTAAGGGCGGTGTAATTCCGCCTGGGGCAAAGACACTTGAGAATCACTACAACAGGCCCCTCCCCCAGAAGATCAACAAGAAATCCAGGCAAGACCAAGTTCACCTACCAAGGAGTGCAGTTTCAATACCAAGGAGAGAGCAGCAGAATTCCAGAGGAGGAGAAAACAAACCATGGAACTCATGGCTTTCTGCCTGTGATTTTTTAGTCTTGCAGTTAATTTAATTTTTTTCTTTTTCATTTTTTTTCTCTTCTTCTGCTAAATTTTTTTATAACTTTTACCCTTTTCTTTTTTAACGTTTTTTAACTAGATTATCTAATATATATACTTTTCTTTTTTATAGTTTCATTTATTCATTTTCTTTTTTTTAATTCTTTTTTTCTTTCTTTATTTTTGAACTTCTTTTATCCCCAAATCAGAAGAGATCTTAATCTCTTCAATATTTTTTTTCTTAATTTATTTTTCAATTCTTGATTGAATTTTTAATTCAATCTCCTTTTTTAAATTATTTTTTCTTTTTTTCTTTCTTTCTTTTTGAACCTCTTTTTATCCCCAAATCAGAAGAGATCCCAATCAGAAGAGATGGGGAGATCCCAATCAAAGGAGATCCCAATCAGAGGAGATCCCTCACCCAATTGTGAGGGGGGAGAAATCCCCCATCACGATTTGGGATCTCTTCTGATTTGGTTAAAGCATATTTTCCTGGGATTGTTGCCACCCTTTTAGTATTTTACTTGCTCCTTCATATACTCTTAGCTGGACAAAATGGCAAGGCGGAAAAAATTCACAACAAAAAAAAAGAACAAGAGGCAGTACCGAAGGCTAGGAACCTAATCAATACAAACATTGGTAATATGTCAGATCTAGAGTTCAAAATGACAATTCTCAAGGTTATAGCCGGGCTTGAAAAAGGCATGGAAGATATTAGAGAAACCCTCTCCAGAGATATAAAAGCCCTTTCTGGAGAAATAAAAGAACTAAAATCTAACCAAGTTGAAATCAAAAAAGCTATTAATGAAGTTCAATCAAAAATGGAGGCTTTCACTGCTCAGATAAATGAGGCAGAAGAAAGAATTCGCGATATAGAAGACCAAATGACAGAGAATAAAGAAGCTGAGCAAAAGAGGGACAAACAGCTACTGGACCATGAGGGGAGAATTCGAGAGATAAGTGACACCATAAGACGAAACAACATTAGAATAATTGGGATTCCAGAAGAAGAAGAAAGAGAGAGGGGAGCAGAAGGTATACTGGAGAGAATTATTGGGGAGAATTTCCCCAATATGGCAAAGGGAACGAGCATCAAAATTCAGGAGGTTCAGAGAACGCCCCTCAAAATCAATAAGAATAGGCCCACACCCCGTCACCTAATAGTAAACTTTACAAGCCTTAGTGACAAAGAGAAAATCCTGAAAGCAGCCCAGGAAAAGAAGTCTGTAACATACAATGGTAAAAGTATTAGATTGGCAGCTGACTTATCCACAGAGACCTGGCAGGCCAGAAAGAGCTGGCATGATATTTTCAGAGCACTAATCGTGAAAAACATGCAGCCAAGAATACCCAGCTAGGCTGTCATTGAAAATAGAAGGAGAGATTAAAAGCTTCCAGGACAAACAAAAACTGAAAGAATTTGCAAACACCAAACCAGCTCTACAGGAAATACTGAAAGGGGTCCTCTAAGCAAAGAGAGAGCCTACAAGTGGTAGATCAGAAAGGAACAGAGACAATATACAGTAACAATCACCTTACAGGCAATACAATGGCACTAAAATCATATCTCTCAATAGTTACCCTGAATGTTAATGGGCTAAATGCCCCAATCAAAAGACACAGGGTATCAGAATGGATAAAAAAAAGAAAACCCATATATATGTTGCCTCCAAGAAACTCATTTTAAACCCGAAGACACCTCCAGACTTAAAGTGAGGGGGTGGAAAAGAATTTACCATGCTAATGGACATCAGAAAAAAGCAGGAGTGGCAATCCTTATATCAGATCAATTAAGATTTTAAGCCAAAGACTATAATAAGAAATGAGGAAGAACACTATATCATACTCAAAGGGTCTGTCCAACAAGAAGATCTAACAATTTTAAATATCTATGCCCCCAACGTGGGCGCAGCAAACTATATAAACCAATTAATAACAAAATCAAAGAAACACATCAACAATAATACAATAGTAGTGGGGGACCTTAACACTCTCCTCACTGAAATGGACAGATCATCCAAGCAAAAGATCAACAGGGAAATAAAGGCCTTAAATGATACACTGGATGAGATGGACATCACAGATATAATCAGAACATTTCATCCCAAAGCAACAGAATACACATTCTTCTCTAGTGCACATGGAACATTCTCCAGAATAGATCACATCCTCGGTCCTAAATCAGGACTCAACCAGTATCAAAAGATTGGGATCATTCCCTGCATATTCTCAGACCACAATGCTCTGAAGCTAGAACTCAACCACAAGAGGAAGTTTGGAAAGAACCCAAATACATGGAAACTAAACAGCATCCTTCTAAAGAATGAATGGGTCAACCGGGAAATTAAAGAAGAATTGAAAAAAATCATGGAAACAAATGATAATGAAAATACAACGGTTCAAAATCTGTGGGACACAACAAAGGCAGCCTGAGAGGAAAATATATAGCGGTACAAGCTTTTCTCAAGAAACAAGAAAGGTCTCAGGTACACAAACTACCACTACACCTAAAGGAGCTGGAGAAAGAACAAGAAAGAAACCCTAAGCCCATCAGGAGAAGAGAAATCATAAAGATCAGAGCAGAAATCAATGAAATAGAACACAAAAAAAAAACAATAGAACAAATCAAGCAAACTAGGAGCTGGTTCTTTGAAAGAATTAATAAAATTGATAAACCCTTGGCCAGACTTATCAAAAAGAAAAGAGAAAGGTCCCAAATAAATAAAATCATGAATTAAAGAAGAGAGATCACAACTAACACCAAAGAAATACAAACTATTATAAGAACATACTATGAGCAACTCTACGCCAACAAATTTGACAATCTGGAAGAAATGGATGCATTCCTAGAAAGATATAAACTACCAAAATTGAACCAGGAAGAAATAGAAAGCCTGAACAGACCCATAACCAGTAAGGAGATTGAAACAGTCATTAAAAATCTCCAAACAAACAAAAGCACAGGGCCAGATGGCTTCCCGGGGGAATTCTACCAAACATTTAAAGAAGAACTAATTCCTATTCTCCTGAAACTGTTCCAAAAAATAGAAATGGAAGGAAAACTCCCAAACTCATTTTATGAGGCCAGGATCACCTTGATCCCAAAACCAGACAAGGATCCCATCAAAAAAGAGAGCTATAGACCAATATCCTTGATGAACACAGATGCAAAAATTCTCACCAAAATACTAGCCAATAGGATTCAACAGTACATTAAAAGGACTATTCACCACGACCAAGTGGGATTTATCCCAGGGTTGCAAGTTTGGTTCAACATCCGCAAATCAGTCAATGTGATACAACACATCAATAAAAGAAAGAACAAGAACCATATGATACTCTCAATAGATGCTGAAAAACCATTTGACAAAGTACAGCATCCCTTCCTGATCAAAACTCTTCACAGAGTAGGGATAGAGGGCACATACTTCAATATCATCAAAGCCATCTATGAAAAACCCACTGCAAATATAATTCTCAATGGAGAAAAACTGAAAGCTTTTCCACTAAGATCAGGAACACGGCAGGGATGTCCATTATCACCACTGCTATTCAACATAGTACTACAAGTCCTAGCCTCAGCAATCAGACAACAAAAGGAAATTAAAGGCATCCAAATCGGCAAAGAAGAAGTCAAATTATCACTCTTCGCAGATGATATGATACTCTATGTGGAAAACCCAAAAGACTCCACTCCAAAACTGCTAGAACTTATACAGGAATTCAGTAAAGTGTCAGGATATAAGATCAATGCACAGAAATCAGTTGCATTTCTCTACACCAACAACAAGACAGAAGAAAGAGAAATTAAGGAGTCAATCCCATTTACAATTGCACCCCAAACCATAAGATACCTAGGAATAAACCTAACCAAAGAGGCTAAGAATCTATACTCAGAAAACTATAAAGTACTCATGAAAGAAATTGAGGAAGACACAAAGAAATGGAAAAAATGTTCCATGCTCCTGGATTGGAAGAATAAATATTGTGAAAATGTCTATGCTACCTAAAGCAATCTACACATTTAATGCAATTCCTATCAAAGTATCATACATCATTTTCAAAGAAATGGAACAAATAATTTTAAAATTTATATGGAACCAGAAAAGACCTCGAATAGCCAAAGGGATATTGAAAAACAAAGCCAAAGTTGGTGTCATCACAATTCCGGACTTCAAGCTTTATTACAAAGCTGTCTTCAAGACAGCATGGTACTGGCACAAAAACAGACACATAGACCAATGGAACAGAATAGAGAGCCAAGAAATAGACCCTCAACTCTATGGTCAACTAATCTTCAACAAAGCAGGAAAGAATGTCCAATGGAAAATAGACAGCCTCTTCAATAAATGGTGTTGGGAAAATTGGACAGCCACGTGCAGAAAAATGAAATTGGACCATTTCCTTACACCACACATAAAAAACAGATTCAAACTGGATTAAGGACCTCAATGTGAGAAAGAATCCATCAAAATCCTTGAGGAGAACACAGGCAGCAACCTCTTCAACCTCAGCTGTAGCAACATCTTCCTAGGAACATCGCCAAAGGCAAGGGAAGCAAAGGCAAAAATGTACTTTTGGGATTTCATCAAAATCAAAAGCTTTTGCAGAGCAAAGGAAACAGTTAACAAAACCAAAAGACAACTGACAGAATGGGAGAAGATATTTCCAAACAACATATCAGATAAAGGACTAGTGTCCAAAATCTATAAAGAACTTAACAAACTCAACACCCAAAGAACAAATAATCCAATCAAGAAAAGGGCAGAGGAAATGAACAGACGTTTCTGCAAAGAAGACATCCAGATGGCCAACAGACACATGAAAAAGTGCTCCATATCACTCGGCATCAGGGAAATACAAATCAAAACCACAATGAGATATCACCTCACACCAGTAAGAATGGCGAAAATCAACAAGTCAGGAAATGACAGATGCTGGCGAGGATGCGGAGAAAGGGGAACCCTCCTACACTGTTGGTGGGAATGCAAGCTGGTGCAACCACTCTGGAAAACAACATGGAGGTTCCTCAAAATGTTGAAAATAGAACTGCCCTATGACCCAGAAATTGCACTACTGGGAATTAACCCTAAAGATACAAATGTAGTGATCCAAAGGGGCACGTGCACCCGAATGTTTATAGCAGCAATGTCCACAATAGCCAAACTATGGAAAGAACCTAGATGTCCATCAACAGATGAATGGATCAAGAAGATGTGGTATATATACACAATGGAATACTATGCAGCCATCAAAAGAAACGAAATCTTGCCATTTGCGACAACATGGATGGAACTAGAGCGTATCATGCTTAGCGAAATAAGTCAAGCGGAAAAAGACAAATATCATATGATCTCCCTGATATGAGGAAGTGGTGATGCAACATGGGGGCTTAAGTGGGTAGGAGAAGAATCCATGAAACAAGATGGGATAGGGAGGGAGACAAACCCTAAGTGACTCTTAATCTCACGAAACAAACTGTGGGATGCAGGGGGGGAAGGGGGTTGGGAGAAGGGGGGTAGGGTTATGGACATTGGGGAGGGTATGTGCTTTTCGGTAAATTGGAAGGGGAGATGAACCATGAGAGACTATGGACTCTGAAAAACAATCTGAGGGGTTTGCAGTGGCGGGGGGGTGGGAGGTTGTGGTACCAGGTGGTGGGTATTACAGAGGGCACAGCTTGCATGGAGCACTGGGTGTGGTGAAAAAATAATGAATACTGTTTTTCTGAAAATAAATAAATTGGAAAAAAAATAAGATAATGGATTTTTAATATAATTGAGAATTGTTATACTGCTTAAAGGCATAATTTAAGTCTCAGTAGGAGCGTAAGTAGAGAAAGAAAAATTTTTTAAAGGAAAAATAACAAAATGCTACTGAATATGTTTATATATGTAATACATACATATAAACATGTACATGATAAATATATTTTACATTTGTATATATGACAGTAAAAAAAAAAAAAGAAATGGGCAGAGGACATGAACAGACGTTTTTGCAAAGAAGACATCCAGATGGCCAAGACACATGAAAAAGTGCTCCATATCACTCGGCATCAGGGAAACACAAATCAAAACCGCAATGAGATATCACCTCACACCAGTCAGAATGGCTTAAATCAACAAGTCAGGAAATGACAGATGCTGGCGAGGATGCGGAGAAAGGGGAACCCTCCTACACTGTTGGTGGGAATGCAAGCTGGTGCAACCACTCTGGAAAACAACATGGAGGTTCCTCAAAATGTTGAAAATAGAACTGCCCTATGACGCAGAAATTGCACTACTGGGAATTTAACCTAAAGATACAAACGTAGTGTTCCAAAGGGGCACGTGCACCCGAATGTTTATAGCAGCAATGTCCACAATAGCCAATCTATGGACAGAACCTAGATGTCCATCAACAGATGAATGGATCAAGAAGATGTGGTATATATACACAATGGAATACTATGCAGCCATCAAAGGAAACAAAATCTTGCCATTTGCGACAACATGGATGGAACTAGAGCGTATCATGCTTAGCGAAATAAGTCAAGCGGAGAAAGACAAATATCATATGATCTCCCTGATATGAGGGAGTGGTGATGCAACATGGGGGCTTAAGTGGGTAGGAGAAGAATCCATGAACAAGATGGGATAGGAAGGGAGACAAACCATAAGTGACTCTTAATCTCACGAAACAAACTGTGAGTTGCTGGGGGGAAGGGGGTTGGGAGAAGGGGGTTAGGGCTATGGACATTGGGGAGGGTATGTGCTTTTGGGTAAATTGGAAGGGGAGATGAACCATGAGAGACTATGGACTCTGAAAAACAATCTGAGGGGTTTGCAGTGGCGGGGGGGGTGGGAGGTTGAGGTACCAGGGGCTGGGTATTATAGAGGGCACAGCTTGCATGGATCACTGGGTTGGTGAAAAAATAATGAATACTGTTTTTCTGAAAATAAATAAATTGGAAAAAAAATACATTCATATGTGAATATGCAGATTAGCAACAATAAATGCACCTTTCAGAAAGTGAAAAAAAAAAAAAAAAGAAGTGACGTACCGCATGAAGGAGTTTCCCTTAAACAGAACTTGCTATAGTCCAACGGATAGACGTCTGAGACTGGAAAGCTATGTGCGCCTATTGCGGTTACCACAGAGTCAGTCCCAAAAGCTTCCTTCTTTAACAGACGTAACACTGCAGTAAATCCCTCCTAAAGCACACTTCCCTCTCAGTGTTGGAAGCGTTTTAGATGCATAAACAAAGTACAGATCACCACTGGTGGTGAACATCCAATATGTGTTTGGCAGGCTTAAGGGCCATAGCCTGCCCTTTACTCACAGTACCTAATGTGCCCCTAGTCCGTCCCTGTTCTATTTCATTCCTCAAAGGAGAAACTCTGTTATGAATGAGTATGCAACTGAAGTAGGTTCCCTGAGCAGATACCATCCTTCGCGTACCCTCTAAGGGGCCTGTAGGAGACACTTCATGTTGGCTAACCAGACACGTCCTAGAGTTTCCAACTGAGCACAGACGCATGCCTGTAGTGAGAAATTACTGTAGCACAGTTCCCTCATATATTGGAAGGGTTTTGAGAAGTGGTAGACACTGTGGAACTACCCAGGTGTTGAATTTCCAGTATGCATCATAGAGGCCTAAGTGCCTTACCCTGTTCTTCACCTACGGGTTGTAACATTCTCTCTGCTCCGTCCTTGTTCTAATTCTTTCCTCCACTGGAAAGACACTGTGAGAAATGACATTCCGCATGAAGGAGTTTCCCTTAAACAGAACTTGCTATAGTCCAACGGATAGACGTCTGAGCCTGGAAAGCTATGTGCGCCTATTTCGGTTACCACAGAGTCAGTCCCAAGAGCTTCCTTCTTTAACATACGTAACACTGCAGTGAATCCCTCCGAAAGCACACTTCCCTCTCAGTGTAGGAAGCGTTTTAGACGAAGAAACTAAGTGCGGATCACCACTGGTGGTGAACATCCAATGTGTTTGGCAGGCTTAAGCGCCATAGCCTGCCATTTACTCACAGTACCTAATGTACCCGTAGTCCGTCTGTGATCTTCCTTCATTCCTCCAAGGTAAAGCACTGTTATGAAAGAGTACCCATCTGAAGTAGGTTCCCTGAGCAGATACCTTCCTACGCATCCCCTCTAAGGGGCCTGTATCAGACAATTCATGATTGCTACCCAGACACATCCTAGAGTTTTCAACTGAGCACAGATGAATCCGTGTCATGAGAACTTACTGTAGCACAGTTCCCTCATATATTGGACGTGTTTTGAGAAGAGCTAGACATTGTGGAACATCTCCGGTGTTTAATTCCAGTATGCATCATAGAGGTCTAAGTGCCTTATACTGTACTTCAATCACGGTTTGCAACGTTCTCTCTGTCTGTCCTTGTTCTATCTTCTTTCCTCCACGGGAAAGACACTGTGAGAAGTGATATTCCGCATGAAGGAGTTTCCCTTAAACAGAACTTGCTATAGTCCAACGGATAGACATCTGTGATTGGAAAGCTATGTGCGTCAATTGCGGTTATCACAGAGTCATTCCCCAAAGCTTCCTTCTTTAACAGACGTAACACTGCAGTGAATCCCTCCTAAAGCACACTTCCCTCTCAGTGTTGGAAGTGGTTTAGACGCAGAAACTAAGTGCGGATCACCACTGGTGGTGAACATCCAATATGTGTTTGGCAGGCTTAAGCGCCATAGGCTGCCCTTTACTCACAGTACCTAATGTGCCCCTAATCCGGCCCAGTTCTATTTTCATCCTCCAAGGAGAAGCACTGTTATGAATGAGTACGCACCTGAAGTAGGTTCCCTGAGTAGGTACCTTCCTCCGCAAACCCTCTAAACGACCTGTATCAGACACATCATGATTGCTACCCCGACACGTCCTACACGTTCCATCTGAGCACAGACGCATCCCTGTCGTGAGAACTTACTGTAGCACAGTTCCCTCATATATTGGAAGTGTTTTGAGAAGTGGTAGACACTGTGGAACATCCCTGGTGTTGAAATTCCAGTATGCATCATAGAGGCCTAAGTGCATTACCCTGTACTTCACCTAAGGGTTGTAACATTCTCTCTGCTCCGTCCTTGTGCTATCTTTTTTCCTACACGGGAAAGACACTGTGAGAAGTGACATTTCGCATGAAAGAGTTTCCGTTAAACAGAACTTGCTATAATCCAATGGTTAGATGTCTGTGAATGGAAAGCTATGTGCTCCTATTGTGGTTACCACACAGTCAGTCCTAATAGCTTGCTTCTTTATCAGAAGTAACACTGCAGTGAATCCCTCCTAAAGCACACTTCCCTCTAAGTGTTGGAAGCGATGTAGACGCAGAAACTAAGTGCTGATCACCTATGGTGGTGAACATCCAATATGTGTTTGGCAGGCTTAAGCGCCATAGCCTGCCCTTTACTCACAGTACCTGATGTGCCCCTAGTCCGTCCGTTTTCTACCTTCATTCCTCCAAGGAGAAGCACTGTTATGAATGAGTACGCACCTGAAGTAGGTTCCCTGAGCAGATACCTCCCTACGCATCCACTCTAAGGGGCCTGTATGAGACACTTCATGATTGCTACCCAGACACATCCTAGAGTTTTAGACTGAGTACAGATGCATCCGTGTCATCAGAACTTACTGTCGCACAGTTCCCTCATATATTGAAGTTGTCTGAGAAGAGCTAGACACTGTGGAACATCTCCGGTGTTGTAATTCCAGTATGCATCATAGAGGCCAAAGTGCTTAACCCTGTACTTCACTCACGGTTTGCAACGTTCTCTCTGTCCGTCCTTGTTCTATCTTCTTTCCTCCACTGGAAAGACACTGTGAGAAGTGACGTTCCGCATGAAGAAGTTTCCCTTAAACAGAACTTGCTATACTCCGAAGGTTAGACGTCTGTGATTGGAAAGCTATGTGCACTTATTACGGTTACGGTTTTGGAAGCGTTTTAGACGCAGAAACAAAGTGCGGATCAACACTGGTGGTGAACTTCCAATATGTGTTTGGCAGGCTTAAGCGCCATAGCCTGCATTTTACTCACAGTACTTAATGTTCCCCTTGTCTATCCTTGTTCTATCTTCATTCCTCAAAGGAGAAGCACTGTTATGAATGTGTACACACCTGAATTAGGATCCCTGAGCTGATACCTTCCTACGCATCCCCTCAAAGGGGCCTGTAAGAGACACTTCCTGATTGCTACCCAGACACGTTCTACAGTTTCCAAATGAGCACAGACGCATCCCTGTCCTGAGAACTTAGTGTAGCACAGTTCCCTCATCTATTGGAAGTGTTTTGGAAGAGGTAGACACTGTGGAACATCCCCAGTGTTGAACTTCCAGTATGCATCATAGAGGCCTACGTGCCTTACCTGGTACTTCTCTCACGGGTTGCAACGTTCTCTGTGCTCCGTCCTTGTTCTATCTTCTTTCCTCCACTGGAAAGACACTGTGAGAAGTGACATTCTGCATGAAGGAGTTTTCCTTACACAGAACTTGCTGTAGTCCAACGGATAGACGTCGGAGACTGGAAAGCTATGTGCGCCTATTGCGGATACCAGAGAGTCAGTGCCAAAAGCTTCCTTCTTTAACAGACGTAACACTGCAGTGAATCCCTTCTAAAGCACACTTCCCTCTCAGTGTTGGAAGCGTTTTAGACGCAGAAACTAAGTGCGGATCACCACTGGTGGTGAACAACCAATATGTGTTTGGCAGGCTTAAGCGCCATAACTTTCCCTTTACTCAGAATACCTAATGTGCCTGTGGTCTTTCCTGTACTATCTTCATTCCTCAAAGTAGAAACACTGTAATGAATGAGTACGCACTTGTAGTAGGTCGCTGAGCAGATACCTTCCTCGGCATCCCCTCAAAGGGGCCTGTATCAGACATTTCATGATTGCTACCAGACACTTCATAGAGTTTCCAACAGAGCACAGGGCATCCCTGTCGTGAGAACATACTGTTGCACAGTTCCCTCTTATATTGGAAGTGTTTTGAGAAAAGAAGACACTGTGGAACTTCCCCGGTGTTGAACGTCCAGTATGCATCATAGAGGTCTAAGTGCCTTACCCTGTACTTTACTAACCGGTTGCAACGTTCTGTCTGCTCCGTCCTTATTCTATCTCTTTCCTCCACTGGAAAGACACTGTGAGAACCACATTCCACATCAAGGAGTTTCCCTTAAACAGAACTTGCTATAGTCCAACGGTTAGACGTCTTTGAATGGAAAGCTATGTGCGCCTAATGCGGTTACCACAGATTCAGTCCCAAAAGTTTCCTTCTATAACAGACGTAACACTGCAGTGAATCCCTCCTAAAGCTCACTTCCCTATCAGTGTAGGAAGCATTTTAGACGCAGAAAATAAGTGTGGAACACTACTACTGGTGAACATCCAATATGTGTTTGGCAGGCTTAAGCGCCGTAGCTTCCCCTTTACTCAAATTACCTAATGTGACCCTAGTACGTCCCTGTTCTATCTTCATTCCTAAAAGGAGAAACACTGTTATGAATGAGTACGCACCTGAAGTAGTTTCCCTGATCAGATACCTTCCTACGCATCCCCTCTAAGGGGCCTGTATGAGACACTTCATGACTGCTACCCAGACTCATTACAGAGTTTTCAACTGAGCACAGATGCATCCCTGTCGTGAAAATTTACTGAAGCACGGGTCGCTCATATATTGGAAGTGTTTAAGAGAAGAGGTAGACACTGTGGAACATCTCCGGTGTTGTAATGCCAGTATGTCTCATAGAGGCCTAAGTGCTTTACCCTTCATGATTGCTACCCAGACACATTGTAGAGTTTTCAACTGAGCACAGATGCATCCCTGTCGTGAAAAATTACTGTAGCACTGTTCCCTCATATAGTGGAAGTGCTTTGAGAAGAGGTAGACACTGTGGAACAACTCCGGGGTTGTAATTCCAGTATGCCTCATAGAGGCCTAAGTGCCTTACCCTGTACTTCACTCATGGTTTGCACTTTCTCTCTTTCCGTCCTTGTTCTATCTTCTTTCCTCCACTGGAAAGACACTGTGAGAAGTGACATTCCGCCTGAAGGAATTTTCCTTAAACAAAACATGCTATAGTCTAACGGATAGACGTCTGTGAATGGAAAGCTATGTGCCCCTATTGCGGTTACCACAGAGTCAGTCCCAAAAGCTTCCTTCTTTAACAGACGTAACACTGCAGTGAATCCCTCCTAAAGAACTCTTCCCTCTCAGTGTAGGAAGCGTTTTAGACGCAGAAAACAAGTGCGATTCACCTCCCCTTCCAATTTACCCAAATTCCCTACTACTCTCTAACGCCCCTTGTCCTCCATGCTATTGGTTATGCTCAACAAATGAGTGAAACCATGTGATAATTGACTCTCTCTGCTTGACTGATTTGACTCAGGATAATCTCTTCCAATTGGAATGGGAGGTGAACAATGAGAGACTATGGACTCTGAAAAACAGTCTGAAAGGTTTGAAGTGGCAGGGGGGTGGGAGGTTGGGGTACCAGGTGGTGGGTATTATAGAGGGCACAGCTTGCATGGAGCACTGGGTGTGGTGAAAAAATAATGAATAATGTTTTTCTGAAAATAAATAAATTGGGGAAAAAAAAAAAAAGAAACCAAGTGCGGATCACCACTGGTGGTGAACATCCAATATGTGTTTGGTAGGCTTAAGCGCCATAGCCAGCCCTTTACTCACAGTACCTAATGTGCCCCTAGTCAGTCCCTGTTCTATCTTCATTCCTCAAAGGAGAAACGCTGTTATGAATGAGTATGCAACTGAAGTAGGTTCGCTGAGCAGATACTTTCCTTCGTATCCCGTCTAAGGGGCCCATAGGAGACACTTCATGATTGCTAACCAGACACATCCTAGAGTTTCCAACTGAGTACAGACGCATCCCTGTCGTGAGAACTTACTGTAGCACAGTTCCCTCATATATTGGAAGTGTTTTGAGAAGTGGTAGACACTGTGGAACATCCCAGGTGTAGAACTTCCAGTATGCATCATAGAGGCCTAAGTGCCTTACCCTTTACTTCACCAAAGGGTTTAACATTCTCTGTACTCCGTCCTTGTTCTATCATCTTTCCTCCACTGGAAAGACACTGTGAGAAATGACATTCCGCATGAAGGAGTTTCCCTTAAACTGAACTTGCTATAGTCCAATGGTTAGACGTCTTTGAATGGAAAGCTATGTGCGCCTAATGCGGTTACCACAGAATCAGTCACAAAAGCTTCCTTCTTTAACAGACGTAACACTGCAGTGAATCCCTCCTAAAGCACACTTCCCTCTCAGTGTAGGAAGAATTTTAGACGCAGAAACTAAGTGCGGAACAACACTGGTGGTGAACATCCAATATGTGTTTGGCAGGCTAAGCGCCGTAGCTTCCCCTTTACTCAAAGTACCTAATGTGCCCCTAGTACATCCCTGTTCTATCTTCATTCCTAAAAGGAGAAACACTGTTATGAATGAGTACGCACCTGAAATAGTTTCCCTGATCAGATACCTTCCTACGCAACCCTTCTATGTGGCCTGTAGGAGACACTTCATGATTGCTACCCAGACATTATAGAGTTTTCAACTGAGCACAGATGCATCCCTGTCGTGAAAATTTACTGTAGCACAGGTCCCTCATATATTGGAAGTGTTTAAGAGAAGAGGTAGACACTGTGGAACATCTCCGGTGTTGTAATTCCAGTACGCCTCATAGAGGCCTAAGTGCCTTACCCTGTACTTCACTCATTGTTTGCAACGTTCTCGCTGTCCGTCCTTCTTCTATCTTCTTTCCTCCACTGGAAAGACACTGTGAGAAGTGACATTCCGCCTGAAGGAGTTTCCCTTAAACAGAACATGCTATAGTCTAACGGTTAGACGTCTGTGAATGGAAAGTTATGTGCGCCTATTGCGGTTACCACAGAGTCAGTCCCAAAAGCTTCCTTCTTTAACAGACGTAACACTGCAGTGAATCCCTCCTAAAGCACACTTCCCTATCAGTGTAGGAAGCATTTTAAACGCAGAAACTAAGTGCGGAACAACACTGGTGGTGAACATCCAATATGTGTTTGGCAGGCTTATGCGCCGTAGCTTCCCCAATACTCAAAGTACCTTATGTGCCCCAAGTACGTCCCTGTTCTATCTTCATTCCTAAAAGGAGAAACACTGTTATGAATGAGTACACACCTGAAGTAGTTTCCCTGATCAGATACCGTCCTACGCATTCCCTCTAAGGGGCCTGAAGGAGACACTTCATGATTGCTACCCAGACACATTATAGAGTTTTCAACTGAGCACAGATGCATCCCTGTCGTGAAAATTTACTGTAGCACAGGTCCCTCATATATTGGAAGTTTTTAAGAGAAGAGGTAGACACTGTGTAACATCTCCGGTGTTGTAATTCCAGTATGCCTCATAGAGGCCTAAGTGCCTTACCCTGTACTTCACTCACGGTTTGCAACGTTCTCTCTGTCCGTCCTTCTTCTATCTTCTTTCCTCCACTGGAAAGACACTGTGAGAAGTGACATTCCGCCTGAAGAAGTTTCCCTTAAACAGAACATGCTATAGTCTAACGGTTAGACGTCTGTGAATGGAAAGCTATGTGGCCTATTGCGGTTACCACAGAGTCAGT
This sequence comes from Neogale vison, assembly GCF_020171115.1. Classification (NCBI taxonomy): domain Eukaryota; kingdom Metazoa; phylum Chordata; class Mammalia; order Carnivora; family Mustelidae; genus Neogale; species Neogale vison. The sequence goes on from NC_058091.1 coordinate 154,343,089, forward strand.
CCCAAAAGCTTCCTTCTTTAACAGACGTAACACTGAGGTGAATCCCTCCTTAAGCACACTTCCCTATCAGTGTACGAAGCATTTTAGACGCAGAAACTAAGTGCGGAACACTACTGGTGGTGAACATCCAATATGTGTTTGACAGGCTTAAGCACCGCAGCTTTCCCTTTACTCAAAGTACCTAATGTGCCCCTAGTACGTCCCTGTTCGATCTTCATTCCTAAAAGGAGAAACTCTGTTATGAATGAGTACGCACCTGAAGTAGTTTCCCTGATCAGATACCTTCCTACGCATCCCCTAAAAGGGGCCTATATGAGACACTTCATTATTGCTACCCAGACACATTATAGAGTTTTCAACTGAGCACAGATGCATCCCTGTCGTGAAAATTTACTGTAGCACGGGTCCCTCATATATTGGAAGTGTTTAAGGGAAGAGGTAGACACTGTGGAACATCTCCGGTGTTGGTATTCCAGTATGCCTCATAGAGGCCTAAGTGCCTTACCCTGTACTTCACTCATGGTTTGCACTTTCTCTCTTTCCGTCCTTGTTCTATCTTCTTTCCTCCACTGGAAAGACACTGTGAGAAGTGACATTCCGCCTGAAGGAGTTTTCCTTAAACAAAACATGCTATAGTCTAACGGATAGACGTCTGTGAATGGAAAGCTATGTGCCCCTATTGCGGTTACCACAGAGTCAGTCCCAAAAGATTCCTTCTTTAACAGACGTAACACTGCAGTGAATCCCTCCTAAAGAACTCTTCCCTCTCAGTGTAGGAAGCGTTTTAGACGCAGAAAACAAGTGCGATTCACCTCCCCTTCCAATTTACCCAAATTCCCTACTACTCTCTAACGCCCCTTGTCCTCCATGCTATTGGTTATGCTCAACAAATGAGTGAAACCATGTGATAATTGACTCTCTCTGCTTGACTGATTTCACTCAGGATAATCTCTTCCAATTGGAATGGGAGGTGAACAATGAGAGACTATGGACTCTGAAAAACAGTCTGAAAGGTTTGAAGTGGCAGGGGGGTGGGAGGTTGGGGTACCAGGTGGTGGGTATTATAGAGGGCACAGCTTGCATGGAGCACTGGGTGTGGTGAAAAAATAATGAATAATGTTTTTCTGAAAATAAATAAATTGGGGAAAAAAAAAAAAGAAACCAAGTGCGGATCACCACTGGTGGTGAACATCCAATATGTGTTTGGTAGGCTTAAGCGCCATAGCCCGTCCTTTACTCACAGTACCTAATGTGCCCCTAGTCAGTCCCTGTTCTATCTTCATTCCTCAAAGGAGAAACGCTGTTGTGAATGAGTATGCAACTGAAGTAGGTTCGCTGAGCAGATACTTTCCTTCGTATCCCGTCTAAGGGGCCCATAGGAGACACTTCATGATTGCTAACCAGACACATCCTAGAGTTTCCAACTGAGTACAGACGCATCCCTGTCTTGAACTTACTGTAGCACAGTTCCCTCATATATTGGAAGTGTTTTGAGAAGTGGTAGACACTGTGGAACATCCCAGGTGTAGAACTTCCAGTATGCATCATAGAGGCCTAAGTGCCTTACCCTTTACTTCACCAAAGGGTTTAACATTCTCTGTGCTCCGTCCTTGTTCTATCATCTTTCCTCCACTGGAAAGACACTGTGAGAAATGACATTCCGCATGAAGGAGTTTCCCTTAAACTGAACTTGCTATAGTCCAATGGTTAGACGTCTTTGAATGGAAAGCTATGTGCGCCTAATGCGGTTACCACAGAATCAGTCCCAAAAGCTTCCTTCTTTACCAGACGTAACACTGCAGTGACTCCCTCCTAAAGCACACTTCCCTCTCAGTGTTTGAAGCGTTTTAGATGCAGAAACTAAGTGCGGATCACCACTGGTGGTGAACATCCAATATGTGTTTGTCAGGCTAAACTCCATAGCCTGCCCTTTACTCACAGTAACTAATGTGCCCGTAGTCCTTCCCTGTTCTATCTTCATCTTCAAAGGAGAAACACCGTTATGAATGAGTACGCACGTGAAGTAGGTTCCCAGAGCAGATACCTTCCTCCGCATCCCCTCTAAGGGGTCTGTATGAGACACTTCATGATTGCTAACCAGACACGTCCTACACTTTCCAACTGGGCACAGACGCTTCCCTGTCGTGAGAACTTACTGTGGCACAGTTCCCTCATATTTTGGAAGTGTTTTGAGAAGTGGTAGACACTGTGGAACATCCCAAGTGTAGAACTTCCAGTATGCATCGTAGAGGACTAAGTGCCTTACACTTTCCTTCACCTACGGGATGTAACATTCTCTCTGCGCCATCCTTGTTCTATCTTCTTTCCTCCAGGGAAAGACACTGTGAGAAGTGACATTCCGCATGAAGGTGTTTCCTTTACACAGAACTTGCTATAGTCCAACGGATAGACGTCGGAGACTGGAAAGTTATGTGTGCCTATTGCGGTTACCAGAGTCAGTCCCCAAAGCTTCCTTCTTTAACAGACGTAGCACTGCAGTGAATCCCTCCTTAAGCACACTTCCCTCTCAGTGTAGGAAGCGTTTTAGACGCAGATACCAAGTGCGGATCACCACTGTTGGTGAACATCCAATATGTGTTTGGTAGGCTTAAGCGCAATAGCCTGCCCTTTACTCACAGTACCTAATGTGCCCCTAGTCAGTCCCTGTTCTATCTTCATTCCTCAAAGGAGAAACTCTGTTATGAATGAGTACGCACCTGAAGTAGGTTCCCAGAGCAGATACCTTCCTCTGCATCCCCTCTAAGGTGTCTGTATGAGACACTTCATGATTACTACCCAGACACGTCCTATACTTTCCAACTGAGCACAGACGCTTCTCTGTCGTGAGATCTTACTGTAGCCTAGTTCCCTCATATATTGGAAGTGTTTTGAGAAGTGGTAGACACTGTGGAACATCCCAAGTGTTGAACTTCCTGTATGCATCATAGAGGCCTAAATGCCTTACCCTTTCCTTCACCTACGGGATGTAACATTCTCTGCTCCGTCCTTGTTCTATCTTCTTTCCTGCATTGGAAAGACACTGTGAGAAGTGACATTCCGCATGAAAGTGTTTCCTTACACAGAACTTGCTATAGTCCAACGGATAGACGTCGAAGACTGGAAAGTTATGTGCGCCTATTGTGGTTACCACAGAGTCAGTCCCAAAAGCTTCCTTCTTTAACAGACATAACACTGCAGTGAATCCCTCCTATAGCACACTTCCCTATCAGTGTACGAAGCATTTTAGACACAGAAACTAAGTGCGGAACACTACTGGTGGTGAACATCCAATATGTGTTTGGCAGGCTTAAGCGCCATAGCTTGCCCTTTACTCAAAGTACCTAATGTGCCCCTAGTACGTCCCTGTTCTAACTTCATTCCTAAAAGGAGAAACACTGTTATGAATGAGTACGCACCTGAAGTAGGTTCCCTGATCAGATACCTTCCTAAGCATCCCGTCCAAGGGGCATGTATGAGAAACTTCATGATTGCTACCCAGACACATCCTAGAATTTCCAACTGATTACAGACGATTCCCTGTCGTGAGAACTTACTGTAGCACAGTTCCCTCATATATTGGAAGTGTTTTGAGAAGTGGTAGTCGCTCTGGATCATCCCAGGTGTAGAACTTCCAGTATGCATCATAGAGGCCTAAGTGCCTAACCCTTTACTTCACCAAAGGTTTTAACATCCTCTGTGCTCCGTCCTTGTTCTATCTTCTTTCCTCCACTGGAAAGACACTGTGAGAAATGACATTCCACATGAAGTAGTGTCCCTTAAATGAACTTGCTATAGTCCAATGGTTAGACGTCTTTGAATGGATAGCTATGTGTGCCTAATGCGGTTACCACAGAGTCAGTCCCAAAAGCTTCCTTCTTTAACAGACGTAACACTGCAGTGAATCCCTCCTAAAGCACACTTCCCTCTCAGTGTTGGAAGCGTTTAAGATGCAGAATCTAAGTGCGGATCACCACTGGTGGTGAACCCCCAATATGTCTTTGTCAGGCTAAGCACCATATCCTGCCCTTTAATCACAGTACCTAATGTGCCCGTAGTCCTTCCCTGTTCTATCTTCATCTTCAAAGGAGAAACACTGTTATGAATGAGTACGCACCTGAAAAATGTTCCCAGAGCAGATACCTTACTCCGCATCCCCTCTAAGGGGTCTGTATGAGACACTTCATGATTGCTACCCAGACACGTACTACACATTCCAACTGAGCACAGACGCTTCCCTGTCGTGAGAACTTACAGTAGCACAGTTCCCTCATATATTGGAAGTGTTTTGAGAAGTGGTAGACACTGTGAAACATCCCAAGTGTTGAACGTCCAGTATGCATTATAGAGGCCTAAGTGCCTTACCCTTTCCTTCACCTACGGGATGAAACATTCTCTCTGCTCCGTCCTTGTTCTATCTTCTTTCCTCCACTGGAAAGACACTGTGAGAATTGACATTCCGCATGAAGGTGTTTCCCTTACACAGAACTTGCTATAGTCCAACGGATAGACGTCGGAGACTGGAAAGCTATGTGCTCCTATTGCGTTTACCACAGAGTCAGTCCCAAAAGCTTCCTTCTTTAAAAGACGTAACACTGCAGTGAATCCCTCCGAAAGCACACTTCCCTCTCAGTGTAGGAAGAGTTTTAGTCGGAGAAACTAAGTGCGGACACCACTCGTGATGAACGTCCAATATGTGTTTGTCAGGCTAAGTGCCATAGCCTGCCCTTTACTCACAGTTCCTAATTGCCCGTAATCCTACCCTGTTCTATCTTCATCTTCAAAGGAGAAACGTTGTTATGAATGAGTACACAACTGAAGTAGGTTCGCTGAGCAGATACTTTCCTTCGCATCCCCTCTAAGGGGCCTGTAGGAGACACTTCATGATTGCTAACAAGACACATCCTAGAGTTTCCAACTGAGTACAGACGCATCCCTGTCGTGAGAACTTACTGTAGCACAGTTCCCTCATATATTGGAAGTTTGTGAGAAGTGGTAGACACTGTGGAACATCCCAGGTGTAGAACTTCCAGTATGCATCATAGAGGCCTAAGTGCCTTACCCTTTACTTCAACAAAGGGTTTAATATTCTCTCTGCTCCGTCCTTGTTCTATCTTCTTTCCTCCACTGGAAAGACACTGTGAGAAATGACTTTTCGAAAGAAGGTGCTTCCCTTACACAGAACTTGCTATAGTCCAATGGTTAGACGTCTTTGAATGGAAAGCTATGTGGGCCTAATGCGGTTACCACAGAGTCAGTCAAAAAGCTTCCTTCTTTAACAGACGTAACACTGCAGTGAATCCCTCCTAAAGCACACTTCCCTCTTAGTGTTGGAAGCGTTTTAGACGCAGAAACTAAGTGCGGATCACCACTGGTGGTGAACATCCAATATGTGTTTGTCAGGCTAAGCGCCATAGCCTGCCCTTTCCTCACAGTACCTAATGTGCCCGAAACCCTTCCCTGTTCTATCTTCAACTTCAAAGGAGAAACACTGTTATGAATGAGTACGCAACTGAAGTAGGTTCGCTGAGCAGATCCTTTCCTTCGCATCACCTCTAAGGGGCCTGAAGGAGACACTTCATGATTGCTAACCAGACACATCCTAGAGTTTCCAACTGAGTACAGACGCATCCCTGTCGTGAGAACTTAAGTAGCACAGTTCCCTCATATATTGGAAGTGTTTTGAGAAGTGGTAGACACTGTGGAACATCCCAGGTGTAGAACTTCAGTATGCATCATAGAGGCCTAAGTGCCTTACCCTTTACTTCACCAAAGGGTTTAACTTTCTCTGTGCTCCGTCCTTGTTCTATCTTCTTTCCTCCACTGGAAAGACACTGTGAGTTATGACATTCCGCATGAAGGAGTTTCCCTTAAACTGAACTTGCTCTAGTCCAATGGTTAGACGTCTTTGAATGGAAAGCTATGTGAGCCTAATGCGGTTACCACAGAGTCAGTCCCAAAAGCTTCCTTCTTTAACAGACGTAACACTGCAGTGAATCCCTCCTAAAGCACACTTTCCTCTCAGTGTTGCAAGCGTTTTAGACGCAGAAACTTAGTGCGGATCACCACTGGTGGTGAACATCCAATATGTGTTTGGCAGGCTTAAGCGCCATAGCTTGCCCTTTACTCAAAGTACCTAATGTGACCCTAGTCTGTCCCTGTTCTATCTTCATTCCTCCAAGGTGAAGCACTGTTATGAATGAGTACGCACCTGAAGTAGGTTCCCTGAGAAGATACCTTCCTACGCTTCCCCTCTAATGGGCCTGTATGAGACACTTCATGATTGCTACCGAGGAACATCCTAGAGGATAAACCTGAGCACAGATGCATTCCTGTCGTGAGAACTTACTGTAGCAGAGTTCCCTCATATATTGGAAGTGTTTTGAGAAGAGGTAGACACTGTGGAACATCTCCGCTCTTGTAATTCCAGTCTGCATCATAGAGGCCTAAGTGCCTTACCCTGTACTTCACTCACGGTTTGCAACATTCTCTCTGTCCGTCCTTGTTCTATCTTCTTTCCTCCACGGGATAGACACTGTGAGACGTGACATTCCGCCTGAAGGAGTTTCCTTTAAACAACCATGCTATAGTCTAACGGTTAGACATCTGTGAATGGAAAGCTATGTGTGCCTATTGCGGTTACCAAAGAGTCAGTCCCAAAAGCTTCCTTCTTTAACAGACGTAACACTGCAGTGAATCCCTCCTAAAGCACACTTCCCTCTCAGTGTAGGAAGCTATTTAGACGCAGAAACCAAGTGCAGATCACCACTGGTGGTGAACATCCAATATGTGTTTGGTAGGCTTAAGCGCAATAGCCTGCTCTTTACTCACAGTACTTAATGTGCCCCTAGTCAGTCCCTGTTCTATCTTCATTCCTCAAAGGAGAAACGCTGTTATGAATGTGTACGCAACTGAAGTAGGTTCGCTGAGCAGATACTTTCCTTCGCATCCCCTCTAAGGGGCCTGTGGAAGACACTTCATGATTGCTAACCAGACACATCCTAGAGTTTCCATATGAGTACAGACGCATTCCTGTCATGAGAACTTACTGTAGCACAGTTCCCTCATATATTGGAATGTTTTGAGAAGTCGTAGACACTGTGGAACATCCCAGGTGTAGAACTTCCAGTATGCATCATAGAGGCCTAAATGCCTTACCCTTTCCTTCACCTTGGTTGTAACATTCTCTCTGCTCCGTCCTTGTTCTATCTTCTTTCCTCCACTGGAAAGACACTGGGAGAAGTGACATTCCGCATGAAGGTGTTTCCCTTACAGAGAACTTGCTATAGTTCAAAGGATATACGTCGAAGACTGGAAACCTATGTGCGCCTATTTCGGTTACCAAAGAGTCAGTCCCAAAAGCTTCCTTCTTTAACAGACGTAACACTGCAGTGAATCCCTCCTAAAGCACACTTCCCTCTCAGTGTAGGAAGCGTTTTAGACGCAGAAACCAAGTGCAGATCACCACTGGTGGTGAACATCCAATATGTGTTTGGTAGGCTTAAGTGCAATAGCCTGCCCTTTACTCACAGTATCTAATGTGCCTGTAGTCCTACCTGTTAGGGTTCGTGATCAAAGGAATGAGACTGATACAAAGCGAAGTTCAAGCAAAACTTTATTTCGCGCCAAGCATCAGGAATCAAACTACCGGTCAGAGCTACCTCTTACGAAAAGGCGGTGACGATGAACCCAACAAGGTCACTTCCAAGAAGGCCACTCTGGACGAGGCCGCTCTAGATGACGCTGCTGCTCCACAGATGAGGCCGCTCCATGATTGGAGCCATTCCCAAGAAGAGGCCGCTCCCAAGACAAGGCCACTGCTCAATGAAGTTGCTCCCCAGACAAGGCTGCTCCCAAGAAGAGGCTGTTCTGGACAAGACCATTTCCTGGATGAGGGCACTCCCAATGACGAAGAAGCAACAATGACAAGGAGGACAACACAGATGACACAGACTCTGTTCCCCACGATGCTACTCTGACCAGGCTTCCACCCGGAAGAAGCCACCACTGCGGACAAGGCCACTTGTGGTTCGGGGTGGCGAGGCATTTTGCAGCGAGGCTGCTGGTGTCTAGGGGCCGTTGGCATCTCAGGGCTGCTCACGCCTCCAGACCGTTGGCATTTAGGGGCTGCAGGTGTCAGGACCGACTGCTGGCATCTAGGGTCTGTAGGCATCAGGACCGCAGGCGTCGAGGGACCGCCGACAACTGGACCGCAGATGTCTCAGGACCGCAGGCGTCGAGGGACCGCCGACAACAGGACCGCAGATGTCTCAGGACCGCAGGCGTCGAGGGACCGCTGACAACTGGACTGCTGGGCCGCCGCTGGAGGCTGGAGGCTGGATGCTGCAGGCGGCGGCGCTCGGGGCCGCCGCCAGAGGCTGAAGGCTGAAAGCTGCAGGCGGCGGCACTCGGGGCCGCCGACAGAGGCTGGAGGCCGCAGGCGGCGGCGCTCGGGGCCGCCGCCGGAGGCTGGAGGCTTGAAGCTGCAGGCGGCGGCGCTCGGGCACATTAGGTACTGTGAATAAAGGGCAGGCTATGGCGCTTACCCTGACAAACACATATTGGATGTTCACCACCAGTGGTGATCCGCACTTAGTTTCTGCGTCTAAAACGCATCCAACACTGAGAGGGAAGTGTGCTTTCAGAGGGAGTCACTGCAGTGTTACGTCTGTTAAAGAAGGAAGCATTTGGGACTGACTCTGTGGTAACCGCATTAGGCGCACATAGCTTTCCATTCATAGACGTCTAACCATTGGACTATAGCAAGTTCAGTTTAAGGGAAACTCCTTCATGCGGAATGTTATTTCTCACAGTGTCTTTTCAGTGGAGGAAAGAAGATAGAACAAGGACGGAGCACAGAGAATGTTAAACCCTTTGGTGAAGTGAATGGTAAGGCATTTAGGCCCTTATGATGCATACTGGAAGTTTTACACCTGGGATGTTCCACAGCGTCTACCACTTCTCAAAACACTTCCAATATATGAGGGAACTGTGCTACAGTAAGTTCTCACGACAGGGATGCGTCTGTACTCTGTTGGAAACTCTAGGATGTGTCTGCTTAGCAATCATGAAGTTTCTCCTACAAGGAAAGTATCTGCTCAGCGAACCTACTTCAGTTGCATACTCATTCAAATCAGTGTTTCTCCTTTGAGGAATGAAGATAGAACAGGGACTGACTAGGGACACATTAGGTAATGTGAGGAGAGGGCACGCTATTGCGCTTAAGCCTACCAAACACATATTGGATGTTCACCACCAGTGGTGATCCGCACTTGGTTTCTGCGTCTAAAACGCTTCCTACACTGAGAGGGAAGTGTGCTTTAGGAGGGATTCACTGCAGTGTTACGTCTGTTAAAGAACGAAGCTTTGGGGACTGACTCTGTGTTAACCGCAATAGGCGCACACAGCTTTCCATTCACAGACGTCTAACCGTTAGACTATAGCATGTTCTGTTTAAGGAAAACTCCTTCAGACGGAATGTCACTTCTCACAGTGTCCTTCAAGTGGAGGAAAGATGATAGGAAAAGGACGGTGAGAGAGAACGTTGCAAAACGTGAGTGAAGTACAGGGTAAGGCACTTAGGCCTCTATGAGGCATACTGGAATTACAACACCGGAGATGTTCCACAGTGTCTACCTCTTCTCAAAGCACTTCCAATATATGAGGGAACTGTGCTACAGTAATTTTTCACGAAAGGGATGCATCTGTGCTCAGTTGAAATCTCTATAATGTGTCTGGGTAGCAATCATGAAGTGTCTCATACAGGCCACTTAGAGGGGATGCGTAGGAAGGTATCTGATCAGGGAAACTACTTCAGGTGCGTACTCATTCATAACAGTGATTCTCCTTTTAGGAATGAAGATAGAACAGGGACGTACTAGGGGCATATTAGGTACTATGAGTGAAGGGGAAGCTACGGCGCTTAAGCGTGCCAAACACATATTGGATGTTCACCACCAGTAGTGATAGGGAAGTGTGCTTTAGTCAGGATTCACTGCAGGGCTACGTCTGTTAAAGAAGGAAGATTTTGGGACTGACTCTGTGGTAACCGCAATAGGCGCACATAACTTTCCAGTCTCCGACGTCTATCCGTTGGATTATAGCAAGTTCTCTGTAAGCGAAACACCTTCATGCGGAATGTCACTTCTCACAGTGTCTTTCCAGTGGAGGAAAGAATATAGAACAAGGACGGAACAGAGAGAATGTTACATCCCGTAGGTGAAGGAAAGGGTAAGGCACTTAGGCCTCTATGATGCATACTGGAAGTTCTACACTTGGGATGTTCCACAGTGTCTACCACTTCTCAAAACACTTCCAATATATGAGGGAACTGTGCTACAGTAAGTTCTCACGACAGGGAAGCGTCTGTGCTCAGTTGGAAAGTGTAGGACGTGTCTGGGTAGCAATCATGAAGTGTCTCATGCAGACCCTTTAGAGGGGATGCGGAGGAAGGTATCTGCTCTGGGAACCTACGTCAAGTGCGTACTCATTAATAACAGTGTTTCTCCTTTGAAGATGAAGATAGAACAGGGAAGGACTGTGGGCACATTAGGTACTTGAGTAAAGGGCAGGCTATGGCGCTTAGCCTGACAAACACATATTGGATGTTCACCACCAGTGGTGATCCGCACTTAGTTTCTGCGTCTAAAACGCTTACAACACTGAGAGGGAAGTGTGCTTTCAGAGGGATTCACTGCAGTGTTACGTCTGTTAAAGAAGGAAGTTTTGGGACTGACTCTGTGGTAACCGCATTAGGCGCACATAGCTTTCCATTCAAAGACGTCTAACCATTGGACTATAGCAAGTTCAGTTTAGGGGAAACTCCTTCATGCGGAATGTCATTTCTCACAGTGTCTTTCCAGTGGAGGAAAGAAGATAGAACAAGGACGGAGCAGAGAGAATATTAAACCCTTTGATGAAGTAAAGGGTAAGGCATTTAGGATTCTATGATGCATACTGGAAGTTCTACACCTGGGATGTTCCACAGCGTCTACCACTTCTCAAAACACTTCCAATATATGAGGGAACTGTGCTACAGTAAGTTCTCACGACAGGGATGCGTCTGTACTCAGTTGGAAACTCTAGGATGTGTCTGGTTAGCAATCATGAAGTGTCTCCTACAGGCCCCTTAGAGGGGATGCGAAGGAAAGTATCTGCTCAGCGAACCTACTTCAGTTGCATACTCATTCATCACAGCGTTTCTCCTTTGAGGAATGAAGATAGAACAGGGACTGACTAGGGGCACATTAGGTACTGTGAGTGAAGGGCAAGCTATGGGGATTAAGCCTACCAAACACATATTGGATGTTCACCACCAGTGGTGATCCGCACTTGGTTTCTGCGTCTAAATAGCTTCCTACACTGAGAGGGAAGTGTGCTTTAGGAGGGATTCACTGCAGTGTTACGTCTGTTAAAGAACGAAGCTTTTGGGACTGACTCTGTGGTAACCGCAATAGGTGCACATAGCTTTCAATTCACAACTTCTAACCGTTAGACTATAGCATGTTCTGTTTAAGGGAAACTCCTTCAGGTGGAATGTCACTTCTCACAGTGTCTTTCCAGTGGAGGAAAGAAGATAGAACAAGGACGGACAGAGAGACGTTGCAAACCGTGAGTGAAGTACAGGGTAAGGCACTTAGGCCTCTATGACGCATACTGGAATTACAACACCGGAGATGTTCCACAGTGTCTACCTCTTCTCTTAAACACTTCCAATATATGAGGGAACTGTGCTACAGTAAATTTTCACGACAGGGATGCATCTGTCTCAGTTGAAAACTCTATAACGTGTCTGGGTAGCAATCATGAAGTGTCTCATACAGGCCCCTTAGAGGGGATGCGTAGGAAGGTATCTGATCAGGGAACCTACTTCAGGTGCGTACTCATTCATAACAGTGTTTCTTCTTTTAGGAATGAAGAGAGAACAGGGACGTACTAGGGGCACATTATGTACTTTGAGTAAAGGGGAAGCTACGGCGCTTAAGCCTGCCAAACACATATTGGATGTTAACCACCAGTGTTGTTCCGCACTTAGTTTCTGCGTCTAAAATGCTTCCTACACTGATAGGGAAGTGTGCTTTAGGAGGGATTCACTGCAGTGTTACGTCTGTTAAAGAAGGAAGCTTTTAGGACTGACTCTGTGGTAACCGCAATAGGCGCACATAGCTTTCCTTTCACAGACGTCTAACCGTTAGACTATAGCATGTTCTGTTTAAGGGAAACTCCTTCAGGCGGAATGTCACTTCTCACAGTGTCTTTCCAGTGGAGGAAAGAAGATAGAACAAGGACGGACAGAGAGAACGTTGCAAACCGTGAGTGAAGTACAGGGTAATGCACTTAGGACTCTATGAGGCATACTGGAATTACAACACCGGAGATGTTCCACAGTGTCTACCTCTTCTCAAAGCACTTCCAATATATGAGGGAACTGTGCTACAGTAATTTTTCATGAAAGGGATGCATCTGTGCTCAGTTGAAAACTCTACAATGTGTCTGGGTAGCAATCATGAAGTGTCTCATACAGGCCCCTTAGAGGGGATGCGTAGGAAGGTATCTGATCAGGGAACCTACTTCAGGTGCGTACTCATTCATAACAGTGTTTCTCCTTTTAGGTATGAAGATAGAACACAGACATCGCAGGTGCACATTAGGTACTTTGAGTAAAGGGCAAGCTATGGTGCTTAAGCCTGCCAAACACATATTGGATGTTCACCACCAGTGTTGTTCCCCACTTAGTTTCTGCCTCTAAAATGCTTCCTACACTGATAGGGAAGTGTGCTTTAGGAAGGATTCACTCTAGTGCTACGTCTGTTAAAGAAGGAAGCTTTTGGGACTGATTCTGTGGTAACCGCAATAGGCGCACATAACTTTCCAGTCTCCGACGTCTATCCGTTGGACTATAGCAAGTTTTGTGTAAGGGAAACACCTTCATGCGGAATGTCACTTCTCACAGTGTCTTTCCAGTGGAGGAAAGAATATAGAACAAGGACGGAGCAGAGAGAATGTTACATCCCTTAGGTGAAGGAAAGGGTAAGGCACTTAGACATCTATGATGCATACTGGAAGTTCGACACTCAAGGTTGTTTCTGCGGGCTTCTGCTCGTGCTGCCTAGGCCAAGTCTCAAGGTGGGAGTAACCAGCATTCAGCCAAAGCGTCTTTGCCCAGGCTCCTCTTCTGCGAAAGCACAGCATTCGTTGAGAAATGTGAGTCGCTTTGTGGGATGCTGCTGCTGCTTGCCTGAGCTATTCTCCACAGCACGGTGGAAGAAACCTGCATGGAGCGAAGTTCTCTTGGCCCTAGCATCCCCACTGCCTGCGAGAGAAGCGTGGTTGCACATCTGGAAAGGGCCTTAAGGCTAGGGACACGGCTGTCACCGTACTCCCCAGGAGCAATTTTGGGGAAGTAGCAGAACGTCTCACCGGGAGAAGAGAAGGAGTCGATGGCCTTGTTGTCCGGAAACAGTCGCAAAGCAGGAGAGCCTGCCCTGGGAATAACAGCGGGACGGTGGCAAGACAAGCGTCAACCGCTACTGTGCGTAGAGATGGAAGCCTGGCTTTAGGAAGACACGAGGGGACGGCTAGGGCAGGCGCACATACTCCACTCTGAGGAAGGAGTCTGGGCAGAATGCAGGCCTGTTCTGTGCCTCTGGTCCCAAGGAGACAGCATCTCCAAGGCCACCTGTCCCTAGGGCTGACGTGGGCTTGCCACCAGGCGCCATATCCGGAACTCGCAGAACCAACTCCCTGGAAGAAAGGGCAGTCAGATGCCATCTTCCTCCAAGATGTTGCAGCGTTGAGGGTGGCAGGGGGTGTTTCGGGGTAGAAGTGGGGAAGTCCCCCACAGCTCCCCTTCCCAGTACACGGGCGCTGTGCTGGGATCCTGTCGCCTATCCTTTCCTATGGGTAAGGCACTGCCCTAGTCCCAGAGTCCGCCTGAAGCCAGAGAAAAAGCCCAGCCTTACTACTCCAGGAGATGGCAGTTGGCATGGAGTATCATCCTAGGCCATGCACGCTGCTGCAGTGTTGTGGCGGTGTCTGCGTAGTTCAGCCTGGCAGGGTGAACCCAGAGTGCGACAATGGAGCCCGGGAAAGCAAGGCCCAAGAGGCACCAGCTCTCCCGCAGATCTACTTCCCTGATGCGACAGAGTGAACGCCCACAGCCTTGCTTAGGAAGCAGACGCGAATTGCGGTTCAGGCCAAGCTGAAAACCTCTGCGAAAGCATAGCAGTCACTGGGAAAAAAGAGTCGGTTCTGTGGGCTGCAGTTGCTGCTTGCTTTAGCCTAGTATTGGCAGCACGGTGGGAGAATCCTGCAAAGAGCGAAAGCCTCTTTGCCTGGGCATCCCCTCTAGGAAAGCACAGCATTCTTGGGGAAATCAGAGTCTGTTCTGTGCGATGCGGATGCCGCTTGCCTGAACATAGTCTCCGAAGCACGGTGTCATACCCGCATGGAGCGAAATTATCTTTGCCCGGGCATACCCTCTACTTGAGAGAGAAGCGTGGTTGCGCCTTGGAAACAGCCTTAACGAAAGGTCATGAAACAGGAGAGCCTACATTGACAAGAATAGCGGGTAGGTGTCAAGACAAGTGTCACCCTCTCCGTTTGCTTAGAAATCAGAGTCGGTTCTGTGGGCTGCTGCTCCTGCTTGCCTAGGCCAAGTCTCAAGGTGGGAGTAACCACCATCCATCGAAAGCCTCTTTGCCCAGGCTCCTCCTCTGGGAAAGCACAGCATTCGTTGGGAAATCTGAGTCGCTTTGTGGGCTGCTGCTGCTCTCTTGCATGAGCTAGTCTCCGCAGCACGTTGGAAGAAACCCGCATGGAGCGAAATTCTCTTGGCCCTAGCATACCCAATGCGTGCGAGAGAAGCGTGGATGCACCTCTGGAAAGGGCCTTAAGGATGGGGACACGGCTGTCTACGTGCTACCCAGGAGCAAGTCTGGGGAAGGATTAGAACGCATCCCCTGGAGAAGAGAAGGAGCCATTGGCCTTGTTGTCAGGAAACAGTCGCAAAGCAGGAGAGCCTGCCCTGGGAAGAACAGCGGCACGGTGGTAAGACAGGCGTCACCCGCTCCCTAGGTGTAGAGACAGAAGCCTGGCTTTAGGAAGACACGAGGGGACGGCTATGGCAGGCGCCAATACTCCACTCTGAGGAGGATTCTGGGCAGAAGGCAAGCCTTTCTGTGCCTCTGTTCCCAAGGGGACAGCATCTCCATGTCCACCTGTCCCTAGGGCAGACGTGGGCTTACCACCAGGCGCCATACCCGCAACTCGTAGAACCAGCTCCCTGGAAGAAAGGGCAGTCAGATGCCATCTTCCTCCAAGATGTGGTGGCGTTGGGGGTGGCAGGGGCTGTGTCGGGGAAGAAGTGGGGACAGTCACCCACAGCTCCACATCCCAGTGCACGGGCGCTGTGCAGGGATCCTGTCGCCTCTCCTTTCCTATGAGGAAGGCACTGGCCTAGTCCCCGAGTCCGCCTGAACGCCAGAGCAAAAAGCCCAGCCTTACTAGGCCAGGAGATGGCAGTTTGCATGGGTTGTCATCCTAGGCCATGCACGCTGCTGCAGGTTGGTGGCTGTGTCTGCATAGTACAGCCTGGCATAGTGAACCCAGGCTACGACCATAGAGCCCGGGAAAGCAAGGCCCAAGGGGCACCAACTCTGAAGCAGATCTACTTCCCTGACGTGACAGAGCAAATGCCCAAAACCTTGCTGAGGAAGCAGCATCGCAGTGTGGTTCAGGACAAGCTGAAAACCTCTGTGAAAGCATAGCAGTCGCTGGGAAAAAAGAGTCGGTTCTGTGGGCTGCTGTTGCTGCTTGCTTTAGCCTAGTATTGGCAGCACGGTGGGAGAATCCTGCATAGAGCGAAAGCCTCTTTGCCTGGGCATCCCCTCTAGGAAAGCACAGCATTCTTGGGGAAATCAGAGTCGGTTCTGTGCGATGCGGATGCCGCTTGCCTGAACATAGTCTCCTGAGCACGGTGTCATGAACCCGCATGGAGCGAAATCCTCTTTGCCCGGGCATCACCTCTACTTGAGAGAGAAGCGTGGTTGCGCCTTGGAAACAGCCTTAACGAAAGGTCATGAAACAGGAGAGCCTGCATTGGCAAGAATAGCAGGTCGGTGGCAAGACAAGTGTCACCCTCTCCGTTTGCTTAGAAATCAGAGTCGGTTCTTCGGGCTGCTGCTCCTGCTTGCCTAGGCCAAGTATCAAGGTGGGAGTAACCACCATCCATCGAAAGCCGCTTTTCCCAGGTTCCTCTTCTGGGAAAGCACAGCATTCGTTGGGAAATGTGAGTCTCATTGTGTGATGCTGTTGTTGCTTGCCTTAGCTAGTCTCCGCAGCACGGTGGAAGAAACCCGCATGGTGCGAAATTCTCTTGGCCCTAGCATCCCCACTGCCTTCGAGAGAAGCGTGGATGCACCTCTGGAAAGGGATCTTATGGATAGGGTCACGGCTGTCACCGTGCTCCCCAGGAGCAAGTCTGGGGTAGGAGCAGAAAGCCTCACTGGGAGAAGAGAAGGAGCCGTTGGCCGTGTTGTCGGGAAACAGTCGCAAAGCAGGAGAGCCTGCCCTGGGAAGAACAGCGGGACGGTGGCAAGACAGGCGTCACCCGCTCCCTGTACGTAGAGAAGGAAGCCTGGCTTTAGGAAGACACGAGGGGACGGCTAGGGCAGGCGCACCTACTCCACTCTGAGGAAGGAGTCTGGGGCGAATCAGGCCTGTTCTGTGCCTCTGGTCCCAAGGAAACAGCATCTCCAAGGCCACCTGTCCCTAGGGCAGACGTGGGCTTTCCACCAGGCGCCATACCAGGAACTCGCATAACCAGCTCCCTGTAAGAAAGGGCAGTCAGATGCCATCTTCCTCCAAGATGTGGCAGCATTGGGGTGCGAGGGGGTGTGTCGGGGAAGAAGTGGGGACAGTCTCCCACAGCTCCCCATCCCATTGCACGGGCACTGTGTAGGGATCCTTTCGCCTCTCCTTTCCTATGGGGAAGGCACTGGCCTAGTCCCCGAGTCCGGCTGAACGCCAGAGCAAAAAGCCCAGCCTTACTAGGCCAGGAGATGGCAGTTGGCATGGAGTGTCATCGTAGGCCATGCACGCTGCTGCAGGGTGGTGGCTCTGTCTGCTTAGTACAGCCTGGCAGGGTGAACCCAGTGTGCGACCATGGAGCCCGGGAAATCAAGGCCCAAGGAGCACCAGATCTCCCGCAGATCTACTTCCCTGACGCGACAGAGCTAACGCCCAAAGCATTGCTGAGGAAGCAGCAGCGGAGTGCAGTTTAGGCCAAGCTGAAAACGTCTGCGAAAGCACAGCAGTCGCTGGGAATAAAGAGTCGGTTCTGTGGGCTGCTGTTGCTGCTTGCTTTAGCCTAGTATTGGCAGCACAGTGGGAGAATCCCGCATAGAGTGAAAGCCTCTTTGCCTGGGCATCCCCTCTAGGAAAGCACAGCATTCTTTGGGAAATCAGAGTCGGTTCTGTGCGATGCGGATGCCGCTTGCCTGAACATAGTCTCCGCAGCACGGTGTCATAAACCCGCATGGAGCGAAATCCTCTTTGCCCGGGCAGCCCCTAACTTGAGAGAGAAGCGTGGTAGCGCCTGTGGAAACAGCCTTAACGAAAAGTCATGAAACAGGAGAGCCTGCATTGGCAAGAATAGCGGGCAGGTGGCAAGACAAGTGTCACCCTCTCCGTTTGCTTAGAAATCAGAGTCAGTTCTTCGGGCTGCTGCTCCTGCTTGCCTAGGCCAAGTCTCAAGGTGGGAGAAACCACCCTACAGCGATAGCCTCTTTGCCCAGGCTCCTCCTATGGGAAAGCACAGCATTCGTTGGGAAATGTGAGTCGCTTTTTGGGATGCTGCTGCTGCTTGCCTGAGCTAGACTACACAGCATGGTGGAAGAACCCGCATGGAGCGAAATTCTCTTGGCCCTAACATCCCCACTGCCTTCGAGAGAAGCGTGGATGCACATCTAGAAAGGGCCTTAAGGATAGGGACAAGTCTGTCACCGTGCTCCCCAGGAGCAAGTCTGGGGAAGGGTCAGAACGCCTCCCCGGTAGAACAGAAGGAGCCGTTGCCCTTGCTGTCGGGAAACAGTTGGGTCATGCAGGTTTCTCTCTATTCAAGGCCTGTCCAAAGCGCTGAAATGCACCATTTGCGCTGGGGCATGAGGCGGACGTGTTGCCACGGAACTCAGGATTCCCAAGAGGGAGGCACAGAGGGACAGGACCCCGGAAGCAGAAGGCGGGAAGCCGGCGAAATTTCGAGCCCGAGTCTCGGGGCAGCCTTGGCCCCACGAGACTGTACCAAGTACGGGACCCCCGCTGGCTGAGAAGCAGTAGGCATCGGCCTCGCCGAAGTCTGCCGAGCGGAGGACTCCTTGGCGGTGTTCGTGAGAGAGCTCTCGCGATACCGGGCCAGGCCAGGCCCTGGGGGACGGCCCTGCAGACATGTGACGCCCGAAGCAAGTTCTCAAGGCGTTTTCTGGCCAATTTTCACGGGATCGGCTTGGGCAGAGCGCTCGGGAGAATTCGCCGGCGTTTCAGAACCCTGCGGACTGCCCTGCTCTCCATGGCCCAGGGCCAGTTCTTGCCCGGAGCATTTGGAGGCCGCCCGGAAAATGCGGGAAATCGTCGCGGCCCACCCGGGCGCGAGGCGCTGGGAGGCGTTCCTGGAGCAGAGTTGAAGGACGGGTGGCGGCCGGGCCTACGTTTCCGACTTTAGGGAGGATCGTGTGCCCAAGGATGGGGCTGACCTCAGTGGGGTTACGCAGGTTTCTCTGGCTTTGAGGTGTCCGAAGCGCCGAAACGCACCGTTGGCGCCGGTGTGGAAGGGGGAACGTGGCCGTGGGACTCAGGGTTCTCCAGATGTAGGCACCGAGGGATAGGAACCCAGAAGCAGACGGCTGGGTAGCAGGCGATACTGCGAGCCCGGGCTTCATGGCGGGCCCAGCCCCATGGAACAGCGCCAGGGAGAGGACCCCCGCAGGAGGATTAGCAGGAGGCCTCGGCCTCGCCACAGACTGCCTTGCTGTGGGCTTCCTGGCGGGGTTGGAGCGCGATGGCTCGCAATGGCACGGGGGGGGGGCGGCCGTTCAGAAGTGCGGCGCCCGAAGCGAGTTCGCAAGGCGTTTTCCTGCCAATTCTCACGAGCGTTCTGCCAAAATAGGATCGGTTTCGGCAGAACGCTCGTGGGAATGGGCCGGCGTAGGGCACGCCTGCGGACCTCCCTGCTCTCCAAGGCCCAGGGCCCCTTCTCTCCCAGGGCATGCTGCGGCCCCCAATAAATGCCGGAATCGCCGGGGCCCACCAGGGGGCGCAGACCCAGGGGAACAATCCCAGAGTAGAATAGATGGACTAGTGGTGGCAGGGCATGCGCCTCCGTCTTTTCGGGATGATGGGGCACCCAAGGATGGGTCTGTCCGCATTTTGTTCATTGAGGTTTCTCTCTCTCCAAGGCTTGACAGAACCGCCGATATGAACCATTGGGGCCGGGATGAGAGGGCTAGGCGTGGCCCAGGGACTCAGGATTCCCCAGATGGAGGCACAGAGGGACACGACCCCGGAAGCCAAAGGCTGGGACGCAGGTGAAATATCAAGCCCGAGTCTCGTGGCAGCCCTGGCCCCATGGGACGGCGCTAAGTAGGGGACAGCAGCGCCGAGGAGCAGGAGGCCTCAGCCTCGGCTCAGCCTGCCTCATGGAGGGCTTCCTGGCGAGGTTCGTGAGCGATAGCTCGCGATGCCAGGACAACCCCGGGGGGCTGACCTGCGGAAGAGCTGCACCCGAAGCGAGTTCACCGCGCGTTTTCTGGCCAATTCTCACGAGCGTTCTGCCCAAACAGGGATCGGTTAGGGCAGAACGCACGTGAGAATTGGCCGGCGTTGGGCAACCCTGCGGACCGCCCGGCTCTCCGTGGCCCAGGGGCCCTTCTTGCCCAGGGCAGGCTGCGGCCCCCTGAAAACCCGAGGAAACGACGCGGCCCACCAGAGGGCGCCGGCGCACGGGAGCGTTCCCAGAGCAGAGTATCAGGGCGGGTGGGGGCAGGGCATGCACCTCCGTCTTTTCAGGCTGATGGAGCGCCCAAGGATGGCGCTGTCCTCAGTTGGGTCATGCAGGTCTGTCTCGCTTTGCGGCCTGTCCGAAATGCCGAGATGCACCATTTGTGCCGGGGCGTGAGGCGGAGGCGTTGCCACGGAACTCAGGATTCTCATGAGGGAGGCACAGAGGGACAGCACCCCGGAAGCGGAAGGCTGGGAAGCCGGCGAAATTTCTAGCCTGAGTCTCGGGACAGCCCTGGCCCCATGGGACTGTGCCAAGTAAGGCCCCCCGCCGGCCGAGTAGCAGTAGGCATTGGCCTCGTCGAAGTCTGCCCCGCGGAGGGCTCTTTGGCGGGGTTCGTGAGCGAGCTCTCGTGATGCCGGGCAAGGCCAGGCCCTGGGGGGCAGCCCTAGAGACGTGTCACACCCGAAACGATTTTGCATGGCATTTTCCGGCCAATTCTCACAGGATCGGTTTGGGCAGAACACTCGTGGGATTTGGCCGACGTTGGGCAGCCCTGCGGAACGCCCTGCTCTCCATGGCCCAGGGCCCTTACTCACCCCGAGCTTGGCGAGGCCGCCCGGAAAAAGCGCGAAAACGTCGCGGCCCACCCGGGCGCCCCGGCGCTGGGGAGCGTTTCCGGAGCAGAGTTGAAGGACGGGTGGTGGCCGGGCCTACGTTTCCGACTTTAGGGAGGATCATGTGCCCGAGGATGGGGTTGACCTCAGTGCGGGCACGCAGATTTCTCTCACTCTTAGGTTGTCCGAAGCGCCGAACGCACCGTTGGCGCCGGTGTGGGAGGGGGAGGCGTGGCCCCGGGACTCAGGGGTCCCCAGATGGAGGCACCGAGGGACAGGAATCCAGAAGCAGACAGCCAGGTAGCAGGCGAGACTGCGAGGCCGGGCTTCGTGGCGGGCCAGGCCTCATGGAACAGCGACAGGGAGAGGACCCCCGCAGGAGGATTAGCAGGAGGCGTCGGCCTCGCCACAGCCTGCCTCGCGGAGGGCTTCCTGGCGGGGTTGGTGCGCGATGGCTCGCAATGGCACTCCTGGTCCGGGGGGGCAGCCGTGCAGAAGTGCTGCGCCCGAAGCCAGTTCGCCGGGCCTTTTCCTGCCAATTTTCACAAGCGTTCTGCGCAAACAGGATCGGTTTGGGCAGAACGCTCGTGAGAATTGGCCGGCGTAGGGCAGTTGCGGACCTCCCTGCTCTCCATGGCCCAGGGCCCCTTCTCTCCCAGGGCATGCTGCGGCCCCCGGAAAATGCCGGAATGGGCGCCGGCGCAGGGGAAAGATCCCAGAGCAGAGTTGATGGACGAGTGGCGGAAGGGCTTGCGCCTCCGTCTTTTCGGGCTGATAGGGCACCCAATGATGGGGCTGTCCGCATATTGTTCATTGAGGTTTATCTCTATCCGAGGCTTGACCGAAGCGCCAATATGCACCATTGGGGCCGGGATGGGAGGGGTAGGCGTGTCCGAGGGACTCAGGATTCCCCAGAGGGAGGCACAGAGGGACACGACCCCGGAAGCCGAAGGCTGGGACACAGGTGAAATATCAAGACTGAGTCTGTATGCAGCCCAGCCCCATGGGACGGCGCTAAGTAGGAGACACCAGCGCCGAGGAGCAGGAGGCATCGGCCTGCCTCAGCCTGCCTCACGGACGGCTTCATGGCGAGGTTCGTGCGCGAGCGCTCGCGATGCCAGGACAAGCCACGGAGGGTGACCTGTGGAAGAGCTGCGCCCAAAGCGAGTTCCCCGCGCTTTTTCCGGCCAATTCTCACGAGCGTTCTGCCCAAACCGGGATCGGTTAGGCAGAAGTCTCGTGAGAATTGGCCGGCGTTGGGCAACCCTGCGGACCGCCCGGCTCTCCGTGGCTCAGGGCCCATTTCGCCCAGTGCATACTGCGGCCACCTTGAAAACACGAGGAAACGACGTGGCCCACCAGGTGGCGCAGGCCCCCGGGAGCGTTCTTAGAGCAGAGTTGAGCAGCGGGTGGGGGTAGGGCATGCGCCTCCGACTTTTCTGGTTCATGGGGCGCCAAAGATGGGGCTGTCCTCAGTTGGGTCATGCAGGTTGCTCTCACTTCGAGGCTTGTCCGAAGCGCCAAAATGTGCCGTTTTCGCCGGGGCGTGAGGCGGAGGCGTTGCCATGGAAATCAGGAGTCCCAAGAGGGAGGCACAGAGGGACAGCACCCTGGAAGCGAAAGGTTGGGAAACCGGTGAAATTATCAGCCAGAGTCTCAGGACAACCCTGGCCCCATGGGACTGCGCCAAATAGGGACAACCGCCGGCCGAGATGCAGGAGGCATCGGCCTCACCGAAGTCTGCCGGGCGGAGGGCTCCTTGGCGGGGTTCGTAAGCGAGCTCTCGCAATGCAGGGCCAGGCCAAGCCCTGGCGGACGGCCCTGCAGACGTGTGACACCCGAAACGAGTTCGCCTGCGGAATGTCACTTCTCACAGTGTCTTTCCAGTGGAGGAAAGAAGATAGAACAAGGACGGACAGAGAGAACGTTGCAACCCGTGAGTGAAGTACAGGGTAAGGCACTTAGGCCTCTATGATGCATAGTGGAAGTTCAAAACCGGGGATGTTCCACAGTGTCTGCCTCTTATCAAAACCCTTCCAATATATTAGGGAAGTGTGCTACAGTAAGTTCTCACGACAGGGATGAGTCTGTGCTCAGTTGGAAACTCTAGGACGTGTCTCGGTAGCCATCATGAAATGTCTCATACAGGCCCCTTAGAGGGGATGCGATGGAAGGTATCGGCTCAGGGAACCTACTACAGGTGCGTACTCATTCATAACAGCGTTTCTCCTTTGAGGAACGAAGATAGAACAGGGACGGACTAGGGGCACATTAGGTAATGTAAGTAAAGGGCAGGCTATGGCGCTTAAGCCTGCCAAACACATATTGGATGTCCACCACCAGTGGAGATCCGCACTTAGTTTCTGCGACTAAAACGCTTCCAACCCTGAGAAGGAAGTGTGCTTTAGGTGGATTTCAGTGCAGAGTTACGTCTGTTAAAGAAGGAAGCTTTTGGGACTGACTCTGGGGTAACCGCAATAGGCGCACATACCTTTCCATTCACAGACGTCTACCCGTTGGACTATAGCAGTTCTGTTTAAGGGAAACTACTTCATGCGGAATGTCACTTCCCACAGTATCTTTCCAGTGGAGGAAAGAAGATAGAACAAGGACGGAGCAGAGAAAATGTTGCCAAATTTGAGTCAAGTACAGGGTAAGGAACTTAGGCCTCTATGATGCATGCTGGAAGTTCAACACCGGAGATGTTCCACAGTGTCTACCACTTCTAGAAACACTTCCAATATATGAGGGAACTGTGCTACAGTAAGTTCTCATGACAGGGATGCGTCTGGGCTCAGTTGGAAACTCTAAGACGTGTCTGGGTAGCATTCATGAAGTGTCTCATACAGGCCCCTTAGAGGGGATGCGTAGGAAGGTATCAGCTCAGGGAACCTACTTCAGGTACGTACTCATTCACAGCAGTGTTTCTCCTTTGAGGAGTGTAGATAGAACAGGGTCGGACTAGGGGCACATTAGGTACTGAGTAAAGGGCAGGCTATGGCGCTTAAGCCTGCCAAACACATATTGCATGTTCACCACCAGTGGTGATCCGCACTTAGTTCCTGCGTCTAAAACGCTTCCAACACTGAGAGGGAAGTGTGCTTTAGGAGGGATTCACTTCAGTGTTACGTCTTAAAGAAGGAAGCTTTTGGGACTGACTCTGTGGTAACCGCAATAGGCGCACATAGCTTTCCAGTCTCAGACGTCTATCCGTTGGTCTATAGCAAGTTATGTTGAAGGGAAACTCCTTCATGCGGAATGTCAGTTCTCACAGTGTCTTTCCGGTGGAAGAAAGAAGAACGAACAAGGACGGAGCAGAGAGAAATTTGCCACCTTTGAGTGAAGTACAGGGTCAGGCACTTTGGCCTCTATGATGCATAAAGGAATTTCAACATTGGAGATGTTCCACATTGTCTACCTCTTCTCAAAACACTTCCAATATATGAGGGAACTGTGCTACAGTAAGTTCTCAGGACAGGGATGGATCTGTGCTCGGTTGAAAACTCTAGGATGTGTCTGGGTAGCAATCATGAAGTGTCTCATACAGGCCACTTAGAAGTGATGCGTAGGAAGGTATCTGCTCAGGGAACCTACTTCAGGTGCTTACTCATTCATAACAGTGTTTCTCTTTTGGGGAATGAAGATAGACCACGGACAGACTAGGGGCACATGAGGTACTGTGAGTAAAGGGCAGCATATGGCGCCTAAGCCTGCCAAACACATATTGGATATTCACCACCAGTGGTGATCCGCACTTAGTTTCTGTGTCTAAAACGCTCCGACACTGACAGGGAAGTGTGCTTTAGGAGGGATTCACTGTAGTTTTACGTCTGTTAAAGAAGGAAGCTTTTGGGACTACTCTGTGGAAACCGCAATAGGCGCACATAGCTTTCCAGTCTCAGACGTCTAACCGTAAGACTAAAGGAAGTTCGGTTTAAGGGGAACTCCTTCATACGGAATGTCACTTCTCACAGTGTCTTTCCACTGGAGGAAAGAAGATAGAACAAGGACGGAGCAGAGAGAACGTTGCAACCTATGAGTGAATTACAGGGTAAGGCACTTAGTCCTCAATGATGCATACTGGAAGTTCAAAACCTGGGATGTTCCACAGTGTCTACCATTTCTTAAAACACTTCCAATATATGAGGGAACTGTACTACATTAAGTTCTCAGGAGAGGGATGCTTCTGTGCTAATTGGAAATCCTAGGACGTGTCTGCGTAGCAATCATTAAATGTCTCATAAAGGCCCATTAGAGGGGATGCGTAGGAAGGTATCTATCAGGGAACCTACTTCAGATGCCTACTCATTCATAACAATTTTTCTCCTTTTAGGAATGAAGATAGAACAGGGACGTACTACGGGCACATTAGGTACTTTGAGGAAAGGGCAGGCTATGGCGCTTAAGCCTGCCAAACACATATTGGATATTCACCACCAGTGGTGATCCGCACTTAGTTACTGCGTCTAAAACAATTCCAACAGTGAGAGGGAAGTGTGCTTTAGGAAGAATTCACGGCAGTGTTACGTCTGTTAAAGAAGGAACCTTTTGGGACTGACTCTGTGGTAACCGCAATAGGCGCACTTAGCTTTCCAGTCTCCGACGTCTATCTGTTGGACTATAGCAAGTTCTGTTTAAGGGAAACTCCTTCAGGCGGAATGTCACTTCTCACAGTGTCTTTCCAGTGGAGGAAAGAAGATAGAACAAGGACGGAGCAGGGAGAACGTTGCAACCCTTTGAGTGAAGTACAGGGTAAGGCATTTAGGCCTCTTTCATGCATACTGGAATTTCAACACTGGGGAAGTTCCACAGTGTCTACCTCTTCCAAAACACTTCCATATATGAGGGAACTGTGCTATAGTAAGTTCTCACGTCAGGGATGCGTCTGTGCTCAGTAGGAAACTGTAGGACGAGTGAGGGTAGCAATCATAAAGTGTCTCATACAGGCCACTTAGAGGGGATGCCTAGGAAGGTATCTGCTAAGGGAACCTACTTCCGTGGCGAACTCATTCATAACAATGTTTCTCCTTTGAGGAATGAAGATAGAACAGGGACGGACTAGAGGCACTTTAAGTACTTTGAGTAAAGGGCAGGCTATGGCGTTTAAGCCTACAAAACACATATTGGTTGTTCACCACTAGTGGTGATCCGCACTTTGTTTCTGCGTTTAAAACGCTTCCAACACTGAGAGGGAAGTGTACTTTAGGTGGGATTCACTGCAGTGCTACGTCTGTTAAAGTAGGAAGCTTTTGTGACTGACTCTGTGGTAACAGCAATAGGCGCACATAAGCTTTCCATTCACAGACATCTAACCGTTGGACTATAGCAAGTTCTGTTTAAGGGAAACTTCTTCATGCGGAATGTCACTTCTCACAGTATCTTTCCAGTGGATAAAAGAAGATAGAACAAGGACGGACAGAGATAACGTTGCAAACCGTGAGTGAAGTACAGGGTAAGGCACTTAGGCCTCTATGAAGCATACTGGAATTACAACTCCGGAGATGTTCCACAGTGTCTACCTCTTCTCAAAACACTTCCAATATATGAGGGAACTGTGCTACAGTAAGTTCTCATGACAGGGATGCATCTGTGATTAGTTGAATCTCTAGGATATGTCTGGGTAGCAATCATGAAGTGTCTCATACTGGCCCCTTAGTGGCGATTTGTAGGAAGGAATCTGCTCAGGGAACCTCCTTCAAGTGCGTGCTCATTCATAAGAGTGCTTCTGCTTGGAGGTATGAAAGTAGAACACGGACATACTACGGGCACATTAGGTACTGTGAGTAAAGGGCAGGCTATGGCACTTAAGCCTGCCAAACACATATTGGATGTTCACCACCAGTGGTGATCCGCACTTAGTTTCTGCGTCTAAAACGCTTCCAACACTGAGAGAAAAGTGTGCTTGAGGAGGGATACACTGCAGTGTTACGTCTGATAAAGAAGGAAGCTTTTAGGACTGACTCTGTGGTAACAGCAATAGGCGCACATAGGTTTCCATTCACAGACGTTTAACCGTTGGATTACAGCAAGTTCGGTTTAAGGGAAACTCCTTCATGTGGAATGTCAATTCTCACAGTGTCTTTCCAGTGTAGGAAAAAAGATAGAACAAGGACGGAGCAGAGAGAATGTTACAACGTACGTGAAGTACACAGTAAGGCACATAGGACTCTATGATGCATACTTTAAGTTCAACACCTGGGATGTTCCACAGTGTCTACCTCTACTCAAAACACTTCCAATATATGAGGGAACTGTGCTACAGTACGTTCTCACGACAGGGAAGCGTCTGTGCTCAGATGGAAAGTGTAGGACGTGTCTGGGTAGCAATCATGAAGTGTCTGATACAGGCCCCTTAGCGGGGATACGGAGGAAGGTATCTGCTCAGGGAACCTACTTCAGGAGCGTAATCATTCATATCAGTGCTTCTCATTGGAAGATGAAGATATAACTGGGACGGACTAGGGGCAAATTAGGTATTGTGAGTAAAGGGCAGGCTATGGCGCCTAAGCCTACCAAACACATATTGGATGTTCACCACCAGTGGTGATCCGCACTTAGTTTCTGCGTCTAAAACGCTTCCAACACTGAGAGGGAAGTGTGCTTGAGGAGGGATTCATTGAAGTGTTACGTCTGTTAAAGAAGTAAGCTTTTGGGACTGACTCTGTGGTAACCGCAATAGGCGCACATAGATTTCCAGTCTCCGACGTCTATCCGTTGAACTATAGCAAGTCATTAAGGGAAACTCCTTCGTGCGGAATGTCACTTCTCACAGTGTCTTTCCAGTGGAGGAAAGAAGATAGAACAAGGACGGAGCAGAGAGAATGTTACAACCGTAGGTGAAGTACAGGGTAAGGCACTTAGGCCTCTATGATGCATACTGGAAGTTCAACACCTGGGATGTTCCACAGTGTCTACCACTTCTCAAAACACTTCCAATATATGAGGGAACTGTGCTACAGTAAGTTCTCACGACAGGGATGCGTCTGTGCTCAGTTGGAAAGTGTAGGACGTGTCTGGGTAGCAATCATGAAGTGTATGATACCAGCCCTTTCAAGAGGATGCGGAGGAAGGTATCTGCTCAGGGAACCTACTTCAAGTTCGTACTCATTCATAACAGTGTTTCTCCTTTGAATATGAAGATAGAACAGAGACGGACTAGGGGCACATTAGGTACTGTGAGTAAAGGGCAGGCTATGGCGCTTAAACCTGCCAAACACATATTGATGTTCACCACCAGTGGTGATCCGCACTTAGATTCTGAGTCTAAAACACTTCCAACACTGAGAGGGAAGTGTGCTTTAGGAGGGATTCACTGCAGTGTTACGTCTGATAAAGAAGGAAGCTTTAAGGACTGACTCTGTTGTAATGGCAATAGGCGCACATAGCTTTCCATTCACAGACGTCTAACCATTGGATTAAAGCAAGTTCTGTTTAAGGGAACTCCTTCATTCGTAATGAGACTCTTCACAGTGTCTCTCCGGGGTAGGAAAAAATATAGAACAAGTAGGGAACAGAGAGAATGTTACAACCCGTACGTGAAGTACAGAGTAAGGCACTTAGGCCTCTATGATGCATACTGGAAGTTCAACACCTGGGATGTTCCACAGTGTCTACCTCTTCTCAAAACAGTTCCAATATATGAGGGAACTGTGCTACAGTACGTTCTCAAGACAGGGAAGCGTGTGCTCAGATGGAAAGTGTAGGACGTGTCTGGGTAGCAATCATGAAGTGTCTGATACAGGCCCTTTAGAGAGGATGCAGAGGAAGGTATCTGCTCAGGGAAACTACTTCAGGTTCGAAATCATTCATAACAGTGTTTCTCCTTTGAGGATGAAAATAGAACAAGGACGGACTAGGGAACATTAGGTACTGTGAGTAAAGGGCGGGCTATGGCGCTTAAGCCTGCCAAACACATATTGGATGTTCACCACCAGTGGTGATCAGCACTTTGTTTCTGCGTCTAAAACGCTTCCAACACTGAGCGGGAAGTGTGCTTTAAGAGGGGTTCACAGCAGTGTTACGTCTGTTAAAGAAGGAAGCTTTTGGGACTTACTATGTGATAACCGCAATAGGCGCACATAGCTTTCCAATCACAGACGTCTCACCGTTGGACTATAGCAAGTTCTGTTTAAGGAAAACTCCTTCATGCGGAATGTCACTTCTCACAGTGTCTTTCCAGTGGAGGAAAGAAGATAGAACAAGGACGGACAGAGAGAACGTTGCAATCCGTGAGTGTAGTTCAGGGTAAGGCACTTAGGCCTCTATGATGCATACTGGAATTACAACACCGCAGAAGTTCCACAGTGTCTAGCTCGTCTCAGAACACTTCCAATATATGAGGGCACTGTGTTACAGTAAGTTCTCACGACACAGATGCATCTGTGCTCAGTTGAAAACTCTAGGATGTGTCTGGGTAGCAATCATGAAGTCTCTGATACAGGCCCTTTAGAGGGGATACGTAGGAAGGTATCTTCTCAGGGAACCAACTTCAGGTGCGTACTCATTCATAACAGTGCTTCTCCTTGGAGGAATGAAGGTAGAACACGGACGGACTAGGGGCACATTAGGTTCTGTGAGTAAATGGCAGGCTATGGCGCTTAAGCCTGCCAAACACATATTGGATGTTCACCACCAGTGGTGATATGCACTTAGTTTCTGCGTCTAAAACGCTTCCAACACTGAGATGGAAGTGTGCTTTAGGAGGGATTCACAGTAGTGTTACGTCTGTTTTAGAAGGAAGCTTTTGGGGCTGACTCTGTGGTAACCGCAATAGGTGCACATAGCTTTCCATTCAAAGACGTCTAACCGTTGGATTATAGCAAGTTCTGTTTAAGGGAATCTCATTCATGCGGAATGTCACTTCTCACAGTCTCTTCCAATGTAGGAAAAAAGATAGAACGAGCACGGAGCAGAGAGAATTTTACAACCCGTACGTGAAGTACAGATTGAGGCACTTAGGCCTTTATGATGCATACTGGAAGTTCAATACCTGGGATGTTCTACAGTGTCTACTACTTCTCAAAACACTTCCAATTTGAGGGAACTGTGCTACACTACGTTCTCACGACAGGGAAGCGTCTGTGCTCAGATGGAAAGTGTTGAACATGTCTGGGTAGCAATCATAAAGTGTCTGATACAAGCCCCTTAGAGGCGATGCGGAGGAAGGTATATGTTCAGGGAACCTACTTCAGTTGAGTTCTCATTCATAACAGTACTTCTCCTTGCAGGATGAAGATAGAACAGGGACGGATTAGGGGCACATTAGGTACTGTGAGTAAAGGCCAGGCTATGGAGATTAAGCCTGCCAAACACATATTGGATGTTCGCCACCAGTGGTGATCCACACTTAGTTTCTGCGTCGAAAACGCTTTCAACACTGAGAGGGAAGTGTGCATTAGGAGGGATTGACAGGAGTGTTACGTCTGTTAAAGAAGGAAGCTTTTGGGACTGACTCTGTGGTAACCGCAATAGACGCACATAGTTTTCAAATCACAGACGTCTAACCGTTGGACTATAGCAAGTTCTGTTTAAGGGAAACTCCTTCATGCGTAATGTCACTTCTCACAGTGTCTTTCCAGTGGAGGAAAGAAGATAGAACAAGGAAGGACAGAGAGAACGTTGCAAACCGTGAGTGATGTACAGGGTAAGGCATTTAGGCCTCTATGATGCATACTGGATGTTCAACACCGGAGATCTTCCACAGTGTCTAGCTCTTCTCAAAATACTTCCAATATATGAGGGAACTGTTCTACAGTATGATCTCACGACACTGATGCATCTGTGCTCAGTTGAAAACTCTAGGATGTGTCTGGGTAGCAATCATGAAGTGTCTGATACAGGCCCCTTAGAGGTGCTGCGTAGGAAGTTATCTGCTCAGGGAGCCTACTTCAGGTGGGTACTCATTCATAACAGTGCTTCTCCTTGAAGGAATGAAGATAGAACACGGACGGACTAAGGGCACATTAGGTACTGTGAGTAAAGGGCAGGCTATGGTGCTTAAGCCTGCCAAACATATATTGGATGTTCACCACCAGTGGTGATCCGCACTTAGTTTCCTCATCTAAAACGCTTCAAACACAGAGAGGGAAGTGTGTTTTAGGAGGGATTCGCTGCAGTGTTACGTCTGTTAAAGAAGGAAGCTTTTGGGACTGACTCTGTGGTAACCGCAATAGACGCACATTGCTTTCCAATCACAGACGTCTAACCGTTGGACTATAGCAAGTTCTGTTTAAGGGAGACTCCTTCATGCGGAATGTCACTTCTCACAGTATCTTTCCAGTGCAGGAAAGATGATAGACAATGACGGACAGAGAGAACGTTGCAAACCGTGAGTGAAGTACAGGGTAAGGCACTTAGGCCTCTATGATCACACTAGAAGTTCAACACCTAGGATGTTCCACAGTGTCTTCCACTTCTCAAAACACTTCCAATATATGAGGGAACTGTGCTACAGTAAGTTCTCATGACTGGGATGCGTCTGTGCTCAGTTGGAATGTTTAGAACGTGTCTGGCTAGCAATCATGAAGTGTCTGATAAAGGCCTCTTAGAGGGGATGCAGAGGAAGGTATCTGCTCAGAAAACCTACTTCAGGAGCGTACTCATTCATAACTGTGTTTCTCCGTTGAGGAATGAAGATAGAACAGGGAAGGACTACGGGCCCATTAGGTACTGTGAGTAAAGGGCAGGCTATGGAGCTTAAGGCTGCCAAACACATATTGGATGTCCACCACCAGCGGTGATCCGCACTTAGTTACTGCCTCTAAAAAGCTTCCAACACTGAGAGGGAAGTGTGCTTTAGGAGGGATTCACTGCAGTGTTACGTCTGTTAAGGAAGGAAGCTTTTGGGACTGAGTCTGTGGTAACCGCATTTGGCGCTCCTAGCTTTCCAGTCTCAGACGTTTAACCATTAGACTATAGGAAGTTCTGTTTAAGGGAAACTCCTTCATGCGGAATGTCACTTCTCACAGTGTATTTCCAGTGGAGGAAAGAGGATAGAACAAGGACGGACAGAGAGAACTTTGCAAACCGTGAGTGAAGTACAAGGTAAGCCACATAGTCCTCTATGATGCATACTGGAATTACAACACCGGAGATGTTCCACAGTGTCTACTAGATCTCAAAACACTTCCAATATATGAGGGAACTGGGCCACAGTAAGTTCTCACGACAGGGATGCATCTGTGCTCAGTTGAATTGTCCAGGATGTGTCTGGGTAGCAATCATGAAGTGTCTGATACAGGCCCCTTAGTGGGGATGCGTGGGATGTATCTGCTCAGGCAATCTACCTCAGGTGCTTACTCATTCATAACAGTGCTTCTCCTTGGAGGAATGATGGTAGAACACGGACGATGTAGGGGTACATTAGATACTGTGAGAAAAGGGCAGGCTATGGCGCTTAAGCCTGCCAAACACATATTTGATGTTCACCACCAGTGGTGATCCGCACTTAGTTTCTGCGTCTAAAACGCTTCCAACACTGAGAGGGAAGTGTGCTTTAGGTGGGATTCACTGCAGTGTTACGTCTGTTAAAGAAGGAAGCTTTTGGGACTGACTCCGTGGAACCGCAATATGCACACATAGCTTTCCAGACTCAGACGTCTATCCTTTGGACTATAGCAAGTTCTGTTTAAGGGAAACTCCTTCATGCGGAATGTCACTTCTCACAGTGTCTTTCCAGTGGAGGAAAGAAGATAGAACAAGGAAGGACAGAGAGAACGTTGCAAACCGTGAGTGAAGTACAGGGTAAGGCACTTAGGCCTCTATGATGCATACTGGAAGTTCAACACCTGGGATGTTCCACAGTGTCTACCACTTCTCAAAACACTTCCAATATATAAGGGAATTGTGCAATAGTAAGTTCTCATGACAGGGATGCGTCTGTGCTCAGTTGGAAAGTTTAGGACGTGTCTGGCTAGCAAACATGAAGTGTCTGATACAGGTACATTAGAGGGGATGGGTAGGAAGGTATCTGCTCAGGGAACCTACTTCAGGTGCGAACTCATTCATAACAATGTTCCTCCTTTGAGGAATGAAGATAGAACAGGGACGTACTCGGGCACATTAGGAACTGTGAGTAAAGGGCAGGCTATGGCGCTTAAGCCTGCCAGACACATATTGGTGGTTCACCACTAGTGGTGATCCGTACTTAGTTTCTGCATCTAAAACGCTTCCTACACTGAGAGGGAAGTGTTGTTTAGTCGGGATTCACTGCAGTGTTACGTCTGTTAAAGAAGGAA
Organism: Neogale vison; assembly: GCF_020171115.1. Lineage (NCBI taxonomy): Eukaryota > Metazoa > Chordata > Mammalia > Carnivora > Mustelidae > Neogale > Neogale vison. The sequence goes on from NC_058091.1 coordinate 154,375,932, forward strand.
GCTTTTGGGACTGACTCTGTGATCACCGCAGTAGGAGCGCATAGATTTCAGGTCTCCGATGTCTATCCGTTGGAATATAGCAAGTTCTGTTTAAGGGAAACTCCTTCATGCGGAATGTCACTTCTCACAGTGTCTTTCCAGTGGAACAAAGAAGATAGAACAAGGGCGGACAGAGAGAACGTTGCAATCCGTGAGTGAAGTTCAGGGTAAGGCACTTTGGCCTCTATGATGCATACTGCAATTACAACCCCAGATATGTTCCACAGTATTTAGCTCTTCTTAAACCACTTCCAATATATGAGGTAACACTGCTACAGTAAATTCTCATGACACGGATGCATCTGTGCTCAGTTGAAAACTCTAGGATGTGTCTGGGTAGCAATCATATAGTGTCTCATACAGGCCCCATAGAGGGGATGCGGAGGAAGGTATCAGCTCAGGGAACCTACTTCAGTGCATACTCATTCATAACAGTGCTTCTCCTTGGAGGAATGAAGGTAATCACGGGCGGACTAGGGGCACATTAGGTACTGTGAGTAAAGGGCAGGCTATGGCGCTTAAGCCTGCCAAACACATATTGGATGTTCACCACCAGTGGTGATCCATCCTTTGTTTCTGCGTCTAAAACGCTTCCAAGACTGAGAGGGAAGTGTGCTTTAGGAGGGATTCACTGCAGTGTTACGTCTGTTAAAGAAGGAAGCTTTTGGGACTGACTCTGTGGTAACCGCAATAGGCGCACATAGCTTTCCAGTCTCCGACGTCTATCCGTTGGACTATAGCAAATTCTTTTTAAGGAAACTCCTTCATGAGGAATGTCACTTCTCACAGTGTCTTTCCAGTGGAGGAAAGAAGATAGAACAAGGACGGAGCGGAGAGAATATTACAATCCGTAGGTGAAGTACAGGGTAAGGCACTTAGGCCTCTATGATGCATACTGGAAGTTCAACACCTGGGATGTTCCACAGTGTCTACCACTTCTCAAAACACTTCCAATATATGAAGGAACTGTGCTACAGTAAGTTCTCACGACAAGGAAGTGTCTGTTCTCACTTGGAAAGTGTAGTACGTGTCTGGGTAGCAATCATGAAGTCTCTGATACAGGCCTCTTAGAGGGGATGCGTAGGAAGGTATCTGCTCAGGAAACCTACCTCAGGTGCGATCTCATTCATAAGAGTCCTTAACCTTGGATGAATGAAGGTAGAACACGGACGGACTAGGAGCACTTTAGGTACTGTGTGTAAAGGTCAGGCTATGGTGCTTAAGCCTGCCAAACACATATTGGATGTTCAACACCAGTGGTGTCCGCACTTAGTTTCTGGGTCTAAAATGCTTCCTACACTGAGCGGAAAGTGTGCTTTAGTTGGGATTCAGTGCAGTGTTACGTCTGTTAAAGAAGGAAGCTTTTGGGACTGACTCTGTGGTAACCGCATTAGGCGCACATAGCTTTCCAGTCTCAAATGTCTATCCGTTGGACTATAGCAAAGTTCTGTTTAAGGGAAACTCCTTCATGCGGAATGTCACCTCTCACAGTGTCTTAAAACTGGAGGAAAGAAGATAGAAAAAGGACGGAGCAGAGAATATGTTGCCACCCACGAGTGAATACAGGGTAAGGCATGTAGGCCTCTATGATGCATACCGGATCTACAACACCGGTGATGTTCCACAGTGTCTACCTCTTCTCAAAATCCTTCCAATATATGAGGTAAATGTGCTACAGTAATTCTCATGAAAGGGATGCATCTGTGCTCAGTTGAAAACTCTATAATGTGTCTGGGTAGCAATCATGAAGTGTTTCATACAGGCACCTTAGAAGGGATGCGTAGGAAGGTATCTGCTCTGGGAACCTACTTCAGGTGCGTACTCACTCATAACAGCGTTTCTCCTTTGAGGATGAAGATAGAACAGGAACGGACTACGGGCACATTAGGTACTGTGAGTAAAGGGCTGGCTATGGCGCTTAGCCGGCCAAACATATATTGGATGTTCACCACCAGTGATGATCCGCACTTATTCTCTGTGTCTAAAACGCTTCCAACACTGAGAGGTTAGTGTGCTTTAGGAGGGATTCACTGCAGTGTTATGTCTGTTAAAGAAGGAAGCTTTTGGGACTGACTCTGTGGTAACCGCTTTAGGCGCACATAGCTTTCCAGTCTCCGACGTCTAATCGTTAGACTATAGGAAGTTCTGTTTAAGGGAAACTTCTTCATGCATAATGTCAATTCTCACAGTGTCTTTTTACTGGAGGAAAGAAGATAGAACAACGACGGACAGACAGAACGTTGCAAACCGTGAGTGAAATACAGGGTAAACCACTTAGGCTTCTATGATGCATACTGGAAGTTCAACACCGGAGAAGTTCCACTGTGTCTACCTCTTCTCAAAATACTTCCAATACATGAGGGAACTGTTCTAAAGTAAGTTCTCACGAGATGATTGGTCTGTGCTCAGTTGGAAACTCTAGGACGTGTCTGGGAGCAATCATGAAGTGTCTCATACAGGCCCCTTAGAGGGGATGCGAAGGAAGGTATCTGATTCTGTAACCGACTACATTGCCTACTCATTCATAGCAGCTTTTCTACTTTGAGCAATGAAGATAGAACAGGAACGGACTAGGGGCACATTAGATACTGTGAGTAAAGGGCAGGCTATGGCGCTTAAGCCTGCCAAACACATATTGGATGTTCACCACCAGTGGTGATCCGCACTTTGTTTCTGCGTCTAAAACGCTTCCAACACTGAGAGGGAAGTGTACTTTTGAGGGATTCACTGCAGTGTTACGTGTCTTAAAGAAGGAAGCTTTTGGGACTAACTCTGTGGTACCCGCAATTGGCGCACATAGCTTTCCAATCACAGATGTCTCACCGTTGGACTATAGCAAGTTCTGTTGAAGGGAAACTCCTTCATGCGGAATGTCACTTCTCACAGTGTCTTTCCAGTGGAGGAAAGAAGATAGAACAAGGACGGAGCAGAGAGAACGTTGCAACCCGTGAGTGAAGTACAGGGATAGGCACTTAGGCCTCTATGATGCATAGTGGAAGTTCAACACCGGGCATTTTCCACAGTGTCTACCTCTTCTCAAAACACTTCCAATATATGAGGGAACTGTGCTACAGTAAGTACTCACGACAGGGATGCGTCTGTGCTCAGTTGGAAACTGTAAGACGTATCTGGGTAGCAATCATGAAGTGTCTCATACAGGCTCCTTAGAGGGGATGCGAAGGAAGGTATCTGCTCAAGGAACCTACTTCAGTTTCGCAATCCGTCATAACAGTGTTTCTCCTTTGAGGATGAAGATAGAACAGGGACGGACTAGGGACACGTTAGGTGCTGTGAGTAAAGGGCAGGCTATGGCGCTTAAGCCTGCCAAACACATATTGGATGTTCACCACCAGTGGTGATCCGCACTTAGGTTCTACATCTAAAACGCTTCCTACCCTGAGAGGGAAGTGTGCTTTAGGAGGGATACACGCAGTGTTACATCTGTTAAGCAGGAACCTTTGGGACTTACTTTGTGGTAACCGCAATAGGAACACATAGCTTTCCATTCTCCGACGTCTATCCGTTGGCCTATAGCAAGCTCTGTTTAAGGGAAACTCCTTCATGCGGAATGTCACTTCTCACAGTGCCTTTCCAGTGGAGGAAAGAAGATTGAAAAAGGACGGAGCAGAGAAAACGTTGCAAACCATGAATGAAGTACAGGGTAAGGCACTTAAACCTCTATGATGCATATGGGAAGATCAAAACCCGGGGTGTTCCACAGTGTCAATTATTCTCAAAACACTCCCAATCCATGATGGAACTGTGCTACAGTAAGTTTTCACGACAGGGATGCGTCTGTGCTCAGTTGGAAACTATAGGACGTGTCTGGGTAGCAATCATGAAGTGTCTCAGACAGGCCCCTTAGAGGTGATGCGTAGGAAGGTATCTGCTCAGGGAACCTACTTCAGGTGTGTACTCTTTCATAACAGTGTTTTTCCTTGGAGGAATGAAGTTAGAACACAGACGGACTAGGGGCAATTAGGTACTGTGAGTAAACCTCAGGCTATGGCGCCTAAGCCTGCCAAACACATATTGGATTTTCACCACTAGTGGTGATCCGCACTTAGTTTCTGCGTCTAAAACGCTTCCGACACTGAGAGGGAAGTGTGCTTTAGGAGGGATTCACTGCAGTGTTACGTGTTAAAGAAGGAAACTTTTGGAACTGATTCTATGGTAACCGCAATAGGCGCACATAGCTTTCCAGTCTCCGACGTCTATCCGTTGGACTATAGCAAGTTCTGTTGAAGGGAAACTCCTTCATGAGGAATGTCACTTCTCACAAAAGAGTCGGTTCTGTGGGCTGCTGTTGCTGCTTGCTTTAGCCTAGTATTGGCAGCACGGTGGTGGAATCCCACATAGAGCGAAAGCCTCTTTGCCTGGGCATCCCTTGAGGAAAGCACAGCATTCATTGGAAATCAGAGTCGGTTTTGTGTGATGCGGATGCCGCTTGCCTGAACATAGTCTCCGAAGCTCGGTGTAATAAACCCGCATGGAGCGAAATCCTCTTTGCCTGGGCATCCCCTCTACCTGAGAGAGAAGCGTGGTTGCGCCTGTGGAAACAGCCTTAAGGATAAGTCATGAAACAGGAGAGCCTGCATAGGCATGAATAGCGGGCGGGTGGGAAGACAAGTGTCACCCTCTCTGTTTGCTGAGAAATCAAGGTCAGTTCTGCGGGCTGCTGCTCGTGCTTGCCTAGGCCAAGTCTCAAGTTGGGAGAAACCAGCATTCAGCCAAAGCGTCTTTGCCCAGGCTCCTCTTATGCGAAAGCACAGCATTCGTTGAGATTTGTGAGTCGCTTTGTGGGATGCTGCTGCTGCTTGCCTGAGCTATTCTCCGCAGCACGGTGGAAGAAACCTGCATGGAGCGAAGTTCTCTTGGCCCTATCATCCCCACTGCCTGCGAGAGAAGCGTGGATGCACATCTGGAAAGGGCCTTAAGGCTAGGGACACGGCTGTCACCGTACTCTCCAGGAGCAAGTTTGGGGAAGTAGCAGAACGCCTCCCCGGGAGAAGAGAAGGAGCCGTTGGCCTTGTCCGGAAACAGTCGCAAAGCAGGAGAGCCTGCCCTGGGAATAACAGCGGGACGGTGGCAAGACAAGCGTCAACCGCTACTGTGCGTAGAGATGGAAGCCTGGCTTTAGGAAGACACGAGGCGACGGCTAGGGCAGGCGCACATACTCCACTCTGAGGAAGGAGTCTGGGTAGAAGGCAGGCCTGTTCTGTGGCTCTTGTCCCAAGGGGACAGCATCTCCAAAGCCACCTGTCCCTAGGGCAGACGTGGGCTTGCCACCAGGCGCCATACCCGGAACTCGCAGATACAGCTCCCTGGAAGAAAGGGCAGTCAGATGCCATCTTCCTCCAAGATGTGGCATTTTTGGGGGTGTGTCGGGGAAGAATTGGGGAAACTCCCCACAGCTCCCCAACCCAGTGCATGGGCGCTGTGCAGGGATCCTGTCGCCTCTCCTTTCCTATTGGGAAGGCACTGGCCTAGTCCCCGAGTCCGCCTGAATTCCAGAGCAAAAAGCCCAGCTTTTTGGGGTCATGCAGGTTTCTCTCGATTTGAGGCTTGTCCAAAGCGCCGAAATGCACCGTGTGCGCCGGGTCATGAGGTGGAGGCGTTGCCACGGAACACAGATTTCCCAAGAGGGAGGCACAGAGGGACAGGAACCCGGAAGCGGAAGGCTGGGAAGCTGGCGAAATTTCGAGCCCGAGTCCTGGCGCAGACCTAGCCTCAGGAGACTGTACCAATTAGGGGACCCCTGCCGGCCGAGAAGCAGGCATCCGCCTCGTGGTAGTCTGCCACGCGGAGGGCTCCTTGGCGGGGCTCGTGAGAGAGCTCTCGCGATGCCGGGCCAGGCCTGGCCCTGGGGGGCGGCCCTGCAGACGTGTGACACCCGAAATGAGTTCGCATGGCGTTTTCCGGCCAATTCTCACGGGATCAGTTTGGGCAGAACCCTCGTGGGAATTGGCTGGCATTGGGCAGCCCTGTGGAACGCCCTGCTCTCAATGGCCCAGGGCCGTTACTAGCCCTGAGCTTGGGTGGCCGCCCGGAAAATGCGCGAAAACGTCGCGGCCCACCCGGGCGCCCCGGCACTGGGGATCATTCCTGGAGCAGAGGTGAAGGACGGGTGGCGGCCGGGCCTACATTTCCCACTTTGGGGAGGATCGTGTGCCAAAGGATGGGGCTGACCTCAGTGTGGGCACACAGGTTTCTCCTGCTCTGAGGTTGTCCGAAGCGCCGAAAGGCACCATTGGCACAGGTGTGGAAGGGGGAGGCATGGACCCGGGACTCAGGTTTCCCCAGATGGAGGCACCGAGGGACAGGAACCCAGAAGCAGACGGCCGGGTAGCAGGCAAGACTGCGAAACCGGGCTTCGTGGCGGGCCAAGCCTCATGGAACAGCGCCAGGGAGAGGACTCCCGCAGGAGGATTAGCAGGAGGCGTCGGTCTCGCCACAGCCTGCCTCCCGGAGGGCTTCCTGGCGGGGTTGGCGCGCGATGGCTCGCCATGTCACGGCAGTCCCGGGGGTAGGCTGTGCAGAAGTGCGGCACCCGAAGCGAGTTCGCCGTGCGTTTTCCTGCCAATTCTCTCGAGCGTTCTGCCCAAACAGGTTCGGTTTGGGCAGAATGCTCGTGAGAATGGACCGGCATAGGGAATTCCTGCAGATCTCACTGCACTCCGTGGCCCAGAGCCCCTTCTCTCCCAGGGCATGCTGCGGCCCCCGGAAAATGCCGGAATAGCCGGTGCCCACCAGGGGGCGCCGGCGCAGGGGAACGATCCCAGAGCAGATTTGATGGACGAGTGGCGGAAGGGCATGCGCCTCCGTCTTTTCGGGCTGATGGGGCACCCAAGGATGGGGCTGTCCGCATTTTGTTCATTGAGGTTTCTCTCTCTCCGAGGCTTGACCGAAGCGCCGATATGCACCATTGGGGCCGGATGGGAGGGCTAGGCGTCGCCGAATGACTCAGGATTCCCCAGATGGAGGCACAGAGGGACACGACCCCAGAAGCCCAAGGCTGGGACGCAGGTGAAATATCAAGCCCGAGTCTCAGGGCAGACCTGGCCCCATGGGACGGCGCTAAGTAGGGGACACCAGCGCCGAGGAGCAGGAGGCGTCGGCCTCGCCTCAGCCTGCCTCGCTGAGGGCTTCCTGGCGAGGTTCGTGCGTGAGCGCTCGCGATGCCAGGACAAGCCCCGGGGGGCTGAACTGCGGAATAGCTGCGCCCGAAGCAAGTTCGCCGCGCGTTTTCCGGCCAATTCTCATGAGCGACCTGCCCAAACCGGGATTGGTTAGGGCAGAACGCTCATGAGAATTGGCCGGCGTTGGGCAAACCTGCGGACCGCCCGGATCTCCGTGACCTAGGGACCATTCTTGCCCAGGGCATGCTGCGGCCACCTGAAAACCCGAGGAAACGACGCGGCCCACCAGAGGGCGCCGGCGCATGGGAGCGTTCCTGGAGCAGAGTATCAGGGCAGGTGGGGGCAGGGCGGGCGCCTCCGTCATTTCAGGCTGATGGAGCGCCCAAGAATGGCGCTGTCCTCAGATGGGTCATGCAGGTCTCTCTCGTTCGAGGCTTGTCCGAAATGCCGAAATGCACCGTTTGCGCCGGGGCGTGAGGCGGAGGCGTTGCCACGGAACTCAGGATTCCCAAGAGGGAGGCACAGAGGGACAGGACCCCGGAAGCAGGGGGCTGGGAAGCCAGCGAAATTTAGAGCCCGACTCTCTGGGCAGCCCTGGCCCCACGGGACTGGGCCAAGTTGGGGAGCCCCGCAGGCCGAGAAGCAAGAGGCATCGGCCTCCTGCAGATTGCCGCGCAGAGGGCTCCTTGGCGGGGTTCGTGAGCGAGTTCTCGCGATGCCGTGCCAGGCCATGGGGGGCAGCCCTGCAGACGTGTGACGCCCGAAGCAAGTTCGCAAGGCTTTTTCTGGCCAATTATCATGAGCGTTCTGCATAAACCGGTATCGGTTTGGGCAGAGCGCTCGTGAGAATTGGCCGGCGTTTCGCAGCCCTGCGGACTGCCCTGCTCTCCATGGCCCAGGGTCGGTTCTCGCCCTGAGCATGGGGCGGCCTCCTGGAAAGCGCGAAAACGTCACGGCCCACCAAGAGGCCCCGGCACTGGGGAGCGTTCCCGGAGCAGAGTTGAAGGACGGGTGGCGGCCGGGCCTACGCTTCTGACTTGAGGGAGGATTGGGCGCCCAAGGATGGGGCTGACCTCAGTGGGGGCACGCAGGTTTCTCTCGCTCTGAGGTTGTCCGAAGAGCCTAAGGGCACGGTTGGCGCCGGTGTGGGAGGGGGAACGTGGCCGTGGGAATCAGGGTTCCGCAGATGGAGGCACCGAGGGATAGGAACCCAGAAGCAGACGGATGGGTAGCAGGCGAAACTGCCAGCCTGGGTTTCGTGGCGGGCCCTGCCCCATGGAACAGCGCAAGGGAGAGGACCCCGCAGGAGGTTTAGCAGGAGGCGTCGGCCTCGCCACAGCCTGCCTCGCGGAGGGCTTCTTGGCGGGGTTTTTGCGCGATGGCCCGCCATGGCACGCCATGCACGGGGGGCCGGCCATGCAGAGGTGCGGCACCCGAAGCCAGTTCGCCGGGTGGTTTAATGCCAATTCTCAACAGCGTTCTGCCCACACCAGGATCGGTTTGGGCAGAACGCTCGTGAGAATTGACAGGCGTTGGGCAGTCCTGCAGACCTCCATGCTCACCGTGGCCCAGGACCACTTCTCTCCCAGGGAATGCTGCGGCCCCCGGAAAATGCCTGAAACGCCAGGGGCCACCAGTGGGCGCCGGCACAGGGGAGCGTTCCAGAGCAGAGATGACTTACGAGTGGCGGCAGAGCATGCTCCTCCGTCTTTTCGGGCTGATGGGGCACCCAAGGATGGGGCTGTCCGCAGTTGGGTCATGCAGGTTTCACTCTCTCCAAGGCTTGTCCGAAGCGCCGATATGCACCATTGGGGCCGGGGTGGGAGGGTGAGGCGTGGCCGTGGGACTCAGGATTCCCCAGATGGAGGCACAGAGGGACAGGACCCCGCAAGCTGACGGCTGGGAAGCAGGTGAAATATCGAGCCCGAGTCTCGGGGCAGCCCTGCCCCAATGGGACGGTGCTAAGTAGGGGACACCAGCGCCGAGGAGCAGGAGGCATCGGCCTCGCCTCAGCCTGCCTAGCGGAGGTCTTCCTGGCGAGGTTTGTGCGCGAGCGCTCGCAATGGCAGGACAAGCCAAGGGGGAGCGTACCTGCGGACGAGCTAGCCCGAAACGAGTTCGCCGGGCTTTTTCCGGCCCATTCTCACGAACGTTCTGCCCAAACCGGTGTTGTTTTGGGCAGAACTCGCGTGAGAATTGGCCAGCGATGGGCAGACCTGCGGAACGCCCGGCTCTCCGTGGCTCAGGGCCCCTTCTCGCCCTGTGGATACTGAGGCCGCCTGGAAAACGCGAGGAAACGACGTGGCCCATCCGGTGGCGCCGGCACCCGGGAGCGTTCTTGGAGCAGAGTTGAGCGGCGGTTGGGGGCTGGGCACGGGCCTCTGTCTTTTCAGGCTGATGGAGCAACCAAGGATGGCGCTGTCCTCAGTTGGGTCATGCAGGTTTCTCTCGCTTCGAGGCTTGTCCGAAGCGCCGAAATGCACCGTTTGCTCCGGGGCGTGAGGCGGAGGCGTTGCCACGGAACTCAGGATTCCCAAAAGGGAGGCACAGAAGGACAGGACCCCAGAAGCAGAAGGCTGGGAAGCCGGTGAAATTATGAGCCCGAGTCTCGGTACAGCCCTGGCCACATGGGACTGCGCCAAGTAGGGGTCCCCCGCCGGCCGAGAAGCAGTAGGCATCAGCCTCGCCGCAGACCGCTGCGCAGAGTGCTCCTTGGCGGGGTACGTGAGCGAGTTCTCGCGATGCCGGGCCAGGCACTGGGGGGCGGCCCTGCAGACGTGTGACGCCCGAAGCATGTTCGCAAGGCATTTTCTGGCCAATTCTCACGAGCATTCTGCATAAACCGGTATCGGTTTGGGCAGAGCGCTCGTGAGAATTGGCCGGCGTTTCGCAGCCCTGCAGACTGCCCTGCTCTCCATGGCCCAGGGCCGGTTCTGGCCCGGAGCATGGAGCAGCCGCCCGGAATGCGCGAAAACGTCGCGGCCCACCAGGAGGCCCCGGCACTGGGGAGCGTTCCCGGGAAGAGTTGAAAGACGGGTGGCGGCCGGGCCTACGCTTCTGACTTGAGGGAGGATCGGGCGCCCAAGGATGGGGCTGACCTCAGTGGGGGCACGCAGGTTTCTCTCGCTCTGAGGTTGTCCGAAGAGCCTAAGGGCACGGTTGGCGCCGGTGTGGGAGGGGGAACGTGGCCGTGGGAATCAGGGTTCCGCAGATGGAGGCATCGAAGGATAGGATCCCAGAAGCAGACGGCTGGGTAGCAGGCGAAACTGCGAGTCCTGCATTCGTGGCGGGCCCGGCCCCATGGAACAGCGCAAGGGAGAGGACCCCGCAGGAGGATTAGTAGGAGGCGTCGGCCTCGCCACAGCCTCCATCGCGAAGGGATTCCTGGCGGGGTTTTTGTGCGATGGCCCGCCAAGGGACGCCATGCACGGGAGGGCGACCATGCAGAGGTGCGGCGCCCGAAGCCAGTTCCCCGGGTGTTTTCCTGCCAATTCTCACCAGCGTTCTGCCCATAACAGGATCGGTTTGGGCAGAACGCTTGTGAGAATTGGCAGGCGTTGGGCCGTCCTGCGGACCTCCCTGCTCTCCGTGGCCCAGGACCCCTTCTCTCCCAGGGAATGCTGCGGCCCCAGAAAATGCCTGAAACGCAGGGGTCCACCAGTGGACGCCGGCACAGGGGAGCGTCCCAGACCAGAGTTGACTTATGAGTGGCGGCAGAGCATGCGCCTCCGTCTTTTCGGGCTGATGGTGGACCTAAGGGTGGGGCTGTCCGCAGTTGGGTCATGCAGGTTTCTCTCTCTCCAAGGCTTGTCCGAAGCGCCGATATGCACCATGGGGGCCGGGGTGGGAGCGTGAGGCGTGGCCGTGGGACTCAGGATTCTCCAGATGGAGGCACAGAGGAAAGTACCCCGGAAGCTGACGGCTGGGAAGCAGGTGAAATATCGAGCGCGAGTGTCGGGGCAGCCCTGGCCCCATGGGGCGACGCTAAGTAGGGGACACCAGCGCCGAGGAGCAGGAGGCGTCGGCCTCGCCTCAGCCTGCCTAGCGGAGGGCTTCCTGGCGAGGTTTGTGCGCAAGCGCTCGCGATGCCAGGACAAGCCCCGGGGGGGCGGACTTGTGGACGAGCTAGCCCTAAGCGAGTGCGCCGGGCGTTTTCCGGCCCATTCTCATGAGTGGCCCATTCTCAACCCAACCAGGGTTGGTTTGGGCAGAACGCTCGTGAGAATTGGCCAGCGATGGGCAGACTTTCGGACCGCCCGGCTCTCCGTGGCTCAGGGACCCTTCTCGCCAAGTGCATACTGCGGCCGCCTGGAAAACACGAGGAAACGACGTGGCCCATCAGCTGGCGCCCGCGCCCGGGAGCGTTCTTGGAGCAGAGTTGAGCGGCGGGTGGGGGCAGGACATGCGCCTCCGACTTTTCGGGTTGATGGGGCGCCCAAATGGGGCTGTCCTCAGTTGGGTCATGCAGGTTTCTCTCGCTTCGAGGCTTGTCCGAAGCGCCGAAATGCACCATTTGCGCCAGGGCGTGAGGCGGAGGCGTTGCCACGGAACTCAGGATTCCCAAGAGGGAGGCACAGAAGGAAAAGGCCCCGGAAGCGGAAGGCTGGGAAGCAGGAAATATTTCGAGCCCGAGTCTCGGGACAGCCGAGGCCACATGGGATTGCGCCAAGTAAGGCCCCCCGCCGGCCAACAAGCAGGAGGCGTCGGCCTCGTCGCAGACTGCCGCGCGGAGGGCTCCTTGGCGGGGTTCATGAGCGAACTCTCGCGATGCCGTGCCAGGCCAGGCCCTGGGGGGCGGCCCTGCATATGTGTGACACCCGAAATGAGTTCGCATGGCATTTTCCGGCCAATTCTCACGGGGTCGGTTTGGGCAGAACCCTCGTGGGAATTGGCCGGCCTTGGGCAGCCCTGCGGAACGCCCTGCTCTCCATGGCCAAGGGCCGTTACTCGCCCCGAGCTTGGGGCGGCCGTCCGGAAAATGCGCGAAAACGTCGCGGCCAACCCGGGCGCCCCGGCGCTGGGGAGCGTTCCCGGAGCAGAGTTGAATGATTGTTGGCGGCCGGGAGTACGTTTCCGACTTTAGCGAGGATCGTGTGCCCAAGGATGGGGCTGACCTCAGTGGGGGCACGCAGGTTTATCGCTCTGAGGTTGTCCGAAGCGCCGAAATGCACCATGGGCGCCGGTGAGGGAGGGGGAGGCGTGGCCCCGGGATACAGGTTTCCACAGATGGAGGCACCGAGGGACAGGAACCCAGAAGCAGATGGCCGGGTAGCAGGCGAGTTGGGAGGCCGGGCTTCGTGGCGGGCCAGGCCTCATGGAACAGCGTCAGGGAGAGTACCCTCGCAGGAGGATTAGCAGGAGGCGTCGGCCTCGCCACAGTCTGCCTCGCGGAGGGCTTCCTGGCGGGGTTGGAGCGCGATGGCTCGCAATGGCACGCCAGGCCCAGGGCGGCGGCCGTGCAGAAGTGCTGCGCCCGAAGCCAGTTCGCCGTGCGTTTTCCTGCCAATTTTCATGAGCGTTCTGCCCAAACAGGATCGGTTTGGGCAGAACGCTCGTGAGAATGGGCCAGTGTAGGGCAGTCCTGCTGACCTCCCCGCTCTCCATGGCACAGTGCCCCTTCTCTCCAAGGACATGCTGTGGCCCCTGGAAAATGCCAGAATCGCCGGGGCCCACCAGGGGGCGCCGGCGCAGGGGAAATATTCCAGAGCAGAGTTGACGGACGAGTGGCGGCAGGGCATGCGCCTCCGTCTTTTCGGGCTGATGGGGCACCCAAGGATGGGGCTGTCCGCATTTTGTTCATTGAGGTTTCTCTCTCTCCGAGGCTTGACCGAAGCGCCGATATGCACCATTGGGGCTGGGATGGGAGGGCTAGGCGTCGCCGAATGACTCAGGATTCCCCAGATGGAGGCACAGAGGGACATGACCCTAGAAGCCGAAGGCTGGGACGCCGGTGAAATATCAAGCTCGAGTCTCGTGGCAGCCCTGGCCCCATGGGACGGCGCTAAGTAGGGGACACCAGTGACAAGGAGCAGGAGGCGTCGGACTCGCCTCAGCCTGCCTCGCTGAGGGCTTCCTGGCGAGGTTCGTGCGTGAGCGCTCGCGATGCCAGACAAGTCCCGGGGGCTGACCTGCGGAAGAGCTGTGCCCGAATCGAGTTCGCATCGCGTTTTCTGGCCAATTCTCACGAGCCTTCTGCCCAAACCGGGATTGGTTAGGGCAGAACGCTCGTGAGATTTGGCCGGCGTTAGGCAACCCTGCGGACCGCCCGGCTCTCCGTGGCCCAGGGACCCTTCTTGTCCAGGGCATGCTGCGGCCGCCTGAATACCCAAGGAAAGGACGCGGCCCACCAGAGGGCGCCGGCGCACGGGAGCGTTCCAGGAGCAGAGTATCAGGGCGGGTGGGGGCAGGGCGTGCGCCTCAGTCTTTTCAGGCTGATGGAGTGCCCAAGGTTGGCGCTGACCTCAGTTGGGTCATGCATGTCTCTCTCGCTTCGAGGCTTGTCCAAAATGCCTAAATGCAATGTTTGCGCCGGGGCGTGAGGCGGAGGCGTTGCCTCGGAACTCAGGATTCCCCAGATGGAGGCACAGAGGGACAGGACCCCGGAAGCTGAAGGCTTGGAAGCAGGTGAAATATCAAGCCCGAGTCTCGGGGCAGCCCTGGCCCCATGGGACAGCGCTAAGTAAGGGACACCAGCGCCGAGGAGCAGGAGGTGTCGGCCTCGCATCAGCCTGCCTCGCGGGTGGCTTCCTGGCGAGGTTTGTGCGCGAGCCCTCGCGATGCCAGGACAAGCCCCGGGGGGGTGGACCTGTGGACGAGCTAGCCCGAAGCGAGTTCGCCGGGCGTTTTCCGGCCCATTCTCACGAGCGTTCTGCCCAAACCGGGGTTGGTTTGGGCAGAACGCTCGTGAGAATTGGCCAGCGATGGGCAGACCTGCGGACCGCCCGGCTCTCCGTGGCTCAGGGCCCCTTCTCGCCAAGTGCATACTGCGGCCGCCTGTAAAACGCGAGGAAACAACGTGGCCCATCAGGTGTCGCTGGCGCCCAGGAGCGTTCTTGGAGCAGAGTTGAGTGGCGAGTGGGGGCAGGGCATGCGCCTCCGACTTTTTGGGTTGATGGGGCGCCCAAGATGGGGCTGTCCTCAGTTGGGTCATGCAGGTTTCTCTCGCTTCGAGGCTTGTCCGAAGCGCCGAAATACACCGTTTATGCCGGGGCGTGAGGCGGAGGCGTTGCCACGGAACTCAGGATTCCCAAGAGGGAGGCACAGAGGGACAGGACCCCGGAAGCAGAAGGCTGGGAATCCGGCGAAATTTAAAGCCCGAGTCTCAGGACAGCCATGGCCCCATTGGACTGCGCTAAGTAGGGGAACCCTGCTGGCCGTGGAGCAGTAGGCATCGGCCTCGCCGAAGTCTGCCGCGGGGAGGACTCCTTGGCGGGGTTCATGAGCGAGCTCTCGGGATGACGGGCCAGGCCACACCCCGGGGGGCGGCCCTGCAGACGTGTGACATCCGAAAAGATTTCGCATGCCGATTGTCACTTCTCACAGTGTCTTTCCAGTGGAGGAAAGAAGATAGAACAAGGGCGGACAGAGAGAACGTTGCAACCCGTGATTGAAGTACAGGGTAAGGCACTTAGGCCTCTATGATGCATACTGGAAGTTCAACACCGGGGATGTTCCACAGTGTCTACCTCTTCTCAAAACACTTCCAATATATGAGAGAACTGTGCTACAGTAAGTTCTCACGACAGGGATGGGTCTGTGCTCAGTTGGAAACTCTAGGACATGTCTGGGTAGCAATGATGAAGTGTCTCACACAGGCACCTTAGAGGGTATGAGAAGGAAGGTATCTGCTCACGGTACCTACTTCTAGTGCGTACTCATTCATAACAGCGTTTCTCCTTTGAGGAATGAAGATAGAACAGGAACGGACTAGGGGCACATATGGTACTGTGAGTAAAGGGCAGGCTATGGCACTTAAGTCTGCCAAACACATATTGGATGTGCACCACCAGTGGTGACCGCACTTAGTTTCTGCGTCTAAAACGCTTCCAATACTGAGAGGGAAGTGTGCTTTAGGAGGGATTCACAGCAGTGTTACGTCTGTTAAAAAGGAAGTTTTTGGGACTGCTTCTGTGGTATCCACAATAGGCGCACATAGACTTCCAGTATCCGACATCTATCCGTTGGACTATAGCAAGTTCTGTTTAAGGGAAACTCCTTCATGCGAAATGTCACTTCTCACAGTGTCTTTCCAGTGGAGGAAAGAAGATAGAACTAGGAATGACAGAGAGAACATTGCAAACATTGAGTGAAGTAAAGAGTAAGGCACTTAGGCCTCAATGATGCAATCTGGATGTTCAACAACGGGGATGTTCCTTAGTGTCTACCTGTTCTCAAAACACCTCCAATATATGAGGGAACTGTGCTACAGTAAGTTCTCACGACAGGGATGCGTCTGTGCTCAGTTGGAAACTGTAGGACGTGTCTGGGTAGCAATCATGAAGTGTCTCATACAGGCCGCTTAAACGGGATGCGTAGGAAGGTATCTGCTCAGGGAAACTACTTCAGGTGCATACTCATTCATAACAGTTTTTCTCCTTTGAGGAATGAATATAGAACAGGGACGGACTAGGGACACCTATGGTACTGTGATTAAAGGGCAGGGTATGGTGCTTAAGCCTGCCAAACACATATTGGATGTTCACCACCAGTGGTGATCGGCACTTAGTTTGTGCGTCTTAAACGCTTCCAACACTGAGAGGGAAGTGTGCTTTAGGAGGGATTCACTGGAGTTTTACATCTGTTAAAGAAGGATGCTTTTGGGACTGACTCTTTGGTAACCGCTATAGGCGCACCTAGCTTTCCAGTCACAGACGTCTAACCGTTGGACTGTAGCGAGTTCTGTTTAAGGGAAACTCCTTCATCCGGAAGGTCACTACTTTTTTAATTTTTTTCACTTTCTGAAAGGAGCATATATTTTGGCTAATCTGTATATACACAAATGAATGTATTTTTTTCCAATTTATTTATTTTCAGCAAAACAGTATTCATTATTTTTTCACCACACCCAGTCTCCATGCAAGCTGTGCCCTCTATAATACCCACCACCTGGTACCCCAACCTCCCACCCCCCCGCCACTGCTAACCCCTCAGATTGTTTTTCAGAGTCCATAGTCTCTCTTGGTTCATCTCCCCTTCCAATTTACCCAAAAGCACATACCCTCCCCAATGTCCATAGCCCTACCCCCCTTCTCCCAACCCCCTTCCCCCCCGCAACCCACAGTTTGTTTCGTGAGATTAAGAGTCACTTATGGTTTGTCTCCCTCCCTATCCCATCTTGTTCCATGTCTTCTTCTCCTACCCACTTAAGCCCCCATGTTGCATCACCACATCCTCATATCAGGGAGATCATATGATATTTGTCTTTCTCCACTTGACATATTTCGCTAAGCATGATACGCTCTAGTTCCATCCATGTTGTCGCAAATGGCAAGATTTCGTTTCTTTTGATGGCTGCATAGTATTCCATTGTGTATATATACCACATCTTCCTTATCCATTCATCTGTTGATGGACATCTAGGTTCTTTCCATAGTTTGGCTATTGTGGACTTTGCTGCTATAAACATTCGGGTGAACGTGCCCCTTTGGATCACTACGTTTGTATCTTTAGGGTAAATTCCCAGTAGTGCAATTGCTGGGTCATAGGGCAGTTCTATTTTCAACATTTTAAGGAACCTCCATGTTGTTTTCCAGAGTGGTTGCACCAGCTTGCATTCCCACCAATAGTGTAGGAGGGTTCCCCTTTCTCCGCATCCTCGCCAGCATCTGTCATTTCCTGACTTGTTGATTTTCGCCATTCTGACTGGTGTGAGGTGATATCTCATTGTGGTTTTGATTTGTGTTTCCCTGATGCCGAGTGATATGGAGCACTTTTTCATGTGTCTGTTGGCCATCTGGATGTCTTCTTTGCAGAAACGTCTGTTCATGTCCTCTGCCCATTTCTTGATTGGATTATTTGTTCTTTGGGTGTGGAGTTTATTAAGTTCCTTTTTTTTGGTTTTAATTTATTTTTTATTAGTTTGTATATGTTGCAATTTTTTTTAATTATTGAATATAATTGACACAATATTATATTAGATGCAGATGTACAATATATAGATTTGACAATCCTACACTTTACTCCTTGCTTAACATGATACGTGCTGTCACCATCTATCATCACATAATGTCATTATGATATTACCTACTATATTCCCTATGATGTGTTTTTCATCTCTGTGACTCATTTATTCTTTTTTTCCCCAATTTATTTATTTTCAGAGAAACAGTATTCATTATTTTTTCACCACACCCAGTGCTCCATGCAAGCTGTGCCCTCTATAATACCCACCACCTGGTACCCCAACCTCCCACCCCCCCGCCACTTCAAACCCCTCAGACTGCTTTTCAGAGTTCATAGTCTCTCACGGTTCACCTCCCCTTCCAATTTACCCAAATTCCCTACTCCTCTCTAACGCCCCTTGTCCTCCATGCTATTGGTTATGCTCCACAAATAAGTGAAACCATATGATAATTGACTCTCTCTGCTTGACTGATTTCACTCAGCATAATCTCTTCCAGTCCCGTCCATGTTGCTACAAAAGTTGGATATTCGTCCTTTCTGATGGAGGCATAATACTCCATAGTGTATATGGACCACATCTTCCTTACCCATTCATCCGTTGAAGGGCATCTTGGTTCTTTCCATAGTTTGGCGACTGTGGCCATTGCTGCTATAAACATTGGGGTACAGATGGCCCTTCTTTTCACGACATCTGTATCTTTGGGGTAAATACCCAGGAGTGCAATTGCAGGGTCGTAGGGAAGCTCTATTTTTAATTTCTTGAGGAATCTCCACACTGTTCTCCAAAGAGGCTGCACCAACTTGCATTCCCACCAACAGTGTAAGAGGGTTCCCCTTTCTCCACATCCTCTCCAACACATGTTGTTTCCTGTTTTGTTAATTTTGGCCATTCTAACTGGTGTAAGGTGATATCTCAATGTGGTTTTAATTTGAATCTCCCTGAGGGCTAATGATGATGAGCATTTTTTCATGTGTCTGAGAGCCATTTGTATTTCTTGATTGGAGAAGTGTCTGTTCATATCTTCTACCCATTTTTTGATGTGTTTGTCTGTTTCGTGTGGGTTGAGTTTGAGGAGTTCATTATAGATCCTGGATATCAACCTTTTGTCTATACTGTCATTTGCAAATATCTTCTCCCATTCCGTGGGTTGCCTCTTTGTTTTTTTGAATGTTTCCTTTGCTGTGCAGAAGCTTTTGATTTTGATGAAGTCCCATAAATTTATTTTCGCTTTTGTTTCCTTTGCCTTTGGAGACGTATCTTGAAAGAAGTTGCTGTGGCTGATATCAAAGAGATTACTGCCTATGTTCTCCTCTAAGATTCTGATAGATTCCTGTCTCACGTTGAGGTCTTTTATCCATTTTGAGTTGATCTTTGTGTACGATGTAAGAGAATGGTCGAGTTTCATTCTTCTACATATAGCTGTCCCGTTTTCCCAGCACCATTTATTGAAGAGACTGTCTTTTTTCCACTGTATATTTTTTCCTGTTTTGTCGAAGATTAATTGACCATAGAGGTGAGGGTCCATATCAGGGCTCTCTACTCTGTTCCACTGGTCGATGTGTCTGTTTTTATGCCAGTACCATGCTGTCTTGGTGATCACAGCTTTGTAATAAAGCTTGAAATCAGGCAAGCTGATGCCGCCAGCTTTATTTTTGTTTTTCAACATTTCCTTAGTGATTCGGGGTCTCTTCTAATTCCGTACAAATTTTAGGATTATTTGCTCCAGCTCTTTGAAGAATGCTGGTGGAATTTTGATCGGAATGGCATTAAAGTATAGATTGCTCTAGGCAGTATAGACATTTTAACAATGTTTATTCTTCCGATCCAAGAGCATGGAATGGTCTTCCATCTATTTATGTCTTCTTCAATTTCTTTCAAGAGTGTTCTATAGTTCCTCAAGTATAGATCCTTTACCTCTTTAGTTAGGTTTATTCCCAGGTATCTTATGGTTCTTGGTGCTATAGTAAATGGAATCGATTCTCTAATTTCCCTTTCTGTATTTTCATTGTTAGTGTATAAGAAAGCCACTGATTTCTGCACATTGACTTTGTATCCTGCCACGCTGCTGAATTGCTGTATGAGTTCTAGTAGTTTGGGGGTGGATTCTTTTGGGTTTTCCATATAAAGAATCATGTCATCTGCAAAGAGAGAGAGTTTGGCTTCATTACCAATTTGGATACCTTTTATTTCTCTCTGTTGTCTGATTGCTGTTGCTAGGACTTCTAATACTATGTTGAACAAGAGTGGTGAAAGTGGGCATCCTTGTCTTGTTCCTGATCTCAATGGGAAGGCTGCAAGCTTTTTCCCATTGAGGACGATATTTGCTGTGGGTCTTTCATAGATAGATTTGATGAGGTTCAGGAATGTTCCCTCTATCCCTATACTTTGAAGCGTTTTAATCAGGAATGGATGTTGGATTTTGTCAAATGCTTTTTCTGCATCAATTGAGAGGACCATGTGGTTCTTCTCTCTTCTCATATTAATTTGTTGTATCACATTGATTGATTTACGAATGTTGAACCATCCTTGTAGCCCAGGGATGAATCCACCTGATCATGGTGGATAATCTTTTTAATGTGTTGTTGGATCCTGTTGGCTAGGATCTTGTTGAGAATCTTAGCATCCATATTCATCAGTGATATTGGTCTGAAATTCTCCTTTTTGGTATGGTCCTTGCCTGGTTTGGGGATCAGGGTTATGCTGGCTTCACAGAAAGAGTCTGGAAGTTTCCTTCTGCTTCAATTTTTTGAAACAACTTCAGGAGAATAGGTGTTATTTCTTCTTGGAAGGTTTGGTAGAATTCCCCAGGGAATCCGTCAGGTTCTGGGCTCTTGTTTTTGGGATATTTTTGATCACTGCTTCAATCTCGTTATTAGATATCGGTCTATTCAGGTTGTCGATTTCTTCCTGGTTCAATTTTGGTAGTTTATATTTTTCCAGGAATGCCTCCATTTCATCTAGTTTGCTAAGCTTATTGGCATATAACTGTTCGTAATAACTTCTGATGATTGTTTCTACTTCCTTGGTTAAGTTCTTTATATATTTTGGACACTAGTCCTTTATCTGATATGTTGTTTGCAAATATCTTCTCCCATTCTGTCAGTTGTCTTTTGGTTTTGTTAACTGTTTCCTTTGCTGTGCAAAAGCTTTTGATTTTGATGAAATCCCAAAAGTTCATTTTTGCCTTTGCTTCCCTTGCCTTTGGCGATGTTACTAGGAAGATGTTGCTGCGGCTGAGGTCGAAGAGGTTGCTGCCTGTGTTCTCCTCAAGGATTTTGATGGATTCTTTCTCACATTGAGGTCCTTAATCCAGTTTGAATCTATTTTTGTGTGTGGTGTAAGGAAATGGTCCCATTTCATTTTTCTGCACGTGGCTGTCCAATTTTCCCAACACCATTTATTGAAGAGTCTATCTTTTTTCCATTGGACATTCTTGCTTTGTCGAAGATTAGTTGACCATAGAGTTGAGGGTCTATTTCTGGGCTCTCTATTCTGTTCCATTGGTCTATGTGTCTGTTTTGGTGCCAGTACCATGCTGTCTTGATGACAGCTTTGTAATAAAGCTTGAAGTCCGGAATTGTGATGCCACCAACTTTGGCTTTGTTTTTCAATAACCCTTTGGCTATTCGAGGTCTTTTCTGATTCCATATAAATTTTAAAGTTATTTGTTCCATTTCTTTGAAAAAGATGGATGGTACTTTGATAGGAATTGCATTAAATGTGTAGATTGCTTTAGGTAGCATAGACATTTTCACAATATTTGTTCTTCCAATCCAGGAGCATGGAACATTTTTCCATTTCTTTGTGTCTTCCTCAATTTCTTTCATGAGTACTTTATAGTTTTCTGAGTATAGATTATTAGCCTCTTTGGTTAGTTTTATTCCTAGGTATCTTATGGTTTGGGGTGCAATTGTCAGTGGGATTGACACCTTAATTTCTCTTTCTTCTGTCTTGTTGTTGGTGTAGAGAAATGCAACTGATTTCTGTGCATTGATCTTATATCCTGACACTTTACAGAATTCCTGTACAAGTTCTAGCAATTTTGGAGTGGAGTTTTTGGGTTTTCCACATAGAGTATCATATCATCTGCGAAGAGTGATAATTTGACTTCCTCTCTGCCGATTTAGATGCCTTTAATTTCCTTTTGTTGTCTGATTGCTGAGGCTAGGACTTCTAGTACTATGTTGAATATCAGTGGTGATAATGGACATCCCTGTCGTGTTCCTGATCTTAGTGGAAAAGCTTTCAGTTTTTCTCCATTGAGAATGATATTTGCAGTGGGTTTTTCATAGATGGCTTTGATGATATTGAGGTATGTGCCCTCTATCCCTACACTCTGAAGAGTTTTGATCAGGAAGGAATGCTGTACTTTGTCAAATGCTTTTTCAGCATCTATTGAGAGTATCATATGGTTCTAGTTCTTTCTTTTATTGATGTGTTGTATCACTTTGACTGATTTGCGGATGTTGAACCAACCTTGCAGCCCTGGGATAAATTCCACTTGGTCGTGGTGAATAATCCTTTTAATGTACTGTTGAATCCTATTGGCTAGTATTTTGGTGAGAATTTTTGCATCTGTGTTCATCAAGGATATTGGTCTATAGCTCTCTTTTTTGATGGGATCCTTGTCTGGTTTTGGGATCAAGGTGATGCTGGCCTCATAAATTGAGTTTGGGAATTTTCCTTCCATTTCTATTTTTTGGAACAGTTTCAGGAGAATAGGAATTAGTTCTTCTTTAAATGTTTGGTAAATTCCCCCGGGAAGCCATCTGGCCCTGGGCTTTTGTTTGTTAGGAGATTTTTAATGACTGTTTCAATCTCCTTACTGGTTATGGATCTGTAGGCTTTCTATTTCTTCCTGGTTCAATTTTGGTAGTTTATATGTTTCTAGGAATGCATCCATTTCTTCCAGATTTCAAATTTGTTGGCGTAGAATTGCTCATAGTATGTTCTTATAATAGTTTGTATTTCTTTGGTGTTAGTTGTGATCTCTCCTCTTTCATTCATGATTTTATTTATTTGGGACCTTTCTCTTTTCTTTTTGATAAGTCTGGCCAAGGATTTATCAATTTTATTAATTCTTTCAAAGAACCAGCTCCTAGTTTGGTTGATTTTTTCTATTGAGTTTTGGTTTCTATTTCATTGATTTCTGCTCTGATCTTTATGTTTTTTCTTCTCGCTGGGCTTAGGGTTTCTTTCTTGTTTTTTCTCCAGCTCCTTTAGGTGTAGGGTTAGGTTGTGTACCTGAGACCTTTCTTGTTTCTTGAGAAAAGCTTGTACTGCTATATATTTTCCTCTCAGGACTGCCTTGGTTGTGTCCCACAGATTTTGAACCTTTGTATTTTCATTATCATTTGTTTCCATGCTTTTTTTCAATTCTTCTTTAATTTCCCGGTTGACCCATTCATTCTTTAGAAGGATGCTGTTTAGTCTCCATGTATTTGTGTTCTTTCCAAACTTCTTCTTGTGGTTGAGTTCTAGCTTCAGAGCATTGTGGTCTGAAAATATGCAGGGAATGATCCCAATCTTTTGATACCGGTTGAGTCCTGATTTAGGACCGAGGATGTGATCTATTCTTGAGAATGTTCCATGTGCACTAGAGAAGAATGTGTATTCTGTTGCTTTGGGATGAAATGTTCTGAATATATCTGTGATGTGCATCTCATCCAGTGTATCATTTAAGGCCTTTATTTCCCTGTTGATCTTTTGCTTGGATGATCTATCCATTTCCGTGAGGGGAGTGTTAAAGTCCCCTACTATTATTGTATTATTGTTGATGTGTTTCTTTGATTTTGTTATTAATTGGTTTATATAGCTGGCTGCGCCCACATTGGAGGCATAGATATTTAAAATTGTTAGATCTTCTTGTTGGACAGACCCTTTGAGTATGATATAGTGTCCTTCCTCATCTCTTATTATAGTCTTTGGCTTAAAATCTAATTGATCTGATATAAGGATTGCCACTCCTGCTTTTTTCTGATGTCCATTAGCATGGTAAATTCTTTTCCAGCCCCTCACTTTAAGTCTGGAGGTGTCTTCGTGTTTAAAATGAGTTTCTTGGAGGCAACATATAGATGGGTTTTGTTTTTTTTATCCATTCTGATACCCTGTGTCTATTGATTGGGGCATTTACCCATTAACATTCAGGGTAACTATTGAGAGATATGATTTTAGTGCCATTGTATTGCCTGTAAGGTGATTGTTACTGTATATTGTCTCTGTTCCTTTCTGATCTACCACTTGTAGGCTCTCTCTTTGCTTAGAGGACCCCTTTCAGTATTTCCTGTAGAGCTGGTTTGGTGTTTGCAAACTCTTTCAGTTTTTGTTTGTCCTGGAAGCTTTTAATCTCTCCTTCTATTTTCAATGACAGCCTAGCTGGGTATAGTATTCTTGGCTGCATGTTTTTCACGATTAGTGCTCTGAAAATATCATGCCAGCTCTTTCTGGCCTGCCAGGTCTCTGTGGATTAGTCAGCTGCCAATCTAATACTTTTACCATTGTATGTTACAAACTTCTTTTCCCAGGCTGCTTTCAGGATTTTCTCTTTGTCACTAAGGCTTCTAAAGTTTACTATTAGGTGACGGGGTGTGGACCTATTCTTATTGATTTTGAGGGGCGTTCTCTGAACCTCCTGAATTTTGATGCTCGTTCCCTTTGCCATATTGGGGAAATTCTCCCCAATAATTCTCTCCAGTATACCTTCTGCTCCCCTCTCTCTTTCTTCTTCTTCTGGAATACCAATTATTCTAATGTTGTTTCGTCTTATGGTGTCACTTATCTCTCGAATTCTCCCCTCATGGTCCAGTAGCTGTTTGTCCCTCTTTGGTGCAGCTTCTTTATTCTCTGTCATTTGGTCTTCTATATCGCGAATTCTTTCTTCTGCCTCATTTATCCGAGCAGTGAAAGCCTCCATTTTTGATTGAACTTCATTAATAGCTTTTTTGATTACAACTTGGTTAGATTTTAGTTCTTTTATTTCTCCAGAAAGGGCTTTTATATCTCTGGAGAGGGTTTCTCTAATATCTTCCATGCCTTTTTCAAGCCCAGCTATAACCTTGAGAATTGCCATTTTGTACTCTAGATCTGACATATTACCAATGTCTGTATTGATTAGGTCCCTAGCCGGTTCTGTCGGGTGAACCCAGGGTGCGACCATGGAGCCCGGGAGAGCAAGGCCCAAGAGGCACCAGCTCTCCCGCAGATGTACTTCCCTGACGTGACAGAGCGAACGCCCAAAGCCTTGCTGAGGAAGCAGCAGCGAAGTGCGGTTCAGGCCAAGCTGAAAAACCTCTGTGAAAGCATAGCAGTCCCTGGGAAAAAAGAGTCGGTTCTGTGGGCTGCTGTTGTTGCTTGCTTGAGCCTAGTATTTCAGCACGTTGGGAGAATCCCGCATAGAGCGAACTCCTCTTTGCCGGGGCATCCCCTCTAGGAAAGCACAGCTTTCCTGGAGAAATCCGCGTCGGTTCTGTGCGATGCGGATGCCGCTCGCCTGAACATAATCTCCGAAGCACGGTGTAAGAAACCCGCATGGAGCGAAATCCTCTTTCCCCGGGCATCCCCTCTACCTGAGAGAGAAGCGTGGTTGCGCCTGTGGAAACAGCCTTAACGTAAGTTCATGAAACAGGAGAGCCTGCATTGGCAAGAATAGCGGGCAGGTGGCAAGACAAGTGTCACCCTCTCCGTTTGCCTAGAAATCAGAGTCGGTTGTGCGCGCTGCTGCTCCTGCTTGCCTAGGCCAAGTCTCAAGGTGGGAGTAGCCATCCTAAAGCCAAAGCCTTTTTGCCCAGGCTCCTCCTCTGGGAAAGCACAGCATTCGTTCGGAAATCTGAGTCACTTTGTGGGATGCTGCTGCTGCTTGCCTGAGCTAGTCTCCGCAGCATGGTGGAAGAAACCCGCATGGAGCAAAATTCTCTTGGCCCAAGCATCCCCATTGGCTGCGGAGAAGCGTGGATGCACATCTGGAAAGGGCCTTAAGGATAGGGACACTGCTGTCACCGTGCTCTCCAGGAGCAAGTCTGGGGAAAGAGCAGAACGCCTCCCCAGGAGAAGAGAAGGAGCCGTTGGCCTTGTTCTCGAGACACAATCGCAAAGCAAGAGAGCCTTCCCTGGGAAGAACAGCGGGACGGGGGCAAGACAAGCATCACCCGCTCCCTGTGCGTAGAGACGGAAGCCTGGCCTTAGGAAGACACGAGGGGACGGCTAGGGTGGGCGCGCATACTCCACTCTGAGGAAGGAGTCTGGGCATAAGGAAGGCCTGTTCTGTGCCTCTAGTCTCAACGGGACAGCATCTCCAAGGCCACCTGTCCCTAGAGCATACGTGGGCTTGCCACCAGGCGCCATACCCGGAACTCGCAGTTACAGCTCCGTGAAAGAAAGGGCAGTCAGGTGCCATCTTCCTCCAAGATGTGGCAGCGTTGGGGGTGGCAGGGGTGTGTCGGGGAAGAAGTGGGGTCAGTCCCCCACAGCTCCCCATCCCAGTGCACGGGCGCTGCGCAGGGATCCTCTCGCCTCGCCTTTCCTATGGGGAAGACACTGCTCTAGTCCCCGAGTCTGCCTGAACTCCAGAGCAAAAAGCCAAGCCTTACTAGGCCAGAAGTTGGCAGTTGGCATGGAGTGTCATCCTAGGCCACGCACGTTACTGCAGGGTTGTTGCTGTGTCTGCGTAGTTCAGCATGGCAGGGGGAACCCAGGGTGCAATCATGTAGCCCGGGAAAGCAAGGCCCAAGAGGCACCAGCTCTCTCTCAGTTGTACTTCCCTGATGCAACAGAGCGAACGCCAAAAGATTTGCTGAGGAAGCAGCAGCGAAGTGCGGTTCAGGCCAAGCTGAAAACCTCTGCGAAAGCATAGCAGTCGTTGGGAAAAGAGTCGGTTCTGTGGGCTGCTGTTGCTACTTGCTTTAGCCTAGTATTGGCAGCACGGTGGGAGAATCCCGCATAGAGCGAAAGCCACTTTGCCGGGGCATCCCCTCTAGGAAAGCACAGCATTTTGGGGAAATCCAGGTTGGTCTGTGCGATGCGGATGCCGCCCGCCTGAATATAGTCTCCGAAGCACGGTGTAAGAAACCCGCATGGAGCGAAATCCTCTTTGCCCGGGCATCTTCTACCTGAGCGAGAAGCGTGGTTGCACCTGTGGAAACAGCCTTAACGAAAGGTCATGAAAAAGGAGAGCCTGAATTAGTAAGAATAGCGGGCAGGTGGCAAGACAAGTGTCACCCTCTCCTTTTGCTTAGAAATCAGAGTCGGTTCTGCAGGCCCCTGCTCTTGCTTTCCTAGGCCAAGTCTCAAGGTGGGAGAAGCAACCCTCCATCGAAAGCCTCTTTGCCCATTCTCTTCCTCTTGGGAAGCACAGCATTCATTGGGAAACCTGAGTCGATTTGTGGGATGCTGCTACTGCTTGCCTGAGCTAGTCTCCACAGCACGGTGGAAGAAACCCACATGGAGCGAAATTTCCTTGGCCCTGGCATCCCCACTGCCTGCGAGAGAAGCGTGGATGCACATCTGGAAAGCACCTTAAGGATAGGGACACGGCTCTCACCGTGCTCCCCAGGGGCAAGTCTGGGAAGTAGCAGAACGCCTCCCCGGGAGAAGTAAAGGAGCCGTTGGCCTTGTTGTCGGGACACAGTTACAAAGCAGGAGGGTCTTTCCTGGGAAGAACTGCGGGACGGTGGCAAGACAAGCGTCACCCGCTCCCTGTCCGTAGAGACGGAAGCCTGGCTTTAGGAAGACACGAGGGGACGGCTAGGACAGGTGCGCATACTCCACTCTGAGGAAGGAGTCTGGGCATAAGGAAGGCCTGATCTGTGCCTCTTGTCCCAAGGGGACAGCATCTCCTAGGCCACCTGTCCCGAGGGCAGACGTGGGCTTGCCTCCAGGCGCTATACACGGAACTCGCAAAACCAGCTCCCTGGATGAAAGGGCAGTCAGGTGCCATCTACCTCCAAGATGTTGCAGCGTTGGGGGTGGCTTGGGGTGTGTCGGGGAAGAAGTGGGGACAGTCCCCCAAGCTCCCCATCCCAGTGCACGGGCGCTGTGCAGGGATCCTGTCGCCTCTCTTTCCTATGGGGAAGGCACTGGCCTAGTCCCCGAGTGCGCCTGAACGCCAGAGCAAAAAGCCAAGCCTTACTAGGCCAGGAGATGGCAGTTGGCATGGAGTATCGTCCTTGGACACGCACATTGCTGCAGCGTTGGCTGTGTCTGCGTAGTTCAGCCTGTCAGGGTGAACCCAGGGTGCGACCATGGAGCCCGGGGAAGCAAGGCCCAAGAGGCACCAGCTCTCCCGCAGATCTACTTCCCTGACGCGACAGAGCAAACGCCCAAAGCCTTGCTGAGGAAGCAGCAGCGAAGTGAGGTTCAGGCCAAGCAGAAAACTCTGCAAAAGCATAGCAGTCGCTGGGAAAAAAGAGTTGGTTCTGTGGGCTCCTTTTGCTGCTTGCTTTAGCCTAGTATTGGCAGCATGTGGTAGAATCCCACATAGAGCGAAAGACTCTTTTCCGGGGCATACCCTCTCAGAAAGCACAGCATTCTTGGGGAAAACCGAGTCGGTTCTCTGCTATGCGGATGCCGCTCGCCTGAACATAGTCTCCGAAGCACGGTGTAGTAACCCGCATGGAGCCAAATCCTCTTTGCTCGGGCATCTCCTCTATCTGAGAGAGAAGCATGGTTGCGCCTGTGGAAACAGCCTTAACGGAAGGTCATGAAACAGGAGAGCCTGCATTGGCAAGAATAGCGGGCAGGTGGCAAGACATGTGTCACCCTCTCCGTTTGCTTAGAAATCAGAGTCGGTTCTGCGGGCTGCTGCTCCTGCTTGCCTAGGCCAAGTCTCACTTTGGGAGAAGCCACCCTCCAGCGAAAGCCCCTTTGCCCAGGCTCCTCCTCTGGGGAAGCACAGCATTCGTTGGGAAATCTAGTCATTCTGTGGGACGCTGCCCCTGCTTACCTGAGCTTGTCTCTGCAGAACGGTGGAAGAAACCCGCATGGAGCGAAATTCTCTTGGCCCTAGCATCCCCACTGCCTGCGAGAGAAGCATGGATGCATATCTGGAAAGGGCCTTAAGGATAGGGACACTGCTGTCTCCGTGCTCCACAGGAGCAAGTCTGGGGAAGGAGCAGAACGCCTCCCCGGGAGAAGAGAAAGAGCCGTTGGCCTTGTTGTCGGGACAGTCGCTAAGCAGAAGAGTCTTCAATGGGAAGAACTGCGGGATGGTGGCAAGCAAGCGTCACCTGCTCCCTTTGCATAGAGACGGAAGCCAGGCTTCAGGAAGACAGGAGGGGCCGGCTAGGGCGGGTGGGCATACTCCACTCTGAGTAAGGAGTCTGGGCAGAAGGCAGTCCTGTTCTGTGCGTCTTGTCCCAAGGGGACAGCATATCCCAGGCCACCTGTCCCTAGGGCAGACATGGGCTTGCCACCAGGCGCCATTCACGGAACCCGCAGATAGAGCTCCCTGGAAGAAAGGGCAGTCAGGTGACATCTTCCTCCAAGATGTGGCAGCGTTGGGGGTGCCAGGGGTTGTGTCGGGGAAGAAGTGGGGACAGTCCCCCACAGCTACCCATCCCAGTGCACGGGCGGTGTGCAGGGATCCTGTCGCCTCTCCTTTCCTATGGGGAAGGCACTGGCCTAGTCCCCGAGACTGCCTGAACGCCAGAGCGAAAAGCCAAGCCTTACTAGGCCAGGAGATGGCAGTTGGCATGAAGTATCGTCCTAGGATACGCACGCTGCTACAGGTTTGTGGCTGTTTCTGCGTAGTTCAGCCTGTCAGGGTGAACCCAGGATGCTACCATGGAGCCCGGGAAAGCAAGGCCCAATAGGCACCAGCTCTCCTGCAGATCTACTTCCCTGACGCGACAGAGCGAACGCCCAGTGCCTTGCTGACGAAGCAGCAGCAAAGTGCAGTTCAGGCCAAGCTAAACCTCTGCGAAAGCATAGCAGTCGTGGGAAAACAGAGTCGGTTCTGTGGGCTGCAGTTGCTGCTTCCTTTAGCCTAGTATTGGCAGCACGATGGTAGAATCCCGCATAGAGAGAAAGCCTCTTTGGCGGGGCACCCCCTCTAGGAAAGCACTGAATTCTTGGAGAAATCCGAGACGGTTCTAGGCGATGCCGATGCCGCTCGCCTGAATTTAGTCTCCAAAGCACGGTGTAGGAAACCCGCATGGAGCGAAACCCTCTTTGCCCGGAAATCCCCTCTACATGAGAGAGAAGCGTGGTTGCGCCTTGGAAACAGCCTTAACGAAAGGTCATGAAACAGGAGAGCCAGAATTGGCAAGAATAGCGGGCAGGTGGCACGACAAGTGTCACCCTCTCCATTTGCTTAGAAATCAGAGTTGGTTCTGTGGGCTGCTGCTCCAGCTTACCTAGGCCAACTCTCAAGGTGGAAGAAGCCACCCTCCAGCGAAAGCCTCTTTGCCCAGGCTCCTCCTCTGGGGAAGCACAGCATTCGTTGGGAAATCTGAGTCGCTTTGTGGGATGCGACTGCTGCATGCCTGATCTAGTCTCAGCAGCACTGGGAACAAACCCGCATGGAGCGAAATACTCTTGGCCCTAGCATCCTCACTGCCTTGGAGATAAGCGTGGATGCACCTCTGGAAAAGGCCTTAAGGATAGTGACACGGCTGTCACCGTGCTCCCCAGGAGCAAGTAGGGGAAGGAACAGAACGCCTCCCCAGGAGAAGAGAAGGAGCCGTTGGCCTTGTTGTTGGGACACAGTCGCAAAGCAGGAGAGCCTGCCCTGGGAAGAACAGCGGGACAGTGGCAAGACAAGCGTCACCCGCCCCCTGTGCATAAAGACGGAAGCCTGGCTATAGGAAAACATGAGGGGACGGCTAGGGCGGGCACGCATACTCCATTCTAAGGAAGGAGTCTTGGCAGAAGGCAGGCCTGATCTGTGCCTCTTGTCCCAAGGGGACAGCATCTCCAGGCCACCTGTCCTTAGGGCAGTCGTGGGCTTGCCACCAGAAGCCATACAAGGAACACGCAAATACAGCTCCCTGGAAGAAAGGGCAATCAGATGCCATCTTCCTCCAAGAGGTGGCAGCGTTGAGGGTGGCAGGGGGTGTGTCGGGGAAGAAGTGGGGTCTGTCCCCCACAGCTCTCCATCCCAGTGCTTGGGCGCTGTGCAGGGATCTGTCGCCTCTCCTTTCCTATGGGGAAGGCACTGGCCTAGTCCCCGAGTCCGCCTGAACGCCAGAGCAAAAATCCCAGCCTTACTACACTAGGAGATGGCAGTTGGCATGGAGTGTCATCCTAGGCCACACACGCTGCTACAGGGTGGTGGCTGTGTCTGGGTAGTTCAGACTGTCACGGTGAACCCAGGGTGCGACCATTGAGCCCGGGAAAGCCAGGCCCAAGAGGCACCAGCTCTCCCGCAATTCTACTTCCCTGACGCGCCAGAGCGAACTCCCAAAGCCTTGCTGAGGAAACAGCAGCGAAGTGCGGTTCAGACCACGCTGAAAACCTCTGCGAAAGCATAGCAGTCGCTGGGAAAAAAGAGTCGGTTCTGTGGGCTGTTGCTGCTGCTTGCTTTAGCCTACTATTGGCAGCATGGTGGGAGAATCCCGAATAGAGCGAAAGCCTCTTTGCCTGGGCATCACCTCTCGGAAAGCACAGCATTCTTGGGGAAATCCGAGTCAGTTCTGTGCGATGTGGATACCGTTAGCCTGAACATAGTCTCCGAAGCACGGTGTCTAAACCCGCATGGAAGGAAATCCTCTTTGCCCGGGCATCCCCTCTACTTGAGAGAGAAGCGTGGTTGCGCCTGTGGAAACAGCCTTAACGAAAGGTCATGAAACAGGAGAGCCTTCATTGGCAAGAATAGCGGGCAGGTGGCAAGACAAGTGTCACCCTCTCCGTTTGCCTAGAAATCAGAGTCGGTTCTGAGGGCTGCTGCTCCTGCTTGCCTAGGCCAAGTCTCAAGGTGGGAGAAACCACCCTACAGCGAAAGCCTCTTTGCCCAGGCTCCTCCTCTGGGAAAGCACAGCATTCGTTGGGAAATCTGAGTCACTTTGTGGGATGCTGCTGCTGCTTGCCTGAGCTAGTCTCCGCAGCACGGTGGAAGAAACCCGCATGGAGCGAAGTTCTCTTGGCCCTAGCATCCCCACTGCCAGCGAGAGAAGCGTGGATGCACATCTGGAAAGGGCCTTAAGGGTAGGGACACGGTTGTCACTGTGCTCCCCAGGAGCAAGTCTGGGGAAGGAGTAGAATGCCTCACTGGGAGAAGAGAAGGAGCCGTTGGCCTTGTTGTCGGGACACTATCGCAAAGCAGGAGACCCTGCCATGGGAATAACTGCAGGATGGTGGAGGATAGGCGTCACCCGCTTCCTGTGCGTAGAGACAGAAGCCTGGCTTTTGAAGACATGAGGGGACGGCTAGGGCAGGCGCGCATACTAAACTCTGAGGACACAGTCTGGGCAGAAGGCTGGCCTGTTCTGTGCCTCTTGTCCCAAAGGGACAGCATCTCAAAGGCCACCTGTCCCTAGGGCAGAGGTGGGCTTGCCACCAGGCGCCATACCCGGAACTCACAGAATCAGCTCCCTGGAAGAAAGTGCAGTCAGATGCCATCTTCCTCCAAGATGTGGTAGGGCGTGTTTCGGGGACCAAGTGGGGACAGTCCCCCACAGCTCACATTCCCGGTGCACGGGCGCGTTGCAGGGATCCTGTCGCCTCTCCTTTCCTATGGGGAAGGCACTGGTCTAGTCCCCGAGACCGCCTGAACGCCAGAGCAATAAGCCCAGCCTTACTACGCCAGGAGATGGCAGTTGGCATTGTCATCCTAGGACACGCACGCTGCTGCATGGTGGTGGCTGTGTCTGCGTAGTTCAGCCTGGCAGGGGGAACCCAGGGTGCGACCATGGAGCCCAGGAAAGCAAGGCCCAAGAGGCACCAGCTCTCCCGCAGATCTACTTTCCTGACGTGATAGAGCGAACGCCCAAAGCCTTGCTGAGGAAGCAGCAGAGAAGTGCGGTTCAGGCCAAGCAGAAAACATCTGCGAAAGCATAGCAGTCGCTGGGAAAAAAGAGTCGGTTCTGTGGGCTGCTGTTGCTGCTTGCTTTAGCCTAGTATTGGCAGCACGGTGGGAGAATCCCACATCGAGCGAAAGCCTCTAGCCTGGGCATCCGCTCTAGGAAAGCACAGCATTCTTGGGGAAATCCGAGTCAGTTCTGTGAGATGCGGATGCCGCTTGCCTGAACATAGTCTCCGAAGCACGGTGTCATAAACCCGCACGGAGCGAAATCCTCTTGGCCCGGGCATCCCCTCTACTTGAGAGAGAAGCGTGGTTGCGCCTGTGGAAACAACCTTAACGAAAGGTCATGAAGCAGGAAAGCCTGCATTGGCAAGAATAGCGGGCAGGTGGCAAGACAAGTGTCACCCTCTCCGTTTGCTTAGAAATCTGAGTCGGTTCTGCGGGCTGCTGCTCCTGCTTGCCTAGGCCAAGTCTCAAGGTGGCAGAAAGCACCCTACAGCGAAAGCCTTTTTGCCCAGGCTCCTTTTCTGGGAAAGCACAGCATTCGTAGGGAAATCTGAGTTCCTTTGTGGGATGCTGCTGCTGCTTGCCTTAGCTAGTCTCTGCAGTACGGTGGAAGAAACCCGCATGGAGCGAAATTCTCTTGGACCTGGCATCCCCACTGCCTGCGAGAGAAGCGTGGATGCACCTCTGGAAAAGGCCTTAAGGGTAGGGACACGAATGTCACTCTGCTCACCAGGAGCAAGTCTGGGGAAGGAGCAGAACGCCTCCCTGGGAGAAGAAAAGGAGCCTTTGGCCTTGTTGTCGGGAAACAGTCGCAAAGCAGGAGAGCCTGCCCTGGGAAGAACAGCGGGACGGTGGCAAGACAGGCGTCACCCGCTCCCTGTGCGTAGAGACAGAAGCCTGGCTTTTGAAGACATGAGGGGACGACTGGGAAGGCGCGTATACAACACTCTGAGGACGGAGTCTGGGCAGAAGGCTGGCCTGTTCTGTGCCTCTTGTCCCAAAGGGACAGCGTCTACAAGTCCACCTGTCCCTGGGGCAGACGTGGGCTTGCCACCAGGCGCCATATCCCGAACTCGCAGAACCAGCTCCCTGGAAGAATGGGCAGTCAAATGTCATCGTCCTCCAAGATGTGGCAGGGCGTGTGTCGGGGATGAAGTGGGGACAGTCCTCCACAGCTCACCATCCAGTGCACGGGTGCTGTGCAGGGATCCTGTCTCCTCTCCTTTCCTCTGGGGAAGGCACTGGCCTAGTCCCTGAGTCCGCCTAAACGCCAGAGCAAAAAGCCCAGCCTTACTACTCCAGGAGATGTAAGTTAGCATGGAGTGTCATCCTAGGCCACGCACACTGCTGCAGGGTGGTGGCTGTGTCTGTGTAGTTCAGCCTGGCAGCGTGAACACAGGGTGCGACCATGGAGCCCAGAAAGCAAGGCCCAAGAGGCACCAGCTCTCCCGCAGATCTAATTCCCTGACGCTACAGAGCGAACGCTAAAAGCATTTCAGAGGAAGCAGCAGCAAAGTGCTGTTCAGGCCAAGCTGAAAACCTCTGCGAAAGCATAGCAGTCGCTGGGAAAAAAGAGTCGGTTCTGTGGGCTGCTGTTGCTGCTTGCTTTAGCCTAGTATTAGCAGCACGGTGGGAGAATCCCGCATAGAGTGAAAGCCTCTTTGCCTGGGCATCCCCTCTAGGAAAGCACCGCACTCTGGGGAAATCTGACTCGGTTTTGTGCGATGCGGATGCCGCTTGCCTGAACATAGTCTCCGAAGCACGGTGTCATAAACCCGCATGGAGCGAAATCCAATTTTCCCGGGCATCCCCTCTACCTGAGAGAGAAGCGTGGTGGCGCCTGTGGAAACAGCCTTAACGGAAGGTCATGACACAGGAGAGCCTGCATTGGCAAGAATAGCGGTCAGGTGGCAAGACAAGTGTCACCCTCTCCGTTTGCTTAGAAATCAGAGTCGGTTCTGCGGGCTGCTGCTCCTGCTTGCCAAGGCCAAGTCTCAAGGTTGGAGAAACAACCATACAGCGAAATGCGCTTTGCCCAGACTCCTCCCCTGGGAAACCACAGCATTCGTTGGGAAATCAGAGTTGCTTTGTGGGATGCCGCTGCTGATCCCTAGCTAGTCTCCGCAGCATGCTGAAAGAAAACCGCATGGAGTGAAATTCTCTTGGCCCTAGCATCCCCACTGTCTGTGAAAGAAGCGTGGATGCACCTCTGGAAAGGGCCTTAAGGGTAGGGACACGGCTGTCACCGGGCTCCAAAGGAGCAAGTATGGTAATGGAGCAGAATGCTTCCCCGGGTGAAGAGAAGGAGCCGTTGGCCTTGTTGTCAAGACACAGTCGCAAAGCAGGAGAGCCTGCCTGGTAAGAACAGAGGGACGGTGGCAAGACAGGCGTCACCCGCTCCCTGGGCGTAGAGACAGAAGCCTGGCTTGAGGAAGACACGAGGGGACGGCTAGGGCAGGCGCCCACACTCCACTCTGAGGAAGGAGTCTGGTCAGAAGGCAGGCCTGTTCTGTGCCTCTTGTGCCAAAGGGACAGCATCTCCAAGGCCACCGGTCCCTAGGGCATACGTGGGCTTGCCACCAGGCGCCATACCCAGAACTCGCTGAACCAGCTCCCTGGAAGAAAGGGCAGTCAGATGCCATCTTCCTCCAAGAAGTGGCAGCGTTTTGGGTGGCAGGGTGTGTGTCAGGGAAGAA
Source organism: Neogale vison (assembly GCF_020171115.1). Taxonomy (NCBI): domain Eukaryota; kingdom Metazoa; phylum Chordata; class Mammalia; order Carnivora; family Mustelidae; genus Neogale; species Neogale vison. Next base: position 154,410,888 of record NC_058091.1, read on the forward strand.
GTGGGGACAGTCCACCACAGCTCCCAATCCCAGTGCACAGGCCCTGTGCAGGGATCCTGTCACCTCTCCTTTCCTATGGAAAAGGCACTGGCCTAGTCCCCGAATCCACCTGAATGCCAGATCAATAAGCACAGCCTTACTACGCCAGGAGATTTCAGTTGGCATGGAGTGTCATCCTAGGCCGCGCACGCAGCTGCAGGGTAGTGGATGTGTCTGTGTAGTTCAGTCTGGCAGGGTGAACCCAGGGTGTGACCATGGAGCCCGGTAAAGCAAGGCCCAAGAGGCACAAGCTCCTCCGCAGATCTACTTCCCTGACGTGACAGAGCGAACGCCCAAAGCCTTGCTGAGGAAGCAGCAGCGAAGTGCGGTTCAGGCCAAGCTGAAAACCTCTGCGAAAGCATAGCAGTCGATGGGAAAAAACAGTCGGTTATGTGGGCTGCTGTTGCTGCTTGCTTTAGCCTAGTATTGGCAGCACGGTGGGAGAATGCCATATAGAGCGAAAGCCTCTTTGCCAGGGCATCCGCTCTAGGAGAGCACAACATTCTTGGGGAAATCCGAGTCGCTTCTGTGCGATGCGAATGCCGCTCGTCTGAACATACTCTCCGAAGCACGGTGTAATACACCCACATGGAGCGAAATCCGCTTTGCCCGAGCATCCCCTCTACCTGAGAGAGAAGCGTGGTTGCGCCTGTGGAAACAGCCTTAACGAAAGGCCATGAAACAGGAGAGCCTGCATTGGCAAGAATAGCGGGCAGGTGGGAAGACAAGTGTCACCCTCTCTGTTTTCTTAGAAATCAGAGTCGGTTCTGCGGGCTGCTGTTCCTGCTGGCCTAGGTCAAGTCTCAAGGATGGGAGAAGCCACCCTCCAGCGAAAGCCTCTTTGCCCAGGCTCCTCCTCTGGGGAAGCACAGCATTCGTTGGGAAATCTGAGTCGCTTTGTGGGATGCTGCTGCTGCTTGCCTGAGCTCGTCTCGGCAGCACGGTGGAGGAAACCCGCATGGAGCGAAATTCTCTTCGCCCTAACATCCCCACTGCCTGCGAGAGAAGCGTATATGCACATCTGTAAAGGGCCTTAAGGATAGGGACACGGCTGTCACCGTGCTTGCCCAGGAGCAAGTCTGGGGAAGGAGCAGAACGCCTCCCCGGGAGAAGAGAAGGAGCCGTTGGCCTTGTTGTCCGGGCAGAGTCGCAAAGCAGGAGAGCCTGCCCTGTGAAGAACAGCGGGATGGTGGCAAGACAAGCGGCCGCCTCTCCCTGTGCATAAGAACTGAGGCCTTGCTTTAGGAAGACAGGAGGGGAGAGATGGGGCAGGTGCGCATACTCCACACTGAGGAAGGAGTCTGGGCAGAAGGCAGGCCTGTTCTGTGCCTCTTGTCCCAAGGGGACAGCATCTCCAAGGCCACCTGTCCGTAGGTCAGATGTGGGCTTGCCACCAGGCACCATACCCGGAACTCACAGATAGAGCTCCCTGGAAGAAAGGGCAGTCAGGTGCCATCATCCTCCAAGATTTGGCAGCGTTCGGGGTGGCAGGGGGTGTGTCGGGGACGTAGTGGGGACAGTCCCCCACAGCTCCCAATCCCAGTGCACGGGCGCTGTGCAGGGATCCTGCCGCCTGTCCTTTCCTATGGGGAAGGCACTGGCCTAGTCCCCGAGTCCACATGAACGACAGAGCAAGAAGCCCAGCCTTACTAGGCCAGGAGATGGCAGTTGGCATGGAGTGTCATCCTAGGCCACGCACGATGCTGCAGGGTGGTGGCTGTGTCAGCGTAGTTCAGCCTGGAAGGAGGAACCCAGGGTGCGACCATGGAGCCCGGGAAAGCAAGGCCCAAGAGGCACCAGCTCTCCAGCAGATCTACTTCCCTGACGCGACAGAGCGAACGCCCAAAGCCTTGCTGAGGAACAGCAACGAAGTGCGGTTCAGGCCAAGCTGAAAAACTCTGCGAAAGCATAGCAGTCGTGGGAAAAAAGAGTCGGTTCTGTGGGCTGCTGTTGCTGCTTGCTTTAGCCTAGTATTGGCAGCACGGTGGGAGAATCCCGCATAGAGCGAAAGCCTCTTTGCCTGGGCATCCCCTCTAGGAAAGCACAGCATTCTTGGGGAAATCAGAGTCGGTTCTGTGTGATTTGGATGCCGCTCGCCTGAACATAGTCTCCGATGCACGGTGTAATAAACCCGCATGGAGCGAAATCCTCTTTGCCCGGGCATCCCCTCTTCCTGAGAGAGAAGCGTGGTTGCGCCTGTGGAAACAGCCTTAACGATAGGTCATGAAACAGGAGAGCCTGCATTGGCAAGAATAGCGGGCAGGTGGCAAGAAAAGTGTCACCCTACCGTTTGCTTAGAAATCAGAGTCAGTTCTGCAGGCTGATGCTCCTGCTTGCCTAGGCCAAGTCTCAAGGTGGGAGAAGCCACCGTCCAGCGAAAGCCTCTTTACCCAGGCTCCTCCTCTGGGAAAGCACAGCATTCGTAGGGTAATCTGAGTCGCTTTGTGGGATGCTGCTGCTGCTTGCCTGAGCTAGTTTCCGCAGCACTGTGGAAGAAACCCACATGGAGCGAAATTCTCTTGGCCCTAGTATCCCCACTGCCTGCGAGAGAAACGTGGATGCACCTCTGGAAAGGGCCTTAAGGATAGGGACACGGCTCTCACCCTGCTCCCCAGGAGCAAGTCTGGGCAAGGAGCAGAACGCCTCCCCGGGAGAAGAGAAGGAGCCATTGGCCTTGTTGTCCGGAAACAGTCGCAAAGCAGGAGAGCCTGCCCTGGGAAGAACAGCGGGACGGTGGCAAGACAAGCGTCAACCACTCCCTGTGCGTAGAGACGGAAGCCTGGCTTTAGGAAGACACGAGGGGACAGCTGGGGCAAGCGCGCATACTCCACTCTGAAGAAGGAGCTGGGCAGAAGGCTGGACTGTTCTGTGACTCTTGTCCCAAGGGGACAGCATCTCCAAGGCCACCTGTCCCTAGGGCAGACGTCGGATTGCCACCAGGCGCCATACCGGAACTCGCAGAACCAGCTCACTTGAAGAAAGAGCAGTCAGGTGCCATCTTCCTTCAAGATGTGGCAGCATTGGGGGTGGCAGGGGGTGTGTTGGGGGAAGATGTGGGGACAGTCCCCCACAGCTCCTCATCCCAGTGCACGGGCGCTGTGCGGGGTTCCTGCCGCCTGTCCTTTCCCATGGGGAAGGCACTGGCTAGTCCCCGAGTCCTCCTGAACGCCAGAGCAAAAAGCCAAGCCTTACTAGGCCAGGAGATGGCAGTTGGCATGGAGTGTTATCCTAGGCCACGCACGTTGCTGCAGGGTGGTGGCTGTGTCTGCATAGTTCAGCCTGGTAGGGGGAACCCTGGGTGCGACCATGGAGCCCGGGAAAGCAAGGCCCAAGAGGCACCAGCTCTCCCCCAGGTCTACTTCCCTGAGGCGACCCAGCGAACACCCAAAGCCTTGCTGAGGAACTGCATCGAAGTGCGGTTCAGGCCAAGCTGAAAACCTCTGTGAAAGCATAGGAGTCGCTGGGAAAAAAGAGTCGGTTCTGAGGGCTTCTGTTGCAGCCTGCTTTACCCTAGTATTGGCAGCACGGTGGGAGAATCCCGCATAGAGTGAAAGCCTCTTTGACGGGGCATCCCCTCTAGGAAAGCACAGCATTCTTGGGGAAATCAGAGTCGGTTCTGTGCGATGCGGATGCCGCTCGCCTGAACATAGTCTCCGAAGCACGGTGTAATAAACCGGCATCGAGCGAAGTACTCTTAGCCCAGGCATCCCCTCTACCTGAGAGAGAAGAGTGGTTGCGCCTTTGGAAACAGCCTTAACGAAATGTCATGAAACAGGAGAGCCTGCATTGGCAAGAATAGTGGGCAGGTGGCAAGACAAGGGTCACCCTCTCCGTTTCCTTAGAAATCAGAGTAAGTTCTGCGGGCTGCTGCTCCTGCTTCCATAGACCAAGTCTCAAGGTGGGAGAAGCCACCATAAAGCGAAAGCCACTTTGCCCAGGCTCGTCCTCTGGGAAAGCACAGCATCCGTTGGGAAATCTGAGTTGCTTTGTGGGATGCTGCTGCTGCTTGCCTGAGCTAGTCTCGGCAGCACGGTGGAAGAAACCCGCATGGAGCGAAATTCTCTTGGCCCTATATCCCCACTGTCTCCGAGAGAAGCGTGGATGCACCTCTGGAAAGGGCCTTAAGGATAGGGACACGGCTCTCACCGTGCTCCCCAGGAGCAAGGCTGGGGAAGGAGCAGAACGCCTCCCCGGGAGAAGAGAAGGAGCCATTGGCCTTCTTGTCGGGACAAAGTCTCAAAGCAGGAGAACCTCCCCTGGGAAGAACAGCGGGACAGTGCCAAGACAAGCGTCACCCCCTCCCTGTCCAGCGATGGACAGACCTGCGGACCGCCCGACTCTCCGTGGCTCAGGGCCCCTTCTCGCCCAGTGGATACTGCGGCCGCCTGGAAAACGCGAGGAAATGACGTGGCCCATCAGGTGGCGCCGGCACCCGGGAGCGTTCTTGGAGCAGAGTTGAGCGGCGGGTGGGGGCAGGACATGCGCCTCCGACTTTTCGGGTTGTGGGGGGCCCAAGATGGGGCTGTCCTCAGTTGGGTCATGCAGGTTTCTCTCGCTTTGAGGCTTGTCCGAAGCGCCGAAATGCACCGTTTGCGCCGGGGCGTGAGTCTGAGGCGTTGCCACGGAACTCAGGATTCACAAAAGGGAGGCACAGAGGGACAAGAACCCAGAAGCGGAAGGCTGGGACGCCGGCGAAATTTCCAGCCCGAGTCTCGGGACAGAACTGGTCCCATGGGACTGCGCCAAGTAGGGCCCCCCACCGGCCGAGAAGCAGGAGGCATCGGCCTCGCTGAAGTCTGCCGTGCGGAGGGATGCTTGGCGGGGTTCTTGAGCGAGCTCTCGCGATGCCGGGCCAGGCCAGGCCCTGGGGGGCGGCCCTGCAGACGTGTGACACCCGAAACGAGTTCGCATGGCTTTTTCCGGCCAATTCTCACGGGATCGGTTTGGGCAGAACCCTCGTGGGATTTGGCCGGCGTTGGGCAGCCCTGCGGAAGGCCCTGCTCTCCATGGCCCAGGGCCGTTACTCGCCCGGAGCTTGGGGCGGCCGCCTGGAAAATGCGCGAAAACGTCGCGGCCCACCCGGGCGCCCTGGAGCTGGGGAGCGTTCCCGGAGCAGAGTTGAAGGACGGGTGGCGGCCGGGCCTACGTTTCTGACTTTAGGGAGGATCGTGTGCCCCAGGATGGGGCTGACCTCAGTGCGGGCACACAGGTTTCTCTCGCTCTGAGGTTGTCCGAAGCGCCGAAACGCACCGTTGGCGCCTGTGTGGGAGGGGGAGGCGTGGCCCTGGGACTCAGGGTTCCCCAGATGGAGGCACCGAAGGACTGGAACCCAGAAGCAGACGGCCGTGTAGCAGGCGAGACTGCTAGGCTGGGCTTCGTCGCGGTCCAGGCCTCATGGAACAGCGCCAGGGAGAGGACCCCTTCAGGAGGATTAGCAGGAGGCGTCAGTCAAGCCAAAGCCTGCCTCGCGGAGGGCTTCCTGGCGGGGTTGGAGCGCGATGGCTCGCAATGGCACGCCAGCCCTGGGGGGCGGCCATGCAGAAGTGCAGCGCCCGAAGCCATTTCGCCGGGCGTTTTCCTGCCAATTCTCACGAGCGTTCTGCCCAAACAGGATCGGTTTGGGCAGAACGCTCATGAGAATGGGCCGGCGTAGGGCATTACTGCGCACCTCCCTGCTCTCCGTGGCCCAGGGCCCTTTCTCTCCCAGGGCATGCTGCGGCCCCCGGAAAATGCTGGAATCCGGGGCCCACCAGGGGGCGCCGGCGCAGGGGAACGATCCCAGAGCAGAGTTGAAGGACGAGTGGTGGCAGGGCATGCGCCTCCGTCTTTTCGGGCTGATGGGGCACCCTAGGATGGGGCTGTGCGCAGTTGGGTCATGCAGGTTTCTCTCTCTCCGAGGCTTGACTGAAGCGCTGATATGCACCATTGGTGCCTGGATGGGAGGGCTAGGCGTGGCCGACGGACTCAGGATTACCAAGATTGAGGCACAGAGGGACATGACCGCGGAAGCCGAAGGCTGGGACGCGGGTGAAATATCAAGCCCGAGTCTGGGGGCGGCCCTGGCCCATGGGACGGCGCTAAGCGGGGGACACCAGCGCCGAGGAGCATGAGGCGTCGGCCTCGCCTCAGCCTGCCTCGCGGAGGACTTCCTGGCGAGGTTCGTGCGTGAGCGCTCGCGATGCCAGGACAAGCCACGGGGGGCTGACCTGCGGAAGAGCTTCGCCCGAAGCGAGTTGGCCACGCGTTTTCCGGCCAATTCTCATGAGCGTTCTGCCCAAACCGGGATCGGTTAGGGCAGAACGCTCGTGAGAACTGGCCTGTGTTTGGCAAACTTGCGGACCGCCCGGCTCTCCGTGGCCCAGGGACCCTTCTAGCCCAGGGCATGCTGCGTCCACCTGAAAACCCGATGAAACGATGCGGCCCACCAGAGGGCGCCGGCCCACGGGAGCGTTCCTGGAGCAGAGTATCAGGGCTGGTGAGGGCAGGGCGTGCGCGTCTGTCTTTTCAGGCTGATGGAGAGCCCAAGGATGGCGCTGTCCTCTGTTGGGTCATGCAGGTCTCTCTCGCTTCGAGGCTTTCCGAAATGCCGAAATACACCGTTTTGCGCCGGAGCGTGAGGCGGAGGCGTTGCCATGGAACTCAGGATACCAAGAGGGAGGCACAGACGGACAGGACCCCGGAAGCAGAGGGCTGGTAAGCCGGTGAAATTTCAAACCCGAGTCTCGGGGAAGCCCTGGCCCCAAGGGAGTGCGCCTAGTAGGGGACCCCGCTGGCCGAGAAGCAGGAGGCATCGGCCTCGCCGCAGACTGCCTCGCAGAGGGCTCCTTGGCAGGGTTCGTGAGCGGGTTCTCGCGATGCCTGTCCAGGCCCTGGGGGGCGGCACTGCAGACGTGTGACGCCCAAAGCAAGTTCGCAAGGCGTTTTCTGGCCAATTCTCACGAGCGTTCTGCATAAACCGGTATCGGTTTGGGCAGAGCGCTCGTGAGAATCGGCCGGCGTTTCACAGCCCTGGGGACTTCCCTGCTCTCCATGGCCCAGGGCCGGTTCTCGCAGGGAGCATGGGGTGGACGCCAGGAATGCGCGAAAACGTCGCGGCCCACCAGGAGGCCTCGGCACTAGGGAGCGTTCCGGAGCACAGTTGAAGGACAGGTGGCGGCCAGGCCTAGGCTTCTGACATGAGGGAGGATCGGGCGACCAAGGATGGGGCTGACCTCAGTGCGGGCACGCAAGTTTCTCTTGCTCTGAGGTTGTCCGAAGCGCCGAAAGGCACCGTTGGCACCAGTGTGGGAGGGGGAACGTGGCCGTGGGACTATGGGTTCCCCAGATGGAGGCACCGAGGGATAGGAACACAGAAGCAGACAGCTGGGTAGCAGGCGAAACTGCGAGCCCGGGCTTCGTGGCGGGCCCAGCCCCATGGAACAGCGGAAGGGAGAGGACCCCCCAGGAGGATTAGCAGGAGGCGTTGGCCTCGCCACAGCCGGCCTCGCGGAGGGCTTCCTGGCGGGGTTGGAGCGCGATGGCTCCCAATGGCACGCCATGCACGGGGCGGCGGCCATGCAGAGGTGCGGCGCCCAAAGCCATATCGCCTGGCGTTTTCCTGCCAATTCTCACCAGCGTTCTGCCCACACCAGGATCGGTTTGGGCAGAACGCTCGTGAGAATTGGCAGGCGTTGGGCAGTCCTGCGGACTTCCCTGCTCTCCGTGGCCCAGGACCACTTCTCTCCCAGGGCATGCTGCGGCACTCGGAAAATGCCTGAAACGCCGGGGCCCACCAGTGGGCGCCAGCACAGGGGAGCGTCCCAGGGCAGAGTTGACTTACGAGTGGCGGCAGAGCATGCGCCTCCGTCTTTTCGGGCTGATGGGGCACCGAACGATGGGGCTGTCCGCAGTTGGGTCATGCAGGTTTCTCTCTCTCCAAGGCTTGTCCGAAGCGCTGATATGCACCATTGGGGCCGGGGTGGTAGGGTGAGGCGTGGCCGTGGGACTCAGGATTCCCCAGATGGAGGCACAGAGGGACAGGACCCCGGAAGCTGAAGGCTGGGAAGCAGGTGAAATATCGAGCCCGAGTCTCGGGGCAGCCCTGGCCCCATGCGACTGCGCTAAGTTGGGGACACCAGCGCCGAGGAGCATGAGGCGTCGGCCTCGCCTCAGCCTGCCTCGCAGAGGGCTTCCTGGCGAGGTTTGTGGGCGAGCGCTCGCGATGCCAGGACAAGCCCCGGGGGGCCGGACCTGCGGACGCGCTAGCCCGAAGAGCGTTCGCCGGGCGTTTTCCGGCCCATTCTCACGAGCGTTCTGCCCAAACCGGGGTTGGTTTGGGCAGAACGCTCATGAGAATTGGCCAGCGATGGGCAGACCTGCGGACCGCCCGGCTCTCCGTGGCTCAGGGCCCCTTCTCGCCCAGTGCATACTGCGGCCACCTGGAAAACGCGAGTAAACAACGTGGCCCATCAGGTGGCGCCGGCGCCTGGGAGCGTTCTTGGAGCAGAGTTGAGCGGCGGGTGGGGGCAGGGCATTCACCTCCGAATTTTCGGGTTGAGGGGGGCCCAAGATGGGGCTGTCCTCAGTTGGGTCATGCAGGTTTCTCAGGCTTTGAGGCTTGTCCAAAGCATCGAAATGCACCGTTTGTGCCGGGGCGTGAGGCGGAGATGTTGCCACGGCACTCAGGATTCCCAAGAGGGTCACAGAGGGACAGGACCCCGGAAGCGGAAGGCTGGGAAGCCGGCGAAATTATCAGCCCGAGTCTCGGGACAGCCCTGACCCCATGGGACTGCGCCTAGTAGGGGACCCCCGCCGGCCGAGAAGCAGGAGGCATCGGCCTCAACGAAGTCTGCCCTGCGGAGGGATCCTTGGCGGGGTTCGTAAGAGAGCTCTCGCGATGCCAGGCCAGGCCAGGCCCTGGCGGGCGGCCCTGCAGACGTGTGAAACCCGAAACGAGTTCACATGCGGAATGTCACTTCTCACAGTGTCTTTCCAGTGGAGGAAAGAAGATAGAACAAGGACGGACAGAGAGAACGTTGCAAACCATGAGTGATGTACAGCGTAAGGCACTTAGGCCTCTATGATGCATACTGGAAGTTCAACACCGGGGATGTTCCACAGTGTCTACCTCTTCTCAAAACCCTTCCAATATATGAGGGAACTGTGCTACAGTAAGTTCTCACGACAGGGATGCGTCTGTGCTCAGTTGGAAACTCTAGGACGTGTCTGGGTAGCCATCATGAAATGTCTCATACAGGCCCCTTAGAGGGGATGCGAAGGAAGTTATCTGCTCAGGGAACCTACTACAGGTGCATACTCATTCATAACAGCGTTTCTCCTTTGAGGAATGACGATAGAACAGGGAAGGACGAGGGGCACATTAGGTACTGTGAGTAAAGGGCGGGCTATGGCACTTAAGCCTGCCAAACACATATTGGATGTTCACCATCAGTGGTGATCCGCACTTAGTTTCTGCGTCTTAAACGCTTCCAACACTGAGAGGGAAGTGCGTTTCAGGTGGGATTACCTGCAGTTTTAAGTCTGTTAATGAAGGAAGCTTTTGGAACTGACTCTGTGGTAAGCGCAATAGGACACATAGGTTTCAAGTCTCCGACGTCGTTCCGTTGAACTATAGCAAGTTCAGTTTAAGGGAAACTCCTTCATGCGGAATGTCACTTCTGACAGTGTGTTTCCAGTGGAGGAAAGAAGATAGAACAAGGACGTACAGAGAGAACGCTGCAACCCGTGAGTGAAGTACAGGATAAGGCACCTAGGACTCTATGATGCATATTGGAAATTCAACACCGGGGAAGTTCCACAGTGTCTACCTCTGTCAAACCCTTCCAATATATGAGGGAACTGTGCTACAGAGAGTTCGCACGACAGGGATGCGTCTGTGCTTGTTGGAAACTCTAGGACGTGTCTGGGTAGCCATCATGAAATGTCTCTTACAGGCCCCTTAGAGGGGATTCGAAGGAAGGTATCTGCTCAGGGAACATACTTCAGGTGCATACTCATTCATAACAGCGTTTCTCCTTTGAGGAATGATGATAGAACAGGGACGGACTATGGGCACATTACGTACTGTGAGAAAAGGGCAGGCTATGGTGCTTAGGCTTGCCATACACATATTGGATGTTCACCACCGTGGTGATCCGCACTTAGTTTCTGCGTCTAAAATGCTTCCAACACTGAGAGGGAATTGTGTTTTGGTCGGATTCACTGCAGTGTTACGTCTGTTAAAGAAGGAAGCTTTTGGGACTGACTCTGTAGTAACCGCAATAGGTGCACATAGCTTTCTATTCACAGACGTATAACGGTTGGACTATAGCAAGTTCTGTTTAAGTTAAACTCCTTCATGCGGAATGTCACTTCTCACAGTGTCTTTCCAGTGGAGGAAAGAAGATAGAACAAGGACGGACAGAGACAATGTAGCAAACCGTGAGTGAAATATAGGGTAAAGCAATTTGGCCTCTATGATGCATACTGGATGTTCAATACCGGGGAAGTTCCACAGTGTCTACCTCTCTCAAAACACTCCCACTATATGAGGGACCTGTGCTACAGTAAGTTCTCACGACAGGGATGCGTCTGTGCTCGTTGGAAACTCTAGGACGTGTCTGGGTAGCAATCATGAAGTGTATCATACAGACCCCTTAGAGGGGATGCGTAGGAAGGTATCTGCTCAGGGAACCTAATTCAGTGCGTACTCATTCATAATAGCGTTCTTCCTTTGAGGAATGTAGATAGAACAGGAACGGAAGAGGGGCACATTAGGTAATGTGAGTAAAGGGCAGGCTATGGCGCTTAAGCCTACCAAACACATATTGGATGTTCACCACCAGTGGTGATCCGCACTTAGTTTCTGCGTCTAAAACGCTTCCAACACTGAGAGGGAATTGTTCTTTAGGAGGGATTCACTGCAGTGTTACGTCTCTTAAAGAAGGAAGCTTTATGGACTGACTCTATGGGAACCGCAATAGGCGCACATAGCTTTCCAGTCACAGACGTCTAAGGGTTGGACTATAGCAAGTTCTGTTTAAGGGAAACTCCTTCATGCGGAATGTCACTTCGCTCAGTGTCTTTGCAGTGGAGGAAAGAAGACAGAACAAGGACGGAGCAGAGAGAACGTAGCAAACCGTGAGTGAAGTACAGGGTAAGGCACTTAGGCCTCTATGATGCATACAGGAAGTTCACCACCGGAGATGTTCCACAGTGTCTACCTCTTCTCAAAACACTTCCAATATATGAGGAAACTGTGCTACAGTAGGTTCTCACGACAGGGATGGGTCTGTACTCAATTGGAAACACTAGGACATGTCAGGGTAGCAATCATGAGTGTCTCATACAGGCCCCTTAGAGGGGATATGGAGGAAGGTATCTTCTATGGGAAGCTACTTCAGGTGCCTACTCATTCATAACAGTGTTTCTCCTTTGAAGATGAAGATAGAACAGGGAAGGACTACGGGCATTTTAGGTACTGTGAGTAAAGGTCAGGCTATGGCGCTTAGCATGACAAACACATATTGGATGTTCACCAACCGTGGTGATCCGCACTTAGTTTCTGCCTCTAAAACGCTTCGAACACTGAGAGGGAAGTGTGCTTTAGGAAGGATTCACTGCAGTGTTACGTTTGTTAAGGAAGGAGGCTTTTGGGACTGACTCTGTGGTAACCGCAATAGGCGCACATAGGTTTCCAGGCTCAGACGTCTATCCGTTCGACTATAGCAAGTTCAGTGTAAGGGAAACTCCTTTATGCAGAATGTCACTTCTCACAGTCTCTTTCCAGTGGAGGAAAGAAGATAGAACAAGGACGGACAGAGAGAACGTTGCAACGCGTGAGTGAAGTAAAGGGTAAGGCTTAGGCCTCTATTATGCATACTGGAAGTTCAACACCGGAGATGTTCCACAGTGTCTACCTCTTCTCAAAACACTTCCAATATATTCGGGAACTGTGCTGTAGTAAGTCTCTAGACAGGGATGTGTCTCTGCTCAGTTGGAAACTCTAGGACGTGTCTGGGTAACAATCATGAAGTGTTTCATACAGGCCCCTTAAAGGGGATTCGAAGGAAGGTATCTCTTCAGGGAACCTACTTCAGTTGCGACTCATTCATAACAGCGTTTCTCCTTTGAGGAATGAAGATAGAACAGGGACTGACTAGGGGCACATTAGGTACTGTGAGTAAAGGGCAGGCTAATGCGCTTAAGCCTGCCAAACACATAATGGATGTTCACCACCAGTGGTGATCCGCACTTAGTTTCTGCCTCTAAAACGCTTTGAACTCTGAGAGGGAAGTGTGCTTTAGGAAGGGTTCACTGCAGTGTTACGTTTGTTAAGGAAGGAGGCTTTTGGGACTGACTCTGTGGTAACCGCAATAGGCGCACATAGGTTTCCAGGCTCAGACGTCTATCCGTTCGACTATAGCAAGTTCAGTGTAAGGGAAACTCCTTTATGCGGAATGTCACTTCTCACAGTGTCTTTCCAGTGGAAGAAAGAAGATAGAACAAGGACGGACAGAGAGAACGTTGCAACCCGTGAGTGAAGTAAAGGGTAAGGCTTAGGCCTCTATTATGCATACTGGAAGTTCAACACCGGAGTCGTTCCACAGTGTCTACCTCTTCTCAAAACACTTCCAATATATTCGGGAACTGTGCTGTAGTAAGTCTCAAGACAGGGATGTGTCTCTGCTCAGTTGGAAACTCTAGGACGTGTCTGGGTAGCAATCATGAAGTGTTTCATAGAGGCCCCTTAAAGGGGATTCGAAGGAAGGTATCTGTTCAGGGAACCTACTTCAGTTGCGACTCATTCATAACAGCGTTTCTCCTTTGAGGAATGAAGATTTAACAGGGACTGACTAGGGGCACATTAGGTACTGTGAGTAAAGGGCAGGCTAATGCGCTTAAGCCTGCCAAACACATAATGGATGTTCACCACCAGTGGTGATACGCACTTAGTTTCTGCGTCTAAAACGCTTCCAACACTGAAAGGGAAGTGTGCTTTTGGAGGGATTCACTCCAGTGTTACGTCTCTTAAAGAAGGAAGCTTTGGGGACTGACTCTGTGGTAATCGCATTGGCGTACATAGCTTTCCAGTCTCAGATGAATAACCGTTAAACTATAGGAAGTTTTGTTTAAGGGAAAATCCTTCATGCGGAATGTCACTTCTCACAGTGTCTTTCCAGTGGAGGAAAGAAGATAGAACATGGACGGACAGAGAGAACGTTGCAAACCGTGAGTGAAGTACAGGGTAAGCCACTTAGGCCTTTATGATGCATACAGGAAGTTCAAACCGTAGATGTTCCACAGTGTCTACCTCTTCTCAAATCTCTTCCAATATATGAGGGAAATCTGCTACCGTAAATTCTCACGACAGGAATGCATCTGTGCTCAGGTTAAAACTCTAGGATGTGTCTGGGTAGCAATCATGAAGTGTCTCATACAGGCCCCTTAGAAGGGATTCGGAGGAAGGTATCTGCTCAAGGAACATACTTCAGGTGCATACTCATCATAATAATGTTTCTCCTTTGAGGAATGAAGATAGAACAGGGAAGGACTACGGGCACATTATGTACTTTGGGTAAAGGGCAGGCTATGGCGCTTATGCCTGCCAAACACATATTGGATGTTGACACCAGTGGTGATCCGCACTTAGTTTCTGCGTCGAAAACGCTTCCTACACTGAGTGGGAAGTGTGCTTTTGTCGGGATTCACTTCAGTGTTACGTTTATTAAAGAAGGAAGATTTTGGGACTGTCTCCGTGGTAACCGCAATAGGGGCACATAGCTTTCCAGTCTTAGACGTGTGGCCGTTGGACTATAGCAAGTTCAGTTTAAGGGAAACTCCTTCATGCGGAATGTAACTTCTCACAATGTGTTTGCAAGGGGGAAAGAAGATAGAACAAGGACGGACAGAATGAACGTTGCAACCCGTTAGTGAGGTTCAGGGTAATGAACTTAGGCCTCTATATGCATACTGAAATTACAACACCGGGGATGTTCCACAGTGTCTTCCTCTTCTCAAAACACTTCCAAATTATGAGGGAACTGTGCTGCAGTTAGTTCTCACGACAGGGATTCATCTGTGCTCAGTTGAAATCTCTAGGATGTGTCTGTGTAGCCAACATGAAGTGTCTGATACAGGCCACTTAGAGGGGATGCGTAGGAAGGTATCTGCTCATGGAACCTACTTCAGGTGCGTACTCATTCATAACAGTGCTTCTCCTTGGAGGAATGAAGGTAGAACACGGACAGACTAGTGGCACATTAGGTACTGTGAGTAAAGGGCCGGCTAAGGCGCATAAGCCTGCCAAACACATATTGGATGTTCACCACCAGTGGTGATCCGCACTTTGTTTCTGCGTCTAAAACACTTCCTACACTGAGAGGGAAGTGTGCTTTAGAAGGGATTCACAGTAGTGTTACATCTGTTAAAGAAGGAAGCTTTTGGGACTGACTCTGTGGTAACCGCAATAGGCGCACATAGTTTTCCAGTCTCGGACGTCTATCCGTTGGACAATAGCAAGTTCTGTTTAAGAGAAACTCCTTCATGCGGAATGTCATTTCTCACAGTGTCTTTCAATTGGAGGAAAGAAGATAGAACAAGGACCGAGCAGAGAGAACGTTGCAAAACGTGAGTGAAGTACAGGGTAAGGAACTTAGGCCTCAATGTTGCATACTGGAAGTTCAAACCGGGGATGTTCCACAGTGTCTACCTCTTCTCAAAAAACTTCCAATATTGAGGGAACTGTGCTACAGTATGTTCTCACGACAAGGATGCGTCTGTGCTCAGTTGGAAACTCTAGGACGTGTCTGGGTAGCAAACATGAAGTGTCTCATACAGGCCCCTTAGAGGGGATGAAATGGAAGGTATCTGCTCAAGGAACCTACTACATTAGCGTACTCATTCATAACAGCTTTACTCCTTTGAGGATTGAAGATAGAACAGGGACGGACTAGGGGCACATTAAGTTCTGTGAGGAAAGGACAGGCTATGGCACTTAAGCCTGCCAAACACATATTGGATGTTCACCACCAGTGGTGATCCGCACATTGTTTCTGCGTCTAAAAGCTTCCAACACTGAGAGGGAAGTGTGCTTTAAGTGGGATTCACTGCAGTGTTACATCTGTTAAAGAAGTAAGCTTTGGGACTGACTCTGTGGTAACCCCATAGGCACATATAGCTTTCCATTCACAGACGCCTAACCTTTGGACAATAGCAAGTTCTGTTTAAGGGAAACTCCTTCATGCGGAATGTCTCTTCTCACAGTGTCTTTGCAGTGGAGGAAAGAAGATAGAACAAGGACAGACAGAGAGAACGTTGCAAGCTGTGAGTGAGGTACAGGGTAAGGCACTTAGGCCTCTATGATGCATACTGGAAATTCAACACCGGAGATGTTCCACAGTGTCTACCTCTTCTCAAAACACTTCCAATATATGAGGGAAATGTGCTACAGTAACTTCTCACGACAGGGATGCATTGTGCTTGTTGAAAACCCTAGGATGTGTCTGGGTAGCAATTGAAGTGTCTGATACAGGCCCATAGAGGGGATGCGTACGAAGGTATCTGCTCAGGGAACCTACTTCAGGTGCGTACTCATTCATAACAGTGCTTCTCCTTGGAGGAATGAAGGTGGAACACGGACAGACTAGGGGCACATTAGGTACTTTGCCAAACACAAATTGGATGTTCACCACCAGTGGTGATCCGCACTTAGTTTCTGCGTTTAAAACGCTTCGTACACTGAGAGGGAAGTGTGCTTTAGGAGGGATTCACTGCAGTGTTACGTCTGTTAAAGAAGGAAGCTTTTGGGACTGACTTTGTGGTAACCGCAATAGGCGCACATAGCTTTCCAGTCTCAGACGTCTATCACTTGGACTATATCAAGTTCAGTTTACGGGAAACTCCTTCATTCGGAATGTCACTTCTCACAGTGTCTTACCACAGGAGTAAAGAGGATAGAACGAGGACGGAGCTAGAGGACGTTGCAACCCGTGAGTGAAGTAAAGGGTAAGGCACTTAGGCCTCTATGATGCATAATGGAAGTTCAACACCTGGATTGTTCCACAGTGTCTACCACTTCTCAAAACACTTCAAATTTATGAGGGAACAGTGCCATAGTAAGTTCCTACGACAGGGATGCGTCTGCTCAGTTGGAAACTCTAGGACGTGTCTGGATAGCAATCATGAAGTGACTGATACAGGCCCCTAAGAGGGGATGCGGAGGAATGTATATGCTCAGGGAACCTATTTCAGGTGCGTACTCATTCATAACAGTGTATCTCCTTTGAGGAATGAAGATAGAACATGGAAGGGCTACGGGAACATTTGTACCGTGAGTAAAGGGCAGGCTATGGCGCTTAAGTCTCCCAAACACATATTGGATGTTTACCATCAGTGGTGATCCGCACTTAGTTTCTGCATCTAAAACGCTTCCAACACTGAGAGGGAAGTGTGCTTTAGGAGGGATTCACTGCGGTGTTACGTCTGTTAAAGAAGGAAGCTTTTGGGATGGACTCTGTGGTAACCGCAATAGGCGCACTTAGGTTTCCAGTCTCCGACGTCTATCTGTTGGACTATAGCAAGTTCAGTTTAAGGGATACTCCTTCATGAGGAATGTCACTTCTCACAGTGCCTTTCCAGTGGAGGAAAGAAGACAGAACAAAGACGGAGCAGAGAGAACGTTGCAACCCGTGAGTGAGGTACAGGGTAAGGCACTTAGGCCTCTATAATGCATACTGGAAGTTCAACACCGGGGATGTTCCACAGTGTCTACCTCTTCTCAAAACACTTCCAATATATGAGGGAACTGTGCTACAGTAAGTTCTCATGACAGGGATGCGTCTCTGCTCAGATGGAAAGTGTAGGACGTGTCTGGGTAGCAATCATGAAGTGTTCGATACAGGCCCCTTAGAGTGGATGCGCAGGAAGGTATCTGCTCAGGGAACCTACTTAAGGTGCGTACTCATTCATAACAGTTTTTCTCCTTTGAGGAATGAAGATAGAACACGGACGGAGTAGGGGCTCATTAGGTACTGTGAGTAAATGGCAGCCTATGGCGCTTAAGCCTGCCAAACACATATTGGATGTTCACCACCAGTGGTGATCAGCTCTTTGTTTCTGCGTCTAAAACGCTTCCAACACTGAGAGGGAAGTGTGCTTTCGGAGGGATTCACTGCAGTGTTACGTCTGTTTAAGAAGGAAGCTTTCGGTACTGACTTTGTGGTAACAGCAATAGGCACACATAGCTTTCCAGTCTTAGACATCTATTCGTTGGAATCTAGCAAATTCTGTTTAAGGGAAAATGCTTCATGAGGAATGTCACTTCTCACAATGTCTTTCCAGTGGAGGAAAGAAGATAGAAGAAGGATGGACAGAGAGAACGTTGCAACCCGTGAGTGAAGTACAGGTTAAGGCACTAAGGCCTCTCTGATGCTTACTGGAAGTTTACACCGGGGATGTTCCACAGTGTCTACCTCTTCTGAAAACACTTCCAATATATGAGGAACTGTGCTACTGTAAGTTCTCACGACAGGGGTGCATCTGTGCTCAGTTGGAAACTCTAGGACGTTTCTGGGTAGCAACCATGAAGTGTCTCATACAGGACCCTTAGAGAGGATGCGTAGGAAGGTATCTGCTCAGAGACATACTTCAGGTGCGTACTCATCGAAAACAGTGTTTTTCCTTTAAGGAATGAAGATAGAACACGGACGGACTAGGGTCACATTAGGTACTGTGAGTAAAGTTCAGGCTATGGCCCTTAAGACTGCCAAACACATATAGGATGTTCACCACCAGTGGTGATCCACACTTAGTTTCTGCGTCTAAAACGCTACCAACACTGAGAGGGAAGTGTGCTTTAGGAGGGATTCACTGCAGTGTTACGTCTGTTAAGAAGGAACCTTTGAGACTGACTCTGTGGTAACCGCAATAGGCGCACATAGCATCCAGTCTCCGATGTCTATCCGATGGACTATATCAAGTTCTGTGTAAGGGATACTCCTTCATTCGGAATGTCACTTCTCACAATGTCTTTGCCGTGGCGGAAAGAAGATAGAACAAGGACGGAGCGGAGAGAACGTTGCAACCCGTGAGTGAAGTACAGGGAATGGCACTTAGGCCTCTATGATGCATACTGGAAGTTCAACACCGGGGATGTTCCACAGTGTCTATCTACCTCTTCTCAAATCCCTTTCAATATATGAGGGAACTGTGCTACAGAAAGTTCTCATGAAAGGGATGCGTCCGTGCTCATTTGGAAACTCTAGGACGTGTCTGGGTAGCAATCATGAAGTGTCTCATACAGGCCACTTAGAGGTGATGCGTAGGAAGGTAACTGCTCAGGGAACCTACTTCAGGTGCGTGCTCATTCATAACAGTGTTTCTCCTTTGAGCAATGAAGATAGAACACGGACGGACTAGGGGCACTTTAGGTACTGTGAGTAAAGGGAAGGCTGTGGAGTTTAAGCCTGCCAAACACATATAGGATGTTCACCACCAGTGGTGATCCGCACTTAGTTTCTGTGTCTAAAACGCTTCCAACACTGAGAGGGAAGTGTGCTTTAGGAGGGATTCACTGCAGTGTTACGTCTGTTTAAGAAGGAGCTTTTGGGATTGACTCTGTGGTAACCGCAATAGGCGCACATATCTTTCCAGTCACCGAAATGTATCCATTGGACTATAGCAACTTCTGTTTAAGGGAAACTCCTTCATGCGGAACGTCACTTCTCACAAATGAGTCGGTTCTGAGGGCTGCTGTTGCTGCTTGCTTTAGCCTAGTATTGGCAGCACGGTGGTGGACTCCCACATAGAGCGAAAGCCTCTTTGCCTGGGCATCCCCTTGAGGTAAGCACAGCATTCTTTGGGAAATCAGAGTCGGTTCTGTGTGATGCGTATGCCGCTTGCCTGAACATAGTCTCCGAAGCTCGGTGTAATAAACCCGCATGGAGCGAAATCCTCTTTACCCGGGCATACCATCTACCTGAGAGAGAAGCGTGGTTGCGCCTGTGGAAACAGCCTTAAGGATAAGTCATGAAACAGGAAAGCCTGCATAGGCATGAATAGCGGGCGGGTGGCAAGAGAAGTGTCACCCTCTCCGTTTGCTGAGAAATCAGGGTGGGATCTGCGGGGTGCTGCTCCTGCTTGCATAGGCCAAGTCTCAAGGTGGGAGAAACCAGCATACAGCCAAAGCCTCTTTGCCCAGGCTTCTCCTCTGGGAAACACAGCATTCGTTGGGAAATCTGCATTGGGTTTTTGGGATGATGCTGCTACATGCCTGAACTAGTCTCCACAGCACGGTGGTCGAAATCCGCATGGAGCAAAACTCTCTTGGCCCTAGCATCCCCACTGCATGAGAGGGAAGCGTTGATGCACATCTGGAAAAGCCCATAAGAATAGGGACACGGCTGTCACCGTGCTCCCCAGGAGCAAGTCTGGGGAAGGAGCAGAACGCCTCCAAGGGAGAAGAGAAGGAGCCGTTGGCCTTGTTGTTGGGAAACAGTCGCATATCAGGAGAACCTACCCTGGGAATAACAGCGGGACGGTGGCAAGACAAGCGTCACCCGCTCCCTGTGCGTAGAGACGGAATCCTGGCTTTAGGAAGACACGAGGGACGGCTAGGGCAGGCGTGCATACTCCACTCTGAGGAAGGAGTCTGGGCAGAAGGCAGGCCTGTTCTGTTCCTCTTGTCCCAAGGGGACAGCATCTCCAAGGCCTCCTGTCCCTAGGGCGGACGTGGGCTTTCCACCAGGCGCCATACCGGAACTCGCAGATACAGCTCCCTGGAAGAAAGGGCAGAAAGGAGCCATCTCCCTCCAAGATGTGGCAGCATTGGGGGCGACAGGGGGTGTGTCGGGGAAGAAGTGGGGACAGTCCCACACAGCTCCCCATCCCAGTGCATGGGCACTGTGCAGGGATCCTGTCGCCTTTCCTTTCCTATGGGGAAGGCACTGGCCTAGTCCCCGAGTCCGCCTGAACGCCAGAGCAAAAAGCCAAGCCTTACTATGCCAGGGCATGGCAGTTGGCATGGAGTGTCATCCTAGGCCACGCACACTGCTGCAGGGTTGTGGCTGTGTCTGCGTAGTTCAGCCTGGCATGGTGAACCCAGGGTGCGACCATGGAGCCCGGGAAAGCAAGGCCCAAGAGGCACCAGCTCTCCCGCAGATCTACTTCCCTGCGCGACAGAGCGAACGCCCAAAGCCTTATTGAGGAAGCAGCATCGAAATGCTGTTCAATCCAAGCTGAAAACCTCTGCGAAAGAATACCAGTCGCTGGGAAAATCGTCGGCTCGGTAGGCGGCTGTTGCTGCTTGCTTTAGCCTAGTATTGACAGCACGGTGGGAGAATCCCGAAACGAGCGAAAGCCTCTTTGCCTGGGCATCCCCTCTGGAAAGCATAGCATTCTTGGGGAAATCCGAGTCGGTTCTGTGCGATGCGGATGCCGCTCGCCTGAACATAGTCTCCAAAGCACGGTGTAAGAAACCCGCATGGAGCGAAATCCTCTTTACCCAGGCATCCCCTGTACTTGAGAGAGAAGCCTGATTGCGCGTGTGGAAACAGCCTTAACAAAAGGTCATGAAACAGGAGAGCCTGCATTGGCAAGAATAGCGGGCAGGTGGCAAGACAAGTGTCACCCTCTCCGTTTGCTTAGAAATCAGAGTCGGTTCTGCGGGCTGCTGCTCCTGCTTGCCTAGGCCAAGTCTCAAGGTGGGAGAAACCACCATACAGCGAAAGCCTCTTTGCCCAGGCTCCACCTCTGGGAAAGCACAGCATTCGTTGGGAAATCTGAGTCGGACTATGGGATGCAGCTGCTGCTTCATGAGCTAGTTTCCGAAGCACGCTGGAAGAATCCCGCATGGAGCGAAATTCTCTTGGCCCTAGCATCCCCACTGCCTGCGAGAGAAGCGTGGATGCACATCTGGAAAGGGCCTTAAGGATAGGGAAACGGCTATCACCGTACTCCCCAGGAGCAAGTCCTGGGATGGAGCAGAACGCCTCCCCGGGATAATAGAAGGAGCCGTTGGCCTTGTGGTCGGGAAACAGTCGCAAAGCAGGAGAGCCTGCCCTGGGAAAAACAGCGGGACGCGTCAAGATAAGCGTCACTAGCTCCCTTTGCATAGAGACGGAAGCCTGGCTTTAGGAAGACACGAGGGGACAGTTAGGGCAGGCGTGCATACTCCACTCTCAGGAAGGAGTCTGGGCAGAAGGCAGGCCTGTTCTGTGCCTCTTGTCCCAAGGGGACATCCTCTCCCAGGCCACATGTCCCTAGGGCAAACGTGGGCTTCCCACCAGGCGCAATACCCGGAACTAGCAGATACAGCTCCCTGGAAGAAAGGGCAGTCAGATGCCATCTTCCCTGAAAATGTGGCAGCGTTGGGGGTGGCAGGGGGTGTGTCGGGGAAGAAGTGGGGACAGTCCCCACAGCTCCCCATCCCAGTGCACGGGCGCTGTGCAGGGATCCTGTCGCCTCTCCTTTCCGATGGGGAAGGCGCTGGCCAATCCCCGAGTCAGCCTGAACGCCAGGTCAAAAAGCCCACTCTTACTACCCCAGGAGATAGCAGTTGGCATGGAGTGTCATCCTAGGCCAAGCACGCTGCTGCAGGGTTATGGCTGTGTCTGCGTAATTCAGCTTGGCAGGGTTAACCCAGGGTGCGACCATGGAGCCCGGGAAAGCAAGGCCCAAGAGGCAACAGCTCTCCCGCAGAACTACTTCCCTGACGCGATAGAGAGAACGCCCAAAGCCTTGCTGAGGAAGCAGCGAAGTGCGGTTCAGGCCAAGCTGAAAACCTCTGCGAAAGCATAGCAGTCACTGGGAAAAAAAGAGTTGGTTCTGTGGGCTGCTGTTGCTGCTTGCTTTAGCCTAGTATTGGCATCACGGTGGGAGAATCTTGCATAGAGCGAAAACGTCTTTGCCTGTGCATCCCCTTTAGGAAAGCACAGCATTCTTGGGGAAATCAGAGTCGGTTCTGTGCGATGCGGATGCCGCTCGCCTGAACATAGTCTCCGAAGCACGGTGTAATATACCCGCATGGGGTGAAATCCTCTTTGCCCGGGCATCCCCTCTACCTGAGAGAGAAGCGTGGCGGCGCCAGTGGAAACAGCCTTAACGAAAGGTCATGAAACAGGAGAGCCTTCATTGGGAAGAATAGCGGGCAGGTGGCAAGACAAGTGTCACCCTCTCTGTTTCCTTAGAAATCAGATTCGGTTCTGCGGGCTGCTGCTCCTCCTTGCCTAGGCCAAGTCTCAAGGTGAGAGTAGCCACCCTACAGCGAAAGCCTCTTTGCCCAGGCTCTTCCTCTGGGGAAGAACAGCATACGTTGGGAAATCAGAGTCGCTTTGTGGGATGCTGCTGTGCCTGCCTGAGCTCGCCTATGCAGCACGGTGGAAGAAACCCGCATGGAGCGAAATTCTCTTTGCCCTAGCATCCCCACTGCCTGCGAGAGAAGAGTGGATGAACATCTGGAAAGAGACTTAAGGATAGGGACACGGTTGTCACCGTGCTTGCTCAGGAGCAAGTCTGGGGAAGGAGCAGAACGCCTCCCGGGGGGAAGAGAAGGAGCCGTTGGCCTTATTGTTGGGGCACAGTTGCAAAGCAGGAGAGCCTGCCCTGGGAAGAACAGCGGGACGGTGGCAAGACAAGCGTCACCCGCTCCCTGTGCGTAGAGTCCGAAGCCTGGCTTTAGGAAGACACGAGGGGACGTCTAGGGCGGGCGCGCATACTCCACTCTGAGGAAGGAGTCTGGGCAGAAGGCAGGCCTGTTCTGTGCCTCTTGTCACAAGGGGACAGCATCTCCAAGGCCACCTGACCCTAGGGCAGACGTGGGCTTGCCACCAGGCGGAACTCGCAGATACAGCGCCCTGGAAGAAAGGGAAGTCAGGTGCCATCTACCTCCAAGATGTGGCAGCGTTGGGGGTGACAGGGGGTGTGTCGAGGAAGTAGTGGGGACAGTCCCCCACAGCTCCCCATCCCAGTGCAGGGGCGCTGTGCAGGGATCCTGTCGCCTTTCCTTTCCTATGGGGAAGGCACTGGCCTAGTCCCCGAATCCGCCTGAACGCCAGAGCAAGAAGCCAAGCCTCACTAGGCCAGGAGATGGCAGTTGGCATGGAGTGTCATCCTAGGCCAAACACGTTGCTGCAGGTTTGTGGCTGTGTGTGCGTAGTTCAGCCTGGCAGGGTGAACCCAGGGGGCGACCATGGAGCCCGGGAACGCAAGGCCCAAGAGGCACCAGCTCCCCGCAGATCTACTTCCCTGACACGACAGAGCGAACTCCCAAAGCCTTGCTGAGGAAGCAGCAGTGATGTGCGATTCAGGCCAAGCTAAAAACCTCTGCAAAAGCATAGCAGTCGCTGGGAAAAAAGAGTCGGTTCTGTGGGCTGCTGTTGCTGCTTGCTTTAGCCTAGTATTGGCAGCACGGTGGGAGAATCCCGCATAGAGCCAAAGCCTCTTTGCTGGGGCATCCCCTCTAGGAAAGCACAGCATTCTTGGGGAAATCCGAGTCTGTTCGGTGCGATGCGGATGCCGCTCGCATGAACATAGTCTCCCAAGCTTGGTGTAATAAACCCGCATGGAGCGAAATCCTCTTTCCCCGGGCATCCCCTCTACCTGAGAGAGAAGCGTGGTTGCACCTGTGAAAAAGCCTTATCAAAAGGTCATGAAACAGGAGAGCCTGCATTGGCAAGAATAGCGGGCAGGTGGCAAGACAAGTGTCACCCTCTCCGTTTGCTTAGAAATCAGAGTCGGTTCTGCAGGCTACTGCTCTTGCTTGCCTAGGCCAAGCCTCAAGGTGGGAGAACCACCATACAGCGAAAGCCCCTTTGCCCAGGCTCCTCCTCTGGGGAAGCACAGCATTCGTTGGGAAATCTGAGTCGCTTTGTGGGATGCTGCTGCTGCTTGCCAGAGCTAGTCTCCCCAGTACGGTGGAAGAAACCCGCATGGAGCGAAATTCTCTTGGCCCTAGAATCCCCACTGCCTGCGAGAGAAGCGTGGATGCACCTCTGGAAAGGGCCTTAAGGGTAGGGACACAGCTGTCACGTTGCTCCACAGGAGCAAGTCTGGGGAAGGAGCAGAACGCCTCCCAGGGAGAAGAGAAGGAGACGTTGGCCTTGTTTTCGGGACTGAGTCGCAAAGCAGGAGAGCCTGCCCTGGGAAGAACAGTGGGACGGTGGCAAGACAGGCGTCACCCGCTCCCTGTGCATAGAGATGGAAGCCTGGCTTGAGGAAGACACGAGGGGACGGCTAGGGCAGGCGCGCATACTCCACTCTGAGGAAGGAGTCTGGGCAGAAGGCAGGCCTGTTCTGTGCCTCTAGTCCCAAGGGGACAGCATCTCCAAGGCCACCTGTCCCTAGGGCAGACGTGGGCTTGCCACCAGGCGCCATACCCGGAACTCGCAGATACATCTCCCTGGAAGAAAGGGCAGTCAGGTGCCATCTTCCTCCAAGAGGTGGCACGTAGGAGGTTGCAGGGGGTGTGGCGGGGAAGAAGTGGGAACAGTCCCCCACAGTTCCCCATCCCAGTGCACGGGCGCCCTGCAGGGATCATGTCGCCTGTCCTATCCTATGGGGAAGGCACTGGCCTAGTCCCCGAGTCCGCCTGAACGCCAGAGCAAGAAGCCAAGCCTCACTAGGCCAGGACTTGGCAGTTGGCATGGAGTGTCATTAAAGGCCACGCACGCTGCTGCAGGGTTGTGGCTGTGTCTGCGTAGTTCAGCCTGGCAGGGTGAACCCAGGGTGCGACCATGGAAACTGGGAAAGCAAGGCCCAAGAGGGACCAGCTCTCCCGCATATCTACATCCCTGACGCAACAGAGCGAACGCCCAAACCTTGCTGAGGAAGCAGCAGCGAAGTGAGTTTCAGGCCAAGCTGAAAACCTCTGCGAAAGCATAGCAGTCGCTGGGAAAAAAGAGTCGGTTCTCTGGGCTGCTGTTGCTGCTTGCTTTAGCCTAGTATTGGCAGCACGGTGGGAGAATCCTGAATAGAGCCAAAGCCTCTTTGCCTGGGCATCCCCTCTAGGAAAGCACAGCATTCTTGGGGAGCTCCGAGTCGGTTCTGTGCGATGCGGATGCCGCTCGCCTGAACATAGTCTCCGAAGCACGGTGTAAGAAACCCGCATGCAGCGCAATCCTCTTTGCCCGGGCATCCCCTCACCTGAGAGAGAAGTGTGGCTGCGCCTGTGGAAACAGCCTTATTGAAAGGTCATGAAACAGGAGAGCCTGCATTGGCAAGAATAGCGGGCAGGTGGCAAGACAAGTGTCAACCTCTCCGTTTACTTAGAAATCAGATTCGGTTCTGCGGGCTTCTGCTCCTGCTTACCAAGGCCAAGTCTCAAGGTGGGAGAAGCCACCCTAGAGCGAAAGCCCCTTTGCCAAGGCTCCTCCTCTGAGAAAGCACATCATTAGTTGGGAAATCTGAGTCGCTTTGTGGGATGCTGCTGCTGCTTGCCTGAGCTCGACTCAGCAGCAGGATGGATGAAACCCGCATGGAGCGAAATTCTCTTGGCCCTAGCATCCCCAATGCCTGTGAGAGAAGTGTGGATGCACATCTGGAAAGGGCCGTAATGATGGGGACTGGGCTGTCACCGTGCTTGCGCAGGAGCAAGTCTGGGGAAGGAGCAGAACGCCTCCCCGGTAGAAGAGAAGGAGCGTTGGCCTTGTTGTCCGGTCACAGGCGCAAAGCAGGAGAGCCTGCCCTGGGAAGAACAGCGGGACGGTGGCAAGACAGGCGTCACCCGCTCCCTGTGTGTAGAGAAGGAAGCCTGGCTTTAGGAAGACACGAGGGGACGGCTAGGGCAGGCGCGCATACTCCACTCAGAGGAAGGAGTCTGGGCAGAAGGCAGGCCTGTTCTGTGCCTCTTGTCCCAAGGGGACAGCATCTCCAAGGCCACCTGACCCTAGGGCAGACGTGGGCTTGCCACCAGGCGCCTCACACGGAACTCGCAGATACAGCGCCCTGGAAGAAGGGAAGTCAGGTGCCATCTACCTCCAAGATGTGGCAGCGTTGGGGGTGACAGGGGGTGTGTCGAGGAAGTAGTGGGGACAGTCCCCCACAGCTCCCCATCCCAGTGCAGGGGCGCTGTGCAGGGATCCTGTCGCCTTTCCTTTCCTATGGGGAAGGCACTGGCCTAGTCCCCGAATCCGCCTGAACGCCAGAGCAAGAAGCCAAGCCTCACTAGGCCAGGAGATGGCAGTTGGCATGGAGTGTCATCCTAGGCCAAACACGTTGCTGCAGGTTTGTGGCTGTGTGTGCGTAGTTCAGCCTGGCAGGGTGAACCCAGGGGGCGACCATGGAGCCCGGGAACGCAAGGCCCAAGAGGCACCAGCTCCCCGCAGATCTACTTCCCTGACACGACAGAGCGAACTCCCAAAGCCTTGCTGAGGAAGCAGCAGTGATGTGCGATTCAGGCCAAGCTAAAAACCTCTGCAAAAGCATAGCAGTCGCTGGGAAAAAAGAGTCGGTTCTGTGGGCTGCTGTTGTTGCTTGCTTTAGCCTAGTATTGGCAGCACGGTGGGAGAATCCCGCATAGAGCCTAAGCCTCTTTGCTGGGGCATCCCCTCTAGGAAAGCACAGCATTCTTGGGGAAATCCGAGTCTGTTCGGTGCGATGCGGATGCCGCTCGCATGAACATAGTCTCCCAAGCTTGGTGTAATAAACCCGCATGGAGCGAAATCCTCTTTCCCCGGGCATCCCCTCTACCTGAGAGAGAAGCGTGGTTGCACCTGTGAAAAAGCCTTATCAAAAGGTCATGAAACAGGAGAGCCTGCATTGGCAAGAATAGCGGGCAGGTGGCAAGACAAGTGTCACCCTCTCCGTTTGCTTAGAAATCAGAGTCGGTTCTGCAGGCTACTGCTCTTGCTTGCCTAGGCCAAGCCTCAAGGTGGGAGAACCACCATACAGCGAAAGCCCCTTTGCCCAGGCTCCTCCTCTGGGGAAGCACAGCATTCGTTGGGAAATCTGAGTCGCTTTGTGGGATGCTGCTGCTGCTTGCCAGAGCTAGTCTCCCCAGTACGGTGGAAGAAACCCGCATGGAGCGAAATTCTCTTGGCCCTAGAATCCCCACTGCCTGCGAGAGAAGCGTGGATGCACCTCTGGAAAGGGCCTTAAGGGTAGGGACACAGCTGTCACGTTGCTCCACAGGAGCAAGTCTGGGGAAGGAGCAGAACGCCTCCCAGGGAGAAGAGAAGGAGACGTTGGCCTTGTTTTCGGGACTGAGTCGCAAAGCAGGAGAGCCTGCCCTGGGAAGAACAGTGGGACGGTGGCAAGACAGGCGTCACCCGCTCCCTGTGCATAGAGATGGAAGCCTGGCTTGAGGAAGACACGAGGGGACGGCTAGGGCAGGCGCGCATACTCCACTCTGAGGAAGGAGTCTGGGCAGAAGGCAGGCCTGTTCTGTGCCTCTAGTCCCAAGGGGACAGCATCTCCAAGGCCACCTGTCCCTAGGGCAGACGTGGGCTTGCCACCAGGCGCCATACCCGGAACTCGCAGATACATCTCCCTGGAAGAAAGGGCAGTCAGGTGCCATCTTCCTCCAAGAGGTGGCACGTAGGAGGTTGCAGGGGGTGTGGCGGGGAAGAAGTGGGAACAGTCCCCCACAGTTCCCCATCCCAGTGCACGGGCGCCCTGCAGGGATCATGTCGCCTGTC
This sequence comes from Neogale vison, assembly GCF_020171115.1. Classification (NCBI taxonomy): domain Eukaryota; kingdom Metazoa; phylum Chordata; class Mammalia; order Carnivora; family Mustelidae; genus Neogale; species Neogale vison. The sequence continues at coordinate 154,438,535 of NC_058091.1, forward strand.
CTATCCTATGGGGAAGGCACTGGCCTAGTCCCCGAGTCCGCCTGAACGCCAGAGCAAGAAGCCAAGCCTCACTAGGCCAGGACTTGGCAGTTGGCATGGAGTGTCATTAAAGGCCACGCACGCTGCTGCAGGGTTGTGGCTGTGTCTGCGTAGTTCAGCCTGGCAGGGTGAACCCAGGGTGCGACCATGGAAACTGGGAAAGCAAGGCCCAAGAGGGACCAGCTCTCCCGCATATCTACATCCCTGACGCAACAGAGCGAACGCCCAAACCTTGCTGAGGAAGCAGCAGCGAAGTGAGTTTCAGGCCAAGCTGAAAACCTCTGCGAAAGCATAGCAGTCGCTGGGAAAAAAGAGTCGGTTCTCTGGGCTGCTGTTGCTGCTTGCTTTAGCCTAGTATTGGCAGCACGGTGGGAGAATCCTGAATAGAGCCAAAGCCTCTTTGCCTGGGCATCCCCTCTAGGAAAGCACAGCATTCTTGGGGAGCTCCGAGTCGGTTCTGTGCGATGCGGATGCCGCTCGCCTGAACATAGTCTCCGAAGCACGGTGTAAGAAACCCGCATGCAGCGCAATCCTCTTTGCCCGGGCATCCCCTCACCTGAGAGAGAAGTGTGGCTGCGCCTGTGGAAACAGCCTTATTGAAAGGTCATGAAACAGGAGAGCCTGCATTGGCAAGAATAGCGGGCAGGTGGCAAGACAAGTGTCAACCTCTCCGTTTACTTAGAAATCAGATTCGGTTCTGCGGGCTTCTGCTCCTGCTTACCAAGGCCAAGTCTCAAGGTGGGAGAAGCCACCCTAGAGCGAAAGCCCCTTTGCCAAGGCTCCTCCTCTGAGAAAGCACATCATTAGTTGGGAAATCTGAGTCGCTTTGTGGGATGCTGCTGCTGCTTGCCTGAGCTCGACTCAGCAGCAGGATGGATGAAACCCGCATGGAGCGAAATTCTCTTGGCCCTAGCATCCCCAATGCCTGTGAGAGAAGTGTGGATGCACATCTGGAAAGGGCCGTAATGATGGGGACTGGGCTGTCACCGTGCTTGCGCAGGAGCAAGTCTGGGGAAGGAGCAGAACGCCTCCCCGGTAGAAGAGAAGGAGCGTTGGCCTTGTTGTCCGGTCACAGGCGCAAAGCAGGAGAGCCTGCCCTGGGAAGAACAGCGGGACGGTGGCAAGACAGGCGTCACCCGCTCCCTGTGTGTAGAGAAGGAAGCCTGGCTTTAGGAAGACACGAGGGGACGGCTAGGGCAGGCGCGCATACTCCACTCAGAGGAAGGAGTCTGGGCAGAAGGCAGGCCTGTTCTGTGCCTCTTGTCCCAAGGGGACAGCATCTCCAAGGCCACCTGACCCTAGGGCAGACGTGGGCTTGCCACCAGGCGCCTCACACGGAACTCGCAGATACAGCGCCCTGGAAGAAGGGAAGTCAGGTGCCATCTACCTCCAAGATGTGGCAGCGTTGGGGGTGACAGGGGGTGTGTCGAGGAAGTAGTGGGGACAGTCCCCCACAGCTCCCCATCCCAGTGCAGGGGCGCTGTGCAGGGATCCTGTCGCCTTTCCTTTCCTATGGGGAAGGCACTGGCCTAGTCCCCGAATCCGCCTGAACGCCAGAGCAAGAAGCCAAGCCTCACTAGGCCAGGAGATGGCAGTTGGCATGGAGTGTCATCCTAGGCCAAACACGTTGCTGCAGGTTTGTGGCTGTGTGTGCGTAGTTCAGCCTGGCAGGGTGAACCCAGGGGGCGACCATGGAGCCCGGGAACGCAAGGCCCAAGAGGCACCAGCTCCCCGCAGATCTACTTCCCTGACACGACAGAGCGAACTCCCAAAGCCTTGCTGAGGAAGCAGCAGTGATGTGCGATTCAGGCCAAGCTAAAAACCTCTGCAAAAGCATAGCAGTCGCTGGGAAAAAAGAGTCGGTTCTGTGGGCTGCTGTTGTTGCTTGCTTTAGCCTAGTATTGGCAGCACGGTGGGAGAATCCCGCATAGAGCCTAAGCCTCTTTGCTGGGGCATCCCCTCTAGGAAAGCACAGCATTCTTGGGGAAATCCGAGTCTGTTCGGTGCGATGCGGATGCCGCTCGCATGAACATAGTCTCCCAAGCTTGGTGTAATAAACCCGCATGGAGCGAAATCCTCTTTCCCCGGGCATCCCCTCTACCTGAGAGAGAAGCGTGGTTGCACCTGTGAAAAAGCCTTATCAAAAGGTCATGAAACAGGAGAGCCTGCATTGGCAAGAATAGCGGGCAGGTGGCAAGACAAGTGTCACCCTCTCCGTTTGCTTAGAAATCAGAGTCGGTTCTGCAGGCTACTGCTCTTGCTTGCCTAGGCCAAGCCTCAAGGTGGGAGAACCACCATACAGCGAAAGCCCCTTTGCCCAGGCTCCTCCTCTGGGGAAGCACAGCATTCGTTGGGAAATCTGAGTCGCTTTGTGGGATGCTGCTGCTGCTTGCCAGAGCTAGTCTCCCCAGTACGGTGGAAGAAACCCGCATGGAGCGAAATTCTCTTGGCCCTAGAATCCCCACTGCCTGCGAGAGAAGCGTGGATGCACCTCTGGAAAGGGCCTTAAGGGTAGGGACACAGCTGTCACGTTGCTCCACAGGAGCAAGTCTGGGGAAGGAGCAGAACGCCTCCCAGGGAGAAGAGAAGGAGACGTTGGCCTTGTTTTCGGGACTGAGTCGCAAAGCAGGAGAGCCTGCCCTGGGAAGAACAGTGGGACGGTGGCAAGACAGGCGTCACCCGCTCCCTGTGCATAGAGATGGAAGCCTGGCTTGAGGAAGACACGAGGGGACGGCTAGGGCAGGCGCGCATACTCCACTCTGAGGAAGGAGTCTGGGCAGAAGGCAGGCCTGTTCTGTGCCTCTAGTCCCAAGGGGACAGCATCTCCAAGGCCACCTGTCCCTAGGGCAGACGTGGGCTTGCCACCAGGCGCCATACCCGGAACTCGCAGATACATCTCCCTGGAAGAAAGGGCAGTCAGGTGCCATCTTCCTCCAAGAGGTGGCACGTAGGAGGTTGCAGGGGGTGTGGCGGGGAAGAAGTGGGAACAGTCCCCCACAGTTCCCCATCCCAGTGCACGGGCGCCCTGCAGGGATCATGTCGCCTGTCCTATCCTATGGGGAAGGCACTGGCCTAGTCCCCGAGTCCGCCTGAACGCCAGAGCAAGAAGCCAAGCCTCACTAGGCCAGGACTTAGCAGTTGGCATGGAGTGTCATTAAAGGCCACGCACGCTGCTGCAGGGTTGTGGCTGTGTCTGCGTAGTTCAGCCTGGCAGGGTGAACCCAGGGTGCGACCATGGAAACTGGGAAAGCAAGGCCCAAGAGGGACCAGCTCTCCCGCATATCTACATCCCTGACGCAACAGAGCGAACGCCCAAACCTTGCTGAGGAAGCAGCAGCGAAGTGAGTTTCAGGCCAAGCTGAAAACCTCTGCGAAAGCATAGCAGTCGCTGGGAAAAAAGAGTCGGTTCTCTGGGCTGCTGTTGCTGCTTGCTTTAGCCTAGTATTGGCAGCACGGTGGGAGAATCCTGAATAGAGCCAAAGCCTCTTTGCCTGGGCATCCCCTCTAGGAAAGCACAGCATTCTTGGGGAGCTCCGAGTCGGTTCTGTGCGATGCGGATGCCGCTCGCCTGAACATAGTCTCTGAAGCACGGTGTAAGAAACCCGCATGCAGCGCAATCCTCTTTGCCCGGGCATCCCCTCACCTGAGAGAGAAGTGTGGCTGCGCCTGTGGAAACAGCCTTATTGAAAGGTCATGAAACAGGAGAGCCTGCATTGGCAAGAATAGCGGGCAGGTGGCAAGACAAGTGTCAACCTCTCCGTTTACTTAGAAATCAGATTCGGTTCTGCGGGCTTCTGCTCCTGCTTACCAAGGCCAAGTCTCAAGGTGGGAGAAGCCACCCTAGAGCGAAAGCCCCTTTGCCAAGGCTCCTCCTCTGAGAAAGCACATCATTAGTTGGGAAATCTGAGTCGCTTTGTGGGATGCTGCTGCTGCTTGCCTGAGCTCGACTCAGCAGCAGGATGGATGAAACCCGCATGGAGCGAAATTCTCTTGGCCCTAGCATCCCCAATGCCTGTGAGAGAAGTGTGGATGCACATCTGGAAAGGGCCGTAATGATAGGGACTGGGCTGTCACCGTGCTTGCGCAGGAGCAAGTCTGGGGAAGGAGCAGAACGCCTCCCCGGTAGAAGAGAAGGAGCGTTGGCCTTGTTGTCCGGTCACAGGCGCAAAGCAGGAGAGCCTGCCCTGGGAAGAACAGCGGGACGGTGGCAAGACAGGCGTCACCCGCTCCCTGTGTGTAGAGAAGGAAGCCTGGCTTTAGGAAGACACGAGGGGACGGCTAGGGCAGGCGCACATACTCCACTCAGAGGAAGGAGTCTGGGCAGAAGGCAGGCCTGTTCTGTGCCTCTTGTCCCAAGGGGACAGCATCTCCAAGGCCACCTGACCCTAGGGCAGACGTGGGCTTGCCACTAGGCGCCTCACACGGAACTCGCAGATACAGCGCCCTGGAAGAAGGGAAGTCAGGTGCCATCTACCTCCAAGATGTGGCAGCGTTGGGGGTGACAGGGGGTGTGTCGAGGAAGTAGTGGGGACAGTCCCCCACAGCTCCCCATCCCAGTGCAGGGGCGCTGTGCAGGGATCCTGTCGCCTTTCCTTTCCTATGGGGAAGGCACTGGCCTAGTCCCCGAATCCGCCTGAACGCCAGAGCAAGAAGCCAAGCCTCACTAGGCCAGGAGATGGCAGTTGGCATGGAGTGTCATCCTAGGCCAAACACGTTGCTGCAGGTTTGTGGCTGTGTGTGCGTAGTTCAGCCTGGCAGGGTGAACCCAGGGGGCGACCATGGAGCCCGGGAACGCAAGGCCCAAGAGGCACCAGCTCCCCGCAGATCTACTTCCCTGACACGACAGAGCGAACTCCCAAAGCCTTGCTGAGGAAGCAGCAGTGATGTGCGATTCAGGCCAAGCTAAAAACCTCTGCAAAAGCATAGCAGTCGCTGGGAAAAAAGAGTCGGTTCTGTGGGCTGCTGTTGCTGCTTGCTTTAGCCTAGTATTGGCAGCACGGTGGGAGAATCCCGCATAGAGCCAAAGCCTCTTTGCTGGGGCATCCCCTCTAGGAAAGCACAGCATTCTTGGGGAAATCCGAGTCTGTTCGGTGCGATGCGGATGCCGCTCGCATGAACATACTCTCCCAAGCTTGGTGTAATAAACCCGCATGGAGCGAAATCCTCTTTCCCCGGGCATCCCCTCTACCTGAGAGAGAAGCGTGGTTGCACCTGTGAAAAAGCCTTATCAAAAGGTCATGAAACAGGAGAGCCTGCATTGGCAAGAATAGCGGGCAGGTGGCAAGACAAGTGTCACCCTCTCCGTTTGCTTAGAAATCAGAGTCGGTTCTGCAGGCTACTGCTCTTGCTTGCCTAGGCCAAGCCTCAAGGTGGGAGAACCACCATACAGCGAAAGCCCCTTTGCCCAGGCTCCTCCTCTGGGGAAGCACAGCATTCGTTGGGAAATCTGAGTCGCTTTGTGGGATGCTGCTGCTGCTTGCCAGAGCTAGTCTCCCCAGTACGGTGGAAGAAACCCGCATGGAGCGAAATTCTCTTGGCCCTAGAATCCCCACTGCCTGCGAGAGAAGCGTGGATGCACCTCTGGAAAGGGCCTTAAGGGTAGGGACACGGCTGTCACGTTGCTCCCCAGGAGCAAGTCTGGGGAAGGAGCAGAACGCCTCCCAGGGAGAAGAGAAGGAGACGTTGGCCTTGTTTTCGGGACTGAGTCGCAAAGCAGGAGAGCCTGCCCTGGGAAGAACAGTGGGACGGTGGCAAGACAGGCGTCACCCGCTCCCTGTGCATAGAGATGGAAGCCTGGCATGAAGAAGACTCGAGGGGACGGCTAGGGCAGGCGCGCATACTCCACTCTGAGGAAGGAGTCTGGGCAGAAGGCAGGCCTGTTCTGTGCCTCTTGTCCCAAGGGGACAGCATCTCCAAGGCCACCTGTCCCTAGGGCAAACGTGGGCTTGCCACCAGGCGCCATACCCGGAACTCGCAGATACATCTCCCTGGAAGAAAGGGCAGTCAGGTGCCATCTTCCTCCAAGAGGTGGCAGCGTTGGGGGTGGCAGGGAGTGTGTCGGGGAAGAAGTGTGGACAGTCCCCCACAGCTTCCATTACCAGTGAACGGGTGCTTTGCAGGAATCCTGTCGCCACTCCTTTCCTATGGGGAAGGCACTGGCCTAGTCCCCGAGTCCGACTGAACGCCAGAGCAAAAAGCCTAGCCTTACTACGCCAGGAGATGGCAGTTGGCATGGAGTGTCATCCTAGGCCACATACGCTGCTGAGGTTGGTGGCTGTGTCTGCGTAGTTTATCCTGGCAGGGTGAACATAGGGTGTGACCGTGGAGCCCGGGAAAGCAAGGCTCCAGGGGCACCAGCTCTCCCGCAGATCTACTTCCCTGACGCGACAGAGCGAACGCCGAAAGCCTTGCTGAGGAACCAGCAGCGAAGTGCGGTTCAGGCCAAGCTGAAAACCTCTGCGTAAGCATAGCAGTCGCCGGGGAAAAAGAGTCAGTTCTGTGGGCTGCTGTTGCTGCTTGCTTAGCCTAGTATGGGCAGCACAGTGGTAGAATCCCGCATAGAGCGAAAGCCTCTTTGCCTGGGCATCCCCTCTAGGAAAGCACAGCATTCTTGGGGAAATCAGAATCGGTTCTGTGCGATGCGGATGCCGCTTGCCTGATTATAGTCTCCGAAGCACGGTGTCATAAACCCGCATGGATAAAATCCTCTTTCCCCGGGCATTCGCTCTTCTTGAGAGAGAAGCGTGGTTGCGCCTGTGGAAACAGCCTTAACGAAAGGTCATGAACCAGGAGAGCCTGCATTGGCCAGAATAGAGGGCAGGTGCAAGACAAGTGTCACCCTCTCCGTTTGCTTAGAAATCAGAGTCGGTTCTGCAGGCTACTGCTCTTGCTTGCCTAGGCCAAGTCTCAAGGTGGGAGAAACCACCATACAGCGAAAGCCTCTTAGCCCAGGATCCTCCTCTGGGAAAGCAAAGCATTGTTGGGAAATCTGAGTTGCTTTGTGGGATGCTGCTGCTGCTTGCCTGAGCTAGTCTCCCCAGTACGGTGGAAGAAACCCGCATGGAGCGAAATTCTCTTGGCCCTAGAATCCCCACTGCCTGCGAGAGAAGCGTGGATGCACCTCTGGAAAGGGCCTTAAGGGTAGGGACACGGCTGTCACTGTGCTCCCCAGGAGCAAGTCTGGGGAAGGAGCAGAACGCCTCCCAGGGAGAAGAGAAGGAGACGTTGGCCTTGTTTTCGGGACTGAGTCGCAAAGCAGGAGAGCCTGCCCTGGGAAGAACAGTGGGACGGTGGCAAGACAGGCGTCACCCGCTCCCTGTGCGTAGAGACGGAAGCCTGGCTTGAGGAAGACACGAGGGGACGGTTAGGGCAGGCGCGCATACTCCACTCTGAGGAAGGAGTCTGGGAAGAAGGCAGGCCTGTTCTGTGCCTCTGGTCCCAAGTGGACAGCATCTCCAAGGCCACCTGTCCCTAGGGCAGACATGGGCTTGCCACCAGGCGCCATACACCAACTAGCAGAAACAGCTCCCTGGTAGAAAGGGCAGTCAGAAGCCATCTTCCTCCAAGATGTGGCAGCGTTGGGGTTGGCAGGGGGTGTGTCGGGGAAGAAGTGGGGACAGTCCCCACAGCTCCCCATCCCAGTGCACGGGCACTGTGCAGGGATCCTGTCGCCTCTCCTTTCCGATGGGGAAGGCACTGGCCAATCCCCGAGTCTGCCTGAACGCCAGGTCAAAAAGCCCAGTCTTACTACCCCAGGAGAGGTCAGTTGGCATGGAGTGTCATCCTAGGCCACATACGCTGCTGCAGGGTTATGGCTGTGTCTGCCTCGTTCAGCTTGGCAGGGTGAACCCAGGGTGCGACCATGGAGCCCGGGACAGCAAGGCCTATGAGGCACCAGCTCTCCCTCTGATCTACGTCCCTGACGCGACAGAGCGAACGCCCAAAGACTTGCTGAGGAAGCAGCGAATTTGTTCAGGTCAAGCTGAAAATCTCTGTGAAAGCATATCATTCGCTGGGAAAAAAAGAGTCGGTTCTGTGGGCTGCTGTTGCTTCTTGCTTTAGCCTAGTATTGGAATCACGGTGGGAGAATCCCACATAGAGCGAAAGCGTCTTGCCTGGGCATCCCCTTTAAAAGCCCAGCATTCTTGGGGAAATCAGAGTCGGTTCTGTGCGATGCGGATGCCGCTTGCCTGAATATAGTCTCCGAAGCACGGTGTCATAAACCCGCATGGAACAAAATCCTCTTTCCCCGGGCATTCACTCTACTTGAGAGAGAAGCATGGTTGCGCTTGTGGAAACAGCCTTAACGAAAGGTCATGAACCAGGAGAACCTGCATTGGCAAGAATAGCGGGCAGGTGCAAGACAAGTGTCACCCTCTCCGTTTGCTTAGAAATCAGAGTCGGTTCTGCGGGCTGCTGCTCCTGCTTGTCTAGGCCAAGTCTCAAGGTCTGAGAAACCACCATAGAGCGAAAGCCTCTTTGCCCAGGCTCCACCTCTGGTAAAGCACAGTATTCGTTGGGAAATCTGAGTCGCAATGTGGGATACAGCTGCTGCTTGCCTGAGCTAGTCTCCGAAGCAGAATGGAAGAATCCCGCATGGAGCAAAATTCTCTTGGCCCTAGCATCCCCACTGCCTGCGAGAGAAGCGTGGATGCACCTCTGGAAAGGGCTTTAAGGATGGGGACACGGCTGTCTACGTGCTACCCAGGAGCAAGTCTGGGGAAGGAGCAGAACGACTCCCCGGGAGAAGAGAAGGAGCCCTTGGCCTTGTTGTCTACAAACAGTTGCAAAGCAGGAGAGCCTGCCCTGGGAAGAACAGCGGGCCGGTGGCAAGACAGGCGTCACCCGCTCTCTGTGCGTAGAGACGGAAGCCTGGCTTGAGCAAGACACGAGGGGACGGCTAGGGCAGGCGCGCATACTCCACTCTGAGGAAGGAGTCTGGGCAGAAGGCAGGCCTGTTCTGTGCCTCTTGTCCCAAGGGGACAGCCTCTCCAAGGCCACATGTCCCTAGTGCAGACGTGGGCTTGCCACCAGGCGCCATACCCGGAACTAGCAGATACAGCTCCTTGGAAGAAAGGGCAGTCAGATGCCATCTTCCTAGAAGATGTGGCAGCATTGGGGGTGGCAGGGGGTGTGTCGGGGAAGAAGTGTGGACAGTCCCCACAGTTCCCCATCCCAGTGCACGTGCGCAGTGCAGGGATCCTGTCGCCTCTCCTTTCCAATGGGGAAGGCACTGGCCTAGTCCCCGAGTACGCCTGAACGTCAGAGCAAAAAGCACAGCCTTACTATGCCAGGAGATGGCAGTTGGCATGGAGTGTCATCCTAGGCCACCCACGCTGCTTCAGGGTTGTCGCTGAGTCTGCATAGTTCAGCCTGGCAGTGTGAACCCAGGGTGCGACCATGGGGCCCGGGAAAGCAAGGCCCAAGAGGCACCAGCTCTCCCGCAGATCTAACTCCCTGACGTGACAGAGCGAACGCCCAAAGCCTTGCTGAGGAGGCCGCAGCGAAGTGCGGTCAGGCCAGGCTGAAAACCCCTACGAAAGCACAACAGTAGCTGTGAAAAAAAGAGTCGGTTTTGTGGGTTGCGGTTGATGCTTGCTTTAGCCTAGTATTGGCAGCACAGTGGGTGAACCCGCATAGAACGAAAGCCTCTTTGCCTGGGCATCCCCTCTAGGAAAGCACAGCATTCTTGGGGAAATCAGAGTTGGGAAATGGAGTGCCATTCGTTGGGAAATCTGAGTCGCTTTTTGGGATGCAGCTGCTGCTTGCCTGAACTAGTCTCCGCAGCACGGTGGAATAAACCCGCATGGATCGAAATTCTCTTGGCCCTAGCATCCCCACTGTCTGCGAGAGAAGCGTGGATGCAAATCTGGAAAGAGCCTTAAGGATAGGGACACTGCTGTCACCGTACTCCCCAGGAGCACGTCTGGAGAACGAGCAGAACGCATCCCCGGGAGAAGAGAAGGAGCGTTGGCATGTTGTCGACAAACAGTTGCAAAGCAGGAGAGCCTGCCCTGGGAAGTACAGCGGGACAGGGTCAAGACAAGCGACACCCGCTCCCTGTGCGTAGAGATGGGAGCCTGGCTTTAGGAAGACACGCGGGGAAGGGTAGGGCAGGCGCGGATACTCCACTCTGAGGAAGGAGTTTGGGCAGAAGGCAGGCCTGTTCTCTGCCTCTTGTCCCAAGGGGACAGCATCTCCAATGCCACCTGTCCCTAGGGCACGTGGGCTTGCCACCAGGCGCCATACCCGGAAATCGCATACACTCCCTGGAAGAAAGGGCAGTGAGATGCCATCTTCCTCCAAGATGTGGCAGCGATGGGCAGGCAGGGGGTGTGTCGGGGAAGAAGTGGGGACAGTCCCCACAGCTCCCCATCCCTGTGCACGTGCGCTGTGCAGGGATCCTGTCGCCTCTCCTTTCCGATGGTGAAGGCACTGGTCAATCCCCAAGTCCACCTGAACGCCATGGCAAAAAGCCCAGCCTTATTACCCCAGGAGATGGCAGTTGGCATGGAGTGTCCTCCTAGCCCACGCACATTGCTGCAGGGTTGTGGCTGTGTCTGCGTAGTACAACCTGGTAGTTTGAACCCAGTGTGCGACCATAGAGCCCAGGACAGCAAGGCCCAAGAGGCACCAGCTCTCCCGCAGATCTACTTACCTGACGCGACAGAGTGAACGCCCAAAGCCTTGCTGAGGAAGCAGCAGCAAAGTGCGGTTCAGGCCAAGCTGAAATCCTCTGCGAAAGCATAGCAGTCGATGGGGAAAAAAGAGTTGGTTCTGTGGGCTGCTGTTGCTGCTTGCTTTAGCCTACTATTGGCAGCACACTTGGAGAATCCATCGTAGAGCGAAAGCCTCATTGCCTGGGCATCCCCTCTAGGAAAGCACAGCATTCTTGGGGATATCAGAGTCGGTTCTGTGCGATGCGGATGCCACTTGCCTGAACATAGTCTCCGAAGCACGGTGTAATAAAACCGCATGGGGCGAAATCCTCTTTGCCCGGGCATCCCCTGTACTTGAGAGGGAAGCCTGGTTGCGCCTGTGGAACCTGTCTTAACGAAAGGTCATGAAACAGGAGAGCCTGCATTGGCAAGAATAGCGGGCAGGTGGCAAGACAAGTGTCACCCTCTCCGTTTGCTCAGAAATTAGAGTCCGTTCTGCGGGCTGCTGCTCCTGCTTGCCTAGGCCAATTCTCAAGGTGGGAGAAACCACCATACAGCAAAAGCTTATTTACCCAGGCTCCTCCTCTGGGAAAGCACAGCATTCCTTGGGAAATCTGAGTCACTTTGTGGGATGCTGCTGCTGATTGCCTGAGCTAGTCACCACAGCACGGTGGAATAAACCCGCATGGATCGAAGTTCTCTGGGCTCTAGCATCCCCACTGCCTACGAGAGAAGCGTGGATGCACCTCTGGAAAGGGCCTTAAGGATAGGGGTACGGCTGTCACCATACTCCCTATGAGCAAGTCTGGGGAAGGAGCAGAACGCCTCCCCAGGAGTAGAGAAGGAGCCGTTGGCCTCGTTGTCGGGAAACATTCGCAAAGCAGGAGAGCCTGCCCTGGGAAGAACACCGGTACGGTGGCAAGACAAGCGTCACCCGCTCCCTGTGCGTAGAGATGGAAGCCGGGCTTTAGGAAGACATTAGTGGACGGTTAGAGCATGCGCGCATACTCCACTCTGAGGAAAGAGTTGGGCAGAAGGCAGGCCTGTTCTGTGCCTCTTGTCCCAAGGAGACAGCATCTCCAAGGCCACCTGTCCCTAGGGCAGACGTGGGATTGCCACCAGGCGCCATACACGGAACTCGCAGATACAGCTCCCTGGAAGAAAGGGCAGTCAGGTGCATTCTTCCTCCAAGTATGGCAGCATTGGGGGTGACAGGGGGTGTGTCGGGGAAGAAGTGGTGACAGTCCCCCACAGCTCCCCATCCCAGTGCACGGGCGCTGTGCAGGGATCCTGTCGCCTCTCCTTTACTATGGGGAAGGCACTGGCCTAGTCCCCGAGTCCGACTGAACGCCAGAGCAAAAAGCCAAGCCTTACTACTCCAGGAGATGGCAGTTGGCATGGAGTGTCATCCTAGGCCACTCACGCTGCTGCAGGGTTGTGGCTGTGTCTGCGTAGTTCAGCCTGGCAGGGGGAACCCAGGGTGCGACCATGGAGCCCGAGAAAGCAAGGCCCAGGAGGCACCAGCTCTCCCGCAGATCTACTTCCCTGACGCGACAGAGCGAACGCCCAAAGCCTTGCTAAGGAAGCAGCAGCGAAGTGCGATTCAGGCCAAGCTGAGCACCTCTGAGAAAGCATAGCAGTCGCTGTGAAAAAAGAGTCGGTTCTGTGGGCTGCTTTTGCTACTTGCTTTAGCCTAGTATTGGCAGCACGGTGGAAGAATCCCGCATAGAGCGAAAGCCTCTTTGCCGGGCATCCCCTCTAGGAAATCACAGCATTCTTGGGGAAATCCGAGTCGGTTCTGTGCGATGCGGATGCCGCTCGCCTGAACATAGTCTCCAAAGCACGGTGTAAGAAACCCGCATGGAGCGAAATCCTCTTTGCCCGGGTATCCCCTCTACCTGAGAGAGAAGCGTGGTTGTGCCTGTGGAAACAGCCTTAAAGAAAGGTCATGAAACAGGAGAGCCTGCATTGGCAAGCTAGCGGGCAGGTGGCCAGACAAGTGTCAACCTCTCATTTTGCTTAGAAATGAGATTCGGTTCTGCAGGCTTCTGCTCCTGCTTGCCTAGGCCAAGTCTCAAGGTGGGAGAAGCCACCTTCCAGCTAAAGCCTTTTGCCCAAGCTCCTCTTCTGGGGAAGCACAGCATTCGATGGGAAATCTGTGTCGCTTTGTGGTATGCTGCTGCTTGCCTGAGCTAGTCTCCGCAGCACGGTGGAAGAAAACCGCATGGAGCGAAATTCTCATGGCCCTAGCATCCCCACTGCCTGCGAGAGAAGCGTGGATGCACATCTGGAAAGCGCCTTAAGATAGGGACACGGCTGTCACCGTGCTCCCCAGGAGCAGGTATGGGGAAGGAGCAGAATGACTCCCCGGGAGAAGAGAAGGAGCCGTTGGCCTTGTTGTCAGGAAACAGTCGCATATCAGGAGAACCTGCCCTGGGAAGAACAGCGGGACGGTGGCTAGAAAAGCGTCACCCGCTCCCTGTGCGTAGAGACGTAAGCCTGGCTTTTGGAAGACACGAGGGGACGGCTAGGGCGGGCGCGCATACTCCACTCTGAGGAAGGAGTCTGGGCAGAAGGCAGGCCTGTTCTGTGCCTCTTGTCCCAAGGGGACAGCATCTGCAAGGCCACCTGTCCCTAGGGCAGACATGGGCTTGCCACCAGGCGCCATACCCGGAACTCGCAGATACAGTTCCCTGGAAGAAAGGGCAGTCAGATTCCATCTTCCTCCAAGATGTGGCAGCGTTGGGGGTGGCAGGGGGTGTGTCCGGGAAGAAATGGGGACAGTCCCCCACAGCTCCCCATCCCAGTGCACGGGCGCTGTGCAGGGATCCTGTCGCCTCTCCTTTTCTATGGGGAAGGCTTGCCTAGTCCCCGAGTCCGCTTGAATGCCAGAGCAAAAAGCCAAGGCTTACTAGGCCAGGAGATGGCAGTTGGCATGGAGTGTCATCCTAGGCCATGCACGCTGCTGCAGGGTGGTGGCTGTGTCTGCGTAGTTCAGCCTGGCAGGAGGAACCCAGGGTGCGACCATGGAGCCCGGGAAAGCAAGGCCCAAGAGGCACCAGCTCTCCCGCAGATCTACTTCCCTGACGCAACAGAGTGAACGCCCAAAGCCTTGCTGAGGATGCAGCAGCGAAGTGCGATTCAGGCCAAGCTGAAAACCTCTGCGAAAGCATAGCAGTCGCCGGGAAAAGAATCGGTTCTGTGGGCTGCTGTTGCTGCTTGCTTTAGCGTAGTATTGGCAGCACGGTGGGATAATCCCGCATAGAGCGAAAGCCTCTTTTCCTGGGCATCCCTTCTAGGAAAGCACAGCATTCCTGGGGAAATCAGAGTCGGTTCTGTGCTTTGGATGACGCTTGCCTGCACAGTCTCTGAAGCACGGTATAATAAACCCGCATGGAGCGAAAACCTCTTTGCCCGGGCATCCCTTCTACTTGAGAGAGAAGCAAGTTTGTGCCTGTGGAAACAGCCTTAACGAAAGCTCATGAAACAGGAGAGCCTGCATTGGCAAGAATAGCAGACAGGTGGCAAGACAAGTGTCACCCTCTCCGTTTGCTTAGAAATCAGAGTCAGTTCTGCGTGTTGCTGCTCCTGCTTGCCTAGGCCAAGTCTCAAGTTGGGAGAAACCACCATACAGCGAAAGCCTCTTGCCCAGGCTCCGCTTCTGGGGAAGCACAGCATTCGTTGGAAATCTGAGTCGCTTTGTGGGATGCAGCTGCTGCTTGCCTGAGCTAGTCTCCACAGCACGGTAGAAGAAACCCGCATGGAGCGAAATTCTCTTGGCCCTAGCATTCCCACTACCTGCGAGAGAAGCCTGACTGCACACATGGAAAGGGCATTAAAGATAGGGACACCGTGGTCACCATGCACCCCAGGAGCAAGTCTGGAGAAGGAGCAGAACGCCTCCCCGAGAGAAGAGACGGAGCCGTTGTCCCTGTTGTCGGGAAATAGTCGCAAAGCAGGAGAGCCTGCCCTGGGAAGAACAGCGGGACGGTGGCAAGACAAGCGTCACCCGTTCCCTGTGCATAGAGACGGAAGCCTTTCTTTAGGAAGACACAAAAAGATGGCTAGGGCAGGTGCGCATACTCCACTCTGAGGAAGGAGTCTGGGGCGAATCAGGCCTGTTCTGTGCCTCTTGTCCCAAGGGGACAGCATCTCTAAGGCCACCTGTCCCTAGGACAGACGTGGGCTTGCCACCAGGCACCATATACGGAACTCGCAGATACAGCTCCCTGGAAGAAAGGGCAGTCAGATTCCATCTTCCTCCAAGATGTGGCAGCGTTGGGGGTGTCAGGGGGTGTGTCAGGGAAGAAGTGGCGACAGTCCCCCACAGTTCCCTATCCCAGTGCACGGGGGCTGTGCAGGGATCCTGTCGCCTCTCCTTTACTATGGGGAAGGCACTGGCCTAGTCCCGAGTCCGACTGAACGCCAGAGCAAAAAGCCAAGGCTTACTAGGCCAGGAGATGGCAGTTGGCATGGAGTGTCATCCTAGGCCACGCACGCTGCTGCAGGGTTGTGGCTGTGTCTGCGTAGTTCAGTCTGGCAGGGGGAACCCAGGGTGCGACCATGGAGCCCGGGAAAGCAAGGCCCAAGAGGCACCAGCTCTCCCGCATATCTACTACCCTGACGCGGCAGAGCAATCGCCCAAAGCCTTGCTGAGGACGAAGCAGCGAAGTGCGCTTCAGGCCAAGCTGAAAACCTCTGCGAAAGCATAGCAGTCGCTAGAAAAAAGAGTTGGTTCTGTGGGCTGCTGTTGCTACTTGCTTTAGCCTAGTATTGGCAGCACGGTGGGAGAATCCCGCATAGAGCGAAAGCCTCTTTGCCGGTGCATCCCCTCTAGGAAAGCACAGCATTCCTGGGGAAATTCGAGTCGATTCTGTGCGATGCGGATAGCGCTGGACTGAACAGCACTTTGCTGCTGCTTCCTTTCCCGTATGCAGCGAAATCCTCTTTGCACGGGCATCCCTAGGCACGGGCATCCCTTCTACCTAAGAGAGAAGCCTAGTTGCGTGTGTGGAAACAGCCTTAATGGAAGGTCATGAAACAGGAGAGCCTGCATTGGCAAGAATAGCGGGCAGGTGGCCAGACAAGTGTCACCCTCTCCGTTTGCTTAGAAATCAGAGTTGGTTCTGAGCGCTGCTCTCCTGCCTGCCTTGGCCAAGTCTCAAGGTGGGAGAAACCACCATACAGCGAAAGGCACTTTGCCCAGGCTCCCCTCTGGGAAAGCACAGCATTCGTTGGGAAATCTGAGTCGCTTTATGTGATGCTGCTGCTGCTTGCCTGAGCTAGTCTCCGCAGCACGGTGGAAGAAACCCGCATGGAGCAAAATTCTCTTGGCCCTAGCATCCACCCTGCCTGCGAGAGAAGCGTGGATGCCCATCTGGAAAGGGCCTTAAGGATTGGGACACGGCTGTCACCGTGCTCCCCAGGACTAAGTCTGGGGAAGGAGTAGAACGCCTCCCCGGTAGAATAGAAGAAGCCGTTGGACTTGTTGTCGGGAAACAGTCGCAAAGCAGAGAGCCTGCCATAGGAAGAACAGCGGGACGGTGGCAAGACAAGCGTCACCCGCTCCCTTTGCGTAGAGATGGAAGCCTGGCTTTAGGAAGACACGAGGGGACGGCTAGGGCGGGCGCACATACCCCACTGTGAGGAAGGTGTCTGGGCAGAAGGCAGGCCTGTTCTGTGCCTCTTGTCCCAAGGAGACAGCATCTCCAAGGCCACTTGTCCCTAGGGCAAACGTGGGCTTGCCACCAGGCACCATACCCGGTACTCGCAGATACAGCTCCCTGGAAGAAAGGGCAGTCAGGTGACATCTTCCTCCAAGATGTGGCAGCGTTGGGGGTCATGGGGGATGTGTCGGGGAAGAAGTGGGGACAGTCTCCCACAGCTCCACATCCCAGTGCACGGGCGCTGTGCAGGGATCCTGTCGCCTCTCCTTTCATATGGGAAAGGCACTGGCCTCGTCCCAGAGTCCGCCTGATCTCCAGAGCAAAAAGCCAAGCCTTACGCCAGGAGATGGCATTTGGCATGGAGTGTCATCCTAGGCCATGGACGCTGCTGCACGGTTGTGGCTGTGTCTGAGTAATTCAGCCAGGCAGGGTGAATCCAGGGTGTGACCATGGCGCCCGGGTAAGCAAGGCCCAAGAGGCACCAGCTCTCTCGCTGATCTACTTCCCTGACGCGACAGAGTGAACGCCCAAAGCCTTGCTGAGGAAGTAGCAACGAAGTGCGGTTCAGGCCAATCTAAAAACCTCTGTGAAAGCACAGCAGTCGCTGGGAAAAAAGAGTCGGTTCTCTGGGCTGCTGTTGCTGCTTGCTTTAGCCTAGTATAGGCAGCACGGTGGGAGAATCGCGCATAGAGCAAAGCCTCTTTGCCGGGGCATCCCCTGTATGAAAGCACAGCATTCTTGGGGAAATCCGAGTCGGTTCTGTGCGATGCGGATGTCGCTCACCTGAACATAGTCTCCGAAGCACGGTGTCATAAACCCGCATTGAGCGAAATCCTCTTTGCCCGGGCATCCCCTCTACCCGCGAGAAGCGTGGTTATGCCTGTGGAAACAGCCTTAACGAAAGGTCATGAAACAGGAGAGCCTGCATTGTCAAGAATAGCGGGCAGGTGGCAAGACAAGTGTCACCCTGTCCGTTTCCTTAGAAATCAGAGTCGGTTCTGTGGGCTGTTGCTCCTGCTTGCCTAGGCCAAGTCTCAAGGTGGGAGAAACCACCATACAGCGAAAGACTCTTTGCCCAGGCTCCTCCTCTGGGAAAGCACAGCATTCGTTGGGAAATGTGAGTCGCTTTGTGGGATGCGGCTGCTGCTTGCCGGAGCTAGTCTCCGCAGCACGGTGGAAGAAACCCGTATGGAGCGAAATTCTCTTGTCCCTAGCATCCCCAATGCCTGCGAGAGAAACGTGGATGCACCTCTGGAAAGGGCCTTAAAGATAGGGACACGGCTGTCACCGTGCTCCCTAGGAGCAAGTCTGGGGTAGGAGCAGAACGCCTCCCCGGGAGAAGAGAAGGATCCGTTGACCTTGTTTCGGGAAACAGTCGCAAAGCCGGAGAGCCTGCCCTGGGAGAACAGCGGGACGGTGGCAAGACAAGTGTCACACGCTCCCTGTGCGAAGAGACGGAAGCCTGGCTTTAGGAAGACACGAGGGACGGCCAGGGCAGGTGCGCATACTCCACTCTGAGGAAGGAGTCTGGGTAGAAGGCAGGTCTGTTCTGTGCCTCTTGTCCCAAGGGGACAGCATCTCCAAGGCCACCTGTTCCTAGGGCAGACGTGGGCTTGCGACCAGGCGCCATACCCGGAACTCGCAGAATCAGCTCCCTGTAAGAAAGGGCAGTCAGATGCCATCTTCCTCCAAGATGTGGCAGCGTTGGGTGTGGCAGGGTGTGTGTCGGGGAAGAAGTGGTGAAAGTCCCCACAGCTCCCCATCCCAGTGCACGGGCGCTATGCAGGGATCCTGTCGCCTCTCCTTTCCTATGGGAAGGCACAGGCCTAGTCCCCGAGTCCGCTTAAATGCTAGAGCAAAAAGCCCAGCCTTTTGGGGTCATGCAGGTTTCTCTCTATTCGAGGCTTGTCCAAAGCACCGAAATGCACCGTAGGCACCAGGTCATGAGGTGGAGGCGTTGCCACGGAACTCAGATTTCCCAAGAGGGAGGCACAGAGGGACAGGAACCTGGAAGCAGGAGGCTGGGAAGCCGGCGAAATTTCGAGCCCGAATCTCGGGGCAGCCCTAGCCCCATGAGACTGTAGCAAGTACGGGACCCCCGCCGGCCGAGAGGCAGTCGGCATCGGCCTCGGCGAAGTCTGCCGCGCTGAGGGCTCCTTGCGGGGTTCGTGAGAGAGCTCTCGCGATGCCAGGCCAGGCCAGGCCCTGGGGGGCGGCCCTGCAGACGTGTGACTCCCGAAACGAGTTTGCATGGCGTTTTCCGGCCAATTCTAACGGGATCGGTTTGGGTAGAACCCTCGAGGGAATTGACCGGCGTTGGGCAGCCCTGCGGAACGCCCTGCTCTCCATGGCCCAGGGCCGTTACTCGCCCCGAGCTTGGGGCGGACGCCCGGAAAATGCGCGAAAACGTCACGGCTCACCCGGGCGCCCCGGCGATGGGGAGCGTCACGGAGCAGAGTTGAAGGACGGGTGGCGGCCGGGCCTACGTTTCCCACTTTAGGGAGGATCGTGTGCCATAGAATGGGGCTGACCTCAGTGGGGGAACGCAGGTTTCTCCCGCTCTCAGGTTGTCTGAAGCGCCGAAAGGCACCGTTGGCACCAATGTGGGAGGGGGAGGCGTGGCCCCGGGACTCAGGGTTCCCCAGATGGAAGCACAGAGGGTCAGGAACCCAGAAGCAGACGGCCGGGTAGCAGGCGAGACTGTGAAGCCGGGCTTCGTGGCGGGCCAGGCCTCATGGTACAGCGCCAGGGAGAGGACCCCCGCAGGAGGATTAGCAGGAGGCATCGGCCTCGCCACAGCCTGCCTCTCGGAGGGCTTCCAAGCGGGGTTGGAAGGCGATGGCTTTCATTGCACGGCAGGCCCGGGGGTAGGCTGTGCAAAAGTGCGGCAATCGAAGCGAGTTCGCCGTGCGTTTTCCTGCCAATTCGCACGAGCGTTCTGCCGAAACAGGATCGGTTTGGGCAGAACGCTCGTGAGAATGGACTGGCGTAGGGAATTCCTGCGGACCTCGCTGCACTCCGTGGCCCAGGGCCCCTTCTCTCCCAGGGCATGCTGCGGCCCCCGGAAAATGCCAGGTTCGCCCTGGCCCACCAGGGGGCGCCGGCGCACGGGAACGATCCCAGAGCAGAGTTGCCGGACGAGTGGCGGCAGGGCATGCGCCTCCGTCTTTTCGGACTGATGGGGCACGCAAGGTTGGGGCAGTCCGCATTTTGTTCATTGAGGTTTCTCTCAGTCCGAGGCTTGACCGAAGCGCCGATATGCACTATTGGGGCTGAGATGGGAGGGCAAGGCGTGGCCGAGGGACTCAGAATCCCCCAGATGGAGGCACAGAGGGACACGACCCCAGAAGCCGAAGGCTGGGACGCAGGTGAAATATCAAGCCCGAGTCTCGGGGCGGCCCTGGCCCCATGGGACGGCGCTAAGTAGGGGACACCAGCGCCGAGGAGCAGGAGGCGTAGGCCTCGCCTCAGCCTGCCTCGCGGAGGGCTTCCTGGCGAGGTTCGTGCGCGAGCGCTCGCGATGCCAGGTCAAGCCCCGGGGGGCTGACCTGCGGAAGAGCTGCGCCCGAAGCAAGTTCGCCGCGCGTTTACCGGCCAATTCTCACGAGCGTTCTGCCCAAACCGGGATCGGTTAGGGCAGAACCCTCGTGAGAATTGGCAAGCGTTGGGCAACCCTGCGGAACGCCCGGCTCTCCCTGGCCCAGGGACCCTTCTTGCCCAGGGCATGCTGGGCCGCCTGAAAACCCGAGGAAACGACTCTGCCCACCAGAGGGCGCCGGCGCACGGGAGCGTTCCTGGAGCAGTGTATCAGGGCTGGTGGGGGCAGGGCGTGGGCCTAAGTCTTTTCAGGCTGATGGAGCGCCCAAGGATGGCGCTGTCCTCAGTTGGGTCATGCAGGTCTCTCTCGCTTCGAGGCTTGTCCGAAATGCAGAAATGCACCGTTTGCGCCGGGGCGTGAGGCGGAAGTGTTGCCACGGAACTCAGGATTCCCAAGAGGGAGAGACAGAGGGACAGGAGCCAGGAAGCAGAGGGCTGGGAAGCAGGCGAAATTTAGAGCCCGAGTCTCAGGGAAGCCCTGTCCCCACGGGACTGCGCCAAGTAGAGGACCCCTGCCGGCCGAGAAGCAGGAAGCATCGGCCTCTCTGCAGACTGCCGCGCAGAGGGCTCCTTGGCGGGGTACGTGAGCGATATCTCGCGATGCCGGGCCAGGCCCTGGGGGGCGGCCCTGCAGACGTGTGACGCCCGAAGCAAGTTCGCAAGGCGTTTTCTGGCCAGTTCTCACGAGCGTTCTGCATAAACGGGTATCGGATTGGGCAGAGCGTTCATGAGAATTGGCCGGTGTTTCGCAGCCCTGCGGACTGCCCTGCTCTCCATGGCCAGGGCCGGTTCTCGCCCAGAGCATCGGACTGATGGGGCACGCAAGGTTGGGGCAGTCCGCAAGAGACGCCAAAGCGCGAAAACGTCGTGGCCCACCAGGAGGCCCCGGCACTGGGGAGCGTTCCCGGAGCAGAGTGGAAGGACGGGTGGCTGCCGGGCCTAAGCTTCTGACTTAAGGGAGGATCGGGCGCACAATGATGGGGTTGACCTCAGTGGGGGCACGCAGGTTTCTCTCGCTCTGAGGTTGTCCGAAGCGCCTAAAGGCACCGTTGGCGCCGGTGTGGGAGGGGGAACGTGGCCGTGGGACTCTGGGTTCCCCAGATGGAGGAACCGAGGAATAGGAACCCAGAAGCAGACAGCCGGGTAGCAGGCGAAACTGCGAGGCCAGGCTATGTGGCGGTCCCAGCCCCATGGAACAGCGCAACGGAGAGTACCCCCGCAGGAGGATTAGCAGGAGGCGTAGGCCTCGCCACAGCCTGCCTCGCAGAGGGCTTCCTGGCGGGGTTTGAGCGCGATTGCTCGCAATGGAACGCCAGGCCCGGGGGGGGGGTTGCAACGTGCAGAAGTGCGGTGCCCGAAGCCAGTTCGCCGGGCGTTTTGGGCAGAACGTTTTGGGCAGATCGGTTTGGGCAGAACGCCCGTGAGAATGTGCCGGCGTAGGGCAGTCCTGCGGACCTCCCTGCACTCCGTTGCCCAGGGCCCCTTCTCTCCCAGGGCATGCTGCGGCCCCCGGAAAATGCTGGAATCGCCGGTGCCCACCAGGGGGCGCCAGCGCAGGGGAACGATCCCAGAGCAGAGTTGACAGACAAGTGGCGACAGGGCATGCACCTCCGTCTTTTCGGGCTGATGGGGCACCCAAGGATGGGGCTGTCCGCATTTTGTTCATTGAGGTTTCACTCTCTCCGCGGCTTGACCGAAGCGCCTATATGCACTACTGGGGCCGGGATGGGAGGGTTAGGCGTGGCCGAGGGACTCAAGATTCCCCAGATGGAGGCACAGAGGGACCCTAACCCGGAAGCCGAAGGCTGGGACGCAGGTGAAATATCAAGCCCGAGTCGGGGCAGTCCTGGCCCCATTGGACGGCGCTAAGTAGGGGACACCAGCGCCGAGGAGCAGGAGGCGTCAGCCTCGCCTCAGCCTGCCTCGCGGAGGGTTTCCTGACGAGGTTTGTGCGCGAGCGCTCCCGATGCTAGGAGAAGCCCCGGGGGGCGGACCTGCGGACGTGCTAGCCCGAAGCCAGTGCTCCGGACGTTTTCCGGCCCATTCTCACGAGCGTTCTGCCCAAACCGGGGTTGGTTTGGGCAGAACGCTCGTGAGAATTGGCCAGCAATGGGCAGACCTGTGGACCGCCCGGCTCTCCGTGGCTCAGGGCCCCTTCTCGCCCAGTGCATAATGAGGCCGCCTGGAAAACGCGAGGAAACGAAGTGGCCCGTCAGGTGCCGCCCGCGCACGGGAGTGTTCTTGGAGCAGAGTTGAGGGGCAGGGGTTGGGCAGGGCATGCCCCTCCGACTTTTCGGGTTGATGAGGCGCCCAAGATGGGCCATCCTCAGTTGGGACATGCAGGTTTCTCTCGCTTCGAGACTTCTCCGAAGCGCCGAAATGCACCGTTTGCGCCAGGGCGTGAGGCGGAGGCGTTGCCACGGAACTCAGGATCCCAAGAGGGAGGCACAGAGGGACAGGACCCCGGAAGCAGAAGGCTGGGAAGCCGGCGAAATTTCGAGCCCGAATCTCAGGACACCCCTGGCCCCATAGAACTGCGCCAAGTAGGGGACCCCCGCCGGCAGAGAAGCAGTAGGCATCGGACTCGCCGATGTCTGCCGTGGGGAGGGCTCCTTTGCAGTATTCGTGAGCGAACTCTCGCAATGTCGGGCCAGGCCAGGCCCTGGGGGGCGGCCCTGCAGACGTGTGACACACGAAACGAGTTTGCATGGCGTTTCCGGTCAATTCTCACGGGATCGGTTTGGACAGAACCCTCGTGGGAATTGACCGGCGTTGGGCAGCCCTGCGGAATGCCCTGCTCTCCATGGCCCAGGGCCGTTACTCGCCCCGAGCTTTGGGTGGCCGCCCGGAAAATGCGCGAAAACGTCGCTGCCCACCCGGGTGCCCCGGCGCTGGGAACATTCCCGGAGCAGAGTTGAAGGACCGGTGGCGGCCGTGCCTTCGTTTCCCACTTTAGGGAGGTTGGTGTGCCCAAGGATGGGGCTGACTTCAGTGGGGGCACGCAGGTTTCTCTCGCTCTGAGGTAGTCCGAAGCGCAGAAAGGCACTGTAGGCGCCGGTGTGAGAGGTGGAGGCGTGCCCCTGGGACTCAGGGTTCCCCAGATGGAGGCACCGAGGGACAGGAACACAGAAGCAGACGGCCGGGTAGCAGGCGAGATTGCGAAGACGGGCTTCGTGGCGGGCCAGGCATCATGGAACAGCGCCAGGGAGAGGACCCCAGCAGGAGGATTAGCAGGAGGCATCGGCCTCGCCACAGCCTGCCTCGCGGAGGGCATCCTGGCGGGGTTGGAGCGCGATGGCTCGCAATGGGACGCCAGGCCCGGGGGGGCGCCCGTGAAGAAGTGCGTTGCCAGAAGCGAGTTCGCCGGGCGTTTTCCTGCCAATTCTCACGAGCGTTCTGCCCAAACCGGGGTTCGTTGGGGCAGAACGCACGTGAGAATTGGCCAGCGATGGGCAGACCTATGGACCGCCAGGCTCTCCGTGGCTCAGGGCCCCTTCTCGCCCAGTGCATAATGCGGCCACCTGGAAAACGCGAGGAAACGATGTGACCCATCAGCTGGCGCCGGCGCCCGGCAGCATTCTTGGAGCAGAGTTGAGCGACGGGTCGGGGCAGAGCATGCGCCTCTGACTTTTCAGGTTAATGGGGCGCCCAAGATGGGGCTGTCCTCAGTTGGGTCATGCAGGTTTCTCTCGCTTTGAGGCTTGTCCGAAGCGCCGAAATGCACCGTTTGCGCCGGGGCGTGAGGCGGAAGCGTTACCACGGAAATCAGGATTCCCAAGAGGGAGGGAGAGAGGGACAGGACCCCGGAAGCGGAATGCGGGGAAGACGGCGAAATTTCGAGCCCAAGTCTCGGACAACCCTGGCCCCATGGGACTGCGCTAAGTACGTGACCCCCGCCGGCTGAGAAGCAGTAGGCATCGGCCTCGCCGAAGTCTGCCGCGCTGAGGGCTCCTTGGCAGGGTTCGTGAGTGAGCTCCCGCGATGCCAGGTCAGGCCAGGCCCTGGGGGGCGGCCCTGCAGACTTGTGACACCCGAAACAAGTTCGCATGGCGTTTTCCAGCCAATTCTCACGGGATCGGTTTGGGCATAACCCTCGTGGGAATTGGCCACCGTTGGGCAGCCCTGCGGAAGGCCCTGCTCTCCATGGCCCAGGCCCCGAGCTTGGGGCGTCCACCCGGAAAATGCGCGAAAACGTCGCTGCCCACCCGGGCGCCCCGGCGCTGGGGAGCGTTCCCGGAGCAGAGTTGAAGGACGGGTGGCGGCCAGGCTAACGTTTCCGACTTTAGGGAGGATCGTGTGCCCAAGGATGGGGCTGACCTCAGTGCGGGCACGCAGGTTTCTCTCGCTCTGAGGTTGTCCGAAGTGCTGAAACGCACCGCGGCGCCGATGTGGGATGGAGAGGCATGGCCCCGGGATTCAGGGTTCCCCAGATGGAGGCACCGAGGGACAGGAACCTAGTAGCAGACGGCCGGTTAACAGGCGAGACTGCGAGGCTGAGCTTCGTGGCGGGCCAGGCCTCCAGGAACAGCGCCAGGGAGAGGACCCCTGCAGGAAGATTAGCAGGAGGCGTCGTCCTCCCCACAGCCTGCCTCGCTGAGGGCTTCCTGGCGGGTTTGGAACGCGATGGCTCATAATGGCACGCCAGGCCCGGGGGGGCGGCCGTGCATAAGTGCGGCGCCCGAAGCCAGTTCGCCGGGCGTTTTCATGCCAATTCTCACGAGGGTTCTGCCCAAACAGGATCGGTTTGGGCAGAACGCTCGTGAGAATGGGCCGGCGTAGGGCAGTCCTGCGGACCTCCCTGCTCTCCGTGGCCCAGGGCCCATTCTCTCCCAGGGCATGCTGCGGCCCCCGGAAAATGCCGGAATCACCGGGGCCCACCAGGGGGCGCCGGCGCAGGGGAACAGTCCCAGAGCAGAGTTGAAGGACGAGTGGCGGCAGGGCATGTGCCTCTGTCTTTTCGGGCTGATGGGACACCCAAGGATGGGGCTGTCCGCATTTTGTTCATTGAGGTTTCTCTCCCTCCGAGGCTTGATCGAATCGCCGATATGCACCATTGGAGCTGGGATGGGAGGGCTAGGCGTGGCCGAGGGTCTCAGGATTCCCCAGATGGAGGCACAGAGGGACACGACCCCGGAAGCCGAAGGCTGGGATGCAGGTGAAATATCAAGCCCGAGTCTCGGGGCAGGCCTGGCCCCATGGGACGGCGTTAAGTAGGTGACACCAGCGCCGAGGAGCAGGAGGTTTTGGCCTCGCTTCAGCCTGCCTCACGGAGGGCTTCCTGGCGAGGTTCATGGGCGAGCATTCGCGTTGCCAGGACAAGCCCCGGGGGGCTGACCTGCGGAAGAGCTGCGCCCGAAGTGAGTTCGCCGCGCGTTTTCCAGCCAATTCTCACGAGCGTTCTGCCCAAACCGGAATCTGTTAGGGCAGAACGCTCGTGAGAATTGGCCGGCGTTGGGCTACCCTGCGGACCACACGGCTCTCTGTGGCCCAGGGACCCTTCTTGCGCAGGGCATGCTGCGGCCACCTGAAAACCCGAGGAAACGACCCGGCCCACCAGAGGGCGCCGGCACACGGGAGCGTTCCCGGGGCAGAGTATCAGGGCGGAGGGGGCAGGGCATGCGCCTCCGTCTTTTCAGGCTGATGGAGCGCCCAAGGATGGCGCTGTCCTCAGATGGGTCATGCAGGTCTCTCTCGCTTCGAGGCTTGTCCGAAATTCCAAAATGCCACATTTGTGCAGGGGCGTGAGGCAGAGGCTTTGACACGGAACACAGGATTCCCATTAGGGAGGCACAGAGGGACAGGACCCCGGAAGCAGAG
Source organism: Neogale vison (assembly GCF_020171115.1). Taxonomy (NCBI): domain Eukaryota; kingdom Metazoa; phylum Chordata; class Mammalia; order Carnivora; family Mustelidae; genus Neogale; species Neogale vison. The sequence continues at coordinate 154,464,312 of NC_058091.1, forward strand.
GGCTGGGAAGCCAGCGAAATTTCGAGACCGAGTCTCGGGGCCGCCCTGGCCCCATGGGACTGCGCCAAGTAGGGGACCCCCGCCGGCCGAGAAGCAGGAGGCATCGACCTCGCCACAGACTGCCTCGCAGAGGGCTCCTTGGCGGAATTTGTGAGCGAGCTCTCGCGATGCCGGGCCAGGCCAGGCCCTGAGGGGCGGCCCTGCAGACGTGTGTCACCTGAAACGAGTTCGCATGGCATTTTCCGGCCATTCTCACGGGATCGGTTTGGGCAGAACCCTCGTGGGAATTGGCCGGCGTTGGGCAGCCCTGCGGAAGGCCCTGCTCTCCATGGCCCAGGGCCGTTACTCGCCCCGAGATTGGGCCGGCCGCCCGGAAAATGCGCGAAACGTCGCTGCCCACCCTGGCGCCCGGGTGCTGGGGAGCGTTCCCGGAGCAGAGGTGAAGGACGAGTGGAGGCCGGGCCTACGTTTACGACTTTATGGAGGATCGTGTGCCCAAGGATGGGGCTGACCTCAGTGGGGGCACGCAGGTTTCACTCTCTCTGAGGTTGTCCGAAGCGCCGAAAGGCACCGTTGGCGCCGCTGTGGGAGGGGGAGACGTGGCCCCGGGTCTCAGGGTTCCCTGGATGGAGGCACCGAGGGACAGGAACCCAGAAGCAGATGGCCGGGTAGCAGGCGAGACTGCGAGGCCGGGCTTCGTGACGGGCCAGGCCTCATGGAACAGCGCCAGGGAGAGGACCCCAGCAGGAGGATTAGCAGTAGGCGTGGCATCGCCACAGCCGGCCTCGCGGAGGGCTTCCTGGCGGGGATGGCGCGCGATGGCTCGCAATGACACGCCAGGCCCGGGGCGGCGGCCGTGCAGAAGTGCGGCGCCCGAATCCAGTGCGCCGTGTGTTTTCCTGCCAATTCTCACGAGCGTTCTGCCTATACAGGATAGGTTTGGGCAGAACGCTCGTGATAATGGAAAGGCCTAGGGCATTCCTGCGGACCTCTCTGCACTCCGTGGCCCAGGGCCCCTTCTCTCCCAGGGCATGCTGCGGCCCCCGGAAATGCCAGAATCTCCGGTGCCCACCAGGGGGCGCCGGCGCAGGGGAACGATCCCAGAGCAGAGTTAACGGACGAGTGGCGGCAGGGCATGTGCCTCAGTCTTTTCGGGCTGATGGGGCACCCAAGGTTGGGGCTGCCCGCATTTTGTTCATTGAGTTTTCTCTCTCTCCGAGGCTTGACCGAATCGCCGATATGCACCATTGGGGCCCGGATGGGAGTGCCAGGCCTGGCCGCGGGACTCAGGATTCCCCAGATGGAGGCACAGATGGACACGACCCCGGAAGCCGAAGGCTGGGACGCAGGTGAAATATCAAGCCCGAGTTTCGGGGCAGCCCTGGCCCCATGGCACGGCGCTAAGTAGGGGACACCAGCGCCGAGGAGCAGGAGGTGTTGGCCTCGCCTCAGCCTGCCTCGCGGAGGGCTTCCTGGCGATGTTGGTACACGAGCGCTCACGATTCCAGGACAAGCCCCGGGGGGCTGTCCTGCGGAAGAGCTGCGCCCGAAGCGAGTTCGCCGCACGTTTTCTGGCCAATTCTCACGATCGTTCTGCCCAAACCGGGATCGGTTTGGGCAGAACGATCGTGAGAATTGGCCGGCGTTGGTCAAGCCTGCGGACCGCGCGGCTCTACGTGGCCCAGGGACCCTTCTTGCCCAGGGCATGCTACGGCCACCTGAAAACCCGAGGAAACGACGTGGCCCACCAGAGGGCGCCGGCGCACGGGAGCGTTCCTGGAGCAGAGTATCAAGTTGGGTGGGGGCAGGGCGTGCGCCTCCATCTTTTCAGGCTTGAAAGCCTTGGAGCGCCCAAGGATGGCGCTGTCCTCAGTTGGGTCATGCGGGTCTCTCTCGCTTCGAGGCTTGTCCGAAATGCAGAAATGCACTATATGCGCCAGGTCGTGAGGCGGAGGCGTTGCCATGGAACTCAGGATTCCCAAGAGGGGGGCACAGAGAGACAGGACCCCGGAAGCAGAGGATGGGAAGCTGGCGAAATTTTGAACCTGAGTCTCGGGGCAGCCCTGACCCATGGGACTGCGCCAAGTAGGGGACCCCCGCTTGCTGAGAGGAAGGAGGCATCGGCCTCGCCGCAGAATGCCTCGCAGAGGGCTCCTTGGCGGGGTTCGTGAGCGAGTACTCACGATGCCGTGCCAGGCCCTGGGGGGCGGCCCTGCAGACGTGTGACGCCCGAAGCAAGTTCGCAAGGCGTTTTCTGGCCAATTCTCACGAGCGTTCTGCATAAACCGGTATCGGTTTGGGCAGAGCGCTCGTGAGAATTGGCCGGCGTTTCGCAGACCTGCGGACTGCCCTGCTCTCCATTGCCCAGTGCCGGGTCTCGCCCGGAGCATGGGGCGACACCACGGAATGCGCGAAAACGTCGCGGCCCACAAGGAGGCCCCGGCACTATGGAGCCTTCCCAGAGCAGAGTTGAAGGAAGGGTGGTGGCCGGGCCTACGCTTCTGACTTGAGGGAGGATCAGGCGCCCAAGGATGGGGCTGACCTCAGTGGGGGCACGCAGGTTTCTCTCGCTCTGAGGTTGTGCGAAGCGCCGAAACGCACCGTTGGCGCCGTTGTGGGAGGGGGAGGCGTGTCCATGGGACTCAGGATTCCCCAGATGGAGGCGTCGAGGGAAAGGAACCAAGAAACAGATGGCGGGTAGCAGGCGAGACTGCGAGGCCGGGCTTTGTGGCGGGCCAGGACTCATGGAACAGCGCCAGGGAGAGGACCCCTGCCGGAGTATTAGCAGGAGGCGTCGGCCGCGCCACAGCCTGCCTCGCGGTGGGCTTCCTGGCAGGGTTGGAGCGTTCTTGGAGCAGAGTGGAGCGGCAGGGGGCGGGGCAGGGCAAGCGCCTCCGACTTTTCGGGTTAATGGGGCGCCCAAGATGGGGCTGTCCTCAGTTGGGTCATGCGGTTTCTCTCGCTTCGGGGCTTGTCCGAAGCGCCGAAATGCACCGTTTGCGCCGGGGCGTGAGGCGGAGGCGTTGCCAAGGAACTCAGGATTCCCAAGAGGGAGGCACAGAGGGACAGGACCCCGGAAGCGGAAGGCTGGGAAGCCGGCGAAATTTCGAGCCCGTCTCGGGACAGCCCTGGCCCCATGGGACTGCGCCAAGTAGGGGACCCCCGCCGGCCGAGAAGCAGGAGGCATCGACCTCGCCGCAGACTGCCTCGCAGAGGGCTCCTTGGCGGAATTTGTGAGCGAGCTCTCGCGATGCCGGGCCAGGCCAGGCCCTGAGGGGCGGCCCTACAGACGTGTGACACCCGAAACGAGTTCGCATGGCGTTTTCCGGCCAATTCTCACGGGATCGGTTTGGGCAGAACCCTCGTGGGAATTGGCCGGCGTTGGGCAGCCCTGCAGAACGCCCTGCTATCCATGGCCCAGGGCCGTTACTCGCCCCGAGCTTGGGGCGGCCGCTTGGATAATGCGCGAAAACGTCGCTGCCCACCCGGGCGCCCCGGTGCTGGGGAGCGTTCCCGGAGCAGAGTTGAAGGACGGGTGGCGGCCGGTCCTACGTTTACGACTTTAGTGAGGATCGTGTGCCCAAGGATGGGGTTGACCTCAGTGCAGGCACGCAGGTTTCTCTCGCTCTGAGGTTTTCCCAAGCGCCGAAATGCACCGTTGGCGCCGGTGTAGGAGGGAGACGTGGCCCCGGGTCTCAGGGTTCCCCAGACGGAGGCACCGAGGGACAGGAACCCAGAAGCAGATGGCTGGGTAGCAGGCGAAACTGCGAGCCCGGGCTTCGTGTCGGGCCCAGCCCCATGGAACAGCGCATGGTAGAGGACGCCCGCAGGAGGATTAGCAGGAGGCGTCGGCCTCGCCATAGCCTGCCTCGCGGAGGGCTTCCTGGTGGGGTTTAACGCGATGGCCCGCCATGACACGCCATGCACGGGAGGGCGGCCATGCAGAGGGGCGGCGCCCGATGCCAGTTCGCCCGGTGTTTTCAGACCAATTCTCACCAGCGTTCTGCCCAAACCAGGATCAGTTGGGGCAGAATGCTCGTGAGAATTGGCAGGCGTTGGGCAGTCCTGCGGACCTCCCTGCTCTCCGTGGCCCAGGACCCCTTCTCTCCCAGGGCATGCTGCGGCCCCCGGAAAATGCCTGAAATGCCGGGGCCCACCACTGGGCGCCGGCACAGGGGAGCGTCCCAGAACAGAGTTGACTTATGAGTGCCGGCAGAGCATGCGCCTCCGTCTTTTCGGGCTGATGGGGCACCCAAGGATGGGGCTGTCCGCAGTTGGGTCATGCAGGTTCCTTTCTCTCCAAGGCTTGTCCGAATCGCCGATAAGCACCATTGGGGCCGGGGTGGGAGTGTGAGGCGTGGCCGTGGGACTCAGGATTCCCCAGGTGGAGGCACAGAGGGACAGGACCCCGGAAGCAGAGGGATGGGAAGCCGGCGAAATTTCGAGCCCGAGTCTCGGGGCAGTCCTGGCCCCATGGGACTGCGCCAAGTAGGGGACCCACGCCGGCCGTGAAGAATGAGTGATCGGCCTCGCCGCACACTGCCTCGCAGATGGCTCCTTGGCGGGGTGGGTGAGCGAGTTCTCGCGATGCCGGGCCAGGCCCTGGCGGGCGGCCCTGCAGACCTGTGACGCCCGAAGCAATTTCGTAAGGCGTTTTCTGGCCAATTCTCACGAGCGCTCTGCATAAACCGGTATCGGTTTGGGCAGAGCGCTCGTGAGAATTGGCCGGCATTTCGCAGCCCTGCGGACTGCCCTGCTCTCATGCCCAGGGCCGGGTCTCGCCAGGAGCATGGGGTGGCGCCCAGAATGCGCGAAAACGTCGCGGCCCACCAGGAGGCCACGGCAATGGGGAGCGTTCCCGGAGCAGAGTTGAATGACGCGTGGCGGCCGGGCCTACGCTTCTGACTTGAGGGAGGATCAGGCGCCCAAGGATGGGGCTGACATCAGTGGGGGCACGCAGATTGCTCTCGCTCTGTGGTTGTCCTAAGTGCCGATATGTACCATTGGGGCCGGGGTGGAAGGGTGAGGCGTGGCCGTGGGACTCAGGATTCCCCAGATGGAGGCACAGAGGGACAGGACCCCGGAAGCTGAAGGCTAGGAAGCAGGTTAAATATCGAGCCTGTGTCTCGGGGCAGCACTGACCCATGGGACGGCGCAAAGTAGGGGATATCAGCGCCGAGGAGCAGGAGGCGTCGGACTCACCTCAGCCTGCCTCGCGGAGGGCTTCCTGGCAAGGTTTGTGCGCGAGCGCTCGCGGTGCCAGGACAAGCCCCAGGGGCGCCGACCTGCGGATGAGCTATCCCGAAGCGAGTTCACCGGGCGTTTTCCGGCCCATTCTCACGAGCGTTCGGCCCAAACCGGGGTTGGTTTGGGCAGAACGCTCGTGAGAATTGGCCAGCGATGGGCAGACCTGCGGAACGCCCGGCTCTTCGTGGCTCAGGGCCCCTTCTCGCCCAGTGAATACTGCGTTGGACTGGAAAACGCGAGGAAATGACGTGGCCCATCAGGTGACGCCGGCACCCGGGAGCGTTCTTGGAGCAGAGTTGAGCGGTGGGTTGGGGCATCGCATGCTCCTCCGCATTATCGGGTTCATGGGGCGCCCAAGATGGGGCTGTCCTCAGTTGGGTCATGCAGGTTTCTCTCGCTTCGAGGCTTGTCCGAAGCTCCGAAATGCACCGTTTTCGCCGGGACGTGAGGCGGAGGCGTTGCCAAGGAACTCAGGATTCCCAAGAAGAGGCACAGAGGGACAGGACCCCGGATGCGGAAGGCTGGGAAGCTGGCGAAATTTCGAGCCCGAGTCTCGGGACAGCCCTGGCCCCATGGGACTGTGACAAGTAGGGGAACACCGCCGGCCGAGAAGCAGGAGGCATCGGCCTCGCCGAAGTCTGCCGCGCGGAGGGCTCCTTGGCGGGGTTGTGAGCGAGCTCTCGCGATGCCGGGCCAGGCCAGGCCCTGGGGGGCGGCCCTGCAGACGTGTGACACACGAAACGAGTTCACATGGCATTTTCCGGCCAATTCTCACGGGATCGGTTTGGGCAGAATCCTCGTGGGATTTGGCCGGCATTGGGCAGCCCTGCAGAAGGCCCTGCTCTCCATGGCCCAGGGCCGTTACTCGCCCCGAGCTTAGGGCACCGCCCGGAAAATGCGCGAAAACGTCGCGGCCCACCTGGGCGCCCCGGCGCTGGGGAGCGTTCCTGGAGCAGAGTTGAAGGTCGGGTGGCGGCCGGGCCTACGTTACCGACTTTAGGGAGGATCGTGTGCCCAAGGATGGGGCTGACCTCAGTGCGGGCACGCAGGTTTCTCTCGCTCTGAGGTTGTCCGAAGCTCCGAAAGGCACCGTTGGCGCTGGTGTGGGAGGAGGAGGCATGGCCCCGGGACTGAGGGTTCCCCAGATGTAGGCACCGAGGGACAGGAACCCAGAAGCAGACGGCCGAGTAGCAGGCGAGACTGTGAGGCCGGGCTTCGTGGCGGGCCAGGCCTCATGGAACAGCGCTAGGGAGAGGACCCCCACAGGAGGATTACCAGGAGGCGTCGGACTCGCCACAGCCTGCCTTGCGGAGGGCTTCCTGGCGGGGTTGGAGTGCGATGGCTCGCAATGGCACGCCAGGACCGGGGGGGCGGACCTGCGGACGAGGTAGCCCGAAGCGAGTTTGCCGGGCGTCTTCTGGCCCATTCTCACGAGCGTTCTGCTCAAACCGGGGTTGGTTTGGTCAGAACTCTCATGAGAATTGGCCAGCGAAGGGGCAGACCTGCGGAACACCCGTTCTCCGTGGCTCAGGGCCCCTTCAAGCAGAGTGCATACTGCAGCTGCTTGTAAAACACGAGGAAATGAAGTGGCCCATCAGGTGGCGCCGGCGCCCGGGAGCATTCTTGTAACACAGTTGAGCAGCGGGTGGCAGGCAGGGCATGCGCCTCCGACTTTTCGTGTTGAAGGGGCACCCAGATGGGGCTGTCCTCAGTTGGGTCATGCAGGTTTCTCTCGCTTCGAGGCTTGTCCGAAGCGCCGAAATGCACCGTTTGCGCCGGGGCGTGAGGCGGAGGCGTTGCCACGGAACTCAGTATTCCCAAGAGGGAGGCACAGAGGGACAGGACCCCGGAAGCGGAATGCTGGGAAGACAGCGAAATTTCGTGCCCGAATCTCAGGGCAGCCCTGGCCACATGGGACTGCGCTAAGTAGGGGACCCCCGCCGGCCGAGAGGCAGTAGGCATCGGCCTCGCTGAAGTCTGCCGCACGGAGTGCTCCTTGGCAGGGTTCGTGAGTGAGCTCTCGCGATGCCAGGCCAGGCCAGGCCCTGGGGGGTGGCCCTGCAGACGTGTGACAACCGAAACGAGTTCGCATGCAGAATGTCACTTCTCACAGTGTCTTTCCAGTGCAAGAAAGAAGAAAGAACAAGGACGGACAGAGAGAACGTTGCAACCAGTGTGTGAAGTACAGGGTAAGTCAATTAGGCCTCTATGATGCATACGGGAAGTTCAACAACAGGGATATTCCACAGTGTCTACCTCTTATCAAAACCCTTCCAATATATGAGGGAACTGTGCTACAATAAGTTCTCACGACAGGGATGCGTCTGTGCTCAGTTGGAAACTCTAGGACGTGTCCCAGTAGACATCATGAAATGTCTCATACAGGTCCTTAGAGGGGATGCGAAGGAAGGTATCTGCTCAGGGAACCTACTACAGGTTCCTACTCATTCATAACAGTGTTTCTCCTTTGAGCAATGAAGATAGAACAGGGAAGGACTAGGGTCACATTAGGTACTGTGAGAAAAAGTTAGGCTACGGCACTTAAGCCTGCTAAACACATATTGGATGTTCACCCCCAGTGGTGATCCGCACGTTTTTTCTGCGTCTAAAACGCTTCCAAAACTGAGACAGAAGTGTGTTTTGGGTGGGATTCACTGCAGTGTTACGTCTGTTAAAGAAGGAAGCTTTTGGGACTGACTCAGTGGTAACCGCAATAGGCGCACATTGCTTTCCAGTCTCAGATGTCTAACCGTTGGACTATAGCAAGTTCTCTTTAAGGGAAACTCCTTCACGCGGAATGTCACCTCTCACAGTGTCTTTCCAGTGGAGGAAAGAAGATAGAACAAGGACGGACAGAGAGAACGTAGCAAACCGTGAGTGAAGTACAGGGTAAGGCACTTAGGCCTCTATGATGCATACTGGAAGTTCAACACCGGAGAAGTTCCACAGTGTCTACGTCTTCTCAAAACCCTTCCAATATATGAGGGAACTGTGCTACTGTAAGTACTCACGACAGGGATTCATCTGTGCTCAGTTGGAAACTGTAGGACGAGTCTGGATAGCAATAATGAAGTGTCTCATACAGTCCCCTTAGAGGGGATGCGATGGAAGGTATTTGCTCAGGGAACCTAATTCAGTTGCGTACTCATTCATAACAGCGTTTCTCCATTGAGGAATGTAGATAGAACAGGGACGGCCGAGGGGCACATTAGGTAATGTGAGTAAGGGCAGGCTATGGCGCTTAAGCCTGCCAAACACATATTGGATTTCACCACCAGTGGTGATCCGCACTTAGTTTCTGCATCTAAAACACTTCCAACACTGAGAGGGAAGTGTGCTTTAGGAGGGATACACTGCAGTTTTACGTCTCTTAAAGAAGGAAGCTTTTGGGACTGATTCTGTGGTAACCGCAATAGGCGCACATAACTTTCCAGTCTCAGACGACTATCCGTTGGACTATGGCAAGTTCTGTTTAAGGGAAACTTCTTCATTCAGAATGTCATTTCTCACAGTGTGTTTCCAGTGGAGAAAAGAAGATAGAACAAGGACAGAGCAGAGAGAATGTTGCACACCGTGAGTGAAGTACAGGGTAAGGCACTTAGGCCTCTATGATGCATGCTGGAAGTTCAACACCGGAGATGTTCCACAGTGTCTACCACTTCTCAAAACACTTCCAATATATGAGGGAACTGTGCTACAGTAAGTTCTCACGAAAGGGATGCGTCCGTGCTCAGTTGGAAATTGTAGGACGTGTCTTGAGGGCAATTATGAAGTGTCTCATACAGGCCCCTTAGAGGGATGCATAGGAAGGTATCTGCTCAGGGAACCTACTTCAGGTGCGTACTCATTCATAACAGTGTTTCTCAATTGAGGAATGAAGATAGAACACTAACGGACTAGGGTCACATTAGGTAATGTGTGTATAGGGCAGGCTATGGCACTTAAGCCTGCCAAACAGACATTGGATATTCACCACCAGTGGTGATCCGCACTTAGTTTCTGCATCTATAACCCTTCCAACACTGAGAGGGGAGTGTGTTTAAGGAGGGATTCACTGCAGTGTTACGTCTGTTAAAGAAGGAAGCTTCAGGGACTGACTCTTTGGTAACCGCAATAGTCGCGCATAGCTTTCCAGTCTCAAACGTCTATCCGTGGGATTATAGCAAGTTCTGTTTAAGGGAAACTCCTTCATGCGGAATGTCACTTCTCACAATGTCTTTCCAGTGGAGGAAAAAATATAGAACAAGGATGGACAGAGAGATCTTTGCAACCCGTGAGTGAAGTACAGGGTAAGGCACTAAAACCTCTATAAGTCATCCTGGAAGTTCAACACCGGGGATATTCCACAGTGTCTACCTCTTCTCAAAACACTTCCAATATATGAGGGAACTGTGCTACAGTATGTTCTCAACAGGGATGAGTCTGTGCTCCGTTGGAAACTATAAGACGTGTCTCGGTTGCAATCATTAAGTGTCTAAAACAGGCCCCTTAGAGAAGATGCGTAGGAAGGTATCTGCGCAGGGAACCTACTTCAGGTACGTACTCATTCATAACAGTGTTTTTCCTTTGAGGAATGAAGATAGAATAGGGACGAACTAGGGGCACATTAGATACTGTGAGTAAATGGCAGGCTATTGCGCTTAAGCCTGCCAAACACATATTGGATGTTTACCAACAGTGGTGATCCGCACTTTGTTTCGGCTTCTAAAATATTCCAACTCTGAGAGCGATGTGTGCTTTAGGAGGAATTCACTGCAGAGTTATGTCTGTTAAAGAAGGAAGCGTTTGGGACTGACTATGTGGTAACCGCAATAGGCGCACATAGCTTTCCAGTCTCAGACGTCTATCCGTTGGACTATAACAAGTTCTGTTTACGGGAAACTCCTTCATACGGAATGTCACTTCTCTCAGTGTCTTTCCAGTGGGTAAAGAAGATAGAACAAGGATGGAGCAGAGAGAAGTTTGCAACCCGTGTGTATAGTACAGAGTAAGGCAGTTGGGCCACTGTGATGCATACTGGAAGTTCAACACTTGGGATTTCCACACTGTTTACCTCTTCTCAAAACACTTCCAATATATGAGAGAACTGTGCTACAGTAAGTTCTCACGACAGGGATGCGTCTGTGCTCAGTTGGAAACTGTAGGACCAGTCTGGATAGCAATCATGAAGTGTCTCATACCGGCCACTTAGAGGGTATGCGTAGGAAGGTATCTGCTCAGGGAACCTACTTCAGGTGCGTGTTCATTAATAACAGTGTTTCTTCTTTGAGGAATGAAGATAGAACAGGTACGGACAAGAGGCACATTAGGTACTGTAGGTAAAGGGCAGGGTATGGCACTTAAGCCTGCCAAACACATATTGGATGTTTTCCACAAGTGGTGATAAGCACTTAGTTTATGCGTCTAAAACGCTTCCAACACTGAGAGGGAAGTGTGCTTTAGCAGGGATTCACTTCAATGTTACGTCTGTTAACGAAGGAAGCTTTAGTGACTGACTCTGTGGTAACCGCAACAGGCGCAATAGCTTTCCTGTCTCAGACGACTATCCGTTGGACTATAGAAGTTCTGTTTAAGGGAAACTCCTTCATGCGGAATGTCACTTCTCACAGTGTCTTTCCAGTGGAGCAAAGAAGATAGAAGGACGGACAGAGAGAACATTGCAAATCGTGCGTGAAGTACAGGGTAAGTCACTTAGGCATCTATTATGCATACAGTAAGTTCAACACCGGAGATGTTCCACAGTGTCTTCCTCTTCTCAAAGCACTACCAATATATGAGGGAACTGTGCTACAGTAAGTTCTAACGACAGGGATGCGTCTGTGCTCAGTTGGAAACTCTAGGATGTGTCTGGGTAGCAATCATGAAGTGTTTCATACAGGCCCCATAGAGGAGATGCGAAGGAAGGTATCTGCTCAGGGAACATACTTCAGTTGCGTACTCATTCATAACAGCATTTCTCCTTTGAGGAATGAATATAGATCAGGGACGGACTAGGGGCACATTAGCTACTGTGAGAAAGGGCAGGTTATGGACCTTAAGCCTGGCAAGCACATATTGGGTGTACACCCCCATTGGTGATGCGCACTTAGTTTATGCATCTAAAACGCTTCCTACACTGAGAGGGAAGTGAGCTTTAGGAGGGATTCACTGCAGTGTTACGTCTGTTAAAGAAGGAAGCTTTTGGGACTGACTCTGTTGTAACCACAATAGGCACACATAGGTTTCCAGTCTCCGACGTCTATCCGTAGGACTATAGCAAGTTCAGTTTAAGGGAAACTACTTCAAGCGGAATGTCACTTTTCACAGTGTCTTTCCAGTGGAGGAAAGAAGATAGAACAAGGACGGATAGAGTGAACGTTGCAAACCGTGCGTGAAGTACAGGGTAAGTCACTTAGGCCTCTAAGATGCATACTGGAAGTTCAACACCGGAGATGTTCCACAGTGTCTACCTCATCTCAAAACACTTCCAATATATGAGGGAACTGTGCTACAGTAAGTTCTCACGACAGGGATGGGTATGTGCTCAGTAGGAAACTCTAGGACGTGTCTGGGTAGGAATCATGAAGTATCTCATACAGGCCCCGTAGAGGCGATGTCAAGGAATGTATCTGCTCAGGGAATTACGTCAGTTGCGTACTCATTCATAACAGCGTTTCTCCTTTGAGGAATGAAGATAGAACATGGACGGAGTAGGGGCACATTAGGTACTGTGAATAAAGGGCAGGCTATGGCGCTTAAGCCTGCCAAACACCTATTGGATGTTCACCACCAGAGGTATCCGCACTTAGATTCTGCTTCTAAAACGCTTCCAACACTGAGACGTAAGTGTGCTTTAGGAGGAAATCACTGCAGTGTTACGTCTGTAAAAGAAGGAAGCTTTTGGGACTGACTCTGTGGTAACTGCAAGAGGCGCACAAAAGTTTCCCGTCTCCGACGTCTATCCGTAGGACTATGGCAAGTTCAGTTTAAGGGATACTCCTTCAAGCGGAATGTCACTCTCACAGTTTTTCCAGTGGAGGAAAGAAGATAGAACAAGGACGGACAGAGAGAACGTTGCAACACGTGAGTGAAGTACAGGGTAAGGCACTTAGGCCTCAATGATGCATACTGAAAGTTCAACACCGGGGAAGTTCCACAGTGTCTACTTCTTCTCAAATCACTTCCAATATATGAGTGAACTGTACTAAAGTACGTTATCAAGACAGGGATGCGTTTGTGCTCAGTTGGAAACTAGGACCTGTCTGGGTAGCAATCATGAAGTGTGTCATACAGGCCTCTTAGATGTGATGCGTAGGAAGGTATCTGCTAAGGGAACCTACTTCAGGTGCGTATTCATTCGTAACAGTGTTTCTCCTAGGAAGAATGAAGGTAGAACACGGACTGACTAGGGGCACATTAGGTACTGTAGGTAAAGTGCAGGCTATGGCACTTAAGCCTGCCAAACACATATTTGATGTTCACCACCAGTGGTGATCCGCACTTAGTTTCTGCATCTAAAACGCTTCCAACACTGAGAGGGAAGTGTGCTTTAGGAGGGATACACTGCAGTGTTACGTCTGTTAAAGAAGGAAGCTTTTGGGACTGACTCTGTGGTAACCGCAATAGGCGCACATAGCTTTCCAGTCTCCGACGTCCTTCCGTTGGACTATAGCAAGTTCTGTTTAAGGGAAACTCCTTCATGCGTAATGTCACTTCTCACAGTGTCTTTCCAGTGGAGGAAAGAAGATAGAACAAGGACGGACGGAGAGAACGTTGCAAACCGTGAGTGAAGTACAGGGTAAGGCACTTAGGCGTCTAGGATGCATACTGGAATTACAACACCGGATATGTTCCACAGGGTCTACCTCTTCTCAAAACACTTCCAACATATGAGGGAACTGTACTACAGTAAGTTCTCATGATAGGGATGCATCTGTGCTCAGCTGAAATCTCTAGGATGTGTCTGGGTAGCAATCATGAAATGTCTCCAATAGGCCCCTAGAGGGGATGCGTAGGAATGTATCTGTTCAGGGAACCTACTTCAGGTGCGTACTCATTCATAACAGTGCTTCTCCTTGGAGGAATGAGGTAGAACACGGATGGACTAGGGGCACATTAGGTACTGTGAGTCAAGGGCAGGCTAAGGCGCTTAAGCCTGCCAAACACATATTGGATGTTCACCACCAGTGGTGATCCGCACTTAGTTTCTGCATCTAAAACGCTTCCAACACTGAGAGGGAAGTGTGCTTTAGGAGGGATACACTGCAGTGTTACGTCTGTTAAAGAAGGAAGCTTTTGGGACTGACTCTGTGGTAACCGCAATAGGCGCACATAGCTTTCCAGTCTCCGATGTCCTTCCGTTGGACTATAGCAAGTTCCTTTAAGGGAAACTCCTTCATGCGTAATGTCACTTCTCACAGTGTCTTTCCAGTGGAGGAAAGTAGATAGAACAAGGACGGACGGAGAGAACGTTGCAAACCGAGAGTGAAGTACAGGGTAAGGCACTTAGGCGTCAAGGATGCATACTGGAATTACAACACCGGATATGTTCCACAGGGTCTACCTCTTCTCAAAACACTTCCAATATATGAGGGAACTGTACTACAGTAAGTTCTCACGATAGGGATGCATCTGTGCTCAGTTGAAATCTCTAGGATGTGTCTGGGTAGCAATCATGAAATGTCTCCGATCGGCCCTAGAGGGGATGCGTAGGAATGTATCTGTTCAGGGAACCTACTTCAGGTGCGTACTCATTCATAACAGTGCTTCTCCTTGGAGGAATGAGGTAGAACACGGATGGACTAGGGGCACATTAGGTACTGTGAGTAAAGGGCAGGCTATGGCGCTTAAGCCTGCCAAACACATATTGGATGTTCACCACCAGTGGTGATCCGCACTTAGTTTCTGCATCTAAAACGCTTCCAACACTGAGAGGGAAGTGTGCTTTAGGAGGGATTCACTGCAGTATTACCTCTGTTAAAGAAGGAAGCTTTTGGGACTGACTCTGTGGTATCCGCATTAGGCCAACATAGCTTTCCAGTATCCGACCTCATTCCGTTGGACTATAGCAAGTTCTGTTTAAGCGAAAATCCTTCATGCGGAATTTCACTTCTCACAGTGTCTTTCCAGTGGAGGAAAGAAGATAGAGCAAGGACGGACCAGAGAGAAGGTTGCAACCCGTGAGTGAAGTACAGGGTATGGCACTTAGGCCTCTATGATGCATACTGGAAGTTCAACACTTGGGATGTTCCACAGTGTCTACCACTTCTCAAAACACTTCCAATATATGAGGGAACTGTGCTACAGTAAGTTCTCAGGACAGGGAAGCGTCTGTGCTCAGTTGGAAAGTGTAGTACGTGTCTGGGTAGCAATCATGAAGTGTCTCTTACAGACCCCTTAGAGGGATGCGGAGGAAGGTATCTGATCTGGAAACCTACTTCAGTTGCGTACTCATTCATAACAGTGTTTCTCCTTTGAAGATGAAGATAGAACAGGGAAGGACTACGGGCACATTAGGTACTGTGAGTAAAGGGCAGGCTATGGCGCTTAAGCCTGCCAAACACATAGTGGATGTTCACCACCAGTGGTGATCCGCACTTAGTTTCTGCGTCTAAAAAGCTTCCTACACTGAGAAAGAAGAGTGCTTTAGGAGGGATTCACTGCAGTGTTTCGTCTGTTAAAGAAGGAAGCTTGTGGGACTGACTCTGTGGAAACCGCAATAGGCCCATATAGCTTTCACGTCTCAGACGTCTATCCGTTGGACTATAGCGAGTTCTGTTTAAGGGAAACTCCTGTCTCACTTTGAGGTCTTTTATCTATTTTGAGTTGATCTTTTTGTACAGTGTAAGAGAATGTTCGAGTTTTATTCATCTACATATTGCTGTCCAGTTTTCCCAGCACCATTTATTGAAGAGACTGTCTTTTTTCCACTGTATATTTTTTCCTGTTTTGTCGAAAATTAATTGACCATAGAGTTGCGGGTCCATATCAGGGCTCTCTACTCTGTTCCACTGGTCTATGTGTCTGTTTTTATGCCAGTACCATGCTGTCTTGGTAATCACAGCTTTGTAATAAAGCTTGAAATCAGGTAAGGTGATGCCGCCAACTTTATTTTTGTTTTTCAACATTTCCTTAGTGATTCGATGTCTCTTCTGATTCCATACAAATTTTAGGATTATTTGCTCCAGCTCTTTGAAGAATGCTGGTGGAATTTTGATCGGAATGGCATTAAAAGTATAGATTGCTCTAGGCAGTACAGACATTTAACAATGTTTATTCTTCCGAACCGAGAGCATGGATGTCTTCCATCTTTTTGTGTCTTCTTCAATTTCTTTCATGAGTGTTCCATAGTTCCTCAAGTATAGATCCTTTACCTCTTTAGTTAGGTTTATTCCAGGTATCTTATGGTTCTTGGTGCTATAGTAAATGGAATCGATTCTCTAATTTCCCTTTCTGTATTTGCATTGTTAGTGTATAGGAAAGCCACTGATTTCTACACATTGACTTTGTATCCTGCCACGCTACTGAACTGCTGTATGAGTTCTAGTAGTTTGGGGGGAAACTACTTTATGCGGAATGTCACTTCTCACAGAGTCTTTTCACTGGAGGAAAGAAGGTAGAACAAGGACGGTGCAGAGAGAATGTTGCAACTCGTGAGGGAAGTACAGGGTAAGGCACTTAAGCCTATATGTTGCATACTGGAAGTTCAACACCAGGGATGTTCACAGTGTCTACCTCTTCTCAAAACCCTTCCAATATATGAGGGATCTGTGCTACAGTAAGCTCTCACGACAGGGATGCGTCTGGGCTCAGTTGGAAACTCTAGGACGTGTCTGTGAGGCAATCATGAAGTGTCTCCTACAGGCCCCTTAGAGGGGATGCGAAGGAAGGTATCTGCTCAGGGAACCTACGTCACGTGCATACTCATTCATAACAGTGTTTCTCCTTTGAAGATGTAGATAGAACAGGGAAGGACTATGGGCACATTAGGTACTGTGAGTAAAGGGCAGGCTATGGAGTTTAAGCCTGCCAGACACATATTGGATGTTCACCACCAGTGGTGATCCGCACTTAGTTTCTGCGTCTAAAACACTTCCAACACTGAGAGGGAAGTGTGCTTTCGGAGGGATTCACTGCAGTGTTACGTCAGTTAAAGAAGGAAGCTTTTCGTACTGGCTCTGGGTAACTGCATTAGAAGCAAATAGCTTTCCAGTCTCCGACGTCTATCCGTTGGACTATAGCAAGTTCTGTTTAAGGGAAACTATTTAATGTGGAATGTCACTTCTCACAGTGTCTTTCCAGTGGAGGAAAGAAGATAGAACAAGGACGGACGGAGAGAACGTTGCAAACCGTGAGTGAGGTACAGGGTAAGGCACTTAGGCCTCTATGATGCATACTGGAATTACAACACCGGAGATGTTCCACAGTGTCTACCTCTTCTCAAAACACTTCCAATATATGAGGGAACTGTGCTACAGTAACATCTCACGACAGGGAAGCGTCTGTGCTCATTTGGAAAGTGTAGGAAGTGTCTGGGTAGCAATCATGAAGTGTCTGATACAGGCCCCTTAGCGGGGATGCGGAGGAAGGTATCTTCTCAGGGAACCTACTTCAGGTGCGTACTCATTCATAACAGTGTTTCTCCTTTGAAGATGAAGATAGAACAGGGAAGGACTACGGGCACAATAGTTACTGTGAGTAAAGGGGAGGCTATGGCGTTTAAGCCTGCCAAACACATATTGGATGTTCACCACCAGTGGTGATCCGCACTTAGTTTCTGCGTCTAAAACGCTTCCTACACTAAGTGGGAAGTGTGCTTTAGGAGGAATTCACTGCAGTGTTACGTCTGTTAAAGAAGGAAGCTTTTGGGACTGACTCTGTGGTAACCACAAAAGGCGCACATATCTTTCCAGTCAGCCGTCTATCCGTTGGACTATAGCAAGTTCTGTTTAAGGGAAACTCCTTCATGCGGAAATTCACTTCTCACAGTGTCTTTCCAGTTGGGAAAGAAGATAGAACAAGGATGGAGCAGAGAATGTTACAACCCGTTGGTGAAGTACAGTGTAAGGCACTTAGGCCTGTATGATGCATACTGGAAGTTCAACACCGGAGATGTCCACAGTGTCTACCTCTTCCAAATCACTTCCAATATATCAGGCAAATGAGCTACAGTAAGTTCTCATGACACGGATGCGTCTGTACTCATTTGGAAACTGTAGGACGTGTCTGGGTAGCAATCATGAAGTGTCTCATACAGGCCCCTTAGAGGGGATGCGTAGGATGGTATCTGCTCAGGGAACCTACCTAAGTTGCGTCCTCATTCATAACAGCGTTTCTCCTTTGACGAATGAAGTTAGAACAAGGACGGACTAGGGGCACATTAAGTACTGTGTGTAAAAGGCAGGCTATGGCGCTTAAGCCTGCCAAACACATATTGGATGTTCACCACCAGTGGTGATCCGCACTTAGTTTCTGCTTTTAAAACGCTTCCAACACTGAGAGGGAAGTGTGCTTTAGGAGGGAGTCACTGCAGTGTTACGTCTGTTAAAAAAGGAAGCTTTTGGGACTGTCTCTGTGGTAACCGCATTAGGCGCACATAACTTTCCAGTCTCAGATGTTTAACCATTAGACTATAGGAATTTCTGATTAAGGGAAACTCCTTCATGCGGAATGTTACTTCTTACAGTGTCTTCCCACTGGATGAAAGAAGATATAACAAGGACGGACAGCGAGAACTTTGCAAACCGTGAATGAAGTACTGGATAAGCCACTTTGGCCTTTATGATGCATACTGGAAGTTCAACACTGGAGATGTTCCACAGTGACTACCTCTTCTCAAAACACTTCCAATATATGAGGGAACTGTGCTACAGTAAGTTCTCACAACAGGGATGGGTTTGTGCTCAGTTGGAAACTCTAGGACGTGTCTGGTTAGCAAACATTAAGTGTCTCATACAGGACCCTTAGAGATGATGCGAAGGAAGGTATCTGTTCAGGGAACCTACTAATTGCGTACACATTCATCACAGTGTTTCTCCTTTTAGGAATGAAGATAGAAAAGGGACGAACTAGTGGCAAATAAGGTACTGTGAGTAAAGCGCAGGCTTAAGCCTGCCAAACACATATTGGATGTTCACCACCACTGGTGATCCGAACTATATTTCTGCATCTAAAACGCTTCCAACACTGAGACGGAAGTGTGCTTCAGGAGGGATACACTGCAGTTTTACGTCTGTTAAAGGAGGAAGCTTTGGGACTGACTCTGTGGTAACCGCAATAGGCGCACATAGCTTTCCATTCACAGACGTCTAACCGTTAGACTATAGCATGTTCTGTTTAAGGGAAACTTCTTCAGGCGGAATGTCACTTCTTACAGTGTCTTTCCAGTGGAGGAAAGAAGATAGAAGAAGGACGGAGAGAGAGAACGTTGCAAACCGTGAGTGAAGTACAGGGAAAGCACTTAGGCATCTATGCTGCATACTGGAATTACACACCGGAGATGATGCACAGTGTCTACCTCTTATCAAAACACTTTCAATATTTGAGGGAACTGTGCTACAGTAAGTTCTCACGACAGGGATGCATCTGTGCTCAGTTGAAGACTCTAGGATGTGTCTGGGTAGCAATCATGAAGTGTCTCATACAGGCCCCTTAGAGGGGATGCGTAGGATGGTATCTGCTCAGGGAACCTCCTTCAGGTACGTGCTCATTCATAACTGTGCTACTCCTTGGAGGAATGAAGGAAGAGCACGTAGGGACGAGGGGCACATTAAGTACTGTGAGTAAAGCGCAGGCTATGGCGCTTAAGCCTACCAAACACATATTGAATGTTCACCACCAGTGGTGATACGCAATTTGTTTCTTCGTTAAAACGCTTCCAACACTAAGAGGGAAGTGTGCTTTAGGAGGGATTCACTGCAGTTTTACGTCTGTTAAAGAAGGAAGCTTTTGGGAATGACTCTGTGGTAACCGCATTAGGCGCACATACCTATCCAATCTCCGACGTCTATCCGTTGGACTCTAGCAAGTTCTGTGTAAGGGAAACACCTTCATGCGGAATGTCACTTCTCACAGTGTCTTTCCAGTGGAGGAAAGAATATAGAACAAGGACGGAGCAGAGAGTATGTTACATCCCGTAGGTGAAGGAAAGGGTAAGGCACTTAGACCTCTATGATGCATACTGGAAGTGCTACACTTGGGATGTTCCACAGTGTCTACCACTTCTCAAAACACTTCCAATATATGAGGGAACCGTGCTACCGTAAGTTCTAACGACAGGGAAGCGTCTGTGCTCAGTTGGAAAGTGTAGGACGTGTCTGGGTAGCAATCATGAAGTGTCTCATACAGACCCCTTAGAGGGGATGCGGAGGAAGGTATCTGCTCTGGGAACCTACTTCAGGTGCGTACTCATTCATAACAGTGTTTCTACTTTGAAGATGAAGATAGAACAGGGAAGGACTACGGGCACATTAGGTACAATGAGTAAATGGCAGGCTATGGCGCTTAAGCCTACCAAACACTATTGGATGATCACCACCAGTGGTGATCCGCACTTGGTTTCTGCGTCTAAAACGCTTCCTACACTGAGAGGGAAGTGTGCTTTAGGAGGGATTCACTGCAGTGTTACGTCTGTTAAAGAAGCAAGCTTTTGGGATTGACTCTGTGGTAACCTCATTAGGCGCACATAGCTTTCCATTTAAAGACGTCTAACCATTGGACTATAGCAAGTTCAGTTTAAGGGAAACTCCTTCATGCGGAATGTCATTTCTCACAGTGTCTTTCCAATGGAGGAAAAAAGATTGAACAAGGACGGAGCTCAGAGAATGTTAAAGCCTTTGGTGAAGTAAAGGGTAAGGCATTTAGGCCTCTATGATGCATACTGGAAGTTCTACATGGGATGTTCCACAGCGTCTACCACTTCTCAAACACTTCCATTATATGAGGGAATTGTGCTGCAGTAAGTTATCACGACAGGTATGCGTCTGTACTCAGTTGGAAATTCTAGGATGTGTCTGGTTAGCAATCATGAAATGTCTCCTAAGGCCCCTTAGAGGGTATGCAAAGGAAAGTATCTGCTCAGCGAACCTACTTCAGTTGCATACTCATTCAAATCAGCGTTTCTCCTTTGAGGAATGAAGATAGAAGAGGGACTGACTAGGGGCACATTAGGTATTGTGAGTAAAGGGCAGGCTATTTCGCTTAAGCCTACCAAACACATATTGGATGTTCACCACCAGTGGTGATCCGCACTTGGTTTCTGCATCTAAAACGCTTCCTACACTGAGAGGGAAGTGTGCTTTAGGAGGGATTCACTGCAGTGTTACGTCTGTTAAAGAAGGAAGCTTTTGGGACTGGCTCTGTGGTAACCGCAATAGGCGCACATAGCTTTCCTTTCACAGACGTTTAACCGTTAGACTATAGCATGTTCTGTTTAAGTGAAACTCCTTCAGGCGGAATGTCACTTCTCACAGTGTCTTTCCAGTGGAGGAAAGAAGATAGAACAAGGACGGACAGATAGAACGTTGCAAAACGTGAGTGAAGTACAGGGTAAGGCACTTAGGCCTCTATGAGGCATACTGGAATTACAACACCGGAGATGTTCCACAGTGTCTACCTCTTCTCTTAAACACTTCCATTTATGAGGGAACTGTGCTACAGTAAAATTTCACGACAGGGATGCATCTGTGCTCAGTTGAAAACTCTACAATGTGTCTGGGTAGCAATCATGAAGTATCTCATACAGGCCCCTTAGAGGGGATTCGTAGGAAGGTATCTGATCAGAGAACCTACTTCAGGTGCGTACTCATTCATAACAGTGTTTCTCCTTTGAGGAATGAAGATAGAACAGGGACTTAGGAGGGGCACATTAGTTACTTTGAGTAAAGGGCAAGCTATGGTGCTTAAGCCTGCCAAACACATATTGGATGTTCACCACCAGTGTTGTCCAGCACTTAATTTCTGCGTCTGAAATGCTTCCTACACTGATAGGGAAGTGTGTTTTAGAAAGGATTCACTGTACTGCTACGTCTGTTAAAGAAGGAAGCTTTTGGGACTGCCTCTGTGGTAACCGCAATAGGCGCACATAACTTTCCAGTCTCCGACGTCTATCCGTTGGACTATAGCAAGTTCTGTGTAAGGGAAACACCTTCATGCGGAATGTCACTTCTCACAGTGTCTTTCCAGTGGAGGAAAGAATATAGAACAAGGACGGAGCAAAGAGAATTTTACATCCCGTAGGTGAAGGAAAGGGTAAGGCACATAGACCTCTATGATGCATTCTGGAAGTTCTACACTTGGGATGTTCCACAGTGTCTACCACTTCTCAAAACACTTCCAATATATGAGAGAACTGTGCTACAGTAAGATATCACTACAGTGAAGCGTCTGTGCTCAGTTGGAAAGTGTAGGACGTGTCTGGGTAACAATCATGAAGTGTCTCATACAGACCCCTTAGAGGGGATGCGGAGGAAGGTATCTGCTCTGGGAACCTACTTCACGTGCGTACTCATTCATAACAGTGATTCTCCTTTGAAGATGAAGATAGAACAGGGAAGGACTACGGGCACATTAGTTACTGTGAGTAAAGGGCAGGCTATGGCGCTTAGCCTGACAAACACATGTTGGATGTTCACCACCAGTGGTGATCCGCACTTAGTTTCTGCGTCTTAAACGCTTCCAACACTGATAGGGAAGTGTGTTTTAGGAGGGATTCACTGCAGTGTTACGTCTGTTAAAGAAGGAAGCTTTTCGGACTGACTCTGTGGTAACCGCATTAAGCGTACATAGCTTTCCATTCAAAGACGTCTAACCATTGGACTATAGCAAGTTCAGTTTAAGGGAAACTCCTTCATGCGGAATGTCATTTCTCACAGTGTCTTTCCAGTGGAGGAAAGAAGATCGAACAAGGACGGAGCACAGAGAATGTTAAACTCTTTGGTGAAGTGAAGGGTAAGGCATTTAGGCCTCTATGATGCATACTGGAAGTTCTACTCCTGGGATGTTCCACAGCGTCTACCACTTCTCTAAACACTTCCAATATACGTGGGAACTGTGCTGCAGTAAGTTCTCACGACTGGGATGCGTCTGTACTCAGTTGGAAATTCTAGGATGTGTCTCGTTAGCAATAATGAAGTGTCTCCAACAGGCCCCTTAGAGGGGATTCGAAGGAAAGTATCTGCTCAGCGAACCTACTTCAGTTGCATACTCATTCAAATCAGCATTTCTCCTTTGAGGAATGAAGATAGAACAGGGACTGACTAGGGGAACATTAGGTACTGTGAGTAAAGGGCAGGCTATGGCGCTTAAGCCTACCAAACACATATTGGATGTTCAACACCAGTGGTGATCCTACACTGAGAGGGAAGTGTGCTTTAGGAGGGATTCACTGCAGTGTTACGTCTGTTAAAGAAGGAAGCTATTGGGACTGACTCTGTGGTAACCGCAATAGGCGCACATAGCTTTCCATTCACAGACGTCTAACAGTTAGACTATAGCATGTTCTGTTTAAGGGAAACTCCTTCAGGCGGAATGTCACTTCTCACAGTTTCTTTCCAGTGGAGGAAAGAAGATAGAACAAGGACCGACAGAGAGAAAGTTGCAAACCGTGAGGGAAGTACAGGGTAAGGCACATAGGCCTCTATGAGTCATACTGGAATTACAACACCGGAGATGTTCCACAGTGTCTACCTCTTCTCAAAGCACTTCCAATATATGAGGGAAGTGTGGTACAGTAATTTTTCACGACAGGGATGCATCTCTGCTCAGTTGAAAACTCTAAAATGTGTCTGGGTAGCAATCATGAAGTGTCTCCTATAGGCCCCTTAGAGGGGAAGCATAGGAAGGTATCTGATCAGGGAACCTACTTCAGGTGCGTACTCATTCATAACAGTGTTTCACCTTTTAGGAATGAAGATAGATCAGGGACGTACTAGGGGCACAATAGGTACTGTGATTAAAGGGCAGGCTATGGCACTTAAGCATACCAAACACATATTGGAAGTTCACCACCAGTGTTGATCCGCACTTGGTTTCTGCGTCTAAAACGCTTCCTACACTGAGAGGGAAGTGTGCTTTAGGAGGGATTCACTGCAGTGTTACGTCAGTTAAAGAAGGAAGCTTTTGGGACTGACTCTGTGGTAACCGCAATAGGCGCAAATAGCTTTCCATTCACAGACGTCTAACCGTTAGACTATAGCATGTTCTGTTTAAGGGAAACTCCTTCAAGCGGAATGTCACTTGTCACAGTGTCTTTCCAGTGGAGGAAAGAAGATAGAACAAGGACGGACAGAGAGAACGTTGCAAACTGTGAGTGAAGTACAGGGTAAGGCACTTAGGCCTCTATGAGGCATACTGGAATGACAACACCGGAGATGTTCCACAGTGTCTACCTCTTCTCTTAAACACTTCCAATATATGAGGGAACTGTGCTACAGTAAATTTTCACGACAGGGATGCATTGTGCTCAGTTGAAAACTCTATAATGTGTCTGGGTAGGAATCATGAAGTGTCTCATACAGGCCCCTTCGAGGGGATGCAGAGGAAGGTATTGGCTCTGGGAACCACTTCACGTGCGTACTCATTCATAACAGTGTTTCTCCTTTGAAGATGAAGATAGAACAGGGAAAAACTACGGGCACATTAGTTACTGTGAGTAAAGGGCAGGCTATGGCGCTTAGCCTGACAAACACATATTGGATGTTCACCACCAGTGGTGATCCGCACTTAGTTTCTGTGTCTAAAACGCTTCCAACACTGAGAGGGAAGTGTGCTTTAGAGGGATTCGCTGCAGTGTTACGTCTGTTAAAGAAGGAAGCTTTTGTACTGACTCTGTGGTAACCGCATTATGCACATAGCGTTCCATTCAAAGACGTTTAACCATTGGACTATATCAAGTTCATTTTAAGGGAAACTCCTTCATGCGGAATGTCATTTCTCACAGTGTCTTTCCAGTGGAGGAAAGAAGATAGAACAAGGACGGACAGAGAGAACGTTGCAAACCATGAGTGAAGTACAGGGTAAGGTACTTAGGCCTCTATGAGGCATACTGGAATTACAACTCAGGAGATGTTCCACAGTGTCTACCTCTTCTCTTAAACAATTCCAATAATGAGGGAACTGTGCTACAGTAAATTTTCATGACAGGGATGCATCTGTGCTCAGTTGAAAACTCTATAATGTGTCTGGGTAGAAATCTTGAAGTGTCTCATACAGGCCCCTTAGAGGGGTTGCGTAGGAAGGTATCTGATCAGGGAAACTACTTCAGGTGTGTACTCATTCATAACAGTGTTTCTCCTTTTAGGAATGAAGATAGAACAGGGACGTACTAGGGGCACATTAGGTACTTGGAGTAAAGGGTAAGCTACAGCGCTTAAACCTGCCAAACACATATTGGATGTTTATCACCAGTAGTGTTCCGCACTTAGTTTCTGCGTCTAAAATGCTTCCTACACTGCTGGGGAAGTGTGCTTTAGGAGGGATTCACTGCAGTGTTACGTCTGTTAAAGAAGGAAGATTTGGGACAGACTCTGTGGTAACCGCAATAGGCGCACATAGCTTTCCATTCACAGACGGCTATCCGTTAGACTATAGCATGTTCGTTTTAGGGAAACTCCTTCATGCGGAATGTCACTTCTCACAGTGTCTTTCCAGTGGAGGAAAGATGATAGAACAAGGACGAACAGAGAGAACGTTGCAAACCGTGAGTGAAGTACAGGGTAAGGCACTTAGGCTTCTAAGAGGCATACTGGAATTACAACACCGGAGATGTTCCACAGTGTCTACCTCTTCTCAAAGCACTTCCAATATATGAGGGAACTGTGCTACAGTAATTTTTCACGACAGGAATGCATCTGTGCTCAGTTGAAAACTCTA
This sequence comes from Neogale vison, assembly GCF_020171115.1. Taxonomy (NCBI): domain Eukaryota; kingdom Metazoa; phylum Chordata; class Mammalia; order Carnivora; family Mustelidae; genus Neogale; species Neogale vison. The sequence goes on from NC_058091.1 coordinate 154,489,407, forward strand.
CAATGTGTCTGGGTAGCAATCATGAAGTGTCTCATACAGGCCCCTTAGAGGGGATGCGTAGGAAGGTATCTGAACAGGGAACCTAATTCAGGTGCGTACTCATTCATAACAGTGTTTCTCCTTTCAGGAATGAAGATAGAACAGGGACGTAGGAGGGGCACATTAGGTACTTTGAGTAAAGGGCAAGCTATGGTGCTTAAGCCTGCCAAACACATATTGGATGTTCACCACCAGTGTTGTTCCGCACTTAGTTTTTGTGGTAAAATGCTTCCTACACTGATAGGGAAGTGTGCTTTAGGAAGGATTCACTGCAGTGCTACGTCTGTTAAAGAAGGAAACTTTTGGGACTGACTCTGTGGTAACCGCAATAGGCGCACATAACTTTCCAGTCTCCGACGTTTATCCGTTGGACTATAGCAAGTTCTGTGTAAGGGAAACAACTTCATGCGGAATGTCAATTCTCACAGTGTCTTTCCAGTGGAGGAAAGAATATAGAACAAGGACGGAGCAGAGAGAATGTGACATCCCGTAGGTGAAGGAAAGGGTAAGGCACTTAGACCTCTAAGAAGCATACTGGATGTTCTACAGTTGGGATGTTCCACAGTGTATACCACTTCTCAAAACACTTCCAATATATGAGGGAACTGTGCTACAGTATGTTCTCACGACAGGGAAGCGTCTGTGCTCAGTTGGAAAGTGTAGGACGTGTCTGGGTAGCAATCATGAAGTGTCTCATACAGACCCCTTAGAGGGGAGGCGGAGGAAGGTATCTGCTCTGGGAACCTACTTCACGTGCGTTCTCATTCATAACAGTGTTTCTCCTTTGAAGATGAAGATAGAAGAGGGAAGGACTACGGGCACATTAGGTACTGTTAGTAAAGGGCAGGCTATGGCGCTTAGCCTGACAAACACATATTGGATGTTCACCACCAGTGGTGATCCGCACTTAGTTTCTTTGTCTAAAACGCTTCCAACACTGAGAGGGAAGTGTGCTTTAGGAGGGATTCACTGCAGTGTTACGTCTGTTAAAGAAGGAAGCTTTTGGGACTGACTCTGTGGTAACTGCATTAGGCGCACATAGCTTTCCATTCAAAGACATCTAACCATTGGACTATAGAAAGTTCAGTTTAAGGGAAATTCCTTCATGCGGAATGTCATTTCTCACAGAGTCTTTCCAGTGGAGGAAAGAAGATAGAACAAGGACGGAGCACTGAGAATGTTAAACCCTTTGGTGAAGTAAAGGGTAAGGCACATAGGCCTCTATGATGCATACTGGAAGTTCAACACTTGGGATATACCACAGTGTCTACCACTTCTCAAAACAATTCCAATATATGAGGGAACTGTGCTACAGTAAGTTCTCACGACAGGGAAGCGTCTGTGCTCAGTTGGAAAGTGTAGGACGTGTCTGGGTAGCAATCATGAAGTGTCTCATACAGACCCCTTATAGGGGAGGCGGAGGAATGTATCTGCTCTGGGAACCTACTTCACGTGCGTTCTCATTCATAACAGTGTTTCTCCTTTGAAAATGAAGATAGAAGAGGGAAGGACTACGGGCACATTAGGTACTGTGAGTAAAGGGCAGGCTATGGCGCTTAGCCTGACAAACACATATTGGATGTTCACCACCAGTGGTGATCCGCAATTAGTTTCTGTGTCTAAAACGCTTCCAACACTGAGAGGGAAGTGTGCTTTAGGAGAAATGCACTGCAGTGTTACGTCTATTAAAGAAGGAAGCTTTTGGGACTGACTGTGTGGTAACCGCAATAGGCGCACATAACTTTCCAGTCTCCGACGTCTATCCGTTGGACTATAGCAAGTTCTGTGTAAGGGAAACACCTTCATGCGGAATGTCACTTCTCACAGTGTCTTTCCAGTGGAGGAAAGAATATAGAACAAGGACGGAGCAGAGAGAATGTTACATCCCGTAGGTGAAGGAATGGTTAAGACACTTAGACCTCCATGATGCATACTGGAAGTTCTACACTTGGGATGTTCCACAGTGTCTACCACGTCTCAAAACACTTCCAATATATGAGGGAACTGTGCTACAGTAAGTTCTCACGACAGGGAACCGTCTTTGCTAATTTGGAAAGTGTAGGACGTGTATGGGTAGCAATCATGAAGTGTCTCATACAGACCCCTTAGAGGGGATGCGGAGGAAGGTATATGCTCTGGGAACCTACTTCACGTGCGTACTCATTCATAACAGTGTTTCTCCTTTGAAGATGACGATAGAACAGGGAAGGACTACGGGCACATTAGATACTGTGAGTAAAGGGCAGGCTATGGCGCTTAGCCTGACAAACACATATTGGATGTTAACCACCAGTGGTGATCCGCACTTAGTTTCTGCATCTAAGACGCTTCCAACACTGAGAGGGAAGTGTGCTTTAGGAGGGATTCACTGCAGTGTTACGTCTGTTAAAGAAGGAAGCTTTTTGGACTGACTCTGTGGTAACCGCATTAGGCGCACATAGCTTTCCATTCAAAGACGTCTAACCATTGGACTATAGCAAGTTCAGTTTAAGGGAAACTCCTTCATGCGGAATGTCATTTCTCACAGTGTCTTTACAGTGGAGGAAAGAAGATAGAACAAGGACGGAGCACAGAGAATGTTAAACCCTTTGGTGAAGTAAAGGGTAAGGCATTTAGGCCTCATTGATGCATACTGGAAGTTCTACACCTGGGATGTTCCACAGAATCTACCACTTCTAAAAACACTTCCAATATATGAGGGAACTGTGCTACAGTAAGTTCTCACGACAGGGATGCGTCTGTACTCAGATGGAAACTCTAGGTTGTGTCTCGTTAGTATCATGAAGTGTCTCCTACAGGCCCATTAGAGGGGATGCGAAGGAAACTATCTGCTCAGTGAACCTACTTAAGTTGCATACTCATTCCTAACAGAGTTTCTCCTTTGAGGAATGAAGATAGAACAGGGACTGACTAGGGGCACATTAGGTACTGTGAGTAAAGGGCAGGCTATGGCGCTTAAGCCTACCAAACACATATTGGATGTTCACCACCAGTGGTGATCCGCACTTGGTTTCAGCGTCTAAAATGCTTCCTACACTGAGAGGGAAGTGTGCTTTAGGAGGGATTCACTGCAGTGTTACGTCTATTAAAGAAGGAAGCTTTTGGGACTGACTCTGAGGTAACCGCAATAGGAGCACATAGCTTTCCATTCACAGACGTCTAACCCTTAGACTATAGCATGTTTTGTTTAAGGGAAACTCCTTCAGGCGGAATGTTACTTCTCACAGTGCCTTTCCACTGAAGGAAAGAAGATAGAACAAGGACGGAAAGAGAGAACGTTGCAAACCATGAATGAAGTACAGGGTAAGGCACTTATGCCTCTATGAGGCATACTGGAATACCAACACCGGAGATGTTCCACAGTGTCTACCTCTTCTCTTAAACACTTCCAAAATATGAGGGAACTGTGCTACAGTAAATTTTCATGACAGGGATGCATCTGTGCTCAGTTGAATACTCTATAATGTGTCTGGGTAGCAAAGATGAAGTGTCTCTTACAGGCCCCTTAGAGGGGATGCGTAGGAAGGTATCTGATCAGGGAAACTACTTCAGGTGCGTACTCATTCATAACAGTGTTTCTCCTTTTAGGAATGAAGATAGAACAGGGACGTACTAGGGGCACATTAGGTACTTTGAGTAAAGGGGAAGCTACGGCGCTTAAGCCTGCCAAACACATATAGCATGTTCACCACCAGTAGTGTTCCGCACTTAGTTTCTATGTCTAAAATGCTTCCTACACTGATAGGGAAGTGTGCTTTAGGAGGGATTCACTGCAGTGTTACGTCTGTTAAAGAAGGAAGCTTTTGGGACTGACTCTGTGGTAACCGCAATAGGCGCACATAGCTTTCCTTTCACAGACGTCTAACCCTTAGACTATAGCATGTTCTGTTTAAGGGAAACTCATCAGGCGGAATGTCACTTCTCACAGTGCCTTTAAAGTGGAGGAAAGAAAATAGAAGAAGGACGGACAGAGAGAACGTTGCAACCGTGAGTGAAGTACAGGGTAAGGCACTTAGGCCTCTATGAGGCATACTGGAACACCAACACCGTAGATGTTCCACAGTGTCTACCTCTTCTCTTAAACACTTCCAATACATGAGGGAACTGTGCTACAGTAAATTTTCAAGACAGGGATGCATCTGTGCTCTGTTGAAAACTCTATAATGTGTCTGGGTAGCAATCATGAAGTGTCTCCTACAGGCCCCTTAGAGGGGATGCGTAGGAAGGTATCTGATCAGGGAAACTACTTCAGGTGCGTACTCATTTTTAACAGTGTTTCTCCTTTTAGGAATGAAGATAGAACAGGGACTTACTAGGGGCACATTAGGTACTTTGAGTAAAGGGGAAGCTACGGTGCTTAAGCCTGCCAAACACATATTGCATGTTCACCACCTGTGTTGTTCCGCACTTAGTTTCTGCGTCTAAAATGCTTCCTACACTGATAGTGAAGTGTGGTTTAGGAGGGATTCCCTGCAGTGTTACGTCTGTTAAAGAAGGAAGCTTTTGGGACTGACTCTGTGGTAACCGCAATAGGCGCACATAGCTTTCCATTCACAGACGTCTAACCCTTAGACTATAGCATGTTCTGTTTAAGGGAAACTCCTTCAGGCGGAATGTCACTTCTCACAGTGCCTTTAAAGTGGAGGAAAGAAGATAGAGGAAGGACGGACAGAGAGAACGTTGCAAAACGTGAGTGAAGTACAGGGTAAGGCACTTAGGCCTCTATGAGGCATACTGGAACACCAACACCGTAGATGTTCCACAGTGTCTACCTCTTCTCTTAAACACTTCCAATATATGAGGGAACTGTGCTACAGTAAATTTTCAAGACAGGGATGCATCTGTGCTCTGTTGAAAACTCTATAATGTGTCTGGGTAGCAATCATGAAGTGTCTCCTACAGGCCCCTTAGAGGGGATGCGTAGGAAGGTATCTGATCAGGGAAACTACTTCAGGTGCGTACTCATTTTTAACAGTGTTTCTCCTTTTAGGAATGAAGATAGAACAGGGACGTACTAGGGGCACATTAGGTACTTTGAGTAAGGGGGAAGCTACGGCGCTTAAGCCTGCCAAACACATATTGCATGTTCACCACCTGTGTTGTTCCGCACTTAGTTTCTGCGTCTAAAATGCTTCCTACACTGATAGTGAAGTGTGCTTTAGGAGGGATTCACTGCAGTGTTACGTCTGTTAAAGAAGGAAGCTTTTGGGACTGACTCTGTGGTAACCGCAATAGGCGCACATAGCTTTCCATTCACAGACGTCTAACCCTTAGACTATAGCATGTTCTGTTTAAGGGAAACTCCTTCAGGCAGAATGTCACTTCTCACAGTGTCTTTCCAGTGCAGGAAAGAAGATAGAAGAAGAACGGACAGAGAGAACGTTGCAAGCCGTGAGTGAAGTACAGGGTAAGGCACTTAGGCCTCTATGAGGCATACTGGAATTACAACACTGGAGATGTTCCACAGTGTCTACCTCTTCTCAAAGCACTTCCAATATATGAGGGAACTGTGCTACAGTAATTTTTCACGACAGGGATGCATCTGTGCTCAGTTGAAAACTCTATAATGTGTCTGGGTAGCAATCATGAAGTGTCTCATAGGCCCCTTAGAGGGGATGCGTAGGAAGGTATCTGATCAGGGAAACTACTTCAGGTGCGTACTCATTCATAACAGTGTTTCTCCTTTTAGGAATGAAGATAGAACAGGGACGTAGGAGGGGCACATTAGGTACCTGGAGTAAAGGGCAAGCTATTGTGCTTAAGCCTGCCAAATATATATTGGATGTTCACCACCAGTGTTGTTCCGCACTTAGTTTCTGCATCTAAAATGCTTCCTACACTGATAGGGAAGTGTGCTTTAGGAAGGATTCACTGCAGTGCTACGTCTGTTAAAGAAGGAAGCTTTTGGGACTGATTCTTTGATAACCGCAATAGGCGCACAGAGCTTCCCAGTCTCCGACGTCTATCCGTTGGACTATAGCAAGTCTGTGTAAGGGAAACACCTTCCTGCGCCATGTCACTTCTCACAGTGTCTTTCCAGTGGAGGAAAGAAGACAGAACAGGGACGGTGCAGAGAGAATGTTACATCCCTTAGGTGAAGGAAAGGGTAAGGCACTTAGACCTCTATGATGCATACTGGAAGTTCTACACGTGGGATGTTCCACAGTGTCTACCACTTCTCAAAACACTTCCAATATATGAGAGAACTGTGCTACAGTAAGTTCTCACGACAGGGAACCGTCTGTGCACAGTTGGAAAGTGTAGGACGTGTCTGCGTAGCAATCATGAAGTGTCTCATACAGACCCCTTAGAGGGGATGCGGAGGAAGGTATCTGCTCTGGGATCCTACTTCAGGTGCGTACTCATTCATAACAGTGTTTCTCCTTTGAAGATGAAGATAGAACAGGGAAGGACTACGGGCACATTAAGTACTGTGAATAAAGGGCAGGCTATGGCGCTTAGCCTGACAAACACATATTGGATGTTCACCACCAGTGGTGATCCGCACTTAGTTTCTGCGTCTAAAACGCTTCCAAAACTGAGAGGGTGTGTGCTTTAAGAGGGATTCCCAGCAGTGTTACGTCTGTTAAAAAAGGAAGCTTCTGGGACTGACTCTGTGATAACCGTAATAAGCGCACATAGCTCTCCAATCACAGACGTCTAACCTTCGGAGTATAGCAAGTTCTGTTTAAGGGAAACTTCTTCATGCGGAACGTCACTTCTCACAGTGTCTTTCCAGTGGAGGAAAGAAGAAGGAATATGGACGGACAGAGAGAACGATGCAAACCGTGAGTGAAGTACAGGGTAAAGCACTTTGGCCTCTATGATGCATACGGGAATTACAACACCAGAGATGTTCCACAGTGTCTAGCTCTTCTCAGACAACTTCAATATATGAGGGAACTGTGCGACAGTAAGTTCTGATGACACGGATGGATCTGTACTCAGTTTAAAACTCGAGGATGTGTCTGGGTAGCAATCATGAAGTGTCTCATACAGGCCCCTTAGAGGGGATGCGTAGGAAGGTATCTGCTCAGGGAACCTACTTCAGGTGCGTACTCATTCATAACATGCTTCTCCTTGGAGGAATGAAGGTAGAAAACGGACGGACTAGGGGCACATCAGGTACTGTGAGTAAAGGGCAGGCTATGGCGCCTAAGCCTGCCAAACACATATTGGATGTTCACCACCATAGGTGATCAGCACTTAGTTTCTGCGTCTACATCGCTTCCAACACTGAGAGGGAAGTGTGCTTTAGGAGGGATTCACTGCAGTGTTACGTCTGATAAAGAAGGAAGCTATTAGGACTGACTGTGTGGTAACCACAATTGGAGCACATAGCTTTCCATTCACAGACATCTAACCTTTGGATTATAGCAAGTTCTGTTTAACGGAAACTCTTTCATGCGGAATGTCACTTCTCACAGTGTCTTTCCCATGTAGGAAAAAAGAAAGCACAAGGACGGAGCAGAGAGAATGTTACAAACCTTAGGTAAAGTTCAGGGTAATGCACTTAGGCCTCTATGATGCATACTGGAATTTCAACACCAGGGATGTTCCACAGTGTCTACCACTTCTCAAAACACTTCCAATATATGAGGGAACTGTGCTACAGTAAGTTCTCACGACAGGGATGCGTCTGAGCTCAGATGGAACGTGTAGGACGTGTCGGGGTAGCAATCATGATGTGTCTGATACAGGTCGTTTAGAGGGTTTGCGGAGGAAGGTATCTGCTCAGGGAACCTACTTCAGGTGCGTACTCATTCATAACAGTGCTTCTCCTTGGAGGATGATAATAGAACTGGGCCGTATTAGGGGCACATTAGGTACTGTGAGTAAAGGGCAGCCTATGGCGCTTAAGCCTGCCAAACACATATTGGATGTTCACCACCAGTGGTGATCCGCACTTAGTTTCTGCTTCTAAACCACTTCCAACACTGAGAGGGAAGTGTGCTTTAGGAGGGATTCACTGCAGTGTTACGTCTGTTAAAGAAGGAAGCTTTGGGGAATGACTCTGTGATAACCGCAATTGACGCACATAGCTTTCCAATCACAGATGTCTATCCGTTGGACTATAGCAAGTTCTGTTTAAGGGAAACTCCTTCATGCGGAATGTCTCTTCTCACAATGTCTTTCCCGTGGAGGAAAGAAGAGAGAACAAGGACAGACAGAGAGAACGTTACAAACCGTGATTGAAGTACAGTATAAGGCACTTAGGCCTCTATGATGCATACTGGAATTAAACACCGGAGATGTTCCACAATGTCTAGCTCTTCTCAAAACACTTCCAATATATGAGGGAACTGTGCTACAGTAAATTCTCACGACAGGGATGCATCTGTGCCAAGTTGAAAACTCTAGGATGTGTCTGGGTAGCAATCATGAAGTATCTCATACAGGCCCCATAGAGGGGATGCGTAGGAAGGTATCTGCTCAGGTAATCTACTTAAGGTGCGTACTCATTCATAACAGTGCTTCTCCTTGTAGGAATGAAGGTAGAACACGGGCGGACTAGGGGAACATTATTTACTGTCAGTAAAGGGCAGGCTATGGCGCTTAATCCTGCCAAACACCTATTGAATGTTCACCACCAGTGGTGATCCGCACTTAGTTTCTGGGTCTAAACGCTTCCAACACTGAGATGGAAGTGTGCTTTTGGAGGCATTCACTGCAGTGTTACGTCTGTTAAAGTAGTAATCTTTTGGGACTGACTTTGTGGTAATCGCAATAGGCGCACATAGCTTTCCAGTCTCCGACGTCTATCCGTTGGACTATAGCAAGTTCTGTGTAAGGGAAACACCTTCATGCGGAATGTTACTTCTCACAGTGTATTTTCAGTGGAGGAAAGAAGATAGAACAAGGACGGAGCAGAGAGAATGTTACAACCCGTAGGTGAAGAACAGGGTAAGGCACTTAGGCCTTTATGATGCATACTGGAAATTCAACACCTGGGTAGTTCCACAGTGTCTACCACTTCTCAAAACCCTTCCAATATATGAGGGAACTGTGCTACAGTAATTTCTCACTACAGGGATGCGTGTGTGCTCAGTTGGAAACTCTAGGACGTGTCTGGTTAGCCAACATGAAGTGTCTCCTACAGGCCCCTTAGAGGGGACGCGAAGGAAGGTATCTGCTCAGGGAACCTACTTCAGTTGCATACTCATTCATAACAGAGTTTCTCCTTTGAGGAATGAAATAGAACAGGGACGGACTAGGGGCACATTAGGTACTGTGAGTAAAGGGCAGGCTATGGCGCTTAAGCCTGCCAAACACATATTGGATGTTCACCACCAGTGTTGATCTGCACTTTGTTTCTGCATCTAAAACGCTTCCAACACTGAGAGGGAAGTGTGCTTTAGGAGGGATTCACTGCAGTGTTACGTCTGTTAAAGAAGGAAGCTTTTGGGACTGACTCTGTGGGAACCGCAATAGGCGCACATAGCTTTCCAGTCTCAGACGTCTATCCGTTGTACTATAGCAAGTTCTGTTTAAGGGAAACGCCTTCATGCGGAACGTCACTTCTTTTTTTTTTTTTTTTTAACTTTCTGAAAGGTGCATCTATTGTGGCTAATCTGCATATTCACATATGAATGTATTTTTTTTCCAATTTATTTATTTTCAGAAAAACAGTATTCATTATTTTTTCACCACACCCAGTGATCCATGCAAACTGTGCCCTCTATAATACCCACCCCCAGGTACCTCAACCTCCCACCCCCCGCCACTGCAAACCCCTCAGATTGTTTTTCAGAGTCCATAGTCTCTCATGGTTCATCTCCCCTTCCAATTTACCCAAAAGCACATACCCTCCCCAATGTCCATAGCCCTACCCCCCTTCTCCCAACCCCCTTGCCCACAGCAACTCACAGTTTGTTTCGTGAGATTAAGAGTCACTTATGGTTTGTCTCCCTTCCTATTCCATCTTGTTTCATGGATTCTTCTCCTACCCACTTAAGCCCCCATGTTGCATCACCACTCCCTCATATCAGGGAGATCATATGATAGTTGTCTTTCTCCGCTTGACTTATTTCGCTAAGCATGATACGCTCTAGTTCCATCCATGTTGTCACAAATGGCAAGATTTCGTTTCTTTTGATGGCTGCATAGTATTCCATTGTGTATATATACCACATCTTCTTGATCCATTCATCTGTTGATGGACATCTAGGTTCTTTCCATAGATTGGCTATTGTGGACATTGCTGCTATAAACATTCGGGTGCACGTGCCCCTTTGGATCACTACGTTTGTATCTTTAGGGTAAATTCCCAGTAGTGCAATTGTTGGGTCATAGGGCAGTTCTATTTTCAACATTTTGAGGAACCTCCATGTTGTTTTCCAGAGTGGTTACACCAGCTTGAATTCCCACCAACAGTGTAGGAGGGTTCCCCTTTCTCCGCATCCTCGCCAGCATCTGTCATTTCCTGACTTGTTGATTTTCGCCATTCTGACTGGTGTGAGGTGATATCTCATTGTGGTTTTGATTTGTGTTTCCCTGATGCCGAGTGATATGGAGCACTTTTTCATGTGTCTGTTGGCCATCTGGATGTCTTCTTTGCAAAAACGTCTGTTCATGTCCTTGCCCATTTCTTTTTTTTTTTTTTTTACTGTTATATATACAAATGTAAAATATATTTATTATGTACATGTTTATATGTATGTATTACATATATAAACTTATTCAGTAGCATTTTGTTATTTTTCCTTTAAAAAATTTTTCTTTCTCTACTTACGCTCCTACTGAGACTTAAATTATGCCTTTAAGCAGTATAACAATTCCCAATTATATTAAAAATCCATTATCTTATTTTTTTCCAATTTATTTCTTTTCAGAAAAACAGTATTCATTATTTTTTCACCACACCCAGTGCTCCATGCAAGCTGTGCCCTCTATAATACCCACCACCTAGTACCCCAACCTCCCACCACCCCGCCACTTCAAACCCCTCAGATTGTTTTTCAGAGTCCATAGTCTCTCATGGTTCATCTCCCCTTCCAATTTACCCAAAAGCACATAACCTCCCCAATGTCCATAACCCTACCCCCCTTCTGCCAACCCCCCTCCCCCCAGCAACCCACAGTTTGTTTCGTGAGATTAAGAGTCACTTATGGTTTGTCTCCCTCCCTATCCCATCTTGTTTCATGATTTCTTCTCCACCCACTTAAGCCCCCATGTTGCATCACCACTCCCTCATATCAGGGAGATCATATGATAGTTGTCTTTCTCTGCTTGACTTATTTCGCTAAGCATGATACGCTCTAGTTCCATCCATGTTGTCGCAAATGGCAAGATTTCGTTTCTTTTGATGGCTGCATAGTATTCCATTGTGTATATATACCACATCTTCTTGATCCATTCATCTGTTGATGGACATCTAGGTTCTTTCCATAGTTTGGCTATTGTGGACATTGCTGCTATAAACATTCGGGTGCACGTGCCCCTTTGGAACACTACGTTTGTATCTTTAGGGTAAATTCCCAGGAGTGCAATTGCTGGGTCATAGGGCAGTTCTATTTTCAGCATTTTGAGGAACCTCCATGTTGTTTTCCAGAGTGGTTGCACCAGCTTGCATTCCCACCAATAGTGTAGGGGGGTTCCCCTTTCTCCGCATCCTCGCCAGCATCTGTCATTTCCTGACTTGTTGATTTTAGCCATTCTGACTGGTGTGAGGTGATATCTCATTGTGGTTTTGATTTGTATTTCCCTGATGCCGAGTGATATGGAGCACTTTTTCTTGTGTCTGTTGGCCATCTGGATGTCTTCTTTGCAGTAACGTCTGTTCATTTCCTCTGCCCATTTCTTGAATGGATTATTTGTTCTTTGGGTGTTGAGTTTGTTAAGTTCTTTATAGATTTTGGACACTAGTCCTTTATCTGATATGTCGTTTGCAAATATCTTCTCCCATTCTGACAGTTGTCTTTTGGTTTTGTTAACTGTTTACTTTGCTGTGCAAAAGCTTTTGATTTTGATGAAATCCCAAAAGTTCATTTTTGCCCTTGCTTCCCTTGCCTTTGGCGATGTTCCTAGGAAGATGTTGCTGCCCTCTGCCCATTTCTTGATTGGATTATTTGTTCTTTGGGTGTTGAGTTTGTTAAGTTCTTTATAGATTTTGGACCATAATCCTTTATCTGATATGTCGTTTGCAAATATCTTCTCCCATTCTGTCAGTTGTCTTTTGGTTTTGTTAACTGTTTCCTTTGCTGTGCAAAAGCTTTTGATCTTGATGAAATCCCAATAGTTCATTTTTGCCTTTGCTTCCCTTGCCTTTGGCGATGTTCCTAGGAAGATGTTCCTGTGGCTGAGGTCGAAGAGGTTGCTGCCTGTGTTCTCCTCAAGGATTTTGATGGATTCCTCTCTCACATTGAGGTCTTTAATCCAGTTTGAATCTATTTTTGTGTGTGGTGTAAGGAAATGGTCCAATTTCATTTTTCTGCACGTGGCTGTCCAATTTTCCCAACACCATTCATTGAAGAGGCTGTCTTTTTTCCATTGGACATTCTTTCTTGCTTTGTCAAAGATTAGTTGACCATAGAGTTGAGGGTCTATTTCTGGGCTCTCTATTCTGTTCCATTGGTCTAAGTGTCTGTTTTTGTGCCAGTACCATGCTGTCTTGATGATGAAAGCTTTTTAATAGAGCCTGAAGTCCGGAATTGTGATGCCACCAACTTGGGTTTGTTTTTCAATATCCCTTTGGCTATTCGAGGTCTTTTCTGGTTCCATATAAATTTTAAAATTATTTGTTCCATTTCTTTGAAAAAAATGGATGGTACTTTGATAGGAATTGCATTCAATGTGTAGATTGCTTTAGGTAGCATAGACATTTTCACAATATTTATTCTTCCAATCCAGGAGCATGGAACATTTTTCCATTTCTTTGTGTCTTCCTCAATTTCTTTCATGAGTACTTTATAGTTTTCTGAGTATAGATTATTAGCCGCTTTGGTTAGTTTTATTCCTAGGTATCTTATGGTTTGGGGTGCAATTGTAAATGGGATTGACTCCTTAATTTCTCTTTCTTCTGTCTTGTTGTTGGTATAGAGAAATGCAACTGATTTCTGTGCATTGATCTTATATCCTGACACTTTACTGAATTCCTGTATAAGTTCTAGCAGTTTTGGAGTGGAGTCTTTTGGGTTTTCCACATAAAGTATCATATCATCTGCGAAGAGTGATAATTTGACTTCTTCTTTGCCGATTTGGATGCCTTTAATTTCCTTTTGTTGTCTGATTGCTGAGGCTAGGACTTCTAGTACTATGTTGAATAGCAGTGGTGATAATGGACATCCCTGCCGTGTTCCTGACCTTAGTGAAAAGCTTTCAGTTTTTCTCCATTGAGAATGATTTTGCAGTGGGTTTTTCATAGATGGCTTTGATGATATTGAGATATGTGCCCTCTATCCCTGCACTGTGAAGAGTTTTGATCAGGAAGGGATGCTGTACTTTGTCAAATGCTTTTTCAGCATCTATTGAGAGTATCATATGGTTCTTGTTCTTTCGTTTATTGATGTGTTGTATCACATTGACTGATTTGCGGATGTTGAACCAACCTTGCAGCCCTGGGTTAAATCCCACTTGGTCGTGGTGAATAATCCTTTTAATGTACTGTTGAATCCTATTGGCTAGTATTTTGGTGAGAATTTTTGCATCTGTGTTCATCAAGGATATTGGTCTATAGCTCTCTTTTTTGATGGGATCCTTGTCTGGTTTTGGGATCAAGGTGATGCTGGCCTCATAAATTGAGTTTGGGAGTTTTCCTTCCATTTCTATTTTTTGGAACAGTTTCAGGAGAATAGGAATTAGTTCTTCTTTAAATGTTTGGTAGAATTCCCCCGGGAAGCCATCTGGCCCTGGGCTTTTGTTTGTTTGGAGATTTTTAATGACTGTTCAATCTCCTTACTGGTTATGGATCTGTTCAGGCTTTCTAATTCTTCCTGGTTCAATTTTGGTAGTTTATATGTTTCTAGGAATGCATCCATTTCTTCCAGATTGTCAAATTTGTTGGCGTAGAGTTGCTCATAGTATGTTCTTAGTTTGTATTTCTTTGGTGTTGGATGTGATTTCTCCTCTTTCATTCATGATTTTATTTATTTGGGACCTTTCTCTTTTCTTTTTGATAAGTCTGGCCAAGGGTTTATCAATTTTATTAATTCTTTCAAAGAACCAGCTCCTAGTTTGGTTGATTTGTTCTATTGTTTTTTTGGTTTCTATTTCATTGATTTCTGCTCTGATCTTTATGATTTCTCTTCTCCTGCTGGGCTTAGGGTTTCTTTCTTTTTCTTTCTCCAGCTCCATTAGGTGTAGGGTTAGTTTGTGTACCTGAGACCTTTCTTGTTTCTTGAGAAAAGCTTGTACCGCTATATATTTTCCTCTCAAGACTGCCATTGTTGTGTCACACAGATTTTGAACCGTTGTATTTTCATTATCATTTGTTTCCATGATTTTTTTCAATTCTTCTTTAATTTCCCGGTTGACCCATTCATTCTTTAGAAGGATGCTGTTTAGTCTCCATGTATTTGTGTTCTTTCCAAACTTCCTCTTGTGGTTGAGTTCTAATTTCAGAGCATTGTGGTCTGAAAATATGCAGGGAATGATCCCAATCTTTGATACCAGTTGAGTCCTGATTTAGGACCGAGGATGTGATCTATTCTGGAGAATGTTCCATGTGCACTAGAGAAGAATGTGTATTCTGTTGCTTTGGGATGAAATGTTCTGAATATATCTGTGATGTCCATCTCATCCAGTGTATCATTTAAGGCCTTTATTTCCCTGTTGATCTTTTGCTTGGATGATCTGTCCATTTCCGTGAGGGGAGTGTTAAAGTCCCCTACTATTATTGTATTATTGTTGATGTGTTTCTTTGATTTTGTTATTAATTGGTTTATATAGCTGGCTGCGCCCACATTGGGGGCATAGATATTTAAAATTGTTAGATCTTCTTGTTGGACAGACCCTTTGAGTATGATAGAGTGTCCTTCCTCATCTCTTATTATAGTCTTTGGCTTAAAATCTAATTGATCTGATATAAGGATTGCCACTCCTGCTTTTTTCTGATGTCCATTAGCATGGTAAATTCTTTTCCACCCCCTCACTTTAAGTCTGGAGGTGTCTTCGGGTTTAAAATGAGTTTCATGGAGGCAACATATAGATGGGTTTTGTTTTTTTATCCATTCTGATACCCTGTGTCTTTTGATTGGGGCATTTAGCCCATTAACTTTCTGGGTAACTATTGAGAGATATGATTTTAGTGCCATTGTATTGCCTGCAAGTTGACTGTTACTGTATATTGTCTCTGTTCCTTTCTGATCTACCACTTGTAGGCTCTCTCTTTGCTTAGAGGACCCCTTTCAGTATTTCCTGTAGAGCTGGTTTGGTGTTTGCAAATTCTTTCAGTTTTTGTTTGTCCTGGAAGCTTTTAATCTCTCCTTCTATTTTCAATGATAGCCTAGCTGGATATAGTATTCTTGGCTGCATGTTTTTCTCGTTAAGTGCTCTGAACATATCATGCCAGCTCTTTCTGGCCTGCCAGGTCTCTGTGAATAAGTCAGCTGCCAATCTAATACTTTTACCATTGTATGTTACAGACTTCTTTACCCGGGCTGCTTTCAGGATTTTCTCTTTGTCACTAAGGCTTGTAAAATTTACTATTAGGTGACGGGGTGTGGGCCTATTCTTATTGATTTTGAGGGGCGTTCTCTGAACCTCCTGAATTTTGATGCTCGTTCCCTTTGCCATATTGGGGAAATTCTCCCCAATAATTCTCTCCAGTATACCTTCTGCTCCCCTCTCTCTTTCTTCTTCTTCTGGAATCCCAATTATTCTAATGTTGTTTCGTCTTATGGTGTCACTTATCTCTCGATTTCTCCCCTCATGGTCCAGTAGCTATTTGTCCCTCTTTGGTGCAGCTTCTTTATTCTCTGTCATTTGGTCTTCTATATAGCTAATTCTTTCTTCTGCCTCATTTATCCGAGCAGTGAAAGCCTCCATTTTTGATTGAACTTCATTAATAGCTTTTTTGATTTCAACTTGGTTAGATTTTAGTTCTTTTATTTCTCCAGAAAGGGCTTTTATATCTCTGGAGATGGTTTCTCTAATATCTTCCATGCCTTTTTCAAGCCCGGCTATAACCTTGAGAATTGTCATTTTGAACTCTAGATCTGACATAATACCAATGTCTGTAATGATTAGGTCCCTAGCCTTCGGTACTGCCTCTGTTCTTTTTTTTTGTTGTGAATTTTTGCGCCTTGTCATTTTGTACAGCTAAGAGTATATTAAGGAGCAAGTAAAATACAAAAAGGGTGGCAACAATCCCAGGAAAATATGCTTTAACCAAATCATAAGAGATCCCAAATCGTGAGGGGGGATTTCTCCCCCCTCACAATTGGGTGAGGGATCTCCTCTGATTGGGATCTCCTTTGATTGGGATCTCCCAATCTCTTCTGATTGGGATCTCTTCTGATTTTGGGATAAAAAGAGGTTCAAAAAGAAAGTAAGAAAAAAAAAAGAAAAATAAATTAAAAAAAGGTGATTGAATTAAAAATTCAATCAAGAATTTAAAAAAGAATTAAGAAACAAAAAGATTGAAGAGATTAAGATCTCTTCTGATTTGGGGATAAAACAAGGTTCAAAAATAAAGAAAGAAAAAAAAGAATTAAAGAAAAAGAAAATGAATAAAGAAAAGTATAAAAAAGAAAAATATACATATATTAGATAATCTAGTTAAAAAACATTAAAAAAGAAAAGGGTAAAAGTTATAAAAAATTTTAGTAGAAGAAGAGAAAAAAAATGAAAAAGAAAAAAATTAAATAAACTGCAAGACTAAAAAAATCACAGTCAGAAAGCCATGAGTTCCGTGGTTTGTTTTCTCCTCCTCTGGAATTCTGCTGCTCGCTCATTGGTATTGAAACTGCACTGCTTGGTAGGTGAACTTGGTCTTGCCTGGATTTCTTGTTGATCTTCTGGGGGAGGGGCCTGTTGTAGTGATTCTCAAGTGTCTTTGCCCCAGGCGGAATTACACCGCCCTTACCAGGGGCCGGGCTGAGTGATCTGCTCGGCTTTGCTTTCAGGAGCTTTTGTTCCCTGAGCGCTTTCCGTAGAGTTCCGGAGGACGGGAATACAAATGGCGGCCTCCTGGTCTCCGGCCCGGAGGAGCCGCGAGCCCGGGGCCCTGCTCCCCAGTGCGCCCTCAGCGAACAGCTCCTAGTATATCGCGTCTGCCTAACCTCCGGCCGCGCTCAGAGCTCACCGAGCTTGCGACCGGTTCAAGGCAACTCCGAGCTGCGAGCTTACTTGTCGGCTCTGTCACTGCAGCCGGCTTTCCCGTTCCAATATCCGCAAGCTCTGCGACACTCAGACACCCCCGATCCTTCTGTGACCCCGCGGGACCAGAGGTCACGCCGACCTCGCGTGAGCTTCGCCCCGGTTTAGCCTCTGGAGCGATGTCCCTTAGTGGAACAGACTTTTAAAAGTCCTGAGTTTGTGCTCCGTTGCTCCGCCGCTTGCCGGGAGCCGGCCCTCCCCCTGGGGTCTATCTTCCTTTAGCTTTGGATTCACTTCTCCGCCAGACCTACCTTTCAGAAAGTGATTGTTTTTCTGTTTCTGGAATTGCTGTTCTTCTCTTCGATCTGCCGATGGATTTGCACGTGTTTGCAAACTTTAGATAAGCTCTCTAGCTGATCTCCTGCTAGCAGAGGGAGTCTCAGCCTGCTACATATCCGCCATCTTGACTCCTACCCAAATGAATGTCCGGAGGTTCACATGTCACAGTGTCTTTCCAGTGGAGGAAAGAAGATAGAACAAGGACGGACAGAAAGAACATTGCAAACCGTGAGTGAAGTACAGGGTAAGGCATTTTTGCCTCTATGATGCATACGGGAAGATCAAAACCCGGGAAGTTCCATAGTGTCTACCTCTTCTCAAAACACTTCCAATCTATGATGGAACTGTGCTACAGTAAGTTCTCACGACAGGGATGCGTCTGTGCTCAGTTGGAAACTGTAGGACGTGTCTGGGTAGCAACCATGAACTGTCTCCTCAGACCCCTTAGAGGTGATGCGTAGGAAGGTATCTGCTCAGGGAACCTACTTCAGGTGCGTACTCATTCATAACTGTGTTTCCCCTTGGAGGAATGAAAGTAGAACACGGACGGACTAGGGGCACATTAGGTATGTGAGTAAAGGGCAGGCTATGACGCTTAAGCCTGCCAAACACATATTGGATTTTCACCACTAGTGGTGATCCGCACTTAGTTTCTGCGTCTACATCGCTTCCAACACTGAGAGGGAAGTGTGCTTTAGGAGGGATTCACTGCAGTGTTACGTCTGTTAAAGAAGTAAGCTTTTGGAACTGACTCTATGGTAACCGCAATAGGCGCACATAGTTTTCAAGTCTCCCACGTCTATCCGTTGGACTATAGCAATTTCTGTTTAAGGGAAACTCCTTCATGAGGAATGTCACTTCTCACAGTGTCTTTCCAGTGGAGGAAAGAAGATAGAACAAGGACGGAGCCGAGAGAACGTTGCAACCAGTGAGTGAAGTCCAGGGAAAGGCACTTAGGCCTCTATGATGCATACTGGAAGTTCAACACCTGGGATGTTCCACAGTGTCTACCTCTTCTCAAAACCCTTCCAATATATGAGGGAACTGTGCTACAGTAAGTTCTCACGAAAGGGATGCGTCGGTGCTCAGTTGGAAACTCTAGGACGTGTCTGGGTAACAATCATGAAGTATCTAATACAGGCCACTTAGAGGTGATGCGTAGGAAGGTATCTGCTCAGGGAACCTACTTCAGGTGCGTACTTTTACATAACAGTGTTTCTCCTTTGAGCAATGTAGCTAGAACAGGGACGGACTAGGGGCACATAAGATACTGTGAGTAAAGGGCAGGCTGTGGAGTTTAAGACTGCCAAACACATTTGGATGTTCACCACCAGTGGTGATCTGCACTTAGTTTCTGCGTCTAAAACGCTTCCTACACTGAGAGGGAAGTGTGCTTTAGGAGGGATCCACTGCAGTGTTACGTCTGTTTAAGAAGGAAGCTTTTGGGATTGACTCTGTGGTAACCGCAATAAGCGCACATAGCTTTCCAGTCTCCGACATCTATCCGTTGGACTATAGCAAGTTCTGTTTAAGGGTTTCTCCTTCATGCGGAATGTCACTTCTCACAAAAGACTCGGTTCTTTGGGCTGCTGTTGCTGCTTGCTTTAGCCTAGTATTGGCAGCACGGTTGTGGAATCCCGCATAGAGCGAAAGCCTCTTTGCCTGTGCATCCCCTTGAGGAAAGCACAGCATTCTTTGGGAAATGTGAGTCGGTTCTGTGTGATGCGGATGCCGCTTGTCTGAACATAGTCTCTGAAGCACGGTGTAATAATCACGCATGGAGCGAAATCTTCTTTGCCTGGGCATCCCCTCTACCTGAGAGAGAAGCGTGGTTGTGCCTGTGGAAACAGTCTTAAGGATAAGTCATGGAACAGGAGGGCCTGCATAGGCATGAATAGCGGGCGGGTGGCAAGACAAGTGTCCCCCTCTCCGTTTGCTGAGAAATCAAGGTCGGATCTGCGGGCTGCTGCTCGTGCTTGCCTAGGCCAAGTCTCAAGGTGGGAGAACCAGCATACAGCCAAAGCCTCTTTGCCCAGGCTTCTCCTCTGGAAAACACAGCATTCGTTGGGAAATCTGCATCGGGTTTTTGGGATGCTGCTTCTACATGCCTGAGCTAGTCTCCGCAGCACGGTGGAAGAAACCCGCATGGAGCGAAATTCTCCTGGAACTAGCATCCCCACTGCATGAGAGGGAAGTGTGGATGCACATCTGGAAAAGTCCTTAAGAATAGGGACACGGCTGTCACCGTGCTCCCCAGGAGTAAGTCTGGGAAAGAAGCAGAACGCCTCCCTGGGAGAAGAGAAGGAGCCGTTGACCTTGTTGTCGGGAAACAGTCGCATATCAGGAGAGCCAGCTCTGGGAGGAACAGCAGGACGGTGGCAAGACAAGCGTCACCCGCTCCCTGTGCGTAGAGACGGAAGCCTGGCTTTAGGAAGACACGAGGGGACGGCTAGGGCAGGTGCGCATACTCCACTCTGAGGAAGGAGTCTGGGCAGAAGGCAGGCCTGTTCTGTGCCTCATGACCCAAGGGGACAACATCTCCAAGGCCACCTGTCCCTAGGGCAGACATGGGCTTGCCACCAGGCGCCATACCCGGAACTCTCAGATACAGCTCCCTGGAAGAAAGGCAGTCAGGTGCCATCTTCCTCCAAGATGTGGCAGCATTGGGGGCGGGAGGGGGTGTGTCGGGGAAGAAGTGGGGACAGACCCCACAGCACCCCATCCCAGTGCACGGGCACTGTGCAGGGATCCTGTCGCCTCTCCTTTCCTATGGGGAAGGCACTGGCCTAGGTCTCGAGTCCGCCTGAACGCCAGAGCAAAAAGCCAAGCCTTATTATGCCAGGGCATGGCAGTTGGCATGGAGTGTCATCCTAGGCCACGGACGCTTCTGCAGGGCTTTGGCTGTGTCTGCGTAGTTCAGCCTGGCATGGTGAACCCCGGGTGCGACCATGGAGCCCGGGAAAGCAAGGCCCAAGAGGCACCAGCTCTCCCACAGATATACTTCCCTACGCGACAGAGCGAACGCCCAAAGCCTTATTGAGGAAGCAGCATCGAAGTGCTCTTCAATCCAAGCTGAAAACCTCTGCGAAAGCATAGCAGTCGCTTGGAATAGAGTCGACTCTGTGGGCTGCTGTTGCTGCTTGCTTTAGCCTAGCATTGGCAGCAATGTGGGAGAATCCCGCATCGAGCGGAAGCCTCTTTGCCTGGACATCCCCTCTGGAAAGCACAGCATTCTTTGGGAATTCGAGGCAGTTCAGTGTGATGCGGATGCCGCATGCCTGAATATAGACTCCGAAGCACGGTGTAATAAACCCGGTGGAGCGAAATCCTCTTTGCCCGGGCATCCCCTCTACTTGAGAGAGACGTGTGGTTGCGCCTGTGGAAACAGCCTTAACGAAAGGTCATGAAACAGGAGAGCCTGCATTGGCAAGAATAGCGGGCAGGTGGCAAGACTAGTGTCACCCTCTCCGTTTGCTTAGAAATCAAAGTCGATTCTGCGGGATGCTGCTCCTGCTTGCCTAGGCCAAGTCTCAAGGTGGGAGAAACCACCATACAGCGAAAGCCTCTTTGCCCAGGCTCCTCCTCTGGGGAAGTACAGCATTCGTTGGGAAAACTGAGTGGCTTTGTGGGATACTGCTGCGTCTTGCCTGAGCTAGTCTCCGCAGCACGGTGGAAGAAACTGACATGGAGCGTAATTCTCTTGGCCCTAGCATCCCCACTGCCTGAGAAAGAAGCGTGGATGCACATCTGGAAAAGGCTTAAGAATAGGGACACGGCTGTCACAGTACTACCCAGGAGCAAGTCTGGGGAAGGAGCAGAACGCCTCCCCGGGAGAAGAGAAGGAGCCGTTGGCCTTGTTGTTGGGAAACACTCACAAAGCAGGAGAACCTGCCCCGGGAAGAACAGCGGGACGGTGGCAAGACAAGCGTCACCCGCTCCCTGTGCGTAGAGACAGAAGCCTGACTTTAGGAAGACACGAGGGGACGGCTAGGGCAGGCGCGCATACTCCACTCTGAGGAAGGAGTCTGGGCAGAAGGCAGGCCTGTTCTGTGCCTCTGTTCCCAAGGGCACAGCATCTCCAAGGCCACCTGTCCCTAGGGCAGACGTGGGATTGCCACCAGGTGCCATACCCGGAAGTCGCAGATACAGCTCCCTGGAAGAAAGGGCAGTCAGATGCCATCTTCCTCCAAGATGTGGCAGCGTTGGGGGTGGCAGGGGGTGTGTCGGGGAAGAAGTGGGGACATTCCCTCATAGCTCCTCATCCCAGTGCACGGGCGCTGTGCAGGGATCCAATCGCCTCTCCTTTCCTATGGGAAAGGCACTGCCCTAGTCCCCGAGTCAGCCTGAACGCCAGCGCAAAAAGCCAAGCCTTACTACCCCAGGAGATGGCAGTTGTCAGGGAGTGTCTTCCCAGGGCACGCACGCTGTTGCAGGGTTGTGGCTGTGTCTGCGTAGTTCGGTTCTGTCGGGTGAACCCAGGGTGCGACCATGGAGCCCGGGAAAGCAAGGCCCAAGAGGCACCAGCTCTCCCGCAGATCTACTTCCCTGACGCGACAGAGCGAACGCCCAAAGCCTTGCTGAGGAAGCAGCAGCGAAGTGCGGTTCAGGCCAAGCTGAAAACCTCTGCGAAAGCATAGCAGTCGCTGGAAAATAGAGTCGGTTTTGTGGGCTGCTTTTCTGCTTGCTTTAGCCTAGTATTGGCAGCACGGTGGGAGAATCCCGCATAGAGCGAAAGCCTCTTTGCCTGGGCATCCCCTCTAGGAAAGCACAGCATTCTTGGGGAAATCAGAGTCGGTTCTGTGCGATGCGGATGCCGCTTGCCTGAACATAGTCTCCGCAGCACGGTGTCATAAACCCGCATGGAGCGAAATCCTCTTTTCCGAGCATCACCTCTACTTGAGAGAGAAGCATGGTTGCGCCTGTGGAAACAGCCTTAACGAAAGGTCATGAAACAGGAAAGCCTGCATTGGCAAGAATAGCGGGCAGGTGGCAAGAAAATGTCATCCTCTCCGTCTGTTTAGAAATCAGAGTCGGTTCTGCAGGATTCTGCTACTGCCTGCCTAGGCCAAGTCTCAAGGTGGGAGAAAAACCATACAGCAAAAGCCTCTTTGCCCGGCCTCCTCCTATGGGAAAGCACAGCATTCGTTGGGAAATTTGAGTCTCTTTGTGTGATGCTGTTGTTGCTTGCCTTAGCTAGTCTCCGCAGCACGGTGGAAGAAACCCGCATGGTGCGAAATTCTCTTGGCCCTAGCATCCACACTGCCTGCGAGAGAAGCGTGGATGCACCTCTGGAAAGGCCCTTAAGGATAGGGACAAGGCTGTCACCGTGGTCCCCAGGAGCAAGTCTGGGGAAGGAGCAGAACGCCTCCGCGGGAGAAGAGAAGGAGCCGTTGGCCTTGTTGTCGGGAAACAGTCGCAAAGCAGGAGAGCCTGCCCTGGGAAGAACAGCGGGACGGTGGCAAGACAGGCGTCACCCTCTCCCTGTGCGTAGAGACGGAAGCCTGGCTTTAGGAAAACACGAGGGGACGGCTAGGGCATGCGCGCATACTCCACTCTGAGGAAGGAGTCTGGGCAGAAGGCAGGCCTGTTCTGTGCCTCTGGTCCCAAGGAAACAGCATCTCCAAGTCCACCTGTCCCTAGGGCAGATGTGGGCTTGCCACCAGGCGCCATACCCGGATCTCGCAGATTCAGCTCCCTGGAAGAAAGGGCAGTCAGGTGCCATCTTCCTCCAAGAATTGGCAGCGTTGGGGGGGCAGGGATGTGTCGGGGAAGAAGTGGGGACAGTCCCCCACAGCTCCCCATCCCAGTGCACGGGTAGCTGTGCAGGGATCCTGTCGCCTCTCCTTTCCTATGCGGAAGGCACTGGCCTAGTCCCTGCGTCCGCCTGACCGCCAGAGCAAAACCCCAGCCTTACTACGCCAGGAGATGGCAGTTGGCATGGAGTGTTATCCTAGGCCACGCACGCTGCTGCAGGGTGGTGGCTGTGTCTGCGTAGTTCAGCCTGGAAGGGTGAACCCAGGGTGCGACCATGGAGCCCGGGAAAGCAAGGCCCAAGAGGCACCAGATCTCCCGCAGATCTACTTCCCTGACGCGGCAGAGCAATCGCCCAAAGCCTTGCTGAGGAAGCAGCAGCGATGTGCGGTTCAGGCCAAGCTGAAAACCTCTGTGAAAGCATAGCAGTCGCTGGGGAAAAAGAATCGGATCTGTGGGCTGCTGTTGCTGCTTGCTTTAGCCTTGTATTGGCAGCAACGTTTGAGAATCCCGCATAGAGCGAAAGCCTCTTTGCCTGTGCATCCCCTCTAGAAAGCACAGCAATCTTGGGGAAATCAGAGTCGGTTTTGTGTGATGCGGATACCACTTGCCTGAACATAGTCTACGAAGCACGGTGTCATAAACCCGCATGGAGCGAAATCCTCTTTCCCGGGCATCCCCTCTATTTAGAGAGAGAAGCGTGGTTGCGCCTTGGAAACAACCTTAATGAAAGTTTTTGAAACTGGAGAGCCTGCATTGGCAAGAATATCGGGCAGGTGGCAAGACAAGTGTCACACTCTCCGTTTCCTTAGAAATCAGAGTCAGTTCTGCGGGCTGCTGCTCCTGTTTGCCTAGGCCAAGTCTCAAGGTGGGAGAAACCACCATACATCGAAAGCGTCATTGCCCAGTCTCCTCCTTGGTAAAGCACAGCATCCTTGGGAAATCTGAGTCGCTTTGTGGGGTGCTGCTGCTGCTTGCCTGAGCTAGTCTCCACAGCACACTGGAAGAAACCCACATGGAGCGAAATTCTCTTGGCCCTAGCATCCCCACTGCCTGCGAGAGAAGCGTGGATGCACCTCTGGAAAGGGATCTTATGGATAGGGTCACGGCTGTCACCGTGCTCCCCAGGAGCAAGTCTGGGGTAGGAGCAGAAAGCCTCACTGGGAGAAGAGAAGGAGCCATTGGCCGTGTTGTCGGGAAACAGTCGCAAAGCAGGAGAGCCTGCCCTGGGAAGAACAGCGAGACGGTGTCAAGACAGGCGTCACCCGCTCCCTATACGTAGAGAAGGAAGCCTGGCTTTAGGAAGACACGAGGGGACGGCTAGGGCAGGCGCACCTACTCCACTCTGAGGAAGGAGTCTGGGCAGAAGCCAGGCCTGTTCTGTGCCTCTGGTCCCAAGGAAACAGCATCTCCAAGGCCACCTGTCCCTAGGGCAGACGTGGGCTTTCCACCAGGCGCCATACCAGGAACTCGCATAACCAGCTCCCTGTAAGAAAGGGCAGTCAGATGCCATCTTCCTCCAAGATGTGGCAGCATTGGGGTTGCGAGGGGGTGTGTCGGGGAAGAAGTGGGGACAGTCTCCCACAGCTCCCCATCCCATTGCACGGGCACTGTGTAGGGATCCTTTCGCCTCTCCTTTCCTATGGGGAAGGCACTGGCCTAGTCCCCGAGTCCGGCTGAACGCCAGAGCAAAAAGCCCAGCCTTACTAGGCCAGGAGATGGCAGTTGGCATGGAGTGTCATGGTAGGCCACGCACGCTGCTGCAGGGTGGTGGCTCTGTCTGCTTAGTACAGCCTGGCAGGGTGAACCCAGGGTGCGACCATGGAGCCTGGGAAAGCAAGGCCCAAGGGGCACCAGATCTCCCGCAGATCTACTTCCCTGACGCGACAGAGCTAACGCCAAAAGCATTGCTGAGGAAGCAGCAGCGGAGTGCGGTTTAGGCCAAGCTGAAAACGTCTGCGAAAGCATAGCAGTCGCTGGGAAAAAAGAGTCGGTTCTGTGGGCTGCTGTTGCTGCTTGCTTTAGCCTAGTATTGGCAGCACAGTGGGAGAATCCCGCATAGAGCGAAAGCCTCTTTGCCTGGGCATCCCCTCTAGGAAAGCACAGCATTCTTGGGGAAATCAGAGTCGGTTCTGTGCGATGCGGATGCCGCTTGCCTGAACATAGTCTCCGCAGCACGGTGTCATAAACCCGCATGGAGCGAAATCCTCTTTGCCCGGGCAGCCCCTAACTTGAGAGAGAAGCGTGGTAGCGCCTGTGGAAACAGCCTTAACGAAAGGTCATGAAACAGGAGAGCCTGCATTGGCAAGAATAGCGGGCAGGTGGCAAGACAAGTGTCACCCTCTCCGTTTGCTTAGAAATCAGAGTCGGTTCTGCGGCCTGCTGCTCCTGCTTGCCTAGGCCAAGTCTCAAGGTGGGAGAAACCACCCTACAGCGTTAGCCTCTTTGCCCAGGCTCCTCCTCTGGGAAAGCACAGCATTCGTTGGGAAATGTGAGTCGCTTTTTGGGATGCTGCTGCTGCTTGCCTGAGCTAGACTACGCAGCACGGTGGAAGAAACCCGCATGGAGCGAAATTCTCTTGGCCCTAACATCCCCACTGCCTTCGAGAGAAGCGTGAATGCACATCTGGAAAGGGCCTTAAGGATAGGGACAAGTCTGTCACCGTGCTCCCCAGGAGCAAGTCTGGGGAAGGGTCAGAACGCCTCCCCGGTAGAACAGAAGGAGCCGTTGCCCTTGCTGTCGGGAAACAGTTGGGTCATGCAGGTTTCTCTCGATTCGAGGCCTGTCCAAAGCGCTGAAATGCACCGTTTGCGCTGGGGCATGAGGCGGACGTGTTGCCACGGAACTCAGGATTCCCAAGAGGGAGGCACAGAGGGACAGGACCCCGGAAGCAGAAGGCGGGAAGCCGGCGAAATTTCGAGCCCGAGTCTCGGGGCAGCCTTGGCCCCACGAGACTGTACCAAGTACGGGACCCCCGCTGGCCGAGAAGCAGTAGGCATCGGCCTCGCCGAAGTCTGCCAAGCGGAGGACTCCTTGGCGGTGTTCGTGAGAGAGCTCTCGCGATACCGGGCCAGGCCAGGCCCTGGGGGACGGCCCTGCAGACATGTGACGCCCGAAGCAATTTCTCAAGGCGTTTTCTGGCCAATTCTCATGGGATCGGTTTGGGCAGAGCGCTCGGGAGAATTCGCCGGCGTTTCAGAACCCTGCGGACTGCCCTGCTCTCCATGGCCCAGGGCCAGTTCTTGCCCGGAGCATTTGGAGGCCGCCCAGAAAATGCGGGAAATCGTCGCGGCCCACCCGGGCGCGAGGCGCTGGGAGGCATTCCTGGAGCAGAGTTGAAGGACGAGTGGCGGCCGGGCCTACGTTTCCGACTTTAGGGAGGATCCTGTGCCCAAGGATGGGGCTGACCTCAGTGGGGTTACGCAGGTTTCTCTGGCTTTGAGGTGTCCGAAGCGCCGAAACGCACCGTTGGCGCCGGTGTGGAAGGGGGAACGTGGCCGTGGGACTCAGGGTTCTCCAGATGTAGGCACTGAGGGATAGGAACCCAGAAGCAGACGGCTGGGTAGCAGGCGATACTGCGAGCCCGGGCTTCATGGCGGGCCCAGCCCCATGGAACAGCGCCAGGGAGAGGACCTCCGCAGGAGGATTAGCAGGAGGCGTCGGCCTCGCCACAGACTGCCTTGCTGTGGGCTTCCTGGCGGGGTTGGAGCGCGATGGCTCACAATGGCACGGGGGGGGGCGGCCGTTCAGAAGTGCGGCGCCCGAAGCGAGTTCGCAGGGCGTTTTCCTGCCAATTCTCACGAGCGTTCTGCCAAAATAGGATCGGTTTTGGCAGAACGCTCGTGGGAATGGGCCGGCGTAGGGCACGCCTGCGGACCTCCCTGCTCTCCGAGGCCCAGGGCCCCTTCTCTCCCAGGGCATGCTGCGGCCCCCAGAAAATGCCGGAATCGCCGGGGCCCACCAGGGGGCGCAGGCCCAGGGGAACAATCCCAGAGTAGAGTTGATGGACTAGTGGTGGCAGGGCATGCGCCTCCATCTTTTCGGGATGATGGGGCACCCAAGGATGGGTCTGTCCGCATTTTGTTCATTGAGGTTTCTCTCTCTCCAAGGCTTGACAGAACCGCCGATATGAACCATTGGGGCCGGGATGAGAGGGCTAGGCGTGGCCCAGGGACTCAGGATTCCCCAGATGGAGGCACAGAGGGACACGACCCCGGAAGCCGAAGGCTGGGACGCAGGTGAAATATCAAGCCCGAGTCTCGTGGCAGCCCTGGCCCCATGGGACGGCGCTAAGTAGGGGACACCAGCGCCGAGGAGCAGGAGGCGTCGGCCTCGGCTCAGCCTGCCTCACGGAGGGCTTCCTGGCGAGGTTCGTGCGCGAGAGCTCGCGATGCGAGGACAACCCCGGGGGGCTGACCTGCGGAAGAGCTGCACCCGAAGCGAGTTCAACGCGCGTTTTCTGGCCAATTCTCACGAGCGTTCTGCCTAAACAGGGATCGGTTAGGGCAGAACGCACGTGAGAATTGGCCGGCGTTGGGCAACCCTGCGGACCGCCCGGCTCTCCGTGGCCCAGGGACCCTTCTTGCCCAGGGCAGGCTGCAGCCCCCTGAAAACCCGAGGAAACGACGCCGCCTACCAGCGGGCGCCGGCGCACGGGAGCGTTCCCAGAGCAGAGTATCAGGGCGGGTGGGGGCAGGGCATGCGCCTCCGTATTTTCAGGCTGATGGAGCGCCCAAGGATGGCGCTGTCCTCAGTTGGGTCATGCAGGTCTGTCTCGCTTTGCGGCCTGTCCGAAATGCCGAGATGCACCGTTTGTGCCGGGGCGTGAGGCGGAGGCGTTGCCACGGAAATCAGGATTCTCATGAGGGAGGCACAGAGGGACAGCACCCCGGAAGCGGAAGGCTGGGAAGCCGGCAAAATTTCTAGCCTGAGTCTCGGGACAGCCCTGGCCCCATGGGACTGTGCCAAGTAAGGCCCCCCACCGGCCGAGTAGCAGTAGGCATTGGCCTCGTCGAAGTCTGCCCCGCGGAGGGCTCCTTGGCGGGGTTCGTGAGCGAGCTCTCGCGATGCCGGGCAAGGCCAGGCCCTGGGGGGCGGCCCTACAGACGTGTCACACCCGAAACGAGTTTGCATGGCATTTTCCGGCCAATTCTCACGGGATCGGTTTGGGCAGAACACTCGTGGGATTTGGCCGACGTTGGGCAGCCCTGCGGAACGCCCTGCTCTCCATGGCCCAGGGCCGTTACTCGCCCCGAGCTTGGGGCGGCCGCCCGGAAAATGCGCGAAAACGTCGCGGCCCACCCGGGCGCCCCGGCGCTGGGGAGCGTTTCCGGAGCAGAGTTGAAGGACGGGTGGTGGCCGGGCCTACGTTTCCGACTTTAGGGAGGATCATGTGCCCGAGGATGGGGTTGACCTCAGTGCGGGCACGCAGATTTCTCTCACTCTTAGGTTGTCCGAAGCGCTGAACGCACCGTTGGCGCCGGTGTGGGAGGGGGAGGCGTGGCCCCGGGACTCAGTGGTCCCCAGATGGAGGCACCGAGGGACAGGAATCCAGAAGCAGACGGCCGGGTAGCAGGCGAGACTGCGAGGCCGGGCTTCGTGGCGGGCCAGGCGTCATGGAACAGAGACAGGGAGAGGACCCCCGCAGGAGGATTAGCAGGAGGCGTCGGCCTCGCCACAGCCTGCCTCGCGGAGGGCTTCCTGGCGGGGTTGGTGCGCGATGGCTCGCAATGGCACTCCTGGTCCGGGGGGGCAGCCGTGCAGAAGTGCTGCGCCCGAAGCCAGTTCGCCGGGCCTTTTCTGGCCAATTCTCATGAGCGTTCTGCCCAAACAGGATCGGTTTGGGCAGAACGCTCGTGAGAATTGGCCGGCATAGGGCAGTTGCGGACCTCCCTGCTCTCCATGGCCCAGGGCCCCTTCTCTCCCAGGGCATGCTGCGGCCCCCGGAAAATGCCGGAATCGCCGGGGCCCACCAGTGGGCGCCGGCGCAGGGGAACGATCCCAGAGCAGAGTTGATGGACGAGTGGCGGAAGGGCATGCGCCTCCGTCTTTTCGGGCTGATGGGGCACCCAATGATGGGGCTGTCCGCATTTTGTTCATTGAGGTTTCTCTCTATCCGAGGCTTGACCGAAGCGCCAATATGCACCATTGGGGCCGGGATGGGAGGGGTAGGCGTGTCCGAGGGACTCAGGATTCCCCAGATGGAGGCACAGAGGGACACGACCCCGGAAGCCGAAGGCTGGGACACAGGTGAAATATCAAGACTGAGTCTGTATGCAGCCCAGCCCCATGGGATGGCGCTAAGTAGGAGACACCAGCGCCGAGGAGCAGGAGGCATCGCTTGCCTCAGCCTGCCTCACGGACGGCTTCCTGGCGAGGTTCGTGCGCGAGCGCTCGCGATGCCAGGACAAGCCACGGAGGGTGACCTGTGGAAGAGCTGCGCCCAAAGCGAGTTCCCCGCGCTTTTTCCGGCCAATTCTCACGAGCGTTGTGCCCAAACCGGGATCGGTTAGGCAGAAGGCTCGTGAGAATTGGCCGGTGTTGGGCAACCCTGCGGACCGCCCGGCTCTCCGTGGCTCAGGGCCCATTCTCGCCCAGTGCATACTGCGGCCGCCTTGAAAACACGAGGAAACGACGTGGCCCACCAGGTGGTGCAGGCCCCCGGGAGCGTTCTTAGAGCAGAGTTGAGCGGCGGGTGGGGGCAGGGCATGCGCCTCCGACTTTTCTGGTTCATGGGGCGCCAAAGATGGGGCTGTCCTCAGTTGGGTCATGCAGGTTGCTCTCACTTCGAGGCTTGTCCGAAGCACCGAAATGTGCCGTTTTCGCCGGGGCGTGAGGCGGACGCGTTGCCACGGAAATCAGGAGTCCCAAGAGGGAGGCACAGAGGGACAGCACCCTGGAAGCGAAAGGCTGGGAAACCGGTGAAATTATCAGCCAGAGTCTCAGGACAACCCTGGCCCCATGGGACTACGCCAAATAGGGACAACCGCCGGCCGAGAAGCAGGAGGCATCGGCCTCGCCGAAGTCTGCCGGGCGGAGGGCTCCTTGGCGGGGTTCGTAAGCGAGCTCTCCCAATGCAGGGCCAGGCCAAGCCCTGGCGGACGGCCCTGCAGACGTGTGACACCCGAAACGAGTTCGCCTGCGGAATGTCACTTCTCACAGTGTCTTTCCAGTGGAGGAAAGAAGATAGAACAAGGACGGACAGAGAGAACGTTGCAACCCGTGAGTGAAGTACAGGGTAAGGCACTTAGGCCTCTATGATGCATAGTGGAAGTTCAAAACCGGGGATGTTCCACAGTGTCTGCCTCTTATCAAAACCCTTCCAATATATGAGGGAAGTGTGCTACAGTAAGTTCTCACGACAGGGATGAGTCTGTGCTCAGTTGGAAACTCTAGGACGTGTCTCGGTAGCCATCATGAAATGTCTCATACAGGCCCCTTAGAGGGGATGCGAAGGAATGTATCGGCTCAGGGAACCTACTACAGGTGCGTACTCATTCATAACAGCGTTTCTCCTTTGAGGAAGGAAGATAGAACAGGGACGGACTAGGGGCACATTAGGTAATGTGAGTAAAGGGCAGGCTATGGAGCTTAAGGCTGCCAAACACATATTGGATGTCCACCACCAGCGGTGATCTGCACTTAGTTACTGCGTCTAAAAAGCTTGCAACACTGAGAGGGAAGTGTGCTTTAGCAGGGATTCACTGCAGTGTTATGTCTGTTAAGGAAGGAAGCTTTTGGGACTGACTCTGTGGTAACCGCATTTGGCGCTCCTAGCTTTCCAGTCTCAGACGTTTAACCGTTAGACTATAGGAAGTTCTGTTTAAGGGAAACTCCTTGATGCGGAATGTCACTTCTCACAGTGTCTTTCCAGTGGAGGAAAGAGGATAGAACAAGGACGGACAGAGAGAACTTTGCAAACCGTGAGTGAAGTACAGGGTAAGCCACATAGTCCTCTATGATGCATACTGGAATTACAACACCGGAGATGTTCCACAGTGTCTACCTATTCTCAAAACACTTCCAATATATGAGGGAACTGGGCCACAGTAAGTTCTCATGACAGGGATGCATCTGTGCTCAGTTGAATACTCCAGGATGTGTCTGGGTAGCAATCATGAAGTGTCTGATACAGGCCCCTTAGAGGGGATGCGTGGGATGTATCTGCTCAGGGAATCTACCTCAGGTGCTTACTCATTCATAACAGTGCTTCTCCTTGGAGGAATGATATTAGAACACGGACGATCTAGGGGTACATTAGATACTGTGAGAAAAGGGCAGGCTATGGCGATTAAGCCTGCCAAACACATATTTGATTTTCCCCACCAGTGGTGATCCGCACTTAGTTTCTGCGTCTAAAACGCTTCCAACACTGAGAGGGAAGTGTGCTTTAGGTGGGATTCACTGCAGTGTTACGTCTGTTAAAGAAGGAAGCTTTTGGGACTGACTCTGTGGTAACCGCAATATGCTCACATAGCTTTCCAGACTCAGACGTCTATCCTTTGGACTATAGCAAGTTCTGTTTAAGGAAAACTCCTTCATGCGGAATGTCACATCTCACAGTGTCTTTCCAGTGGAGGAAAGAAGATAGAACAAGGAAGGACAGAGAGAACGTTGCAAACCGTGAGTGAAGTACAGGGTAAGGCACTTAGGCCTCTATGATGCATACTGGAAGTTCAACACCTGGGATGTTCCACAGTGTCTACCACTTCTCAAAACACTTCCAATATATAAGGGAATTGTGCAATAGTAAGTTCTCATGACAGGGATGCATCTGTGCTCAGTTGCAAATTTAGGACGTGTCTGGCTAGCAAACATGAAGTGTCTGATACAGGTACATTAGAGGGGATGGGTAGGAATGTATCTGCTCAGGGAACCTACTTCAGGTGCGAACTCATTCATAACAGTGTTCCTCCTTTGAGGAATGAAGATAGAACAGGGACGTACTCGGGCACATTAGGAACTGTGAGGAAAGGGCAGGCTATGGCGCTGAAGCCTGCCAGACATATATTGGTGGTTCACCACCAGTGGTGATCCGTACTTGGTTTCTGCGTCTAAAACGCTTCCTACACTGAGAGGGAAGTGTTCTTTAGTCGGGATTCACTGCAGTGTTACGTCTGTTAAAGAAGGAAGCTTTTGGGACTGACTCTGTGGTCACCGCAGTAGGCGCACATAGATTTCAGGTCTCCGACATCTATCCGTTGGAATATAGCAAGTTCTGTTTAAGGGAAACTCCTTCATGCAGAATGTCACTTCTCACAGGGTCTTACCAGTGGAAGAAAGAAGATAGAACAAGGGCGGACAGAGAGAACGTTGCAATCCGTGAGTGAAGTTCAGGGTAAGGCACTTAGGCCTCTATGATGCATACTGCAATTACAACCCCAGATATGTTCCAGAGTATTTAGCTCTTCTTAAACCACTTCCAATATATGAGGTAACTCTGCTACAGTAAATTTTCATGACACGGATGCATCTGTGCTCAGTTGAAAACTCTACGATGTGTCTGGGTAGCAATCATATAGTGTCTCATACAGGCCCCCTAGAGGGGATGCGGAAAGGTATCTGCTCAGGGAGCCTACTTCAGTGCATACTCATTCATAACAGTGCTTCTCCTCAAAGGAATGAAGGTAAATTCGGGCCGACTAGGGGCACATTAGGTACTGTGAGTAAAGGGTAGGCTATGGCGCTTAAGCCTGCCAAACACATATTGGATGTTCACCACCAGTGGTGATCCGTCCTTTGTTTCTGCGTCTAAAACGCTTCCAACACTGAAAGGGAAGTGTGCTTTAGGAGGGATTCACTGCAGTGTTACGTCTGTTAAAGAAGGAAGCTTTTGGGACTGACTCTGTGGTAACCGCAATAGGCGCACATAGCTTTCCAGTCTCCGACGTCTATCCGTTGGGCTATAGCAAATTCATTTAAGGAAACTCCTTCATGAGGAATGTCACTTCTCACAGTGTCTTTCCAGTGGAGGAAAGAAGATAGAACAAGGACGGAGCGGAGAGAATATTACAACCCGTAGGTGAAGTACAGGGTAAGGCACTTAGGCTTCTATGATGCATACTGGAAGTTCAACACCTGGGATATTCCACAGTGTCTACCACTAATCAAAACACTTCCAATATATGAAGGAACTGTGCTACAGTAAGTTCTCACGACAAGGAAGTGTCTGTTCTCACTTGGAATGTGTAGTACGTATCTGGGTAGCAATCATGAAGTTTCTGATACAGGCCTCTTAGAGGGGATGCGTAGGAAGGTATCTGCTCAGGAAACCTACCTCAGGTGCGAACTCATTCATAAGAGTCCTATACCTTGGATGAATGAAGGTAGAACACGGACGGACTAGGAGCACACTAGGTACTGTGTGTAAAGGACAGGCTATGGTGCTTAAGCCTGCCAAACACATATTGGATGTTCAACACCAGTGGTGTCCGCACTTAGTTTCTGGGTCTAAAATGCTTCCTACACTGAGCGGAAAGTGTGCTTTAGTTGGGATTCAGTGCAGTGTTACGTCTGTTAAAGAAGGAAGCTTTTGGTACTGACTCTGTGGTAACCGCATTAGGCGCACATAGCTTTCCAGTCTCAGACGTCTATCCGTTGGACTATAGCAAAGTTCTGTTTAGGGGAAACTCCTTCATGCGGAATGTCACTTCTCACAGTGTCTTAAAACTGGAGGAAAGAAGATAGAAAAAGGACGTAGCAGAGAATATGTTGCCACCCACGAGTGAATACAGGGTAAGGCACGTAGGCCTCTATGATGCATACCGGATCTACAACACCGGTGATGTTCCACAGTGTCTACCTCTTCTCAAAATCTTCCAATATATGAGGGAAATGTGCTACAGTAATTCTCATGACAGGGATGCATCTGTGCTCAGTTGAAAACTCTATAATGTGTCTGGGTAGCAATCATGAAGTGTTTCATACAGGCACCTTAGAAGGGATGCGTAGGAAGGTATCTGCTCTGGAAACCTACTTCAGGTGCGTACTCATTCATAACAGTGTTTCTCCTTTGAGGATGAAGATAGAACAGGAACGGACTACGGGCACATTAGGTACTGTGAGTAAAGGGCTGGCTATGGCGCTTAGCCGGCCAAACATATATTGGATGTTCACCACCAGTGATGATCCGCACTTAGTCTCTGTGTCTAAAACGCTTCCAACACTGAGAGGTTAGTGTGCTTTAGGAGGGATTCACTGCAGTGTTATGTCTGTTAAAGAAGGAAGCTTTTGGGACTGACTCTGTGGTAACCGCATTAGGCGCACATTGCTTTCCAGTCTCCGACGTCTAACCGTTAGAATATAGGAAGTTCTGTTTAAGGGAAACTTCTTCATGCGTAATGTCAATTCTCACAGTGTCTTTTTACTGGAGGAAAGAAGATAGAACAACAACGGACAGACAGAACGTTGCAAACCGTGAGTGAAATACAGGGTAAACCACTTAGGCCTCTACGATGAATACTGGAAGTTCAACACCGGAGAAGTTCCACTGTGTCTACCTCTTCTCAAAATACTTCCAATACATGAGGGAACTGTGCTAAAGTATGTTCTCACGACATGATGGGTCTGTGCTCATTTGGAAACTCTAGGACGTGTCTGGGTAGCACTCATGAAGTGTCTCATACAGGCCCCTTAGAGGGGATGCGAAGGAAGGTATCTGCTTCTGTAACCGACTACATTGCCTACTCATTCATAGCAGCTTTTCTACTTTGAGCAATGAAGATAGAACAGGAACGGACTAGGGGCACATTAGGTACTGTGAGTAAAGGGCAGGCTATGGCGCTTAAGCCTGCCAAACACATATTGGATGTTCACCACCAGTGGTGATCCGCACTTTGTTTCTGCGTCTAAAACGCTTCCAACACTGAGAGGGAAGTGTACTTTTGAGGGATTCACTGCAGTGTTACGTGTCTTAAAGAAGGAAGCTTTTGGGACTAACTCTGTGGTAACCGCAATTGGCGCACATAGCTTTCCATTCACAGACGTCTCACCGTTGGACTATAGCAAGTTCTGTTTAAGGGAAACTCCTTCATGCGGAATGTCACTTCTCACAGTGTCTTACCACTGGAGGAAAGAAGATAGAACAAGGACGGACAGAGAGAACGTTGCAACCTATGAGTGAAGTACAGGGTAAGGCACTTAGGCCTCTATGATGCATACTGGAATTACAACACCGGGGATTTTCCACAGTGTCTACCTCTTCTCAAAACACTTCCAATATATGAGGGAACTGTGCTACAGTAAGTTCTCACGAAAGGGATGCGTCTGTGCTCAGTTGTAAACTGTAAGACGTGTCTGGGTAGCAATCATGAAGTGTCTCATACAGGCCCCTTAGAGGGGATGCGAAGGAAGGTATCTGCTCAGGGAACCTACTTCAGTTTCGTAATCCGTCATAACAGTGTTTCTCCTTTGAGGATGAAGATAGAACAGGGACGGACTAGGGACACGTTAGGTGCTGTGAGTAAAGGGCAGGCTATGGCGCTTAAGCCTGCCAAACACATATTGGATGTTCACCACCAATGGTGATCCGTACTTAGGTTCTACGTCTAAAACGCTTCCTACCCTGAGAGGGAAGTTTGCTTTAGGAGGGATACACGGCAGTGTTACGTTGTTAAGCAGGAACCTTTGGGACTTACTTTGTGGTAACCGCAATAGGAGCACATAGCTTTCCATTCTCCGACGTCTATCCGTTGGACTATAGCAAGCTCTGTTTAAGGGAAACTCCTTCATGCGGAATGTCACTTCTCACAGTGCCTTTCCAGTGGAGGAAAGAAGATTGAAAAAGGACGGAGCAGAGAAAACGTTGCAAACCATGAGTGAAGTACAGGGTAAGGCACTTAAACCTCTATGATGCATACGGGAAGATCAAAACCCGGGAAGTTCCACAGTGTCAATTATTCTCAAAACACTTCCAATCTATGATGGAACTGTGCTACAGTAAGTTTTCACGACAGGGATGCGTCTGTGCTCAGTTGGAAACTGTAGGACGTGTCTGGGTAGCAACCATGTAGTGTCTCAGACAGGCCCCTTAGAGGTGATGCGTAGAAGGTATCTGCCCAGGGAACCTACTTCAGGTGTGTACTCTTTCATAACAGTGTTTTCCTTGGAGGAATGAAGTTAGAACACGGACGGACTAGGGGCAATTAGGTACTGTGAGTAAAGGTCAGGCTATGGCGCCTAAGTCTGCCAAACACTTATTGGATTTTCACCACTAGCGGTGATCCGCACTTAGTTTCTGCGTCTAAAACGCTTCCGACACTGAGAGGGAAGTGTGCTTTAGGAGGGATTCACTGCAGTGTTACGTATTAAAGAAGGAAGCTTTTGGAACTGATTCTATGGTAACCGCAATAGGCGCACATAGCTTTCAAGTCTCCGACGTCTATCCGTTGGACTATAGCAAGTTCTGTTTAAGGGAAACTCCTTCATGCGGAATGTCACTTCTCACAGTGTCTTTCCAGTGGAGGAAAGAAGATAGAACAAGGATGGAGCAGAGAGAACGTTGCAACCCGTGTGTGAAGTACAGGGATAGGTACTTAGGCCTCTATGATGCATAGTGGAAGTTCAACACCGGGGATGTTCCACAGTGTCTACCTCTTCTCAAAACACTTCCAATATATGAGGGAACTGAGCTACAGTATCTTCTCACGAATGGGATGCGTCCGTGCTCATTTGGAAACTCTAGGACGTGTATGGGTAGCAATCATGAAGTGTCTCATACAGGCCACTTAGAGGTGATGCGGGGGAAGGTATCTGCTCAGGGAACATTCTTCAAGTGCGTACTCATTCATAACAGTGTTTATCCTTTAGCAATGAAGATAGAACAGGGACGGACTAGGGGCACATTAGGTACTGTGAGTAAAGGGAAGGCTGTGGGGTTTAAGCCTGCCAAACACATATAGGATGTTCACCACCAGTGGTGATCCGCACTTAGTTTCTGTGTCTAAAACGCTTCCAACACTGAGAGGGCAGTGTGCTTTAGGAGGGATTCACTGCAGTGTTACGTCTGTTTAAGAAGGAAGCTTTTGGGATTGACTCTGTCGTAACCGCAATAGGCGCATATAGCTTTCCAGTCTCCGACATCTATCCGTTGGACTATAGCAAGTTCTCTTTAAGGGAAACTCCTTCATGCGGAATGTCACTTCTCACAAAAGAGTCGGTTCTATGGGCTGCTGTTGCTGCTTGCTTTAGCCTAGTATTGGCAGCACGGTGGTGGAATCCCACATAGAGCGAAAGCCTCTTTGTCTGGGCATCCCTTGAGGAAAGCACAGCATTCATTGGGAAATCAGAGTCGGTTTTGTGTGATGCGGATGCCGCTTGCCTGAACATAGTCTCCGAAGCTCGGTGTAATAAACCCGCATGGTGCGAAATCCTCTTTGCCTGGGCATCCCCTCTACCTGAGAGAGAAGCGTGGTTGCGCCTGTGGAAACAGACTTAAGGATAAGTCATGAAACAGGAGAGCCTGCATAGGCATGAATAGCGGGCGGGTTTGAAGACAAGTGTCACCCTCTCCGTTTGCTGAGAAATCAAGGTCGGTTCTGCGGGCTGCTGCTCGTGCTTGCCTAGGCCAAGTCTCAAGGTGGGAGAAACCAGCATTCAGCCAAAGCCTCTTTGCCCAGGCTCCTCTTCTGCGAAAGCACAGCATTCGTTGAGAAATGTGAGTCGATTTGTGGGATGCTGCTGCTGCTTGCCTGAGCTATTCTCCGCAGCACGGTGGAAGAAACCCGCATGGAGCGAAGTTCTCTTGGCCCTAGCATCCCCACTGCCTGCGAGAGAAGCGTGGATGCACATCTGGAAAGGGCCTTAAGGCTAGGGACACGGCTGTCACCGTACTCCCCAGGAGCAAGTTTGGGGAAGTAGCAGAACGCCTCCCCGGGAGAAGAGAAGGAGCCGTTGGCCTTGTTGTCCGGAAACAGTCGCAAAGCAGGAGAGCCTGCCCTGGGAAGAACAGCGGGACGGTGGCAAGACAAGCGTCAACCGCTACTGTGCGTAGAGATGGAAGCCTGGCTTTAGGAAGACACGAGGCGACGGCTAGGGCAGGCGCACATACTCCACTCTGAGGAAGTAGTCTGGGTAGAAGGCAGGCCTGTTCTGTGGCTCTTGTCCCAAGGGGACAGCATCTCCAAAGCCACCTGTCCCTAGGGCAGACGTGGGCTTGCCACCAGGCGCCATACCCGGAACTCGCAGATACAGCTCCCTGGAAGAAAGGGCAGTCAGATGCCATCTTCCTCCAAGATGTGGCATTTTTGGGGGTGTGTCGGGGAAGAATTGGGGAAACTCCCCACAGCTCCCCAACCCAGTGCATGGGCGCTGTGCAGGGATCCTGTCGCCTCTCCTTTCCTATTGGGAAGGCACTGGCCTAGTCCCCGAGTCCGCCTGAATGCCAGAGCAAAAAGCCCAGCTTTTTGGGGTCATGCATGTTTCTCTCGATTTGAGGCTTGTCCGAAGCGCCGAAATGCACCGTGTGCGCCGGGTCATGAGGCGGAGGCGTTGCCACGGAACTCAGATTTCCCAAGAGGGAGGCACAGAGGGACAGGAACCCGGAAGCGGAAGGCTGGGAAGCTGGCGAAATTTTGAGCCCGAGTCCTGGCGCAGCCCTAGCCCCAGGAGACTGTACCAATTAGGGGACCCCCGCCGGCCGAGAAGCAGTAGGCATCCGCCTCTTCGAAGTCTGCCGCGCGGAGGGCTCCTTGGCGGGGTTCGTGAGAGAGCTCTCGCGATGCCAGCCCAGGCCAGGCCCTGGGGGGCGGCCCTGCAGACGTGTGACACCCGAAACGAGTTCGCATGGCGTTTTCCGGCCAATTCTCACGGGATCAGTTTGGGCAGAACCCTCGTGGGAATTGGCTGGCATTGGGCAGCCCCGCGGAACGCCCTGCTCTCAATGGCCCAGGGCCGTTACTAGCCCTGAGCTTGGGGCGGCCGCCCGGAAAATGCGCGAAAACGTCGCGGCCCACCCGGGCGCCCCGGCACT
This sequence comes from Neogale vison, assembly GCF_020171115.1. Lineage (NCBI taxonomy): Eukaryota > Metazoa > Chordata > Mammalia > Carnivora > Mustelidae > Neogale > Neogale vison. The sequence continues at coordinate 154,528,759 of NC_058091.1, forward strand.
GGGGATCATTCCCGGAGCAGAGGTGAAGGACGGGTGGCGGCCGGGCCTACATTTCCCACTTTGGGGAGGATCGTGTGCCAAAGGATGGGGCTGACCTCAGTGGGGGCACGCAGGTTTCTCCTTCTCTGAGGTTGTCCGAAGCGCCGAAAGGCACCGTTGGCACAGGTGTGGAAGGGGGAGGCGTGGACCCGGGACTCAGGTTTCCCCAGATGGAGGCACCGAGGGACAGGAACCCAGAAGCAGACTGCCGGGTAGCAGGCAAGACTGCGAAACCGGGCTTCGTGGCGGGCCAAGCCTCATGGAACAGCGCCAGGGAGAGGACTACCACAGGAGGATTAGCAGGAGGCGTCGGTCTCGCCACAGCCTGCCTCCCGGAGGGCTTCCTGGCGGGGTTGGCGCGCGATGGCTCGCCATGTCACGGCAGTCCGGGGGTAGGCTGTGCAGAAGTGCGGCACCCGAGCGAGTTCGCCGTGCGTTTTCCTGCCAATTCTCTCGAGCGTTCTGCCCAAACAGGTTCGGTTTGGGCAGAATGCTCGTGAGAATGGACCGGCATAGGGAATTCCTGCAGACCTCACTGCACTCCGTGGCCCAGAGCCCCTTCTCTCCCAGGGCATGCTGCGGCCCCCGGAAAATGCCGGAATCGCCGGTGCCCACCAGGGGGCGCCGGCGCAGGGGACCGATCCCAGAGCAGAGTGAATGGATGAGTGGCGGAAGGGCATGCGCCTCCGTCTTTTCGGGCTGATGGGGCACCCAAGGTTGGGGCTGTCCGCATTTTGTTCATTGAGGTTTCTCTCAGTCCGAGGCTTGACCGAAGCGCCGATATGCACCATTGGGGCCGGGATGGGAGGGCTAGGCGTGGCCGAGGGACTCAGGATTCCCCAGATGGAGGCACAGAGGGACACGACCCCAGAAGCCCAAGGCTGGGACGCAGGTGAAATATCAAGCCCGAGTCTCAGGACAGCCCTGGCCCCATGGGACGGCGCTAAGTAGGGGACACCAGCGCCGAGGAGCAGGAGGCGTCGGCCTCGCCTCAGCCTGCCTAGCGGAGGGTTTCCTGGCGAGGTTTGTGCGCAAGCGCTCGCGATGGCAGGACAAGCCCCGGGGGGGCAGACCTGCGGACGAGCTAGCCCTAAGCGAGTGCGCCGGGCGTTTTCCGGGCCATTCTCATGAGTGGCCCATTCTCAACCCAACCAGGGTTGGTTTGGGGAGAACGCTCGTGAGAATTGGCCAGCGATGGGCAGACCTTCGGACCGCCCGGCTCTCCATGGCTCAGGGACCCTTCTCGCCAAGTGCATACTGCGGCCGCCTGGAAAACGCGAGGAAACGACGTGGCCCATCAGGTGGCGCCCGCACCCGGGAGCGTTCTTGGAGCAGAGTTGAGCGGCGGGTGGCGGCAGGACATGCGCCTCCGACTTTTCGGGTTGATGGGGCGCCCAAATGGGGCTGTCCTCAGTTGGGTCATGCAGGTTTCTCTCGCTTCGAGGCTTGTCCGAAGCACCGAAATGCACCGTTTGCGCCAGGGCGTGAGGCGGAGGCGTTGCCACGGAACTCAGGATTCCCAAGAGGGAGGCACAGAAGGAAAAGGCCCCGGAAGCGGAAGGCTGGGAAGCAGGAAATATTTCGAGCCCGAGTCTCGGGACAGCCGTGGCCACATGGGACTGCGCCAAGTAAGGCCCCCCGCCGCCCAACAAGCAGGAGGCGTCGGCCTGTCGCAGACTGCCGCGCGGAAGGCTCCTTGGCGGGGTTCATGAGCGAACTCTCGCGATGCCGTGCCAGGCCAGGCCCTGGGGGGCGGCCCTGCAGATGTGTGACACCCGAAATGAGTTCGCATGGCATTTTCCGGCCAATTCTCACGGGGTCGGTTTGGGCAGAACCCTCGTGGGAATTGGCCGGCCTTGGGCAGCCCTGCGGAACGCCCTGCTCTCCATTGCCAAGGGCCGTTACTCGCCCCGAGCTTGTGGCGGCCGTCCGGAAAATGCGCGAAAACGTCGCGGCCCACCCGGGCGCCCCGGCGCTGGGGAGCGTTCCCGGAGCAGAGTTGAATGACTGTTGGCGGCCGGGACTACGTTTCCGACTTTAGCGAGGATCGTGTGCCCAAGGATGGGGCTGACCTCAGTGGGGGCACGCAGGTTTCTCGCTCTGAGGTTGTCCGAAGCGCCGAAACGCACCGTGGGCGCCGGTGTGGGAGGGGGAGGCAAAGCCCGGGATACAGGTTTCCACAGATGGAGGCACCGAGGGACAGGAACCCAGAAGCAGATGGCCGGGTAGCAGGCGAGACTGGGAGGCCGGGCTTCGTGGCGGGCCAGGCCTCATGGAACAGCGTCAGGGAGAGTACCCCCGCAGGAGGATTAGCAGGAGGCGTCGGCCTCGCCACAGTCTGCCTTGCGGAGGGCTTCCTGGCGGGGTTGGAGCGCGATGGCTCGCAATGGCACGCCAGGCCCGGGGCGGTGGCTGTGCAAAAGTGCGGCGCCCGTGCAGAAGTGCGGCGCCCGAAGCCAGTTCGCCGTGCGTTTTCCTGCCAATTTTCATGAGCGTTCTGCCCAAACAGGATCGGTTTGGGCAGAACGCTCGTGAGAATGGGCCGGTGTAGGGCAGTCCTGCCGACCTCCCCGCTCTCCATGGCCCAGGGCCCCTTCTCTCCAAGGGCATACTGTGGCCCCCGGAAAATGCCAGAATCGCCGGGGCCCACCAGGGGGCGCCGGCGCAGGGGAAATATTCCAGAGCAGAGTTGACGGACGAGTGGCGGCAGGGCATGCGCCTCCGTCTTTTCGGGCTGATGGGGCACCCAAGGATGGGGCTGTCCGCATTTTGTTCATTGAGGTTTCTCTCTCTCCGAGGCTTGACCGAAGCGCCGATATGCACCATTGGGGCCGGGATGGGAGGGCTAGGCGTCGCCGAATGACTCAGGATTCCCCAGATGGAGGCACAGAGGGACATGACCCTAGAAGCCGAAGGCTGGGACGCAGGTGAAATATCAAGCTCGAGTCTCGTGGCAGCCCTGGCCCCATGGGACGGCGCTAAGTAGGGGACACCATTGACAAGGAGCAGGAGGCGTTGGCCTCGCCTCAGCCTGCCTCGCGGAGGGCTTCCTGGCGAGGTTCGTGCGTGAGCGCTCGCGATGCCAGTCAAGTCCCGGGGGCTGACCTGCAGAAGAGCTGCGCCCGAAGCGAGTTCGCCGCTCGTTTTCCGGCCAATTCTCACGAGCCTTCTGCCCAAACCGGGATTGGTTAGGGCAGAACGCTCGTGAGATTTGGCCGGCGTTAGGCAACCCTGCAGACCGCCCGGCTCTCCGTGGCCCAGGGACCCTTCTTGTCCAGGGCATGCTGCGGCCACCTGAATACCCAAGGAAAGGACGCGGCCCACCAGAGGGCGCCGGCGCACGGGAGCGTTCCAGGAGCAGAGTATCAGGGCGGGTGGGGGCAGGGCGTGCGCCTCAGTCTTTTCAGGCTGATGGAGCGCCCAAGGTTGGCGCTGACCTCAGTTGGGTCATGCATGTCTCTCTCGCTTCGAGGCTTGTCCAAAATGCCTAAATGCAATGTTTGCACCGGGGCGTGAGGCGGAGGCGTTGCCTCGGAACTCAGGATTCCCCAGATGGAGGCACAGAGGGACAGGACCCCGGAAGCTGAAGGCTTGGAAGCAGGTGAAACATCAAGCCCGAGTCTCGGGGCAGCCCTGGCCCCATGGGACAGCGCTAAGTAAGGGACACCAGCGCCGAGGAGCAGGAGGTGTCGGCCTCGCATCAGCCTGCCTCGCGGGTGGCTTCCTGGGGAGGTTTGTGCGCGAGCCCTCGCGATGCCAGGACAAGCCCCGGGGGGGTGGACCTGTGGACGAGCTAGCCCGAAGCGAGTTCGCCGGGCGTTTTCCGGCCCATTCTCACGAGCGTTCTGCCCAAACTGGGGTTGGTTTGGGCAGAACGCTCGTGAGAATTGGCCAGCGATGGGCAGACCTGCGGACCGCCCGGCTCTCCGTGGCTCAGGGCCCCTTCTCGCCAAGTGCATACTGTGGCCGCCTGTAAAACGCGAGGAAACGATGTGGCCCATCAGGTGTAGCTGGCGCCCAGGAGCGTACTTGGAGCAGAGTTGAGCGGCGGGTGGGGGCAGGGTATGCGCCTCCGACTTTTTGGGTTGATGGGGCGCCCAAGATGGGGCTGTCCTCAGTTGGGTCATGCAGGTTTCTCTCGCTTCGAGGCTTGTCCGAAGCGCCGAAATGCACCGTTTTTGCCGGGGCGTGAGGCGGAGGCGTTGCCACGGAACTCAGGATTCCCAAGAGAGAGGCACAGAGGGACAGGACCCCGGAAGCAGAAGGCTGGGAAGCCGGCGAAATTTAAAGCCCGAGTCTCGGGACAGCCATGGCCCCATTGGACTGCGCCAAGTAGGGGAACCCTGCTGGCCGAGGAGCAGTAGGCATCGGCCTCGCCGAAGTCTGCCGCGGGGAGGGCTCCTTGGCGGGGTTCATGAGCGAGCTCTCGCGATGACGGGCCAGGCCAGGCCCTGGGGGGCGGCCCTGCAGATGTGTGACATCCGAAAAGATTTCGCATGCCGATTATCACTTCTCACAGTGTCTTTCCAGTGGAGGAAAGAAGATAGAACAAGGACGGAGCAGAGAGAACGTTGCAACCCGTGATTGAAGTACAGGGTAAGGCACTTAGGCCTCTATGATGCATAATGGAAGTTCAACACCGGGGATGTTCCACAGTGTCTACCTCTTCTCAAAACACTTCCAATATATGAGGGAACTGTGCTACAGTAAGTTCTCACGACAGTGATGGGTCTGTGCTCAGTTGGAAACTCTAGGACGTGTCTGGGTAGCAATGATGAAGTGTCTCACACAGGCACCTTAGAGGGTATGAGAAGGAAGGTATCTGCTCATGGTACCTACTTCAGGTGCGTACTCATTTATAACAGCGTTTCTCCTTTGAGGAATGAAGATAGAACAGGGACGGACTAGGGGCACTTATGGTACTGTGAGTAAAGGGCAGGCTATGGCGCTTAAGCCTGCCAAACACATATTGGATGTTCACCACCAGTGGTGACCGCACTTAGTTTCTGCGTCTAAAACGCTTCCAATACTGAGATGGAAGTGTGCTTTAGGAGGGATTCACAGCAGTGTTACGTCTGTTAAAAAGGAAGTTTTTGGGACTGCTTCTGTGTTATCCACAATAGGCGCACATAGACTTCCAGTATCCGACATCTATCCGTTGGACTATAGCAAGTTCTGTTTAAGGGAAACTCCTTCATGTGAAATGTCACTTCTCACAGTGTCTTTCCAGTGGAGGAAAGAAGATAGAACTAGGAATGACAGAGAGAACATTGCAAACCTTGAGTGAAGTAAAGAGTAAGGCACTTAGGCCTCAATGATGCAATCTGGATGTTCAACAACGGGTATGTTCCTTAGTGTCTACCTGTTCTCAAAACACCTCCAATATATGAGGGAACTGTGCTACAGTAAGTTCTCACGACAGGGATGCGTCTGTGCTCAGTTGGAAACTGTAGGACGTGTCTGGGTAGCAATCATGAAGTGTCTCATACAGGCCCCTTAAACGGGATGCGTAGGAAGGTATCTGCTCAGGGAAACTACTTCAGGTGCATACTCATTCATAACAGGTTTTCTCCTTTGCGGAATGAATATAGAACAGGGACGGACTAGGGACACCTATGGTACTGTGATTAAAGGGCAGGGTATGGTGCTTAAGCCTGCCAAACACATATTGGATGTTCACCGCCAGGGGTGATTGGCACTTAGTTTGTGCGTCTTAAACGCTTCCAACACTGAGAGGGAAGTGTGCTTTAGGAGGGATTCACTGGAGTGTTACATCTGTTAAAGAAGGATGCTTTTGGGACTGACTCTTTGGTAACCGCTATAGGCGCACCTAGCTTTCCAGTCACAGACGTCTAACCGTTGGACTGTTGCAAGTTCTGTTTAAGGGAAACTCCTTCATCCGGAAGGTCACTTCTTTTTTTTTTTTTTTTCACTTTCTGAAAGGAGCATTTATTTTGGCTAATCTGCATATTCCCAAATGAATGTATTTTTTTCCAATTTATTTATTTTCAGCAAAACAGTATTCATTATTTTTTCACCACACCCAGTCTCCATGCAAGCTGTGCCCTCTATAATACCCACCACCTGGTACCCCAACCTCCCACCCCCCCGCCACTGCTAACCCCTCAGATTGTTTTTCAGAGTCCATAGTCTCTCTTGGTTCATCTCCCCTTCCAATTTACCCAAAAGCACATACCCTCCCCAATGTCCATAGCCCTACCCCCCTTCTCCCAACCCCCTTCCCCCCCGCAACCCACAGTTTGTTTCGTGAGATTAAGAGTCACTTAGGGTTTGTCTCCCTCCCTATCACATCTTATTTCATGGATTCTTCTCCTACCCACTTAAGCCCCCATGTTGCATCACCACTTCCTTATATCAGGGAGATCATATGATATTTGTCTTTCTCCGCTTGACTTATTTCGCTAAGCATGATATGCTCTAGTTCCATCCATGTTGTCGCAAATGGCAAGATTTCGTTTCTTTTGATGGCTGCATAGTATTCCATTGTGTATATATACCACATCTTCTTGATCCATTCATCTGTTGATGGACATCTAGGTTCTTTCCATAGTTTGGCTATTGTGGACTTTGCTGCTATAAACATTCGGGTGCACGTGCCCCTTTGGATCACTACGTTTGTATCTTTAGGGTAAATTCCCAGTAGTGCAATTGCTGGGTCATAGGGCAGTTCTATTTTCAACATTTTAAGGAACCTCCATGTTGTTTTCCAGAGTGGTTGCACCAGCTTGCATTCCCACCAACAGTGTAGGAGGGTTCCCCTTTCTCCGCATCCTCGCCAGCATCTGTCATTTCCTGACTTGTTGATTTTCGCCATTCTGACTGGTGTGAGGTGATATCTCATTGAGGTTTTGATTTGTGTTTCCCTGATGCCGAGTGATATGGAGCACTTTTTCATGTGTCTGTTGGCCATCTGGATGTCTTCTTTGCAGAAACGTCTGTTCATGCCCTCTGCCCATTTCTTGATTGGATTATTTGTTCTTAGGGTGTTGAGTTTGTTAAGTTCTTTTTTTTTGGTTTTAATTTATTTTTTATTAGTTTGTATATGTTGCAATTTTTTAAATTATTGAATATAATTGACACAATATTATATTAGATGCAGATGTACAATATATAGATTTGACAATCCTATACTTTAGTCCTTGCTTAACATGATACGTGCTGTCACCATCTATCATCACATAATGTCATTATGATATTACCTACTATATTCCCTATGATGTGTTTTTCATCTCTGTGACTCATTTATTCTTTTTTTCCCAATTTATTTATTTTCAGAAAAACAGTATTCATTATTTTTTCACCAAACCCAGTGCTCCATGCAAGCTGTGCCCTCTATAATACCCACCACCTGGTACCCCAACCTCCCACCCCCCCGCCACTTCAAACCCCTCAGACTGCTTTTCAGAGTTCATAGTCTCTCACGGTTCACCTCCCCTTCCAATTTACCCAAATTCCCTACTCCTCTCTAACGCCCCTTGTCCTCCATGCTATTGGTTATGCTCCACAAATAAGTGAAACCATATGATAATTGACTCTCTCTGCTTGACTGATTTCACTCAGCATAATCTCTTCCAGTCCCGTCCATGTTGCTACAAAAGTTGGATATTCGTCCTTTCTGATGGAGGCATAATACTCCATAGTGTATATGGACCACATCTTCCTTATCCATTCATCCGTTGAAGGGCATCTTGGTTCTTTCCATAGTTTGGCGACTGTGGCCATTGCTGCTATAAACATTGGGGTACAGATGGCCCTTCTTTTCACGACATCTGTATCTTTGGGGTAAATACCCAGGAGTGCAATTGCAGGGTCGTAGGGAAGCTCTATTTTTAATTTCTTGAGGAATCTCCACACTGTTCTCCAAAGAGGCTGCACCAACTTGCATTCCCACCAACAGTGTAAGAGGGTTCCCCTTTCTCCACATCCTCTCCAACACATGTTGTTTCCTGTTTTGTTAATTTTGGCCATTCTAACTGGTGTAAGGTGATATCTCAATGTGGTTTTAATTTGAATCTCCCTGAGGGCTAATGATGATGAGCATTTTTTCATGTGTCTGAGAGCCATTTGTATTTCTTGATTGGAGAAGTGTCTGTTCATATCTTCTGCCCATTTTTTGATGTGTTTGTCTGTTTCGTGTGGGTTGAGTTTGAGGAGTTCATTATAGATCCTGGATATCAACCTTTTGTCTGTACTGTCATTTGCAAATATCTTCTCCCATTCCGTGGGTTGCCTCTTTGTTTTTTTGAATGTTTCCTTTGCTGTGCAGAAGCTTTTGATTTTGATGAAGTCCCATAAATTTATTTTCGCTTTTGTTTCCTTTGCCTTTGGAGACGTATCTTGAAAGAAGTTGCTGTGGCTGATATCAAAGAGATTACTGACTATTTTCTCCTCTAAGATTCTGATAGATTCCTGTCTCACGTTGAGGTCTTTTATCCATTTTGATTTGATCTTTGTGTACGGTGTAAGAGAATGGTCGAGTTTCATTCTTCTACATATAGCTGTCCAGTTTTCCCAGCACCATTTATTGAAGAGACTGTCTTTTTTCCACTGTATATTTTTTCCTGTTTTGTCGAAGATTAATTGACCATAGAGTTGAGGGTCCATATCAGGGCTCTCTACTCTGTTCCAATGGTCTATGTGTCTGTTTTTATGCCAGTACCATGCTGTCTTGGTGATCACAGCTTTGTAATAAAGCTTGAAATCAGGGAAGGTGATGCCGCCAGCTTTATTTTTGTTTTTCAACATTTCCTTAGCGATTCGGGGTCTCTTCTGATTCCGTACAAATTTTAGGATTATTTGCTCCAGCTCTTTGAGGAATGCTGGTGGAATTTTGATCGGAATGGCATTAAAGTATAGATTGCTCTAGGCAGTATAGACATTTTAACAATGTTTATTCTTCCGATCCAAGAGCATGGAATGGTCTTCCATCTTTTTATGTCTTCTTCAATTTCTTTCATGAGTGTTCTATAGTTCCTCAAGTATAGATCCTTTACCTCTTTAGTTAGGTTTATTCCCAGGTATCTTATGGTTCTTGGTGCTATAGTAAATGGAATCGATTCTCTAATTTCCCTTTCTGTATTTTCCTTGTTAGTGTATAAGAAAGCCACTGATTTCTGCACATTGACTTTGTATCCTGCCACGCTGCTGAATTGCTGTATGAGTTCTAGTAGTTTGGGGGTGGATTCTTTTGGGTTTTCCATATAAAGAATCATGTCATCTGCGAAGAGAGAGAGTTTGGCTTCATTACCAATTTGGATACCTTTTATTTCTCTCTGTTGTCTGATTGCTGTTGCTAGGACTTCTAATACTATGTTGAATAAGAGTGGTGAAAGTGGGCATCCTTGTCTTGTTCCTGATCTCAATGGGCAGGCTGCAAGCTTTTTCCCATTGAGGACGATATTTGCTGTGGGTCTTTCATAGATAGATTTGATGAGGTTCAGGAATGTTCCCTCTATCCCTATACTTTGAAGCGTTTTAATCAGGAATGGATGTTGGATTTTGTCAAATGCTTTTTCTGCATTAATTGAGAGGACCATGTGGTTCTTCTCTCTTCTCATATTAATTTGTTGTATCACATTGATTGATTTACGAATGTTGAACCATCCTTGTAGCCCAGGGATGAATCCCACCTGATCATGGTGGATAATCTTTTTAATGTGTTGTTGGATCCTGTTGGCTAGGATCTTGTTGAGAATCTTAGCATCCATATTCATCAGTGATATTGGTCTGAAATTCTCCTTTTTGGTATGGTCCTTGCCTGGTTTTGGGATCAGGGTTATGCTGGCTTCATAGAAAGAGTCTGGAAGTTTCCTTCTGCTTCAATTTTTTGAAACAACTTCAGGAGAATAGGTGTTATTTCTTCTTGGAAGGTTTTGTAGAATTCCCCAGGGAATCCGTCAGGTTCTGGGCTCTTGTTTTTGGGATATTTTTGATCACTGCTTCAATCTCGTTATTAGATATCGGTCTATTCAGGTTGTCGATTTCTTCCTGGTTCAATTTTGGTAGTTTATATTTTTCCAGGAATGCATCCATTTCATCTAGGTTGCTAAGCTTATTGGCATATAACTGTTCGTAATAACTTCTGATGATTGTTTCTACTTCCTTGGTTAAGTTCTTTATATATTTTGGACACTAGTCCTTTATCTGATATGTTGTTTGCAAATATCTTCTCCCATTCTGTCAGTTGTCTTTTGGTTTTGTTAACTGTTTCCTTTGCTGTGCAAAAGCTTTTGATTTTGATGAAATCCCAAAAGTTCATTTTTGCCTTTGCTTCCCTTGCCTTTGGCGATGTTCCTAGGAAGATGTTGCTGCGGCTGAGGTCGAAGAGGTTGCTGCCTGTGTTCTCCTCAAGGATTTTGATGGATTCTTTCTCACATTGAGGTCCTTAATCCAGTTTGAATCTATTTTTGTGTGTGGTGTAAGGAAATGGTCCCATTTCATTTTTCTGCACGTGGCTGTCCAATTTTCCCAACACCATTTATTGAAGAGTCTATCTTTTTTCCATTGGACATTCTTTCTTGCTTTGTCGAAGATTAGTTGACCATAGAGTTGAGGGTCTATTTCTGGGCTCTCTATTCTGTTCCAATGGTCTATGTGTCTGTTTTGGTCCCAGTACCATGCTGTCTTGATGACAGCTTTGTAATAAAGCTTGAAGTCCGGAATTGTGATGCCACCAACTTTGGCTTTGTTTTTCAATAACCCTTTGGCTATTCGAGGTCTTTTCTGGTTCCATATAAATTTAAAGTTATTTGTTCCATTTCTTTGAAAAAGATGGATGGTACTTTGATAGGAATTGCATTAAATGTGTAGATAGCTTTAGGTAGCATAGACATTTTCACAATATTTGTTCTTCCAATCCAGGAGCATGGAACATTTTTCCATTTCTTTGTGTCTTCCTCAATTTCTTTCATGAGTACTTTATAGTTTTCTGAGTATAGATTATTAGCCTCTTTGGTTAGTTTTATTCCTAGGTATCTTATGGTTTGGGGTGCAATTGTAAGTGGGATTGACTCCTTAATTTCTCTTTCTTCTGTCTTGTTGTTGGTGTAGAGAAATGCAACTGATTTCTGTGCATTGATCTTATATCCTGACACTTTACTGAATTCCTGTACAAGTTCTAGCAATTTTGGAGTGGAGTTTTTGGGTTTTCCACATAGAGTATCATATCATCTGCGAAGAGTGATAATTTGACTTCCTCTTTGCCGATTTAGATGCCTTTAATTTCCTTTTGTTGTCTGATTGCTGAGGCTAGGACTTCTAGTACTATGTTGAATAGCAGTGGTGATAATGGACATCCCTGTCGTGTTCCTGATCTTAGTGGAAAAGCTTTCAGTTTTTCTCCATTGAGAATGATATTTGCAGTGGGTTTTTCATAGATGGCTTTGATGATATTGAGGTATGTGCCCTCTATCCCTACACTTTGAAGAGTTTTGATCAGGAAGGAATGCTGTACTTTGTCAAATAATTTTTCAGCATCTATTGAGATTATCATATGGTTCTAGTTCTTTCTTTTATTGATGTGTTGTATCACATTGACTGATTTGCGGATGTTGAACCAACCTTGCAGCCCTGGGATAAATTCCACTTGGTCGTGGTGAATAATCCTTTTAATGTACTGTTGAATCCTATTGGCTAGTATTTTGGTGAGAATTTTTGCATCTGTGTTCATCAAGGATATTGGTCTATAGCTCTCTTTTTTGATGGGATCCTTGTCTGGTTTTGGGATCAAGGTGATGCTGGCTTCATAAATTGAGTTTGGGAATTTTCCTTCCATTTCTATTTTTTGGAACAGTTTCAGGAGAATAGGAATTAGTTCTTCTTTAAATGTTTGGTAGAATTCCCCCGGGAAGCCATCTGGCCCTGGGCTTTTGTTTGTTTGGAGATTTAAATGACTGTTTCAATCTCCTTACTGGTTATGGGTCTGTTCAGGCTTTCTATTTCTTCCTGGTTCAATTTTGGTAGTTTATATGTTTCTAGGAATGCATCCATTTCTTCCAGATTGTCAAATTTGTTGGTGTAGAATTGCTCATAGTATGTTCTTATAATAGTTTGTATTTCTTTGGTGTTAGTTGTGATCTCTCCTCTTTCATTCATGATTTTATTTATTTTGGACCTTTCTCTTTTCTTTTTGATAAGTCTGGCCAAGGATTTATCAATTTTATTAATTCTTTCAAAGAACCAGCTCCTAGTTTGGTTGATTTGTTCTATTGATTTTTGGTTTCTATTTCATTGATTTCTGCTCTGATCTTTATGTTTTTTCTTCTCCTGCTGGGCTTAGGGTTTCTTTCTTGTTGTTTCTCCAGCTCCTTTAGGTGTAGGGTTAGGTTGTGTACCTGAGACCTTTCTTGTTTCTTGAGAAAAGCTTGTACCGCTATATATTTTCCTCTCAGGACTGCCTTGGTTGTGTCCCACAGATTTTGAACCGTTGTATTTTCATTATCTTTTGTTTCCATGCTTTTTTTCAATTCTTCTTTAATTTCCCGGTTGACCCATTCATTCTTTAGAAGGATGTTGTTTAGTCTCCATGTATTTGTGTTCTTTCCAAACTTCCTCTTGTGGTTGAGTTTTAGCTTCAGAGCATAGTGGTCTGAAAATATGCAGGGAATGATCCCAATCTTTTGATACCGGTTGAGTCCTGATTTAGGACCGAGGATATGATCTATTCTTGAGAATGTTCCATGTGCACTAGAGAAGAATGTGTATTCTGTTGCTTTGGGTTGAAATGTTCTGAATATATCTGTGATGTGCATCTCATCCAGTGTATCATTTAAGGCCTTTATTTCCCTGTTGATCTTTTGCTTGGATGATCTGTCCATTTCCGTGAGGGGAGTGTTAAAGTCCCCTACTATTATTGTATTATTGTTGATGTGTTTCTTTGATTTTGTTATTAATTGGTTTATATAGTTGGCTGCGCCCACATTGGGGGCATAGATATTTAAAATTGTTAGATCTTCTTGTTGGACAGACCCTTTGAGTATGATATAGTGTCCTTCCTCATCTCTTATTATAGTCTTTGGCTTAAAATCTAATTGATCTGATATAAGGATTGCCACTCCTGCTTTTTTCTGATGTCCATTAGCATGGTAAATTCTTTTCCACCCCCTCACTTTAAGTCTGGAGGTGTCTTCGGGTTTAAAATGAGTTTCTTGGAGGCAACATATAGATGGGTTTTGTTTTTTTATCCATTCTGATACCCTGTGTCTATTGATTGGGGCATTTAGCCCATTAACATTCAGGGTAACTATTGAGAGATATGATTTTAGTGCCATTGTATTGCCTGTAAGGTTATTGTTACTGTTTATTGTCTCTGTTCCTTTCTGATCTACCACTTGTAGGCTCTCTCTTTGCTTAGAGGACCCCTTTCAGTATTTCCTGTAGAGCTGGTTTGGTGTTTGCAAATTCTTTCAGTTTTTGTTTGTCCTGGAAGCTTTTAATCTCTCCTTCTATTTTCAGTGATAGCCTAGCTGGATATAGTATTCTTGGCTGCATGTTTTTCTCGATTAGTGCTCTGAACATATCATGCCAGCTCTTTCTGGCCTGCCAGGTCTCTGTGAATAAGTCAGCTGCCAATCTAATACTTTTACCATTGTATGTTACAAACTTCTTTTCCCGGGCTGCTTTCAGGATTTTCTCTTTGTCACTAAGGCTTGTTAAGTTTACTATTAGGTGACGGGGTGTGGGCCTATTCTTATTGATTTTGAGGGGCGTTCTCTGAACCTCCTGAATTTTGATGCTCGTTCCCTTTGCCATATTGGGGAAATTCTCCCCAATAATTCTCTCCAGTATACCTTCTGCTCCCCTCTCTCTTTCCTCTTCTTCTGGAATCCCAATTATTCTAATGTTGTTTCGTCTTATGGTGTCACTTATCTCTCGAATTCTCCCCTCATGGTCCCGTAGCTGTTTGTCCCTCTTTTGCTCAGCTTCTTTATTCTCTGTCATTTGGTCTTCTATATCGCGAATTCTTTCTTCTGCCTCATTTATCCGAGCAGTGAAAGCCTCCATTTTTGATTGAACTTCATTAATAGCTTTTTTGATTTCAACTTGGTTAGATTTTAGTTCTTTTATTTCTCCAGAAAGGGCTTTTATATCTCTGGAGAGGGTTTCTCTAATATCTTCCATGCCTTTTTCAAGCCCGGCTATAACCTTGAGAATTGCCATTTTGTACTCTAGATCTGACATATTACCAATGTCTGTATTGATTAGGTCCCTAGCCTTTGGTACTGCCTCTTGTTCTTTTTTTTTTGTTGTGAATTTTTCCGCCTTGTCATTTTGTCCAGCTAAGAGTATATGAAGGAGCAAGTAAAATACTAAAAGGGTGGCAACAATCCCAGGAAAATATGCTTTAACCAAATCAGAAGAGATCCCAAATCGTGAGGGGGGATTTCTCCCCCCTCACGATTGGGTGAGGGATCTCCTCTGATTGGGATCTCCTTTGATTGGGAACTCCCAATCCCTTCTGATTGGGATCTCTTCCTATTTGGGGATAAAAAGAGGTTCAAAAAGAAAGAAAAAAAAAGAAAAAAGAATTAAAAAAAGGGATTGAATTAAAAATTCAATCAAGAATTTAAAAATGAATTAAGAAAGAAAAAGATTGAAGAGATTAAGATCTCTTCTGATTTGGGGATAAAAAGAGGTTCAAAAATAAAGAGAGAAAAAAAAGAATTAAAAAAAAAGAAAATGAATAAAGAAAAGTATAAAAAAGAAAAATATATATATTAGATAATCTAGTTAAAAAACGTTAAAAAGAAAAGGGTAAAAGTTATAAAAAATTTTAGCAGTAGAAGAGAAAAAAAATGAAAAAGAAAAAAATTAAATTAACTGCAAGATTAAAAAATCACAGGCAGAAAGCCATGAGTACCATGGTTTGTTTTCTCCTCCTCTGGAATTCTGCTGCTCTCTCCTTGGTATTGAAACTGCACTCCTTGGTAGGTGAACTTGGTCTTGCCTGGATTTCTTGTTGATCTTCTGGGGGAGGGGCCTGTTGTAGTGATTCTCAAGTGTCTTTGCCGCAGGTGGAATTACACCGCCCTTACCAGGGGCCGGGCTGAGTGATCTGCTCTGCTTTGCTTTCAGGAGCTTTTGTTCCCTGAGCGCTTTCCGTAGAGTTCCGGAGGACGGGAATACAAATGGCGGCCTCCTGGTCTCTGGCCCGGAGGAGCCGCGAGCCCGGGGCCCTGCTCCCCAGTGCGCCCTCAGCGAACAGCTCCTAGTAACTCGCATCTGCCTAACCTCCGGCCGCGCTCAGAGCTCACCGAGCTTGCGACCGGTTCAAGGCAACTCTGAGATGCGAGCTTACTGTCGGCTCTGTTTCTGCAGCCGGCTTTCCCGTTCCTATATCCGCAAGCTCTGTGACACTCAGACACCCCTGATCCTCTGAGACCCCGCGGGTCCTGAGGTCACGCGACCCCACGTGGGCTTCACCCCGGTTTAGCCTCCGGAGCGATGTCCCTCAGCGGATCAGACTTTTAAAAGTCGTGATTTTGTGCTCCGTTGCTCTGGCGCTTGCCGGGAGCCGGCCCCTACCCCTGGGGTCTATCTTCCGGTGGCTTTGGATTCACTTCTCCGCCAGTCCTACCTTTCAGAAAGGGGTTGTTTTTCTGTTTCTAGAATTGCTGTTCTTCTTCTCTTCGATCTGCCGATGGAATTGCACGTGTTTGCAAACTTTAGATAAGCTCTCTAGCTGATCTCCTGCTAGCTGAGGTAGTCTCAGCCTGCTACTTCTCCGCCATCTTGACACCTCCCCAAATAAATGTCCGGAGGGTCACTTCTCACAGTGTCTTTCCAGTGGAGGAAAGAAGATAGAACAAGGACGGACAGAGAGAACATTGCAAACCGTGAGTGAAGTACAGGGTAAGGCATTTATGCCTCTATGATGCATACGGAAGATCAAAACCCTGGAAGTTCCACAGTGTATACCTCTTCTCAAAACACAGTGAAATACAGCGAAAGCCTCTTTGCCCAGGCTCCTCCTCTGTGGAAGCACAACATTTGTTGGGAAATCTGAGTCGATTGGTGGGATGCTGCTGCTGATTGCCTGAGCTAGTCTCTGCTGCACGGTGGAAGAAACCCGCATGGAGCGAAATTCTTTTAGCCCTAGCATCCCCACTGCATGCGAGAGAAGCGTGGATGCACATCTGGAAAGGGCCTTAAGGATAGGGACACGGCTGTCACCGTGCTCCCCAGGAGCAAGTCTGGGGAAGGAGCAGAACGCCTCCCGAGGAGAAGAGAAGGAGCCGTAGGCCTTTTTGTCGGGACACAGTCCCAAGCAGGAGAGCCTGCCCTGGGAAGAACAGTGGGACGGTGGCAATACAAGCGTCACCCACTCTCTGTGCGTAGCGACAGAAGCCTGGCTTTAGGAAGACACGAGGGGACAGCTAGGGCAGGCTGGCATACTCCACTCTGAGGAAGGAGACTTGGCAGAAGGCAGGCCTGTTCTGTGCCTCTTGTCCCAAGGGGACAGCATCTCCAAGGCCACCTGTCCCTAGGGCAGACGTGGGCTTGCCACCAGGCGCCATACCAGGAACTCGAAGATACAGCTCCCTGGAAGAAGGGGCAGTCAGGTGCCATCTTCTTCCAAGATGAGGCAGCGTTGGGGGTGGCAGGGGGTGTGTAGGGGAAGAAGTGGGGACAGTCCCCCACAGCTCCCCATCCCAGTGCACGGGCCCTATGCAGGGATCCTGTCGCCTGTCCTTTCCTATGGGTAAGGCACTGGCCTAGTCCCCGAGACCGCCTGAACGCCAGAGCGAAAAGCCAAGCCTTACTAGGCCAGGAGATGGCAGTTGGCATGGAGTGTCATCCTAGTCCACGCATGCTGCTGCAGGGTTTTGGTTGTGTCAGCGTAGTTCAGCCTGACAGGGTGAATCCAGGGTGTGACCATGGAGCCCGGGAAAGCAAGGCCCAAGAGGCATCAGCTCTCCTGCAGATCTACTTCCCTGACGAGACAGAGCGAACGCCAATAGATTTGCTGAGGAAGCAGCAGCGAAGTGCGGTTCAGGCTACGCTGAAAACTTCTGCGAAAGCATAGCAGTCGCTGGGAAAAAAGAGTCGGTTTTGTGGGCTGCTGTTTCTGCTTGCTTTAGCTTAGTATTGGCAGCAAGGTTGGATAATCCCGCATAGAGCAAAAGCCTCTTTGCCGCGGCATCACCTCTAGGAAAGCACAGCATTCTTGGGGAAATCTGAGTCGGTTCTGTGGATGCGGAGGCCGCTCGCCTGAACATAGTCTCCGAAGCACGCTGTAAGAAACCCGCAAGGCGCGAAATCCTCTTTGCCCGGGCATCCCCTCTACCTGAGAGAGAAGCGTGGTTGTGCCTGTGGAAACAGCCTTAACAAAAGGTCATGAAAGAGGAGAGCCTGCATTGTCAAGAATAGCGGCCAGGTGGCAAGACAAGTGTCACCCTCTCCTTTTGCTTAGAAATCAGAGTCGGTTCTGCGGGCTGCTGCTCTTGCTTGCCTAGGCCAAGTCTCAAGATGGGAGAAGCCACACTACCGCCAAAGCCTTGTAGCCCATGCTCCTCCTCTGGGGAAGCACAGCATTCGTTGGGAAATCTGAGTCGCTTTGTGGGATGCTGCTGCTGCTTGCCTGAGCTAGTCTCAGTAGCACGGTGTAAGAAACCCGCATGGAGCGAAATTCTCTTGGCCCTAGCATCCCCACTGCCTGCGAGAGAAGCGTGGATGCACATCTGGAAAGGGCCTTAAGGATTGGGACACGGCTGTCACCGTGCTCCCCAGGAGCAAGTCTGGGGAAGGAGCAGAACGCCTCCCCGGGAGAAGAGAAGGAGCCGTTGGCCTTGTATCGGGACAAAGTCATTAAGCAAGAAAGCCTGCCCTGGGATGAACAGCGGGACGGTTGCAAGACAAGCGTCACCTGTTCCCTGTGCATAGAGACAGAAGTCTGGCTTTTGGAAGACACAGGGGACGGCTAGGTCAGGCACACTTACTCCACGCTGAGGAAGGAGTCTGGGCAGAAGGCAGGCCTGTTCTGTGCCTCTTGACCCACGTGGACAGCATCTCCAAGGCCACCTGCCCTAGGGCAGACGTGGGCTTGCCACCAGACGCCATACACGGAACTCGCAGATACAGCTCCCTGGAAGAAAGGGCAGTCAGCTGCCATCTTCCTCCAAGATGTGGCAGCTTTGGGGATGGCAGGGGGTGTGTCGGGGTAGAAGTGGGGACAGTCCCCAGCAGCTCCGCATCCCAGTGCACCGGCACTGTGCAGGTATCCTGTCGCCTCTCCTTTCCTATGGGGAAGGCACTGGCCTAGTCCCCGAGTCTGCCTGAACGCCAGAGCGAAAAGCCAAGCCTTACTAGGCCAGGAGATGTCAGTTGGCATTGAGTGTCATTTTAGGCCACGCACGCTGCTGCAGGGTTGTGGCGGTGTCTGCGTAGTTCAGCCTGGCAAGGTGAACCCAGGATGTGACCATGGAGACGGGAAAGCAAGGCCCAAGAGGCACCAGCTGTCCCGCAGATCTACTTCCCTGACACGACACAGCGAACGCCCAAATCTTTCTGAGGAAACAGCAGGGAAGTACGGTTCAGGCCAAGCTGAAAACCTCTGCGAAAGCATAGCAGTCGCTGGGAAAAAAGAGTCGGTTCTGTCGGCTGCTGCTGTTGCTTGCTTTAGCCTAGTATTGGCAGCACGGTGGGAGAATCCCGCATAGAGCGAAAGCCTCTTTGCCGGGGCATACCCTCTAGGAAAGCACAGCATTCTTGGGGAAATCTGAGTCCGTTCTTTGTGATGCGGATGCCGCTCGCCTGAACATAGTCTCCGAAGCACGGTGTAAGAAACCCGCATGGAGCTAAATCCTCTTTGCCCGGGCATTCCCTCTACCTGAGAGAGAAGCGTAGTTGCGCCTGTGGAAACAGCCTTAATGAAAGTTCATGAAACAGGAGAGCCTTCATTGGCAAGAATAGCGGGCAGTTGGAAAGACAAGTGTCAACCTCTCCGATTGTTTGAAATCAGAGTGGTTACTGCGGGCTGCTGCTCCTGCTTGCCTAGGCCAAGTCTCAAGGTGGGAGAAGCCACCATACAGCGAAAGCCTCTTTGCCCAGACTCCTCCTCTGGGGAAGCACAGCATTCGTTGGGAAATCTGAGTCGCTTTGTGGGATGCTGCTGCTGCTTGCCTGAGCTAGTCTCCGCAGCACGGTGTTAGAATCCCGCATGGAGTGAAATTCTCTTGGCCCTAGCATCCCCACTGCCTGCGAGAGAAGCGTGGATGCACATCTGGAAAGGGCCTTAAGGATAGGGACACGGCTGTCACCGTGCTCCCCAGGAGCAAGTCTGGGGAAGAAGCAGAACGCCTCCCCGGGAGAAGAGAAGGAGCCGTTGGCCTTGTTGTCGAGACAAGTCGCTAAGCAGGAGAGTCTGCCCTGGGAAGAGCAGCGGGATGGTGGCCAGCAAGCGTCACCTGCTCCCTGTGCGTAGAGATGGAAGCCTGGGTTTAGGAAGACACGATGGGACGAATAAGGCGGCGCGCATACTCCACTCTGAGGAAGGAGTCTGGGCAGAAGGCAGTCCTGTTCTGTGCCTCTTGTCCCAAGTGGACAGCATCTCCCAGGCCGACTGTCCCTAGGGCAGACATGGCTTGCAACCAGGCGCCATACCCGGAACTCGCAGATACAGCTCCTTGGAAGAACGGACAGTCAGATGCCATCTTCCTCCAAGATGTGGCAGCGTTGGGGGTGTAAGGGGGTGTGTCGGGGTAGAAGTGGGGACAGTCCCCCACAGGTCCACATCCCAGTGCACGGGCGCTGTGCAGGGATCGTGTCGCCTCTCCTTTCCTATGGGGAAGGCACTGGCCTAGTCCCCAGGTCCGCCTGAACGCCAGAGCGAAAAGCCAAGCCTTACTAGGACAGGAGATGGCAGTTGGCATGGAGTGTCATCCTAGGCCACGCACGCTTCTGCAGGGTTGTGGCTGTGTCTGCGCTGTTCAGCCGGGCAGGGGAACCCAGGGTGCGACCATGGAGCCCGGGAGAGCAAGGCCCAAGAGGCACCAGCTCTCCCGCAGATGTACTTCCCTGACGTGACAGAGCAACGCCCAAAGCCTTGCGGAGGAAGCAGCAGCGAAGTGCGGTTCAGGCCAAGCTGAAAACCTATGCGAAAGCATAGCAGTCCCTGGGAGAAAAGAGTCGGTTCTGTGGGCTGCTGTTGTTGCTTGCTTGAGCCTAGTATTGGCAGCACGTTGGGAGAATCCCGCATAGAGCGAACTCCTCTTTGCCGGGGCATCCCCTCTAGGAAAGCACAGCTTCCTGGAGAAATCCGCGTCGGTTCTGTGCGATGCGGATGCCGCTCGCCTGAACATAATCTCCGAAGCACGGTGTAAGAAACCCGCATGGAGCGAAATCCTCTTGGCCCGGGCATCCCCTCTACCTGAGAGAGAAGCATGGTTGCGCCTGTGGAAACAGCCTTAACGTTAGTTCATGAAACAGGAGAACCTGCATTGGCAAGAATAGCGGGCAGGTGGCAAGACAAGTGTCACCCTCTCCGTTTGCCTAGAAATCAGAGTCGGTTGTGCGGGCTGCTGCTCCTGCTTGCCTAGGCCAAGTCTCAAGGTGGGAGTAGCCACCCTAAAGCCAAAGCCTTTTTGCCCAGGCTCCTCCTCTGGGAAAGCACAGCATTCGTTGGGAAATCTGAGTCGCTTTGTGGGATGCTGCTACTGCTTGCCTGAGCTAGTCTCCACAACACGGTGGAAGAAACCCGCATGGAGCGAAATTCTCTTGGCCCAAGCATCCCCATTGGCTGCGAGAGAAGCGTGGATGCACGTCTGGAAAGGGCTTTAAGGATAGGGACACTGCTGTCACTGTGCTCTCCAGGAGCAAGTCTGGGGAAGGAGCAGAACGCCTCCCCAGGAGAAGAGAAGGAGCCGTTGGCCTTGTTCTCGAGACACAATCGCAAAGCAAGAGAGCCTGCCCTGGGAAGAACAGCGGGACGGGGGCAAGACAAGCATCACCCGCTCCCTATGCATAGAGACGGAAGCCTGGCTTTAGGAAGACACGAGGGGACGGCTAGGGTGGGCGCGCATACTCCACTCTGAGGAAGGAGTCTTGGCATAAGGAAGGCCTGTTCTGTGCCTCTAGTCTCAAGGGGACAGCATCTCCAAGGCCACCTGTCCCTAGAGAAGACGTGGGCTTGCCACCAGGCGCCATACCCGGAACTCGCAGTTACAGCTCCGTGAAAGAAAGGGCAGTCAGGTGCCATCTTCCTCCAAGATGTGGCAGCGTTGGGGGTGGCAGGGGTGTGTCGGGGAAGAAGTGGGGTCAGTCCCCCACAGCACCCCATCCCAGTGCACGGGCGCTGTGCAGGGATCCTGTCGCCTCGCCTTTCCTATGAGGAAGACACTGCTCTAGTCCCCGAGTCTGCCTCAACTCCAGAGCAAAAAGCCAAGCCTTACTAGGCCAGAAGTTGGCAGTTGGCATGGAGTGTCATCCTAGGCCACGCACGTTACTGCAGGGTTGTTGCTGTGTCTGCGTAGTTCAGCATGGCAGGGGGAACCCAGGGTGCAATCATGTAGCCCGGGAAAGCAAGGCCCAAGAGGCACCAGCTCTCTCTCAGTTGTACCTCCCTGATGCAACAGAGCGAACGCCAAAAGATTTGCTGAGGAAGCAGCAGCGAAGTGCGGTTCAGGCCAAGCTGAAAACCTCTGCGAAAGCATAGCAGTCGTTGGGAAAAGAGTCGGTTCTGTGGGCTGCTGTTGCTGCTTGCTTTAGCCTAGTATTGGCAGCACGGTGGGAGAATCCCGCATAGAACGAAAGCCTTTTTGCCGGGGCATCCCCTCTAGGAAAGCACAGCATTCTTGGGGAAATCCAGGTCGGTCTGTGCGATGCGGATGCCGCCCGCCTGAATATAGTCTCCGAAGCATGGTGTAAGAAACCCGCATGGAGCGAAATCCTCTTTGCCCGGGCATCCTCTACCTGAGCGAGAAGCGTGGTTGCGCCTGTGGAAACAGCCTTAACGAAAGGTCATGAAAAAGGAGAGCCTGAATTAGTAAGAATAGCGGGCAGGTGGCAAGACAAGTGTCACCCTCTCCTTTTGCTTAGAAATCAGAGTCGGTTCTGCAGGCCGCTGCTCTTGCTTTCCTAGGCGAAGTCTCAAGGTGGGAGAAGCCACCCTCCATCGAAAGCCTCTTTGCCCATTCTCTTCCTCTTGGGAAGCACAGCATTCATTGGGAAACCTGAGTCGATTTGTGGGATGCTGCTGCTGCTTGCCTGAGCTAGTCTCCACAGCACCGTGGAAGAAACCCACATGGAGGGAAATTTCCTTGGCCCTGGCATCCCCACTGCCTGCAAGAGAAGCGTGGATGCACATCTGGAAAGCACCTTAAGGATAGGGACACGGCTCTCACCGTGCTCCCCAGGAGCAAGTCTGGGGAAGTAGCAGAACGCCTCCCCGGGAGAAGTAAATGAGCCGTTGGCCTGGTTGTCGGGACACAGTTGCAAAGCAGGAGGGCCTTTCCTGGGAAGAACAGCGGGACGGTGGCACGACAAGCGTCACCCGCTCCCTGTGCGTAGAGACGGAAGCCTGGCTTTAGGAAGACACGAGGGGACGGCTAGGACAGGCGCGCATACTCAACTCTGAGGAAGGAGTCTGGGCATAAGGAAGGCCTGATCTGTGCCTCTTGTCCCAAGGGGACAGCATCTCCAAGGCCACCTGTCCCTAGGGCAGACGTGGGCTTGCCACCAGGCGCCATACACGGAACTCGCAAAACCAGCTCCCTGGATGAAAGGGCAGTCAGGTGCCATCTACCTCCAAGATGTGGCAGCGTTGGGGGTGGCTTGGCGTGTGTCGGGGAAGAAGTGGGGACAGTCCCCCATTCTCCCCATTCCAGTGCACGGGCGCTGTGCAGGGATCCTGTCGCCTCTCTTTCCTATGGGGAAGGCACTGGCCTAGTCCCCGAGGGCGCCTGAACGCCAGAGCAAAAAGCCAAGCCTTACTAGGCCAGGAGATGGCAGTTGGCATGGAGTATCGTCCTTGGACACGCACACTGCTGCAGCGTTGGCTGTGTCTGCGTAGTTCAGCCTGGCAGGGTGAACCCAGGGTGCGACCATGGAGCCCGGGGAAGCAAGGCCCAAGAGGCACCAGCTCTCCCGCAGATCTACTTCCCTGACGCGACAGAGCAAACGCCCAAAGCCTTGCTGAGGAAGCAGTAGTGAAGTGAGGTTCAGGCCAAGCAGAAAACTCTGCAAAAGCATAGCAGTCGCTGGAAAAAAGAGTTGGTTCTGTGGGCTCCTTTTGTTGCTCGCTTTAGCCTAGTATTGGCAGCATGTGGTAGAATCCCGCATAGAGCGAAAGACTCTTTTCCGGGGCATACCCTCTCGGAAAGCACAGCATTCTTGGGGAAATCCGAGTCAGTTCTCTGCTATGCGGATGCCGCTCGCCTGAACATAGTCTCCGAAGCACGGTGTAGTAACCCGCATGGAGCGAAATCCTCTTTGCTCGGGCATCCCCTCTATCTGAGAGAGAAGCATGGTTGCGCCTGTGGAAACAGCCTTAACGAAAGGTCATGAAACAGGAGAGCCTGCATTGGCAAGAATAGCGGGCAGGTGGCAAGACATGTGTCACCCTCTCCGTTTGCTTAGAAATCAGAGTCGGTTCTGCGGGCTGCTGCTCCTGCTTGCCTAGGCCAAGTCTCACTTTGGGAGAAGCCACCCTCCAGCGAAAGCCCCTTTGCCCAGGCTCCTCCTCTGGGAAAGCACAGCATTCGTTGGGAAATCTAGTCATTTTGTGGGACGCAGCCCCTGCTTACCTGAGCTTGTCTCTGCAGCACGGTGGAAGAAACCCGCATGGAGCGAAATTCTCTTGGCCCTAGCATCCCCACTGCCTGCGAGAGAAGCATGGATGCATATCTGGAAAGGGCCTTAAGGATAGGGACACTGCTGTCTCCGTGCTCCACAGGAGCAAGTCTAGGGAAGGAGCAGAACGCCTCCCCGGGAGAAGAGAAAGAGCCGTTGGCCTTGTTGTCGGGACAGTCGCTAAGCAGAAGAGTCTTCCCTGGGAAGAACTGCGGGATGGTGGCAAGCAAGCGTCACCTGCTCCCTTTGCATAGAGATGGAAGCCAGGCTTCAGGAAGACAGGAGGGGCCGGCTAGGGCGGGCGCGCATACTCCACTCTGAGTAAGGAGTCTGGGCAGAAGGCAGTCCTGTTCTGTGCCTCTTGTCCCAAGGGGACAGCATCTCCCAGGCCACCTGTCCCTAGGGCAGACGTGGGCTTGCCACCAGGCGCCATTCACGGAACCCGCAGATAGAGCTCCCTGGAAGAAAGGGCAGTCAGGTGACATCTTCCTCCAAGATGTGGCAGCGTTGGGGGTGCCAGGGGTTGTGTCGGGGAAGAAGTGGGGACAGTCCCCCACAGCTACCCATCCCAGTGCACGGGCGGTGTGCAGGGATCCTGTCGCCTCTCCTTTCCTATGGGGAAGGCACTGCCCTAGTCCCCGAGACCGCCTGAACGCCAGAGCGAAAAGCCAAGCCTTACTAGGCCAGGAGATGGCAGTTGGCATGAAGTATCGTCCTAGGACACGCACGCTGCTACAGGTTTGTGGCTGTTTCTGCGTAGTTCAGCCTGTCAGGGTGAACCCAGGATGCTACCATGGAGCCCGGGAAAGCAAGGCCCAAGAGGCACCAGCTCTCCTGCAGATCTACTTCCCTGACGCGACAGAGCGAACGCCCAGTGCCTTGCTGACGAAGCAGCAGCAAAGTGCAGTTCAGGCCAAGCTAAACCTCCGCGAAAGCATAGCAGTCGTGGGAAAACAGAATCGGTTCTGTGGGCTGCAGTTGCTGCTTCCTTTAACCAAGTATTGGCAGCACGATGGTAGAATCCCGCATAGAGAGAAAGCCTCTTTGGCGGGGCACCCCTCTAGGAAAGCACTGAATTCTTGGAGAAATCCGAGACGGTTCTAGGCGATGCCGATGCAGCTTGCCTGAATTTAGTCTCCAAAGCACGGTGTAGTAAACCCGCATGGAGCGAAACCCTCTTTGCCCGGAAATCCCCTCAACATGAGAGAGAAGCGTGGTTGCGCCTTGGAAACAGCCTTAACGAAAGGTCATGAAACAGGAGAGCCAGAATTGGCAAGAATAGCGGGCAGGTGGCACGACAAGTGTCACCCTCTCCGTTTGCTTAGAAATCAGAGTTGGTTCTGTGGGCTGCTGCTCCCGCTTACCTAGGCCAAGTCTCAAGGTGGAAGAAGCCACCCTCCAGCGAAAGCCTCTTTGCACAGGCTCCTCCTCTGGGGAAGCACAGCATTCGGTGGGAAATCTGAGTCGCTGTGTGGGATGCGACTGCTGCATGCCTGATCTAGTCTCAGCAGCACTGGGAACAAACCCGCATGGAGCGAAATACTCTTGGCCCTAGCATCCTCACTGCCTCCGAGATAAGCATGGATGCACCTCTGGAAAGGTCCTTAAGGATAGAAACACGGCTGTCACCGTTCTCCCCAGGAGCAAGTCCTGGGATGGAGCAGAACGCCTCCCCGGGATAATAGAAGGATCCGTTGGCCTTGTGGTTGGGAAACAGTCGCAAAGCAGGAGAGCCTGCCCTGGGAAGAACAGCGGGATGCGTCAAGATAAGCGTCACTAGCTCCCTTTGCATAGAGACGGAATCCTGGCTTTAGGAAGACACGAGGGGACAGTTAGGGCAGGCGCGCATACTCCACTCTCAGGAAGGAGTCTGGGCAGAAGGCAGGCCTGTTCTGTGCCTCTTGTCCCAAGGGGACATCCTCTCCCAGGCCACATGTCCCTAGGGCAAACGTGGGCTTCCCACCAGGCGCAATACCCGGAACTAGCAGATACAGCTCCCTGGAAGAAAGGGCAGTCAGATGCCATCTTCCTAGAAAATGTGGCAGCGTTGGGGGTGGCAGGGGGTGTGTCGGGGAAGAAGTGGGGACAGTCCCCACAGCTCCCCATCCCAGTGCACGGGCGCTGTGCAGGGATCCTGTCGCCTCTCCTTTCTGATTGGGAAGGCGCTGGCCAATCCCCGAGTCAGCCTGAGCGCCAGGTCAAAAAGCCCACTCTTACTACCCCAGGAGATGGCAGTTGGCATGGAGTGTCATCCTAGGCCAAGCACGCTGCTGCAGGGTTATGGCTGTGTCTGCGTAATTCAGCTTGGCAGGGTTAACCCAGGGTGCGACCATGGAGCCCGGGAAAGCAAGGCCCAAGAGGCAACAGCTCTCCCGCAGAACTACTTCCCTGACGCGATAGAGAGAATGCCCAAAGCCTTGCTGAGGAAGCAGCGAAGTGCGGTTCAGGCCAAGCTGAAAATCTCTGCGAAAGCATAGCAGTCACTGGGAAAAAAAGAGTTGGTTCTGTGGGCTGCTGTTGCTGCTTGCTTTAGCCTAGTATTGGCATCACGGTGGGAGAATCCCGCATAGAACAAAGCGTCTTTGCCTGTGCATCCCCTTTAGGAAAGCACAGCATTCTTGGGGAAATCAGAGTCGGTTCTATGCGATGCGGATGCCGCTCGCCTGAACATAGTCTCCGAAGCACGGTGTAATATACCCGCATGGGGTGAAATCCTCTTTGTCCGGGCATCCCCTCTTCCTGAGAGAGAAGCGTGGTGGCGCCTGTGGAAACAGCCTTAACGAAAGGTCGTGAAACAGGAGAGCCTTCATTGGCAAGAATAGCGGGCAGGTGGCAAGACAAGTGTCATCCTCTCTGTTTGCTTAGAAATCAGATTCGGTTCTGCGGGCTGCTGCTCCTCCTTGCCTAGGCCAAGTCTCAAGGTGAGAGTAGCCACCCTACAGCGAAAGCCTCTTTGCCCAGGCTCCTCCCCTGGGGAAGAACAGCATTCGTTGGGAAATCAGAGTCGCTTTGTGGGATGCTGCTGTGCCTGCCTGAGCTCGTCTATGCAGCACAGTGGAAGAAACCCGCATGGAGCGAAATTCTCTTTGCCCTAGCATCCCCACTGCCTGCGAGAGAAGAGTGGATGCACATCTGGAAAGAGACTTAAGGATAGGGACACATTTGTCACCGTGCTTGCTCAGGAGCAAGTCTGGGGAAGGAGCAGAACGCCTCCCGGGGGGAAGAGAAGGAGCCGTTGGCCTTATTGTCGGGGCACAGTCGCAAAGCAGGAGAGCCTGCCCTGGGAAGAACAGCGGGATGGTGGCAAGACAAGCGTCACCCGCTCCCTGTGCGTAGAGACCGAAGCCTGGCTTTAGGAAGACACGAGGGGACGTCTAGGGCGGGCGCGCATACTCCACTCTGAGGAAGGAGTCTGGGAAGAAGGCAGGCCTGTTCTGTGCCTCTTGTCCCAAGGGGACAGCCTCTCCAAGGCCACCTGTCCCTAGGGAAGACATGGGCTTGGAACCAGGTGCTATACCTGGAATTCACAGATACAGCTCCCCAGAAGAAAGGGCAGTCAGGTGCCATCTTCCACCAAGATGTGGCACGTAGGAGGTTGCAGGGGGTGTGGCGGGGAAGAAGTGGGAACAGTCCCCCACAGTTCCCCATCCCAGTGCACGGGCTCCCTGCAGGGATCATGTCGCCTGTCCTATCCTATGGGTAGGCACTGGCCTAGTCCCCGAGTCCGCCTGAACGCCAGAGCAAGAAGCCAAGCCTCACTAGGCCAGGACTTAGCAGTTGGCATGGAGTGTCATTAAAGACCACGCACGCTGCTGCAGGGTTGTGGCTGTGTCTGCGTAGTTCAGCCTGGCAGGGTGAACCCAGGGTGCGACCATGGAAACTGGGAAAGCAAGGCCCAAGAGGGACCAGCTCTCCCGCAGATCTACATCCCTGACGCAACAGAGCGAACGCCCAAACCTTGCTGAGGAAGCAGCAGCGAAGTGAGTTTCAGGCCAAGCTGAAAACCTCTGCGAAAGCATAGCAGTCGCTGGGAAAAAAGAGTCGGTTCTCTGGGCTGCTGTTGCTGCTTGCTTTAGCCTAGTATTGGCAGCACGTTGGGAGAATCCCGCATAGAGCCAAAGCCTCTTTGCCGGGGCAACCCCTCTAGGAAAGCACAGCATTCTTGGGGAGCTCCGAGTCGGTTCTGTGCGATGCGGATGCCGCTCGCCTGAACATAGTTTCCGAAGCACGGTGTAAGAAACCCGCATGCAGCGCAATCCTCTTTGCCCGGGCATCCCCTCACCTGAGAGAGAAGTGTGGCTGCGCCTGTGGAAACAGCCTTATCGAAAGGTCATGAAACAGGAGAGCCTGCATTGGCAAGAATAGCGGGCAGGTGGCAAGACAAGTGTCAACCTCTCCGTTTACTTAGAAATCAGATTCGGTTCTGCGGGCTTCTGCTCCTGCTTACCAAGGCCAAGTCTCAAGGTGGGAGAAGCCACCCTAGAGCGAAAGCCCCTTTGCCAAGGCTCCTCCTCTGAGAAAGCACATCATTAGTTGGGAAATATGAGTCGCTTTGTGGGATGCTGCTGCTGCTTGCCTGAGCTCGTCTCAGCAGCAGGATGGATGAAACCCGCATGGAGCAAAATTCTCTTGGCCCTAGCATCCCCAATGCCTGTGAGAGAAGTGTGGATGCACATCTGGAAAGGGTCGTAATGATAGGGACTGGGCTGTCACCGTGCTTGCGCAGGAGCAAGTCTGGGGAAGGAGCAGAACGCCTCCCCGGTAGAAGAGAAGGAGCGTTGGCCTTGTTGTCTGGTCACAGGCACAAAGCAGGAGAGCCTGCCCTGGGAAGAACAGCGGGGCGGTGGCAAGACAGGCGTCACCCGCTCCCTGTGTGTAGAGAAGGAAGCCTGGCTTTAGGAAGACACGAGGGGACGGCTAGGGCAGGCGCGCATACTCCACTCAGAGGAAGGAGTCTGGGCAGAAGGCAGGCCTGTTCTGTGCCTCTTGTCCCAAGGGGACAGCATCTCCAAGGCCACCTGACCCTAGGGCAGACGTGGGCTTGCCACCAGGCGCCTCACACGGAACTCGCAGATACAGCGCCCTAGAAGAAAGGGAAGTCAGGTGCCATCTACCTCCAAGATGTGGCAGCGTTGGAGGTGACAGGGGGTGTGTCGAGGAAGTAGTGGGGACAGTCCCCCACAGCTCCCCATCCCAGTGCAGGGGCGCTGTGCAGGGATCCTGTCGCCTTTCCTTTCCTATGGGGAAGGCACTGGCCTAGTCCCCGAATCCGCCTGAACGCCAGAGAAAGAATCCAAGCCTCACTAGGCCAGGAGATGGCAGTTGGCATGGAGTGTCATCCTAGGCCAAGCACGCTGCTGCAGGTTTGTGGCTGTGTGTGCGTAGTTCAGCCTGGCAGGGTGAACCCAGGGGGGCGACCATGGAGCCCGGGAACGCAAGGCCCAAGAGGCACCAGCTCCCCGCAGATCTACTTCCCTGACACGACAGAGCGAACTCCCAAAGCCTTGCTGAGGAAGCAGCAGTGATGTGCGGTTCAGGCCAAGCTAAAAACCTCTGCAAAAGCATAGCAGAAGCTGGGAAAAAAGAGTCGGTTCTGTGGGCTGCTGTTGCTGCTTGCTTTAGCATAGTATTGGCAGCACGGTGGGAGAATCCTGCATAGAGCCAAAGCCTCTTTGCCTGTGCATCCCCTCTAGGAAAGCACAGCATTCTTGGCGAAATCTGAGTCTGTTCGGTGCGATGCGGATGCCGCTCGCATGAACATAGTCTCCCAAGCTTGGTGTAATAAACCCGCATGGAGCGAAATCCTCTTTCCCCGGGCATCCCCTCTACCTGAGAGAGAAGCGTGGTTGCGCCTGTGAAAAACCCTTATCAAAAGGTCATGAAACAGGAGAGCCTGCATTGGCAAGAATAGCTGGCAGGTGGCAAGACAAGTGTCACCCTCTCCGTTTGCTTAGAAATCAGAGTCGGTTCTGCAGGCTACTGCTCTTGCTTGCCTAGGCCAAGCCTCAAGGTGGGAGAACCACCATACAGCGAAAGCCCCTTTGCCCAGGCTCCTCCTCTGGGGAAGCACAGCATTCGTTGGGATATCTGAGTCGCTTTGTGGGATGCTGCTGCTGCTTGCCAGAGCTAGTCTCCCCAGTACGGTGGAAGAAACCCGCATGGAGCGAAATTCTCTTGGCCCTAGAATCCCCACTGCCTGCGAGAGAAGCGTGGATGCACCTCTGGAAAGGCCCTTAAGGGTAGGGACACGGCTGTCACGTTGCTCCCCAGGAGCAAGTCTGGGGAAGGAGCAGAACGCCTCCCAGGGAGAAGAGAAGGAGACGTTGGCCTTGTTTTCGGGACTGAGTCGCAAAGCAGGAGAGCCTGCCCTGGGAAGAACAGTGGGACGGTGGCAAGACAGGCGTCTCCCGCTCCCTGTGCGTAGAGATGGAAGCCTGGCTTGAGGAAGACACGAGGGGACGGCTAGGGCAGGCGCGCATACTCCACTCTGTGGAAGGAGTCTGGGCAGAAGGCAGGCCTGTTCTGTGCCTCTTGTCCCAAGGGGACAGCATCTCCAAGGCCACCTGTCCCTAGGGCAGATGTGGGCTTGCCACCAGGCGCCATACCCGGAACTCGCAGATACATCTCCCTGGAAGAAAGGGCAGTCAGGTGCCATCTTCCTCCAAGAGGTGGCAGTGTTGGGGGTGGCAGGGTGTGTGTCGGGGAAGAAGTGTGGACAGTCCCCCACAGCTCCCCAACCCAGTGAACGGGCGCTTTGCAGGAATCCTGTCGCCACTCCTTTCCTATGGGGAAGGCAATGGCCTAGTCCCCGAGTCCGACTGAACGCCAGAGCAAAAAGCCAAGCCTTACTACGCCAGGAGATGGCAGTTGGCATGGAGTGTCATCCTAGGCCACGCACACTGCTGAGGGTGGTGGCTGTGTCTGCGTAGTTTATCCTGGCAGGGTGAACTCAGGGTGTGTCCGTGCAGCCCGGGAAAGCAAGGCTCCAGAGGCACCAGCTATCCCGCAGATCTACTTCCCTGACGCGACAGAGCGAACGCCCAAAGCCTTGCTGAGGAAGCAGCAGCGAAGTGCGGTTCAGGCCAAGCTGAAATCCTCTGCGTAAGCATAGCAGTCGCCGGGGAAAAAGAGTCAGTTCTGTGGGCTGCTGTTGCTGCTTGCTTTAGCCTAGTATGGGCAGCACAGTGGTAGAATCCCGCATAGAGCGAAAGCCTATTTGCCTGGGCATCCCCTCTAGGAAAGCACAGCATTCTTGGGGAAATCAGAGTCGGTTCTGTGCGATGCGGATGCCGCTTGCCTGAACATAGTCTCCGAAGCACGGTGTCATAAACCCGCATGGATAAAATCCTCTTTCCCAGGGCATTCGCTCTTCTTGAGAGAGAAGCGTGGTTGCGCCTGTGGAAACAGCCTTAACGAAAGGTCCTGAACCAGGAGAGCCTGCATTGGCCAGAATAGAGGGCAGGTGCAAGACAAGTGTCACCCTCTCCGTTTGCTTAGAAATCAGAGTCGGTTCTGCAGGCTACTGCTCTTGCTTGCCTAGGCCAAGTCTCAAGGTGGGAGAAACCACCATACAGCGAAAGCCTCTTAGCCCAGCATCCTCCTCTGGGAAAGCAAAGCATTGTTGGGAAATCTGAGTTGCTTTGTGGGATGCTGCTGCTGCTTGCCTGAGCTAGTCTCCCCAGTACGGTGGAAGAAACCCGCATGGAGCGAAATTCTCTTGGCCCTAGAATCCCCACTGCCTGCGAGAGAAGCGTGGATGCACCTCTGGAAAGGGCCTTAAGGGTAGGGACACGGCTGTCACTGTGCTCCCCAGGAGCACGTCTGGGGACGGAGCAGAACGCCTCCCAGGGATAAGAGAAGGAGACGTTGGCCTTGTTTTCGGGACTGAGTCGCAAAGCAGGAGAGCATGCCCTGGGAAGAACAGTGGGACGGTGGCAAGACAGGCGTCACCCGCTCCCTGTGCGTAGAGACGGAAGCCTGGCTTGAGGAAGACACGAGGGGACTGTTAGGGCCGGCACGCATACTCCACTCTGAGGAAGGAGTCTGGGAAGAAGGCAGGCCTGTTCTGTGCCTCTGGTCCCAAGTGGACAGCATCTCCAAGGCCACCTGTCCCTAGGGCAGACATGGGCTTGCCACCAGGCGCAATACACCAACTAGCAGAAACAGCTCCCTGGTAGAAAGGGCAGTCAGAAGCCATCTTCCTCCAAGATGTGGCAGCGTTGGGGTTGGCAGGGGGTGTGTCGGGGCCAGAAGTGGGGACAGTCCCCACAGCTCCCCATCCAAGTGCACGGGCACTGTGCAGGGATCCTGTCGCCTCTCCTTTCCGATGGGGAAGGCACTGGCCAATCCCTGAGTCTGCCTGAACGCCAGGTCAAAAAGCCCAGTCTTACTACCCCAGGAGAGGTCAGTTGGCATGGAGTGTCATCCTAGGCCACATACGCTGCTGCAGGGTTATGGCTGTGTCTGCCTCGTTCAGCTTGGCAGGGTGAACCCAGGGTGCGACCATGGAGCCCGGGACAGCAAGGCCTATGAGGCACCAGCTCTCCCTCTGATCTACGTCCCTGACGCGACAGAGCGAACGCCCAAAGACTTGCTGAGGAAGCAGCGAATTTGTTCAGGTCAAGCTGAAAATCTCTGTAAAAGCATATCATTCGCTGGGAAAAAAAGAGTCGGTTCCGTGGGCTGCTGTTGCTTCTTGCTTTAGCCTAGTATTGGAATCACGGTGGGAGAATCCCACATAGAGCGAAAGCGTCTTGCCTGGGCATCCCCTTTAAAAGCACAGCATTCTTGGGGAAATCAGAGTCGGTTCTGTGCGATGCGGATGCCGCTTGCCTGAATATAGTCTCCGAAGCACGGTGTCATAAACCCGCATGGAACAAAATCCTCTTTCCCCGGGCATTCACTCTACTTGAGAGAGAAGCATGGTTGCGCCTGTGGAAACAGCCTTAACGAAAGGTCATGAACCAGGAGAACCTGCATTGGCAAGAATAGCGGGCAGGTGCAAGACAAGTGTCACCCTCTCCGTTTGCTTAGAAATCAGAGTCGGTTCTGCGGGCTGCTGCTCCTGCTTGTCTAGGCCAAGTCTCAAGGTCTGAGAAACCACCATAGAGCGAAAGCCTCTTTGCCCAGGCTCCACCTCTGGTAAAGCACAGTATTCGTTGGGAAATCTGAGTCGCAATGTGGGATACAGCTGCTGCTTGCCTGAGCTAGTCTCCGAAGCACGATGGAAGAATCCCACATGGAGCAAAATTCTCTTGGCCCTAGCATCCCCACTGCCTGCGAGAGAAGCGTGGATGCAAATCTGGAAAGAGCCTTAAGGATAGGGACACTGCTGTCACCGTACTCCCCAGGAGCACGTCTGGAGAACGAGCAGAACGCATCCCCGGGAGAAGAGAAGGAGCGTTGGCATGTTGTCGACAAACAGTTGCAAAGCAGGAGAGCCTGCCCTGGGAAGAACAGCGGGACAGGGTCAATACATGCGACACCCGCTCCCTGTGCGTAGAGACGGAAGCCTGGCTTTAGAAAGACACGAGGGGAAGGGTAGGGCAGGCGCGAATACTCCACTCTGAGGAAGGAGTTTGGGCAGAAGGCAGGCCTGTTCTCTGTCTCTTGTCCCAAGGGGACAGCATCTCCAATGCCACCTGTCCCTAGGGCACGTGGGCTTGCCACCAGGCGCCATACCCGGAACTCGCATACACTCCCTGGAAGAAAGGGCAGTGAGATGCCATCTTCCTCCAAGATGTGGCAGCGATGGGCAGGCAGGGGGTGTGTCGGGGAAGAAGTGGTGACAGTCCCCACAGCTCCCCATCCCAGTGCACGTGCGCTGTGCAGGGATCCTGTCGCCTCTCCTTTCCGATTGTGAAGGCACTGGTCAATCCCCAAGTCCGCCTGAACGCCATGGCAAAAAGCCCAGCCTTATTACCCCAGGAGATGGCAGTTGGCATGGAGTGTCCTCGTAGCCCACGCACATTGCTGCAGGGTTGTGGCTGTGTCTGCGTAGTACAACCTGGTAGTTTGAACCCAGTGTGCGACCATAGAGCCCGGGACAGCAAGGCCCAAGAGGCACCAGCTCTCCCGCAGATCTACTTACCTGACGCGACAGAGTGAACGCCCAAAGCCTTGCTGAGGAAGCAGCAGCGAAGTGCGGTTCAGGCCAAGCTGAAATCCTCTGCGAAAGCATAGCAGTCGATGGGGAAAAAAGAGTCGGTTCTGTGGGCTGCTGTTGCTGCTTGCTTTAGCCTACTATTGGCAGTACAGTGGGAGAATCCATCGTAGAGCGAAAGCCTCATTGCCTGGGCATCCCCTCTAGGAAAGCACAGCATTCTTGGGGAAATCAGAGTCGGTTCTGTGCGATGCGGATGCCACTTGCCTGAACATAGTCTCCGAAGCACGGTGTAATAAAACCGCATGGGGCGAAATCCTCTTTGCCCGGGCATCCCCTGTACTTGAGAGAGAAGCCTGGTTGTGCCTGTGGAACCTGTCTTAATGAAAGGTCATGAAACAGGAGAGCCTGCATTGGCAAGAATAGCGGGCAGGTGGCAAGACAAGTGTCACCCTCTCCATTTGCTCAGAAATTAGAGTCCGTTCTGCGGGCTGCTGCTACTGCTTGCCTAGACCAATTCTCAATGTGGGAGAAACCACCATACAGCAAAAGCTTATTTGCCCAGGCTCCTCCTCTGGGAAAGCACAGCATTCCTTGGGAAATCTGAGTCACTTTGTGGGATGCTGCTGCTGATTGCCTGAGCTAGTCACCGCAGCACGGTGGAATAAACCCGCATGGATCGAAGTTCTCTGGGCTCTAGCATCCCCACTGCCTACGAGAGAAGCGCGGATGCACCTCTGGAAAGGGCCTTAAGGATAGGGGTACGGCTGTCACCATACTCCCTTTGAACAAGTCTGGGGAAGGAGCAGAACGCCTCCCCGGGAGTAGAGAAGGAGCCGTTGGCCTCGTTGTCGGGAAACATTCGCAAAGCAGGAGAGCCTGCCCTGGGAAGAACACCGGTACGGTGGCAAGACAAGCGTCACCCGCTCCCTGTGTGTAGAGATGGAAGCCGGGCATTAGGAAGACATTAGTGGACGGTTAGGGCAGGCGCGCATACTCCACTCTGATGAAAGAGTTGGGCAGAAGGCAGGCCTGTTCTGTGCCTCTTGTCCCAAGGAGACAGCATCTCCAAGGCCACCTGTCCCTAGGGCAGACGTGGGATTGCCACCAGGCGCCATACCCGGAACTCGCAGATAAAGCTACTTGGAAGAAAGGGCAGTCAGATGCCATCTTCCTCCGAGATGTGGCAGCGTTGGGGGTGGCAGGGGGTGTGTCGGGGAAGAAGTGGGGCAGTGCCCCACAGATCCCCATCCCAGTGCAGGGGCGCTGTGCAGGGATCCTGTCACCTCTCCTTTCCGATGGGGAAGGCACTGGTTTAGTCCCCGAGTCCGCCTGAAAGCCAGAGCAAAAAGCCAAGCCTTACTATGCCAGGAGACGGCAGTTGGCATTGAGTGTCATCCTAGGCCACACACGCTGCTGCAGGGTTGTGGCTGTGTCTGCGTAGTTCAGCCTGGCAGGGTGAAACCTGGGTGCGACCATGGAGCCCGGGAAAGCAAGGCCCAAGAGGCACCAGCTCTCCAGCAGATCTACTTCCCTGACGCGACAGAGTGCACGCCCAAAGCCTTGTAGAGGAAGCAGCAGCGAAGTGCGGTTCAGGCCAAGCTGAAAACCTCTACGAAGTCATAGCAGTCGCTGGGAAAAAAAGAGTCGGTTCTGTGGGCTGCTGTTGCTGCTTGCTTTAGCGTAGTATTGGCAGCATGGTGGGAGAATCCCGCATAGAGCGAAAGCCTCTTTGCCTGGGCATCCCCTCCAGGAAAGCACAGCATTCTTGGGGAAATCATAGTCATTTCTTTGCGATGCGGATGCCGCTTGCCTGAAAGTCTCCGAAGCACGGTGTAATAAAACCGCATGGGGCGAAATCCTCTTTGCCCAGGAATCCCTTCTACCTGAGAGAGAAGCGTGGTTGCGCCTCTGGAAACAGCCTTAACAAAGGTCATGAAACAGGAGAGCCTGCATTGACAAGAATAGTGGGTAGGTAGCAAGACAAGTGTCACCCTCTCCGTTTGCTTAGAAATTAGAGTCGGTTCTGCAGGCTGCTGCTCTTGCTTGCCTAGGCCAATCTCAAGGTGGGAGAAACCACCATACAGGGAAAGCCTCATTGCCCAGTCCCCTCCTCTGGGAAAGCACAGCATTCGTTGGGAAATCTGAGTCGCTTTGTGGGATGCTGCTGCTGCTTGCCTGAGCTAGTCTCCGCAGCATGGTGGAAGAAACCCACACGGAGCGGAATTCTCTTGGCCAAGCATCCACACTGCCTGCGAGAGCAGCGTGGATGCACATCTGGTAAGGGCCTTAAGGATAGGGACACGGCTGTCACCGTGCTCCCCAGGAGCAAGTCTGGGGAAGGAGCAGAACGCCTCCCCGGGAGAAGAGAAGGAGCCCTTGGCCTTGTTGTCGGGAAACAGTGGCAAAGCAGGAGAGGTTGCCCTGGGAAGAACAGCGGGACGGTGGCAAGAAAAGCATCACCCGCTCCCTGTGCGTAGAAACGGAAGCCTGGCTTTAGGAAGACACGAAGGGACGGTTAGGGCAGGCGCACATACTCCACTCTCAGGATGGAGTGTGGGCAGAAGGGAGGCCTGTTCTGTGACTCTTCTCCAAGAGGACAGCATCTCCGAGGCCACCTGTCCCTAGAGCAGACGTGGGCTGGCCACCAGGCGCCATACCCGGAACTCGCAGATACATCTCCCTGGAAGAAAAGGCAGTCAGATGCCATCCCACTGAGAGGGAAGTGTGCTTTAGGATGGATTCACTGCAGTGTTACATCTGTTAAAGAAGAACTCTTTTGGGTTTGACTCTGTGGTAACCGCATTAGGCGCACATGCGTTCCAGTCTCAGATGTGTAACCGTTAGACTATAGCAAGTTCTGTTTAAGGGAAACTCCTTCATGCGGAATGTCACTTCTCACAGTGTCTTTCCAGTGGAGGAAAGAAGATAGAAAAAGGACGGACAGAGAGAACGTTGCATACCGTGAGTGAAGTACAGGCTAAACCACTTAGGCCTCTATGATGCATACTGGAAGTTCAACACCAGAGATGTTCCACAGTGTCTACCTCTTCTCAAAACACTGCCAGTATATGAGGGAACTGTGCTCCAGTAAGTTCTCACGACAGGGATGCATCTGTGCTCAGTTGAAAACTCTAGGATGTGTCTGGGTAGCAATCATGAAGTGTCTCTTACAGGCTCCTTAGAGGGGATGCGTAGGAAAGTATCTGCTCATGGAAGCTATTTCAGGTGCGTACTCATTCATAACAGTGCTTCTCCTTGGAGGAATGAAGGTAAAACACAGATGGACGAGGGGCACATTAGGTACTGTGAGTAGAGGGCAGGCTATGGCGCTTAAGCCTGCCAAACACATATTGGATGTTCACCAACAATGTTGATCCGCACTTAGTT
Source organism: Neogale vison (assembly GCF_020171115.1). Taxonomy (NCBI): domain Eukaryota; kingdom Metazoa; phylum Chordata; class Mammalia; order Carnivora; family Mustelidae; genus Neogale; species Neogale vison. The sequence goes on from NC_058091.1 coordinate 154,566,095, forward strand.
TCTGGGTCTAAAACGCTTCCAACACTGAGAGGGAAGTGTGCTTTAGGAGGGATTCACTGAAGTGTTACGTCTTTTAAAGAAGGAAGCTTTTGGGACGGATTCTGTGGTAACCGCATTAGGCCCACATAGCTTTCCAGTCTCAGACGTCTATCCGTTAGACTATAGGACGTTCTGTTTAAGGAAAATTCCTTCATGCGGAATGACACTTCTCACAGTTTCTTCACAGTGAAGGAACGAAGATAGAACAAGGACGGACAGAGAGAACGTTGCAACCCGTGAGTGAAGTACAGGGTAAGGCACCTAGGCCTCTATGATGAATACTGAAAATTCAAAACCTGGGATGTTCCACAGTGTCTACCTCTTCTCAAAAATCTTCCAATATATGAGGGAACTGTGCTACACTAAGTTCTTACGACAGGGATGAGTCTGTGCTCAATCGGAAACTCTAGGATGTGTCTGGGTAGCCAACATGAAGTGTTTCATACAGGCCCCTAAGAGAGGATGCGAAGGAAGGTATCTGCTCAGGGAACCTATTTCTGTTGCCTACTCATTTATAACTGCGTTTCTACTTTGAGGAATGAAGATTGAACAGGGACGGACTAGGGGCACATTAGGTACTCTGAGTAAAGGGCAGGCTATGTCGCTTAAGCCTGCCAAACACATATTGGATGTTCACCACCAGTGGTGATCCGCACTTGGTTTTTTCGTCTAAAACGCTTCCAACGCTGAGAGGGAAGTGTGCTTTAGGAGTCATTCACTGCAGTGTTACGTCTATTAAAGAAGGAAGATTTTGAACCGACTCTGTGGTAATTGCAATAGGCGCCCATAGCTTTCCATTCACAGATGTCTAATCGTTGGACTATAGCAACTTCTGTTTAAGGGAAAATCCTTCATGCGGAATGTCACTTCTCACTGTCTCTTACCACTGGAGGTAAGAAGATAGAACAGTGACGGACAGAGGGAACGTTGCAAACCGTGAGTGAAGTACAGGGTAAGGCACTTAGGCCTCTATGATGCATAAGGGAATGACAACACCGGAGATGATGCACATGGTCTACGTCTTCTCTAACCACTTCCAGTATATGAGGGTACTGTGCTACAGTAAGTTCTCACGACAGGGATGCATCTGTGCTCAGTTGAAAACTCTACAATGTGTCTGGGTAGCAATCATGAAGTGTCTCACACAGGACATTTAGAGTGGATGCGTAGGAAGGTATCTGCTCAGGGAAGCTACTTCAGGTGCGTCTTCTTTCATAGCAGTGTTTCTCCTTTGAGGATGAAGATAGAACAGGGAAGGGCTACGGGCACATTAGGTACTGTGAGTAAAGGGGAAGCTACGGCACTTAAGCCTGCCAAACACATATTGGATGTTCACCACCAGTGTTGACCCGCACTTAGTTTCTGCGTCGAAAAAGCTTCCAACACTGAGAGGGAAGTGTGCTTTAGGAGGGATTGACTGCAGTGTTACGTCTGTTAAAGAAGGAAGCTTTTGGGACTGACTCTGTGGTAACCGCATTAGGCGCACATAGCTTTCCAGTCTCAGACCTCTAACCGTTAGACTATAGCTAGTTCTGTTTAAGGGAAACTCCTTCATGCGGAATGTCACTTCTCACAGTGTCTTTCCAGTGGAGGAAAGAAGATAGAACAAGGACGGAGCAGAGAGAATGTTGCAAACAGTGAGTGATATACAGGGTAAGCCACTTAGGCCTCTAAGATGCATACTGGAAGTGAAACACCGGAGATGTTCCACAGTGTCTAGCTCTTCTCAAAACACTTCAAATGTATGAGGGAACTGTGCTACAGTAAGTTCTCACGACAGAGTTGCGTCTGTGCTCAGTTGGAAAATGTAGGACGTGTCTGGGTAGCAACCATGAAATGTCTTATACAGGCCCCTTAGAGGGGATGCGGAGGAAGGTATCAACTCAGGGAATCTACTTCAGGTGCGTACTCATTCATAACAGTGATTCTCCTTTGAGGATGAAGATAGAACAGGGAAGGACTACGGGCACATTAGGTACTGTGAGTAAAGGGCACGCTATGGAGCTTATGCCTTCCAAACACATATTGGATATTCACCACCAGAGTTGATCCGCACAGTTTCTGCGTCGAAAATGATTCCTACACTGAGAGGGAAGTGTGCTTTAGGAGGGATTCACTGCATTGTTACGTCTAGTAAAGAAGGAAACTTTTGGGACTGACTCTGTGGTAACCGCAATAGTCGCACATAGCTTTCCAGTCTCAAATATCTATCCGTTGGACTATAGCAAGTTCTTTTTATGAGAAACTCTTTCATGCGGAATGTCACTTCTCACAGTGTCTTTCCAGTGGAGGAAAGAAAATAGAACAAGGAATGACAGAGAGAACATTGTAACCCTTGAGTGAAGTAAAGGGTAAGGCACTTAGGCCTCTATGATGCAATCTGGATGTTCAACAACGGGGAGTTTCCATAGTGTCTACCTCTTCCAAAACACTTCCAATATATGAGGGAACTGTGCTACAGTAAGTTCTCACGACAGGAATGCGTCTGTGCTCAGTTGGAAACTGTAGGACGTGTCTGGGTAGCAATCATGACGTGTCTCATCAGGCCCCTTAGAGGGGATGCATAGGAAGGTATCTGCTCAGGGAAGCTACTTCAGGTGCGTACTCATTCATAACAGTTCTTTTCCTTTGAGGAATGAAGATAGAACAGGGACGCACTAGGGGCACATTAGGTACTGTGAATAAAGGGCAGGCTATGGTACTTAAGCCTGCCAAACACATATTGGATGTTCACCACCAGTGGTGACCCGCACTTAGTTTCTGCGTCGAAAATGCTTCCAACACTGAGAGGGAAGTGTGCTTTAGGTGGGATTCACTGCAGTGTTACTTCTGTTAAAGAAGGAAGCTTTTGGGACTGACTCTGTGGTATCCGCAATAGGCGTACTTAGCTTTCCAGTCACAGACGTCTAACCTTGGACAATAGCAAGTTCTGTTTACCGGAAACTCCTTCATGCGGAAGGTCACTTCTTTATTTTTTTTTTTTCACTTTCTGAATGGAGCATTTATTGTGGCTAATCTGCATATTCACAAATGAATGTATTTTTTTCCAATTTATTTATTTTCAGAAAAACAGTATTCATTATTTTTTCACCACACCCAGTGCTCCATGCAAGCTGTGCCCTCTGTAATACCCACCACCTGGTACCACAACCTCCCACCACCCGCCACTGCAAACCCCTCAGATTGTTTTTCAGAGTCCATAGTCTCTCATGGTTCATCTCCCCTTCCAATTTACCCAAAAGCACATACCCTCCCCAATGTCCATAACCCTACCCCCCTTCTCCCAACCCCCTTCCCCCCCGCAACCCACAGTTTGTTTCGTGAGATTAAGAGTCACTTAGGGTTTGTCTCCCTCCCTATCCCATCTTGTTTCATGGATTCTTCTCCTACCCACTTAAGCCCCCATGTTGCATCACCACTTCCTCATATCAGGGAGATCATATGATATTTGTCTTTTTCCGCTTGACTTATTTCGCTAAGCATGATACGCTCTAGTTCCATCCATGTTGTCGCAAATGGCAAGATTTCGTTTCTTTTGATGGCTGCATAGTATTCCATTGTGTATATATACCACATCTTCTTGATCCATTCATCTGTTGATGGACATCTAGGTTCTTTCCATAGTTTGGCTATTGTGGACATTGCTGCTATAAACATTCGGGTGCACGTGCCCCTTTGGATCACTACATTTGTATCTTTAGGGTTAATTCCCAGTAGTGCAATTTCTGGATCATAGGGCAGTTCTATTTTCAACATTTTGAGGAACCTCCATGTTGTTTTCCAGAGTGGTTGCACCAGCTTGCATTCCCACCAACAGTGTAGGAGGGTTCCCCTTTCTCCGCATCCTCGCCAGCATCTGTCATTTCCTGACTTGTTGATTTTAGCCATTCTGACTGGTGTGAGGTGATATCTCATTGTGGTTTTGATTTGTATTTCCCTGATGCCGAGTGATATGGAGCACTTTTTCATGTGTCTGTTGGCCATCTGGATGTCTTCTTTGCAGAAACGTCTGTTCATTTCCTCTGCCCATTTCTTGATTGGATTATTTGTTCTTTGGGTGTTGAGTTTGTTAAGTTCTTTATAGATTTTGGACACTAGTCCTTTATCTGATATGTTGTTTGGAAATATCTTCTCCCATTCTGTCAGTTGTCTTTTGGTTTTGTTAACTGTTTCCTTTGCTCTGCAAAAGCTTTTGATTTTGATGAAATCCCAAAAGTACATTTTTGCCTTTGCTTCCCTTGCCTTTGGCGATGTTCCTAGGAAGATGTTGCTACAGCTGAGGTTGAATAGGTTGCTGCCTGTGTTCTCCTCAAGGATTTTGATGGATTCCTCTCTCACATTGAGGTCCTTAATCCAGTTTGAATCTGTTTTTTATGTGTGGTGTAAGGAAATGGTCTAATTTCATTTTTCTGCACGTGACTGTCCAATTTTCCCAACACCATTTATTGAAGAGGCTGTCTTTTTTCCATTGGACATTCTTTCCTGCTTTGTCGAAGATTAGTTGACCATAGAGTTGAGGGTCTATTTCTTGGCTCTCTATTCTGTTCCATTGGTCTATGTGTCTGTTTTTGTGCCAGTACCATGCTGTCTTGAAGACAGCTTTGTAATAAAGCTTGAAGTCCGGAATTGTGATGACACCAACTTTAGCTTTGTTTTTCAATATCCCTTTGGCTATTCGAGGTCTTTTCTGGTTCCATATAAATTTTAAAATTATTTGTTCCATTTCTTTGAAAAAGATGTATGGTACGTTGATAGGAATTGCATTAAATGTGTAGATTGCTTTAGGTAGCATAGACATTTTCAGAATATTTATTCTTCCAATCCAGGAGCATGGAACATTTTTTCCATTTCTTTGTGTCTTCCTCAATTTCTTTCATGAGTACTTTATAGTTTTCTGAGTATAGATTATTAGCCTCTTTGGTTAGGTTTATTCCTAGTATCTTATGGTTTGGGGTGCAATTGTAAATGGGATTGACTCCTTAATTTCTCTTTCTTCTGTCTTGTTGTTGGTGTAGAGAAATGCAACTGATTTCTGTGCATTGATCTTATATCCTGACACTTTACTGAATTCCTGTATAAGTTCTAGCAGTTTTGGAGTGGAGTCTTTTGGGATTTCCACATAGAGTATCATATGATCTGCGAAGAGTGATAATTTGACTTCTTCTTTGCCGATTTGGATGCCTTTAATTTCCTTTTGTTGTCTGATTGCTGAGGCTAGGACTTCTAGTACTATGTTGAATAGCAGTGGTGATAATGGACATCCTTGCCGTGTTCCTGAACTTAGTGGAAAAGCTTTAATTTTTTAGAACCCATGTATTTGGGTTCTTTCCAAACTTCCTCTTGTGGTTGAGTTCTAGCTTCAGAGCATTGTGGTCTGAGAATATGCAGGGAATGATCCCAATCTTTTGATACTGGTTGAGTCCTGATTTAGGACCGAGGATGTGATCTATTCTGGAGAATGTTCCATGTGCACTAGAGAAGAATGTGTATTCTGTTGCTTTGGGATGAAATGTTCTGAATATATCTGTGATGTCCATCTCATCCAGTGCATCATTTAAGGCCTTTATTTCCCTGTTGATCTTTTGCTTGGATGATCTGTCCATTTCAGTGAGGGGAGTGTTAAAGTCCCCCACTACTATTGTATTATTGTTGATGTGTTTCTTTGATTTTGTTATTAATTCGTTCATATAGTTGGCTGCGCCCACGTTGGGGGCATAGATATTTAAAATTGTTAGATATTCTTGTTGGACAGACCCTTTGAGTATGATATAGTGTCCTTCCTCATCTCTTTTTATAGTCTTTGGCTTAAAATCTAATTGATCTGATATAAGGATTGCCACTCCTGCTTTTTTCTGATGTCCATTAGCATGGTAAATTCTTTTCCACCCCCTCACTTTAAGTCTGGAGGTGTCTTCGGGTTTAAAATGAGTTTCTTGGAGGCAACATATAGATGGGTTTTGTTTTTTTTATCCATTCTGATACCCTGTGTCTTTTGATTGGGGCATTTAGCCCATTAACATTCAGGGTAACTATTGAGAGATATGATTTTAGTGCCATTGTATTGCCTGTAAGGTGATTGTTACTGTATATTGTCTCTGTTCCTTTCTGATCTACCACTTGTAGGCTCTCTCTTTGCTTAGAGGACCCCTTTCAGTATTTCCTGTAGAGCTGGTTTGGTGTTTGCAAATTCTTTCAGTTTTTGTTTGTCCTGGAAGCTTTTAATCTCTCCTTCTATTTTCAATGACAGCCTAGCTGGGTATTCTTGGCTGCATGTTTTTCACGATTAGTGCTCTGAAAATATCATGCCAGCTCTTTCTGGCCTGCCAGGTCTCTGTGGATAAGTCAGCTGCCAATCTAATACTTTTACCATTGTATGTTACAGACTTCTTTTCCTGGGCTGCTTTCAGGATTTTCTCTTTGTCACTAAGGCTTGTAAAGTTTACTATTAGGTGACGGGGTGTGGGCCTATTCTTATTGATTTTGAGGGGCGTTCTCTGAACCTCCTGAAGTTTGATGCTCGTTCCCTTTGCCATATTGGGGAAATTCTCCCCAATAATTCTCTCCAGTATACCTTCTGCTCCCCTCTCTCTTTCTTCTTCTTCTGGAATCCCAATTATTCTAATGTTGTTTCATCTTATGGTGTCACTTATCTCTCGAATTCTCCCCTCATGGTCCAGTAGCTGTTTGTCCCTCTTTTGCTCAGCTTCTTTATTCTCTGTCATTTGGTCTTCTATATCGCGAATTCTTTCTTCTGCCTCATTTATCCTAGCAGTGAAAGCCTCCATTTTTTTTAAAGATTTTATTTATTTATTTGACAGAGAGAAATCACAAGTAGATGGAGAGGCAGGCAGAGAGAGAGAGAGGGAAGCAGGCTCCCTGCTGAGCAGAGAGCCCGATGCGGGACTTGATCCCAGGACCCTGAGATCATGACTTGAGCCGAAGGCAGCAGCTTAACCCACTGAACCACCCAGGTGCCCGAAAGCCTCCATTTTTTATTGAACTTCATTAATAGTTTTTTTGATTTCAACTTGGTTAGATTTTAGTTCTTTTATTTCTCCAGAAAGGGCTTTTATATCTCTGGAGAGGGTTTCTCTAATATCTTCTATGCCTTTTTCAAGCCCGGCTATAACCTTGAGAATTGTCATTTTGAACTCTAGATCTGACATATTACCAATGTCTGTATTGATTAGGTCCCTAGCCTTCGGTACTGCCTCTTGTTCTTTTTTTTGTTGTGAATTTTTTCTGCCTTGCCATTTTGTCCAGCTAAGAGTATATGAAGGAGCAAGTAAAATACTAAAAGGGTGGCAACAATCCCAGGAAAATATGCTTTAACCAAATCAGAAGAGATCCCAAATCGTGAGGGGGGATTTCTCCCCCCTCACAATTGGGTGAGGGATCTCCTCTGATTGGGATCTCCTTTGATTGGGATCTCCCAATCTCTTCTGATTGGGATCTCTTCTGATTTGGGGATAAAAAGAGGTTCAAAGGAAAGAAAGAAAAAAAGAAAAAATAATTTAAAAAAAGGAGATTGAATTAAAAATTCAATCAAGAATTGAAAAATGAATTAAGAAAAAAAATATTGAAGAGATTAAGATCTCTTCTGATTTGGGGTTAAAAGAGGTTCAAAAATAAAGAAATAAAAAAAAGAATTAAAAAAAAGAAAATGAATAAATAAAACTATAAAAAAGAAAACATATATATTAGATAATCTATTTAAAAAACGTTAAAAAAGAAAAGGGTAAAAGTTATAAAAAATTTTAGCAGAAGAAGAGAAAAAAAATGAAAAATAAAAAAATTAAATTAACTGCAAGACTAAAAAATCACAGGCAGAAAGCCATGAGTTCCGTGGTTTGTTTTCTCCTCCTCTGGAATTCTGCTGCTCTCTCCTTGGTATTGAAACTGCACTCCTTGGTAGGTGAACTTGGTCTTGCCTGGATTTCTTATTGATCTTCTGGGGGAGGGGCCTGTTGTAGTGATTCTCAAGTGTCTTTGCCCCAGGCGGAATTACACCGCCCTTACCAGGGGCCGGGCTGAGTGATCTGCTCTGCTTTGCTTTCAGGAGCTTTTGTTCCCTGAGCGCTTTCTGTAGAGTTCCGGAGGACGGGAATACAAATGGAGGCCTCCTGGTCTCTGGCCCGGAGGAGCCACGAGCCTGGGGCCCTGCTCCTCAGTGCGCCCTCAGCGAACAGCTCCTAGTAACTCGCATCTACCTAACTCAGGCCGCGCTCAGAGCTCACCGAGCTTGCGACCGGTTCAAGGCAACTCCGAGCTGCGAGCTTACTGTCGGCTCTGTCTCTGCAGCCGGCTTTCCCGTTCCAAATCCGCAAGCTCTGGGACACTCAGACACCCTCGATCCTTCTGTGACCCCGCGGGACCTGTCATCACGACGACCCCGCGTGGGCTTCGCCCTGGTTTAGCCTCCAGAGCGATGTCCCTCAGCGGAACAGACTTTTAAAAGTCCTGATTTTGTGCTCCATTGCTCCGCCGCTTGGCGGGAGCCGGCCCCTCCCCCCGGGGTCTATCTTCCCGTCGCTTTGGATTCACTTCTCCGCCAGTCCTACCTTTCAGAAAGGGGTTGTTTTTCTGTTTCTAGAATTGCTGTTCTTTTGCCTTCGATCTGCCGATGGATTTGCACGTGTTTCCAAACTTTAGATAAGCTCTCTAGCTGATCTCCTGCTAGCTGAGGTAGTCTCAGCCTGCAGTTCTCCGCCATCTTGACTCCTCCCCAAATGAATGTCCGGAGGGTCTCTTCTCACAGTGTCTTTCCAGTGGAGGAAAGAAGATAGAACAAGGACGGACAGAGAGAACGTTGCAAACCGTGAGTGAAGTACAGGGTAAGGCACTTATGCCTCTATGATGCATACGGGAAGATCAAAATCCGGGAAGTTCCACAGTGTCTACCTCTTCTCAAAACACTTCCAATCTATGATGGAACTGTGCTACAGTAAGTTCTCACGACAGGGATGCGTCAGTGCTCAGTTGGAAACTGTAGGACGTGTCTGGGTAGCAACCATGAAGTGTCTCATACAGGCCCCTTAGAGGTGATGCGTAGGATGGTATCTGCTCAGGGAACCTACTTCAGGTGTGTCTCATTCATAACAGTGTTTCTCCTTGGAGGAATGATGGTAGAACACGGACGGACTAGGGGCAATTAGGTAATGTGAGTACAGGGCAGGCTATGGCGCTTAAGCCTGCCAAACACATATTGGATTTTCACCACTAGTGGTGATCTGCACTTAGTTTCTGCGTCTAAAACGCTTCCAACACTGAGAGGGAAGTGTGCTTTTAGAGGGATTCACTGCAGTGTTACGTCTGTTTAAGAAGGAAGCTTTTGGGATAGACTCTGTGGTAACCGCAATAGGCGGACATAGCTTTCCAGTCTCCGAAATCTATCCGTTGGACTATAGCAAGTTCTGTTTAAGGGAAACTCCTTCATGCGGAATGTCACTTCTCACAAAAGAGTCGGTTCTGTGGGCTGCTGTTGCTGCTTGCTTTAGCCTAGTATTGGCAGCACGGTGGTGGACTCCCACATAGAGCGAAAGCCTCTTTGCCTGGGCATCCCCTTGAGGTAAGCACAGCATTCTTTGGGAAATCAGAGTCGGTTCTGTGTGATGCGTATGCCGCTTGCCTGAACATAGTCTCCGAAGCTCGGTGTAATAAACCCGCATGGAGCGAAATCCTCTTTGCCTGGGCATCCCCTCTACCTGAGAGAGAAGCGTGGTTGCGCCTGTGGAAATAACCTTAAAGATAAGTCATGAAACAGGAGAGCCTGCATAGGCATGAATAGTGGGCGAGTGGCAAGACGAGTGTCACCCTCTCCGTTTGCTGAGAAATCAGGGTCGGATCTGCGGGCTGCTGCTCGTGCTTTTAGGCCAAGTCTCAAGGTGGGAGAAACCAGCATACAGCCAAAGCCTCTTTGCCCAGGCTTCTCCTCTGGGAAACACAGCATTCGTTGGGAAATCTGCATCGGGTTTTGGGGATGCTGCTGCTACATGCCTGAGCTAGTCTAGGCAGCACGGTGGAAGACACCCGCATGGAGCAAAATTATCTTGGCCCTAGCATCCCCACTGCATGAGAGGGAAGCGTGGATACATATCTGCAAAAGTCCATAAGATTAGGGACACGGCTGTCATCGTGCTCCCCAGGAGCAAGTCTGGGGAAGGAGCAGAACGCCTCCACGGGAGAAGAGAAGGAGCCGTTGGCCTAGTTGTTGGGAAACACTCACAAAGCAGGAGAGCCTGGCCCGGGAAGAACAGCGGGACGGTGGCAAGACAAGCGTTACCCGCTCCCTGTGCGTAGAGACGGAAGACTGACTTTAGAAAGACACGAGGGGACGGCTAGGGCAGGCGCGCATACTCCACTCTGAGGAAGGAGTCTGGGCAGAAGGCAGGCCTGTTCTGTGCCTCTGGTCCCAAGGGCACAGCATCTCCAAGGCCACCTGTCCCTAGGGCGGACGTGGTCTTTCCACCAGGAGCCATACCCGGAAGTCGCAGATACAGCTCCCTGGAAGAAAGGGCAGTCAGATGCAAACTTCCTCCAAGGTGTGGCAGCGTAGGGGGTGGCAGGGTGTGTGTCGGGGAAGAAGTGGGGACAATCCCCCATAGCTCCTCATCCCAGTGCACGGGCGCTGTGCAGGGATCCAATCACCTCTCCGTTCCTATGGGAAAGGCACTGGCCTAGTCCCCGAGTCCGCCTGAACGCCAGAGCAAAAAGCCAAGCCTTACTACGCCAGGGCATGGCAGTTGTCATGGAATGTCTTCCCAGGGCACGCACGCTGCTGCAGGGTTGAGGCTGTGTCTGCGTAGGTCGGTTCTGCAGACATGGGCTTGCCACCAGGCGCCATACACGGAACTCGCAGATACAGCTCCCTGGAAGAAAGGGCAGTCAGGTGCATTCTTCCTCCAAGTGTGGCAGGATTGGGGGTGACAAGGGTGTGTCCGGGAAGAAGTGGTGACAGTCCCCCACAGCTCCCCATCCCAGTGCACGGGCGCTGTGCAGGGATCCTGTCGCCTCTCCTTTACTATGGGGAAGGCACTGGCCTAGTCCCCGAGTCCGACTGAACGCCAGAGCAAAAAGCCAAGCCTTACTACGCCAGGAGATCGCAGTTGGCATGGAGTGTCATCCTAGGCCACTCACGCTGCTGCAGGGTTGTGGCTGTGTCTGCGTAGTTCAGCCTGGCAGGGGGAACCCAGGGTGCGACCATGGAGCCCAGGAAAGCAAGGCCAGGGAGGCACCAGCTCTCCCGCAGATCTACTTCCCTGACGCGACAGAGCGAACGCCCAAAGCCTTGCTAAGGAAGCAGCAGCGAAGTGCGATTCAGGCCAAGCTGAACACCTCTGAGAAAGCATAGCAGTCGCTGGGAAAAAAGAGTCGTTTCTGTGGGCTGCTGGTGCTACTTGCTTTAGCCTAGTATTGGCAGCACGCTGGGAGAATCCCGCATAGAGCGAAAGCCTCTTTGCCGGGCATCCCCTCTAGGAAATCACAGCATTCTTGGGAAAATCCGAGTCGGTTCTGTGCGATGCGGATGCCGCTCGCCTGAACATAGTCAAGACAAGTGTCACCCTCTCCATTTCCTTAGAAATCAGACTCGGTTCTGAGAGCTGCTGTTCCTGCTTGCCTAGGCCAATCTCAAGGTGGGAGAAACCACCATACAGCGAAAGCCTCTTTGTCCAGGCTCCTCCTCTGGGAAAGCACAGCATTCGTTGGGAAATCTGAGTCGCTTTGTGGGATGCTGCTGCTGCTTGCCTGAGCTAGTCTCCGCAGCATTGTGGAAAAAACACGCATGGAGCGAAATTCACTTGGCCCTAGCATCCCCACTGCCTGCGAGAGAAACGTGGATGCACATTTGGAAAGGGCCTTAAGGATAGGGATACGGCTGTCACCGTGCTCCCCAGAAGCAAGTCTGGGGAAGGAGCAGAACGCCTCCCCGGTAGAAGAGAAGGAGCCATTGGCCTTGTTGTTGGGTACAGTCGCAAAGCAGGAGAGCCTGCCCTGGGAAGAACAGCGGGATGGTGGCAAGACAAGCGTCCCCGCTCCCTGTGCGTAGAGATGGAAGCCTGGCTTTAGGAAGACACGAGGGGACGGTTAGGGTAGGCGTGCATTCTCCACTCTGAGGAAGGAGTCTGGGCAGAAGGCAGGCCTGTTCTGTGCCTCTTGTCCCAAGTGGACAGCATCTCCAAGGTCACCTGTCCCTAGGGCAGACGTTGGCTTGCCACCAGGCGCCATACCCTGAACTCGCAGATACAGCTCCCTGGAAGAAAGGGCAGTCAGATGCCATCTTCCTCCAAGATGTGGCAGCCTTGGGGGTGGCAGGGTGTGTGTCGTGGAAGAAATGGGGAAAGTCCCCACAGCTCCCCATCCCAGTGCACGGGCGCTGTGCAGGGATGCTTTCGCCTCTCCTCTCCTATGGGGAAGGCACTGGCCTAGTCCCCGAGTCCGCATGAACGGCAGAGCAAAAAACCCAGCCTTACTACGCCAGGAGATGGCAGTTGGCATGGAGTGTCATCCTAGGCCACGCACGCTGCTGCAGGGTTGTGGATGTGTCTGCGTAGTTCAGCCTGGCAGGGTGAATCCAGGGTGCGACCATGGAGCCCGGGAAAGCAAGGCCCAAGAGGCACCAGCTCTCCCACAGATCGACTTCTCTGATGCGACACCGCGAATGCCCAAAGCCTTGCTGAGGAAGCAGCAGCAAAGTGCGGTTCAGGCCAAGCTGAAATCCTCTGCGAAAGCATAGCAGTAGCTGGGAAAAGATTCGGCTCTGTGGGCTGCTGTTGCTGCTTGCTTTAGCCTAGTATTGACAGCACCCTGGGAGAATCCCGCATCGAGAGAAAGCCTCTTTGCCTGGATATCCCCTCTGGAAAGCACAGCATTCTTTGGGAAATCAGAGTCGGTTCTGTGCGATGCGAATGCCGCTTGCCTGAATATAGACTCCGAAGCACGGTGTAATAAACCCACATGGAGCGAAATCCTCTTTGCCCGGGCATCCTCTCTACCTGAGAGAGAAGCGTGGTTGCGCCTGTGGAAACAGCCTTAACAAAAGTTCATGAAACAGGAGAGCCTGCATTGTCAAGAATAGCGGGCAGGTGGCAAGACAAGTGTCACCCTCTCCGTTTCCTTAGAAATCAGAGTTGGTTCTGTGGGCTGTTGCTCCTGCTTTCCTAGGCCAAGTCTCAAGGTGGGAGAAACCGCAATACAGCAAAAGCCTCTTTGCCCAGGCTCCTCCTCTGGGTAAGTACAGCATTCGTTGGGAAAACTGAGTGGCTTTGTGGGATACTGCTGCTTCTTGCCTGAGCTACTCTCCGCAGCTCGGTAGAAGAAACCGACATGGAGCGAAATTCTCTTGGCCCTGGCATCCACACTGCCTGAGAGAGAAGCATGGATGCACATCTGGTAAAGCTTTAAGAATAGGGACACGGCTGTCACCGTGCTCCCCAGTAGCAAGTCTGGGGCAGGAGCAGAACGCCTCCCCGGGAGAAGAGAAGGATCCGTTGACCTTGTTTCGGGAAACAGTCGCAAAGCCGGAGGGCGTGCCCTGGGAGAACAGCGGGACGGTGGCAAGACAAGTGTCACACGCTCCCTGTGCGTAGAGACGGAAGCCTGACTTTAGAAAGACACGAGGGGACGGCTAGGGCAGGCGCGCATACTCCACTCTGAGGAAGGAGTCTGGGCAGAAGGCAGGTCTGTTCTGTGCCTCTTGTCCCAAGAGGACAGCATCTCCAAGGCCACCTGTTCCTAGGGCAGACGTGGGCTTGCGACCAGGCGCCATACCCGGAACTCGCAGAATCAGCTCCCTGTAAGAAAGGGCAGTCAGATGCCATCATCCTCCAAGATGTGGCAGCGTTGGGTGTGGCAGGGTGTGTGTCGTGGAAGAAGTGGTGAAAGTCCCCACAGCTCCCCATCCCAGTGCACGGGCGTTATGCAGGGATCCTGTCGCCTCTCCTTTCCTATGGGGAGGCACAGGCCTAATCTCCGAGTCCGCTTAAATGCTAGAGCAAAAAGCCCAGCCTTTTGGGGTCATGCAGGTTTCTCTCGATTCGAGGCTTGTCCAAAGCGCCGAAATGCACCGTGTGCACCGGGTCATGAGGCGGAGGCGTTGCCACGGAACTCAGATTTCCCAAGAGGGAGGCACAGAGGGACAGGAACCTGGAAGCAGGAGGCTGGGAAGCCGGGGAAATTTCGAGCCCGAATCTCGGGGCATCCCTAGCCCCATGAGACTGTACCAAGTACGGGAGCCCCGCCGGCCGAGAAGCAGTCGGCATCGGCCTCGGCGAAGTCTGCCGCGCTGAGGGCTCCTTGCGGGGTTCGTGAGAGAGCTCTCGCGATGGCAGGCCAGGCCAGGCCCTGGGGGGCGGCCCTGCAGACGTGTGACTCCCGAAACGAGTTTGCATGGCGTTTCCCGGCCAATTCTAACGGGATCGGTTTGGGTAGAACCCTCGAGGGAATTGACTGGCGTTGGGCAGCCCTGCGGAACGCCCTGCTCTCCATGGCCCAGGGCCGTTACTCGCCCCGAGCTTGGGGCGGACGCCCGGAAAATGCGCGAAAACGTCACGGCTCACCCGGGCGCCCCGGCGATGGGGAGCGTCACGGAGCAGAGTTGAAGGACGGGTGGCGGCCGGGCCTACGTTTCCCACTTTAGGGAGGATCGTGTGCCATAGAATGGGGCTGACCTCAGTGGGGAACGCAGGTTTCTCCCGCTCTGAGGTTGTCTGAAGCGCCGAAAGGCACCGTTGGCACCAATGTGGGAGGGGGAGGCGTGGCCCCGGGACTCAGGGTTCCCCAGATGGAAGCACAGAGGGTCAGGAACCCAGAAGCAGACGGCCGGGTAGCAGGCGAGACTGTGAAGCCGGGCTTCGTGGCGGGCCAGGCCTCATGGTACAGCGCCAGGGAGAGGACTCCCGCAGGAGGATTAGCAGGAGGCATCGGCCTCGCCACAGCCTGCCTCTCGGAGGGCTTCCAAGCGGGGTTGGAGGGCGATGGCTTTCATTGCACGGCAGGCCCGGGGGTCGGCTGTGCAAAAGTGCGGCAACCGAAGCGAGTTCGCCGTGCGTTTTCCTGCCAATTCGCACGAGCGTTCTGCCGAACAGGATCAGTTTGGGCAGAACGCTCGTGAGAATGGACTGGCGTAGGGAATTCCTGCGGACCTCGCTGCACTCCGTGGCCCAGGGCCCCTTCTCTCCCAGGGCATGCTGCGGCCCCCGGAAAATGCCAGGTTCGCCCGGGCCCACCAGGGGGCGCCGGTGCAGGGGAACGATCCCAGAGCAGAGTTGCCGGAGGAGTGGCGGCAGGGCATGCGCCTCCGTCTTTTCGGACTGATGGGGCACGCAAGGTTGGGGCAGTCCGCATTTTGTTCATTGAGGTTTCTCTCAGTCCGAGGCTTGACCGAAGCGCCGATATGCACTATTGGGGCTGAGATGGGAGGGCAAGGCGTGGCCGAGGGACTCAGAATCCCCCAGATGGAGGCACAGAGGGACACGACCCCAGAAGCCGAAGGCTGGGACGCAGGTGAAATATCAAGCCCGAGTCTCGGGGCGGCCCTGGCCCCATGGGACGGCGCTAAGTAGGGGACACCAGCGCCGAGGAGCAGGAGGCGTAGGCCTCGCCTCAGCCTGCCTCTCGGAGGGCTTCCTGGCGAGGTTCGTGCGCGAGCGCTCGCGATGCCAGGTCAAGCCCCGGGGGGCTGACCTGTGGAAGAGCTGCGCCCGAAGCAAGTTTGCCGCGCGTTTACCGGCCAATTCTCACGAGCGTTCTGCCCAAACCGGGATCAGTTGGGGCAGAACGCTCGTGAGAATTGGCAAGCGTTGGGCAACCCTGCGGAACGCCCGGCTCTCCCTGGCCCAGGGACCCTTCTTGCCTAGGGCATGCTGGGCCGTCTGAAAACCCGAGGAAACGACTCTGCCCACCAGAGGGCGCCGGCGCACGGGAGCGTTCCCGGAGCAGAGTATCAGGGCTGGTGGGGGCAGGGCGTGGGCCTACGTCTTTTCAGGCTGATGGAGCGCCCAAGGATGGCGCTGTCCTCAGTTGGGTCATGCAGGTCTCTCTCGCTTCGAGGCTTGTCCGAAATGCAGAAATGCACCGTTTGCGCTGGGGCGTGAGGCGGAGGTGTTGCTACGGAACACAGGATTCCCAAGAGGGAGAGACAGAGGGACAGGAGCCAGGAAGCAGAGGACTGGGAAGCAGGCGAAATTTAGAGCCCGAGTCTCAGGGAAGCCCTGTCCCCACGGGACTGCGCAAAGTAGGGGAACCCTGCCGGCCGAGAAGCAGGAAGCATCGTCCTCTACGCAGACTGCCGCGCAGAGGGCTCCTTGGCGGGGTTCGTGAGCGATATCTCGCGATGCCGGGCCAGGCCCTGGGGGGCGGCCCTGCAGACGTGTGACGCCCGAAGCAAGTTCGCAAGGCGTTTTCTCGCCAATTCTCACGAGCGTTCTGCATAAACCGGTATCGGTTTGGGCAGAGCGTTCATGAGAATTGGCCGGTGTTTCGCAGCCCTGGGGACTGCCCTGCTCTCCATGGCCCAGGGCCGGTTCTCGCCCAGAGCATGGGGCGGCCAAAGCGCGAAAACGTCGCGGCCCACCAGGAGGCCCCGGCACTGGGGAGCGTTCCCGGAGCAGAGTTGAAGGACGGGTGGCGGCCGGGCCTAAGCTTCTGACTTAAGGGAGGATCGGGCGCACAATGATGGGGTTGACCTCAGTGGGGACACGCAGGTTTCCCTCGCTCTGAGGTTGTCCGAAGCGCCTAAAGGCACCGTTGGCGCCGGTGTGGGAGGGGGAACGTGGCCGTGGGACTCTGGCTTCCCCAGATGGAGGAACCGAGGGATAGGAACCCAGAAGCAGACGGCCGGGTAGCAGATGAAACTGCGAGGCCAGGCTATGTGGCGGTCCCGGCCCCATGGAACAGTGCAACGGAGAGTACCCCTGCAGGAGGATTAGCAGGAGGCGTCGGCCTCGCCACAGCCTGCCTCGCAGAGGGCTTCCTGGCGGGGTTTGAGCGCGATGGGTCGCAATGGAACGCCAGGCCCGGGGGGGGGGGTGCAGCGTGCAGAAGTGCGGTGCCCGAAGCCAGTTCGCCGGGTGTTTTCCTGCCAATTCTCACGAGCGTTCTGCCCAAACAGGATCGGTTTGGGCAGAACGCCCGTGAGAATGGGCCGGCGTAGGGCAGTCCTGCGGACCTCCCTGCACTCCGTTGCCCAGGGCCCCTTCTCTCCCAGGGCATGCTGCGGTCCCCGGAAAATGCTGGAATCGCCGGTGCCCACCAGGAGGCGCCGGCGCAGGGGAACGATCCCAGAGCAGAGTTGACAGACAAGTGGCGACAGGGCATGCACCTCCGTCTTTTCGGGCTGATGGGGCACCCAAGGATGGGGCTGTCCGCATTTTGTTCATTGAGGTTTCTCTCTCTCCGCGGCTTGACCGAAGCGCCTATATGCACTACTGGGGCCGGGATGGGAGGGTTAGGCGTGGACGAGGGACTCAAGATTCCCCAGATGGAGGCACAGAGGGACCCTAACCCGGAAGCCGAAGGCTGGGACGCAGGTGAAATATCAAGCCCGAGTCGGGGCAGTCCTGGCCCCATTGGACGGCGCTAAGTAGGGGACACCAGCGCCGAGGAGCAGGAGGCGTCGGCCTCGCCTCAGCCTGCCTCGCGGAGGGTTTCCTGGCGAGGTTTGTGCGCGAGCGCTCCCGATGCCAGGAGAAGCCCCGAGGAGCGGACCTGCGGACGTGCTAGCCCGAAGCCAGTGCTCCGGACGTTTTCCGGCCCATTCTCACGAGCGTTCTGCCCAAACCGGGGTTGGTTTGGGCAGAACGCTCGTGAGAATTGGCCAGCGATGGGCAGACCTGTGGACCGCCCGGCTCTCCGTGGCTCAGGGCCCCTTCTCGCCCAGTGCATAATGAGGCCGCCTGGAAAACGCGAGGAAACGAAGTGGCCCGTCAGGTGCCGCCGGCGCACGGGAGTGTTCTTGGAGCAGAGTTGAGGGGCAGGGGTGGGGCAGGGCATGCCCCTCCGACTTTTCGGGTTGATGAGGCGCCCAAGATGGGGCCATCCTCAGTTGGAACATGCAGGTTTCTCTCGCTTCGAGGCTTCTCCGAAGCGCCGAAATGCACCGTTTGCGCCAGGGCGTGAGGCGGAGGCGTTGCCACGGAACTCAGGATCCCAAGAGGGAGGCACAGAGGGACAGGACCCCGGAAGCAGAAGGCTGGGAAGCCGGCGAAATTTCGAGCCCGAATCTCAGGACATCCCTGGCCCCATGGAACTGCGCCAAGTAGGGGACCCCCGCTGGCAGAGAAGCAGTAGGCATCGGACTCGCCGATGTCTGCCGCGGGGAGGGCTCCTTTGCAGTATTCGTGAGCGAACTCTCGCAATGTCGGGCCAGGCCAGGCCCTGGGGGGCGGCCCTGCAGACGTGTGACACCCGAAACGAGTTTGCATGGTGTTTTCCGGCCAATTCTCACGGGATCGGTTTGGGCAGAACCCTCGTGGGAATTGACCGGCGTTGGGCAGCCCTGCGGAATGCCCTGCTCTCCATGGCCCAGGGCCGTTACTCGCCCCGAGCTTTGGGCGGCCGCCCGGAAAATGCGCGAAAACGTCGCTGCCCACCCGGGTGCCCCGGCGCTGGGAACATTCCCGGAGCAGAGTTGAAGGACCGGTGGCGGCCGTGAATTCGTTTCCCACTTTAGGGAGGTTGATGTGCCCAAGGATGGGGCTGACCTCAGTGGGGGCACGCAGGTTTCTCTCACTCTGAGGTAGTCCGAAGTGCAGAAAGGCACTGTAGGCGCCGGTGTGAGAGGTGGAGGCATGGCCCTGGGACTCAGGGTTCCCCAGATAGAGGCACCGAGGGACAGGAACACAGAAGCAGACGGCCGGGTAGCAGGCGAGACTGCGAAGCCGGGCTTCGTGACGGGCCAGGCATCATGGAACAGCGCCAGGGAGAGGACCCCAGCAGGAGGATTAGCAGGAGGCATCGGCCTCGCCACAGCCTGCCTCGCGGAGGGCATCCTGGCGGGGTTGGAGCGCGATGGCTCGCAATGGGACACCAGGCCCGGGGGGCGCCCGTGAAGAAGTGCGTTGCCAGAAGCGAGTTCGCCGGGCGTTTTCCTGCCAATTCTCACGAGCGTTCTGCCCAAACAGGATCGGTTTGGGCAGAGCGCTCGTGAGAATTGGCCGGCGTTTCGCAGCCCTGCGCACTGCCCTGCTCTCCATGGCCCAGGGTCGGTTCTCGCCCGGAGCATGGGGCGGCCTCCCGGAATCCGCGAAAACGTCGCGGCCCACCAGGAGGCCCCGGCACTGGGGAGAGTTCCTGCAGCAGAGTTGAAGGACGGGTGGCGGACGGGCCTTCGCTTCTGACTCGAGGGAGGATCGGGCGACCAAGGATGGGGCTGACCTCAGTGGGGGCACGCAGGTTTCTCTCGCTCTGAGGTTGTCCGAAGCGCCAAAAGACCGCCGGTGTGGGAGGGGGAACGTGGCCGTGAGACTCAGGGTTCCCCAGATGGAGGCACCGAGCGATAGGAACCCAGAAGCAGACGGCTGGGTAGGAGGTGAAACTGTGAGCCCGGGCTTCTTGGCGGGCCCAGCCCAATGGAACAGCGCAAGCGAGAGGACCCCCGCAGGGGGATTAGCAGGAGGCGTTTGCCTCGCCACAGCCTGCCTCATGGAGGGCTTCCTGGCGGGGTTGGAGCGCGATGGCCTGCCATGACACGATATGAAAGGGGGCGGCCATGCAGAGGTGCGGCGCACGAAGCCAGTTCGCTGGGTGTTTTACTGCCAATTCTCACGAGAGTTTGCCCAAACCTGGATCGGTTTGGGCAGAAAGCTCGTGAGAATTGGCAGGCGTTGGGCAGTCCTGCGGACCTCCCTGCTCTCCGTGGCCCAGGACCCCTTCTCTCCCAGGGCATGCTGCGGCCCCCAGAAAATGTCTGAAACGCCGGGGCCCTACAGTGGGCGCCGGGACAGGCGAGCGTCCCAGAGCAGAGTTGACTTACGAGTGGCGGCAGAGCATGCGCCTCCGTCTTTTCGGGCTGATGGAGCACCCAAGGATGGGGCTGTCCACAGTTGGGTCATGCATGTTTCTCTCTCTCCAAGGCTTGTCCGAAGCGCCGATATGCACCATTGGGGCCGGCATGGGAGGGTGAGGCGTGGGCTTGGGACTCAGGACTCCCCAGATGGAGGCACAGAGGGACAGGACCCCGGAAGCTGAAGGCTGGGAAGCAGGTGAAATATCGAGCCCGAGTCTCGGGGCAGCCCTGGCCCCATGGACGGCGCTAAGTAGGGGACACCAGCGCCGAGGAGCAGGAGGCATCGGCCTCGCCTCAGCCTGCCTCACGGAGGGATTCCTGGCGAGGTTTGTGCGCGAGCGCTTGCGATGCCAGCACAAGCCCTTGGGGGGCGGACCTGCTGAGGAGCTAGTCCAAAGCGAGTTCGCCGGGCGTTTTCCGGCCCATTCTCACGAGCGTTCTGCCCAAACCGGGGTTGGTTTGGGCAGAACGCTCATGAGAATTGGCCAGCGATGGGCAGACGTGCGGACTGCCCGGCTCTCTGTGGCTCAGGGCCCCTTCCAGCCAGGTGCATACTGAGGCCGCCTGGAAAACGCGAAGAAACGACGTGGCCCATCAGGTGGCGCCGGCGCCCCCGAGTGTTCTTGGAGCAGAGTTGAGCGGCGGGTGGGGGCAGGGCATGCGCCTCTGACATTTCTGGTTGATAGGGCGCCCAAGATGGGGCTCTGCTCAGTTGGGTCATGCAGGTTTCTCTGGCTTCGAGGCTTGTCCGTAGCGCCGAAATGCACCGTTTTCGCCCGGGCGTGTGGCAGAGGCGTTGCCACGGAACTCAGGATTCCGAAGAGGGAGGCACTGAGGGACAAGACCCCGGAAGCTGAAGGCTGGGAAGCAGGTGAAATATCGAGCCCGAGTCTCGGGGCAGCCCTGGCCCCATGGGACGGCGCTAAGTAGGGGACACCAGCGCCGAGGAGAAGGAGGCGTCGGCCTCGCCTCAGCCTGCCTCGTGGAGGGCTTCCTGGCGAGGTTTGTGCGCGAGCGCTCGCGATGCCAGGACAAGCCCCGGGTGCTGCGAACCTGCGGACGAGCTAGCCCGAAGCGAGTTCGCCGGGCGTTTTCCGGCCCATTCTCACGAGTGTTCTGCCCAAACCGGGGTTCGTTGGGGCAGAACGCACGTGAGAATTGGCCAGCGATGGGCAGACCTATGGACCGCCAGGCTCTCCGTGGCTCAGGGCCCCTTCTCGCCCAGTGCATAATGCGGCCGCCTGGAAACGCGAGGAAACGATGTGACCCATCAGGTGGCGCCGGCGCCCGGCAGCATTCTTGGAGCAGAGTTGAGCGGCGGGTCGGGGCAGAGCATGCGCCTCCGACTTTTCGGGTTAATGGGGCGCCCAAGATGGGGCTGTCCTCAGTTGGGTCATGCAGGTTTCTCTCGCTTCGAGGCTTGTCCGAAGCGCCGAAATGCACCGTTTGCGCCGGGGCGTGAGGCGGAAGCGTTACCACGGAAATCAGGATTCCCAAGAGGGAGGGACAGAGGGACCGGACCCCGGAAGCGGAAGGCTGGGAAGCCGGCGAAATTTCGAGCCCGAGTCTCGGACAACCCTGGCCCCATGGGACTCCGCTAAGTAGGTGACCCCCGCCGGCTGAGAAGCAGTAGGCATCGGCCTCGCCGAAGTCTGCCGCGCTGAGGGCTCCTTGGCAGGGTTCGTGAGCGAGCTCCCGCGATGCCGGGTCAGGCCAGGCCCTGGGGGGCGGCCCTGCAGACTTGTGAGACCCGAAACAAGTTCGCATGGCGGTTTCCAGCCAATTCTCACGGGATCGGTTTGGGCATAACCCTCGTGGGAATTGGCCACCGTTGGGCAGCCTTGCGGAAGGCCCTGCTCTCCATGGCCCAGGGCCCTTACTCGCCCCGAGCTTGGGGCGGCCACCCGGAAAATGCGCGAAAACGTCGCTGCCCACCCGGGCGCCCCGGTGCTGGGGAGCGATCCCGGAACAGAGTTGAAGGACGGGTGGCGGCCAGGCTAACGTTTCCGACTTTAGGGAGGATCGTGTGCCCAAGGATGGGGCTGACCTCAGTGCGGGCACGCACGATTCTCTCGCTCTGAGGTTGTCCGAAGCGCCGAAATGCACCGTGGGCGCCGATGTGGGATGGAGAGGCGTGGCCCCGGGATTCAGGGTTCCCCAGATGGAGGCACCGAGGGACAGGAACCCAGTAGCAGACGGCCGGGTAACAGGCGAGACTGCGAGGCTGAGCTTCGTGGCAGGCCAGGCCTCCAGGAACAGCGCCAGGGAGAGGACCCCTGCAGGAAGATTAGCAGGAGGCGTCATCCTCCCCACAGCCTGCCTCGCAGAGGGCTTCCTGGCGGGGTTGGAGCGCGAAGGATCGCAATGGAACGCCAGGCCCGAGGGGGCGGCGGCCGTGCAGAAGTGCGGCGCCCGAAGCCAGTTCGCCGGGCGTTTTCCTGCCAATTCTCACGAGCGTTCTGCCCAAACAGGATCGGTTTGGGAAGAACGCTCGTGAAAATGGGTCGGCGTAGGGCAATCCTGCGGACCTCCCTGCACTCCGTGGCCCAGGGCCCCTTCTCTCCCAGGGCATGCTGCGGCCCCCAGAAAATGCCAGAATCGCCGGAGCCCACCAATGTGCGCTGGCGCAGGGGAACGATCCCAGAGCAGAGTTGACGGACGAGTGGCGGCAGGGCATGCGCCTCCGTCTATTCGGGCTGATGGGGCACCCAAGTTTGGGGCTGTCCCCATTTTGTTCATTGAGGTTTCTCTCTCTCCGAGGCTTGACCGAAGCGCCGATATGCACCATTGGGGCCGGGATGGGAGGGCTAGCCATGGCCGATGGACTCAGGATTCCCCAGATGGAGGCACAGAGGGACACGACCCCGGAAGCCGAAGGCTGGGACGCGGGTGAAATATCAAGCCCGAGTCTCGGGGCAGTCCTGGCCCCATGGGACGGCGCTAAGTAGGGGACACCAGCGCCGAGGAGCAGGAGGCATTGGCCTCGCCTCAGCCTGCCTTGCGGAGGGCTTCTTGGCGAGGTTCGTGCGCGAGCGCTCGCGATGCCAGGACAAGCCCCGGGGGGCTGACCTGCGGAAGATCTGCGCCCGAAGCGAGTTCGCCGCGCGTTTTCCGGCCAATTCTTACGAGTGATCCCTAACCGGGATCGGTTAGGGCAGAACACTCGTGAGAATTGGCCGGCATTTTGCAAGCCTGCGGACCGCCCGGCACTCCGTTGCCCAGGGACCCTTCTTGCCCAGGGCATGGGGCGGCTGCCTGAAACCCGAGGAAACGACTCTGCTGACCAGAGGGCGCCGGCGCACGAGAGCGTTCCCGGAGAAGAGTATCAGGGCGGGTGGAGGCAGGGCGTGCACGTCTTTACAGGCTGATGGAGCACCCAAGGATTGTGCTGTCCTCAGTTGGGTCATGCAGGTCTCTCTCGCTTCGAGGCTTGTCCGAAATGCAGAAATGCACCATTTGCGCCGGGGCGTGAGGCGGAGGCGTTGCCACAGAACTCAGGATTCCCAAGAGGGTCATGCAGGTCTCTCTCGCTTCGAGGCTTGTCCGAAATGCCAAAATGCACCGTTTGCACCGGGGCGTGAGGCGGAGGTGTTGCCACGGAACTCAGGATTCCCAAGAGGGAGGCACAGAGGGACAGGAGCCCGGAAGCAGAGGGCTGGGAAGACGGCGAAATTTAGAGCCCGAGTCTCGGGACAGCCCTGGTCCCATGGGAATGCGCCAAGTAGGTGACACCCGCCGGCCGAGAAGCAGTAGGCATCGGCCTCGCCGAAGTCTGCCGCGCTGGGGGCTCCTTGGCAGGGTTCGTGAGCGAGCTCCCACGATGCCGGGCCAGGCCCTGGGGGGCGGCCCTGCAGACGTGTGACACCCGAAACGAGTTCGCATGGCGTTTTCTGGCCAACTCTCACGGGATCGGTTTGGGCATAACCCTCGTGGGAATTGGCAACCGTTGGGCAGCCCTGCGGAACGCCCTGCTCTCCATGGCCCAGGGCCGTTACTCGCCCCGAGCTTGGTGCGGCCACCCTGAAAATGTGCAAAAACGTCACGGCCCACTCAGACGCCCCGGCGCTGGAGAGCGTTCCCGGAGCAGAGTTGAAGGACGGGTGTCGGCCGTGCCTACATTTCCGACTTTAGGGAAAATCGTGTGCGCAAGGTTGGGGCTGACCTCAGTGCGGGCACGCAGGTTACTCTCGCTCTGAGGTTGTCCGAAGCGCCGAAACACACCTTTGGCGCCTGTGTGGGAGGGGGAGTCGTGGCCCCGGGACTCAGGGATCCCAGATGGAGTCACCGAGTGACAGGAACCCAGTAGCAGACGGCCGGGTAGCAGGCGAGACTGCTGGGCCGGGATTCGTGGCGGTGCCCGAAGCCATTTCGCCGGGCGTTTTCCTGCCAATTCTCACGAGCATTCTGCCCAAACAGGATCGGTTTGGGAAGAACGCTCGTGAAAATGGGCCGGCGTAGGGCAGTCCTGCGGACCTCCCTGCATTCCGTGGCCCATGGCCCCTTCTCTCCCAGGGCATGCTGTGGCCCCCGGAAAATGCCAGGTTCGCCCGGGCCCACCAGGGGGCGCCGGCGCAGAGGAATGATCCCAGAGCAGAGTTGAATGATGAGTGGTGGCAGGGAATGCGCCTCCGTCTTTTCGGGCTGATGGGCACCCAAGGATCGGGCTGTCCGCATTTTGTTCATTGAGGTTTCTCTCTCTCCGAGGCTTGACCGAAGCGCCGATATGCACCACTGGGGCCGGGATGGGACGGATAGGCATGGCCGAGGGACTCAGGATTCCCTAGATGGAGGCACAGAGGGACAGGACCCCAGAAGCCGAAGGCTGGGACACAGGTGAAATATCAAGCCCGAGTCTCGGGACAGTCCTGGGCCCATGGGACGGCGCTAAGTAGGGGACAGCAGCGGCGAGGAGCAGGAGGCGTCGGCCTCGCCTCAGCCTGCCTCGCGGAGGGCTTCCTGGTGAGGTTCGTGCGCGAGCTCTCTCGATGATAGGACAAGCCCCGGGGGGCTAACCTGCGGAAGACCTGCGCCCGAAGCGAGTTCGCCGCGGGTTTTCCGGCCAATTCTCACAAGCGTTCAGCCCAAACCGGGATCGGTTAGGGAAGAACGCTCGTGAGAATTGGCCGGCGTTGGGCAAGCCTGCGACCGCCCGGCTCTCCGTGGCCCAGGGACCCTTCTTGCCCAGGGAATGTTGCGGCCGCCAGAAAACCCGAGGAAACGACTCTGCCCACCAGAGGGCGCCGGCGCACGGGAGCGTTACCAGAGCAGAGTATCAGGGCTGGTTGGGTCAGCGTGTGCCACTCTGTCTTTTCAGGTTGATGGAGCGCCCAAGGATGGCGCTGTCCTCAGTTGGGTCATGCAGGTTTCTCTCGCTTCGAGGCTTGTCCGAAATGCCGAAATGCACCGTTTGCGCCGGGGCGTGAGGCAGAGGCGTTGCCACAGAACTCAGGATTCCCAAGAGGGAGGCACAGAGGGACAGGAGCCCGGAAGCAGAGGGCTGGGAAGACGACGAAATTTAGAGCCCGAATCTCGGGGCAGCCCTGGCCCCATGGGACTGCGCCAAGTAGGGGACCCCCGCCAGCCGAGAAGCAGGAGGCATCGGCCTTGCCGCAGACTGCCTCGCAGTGGGCTCCTTGGCGGGGTTCGTGAGCGAGTTTTCGCGATGCCGGGCCAGGCACTGGGGGGCGGCCCTGTAGATGTGTGACGCCCGAAGCAAGTTCCCAAGGCGTTTTCTGGCCAATTATCACGAGCTTTCTGCATAAACCGGTATTGGTTTGGGCAGAGCGCTCATGAGAATTGGCCAGCGTTTCGCAGCCCTGCGGACTGCACTGCTCTCCATGGCCCAGGGTCGGTTCTCACCCGGAGCATGGGGCGACAGTTCGGAATGCGCAAAAACGTCGCGGCTGACCAGGAGTCCCCGGCATTGGGGAGCGTTCCCGCAGCAGAGTTGAAGGACGGTTGGCGGCCGGGCCTACGCTTCTGACTTGAGGGAGGATCGGGCGCCCAAGGATGGGGCTGACCTCACTCAGGTTTCTCTCGCTCTGAGGTTGTCCGAAGCGCCGAAAGGCACCGTTGGCGCCGGTGTGGGAGGCGGAGGCGTTGCCAAGGAACTCAGGATTCCCAAGAGGGAGGCACAGAGGGACAGGACCCCGGAAGCGGAAGGCTGGGAAGCCGGCGAAATTTCGAGCCCCAGTCTCGGGACAGCCGGGACCTCATGGGACTGCACCAAGTAGGGGACCCATGTCGGCCAAGAAGCAGTAGGCATCGGCCTCGCCAAAGTCTGCCGCGCGGAGGGCTCCTTGGCAGGGTTCGTGAGCGATCTCTGGCGATGCCGGGCAAGGCCATGCATTGGGGGGCGGCCCTGCAGACGTGTGACACCCGAAACGAGTTCGCATGGCATTTTCCGGTCAATTCTCACGGAATCGGTTCGGGCAGAACCCTCGTGGGAATTGGCCGGCATTGGACAGCCCTGCGGATTGCCCTGCTCTCCATGGCCCAGGGCCATTACTAGCCCCGAGCTTGGGGGGCCGCCCGGAAAATGCGCAAAAACGTCGTGGCCCACCCGGGCTCCCCGGTGCTGGGGAGCGTTCCCGGAACAGAGTTGAAGGACGGGTGGCGGCAGGGCCTACGTTTCCGACTTTAGGGAGGATCGTGTGCCAAAGGATGAGGCTGACCTCAGTGCGGGCACGCAGGTTTCTCTCGCTCTGAGGTTGTCCGAAGGGATGAAAGGCACCGTTGGCACCGGTGTGGGAGGGGAAAACGTGGCCCCGGGACTCGGGGTTCCCCAGATGGAGGCACCGAGGGACAGGAACACAGAAGCAGACGGCCGGGTAGCAGGCGAGACTGCGAGGCCGGGCTTCGTGGCGGGCCAGGCTTCATGGAACAGCGCCAGGGAGAGGACCCCCGCAGGAGGATTAGCAGGAGGCGTCGGCCTCGCCACAGCCTGCCTAGCGGAGGGCTTCCTGGCGGGGTTGGAGCGCGATGGCTCGCCATGGCACTGCCAGACCCGGGGAGGCGGCTGTGAAGATGTGCGGTGCCCGAAGCCAGTACGCCGGTGGTTTTCCTGCCAATTCTCACGAGCGTTCTGCCCAAACAGGATCAGTTTGGGCAGAACGCTGGTGAGAATGTGCCGGCGTAGGGCAGTCCTGCGGACCTCCCTGCACTCCGTGGCCCAGGGCCCCTTCTCTCCCAGGGCATGCTGCGGCCCCCAGAAAATGCCGGAATCGCCGGGGCCCACCTGGGGGCGCCGTCCAGTGGAATGATCCCAGAGCAGAGCTGATGGACGAGTGGAGGCAGGGCATGCGCCTCCGTCTTTTCGGGCTAATGGGGGCACCCAAGGATGGGGCTGTCCTCATTTTGTTCATTGAGGTTTCTCTATCTCCGAGGCTTGACCGAAGCGCCGATATGCACCATTGGGGCCGGGATGGGAGGGGTGGGCGTGGCCGAGGGACTCAGGATTCCCCAGATGGAGGCACAGAGGGTCACGACCCCGGAAGCCGAAGGCTGGGACGCAGGTGAAATATCAAGCCCGAGTCTCGGGGAAGCCCTGGCCCCATGGGACGGCGCTACGTAGGGGACACGTAGCCGAGGAGCAGGAGGCGTCGGCCTCGCCTCAGCCTGCCTCGCGGAGGGCTTCCTGGCGAGTTTCGTGCGCGAGCGCTCGCTATGCCAGGGCAAGCACCGGGGGGCTGTCCTGCGGAAGAGCTGCGCCCGGAGCGAGTTCGCTGCATGTTTTCCGGCCAATTCTCATGAGCGTTATGCCCAAACCGGGATCGAATAGGGTAGAACGCTCGTGAGAATTGGCCGGCGTTGGGCAAGCCTGTGGGCCACCTGGATCTCCGTGGCCCAGGGACCCTTCTTGCCCAGGGCATGCTATGGCCGCCTGAAAACCCGAGGAAACGACGCGGTCCACCAGAGGGCGCCGGCACACGGGAGCGTTCCTGGAGCAGAGAATCAGGGCCGGTGGTGGCAGGGCATGCGCCTCCGTCTTTTCAGGCTGATGGAGCGCCCAAGGATGGCGCTGTCCTCAGTTGGGACATGCAGGTCTCTCTCGCTTCGAGGCTTGTCCGAAATGCCGAAATGCACCGTTTGCGCCGGGGCGTGAGGCGGAGGCGTTGCCACGGAACTCAGGATTCCCAAGAGTGAGGCACAGAGGGATTGGAGCCCGGAAGCAGATGGCTGGGAATCCGGCAAAATTTCGAGCCCGAGTCTCGGGGCAGACCTGGCCCCATGGGACTGCGCCAAGTAGGGGACCGCCGCCGGCCGAGAATCAGGGGGCATCGGCCTCGCTGCAGACCGCCTTGCAGAGGGCTCCTTGGCGGGGTTTGTGAGCGAGTTCTCGCGATGCCAGGCCAGGACCTGTGGGCGGCCCTGCAGATGTGTGACGCCCGAAGCAAGTTCCCAAGGCGTTTTCTGGCCAATTATCACGAGCGTTCTGCATAAACCGGTATCGGTTTGGGCAGAGCGCTCGTGTTAATTGGCCGGCGTTTCGCAGCCCTGCGGACTGCCCTGCTGTCCATGGCCCAGGGCCCGTACTCGCCCGGAGCATGGGGCGACAGCACGGAATGCGCGAAAACGTCGCGGCCCACCGGGAGGCCCCGGCACTGGGAAGCGTTTCCCGGAGCAGAGTTGAAGGACGGGTTGCGGCCGAGCCTACGCTTCTGACTTGATTGAGGATCGGGCGCCCAAGGATGGGGCAGACCTCAGTGGGGGCACACAGGTTTCTCTCGCTCTGAGGTTGTCCAAAGCACCGGAAGGCACCGTTGGTGTCGGTGTGGGAGGAGGAACGTGGCCGTGGGACTCAGGGTTCCCCAGATGGAGGCACCGAGGGATAGGAACCCAGAAGCAGACGGCGGGGTAGCAGGCGAAACTGCGAGCCCGGGCATCATGGCGGGTCCGGTCCCATGGAACAGCACAAGGGAGAGGACGCCCGCAGGAGGATTAGCAGGAGGCGTCGGCCTCGCCAAAGCCTGACTCGCGGAGGGCTTCCTGGCGGGGTTGGAGCGCGAAGGCTCGCCATGGCACGCCATGCACGGGGGGGCGGCCATGCAGAGGGGCGACGCCCGATGCCAGTTCGCCGGGTGTTTTCCTGCCAATTCTCACCAGCGTTTTGCCCAAACCAGGATCGATTTTGGCAGAACGCTCGTGAGAATTGGCAGGCGTTGGGCAGTCCTGCGGACCTCCCTGCTCTCCGTGGCCCAGGACCCCTTCTCTCCCAGGGCATGCTGCGGCCCCCGGAAAATGCCTGAATTGCCGGGGTCCACCAGTGGGCGCTGGCACAGGGGAGCGTCCCAGAGCAGAGTTGACTTACGAGTGACGGCAGAGCATGCGCCTCCGTCTTTTCGGGCTCATGGGGCACCCAAGGATGGGGCTGTCCGCAGTTGGGTCATGCAGGTTACTCTCTCTCCAAGACTTGTCCAAAGCGCCGATATGCACCATTGGGGCCGGGGTGGGAGGGTGAGGCGTGGCCGTGGGACTCAGGATTCCCCAGATGGAGGCACAGAGGGACAGGACCCCAGAAGCTGAAGGCTGGGAAGCAGGTGAAATATCGAGCCTGAGTCTCGGGGCAGCCTTGGCCCCAATGGGACGGCGCTAAGTAGGGGACACAAGTGCCGAGGAGCAGGAGGCGTCGGCCTCGCCTCAGCCTGCCTCGCGGAGGGCTTCCTGGCGAGGTTTGTGCGCGAGCGCTCGCGATGCCAGGACAAGCCCCGGCGGGGTGGACCTGCGGAGGAGCTAGCCCGACGCGAGTTCGCTGGGTGTTTTCCGGCCCATTCTCACGAGCGTTCTGCCCAAACCGGGGTTGGTTTGGGCAGAACGCTCGTGAGAATTGGCCAGCGATGGGCACACCTGCGGACGCCCCACCTCTCCGTGGCTCTGGGCACATTCTCGCCCAGTGCATACTGCGGCCGCCTGGAAAACGCGAGGAAACGACGGGGCCCATCAGGTGGCGCTGGCGCCCAGGAGCGTACTTGGAGCAGAGTTGAGCGGCGGGTGTGGGCGGGGCATGCGCCTCCGACTTTTCGGGTTGATGGGGCGCTCAAGATGGGGCTGTCCTCAGTTGGGTCATGCAGGTTTCTCTGGCTTCGAGGCTTGTCCGAAGCGCCGAAATGCACCGTTTGCGCCGGGGCGTGAGGCGGATGCATTGCCACGGAACTCAGGATTCCCAAGAGGGAGGCACAGAGGAACAGGACCCCGGAAGCGGAAGGCTGGGAAGCCGGCGAAATTTCGAGCTCGAGTCTCGGTACTGCCCTGGCCCCATGGGACTGCGCCACGTTGGTGACCCCCGCCGGCGGAGAAGCAGGAGGCATCGGACTCGCCGAAGCCTGCCGCGCGGAGGGCTCCTTGGCAGGGATTGTGAGCGAGCTCTCGCAATGCTGGGCCAGGCCAGGCCCTGGGGGGCGGCCCTGCAGACGTGTGACACCCGAAACGAGTTCGCATGGCGTTTTCTGGCCAATTCTCATGGGATCGGTTATGGCAGAACCCTCGTGGGAATTGGTCGGCTTTGGCAGCCCTGCGGAACGCCCTGCTTTCCATGGCCCAGGGCCGTTAATCGCCCCTAGCTTGGGGCGGCCGCCCGGAAATTGCGCGCAAACGTCGTGGCCCATACGGGCGCCCTGGCGTTTGGGAGCATTCCTGAAGCAGAATAGAAGGACGGGTGGCGGCCGGGCCTACGTTTCCGACTTTAGGGTGGATCGTGGGCCAAGGATGGGGCTGACCTCAGTGGGGGCATGCAGGTTTCTCTCGCTCTGAGGTTGTCCGAAGCACCGAAAGGCACCGTTGGCGCCGGTGTGGAAGGGGGAGGCGTGGCACCGGGACTCGGTGTTCCCCAGATGGAGGCACCAAGGGACAGGACCCAGAAGCAGACGGCCGGGTAGCAAGGAGACTGAGAGGCTGGGCTTCGTGGCGGGCAAGGCCTCATGGAACAGCGCTAGGGAGAGGACCCCCGCAGGAGGATTAGCAGGAGGCGTCGGCCTCACCACAGCCTGCCTCGCGGAGGGCTTCCTGGCGGGGTTGGAGCGCGATGGCTTGCAATGGCACGCCAGGCCCGGTTGTTGGCCGTGCAGTAGTGTGGCGCCCGAAGCCAGTTCGCCGGGCATTTTCCTGCCAATTCTCATGAGCGTTCTGCCCAAACAGGATCGGTTTGGGCAGAACGCTCGTGAGAATGGGCCGGCGTAGGGCAGTCCTGCGGACCTCCCTGCACTCCGTGGCCTAGGGCCCCTTCTCTCCCAAGGCATGCTGTGGCCCCCGGAAATTGCCGGAATCACCGGGGCCCACCAGGTGGCGCAGGCGCAGGGGAACGATCCCAGAGCAGAGTTGATGGAAGTGGCGGCAGGGCATGTGCCTCCGTCTTTTCGGGCTGATGGGGCACCCAAGGATGGGGCTGTACGCAGTTGGGTCATGCAGGTTTCTCTCTCTCCAAGGCTGTCCGAAGCGCCGATATTCACCATTGGGGCCGGGGTGGGAGGTTGAGGCGAGGCCGTGGGACTCAGGATTCCCCCGATGGAGGCACAGAGGGACAGGACCCCGGAAGCATAGGGCTGGGAAGCCGGCGAAATTTCGAGCCTGAGTCTCGGGGCTGCCCTGGCCCCAAGGGACGGCGCTAAGTAGGGGATACCAGTGCCGAGGAGCAGGAGGCGTCCGCCACGCCTCAGCCTGCCTCGTGGAGGACTTCCTGGCGAGGTTTGTGCGCGAGCGCTCGCGATGCCAGGACAAGCCCAGGGGGCTCGGACCTGTGGACGAGCTAGCCCGAAGCGAGTGTGCCGGGTGTTTTCCGGCCCATTCTCACGAGCTTTCTGCCCAAACCGGGGTTGGTTTGGGCAGAACGCTCGTGAGAACTGGCCAGCGATGGGCACACCTGCGGACCGCCCAGCTCTCCGTGGCTCAGGGCCCCTTCTCGCCCAGTGCATATTGCGGCCGCCTGGAAAACGTGAGGAAACGACGTGGCCCATCAGGTGGCGCCGGCACACGGGAGCGTTCTTGGAGCAGAGTTGAAAGGCAGGGGGGGTGCAGGGCAAGCGCCTCCGACTTTTCGGATTGGTGGCCCAAGATGGGGTTGTCCTCAGTTGGGTCATGCAGGTTTCTCGCGCTTCGAGGCTTGTCCGAAGCGCCGAAATGCACCGTTTGCGCCGGGGCGTGAGTCGGAGGCATTGCCATGGAACTCAGGATTCCCAAGAGGGAGGCACAGACGGACAGGACCCCGAAAGTGGAAGGCTGGGAAGCCAGCGAAATTTCGAGCCCGAGTCTCGGGACATCCCTGGCCCCATGGGACTTCGCCAAGTAGGGGACCCCCGCCGGCCGAGAAGCAGTAGGCATCGGCCTCGCCGAAGTGTGCCGCGCGGAGGGCTCCTTGGAGGGGTTCATGAGCGATCTCTCACGATGCTGGGCCAGGTCAGGCCCTGGGGGCCGGCCCTGCAGACGTGTGACACCCGAAATGAGTTCACATGGCATTTTCCGGCCAATTCTCACGGGATCGGTTTGGACAAAACCCTCATGGGAATTGGCCGGCATTGGGCAGCCCTGCGAAACGCCCTGCTCTCCATTGCCCAGGGCCGTTACTCGCCCCGAGCTTGGGGCGGCCGCCCGGAAAATGCGCGAAAACGTAGCGGCCTACCTGGGCGCACCGGCGCTGGGTAGCGTTCCCGGAGCAGAGTTAAAGGATGGGTGGCGGCCGGGACTACGTTTACGACTTTAGGGAGGATCGTGTGCCCAAGGATGGGGCTGAACTCGGTTCGGGCACGCAGGTTTCTCTCCCTCTGAGGTTGTCCGAAGTGCCGAAATGCACCGTTGGCGCCGGTGTGGGAGGGGGAGGCGTGGCCCCGGGACTCAGG
Organism: Neogale vison; assembly: GCF_020171115.1. NCBI lineage: Eukaryota > Metazoa > Chordata > Mammalia > Carnivora > Mustelidae > Neogale > Neogale vison. The sequence continues at coordinate 154,598,963 of NC_058091.1, forward strand.
GTTCCCCAGATGGAGGCACCGAGGGACAGGAACCCAGAAGCAGACGGCCGGGTAGCAGGCGAGACTGCAAGGCCGGGCTTCATGGCGGGCCAGGATTCATTGAACAGCTCCTGGGAGAGGAACCCCTAAGGAGGATTCACAGGAGGCGTCGGCCTCGCCACAGCCTGCCTCGCTGAGGGCTTCCTGGCGGGTTTGGAGCGCGATGGCTCACAATGGCACGCCAGGCCCGGGGGGGCGGTCGTGCATAAGTGCGGCGCCCGAAGCCATTTCGCCGGGCGTTTTCATGCCAATTCTCACGAGGGTTCTGCCCAAACAGGATCGGTTTGGGCAGAACGCTCGTGAGAATGGGCCGGCGTAGGGCAGTCCTGCGGACCTCCCTGCTCTCCGTGGCCCAGGGCCCCTTCTCTCCCAGGGCATGCTGCGGCCCACGGAAATTGCCGGAATCACCGGGGCCCACCAGGGGGCGCCGGCGCAGGGGAACAGTCCCAGAGCAGAGTTGAAGGACGAGGGGCGGTAGGGCATGTGCCTCCGTCTTTTCTGGCTGATGGGACACCCAAGGATGGGGCTGTCCGCATTTTGTTCATTGAGGTTTCTCTCCCTCCGAGGCTTGATCGAATCGCCGATATGCACCATTGGAGCCAGGATGGGAGGGCTAGGCGTGGCCAAGGGTCTCAGGATTCCCCAGATGGAGGCACAGAGGGACACGACCCCGGATACCGAAGGCTGGGACGCAGGTGAAATATCAAGCCCGAGTCTCGGGGCAGCCCTGGCCCCATGGGACGGCGTTAAGTAGGGGACACCAGCGCCGAGGAGCAGGAGGTTTTGGCCTCGCTTCAGCCTGCCTCACGGAGGGCTTCCTGGCGAGGTTCATGGGCGAGCATTCGCGTTGCCAGGACAAGCCCCGGGGGGCTGACCTGCGGAAGAGCTGCGCCCGAAGTGAGTTCAACGTGCGTTTTCCAGCCAATTCTCACGAGCGTTCTGCCCAAACCGGGATCTGTTAGGGCAGAACGCTCGTGAGAATTGGCCGGCGTTGGGCTACCCTGCGGACCACACGGCTCTCTGTGGCCCAGGGACCCTTCTTGCGCAGGGCATGCTGCGGCCACCTGAAAACCCGAGGAAACGACGCGGCCCACCAGAGGGCGCCGGCACACAGGAGCGATCCGGGGCAGAGTATCAGGGCGGAGGGGGCAGGGCATGCGCCTCCGTCTTTTCAGGCTGATGGAGCGCCCAAGGATGGCGCTGTCCTCAGATGGGTCATGCAGGTCTCTCTCGCTTCGAGGCTTGTCCGAAATTCCAAAATGCCACATTTGTGCAGGGGCGTGAGGCAGAGGCGTTGACACGGAACACAGGATTCCCATTAGGGAGGCACAGAGGGACAGGACCCCGGAAGCAGAGGGCTGGGAAGCCAGCGAAATTTCGAGACCGAGTCTCGGGGCCGCCCTGGCCCCATGGGACTGCGCCAAGTAGGGGACCCCCGCCGGCCGAGAAGCAGGAGGCATCGACCTCGCCGCAGACTGCCTCGCAGAGGGCTCCTTGGCGGAATTTGTGAGCGAGCTCTCGCGATGCCGGGCCAGGCCAGGCCCTGAGGGGCGGCCCTGCAGACGTGTGACACCTGAAACGAGTTCGCATGGCATTTTCCGGCCATTCTCACGGGATCGGTTTGGGCAGAACCCTCGTGGGAATTGGCCGGCGTTGGGCAGCCCTGCAGAACGCCCTGCTATCCATGGCCCAGGGCCGTTACTCGCCCCGAGCTTGGGGCGGCCGCTTGGATAATGCGCGAAAACGTTGCTGCCCACCCGGGCGCCCCGGTTTGGGGAGCGTTCCCGGAGCAGAGTTGAAGGACGGGTGGCGGCCGGGCCTACGTTTACGAATTTAGTGAGGATCGTGTGCCCAAGGATGGGGTTGACCTCAGTGCAGGCACGCAGGTTTCTCTCGCTCTGAGGTTTTCCCAAGCGCCGAAATGCACCGTTGGCGCCGGTGTGGGAGGGAGACGTGGCCCTGGGTCTCAGGGTTCCCCAGACGGAGGCACCGAGGGACAGGAACCCAGAAGCAGATGGCGGGGAGCAGGCGAAACTGCAAGCCCGGGATTCGTGTCGGGCCCGGCCCCTTGGAACAGCGCAATGTAGAGGACGCCCGCAGGAGGATTAGCAGGAGGCGTCGGCCTCGCCATAGCCTGCCTCGCGGAGGGCTTCCTGGCGGGGTTTAACGCGATGGCCCGCCATGACACGCCATGCACGGGGGGGCGGCCATGCAGAGGGGCGGCGCCCGATGCCAGTTCGCCCGGTGTTTTCAGACCAATTCTCACCAGCGTTCTGCCCAAACCAGGATCAGTTGGGGCAGAATGCTCGTGAGAATTGGCTGGCGTTGGGCAGTCCTGCGGACCTCCCTGCTCTCCGTGGCCCAGGACCCCTTCTCTCCCAGGGCATGCTGCGGCCCCCGGAAAATGCCTGAAACGCCGGGGCCCACCACTGGGCGCCGGCACAGGGGAGCGTCCCAGAGCAGAGTTGACTTACGAGTGCCGGCAGAGCATGCGCCTCCGTCTTTTCGGGCTGATGGTGCACCCAAGGATGGGGCTGTCCGCAGTTGGGTCATGCAGGTTCCTTTCTCTCCAAGGCTTGTCCGAATCGCCGATATGCACCAATTGGGCCGGGATGGGAGGGTGAGGCGTGGCCGTGGGACTCAGGATTCCCCAGATGGAGGCACAGAGGGACAGGACCACGGAAGCAGAGGGATGGGAAGCCGGCGAAATTTCGAGCCCGAGTCTCGGGGCAGCCCTGGCCCCATGGGACTGCGCCAAGTAGGGGACCCACGCCGGCCGTGAAGAATGAGTGATCGGCCTCGCCGCACACTGCCTCGCAGATGGCTCCTTGGCGGGGTGGGTGAGCGAGTTCTCGCGATGCCGGGCCAGGCCCTGGGGGTCGGCCCTGCAGACGTGTGACGCCCGAAGCAATTTCGCAAGGCGTTTTCTGGCCAATTCTCACGAGCGCTCTGCATAAACCGGTATCGGTTTGGGCAGAGCGCTCGTGAGAATTGGCCGGCATTTCGCAGCCCTGCGCACTGCCCTGCTCTCATGGCCCAGGGCCGGGTCTCGCCAGGAGCATGGGGCGGCGCCCAGAATGCGCGAAAACGTCGCGGCCCACCAGGAGGCCCCGGCAATGGGGAGCGTTCCCGGAGCAGAGTTGAATGACGCGTGGCGGCCGGGCCTACGCTTCTGACTTGAGGGAGGATCAGGCGCCCAAGGATGGGGCTGACATCAGTGGGGGCACGCAGATTGCTCTCGCTCTGAGGTTGTCCTAAGCGCCGATATGTACCATTGGGGCCGGGGTGGAAGGGTGAGGCGTGGCCGTGGGACTCAGGATTCCCCAGATGGAGGCACAGAGGGACAGGACCCCGGAAGCTGAAGGCTAGGAAGCAGGTTAAATATCGAGCCTGTGTCTCGGGGCAGCACTGACCCATGGGACGGCGCAAAGTAGGGGATACCAGCGCCGAGGAGCAGGAGGCGTCGGACTCGCCTCAGCCTGCCTCGGGGAGGGCTTCCTGGCGAGGTTTGTGCGCGAGCGCTCGCGATGCCAGGACAAGCCCCGGGGGCGCGGACCTGCGGACGAGCTATCCGGAAGCGAGTTCACCGGGCGTTTTCCGGCCCATTCTCACGAGCGTTCGGCCCAAACCGGGGTTGGTTTGGGCCGAACGCTCGTGAGAATTGGCCAGCGATGGGCAGACCTGCAGACCGCCCGGCTCTTCGTGGCTCAGGGCCCCTTCTCGCCCAGTGAATACTGCGTCGGCCTGGATAACGCGAGGAAATGACGTGGCCCATCAGGTGACGCCGGCACCCGGGAGCGTTCTGGGAGCAGAGTTGAGCGGTGGGTTGGGGCATCGCATGCTCCTCCGCATTTTCGGGTTCATGGGGCGCCCAAGATGGGGCTGTCCTCAGTTGGGTCCTGCAGGTTTCTCTCGCTTTGAGGCTTGTCCGAAGCGCCGAAATGCACCGTTTGCGCCGGGACGTGAGGCGGAGGCGTTGCCAAGGAACTCAGGATTCCCAAGAAGAGGCACAGAGGGACAGGACCCCGGATGCGGAAGGCTGGGAAGCTGGCGAAATTTCGAGCCCGAGTCTCGGGACAGCCCTGGCCCCATGGGACTGTGACAAGTAGGGGAACACCGCCGGCCGAGAAGCAGGAGGCATCGGCCTCGCCGAAGTCTGCCGCGCGGAGGGCTCCTTGGCGGGGTTCGTGAGCGAGCTCTCGCGATGCCGGGCCAGGCCAGGCCCTGGGGGGCGGCCCTGCAGACGTGTGACACACGAAACGAGTTCGCATGGCATTTTCCGGCCAATTCTCACGGGATCGGTTTGGTCAGAATCCTCGTGGGATTTGGCCGGCGTTGGGCAGCCCTGCAGAAGGCCCTGCTCTCCATGGCCCAGGGCCGTTACTCGCCCCGAGCTTAGGGCACCCGCCCGGAAAATGCGCGAAAACGTCGTGGCCCACCCGGGGGCCACGGCGCTGGGGAGCGTTCCTGGAGCAGAGTTGAAGGTCGGGTGGCGGCCGGGCCTACGTTTCCGACTTTAGGGAGGATCGTGTGCCCAAGGATGGGGCTGACCTCAGTGCGGGCACGCAGGTTTCTCTCGCCTGAGGTTGTCCAAAGCTCTGAAAGGCACCGTTGGTGCTGGTGTGGGAGGGGGAGGCATGGCCCCGGGACTGAGGGTTCCCCAGATGGAGGCACCGAGGGACAGGAACCCAGAAGCAGACGGCCGAGTAGCAGGCGAGACTGCGAGGCCGGTCTTCGTGGCGGGCCAGGCCTCATGGAACAGCGCTAGGGAGAGGACCCCCGCAGGAGGATTACCAGGCGGCTTCGGACTCGCCACAGCCTGCCTCGCGGAGGGCTTCCTGGCGGGGTTGGAGCGCGATGGCTCGCAATGGCACGCCAGGACCGGGGGGGCGGCCGTGCAGAAGTGTGGCGCCCGAAGCGAGTTCGTCGGGCGTTTTCCTGCCAATTCTGAGAGCGTTCTGCCCAAACAGGATTGGTTTGGGCAGAACGCTTGTGAGAATGGGCCGGCGTAGGGCAGTCCTGCGGACCTCCCTGCTCTCCGTGGCCCAGGGCCCCTTCTCTCCTAGGGCATGCTGCGGTCCCCGGAAAATGCCTGAAACGCCGGGGCCCACCACTCGGTGCCGGCACAGGGGAGCATCCCAGAGCAGAGTTGACTTACGAGTGCCGGCAGAGCATGCACCTCCCTCTTTTCGGGCTGATGGGGCACCCAAGGATGGGGCTGTCCGCAGATGGATCATGCAGGTTTCTCTCTCTCCAAGGCTTGTCCGAAGCGCTGATATGCACCATTGGGGCCGGGTTGGGAGGATGAAGCGTGGCCGTGGGACTCAGGATTCCCCAGATGGAGGCACAGAGGGACAGGACCCCGGAAGCTGAAGGCTGGGATGCAGGTGATATATGGAGCCCGATTCTCGGCGCAGCCCTGGCCCCATGGGACGGCGCTAAGTAGGGGACACCAGCGCCGAGGAGCAGGAGGCGTCGGCCTCACCTCAGCCTGTCTCGCGGAGGGCTTTCTTCTAGGTTTGTGTGCGAGCGCTCGCGATGCAAGGACAAGCCCCGGGGGGGCGGACCTGCGGACGAGGTAGCCCGAAGCGAGTTCGCCGGGCGTCTTCTTGCCCATTCTCACGAGCGTTCTGCTCAAACCGGGGTTGGTTTGGTCAGAACTCTCGTGAGAATTGGCCAGCGAAGGGGCAGACCTGCGGAACACCCGTTCTCCGTGGCTCAGGGCCCCTTCAAGCAGAGTGCATACTGCAGCTGCTTGTAAAACACGAGGAAACGACGTGGCCCATCAGGTGGCGCCGGCGCCCGGGAGCATTCTTGTAACAGAGTTGAGCGGCGGGTGGCAGGCAGGGCATGCGCCTCCAACTTTTCGTGTTGAAGGGGCGCCCAAGATGGGGCTGTCCTCAGTTGGGTCATGCAGGTTTCTCTCGCTTCGAGGCTTGTCCGAAGCGCCGAAATGGACCGTTTGCACCGGGGCGTGAGGCGGAGGCGTTGCCACGGAACTCAGGATTCCCAAGAGGGAGGCACAGAGGGACAGGACCCCGGAAGCGGAACGCTGGGAAGACAGCGAAATTTCGTGCCCGAATCTCAGGGCAGCCCTGGCCACATGGGACTGCGCTAAGTAGGGGACCCCCGCCGGCCGAGAGGCAGTAGGCATTGGCCTCGCTGAAATCTGCCGCACGGAGTGCTCCTTGGCAGGGTTCGTGAGTGAGCTCTCGCGATGCCAGGCCAGGCCAGGCCCTGGGGGGTGGCCCTGCAGACGTGTGACACCCGAAACGAGTTCGCATGCAGAATGTCACTTCTCACAGTGTCTTTCCAGTGCAGGAAAGAAGAAAGAACAAGGACGGACAGAGAGAACGTTGCAACCCGTGAGTGAAGTACAGGGTAAGTCACTTAGGCCTCTATGATGCATACGGGAAGTTCAACAACAGGGATATTCCACAGTGTCTACCTCTTATCAAAACCCTTCCAATATATGAGGGAACTGTGCTACAATAAGTACTCACGACAGGGATGCGTCTGTGCTCAGTTGGAAACTCTAGGACGTGTCTGGGTAGACATCATGAAATGTCTCATACAGGTCCTTAGAGGGGATGCGAAGGAAGGTATCTGCTCAGGGAACCTACTACAGGTTCCTACTCATTCATAACAGTTTTTCTCCTTTGAGAAATGAAGATAGAACAGGGAAGGACTAGGGTCACATTAGGTACTGTGAGAAAAGGTTAGGGTACGGCACTTAAGCCTGCCAAACACATATTGGATGTTCACCCCCAGTGGTGATCCGCACATTTTTTCTGCATCTAAAACGCTTCCAACACTGAGAGGGAAGTGTGTTTTAGGCGGGATTCACTGCAGTGTTACGTCTGTTAAAGAAGGAAGCTTTTGGGACTGACTCTGTGGTAACCGCAATAGGCGCACATTGCTTTCCAGTCTCAGACGTCTAACCGTTGGACTATCGCAAGTTCTCTTTAAGGGAAACTCCTTCACGCGGAATGTCACTTCTCACAGTGTCTTTCCAGTGGAGGAAAGAAGATAGAACAAGGACGGACAGAGAGAACGTAGCAAACCGCGAGTGAAGTACAGGGTAAGGCACTTAGGCCTCTATGATGCATACTGGAAGTTCAACACCGGAGAAGTTCCACAGTGTCTACGTCTTCTCAAAACCCTTCCAATATATGAGGGAACTGTGCTACTATAAGTACTCATGACAGGGATTCATCTGTGCTCAGTTGGAAACTGTAGGACGAGTCTGGATAGCAATAATGAAGTGTCTCATACAGTCCCCTTAGAGGGGATGCGATGGAAGGTATTTGCTCAGGGAACCTAATTCAGTTGCGTACTCATTCATAACAGTGTTTCTCAATTGAGGAATGTTGATAGAACAGGGACGGACGAGGGGCACATTAGGTAATGTGAGTAAGGGCTGGCTATGGCGCTTAAGCCTGCCAAACACATATTGGATTTCACCACCAGTGTTGATCCGCACTTAGTTTCTGCATCTAAAACGCTTCCAACACTGAGAGGGAAGTGTGCTTTAGGAGGGATACACTGCAGTTTTACGTCTCTTAAAGAAGGAAGCTTTTGGGACTGATTCTGTGGTAACCGCAATAGGCGCACATAACTTTCCAGTCTCAGACGACTATCCGTTGGACTATGGCAAGTTCTGTTTAAGGGAAACTGCTTCATTCAGAATGTCATTTCTCACAGTGTGTTTCCAGTGGAGAAAAGAAGATAGAACAAGGACAGAGCAGAGAGAATGTTGCACACCGTGAGTGAAGTACAGGGTATGGCACTTAGGCCTCTATGATGCATACTGGAAGTTCAACAACGGAGATGATCCACAGTGTCTACCACTTCTCAAAACACTTCCAATATATGAGGGAACTGTGCTACAGTAAGTTCTCACGAAAGGGATGCGTCCGTGCTCAGTTGGAAATTGTAGGACGTGTCTTGAGGGCAATTATGAAGTGTCTCATACAGGCCCCTTAGAGGGATGCATAGGAAGGTATCTGCTCAGGGGACCTACTTCAGGTGCGTACTCATTCATAACAGTGATTCTCAATTGAGGAATGAAGATAGAACACTAACGGACTAGGGTCACATTAGGTAATGTGTGTATAGGGCAGGCTATGGCACTTTAGCCTGCCAAACACACATTGGATATTCACCACCAGTGGTGATCCGCACTTAGTTTCTGCGTCTATAACCCTTCCAACACTGAGAGGGGAGTGTGTTTAAGGAGGGATTCACTGCAGTGTTACGTCTGTTAAAGAAGGAAGCTTCAGGGACTGACTCTTTGGTAACCGCAATAGTCGCGCATAGCTTTCCAGTCTCAAACGTCTATCCGTGGGATTATAGCAAGTTGTGTTTAAGGGAAACTCCTTCATGTGGAATGTCACTTCTCACTATGTCTTTCCAGTGGAGGAAAAAATATAGAACAAGGACGGACTGAGAGATCTTTGCAACCCGTGAGAGAAGTACAGGGTAAGGCACTAAAACCTCTATAAGTCATCCTGGAAGTTCAACACCGGGGATATTCCACAGTGTCTACCTCTTCTCAAAACACTTCCAATATATGAGGGAACTGTGCTACAGTATGTTCTCAACAGGGATGAGTCTGTGCTCCGTTGGAAACTATAAGACGTGTCTCGGTTGCAATCATTAAGTGTCTAAAACAGGCCCCTTAGAGAGGATGCATAGGAAGGTATCTGCGCAGGGAACCTACTTCAGGTACGTACTCATTCATAACAGTGTTTTTCCTTTGAGGAATGAAGATAGAACAGGGACGAACTAGGGGCACATTAGATACTGTGAGTAAAGGGCAGGCTATTGCGCTTAAGCCTGCCAAACACATATTGGATGTTTACCAACAGTGGTGATCCGCACTTAGTTTCGGCGTCTAAAATATTCCAACTCTGAGAGCGATGTGTGCTTTAGGAGGAATTCACTGCAGAGTTATGTCTGTTAAAGAAGGAAGCTTTTGGGACTGACTCTGTGGTAACCGCAATAGGCGCACATAACTTTCCAGGCTCTGACGTCTATCCACAGGACTATATGAAGTTCAGTTTAAGGGAAACTCTTTCAAGCGGAATGTCACTTCTCACAGTGTCTTTCCAGTGGAGGAAAGAAGATAGAACAAGGACAGAGCACAGAGAATGTTAAACCCTTTGGTGAAGTAAAGGGTAAGGCACTTAGGCCTCTATGATACATACTGGAAGTTCAACACTGGGGATGTTCCACAGTGTCTACCTCTTCTCAAAACACTTCAAAATATGAGGGCACTGTGCTACAGTAAGTTCTAACGACAGGGATGGGTCTGTGCTCAGTTGGAAACTGTAGGACATGTCTGGTAGCAATCATGAAGTGTCTCATACAGGCCCCTTAGAGGTGATGCGTAGGAAGGTATCTGCTCTGGAAACCTACTTCAGGGGCGTACTCATTCATAACAGCGTTTCTCCTTTGAGGAATGAAGATAGAACAGGGACTGACTATGGGCACATTAGGTACTGTGAGTAAAGGGCTGGCTATGGCGCTTAAGCCTGCCAAACACATATTGGATGTTCACCACCAGAGGTGATCCGCACTTAGTTTCAGTGTCTAAAATGCTTCCAACACTGAGAGGGAAGTGTGCTTTAGGATGGATTCAGCAGTGTTACGTCTGGTAAAGAAGGAAGCGTTCGGGACTGACTCTGTGGTAACCGCAATAGGCGCACAATGGTTTCCAGTTTCCGACGTCTATCCGTTGGACTATAGTAAGTTCTGTTAAGGGAAACTACTCATGCGGAATATCACTTCTCACAGTGTCTTTCCAGTGGAGGAAAGAAGTTAGAATTTGGACGGACAGAGAGAACGTTGCAACCCGTGAGTGAAGTACAGGGTAAGGCACCTAGGCCTCTATGATGCATAATGGAAGTTCAACACCGGGCAAGTTCTACAGTGTCTACCTCTTCTCAAAACACTTTCAATATATGACGGAAGTGTGCTACAGTAAGTTCTAACGACAGGGATGCGTCTGTGCTCATTGGAAATTCTAGGACGTGTCTGGGTAGCCATCATGAAGTGTCTCATACAGGCCCCTTAGAGGGGATTGGAAGGAAGGTATCTGCTCAGAAAACCTACTTCAGGGGCGTACTCATTCATAACAACGTTAATCCTTTAAGGAATAAAGATAGAACAGGGCAGACTAGGGGCACATTAGGTACTGTAGTAAAGGGCTCGCTATGGTGCTTAAGCCTGCCAAACGCATATTGGATTTTCACCACCAGTGGTGATCCGTACTTAGTTTCTGCGTCTAAAACGCTTCCTACACTGAGAGGGAAGTGTGCTTTAGGATGGATTCACTGCAGTGTTGCGTCTGTTAAAGAAGGAAGCTTTTGGGACTTACTCTGTGGTAACCGCAATAGGCACACATAAGTTTCCGGTTTCCGACGTCTATCCGTTGGACTATAGCAAGTTCTGTTAAAGGGAAACTCCTTGATATGGAATGTCACTTCTCACAGTGTCTTTCCGGTGGAGGAAAGAAGATAGAACAAGGACGGAGCAGAGAGAACGTTGCAACCCGTGAGTGAAGTACAGGGTAATGCACTTAGGCCTCTATGATGCATACTGGGTGCTTAACACCGGGGATGTTCCACAGAGTCTACCTCCTCTCAAAACACTTCCAATATATGAGGGAACTGTGCTACAGTAAGTTCTCACGACAGGGATGCGTCTGTGCTCAGTTGGAAACTCTAGGACGTGTCTGGGTAGCCATCATGAAGTGTCTCATACAAGCCCTTTAGAGGGGATGCGAAGGAAGGTATCTGCACAGGGAACCTACTTAATGTGTGTCCTCTTTCATAACAGCGTTTTTCCTTTGAGGAATGAAGATAGAAAAGGGACGGAGTAGGGGCACATTAGGTACTGTCAGTAAAGGGCAGGCTATGGCGCTTAAGCCTGCCAAACACATATTGCATGTTCACCACTAGTGGTGATCCGCACTTAGTTTTTGCGTCTAAATCGCCTGCAACACTGAGAGGGAAGTGTGCTTTCGGAGGGATTCACTGCCGTGTTACGTCTGTTAAAGAAGGAAGCTTTTGGGACTGACTCTGTGGTAACGCAATAGGAGCACATAGCTTTCCAGTCTCAGACGTCTATCTGTAGGACTATAGCAAGTTCAGTTTAAGGGAACCTCTTTCAAGTGAATGTCACTTCTCACAGTTTATTTCCTGTGGAGGAAAGAAGATAGAACAAGGACTGAGCAGGGTGGACAAGATGGCGGGGTACAAGGAAGAGGCGTCTTTTCAGCTGGTACCCCAAAGTGAGCTGATTACCTACCAAAGAACTCCGATCACCCATGAAACAGCCTGAGATCAGAATTATACACGTCTGGATCTCTACAGGGGCAGAAGACGCCAGTGAGCAGGTAAAGCGGAATGGGAACGGCGGACTGATATCAGAAGATAAACAAAAGGGGGAGGGAGCCACCAGAGGCGACCTGTGGGAAAGTAATACCCCAATACGAGCGAGAGTGCCCTGCGTCTGGGGACCAGCATTAACTTGGAGACTGGTTGAAAGTACTCCAAAAGAGCAAAGGATCGTGGGGGCAAATTTTGGGAACCGGGGCGGCTAGGGAGAGGGGCTTAAGTCCCCGGTCCCAGACGGCCTCCCTGGCACGGAGGCAGAGAGTGTGGCGGAGAAACCAGCTCCTGGTCCCTAAGCCGCCAGCGGGCTCCAGAGCACGTGGGTTCCGGCTCATGTGAGGGGATGGGAGCTGCGCCGGTCTGCAGAATGTGCGCTAGCCCTACCACAAAGCTTGAGATGCGCGCGCACGTCCCTTCAGCTCTCCCTGGTTTCTAAGGCCCGGGGGCGCTTCTTGACCTATGCCATTGTTTCAAAGTCTAAGCCGCGTGCCCGCGAAACTCTTTCCCGGACAGAGGCACGCAAAAGCCCAGCCTGCGGCTTACGGACCAGCACCCCATTCTCAGTGCCCCAGACGCGCACCCGACTCACAGCAGCCTCTGAAAAGAGGTGCGTGCAAGCCGGGCACTCCCAGCCCAGACCGGCGGCAAAATCTCAGTGTGCGATCTCTGCTTGGAACCTCTCTGGCGGGCAGGAGCTCCCAGACAGCCACCACTGCCTTGGATTTGGGGACGAGCAAAAGATCCTGCGCCCCCAGGGTCTGCAACTTGGAACCTGCTCTGCCAGCGGCCAAGGGGGAATTTATTCAGCTTCTGCACCCAGACTGAGGCTTCTCTCTGAGACGGAGATCAGGAAGTGTTCCAGGGTGCACCTTGACTGCACCAGAGTTGATACATCCAGCTACATCTGTTCAGTCTTCTCCCACCAAAATGACTAGGAGGAGGAATGCCCAACAGAAGAAAAATAAAGAGGATGGACCTTCTGCAACAGAGCTAACGGCTATCAACATAGACAATATGTCGGAAAGAGAATTCAGGCTAACAATTATCCAGGCAATAGCTAGGTTGGAGAAAGCCATGGATGACCAAACAGAATTGATTAGGGCCGAGCTGAAAGCGACCAGACAGGATGTTCACAATGTTAGGGCGGAGCTTAAAGCTACCAGGGAGGAGGTCCACAATGCTCTCAATGAGTTCCAATCTAATCTAAACTCTCTCAAAGCTAGGGTAACTGAGACAGAAGATAGAATTAGTGATCTGGAAGACAAACAGATAGAGAGAAAGGATCAGGAGGAAGCCTGGAACAAACAGCTTAGATCCCACGAAAGCAGAATCAGGGAAATAAATGATGCCATGAAGCGTTCCAACGTCAGAATTATTGGAATTCCTGAAAGGGAGGAGAAGGAAAGAAATCTAGAAGATATCGTGGAACAAGTCCTTCATGAAAATTTTCCGAATCTCGCGAATGAAACCAGCGTTCATGTACTAGAGGCTGAACGGTCTCCACCCAAGATTATACACTCCAAAAAAAAAAATCACGACACCTGATAGTCAAATTGAGAAATTATAATTGTAAGTATAAACTCTTGAAAGCCGCCAGGGCAAAGAGGCTCCTTACTTACAGAGGGAAGCCCATCAGAATAACGTCAGACCTGTCCACAGAGACCTGGCAAGCCAGAAGAGGCTGGCAAGATATATTCAGGGCACTAAATGAGAAGAACATGCAGCCAAGAATACTTTATCCAGCAAGACTGACATTCAAAATGGATGGACAGATAAAGAGTTTCCAAGACCGGCAAGACTTAAAAGACTATGCAACCACCAAGCCGATACTGCAGGAAATATTAAGGGGGGTTCTATAAAAGAGGAAAAATCCCAAGAATAGCATTTAACAGAAATATAGAGACAGTCTACAGAAAGAAAGACTTCAAAGGTAACTCGATGTCAATAAAAACGTATCTATCAATAATCACTCTCAATGTGAATGGCCTAAATGCACCCATAAAACGGCACAGGGTTGCAGATTGGATAAAACGACAGGACCCATCCATATGCTGTCTACAAGAGACCCATTTTGAACCTAAAGATACACGCAGACTGAAAGTGAAGGGGTGGAGAAGCATCTTTCATGCCAATGGGATTCAAAAGAAGGCTGGGGTAGCGATTCTCATATCAGATAAATTAGACTTCAATCTAAAGACTGTAGTCAGAGATACAGAAGGACACTACATAATCCTTAAAGGGACTATCCACCAAGATGATCTAACAATTGTAAATATCTATGTTCCCAATATGGGAGCAGCCAATTACTTAAGAAAACTGTTAGTCAAGATAAAGAGTCATAATGATATGAATACACTAATTGTATGAGATCTTAACACGCCTCTTTCAGAATTAGACAGATCATTGAAGCAGAAAATCAATAAAGAAACAAGAGCATTGATGACACATTGGAACAGATGGACCTCATAGTTATAAACAGAACATTTCACCCTAAAACAGCAGAATACTCATTCTTCTCAAGTGCACATGGAACCTTCTCGAGAATAGACCACATACTGGGTCACAAATCAGGACTCAGCCGATACCAAAAGACTGAGATTATTCCCTGCATATTCTCAGATCACAATGCTTTGAAACTGGAGCTCAATCACAAGGAAAAGTTCAGAAGGAACTCAAACTCCTGGAAGCTAAAGACCACCTTGCTTAAGAATGCTTGGATCAAAAATGACAGTACAGACAAAAGGTTGATATCCAGGATCTATAATGAACTCCTCAAACTCAACCCACACGAAACAGACAAACACATCAAAAAATGGGCAGAAGATATGAACAGACACTTCTCCAATCAAGAAATACAAATGGCTATCAGACACATGAAAAAATGCTCATCATCATTAGCCCTCAGGGAGATTCAAATTAAAACCACATTGAGATATCACCTTACACCAGTTAGAATGGCCAAAATTAACAAAACAGGAAACAACATGTGTTGGAGAGGATGTGGAGAAAGGGGAACCCTCTTACACTGTTGGTGGGAATGCAAGTTGGTGCAGCCTCTTTGGAGAACAGTGTGGAGATACCTCAAGAAATTAAAAATAGAGCTTCCCTACGACCCTGCAATTGCACTCCTGGGTATTTACCCCAAAGATACAGATGTCGTGAAAAGGAGGGCCATCTGTACCCCAATGTTTATAGCAGCAATGGCCACAGTCGCCAAACTATGGAAAGAACCAAGATGCCCTTCAATGGATGAATGGATAAGGAAGATGTGGTCCATATACACTATGGAGTATTATGCCTCCATCAGAAAGGATGAATACCCAACTTTTGTAGCAACATGAACGGGACCGTAAGAGATTATGCTGAGTGAAATAAGTCAAGCAGAGAGAGTCAATTATCATATGGTTTCACTTATTTGTGGAGCATAACAAATAGCATGGAGGACAAGGGGCGTTAGAGAGGAGTAGGGAATTTGGGTAAATTGGAAGGGGAGGTGAACCATGAGAGACTATGGACTCTGAAAAACAGTCTGAGGGGTTTGAAGTGGCGGGGGGGTGGGAGGTTGGGGTACCAGGTGGTGGGTATTAGAGAGGGCACGAATTGCATGGAACACTGGGTGTGGTGAAAAAATAATGAATTCTGTTTTTCTGAAAATAAATAAATTGGAAAAAAAAAGAAAAAAGAACAAGGACAGAGCAGAGAGAACCTTGCAAACCGTGAGTGAAGTACAGGGTGAGGCACTTAGGCCACTACGATGCATATTTGAAGTTCAACACCAGGGAAGTTCCACAGTGTCTACCTCTTCTCAAAACATTTCCAATATATGAGGGAACTCTGCTACAGTAAGTTCTCAGACAGGGAAGCGACTGTGCTCAATTGGAAACTCTAGGACGTGTCTGGGTAGCAATCATGGTGTCTCATACAGGCCTCTTAGAGGGGATTCGAAGGATGATATCTGCTCAGGGAACCTACTTCAGTGCGTACTCATTCATAACAGCGTTTATCCTTTGAGGAATGAAGATAGAACAAGGACGGACTAGGGGCACATTAGGTTCTGTGAGGAAAGGGCAGGCTCTGGCGCTTAAGCCTGCCAAACACATAGTGGATGTTCACCACAAGTGGTGATCAGCACTTAGTTTCTGCGTCTAAAACGCTTCCAACCCTGAGAGGGAAGTGTGCTTTAGGAGGGATTCTCTGCAGTGTTACTTCTGTTAAAAAAGGAAGCTTTGGGAATGACTCTGTGGTAACCGCAAGAGGCGAACATAGCTTTCCAGTCTCCGACGTCTAACCGTTAGACTATAGGAAGTTCTGTTTAAGGGAAACTCCTTCATGCGGAATGTCACTTCTCACAGTGTCTTTCCAGTGGAGGAAAGAAGATAGAACAAGGACGGACAGAGAGAACGTTGCAAACCGTGAGTGAAGTACAGGGAAAGGCACTTAGGCCTCTATGATGCATACTGGAAGTTCAACACCGGGGAAGTTCCACAGTGTCTATCTCTTCTCAAAACACTTCCAATATATGAGAGAACTGTGCTACAGTAAGTTCTCAAGACTGAGATGCGTCTGTGACATTTGGAAACCCTAAGACGTGTCTGGGTAGCAATCATGAAGTGTCTCATACTGGCCCCTTAGAGGGGATTCGAAGGAATGTATCTGCTCAGGAAATCTACTTCAGTTGCGTACTCATCATAGTAGCGTTTCTCCTTTGAGGAATGAAGATAGAACAGGGACGGACTAGGGGAACATTAGGTACTGTGAGTAAACGGCAGGCTATGGCGCTTAAGCCTGCCAAACACATATTGGATGTTCACCACAAGTGGTGATCAGCACTTAGTTTCTGCGTCTAAAACGCTTCCAACACTGAGAGGGAAGTGTGCTTTGGGAGGGATTCACTGCAGTGTTACGTCTGTTAAAGAAGGAAGCTTTTGGAACTGACTCTGTGGTAACCGCAATAGGCGCACATAGTTTTCAAGTCTCAGACGTCTATTCGTTGCACTATAGCAAGTTCTGTTTAAGGGAAACTCCTTCATGCGGAATGTCACTTCTCACAGTGTCTTTCCAATGGAGGAAAGAAGATAGAACAAGGAAGGACAGAGAGAACGTTGCAACCCGTGAGTGAAGTAGAGGGTAAGGCACTTAGGCCTCTATGATGCATACTGGAAGTTCAACACCGGGTAGTTCCACAGTGTCTACCTCTTCTCAAAACACTTCCAATATATGAGGGAACTGTGCTACAGTAAGTTCTCACGACAGGGATGCGTCTGTGCTCATTTGGAAAGTGTAGGACGTGTCTGGGAAACAACCTTGTAGTGTATCCTACAGGCCCCTTAGAGGTGATGCGCAGGAAGGTATCTGCTCAGGGAACCTACTGCAGGTGCGGACTCATTCATAACAGTGTTTCCTCTTGAAAGAATGAAGGTAGAACACGGACGGACTAGGGGCACATTAGGGTGTGTGAGTAAAGGGCAGGCTATGGCGCTTAAGCCTGCCAAACACATATTGGATGTTCACCACCAGTGGTGAACCGCACTTAGTTTCTGCGTCTAAAACGCTTCCAACACTGAGCGGGAAGTGTGCTTTTGGTGGGATTCACTGCAGTGTTGCGTCTGTTAAAGAAGGAAGCTTTTGGGACTGACTCTGTTGTAACCGCAATAGGCGCACATAGGTTTCCAGTCTCCGACGACTATCCATAGGTCTATAAGAAGTTCAGTTTAAGGGGAACTCTTTCAAGCGGAATGTCACTTCTCACAGTGTCTTTCCAATGGAGGAATGAAGATAGAACAAGGACGGACAGAGAGAACGTTGCAACCCGTGAGTGAAGTACAGGGTAAGGGACTTAGGCTTCTGTGATGCATACTGGAAGCACTACACTGGGGAAGTTCCACAGTGTATACCACTTCTCAAAACACTTCCAATATATTAGAGAACTGTGCTACAGTAAGTTCTCAAGAAAGGGATGCGTCTGTGCTCAGTTGGAAATTCTAGGACGTGTCTGGTTAGCAATCATGAAGTGACTCATACAGGCCCCTTAGAGGGGATGCGAAAGAAAGTATCTGCTTAGGAAGGTATCTGCTCAGGTAACATACTTCAGCTGTGTACTCTTTCATAACAGCGTTTCTACTTTGAGGAATGAAGATAGAACAGGGACGGACTAGGGCCACTTTAGGTACTTTGAGTAAAGGGCAGGCTATGGCGCTTAAGCCTGTCAAACACATATTGGATGTTCACCACAAGTGGTGATCATCACTTAGTTTCTGCGTCTAAAACACTTCCAACCCTGAGAGGGAAGTGTACTTTAAGATGGAATAACTGCAGTGTTATTCTGTTAAAGAAGGAAGCTTTTGGGACTTACTCTGTGGTAACCGCAATAGGCGCACATAGCTTTCCAGTCTTAGACGTCTATCCGTAGGACTATAACAAGTTCTGTTTACGGGAAACTCCTTCATACGGAATGTCACTTCTCTCAGTGTCTTTCCAGTGGGTAAAGAAGATAGAACAAGGATGGAGCAGAGAGAAGTTTGCAACCCGTGTGTATAGTACAGAGTAAGGCAGTTGGGCCACTATGATGCATACTGGAAGTTCACCACTTGGGATTTCCACACTGTTTACCTCTTCTCAAAACACTTCCAATATATGAGAGAACTGTGCTACAGTAAGTTCTCACGACAGGGATGCGTCTGTGCTCAGTTGGAAACTGTAGGACCAGTCTGGATAGCAATCATGAAGTGTCTCATACCGGCCACTTAGAGGGTATGCGTAGGAAGGTATCTGCTCAGGGAACCTACTTCAGGTGCGTGTTCATTAATAACAGTGTTTCTCCTTTGAGGAATGAAGATAGAACAGGTACGGACAAGGGGCTCATTAGGTACTGTAGGTAAAGGGCAGGGTATGTCGCTTAAGCCTGCCAAACACATATTGGATGTTTTCCACAAGTGGTGATAAGCACTTAGTTTCTGCATCTAAAACGCTTCCAACACTGAGAGGGAAGTGTGCTTTAGCAGGGATTCACTTCAATGTTACGTCTGTTAACGAAGGAAGCTTTAGGGACTGACTCTGTGGTAACCGCAACAGGCGCAATAGCTTTCCTGTCTCAGACGACTATCCGTTGGACTATAGCAAGTTCTGTTTAAGGGAAATTCCTTCATGCGGAATGTCACATCTCACAGTGTCTTTCCAGTGGGTAAAGAAGATAGAACAAGGATGGTGCAGAGAACGTTGCAACCCGTGAGTGAAGTACAGGGTAAGGCACTTAGGCCTCTATGATGCATACTGGAAGTTCAACACCGGGGATGATCCACAGTGTCTACGTCTTCTAAAAACCCTTCCATATATGAGGGAACGGTGCTACAGTAAGTTCTAATGACATGGATGGGTCTGTGCTCAGTGGAATCTGTAGTACGTGTCTGGGTAGCAACCAAGAAGTGTCTCATACAGACCGCTTAGAGGTGATGCGTAGGTAGGTATCTGCTCAGGGAACCTACTTCTGGTGTGTATTCATTCATAACAGTGTTTCTCCTTTGAGGAATGAAGATAGAACAGGGACGGACTAGGGCCCATTGGTACTGTGAGTAAAGGGCAGGCTATGGCGCTTAAGCCTAACAAACACATATTGGATATTCACGACCAGAGGTGATCCGCACTTAGTTTTTGTGTCTAAAACGCTTCCAACACTGAGAGAGGGTAGTGAGCTTTAGGAGGGATTCACTGCACTGTTACGTCTGTTAAAGAAGGAAGCTTTTGGGACTGACTCTCTTGTAACCGCAATAGGCGCACATAGGTTTCCAGTCTCCGACGTCTATCCGTTGGACTATAGCAAGTTCTGTTTAAGGGAAACTCCTTCAGGCGGAATGTCACTTCTCACAGTGTCTTTCCAGTGGAGGAAAGAAGATAGTAGGACAGACAGAGAGAACATTGCAAATCGTGCGTGAAGTACAGGGTAAGTCACTTAGGCCTCTATGATGCATACAGGAAGTTCAACACCGGAGATGTTCCACAGTGTCTTCCTCTTCTCAAAGCACTACCAATATATGAGGGAACTGTGCTACAGTAAGTTCTAACGACAGGGATGCGTCTGTGCTCAGTTGGAAACTCTAGGATGTGTCTGGGTAGCAATCATGAAGTGTTTCATACAGGTCCCTTAGAGGAGATGCGAAGGAAGGTATCTGCTCAGGGAACATACTTCAGTTGCGTACTCATTCATAACAGCATTTCTCCTTTGAGGAACGAAGATAGATCAGGGACGGACTAGGGGCACATTAGGTACTGTGAGTAAGGGCAGGTTATGGACCTTAAGCCTGGCAAGCACATATTGGGTGTAAACCCCCATTGGTGATGCGCACTTAGTTTATGCATCTAAAACGCTTCCTACACTGAGAGGGAAGTGTGCTTTATGAGGGATTCACTGCAGTGTTACGACTGTTAAAGAAGGAAGCTTTTGGGACTAACTCTGTTCTAACCACAATAGGCACACATAGGTTTCCAGTCTCCGACGTCTATCCGTAGGACTATAGCAAGTTCAGTTTAAGGGAAACTACTTCAAGCGGAATGTCACTTCTCACAGTGTCTTTACAGTGCAGGAAAGAAGATAGAACAAGGACGGATAGAGTGAATGTTGCAAACCGTGCGTGAAGTACAGGGTAAGTCACTTAGGCCTCTATGATGCATACTGGAAGTTCAACACCGGAGATGTTCCACAGTGTCTACCTCATCTCAAAACACTTCCAATATATGAGGGAACTGTGCTACAGTATGTTCTCACGACAGGGATGGGTATGTGCTCAGTAGGAAACTCTAGGACGTGTCTGGGTAGGAATCATGAAGTATCTCATACAGGCCCCGTAGAGGCGATGCCAAGGAATGTATCTGCTCAGGGACCTACGTCAGTTGCGTACTCATTCATAACAGCGTTTCTCCTTTGAGGAATGAAGATGGAACATGGACGGACTAGGGGCACATTAGGTACTGTGAGTAAGGGCAGGCTATGGCGCTTAAGCCTGCCAAACACCTATTGGATGTTCACCACCAGAGGTATCCGCACTTAGATTCTGCTTCTAAAACGCTTCCAACACTGAGACGTAAGTGTGCTTTAGGAGGAAATCACTGCAGTGTTACGTCTCTAAAAGAAGGAAGCTTTTGGGACTGACTCTGTGGTAACTGCAAGAGGCGCACAAAAGTTTCCCGTCTCTGACGTCTATCCGTAGGACTATGGCAAGTTCAGTTTAAGGGATACTCCTTCAGCGGAATGTCACTTCTCACAGTTCTTTCCAGTGGAGGAAAGAAGATAGAAGATGGACGGACAGTGAGAACGTTGCAACACGTGAGTGAAGTACAGGGTAAGGTACTTAGGCCTCTATGATGCAATCTGAAAGTTCAACACCGGGGAAGTTCCACAGTGTCTACTTCCTCTCAAATCACTTCCAATATATGAGGGAACTGTACTAAAGTACGTTATCACGACAGGGATGCGTTTGTGCTCAGTTGGAAACTAGGACCTGTCTGGGCTAGCAACTATGAAGTGTGTCATACAGGCCTCTTAGATGTGATGCGTAGGAAGGTATCTGCTAAGGGAACCTACTTCAGGTGCGTATTCATTCGTAACAGTGTTTCTCCTAGGAAGAATGAAGGTAGAACACGGACTGACTAGGGGCACATTAGGTACTGTAGGTAAAGTGCAGGCTATGGCACTTAAGCCTGCCAAACACATATTTGATGTTCACCACCAGTGGTGATCCGCACTTAGTTTCTGCATCTAAAATGCTTGCAACACTGAGCGGGAAGTGTGCTTTAGGAGGGATACACTGCAGTGTTACGTCTGTTAAAGAAGGAAGCTTTTGTGATTGACTCTGTGGTAACCGCAATAGGCGCACATAGCTTTCCAGTCTCCGACGTCCTTCCGTTGGACTATAGCAAGTTCTGTTTAAGGGAAACTCTTTCATGCGTAATGTCACTTCTCAGAGTGTCTTTCCAGTGGAGGAAAGTAGATAGAACAAGGACGGACGGAGAGAACGTTGCAAACCGTGAGTGAAGTACAGGGTAAGGTACTTAGGCGTCTAGGATGCATACTGGAATTACAACACCGGATATGTTCCACAGGGTCTACCTCTTCTCAGAACTCTTCCAATATATGAGGGAACTGTACTACAGTAAGTTCTCACGATAGGGATGCATCTGTGCTCAGTTGAAATCTCTAGGATGTGTCTGGGTAGCAATCTTGAAATGTCTCCGATAGGCCCCTAGAGGGGATGCGTAGGAATGTATCTGTTCAGGAAACCTACTTCAGGTGCGTACTCATTCATAACAGTGCTTCTCCTTGGAGGAATGAGGTAGAACACGGATGGACTAGGGGCACATTAGGTACTGAGAGTCAAGGGCAGGCTAAGGCGCTTAAGCCTGCCAAACACATATTGGATGTTCACCACCAGTGGTGATCCGCACTTAGTTTCTGCATCTAAAACGCTTCCAACACTGAGAGGGAAGTGTGCTTTAGGAGGGATTCACTGCAGTATTACCTCTGTTAAAGAAGGAAGCTTTTGGGACTGACTCTGTGGTAACCGCATTAGGCCAACATAGCTTTCCAGTATCCGACCTCATTCCGTTGGACTATAGCAAGTTCTGTTTAAGCGAAAATCCTTCATGCGGAATTTCACTTCTCACAGTGTCTTTCCAGGGGAGGAAAGAAGATAGAGCAAGGACGGACCAGAGAGAAGGTTGCAACCCGTGAGTGAAGTACAGGGTATGGCACTTAGGCCTCTATGATGCATACTGGAAGTTCAACACTTGGGATGTTCCACAGTGTCTACCACTTCTCAAAACACTTCCAATATATGAGGGAACTGTGCTACAGTACGTTCTCACGACAGGGATGCGTCTGTGCTCAGTTGGAAACTAGGACCTGTCTGGGTAGCAAACATGAAGTGTGTCATACAGGCCTCTTAGATGTGATGCGTAGGAAGGTATCTGCTAAGGGAACCTACTTCAGGTGCGTATTCATTCGTAACAGTGTTTCTCCTAGCAATAATGAAGGTAGAACACGGACTGACTAGGGGCACATTAGGTACTGTAGGTAAAGTGCAGGCTATGGCACTTAAGCCTGCCAAACACATATTTGATGTTCACCACCAGTGGTGATCCGCACTTAGTTTCTGCATCTAAAACGCTTCCAACACTGAGAGGGAAGTGTGCTTTAGGAGGGATACACTGCAGTGTAACGTCTGATAAAGAAGGAAGCTTTTGGGACTGACTCTGTGGTAACCGCAATAGGCGCACATAGCTTTCCAGTCTCCGACGTCCTTCCGTTGGACTATAGCAAGTTCTTTTAAGGGAAACTCCTTCATGCGTCATGTCACTTCTCACAGTGTCTTTCCAGTGGAGGAAAGAAGATAGAACAAGGACGGACGGAGAGAACGTTGCAAACCGTGAGTGAAGTACAGGGTAAGGCACTTAGGCGTCTAGGATGCATACTGGAATTACAACACCGGATATGTTCCACAGGGTCTACCTCTTCTCAAAACACTTCCAATATATGAGGGAACTGTACTACAGTAAGTTCTCACGATAGGGATGCATCTGTGCTCAGTTGAAATCTCTAGGATGTGTCTGGGTAGCAATCATGAAATGTCTCCGATAGGCCCCTAGAGGGGATGCGTAGGAATGTATCTGTTCAGGGAACCTACTTCAGGTGCGTACTCATTCCTAACATTGCTTCTCCTTGGAGGAATGAGGTAGAACACGGATGGACTAGGGACACATTAGGTACTGTGAGTAAAGGGCAGGCGAAGGCGCTTAAGCCTGCCAAACACATATTGGATGTTCACCACCTGTGGTATCCGCACTTAGTTTCTGCATCTAAAACGCTTCCAACACTGAGAGGGAAGTGTGCTTTAGGAGGGATTCACTGCAGTATTACCTCTGTTAAAGAAGGAAGCTTTTGGGACTGACTCTGTGGTAACCGCATTAGGCCAACATAGCTTTCCAGTATCCGACCTCATTCCGTTGGACTATAGCAAGTTCTGTTTAAGCGAAAATCCTTCATGCGGAATTTCACTTCTCACAGTGTCTTTCCAGTGGAGGAAAGAAGATAGAGCAAGGACGGACCAGAGAGAAGGTTGCAACCCGTGAGTGAAGTACAGGGTATGGCACTTAGGCCTCTATGATGCATACTGGAAGTTCAACACTTGGGATGTTCCACAGTGTCTACCACTTCTCAAAACACTTCCAATATATGAGGGAACTGTGCTACAGTACGTTCTCACGACAGGGATGCGTCTGTGCTCAGTTGGAAACTAGGACCTGTCTGGTTAGCAACCATGAAGTGTGTCATACAGGCCTCTTAGATGTGATGCGTAGGAAGGTATCTGCTAAGGGAACCTACTTCAGGTACGTATTCATTCGCAACAGTGTTTCTCCTAGGAATAATGAAGGTAGAACACGGACTGACTAGGGGCACATTAGGTACTGTAGGTAAAGTGCAGGCTATGGCACTTAAGCCTGCCAAACACATATTTGATGTTCACCACCAGTGGTGATCCGCACTTAGTTTCTGCATCTAAAATGCTTCGAACACTGAGAGGGAAGTGTGCTTTAGGAGGGATACACTGCAGTGTTACGTCTGATAAAGAAGGAAGCTTTTGGGACTGACTCTGTGGTAACCGCAATAGGCGCAAATAGCTTTCCAGTCTCCGACGTCCTTCCGTTGGACTATAGCAAGTTCTTTTAAGGGAAACTCCTTCATGCGTAATGTCACTTCTCACAGTGTCTTTCCAGTGGAGGAAAGTAGATAGAACAAGGACGGACGGAGAGAACGTTGCAAACCGTGAGTGAAGTACAGGGTAAGGCACTTAGGCGTCTAGGATGCATACTGGAATTACAACACCGGTTATGTTCCACAGGGTATACCTCTTCTCAAAACACTTCCAATATATGAGGGAACTGTACTACAGTAAGTTCTCACGATAGGGATGCATCTGTGCTCAGTTGAAATCTCTAGGATGTGTCTGGGTAGCAATCATGAAATGTCTCCGATAGGACCCTAGAGGGGATGCGTAGGAATGTATCTGTTCAGGGAACCTACTTCAGGTGCGTACTCATTCATAACAGTGCTTCTCCTTGGAGGAATGAGGTAGAACACGGATGGACTAGGGGCACATTAGGTACTGTGAGTAAAGGGCAGGCGAAGGTGCTTAAGCCTGCCAAACACATATTGGATGTTCACCACCAGTGGTGATCCGCACTTGGTTTCTGCATCTAAAACGCTTCCAACACTGAGAGGGAAGTGTGCTTTAGGAGGGATACACTGCAGTGTTACATCTGTTAAAGAAGGAAGCTTTTGGGACTGACTCTGTGGTAACCGCAATAGGCGCACATAGCTTTCCAGTCTCCGACGTCCTTCCGTTGGACTATAGCAAGTTCTTTTAAGGGAAACTCCTTCATGCGTAATGTCACTTCTCACTGTGTCTTTCCAGTGGAGGAAAGTAGATAGAACAAGGACGGACGGAGAGAACGTTGCAAACCGTGAGTGAAGTACAGGGTAAGGCACTTAGGCGTCTAGGATGCATACTGGAATTACAACACCGGATATGTTCCACAGGGTCTACCTCTTCTCAAAACACTTCCAATATATGAGGGAACTGTACTACAGTAAGTTCTCACGATAGGGATGCATCTGTGCTCAGTTGAAATCTCTAGGATGTGTCTGGGTAGCAATCATGAAATGTCTCCGATAGGCCCCTAGAGGGGATGCGTAGGAATGTATCTGTTCAGGGAACCTACTTCAGGTGCGTACTCATTCCTAACATTGCTTCTCCTTGGAGGAATGAGGTAGAACACGGATGGACTAGGGGCACATTAGGTACTGTGAGTAAAGGGCAGGCGAAGGTGCTTAAGCCTGCCAAACACATATTGGATGTTCACCACCAGTGGTGATCCGCACTTAGTTTCTGCATCTAAAACGCTTCCAACACTGAGAGGGAAGTGTGCTTTAGGAGGGATTCACTGCAGTATTACCTCTCTTAAAGAAGGAAGCTTTTGGGACTGACTCTGTGGTAACCGCATTAGGCCAACATAGCTTTCCAGTATCCGACCTCATTCCGTTGGACTATAGCAAGTTCTGTTTAAGCGAAAATCCTTCATGCGGAATTTCACTTTTCACAGTGTCTTTCCAGTGGAGGAAAGAAGATAAAGCAAGGACGGACCAGAGAGAAGGTTGCAATCCGTGAGTGAAGTACAGGGTATGGCACTTAGGCCTCTATGATGCATACTGGAAGTTCAACACTTGGGATGTTCCACAGTGTCTACCACTTCTCAAAACACTTCCAATATATGAGGGAACTGTGCTACAGTAAGTTCTCAGGACAGGGAAGCGTCTGTGCTCAGTTGGAAAGTGTAGGACGTGTCTGGGCAGCAATCATGAATTGTCTCTTACAGACCCCTTAGAGGGATGCGGAGGAAGGTATCTGATCTGGAAACCTACTTCAGTTGCGTACTCATTCATAACAGTGTTTCTCCTTTGAAGATGAAGATAGAACAGGGAAGGACTACGGGCACATTAGGTACTGTGAGTAAAGGGCAGGCTATGGCGCTTAAGCCTGCCAAACACATAGTGGATGTTCACCACCAGTGGTGATCCGCACTTAGTTTCTGTGTCTAAAAAGCTTCCTACACTGAGCAAGAAGAGTGCTTTAGGAGGGATTCACTGCAGTGTTACGTCTGTTAAAGAAGGAAGCTTGTGGGACTGACTCTGTGGAAACCGCAATAGGCCCGTATAGTTTTCACGTCTCAGACGTCTATCCGTTGGACTATAGCAAGTTCTGTTTAAGGGAAACTCCTGTCTCACTTTGAGGTCTTTTATCTATTTTGAGTTGATCTTTTTGTACAGTGTAAGAGAATGTTCGAGTTTTATTCATCTACATATAGCTGGCCAGTTTTCCCAGCACCATTTATTGAAGAGACTGTCTTTTTTCCACTGTATATTTTTTCTTATTTGTCGAAAATTAATTGACCATAGAGTTGCGGGTCCATATCAGTGCTCTCCACTCTGTTCCACTGGTCTATGTGTCTGTTTTTATGCCAGTACCATGCTGTCTTGGTGATCACAGCTTTGTAATAAAGCTTGAAATCAGGTAAGGTGATGCCGCCAGCTTTATTTTTGTTTTTCAACATTTCCTTAGTGATTCGATGTCTCTTCTGATTCCATACAAATTTTAGGATTATTTGCTCCAGCTCTTTGAAGAATGCCGGTGGAATTTTGATCGGAATGGCATTAAAAGTATAGATTGCTCTAGGCAGTATAGACATTTAACAATGTTTATTCTTCCGAACCGAGAGCATGGATGTCTTCCATCTTTTTGTGTCTTCTTCAATTTCTTTCATGAGTGTTCCATAGTTCCTCAAGTATAGATCCTTTACCTCTTTAGTTAGGTTTATTCCCAGGTATCTTATGGTTCTTGGTGCTATAGTAAATGGAATCGATTCTCTAATTTCCCTTTCTTTATTTGCATTGTTAGTGTATAGGAAAGCCACTGATTTCTACACATTGACTTTGTATCCTGCCACGCTACTGAACTGCTGTATGAGTTCTAGTAGTTTGGGGGGAAACTACTTTATGCGGAATGTCACTTCTCACAGAGTCTTTTCACTGGAGGAAAGAAGGTAGAACAAGGACGGTGCAGAGAGAATGTTGCAACTCGTGAGGGAAGTACAGGGTAAGGCTCTTAAGCCTATATGATGCATACTGTAAGTTCAACACCAGGGATGTTCACAGTGTCTACCTCTTCTCAAAACCCTTCCAATATATGAGGGATCTGTGCTACAGTAAGCTCTCACGACAGGGATGCGTCTGGGCTCAGTTGGAAACTCTAGGACGTGTCTGTGTAGCAATCATGAAGTGTCTCCTACAGGCCCCTTAGAAGGGATGCGAAGGAAGGTATCTGCTCCGGGAAACAACTTCAGTTGTGTACTCCTTCATAACAGCGTTTCTCCAGTGAGGAATGAAGATAGAACAGGGAGGGACTAGGGGCACATTAGGTACTGTGAGTAAAGGGCAGGCTATGGAGTTTAAGCCTGCCAGACACATATTGGATGTTCACCACCAGTGGTGATCCGCACTTAGTTTCTGCGTCTAAAACACTTCCAACACTGAGAGGGAAGTGTGCTTTCGGAGGGATTCACTGCAGTGTTACATCAGTTAAAGAAGGAAGCTTTTCGTACTGACTCTGGGTAACCGCATTAGAAGCAAATAGCTTTCCAGTCTCCGACGTCTATCCGTTGGACTATAGCAAGTTCTGTTTAAGGGAAACTATTTAATGTGGAATGTCAATTCTCACAGTGTCTTTCCAGTGGAGGAAAGAAGATAGAACAAGGACGGACGGAGAGAACGTTGCAAACCGTGAGTGAAGTTCAGGGTAAGGCACTTAGGCCTCTATGATGCATACTGGAATTACAACACCGGAGATGTTCCACAGTGTCTACCTCTTCTCAAAACACTTCCAATATATGAGGGAACTGTGATACAGTAACATCTCACGACAGAGAAGCGTCTGTGCTCATTTGGAAAGTGTAGGAAGTGTCTGGGTAGCAATCATGAAGTGTCTGATACAGGCACCTTAGCGGGGATGCGGAGGAAGGTATCTTCTCAGGGAACCTACTTCAGGTGCGTACTCATTCATAACAATGTTTCTCCTTTGAGGATGAAGATAGAACAGGGAAGGACTACGGGCACAATAGTTACTGTGAGTAAAGGGGAGGCTATGGCGTTTAAGCCTGCCAAACACATATTGGATGTTCACCACCAGTGGTGATCCGCACTTAGTTGCTGCGTCTAAAACGCTTCCTACACTAAGTGGGAAGTGTGCTTTAGGAGGAATTCACTGCAGTGTTACGTCTGTTAAAGAAGGAAGGTTTTGGGACTGACTCTGTGGTAACCACAAAAGGTGCACATATCTTTCCAGTCAGTCGTCTATCCGTTGGACTATAGCAAGTTCTGTTTAAGGGAAACTCCTTCATGCGGAAATTCACTTCTCACAGTGTCTTTCCAGTTGGGAAAGAAGATAGAACAAGGATGGAGCAGAGAATTTTACAACCCGTTGGTGAAGTACAGTGTAAGGCACTTTGGCCTTTATGATGCATACTGGAAGTTCAACACTGGAGATGTTCCACAGTGTCTACCTCTTATGAAAACACTTCCAATATATGAGGGAACTTTGCTACAGTAAGTTCTCACAACAGGGATGGGTTTGTGCTCAGTTGGAAACTCTAGGACGTGTCAGGGTAGCAATCATTAAGTGTCTAATACAGGACCCTTAGAGATGATGCGAAGGAAGGTATCTGTTCAGGGAACCTTCTAATTGCGTACACATTCATCACAGTGTTTCCCTTTTAGGAATGAAGATAGAAAAGGGACGAACTAGTGGCAAATAAGGTACTGTGAGTAAAGCGCAGGCTTAAGCCTGCCAAACACATAATGGATGTTCACCACCACTGGTGATCCGAACTATATTTCTGCATCTAAAACGCTTCCAACACTGAGACGGAAGTGTGCTTCAGGAGGGATACACTGCAGATTTACGTCTGTTAAAGAAGGAAGCTTTGGGACTGACTCTGTGGTAACCGCAATAGGCGCACATAGCTTTCCATTCACAGACGTCTAACCGTTGCTATAGCAAGTTCTGTTTAAGGGAAACTCCTTCAGGCGGAATGTCACTTCTCACAGTGTCTTTCCAGTGGAGGAAAGAAGATAGAACAAGGACCGACACAGACAACGTTGCAAACCGTGAGTGAAGTACAGGGTAAGGCTCTTAGGCCTCTATGAGGCATACTGGAATTACAACACCGGAGATGTTCCACAGTGTCTACCTCTTCTCAAAACACTTCCAGTATATGAGGGAACTGTGCTACTGTAAGTTCTCACGACACGGATGCATCTGTGCTCAGTTGAAAATTCTAGGATGTGTCTGGATAGCAATCATGAAGTTTCTCATACAGGAACTTTAGTGGGGATGCGTAGTAAGGTATCTGCTCAGGGAACCTACTTCAGGTGCGTAGTCTTTCATAACAGTGCTTCTCCTTGGAGGAATGAAGGTAGAACACGGACGGACCTGGGGCACATTAGGTACTGTGAGTAAAGGGCCGGCTATGGTGCTTAAGCCTTCCAAACACATATTGGATGTTTACCACCAGTGGTGATCCACACTTTGTTTCTGCGTCTAAAACGCTTCCAACACTGAGAGGGAAGTGTGCTTTAGGTGGGATTCACTGCAGTGTTACGTCTGTTAAAGAAGGAAGCTTTTGGGACTGACTGTGGTAACCGCAATAGGCGTACTTAGCAATCGATTCACAGACGTCTAACAGTTGGACTATAGCAAGTTCTGTTTAAGGGAAACTCCTTCATGCGGAATGTCACTTCTCACAGTGTCTTTCCAGTGGAGGAAAGAAGATAGAACAAGGACGGACACAGAGAACGTTGCAAACCGTGAGTGAAGTACAGGAAAAGGCACTTAGGCCTCTATGATGCATACTGGAATTACAACACCGGAGATGTTCCACAGTGTCTACCTCTTCTCAAAACTCTTCCAATATATGAGGGAACTGTGCTACAGTAAGATCTCACGACAGGGATGCATCTGTGCTCATTTGGAAATTGACTAGGGGAACTTTATGTTCTGTGAATTAAGGGCAGGCTTTGGCGCTTAAGCCTGCCAAGCACATATTGGATGTTCACCACCATTGGTGATCCGAACATATTTTCTGCGTCTAAAACGCTGACAACACTGAGAGGGAAGTGTGCTTTAGGAGGGATTCATTGCAGTTTTACGTCTGTTAAAGAAGGAAGGTTTTGGGACTGACTCTGTGTTAACCGCAGTAGGCGCACATAAGTTTCCAGTCTCAGACGTCTATCCGTTGGACTATAGCAAGTTCTGTTTAAGGGAAACACCTTCATGCGGAATGTCACTTCTCACAGTGTCTTTCCAGTGGAGGAAAGAATATAGAACAAGGACGGAGCAGAGAGAATGTTACATCCCGTAGGTGAAGGAAAGGGTAAGGCACTTAGACCTCTATGATGCATACTGGAAGTTCTACACTTGGGATGTTCCACAGTGTCTACCACTTCTCAAAACACTTCCAATATATGAGGGAACTTGCTACAGTAAATTCTCATGACAGGGAAGCGTCTGTGCTCAGTTGGAAAGTGTAGGATGTGTCTGGGAAGCAATCATGAAGTGTCTCATACTGACCACTTAAAGGGGATGCGGAGGAAGGTATCTGCTCTGGGAACCTACTTCATGTGCGTACTCATTCATAACAGTGTTTCTCCTGTGAAGATGAAGATAGAACAGGGAAGGACTACGGGCACATTAGGTACTGTGAGTAAAGGGCAAGCTATGGCGCTTAGCCTGACAAACACATATTGGATGTTCACCACCAGTGGTGATCCCCACTTAGTTTCTGCTTCTTAAACGCTTCCTACACTGAGAGGGAAGTGTGCTTTAGGAGGGATTCACTGCAGTATTACGTCTGTTAAAGAAGGAAGGTTTTGGGACTGACTCTGTGGTAACCGATTTAGGCGCACATAGCTTTCCATTTAAAGACGTCTAACCATTGGACTATAGCAAGTTCAGTTTAAGGGAAACTCCTTCATGCGGAATGTCATTTCTCACAGTGTCTTTCCAGAGGAGGAAAGAAGATCGAACAAGGACGGAGCACAGAGAATGTTAAACACTTTGGTGAAGTAAAGGGTAAGGCATTTAGGCCTCTATGATGCATACTGGAAGTTCTACACCTGGGATGTCCCACAGCGTCTACCACTTCTCAAAACACTTCCAATATATGAGGGAACTATGCTGCAGTAAGTTCTCATGACTGGAATGCGTCTGTACTCAGTTGGAAATTCTAGGATGTGTCTGATTAGCAATAATGAAGTGTCTCCAACAGGCCCCTTAGAGGGGATTCGAAGGAAAGTATCTGCTCAGCGAACCTGCTTCAGTAGCATACTCATTCAAATCAGCAATTCTCCTTTGAGGAATGAAGATAGAACAGGGACTGACTAGGGGCACATTAGGTACTGTGAGTAAAGGGAAGGCTATGGCGCTTAAACCTACCAAACACATATTGGATGTTCACCACCAGTGGTGATCCGCACTTGGTTTCTGCGTCTAAAACGCTTCCTACACTGAGAGGGAAGTGTGCTTTAGGAGGGATTCACTGCAGTGTTACGTCTGTTAAAGAAGCAAGCTTTTGGGACTGACTCTGTGGTAACCGCAATAGGCGCACATAGCTTTCCATTCACAGACGTCTAACCGTTAGACTATAGCGTGTTCTGTTTAAGGGAAACTCCTTCAGGCGGAATTTCACTTCTCACAGTTTCTTCTCAAAACACTTCCAATATATGAGGGAACTGTGATACAGTAACATCTCACGACAGAGAAGCGTCTGTGCTCATTTGGAAAGTGTAGGAAGTGTCTGGGTAGCAATCATGAAGTGTCTCCTACAGGCCCCTTAGAGGGGATGCGTAGGAAGGTATCTGATCAGGGAACCTACTTCAGGTGCGTACTCATTCAAAAGCAGTGTTTCTCCTTTTAGGAATGAAGATAGAACAGGGACGTACTAGGGGCACATTAGGTACTTTGAGGAAAGGGGAAGCTACGGTGCTTAAGCCTGCCAAACACATATTGGATGTTCACCACCAGTAGGGTTCCGCACTTAGTTTCTCCCTCTGAAATGCTTCCTACACTGATAGGGAAGTGTGCTTTAGGAAGGATTCACTGCAGTGCTACGTCTTTTAAAGAAGGAAGCTTTTGGGACTGACTCTGTGGTAACCGCAATTGGCGCACATAACTTTCCATCTCCGACGTCTATCCGTTGGACTCTAGCAAGTTCTGTGTAAGGGAAACACCTTCATGCGGAATGTCACTTCTCACAGTGTCTTTCCAGTGGAGGAAAGAATATAGAACAAGGACGGAGCAGAGAGAATGTTACATCCCGTAGGTGAAGGAAAGGGTAAGGCACTTAGACCTCTATGATGCATACTGGAAGTGCTACACTTGGGATGTTCCACAGTGTCTACCATTTCTCCAAACACTTCCAATATATGAGGGAACTGTTCTACAATAAGTTCTCACGACAGGGAAGCGTCTGTGCTCAGTTGGAAAGTGTAGAACGTGTCTGGGTTGCAATCATGAAGTGTCTCATACAGACCCCTTAGAGGGGATGCGGAGAAAGGTATCTGCTCTGTGAACCTACTTCATGTGTGTACTCATTCATAACAGTGTTTCTCCTTTGAAGATGAAGATAGAACAGGGACTGACTAAGGGCACATTAGGTACTGTGAGTAAAGGGCAGGCTATGGCGCTTAAGCCTACCAAACACATATTGGATGTTCACCACCAGTGGTGATCCGCACTTGGTTTCTGCGTCTAAAACGCTTCCTACACTGAGAGGGAAGTGTGATTTCGGAGGGATTCACTGCAGTGTTACGTCTGTTAAAGAAGGAAGCTTTTGGGACTGACTCTGTGGTAACCGCAATAGGCGCACATAGCTTTCCATTCACAGACGTCTAACCGTTAGACTATAGCATGTTCTGTTTAAGGGAAACTCCTTCAGGCGGAATGTCAATTCTCACAGTGTCTTTCCGTGGAGGAAAGTAGATAGAACCAGGACGGACAGAGAGAACGTTGCAAACCGTGAGGAAGTACAGGGTAAGGCACTTAGGCCTCTACGAGGCATACTGGAATTACAACACCGGAGATGTTCCACATTGTCTACCTCTTCTCTTAAACACTTCCAATATATGAGGATACTGTGCTACAGTAAATGTTCACGACAGGGATGCATCTGTGCTCAGTTGAAAACTCTATAATGTGTCTGGGTAGCAATCATGAAGTGTCTCAAACAGGCACCTTCGAGGGGATGCAGAGGAAGGTATCTGCTCTGGGAACCTAATTCAGGTGCGTACTCATTCATAACAGTGTTTCTCCTTTGAAGATGAAGATAGAACAGGGAAGGACTACGGGCTCATTAGGTACTTTCAGTAAAGGGCAGGCTATGGCGCTTAGCCTGACAAACACATATTGGATGTTCACCACCAGTGGTGATCCGCACTTAGTTTCTGCGTCTAAAACGCTTCCAACACTGAGAGGGAAGTGTGCTTTAGGAGGGATTCACTGCAGTGTTACGTCTGTTAAAGAAGGAAGCTTTTGGGACTGACTCTGTGGTAACCGCATTAGGCGCACATAGCTTCCCATTCAAAGACGTCTAACCATTGGACTATAGCAGTTCAGTTTAGGGGAAACTCCTTCATGCGATATGTCATTTCTCAAGGTGTCTTTCCAGTGGAGGAAAGAAGATAGAACAAGGACGGAGCACAGAGAATGTTAAACCCTTTGGTGAAGTAAAGGGTAAGGCATTTAGGCCTCTAATGCATACTGGAAGTGCTACACTTGGGATGTTCCACAGTGTCTACCACTTCTCCAAACACTTCCAATATATGAGGGAACTGTTCTACAATAAGTTCTCACGACAGGGATGCGTCTGTACTCAGTTGGAAACTCTAGGATGTGTCTGGTTAGCAATCATGAAGTGTCTCCTACAGGCCCCTTAGAGTGGATGCGAAGGAAAGAATCTGCTCAGCGAACCTACTCCAGTTGCATACTCATTCATAACAGCGTTTCTCCATGAGGAATGAAGATAGAACAGGGACTGACTAGGGGCACATTAGGTACTGTGAGTAAAGGGCAGGCTATGGCGCTTAAGCCTACCAAACACATATTGGATGTTCACCACCAGTGGTGATCCGCACTTAGTTTCTGCGTCTAAAAAGCTTCCTACACTGAGAGGGAAGTGTGCCTTAGGAGGGATTCACTGCAGTGTTACGTCTGTTAAAGAAGGAAGCGTTTGGGACTGACTCTGTGGTAGCCGCTATAGGCGCAAATAGCTTTCCATTCACAGACGTCTAACCGTTAGACTATAGCATGTTCTGTTTAAGGGAAACTCCTTAGGTGGAATGTCACTTCTCACAGTGTCTTTCCAGTGGAGGAAAGAAGATAGAACAAGGAAGGACAGAGAGAACGTTGCAAACCGTGAGTGAAGAACAGGGTAAGGCACTTAGGCCTCTATGAGGCATACTGGAATTACAACACCGGTTATGTTCCACAGTGTCTACCTCTTCTCTTAAACACTTCCAATATATGAGGGAACTGTGCTACAGTAAATTTTCACGACAGGGATGCATCTGTGCTCAGTTGAAAACTCTATAATATGTCTGGGTAGCAATCATGAAGTGTCTCATACAGACCCCTGAGAGGGGATGCGTAGGAAGGTATTTGATCAGGGAAACTACTTAGGTGCGTACTCATTCATAACAGTGTTTCTCCTTTTAGGAATGAAGATAGAACAGGGAGGTACTAGGGGCACATAAGGTACGTTGAGTAAAGGGGAAGCTACGGCGCTTAAGCCTGCCAAACACATATTGGATGTTCACCACCAGTGGTAATCCGCACTTGGTTTCTGCGTCTAAAACGCTTCCTACACTGATAGGGAAGAGTGCTTTAGGAGGGATTCACTGCAGTGTTACGTCTGTTAAAGAAGCAAGCTTTTGGGACTGACTCTGTGGTAACCGCAATACGCGCACATAGCTTTCCATTCACAGACGTCTAACCGTTAGACTATAGCATGTTCTGGAGTGTCATTTCTCACAGTGTCTTTCCAGTGGAGGAAAGATGATAGAACAAGGACGGACAGAGAGAAAGTTGCAAACCGTGAGTGAAGTACAGGGTAAGGCACTTAGGCCTCTATGAGGCATACTGGAATTACAACACCGGAGATGTTCCACAGTGTCTACGTCTTCTCTTAAACACTTCCAATACATGAGGGAACTGTGCTACAGTAAATTTTCACGACAGGGATGCATCTGTGCTCAGTTGAAAACTCTATAATATGTCTGGGTAGCAATCATGAAGTGTCTCCTACAGGCCCCTTAGAGCGGATGCGTAGGAAGGTATCTGATCAGGGAAACTACTTCAGGTGCGTACTCATTCATAACAGTGTTTTTCCTTTTAGGAATGAAGATAGAACAGGGACGTACGAGGGGCACATAAGTTACGTTGTGTAATGGGGAAGCTACGGCGCTTAAGCCTGCCAAACACATATTGGATGTTCACCACCAGTGTTGTTCCGCACTTAGTTTCTGCGTCTAAATTGCTTCCTACACTGATAGGGAAGTGTGCTTTAGGAGGGATTCACTGCAGTGTTACGTCTGTTAAAGAAGGAAGCTTTGGGGAATGACTCTGTGGTAACCGCAATAGGCGCACATAGCTTTCCATTCACAGACGTCTAACCATTAGACTATAGCATGTTCTGTTTAAGGGAAACTCCTTCAGGCGGAATGTCACTTCTCACAATGTCTTTCCAGTGGAGGAAAGATGATAGAACAATGACAGTAAGAGAGAACGTTGCAAACCGTGAGTGAAGTACAGGGTAAAGCACTTAGGCCTCCATGAGGCATACTGGAATTACAACACCAGAGATGTTCCACAGTGTCTACCTCTTTTCAAAGCACTTCCAATATATGAGGGAACGGTGCTACAGTAATTTTTCACGACAGGGATGCATCTGTGCTCAGTTGAAAACTCTACAATGTCTCTGGGTAGCAATCATGTAGTGTCTCATACAGGCCCCTTAGAGGGGATGCGTAGGAAGGTATCTGATCAGGGAACCTACTTCAGGTGCGTACTCATTCATAACAGTGTTTCTCCTTTTAGGAATGAAGGTAGAACAGGGACGTAGGAGGGGCACATTAGGTACTTTGAGTAAAGGGCAAGCTACGGTGCTTAAGCCTGCCAAACACATATTGGATGTTCACCATCAGTAGTGTCCGCACTTAGTTTCTGCGTCTAAAATGCTTCCTACACTGATAGGGAAGTGTGCTTTAGGAGGGATTCACTGCAGTGCTACGTCTGTTAAAGAAGGAAGCTTTGGGGACTGGCTCTGTGGTAACCGCAATAGGCGCACATAGATTTCCATTCACAGACGTCTAACCGTTAGACTATAGCATGTTCTGTTTAAGGGAAACCCCTTCAGGCGGAAAGTCACTTCTGACAGTGTCTTTCCAGTGGAGGAAAGAAGATAGAACAAGGACGGACAGAGAGAACTTTGCAAACCTTGTGTGAAGTAGAGAGTAAGGCACTTAGGCCTCTATGAGGCATACTGGAATTACAACACCGGAGATGTTCCACAGTGTCTACCTCTTCTCTTAAACACTTCCAGTATATGAGGGAACTGTGCTACAGTAAATTTTCACGACAGGGATGCATCTGTGCTCAACTGAAAACTCTACAATGAGTCTGTGTATCAATCATGAAGTGTCTCATACAGGCCCCTTAGAGGGGATGCGTAGGAAGGTATCTGATCAGGGAAACTACTTCAGGTGTGTACTCATTCATAACAGTGTTTCTTCTTTTAAGAATGAAGATAGAACAGGGACGTACTAGGGGTACATTAGGTACTTTGAGTAAAGGGGAAGCTACGGCGCTTAAGCCTGCCAAACACATATTGGATGTTCACCACCAGTGTAGTTCCGCACTTAGTTTCTGCGTCTAAAATGTTTCCTACACTGATAAGGAAGTGTGCTTTAGGAGGGATTCACTGCAGTGTTACGTCTGTTAAAGAAGGAAGCTTTTGGGACTGACTCTGTGGTAACCGCAATAGGCGCACATAGCTTTCCATTCACAGACGTCTAACCGTTAGACTATAGCATGTTCTGTTTAAGGGAAACTCCTTCAGGCGGAATGTCACTTCTCACAGTGTCTTTCCAGTGGAGGAAAGATGATAGAACAAGGACGGTGAAAGAGAACATTGCAAACCGTGAGTGAAGTACAGGGTAGGCACTTAGGCCTCTATGAGGCATACTGGAATTACAACACCGGAGATGTTCCACAGTGTTTCCCTCTTCTCAAAGCACTTCCAATATATGAGGGAACTGTGCTACAGTAATTTTTCACGACAAGGATGCATCTGTGCTCAGTTGAAAACTCTACAATGTGTCTGGGTAGCAATCATGTAGTGTCTCATACAGGCCCCTTTGAGGGGATGCGTAGGAAGGTATCTGATCAGGGAACCTACTTCAGGTGCGTACTCATTCATAACAGTGTTCCTCATTTTAGGAATGAAGATAGAACAGGGACGTAGGAGGGGCACATTAGGTACTTTGAGTAAAGGGCAAGCTACGGTGCTTAAGCCTGCCAAACACATATTGGATGTTCACCATCAGTAGTGTCCGCACTTAGTTTCTGCGTCTAAAATGCTTCCTACACTGATAGGGAAGTGTGCTTTAGGAAGGATTCACTGCAGTGCTACGTCTGTTAAAGAAGGAAGCTTTTGGGACTGACTCTGTGGTAACCGCAATAGGCGCACATAACTTTCCAGGCTCCGACGTCTATCCGTTGGATTATAGCAAGTTCTGTGTAAGCGAAACACTTTCATGGGAATGTCACTTCTCACAGTGTCTTTCCAGTGGAGGTAAGAATATAGAACAAGGACGGAGCAGAGAGGATGTTACATCCCGTAGGTGAAGGAAAGGGTAAGGCACTTAGACCTCTAGGATGCATACTGGAAGTGCTACACTTGGGATGTTCCACAGTGTCTACCACGTCTCAAAACACTTCCAATATATGAGGGAACTTCTACAGTTAGTTCTCACGACAGGGAAGCGTCTGTGCTCAGTTGGAAAGTGTAGGACGTGTCTGGGTAGCAATCAAAGTGTCTCATTCAGACCCCTTAGAGGGGATGCGGAGGAAGGTATCTGCTCGGGGAACCTACTTCACGTGTGTAATCATTCATAACAGTGTTTCTCCTTTGAAGATGAAGATAGAACAGGGAAGGACTACGGGCACATTAGGTACTGTGAGTAAAGGGCAGGCTATGGCGCTTAGCCTGACAAACACATATTGGATGTTCACCACCAGTGGTGATCCGCACTTAGTTTCTGCGTCTAAAACGCTTCCAACACTGAGAGGGAAGTGTGCTTTAGGAGGGATTCACTGCAGTGTTACGTCTGTTAAAGAAGGAAGCTTTTGGGCTGAATCTGTGGTAACCGCATTAGGCGCACATAGCTTTCCACTCAAAGACGTCTAACCATTGGACTATAGCAAGTTCAGTTTAAGGGAAACTCCTTCATGCGGAATGTCATTTCTCACAGTGTCTTTCCAGTGGAGGAAAGAAGATAGAACAAGGACGGAGCACAGAGAATGTTAAACCCTTTGGTGAAGTAAAGGGTAAGGCATTTAGGCCTCTTGATGCATACTGGAAGCTCTACACCTGGGATGTCCCACAGCGTCTACCACTTCTCAAAACACTTCCAATATATGAGGGAACTGTGGTACAGTAAGTTCTCACGACAGGGATGCGTCTGTACTCAGTTTGAAACTCTAGGATGTGTCTGGTTAGCAATAATGAAGTGTCTCCTACAGGCCCCTTAGAGGGGATGCGAAGGAAAGTATCTGCTCAGTGAACCTACTTCAGTTGCATACTCATTCATAACAGCGTTCTCCTTTGAGGAATGAAGATAGAACAGGGACTGACTAGGGGCACATTAGGTACTGTGAGTAAAGGGGAAGCTACGGCGCTTAAGCCTACCAAACACATATTGGATGTTCACCACCAGTGGTGATCCGCACTTGGTTTCTGCGTCTAAAACGCTTCCTACCCTGAGAGGGAAGTGTGCTTTAGGAGGGATTCACTGCAGTGTTACGTCTGTTAAAGAAGGAAGCTTTTGGGACTGACTCTGTGTAACCGCAATAGGCGCACATAGCTTTCCATTCACAGACGTCTTACCGTTAGAGTATAGCATGTTCTTTTTAAGGGTAACTCCTTCAGGCGGAATGTCACTTCTCAAGTGTCTTTCCAGTGGAGGAAAGAAGATAGAAGAAGGACGGACAGAGAGAACGTTGCAAACTGTGAGTGAAGTACAGGGTAAGGCACTTAGGCCTCTATGAGGCATACTAGAATTACAATACCGGAGATGTTCCACAGTGTCTACCTCTTCTCAAAGCACTTCCAATATATGAGGGAACTGTGCTACAGTAAATTTTAACGACAGGGATGCATTGTGCTCAGTTGAAAACTCTGTAATGAGTCTGGGTAGCAATCATGAAGTGTCTCATACAGGCCCCTTAGAGAGGATGCGTAGGAAAATATATGATCAGGGAAACTACTTCAGGTGCGTACTCATTCATAACAGTGTTTCTCCTTTTAGGAATGAAGATAGAACAGGGACGTACTAGGGGCACATTAGGTACTTTGAGTAAATGGGAAGCTACGGCGCTTAAGCCTGCCAAACACATATTTGATGTTCACCAGCAGTAGTGTTCCGCACTTAGTTTCTGCGTCTAAAATGCTTCCTACACTGATAGGGAAGTGTGCTTTAGGAGGGATTCACTGCAGTGTTACGTCTGTTAAAGAAGGAAGCTTTTGGGACTGACTCTATGGTAATCGCATTAGGCGCACATAGCTTTCCATTCAAAGACATCTAACCATTGGCCTATAGCAAGATCAGTTTAAGGGAAACTCCTATATGGAATGTCATTTCTCACAGTGTCTTTCCAGTGTAGGAAAGAAGATAGAACAAGGACGGTGCAGAGAGAATGTTACAACCCGTAGGTGAAGGAAAGGGTAAGGCACTTAGGCCTCTATGATGCATACTGGAAGTTCTACACCTGGGATGTTCCACAGTGTCTACCACTTCTCAAAACACTTCCAATATATGAGGGAACTGCTCTACAGTAAGTTCTCACGACAGGGATGCGTCTGTACTCAGTTGGAAACTCTAGGATGTTTCTGGGTAGCAATCATGAAGTGTCTCCTACAGGCCCCTTAGAGGGGATGCGAAGGAAAGTATCTGCTCAGCGAACCTACTTCAGTTGCGTACTCATTCATAACAGCGTTTCTCCTTTGAGGAATGAAGATAGAACAGGGACTGACTAGGGGCATGTTATGTACTGTGAGTAAAGGGCAGGCAATTGCGCTTAAGCCTACCAAACACATATTGGATGTTCACCACCAGTGGTGATCCGCACTTGGTTTCTGCGTCTAAAACGCTTCCTACACTGATAGGGATGTGTGCTTTAGGAGGGATTCACTCAGTGTTACGTCTGTTAAAGTAGGAAGCTTTTGGGACTGACTCTCTGGTAACCGCAATAGGCGGACATAGCTTTCCATTCACAGACGTCAAACCGTTAGACTATAGCATGTTCTGTTTAAGGGAAACTCCTTCAGGCGGAACGTCACTTCTCACAGTTTTTTCCAGTGGAGGAAAGAAGATAGAACAAGGACGGACAGAGAGAACGTTGCAAACCGTGAGTGAAGTACAGAGTAAGGCACTTAGGCCTCTATGATGCATACTGGAATTACAACACCGGAGATTTTCCACAGTGTCTACCTCTTCTCAAAACACTTCCAATATATGAGGGAACTGTTCTACAGTAAGTTCTCACGACAGGAATGCATCAGTGCTCAGGTGGAACCTCTAGGATGTTCCTGGGGAGCAATAATGAAGTGTCTCATACAGGCACCTTAGAGGGGATGCGTAGGAAGGTATCTGCTGAGGGAACCTACTTCAGGTGCGTACTCATTCATAACAGTGTTCCTCATTTTAGGAATGAAGATAGAACAGGGACGTAGGAGGGGCACATTAGGTACTTTGAGTACCGGTCAAGCTATGGCGCTTAAGCCTGCCAAACACATATTGGATGTTCACCACCAGTGGTGATCCGCACTTAGTTTCTGCGTCTAAAACGCTTCCAACACTTGGAGGGAAGTGTACTTTCGGAGGGATTCCTTGCAGTGTTACGTCTGTTAAAGAAGGAAGCTTTTGGGACTGACTCTTTGATAACCGCAATAGGCGCACCTAGCTTTCCAGTCTCCGATGTCTATCCGTTGGACTATAGCAAGGTCTGTGTAAGGGAAACACCTTCATGCGCAATGTCACTTCTCACAGTGTCTTTCCAGTGGAGGAAAGAAGATAGAAAAATGACGGAGAAGAGAGAATGTTACAACCCGTAGGTGAAGGAAAGGGTAAGGCACTTAGGCCTCTATGATGCATACTGGAAGTTCAACACTTGGGATGTTCCACAGTGTCTACCACTTCTCAAAACACTTCCAATATATGAGGGAACTGGCTTCAGAAACTTCTCACGACAGCGAAGCGTCTGTGCTCAGTTGGAAAGTGTAGGACGTGTCTGGGTAGCAATCATGAAGTGTCTCATACAGACCCCTTAGAGAGGATGCGGAGCAAGGTATCTGTTCTGGGAACCTACTTCAGGTGCGTACTCATTCATAACATTGTTTCTCCTTTGAAGATGAAGATAGAACAGGGAAGGATTACGGCACATTAGGTACTGTGAGTAAAGGGCAGGCTATGGAGCTTAGCCTGACAAACACATATTGGATGTTCACCACCAGTGGTGATCCGCACTTAGTTTCTGCGTCTAAAACGCTTTCAACACTGAGAGGGAAGTGTGCTTTAGGAGGGATTCACTGCAGTGTTACGTCTGTTAAAGAAGGAAGCTTTTGGGACTGACTCTCTGGTAACCGCATTAGGCGCACATAGCATTCCATTCAAAGACGTCTAACCATTGGACTATAGCAAGTTCAGTTTAAGGGAAACTCCTTCATGCGGAATGTCATTTCTCACAGGGTCTTTCCAGTGGAGGAAAGATGATAGAAGAAGGACGGAGCACAGAGAATGTTAAACCCTTTGGTGAAGTAATGGGTAGGCACTTAGGCCTCTATGACGCATACTGGATGTTCTACACCTGGGATGTTCCACAGTGTCTACCACTTTTCAAAACACTTCCAATATATGAGGGAACTGTGCTACAGTATGTTCTCATGACAGGGATATGTCTGTACTCAGTTCGAAACTCTAGGATATGTCTGGTTATCAATCATGAAGTGTCTCCTACTGGCCCCTTAGAGGGGATGCAAAGGAAAGTATCTGCTCAGCGAACCTACTTCAGTTGCGTACTCATTCATAACAACGTTTCTCCTTTGTGTAATGAAGATAGAACAGGGACTGACTAGGGGCACATTAAGTACTGTGATTAAAGGGCAGGCTATTGCGCTTAAGCCTACCAAACACATATTAGATGTGCACCACCAGTGGTGATACGCACTTGGTTTCTGCCTCTATAACGCTTCCTACAATGATAGGGAAGGGTGCTTTAGGAGGGATTCACTGCAGTGTTACGTCGTTTAAAGAAGGTAGCTTTTGGGACTGACACTGTGGTAACCGCAATAGGCGCACATAGCTTTCCATTCACAGACGTCTAACCGTTAGACTATAGCATGCTCTGTTTAAGGGAAACTCCTTCAGGCGGAATGTCACTTCTCACAGTCTCTTTCCAGTGGAGAAAGAAGATAGAACAAGGACGGACAG
The DNA here is from genome assembly GCF_020171115.1 of Neogale vison. Lineage (NCBI taxonomy): Eukaryota > Metazoa > Chordata > Mammalia > Carnivora > Mustelidae > Neogale > Neogale vison. Next base: position 154,641,818 of record NC_058091.1, read on the forward strand.
AGAGAACGTTGCAAACCGTGAGTGAAGTACAGGGTAAGGCACTTAGCCCTCTATGATGCATACTGGAATTACAACACCGGAGATGTTCCACAGTGTCTACCTCTTCTCAAAGCACTTCCAATATATGAGGGAACTATGCTACAGAAAGTTCTAACGACAGGAATGCATCAGTCCTCTGGTGGAACCTCTAGGATGTTCCTGGTGAGCAATAATGAAGTGTCTCATATAGGCACATAGAGGGGATGCGTAGGAAGGCATCTGCTGAGGGAACCTACTTCAGGTGCGTAATCATTCATAACAGTGCTTCTCCTTGGAGGAATGAAGATAGAACAGGGACGTACTAGGGGCACATTAGGTACTTTGAGTACCGGGCAAGTTATGGCGCTTAAGCCTGCCAAACACATATTGGACGTTCACCACCAGTGGTGATCCGCACTTAGTTTCTGCGTTGAAAACGCTTCCAACACTTGGATGGAAGTGTGCTTTCGGAGGGATTCACTGCAGTGTTACGTCTGTTAAAGAAGGAAGCTTTTGGGACAGGCTCTTTGATAACCGCAATAGGCGCACAGAGCTTCCCAGTCTCCGACGCATATCCGTTGGACTATAGCAAGTCTGTGTAAGGGAAACACCTTCATGTGCAATGTCACTTCTCACAGTGTCTTTCCAGTGGAGGAAAGAAGATAGAACAAGGACGGAGCAGAGATAATGTTACAACCCGTAGGTGAAGGAAAGGGTAGGCACTTAGGCCTCTATGATGCATACTGGAAGTTCTACACCTGGGATGTTCCACAGTGTCTACCACTTCTCAAAACAGTCCAATATATGAGGGAATTGTGCTACAGTAAGTTCTCACGACAGGGATGCGTCTGTACTCAGTTGGAAACTCTAGGATGTGTCTGGGTAGCAATCATGAAGTGTCTGATACAGGCCCCTTAGAGGGGATGCGTGGGATGTATCTGCTCAGGGAATCTACCTCAGGTGCTTACTCATTCATAACAGTGCTTCTCCTTGGAGGAATGATGGTAGAACACGGACGATCTAGGGGTACATTAGATCCTGTGAGAAAAGGGCAGGCTATGGCGGTTAAGCCTGCCAAACACATATTTGATGTTCACCACCAGTGGTGATCCGCACTTATTTTCTGCATCTAAAACGCTTCCAACACTGAGAGGAAAGTGTTCTTTAGCTGGGATTCACTGCAGTGTTACGTCTGTTAAAGAAGGAAGCTTTTGGGACTGACTCTGTGGAAACCGCAATATGCGCACATAGCTTTCCAGACTCAGTCGTCTATCCTTTGGACTATAGCAAGTTCTGTTTAAGGGAAACTACTTCATGCGGAATGTCACATCTCACAGTGTCTTTCCAGTGGAGGAAAGAAGATAGAACAAGGAAGGACAGAGAGAACGTTGCAAACCGTGAGTGAAGTACAGGGTAAGGCACTTAGGCCTCTATGATGCATACTGGAAGTTCAAAACCGGAGATGTTCCACAGTGTCTACCACTTCTCAAAACACTTCCAATATATGAGGGAACTGTGCTACAGTAATTTCTCAGACAGGGATGCGTCTGTGTTCAGTTGGAAACTATAGGACGTGTCTGGGTAGCAATCAGTAAGTGTCTCAAACAGGCCCATTATAGGGGATGCGTAGGAAGGTATCTGCTCAGGGAACCTACTTCAGGTGCGTACTCATTCATAACAGTGCTTCTCCTTGGAGGAATGATGATAGAACAGGGACGGACTAGGGGCCCTTTACGTACTGTGAGTATTGGGCAGGCTATGGCGCTTAGCCAACCAAACACATATTGGTTGTTCACCTACAGTGGTGATCCGCACTTAGTTTCTGCATCTAAAACGCTTCCAACACTGAGAGGGAGTGTGCTTTAGGAGGGATTCACTGCAGTGTTACGTCTGTTAAAGAAGGAAGCTTTTGGGACTGACTCTGTGGGAACCGCATTAGGCTCACATAGCTTTCCAGTCTCCAACGTCTATCCGTTGGACTATAGCAAGTTCTGTTTAAGGGAAACTCCTTCATGCGGAATGTCACTTCTCACAGTGTCTTTCCACTGGAGGAAAGAAGATAGAACAAGGACGGAGCAGAGAGAACGTTGCAACCCGTGAGTGAAGTACAGGGTAAGGCACATAGGCCTCTATGATGCATACTGGAAGTTCAAAAGCGGGGATGTTCCACAGTGTGTACCTCTTCCAAAACACTACGAATATTTGAGGGAACTGTGCTACAGTAAGTTCTCACGACAGGGATGCGTCTGTGCTCAGTTGGAAACTGTATGTCGTGTCTGGGTAGCAATCATGAAGTGTCTCTTACAGGCCCCTTAGAGGGGATGCGTAGGAAGGTATCTGCTCAGGGAACTTAATACCTATGCGTACTCATTCATAACAGTATTTCTCCTTTGAGGAATGAAGATAAAACAGGGAAGGACTAGGGGCACATTAAGTACTGTGGGAAAAGGGAAGGCTATGTCGCTTAAGCCTGCCAATCACATATTGGATGTTCACCTCCAGTGGTGATCCGCACTTAGTTTCTGCGTCTAAAACTCTTCCAACACTGAGAGGGAAGTGTGCTTTAGGAGGGATTCACTGTAGTGTTACGTATGTAAAAGAAGGAAGCTTTGGGACTGACTCTTTGGTAACCGCAATAGGCGCACATAGCTTTCCATTCACAGACGTCTAACCGTTGGACTATAGCAAGTTCTGTTTAAGGGAAACTCCTTGTTTTGGAATGTGGTTCTCACAGTGTCTTTCCAGTGGAGGAAAGAGATAGAATAAGGACGGAGCAGAGAGAACATTGCAACCGGTTAGTGAAGTACAGGGTAAGGCACTTAGACCTCTATGATGCATACTGGACGTTCAACACCGGGGAAGTTCCACAGTGTCTATCTTTTCTCAAAACACTTCCAATATAAGAGGGAACTGTGCAACAGTAAGTTCTCCGGACAGGGATGCCCTGTGCTCTGTTGGAAACTCTATGAAGTGTCTGGTAGCAATCATGAAATGTCTGATACAGGCCCCTTAGAGGGGATGCAGAGGAAGGTATCTGCTCAGCGACCTACTTCAAGTGCGTACTCATTCATTACAGTGTTTCTACTTTGAGGAATGAAGATAGTACAGGAAAGACTACAGGCACATTAGGTATTCTGAGTAAAGGGAAAATTATGGCGCTTAAGCCTGCCAAACACATATTGGATGTTCACCACCAGTGGTGATCCGCACTTAGTTTCTGCATCTAAAACGCTTCCAACTCTGAGAGGGAAGTGTGCTTTAGAAGGGATTCACTGCAGTGTTACGTCTGTTAAAGAAGGAAGCTTTTGGCACTGACTCTCTGGTAACCGCAATAGGGGAACATAGCTTTCCAGTCTCCGAAGTCTATCCGTTGGACTACAGCAAGTTCTGTGTAAGGAAAACTCCTTCATGCGGAATGTCACATCTCACAGTGTCTTTCCAGTGGAAAAAAGAAGATAGAACAAAGACGGAGCAGAGAGAACGTTGCAACCCGTGAGAGAAGTACCGGGTAAGGCACTTAGGCCTCTATGATGCATACTGGAAGTTCAACACTGGGGATGTTCCACAGTGTCTACCTCTTCCAAAACACTTCCAATATATGAGGGAACTGTGCTACACTAAGTTCTCAGGACAGGGATGCGTCTGTGCTCATTTGGAAACTGTAGAACGTGTCTGGGTAGCAATCAGGAAATGTCTCTTACAGGCCCCTTAGAGGGGATGCGTAGGCAGGTATCAGCTCAGGGATCCTAATTCAGGTGTGTACTCATTCATAACAGTGCTTCTCCTTTGAGGAATGAAGATAGAACAGGGACAGACAAGGGGAACATTAAGTACTGTGAGTAAAAGGCAGGCTATGGCGCTTAAGCCTGCCAAACACATATTAGATGTTCACCACCAGTGGTGATCCGCACTTAGTTTCTGCATCTAAAACGCTTCCAACACTGAGAGGGAAGTGTGCTTTAGGAGGGATTCACTGCAGTGTTACGTCTGTTAAAGAAGGAAGCTTTTGGGACTGACTCAGTGGTAACCGCAATTGGTGCACATAGCTTTACAGTCTCCAACGTCTATCCGTTGGACTATAGCAAGTTCTGTTTAAGGGAAACTCCTTCATGCGGAATGTTAGTTCTCACATTGTCTTTCCAGTGGAGGAAAGAAGATGGAACAACGACAGAGCAGAGAGAACGTTGCTACCCGTGAGTGAAGTACAGGGTAAGGCACTTAGGCCTCTATGATGCATACTGGAAGTTCAACACCTGGGATGTTCCAGTGTTTACCACTTCTCTAAACACTTCCAATATATGAGGTGACTGTGCTACAGTAAGTTTCACGACAGGGATCGTCTGTGCTCAGTAGGAAACTGTGGTACGAGTCTGGGTAGCAATCATGAAGTGTCTCATATGGGCCACTTAGAGGGGTTGCCTAGGAAGTAATCTGCTGAGGGACCTACTTCAGTTGCGTACTCATTCATAACAGTGTTTCTCCTTTGAGGAATGAAGATCGAACAGGGAAGGACTACGGGAACATTAGGTACTGTGAGTAAAAGGCAGGCAATGGCGCTTAAGCCTGCCAAACACATATTGGATGTTCACCACCAGTGGTGATCCGCACTTTATTTCTGCATCTAAAACCCTTCCAACACTGAGAGGGAAGTGTGCTTTAGGTGGGATTCACTGCAGTGTTACCTCTGTTAAAGAAGGAAGCTTTGGGGACTGACTCTGTGGTAACCGCAATAGGCATACATAGCTTTCCTTCAAAAGACATCTAAACGTTGCACTTTAGCAAGTTCTCTTAAGGGAAACTCCTTCATGTGTAATGTCAATTCTCACATTGTCTTTCCAGTGGAGGAAAGAATATAGAACAAGGACGGACAGAGAGAACGTTTCAAACCGTGAATGATGTACAGGGTAAGCCACTTACGCTTCTATGATGCATACTGGAATTACAGCACCGGAGATGTTCCACAGTGTCTACCTCTTCTCAAAACACTTCCAGTATATGAGGGAACTTTGCTACAGTAAGTTCTCACGACAGGGATGCATCTGTGCTCATTTGAAAAGCTAGGATGTGTCTGGGTAGCTATCATGAAGTGTCTGATACAGGCCCCTTAGAGGGGATGCGGAGGAAGGTTTCTGCTCAGGGAACCTACTTCAGGTGCGTACTCATTCATAACAGTGCTTTTCCTAGGAGGAATGAAGGTAGAACAGGGACGGTCTAGGGGCACATTAGGTACTGTGAGTAAAGGGCAGGCTATGGCAATTAAGCCTGCCAAACACGTATTGGATGTTCCCCACCAGTGGTGATCCGCACTTAGTTTCTGCGTCTAAAACAATTCCAACACTGAGAGGGAAGTGTGCTTTAGGAGGGGTTCACTGCAGGGTTACGTCTGTTAAAGTAGGAATCTTTTGTGACTGACTCTGTGGTAACCGCAAGGCGCACATAGCTTTCCATTCACAGACGTCTAAACGTTGGATTATAGCAAGTCCTGTTTAAGGGAAACTCCTTCATGCAGAATGTCACTACTCACAGTGTCTTTCCCGTGGAGGAAAGAAGATAGAACAAGGACGGAGCAGAGAGAATGTTACAACCTGTAGGTGAAGTACAGGGTAAGGCACTTAGGCCTCCATGATGCATACTGGAAGTTCAACACCTGGGATGTTCCACAGTGTATACCACTTCTCAAAACACTTCCAATATATGCGGGAACTGTTCTACAGTAAGTTCTCACTAAAGGGAAGCATCTGTGCTCAGTTGGAATGTGTAGGATGTTTCTGGGTAGCAATCATGAAATGTCTGATACACGCCCCTTAGAGGGGATGCGGAGGAAGGTATCTGCTCAGGGAACCTACCTCAGGTGCATACTCATTCATAACAGTGCTTCTCCTTGGAGGAATAAGATAGAACAGGGAAGGACTAAGTGAACATTAGGTACTATGAGTAAAGTGCAGGCTATGGCGCTTAAGCCTGCCAAACACATATTGGATGTTCACCACCAGTGTTGATCCGCACTTTGTTTCTGCGTCTAAAACGCTTCCAAAACTGAGAGGGTGTGTGCTTTAAGAGGGATTCACAGCAGTGTTACGTCTGTTAAAAAAGGAAGCTTTTGGGACTGACTCTGTGATAACCGTAATAAGCGCACATAGCTTTCCAATCACAGACATCTAACCTTCGGAGTATAGCAAGTTCTGTTTAAGGGAAACTTCTTCATGCGGAACGTCACTTCTCACAGTGTCTTTCCAGTGGAGGAAAGAAGAAGGAACAAGGACGGACAGAGAGAACGTTGCAAACCGTGAGTGAAGTACAGGGTAAAGCACTTTGGCCTCTATGATGCATACTGGAATTACAACACCGGAGATGTTCCACAGTGTCTAGCTCTTCTCAGAAAACTTCAATATATGAGGGAACTGTGCGACAGTAAGTTCTGATGACACGGATGCATCTGTACTCAGTTTAAAACTCTAGGATGTGTCTGGGTAGCAATCATGAAGTGTCTCATACAGGCCCCTTAGAGGGGATGCGTAGGAAGGTATCTGCTCTGGGAACCTACTTCAGGTACGTACTCATTCATAACAGTGCTTCTCCTTGGAGGAATGAAGGTAGAAATCGGACGGAATAGGGGCACATCAGGTATTGTGAGTAAAGGGCAGGCTATGGCGCTTAAGCCTGCCAAACACATATTGGATGTTCACCACCATAGGTGATCAGCACTTAGTTTCTGCGTCTACATCGCTTCCAACACTGATAGGGAAGTGTGCATTAGGAGGGATTCACTGCAGTGTTACGTCTGATAAAGAAGGAAGCTATTAGGACTGACTGTGTGGTAACCACAATAGGAGCACATAGCTTTCCATTCACAGACATCTAACCTTTGGATTATAGCAAGTTCTGTTTAACGGAAACTCTTTCATGCGGAATGTCACTTCTCACAGTGTCTTTCCCGTGTAGGAAAAAAGATAGCACAAGGACGGAGCAGAGAGAATGTTACAACCCTTAGGTGAAGTTCAGGGTAATGCACTTAGGCCTCTATGATGCATACTGGAATTTCAACACCAGGGATGTTCCACAGTGTCTACCCCGTCTCAAAACACTTCCAATATATGAGGGAACTGTGCTACAGTAAGTTCTCACGACAGGGATGCGTCTGTGCTCAGATCGAACGTGTAGGACGTGTCGGGGTAGCAATCATGATGTGTCTGATACAGGTCGTTTAGAGGGTTTGCGGAGGAACGTATCTGCTCAGGGAACCTACTTCAGGTGCGTACTCATTCATAACAGTGCTTCTCCTTGGAGGATGAAAATAGAACTGGGCCGGATTAGGGGCACATTAGGTACTGTGAGTAAAGGGAAGCCTATGGCGCTTAAGCCTGCCAAACACATATTGGATGTTCACCACCAGTGGTGATCCGCACTTAGTTTCTGCGTCTAAACCACTTCCAACACTGAGAGGGAAGTGTGATTTAGGAGGGATTCACTGCAGTGTTACGTCTGTTAAAGAAGGAAGCTTTGGGGAATGACTCTGTGATAACCGCAATTGACGCACATAGCTTTCCAATCACAGATGTCTATCCGTTGGACTATAGCACGTTCTGTTTAAGGGAAACTCCTTCATGCGGAATGTCACTTCTCACAGTGTCTTTCCCGTGGAGGAAAGAAGAGAGAACAAGGACAGACAGAGAGAACGTTGCAAACCGTGATTGAAGTACAGTATAAGGCACTTAGGCCTCTATGATGCATACTGGAATTAAACACCGGAGATGTTCCACAATGTCTAGCTCTTCTCAAAACACTTCCAATATATGAGGGAACTGTGCTACAGTAAGTTCTCATGACACAAATTCATCTGTGCTCAGTTGAAAACTCTAGGATGTGTCTGGGTAGCAATCATGAATTGTCTGATACAGGCCCCTTAGAGGGGATGCGTAGGAAGGTATCTGCTCAGGGAACCTACTTCAGATGGGTACTCTTTCATAACAGTGCTTTTCCTTGGAGGAATGAAGGAAGATCACAGACGGACTACAGGTACATTAGGTACTGTGAGTAAAGGGCAGGCTATGGCGCTTAAGACTGCCAAACACATATTGGATGTTCACCACCAGTAGTGATCCGCACTTAGTTTCTGCGTCTAAAACGCTTCCAATACTGAGATGGAAGTGTGCTTTAGGAGGGATTCACAGCAGTGTTACGTCTGTTAAAAAGGAAGTTTTTGGGACTGCTTCTGTGTTATCCACAATAGCCGCCCATAGACTTCCAGTATCCGACATCATCCGTTGGACTATAGCAAGTTCTGTTTAAGGGAAACTCCTTCATGCGAAATGTCACTTCTCACAGTGTCTTTCCAGTGGAGGAAAGAAGATAGAACTAGGAATGACAGAGAGAACATTGCAAACCTTGAGTGAAGTAAAGAGTAAGGCACTTAGGCCTCAATGATGCAATCTGGATGTTCAACACGGGTATGTTCCTTAGTGTCTACCTGTTCTCAAAACACCTCCAATATATGAGGGAACTGTGCTACAGTAAGTTCTCATGACAGGGATGCGTCTGTGCTCAGTTGGAAACTGTAGGACGTGTCTGGGTAGCAATCATGAAGTGTCTCATACAGGCTCCTTAAACGGGGTGCGTAGGAAGGTATCTGCTCAGGGAAACTACTTCAGGTGCATACTCATTCATAACAGTTTTTCTCCTTTGAGGAATGAATATAGAACAGGGACGGCCTAGGGACACCTATGGTACTGTGATTAAAGGGCAGGGTATGGTGCTTAAGCCTGCCAAACACATATTGGATGTTCACCACCAGTGGTGATCGGCACTTAGTTTGTGCATCTTAAACGCTTCCAACACTGAGAGGGAAGTGTGCTTTAGGAGGGATTCACTGGAGTGTTACATCTGTTAAAGAAGGATGCTTTTGGGACTGACACTTTGGTAACCGCTATAGGCGCACCTAGCTTTCCAGTCACAGACGTCTAACCGTTGGACTGTAGCAAGTTCTGTTTAAGGGAAACTCCTTCATCCGGAAGGTCACTTCTTTTTTTTTTTTTCACTTTCTGAAAGGAGCATTTATTTTGGCTAATCTGCATATTCCCAAATGAATGTATTTTTTTCCAATTTATTTATTTTCAGCAAAACAGTATTCATTATTTTTTCACCACACCCAGTCTCCATGCAAGCTGTGCCCTCTATAATACCCACCACCTGGTACCACAACCTCCCACCCCCCCGCCACTGCTAACCCCTCAGATTGTTTTTCAGAGTCCATAGTCTCTCTTGGTTCATCTCCCCTTCCAATTTACCCAAAAGCACATAACCTCCCCAATGTCCATAGCCCTACCCCCCTTCTCCCAACCCCCTTCCCCCCCGCAACCCACAGTTTGTTTCGTGAGATTAAGAGTCACTTAGGGTTTGTCTCCCTCCCTATCCCATCTTGTTTCATGGATTCTTCTCCTACCCACTTAAGCCCCCATGTTGCATCACCACTTCCTCATATCAGCGAGATCATATGATATTTGTCTTTCTCCGCTTGACTTATTTCGCTAAGCATGATACGCTCTAGTTCCATCCATGTTGTCGCAAATGGCAAGATTTCGTTTCTTTTGATGGCTGCATAGTATTCCATTGTGTATATATACCACATCTTCTTGATCCATTCATCTGTTGATGGACATCTAGGTTCTTTCCATAGTTTGGCTATTGTGGACTTTGCTGCTATAAACATTCGGGTGCACGTGCCCCTTTGGATCACTACGTTTGTATCTTTAGGGTAAATTCCCAGTAGTGCAATTGCTGGGTCATAGGGCAGTTCTATTTTCAACATTTTAAGGAACCTCCATGTTGTTTTCCAGAGTGGTTGCACCAGCTTGCATTCCCACCAACAGTGTAGGAGGGTTCCCCTTTCTCTGCATCCTCGCCAGCATCTGTCATTTCCTGACTTGTTGATTTTCGCCATTCTGACTGGTGTGAGGTGATATCTCATTGTGGTTTTGATTTGTGTTTCCCTGATGCCGAGTGATATGGAGCACTTTTTCATGTGTCTGTTGGCCATCTGGATGTCTTCTTTGCAGAAACGTCTGTTCATGTCCGCTGCCCATTTCTTGATTGGATTATTTGTTCTTTGGGTGTTGAGTTTGTTAAGTTCTTTTTTTTTTTTGGTTTTAATTTATTTTTTATTAGTTTGTATATGTTGCAATTTTTTAAATTATTGAATATAATTGACAAATATTATATTAGATGCAGATGTACAATATATAGATTTGACAATCCTATACCTTACTCCTTGCTTAACATGATACGTGCTGTCACCATCTATCATCACATAATGTCATTATGATATTACCTACTATATTCCCTATGATGTGTTTTTCATCTCTGTGACTCATTTATTCTTTTTTTCCCAATTTATTTATTTTCAGAAAAACAGTATTCATTATTTTTTCACCACACCCAGTGCTCCATGCAAGCTGTGCCCTCTATAATACCCACCACCTGGTACCCCAACCTCCCACCTCCCCGCCACTTCAAATCCCTCAGACTGCTTTTCAGAGTTCATAGTCTCTCAAGGTTCACCTCCCCTTCCAATTTACCCAAATTCCCTACTCCTCTCTAACGCCCCTTGTCCTCCATGCTATTGGTTATGCTCCACAAATAAGTGAAAATATATGATAATTGACTCTCTCTGCTTGACTGATTTCACTCAGCATAATCTCTTCCAGTCCCGTCCATGTTGCTACAAAAGTTGGATATTCGTCCTTTGTGATGGAGGCATAATACTCCATAGTGTATATGGACCACATCTTCCTTATCCATTCATCCGTTGAAGGGCATCTTGGTTCTTTCCATAGTTTGGCGACTGTGGCCATTGCTGCTATAAACATTGGGGTACAGATGGCCCTTCTTTTCACGACATCTGTATCTTTGGGGTAAATACCCAGGAGTGCAATTGCAGGGTCGTAGGGAAGCTCTATTTTTAATTTCTTGAGGAATCTCCACACTGTTCTCCAAAGAGGCTGCACCAACTTGCATTCCCACCAACAGTGTAAGAGGGTTCCCCTTTCTCCACATCCTCTCCAACACATGTTGTTTCCTGTTTTGTTAATTTTGGCCATTCTAACTGGTGTAAGGTGATATCTCAATGTGGTTTTAATTTGAATCTCCCTGAGGGCTAATGATGATGAGCATTTTTTCATGTGTCTGAGAGCCATTTGTATTTCTTGATTGGAGAAGTGTCTGTTCATATCTTTTGCCCATTTTTCCCCAATTTATTTATTTTCAGAAAAACATTATTCATTATTTTTTCACCACACCCAGTGCTCCATGCAAGCTCTGCCCTCTATAATACCCACCACCTGGTACCCCAACCTCCCACCCCCCCCGCCACTTCAAACCCTTCAGACTGTTTTTCAGAGTCCATAGTCTCTCATGGTTCACCTCCCCTTCCAATTTACCCAAATTCCCTACTACTCTCTAACGCCCCTTGTCCTCCATGCTATTGGTTATGCTCCACAAATGAGTGAAACCATATGATAATTGACTCTCTCTGCTTGACTGATTTCACTCAGCATAATCTCTTCCAGTCCCGTCCATGTTGCTACAAAAGTTGGATATTCGTCCTTTCTGATGGAGGCATAATACTCCATAGTGTATATGGACCACATCTTCCCTATCCATTCATCCGTTGAAGGGCATCTTGGTTCTTTCCATAGTTTGGCGACCGTGGCCATTGCTGCTATAAACATTGGGGTACAGATGGCCCTTCTTCTGCCCATTTTTTGATGTGTTTGTCTGTTTCGTGTGGGTTGAGTTTGAGGAGTTCATTATAGATCCTGGATATCAACCTTTTGTCTGTACTGTCATTTGCAAATATCTTCTCTAATTCCGTGGGTTGCCTCTTTGTTTTATTGAATGTTTCCTTTGCTGTGAAGAAGCTTTTGATTTTGATGAAGTCCCATAAATTTATTTTCGCTTTTGTTTCCTTTGCCTTTGGAGACGTATCTTGAAAGAAGTTGCTGTGGCTGATATCAAAGAGATTACTGCCTATGTTCTCCTCTAAGATTCTGATAGATTCCTGTCTCACGTTGAGGTCTTTTATCCATTTTGAGTTGATCTTTGTGTACGGTGTAAGAGAATGGTCGAGTTTCATTCTTCTACATATAGCTGTCCAGTTTTCCCGGCACCATTTATTGAAGAGACTGTCTTTTTTCCACTGTATATTTTTTCCTGTTTTGTCGAAGTTTAATTGACCATAGAGTTGAGGGTCCATATCAGGGCTCTCTACTCTGTTCCAATGGTCTATGTGTCTGTTTTTATGCCAGTACCATGCTGTCTTGGTGATCACAGCTTTGTAATAAAGCTTGAAATCAGGCAAGGTGATGCCGCCAGCTTTATTTTTGTTTTTCAACATTTCCTTAGCGATTCGGGGTCTCTTCTGATTCCGTACAAATTTTAGGATTATTTGCTCCAGCTCTTTGAAGAATGCTGGTGGAATTTTGATCGGAATGGCATTAAAGTATAGATTGCTCTAGGCAGTATAGACATTTTAACAATGTTTATTCTTCCGATCCAAGAGCATGGAATGGTCTTCCATCTTTTTATGTCTTCTTCAATTTCTTTCATGAGTGTTCTATAGTTCCTCAAGTATAGATCCTTTACCTCTTTAGTTAGGTTTATTCCCAGGTATCTTATGGTTCTTGGTGCTATAGTAAATGGAATCGATTCTCTAATTTTCCTTTCTGTATTTTCCTTGTTAGTGTATAAGAAAGCCACTGATTTCTGCACATTGACTTTGTATCCTGCCACGGTGCTCAATTGCTGTATGAGTTCTAGTAGTTTGGGGGTGGAGTCTTTTGGGTTTTCCATATAAAGAATCATGTCATCTGCGAAGAGAGAGAGTTTGGCTTCATTACCAATTTGGATACCTTTTATTTCTCTCTGTTGTCTGATTGCTGTTGCTAGGACTTCTAATACTATGTTGAACAAGAGTGGTGAAAGTGGGCATCCTTGTCTTGTTCCTGATCTCAATGGGAAGGCTGCAAGCTTTTTCCCATTGAGGACGATATTTGCTGTGGGTCTTTCATAGATAGATTTGATGAGGTTCAGGAATGTTCCCTCTATCCCTATACTTTGAAGCGTTTTAATCAGGAATGGATGTTGGATTTTGTCAAATGCTTTTTCTGCATTAATTGAGAGGACCATGTGGTATTTCTCTCTTCTCATATTAATTTGTTCTATCACATTGATTGATTTACGAATGTTGAACCATCCTTGTAGCCCAGGGATGAATCCCACCTGATCATGGTGGATAATCTTTTTAATGTGTTGTTGGATCCTGTTGGCTAGGATCTTGTTGAGAATCTTAGCATCCATATTCATCAGTGATATTGGTCTGAAATTCTCCTTTTTGGTATGGTCCTTGCCTGGTTTGGGGATCAGGGTTATGCTGGCTTCATAGAAAGAGTCTGGAAGTTTCCTTCTGCTTCAATTTTTTGAAACAACTTCAGGAGAATAGGTGTTATTTCTTCTTGGAAGGTTTTGTAGAATTCCCCAGGGAATCCGTCAGGTTCTGGGCTCTTGTTTTTGGGATATTTTTGATCACTTCTTCAATCTCGTTATTAGATATCGGTCTATTCAGGTTGTCGATTTCTTCCTGGTTCAATTTTGGTAGTTTATATTTTTCCAGGAATGCATCCATTTCATCTAGGTTGCTAAGCTTATTGGCATATAACTGTTCGTAATAACTTCTGATGATTGTTTCTACTTCCTTGGTTAAGTTCTTTATATATTTTGGACACTAGTCCTTTATCTGATATGTTGTTTGCAAATATCTTCTCCCATTCTGTCAGTTGTCTTTTGGTTTTCTTAACTGTTTCCTTTGCTCTGCAAAAGCTTTTGATTTTGATGAAATCCCAAAAGTTCATTTTTGCCTTTGCTTCCCTTGCCTTTGGCGATGTTCCTAGGAAGATGTTGCTGCGGCTGAGGTCGAAGAGGTTGCTGCCTGTGTTCTCCTCAAGGATTTTGATGGATTCTTTCTCACATTGAGGTCCTTAATCCAGTTTGAATCTATTTTTGTGTGTGGTGTAAGGAAATGGTCCCATTTCATTTTTCTGCACGTGGCTGTCCAATTTTCCCAACACCATTTATTGAAGAGTCTATCTTTTTTCCATTGGACATTCTTTCTTGCTTTGTCGAAGATTAGTTGACCATAGAGTTGAGGGTCTATTTCTGGGCTCTCTATTCTGTTCCAATGGTCTATGTGTCTGTTTTGGTGCCAGTACCATGCTGTCTTGATGACAGCTTTGTAATAAAGCTTGAAGTCCGGAATTGTGATGCCACCAACTTTGGCTTTGTTTTTCAATAACCCTTTGGCTATTCGAGGTCTTTTCTGGTTCCATATAAATTTTAAAGTTATTTGTTCCATTTCTTTGAAAAAGATGGATGGTACTTTGATAGGAATTGCATTAAATGTGTAGATAGCTTTAGGTAGCATAGACATTTTCACAATATTTGTTCTTCCAATCCAGGAGCATGGAACATTTTTCCATTTCTTTGTGTCTTCCTCAATTTCTTTCATGAGTACTTTATAGTTTTCTGAGTATAGATTATTAGCCTCTTTGGTTAGTTTTATTCCTAGGTATCTTATGGTTTGGGGTGCAATTGTAAGTGGGATTGACTCCTTAATTTCTCTTTCTTCTGTCTTGTTGTTGGTGTAGAGAAATGCAACTGATTTCTGTGCATTGATCTTATATCCTGACACTTTACTGAATTCCTGTATAAGTTCTAGCAATTTTGGAGTGGAGTTTTTGGGTTTTCCACATAGAGTATCATATCATCTGCGAAGAGTGATAATTTGACTTCCTCTTTGCCGATTTAGATGCCTTTAATTTCCTTTTGTTGTCTGATTGCTGAGGCTAGGACTTCTAGTACTATGTTGAATAGCAGTGGTGATAATGGACATCCCTGTCGTGTTCCTGATCTTAGTGGAAAAGCTTTCAGTTTTTCTCCATTGAGAATGATATTTGCAGTGGGTTTTTCATAGATGGCTTTGATGATATTGAGGTATGTGCCCTCTATCCCTACACTTTGAAGAGTTTTGATCAGGAAGGAATGCTGTACTTTGTCAAATACTTTTTCAGCATCTATTGAGATTATCATATGGTTCTAGTTCTTTCTTTTATTGATGTGTTGTATCACATTGACTGATTTGCGGATGTTGAACCAACCTTGCAGCCCTGGGATAAATCCCACTTGGTCGTGGTGAATAATCCTTTTAATGTACTGTTGAATCCTATTGGCTAGTTTTTGGTGAGAATTTTTGCATCTGTGTTCATCAAGGATATTGGTCTATAGCTCTCTTTTTGGATGGGATCCTTGTCTGGTTTTGGGATCAAGGTGATGCTGGCCTCATAAATTGAGTTTGGGAATTTTCCTTCCATTTCTATTTTTTGGAACAGTTTCAGGAGAATAGGAATTAGTTCTTCTTTAAATGTTTGGTAAATTCCCCCGGGAAGCCATCTGGCCCTGGGCTTTTGTTTGTTAGGAGATTTTTTTTTTCCCCAATTTATTTATTTTCAGAAAAACAGTATTCATTATTTTTTCACCACACCCAGTGCTCCATGCAAGCTGTGCCCTCTATAATACCCACCACCTGGCACCCCAACCTCCTGTTAGGAGATTTTTAATGACTGTTTCAATCTCCTTACTGGTTATGGATATGTTCAGGCTTTCTATTTCTTCCTGGTTCAATTTTGGTAGTTTATATGTTTCTAGGAATGCATCCATTTCTTCCAGATTGTCAAATTTGTTGGCGTAGAATTGCTCATAGTATGTTCTTATAATAGTTTGTATTTCTTTGGTGTTAGTTGTGATCTCTCCTCTTTCATTCATGATTTTATTTATTTGGGACCTTTCTCTTTTCTTTTTGATAAGTCTGGCCAAGGGTTTATCAATTTTATTAATTCTTTCAAAGAACCAGCTCCTAGTTTGGTTGATTTGTTCTATTGATTTTTGGTTTCTATTTCATTGATTTCTGCTCTGATCTTTATGTTTTTTCTTCTCCTGCTGGGCTTAGGGTTTCTTTCTTGTTCTTTCTCCAGCTCCTTTAGGTGTAGGGTTAGGTTGTGTACCTGAGACCTTTCTTGTTTCTTGAGAAAAGCTTGTACCGCTATATATTTTCCTCTCAGGACTGCCTTGGTTGTGTCCCACAGATTTTGAACCGTTGTATTTTCATTATCATTTGTTTCCATGCTTTTTTTTCAATTCTTCTTTAATTTCCCGGTTGACCCATTCATTCTTTAGAAGGATGTTGTTTAGTCTCCATGTATTTGTGTTCTTTCCAAACTTCCTCTTGTGGTTGAGTTCTAGCTTCAGAGCATTGTGGTCTGAAAATATGCAGGGAATGATCCCAATCTTTTGATACTGGTTGAGTCCTGATTTAGGACCGAGGATGTGATCTATTCTGGAGAATGTTCCATGTGCACTAGAGAAGAATGTGTATTCTGTTGCTTTGGGATGAAATGTTCTGAATATATCTGTGATGTGCATCTCATCCAGTGTATCATTTAAGGCCTTTATTTCCCTGTTGATCTTTTGCTTGGATGATCTGTCCATTTCCGTGAGGGGAGTGTTAAAGTCCCCTACTCTTATTGTATTATTGTTGATGTGTTTCTTTGATTTTGTTATTAATTGGTTTATATAGTTGGCTGCGCCCACATTGGGGGCATAGATATTTAAAATTGTTAGATCTTCTTGTTGGACAGACCCTTTGAGTATGATATAGTGTCCTTCCTCATCTCTTATTATAGTCTTTGGCTTAAAATCTAATTGATCTGATATAAGGATTGCCACTCCTGCTTTTTTCTGATGTCCATTAGCATGGTAAATTCTTTTCCACCCCCTCACTTTAAGTCTGGAGGTGTCTTCGGGTTTAAAATGAGTTTCTTGGAGGCAACATATAGATGGGTTTTGTTTTTTTATCCATTCTGATACCCTGTGTCTATTGATTGGGGCATTTAGCCCATTAACATTCAGGGTAACTATTGAGAGATATGATTTTAGTGCCATTGTATTGCCTGTAAGGTGATTGTTACTGTATATTGTCTCTGTTCCTTTCTGATCTACCACTTGTAGGCTCTCTCTTTGCTTAGAGGACCCCTTTCAGTATTTCCTGTAGAGCTGGTTTGGTGTTTGCAAATTCTTTCAGTTTTTGTTTGTCCTGGAAGCTTTTAATCTCTCCTTCTATTTTCAGTGATAGCCTAGCTGGATATAGTATTCTTGGCTGCATGTTTTTCTCAATTAGTGCTCTGAAAATATCATGCCAGCTCTTTCTGGCCTGCCAGGTCTCTGTGGATAAGTCAGCTGCCAATCTAATACTTTTACCATTGTATGTTACAAACTTCTTTTCCCGGGCTGCTTTCAGGATTTTCTCTTTGTCACTAAGGCTTGTAAAGTTTACTATTAGGTGACGGGGTGTGGGCCTATTCTTATTGATTTTGAGGGGCGTTCTCTGAACCTCCTGAATTTTGATGCTCGTTCCCTTTGCCATATTGGGGAAATTCTCCCCAATAATTCTCTCCAGTATACCTTCTGCTCCCCTCTCTCTTTCTTCTTCTTCTGGAATCCCAATTATTCTAATGTTGTTTCGTCTTATGGTGTCACTTATCTCTCGAATTCTCCCCTCATGGTCCAGTAGCTGTTTGTCCCTCTTTTGCTCAGCTTCTTTATTCTCTGTCATTTGGTCTTCTATATCGCGAATTCTTTCTTCTGCCTCATTTATCCGAGCAGTGAAAGCCTCCATTTTTGATTGAACTTCATTAATAGCTTTTTTGATTTCAACTTGGTTAGATTTTAGTTCTTTTATTTCTCCAGAAAGGGCTTTTATATCTCTGGAGAGGGTTTCTCTAATATCTTCCATGCCTTTTTCAAGCCCGGCTATAACCTTGAGAATTGCCATTTTGTACTCTAGATCTGACATATTACCAATGTCTGTATTGATTAGGTCCCTAGCCTTTGGTACTGCCTCTTGTTCTTTTTTTTGTTTTGAATTTTTCCGCCTTGTCATTTTGTCCAGCTAAGAGTATATGAAGGAGCAAGTAAAATACTAAAAGGGTGGCAACAATCCCAGGAAAATATGCTTTAACCAAATCAGAAGAGATCCCAAATCGTGAGGGGGGATTTCTCCCCCCTCACGATTGGGTGAGGGATCTCCTCTGATTGGGATCTCCTTTGATTGGGATCTCCCAATCTCTTCTGATTGGGATCTCTTCTGATTTGGGGATAAAAAGAGGTTCAAAAAGAAAGAAAGAAAAAAAAGAAAAAAGAATTAAAAAAAGGGATTGAATTAAAAATTCAATCAAGAATTTAAAAATGAATTAAGAAAGAAAAAGATTGAAGAGATTAAGATCTCTTCTGATTTGGGGATAAAAAAAGGTTCAAAAAGAAAGAAAGAAAAAAAAGAATTAAAAAAAAGAAAATGAATAAAGAAAAGTATAAAAAAGAAAAATATATATATTAGATAATCTGGTTTAAAAACGTTAAAAAAGAAAAGGGTAAAAGTAATAAAAAATTTAACAGAAAAAGAGAAAAAAAAGGTAAAAGAAAAAAATTAAATTAACTGCAAGATTAAAAAATCACAGGCAGAAAGCCATGAGTACCATGGTTTGTTTTCTCCTCCTCTGGAATTCTGCTGCTCTCTCCTTGGTATTGAAACTGCACTCCTTGGTAGGTGAACTTGGTCTTGCCTGGATTTCTTGTTGATCTTCTGGGGGAGGGGCCTGTTGTAGTGATTCTCAAGTGTCTTTGCCGCAGGTGGAATTACACCGCCCTTACCAGGGGCCGGGCTGAGTGATCTGCTCTGCTTTGCTTTCAGGAGCTTTTGTTCCCTGAGCGCTTTCCGTAGAGTTCCGGAGGACGGGAATACAAATGGCCAGGAGGCCTCTGGCCCGGAGGAGCCGCGAGCCCGGGGCCCTGCTCCCCAGTGCGCCCTCAGCGAACAGCTCCTAGTAACTCGCATCTGCCTAACCTCCGGCCGCGCTCAGAGCTCACCGAGCTTGCGACCGGTTCAAGGCAACTCTGAGATGCGAGCTTACTGTCGGCTCTGTCTCTGCAGTCGGCTTTCCCGTTCCAATATCCACAAGCTCTGTGACACTCAGACACCCCTGATCCTCTGTGACCCCGCGGGACATGAGGTCACGCCGACCCCACGTGGGCTTCACCCCGATTTAGCCTCCGGAGCGATGTCCCTCAGCGGATCAGACTTTTAAAAGTCGTGATTTTGTGCTCCGTTGCTCTGCCGCTTGCCGGGAGCCGGCCCCTACGCCTGGGGTCTATCTTCCCGTGGCTTTGGATTCACTTCTCCGCCAGTCCTACCTTTCAGAAAGGGGTTGTTTTTCTGTTTCTAGAATTGCTGTTCTTCTTCTCTTCGATCCGCCGATGGAATTGCACGTGTTTGCAAACTTTAGATAAGCTCTCTAGCTGATCTCCTGCTAGCTGAGGTAGTCTCAGCCTGCTACTTCTCCGCCATCTTGACACCTCCCCAAATAAATGTCCGGAGGGTCACTTCTCACAGTGTCTTTCCAGTGGAGGAAAGAAGATAGAACAAGGACGGACAGAGAGAACATTGCAAACCGTGAGTGAAGTACAGGGTAAGTCATTTATGCCTCTATGATGCATACGGAAGATCAAAACCCTGGAAGTTCCACAGTGTATACCTCTTCTCAAAACACAGTGAAATACAGCGAAAGCCTCTTTGCCCAGGCTCCTCCTCTGTGGAAGCACAGCATTCGTTGGGAAATCTGAGTCGCTTGGTGGGATGCTGCTGCTGATTGCCTGAGCTAGTCTCTGCAGCACGGTGGAAGAAACCCGCATGGAGCGAAATTCTTTTAGCCCTAGCATCCCCACTGCATGCGAGAGAAGCGTGGATGCACATCTGGAAAGGACCTTAAGGATAGGGACACGGCTGTCACCGTGCTCCCCAGGAGCAAGTCTGGGGAAGGAGCAGAACGCCTCCCCTGGAGAAGAGAAGGAGCCGTAGGCCTTGTTGTCGGGACACAGTCCCAAGCAGGAGAGCCTGCCCTGGGAAGAACAGCGGGACGGTGGAAATACAAGCGTCACCCACTCCCGGCGCGTAGCGACAGAAGCCTGGCTTTAGGAAGACACGAGGGGACAGCTAGGGCAGGCTGACATACTCCACTCTGAGGAAGGAGACTTGGCAGAAGGCAGGCCTGTTCTGTGCCTCTTGTCCCAAGGGGACAGCATCTCCAAGGCCACCTGTCCCTAGGGCAGACGTGGGCTTGCCACCAGGCGCCATACCAGGAACTCGAAGATACAGCTCCCTGGAAGAAAGGGCAGTCATCTGCCATCTTCCTCCAAGATGTGGCAGCTTTGGGGATGGCAGGGGGTGTGTCGGGGTAGAAGTGGGGACAGTCCCCAGCAGCTCCGCTTCCCAGTGCACCGGCGCTGTGCAGGTATCCTGTCGCCTCTCCTTTCCTATGGGGAAGGCACTGGCCTAGTCCCCGAGTCTGCCTGAACGCCAGAGCAAAAAGCCAAGCCTTACTAGGCCAGGAGATGTCAGTTGGCATTGAGTGTCATTTTAGGCCATGCACGCTGCTGCAGGGTTGTGGGGTGTCTGCGTAGTTCAGCCTGGCAAGGTGAACCCTGAATGTGACCATGGAGATGGGAAAGCAAGGCCCAAGAGGCACCAGCTGTCCCGCAGATCTACTTCCCTGACACGACACAGCGAACGCCCAAATCTTTCTGAGGAAACAGCAGGGAAGTGCGGTTCAGGCCAACCTGAAAACCTCTGCGAAAGCATAGCAATAGCTGGGAAAAAAGAGTCGGTTCTGTGGGCTGCTATTGTTGCTTGCTTTAGCCTAGTATTGGCAGCACGGTGGGAGAATCCCGCATAGAGCGAAAGCCTCTTTGCCGGGGCATACCCTCTAGGAAAGCACAGCATTCTTGGGGAAATCTGAGTCCGTTCTGTGTGATGCG
The DNA here is from genome assembly GCF_020171115.1 of Neogale vison. Lineage (NCBI taxonomy): Eukaryota > Metazoa > Chordata > Mammalia > Carnivora > Mustelidae > Neogale > Neogale vison. The sequence goes on from NC_058091.1 coordinate 154,662,803, forward strand.
GATGCCGCTCGACTGAACATAGTCTCCGAAGCACGGTGTAAGAAACCCGCATGGAGCAAAATCCTCTTTGCCCGGGCATTCCCTCTACCTGAGAGAGAAGCGTAGTTGCACCTGTGGAAACAGCCTTAATGAAAGGTCATGAAACAGGAGAGCCTTCATTGGCAAGAATAGCGGGCAGTTGGAAAGACAAGTGTCAACCTCTCCGATTGTTAGAAATCAGAGTCGTTACTGCGGGCTGCTGCTCCTGCTTGCCTAGGCCAAGTCTCAAGGTGGGAGAAGCCACCATACAGCGAAAGCCTCTTTGCCCAGACACCTCCTCTGGGGAAGCACAGCATTCGTTGGGAAATCTGAGTCGCTTTGTGGGATGCTGCTGCTGCTTGCCTGAGCTAGTCTCCGCAGCACGGTGTTAGAATCCCGCATGGAGCGAAATTCTCTTGGCCCTAGCATCCCCACTGCCTGCGAGAGAAGCGTGGATGCACATCTGTAAAGGGCCTTAAGGATAGGGACACGGCTGTCACCGTGCTCCCCAGGAGCAAGTCTGGGGAAGGAGCAGAACGCCTCCCCGGGAGAAGAGAAGGAGCCGTTGGCCTTGTTGTCGAGACAAGTCGCTAAGCAGGAGAGTCTGCCCTGGGAAGAGCAGCGGGATGGTGGCAAGCAAGCGTCACCTGCTCCCTGTGCGTAGAGATGGAAGCCTGGGTTTAGGAAGACACGATGGGACGAATAGGGCGGTGCACATACTCCACTCTGAGGAAGGAGTCTGGGCAGAAGGCAGTCCTGTTCTGATCCTCTTGTCCCAAGTGGACAGCATCTCCCAGGCCGACTGTCCCTAGGGCAGACATGGCTTGCAACCAGGCGCCATACCCGGAACTTGCAGATACAGCTCCCTCTAGGAAAGCACAGCTTTCCTGGAGAAATCCGCGTCGGTTCTGTGCGATGTGGATGCCGCTCGCCTGAACATAATCTCCGAAGCACGGTGTAAGAAACCCGCATGGAGCGAAATCCTCTTTGCCCGGGCATCCCCTCTACCTGAGAGAGAAGCGTGGTTGCACCTGTGGAAACAGCCTTAACGTAAGTTCATGAAACAGGAGAGCCTGCATTGGCAAGAATAGCGGGCAGGTGGCAAGACAAGTGTCACCCACTCCGTTTGCCTAGAAATCAGAGTCGGTTGGGCGGGCTGCTGCTCCTGCTTGCCTAGGCCAAGTCTCAAGGTGCGAGTAGCCACCCTAAAGCCAAAGCCTTTTTGCCCAGGCTCCTCCTCTGGGAAAGCACAGCATTCGTTGGGAAATCTGAGTTGCGTTGTGGGATGCTGCTACTGCTTGCCTGAGCTAGTCTCCGCAACACGGTGGAAGAAACCCGCATGGAGCGAAATTCTCTTGGCCCAAGCATCCCCATTGGCTGCGAGAGAAGCGTGGATGCACGTCTGGAAAGGGCTTTAAGGATAGGGACACTGCTGTCACCGTGCTCTCCAGGAGCAAGTCTGGGGAAGGAGCAGAACGCTTCCCCAGGAGAAGAGAAGCAGCCGTTGGCCTTGTTCTCGAGACACAATCGCAAAGCAAGAGAGCCTGCCCTGGGAAGAACAGCGGGACGGGGGCAAGACAAGCATCACCCGCTCCCTATGCATAGAGACGGAAGCCTGGCTTTAGGAAGACACGAGGGGACGGCTAGGGTGGGCGCGCATACTCCACTCTGAGGAAGGAGTCTGGGCATAAGGAAGGCCTGTTCTGTGCCTCTAGTCTCAAGGGGACAGCATCTCCAAGGCCACCTGTCCCTAGAGCAGACGTGGGCTTGCCACCAGGCGCCATACCCGGACCTCGCAGTTACAGCACCGTGAAAGAAAGGGCAGTCAGGTGCCATCTTCCTCCAAGATGTGGCAGCGTTGGGGGTGGCAGGGGTGTGTCGGGGAAGAAGTGGGGTCAGTCCCCCACAGCACCCCATCCCAGTGCACGGGCGCTGAGCAGGGATCCTGTCGCCTCGCCTTTCCTATGGGGAAGACACTGCTCTAGTCCCCGAGTCTGCCTCAACTCCAGAGCAAAAAGCCAAGCCTTACTAGGCCAGAAGTTGGCAGTTGGCATGGAGTGTCATCCTAGGCCACGCACGTTACTGCAGGGTTGTTGCTGTGTCTGCGTAGTTCAGCCTGGCAGGGGGAACCCAGGGTGCAATCATGTAGCCCGGGAAAGCAAGGCCCAAGAGGCACCAGCTCTCTCTCAGTTGTACTTCCCTGATGCAACAGAGCGAACGCCAAAAGATTTGCTGAGGAAGCAGCAGCGAAGTGCGGTTCAGGCCAAGCTGAAAACCTCTGCGAAAGCATAGCAGTCGTTGGGAAAAGAGTCGGTTCTGTGGGCTGCTGTTGCTGCTTGCTTTAGCCTAGTATTGGCAGCATGGTGGGGGAATCCCGCATAGAACGAAAGCCTCTTTGCCGGGGCATCCCCTCTAGGAAGGCACAGCATTCTTGGGGAAATCCAGGTCGGTCAGTGCGATGCGGATGCCGCCCGCCTGAATATAGTCTCCGAAGCACGGTGTAAGAAACCCGCATGGAGCGAAATCCTCTTTTCCCGGGCATCCTCTACCTGAGCGAGAAGCGTGGTTGCGCCTGTGGAAACAGCCTTAACGAAAGGTCATGAAAAAGGAGAGCCTGAAATAGTAAGAATAGCGGGCAGGTGGCAAGACAAGTGTCACCCTCTCCTTTTGCTTAGAAATCAGAGTCGGTTCTGCAGGCCGCTGCTCTTGCTTTCCTAGGCCAAGTCTCAAGGTGGGAGAAGCCACCCTCCATCGAAAGCCTCTTTGCCCATTCTCTTCCTCTTGGGAAGCACAGCATTCATTGGGAAACCTGAGTCGATTTGTGGGATGCTGCTGCTGATTGCCTGAGCTAGTCTCCACAGCACGGTGGAAGAAACCCACATGGAGCGAAATTTCCTTGGCCCTGGCATCCCCACTGCCTGCGAGAGAAGCGTGGATGCACATCTGGAAAGCACCTTAAGGATAGGGACACGGCTGTCACCGTGCTCCCCAGGAGCAAGTCTGGGGAAGTAGCAGAACGCCTCCCCGGGAGAAGTAAAGGAGCCGTTGGCCTTGTTGTCGGGACACAGTTGCAAAGCAGGAGGGCCTTTCCTGGGAAGAACAGCGGGACGGTGGCAAGACAAGCGTCACCCGCTCCCTGTGCGTAGAGACGGAAGCCTGGCTTTAGGAAGACACGAGGGGACGGCTAGGACAGGCGCGCATACTCAACTCTGAGGAAGGAGTCTGGGCATAAGGAAGGCCTGATCTGTGCCTCTTGTCCCAAGGGGACAGCATCTCCAAGGCCACTTGTCCCTAGGGCAGACGTGGGCTTGCCACCAGGCGCCATACACGGAACTCGCTAAACCAGCTGCCTGGATGAAAGGGCAGTCAGGTGCCATCTACCTCCAAGATGTGGCAGCGTTGGGGGTGGCTTGGGGTGTGTCGGGGAAGAAGTGGGGACAGTCCCCCATTCTCCCCATCCCAGTGCACGGGCACTGTGCAGGGATCCTGTCGCCTCTCTTTCCTATGGGGAAGGCACTGGCCTAGTCCCCGAGTGCGCCTGAACGCCAGAGCAAAAAGCCAAGCCTTACTACGCCAGGAGATGGCAGTTGGCATGGAGTATCGTCCTTGGACATGCACACTGCTGCAGCGTTGGCTGTGTCTGCGTAGTTCAGCCTGGCAGGGTGAACCAGGGTGCGACCATGGAGCCCGGGGAAGCAAGGCCCAAGAGGCACCAGCTCTCCCGCAGATCTACTTCCCTGACGCGACAGAGCGAACGCCCAGTGCCTTGCTGACGAAGCAGCAGCAAAGTGCAGTTCAGGCCAAGCTAAACCTCCGTGAAAGCATAGCAGTCGTGGGAAAACAGAGTCGGTTTTGTGGGCTGCAGTGCTGCTTCCTTTAACCTAGTATTGGCAGCACGATGGTAGAATCCCGCATAGAGAGAAACGCCCAAAGCCTTGCTGAGGAAGCAACAGCGAAGTGAGGTTCAGGCCAAGCAGAAAACTCTGCAAAAGCATAGATTCGCTGGGAAAAAAGAGTTGGTTCTGTGGGCTCCTTTTGCTGCTTGCTTTAGCCTAGTATTGGCAGCATGTGGTAGAATCCCGCATAGAGCGAAAGACTCTTTTCCGGGGCATACCCTCTCGGAAAGCACAGCATTCTTGGGGAAATCCGAGTCGGTTCTCTGCTATGCGGATGCCGCTCGCCTGAACATAGTCTCCGAAGTACGGTGTAGTAACCTGCATGGAGCGAAATCCTCTTTGCTCGGGCATCCCCTCTATCTGAGAGAGAAGCATGGTTGCGCCTGTGGAAACAGCCTTAACGAAAGGTCATGAAACAGGAGAGCCTGCATTGGCAAGAATAGCGGGCAGGTGGCAAGACATGTGTCACCCTCTCCGTTTGCTTAGAAATCAGAGTCGGTTCTGCGGGCTGCTGCTCCTGCTTGCCTAGGCCAAGTCTCACTTTGGGAGAAGCCACCCTCCAGCGAAAGCCTCTTTGCCCAGGCTCCTCCTCTGGGGAAGCACAGCATTCGTTGGGAAATCTAGTCGTTTTGTGGGACGCTGCCCCTGCTTACCTGAGCTTGTCTCTGCAGCACGGTGGAAGAAACCCGCATGGAGCGAAATTCTCTTGGCCCTAGCATCCCCACTGCCTGCGAGAGAAGCATGGATGCATATCTGGAAAGGGCCTTAAGGATAGGGACACTGCTGTCTCCGTGCTCCACAGGAGCAAGTCTGGGGAAGGAGCAGAACGCCTCCCCGGGAGAAGAGAAAGAGCCGTTGGCCTTGTTGTCGGGACAGTCGCTAAGCAGAAGTGTCTTCCCTGGGAAGAACTGCGGGATGGTGGCAAGCAAGCGTCACCTGCTCCCTTTGCATAGAGACGGAAGCCAGGCTTCAGGAAGACAGGAGGGGCCGGCTAGGGCGGGCGCGCATACTCCACTCTGAGTAAGGAGTCTGGGCAGAAGGCAGTCCTGTTCTGTGCCTCTTGTCCCAAGGGGACAGCATCTCCCAGGCCACCTGTCCCTAGGGCAGACGTGGGCTTGCCACCAGGCGCCATACCAGGAACCCGCAGATAGAGCTCCCTGGAAGAAAGGGCAGTCAGGTGACATCTTCCTCCAAGATGTGGCAGCGTTGGGGGTGCCAGGGGTTGTGTCGGGGAAGAAGTGGGGACAGTCCCCCACAGCTACCCATCCCAGTGCACGGGCGGTGTGCAGGGATCCTGTTGCCTCTCCTTTCCTATGGGGAAGGCACTGCCCTAGTCCCCGAGACCGCCTGAACGCCAGAGCGAAAAGCCAAGCCTTACTAGGCCAGGAGATGGCAGTTGGCATGAAGTATCGTCCTAGGACACGCACGCTGCTACAGGTTTGTGGCTGTTTCTGCGTAGTTCAGCCTGTCAGGGTGAACCCAGGATGCTACCATGGAGCCCGGGAAAGCAAGGCCCAAGAGGCACCAGCTCTCCCGCAGATCTACTTCCCTGACGCGACAGAGCGAACGCCCAGTGCCTTGCTGACGAAGCAGCAGCAAAGTGCAGTTCAGGCCAAGCTAAACCTCCGTGAAAGCATAGCAGTCGTGGGAAAACAGAGTCGGTTTTGTGGGCTGCAGTGCTGCTTCCTTTAACCTAGTATTGGCAGCACGATGGTAGAATCCCGCATAGAGAGAAAGCCTCTTTGGCGGGGCACCCCTCTAGGAAAGCACTGAATTCTTGGAGAAATCCGAGACGGTTCTAGGCGATGCCGATGCCGCTCGCCTGAATTTAGTCTCCAAAGCACGGTGTAGGAAACCCGCATGGAGCGAAACCCTCTTTGCCCGGAAATCCCCTCTACATGAGAGAGAAGCGTGGTTGCGCCTTGGAAACAGCCTTAACGAAAGGTCATGAAACAGGAGAGCCAGAATTGGCAAGAATAGCGGGCAGGTGGCACGACAAGTGTCACCCTCTCCGTTTACTTAGAAATCAGAGTTGGTTCTGTGGGCTGCTGCTCCCGCTTACCTAGGCCAAGTCTCAAGGTGGAAGAAGCCACCCTCCAGCGAAAGCCTCTTTGCACAGGCTCCTCCTCTGGGGAAGCATAGCATTCGTTGGGAAATATGAGTCGCTGTGTGGGATGCGACTGCTGCATGACTGATCTAGTCTCAGCAGCACTGGGAACAAACCCGCATGGAGCGAAATACTCTTGGCCCTAGCATCCTCACTGCCTTCGAGATAAGCGTGGATGCACCTCTGGAAAGGGCCTTAAGGATAGAGACACGGCTGTCACCGTGCTCCCCAAGAGCAAGTAGGGGAAGGAGCAGAACGCCTCCCCAGGAGAAGAGAAGGAGCCGTTGGCCTTGTTGTTGGGACACAGTCGCAAAGCAGGAGAGCCTGCCCTGGGAAGAACAGCGGGACAGTGGCAAGACAAGCGTCACCCGCCCCCTGTGCGTAAAGACGGAAGCCTGGCTATAGGAAGACACGAGGGGACGGCTAGGGCGGGCACGCATACTCCATTCTAAGGAAGGAGTCTTGGCAGAAGGCAGGCCTGCTCTGTGCCTCTTGTCCCAAGGGGACAGCATCTCCAGGCCACCTGTCCCTAGGGCAGACGTGGGCTTGCCACCAGAAGCCATACAAGGAACACGCAAATACAGCTCCCTGGAAGAAAGGGCAATCAGATGCCATCTTCCTCCAATAGGTGGCAGCGTTGAGGGTGGCAGGGGGTGTGTCGGGGAAGAAGTGGGGTCTGTCCCCCACAGCTCTCCATCCCAGTGCATGGGCGCTGTGCAGGGATCCTGTCGCATCTCCTTTCCTATGGGGAAGGCACTGGCCTAGTCCCCGAGTCCGCCTGAACGCCAGAGCAAAAATCCCAGCCTTACTACTCTAGGAGATGGCAGTTGGCATGGAGTGTTTCGTAGGCCACACATGCTGCTACAGGGTGGTGGCTGTGTCTGGGTAGTTCAGACTGTCAGGGTGAACCCAGCGTGCGACCATTGAGCCCGGGAAAGCCAGGCCCAAGAGGCACCAGCTCTCCCGCAATTCTACTTCCCTGACGCGCCAGAGCGAACTCCCAAAGCCTTGCTGAGGAAGCAGCAGCGAAGTGCGGTTCAGACCAAGCTGAAAACCTCTGCGAAAGCATAGCAGTCGCTGGGAAAAAAGAGTCGGTTCTGTGGGCTGTTGTTGCTGCTTGCTTTAGCCTACTATTGGCAGCATGGTGGGAGAATCCCGAAACGAGCGAAAGCCTCTTTGCCTGGGCATCCCTTCTCGGAAAGCACAGCACTCGTGGGGAAATCAGAGTCAGTTCTGTGCGATGTGGATACCGTTAGCCTGAACATAGTCTCCGAAGCACGGTGTCTAAACCCGAATGTAGCGAAATCCTCTTGCCCCGGGCATCCCCTCTACTTGAGAGAGAAGCGTGGTTGCGCCTGTGGAAACAGCCTTAACGAAAGGTCATGAAACAGGAGAGCCTGCATTGGCAAGAATAGCGGGCAGGTGGCAAGACAAGTGTCACCCTCTCCGTTTAGCTAGAAATCAGAGTCGGTTCTGAGGGCTGCTGCTCCTGCTTGCCTAGGCCAAGTCTCAAGGTGGCAGAAACCACCCTACAGCGATAGCCTCTTTGCCCAGTCTCCTCCTCTGGGAAAGCACAGCATTCGTTGGGAAATCTGAGTCGCTTTGTGGGATGCTGCTGCTGCTTGCCTGAGCTAGTCTCCGCAGCACGGTGGAAGAAACCCGCATGGAGCGAAGTTCTCTTGGCCCTAGCATCCCCACTGCCAGCGAGAGAAGCGTGGATGCACATCTGGAAAGGGCCTTAAGGATAGGGACACGGCTGTCACCGTGCTTCCCAGGAGCAAGTCTGGGGAAGGAGCAGAACGCCTCACTGGGAGAAGAGAAGGAGCCGTTGGCCTTGTTGTCGGGACACTATCGCAAAGCAGGAGACCCTGCCATGGGAATAACTGCAGGATGGTGGAGGATAGGCGTCACCCGCTTCCTGTGCGTAGAGACAGAAGCCTGGCTTTTGAAGACATGAGGGGACGGCTAGGGCAGGCGCGCATACTCCACTCTGAGGACGCAGTCTGGGCAGAAGGCTGGCCTGTTCTGTGCCTCTTGTCCCAAAGGGACAGCATCTCCAAGGCCACCTGTCCCTAGGGCAGACGTGGGCTTGCCACCAGGCGCCATACCCGGAACTCACAGAACCAGCTCCCTGGAAGAAAGTGCAGTCAGATGCCATCTTCCTCCAAGATGTGGTAGGGCGTGTGTCGGGGACCAAGTGGGGACAGTCCCCCACAGCTCACATTCCCGGTCCACGGGCGCGGTGCAGGGATCCTGTCGCCTCTCCTTTCCTATGGGGAAGGCACTGGTCTAGTCCCCGAGTCCGCCTGAACGCCAGAGCAATAAGCCCAGCTTTAGTACGCCAGGAGATGGCAGTTGGCATGGAGTGTCATCCTAGGACACGCACGCTGCTGCATGGTGGTGGCTGTGTCTGCGTAGTTCAGCCTGGCAGGGGGGAACCCAGGGTGCGACCATGGAGCCCAGGAAAGCAAGGCCCAAGTGGCACCAGCTCTCCCGCAGATCTACTTTCCTGACGTGATAGAGCGAACGCCCAAAGCCTTGCTGAGGAAGCAGCAGAGAAGTGCGGTTCAGGCCAAGCAGAAAACATCTGCGAAAGCATAGCAGTCGCTGGGATAAAAGAGTCGGTTCTGTGGGCTGCTGTTGCTGCTTGCTTTAGCCTAGTATTGGCAGCACGGTGGGAGAATCCCACATAGAGCGAAAGCCTCTAGCCTGGGCATCCGCTCTAGGAAAGCACAGCATTCTTGGGGAAATCCGAGTCAGTTCTGTGAGATGCGGATGCCGCTTGCCTGAACATAGTCTCCGAAGCACGGTGTCATAAACCCGCACGGAGCGAAATCCTCTTGGCCCGGGCATCCCCTCTACTTGAGAGAGAAGCGTGGTTGCGCCTGTGGAAACAACCTTAACGAAAGGTCATGAAGCAGGAAAGCCTGCATTGGCAAGAATAGCGGGCAGGTGGCAAGACAAGTGTCACCCTCTCCGTTTGCTTAGAAATCTGAGTCGGTTCTGCGGGCTGCTGCTCCTGCTTGCTTAGGCCAAGTCTCAAGGTGGCAGAATTCACCCTACAGCGAAAGCCTTTTTGCCCAGGCTCCTTTTCTGGGAAAGCACAGCATTCGTAGGGAAATCTGAGTCGCTTTGTGGGATGCTGCTGCTGCTTGCCTTAGCTAGTCTCTGCAGTACGGTGGAAGAAACCCGCATGGAGCGAAATTCTCTTGGACCTGGCATCCCCACTGCCTGCGAGAGAAGCGTGGATGCACCTCTGGAAAAGGCCTTAAGGGTAGGGACACGGCTGTCACTCTGCTCACCAGGAGCAAGACTGGGGAAGGAGCAGAACGCCTCCCTGGGAGAAGAAAAGGAGCCTTTGGCCTTGTTGTCGGGAAACAGTCGCAAAGGAGGAGAGCCTGCCCTGGGAAGAACAGCGGGACGGTGGCACGTCAGGCGTCACCCGCTCCCTGTGCGTAGAGACAGAAGCCTGGCTTTTGAAGACATGAGGGGACGACTAGGGAAGGCGCGTATACATCACTCTGAGGACGGAGTCTGGGCAGAAGGCTGGCCTGTTCTGTGCCTCTTGTCCCAAAGGGACAGCGTCTACAAGTCCACCTGTCCCTAGGGCAGACGTGGGCTTGCCACCAGGCGCCATATCCCGAACTCGCAGAACCAGCTCCCTGGAAGAAAGGGCAGTCAGATGTCATCGTCCTCCAAGATGTGGCAGGGCGTGTGTCGGGGATGAAGTGGGGACAGTCCTCCACAGCTCACCATCCAGTGCACGGGTGCTGTGCAGGGATCCTGTCTCCTCTCCTTTCCTCTGGGGAAGGCACTGGCCTAGTCCCTGAGTCCGCCTAAACGCCAGAGCAAAAAGCCCAGCCTTACTACTCCAGGAGATGTAAGTTAGTATGGAGTGTCATCCTAGGCCACGCACACTGCTGCAGGGTGGTGGCTGTGTCTGTGTAGTTCAGCCTGGCAGCGTGAACACAGGGTGCGACCATGGAGCCCGGAAAGCAAGGCCCAAGAGGCACCAGCTCTCCCGCAGATCTACTTCCCTGACGCTACAGAGCGAACGCTAAAAGCATTTCAGAGGAAGCAGCAGCAAAGTGCTGTTCAGGCCAAGCTGAAAACCTCTGCGAAAGCATAGCAGTCGCTGGGAAAAAAGAGTCGGTTCTGTGGGCTGCTGTTGCTGCTTGCTTTAGCCTAGTATTAGCAGCACGGTGGGAGAATCCCGCATAGAGTGAAAGCCTCTTTGCCTGGGCATCCCCTCTAGGAAAGTACAGCACTCTGGGGAAATCTGACTCAGTTTTGTGCGATGCGGATTCCGCTTGCCTGAACATAGTCTCCGAAGCACGGTGTCATAAACCCGCATGGAGCGAAATCCAATTTTCCCGGGCATCCCCTCTACCTGAGAGAGAAGCGTGGTGGCGCCTGTGGAAACAGCCTTAATGAAAGGTCATGACACAGGAGAGCCTGCATTGGCAAGAATAGCGGTCAGGTGGCAAGACAAGTTTCACCCTCTCCGTTTGCTTAGAAATCAGAGTCGGTTCTGCGGGCTGCTGCTCCTGCTTGCCAAGGCCAAGTCTCAAGGTTGGAGAAACAGCCATACAGGGAAATGCTCTTTGCCCAGACTCCTCCCCTGGGAAACCACAGCATTCGTTGGGAAATCTGAGTCGTTTTGTGGGATGCCACTGCTGCTTCCCTAGCTAGTCTCCGCAGGATGCTGAAAGAAAACCGCATGGAGTGAAATTCTCTTGGCCCTAGCGTCCCCACTGCCTGTGAAAGAAGCGTGGATGCACCTCTGGAAAGGGCCTTAAGGGTAGGGACACGGCTGTCACCGGGCTCCAAAGGAGCAAGTATGGTAATGGAGCAGAATGTCTCCCCGGGTGAAGAGAAGGAGCCATTGGCCTTGTTGTCAAGACACAGTCGCAAAACAGGAGAGCCTGCCTGGTAAGAACAGAGGGACGGTGGCAAGACAGGCGTCACCCGCTCCCTGGGCGTAGAGACAGAAGCCTGGCTTGAGGAAGACACGAGGGTACGGCTAGGGCAGGCGCCCACACTCCACTCTGAGGAAGGAGTCTGGTCAGAAGGCAGGCCTGTTCTGTGCCTCTTGTGCCAAAGGGACAGCATCTCCAAGGCCACCTGTCCCTAGGGCAGACGTGGGCTTGCCACCAGGCGCCATACCCAGAACTCACTGAACCAGATCCCTGGAAGAAAGGGCAGTCAGATGCCATCTTCCTCCAAGAAGTGGCAGCGTTTTGGGTGGCAGGGTGTGTGTCAGGGAAGAAGTGGGGACAGTCCACCACAGCTCCCCATCCCAGTGCACGGGCGCTGTGCAGGGATCCTGTCACCTCTCCTTTCCTATGGGGAAGGCACTGGCCTAGTCCCCGAATCCGCCTGAACGCCAGATCAATAAGCCCAGCCTTACTACGCCAGGAGATTTCAGTTGGCATGGAGTGTCATCCTAGGCCGCGCACACAGCTGCAGGGTAGTGGATGTGTCTGTGTAGTTCAGTCTGGCAGGGTGAACCCAGGGTGCGACCATGGAGCCCGGTAAAGCAAGGCCCAAGAGGCACAAGCTCCTCCGCAGATCTACTTCCCTGACGCGACAGAGCGAACGCCCAAAGCCTTGCTGAGGAAGCAGCAGCGAAGTGCGTTTCAGGCCAAGCTGAAAACCTCTGCGAAAGCATAGCAGTCGCTGGGAAAAAACAGTCGGTTATGTGGGCTGCTGTTGCTGCTTGCTTTAGCCTAGTATTGGCAGCACGGTGGGAGAATGCCATATAGAGCGAAAGCCTCTTTGCCAGGGCATCCGCTCTAGGAGAGCACAACATTCTTGGGGAAATCCGAGTCGCTTCTGTGCGATGCGAATGCCGCTCGTCTGAACTTACTCTCCGAAGCACGGTGTAATACACCCACATGGAGCGAAATCCGCTTTGCCCGAGCATCCCCTCTACCTGAGAGAGAAGCGTGGTTGCGCCTGTGGAAACAGCCTTAATGAAAGGCCATGAAACAGGAGAGCCTAAATTGGCAAGAATAGCGGGCAGGTGGGAAGACAAGTGTCACCCTCTCCGTTTTCTTAGAAATCAGAGTCGGTTCTGTGGGCTGCTGTTCCTGCTGGCCTAGGTCAAGTCTCAAGGATGGGAGAAGCCACCCTCCATCGAAAGCCTCTTTGCCCAGGCTCCTCCTCTGGGGAAGCACAGCATTCGTTGGGAAATCTGAGTCGCTTTGTGGGATGCTGCTGCTGCTTGCCTGAGCTCGTCTCGGCAGCACGGTGGAGGAAACCCGCATGGAGCAAAATTCTCTTGGCCCTAACATCCCCACTGCCTGCGAGAGAAGCGTATATGCACATCTGTAAAGGGCCTTAAGGATAGGGACACGGCTGTCACCGTGCTTGCCCAGGAGCAAGTCTGGGGAAGGAGCAGAACGCCTCCCCGGGAGGAGAGAAGGAGCCGTTGGCCTTGTTGTCCGGGTACAGTCGCAAAGCAGGAGAGCCTGCCCTGGGAAGAACAGCGGGACGGTGGCAAGACAAGCGTCAACCACTCCCTGTGCGTAGAGACGGAAGCCTGGCTTTAGGAAGACACGATGGGACAGCTGGGGCAAGCGCGCATACTCCACTCTGAGGAAGGAGGTGGGCAGAAGGCAGGCCTGTTCTGTGCCTCTTGTCCCAAGGGGACAGTATCTCCAAGGCCACCTGTCCCTAGGGCAGACGTCGGCTTGCCACCAGGCGCCATACCCGGAACTCGCAGAACCAGCTCACTTGAAGAAAGGGCAGTCAGGTGCCATCTTCCTTCAAGATGTGGCAGCATTGGGGGTGGCAGGGGGTGTGTTGGGGGAAGATGTGGGGACAGTCCCCGACAGATCCTCATCCCAGTGCACGGGCGCTGTGCAGGGAACCTGCCGCCTGTCCTTTCCTATGGGGAAGGCACTGGCTAGTCCCCGAGTCCTCCTGAACGCCAGAGCAAAAAGCCCAGCCTTACTAGGCCAGGAGATGGCAGTTGGCATGGAGTGTTATCCTAGGCCACGCACGTTGCTGCAGGGTGGTGGCTGTGTCTGCATAGTTCAGCCTGGTAGGGGGAACCCTGGGTGCGACCATGGAGCCCAGGAAAGCAAGGCCCAAGGGGCACCAGCTCTCCCCCAGGTCTACTTCCCTGAGGCGACCCAGCGAACACCCAATGCCTTGCTGAGGAACTGCATCGAAGTGCGGTTCAGGCCAAGCTGAAAACCTCTGTGAAAGCATAGGTGTCGCTGGGAAAAAAGAGTCGGTTCTGAGGGCTTCTGTTGCTGCCTGCTTTACCCTAGTATTGGCAGCACGGTGGGAGAATCCCGCATAGAGTGAAAGCCTCTTTGACGGGGCATCCCCTCTAGGAAAGCACAGCATTCTTGGGGAAATCAGAGTCGGTTCTGTGCGATGCGGATGCCGCTCGCCTGAACATAGTCTCTGAAGCACGGTGTAATAAACCGGCATCGAGCGAAGTACTCTTAGCCCAGGCATCCCCTCCACCTGAGAGAGAAGCGTGGTTGCGCCTTTGGAAACAGCCTTAACGAAAGGTCATGAAACAGGAGAGCCTGCATTGGCAAGAATAGTGGGCAGGTGGCAAGACAAGGGTCACCCTCTCCGTTTCCTTAGAAATCAGAGTAAGTTCTGCGGGCTGCTGCTCCTGCTTCCATAGACCAAGTCTCAAGGTGGGAGAAGCCACCATAAAGCGAAAGCCACTTTGCCCAGGCTCCTCCTCTGGGAAAGCACAGCATCCGTTGGGAAATCTGAGTTGCTTTGTGGGATGCTTCTGCTGCTTGCCTGAGCTAGTCTCGGCAGCACGGTGGAAGAAACCCGCATGGAGCGAAATTCTCTTGGCCCTATATCCCCACTGTCTGCGAGAGAAGCGTGGATGCACCTCTGGAAAGGGCCTTAAGGATAGGGACACGGCATTCACTGTGCTCCCCAGGAGCAAGGCTGGGGAAGGAGCAGAACGCCTCCCCGGGAGAAGAGAAGGAGCCATTGGCCTTCTTGTCGGGACAAAGTCTCAAAGCAGGAGAGCCTCCCCTGGGAAGAACAGCGGGACAGTGCCAAGACAAGCGTCACCCCCTCCCTGTCCAGTGATGGACAGACCTGCGGACCGCCCGGCTCTCCGTGGCTCAGGGCCCCTTCTCGCCCAGTGGATACTGCGGCCGCCTGGAAAACGCGAGGAAATGACGTGGCCTATCGGTGGCGCCGGCACCCGGGAGCGTTCTTGGAGCAGAGTTGAGCGGCGGGTGGGGGCAGGACATGCGCCTCCGACTTTTCGGGTTGTGGGGGGCCCAAGATGGGGCTGTCCTCAGTTGGGTCATGCAGGTTTCTCTCGCTTTGAGGCTTGTCCGAAGCGCCGAAATGCACCATTTGCGCCGGGGCGTGAGTCTGAGGTGTTGCCACGGAACTCAGGATTCACAAAAGGGAGGCACAGAGGGACAAGAACCCAGAAGCGGAAGACTGGGACACCGGCGAAATTTCCAGCCCGAGTCTCGGGACAGAACTGGTCCCATGGGACTGCGCCAAGTAGGGCCCCCGCCGGCCGAGAAGCAGTAGGCATCGGCCTCGCTGAAGTCTGCCATGCGGAGGGATCCTTGGCGGGGTTCGTGAGCGAGCTCTCGCGATGCCGTGCTAGGCCAGGCCCTGGGGGGCGGCCCTGCAGACGTGTGACACCCGAAACGAGTTCGCATGGATTTCCAGCCAATTCTCACGGGATCGGTTTGGGCAGAACCCTCGTGGGATTTGGCCGGCGTTGGGCAGCCCTGCGGATGGCCCTGCTCTCCATGGCCCAGGGTCGTTACTCGCCCGGAGCTTGGGGCGGCCGCCTGGAAAATTCGCGAAAATGTCGCGGCCCACCCGGGCGCCCCGGCGCTGGGGAGTGTTCCCGGAGCAGAGTTGAAGGACGGGTGGCGGCCGGGCCTACGTTTCTGACTATAGGGAGGATCGTGTGCCCCAGGATGGGGCTGACCTCAGTGGGGGCACACAGGTTTCTCTCGCTCTGAGGTTGTCCGAAGCGCCGAAACGCACCGTTGGCGCCTGTGTGGGAGGGGGAGGCGTGGCCCTGGGACTCAGGGTTCCCCAGATGGAGGCACCGAAGGACAGGAACCCAGAAGCAAACGGCCGTGTAGCAGGCGAGACTGCGAGGCCGGGCTTCGTCGCGGTCCAGGCCTCATGGAACAGCGCCAGGGAGAGGACCCCCTCAGGAGGATTAGCAGGAGGCGTCAGCCAAGCCACAGCCTGCCTCGCGGAGGGCTTCCTGGCGGGGTTGGAGCGCGATGGCTCGCAATGGCACGCCAGCCCTGGGGGGCGGCCATGCAGAAGTGCAGCGCCCGAAGCCATTTCGCCGGGCGTTTTCCTGCCAATTCTCACGAGCGTTCTGCCCAAACAGGATTGGTTTGGGCAGAACGCTCATGAGAATGGGCCGGCGTAGGGCATTACTGCGCACCTCCCTGCTCTCCGTGGCCCAGGGCCCCTTCTCTCCCAGGGCATGCTGCGGCCCCCGGAAAATGCTGGAATCCGGGGCCCACCAGAGGGCGCCGGCGCAGGGGAACGATCCCAGAGCAGAGTTGAAGGACAAGTGGTGGCAGGGCATGCGCCTCCGTCTTTTCGGGCTGATGGGGCACCCAAGGATGGGGCTGTGCGTAGTTGGGTCATGCAGGTTTCTCTCTCTCCGAGGCTTGACCGAAGCGCCGATATGCACCATTGGTGCCTGGATGGGAGGGCTAGGCGTGGCCGACGGACTCAGGATTACCAAGATTGAGGCACAGAGGGACATGACCGCGGAAGCCGAAGGCTGGGACGCGGGTGAAATATCAAGCCCGAGTCTGGGGGCGGCCCTGGCCCATGGGACGGCGCTAAGCAGGGGACACCAGCGCCGAGGAGCATGAGGCGTCAGCCTCGCCTCAGCCTGCCTCGCGGAGGACTTCCTGGCGAGGTTCGTGCGCGAGCGCTCGCGATGCCAGGACAAGCCACGGGGGGCTGACCTGCGGAAGAGCTGCGCCCGAAGCGAGTTGGCCACGCGTTTTCCGGCCAATTCTCATGAGCGTTCTGCCCAAACCGGGATCGGTTAGGGCAGAACGCTCGTGAGAACTGGCCTGTGTTTGGCAAACTTGCGGACCGCCCGGCTCTCCGTGGCCCAGGGACCCTTCTAGCCCAGGGCATGCTGCGTCCACCTGAAAACCTGATGAAACGACGCGGCCCACCAGAGGGCGCCGGCCCACGGGAGCGTTCCTGGATCAGGGCTGGTGAGGGCAGGGCGTGCGCCTCTGTCTTTTCAGGCTGATGGAGAGCCCAAGGATGGCGCTGTCCTCTGTTGGGTCATGCAGGTCTCTCTCGCTTCGAGGCTTTCCGAAATGCCGAAATACACCGTTTTGCGCCGGAGCGTGAGGCGGAGGCGTTGCCACGGAACTCAGGATGCCAAGAGGGAGGCACAGAGGGACAGGACCCCGGAAGCAGAGGGCTGGGAAGCCTGTGAAATTTCAAACCCGAGTCTCGGGGCAGCCCTGGCCCCAAGGGAGTGCGCCTAGTAGGGGACCCCCGCCGGCCGAGAAGCAGGAGGCATCGGCCTCGCCGCAGACTGCCTCGCAGAGGGCTCCTTGGCAGGGTTCGTGAGCGGGTTCTCGCGATGCCTGGCCAGGCCCTGGGGGGCGGCCCTGCAGACGTGTGACGCCCAAAAGAAGTTCGCAAGGCGTTTTCTGGCCAATTCTCATGAGCGTTCTGCATAAACCGGTATCGGTTTGGGCAGAGCGCCCGTGAGAATCGGCCGGCGTTTCACAGCCCTGGGGACTACCCTGCTCTCCATGGCCCAGGGCCGGTTCTCGAAGTGAGCATGGGGTGGACGCCAGGAATGCGCGAAAACGTCGCGGCCCACCAGGAGGCCCCGGCACTAGGGAGCGTTCCGGAGCACAGTTGAAGGACGGGTGTTGGCCAGGCCTAGGCTTCTGACTTGAGGGAGGATCGGGCGACCAAGGATGGGGCTGACCTCAGTGCGGGCACGCAAGTTTCTCTCGCTCTGAGGTTGTCCGAAGCGCCGAAAGGCACCGTTGGCACCAGTGTGGGAGGGGGAACGTGGCCGTGGGACTATGGGTTCCCCAGATGGAGGCACCGAGGGATAGGAACACAGAAGCAGACAGCTGGGTAGCAGGCGAAACTGCGAGCCCGGGTTTCGTGGCGGGCCCAGCCCCATGGAACAGCGGAAGGGAGAGGACCCCCCAGGAGGATTAGCAGGAGGCGTTGGCCTCGCCACAGCCTGCCTCGCGGAGGGCTTCCTGGCGGGGTTGGAGCGCGTTGGCTCCCAATGGCACGCCATGTACGGGGCGGAGGCCATGCAGAGGTGCGGCGCCCAAAGCCATATCTCCTGGCATTTTCCTGCCAATTCTCACCAGCGTTCTGCCCACACCAGGATCGGTTTGGGCAGAACGCTCGTGAGAATTGGCAGGCGTTGGGCAGTCCTGCGGACTTCCCTGCTCTCCGTGGCCCAGGACCCCTTCTCTCCCAGGGCATGCTGCGGCACTCGGAAAATGCCTGAAACGCCGGGGCCCACCAGTGGGTGCTGGCACAGGGGAGCGTCCCAGAGCAGAGTTGACTTACGAGTGGCGGCAGAGCATGCGCCTCCGTCTTTTCGGGCTGATGGGGCACCCAACGATGGGGCTGTCCGCAGTTGGGTCATGCAGGTTTCTCTCTCTCCAAGGCTTGTCCGAAGCGCCGATATGCACCATTGGGGCCGGGGTGGGAGGGTGAGGCGTGGCCTTGGGACTCAGGATTCCCCAGATGGAGGCACAGAGGGACAGGACCCCGGAAGCTGAAGGCTGGGAAGCAGGTGAAATATCGAGCCCGAGTCTCGGGGCAGCCCTGGCCCCATGCGACTGTGCTAAGTTGGGGACACCAGCGCCGAGGAGCATGAGGCGTCGGCCTCGCCTCAGCCTGCCTCGCAGAGGGCTTCCTGGCGAGGTTTGTGGGCGAGCGATCGCGATGCCAGTACATGCCCCGGGGGCCGGACCTGCGGACGCGCTAGCCCGAAGAGCGTTCACTGGGCGTTTTCCGGCCCATTCTCACGAGCGTTCTGCCCAAACCGGGGTTGGTTTGGGCAGAACGCTCGTGAGAATTGGCCAGCGATGGGCAGACCTGCGGACCGCCCGGCTCTCCGTGGCTCAGGGCCCAGTGCATACTGCGGCCACCTGGAAAACGCGAGTAAAAACGTGGCCCATCAGGTGGCGCCGGCGCCCGGGAGCGTTCTTGGAGCAGAGTTGAGCGGCGGGTGGGGGCAGGGCATTCAACTCCGAATTTTTGGGTTGAGGGGGGCCCAAGATGGGGCTGTCCTCAGTTGGGTCATGCAGGTTTCTCAGGCTTTGAGGCTTGTCCGAAGCACCGAAATGCACCGTTTGTGCCGGGGCGTGAGGCGGAGACGTTGCCACGGAACTCAGGATTCCCAAGAGGGGCACAGAGGGACAGGACCCCGGAAGCGGAAGGCTGGGAAGCCGGCGAAATTATCAGCCCGAGTCTCGGGACAGCCCTGACCCCATGGGACTGCGCCTAGTAGGGGACCCCCGCCAACCGAGAAGCAGGAGGCATCGGCCTCACCGAAGTCTGCCCTGCGGAGGGATCCTTGGCGGGGTTCGTAAGCGAGCTCTCGCGATGCCAGGCCAGGCCAGGCCCTGGCGGGCGGCCCTGCAGACGTGTGAAACCCGAAACGAGTTCACATGCGGAATGTCACTTCTCACAGTGTCTTTCCAGTGGAGGAAAGAAGATAGAACAAGGACGGACAGTGAGAACGTTGAAAACCATGAGTGATGTACAGCGTAAGGCACTTAGGCCTCTATGATGCATACTGGAAGTTCAACACTGGGGATGTTCCACAGTGTCTACCTCTTCTCAAAACCCTTCCAATATATGAGGGAACTGTGCTACAGTAAGTTCTCACAACAGGGATGCGTCTGTGCTCAGTTGGAAACTCTAGGACGTGTCTGGGTAGCCATCATGAAATGTCTCATACAGGCCCCTTAGAGGGGATGCGAAGGAAGATATCTGCTCAGGGAACCTACTACAGGTGCATACTCATTCATAACAGCGTTTCTCCTGTGAGGAATGACGATAGAACAGGGAAGGACGAGGGGCACATTAGGTACTGTGAGTAAAGGGCGGGCTATGGCACTTAAGCCTGCCAAACACATATTGGATGTTCACCATCAGTGGTGATCCGCACTTAGTTTCTGCGTCTTAAATGCTTCCAACACTGAGAGGGAAGTGCGTTTTAGGTGGGATTACCTGCAGTTTTAAGTCTGTTAATGAAGGAAGCTTTTGGAACTGACTCTGTGGTAACCGCAATAGGCACACATAGGTTTCAAGTCTCCGACGTCGTTCCGTTGGACTATAGCAAGTTCAGTTTAAGGGAAACTCCTTCATGCGGAATGTCACTTCTGACAGTGTGTTTCCAGTGGAGGAAAGAAGATAGAACAAGGACGTACAGAGAGAACGTTGCAACCCTTGAGTGAAGTACAGGATAAGGCACCTAGGCCTCTATGATGCATACTGGAAATTCAACACCGGGGAAGTTCCACAGTGTCTACCTCTGTCAAACCCTTCCAATATATGAGGGAACTGTGCTACAGAGAGTTCGCACGACAGGGATGCGTCTGTGCTTGTTGGAAACTCTAGGAGGTGTCTGGTTAGCCATCATGAAATGTCTCTTACAGGCCCGTTAGAGGGGATGAGAAGGAAGGTATCTGCTCAGGGAACATACTTCAGGTGCATACTCATTCATAACAGCGTTTCTCCTTTGAGGAATGAAGATAGAACAGGGACGGACTAGGGGCACATTACGGACTGTGAGAAAAGGGCAGACTATGGCACTTAGGCTTCCCATACACATATTGGATGTTCACCACCGTGGTGATCCGCACTTAGTTTCTGCGTCTAAAATGCTTCCAACACAGAGAGGGAAGTGTGTTTTGGTCGGATTCACAGCAGTGTTACGTCTGTTAAAGAAGGAAGCTTTTGGGACTGAATCTGTAATAACCGCAATAGGCGCACATAGCTTTCTATTCACAGACGTATAACGGTTGGACTATAGCAAGTTCTGTTTAAGTTAAACTCCTTCATGTGGAATGTCACTTCTCACAGTTTCTTTCCAGTGGAGGAAAGAAGATAGAACAAGGACGGACAGAGAGACCGTTGCAACCCGTGAGTGAAGTAAAGGGTAAGGCTTAGGCCTCTATTATGCATACTGGAAGTTCAACACCGGAGATGTTCCACAGTGTCTACCTCTTCTCAAAACACTACCAATATATTCGGGAACTGTGCTGTAGTAAGTCTCAAGACAGGTATGTGTCTCTGCTCAGTTGGAAACTCTAGGACGTGTCTGGGTAGCAATCATGAAGTGTTTCATACAGGCCCCTTAAAGGGGATTCGAAGGAAGGTATCTGTTCAGGGAACCTACTTCAGTTGCGACTCATTCATAACAGCGTTTCTCCTTTGAGGAATGAAGATAGAACAGGGACTGACTAGGGGCACATTAGGTACTGTGAGTAAAGGGCAGTCTAATGCGCTTAAGCCTGCCAAACACATAATGGATGTTCACCACCATTGGTGATACACACTTAGTTTCTGCGTCTAAAACGCTTCCAACACTGAGAGGGAAGTGTGCTTTCGGAGGGATTCCCTCCAGTGTTACGTCTGTTAAAGAAGGAAGCTTTGGGGACTGACTCTGTGGTAATCGCAATGGCGCACATAGCTTTCCAGTCTCAGATGAATAACCGTTAAACTATAGGAAGTTTTGTTTAAGGGAAAATCCTTCATGCGGAATGTCACTTCTCACAGTGTCTTTCCAGTGGAGGAAAGAAGATAGAACATGGACGGACAGAGAGAACGTTGCAAACCGTGAGTGAAGTACAGGGTAAGCCACTTAGGCCTTTATGATGCATACAGGGAGTTCAAACCGTAGATATTCCACAGTGTCTACCTCTTCTCAAATCTCTTCCAATATATGAGGGAACTCTGCTACCGTAAATTCTCACGACAGGAATGCATCTGTGCTCAGTTGAAAACTCTAGGATGTGTCTGGGTAGCAATCATGAAGTGTCTCATACAGGCCCCTTAGAAGGGATTCGGAGGAAGGTATCTGCTCAAGGAACATACTTCAGGTGCATACTCGTCATAATAGTGTTTCTCCTTTGAGGAATGAAGATAGAACAGGGAAGGACTACGGGCACATTATGTACTTTGGGTAAAGGGCAGGCTATGGCGCTTAAGCCTGCCAAACACATATTGGATGTTGACCACCAGTGGTGATCCGCACTTAGTTTCTGCGTCGAAAACGCTTCCTACACTGAGTGGGAAGTGTGATTTTGTCGGGATTCACTTCAGTGCTACGTTTATTAAAGAAGGAAGATTTTGGGACTGTCTCCGTGGTAACCGCAATAGGGGCACATAGCTTTCCAGTCTTAGACATGTGGCCGTTGTTATATAGCAAGTTCTGTTTAAGGGAATCTCCTTCATGCAGAATATCACTTCTCACCGTGTCTTTCCAGTGGAGGAAAGAAGATAGAACAAGGACGGAGCAGAGAGAATGTTGCAACCAGTGAGTGAACTACAGGGTAAGGCACCTAGGCCTCTATGATGCTTACTGGTATTACAACACCGGGGATGTTCCACAGTGTCTACCTGTTCTCAAAACACTTCCAATATATGAGGGAACTGTGCTACAGTAAGTCCTCACGACATGGATGCATCTGTGCTCAGTTGAAAACTCTACGATGTGTCTGTGTAGCAATTATGAAGTGACTCATTCAGGCCCCTTAGAGGAGATGCGTAGGAAGGTATCTGCTCAGGGAACCTAATTCAGGTGCGTACTCATTCATAACAGTGCTTCTCCTTGGAGGATTAAAGATAGAACACGGACAGACTAGGGGCACATTAGGTACTTTGAGTAAAGGGAAAGCTACGGCGCTTAAGCCTGCCAAACACATATTGGATGTTCACCACCAGTGGTGATCCGCACTTAGTTTCTTCATCTAAAACGCTTCCAACACTGAGAGGGAAGTGTGCTTTAGGAGAGATTCACGGCAGTGTTACGTATGTTAAAGAAGGAGGCTTTTGGGACTGACTCAGAGGTAACCGCAATAGGAGCACAAACCTTTCTAGTCTCCGTCGTCTATCCATTGGACCTTAGCAAGTTCTGTTCAAGGGAAACTCCTTCCTGCGGAATGTCACTTCTCACTGTGTCTTTCAAGTCGAGGAAAGAAGATAGAACAAGGACGGAGCAGAGAGTACGTTGCAACCCGTGAGTGAGGTACAGGGTAAGGCACTTAGGCCTCTATGATGCTTGCTGGAATTACAACAACGGAGATGTTCCACAGTGTCTACCTCTTCTCAAAACACTTCCAGTATATGAGGGAACTGTGCTACAGTAAGTTCTCACGACAGGGATGCATCTGTGCTCAGTTGAAAACACTAGGATGTGTCTGGGTAGTAACCATGAAGTGTCTGATACAGGCCCCTTAGAGGGGATGCGGAGGAAGGTATCTGCTCAGGGAACCTACTCCAGTTCTTACTCATTCATAACAGTGTTTCTCCTTTGAGGATGAAGATATAACAGGGAAGACTACGGGCACATTAGGTACAGTGAGTAAAGGGCTCGCTATGGCGCTTAAGCCTGCCAAGCACATATTGGATGTTCACCACCAGTGTTGATCCGGACTTAGTTTCTGCATCTCAAACGCTTCCTACACTGAGAGGGAAGTGTGTTTTAGGAAGGGTTCACGGCATTGTTATGTCTGTTAAAGAAGGAAGCTTTTGGGACTGACTCTGTGGTAACCGCAATAGGCGCACATAGCTTTCCAGTCTCCTACATCTATCCGTTGGACTACAGATAGTTCTGTTTAAGGGATACTCCTTCATTCGGAATGTCTCTTCTCACAGTGTCCTTCCAGTGAAGGAAAGAAGATAGAGCAAGGACGGAGAAGAGAGAACGTTGCAACCCGTGAGTGAAGTACAGGGTAAGGCACTTAGGCCTCTAAGATGCATACTGGAAGTTCAACACCAGGGAATTTTCAACATTGTCTACCTCTTCCAAAACACTTCCAATATATGAGGGAACTGTGCTACAGTAAGTTCTCATGACAGGGATGCGTCTGTGCTCAGTTGGAAACTCTAGGAGTTGTCTGGGTAGCAATCATGAAGTGTCTCATACAGGCCCCTTAGAGGGGATGCCTAGAAAGGTATCTGCTCATGGAAACTACTTCATGTGCGTACTCATTCATAACAGTACTTCTTCTCCTTGGAGGTATGAAGGTAGAACAAGAACGGACTAGGGGCACATTAGGTACTGTGAGTAAAGGGCCGGCTAAGGTGCATAAGCCTGCCAAACACATATTGGATGTTCACCACCAGTGGTGATCCGCACTTTGTTTCTGCGTCTAAAACACTTCCTCCACTGAGAGGGAAGTGTGGTTTAGAAGGGATTCACGGCAGTGTTACATCTGTTAAAGAAGGACGCTTTGGGGACTGACTCTGTGGTAACCGCAAAAGGCGCACATAGCTTTCCAGTCTCGGACGTCTATCCGTTGGACTATAGCAAGTTCTGTTTAAGAGAAACTCCTTCATGCGGAATGTCATTTCTCACAGTGTCTTTCAATTGGAGGAAAGAAGATAGAACAAGGACAGAGCAGAGAGAACTTTGCAAACCGTGAGTGAAGTACAGGGTAAGGAACTTAGGCCTCAATGTTGCATACTGGAAGTTCAACACCGGGATGTTCCACAGTGTCTACCTCTTCTCAAAAAACTTCCAATATTGAGGGAACTGTGCTACAGTATGTTCTCACGACAGGGATGTGTCTGTGCTCAGTTGGAAACTCTAGGACGTTTCTGGGTAGCAAACATGAAGTGTCTCATACAGGCTCCTTAGAGGGGATGAAATGGAAGGTATCTGCTCAAGGAACCTACTACATTTGCGTACTCATTCATAACAGCTTTTCTCCTTTGAGGATTGAAGATAGAACAGGGACGGACTAGGGGCACATTAAGTTCTGTGAGGAAAGGGCAGGCTATGGCGCTTAAGCCTGCCAAACACATATTGGATGTTCACCACCAGTGGTGATCTGCACATTGTTTCTGCGTCTAAAAGCTTCCAACACTGAGAGGGAAGTGTGCTTTCGGAGGGATTCACTGCAGTGTTACGTCTGTTAAAGAAGTAAGCTTTGGGACTGACTCTGTGGTAACCGCAATAGGCACACATAGCTTTCCATTCACAGACGTCTAACCTTTGGACAATAGCAAGTTCTGTTTAAGGGAAACTCCTTCATGCGGAATGTCTCTTCTCACAGTGTCTTTGCAGTGGAGGAAAGAAGATAGAACAAGGACAGACAGAGAGAACGTTGCAAGCTGTGAGTGAGGTACAGTGTAAGGCACGTAAGCCTCTATGATGCATACTGGAAGTTCAACACCAGAGATGTTCCACAGTGTCTACCTCTTCTCAAAACACTTCCAATATATGAGGGAACTGTGCTACAGTAAGTTCTCATGACAGGGATGCGTCTCTGCTCAGATGGAAAGTGTAGGACGTGTCTGGGTAGCAATCATGAAGTGTTCGATACAGGCCCCTTAGAGTGGATGCGCAGGAAGGTATCTGCTCAGGGAACCTACTTAAAGTGCGTACTCATTCATAACAGTTTTTCTCCTTGAGGAATGAAGATAGAACACGGACGAGTAGGGGCTCATTAGGTACTATGAGTAAAGGGCAGCCTATGGCGCTTAAGCCTGCCAAACACATATTGGATGTTCACCACCAGTGGTGATCAGCACTTTGTTTCTGCGTCTAAAACGCTTCCAACACTGAGAGGGAAGTGTGCTTTCGGAGGGATTCACTGCAGTGTTACGTCTGTTTAAGAAGGAAGCTTTCGGGACTGACTCTGTGGTAACAGCAATAGGCACACATAGCTTTCCAGTCTTAGACATCTATTCGTTGGAATCTAGCAAATTCTGTTTAAGGGAAAATGCTTCATGAGGAATGTCACTTCTCACAATGTCTTTCCAGTGGAGGAAAGAAGATAGAAGAAGGATGGACAGAGAGAACGTTGCAACCCGTGAGTGAAGTACAGGTTAAGGCACTAAGGCCTCTCTGATGCATACTGGAAGTTTACACCGGGGATGTTCCACAGTGTCTACCTCTTCTGAAAACACTTCCAATATATGAGGAACTGTGCTACTGTAATTTCTCACGACAGGGATGCATCTGTGCTCAGTTGGAAACTCTAGGACGTTTCTGGGTAGCAATCATGAAGTGTCTCATACAGGACCCTTAGAGAGGATGCGTAGGAAGGTATCTGCTCAGAGACATACTTCAGGTGCGTACTCATCGAAAACAGTGTTTTTCCTTTAAGGAATGAAGATAGAACATGGACAGACTAGGGTCACATTAGGTACTGTGAGTAAAGGTCAGGCTATGGCACTTAAGACTGCCAAACACATATAGGATGTTCACCACCAGTGGTGATCCACACTTAGTTTCTGCGTCTAAAACGCTACCAACACTGAGAGGGAAGTGTGCTTTAGGAGGGATTCACTGCAGTGTTACGTCTGTTAAGAAGGAACCTTTGAGACTGACTCTGTGGTAACCGCAATAGGCGCACATAGCATCCAGTCTCCGATGTCTATCCGTTGGACTATAGCAAGTTCTGTATAAGGGATACTCCTTCATTCGGAATGTCACTTCTCACAATGTCTTTGCCGTGACGGAAAGAAGATAGAACAAGGACGGACAGAGAGAACGTTGCAACCCGTGAGTGAAGTACAGGGAATGGCACTTAGGCCTCTATGATGCATACTGGAAGTTCAACACCGGGGATGTTCCACAGTGTCTATCTACCTCTTCTCAAAACCCTTTCAATATATGAGGGAACTGTGCTACAGTAAGTTCTCATGAAAGGGATGCGTCCGTGCTCATTTGGAAACTCTAGGACGTGTCTGGGTAGCAATCATGAAGTGTCTCGTACAGGCCACTTAGAGGTGATGCGTAGGAAGGTAACTGCTCAGGGAACCTACGTCAGGTGCATGCTCATTCATAACAGTGTTTCTCCTTTGAGCAATGAAGATAGAACACGGACGGACTAGGGGCACATTAGGTACTGTGAGTAAAGGGAAGGCTGTGGAGTTTAAGCCTGCCAAACACATATAGGATGTTCACCACCAGTGGTGATCCGCACTTAGTTTCTGCGTCTAAAACGCTTCCAAGACTGAGAGGGACGTGTGCTTTAGGAGGGATTCACTGCAGTGTTACGTCTGTTTAAGAAGGAGATTTTGGGATTGACTCTGTGGTAACCGCAATAGGCGCACATATCTTTCCAGTCACCGAAATGTATCCATTGGACTATAGCAAGTTCTGTTTAAGGGAAACTCCTTCATGCGGAATGTCACTTCTCACAAAAGAGTCGGTTCTGTGGGCTGCTGTTGCTGCTTGCTTTAGCCTAGTATTGGCAGCACGGTGGTGGAATCCCACATAGAGCGAAAGCCTCTTTGCCTGGGCATCCCCTTGAGGTAAGCACAGCATTCTTTGGGAAATCAGAGTCGGTTCTGTGTGATGCGTATGCCGCTTGCCTGAACATAGTCTCCGAAGCTCGGTGTAATAAACCCTCATGGAACGAAATCCTCTTTCCCTGGCATACCATCTATCTGAGAGAGAAGCGTGGTTGCGCCTGTGGAAACAGCCTTAATGATAAGTCATGAAACAGGAAAGCCTGCATAGGCATGAATAGCGGGCGGGTGGCAAGAGAAGTGTCACCCTCTCCGTTTGCTGAGAAAACAGGGTGGGATCTGCGGGCTGCTGCTCCTGCTTGCATAGGCCAAGTCTCAAGGTGGGAGAAACCAGCATACAGCCAAAGCCTCTTTGCCCAGGCTTCTCCTCTGGGAAACACAGCATTCGTTGGGAAATCTGCATTGGGTTTTTGGGATGCTGCTGCTACATGCCTGAACTAGTCTCCACAGCACGGTGGACGAAATCCGCATGGAGCAAAACTCTCTTGGCCCTAGCATCCCCACTGCATGAGAGGGAAGCGTTGATGCACATCTGGAAAGAGACTTAAGGATAGGGACACGGTTGTCACCGTGCTTGCTCAGGAGCAAGTCTGGGGAAGGAGCAGAACGCCTCCCGGGGGGAAGAGAAGGAGCCGTTGGCCTTATTGTCGGGGCACAGTCGCAAAGCAGGAGAGCCTACCCTGGGAAGAACACCGGTACGGTGGCAAGACAGGCGTCACCCGCTCCCTGTGCGTAGAGATGGAAGCCGGGCTTTAGGAAGACATTAGTGGACGGTTAGGGCAGGCGCGCATACTCCACTCTGAGGAAAGAGTTGGGCAGAAGGCAGGCCTGTTCTGTGCCTCTTTTCCCAAGGAGACAGCATCTCCAAGGCCACCTGTCCCTAGGGCAGACGTGGGATTGCCACCAGGCGCCATACCCGGAACTCGCAGATAAAGCTCCCTGGAAGAAAGAGCAGTCAGATGCCATCTTCCTCCAAGATGTGGTAGCGTTGGGGGTGGCAGGGGGTGTGTCGGGGAAGAAGTGGGGCACTTCCCCACAGATCCCCATCCCAGTGCACGGGCGCTGTGCAGGGATCCTGTCGCCTCTCCTTTCCGATGGGGAAGGCACTGGTTTAGTCCCCGAGTCCGCCTGAAAGCCAGAGCAAAAAGCCAAGCCTTACTATGCCAGGAGACGGCAGTTGGCATTGAGTGTCATCCTAGGCCACACACGCTGCTGCAGGGTTGTGGCTGTGTCTGCGTAGTTCAGCCTGGCAGGCTGAAACCAGGGTGCTACCATGGATCCCGGGAACGCAAGACCCAAAAGGCACCAGCTCTCCCGCAGATCTACTTCTCTGACGCGACAGAGCGAACACCCAAAGCCTTGCTGAGGAAGCAGCAGCAATGTGCGGTTCAGGCCAAGCTGAAAACCTCTGCAAAGGCATTGCAGTCTCTGGGAAAAAAGAGTCGGTTCTGTGGGCTGCTGTTGCTGCTTGCTTTAGCCTAGTATTGGCAGCACGGTGGGAGAATCCCGCATAGCGCGAAAGCCTCGTTGCCGGGGCATCCCCTCCTGAAAGCACAGCATTCTTGGGAAAATCCGAGTCGGTTCTGTGTGATGCGGATGCCGTTCGCCTGAACATAGTCACAGAAGCTCGGTGTAAGAAACCTGCACTGAGCGAAATCCTCTTTGCCTGGGCATCCCCTCTACCTGAGAGAGAAGCATGGTTGCGCCTGTGGAAACAGACTTAACGAAAGGTCATGAAACAGGAGATCCTGCATTGAAAGTATAGCGGGCAGGTGGCAGGACAATTGTCACCCTCTCCGTTTGCTTACAAATGAGATTCGGTTCTGTGGGCTGCTGCTCCTGCTTGCCTAGGCCAAGTCTCAAGTTGGGAGAAGCCACCCTCCAGCGAAAGCCTCCTTGCCCAGGCTCCTCTTCTGGGGAAGCACAGCATTCGTTGGGAAATCTGAGTCGCTTTGTGGGATGCTGCTGCTTGCCTGAGCTAGTCTCCGCAGCACGGTGGAAGAAAACCGCATGGAGCGAAATTCTCTTGGCCCTAGCATCCCCACTGCCTGCGAGAGAAGCGTGGATGCACATCTGGAAAGCACCTTAAGATAGGGACACGGTGTCACCGTGCTCCCCAGGAGCAGTTATGGGGAAGGAGCAGAATGACTCCCCGGGAGAAGAGAAGGAGCCGTTGGCCTTGTTGTCAGGAAACAGTCGCATATCAGGAGAACCTGCCCTGGGAAGAACAGCGGGACGGTGGCTAGAAAAGCGTCACCCGCTCCCTGTGCGTAGAGACGTAAGCCTGGCTTTTGGAAGACACGAGGGGACGGCTAGGGTGGGCACGCATACTCCACTCTGAGGAAGGAGTCTGGGAAGAAGGCAGGCCTGTTCTGTGCCTCTTGTCCCAAGGGGACAGCATCTGCAAGGCCACCTGTCCCTAGGGAAGACATGGGCTTGCCACCAGGCGCCATACCCGGAACTCGCAGATACAGCTCCCTGGAAGAAAGGGCAGTCAGATGCCATCTTCCTCCAAGATGTGGCAGCGTTGGGGGTGGCAGGGGGTGTGTCGGGGAAGAAATGGGGACAGTCCCCCACAGCTCCCCATCCCAGTGCACGGGCGCTGTGCAGGGATCCTGTCGCCTCTCCTTTTCTATGGGGAAGGCACTGGCCTAGTCCCCGAGTCCGCCTGAATGCCAGAGCAAAAAGCCAAGGCTTACTAGGCCAGGAGATGGCAGTTGGCATGGAGTGTCATCCTAGGCCATGCACGCTGCTGCAGGGTGGTGGCTGTGTCTGCGTAGTTCAGCCTGGCAGGGGGAACCCAGGGTGCGACCATGGAGCCCGGGAAAGCAAGGCCCAAGAGGCACCAGCTCTCCCGCAGATCTACTTCCCTGACGCAACAGAGCGAACGCCCAAAGCCTTGCTGAGGAAGCAGCAGCGAAGTGCGATTCAGGCCAAGCTGAAAACCTCTGCGAAAGCATAGCAGTCGCCGGGAAAAGAATCGGTTCTGTGGGCTGCTGTTGCTGCTTGCTTTAGCGTAGTATTGGCAGCACGGTGGGATAATCCTGCATAGAGCGAAAGCCTCTTTTCCTGGGCATCCCTTCTAGGAAAGCACAGCATTCTTGGGGAAATCAGAGTCGGTTCTGTGCTTTGGATGACGCTTGCCTGCACAGTCTCTGAAGCACGGTATAATAAACCCGCATGGAGCGAAAACCTCTTTGCCCGGGCATCCCTTCTACTTGAGAGAGAAGCAAGTTTGTGCCTGTGGAAACAGCCTTAACGAAAGCTCATGAAACAGGAGAGCCTGCATTGGCAAGAATAGCAGACAGGTGGCAAGACAAGTGTCACCCTCTCCGTTTGCTTAGAAATCAGAGTCGGTTCTGCGTGTTGCTGCTCCTGCTTGCCTAGGCCAAGTCTCAAGGTGGGAGAAACCACCATACAGCGAAAACCTCTTGCCCAGGCTCCGCTTCTGGGGAAGCACAGCATTCGTTGGAAATCTGAGTCGCTTTGTGGGATGCTGCTGCTGCTTGCCTGAGCTAGTCTCCACAGCACGGTAGAAGAAACCCGCATGGAGCGAAATTCTCTTGGCCCTAGCATTCCCACTACCTGCGAGAGAAGCCTGAATGCACACATGGAAAGGGCATTAAAGATAGGGACACCGTGGTCACCATGCACCCCAGGAGCAAGTCTGGAGAAGGAGCAGAACGCCTCCCCGAGAGAAGAGACGGAGCCGTTGTCCCTGTTGTCGGGAAATAGTCGCAAAGCAGGAGAGCCTGCCCTGGGAAGAACAGCGGGACGGTGGCAAGACAAGCGTCACCCGTTCCCTGTGCATAGAGACGGAAGCCTTTCTTTAGGAAGACACAAAAAGACGGCTAGGGCAGGCGCGCATACTCCACTCTGAGGAAGGAGTCCGGGGCGAATCAGGCCTGTTCTGTGCCTCTTGTCCCAAGGGGACAGCATCTCTAAGGCCACCTGTCTTTAGGACAGACGTGGGCTTGCCACCAGGCACCATACACAGAACTCGCAGATACAGCTCCCTGGAAGAAAGGGCAGTCAGATTCCATCTTCCTCCAAGATGTGGCAGCGTTGGGGGTGTCAGGGGGTGTGTCAGGGAAGAAGTGGCGACAGTCCCCCAAAGCTCCCCATCCCAGTGCACGGGCGCTGTGTAGGCATCCTGTCAACTCTCCTTTCCTATGGAGAAGGCACTGGCCTAGTCCCCGAGTACGCCTGTATGCCAGAGCAAAAAGCCAAGCCTTACTACGCCAGGAGATGGCAGTTGGCATGGAGTGTCGTCCTAGGCCACGCACGCTGCTGCAGTGGTGTGGCTGTGTATGCATAGTTCAGCCTGGCAGGGTGAACCCAGGGTGCTACCATGGATCCCGGGAACGCAAGACCCAAAAGGCACCAGCTCTCCCGCAGATCTACTTCCCTGACGCAACAGAGCGAACTCCCAAAGCCTTGCTGAGGAAGCAGCAGCGAAGTGCGATTCAGGCCAAGCTGAAAACCTCTGCGAAAGCATAGCAGTCGCCGGGAAAAGAATCGGTTCTGTGGGCTGCTGTTGCTGCTTGCTTTAGCGTAGTATTGGCAGCACGGTGGGATAATCCCGCATAGAGCGAAAGCCTCTTTTCCTGGGCATCCCTTCTAGGAAAGCACAGCATTCTTGGGGAAATCAGAGTCGGTTCTGTGCTTTGGATGACGCTTGCCTGCACAGTCTCTGAAGCACGGTATAATAAACCCGCATGGAGCGAAAACCTCTTTGCCCGGGCATCCCTTCTACTTAGAGAGAAGCAAGTTTGTGCCTGTGGAAACAGCCTTAACGAAAGCTCATGAAACAGGAGAGCCTGCATTGGCAAGAATAACAGACAGGTGGCAAGACAAGTGTCACCCTCTCCGTTTGCTTAGAAATCAGAATCGGTTCTGCGTGTTGCTGCTCCTGCTTGCCTAGGCCAAGTCTCAAGGTGGGAGAAACCACCATACAGCGAAAGCCTCTTGCCCAGGCTCCGCTTCTGGGGAAGCATAGCATTCGTTGGAAATCTGAGTCGCTTTGTGGGATGCTGCTGCTGCTTGCCTGAGCTAGTCTCCATAGCACGGTAGAAGAAACCCGCATGGAGCGAAATTCTCTTGGCCCTAGCATTCCCACTACCTGCGAGAGAAGCCTGAATGCACACATGGAAAGGGCATTAAAGATAGGGACACCGTGGTCACCATGCACCCCAGGAGCAAGTCTGGAGAAGGAGCAGAACGCCTCCCCGAGAGAAGAGACGGAGCCGTTGTCCCTGTTGTCGGGAAATAGTCGCAAAGCAGGAGAGCCTGCCCTGGGAAGAACAGCGGGACGGTGGCAAGACAAGCGTCACCCGTTCCCTGTGCATAGAGATGGAAGCCTTTCTTTAGGAAGACACAAAAAGACGGCTAGGGCAGGCGCGCATACTCCACTCTGAGGAAGGAGTCCGGGGCGAATCAGGCCTGTTCTGTGCCTCTTGTCCCAAGAGGACAGCATCTCTAAGGCCACCTGTCCCTAGGGCAGACGTGCGCTTGCCACCAGGCACCATACACGGAACTCGCAGATACAGCTTCCTGGAAGAAAGGGCAGTCAGATTCCATCTTCCTCCAAGATGTGGCAGCGTTGGGGGTGTCAGGGGGCGTGCCAGGGAAGAAGTGGCGACAGTCCCCCAAAGTTCCCCATCCCAGTGCACGGGCGCTGTGTAGGCATCCTGTCAACTCTCCTTTCCTATGGAGAAGGCACTGGCCTAGTCCCCGAGTACACCTGTATGCCAGAGCAAAAAGCCAAGCCTTACTATGCCAGGAGATGGCAGTTGGCATGGAGTGTCGTCCTAGGCCACGCACGCTGCTGCAGTGGTGTGGCTGTGTATGCGTAGTTCAGCCTGGCAGGGTGAACCCAGGGTGCTACCATGGATCCCGGGAACGCAAGACCAAAAGGCACCAGCTCTCCCGCAGATCTACTTCCCTGACACGACAGAGCGAACACCCAAAGCCTTGCTGAGGAAGCAGCAGCAATGTGCGGTTCAGGCCAAGCTGAAAACCTCTGCAAACGCATTGCAGTCTCTGGGAAAAAAGAGTCGGTTCTGTGGGCTGCTGTTGCTGCTTGCTTTAGCCTAGTATTGGCAGCACGGTGGGAGAATCCCGCATAGAGTGAAAGCCTCTTTGCCGGGGAATCCCCTCCTGAAAGCACAGCATTCTTGGGAAAATCCGAGTCGGTTCTGTGTGATGCGGATGCCGCTCGCCTGAACATAGTCACAGAAGCACGGTGTAAGAAACCTGAATGGAGCGAAATCCTCTTTGCCTGGGCATCCCCTCTACCTGAAGAGACGCGTGGTTGCGCCTGTGGAAACAGACTTAACGAAAGGTCATGAAACAGGAGATCGTGCATTGAAAGTATAGCGGGCAGGTGGCAGGACAATTGTCACCCTCTCCGTTTGCTTACAAATGAGATTCGGTTCTGTGGGCTGCTGCTCCTGCTTGCCTAGGCCAAGTCTCAAGTTGGGAGAAGCCACCCTCCAGCGAAAGCCTCCTTGCCCAGGCTCCTCTTCTGGGGAAGCACAGCATTCGTTGGGAAATCTGAGTCGCTTTGTGGGATGCTGCCGCTTGCCTGAGCTAATGTCCGCAGTACGGTGGAAGAAACCAGCATGCAGCGAAATTCTCTTGGCCCTAGAATCCCCAATGCCTGCAAGAGAAGCGTGGATGCACATCTGGAAAGGGCCTTAAGGATAGGGTCACGGCTGTCACCGTGCTCCCCAGGAGCAAGTCTGGGGAAGGAGTAGAATGCCTCCCCGGAGAAGAGAAGGAGCCGTTGGCATTGTTGTCAGGACACAGTCGCAAAGCAGGAGAGCCTGCCCCGGGAAGAACAGCGGGACGGTGGCAAGACAAGCGTCACCCGATCCCTGTGCGTAGAGACAGAAGCCTGGCTTTAGGAAGACACGAGGGGACGGCTAAGTCAGGCGCGCATACTGCACTCTGAGGAAGGAGTCTGGGCAGAAGGCAGGCCTGTTCTGTGCCTCTTGTCCCAAGGGGACAGCATCTCCAAGGCCACCTGTCCCTAGGGCAGACGTGGGATTGCCACCAGGCGCCATACCCGGAACTCGCAGATACAGCTCCCTGGAAGAAAGGGCAGTCAAGTGCCATCTTCCTCCATGATGTGGCAGCGTTCGGGGTGTCCGGGCGGGTGTGTCGGAAGAATTGGGGACAGCACCCCACAGTTCCCTATCCCAGTGCACGGGGGCTGTGCAGGGATCCTGTCTCCTCTCCTTTACTATGGGGAAGGCACTGGCCTAGTCCCGAGTCCGACTGAACGCCAGAGCAGAAAGCCAAGTCTTACTAGGCCTGGAGATGGCAGTTGGCATGGAGTTTCATCCTAGGCCACGCACGCTGCTGCAGGGTTGTGGCTGTGTCTACGTAGTTCAGCCAGGCAGGGGGAACCCAGGGTGCGACCATGGAGCCCGGGAAAGCAAGGCCCAAGAGGCACCAGCTCTCCCACATATCTACTTCCCTGACGCGGCAGAGCAATCGCCCAAAGCCTTGCTGAGGAAGCAGCAGCGAAGTGCGCTTCAGGCCAAGCTGAAAACCTCTGCGAAAGCATAGCAGTCGCTAGAAAAAAGAGTTGGTTCTGTGGGCTGCTGTTGCTACTTGCTTTAGCCTAGTATTGGCAGCACGGTGGGAGAATCCCGCATAGAGCGAAAGCCTCTTTGCTTGGGCATCCCCTCTAGGAAAGCACAACATTCCTGGGGAAATCAGAGTCGGTTCTGTGCGATGTGGATGCCGCAGGCATGAACATAGTCTCCTCAGCACGGTGTAATAAACCCGCATGGAGCGAAATCCTCTTTGCCCGGATATCCCCTCTACTTGAGAGAGAAGCGTGGTTGAGCCTGTGAAACAGCCTTAACGAAAGGTCATGAAACAGAGTGACTGCATTGGCAAGAATAGCGGGCAGGTGGCAAGACCAGTGTCACCCTCTCCATTTGCTTAGAAATCAGATTCGGTTCTGCGGGATGCTGCTCCTGCTTGCCTAGGCCAAGTCTCAAGGTGAGAGAAACCACCATACAGTGAAAGACTCTTTGCCCAGGCACCTCCTCTGGGAAAGCACAGCATTCGTTGGGAAATGTGAGTCGCTTTGTGGGATGCGGCTGCTGCTTGCCTGAGCTAGTCTCCGCAGCACGGTGGAAGAAACCCACATGGAGTGAAATTCTGTTGTCCCTAGCATCCCCACTGCCTGCGAGAGAAGCGTGGATGCACATCTGGAAAGGGCCTTAAGGATAGGGACACGGCTGTCACCCTGCTCCCCAGGAGCAAGTGTGGGGAATGAGCAGAACGCCTCCCCGGGAGAAGAGAAAGTGCCGTTGGCGTTGTTGTAGGGAAACAGTCGCAAAGCAGGAGAGCCTGCCCTGGGAAGAACAGCGGGACGGAGGCAAGGCCAGCGTCACCCGCTCCATGTGCGTAGAGACGGAAGCCTGGCTTTAGGAAGACACGAGGAACGGCTAGGGCATGTTCGCATACTCCACTCTCAGGAAGGAGTCTGGGCAGAAGGCAGGCCTGTTCTGTGCCTCTTATCCCAAGGGGAGAGCATCTCCAAGGCCACCTGTCCCTAGGGCAGACGAGGGCTTGCCACCAGGCACCATGCACGGAACTCACAGATAGAGCTCCCTGGAAGAAAGGGCAGTCAGGTGCCTTCTTCCTCCAAGATGTGGCAATGTTAGCGGTGGCAGGGGTGTGTCAGAAAGAAGTGGGGACAGTCCCCCAAAGCTCCCCATCCCAGTGCACGGGTGCTGTGCAGGGATCCTTTCACCTCTCCTTTCCTATGGGGAAGGAACTGGCCTAGTCCCCGAGTCTGCCTGGACGCCACAGCAAAAAGCGAAGCCTTACTACGCCAGGAGATGGCAGTTAGTATGGAGTGTCATCAGAGGCCACACACGCTTCTGCAGGGTGGTGGCTGTGTCTACGTAGTTCAGCCTGGCAGGGTGAACCCAGGGTGTGACCATGGACCCCGGGAACGCAAGGCCCAAGAGGCACCAGGTCTCCCGCAGATCTACTTCCCTGACGCGACACAGCGAACACCCAAAAGCTTGCTGAGGAAGCAGCAGCAAAGTGCGGTTCAGGCCAAGGTGAAAACCTTTGCGAAAGCATAGCAGTCGCTGGGAAAAAAGAGTCGGTTCTGTGGGCTCCTGTTGCTGCTTGCTTTAGCCTAGTATTGGCAGCACGGTGGGAGATTCCCTCATAGAGCAAAAGCCTCTTTGCCTGGGCATCCCCTCTAGGAAAGCACAGCATTCTTGGGGAAATCAGACTCGGTTTTGTACGATGCTGATTCCGCTGGCCTGAACATAGTCTCCGCAGCAAGGTGTAATAAACCCGCATGGAATGAAATCCTCTTTGCACGGGCATCCCCTGTACTTGAGAGAGAAGCCTGGTTGCGCCTTCGGAAACAGCCTTAACGAAAGGTCATGAAACAGGAGAGCATGCATTGGCAAGATTAGCGGGAAGGTGGCAAGACAAGTGTCACCCACTCCGTTTGCTTAGAAATCAGAGTCGGTTCTGCGGGCTACTGCTCTTGCTTGCCTAGGCCAAGTCTCAAGGTGGGAGAAACCACCATACAATGAAAGCCTCTTTTCCTAGGCTCCTCCTCTGGGAAAGCACAGCATTCGTTGGGAAATCTGAGTCGCTTTGTGGGATGCAGCTGCTGCTTCCCTGAGCTAGTCTCCGCAGCATGGTCGAAGAAACCCGCATGGAGCGAAATTCTCTTGGCCCTAGCATCCCCACTGCCAGCGAGAGAAGCGTGGATGCACATCTGAAAGGGCCTTAAGGATAGGGACACGGCTGTCACCGTGCTCCCCAGGAGCAAGTCTGGGGAAAGAGCAGAACGCCTCCCCTGGAGAAGAGAAGGAGCCGTTGGCCTTTTGTCGGGAAACAGTCGCAAAGCAGGAGAGCCTGCCCTGGGAAGAACAGCGGGATGGTGGGAAGACAAGCATCACCCGCTCCCTGTGCGTAGAGACGGAAGCCTGGCTTTAGGAAGACACGAGGGACGTCTAGGGCAGGCGCCCATACTCCACTCTGAGGAAGGAGTCTGGTCAGAAGTCAGGCCTGTTCTGTGTCTCTTGTCCCAAGGGGACAGCATCTCCAAGGCCACCTGTTCCTAGGGCAGACGTGGGCTTGCCACCAGGCGCCATACCCGGAACTCGCAGATACAGCTCCCTGGAAGAAAGGGCAGTCAGATGCCATCTTCCTCCAAGATTGGCAGCGTTGGGGGTGTGTCGGAGAAGAAGTGGGGACCGTCCCCCACAGCTCCCCATCGCAGTGCACGGGCGCTGTGCAGGGATCCTGTCGCCTCTCCTTTTCTATGGGGAAGGCACTGGCCTAGTCCCCGAGTCCGCCTGAATGCCAGAGCAAAAAGCCAAGCCTTACTACGCCAGGAGATGGCAGTTGGCATGGAGTGTCATCCTAGGCCCGCACGCTGCTGCAGGGTTGTGGCTGTGCCTGCGTAGATCAGCCTGGCAGGGTGAACCCAGGGTGCGACCATGGAGCCCGGGAAAGCAAGGCCCAAGAGGCACCAGCTCTCCCGCAGATCCACCTCCCTGAAGCGACAGAGCGAACGCCCAAAGCCTTGCTGAGGAAGCAGCAGCGAAGTGCGGTTCAGGCCAAGCTGAAAACTTCTGCGACATCATAACAGTAGCTGGGAAAAAAGAGACGGTTGTGTGGGCTGCTGTTGCTGCTTGCTTTAGCCTGGTATTCGCAGCACGGTGGGAGAGTCCCGCAGAGCCAAAGCCTCTTTGCCTGGGCATCCCCTCTAGGAAGGCACAGCATTCTTGGGGAAATCAGAGGCGGTTTTGTGCGATGCGGATGCCGTTTGCCTGAAAGTCTCCGAAGCATGGTGTAATAAACCCGCATGGGGCGAAATCCTCTTTGCCCGCGCACCACCTCTACCTGAGAGAAAAGCGTGGTTGCGCCTGTGGAAACAGCCTTAACGAAATGTCATGAAACAGGAGAGCCTGCATTGGCATGAATAGCGGGCAGATGGCAAGACAAGTGTCACCGTCTCCGTTAGCTTAGAAATCAGAGTCGGTTCTGCGGGCTGCTGCTCCTGCTTGCCTAGGCCAATCTCAAGTTGAGAGAAACCACCCTCCAGCAAAAGCCTCTTTGCCCAGGCTTTTCCTCTGGGAAAGCACAGCATTCTTTGGGAAATCTGAGTCGCTTTGTGGGATGCTGCTGCTGCTTGCCTGAGCTAGTCTCCGCAGCACAGTGGAAGAGAACCGCATGGAGCGAAATTCTCTTGGCCCTTGCATCGACACTGCCTGCGATAGAAGCGTGGATGCCCATCTGGAATGCGCCTTAAGGCTAGTGACACGGCTGTCACCGTGCTCCACAGGAGCAAGTCTGGGGAAGGAGCAGAACGCCTCCCCGGGAGAAGAGAAGGAGCCGTTGGCCTGTTGTCGGGAAACAGTCGCAAAGCAGGAGAGCCTGCCCTGGGAAGAACAGCGGGACGGTGGCAAGACAAGCGTCACACGCTCCCTGTGCATAGAGACGGAAGCCTGGCTTTGGGAAGACACGAGGGACGGCTAGGGAAGGCGCACATACTCCTCTCTGAGGTAGTAATCTGGGCAGAAGGCAGGACTGTTAAGTGCCTCTTGACCCAAGGGGACAACATCTCCAAGGCCACTTGTCCCTAGGGCAGACGTGGGACTGCCACCAGGCGCCATAACCGGAACTCGCAGATACAGCTCCCTGGAAGAAAGGGTAGTCAGATGCCTTCTTCCTCCAAGATTGGCAGCGTTGGGGGTGTGTTGGGGAAGAAGTGGGGAAAGACCCCAGAGCTCCCCATCCCAGGGCACGGGTGCTGTGCAGGGATCCTGTCGCATCTCCTTTCCTATGGGGAAGGCACTGGCCTAGTCCCCGAGTCCGCCTGAACGCCAGAGCAAGAAGCCAAGCCTTACTACGCCAGGAGATGGCAGTTGGCATGGAGTGTCATCCTAGGCCACGCACGCTGCTGCAGGGTTGTGGCTGTGTCTGCGTAGTTCAGCCTGGCAGGGTTAACCCAGGGTGCGACCATGGAGCCCGGAAACCATGGCCCAAGTGGCACTAGCTCTCCCGCAGATCTACCTCCCTGACGCGACAGAGCGAACGCCTAAAGCCTTGCTGAGGAAGCAGCAGCGAAGTGCGGTTCAGGCCAAGCTGAAAACCTCTGCGAAATCATAGCAGTCTCTGGGAAAAAAGAGTCGGTTTTGTGGGCTGCTGTTGATGCTTGCTTTAGCCTAGTATTGGCAGCACGGTGGGAGAATCCCACATAGAGTAAAAGCCTCTTTGCCTGGACATCCCCTCTAGGAAAGCACAGCATTCTTGGGGAAATCAGAGGCCGTTCTGTGCGATGTGGATGCCGCTTGCTTGAGAGTCTCCGAAGCACGGTGTAATAAACGGGCATGGGGCGAAATCCCCTTTGCCCGGGCATCCACTCTACCTGAGAGAGAAGCGTGGTTGAGCCTGTTTTAACAGCCTTAACGAAATGTCATGAAACAGGAGAGCCTGCATTGGCAAGAATAGCGGGCAGGTGGCAAGACAACTGTCACCCTCTCCATTTGCTTAGAAATCAGATTCGGTTCTGAGAGCTGCTGTTCCTGCTTGCCTAGGCCAATCTCAAGGTGGGAGAAACCACCATACAGCGAAAGCCTCTTTGTCCAGGCTCCTCCTCTGGGAAAGCACAGCATTCGTTGGGAAATCTGAGTCGCTTTGTGGGATGCTGCTGCTGCTTGCCTGAGCTAGTCTCCGCAGCATGGTGGAAAAAACCCGCATGAAGTGAAATTCACTTGGCCCTAGCATCCCCACTGCCTGCGAGAGAAACGTGGATGCACATCTGGAAAGGGCCTTAAGGATAGGGACACGGCTGTCACCGTGCTCCCCAGAAGCAAGTCTGGGGAAGGAGCAGAACGCCTCCCCGGTAGAAGAGAAGGAGCCATTTGCCTTGTTGTCGGGTACAGTCGCAAAGCAGGAGAGCCTGCCCTGGGAAGAACAGCGGGATAGTGGCAAGACAAGCGTCCCCGCTCCCTGTGCGTAGAGATGGAAGCCAGGCTTTAGGAAGACACGAGGGGACGGTTAGGGTAGGCGCGCATTCTCCACTCTGAGGAAGGAATCTGGGCAGAATGCAGGCCTGTTCTGTGCCTCTTGTCCCAAGTGGACAGCATCTCCAAGGCCACCTGTCCCTAGGGCAGACGTTGGCTTGCCACCAGGCGCCATACCCGGAACTCGCAGATACAGCTCCCTGGAAGAAAGGGCAGTCAGATGCCATGTTCCTCCAGATGTGGCAGCCTTGGGGGTGGCAGGGTGTGTGTCGTGGAAGAAATGGGGAAAGTCCCCACAGCTCCCCATCCAGTGCACGGGCGCTGTGCAGGGATCCTTTTGCCTCTCCTCTCCTATGGGGAAGGCACTGGCCTAGTCCCCGAGTCCGCATGAACGGCAGAGCAAAAAGTCCAGCCTTACTACGCCAGGAGATGGCAGTTGGCATGGAGTGTCATCCTAGGCCACGCACGCTGCTGCAGGGTTGTGGCTGTGTCTGCGTAGTTCAGCCTGGCAGGGTGAACCCAGGGTGCGACCATGGAGCCCGGGAAAGCAAGGCCCAAGAGGCACCAGCTCTCCCACAGATCGACTTCTCTGATGCGACACCGCGAATGCCCAAAGCCTTGCTGAGGAAGCAGCAGCAAAGTGCGGTTCAGGCCAAGCTGAAATCCTCTGCGAAAGCATAGCATTCTCTGGGAAAAAAGAGTCGGTTCTGTGGGCTGCTGTTGCTGCTTGCTTGAGCCTATTGTTGGCAGCACGGTGGGAGAATCCCTCATAGAGCAAAAGCCTCTTTGCCTGGGCATCCCCTCTAGGAAAGCACAGCATTCTTTGGGAAATCAGAGTCGGTTCTGTGCGATGCGAATGCTGCATGCCTGAACATAGTCTCCTCAGCACGGTGTAATAAACCCGCATGGAGAGAAATCCTCTTTGCCCGGGCATCCTCTCTACCTGAGAGAGAAGCGTGGTTGCGCCTGTGGAAACAGCCTTAACGAAAGGTCAAGAAACAGGAGAGCCTGCATTGGCAAGAATAGCGGGCAGGTGGCAAGACAAGTGTCACCCTCTCCGTTTCCTTAGAAATCAGAGTCGGTTCTGTGGGCTCTTGCTCCTGCTTGCCTAGGCCAAGTCTCAAGGTGGGAGAAACCACCATACAGCGAAAGACTCTTTGCCCAGGCTCCTCCTCTGGGGAAGCACAGCATTCGTTGGGAAATGTGAGTCGCTTTGTGGGATGCAGCTGCTGCTTGCCGGAGCTAGTCTCCGCAGCACGGTGGAAGAAACCCGTATGGAGCGAAATTCTCTTGGCCCTAGCATCCCCACTGCCTGCGAGAGAAACGTGGATGCACCTCTGGAAAGGGCCTTAAAGATAGGGACACGGCTGTCACCGTGCTCCCCAGGAGCAAGTCTGGGGCAGGAGCAGAACGCCTCCCCGGGAGAAGAGAAGGATCCGTTGGCCTTGTTTCGGGAAACAGTCGCAAAGCCGGAGAGCCTGCCCTGGGAGAACAGCGGGACGGTGGCAAGACAAGTGTCACATGCTCCCTGTGCGAAGAGACGGAAGCCTGGCTTTAGGAAGACACGAGGGACGGCCAGGGCAGGTGCGCATACTCCACTCTGAGGAAGGAGTCTGGGTAGAAGGCAGGCCTGTTCTGTGCCTCTTGTCCCAAGTGGACAGCATCTCCAAGGCCACCTGTTCCTAGGGCAGACGTGGGCTTGCGACCAGGCGCCATACCCTGAACTCGCAGATACAGCTCCCTGTAAGAAAGGGCAGTCAGATGCCATCTTCCTCCAAGATGTGGCAGCGTTGTGTGTGGCAGGGTGTGTGTCGGGGAAGATGTGGGGAAAGTCCCCACAGCTCCCCATCCCAGTGCACGGGCGCTATTCAGGGATCCTGTCGCCTCTCCTTTCCTATGGGGAGGCACAGGCCTAGTCCCCGAGTCCGCTTAAATGCTAGAGCAAAAAGCCCAGCCTTTTGGGGTCATGCAGGTTTCTCTCGATTCGAGGCTTGTCCAAAGCGCCGAAATGCACCGTGTGCACCGGGTCATGAGGCGGAGGCGTTGCCACGGAACTCAGATTTCCCAAGAGGGAGGCACAGAGGGACAGGAACCTGGAAGCAGAAGGCTGGGAAGCCGGCGAAATTTCGAGCCCGAATCTCGGGGCAGCCCTAGCCCCATGAGACTGTACCAAGTACGGGACCCCCGCCGGCCGAGAAGCAGTCGGCATCGGCCTCGGCGAAGTCTGCCGCGCTGAGGGCTCCTTGCGGGGTTCGTGAGAGAGCTCTCGCGATGCCAGGCCAGGCCAGGCCCTTGGGGGGCGGCCCTGCAGACGTGTGAATCCCGAAACGAGTTTGCATGGCGTTTTCCGGCCAATTCTAACGGGATCGGTTTTGGTAGAACCCTCGAGGGAATTGACCGGCGTTGGGCAGCCCTGCGGAACGCCCTGCTCTCCATGGCCCAGGGCCGTTACTTGTCCCGAGCTTGGGGCGGACACCCGGAAAATGCGCGAAAACGTCACGGCTCACCCGGGCGCCCCGGCGATGGGGAGTGTCACGGAGCAGAGTTGAAGGACTGGTGGCGGCTGGGCCTACGTTTCCCACTTTAGGGAGGATCGTGTGCCAGAGAATGGGGCTGACCTCAGTGGGGGAACGCAGGTTTCTCCCGCTCTGAGGTTGTCTGAAGCGCCAAAAGGCACCGTTGGCACCAATGTGGGAGGGGGAGGCGTGGCCCCGGGACTCAGGGTTCCCCAGATGGAAGCACAGAAGGTCAGGATCCCAGAAGCAGACGGCCGGGTAGCAGGCGAGACTGTGAAGCCGGGCTTCGTGGCGGGCCAGGCCTCATGGTACAGCGCCAGGGAGAGGACTCCCGCAGGAGGATTAGCAGGAGGCATCGGCCTCGCCACAGCCTGCCTCTCGTAGGGCTTCCAAGCGGGGTTGGAGGGCGATGGCTTTCATTGCACGGCAGGCCCGGGGGTCGGCTGTGCAAAAGTGCGGCAACCGAAGCGAGTTCGCCGTGCGTTTTCCTGCCAATTCGCACGAGCGTTCTGCCGAAACAGGATCGGTTTGGGCAGAACGCTCGTGAGAATGGACTGGCGTAGGGAATTCCTGCGGACCTCGCTGCACTCCGTGGCCCAGGGCCCCTTCTCTCCCAGGGCATGCTGCGGCCCCCGGAAAATGCCAGGTTCGCCCGGGCCCACCAGGGGGCGCCGGCGCAGGGGAACGATCCCAGAGCAGAGTTGCCGGACGAGTGGCGGCAGGGCATGCGCCTCCGTCTTTTCGGACTGATGGGGCACGCAAGGTTGGGGCAGTCCGCATTTTGTTCATTGAGGTTTCTCTCAGTCCGAGGCTTGACCGAAGCGCCGATATGCACTATTGGGGCTGAGATGGGAGGGCAAGGCGTGGCCGAGGGACTCAGAATCCCCCAGATGGAAGCACAGAGGGACACGACCCCAGAAGCCGAAGGCTGGGACGCAGGTGAAATATCAAGCCCGAGTCTCGGGGCGGCCCTGGCCCCATGGGACGGCGCTAAGTAGGGGACACCAGCGCCGAGGAGCAGGAGGCGTAGGCCTCGCCTCAGCCTGCCTCGCGGAGGGCTTCCTGGCGAGGTTCGTGCGCGAGCGCTCGCGATGCCAGGTCAAGCCCCGGGGGGCTGACCTGTGGAAGAGCTGCACCCGAAAAAAGTTCGCCGCGCGTTTACCGGCCAATTCTCACGAGCGTTCTGCCCAAACCGGGATCGGTTGGGGCAGAACGCTCGTGAGAATTGGCAAGCGTTGGGCAACCCTGCGGAACGCCCGGCTCTCCCTGGCCCAGGGACCCTTCTTGCCCAGGGCATGCTGGGCCGCCTGAAAACCCGAGGAAACGACTCTGCCCACCAGAGGGCGCCGGCGCACTGGAGCGTTCCCGGAGCAGAGTATCACGGCTGGTGGGGGCAGGGCGTGGGCCTACGTCTTTTCAGGCTGATGGAGCGCCCAAGGATGGCGCTGTCCTCAGTTGGGTCATGCAGGTCTCTCTCGCTTCGAGGCTTGTCCGAAATGCAGAAATGCACCGTTTGCGCCGGGGCGTGAGGCGGAGGTGTTGCCACGGAACTCAGGATTCCCAAGAGGGAGAGACAGAGGGACAGGAGCCAGGAAGCAGAGGGCTGGGAAGCAGGCGAAATTTAGAGCCCGAGTCTCAGGGAAGCCCTGTCCCCAAGGGACTGCGCAAAGTAGGGGACCCCTGCCGGCCGAGAAGCAGGAAGCATCGGCCTCTCCGCAGACTGCCGCGCAGAGGGCTCCTTGGCGGGGTTCGTGAGCGGTATCT
This sequence comes from Neogale vison, assembly GCF_020171115.1. NCBI lineage: Eukaryota > Metazoa > Chordata > Mammalia > Carnivora > Mustelidae > Neogale > Neogale vison. The sequence goes on from NC_058091.1 coordinate 154,706,643, forward strand.
CGCGATGCCGGGCCAGGCCCTGGGGGGCGGCCCTGCAGACGTGTGACGCCCGAAGCAAGTTCGCAAGGCGTTTTCTGGCCAAATCTCACGAGCGTTCTGCATAAACCGGTATCGGTTTGGGCAGAGCGTTCATGAGAATTGGCCGGTGTTTCGCAGCCCTGGGGACTGCCCTGCTCTCCATGGCCCAGGGCCGGTTCTCGCCCAGAGCATGGGGCGGCCAAAGCGCGAAAACGTCGCGGCCCACCAGGAGGCCCCGGCACTGGGGAGCGTTCCCGGAACAGAGTTGAAGGACGGGTGGTGGCCGGGCCTAAGCTTCTGACTTAAGGGAGGATCGGGCGCACAATGATGGGGTTGACCTCAGTGGGGGCACGCAGGTTTCCCTCGCTCTGAGGTTGTCCGAAGCGCCTAAAGGCACCGTTGGCGCCGGTGTGGGAGGGGGAACGTGGCCGTGGGACTCTGGGTTCCCCAGATGGAGGAACCGAGGGATAGGAACCCAGAAGCAGACGGCCGGGTAGCAGGCGAAACTGCGAGGCCAGGCTATGTGGCGGTCCCGGCCCCATGGAACAGCGCAACGGAGAGTACCCCCGCAGGAGGATTAGCAGGAGGCGTCGGCCTCGCCACAGCCTGCCTCGCAGAGGGCTTCCTGGCGGGGTTTGAGCGCGATGGGTCGCAATGGAACGCCAGGCCCGGGGGGGGGGTGCAGCGTGCAGAAGTGCGGTGCCCGAAGCCAGTTCGCCGGGTGTTTTCCTGCCAATTCTCACGAGCGTTCTGCCCAAACAGGATCGGTTTGGGCAGAACGCCCGTGAGAATGGGCCGGCGTAGGGCAGTCCTGCGGACCTCCCTGCACTCCGTTGCCCAGGGCCCCTTCTCTCCCAGGGCATGCTGCGGTCCCCGGAAAATGCTGGAATCGCCGGTGCCCACCAGGGGGCGCCGGCGCAGGGGAACGATCCCAGAGCAGAGTTGACAGACAAGTGGCGACAGGGCATGCACCTCCGTCTTTTCGGGCTGATGGGGCACCCAAGGATGGGGCTGTCCGCATTTTGTTCATTGAGGTTTCTCTCTCTCCGCGGCTTGACCGAAGCGCCTATATGCACTACTGGGGCCGGGATGGGAGGGTTAGGCGTGGCCGAGGGACTCAAGATTCCCCAGATGGAGGCACAGAGGGACCCTAACCCGGAAGCCGAAGGCTGGGACGCAGGTGAAATATCAAGCCCGAGTCGGGGCAGTCCTGGCCCCATTGGACGGCGCTAAGTAGGGGACACCAGCGCCGAGGAGCAGGAGGCGTCGGCCTCGCCTCAGCCTGCCTCGCGGAGGGTTTCCTGGCGAGGTTTGTGCGCGAGCGCTCCCGATGCCAGGAGAAGCCCCGAGGGGCGGACCTGCGGACGTGCTAGCCCGAAGCCAGTGCTCCGGACGTTTTCCGGCCCATTCTCACGAGCGTTCTGCCCAAACCGGGGTTGGTTTGGACAGAACGCTCGTGAGAATTGGCCAGCGATGGGCAGACCAGTGGACCGCCCGGCTCTCCGTGGCTCAGGGCCCCTTCTCGCCCAGTGCATAATGAGGCCGCCTGGAAAACACGAGGAAACGAAGTGGCCCGTCAGGTGCCGCCGGCGCACGGGAGTGTTCTTGGAGCAGAGTTGAGGGGCAGGGGTGGGGCAGGGCATGCCCCTCCGACTTTTCGGGTTGATGAGGCGCCCAAGATGGGGCCATCCTCAGTTGGAACATGCAGGTTTCTCTCGCTTCGAGGCTTCTCCGAAGCGCCGAAATGCACCGTTTGCGCCAGGGCGTGAGGCGGAGGCGTTGCCACGGAACTCAGGATCCCAAGAGGGAGGCACAGAGGGACAGGACCCCGGAAGCAGAAGTCTGGGAAGCCGGCGAAATTTCGAGCCCGAATCTCAGGACACCCCTGGCCCCATGGAACTGCGCCAAGTAGTGGACCCCCGCCGGCAGAGAAGCAGTAGGCATCGGACTCGCCGATGTCTGCCGCGGGGAGGGCTCCTTTGCAGTATTCGTGAGCGAACTCTCGCAATGTCGGGCCAGGCCAGGCCCTGGGGGGCGGCCCTGCAGACGTGTGACACCCGAAACGAGTTTGCATGGCGTTTTCCGGCCAATTCTCACGGGATCGGTTTGGGCAGAACCCTCGTGGGAATTGACCGGCGTTGGGCAGCCCTGCGGAATGCCCTGCTCTCCATGGCCCAGGGCCGTTACTCGCCCCGAGCTTTGGGCGGCCGCCCGGAAAATGCGCGAAAACGTCGCTGCCCACCCGGGTGCCCCGGCGCTGGGAACATTCCCGGAGCAGAGTTGAAGGACCGGTGGCGGCCGTGAATTCGTTTCCCACTTTAGGGAGGTTGGTGTGCCCAAGGATGGGGCTGACCTCAGTGGGGGCACGCAGGTTTCTCTCGCTCTGAGGTAGTCCGAAGTGCAGAAAGGCACTGTAGGCGCCGGTGTGAGAGGTGGAGGCATGGCCCTGGGACTCAGGGTTCCCCAGATGGAGGCACCGAGGGACAGGAACACAGAAGCAGACGGCCGGGTAGCAGGCGAGACTGCGAAGCCGGGCTTCGTGACGGGCCAGGCATCATGGAACAGCGCCAGGGAGAGGACCCCAGCAGGAGGATTAGCAGGAGGCATCGGCCTCGCCCCAGCCTGCCTCGCGGAGGGCATCCTGGCGGGGTTGGAGCGCGATGGCTCGCAATGGGACACCAGGCCCGGGGGTGCGCCCGTGAAGAAGTGCGTTGCCAGAAGCGAGTTCGCCGGGCGTTTTCCTGCCAATTCTCACGAGCGTTCTGCCCAAACAGGATCGGTTTGGGCAGAGCGCTCGTGAGAATTGGCCGGCGTTTCGCAGCCCTGCGGACTACCCTGCTCTCCATGGCCGAGGGTCGGTTCTCGCCCGGAGCATGGGGCGGCCTCCCAGAATGCGCGAAAACGTCGCGGCCCACCAGGAGGCCCCGGCACTGGGGAGAGTTCCCGCAGCAGAGTTGAAGGACGGGTGGCGGACGGGCCTTCGCTTCTGACTCGAGGGAGGATCGGGCGACCAAAGATGGGGCTGACCTCAGTGGGGGCACGCAGGTTTCTCTCGCTCTGAGGTTGTCCGAAGCGCCAAAAGACCGCCGGTGTGGGAGGGGGAACGTGGCCGTGAGACACAGGGTTCCCCAGATGGAGGCACCGAGCAATAGGAACCCAGAAGCAGACGGCTGGGTAGGAGGTGAAACTGTGAGCCCGGGCTTCTTGGCGGGCCCAGCCCAATGGAACAGCGCAAGCGAGAGGACCCCTGCAGGGGGATTAGCAGGAGGCGTTTGCCTCGCCACAGCCTGCCTCACGGAGGGCTTCCTGGCGGGGTTGGAGCGCGATGGCCTGCCATGACACGATATGAAAGGGGGGCGGCCATGCAGAGGTGCGGCGCACGAAGCCAGTTCGCTGGGTGTTTTACTGCCAATTCTCACGAGAGTTTGCCCAAACCTGGATCGGTTTGGGCAGAAAGCTCGTGAGAATTGGCAGGCGTTGGGCAGTCCTGCGGACCTCCCTGCTCTCCGTGGCCCAGGACCCCTTCTCTCCCAGGGCATGCTGCGGCCCCCAGAAAATGTCTGAAACGCCGGGGCCCTACAGTGGGCGCCGGGACAGGCGAGCGTCCCAGAGCAGAGTTGACTTACGAGTGGCGGCAGAGCATGCGCCTCCGTCTTTTCAGGCTGATGGAGCACCCAAGGATGGGGCTGTCCACAGTTGGGTCATGCATGTTTCTCTCTCTCCAAGGCTTGTCCGAAGCGCCGATATGCACCATTGTGGCCGGCATGGGAGGGTGAGGCGTGGGCTTGGGACTCAGGACTCCCCAGATGGAGGCACAAAGGGACAGGACCCCGGAAGCTGACGGCTGGGAAGCAGGTGAAATATCGAGCCCGAGTCTCGGGGCAGCCCTGGCCCCATGGGACGGCGCTAAGTAGGGGACACCAGCGCCGAGGAGCAGGAGGCATCGGCCTTGCCTCAGCCTGCCTCACGGAGGGATTCCTGGCGAGGTTTGTGCGCGAGCGCTTGCGATGCCAGCACAAGCCCTTGGGGGGCGGACCTGCGGAGGAGCTAGTTCAAAGCGAGTTCGCCGGGCATTTTCCGGCCCATTATCACCAGCGTTCTGCCCAAACCGGGGTTGGTTTGGGCAGAACGCTCATGAGAATTGGCCAGCGATGGGCAGACGTGCGGACTGCCCGGCTCTCTGTGGCTCAGGGCCCCTTCCAGCCAGGTGCATACTGAGGCCGCCTGGAAAACGCGAAGAAACGACGTGGCCCATCAGATGGCACCGGCGCCCCAGAGCGTTCTTGGAGCAGAGTTGAGCGGCGGGTGGGGGCAGGGCATGCGCCTCTGACATTTCTGGTTGATATGGCGCCCAAGATGGGGCTCTGCTCAGTTGGGTCATGCAGGTTTCTCTGGCTTCGAGGCTTGTCCGTAGCGCCGAAATGCACCGTTTTCGCCCGGGCGTGTGGCAGAGGCGTTGCCACGGAACTCAGGATTCCGAAGAGGGAGGCACTGAGGGACAAGACCCCGGAAGCTGAAGGCTGGGAAGCAGGTGAAATATCGAGCCTGAGTCTCGGGGCAGCCCTGGCCCCATGGGACGGCGCTAAGTAGGGGACACCAGCGCCGAGGAGAAGGAGGCGTCGGCCTCGCATCAGCCTGCCTCGCGGAGGGCTTCCTGGCGAGGTTTGTGCGCGAGCGCTCGCGATGCCAGGACAAGCCCCGGGTGCTGCGAACCTGCCGACGAGCTAGCCCGAAGCGAGTTCGCCGGGCGTTTTCCGGCCCATTCTCACGAGCGTTCTGCCCAAACCGGGGTTCGTTGGGGCAGAACGCACGTGAGAATTGGCCAGCGATGGGCAGACCTATGGACCGCCAGGCTCTCCGTGGCTCAGGGCCCCTTCTCGCCCAGTGCATAATGCGGCCGCCTGGAAGCGCGAGGAAACGATGTGACCCATCAGGTGGCGTCGGCGCCCGGCAGCATTCTTGGAGCAGAGTTGAGCGGCGGGTCGGGGCAGAGCATGCGCCTCCGACTTTTCGGGTTAATGGGGCGCCCAAGATGGGGCTGTCCTCAGTTGGGTCATGCAGGTTTCTCTCGCTTCGAGGCTTGTCCGAAGCGCCGAAATGCACCATTTGCGCCGGAGCGTGAGGCGGAAGCGTTACCACGGAAATCAGGATTCCCAAGAGGGAGGGACAGAGGGACAGGACCCCGGAAGCGGAAGGCTGGGAAGCCGGCGAAATTTCGAGCCCGAGTCTCGGACAACCCTGGGCCCATGGGACTCCGCTAAGTAGGTGACCCCCGCCGGCTGAGAAGCAGTAGGCATCGGCCTCGCCGAAGTCTGCCGCGCTGAGGGCTCCTTGGCAGGGTTCGTGAGCGAGCTCCCGCGATGCCGGGTCAGGCCAGGCCCTGGGGGGCGGCCCTGCAGACTTGTGACACCCGAAACAAGTTCGCATGGCGTTTTCCAGCCAATTCTCACGGGATCGGTTTGGGCATAACCCTCGTGGGAATTGGCCACCGTTGGGCAGCCTTGCGGAAGGCCCTGCTCTCCATGGCCCAGGGCCCTTACTCGCCCCCAGCTTGGGGCGGCCACCCGGAAAATGCGCGAAAACGTCGCTGCCCACCCGGGCGCCCCGGTGCTGGGGAGCGTTCCCGGAGCAGAGTAGAAGGACGGGTGGCGGGCAGGCTAACGTTTCCGACTTTAGGGAGGATCGTGTGCCCAAGGATGGGGCTGACCTCAGTGCGGGCACGCACGTTTCTCTCGCTCTGAGGTTGTCCGAAGCGCCGAAACGCACCGTGGGCGCCGATGTGGGATGGAGAGGCGTGGCCCCGGGATTCAGGGTTCCCCAGATGGAGGCACCGAGGGACACGAACCCAGTAGCAGACGGCCGGGTAACAGGCGAGACTGCGAGGCTGAGCTTCGTGGCGGGCCAGGCCTCCAGGAACAGCGCCAGGGAGAGGATCCCTGCAGAAAGATTAGCAGGAGGCGTCGTCCTCCCCACAGCCTGCCTCGCAGAGTGCTTCCTGGCGGGGTTGGAGCGCGATGGATCGCAATGGAACGCCAGGCCCGAGGGGGCGGCGGCCATGCAGAAGTGCGGCGCCCGAAGCCAGTTCGCCGGGCGTATTCCTGCCAATTCTCACGAGCGTTCTGCCGACACAGGATCGGTTTGGGAAGAACGCTCGTGAAAATGGGCCGGCGTAGGGCAATCCTGCGGACCTCCCTGCACTCCGTGGCCCAGGGCCCCTTCTCTCCCAGGGCATGCTGCGGCCCCCAGAAAATGCCAGAATCGCCGGAGCCCACCAAGGGGCGCTGGCGCAGGGGAACGATCCCAGAGCAGAGTTGACGGACGAGTGGCGGCAGGGCATGCGCCTCCGTCTTTTCGGGCTGATGGGGCACCCAAGTTTGGGGCTGTCCCCATTTTGTTCATTGAGGTTTCTCTCTCTCCGAGGCTTGACCGAAGCGCTGATATGCACCATTGGGGCCGGGATGGGAGGGGTGGGCGTGGCCGATGGACTCAGGATTCCCCAGATGGAGGCACAGAGGGACACGACCCCGGAAGCCGAAGGCTGGGACGCAGGTGAAATATCAAGACCGAGTCTCGGGGCAGCCCTGGCCTCATGGGACGGCGCTAAGTAGGGGACACCAGCGCCGAGGAGCAGGAGGTGCTGGCCTCGCCTCAGCCTGCCTCGCGGAGGGCTTCCTGGCGAGGTTCGTGCGCGAGCGCTCGCGATGCCAGGACAAGCCCCGGGGGGCTGACCTGCGGAAGATCTGCGCCCGAAGCGAGTTCGCCGCGCGTTTTCCGGCCAATTCTTACGAGTGATCCCTAACCGGGATCGGTTAGGGCAGAACGCTCGTGAGAATTGGCCGGCGTTTTGCAAGCCTGCGGACCGCCCGGCACTCCGTTGCCCAGGGACCCTTCTTGCCCAGGGCATGGGGCGGCTGCCTGAATACCCGAGGAAACGACTCTGCCGACCAGAGGGCGCCGGCGCACGAGAACGTTCCCAGAGAAGAGTATCAGGGCGGGTGGATGCAGGGCGTGCACATCTTTACAGGCTGATGGAGCACCCAAGGATTGCGCTGTCCTCAGTTGGGTCAAGCAGGTCTCTCTCGCTTCGAGGCTTGTCCGAAATGCAGAAATGCACCGTTTGCGCCGGGGCGTGAGGCGGAGGCGTTGCCACGGAACTCAGGATTCCCAAGAGGGTCACGCAGGTCTCTCTCGCTTCGAGGCTTGTCCGAAATGCCAAAATGCACCGTTTGCGCCGGGGCGTGAGGCGGAGGCGTTGCCACGGAACTCAGGATTCCCAAGAGGGAGGCACAGAGGGACAGGAGCCCAGAAGCAGAGGGCTGGGAAGACGGCGAAATTTAGAGCCCGAGTCTGGGGCAGCCCTGGCCCCATGGGACTGCGCCAAGTAGGGGACCCCGGCCGGCCGAGAAGCAGGAGGCATCGGCCTCGCCGAAGACTGCCTCGCAATGGGCTCCTTGGCGGGGTTCGTAAGCGAGTTCCCGCGATGCCGGGCCAGGCACTGGGGGGCAGCCCTGCAGACGTGTGACGCCCGAAGCAAGTTCGCAAGGCGTTTTCTGGCCAATTATCACGAGCGTTCTGCATAAACCGGTATCGGTTTGGGCAGAGCGATCGTGAGAATTGGCCGGCGTTTCGCAGCCCTGTGGACTGCCCTGCTCTCCATGGCCCAGGGTCGGTTCTCGCCCGGAGCTTGGGGCGACAGTTCGGAATGCGCAAAAACGTCGCGGCCGACCAGGAGGCCCCGGCACTGGGGAGCATTCCCGCAGCAGAGTTGAAGGACGGGTGGCGGCCGGGCCTACGCTTCTGACTTGAGGGAGGATCGGGCGCCCAAGGATGGGGCTAACCTCACAGGGGGCACGCAGGTTTATCTCGCTCTGAGGTTGTCCGAAGCGCCGAAAGACACCGTTGGCGCCGGTGTGGGAGGGGGAACGTGGCCGTGGTACTCAGGGTTCCCCAGATGGAGGAACCGAGGGATAGGAACCCAGAAGGAGACGGCTGGGTAGCAGGCAAATCTGCGAGCCCGGGCTTCGTGACGGGCGCGGCCCCATGGAACAGCGCAAGGCAGAGTACCCCCGCAGGAGGATTAGCAGGAGGCATCGGCCTCGCCACAGCCTGCCTCGAGGGGGCCTCCTGGTGGGGTTGTTGCGCGATGGCCCGCCATGGCACGCCATGCACGGGGGGGCGGCCATGCAGAGGTCCGTCCCCCGAAGCTAGTTCACCGGTTGTTTTCCTGCCAATTCTCACCAGCGTTCAGCCCACACCAGGATCGGTTTGGGCAGAACGCTCGAGAGAATTGGCAGGTGTTGGGCAGTCCTGCGGACCTCCCTGCTCTCCGTGGCCAAGGACCCTTTCTCTCCCAGGGCATGCTGCGGCCCCCGGAAAATGCCTGAAACGCCGGGGCCCACCACTGGGCGCCGGTACAGGGGAGCGTCCCAGAGCAGAGTTGACTTACGAGTGGCGGCAGAGCATACGCCTCCTTCTTTTCGGGCTGAAGGGGCACCCAAGGATGGGGCTCTCCGCAGTTGGGTCATGAGGGTTTCTCTCTCTCCAAGGCTTGTCCGAAGCGCCGATATGCACCACTGTGGCCGGGGGGGATGTTGAGGCGTGCCCGTGGGACTCAGGATTCCCCAGATGGAGGCACAGAGGGACAGGACCCCGGAAGCTGAAGGCTGGGAAGCAGGTGAAATATCGAGCCCGAGTCTAGGGGCAGCCCTGGCCCCATGGGACGGCGCTAAGTAGGGGACACCAAAGCCGAGGAGAAGGAGGCGTCGGCCTCGCCTCAGCCTGCCTTGCAGAGGGCTTCCTGGCGAGGTTTGTGCGCGAGCGCTCGCGATGCCAGGACAAGCCCCGGGTGCTGCGAACCTGCGGACGAGCTAGCCCGAAGCGAGTTCGCCGGGCGTTTTCCGGCCCATTCTCACGAGCGTTCTGCCCAAACCGGGGTTGGTTGGGGCAGAACGCACGTGAGATTTGGCCAGCTATGTTCACACCTGTGACCGCCCGGCTCTCCGTGGCTCAGGGCCCCTTCTCGCCCAGTGCATAATGCGGCCGCCTGGAAAACGCGAGGAAACGACGTGACCCATCAGGTGGCGCCGGCGCCCGGGCGCATTCTTGGAGCAGAGTTGAGCGGCGGGTCGGGGCAGAGCATGCGCCTCCGACTTTTCGGGTTAATGGGGCGCCCAAGATGGGGCTGTCCTCAGTTGTGTCATGCAGGTTTCTCTCGCTTCGAGGCTTGTCCGAAGCGCCGAAATGCACCGTTTGCGCCGGGGCGTGAGGCGGAGGCGTTGCCATGGAAATCAGGATTCCCAAGAGGGAGGGACAGAGGGACAGGACCCCGGAAGCGGAAGGCTGGGAAGCGGGCGAAATTTCGAGCCCGAGTCTCAGAGAGCCCTGGCCCAATGGGAATGCGCCAAATAGGTGACCCCCGCCGGTTGAGAAGCAGTAGGCATCAGCCTCGCCGAAGTCTGCCGCGCTGTGGGCTCCTTGGCAGGGTTCGTGAGCGAGCTCCCGCGATGCCGGGCCAGGCCAGGCTCTGGGGGGCGGCCCTGCAGACGTGTGATACCCGAAACGAGTTCGCATGGCGTTTTCCGGCCAACTCTCACGGGATCGGTTTGGGCATAACCCTCGTGGGAATTGGCAACCGTTGGGCAGCCCTGCGGAACGCCCTGCTCTCCATGGCCCAGGGCCGTTACTCGCCCCGAGCTTGGGGCGGCCACCCTGAAAATGTGCGAAAACGTCACGGCCCACTGAGACGCCCCGGCGCTGGAGAGCGTTCCCGGAGCAGAGTTGAAGGACGGGTGGCGGCCGGGCCTACGTTTACGACTTTAGTGAGGATCGTGTGCCCAAGGATGGGGTTGACCTCAGTGCAGGCACGCAGGTTTCTCTCGCTCTGAGGTTTTCCCAAGCGCCGAAATGCACCGTTGGCGCCGGTGTGGGAGGGAGACGTGGCCCCGGGTCTCAGGGTTCCCCAGACGGAGGCACCGAGGGACAGGAACCCAGAAGCAGAAGTCTGGGTAGCAGGCGAAACTGCGAGCCCGGGCTTCGTGTCGGGCCCGGCCCCATGGAACAGCGCATGGTAGAGGACGCCCACAGGAGGATTAGCAGGAGGCGTCGGCCTCGCCATAGCCTGCCTCGCGGAGGGCTTCCTGGCGGGGTTTAACGCGATGGCCCGCCATGACACGCCATGCAGGGGGGGCGGCCATGCAGAGGGGCGGCGCCCGATGCCATTTCGCCCGGTGTTTTCAGACCAATTCTCACCAGCGTTCTGCCCAAACCAGGATCAGTTGGGGCAGAATGCTCGTGAGAATTGGCAGGCGTTGGGCAGTCCTGCGGACCTCCCTGCTCTCCGTGGCCCAGGACCCCTTCTCTCCCAGGGCATGCTGCGGCCCCCGGAAAATGCCTGAAACACCGGGGCCCACCACTGGGCGCCGGCACAGGGGAGCGTCCCAGAGCAGAGTTGACTTACGAGTGCCGGCAGAGCATGCGCCTCCGTCTTTTCGGGCTGATGGGGCACCCAAGGATGGGGCTGTCCGCAGTTGGGTCATGCAGGTTCCTTTCTCTCCAAGGCTTGTCCGAATCGCCGATATGCACCATTGGGGCCGGGGTGGGAGGGTGAGGCGTGGCCGTGGGACTCAGGATTCCCCAGATGGAGGCACAGAGGGACAGGACCCCGGAAGCAGAGGGATGGGAAGCCGGCGAAATTTCGAGCCCGAGTCTCGGGGCAGCCCTGGCCCCATGGGACTGCGCCAAGTAGGGGACCCACGCCGGCCGTGAAGAATGAGTGATCGGCCTCGCCGCACACTGCCTCGCAGATGGCTCCTTGGTGGGGTGGGTGAGCGAGTTCTCGCGATGCCGGGCCAGGCCCTGGGGGGCGGCGCTGCAGACGTGTGACGCCCGAAGCAATTTCGCAAGGCGTTTTCTGGCCAATTCTCATGAGCGCTCTGCATAAACCGGTATCGGTTTGGGCAGAGCGCTCGTGAGAATTGGCCGGCATTTCGCAGCCCTGCGCACTGCCCTGCTCTCATGGCCCAGGGCCGGGTCTCGCCAGGAGCATGGGGCGGCGCCCAGAATGCGCGAAAACGTCGCGGCCCACCAGGAGGCCCCGGCAATGGGGAGCGTTCCCGGAGCAGAGTTGAATGACGCGTGGCGGCCGGGCCTACGCTTCTGACTTGAGGGAGGATCGGGCGCCCAAGGATGGGGCTGACATCAGTGGGGGCACGCAGATTGCTCTCGCTCTGAGGTTGTCCTAAGCGCCGATATGTACCATTGGGGCCGGGGTGGAAGGGTGAGGTGTGGCCGTGGGACTCAGGATTCCCCAGATGGAGGCACAGAGGGACAGGACCCCGGAAGCTGAAGGCTAGGAAGCAGGTTAAATATCGAGCCTGTGTCTCGGGGCAGCACTGACCCATGGGACGGCGCAAAGTAGGGATACCAGGGCCGAGGAGCAGGAGGCGTGGGCCTCGCCTCAGCCTGCCTCGCGGAGGGCTTCCTGGCGAGGTTTGTGCGCGAGCGCTCGTGATGCCAGGACAAGCCCCGGGGGCGCGGACCTGCGGACGAGCTATCCGGAAGCGAGTTCGCCGGGCGTTTTCCGGCCCATTCTCACGAGCGTTCGGCCCAAACCGGGGTTGGTTTGGGCAGAACGCTCGTGAGAATAGGCCAGCGATGGGCAGACCTGCAGACCGCCCGGCTTTCCGTGGCTCAGGGCCCCTTCTTGCCCAGTGAATACTGCGTCGGCCTGGAAAACGCGAGGAAACCTCGTGGCCCATCAGGTGACGCCGGCACCCGGGAGCGTTCTTGGAGCAGAGTTGAGCGGTGGGTTGGGGCATCGCATGCTCCTCCGCATTTTCGGGTTCATGGGGCGCCCAAGATGGGGCTGTCCTCAGTTGGGTCCTGCAGGTTTCTCTCGCTTCGAGGCTTGTCTGAAGCGCCGAAATGCACCGTTTGCGCCGGGACGTGAGGCAGAGGCGTTGCCAAGGAACTCAGGATTCCCAAGAAGAGGCACAGAGGGACAGGACCCCGGATGCGGAAGGCTGGGAAGCTGTCGAAATTTCAAACCCGAGTCTCGGGACAGCCCTGGCCCCATGGGACTGTGACAAGTAGGGGAACACCGCCGGCCGAGAAGCAGGAGGCATCGGCCTCGCCGAGGTCTGCCGCGTGGAGGGCTCCTTGGCGGGGTTCGTGAGCGAGGTCTCGCAATGCCGGGCCAGGCCAGGCCCTGGGGGGCGGCCCTGCAGACGTGTGACACCCGAAACGAGTTCGCATGGCATTTTCCGGCCAATTCTCACGGGATCGGTTTGGGCAGAATTCTCGTGGAATTTGGCCGGCGTTGGGCAGCCCTGCGGAAGGCCCTGCTCTCCATGGCCCAGGGCCGTTACTCGCCCCGAGCTTAGGGCACCCGCCCGGAAAATGCGCGAAAACGTCGCTGCCCACCCGGGCGCCCCGGCGCTGGGGAGCGTTCCTGGGGCAGAGTTGAAGGTCGGGTGGCGGCCGGGCCTACGTTTACGACTTTAGGGAGGATCGTGTGCCCAAGGATGGGGCTGACCTCAGTGCGGGCCAGGTTTCTCTCGCTCTGAGGTTGTCCGAAGCGCCGAAAGGCACCGTTGGCGTTTCCCAAGAGGGAGGCACAGAGGGACAGGACCCCGGAAGCGGAATGCTGGGAAGACGGCGAAATTTCGTGCCCGAATCTCAGGGCAGCCCTGGCCACATGGGACTGCGCTAAGTAGGGGACCCCCGCCGGCCGAGAGGCAGTAGGCATCGGCCTCGCTGAAGTCTGCCGCACGGAGTGCTCCTTGGCAGGGTTCGTGAGTGAGCTCTCGCGATGCCAGGCCAGGCCAGGTCCTGGGGGGTGGCCCTGCAGACGTGTGACACCCGAAACGAGTTCGCATGCAAAATGTCACTTCTCACAGTGTCTTTCCAGTGCAGGAAAGAATAAAGAACAAGGACGGACAGAGAGAACGTTGCAACCCGTGAGTGAAGTAAAGGGTAAGTCACTTAGGCCTCTATGATGCATACGGGAAGCTCAATAACGGGGATATTCCACAGTGTCTAACTCTTATCAAAACCCTTCCAATATATGAGGGAACTGTGCTACAATAAGTTCTCACGACAGGGATGCGTCTGTGCTCAGTTGGAAACTCTAGGACGTGTCTGGGTAGCCATCATGAAATGTCTCATACAGGTCCTTAGAGGGGATGCGAAGGAAGGTATCTGCTCAGGGAACCTACTACAGGTTCCTACTCATTCATAACAGTGTTTCTCCTTTGAGGAATGAAGATAGAACAGGGAAGGACTAGGGTCACATTAGGTACTGTGAGAAAAGGTCAGGCTACGGCACTTAAGCCTGCCAAACACATATTGGATGTTCACCCCCAGTGGTGATCCGCACGTTTTTTCTGCATCTAAAACGCTTCCAACACTGAGAGGGAAGTGTGTTTTAGGTGGGATTCACTGCAGTGTTACGTCTGTTAAAGAAGGAAGCTTTGGGGACTGACTCTGTGGTAACCGCAATAGGCGCACATTGCTTTCCAGTCTCAGACGTCTAACCGTTGGACTATAGCAAGTTCTCTTTAAGGGAAACTCCTTCACGCGGAATGTCACTTCTCACAGTGTCTTTCCAGTGGAGGAACGAAGATAGAACAAGGACGGACAGAGAGAACGTAGCAAACCGTGAGTGAAGTACAGGGTAAGGCACTTAGGCCTCTATGATGCATACTGGAAGTTCAACACCGGAGAAGTTCCACAGTGTCTACGTCTTCTCAAAACCCTTCCAATATATGAGGGAACTGTGCTACTGTAAGTACTCAAGACAGGGATGCATCTGTGCTCAGTTGGAAACTGTAGGACAGTCTGGATAGCAATAATGAAGTGTCTCATACAGTCCCCTTAGAGGGGATGCGATGGAAGGTATTTGCTCAGGGAACCTAATTCAGTTGCGTACTCATTCATAACAGCGTTTCTCCACTGAGGAATGTAGATAGAACAGGGACGGACGAGGGGCACATTAGGTAATGTGAGTAAGGGCAGGCTATGGCGCTTAAGCCTACCAAACACATATTGGATTTCACCACCAGTGGTGATCCGCACTTAGTTTCTGCGTCTAAAACGCTTCCAACACTGAGAGGGAAGTGTTCTTTAGGATGGATACACTGCAGTTTTACGTCTCTTAAAGAAGGAAGCTTTTGGGACTGATTCTGTGGTAACCGCAATAGGCGCACATAACTTTCAGGTCTCAGACGACTATCCGTTGGACTATCGCAAGTTCTGTTTAAGGGAAACTCCTTCATTCAGAATGTCATTTCTCACAGTGTGTTTCCAGTGGAGAAAAGAAGATAGAACAAGGACAGGGCAGAGAGAATGTTGCACACCGTGAGTGAAGTACAGGGTAAGGCACTTAGGCCTCTATGATGCATGCTGGAAGTTCAACACCGGAGATGTTCCACAGTGTCTACACTTCTGAAAACACTTCTAATATATGAGGGAACTGTGCTACAGTAAGTTCTCACGAAAGGGATGCGTCCGTGCTCAGTTGGAAATTGTAGGACGTGTCTTGAGGGCAATTATGAAGTGTCTCATACAGGCCCCTTAGAGGGATGCATAGGAAGGTATCTGCTCAGGGAACCTACTTCAGGTGCGTACTCATTCATAACAGTGTTTCTCAATTGAGGAATGAAGATAGAACACTAACGGACCTGGGTCACATTAGGTAATGTGTGTATAGGGCAGGTTATGGCACTTAAGCCTGCCAAACACACATTGGATATTCACCACCAGTGGTGATCCGCACTTAGTTTCTGCGTCTATAACCCTTCCAACACTGAGAGGGGTGTGTGTTTAAGGAGGGATTCACTGCAGTGTTACGTCTGTTAAAGAAGGAAGCTTCAGGGACTGACTCTTTGGTAACCGCAATAGTCGCGCATAGCTTTCCAGCCTCAAACGTCTATTCGTGGGATTATAGCAAGTTCTGTTTAAGGGAAACTCCTTCATGCGGAATGTCACTTCTCACAATGTCTTTCCAGTGGAGGAAAAAATATAGAACAAGGACGGACAGAGAGGTCTTTGCAACCCGTGAGTGAAGTACAGGGTAAGGCACTAAAACCTCTATAAGGCATCCTGGAAGTTCAACACCGGGGATATTCCACAGTGTCTACCTCTTCTCAAAACACTTCCAATATATGAGGGAACTGTGCTACAGTATGTTCTCAACAGGGATGAGTCTGTGCTCCGTTGGAAACTATAAGACGTGTCTCGGTTGCAATCATTAAGTGTCTAAAACAGGCCCCTTAGAGAGGATGCGTAGGAAGGTATCTGCGCAGGGAACCTACTTCAGGTATGTACTCATTCATAACAGTGTTTTTCCTTTGAGGAATGAAGATAGAACAGGGACGAACTAGGGGCACATTAGATACTGTGAGTAAAGGGCAGGCTATTGCGCTTAAGCCTGCCAAACACATATTGGATGTTTACCAACAGTGGTGATCCGCACTTAGTTTCGGCGTCTAAAATATTCCAACTCTGAGAGCGATGTGTGCCTAGGAGGAATTCACTGCAGAGTTATGTCTGTTAAAGAAGGAAGCTTTTGGGACTGACTCTGTGGTAACCGCAATAGGCGCACATAGCTTTCCAGGCTCTGACGACTATCCATAGGACTATAAGAAGTTCAGTTTAAGGGAAACTCTTTCAAGCGGAATGTCACTTCTCACAGTGTCTTTCCAGTGGAGGAAAGAAGATAGAACAAGGACAGAGCACCGAGAATGTTAAACCCTTTGGTGAAGTAAAGGGTAAGGCACTTAGGCCTCTATGATACATACTGGAAGTTCAACACCGGGGATGTTCCACAGTGTCTACCTCTTCTCAAAACACTTCAAAATATGAGGGCACTGTGCTACAGTAAGTTCTAATGACAGGGATGGGTCTGTGCTCAGTTGGAAACTGTAGGACATGTCTGGTAGCAATCATGAAGTGTCTCATACAGGCCCCTTAGAGGTGATGCGTAGGAAGGTATCTGCTCTGGAAACCTACTTCAGGTGCGTACTAATTCATAACAGCGTTTCTCCTTTGAGGAATGAAGATAGAACAGGGACTGACTATGGGCACATTAGGTACTGTGAGTAAAGGGCTGGCTATGGCGCTTAAGCCTGCCAAACACATATTGGATGTTCACCACCAGAGGTGATCCGCACTTAGTTTCAGTGTCTAAAACGCTTCCAACACTGAGAGGGAAGTGTGCTTTAGGATGGATTCAGCAGTGTTACGTCTGGTAAAGAAGGAAGCGTTTGGGACTGACTCTGTGGTAACCGCAATAGGCGCACATAGGTTTCCAGTTTCCGACGTCTATCCGTTGGACTATACCAAGTTCTGTTAAGGGAAACTACTCATGCGGAATATCACTTCCCACAGTGTCTTTCCAGTGGAGGAAAGAAGTTAGAACAAGGACGGACAGAGAGAACGTTGCAACCCGTGAGTGAAGTACAGGGTAAGGCACCTAGGCCTCTATGATGCATACTGGAAGTTCAACACCGGGCAAGTTCTACAGTGTCTACCTCTTCTCAAAACACTTTCAATATATGACGGAAGTGTGCTACAGTAAGTTCTAAAGACAGGGATGCGTCTGTGCTCATTGGAAACTCTAGGACGTGTCTGGGTAGCCATCATGAAGTGTCTCATACAGGCCCCTTAGAGGGGATTGGAAGGAAGGTATCTGCTCAGAAAACCTACTTCAGGGGCGTACTCATTCATAACAACGTTAATCCTTTAAGGAATAAAGATAGAACAGGGACAGACTAGGGGCACATTAGGTACTGTAGTAAAGGGCTCGCTATGGTGCTTAAGCCTGCCAAACGCATATTGGATTTTCACCACCAGTGGTGATCCGTACTTAGTTTCTGCGTCTAAAACGCTTCCAACACTGAGAGGGAAGTGTGCTTTAGGAGGGATTCACTGCAGTGTTGCGTCTGTTAAAGAAGGAAGCTTTTGGGACTAACTCTGTGGTAACTGCAATAGGCGCACATAGGTTTCCGGTTTCCGACGTCTATCCGTTGGACTATAGCAAGTTCTGTTAAAGGGAAACTCCTTGATTTGGAATGTCACTTCTCACAGTGTCTTTCCAGTGGAGGAAAGAAGATAGAACAAGGACGGAGCAGAGAGAACGTTGCAACCCGTGAGTGAAGTACAGGGTAATGCACTTAGTCCTCTATGATGCATACTGGGTGCTTAACACCGGGGATGTTCCACAGAGTCTACCTCCTCTCAAAACACTTCCAATATATGAGGGAACTGTGCTACAGTAAGTTCTCACGACAGGGATGCGTCTGTGCTCAGTTGGAAACTCTAGGACGTGTCTGGGTAGCCATCATGAAGTGTCTCATACAAGCCCTTTAGAGGGGATGCGAAGGAAGGTATCTGCACAGGGAACCTACTTAATGTGCGTCCTCATTCATAACAGCGTTTTTCCTTTGAGGAATGAAGATAGAAAAGGAACGGAGTAGGGGCACATTAGGTACTGTCAGTAAAGGGCAGGCTATGGCGCTTAAGCCTGCCAAACACATATTGCATGTTCACCACTAGTGGTGATCCGCACTTAGTTTTTGCGTCTAAATCGCCTGCAACACTGAGAGGGAAGTGTGCTTTTGGAGGGATTCACTGCAGTGTTACATCTGTTAAAGAAGGAAGCTTTTGGGACTGACTCTGTGGTAACGCAATAGGAGCACATAGCTTTCCAGTCTCAGACGTCTATCTGTAGGACTATAGCAAGTTCAGTTTAAGGGAACCTCTTTCAAGCGGAATGTCACTTCTCACAGTTTATTTCCTGTGGAGGAAAGAAGATAGAACAAGGACTGAGCAGGGTGGACAAGATGGCGGGGTACAAGGAAGAGGCGTCTTTTCAGCTGGTACCCCAAAGTGAGCTGATTACCTACCAAAGAACTCCGATCACCCATGAAACAGCCTGAGATCAGAATTATACACGTCTGGATCTCTACAGGGGCAGAAGACGCCAGTGAGCAGGTAAAGCGGAATGGGAACGGCGGACTGATATCAGAAGATAAACAAAAGGGGGAGGGAGCCACCAGAGGCGACCTGTGGGAAAGTAATACCCCAATACGAGCGAGAGTGCCCTGCGTCTGGGGACCAGCATTAACTTGGAGACTGGTTGAAAGTACTCCAAAAGAGCAAAGGATCGTGGGGGCAAATTTTGGGAATCGGGGCGGCTAGGGACAGGGGCTTAAGTCCCCGGTCCCAGACGGCCTCCCTGGCGCGGAGGCAGAGAGTGTGGCGGAGAAACCAGCTCCTGGTCCCTAAGCCGCCAGCGGGCTCCAGAGCACGTGGGTTCCGGCTCATGTGAGGGGATGGGAGCTGCGCCGGTCTGCAGAATGTGCGCTAGCCCTACCACAAAGCTTGAGATGCGCGCGCACGTCCCTTCAGCTCTCCCTGGTTTCTAAGGCCCGGGGGCGCTTCTTGACCTATGCCATTGTTTCAAAGTCTAAGCCGCGTGCCCGCGAAACTCTTTCCCGGACAGAGGCACGCAAAAGCCCAGCCTGCGGCTTACGGACCAGCACCCCATTCTCAGTGCCCCAGACGCGCACCCGACTCACAGCAGCCTCTGAAAAGAGGTGCGTGCAAGCCGGGCACTCCCAGCCCAGACCGGCGGCAAAATCTCAGTGTGCGATCTCTGCTTGGAACCTCTCTGGCGGGCAGGAGCTCCCAGACAGCCACCACTGCCTTGGATTTGGGGACGAGCAAAAGATCCTGCGCCCCCAGGGTCTGGAACTTGGAACCTGCTCTGCCAGCGGCCAAGGGGGAATTTATTCAGCTTCTGCACCCAGACTGAGGCTTCTCTCTGAGACGGAGATCAGGAAGTGTTCCAGGGTGCACCTTGACTGCACCAGAGTTGATACACCCACCTACATCTGTTCAGTCTTCTCCCACCAAAATGACTAGGAGGAGGAATGCCCAACAGAAGAAAAATAAAGAGGATGGACCTTCTGCAACAGAGCTAACGGCTATCAACATAGACAATATGTCGGAAAGAGAATTCAGGCTAACAATTATCCAGGCAATAGCTAGGTTGGAGAAAGCCATGGATGACCAAACAGAATTGATTAGGGCCGAGCT
This sequence comes from Neogale vison, assembly GCF_020171115.1. Lineage (NCBI taxonomy): Eukaryota > Metazoa > Chordata > Mammalia > Carnivora > Mustelidae > Neogale > Neogale vison. The sequence goes on from NC_058091.1 coordinate 154,725,759, forward strand.
GAAAGCGACCAGACAGGATGTTCACAATGTTAGGGCGGAGCTTAAAGCTACCAGGGAGGAGGTCCACAATGCTCTCAATGAGTTCCAATCTAATCTAAACTCTCTCAAAACTAGGGTAACTGAGACAGAAGATAGAATTAGTGATCTGGAAGACAAACAGATAGAGAGAAAGGATCAGGAGGAAGCCTGGAACAAACAGCTTACATCCCACGAAAGCAGAATCAGGGAAATAAATGATGCCATGAAGCGTTCCAACGTCAGAATTATTGGAATTCCTGAAGGGGAGGAGAAGGAAAGAAATCTAGAAGATATCGTGGAACAAGTCCTTCATGAAAATTTTCCGAATCTCGCGAATGAAACCAGCGTTCATGTACTAGAGGCTGAACGGTCTCCACCCAAGATTATACACTCCAAAAAAAAAAACATCACGACACCTGATAATCAAATTGAGAAATTATAATTGTAAGTATAAACTCTTGAAAGCCGCCAGGGCAAAGAGGCTCCTTACTTACAGAGGGAAGCCCATCAGAATAACGTCAGACCTGTCCACAGAGACCTGGCAAGCCAGAAGAGGCTGGCAAGATATATTCAGGGCACTAAATGAGAAGAACATGCAGCCAAGAATACTTTATCCAGCAAGAGTGACATTCAAAATGGATGGAGAGATAAAGAGTTTCCAAGACCGGCAAGACTTAAAAGACTATGCAACCTCCAAGCCGATACTGCAGGAAATATTAAGGGGGGTTCTATAAAAGAGGAAAAATCCCAAGAATAGCACTGAACAGAAATATAGAGACAGTCTACAGAAAGAAAGACTTCAAAGGTAACTCGATGTCAATAAAAACGTATCTATCAATAATCACTCTCAATGTGAATGGCCTAAATGCACCCATAAAACGGCACAGGGTTGCAGATTGGATAAAACGACAGGACCCATCCATATGCTGTCTACAAGAGACCCATTTTGAACCTAAAGATACACGCAGACTGAAAGTGAAGGGGTGGAGAAGCATCTTTCATGCCAATGGGACTCAAAAGAAGGCTGGGGTAGCGATTCTCATATCAGATAAATTAGACTTCAAACTAAAGACTGTAGTCAGAGATACAGAAGGACACTACATAATCCTTAAAGGGACTATCCACCAAGATGATCTAACAATTGTAAATATCTATGCTCCCAATATGGGAGCAGCCAATTACTTAAGAAAACTGTTAGTCAAGATAGAGAGTCATAATGATATGAATACACTAATTGTAGGAGATCTTAACACGCCTCTTTCAGAATTAGACAGATCATTGAAGCAGAAAATCAATAAAGAAACAAGAGCATTGATGACACATTGGACCAGATGGACCTCATAGTTATAAACAGAACATTTCACCCTAAAACAGCAGAATACTCATTCTTCTAAGTGCACATGGAACCTTCTCGAGAATAGACCACATACTGGGTCACAAATCAGGACTCAGCCGATACCAAAAGACTGAGATTATTCCCTGCATATTCTCAGATCAAAATGCTTTGAAACTGGAGCTCAATCACAAGGAAAAGTTCAGAAGGAACTCAAACACCTGGAAGCTAAAGACCACCTTGCTTAAGAATGCTTGGATCAAAAATGACAGTACAGACAAAAGGTTGATATCCAGGATCTATAATGAACTCCTCAAACTCAACCCACACGAAACAGACAAACACATCAAAAAATGGGCAGAAGATATGAACAGACACTTCTCCAATCAAGAAATACAAATGGCTATCAGACACATGAAAAAATGCTCATCATCATTAGCCCTCAGGGAGATTCAAATTAAAACCACATTGAGATATCACCTTACACCAGTTAGAATGGCCAAAATTAACAAAACAGGAAACAACATGTGTTGGAGAGGATGTGGAGAAAGGGGAACCCTCTTACACTGTTGGTGGGAATGCAAGTTGGTGCAGCCTCTTTGGAGAACAGTGTGGAGATACCTCAAGAAATTAAAAATAGAGCTTCCCTACGACCCTGCAATTGCACTCCTGGGTATTTACCCCAAAGATACAGATGTCGTGAAAAGAAGGGCCATCTGTACCCCAATGTTTATAGCAGCAATGGCCACAGTCGCCAAACTATGGAAAGAACCAAGATGCCCTTCAATGGATGAATGGATAAGGAAGATGTGGTCCATATACACTATGGAGTATTATGCCTCCATCAGAAAGGACGAATATCCAACTTTTGTAGCAACATGGACGGGACTGGAAGAGATTATGCTGAGTGAAATCAGTCAAGCAGAGAGAGTCAATTATCATATGGTTTCACTCATTTGTGGAGCATAACCAATAGCATGGAGGAAAAGGGGCGTTAGAGAGTAGTAGGGAATTTGGGTAAATTGGAAGGGGAGGTGAACCATGAGAGACTATGGACTCTGAAAAACAGTCTGAGGGGTTTGAAGTGGCGGGGGGGTGGGAGGTTGGGGTACCAGGTGGTGGGTATTATAGAGGGCACAGCTTGCATGGAGCACTGGGTGTGGTGAAAAAATAATGAATACTGTTTTTCTGAAAATAAATAAATTGGGAAAAAAAAAGAATGCTTGGATCAACGAGGAGATCAAAAAAGAACTGAAACAATTCATGGAAACCAATGAGAATGAAGACACTTCGGTCCAAAACCTATGGGATACAGCAAAGGCGGTCCTAAGGGGAAAATATATAGCCATCCAAGCCTTGCTCAAAAAAATTGAAAAATCCAGAACACACCAGCTGTCTCTACACCTTGAAGAACTGGAGGATCAACAACAAATCAAACCAACTCCACACATAAGAAGGGAAATCATCAAGATTAGAGCTGAGATCAATGAGGGAGAAACCAGAGATACAGTAGAACGTATCAATGAAACTAGAAGCTGGTTTTTGAAAGAATCAATAAGATTGATAAGCCACAGGCTACCCTAATCCGAAAGAAAAGAGAGAAATCCCACATTTATAAAATTATGAATGAAAAGGGAGAGATCACAACTAACGCCAAGGAAGTAGAAACAATCATCAGAAGTTATTACGAACAGTTATATGCCAATAAGCTTAGCAACCTAGATGAAATGGATGCATTCCTGGAAAAATATAAACTACCAAAATTGAACCAGGAAGAAATCGACAACCTGAATTGACTGATATCTAATAACGAGATTGAATCAGTGATCAAAAACCTCCCAAAAAACAAGAGCCCAGGACCTGACGGATTCCCTGGGGAATTCTACCAAACCTTCCAAGAAGAAATAACACCTATTCTCCTGAAGCTGTTTCAAAAAATTGAAGCAGAAGGAAAACTTCCAGACTCTTTCTATGAAGCCAGCATTACCCTGATCCCCAAACCAGGCAAGGACCGGACCAAAAAGGGGAATTTCAGACCAATATCACTGATGAATATGATGCTAAGATTCTCAACAAGATCCTAGCCAACAGGATCCAACAGCACATTAAAAAGATTATCCACCATGATCAGGTGGGATTCATCCCTGGGCTACAAGGATGGTTCAACATTCGCAAATCAATCAATGTGATACAACAAATTAATATGAGAAGAGAGAAGAACCACATGGTCCTCTCAATTGATGCAGAAAAAGCATTTGACAAAATCCAGCATCCGTTCCTGATTAAAACACTTCAAAGTATAGGGATAGAGGGAACATTCCTGAACCTCATCAAATCTATCTATGAAAGACCCACAGCAAATATCATCCTCAATGGGAAAAAGCTTGCAGCCTTCCCATTGAGATCAGGAACAAGACAAGGATGCCCACTTTCACCCCTCTTGTTCAACATAGTATTAGAAGTCTTAGTAACAGCAATCAGACAACAGAGAGAAATAAAAGATATCCAAATTGGTAATGAAAAAGTCAAACTCTCTCTCTTCGCAGATGACATGATTCTTTATATGGAAAACCCAAAAGACTCTACCCCCAAACTACTAGAACTCATACAGCAATTCAGCAACGTGGCAGGATACAAAGTCAATGTGCAGAAATCAGTGGCTTTCTTATACACTAACAATGAAAATACAGAAAGGGAAATTAGAGAATCGATTCCATTTACTATAGCACCAAGAACCATAAGATACCTTGGAATAAACCTAACTAAAGAGATAAAGGATCTGTGCTTGAGGAACTATTAACACTCATGAAAGAAATTGAAGAAGACACAAAAAGATGGAAGACCATTCCATGCTCTTGGATCGAAAGAATAAACATTGTTAAAATGTCTATATTGCCTAGAGCAATCTATACTTTTAATGCCATTCCGATCAAAATTCCACCGGCATTCTTCAAAGAGCTGGAGCAAATAATCCAGAAATTTGTATGGAATCAGAAGAGACCCCGAATCGCTAAGGAAATGTTGAAAAACAAAAATAAAGCTGGCGGCATCACCTTACCTGATTTCAAGCTTTATTACAAAGCTGTGATCACCAAGACAGCATGGTACTGGCATAAAAACAGACACATAAACCAGTGGAACAGAGTGGAGAGCCCTGAAATGGGCCCTCAACTCTATCGTCAATTAATCTTTGACAAAACAGGAAAAAATATACAGTGGAAAAAAGACAGTCTCTTCAATAAATGGTGTTGGGAAAACTGGACAGCTATATGTAGAAGAATGAAACTCGACCATTCCTTTACACCGTACACAAAGATCAACTCAAAATGGATAAAAGACCTCAACGTGAGACAGGAATCCATCAGAATCTTAGAGGAGAACATAGGCAGTAATTTCTTTGATATCAGCCACAGCAACTTCTTTCAAGATACGTCTCCAAAGGCAAAGGAAACAAAAGCGAAAATAAACTTCTGGGACTTCATCAAAATCAAAAGCTTCTGCACAGCAAAGGAAAGGGTCAACAAAACAAAGAAGCAACCCACGGAATGGGAGAAGATATTTGCAAATGACAGTACAGACAAAAGGTTGATATCCAGGATCTATAATGAACTCCTCAAACTCAACCCACACGAAACAGACAAACACATCAAAAAATGGGCAGAAGATATGAACAGACACTTCTCCAATCAAGAAATACAAATGGCTATCAGACATGAAAAAATGCTCATCATCATTAGCCCTCAGGGAGATTGAAATGAAAACCACATTAGATATCATCTTACACCAGTTGGAATGGCCAAAATTAACAAAACAGGAAACAACATGTGTTGGAGAGGATGTGGAGAAAGGGGAACCCTCTTCCACTGTTGGTGGGAATGCAAGTTGGTGAAGCCTCTTTGGAGAACAGTGTGGAGATTCCTCAAGAAATTAAAAATAGAGCTTCCCTACGACCCTGCAATTGCACTCCTGGATATTGGTATTTACCCCAAGGATACAGATGTCATGAAAAGAAGGGCCATCTGTACCCCAACGTTTATAGCAGCAATGGCCACAGTCGCCAAACAATGGAAAGAACCAAGACGCCCTTCTACGGATGAATGGATAAGGAAGATGTGGTCCATATACACTATGGAGTATTATGCCTCCATCAGAAAGGATGAATACCCAACTTTTGTAGCAACATGAACGGGACCGTAAGAGATTATGCTGAGTGAAATAAGTCAAGCAGAGAGAGTCAATTATCATATGGTTTCACTTATTTGTGGAGCATAACAAATAGCATGGAGGACAAGGGGCGTTAGAGAGGAGTAGGGAATTTGGGTAAATTGGAAGGGGAGGTGAACCATGAGAGACTATGGACTCTGAAAAACAGTCTGAAGGGTTTGAAGTGGCGGGGGGGTGGGAGGTTGGGGTACCAGGTGGTGGGTATTAGAGAGGGCACGAATTGCATGGAACACTGGGTGTGGTGAAAAAATAATGAATTCTGTTTTTCTGAAAATAAATAAATTGGAAAAAAAAAGAAAAAAGAACAAGGACGGAGCAGAGAGAACCTTGCAAACCGTGAGTGAAGTACAGGGTAAGGCACTTAGGCCACTACGATGCATATTTGAAGTTCAACACCAGGGAAGTTCCACAGTGTCTACCTCTTCTCAAAACATTTCCAATATATGAGGGAACTGTGCTACAGTAAGTTCTCAGACAGGGAAGCGACTGTGCTCAATTGGAAACTCTAGGACGTGTCTGGGTAGCAATCATGGTGTCTCATACAGGCCCCTTAGAGGGGATTCGAAGGAAGATATCTGCTCAGGGAACCTACTTCAGTTGCGTACTCATTCATAACAGCGTTTATCCTTTGAGGAATGAAGATAGAACAAGGACGGACTAGGGGCACATTAGGTTCAGTGAGGAAAGGGCAGGCTCTGGCGCTTACGCCTGCCAAACACATATTAGATGTTCACCACCAGTGGTGATCCGCACTAAGTTTCTGCGTCTAAAACGCTTCCAACACTGAGAGGGAAGTGTACTTTAGGAGGGATTCACTGCAGTGTTACGTCTGTTAAAGAAGGAAGCTTTAGGGACTGACTCTGTGGTAACCGCAATAGGCGCACATAGCTTTCAAGTCTCAGACGTCTATCTGTTGGGCTATAGCAAGTTCTGTTTAAGGGAAATTCCTTCAAGCGGAATGTCACTTGTCACAGTGTCATCCAGTGGAGGAAAGAAGATAGAACAAGGACGGACAGAGAGAACGTTGAAACCCGTGAGTGAAGTATAGGGTAAGGCACTTAGGACTCTATGATGCATACTTGAGGTTCAACACCGGGGATGTTCCACAGTGTCTACCTCTTCTCAAAACACTTCCAATATATGAGGGAACTGTGCTACAGTAAGTTCTCACGACAGGGATGCGTCTGTGCTCAGTTGGAATCACTAGGACGTGTCTGGGAAGCAACCTTGAAGTGTCTCCTACAGGCCCCTTAGAGGTGATGCGTAGGAAGGTATCTTCTCAGGGAACCTACATCAGGTGCGGACTCATTCATAACAGTGTTTCCCATTGAAAGAATGTAGGTAGAACACGGACGGACTAGGGGGACAGTAGGGACACTGAGTAAAGGGCAGGCTATGGCACTTAAGCCTGCCAAACACATATTGGATGTTCACCACCAGTGGTGATCCGCAACTAGTTTCTGCTTCTAAAACGCTTCCAACACTGAGAGGGAAGTGTGCTTTAGAAGGGATTCACTGCAGTGTTACTTCTGTTAAAAAAGGAAGCTTTGGGAATGACTCTGTGGTAACCGCAAGAGGCGAACATAGCTTTCCAGTCTCCGACGTCTAACCGTTAGACTATAGGAAGTTCTGTTTAAGGGAAACTCCTTCATGCGGAATGTCACTTCTCACAGTGTCTTTCCAGTGGAGGAAAGAAGATAGAACAAGGACGGACAGAGAGAACGTTACAAACCGTGAGTGAAGTACAGGGTAAGGCACTTAGGCCTCTATGATGCATACTGGAAGTTCAACACCGGGGAAGTTCTGCCTATTGCGGTTACAACAGAGTCAGTCCCAAAAGCTTCCTTCTTTAACAGACGTAACACTGCAGTGAATCTTCCGAAAGCACACTTCTCTCTCAGTGTTGGAAGCCTCTTTGACGCAGAAACTAAGTGCGGATCACTAATGGTGGTGAACATCCAATATGTGTTTGGCAGGCTTAAGCGCCATAGCCTGCCCTTTACTCACAGTACCTAATGTGCCTCTAGTCCATCCATGTTCTACCTTCATTCCCCCAAGGAGAAGCACTGTTATGAATGAGTACGCACCTGAAGTAGGTTCCCTGAGCAGAGACCTTTCTACGCATCCCCTCTAAGGGGCCTGTATGAGACACTTCATGATTGCTACAGAAACACATCCTAGAGTTTTCAGCTGAGCACAAATGCATCCCTGTCGTGAGACTTACTGTAGCACAGTTCCCTCATATATTGGAAGTGTTTTAAGAAGAGCTAGACACTGTGGAACATCTCCGTTGTTTTAATTCTAGTATGCATCATAGAGGCCTATGTGCTTTACCCTGTACTTCACTCACGGTTTGCAATGTTCTCTCTGTCCGTCCTTATTCTACCTTCTTTCCTCCAGTGGAAAGACACTGTGAGAAGTGACATTCCGCCTGAAGGAGTTTCCCTTAAACAGAACATGCTATAGCCCAACGGATAGACGTGAGACTGGAAAGATATGTGCACCTATTGCGGGTACCACAGTGTCAGTACCATAAGAATCTTTCTTTAAGAGACGTAACACTGCAGTGCATACCTCCAAAAGCACACATCCCTCTCAGTGTAGGAAGCGTTTTAGACGCAGAAACTAAGTGTGGATCAACGCTGATTGTGAACATCCAATATGTGTTTTGTAGGATTAGCGCTCTAGTCTGCCCTTTACTCACCTTACCTAATGTGCCCCTAGTCCGTCTCAGTTCTATCTTCATTCCTCAAAGGAGAAACACTTTTATGAATGAGTATGCAACTGTAGTATGTTCCCTGAGCAGATACCTTCCTTCTCATCCCCTCTAAGGCATGACATTTTCAGAGCACTAAACGAGAAAAACATGCAGTCAAGAATACTATATCTAGCTAGGCTATCATTGAAAATAGAAGGAGAGTTTAAAAGCTTCCAGGACAAACAAAAACTGAAAGAATTTGCAAACACCAAACCAGCTCTACAGGAAATACTCAAAGGGGTCCTCTAAGCAAAGAGAGAGCCAACAAGTGGTAGATCAGAAAGGAACAGAGACAATATACAGTAACAGTCACCTTACAGGCAATACAATGGCACTAAAATCATATCTCTCAATAGTTACCCTGAATATTAATGGGCTAAATGCCCCAATCAAAAGACACAGTGTATCAGAATGGATAAAAAAACAAAACCCATCTATATGTTGCCTCCAAGAAACTCATTTTAAACCCGAAGACACCTCCAGACTTAAAGTGAGAGTGTGGAAAAGAATTTACCATGCTAATGGACATCAGAAAAAAGCAGGAGTGGCAATCCTTATATCAGATCAATTAGATTTTAAGCCAAAGACCTAATAAGAGATGAGGAAGGACACTATATCATACTCAAAGGGTCTGTCCAACAAGAAGATCTAACAATTTTAAATATCTATGCCCCCAATGTGGGCGCAGCAATCTATATAAACCAATTAATAACAAAATTAAAGAAACACATCAACAATAATACAATTATAGTGGGGGACTTTAATACTCCCCTCACTGAAATGGACAGATCATCCAAGCAAAAGATCAACAGGGAAATAAAGGCCTTAAATGATACACTGAATGAGATGGACATCACAGATATATTCAGAACATTTCATCCCAAAGCAACAGAATACACATTCTTCTCTAGTGCACATGGAACATTCTCCAGAATAGATCACATCCTCGGTCCTAAATCAGGACTCAACCAGTATCAAAAGTTTGGGATGATTCCCTGCATATTTTCAGACCACAATGCTGTAAAGCTAGAACTCAACCACAAGAGGAAGTTTGGAAAGAACACAAATACATGGAGACTAAACAGCATCCTTCTAAAGAATGAATGGGTCAACCGGGAAATTAAAGAAGGCAGACAAGGATCCCATAGTAAGGCCTAAGTGCCTTACTCTGTACTTCACTCACTGTTTGCAACGTTCTCTCTGTCCGTCCTTGTTCTATCTTCTTTCCTCCACTGGAAAGACACTGTGAGAAGTGACATTACGCATGAAGGAGTTTCCCTTAAACAGAACTTGCTATAGTCCAACGGAAGGACGTCGGAGACTGGAAAGCTATGTGCGCCTATTGCGGTTACCACAGAGTCAGACCCAAAAGCTTCCTTCTTTAACAGACGTAACACTGCAGTGTATCCCTCCTAAAGCACACTTCCCTCTCAGTGTTGGAAGCGTTTTAGATGCAGAAACTAAGTGCGGATCACCACTGGTGGTGAACATCCCTATGTGTTTGGCAGGCTTAAGCGCCATAGCCTGCCCTTTACTCACAGTACCTAATGTGCCCGTAGTCCTTCCCTGTTCTATCTTCATCTTCAAAGGAGAAACACTGTTATGAATGAGTACGCAATGAAGTAGGTTCCCAGATCAGATACCTTCCTCCGCATCCCTCTAAGGGGTCTGTAAGAGACACTTCATGATTGCAACCCAGACACGTCCTACACTTTCCAACTGAGCACAGACGCTTCCCTGTCCTGAGAACTTACTGTAGCACAGTTCCCTCATATATTGGAAGTGTTTTGAGAAGTGGTAGACACTATGGAACATCCCAAGTGTTGAACTTCCAGTATGCATCATAGAGGCCTAAGTGCCTTGCCCTGTACTTCACTCACATGTTGCAACGTTCTCTCTGTCCGTCCTTGTTCTATCTTCTTTCCTCCACTGGAAAGAACTGTGAGAAGTGACATTCCGCTTGAAGGAGTATCCCTTAAACTGAACTTGCCATAGTCCTACGGATAGACGTCGGAGACGGGAAACTTTTGTGCGCCTCTTGCAGTTACCACAGAGTCAGTCCCAAAGCTTCCCTCTTTTACAGACGTAACACTGCAGTGATTTCCTCCTAAAGCACACTTACGTCTCAGTGTTGGAAGCGTTTTAGAAGCAGAATCTAAGTGCGGATACCTCTGGTGGTGAATATCCAATATGTGTTTGGCAGGCTTAAGCGCCATAGCCTGACCTTTACTCACAGTACCTAATGTGCCCCTAGTCCGTCCATGTTCTATCTTCATTCCTCAAAGGAGAAACGCTGTTATGAATGAGTACGCAACTGACGTAGGTCCCTGAGCAGATACATTCCTTCGCATCGCCTCTAAGGGGCCTGTATGAGATACTTCATGATTCCTACCCAGACACGTCCTAGAGTTTCCTTGAGCACATACCCATCCCTGTCGTGAGAACTTACTGTAGCACAGTTCCCTCATATATTGGAAGTGTTTTTAGATGAGGTAGACACTGTGGAACATCTCCGGTGTTGAACTTCCAGTATGCATCATAGAGGCCTAAGTGACTTACCCTGTACTTCATGCACGGTTTGCAACGTTCTCTCTATCCGTCCTTGTTCTATCTTCTTTCCTTCACTGGAAAGACACTGTGAGAAGTGACATTCCGCTTGAAGTAGTTACTCTTAAGCTGAACTTGCTATAGTCCTACGGATAGACGTCGGAGACTGGAAACCTATGTGTGCCTATTGTGGTTTCAACAGAGTCAGTCCCAAAAGCTTCCTTCTTTAACAGACGTAACACTGCAGTGAATCCCTCCTAAAGCACACTTCCCTCTCAGTGTAGGAAGCGTTTTAGATGCATAAACTAAGTGCGCATCACCAATGGGGGTGTACACCCAATATGTGCTTGCAAGGCTTAAGGTCCATAACCTGCCCTTACTCACAGTACCTAATGTGCCCCTAGTCCGTCCCTGGTCTATCTTCGTTCCTCAAAGGAGAAATGCTGTTATGAATGAGTACGCAACTGAAGTATGTTCCCTGAGCAGATACCTTCCATCGCATCTCCTCTAAGGGGCCTGTATGAAACACTTCATGATTGCTACCCAGACACATCCTAGAGTTTCCAACTAAGCACAGACGCATCCCTGTCGTTAGAACTTACTGTAGCACTGTTCCCTCATATATTGGTAGTGCTTTGAGAAGAGGAAGACACTGTGGAACATCTCCGGTGTTGAACTTCCTGTATGCATCATAGAGGCCTAAGTGACTTACCCTGTACTTCACTCACGGTTTGCAATGTTCTCTCTGTCCGTCTTCTATCTTCTTTCCTCCACTGGAAAGACACTGTGAGAAGTGACATTCCGCTTGAAGGAGTTTCCCTTAAACAGAACTTGCTATAGTCCAACGGATAGACGTCGGAGACTGGAAAGCTATGTGCGCCTATTGCGGTTACAAGAGAGTCAGTCCCAAAAGCTTCCTTCTTTAACAGACGTAACACTGCAGTGTATCCCTCCTAAAGCAAACTTCCCTCTCAGTGTTGGAAGCATTTTAGATGCAGAAACTAAGTGCGGATCAGCACTGGTGGTGAACATCAAATATGTGTTTGGCAGTCTTAAGTGCCATAGCCTGCACTTTACCTACAGTACCTAATGTGCCCCTAGTCAGTCCGTGTTCTACCTTCATTCTTCCTAGGAGAAACACTGTTACGAATGAATACGCACCTGAAGTAGGTTCCCTTAGCAGATACCTTCCTACGCATCACATCTAAGAGGCCTGTATGACACACTTCGTGATTGCTACCCAGACAGGTCCTAGTTTCCAACTGAGCACAGACGCATCCCTGTCGTGAGAACGTACTGTAGCACAGTTCCCTCATAATTGGAAGCGTTTTGAGAAGTGGTAGACACTGTGGAACATCCCAAGTGTTGAACTTCCAGTATGCATCATAGAGGCCTAAGTGCCATACCCTGTACTTCACTCACGGGTTGCAACCTTCTCTCTGGTCCGTCCTTGCTCTATCTTCTTTCCTCCACTGGAAAGACACTGTGAGAAGTGAAATTCCGCATGAAGGATTTTCGCTTAAACAGAACTTGCTATAGTCCAACGGAATGAGGTCGGATACTGGAAAGCTATGTTGGCCTAATGCGGTTACCACAGAGTCAGTCTCAAAAGCTTCCTTCTTTAACAGAGGTAATACTGCAGTGAATCCCTCCTAAAGCACACTTCCCTCTCAGTGTTGGAAGCGTTTTAGATGCAGAAACTAAGTGCGGATCACCACTGGTGGTGAACATCCAATATGTGTTTGGCAGGCTTAAGTGCCTTAGCCTGCCCTTTACTCACAGTACCTAATGTGCCCCTAGTCCATCCGTGTTCTACCTCATTCCTCCAAGGAGAAGCACTGTTATGAATGAGTACACACCTGAAGTAGGTTCCCTGAACAGATACATTCCTACGCATCCCCTCTAGGGGCCTATAGGAGACATTTCATGATTGCTACCCAGACACATCCTAGAGATTTCAACTGAGCACAGATGCATCCCTATCGTGAGAAATTACTGTAGTACAGTTCCCTCATATATTGGAAGTGTTTTGAGAAGAGGTAGACCCTGTGGAACATATCCGGTGTTGTAATTCCAGTATGCATCCTAGACGCCTAAGTGCCTTACCCTGTACTTCACTCACGGTTTGCAACGTTCTCTCCGTCCGTCCTTGTTCTATCTTCTTTCCTCCACTGGAAAGACACTGTGAGAAGTGACATTACGCATGAAGGAGTTTCCCTTAAACAGAACTTGCTATAGTCCAACGGAAGGACGTCAGAGACTGGAAAGCTATGTGCGCCTATTGCGGTTACCACAGAGTCAGTCAAAAAGCTTCCTTCTTTAACAGACGTAACACTGCAGTGTATCCCTCCTAAAGCACACTTCCCTCTCAGTGTTGGAAGCGTTTTAGATGCAGAAACTAAGTGTGGATCACCACTGGTGGTGAACCTCAAATATGTGTTTGGCAGGCTTAAGTGCCATAGCCTGCACTTTACCTACAGTACCTAATGTGCCCCTAGTCAGTCCGTGATCTACCTTCATTCTTCCTAGGAGAAACACTGTTACGAATGAATACGCATCTGAAGTAGGTTCCCTTAGCAGATACCTTCCTACGCATCACATCTAAGAGGCCTGTATGACACACTTCATGGTTGCTAGCCCAGACAGGTCCTAGTTTCCAACTGAGCACAAACGCATCCCTGTCGTGATAACGTACTTTAGTACAGTTCCCTCATATATTGGAAGTGATTTGAGAAGAAGTAGACACTGTGGAACTTCCCCGGTGTTGAACTTTCAGTATGCATCATAGAGGCCTAAGTGCCTTACCCTGTACTTCACTCACATGTTGCAACGTTCTCTCTGTCCGTCCTTGTTCTATCTTCTTTCCTCCACTGGAAAGAACTGTGAGAAGTGACATTCCGCTTGAAGGAGTATCCCTTAAACTGAACTTGCCATAGTCCTACGGATAGACGTCGGAGACGGGAAACTTTTGTGCGCCTCTTGCAGTTACCACAGAGTCAGTCCCAAAAGCTTCCTTCTTTTACAGACGTAACACTGCAGTGATTTCCTCCTAAAGCACACTTACGTCTCAGTGTTGGAAGCGTTTTAGAAGCAGAATCTAAGTGCGGATACCTCTGGTGGTGAACATCCAATATGTGTTTGGCAGGCTTAAGCGCCATAGCCTGCCCTTTACTCACAGTACCTAATGTGCCCCTAGTCCGTCCCTGATCTATCTTCGTTCCTCAAAGGAGAAATGCTGTTATGAATGAGTACGCAACTGAAGTATGTTCCCTGAGCAGATACCTTCCTTCGCATCTCCTCTAAGGGGCCTGTATGAAACACTTCATGATTGCTACCCAGACACATCCTAGAGTTTCCAACTGAGCACAGACGCATCCCTGTCGTTAGAACTTACTGTAGCACAGTTCACTCATATATTGGTAGTGCTTTGAGAAGAGGAAGACACTGTGGAACATCTCCGGTGTTGAACTTCCTGTATGCATCATAGAGGCCTAAGTGACTTACCCTGTACTTCACGCACGATTTGCAATGTTCTCTCTGTCCGTCTTCTATCTTCTTTCCTCCACTGGAAAGACACTGTGAGAAGTGACATTCCGCTTGAAGGAGTTTCCCTTAAACAGAACTTGCTATAGTCCAACGGATAGACGTCGGAGACTGGAAAGCTATGTGCGCCTATTGCGGTTACAAGAGAGTCAGTCCCAAAAGCTTCCTTCTTTAACAGACGTAACACTGCAGTGAATCCCTCCTAAAGCTCACTACCTTCTCTCAATGTTGGAAGAGTTTTAGACACAAAAACTAAGTGCGGATCACCTCTGGTCGTGAATATCCAATATGTGTTTGTTAGGCTTAAGCGCCATAGCCTGCCCTTTACTCACAGTACTTAATGGGCCCTAGTCCGTCCCTGTTCTATCTTCATTCCTCAAAGGAGAAACACTGTTATGAATGAATACACACCAGAACTAGGTTCCCTGAGCAGATAGCTACCTACGCATCACCTCTAAGCGGTCTGTATGAGACATTTCTTGGTTGCCACCCGGACACGTACTACAGATTCCACTGAGCACAGACCCATCCATGTCGTTAGAACTTACTGTAGCACCGTTCCCTCATATATGGAATGGTTTTTAGAAGAGGTAGACACTGTGGATCATCCCCGGTGTTGAACTTCCAGTATGCATCATAGAGGCCTAAGTGCCTTACCCTGTACTTCACTCACGGGTTGCAACGTTCTCTGCACCATCCTTGTTCTATCTTCTTTACCCACTGGAAAGACACTGAGAGAAGTGACATTCCGCATGAAGGCGTTTCCCTTAAACAGAACTTGCTATAGTCCAACGGATAGTCGTCTGAGACAGGAAAGCTATTGCGCCTGTTGCGGTCACCACAGAGTCAGTCCCTAAAGCTTCCTTCGTTAACAGACGTAACATTGAAGTGAATCCCTGCTAAAGCACACTTCCCTCTCAGTTTGGAAGCGTTTTAGACGCAGAAACTAAGTGCTTATCACCACTTGTGGAAAACATCCAATATGTGTTTGGCAGGCTTAATCGCCATACCCTGCCCTTTAACCTACAGTACCTAATGTGCCCCTTGTCCGTACCTGTTCTATCTTCATTCCTCAGGAGAAACGCTGTTATGAATGAGTACGCAACTGAAGTAGGTTCCCTGAGTAGATACCTTCATTCGCATCCCCTCTAAGCGGCCTGTATGAGACACTTCATGATGGCTACCCAGACAAGTCCTAGAGTTTCCAACTGAGCACAGACGCATCCCTGTCGTGAGATCTTAATTTAGCACAGTTCCCTCATATATTGGAAGTCTTTTGATAAGAGGTAGATACTGTGGAATATCTCCGGTGTTGAACTTCCAGTATGCATCATAGAGGCCTAAGTGCCTAGCCTGTACATCACTCATGGTTTGCAATGCTCTCTCTGTCCGTCCTTGTTCTATCTTCTTTCCTCCACTCGAATGACACTGTGAGAAGTGACATTGCCCCTGAAGGAGTTTCCCTTAAACAGAACTTGCTATAGTCCAACGGATAGACGTCTGAGACTGGAAAGCTATGTGCGCCTATTGCGGTTACCACAGAGTCAGTCCCAAAAGCTTCCTTCTTTAACAGACGTAACACTGCAGTGAATCCCTCGTAAAGTACACTTCCCTCTCAGTGTTGGAAGCTTTTTAGATGCAGAAACAATGTGCGGATGACCACTGGTGGTTAACATCCTATATGTTTTTGGCAGGCTTAAGCTCCATACCCTGCTCTTTACTCATAGTAATGTGCACCTAGTCCGTTCCTGTTCTATCTTCATTCCTCGAAGGAGAAACGCTGTTATGAATGGGTACGCAGCTGAAGTAGGTTCCCTGAGCAGATATCTTCCTTCGAATCCCCTCTAAGGGACCTGTATGAGACAATTAAAGATTGCAACCCAGACTCGTCCAAGAGTTTCCAACTGAGCACAGACGCATCGCTGTCTTTAGAACTTAATGTAGCACAGTTCCCTCATATCTTGGAAGTGTTTTGATCGGAGGTAGACACTGTGGAACTTCCCCGGTGTTGAACTTCCAGTATGCATCATAGAGGCCCTAGTGCCTTACCCTGTACTTCACTCACGGGTTGCAACGTTCTCTCTGTCCGTCCTTGTTCTATCTTCTTTCCTCCACTGGAAAGACACTGTGAGAAGTGACATTCCACTTGAAGGAGTTTCCCTTAAACAGAACTTGCTATAGTCCTACGGATAGACGTCGGAGACTGAAAACCTTTGTGCGCCTATTGCGGTTACTACAGAGTCGTCCCAAAAGGTTCCTTCTTTAACAGCGTAACACTGCAGTGAATCCCACGAACAGCACACTTCCCTCTCAGTGTTGGAATCGTTTTAGACGCAGAAACTAAGTGCGGTTCACCAATGGTTCTTAACATCCAGTATGTGTTTGGCAGGCTTAAGCGCCATAGTCTGCCCTTTATTTACAGTACTTTCCTGTTCTATCTTCATTCCTCAAAGGAGAAACACTGTTATGAATGAACACGCACCTGAAGTAGGTTCCCTGAGCAGATACCTTCCTACGCATACCCTCTAAGTGGCCGGTATGAGACACTTCATGATTGCTATCCAGACTGGTCCTACAGTTTCCAACTGAGCACAGACGCATCCCTGTCGTGAGAACTTACTGTAGCACAGTTCCCTCATATATTGGAAGTGTTTTGAGAAGAGGTAAACAGTGTGGAACATCCCAAGTGTTGAACTTCCAGTATGCATCATAGTGGCCCAACTGCCTTACTCTGTACTATACACACGGGTTGCAACCTTCTCTCTGCTCCATCCTTGTTCTATCTTCTTTACCCACTGGAAAGACACTGAGAGAAGTGACATTCCGTATGAAGGAGTTTCCCATAAACAGAACTCGTTATAGTCCAACGGATAGACGTCTGAGTCTGGAAAGCTATGTGCGCCTATTGCGGTTACCACAGTCAGTCCCAAAAGCTTCCTTCTTTAACAGAATAACACTGCAGTTATTCCCTCTTAAAATACACTTCCCTCTCAGGGTTGGAAGTGTTTTAGACGCAGAAACTAAGTGATGATCACCACTTGTGGTGAACATCCAATATGTGTTTGGCAGGCTTAAGCGCCATAGCCTGCCCTTTACTCAAAGTACCTAAAGTGGCCCTAGTCCGTCCCTGTTCTATCTTCATTCCTCAAAGGAGAAACACTGTTATGAATGAGTACGCAGCTGAAGTATGTTACCTGAGCAGATACCTTCCTACGCATCCCCTCTAAGGGGCCTGTATGAGTCACTTCATGATGCTACCCAGACACGTCCTAGAATTTCCAACTGAGCACAGACGCATCCCTGTCTTGAGAACTTACTGTAGCACAGTTCTCTAATATATTGGAAGTGTTTTGAGATGACGTAGACACTGTGGAACTTCCCCGGTGTAGTGCTTCCAGTATGCATCACAGAGGCCTAAGTCCCTTACCCTGTACTTCACTCACGGGTTGCAACGTTCTCTCTGTCCGTCCTTGTTCTATCTTCATTCCTCCATTGGAAAGACACTGTGAGAAGTGACATTCCGCTTGAAAGAGTTCCCCTTAAACTGAACTTCTTATAGACCTATGGATAGTCGTCGGAGACTGGAAACATATGTGTGCCTATTGTGGTTACAACAGAGTCAGTCCCTAAAGCTTCCTTCTTTAACAGACGTAACACTGCAGTGAATCCCACCAACAGCACACTTCCCGCTCAGTGTTGGAAGCGTTTTAGACGCAGAAACTAAGTGCGGTTCACCACTGGTGGTGAACATCCAATATGTGTTTGGCAGGCTTAAGCGCCATAGCCTGCCCTTTACTCACAGACCCTAATGTGCCCCTCGTCCGTCCGTGTTCTACCTTCATTCTTTCAAGGGGAAACACTGTTATGAATGAGTCCGCACCTGCAGTAGGTTCCCTGAGCAGATACCTTCCTGCGCATCACCTCTAAGGGGCCTGTAGGATACACTACAAGGTTGTTTCCCAGACACGTCCTACACTTTCCAACTGAGCACAGACGCATCCCTGTCCTGAGAACTTACTGTAGCACAGTTCCCTCATATATTGGAACTGTTTTGAGAAGAGGTAGACACTGTGGAACTACCCGGTGTTGAACTTCCAGTAAGCATCATAGAGACCTAAGTGCCTTACCCTCTACTTCACTCACGGGTTGCAACGTTCTCTCTGTCCGTCCTTGTTCTATCTTCTTTCCTGCATTGGAAAGACACTGTGAGAAGTGACATTCCGCATGAAGGAGTTTCCCTTAAACAGAACTGTCTATAGTGCAACGAATAGACGTCTGAGACTTGAAAACTATGTGCGCCTATTGCGGTTACCACAGAGTCAGTTCCAAAAGCTTCCTTCTTTAACAGACGTAACACTGCAGTGAATCCCTCCTAAAGCACACTTCCCTCTCAGTGTTGGAAGCGTTTTAGACGCAGAAACTAAGTGCTGATCACCACTTGTGGTGAACATCCAATATGTGTTTGGCAGGCTTAAGCGCCATAGCCTGCCGTTTACTCACAGTACCTAATGTTCCCCTAGTCCGTCCCTGTTCTATCTTCATTCCTCAAAGGAGAGACACTACTATGATGAGTACGCAACTGAAGTAGATTTCCTGAGCAGATACATTCCTTCGAATCCCCTCTAAGGGGCCTGTATGAGACACTTCATTATTGCTACCCAGACACGTCTTAGGGTTTCCAAATGTCACAGACGCATCTCTGTCTTGAGAACTTACTGTAGCACAGTTCTTTCATATATTGGAAGTGTTTTGAGAAGAGATAGACACTGTGGAACTTCCCCGGTGTTGAACTTCCAGTATGCATCATAGAGGCCTAAGTGCCTTACCCTGTACTTCACTCACGGTTTGCAACGTTCTCTCTGTCCGTCCTTGTTCTATCTTCTTTCCTCCACTGGAAAGACACTGTGAGAAGTGACATTCCGCATGAAGGAGTTTCCCTTAAACAGAACTTCCTATAGTCTAACGGTTAGACGTCGGAGACTGCAAAGCTATGTTCCCCTCTTGCGGTTACCACAGAGTCATTCCCAAAGCTTCCTTTTTTAACAGAAGTAACACTGCAGTGAATCCCTTCTAAAGCACACTTCCCTCTCAGTGTTGGAAGCGTTTTAGATGCAGAAACTAGTTGCGGATCACCACTGGTGGTGAACATCCAATATGTGTTTGGCAGGCTTAAGTGCCATAGCCTGCCCTTTACTCAGTGTCCCTACTGTCCCCCTAGTCCGTCCGTGTTCTACCTACATTCTTTCAATGGGAAACACTGTTATGAATGAGTCCGCACCTGATGTAGGTTCCCTGAGAAGATACCTTCCTACGCATCACCTCTAAGGGGCCTGTAGGAGACACTTCAAGGTTGCTTCCCAGACACGTCCTAGTGATTCCAACTGAGCACAGACGCATCCCTGTCGTGAGAACTTACTGTAGCACAGTTCCCTCATATATTGGAAGTGTTTTGAGAAGAGGTAGACACTGTGGAACATCCCCGGTGTTGAACCTCAAGTATGCATCATAGAGTCCTAAGTGCCTTACCCTATACTTCACTCACGGGTTTCAACGTTCTCTCTGTCCGTCCTTGTTCTATCTTCTTTCCTCCACTGGATGACACTGTGACAAGTGACATTCCGCTTGAAGGAATTTCCCTTAAACAGAACTTGCTATAGCCCAACAGATAGACGTCTGAGACTTGAAAGCTATGTGCGCCTATTGCGGTTACCACAGAGTCAGTCCCTAAAGCTTCCTTCTTTAACAGACGTAACACTGCAGTGAATCCCTCCTAAAGTACACTTCCCTCTCAGTGTTGGAAGCGTTTTAGACGCAGAAACTTAGTGCGGATCACCACTGGTGGTGAACATCTAATATGTGTTTGGCAGGCGTAAGCGCCAGAGCCTGCCCTTTCCTCACTGAACCTAATGTGCCCCTAGTCCGTCCTTGTTCTATCTTCATTCCTCAAAGGATAAACGCTGTTATGAATGAGTACGCAACTGAAGTAGGTTCCCTGAGCAGATATCTTCCTTCGAATCCCCTCTAAGGGGCCTGTATGAGACACCATGATTGCTACCCAGACACGTCCTAGAGTTTCCAATTGAGCACAGTCGCTTCCCTGTCTGAGAACTTACTGTAGCACAGTTCCCTCATATATTGGAAATGTTTTGAGAAGAGGTAGACACTGTGGAACTTCCCTGGTGTTGAACTTCAAATATGCATCGTAGTGGCCTAAGTGCCTTACCCTGTACTTCACTCACGGTTTGCAAGGTTCTCTCTGCTCCGTCCTTGTTCTTTTTTCTTTTTTTTTCCAATTTATTTATTTTCAGAAAAACAGAATTCATTATTTTTTCACCACACCCAGTGTTCCATGCAATTCGTGCCCTCTCTAATACCCACCACCTGGTACCCCAACCTCCCACCCCCCCGCCACTTCAAACCCTTCAGACTGTTTTTCAGAGTCCATAGTCTCTCATGGTTCACCTCCCCTTCCAATTTACCCAAATTCCCTACTCCTCTCTAACGCCCCTTGTCCTCCATGCTATTTGTTATGCTCCACAAATAAGTGAAACCATATGATAATTGACTCTCTCTGCTTGACTTATTTCACTCAGCATAATCTCTTACGGTCCCGTTCATGTTGCTACAAAAGTTGGGTATTCATCCTTTCTGATGGAGGCATAATACTCCATAGTGTATATGGACCACATCTTCCTTATCCATTCATCCGTAGAAGGGCGTCTTGGTTCTTTCCATTGTTTGGCGACTGTGGCCATTGCTGCTATAAACGTTGGGGTACAGATGGCCCTTCTTTTCATGACATCTGTATCCTTGGGGTAAATACCAATATCCAGGAGTGCAATTGCAGGGTCGTAGGGAAGCTCTATTTTTAATTTCTTGAGGAATCTCCACACTGTTCTCCAAAGAGGCTTCACCAACTTGCATTCCCACCAACAGTGGAAGAGGGTTCCCCTTTCTCCACATCCTCTCCAACACATGTTGTTTCCTGTTTTGTTAATTTTGGCCATTCCAACTGGTGTAAGATGATATCTAATGTGGTTTTCATTTCAATCTCCCTGAGGGCTAATGATGATGAGCATTTTTTCATGTCTGATAGCCATTTGTATTTCTTGATTGGAGAAGTGTCTGTTCATATCTTCTGCCCATTTTTTGATGTGTTTGTCTGTTTCGTGTGGGTTGAGTTTGAGGAGTTCATTATAGATCCTGGATATCAACCTTTTGTCTGTACTGTCATTTGCAAATATCTTCTCCCATTCCGTGGGTTGCTTCTTTGTTTTGTTGACCCTTTCCTTTGCTGTGCAGAAGCTTTTGATTTTGATGAAGTCCCAGAAGTTTATTTTCGCTTTTGTTTCCTTTGCCTTTGGAGACGTATCTTGAAAGAAGTTGCTGTGGCTGATATCAAAGAAATTACTGCCTATGTTCTCCTCTAAGATTCTGATGGATTCCTGTCTCACGTTGAGGTCTTTTATCCATTTTGAGTTGATCTTTGTGTACGGTGTAAAGGAATGGTCGAGTTTCATTCTTCTACATATAGCTGTCCAGTTTTCCCAACACCATTTATTGAAGAGACTGTCTTTTTTCCACTGTATATTTTTTCCTGTTTTGTCAAAGATTAATTGACGATAGAGTTGAGGGCCCATTTCAGGGCTCTCCACTCTGTTCCACTGGTTTATGTGTCTGTTTTTATGCCAGTACCATGCTGTCTTGGTGATCACAGCTTTGTAATAAAGCTTGAAATCAGGTAAGGTGATGCCGCCAGCTTTATTTTTGTTTTTCAACATTTCCTTAGCGATTCGGGGTCTCTTCTGATTCCATACAAATTTCTGGATTATTTGCTCCAGCTCTTTGAAGAATGCCGGTGGAATTTTGATCGGAATGGCATTAAAAGTATAGATTGCTCTAGGCAATATAGACATTTTAACAATGTTTATTCTTTCGATCCAAGAGCATGGAATGGTCTTCCATCTTTTTGTGTCTTCTTCAATTTCTTTCATGAGTGTTAATAGTTCCTCAAGCACAGATCCTTTATCTCTTTAGTTAGGTTTATTCCAAGGTATCTTATGGTTCTTGGTGCTATAGTAAATGGAATCGATTCTCTAATTTCCCTTTCTGTATTTTCATTGTTAGTGTATAAGAAAGCCACTGATTTCTGCACATTGACTTTGTATCCTGCCACGTTGCTGAATTGCTGTATGAGTTCTAGTAGTTTGGGGGTAGAGTCTTTTGGGTTTTCCATATAAAGAATCATGTCATCTGCGAAGAGAGAGAGTTTGACTTTTTCATTACCAATTTGGATATCTTTTATTTCTCTCTGTTGTCTGATTGCTGTTACTAAGACTTCTAATACTATGTTGAACAAGAGGGGTGAAAGTGGGCATCCTTGTCTTGTTCCTGATCTCAATGGGAAGGCTGCAAGCTTTTTCCCATTGAGGATGATATTTGCTGTGGGTCTTTCATAGATAGATTTGATGAGGTTCAGGAATGTTCCCTCTATCCCTATACTTTGAAGTGTTTTAATCAGGAACGGATGCTGGATTTTGTCAAATGCTTTTTCTGCATCAATTGAGAGGACCATGTGGTTCTTCTCTCTTCTCATATTAATTTGTTGTATCACATTGATTGATTTGCGAATGTTGAACCATCCTTGTAGCCCAGGGATGAATCCCACCTGATCATGGTGGATAATCTTTTTAATGTGCTGTTGGATCCTGTTGGCTAGGATCTTGTTGAGAATCTTAGCATCATATTCATCAGTGATATTGGTCTGAAATTCCCCTTTTTGGTCCGGTCCTTGCCTGGTTTGGGGATCAGGGTAATGCTGGCTTCATAGAAAGAGTCTGGAAGTTTTCCTTCTGCTTCAATTTTTTGAAACAGCTTCAGGAGAATAGGTGTTATTTCTTCTTGGAAGGTTTGGTAGAATTCCCCAGGGAATCCGTCAGGTCCTGGGCTCTTGTTTTTTGGGAGGTTTTTGATCACTGATTCAATCTCGTTATTAGATATCAGTCAATTCAGGTTGTCGATTTCTTCCTGGTTCAATTTTGGTAGTTTATATTTTTCCAGGAATGCATCCATTTCATCTAGGTTGCTAAGCTTATTGGCATATAACTGTTCGTAATAACTTCTGATGATTGTTTCTACTTCCTTGGCGTTAGTTGTGATCTCTCCCTTTTCATTCATAATTTTATAAATGTGGGATTTCTCTCTTTTCTTTCGGATTAGGGTAGCCTGTGGCTTATCAATCTTATTGATTCTTTCAAAAACCAGCTTCTAGTTTCATTGATACGTTCTACTGTATCTCTGGTTTCTCCCTCATTGATCTCAGCTCTAATCTTGATGATTTCCCTTCTTATGTGTGGAGTTGGTTTGATTTGTTGTTGATCCTCCAGTTCTTCAAGGTGTAGAGACAGCTGGTGTGTTCTGGATTTTTCAATTTTTTTGAGCAAGGCTTGGATGGCTATATATTTTCCCCTTAGGACCGCCTTTGCTGTATCCCATAGGTTTTGGACCGAAGTGTCTTCATTCTCATTGGTTTCCATGAATTGTTTCAGTTCTTTTTTGATCTCCTCGTTGATCCAAGCATTCTTTTTTTTTTCCCAATTTATTTATTTTCAGAAAAACAGTATTCATTATTTTTTCACCACACCCAGTGCTCCATGCAAGCTGTGCCCTCTATAATACCCACCACCTGGTACCCCAACCTCCCACCCCCCCGCCACTTCAAACCCCTCAGACTGTTTTTCAGAGTCCATAGTCTCTCATGGTTCACCTCCCCTTCCAATTTACCCAAATTCCCTACTACTCTCTAACGCCCCTTTTCCTCCATGCTATTGGTTATGCTCCACAAATGAGTGAAACCATATGATAATTGACTCTCTCTGCTTGACTGATTTCACTCAGCATAATCTCTTCCAGTCCCGTCCATGTTGCTACAAAAGTTGGATATTCGTCCTTTCTGATGGAGGCATAATACTCCATAGTGTATATGGACCACATCTTCCTTATCCATTCATCCATTGAAGGGCATCTTGGTTCTTTCCATAGTTTGGCGACTGTGGCCATTGCTGCTATAAACATTGGGGTACAGATGGCCCTTCTTTTCACGACATCTGTATCTTTGGGGTAAATACCCAGGAGTGCAATTGCAGGGTCGTAGGGAAGCTCTATTTTTAATTTCTTGAGGTATCTCCACACTGTTCTCCAAAGAGGCTGCACCAACTTGCATTCCCACCAACAGTGTAAGAGGGTTCCCCTTTCTCCACATCCTCTCCAACACATGTTGTTTCCTGTTTTGTTAATTTTGGCCATTCTAACTGGTGTAAGGTGATATCTCAATGTGGTTTTAATTTGAATCTCCCTGAGGGCTAATGATGATGAGCATTTTTTCATGTGTCTGATAGCCATTTGTATTTCTTGATTGGAGAAGTGTCTGTTCATATCTTCTGCCCATTTTTTGATGTGTTTGTCTGTTTCGTGTGGGTTGAGTTTGAGGAGTTCATTATAGATCCTGGATATCAACCTTTTGTCTGTACTGTCATTTTTGATCCAAGCATTCTTAAGCAAGGTGGTCTTTAGCTTCCAGGTGTTTGAGTTCCTTCTGAACTTTTCCTTGTGATTGAGCTCCAGTTTCAAAGCATTTTGATCTGAGAATATGCAGGGAATAATCTCAGTCTTTTGGTATCGGCTGAGTCCTGATTTGTGACCCAGTATGTGGTCTATTCTCGAGAAGGTTCCATGTGCACTTAGAAGAATGAGTATTCTGCTGTTTTAGGGTGAAATGTTCTGTTTATAACTATGAGGTCCATCTGGTCCAATGTGTCATCAATGCTCTTGTTTCTTTATTGATTTTCTGCTTCAATGATCTGTCTAATTCTGAAAGAGGCGTGTTAAGATCTCCTACAATTAGTGTATTCATATCATTATGACTCTCTATCTTGACTAACAGTTTTCTTAAGTAATTGGCTGCTCCCATATTGGGAGCATAGATATTTACAATTGTTAGATCATCTTGGTGGATAGTCCCTTTAAGGATTATGTAGTGTCCTTCTGTATCTCTGACTACAGTCTTTAGTTTGAAGTCTAATTTATCTGATATGAGAATCGCTACCCCAGCCTTCTTTTGAGTCCCATTGGCATGAAAGATGCTTCTCCACCCCTTCACTTTCAGTCTGCGTGTATCTTTAGGTTCAAAATGGGTCTCTTGTAGACAGCATATGGATGGGTCCTGTCGTTTTATCCAATCTGCAACCCTGTGCCGTTTTATGGGTGCATTTAGGCCATTCACATTGAGAGTGATTATTGATAGATACGTTTTTATTGACATCGAGTTACCTTTGAAGTCTTTCTTTCTGTAGACTGTCTCTATATTTCTGTTCAGTGCTATTCTTGGGATTTTTCCTCTTTTATAGAACCCCCCTTAATATTTCCTGCAGTATCGGCTTGGAGGTTGCATAGTCTTTTAAGTCTTGCCGGTCTTGGAAACTCTTTATCTCTCCATCCATTTTGAATGTCACTCTTGCTGGATAAAGTATTCTTGGCTGCATGTTCTTCTCATTTAGTGCCCTGAATATATCTTGCCAGCCTCTTCTGGCTTGCCAGGTCTCTGTGGACAGGTCTGACGTTATTCTGATGGGCTTCCCTCTGTAAGTAAGGAGCCTCTTTGCCCTGGCGGCTTTCAAGAGTTTATACTTACAATTATAATTTCTCAATTTGATTATCAGGTGTCGTGATGTTTTTTTTTTTGGAGTGTATAATCTTGGGTGGAGACCGTTCAGCCTCTAGTACATGAACGCTGGTTTCATTCGCGAGATTCGGAAAATTTTCATGAAGGACTTGTTCCACGATATCTTCTAGATTTCTTTCCTTCTCCTCCCCTTCAGGAATTCCAATAATTCTGACGTTGGAACGCTTCATGGCATCATTTATTTCCCTGATTCTGCTTTCGTGGGATGTAAGCTGTTTGTTCCAGGCTTCCTCCTGATCCTTTCTCTCTATCTGTTTGTCTTCCAGATCACTAATTCTATCTTCTGTCTCAGTTACCCTAGTTTTGAGAGAGTTTAGATTAGATTGGAACTCATTGAGAGCATTGTGGACCTCCTCCCTGGTAGCTTTAAGCTCCGCCCTAACATTGTGAACATCCTGTCTGGTCGCTTTCAGCTCGGCCCTAATCAATTCTGTTTGGTCATCCATGGCTTTCTCCAACCTAGCTATTGCCTGGATAATTGTTAGCCTGAATTCTCTTTCCGACATATTGTCTATGTTGATAGCCGTTAGCTCTGTTGCAGAAGGTCCATCCTCTTTATTTTTCTTCTGTTGGGCATTCCTCCTCCTAGTCATTTTGGTGGGAGAAGACTGAACAGATGTAGGTGGGTGTATCAACTCTGGTGCAGTCAAGGTGCACCCTGGAACACTTCCTGATCTCCGTCTCAGAGAGAAGCCTCAGTCTGGGTGCAGAAGCTGAATAAATTCCCCCTTGGCCGCTGGCAGAGCAGGTTCCAAGTTCCAGACCCTGGGGGCGCAGGATCTTTTGCTCGTCCCCAAATCCAAGGCAGTGGTGGCTGTCTGGGAGCTCCTGCCCGCCAGAGAGGTTCCAAGCAGAGATCGCACACTGAGATTTTGCCGCCGGTCTGGGCTGGGAGTGCCCGGCTTGCACGCACCTCTTTTCAGAGGCTGCTGTGAGTCGGGTGCGCGTCTGGGGCACTGAGAATGGGGTGCTGGTCCGTAAGCCGCAGGCTGGGCTTTTGCGTGCCTCTGTCCGGGAAAGAGTTTCGCGGGCACGCGGCTTAGACTTTGAAACAATGGCATAGGTCAAGAAGCGCCCCCGGGCCTTAGAAACCAGGGAGAGCTGAAGGGACGTGCGCGCGCATCTCAAGCTTTGTGGTAGGGCTAGCGCACATTCTGCAGACCGGCGCAGCTCCCATCCCCTCACATGAGCCGGAACCCACGTGCTCTGGAGCCCGCTGGCGGCTTAGGGACCAGGAGCTGGTTTCTCCGCCACACTCTCTGCCTCCGCGCCAGGGAGGCCGTCTGGGACCGGGGACTTAAGCCCCTGTCCCTAGCCGCCCCGATTCCCAAAATTTGCCCCCACGATCCTTTGCTCTTTTGGAGTACTTTCAACCAGTCTCCAAGTTAATGCTGGTCCCCAGACGCAGGGCACTCTCGCTCGTATTGGGGTATTACTTTCCCACAGGTCGCCTCTGGTGGCTCCCTCCCCCTTTTGTTTATCTTCTGATATCAGTCCGCCGTTCCCATTCCGCTTTACCTGCTCACTGGCGTCTTCTGCCCCTGTAGAGATCCAGACGTGTATAATTCTGATCTCAGGCTGTTTCATGGGTGATCGGAGTTCTTTGGTAGGTAATCAGCTCACTTTGGGGTACCAGCTGAAAAGACGCCTCTTCCTTGTACCCCGCCATCTTGTCCACCCTGCTCAGTCCTTGTTCTATCTTCTTTCCTCCACAGGAAATAAACTGTGAGAAGTGACATTCCGCTTGAAAGAGGTTCCCTTAAACTGAACTTGCTATAGTCCTACAGATAGACGTCTGAGACTGGAAAGCTATGTGCTCCTATTGCGTTACCACAGAGTCAGTCCCAAAAGCTTCCTTCTTTAACAGATGTAACACTGCAGTGAATCCCTCCAAAAGCACACTTCCCTCTCAGTGTTGCAGGCGATTTAGACGCAAAAACTAAGTGCGGATCACCACTAGTGGTGAACATGCAATATGTGTTTGGCAGGCTTAAGCGCCATAGCCTGCCCTTTACTGACAGTACCTAATGTGCCCCTACTCCGTTCCTTTTCTATCTTCATTCCTCAAAGGAAAAACGCTGTTATGAATGAGGACGCACATTAAGTAGGTTCCCTGTGCAGATACCTTCCTTCGCATCCC
Source organism: Neogale vison (assembly GCF_020171115.1). NCBI lineage: Eukaryota > Metazoa > Chordata > Mammalia > Carnivora > Mustelidae > Neogale > Neogale vison. The sequence goes on from NC_058091.1 coordinate 154,754,062, forward strand.
CTCTAAAGGGCTTGTATGAGACACTTCATGATGGCTACCCAGACACGTCCTAGAGTTTCCAACTGAGCACAGACGCATCCCTGTCGTGAGAACTTACTGTAGCACAGTTCCCTCATATATTGGAAGTGTTTTGAGAGGAGGTAGACTCTGTGGAACATCCCCGGTGTTAAGCACCCAGTATGCATCATAGAGGACTAAGTGCATTACCCTGTACTTCACTCACGGGTTGCAACGTTCTCTCTGCTCCGTCCTTGTTCTATCTTCTTTCCTCCACTGGAAAGACACTGTGAGAAGTGACATTCCAAATCAAGGAGTTTCCCTTTAACAGAACTTGCTATAGTCCAACGGATAGACGTCGGAAACCGGAAACCTATGTGCGCCTATTGCAGTTACCACAGAGTTAGTCCCAAAAGATTCCTTCTTTAACAGACGCAACACTGCAGTGAATCCCTCCTAAAGCACACTTCCCTCTCAGTGTTGGAAGCGTTTTAGACGCAGAAACTAAGTACGGATCACCACTGGTGGTGAAAATCCAATATGCGTTTGGCAGGCTTAAGCACCATAGCGAGCCCTTTACTACAGTACCTAATGTGCCCCTAGTCTGTCCCTGTTCTATCTTTATTCCTTAAAGGATTAACGTTGTTATGAATGAGTACGCCCCTGAAGTAGGTTTTCTGAGCAGATACCTTCCTTCCAATCCCCTCTAAGGGGCCTGTATGAGACACTTCATGATGGCTACCCAGACACGTCCTAGAGTTTCCAATGAGCACAGACGCATCCCTGTCTTTAGAACTTACTGTAGCACACTTCCGTCATATATTGAAAGTGTTTTGAGAAGAGGTAGACACTGTAGAACTTGCCCGGTGTTGAACTTCCAGTATGCATCATAGAGGCCTAGGTGCCTTACCCTGTACTTCACTCACGGGTTGCAACGTTCTCTCTGTCCGTCCTTGTTCTAACTTCTTTCCTCCACTGGAAAGACACTGTGGGAAGTGATATTCCGCATGAGTAGTTTCCCTTAACAGAACTTGGTATAGTCCAACGGATAGACGTCGGAAACTGGAAACCTATGTGCGCCTATTGCGGTTACCACAGAGTCAGTCCCAAACGCTTCCTTCTTTACCAGACGTAACACTGCTGAATCCATCCTAAAGCACACTTCCCTCTCAGTGTTGGAAGCGTTTTAGACACTGAAACTAAGTGCGGATCACCTCTGGTGGTGAACATCCAATATGTGTTTGGCAGGCTTAAGCGCCATAGCCAGCCCTTTACTCACAGTACCTAATGTGCCCATAGTCAGTCCCTGTTCTATCTTCATTCCTCAAAGGAGAAACGCTGTTATGAATTAGTACGCACCTGAAGTAGGTTTCCAGAGCAGATACCTTCCTACGCATCACCTCTAAGGGGCCTGTATGAGACACTTCATGATTGCTACCAGACATGTCCTACAGTTTCCAACTGAGCACAGACCCATCCCTGTCATTAGAACTTACTGTAGCACAGTGCCCTCATATTTTGAAGTGTTTTGAGAAGAGGTAGACACTGTGGAACATCCCCGGTGTTGAACTTCCAGTATGTATCATAGAGGCCTAAGTGCCTTACCCTTTACTTCACCAAAGGGTTTAACATTCTCGGTGCTCTGTCCTTGTTCTATCTTCTTTCCTCCACTGGAAAGACACTGTGAGAAGTGACATTCCGCTTGAAAGAGTTTCCCTTAAACTGAACTTCTTATAGTCCTATGGATAGTCGTCAGAGCCTGGAAAGCTATGTGCGCCTATTGCGGTTACCACAGAGTCAGTCCCAAAAGCTTCCTTCTTTAACAGACATAACTCTGCAGTGAATTCCTCCTAGGCACACATCGCTCTCAGAGTTGGAATATTTTAGACGCCGAAACTAAGTGCGGATCACCACTGTTGGTAAACATCCAATATGTGTTTGGCAGGCTTAAGCGCAATAGCCTGCCCTTTACTCACAGTATCTAATGTGCCCCTAGTTCGTCCCTGTTCTATCTTCATTCCTCAAAGGAAAAACACTGTTATGAATGAGTACATACCTGAAGTAGGTTCCCTGCGCAGATACCTTCCTACGCATCCTCTCTAAGGGGCCTGTTTTAGACACTTAATGATTGCAACCGAGACACGTCTTATAGTTTCCAACGGAGCACAGACTCATCCCTGTTGAGAACATACTGTAGCACAGTTCCCTCATATATTGGAAGTGTTTTGAGAAGAGGTAGACACTGTGGAATATCCCCGGTGTTGAACTTCCAGGATGCCTTATAGAGGTTTTAGTGCCTTACCCTGTACTTCACTCACGGGTTGCAAAGACCTCTCTGTCCGTCCTTGTTCTATATTTTTTCCTCCACTGGAAAGACATTGTGAGAAGTGACATTCCGCATGAAGGAGTTTCCCTTAAACAGAACTTGCTATAATCCCACGAATAGACGTTTGAGGCTGGAAAGCTATGCGCGACTATTGCGGTTACCAAAGAGTCAGTCCCTGAAGCTTCCTTCTTTAACAGACGTAACACTGCAGTGAATCCCTCCTTAAACACACACCCCTCTCAGTGTTGGAAGGGTTATAGACGCAGAAACTAAGTGCGGATCACCACTGGTGGTGAATATCCAATGTGTGTTTGGCAGGCTTAAGTGCCATAACCTGCCCTATACACACATTACCTAATGTGACCCAGGTCCGTTAGTGTTCTATCTTCATTCCTCAATTGAGAAACACTGTTATGAATGAGTACGCACCTGAAGTAGGTTCCCTGAGCAGATACCTTCCTATGCATCCCTCTAAGGGGCCTGTATGAGACACTTCATAATTGCCCTCAAGACACGTCCTACAATTTCCAACTGAGCACGGACGCATCCCTTTCGTGAGAACTTACTGTAGCACAGTTCCCTCATATATTAGAAGTGTTTTCAGAAGTGTAGACACTGTGGAACATCTCCGGTGTTGAACTTCCAGCATGCATCATAGAGGCCTAAGTGCCTTACCCTGTACTTCACTCACGGTGTGCAACATTCTCTCTGCCCTGTCCTTGTTCTATCTTCTTTTCTCCACTGGAAACACACTGTGAGAAATGACATTCTGAATGAAGGAGTTTCCCTTAAACAGAACTTGCGATAGTCCAACGGATAGTCGTCTGAGACCTGAAAGTTATGTGCGCCTATTGCGGTTACCACAGAATCAGTCCCAAAAGCTTCCTTCTTTAAGAGACGTAAAACTGCAGTGTATCCATCCTAAAGAACACTTCCCTCTCAGTGTTGGAAGCGTTTTAGACGCAGAAACTAAGTGCGGATCACCACTGGTGGTGAAATCCAATATGTGTTTGGTAGGCTTAAGCGCCATAGCCTGCCCTTACTCACATTACCTAATGTGCCCCTCGTCCGTCCCTGTTCTATCTACATTCCTCAGTGGAGAAACGCTGTTATGAATGAGTACGCAACTGAATTAGGTTCCCTGAGCAAATACCTTCCATCGCATCCCCTCTAAGGGGACTGTATGAGACACTTCATTATTGCTATCCAGACTGTCCTACAGTTTCCAACTGAGCACAGATGCATCCCTGTCTTGAGTACTTACAGTAGCACAGTTCCCTCATATATTGGAAGGGTTTTGAGAAGACGTAGACACTGTGGAACTTCTCCGGCGTTGAACTTCCAGTATGCATCATAGAGGCCTAAGTGCCTTACCCTGTACTTCACTCACGGTTTGCTACGTTCTCTCTGTCCGTCCTTGTTCTATCTTCGTTCCTCCACTGGAAAGACACTGTGAGAAGTGACATTCCGCGTGAAGGAGTTTCCCTTAAAGAGAACTTGCTATAGTCCAACGGTTAGACGTCTGAGACTGGAAAGCAATGTGCGCCTATTGCGGTTACCACAGAGTCAGTCCCCAAAGCTTCCTTCTTTAACAGACGTAACACTGCAGTGAATCCCACCTAAAACACACTTCCCTCTCAGTGTTGGAAGCGTTTTAGATGCAGAAAAAACGTGCGGATCACCACTGGGGGTGAACATCCAATATGTGTTTGGCAGGTTTAAGTGCCGTAACCTGACCTTTTCTCACAGTACCTAATGTGACCCTAGTCCTTCCCTGTTCTATCTTCATTCCTCAAAGGAGAAACACTGTTATGAATGAGTAGGAACCTGTAGTAGGTTCCCTGAGCAGATACCTTCCTTCGCATCCCCTCTAAGGACCTGTATGAGACATTTCATGATGGCTACCCAGACACGACCTAGAGTTTCCAACTGAGCACAGACGCATCCCTGTCGTGAGAACTTATTGTAGCACAGTTCCCTCATATATTGGAAGGGTTTTGATAAGAGGTAGACACTGTGGAATATCCCCGTTGTTGAGCTTCCCGTATGCATCATAGAGGCCTAAGTGACTTACCCTTTACTTCACTCACGGGTTGCAACGTTCTCTCTGTCCGTCCTTGTTCTTTATTCTTTCCTGCACTGGAAAGACACTGTGAGAAGTGACATTTTGCATGCGAACTCGTTTCGGGTGTCACACGTCTGCAGGGCCACCCCCCAGGGCCTGGCCTGGCCTGGCATCGCGAGAGCTCACTCACAAACCCTGCCAAGGAGCACTCCGTGCGGCAGACTTCAGCGAGGCCGATGCCTACTGCCTCTCGGCCGGCGGGGGTCCCCTACTTAGCCCAGTCCCATGTGGCCAGGGCTGCCCTGAGATTCGGGCACGAAATTTCGCCGTCTTCCCAGCATTCCGCTTCCGGGGTCCTGTCCCTCTGTGCCTCCCTCTTGGGAATCCTGAGTTCCGTGGCAACGCCTCCGCCTCACGCCCCGGCGCAAACGGTGCATTTCGGCGCTTCGGACATGTCTCGAAGCGAGAGAAACCTGCATGACCCAACTGAGGACAGCCCCATCTTGGGCGCCCCTTCAACACGAACAGTCGGAGGCGCATGCCCTGCCCCCACCCGCCGCTCAACTCTGCTCCAAGAATGCTCCCGGGCGCCGGCGCCACCTGATGGGCCACGTCGTTTCCTCGTGTTTTACAAGCAGCTGCAGTATGCACTCTGCTTGAAGGGGCCCTGAGCCACGGAGAACGGGTGTTCCGCAGGTCTGCCCCTTCGCTGGCCAATTCTCACGAGAGTTCTGACCAAACCAACCCCGGTTTGAGCAGAACGCTCGTGAGAATGGGCCAGAAGACGCCCGGCGAACTCGCTTCGGGCTACCTCGTCCGCAGGTCCGCCCCCCCGGGGCTTGTCCTTGCATCGCGAGCGCTCGCGCACAAACCTAGAAGAAAGCCCTCCGCGAGACAGGCTGAGGTGAGGCCGACGCCTCCTGCTCCTCGGCGCTGGTGTCCCCTACTTAGCGCCGTCCCATGGGGCCAGGGCTGCGCCGAGACTCGGGCTCCATATATCACCTGCATCCCAGCCTTCAGCTTCCGGGGTCCTGTCCCTCTGTGCCTCCATCTGGGGAATCCTGAGTCCCACGGCCACGCTTCATCCTCCCAACCCGGCCCCAATGGTGCATATCGGCGCTTCGGACAAGCCTTGGAGAGAGAGAAACCTGCATGACCCATCTGCGGACAGCCCCATCTTTGGGTGCCCCATGAGCCCTTAAAGACGGAGGTGCATGCTCTGCCGGCACTCGTAAGTCAACTCTGCTCTGGGATGCTCCCCTGTGCCGGCACCGAGTGGTGGGCCCTGGCGTTTCAGGCATTTTCCGGGGGCCGCAGCATGCCCTGGGAGAGAAGGGGTCCTGGGCCACGGAGAGCAGGGAGGTCCGCAGGACTGCCCTATGCCGGCCCATTCTCACAGGCGTTCTGCCCAAACCAATCCTGTTTGGGCAGAACGCTCTGAGAATTGGCAGGAAAACGCCCGACGAACTCGCTTCGGGCGCCACACTTCTGCACGGCCGCCCCCCCGGTCCTGGCGTGCCATTGCGAGCCATCGCGCTCCAACCCCGCCAGGAAGCCCTCCGCGAGGCAGGCTGTGGCGAGTCCGACGCCTCCTGGTAATCCTCCTGCGGGGGTCCTCTCCCTAGCGCTGTTCCATGAGGCCTGGCCCGCCACGAAGACCGGCCTCGCAGTTTCGCCTGCTACTCGGCCGTCTGATTCTGGGTTCCTGTCCCTCGGTGCCTCCATCTGGGGAACCCTCAGTCCCGGGGCCATGCCTCCCCCTCCCACACCAGCGCCAACGGTGCCTTTCGGCGCTTCGGACAACCTCAGAGCGAGAGAAATCTGGCCCGAACTCGGTCAGACCCATCCTTGGGCACACGATCCTCCCTAAAGTCATAAACGTAAGCCCGGCCGCCACCCGACCTTCAACTCTGCTCCAGGAACGCTCCCCAGCGCCGGGGCGCCCGGGTGGGCAGCGACGTTTTCGCGCATTTTCCGGGCGGGTGCCCTAAGCTCGGGGCGAGTAACAGACCTGGGCCATGGAGAGCAGGGCCTTCCGCAGGGCTGCCCAACGCCGGCCAAATTCCACGAGGATTCTGCCCAAACCGATCCCGTGAGAATTGGCTGGAATATGACATGCGAAATCGTTTCGGGTGTCACACGTCTGCAGGGCCGCCCCCCAGGGCCTGGCCTGGTCCGGCATTGCGAGAGCTCGCTCACGAACCCCGCCAAGGAGCCCTCCACGCGGCAGACCTCGGCGAGGCCGATGCCTCCTGCTTCTCGGCCGGCGGTGTTCCCCTACTTGTCACAGTCCCATGGGGCCAGGGCTGTCCCGAGACTCGGGTTCGAAATTTCGACAGCTTCCCAGCCTTCCGCATCCGGGGTCCTGTCCCTCTGTGCCTCTTCTTGGGAATCCTGAGTTCCTTGGCAATGCCTCCGCCTCACGCCCCGGCGCAAACGGTGCATTTCGGCGCTTCGGACAAGCCTCGAAGCGAGAGAAACCGCATGACCCAACTGAGGACAGCCCCATCTTGGGCGCCCCATCAACCCGAAAATTCGGAGGCGCTTGCCCTGCCCCGCCCCCTGCCGCTCCACTCTGCTCCAAGAACGCTCCAACTCTGCCAGGAAGCCCACCGCGAGGCAGGCTGTGGCGAGGCCGACGCCTCCTGCTAATCCTCCGGCAGGGGTCCTCTCCCTGGTGCTGTTCCATGAGTCCTGGCCCACCACAGAGCCCGGCCTCGCAGTCTCGCCTGCTACCCGCCATCTGCTTCTTGGTTCCTTTCCCTCGACGCCTCCATCTGGGGAATCCTGAGTCCCATGGACACGCCTCCCCCTCCCACAACGGCGCCAACGGTGCGTTTCGGCGCTTCGCACAACCTCAGAGCGAGAGAAACCTGCGTGCCCCCACTGAGGTCAGCCCCATCCTTGGGCGCCTGATCCTCCCTCTAGTCAGAAGCGTAGGCCCGGCCACCACCCTTCCTTCAACTCTGCTCCGGGAAGGCTCCATAGTACCGGGGCCTCCTGGTGGGCTGCGACGTTTTCGCGCATTCCGTGCTGTCGCCCCATGCTCCGGGCGAGACCCGGCACTGGGCAATGGAGAGCAGGGCAGTTCGCAGGGCTGCGAAACCCCGGCCAATTCTCACGAGCGCTCTGCCCAAACCGATACCGGTTTATGCAGAACGCTCGTGAGAATTGGCCAGAAAACGCCTTGCGAACTTGCTTCGGGCGTCACACGTCTGCAGGGCCGCCCCCCAGGGCCTGGCACGGCATCGTGAGTACTCGCTCACGAACCCCGCCAAGGAGCCCTCTGGGAGGCATTCTGCGGCGAGGCCGATGCCACCTTCCTCTCAGCAAGCGGGGGTCCCCTACTTGGCGCAGTCCCATGGGGCCAGGGCTGCCCCGAGACTCAGGCTAGAAATTTCGCCAGCTTCCCATCCTCTGCTTCCGGGGTCCTGTCCTCTGTGCCCCCCTCATGGGAATCCTGAGTTCCGTGGCAAAGCCTCCGCCTCACGACCCGGCGCATATAGTGCATTTCGGCATTTCGGACAAGCCTCGAAGCGAGAGAGACCCGCATGACCCAACTGAGGACAGTGGCATCCTTGGGTGCCCCATGAGCCCGAAAAGACGGAGGCACATGCTCTGCCGTCACTCGTAAGTCAACTCTGCTCTGGGACGCTCCCCTGTGCCGGCGCCCACTGGTGGACCCCGGCATTTCAGGCATTTTCCGGGGGCCGCAGCATGCCCTGGGAGAGAAGGGGTCCTGGGCCACGGAGAGCAGGGAGGTCCGCAGGACTGCCCAACGACTGCCAATTCTCACGAGCGTTCTGCCAAAACCGATCCTGGTGTGGGCAAAACGCTGGTGAGAATTGGCAGGAAAACACCTGGCGAACTGGCATCGGGCGCCGCACCTCTCCATGGCCGCCCCCCCGTGCATGGCGTGCCATGTCGAGCCTTCACGCTCCAACCCCGCCAGGAAGCCCTCCGCGAGTCAGGCTTTGGCGAGGCCGAGGCCTCCTGCTAATCCTCCTGCGGGCGTCCTCTCCCTTGTGCTGTTCCATGGGACCGGACCCGCCACGATGCCCGGGCTCGCAGTTTCGCCTGCTACCCAGCCGTCTGCTTCTGGGTTCCTATCCCTCGGTGCCTCCATCTGGGGAACCCTGAGTCCCACGGCCACGTTCCTCCTCCCACACCGACACCAACGGTGCCTTTCGGTGCTTGGGACAACCACAGAGCAAGAGAAACCTGTGTGCCCCCACTGAGGTCAGCCCCATCCTTGGGCGCCCGATCCTCAATCAAGTCAGAAGCGTAGGCTCGGCCGCCACCCGTCCTTCAACTCTGCTCCGGGAAAGCTCCCCAGCACCGGGGCGCCCGGGTGGGCAGCGACGTTTTCGCGCATTTTCCGGGTGGCCGCCCCAAGCTCGGGGCGAGTAATGGCCCTGGGCCATGGAGAGCAGGGCCTTCCGCAAGGCTGCCCAACGGTGGCCAATTCCCACGAGGGTTATGCCCAAACCGATCCCGTGAGAATTGGCTGGAAAACGCCATGCGAACTTGTTTCGGGTGTCACAAGTCTGCAGGGCCGCCCCCCAGTGCCTGGCCTGACCCGGCATCGCGGGAGCTCGCTCACGAACCCTGCCAAGGAGCCCTCAGCGCGGCAGACTTCGGCGAGGCCGATGCCTACTGCTTCTCAGCCGGCGGGCGTCACCTACTTAGCGGAGTCCCATGGGCCCAGGGTTGTCCGAGACTCGGGCTCGAAATTTCGCCGGCTTCCCAGCCTTTCGCTTCCGGGGTCCTGTCCCTCTGTCCCTCCCTCTTGGGAATCCTGATTTCCGTGGTAACGCTTCCGCCTCACGCTCCGGCGCAAATGGTGCATTTCGGCGCTTCGGACAAGCCTCGAAGCGAGAGAAACCTGCATGACCCAACTGAGGACAGCCCCATCTTCGGCGCCCCATTAACCCGAAAAGTCGGAGGCGCATGCTCTGCCCCGACCCGCCGCTCAACTCTGCTCCAAGAATGCTGCCGGGCGCCGGCGCCACCTGATGGGTCACATCGTTTCCTCGCGTTTCCAGGCGGCCGCATTATGCACTGGGCGAGAAGGGGCCCTGAGCCACGGAGAGCCTGGCGGTCCATAGGTCTGCCCATCGCTGGCCAATTCTCACGTGCGTTCTGCCCCAACGAACCCCGGTTTGGGCAGAACGCTCGTGAGAATGGGCCGGAAAACGCCCGGCGAACTCGCTTCGGGCTAGCTCGTCCGCAGGTTCGCAGCACCCGGGGCTTGTCCTGGCATCGCGAGCGCTCGCGCACAAACCTCGCCAGGAAGCCCTCCGCGAGGCAGGCTGAGGCGAGGCCGACGCCTCCTTCCCCTCGGCGCTGGTGTCCCCTACTTAGCGCCTTCCCATGGGGCCAGGGCTGCCCCGAGACTCGGGCTCGATATTTCACCTGCTTCCCAGCCTTCAGCTTCCGGGGTCTTGTCCCTCAGTGCCTCCCTCTTCGGAATCCTGAGTTCCGTGGCAACGCCTCTGCCACACGCCCGGGCGAAAACGGTGCATTTCGGCGCTACGGACAAGCCTCGAAGCCAGAGAAACCTGCATGACCCAACTGAGCAGAGCCCCATCTTGGGCGCCATATCAACCAGAAATGTCAGAGGCGCATGCCCTGCCCCCACCCGCCGCTCAACTCTGCTCCAAGAACGCTCCGGGGCGCCGGCGCCACCTGTTGGGCCACGTCGTTTCTTCGCGTTTTCCAGGCGGCCTCAGTATGCACCTGGCTGGAAGGGGCCCTGAGCCACAGAGAGCCGGGCAGTCTGCACGTCTGCCCATCGCTGGCCAATTCTCATGAGAGTTCTGCCCAAACCAACCCCGGTTTGGGCAGAACGCTGGTGATAATGGGCCGGAAAACGCCCGGCGAACTCGCTTTGGACTAGCTCCTCCGCAGGTCCGCCCCCCAAGGGCTTGTGCTGGCATCGCAAGCGCTCGCGCACAAACCTCGCCAGGAATCCCTCCGTGAGGCAGGCTGAGGCGAGGCCGATGCCTCCTGCTCCTCGGCGCTGGTGTCCCCTACTTAGCGCCGTCCCATGGGGCCAGGGCTGCCCCGAGACTCGGGCTCGATATTTCACCTGCTTCCCAGCCTTCAGCTGCCGGGGTCCTGTCCCTTTGTGCCTCCATCTGGGGAGTCCTGAGTCCCAAGCCCACGCCTCACCCTCCCATGCCGGCCCCAATGGTGCATATCGGCGCTTCGGACAAGCCTTGGAGAGAGAGAAACATGCATGACCCAACTGTGGACAACCCCATCCTTGGGTGCTCCATCAGCCCGAAAAGACGGAGGCGCATGCTCTGCCGCCACTCGTAAGTCAACTCTGCACTGGGACGCTCGCCTGTCCCGGCGCCCACTGTAGGGCCCTGGCGTTTCAGACATTTTCTGGGGGCCGCAGCATGCCCTGGGAGAGAAGGGGTCCTGGGCCACGGAGAGCAGGGATGTCCGCAGGACTGCCCAACGCCTGCCAATTCTCACGAGCTTTCTGCCCAAACCGATCCAGGTTTGGGCAAACGCTCGTGAGAATTGGCAGTAAAACACCCAGCGAACTGGCTTCGTGCGCCGCACCTCTGCATGGCCGCCCCCCTTTCATATCGTGTCATGGCAGGCCATCGCGCTCCAACCCCGCCAGGAAGCCCTCCGTGAGGCAGGCTGTGGCGAGGCAAACGCCTCCTGCTAATCCCCCTGCGGGGGTCCTCTCGCTTGCGCTGTTCCATTGGGCTGGGCCCGCCAAGAAGCCCAGGCTCACAGTTTCACCTCCTACCCAGCCGTCTGCTTCTGGGTTCCTATTGCTCGGTGCCTCCATCTGGGGAACCCTGTGTCTCACGGCCACGTTCCCCCTCCCACACCAGCGGACTTTTGGCGCTTCGGACAACCTCAGAGCGAGAGAAACCTGCGTGCCCCCACTGAGATCAGCCCCATCTTTGGTCGCCCGATCCTCCCTCGAGTCAGAAGCGAAGGCCCGTCCGCCACCCGTCCTTCAACTCTGCTGCGGGAACTCTCCCCAGTGCCGGGGCCTCCTGGTGGGCCGCGACGTTTTCGCGCATTCCGGGAGGCCGCCCCATGCTCCGGGCGAGAACCGACCCTGGGCCATGGAGAACAGGGCAGTCCGCAGGGCTGCGAAACGCCGGCCAATTCTCACGAGCGCTCTGCCCAAACCGATCCTGTTTGGGCAGAACGCTCGTGAGAATTGGCAGGAAAACGCCCGGCGAACTCGCTTCTGGCAACGCACTTCTTCACGGGCGCCCCCCCGGGCCTGGTGTCCCATTGCGAGCCATCGCGCTCCAACCCCGCCAGGATGCCCTCCGCGAGGCAGGCTGGGGCGAGGCCGATGCCTCCTGCTAATCTTCCTGCTGGGGTCCTCTCCCTGGCGCTGTTCCATGATGCCTGGCCCGTCACGAAGCCCGGCTTCGCAGTCTCGCCTGCTACCCGGCCGTCTGCTTCTGTGTTCCTGTCCCTCGGTGCCTCCATCTGGGGAACCCTGAGTCCCAGGGCCATGCCTCCACCTCTCACACCGGCGCCTACAGTGCCTTTCTGCACTTCAGACTACCTCAGAGCGAGAGAAACCTGCGTGCCCCCACTGATGTCAGCCCCATCCTTGGGCACACCAACCTCCCTAAAGTGGGAAACGAATTCACGGCCGCCACCGGTCCTTCAACTCTGCTCCGGGAATGTTCCCAGCGCCGGGGCACCCGGGTGGGCAGCGACGTTTTCGCGCATTTTCCGGGCGGCCGCCCAAAGCTCGGGGCGAGTAACGGCCCTGGGCCATGGAGAGCAGGGCATTCCGCAGGGCTGCCCAACGCCGGTCAATTCCCACGAGGGTTCTGCCCAAACCGATCCCGTGAGAATTGGCCGGAAAACGCCATGCAAACTCGTTTCGGGTGTCACACGTCTGCAGGGCGGCCCCCCAGGGCCTGGCCTGGCCCGACATTGCGAGAGTTCGCTCACGAATACTGCAAAGGAGCCCTCCCCGCGGCAGACATCGGCTAGTCCGATGCCTACTGCTTCTCTGCCGGCGGGGGTCCCCTACTTGGCGCAGTTCCATGGGGCCAGGGGTGTCCTGAGATTCGGGCTCGAAATTTCGCCGGCTTCCCAGACTTCTGCTTCCGGGGTCCTGTCCCTCTGTGCCTCCCTCTTGGGATCCTGAGTTCCGTGGCAACGCCTCCGCCTCACGCCCTGGCGCAAACGGTGCATTTCGGCGCTTCGGAGAAGCCTCGAAGCGAGAGAAACCTGCATGTTCCAACTGAGGATGGCCCCATCTTGGGCGCCTCATCAACCCGAAAAGTCGGAGGGGCATGCCCTGCCCCACCCCTGCCCCTCAACTCTGCTCCAAGAACACTCCCGTGCGCCGGCGGCACCTGACGGGCCACTTCGTTTCCTCGCGTTTTCCAGGCGGCCTCATTATGCACTGGGCGAGAAGGGGCCCTGAGCCACGGAGAGCCGGGCGGTCCACAGGTCTGCCCATCGCTGGCCAATTCTCACGAGCGTTCTGCCCAAACCAACCCCGGTTTGGGCAGAACGCTCGTGAGAATGGGCCGGAAAACGTCCGGAGCACTGGCTTCGGGCTAGCACGTCCGCAGGTCCGCCCCTCGGGGCTTCTCCTGGCATCGGGAGCGCTCGCGCACAAACCTCGCCAGGAAACCCTCCGCGAGGCAGGCTGAGGCGAGGCCGACGCCTCCTGCTCCTCGGCGCTGGTGTCCCCTACTTAGCGCCGTCCAATGGGGCCAGGACTGCCCCGACTCGGGCTTGATATTTCACCTGCGTCCCAGCCTTCGGCTTCCGGGTTAGGGTCCCTCTGTGCCTCCATCTGGGGAATCTTGAGTCCCTCGGCCACGCCTAACCCTCCCATCCCGGCCCCAGTAGTGCATATAGGCGCTTCGGTCAAGCCGCGGAGAGAGAGAAACCTCAATGAACAAAATGCGGACAGCCCCATCCTTGGGTGCCCCATCAGCCCGAAAAGACGGAGGTGCATGCCCTGTCGCCACTTGTCTGTCAACTCTGCTCTGGGATCGTTCCCCTGCGCCGGCGCCCCCTGGTGGGCACCGGCGATTCCAGCATTTTCCGGGGACCGCAGCATGCCCTGGGAGAGAAGGGGCCCTGGGCAACGGAGTGCAGGGAGGTCCGCAGGACTGCCCTACGCCGGCCCATTCTCACGGGCGTTCTGCCCAAACCGATCCTGTTTGGGCAGAACGCTCGTGAGAATTGGCAGGAAAACACCCGGCGAACTGGCTTCGGGCACCGCACTTCTGCACGCTGCACCCCCCCCCCCCCCCGGGCCTGGCGTTCCATTGCGACCCATCGCGCTCAAACCCCGCCAGGAAGCCCTCTGCGAGGCAGGCTGTGGCGAGGCCGACGCCTCCTGCTAATCCTCCTGCGGGGGTACTCTCCGTTGCGCTGTTCCATGGGGCCGGGACCGCCACATAGCCTGGCCTCGCAGTTTCGCCTGCTACCCGGCCGTCTGCTTCTGGGTTCCTATCCCTCGGTTCCTCCATCTGGGGAACCCAGAGTCCCACGGCCACGTTCCCCCTCCCACACCGGCGCCAACGGTGCCTTTAGGCGCTTCGGACAACCTCAGAGCGAGGGAAACCTGCGTGCCCCCACTGAGGTCAACCCCATCATTGTGCGCCCGATCCTCCCTTAAGTCAGAAGCTTAGGCCCGGCCGCCACCCGTCCTTCAACTCTGTTCCGGGAACGCTCCCCAGTGCCGGGGCCTCCTGGTGGGCCGCGACGTTTTCGCGCTTTGGCCGCCCCATGCTCTGGGCGAGAACCGGCCCTGGGCCATGGAGAGCAGGGCAGTCCCCAGGGCTGCGAAACACCGGCCAATTCTCATGAACGCTCTGCCCAAACCGATACCGGTTTATGCAGAACGCTCGTGAGAATTGGCCAGAAAACGCCTTGCGAACTTGCTTCGGGCGTCACACGTCTGCAGGGCCGCCCCCCAGGGCCTGGCCCGGCATCGCGAGATACCGCTCACGAACCCCGCCAAGGAGCCCTCTGCGCGGCAGTCTGCGGAGAGGCCGATGCTTCCTGCTTCTCGGCCGGCAGGGGTCCCCTACTTTGCGCAGTCCCGTGGGGACAGGGCTTCCCTGAGACTCGGGCTCTAAATTTCGCCTGCTTCCCAGCCCTCTGCTTCCTGGCTCCTGTCCCTCTGTCTCTCCCTCTTGGGAATCCTGAGTTCCGTGGCAACACCTCCGCCTCACGCCCCGGCGCAAACGGTGCATTTCTGCATTTCGGACAAGCCTCGAAGCGAGAGAGACCTGCATGACCCAACTGAGGACAGCGCCATCCTTGGGCGCTCCATCAGCCTGAAAAGACGTAGGCCCACGCCCTGCCCCCACCAGCCGTGATACTCTGCTCCAGGAACGCTCCCGTGCGCCGGCGCCCTCTGGTGGGCAGAGTCGTTTCCTCGGGTTTTCAGGCGGCCCAGCATGCCCTGGGCAAGAAGGGTCCCTGGGCCAGGGAGAGCCGGGCGTTCCGCAGGGTTGCCCAACGCTTGCCAATTCTCACGAGCGTTCTGCCCCAACCGATCCCGGTTTGGGCAGAACGCTCGTGAGAATTGGCCGGTAAACGCGCGGCGAACTTTTTTCGGGCGCAGCTCTTCCACAGGTAAGCCCCCCGGGGCTTGACCTGGCATCGCGAGCGCTCGCGCACGAACCTCGCCAGGAAGCCCTCCGCGAGGCAGGCTGAGGCGAGGCCTACGCCTCCTGCACCTCGGCGATGGTGTCCCCTACTTAGCGCCGTCCCATGGGGCCAGGGCCGCCCCGAGACTCGGGCTTGATATTTCACCTGCGTCCCAGCCTTCGGCTTCTGGGGTCGTGTCCCTCTGTGCCTCCATCTGGGGGATTCTGAGTCCCTCGGCCACGCCTTGTCCTCCCATCTCAGCCCCAATAGTGCATATCGGCGCTTCGGTCAAGCCTCGGACTGAGAGAAACCTCAATGAACAAAATGCGGACTGCCCCAACCTTGCGTGCCCCATCAGTCCGAAAAGACGGAGGCGCATGCCCTGCCGCCACTCGTCCGGCAACTCTGCTCTGGGATCGTTCCCCTGCGCCGGCGCCCCCTGGTGGGCCCGGGCGAACCTGGCATTTTCCGGGGGCCGCAGCATGCCCTGGGAGAGAAGGGGCCCTGGGCCACGGAGTGCAGCGAGGTCCGCAGGAATTCCCTACGCCAGTCCATTCTCACGAGCGTTCTGCCCAAACCGATCCTGTTTCGGCAGAACGCTCGTGCGAATTGGCAGGAAAACGCACGGCGAACTCGCTTCGGTTGCCGCACTTTTGCACAGCCGACCCCCGGGCCTGCCGTGCAATGAAAGCCATCGCCCTCCAACCCCGCTTGGAAGCCCTCCGAGAGGCAGGCTGTGGCGAGGCCGATGCCTCCTGCTAATCCTCCTGCGGGAGTCCTCTCCCTGGCGCTGTACCATGAGGCCTGGCCCGCCACGAAGCCCGGCTTCACAGTCTCGCCTGCTACCCGGCCGTCTGCTTCTGGGTTCCTGACCCTCTGTGCTTCCATCTGGGGAACCCTGAGTCCCGGGGCCACGCCTCCCCCTCCCACATTGGTGCCAACGGTGCCTTTTGGCGCTTCAGACAACCTCAGAGCGGGAGAAACCTGCGTTCCCCCACTGAGGTCAGCCCCATTCTCTGGCACACGATCCTCCCTAAAGTGGGAAACGTAGGCCCAGCTGCCACCAGTCCTTCAACTCTGCTCCGTGACACTCCCCATCGCCGGGGCGCCCGTGTGAGCCGTGACGTTTTCGCGCATTTTCTGGGCGTCCGCCCCAAGCTCGGGACAAGTAACGGCCCTGGGCCATGGAGAGCAGGGCGTTCCGCAGGGCTGCCCAACGCCGGTCAATTCCCTCGAGGGTTCTACCAAAACCGATCCCGTTAGAATTGGCCGGAAAACGCCATGCAAACTCGTTTCGGGATTCACACGTCTGCAGGGCCGCCCCCCAGGGCCTGGCCTGGCCTGGCATCGCGAGAGCTCTCTCACGAACCCCGCAAGGAGCCCTCAGCGTGGCAGACTTCGCCGAGGCCGATGCCGACTGCTTCTCGGCCGGTGGGGGTCCCGTACTTGGTACAGTCTCATGGGGCTAGGGCTGCCCCGAGATTCGGGCTCGAAATTTCGCCGGCTTCCCAGAGTTCTGCTTCCAGGTTCCTGTCCCTCTGTGCCTCCCTCTTGGGAAATCTGAGTTCCGTGGCAACGCCTCCGCCTCATGACCCGGTGCACACGGTGCATTTCGGCGCTTTGGACAAGCCTCGAATCGAGAGAAACCTGCATGACCCCAAAAGGCTGGGCTTTTTGCTCTAGCATTTAAGCGGACTCGGGGACTAGGCCTGTGCCTCCCCATAGGAAAGGAGAGGCGACAGGATCCCTGCATAGTGCCCGTGCACTGGGATGGGGAGCTGTGGGGACTTTCACCACTTCTTCCCCGACACACACCCTGCCACACCCAACGCTGCCACATCTTGGAGGAAGATGGCATCTGACTGCCCTTTCTTACAGGGAGCTGAATCTGCGAGTTCCGGGTATGGCGCCTGGTCGCAAGCCCACGTCTGCCCTAGGAACAGGTGGCCTTGGAGATGCTGTCCCCTTGGGACAAGAGGCACAGAACAGACCTGCCTTCTACACAGACTCCTTCCTCAGAGTGGAGTATGCGCACCTGCCCTGGCCGTCCCTCGTGTCTTCCTAAAGCCAGGCTTCCGTCTCTTCGCACAGGGAGCGTGTGACACTTGTCTTGCCACCGTCCCGCTGTTCTCCCAGGGCAGGCTCTCCGGCTTTGCGACTGTTTCCCGAAACAAGGTCAACGGATCCTTCTCTTCTCCCGGGGAGGCGTTCTGCTCCTGCCCCAGACTTGCTCCTAGGGAGCACGGTGACAGCCGTGTCCCTATCTTTTAGGCCCTTTCCAGAGGTGCATCCACGTTTCTCTCGCAGGCATTGGGGATGCTAGGGACAAGAGAATTTCGCTCCATACGGGTTTCTTCCACCGTGCTGCGGAGACTAGCTCCGGCAAGCAGCAGCCGCATCCCACAAAGCGACTCACATTTCCCAACGAATGCTGTGCTTTCCCAGAGGAGGAGCCAGGGCAAAGAGTCTTTCGCTGTATGGTGGTTTCTCCCACCTTGAGACTTGGCCTAGGCAAGCAGGAGCAACAGCCCACAGAACCGACTCTGATTTCTAAGGAAACGGAGAGGGTGACACTTGTCTTGCCACCTGCCCGCTATTCTTGCCAATGCAGGCTCTCCTGTTTCATGACCTCTCGTTAAGGCTGTTTCCACAGGCGCAACCACGCTTCTCTCTCAGGTAGAGAGGATGCCCGGGCAAAGAGGATTTCTCTCCATGCAGGTTTATTACACCGTGCTGAGGAGACTATGTTCAGGCAAGCAGCATTCGCATCGCACAGAACCGACTCTGATTTCCCAAAGAATGCTGTGCTTTCCTAGAGGGGATGCCCAGGCAAAGAGGCTTTTGCTCTATGAGGGATTCTCCCACCGTGCTGCCAACAATAGGCTCAAGCAAGCAGCAACAGCAGCCCACAGAACCGACTCTTTTTTCCCAGCGAATGCTATGCTTTCGCAGAGGATTTCAGATTGGCCTGAACCGCACTTCGCTGCTGCTTCCTCAGCAAGGCTTTGGGCATTCGCGGTGTCGCATCAGAGAAGTCGATCTGTGGGAGAGCTGGTGCCTCTTGGGCCTTGCTTTCCCGGGCTCCATGGTCGCACCCTGGATTCACCCTGCCAGGCTGAACTACGCAGACACAGCCACAACCCTGTAGTAGCGTGCGTGGCCTAGGATGACACTCCATGCCGACTGCCATCTCCTGGCGTAGTAAGGCTGGGCTTTTTGCTCTGCCGTTCATGCGGACTCAGGGACTAGGCCAGTGCCTTCCCCATAGGAGAGGAGAGGCGAAAGGATCCCTGCACAGCGCCCGTGCACTGGATGGGGAGCTGTGGGGACTTTCCCCATTTCTTCCACGACACACACCCTGCCACCCCCAAGGCTGCCACATCTTGAAGGAACATGGCATCTGACTGCCCTTTCTTCCAGGGAGCTGTATCTGCGAGTTCAGGGTAGGGCGCCTGGTGGCAAGCCCATGTCTGCCCTAGGGACAGGTGGCCTTGGAGATGCTGTCCACTTGGTACAAGAGGCACAGAACAGGCCTGCCTTCTGCCCAGACTCCTTCCTCAGAGAGGAGAATGCACGCCTACCCTAACCGTCCCCTCGTGTCTTCCTAAAGCCAGGCTTCCATCTCTACGCACAGGGAGCGGGGACGCTTGTCTTGCCACCATCCCGCTGTTCTTCCCAGGCAGGCTCTCCTGCTTTGCGACTGTACCCGACAACAAGGCAAATGGCTCCTTCTCTCCTACCGGGGAGGCGTTCTGCTCCTTCCCCAGACTTGCTTCTGGGGAGCACGGTGACAGCCGTGTCCCTATCCTTAAGGCCCTTTCCAAATGTGCATCCACGTTTCTCTCGCAGTCAGTGGGGGTGCTAGGGCCAAGTGAATTTCACTCCATGCGGGTTTTTTCCACCATGCTGCGGAGACTAGCTCAGGCAAGCAGCAGCAGCATCCCACAAAGCGACTCAGATTTCCCAACGAATGCTGTGCTTTCCCAGAGGAGGAGCCTGGACAAAGAGGCTTTCGCTGTATGGTGGTTTCTCCCACCTTGAGATTGGCCTAGGCAAGCAGGAACAGCAGCTCTCAGAACCGAATCTGATTTCTAAGCAAATGGAGAGGGTGACACTTGTCTTGCCACCTGCCCGCTATTCTTGCCAATGCAGGCTCTCCTGTTTCATGACATTTCGTTAATGCTGTTAAAACAGGCTCAACCACGCTTCTCTCTCAGGTAGAGGGGATGCCCTGGCAAAGGGGATTTCGCCCCATGCCCGTTTATTACACCGTGCTTCGGAGACTCTCAGGCAAGCGGCATCCACATCGCACAGAACGGACTCTGATTTCCCCAAGAATGCTGTGCTTTCCTAGAGGGGATGTCCAGGCAAAGAGGCTTTTACTCTATGTGGGATTCTCCCACCGTGCTGCCAATACTAGGCTAAAGCAAGCATCAACAGCAGCCCACAGAACCGACTCTTTTTTCCCAGAGACTGCTATGATTTCGCAGAGGTTTTCAGCTTGGCCTGACCCGCACTTCGCTGCTGCTTCCTCAGCAAGGCTTTAGGCGTTCGCTCTGTCGCGTCAGGGAGGTAGATCTGCGGGAGAGCTAGTGCCACTTGGGCCATGTTTTCCGGGCTCCATGGTCGCACCCTGGGTTAACCCTGCCAGGCTGAACTACGCAGACACAGCCACAACACTGCAGCAGCGTGCGTGGCCTAGGATGACACTCCATGCCAACTGCCATCTCCTGGCGTAGTAAGGCTTGGCTTCTTGCTCTGCCGTTCAGGCGGACTCGGGGACTAGGCCAGTGCCTTCCCCATAGGAAAGGAGAGGCGACAAGATCCCTGCACAGCACCCGTGCCCTGGGATGGGGAGCTCTGGGGTCTTTCCCCACTTCTTCCCCAACACACCCCCAACGCTGCCAATCTTGGAGGAAGAAGGCATCTGACTACCCTTTCTTCCAGGGAGCTGTATCTGCGAGTTCCGGTTATGGCGCCTGGTGGCAGTCCCACGTCTGCCCTAGGGACAAGTGGCCTTGGAGATGTTGTCCCCTTGGGTCAAGAGGCACATAACAGTCCTGCCTTCTGCCCAGATTCCTACCTCAGAGAGGAGTATGTGCGCCTTCCCTAGCCGTCCCTCGTGTCTTCCTAAAGCCAGGCTTCCGTCTCTATGCACAGGGAGCGTGTGACGCTTGTCTTGCCACCGTCCCGCTGTTCTTCCCAGGGCAGGCTCTCCTGCTTTGCGACTGTTTCCCGACAACAGGCCAACGGCTCCTTCTCTTCTCCCGGGGAGGCGTTCTGCTCCTTCCCCAGACTTGCTCCTGTGGAGCACGGTGACAGCCGTGTCACTAGCCTTAAGGCGCATTCCAGATGGGCATCCACGCTTCTATCGCAGGCAGTGTCGATGCAAGGGCCAAGAGAATTTCGCTCCATGCGGTTCTCTTCCACTGTGCTGCGGAGACTAGCTCAGGCAAGCAGCAGCAGCATCCCACAAAGCGACTCAGATTTCCCAAAGAATGCTGTGCTTTCCCAGAGGAAAAGCCTGGGCAAAGAGGCTTTTGCTGGAGGGTGGTTTCTCTCAACTTGAGATTGGCCTAGGCAAGCAGGAGCAGCAGCCCGCAGAACCGAATCTGATTTCTAAGCTAATGAGACGGTGACACTTGTCTTGCCATCTGCCCGCTATTCATGCCAATGCAGGCTCTCCTGTTTCATGACCTTTCGTTAAGGCTGTTTCCACAGGTGCAACCACGTTTTTCTCTCAGGTAGAGGTGAAGCCCGGGCAAAGAGGATTTCGCCCCATGCGGGTTTATTACACCATGCTTCGGAGACTTTCAGGCAAACGGCATCCGCATCGCACGAAACCGACTCTGATTTCCCCAAGAATGCTGTGCTTTCCTAGAGGGGATGCCCAGGCAAAGAGGCTTTGGCTCTGCGGGACTCTCCCACCGTGCTGCGAATACCAGGCTAAAGCAAGCAGCAACAGCAGCCCACAGAACCGTCTCTTTTTCCCAGCGACTGTTATGATGTCGCAGAAGTTTTCAGCTTGGCCTGAACCGCACTTTGCTGCTGCTTCCTCAGCAAGGCTTTGGGTGTTCGCTCTGTCGCTTCAGGGAGGTGGATCTGCGGGAGAGCTGGTGCCTCTTGGGCTTTGGTTTCCCGGGCTCCATGGTCGCACCCTGGGTTCACCCTGCCAGGCTGATCTACGCAGGCACAGCCACAACCCTGCAGCAGCGTGCGGGCCTAGGATGACACTCCATGCCAACTGCCATCTCCTGGCGTAGTAAGGCTTGGCTTTTTGCTCTGGCGTTCAGTCGGACTCGGGGACTAGGCCAGTGCCTTCCCCATAGAAAAGGAGAGGCGACAGGATCCCTGCACAGCGCCCGTGCACTGCGATGGGGAGCTGTGGGGGACGGTCCCCACTTCTTCTCCGACACACCCCCAACGCTGCCAATCTTGGAGGAAGATGGCATCTGACTGCCCTTTCTTCCAGGGAGCTGTATCTGCGAGTTCCGGGTATGGCGCCTGGTGGCAAGCCCACGTCTGCCCTAGGAATAGATGACCTTGGAGATGCTGTCCCTTTGGGACAAGAGACACAGAACAGGCCTGACTTCTGCCCAGACTCCTTCCTCAGAGTGGAGTATGGGCGCCTGCCCTAGACGTCCCTCGTGTCTTCCTAAAGCCAGGCTTCCGTCTCTACGCACAGGGAGCGGGTGATGCTTGTCTTCCCACCATCCCACTGTTCTTCCCAGAGCAGGCTCTCCTGCTTTGCGACTGTTTCCCGACAAAAGGCCAACGGCTCCTTCTCTTCTCCAGGGGAGTCGTTCTGCTCCTTCCCCAGACTTGCTCCTGGGGAGCACGGTGACAGCCGTGTCCCTATCCTTAAGGCCCTTACCAGATGTGCATCCACGCTTCTCTCGCTGGCAGTGGGGATGCTAGGGCCAAGAGAATTTCGCTCCATGCGGGTTTCTTAGACCGTGCTGCGGAGACTAGCTCAGGCAAGCAGCAGCTGCATCCCACAAAGAGACTCAGATTTCCCAACGAATGCTGTGCTTTCCCAGAGGAGGAGCCTGGGAAAAGAGGCTTTCATTGTATGGTGGTTTCTCCCACCTTGAGACTCGGCCTAGGCAAGCAGGAGCAGTAGCCCGCAGAACCGACTCTGATTTCTAAGCAAACGGAGTGGGTGACACTTGTCTTGCCACCTTCCCGCTAATCTTGCCAATGCATGCTCTCCTGTTTCATGACCTTTCGTTAAGGCTGTTTCCGAAGGCGCAACCAGGCTTCTCTCTCAAGTACAGGGGATGCCCGTGCAAAGAGGATTTCATTCCATGCGGGTTTATTACACCGTGCTGCGGAGACTATGTTCAGGCCAGCGGAATCAGCATCGTACAAAACCGAGTCTGATTTCCCCAAGAATGCTGTGCTTTCCTAGAGGGGATGCCCAGGCAAAGAGGCTTTTGCTCTATGAGGGATTCTCCCACCGTGCTGCCAATACTAGGCTAAAGCAAGCAGCAACAGGAGCCCACAGAACCGACTCTTTTTTCCCAGCGACTGCTATGCTTTCGCAAAGGTTTTCAGCTTGGCCTGAACCGCACTTCGCTGCTGCTTCCTC
Source organism: Neogale vison (assembly GCF_020171115.1). Taxonomy (NCBI): domain Eukaryota; kingdom Metazoa; phylum Chordata; class Mammalia; order Carnivora; family Mustelidae; genus Neogale; species Neogale vison. The sequence continues at coordinate 154,776,670 of NC_058091.1, forward strand.
AGCAAGCTTTTGGGCGTTCGCTCTGTCGCGTCAGAGAAGTAGATCTACGGGAGACCTGGTGCCTCTTGGGCCTTGCGTTCCCGGGCTCCATGGTCACACCCTGGGTTCACCCTGCCAGGCTGAACTACGTAGACACAGCCACAACCCTGCAGCAGCGTGTGTGGCCTAGGATGACACTCCATACTAACTGCCATCTCCTGGCGTAGTAAGGCTTCGCTTTTTGCTGTGGCGTTCAGGCAGACTCGGGGACTAGGCCAGTGCCTTCCCCATAGGAAAGGAGAGGCGAAAGGATCCCTGCACAGCACCCGAGCACTGGGATGGGGAACTTTGGGGGACTGTCCCCACTTCTTTCTGACACACCCCTGCCACCGCCAACATTGCCACATCTTGGAGGAAGAAGGCACCTGACTGCCCTTTCTTCCAGGGAGCTCTATCTGTGAGTTCCGTGCATGGTGCCTGGTGGCAAGCCCTCGTCTGCCCTAGGGACAGGTGGCCTTGCAGATGCTCTCCCCTTGGGATAAGAGGCACAGAGCAGGCCTGCCTTCTTCCCAGACTCCTTCCTCAGAGTGGAGTATGCGTGCCCGCCCTAGCCGTCCCCTCGTGTCTTCCAAAAGCCAGGCTTACGTCTCTACGCACAGGGAACGGGTGACGCTTTTCTAGCCACCGTCCCGCTGTTCTTCCCAGGGCAGGTTCTCCTGATATGCGACTGTTTCCTGACAACAAGGCCAACGGCTCCTTCTCTTCTCCCGGGGAGTCGTTCTGCTCCTTCCCCAGACCTGCTCCTGGGGAGCACGGTTACAGCCGTGTCCCTATCTTAAGGCGCTTTCCAGATGTGCATCCACGCTTCTCTCACAGGCAGTGGGGATGCTAGGGCCAAGAGAATTTTGCTCCATGCGGTTTTCTTCCACCGTGCTGAGGAGACTAGCTCAGGCAAGCCGCAGCAGCATCCCACAGTCCGACTCAGATTTCCCAATGAATGCTGTGCTTTCCCAGAGGTGGAGCCTGGGCAAAGAGGCTTTCGCTGGAGGGTGGCTTCTCCCACCTTGAGACTTGGCCTAGGCAAGCAGGAGCAGAAGCCCGCAGAACCGACTCTGATTTCTATGCAAACGGAGAGGGTGACACTTGTCTTGCCACATGCCCGCTATACTTGCCAATGCAGGCTCTCCTGTTTCATGACCTTTCTTTAAGGCTGTTTCCACAGGCACAACCACGCTTCTCTCTCAGGTAGAGGGGATGCCCGGGCAAAGAGGATTTCGCTCCATGCGGGTTTCTTACACCATGCTTCGGAGACTATGTTCAGGCGAGCGGCATCCGCATCGCACAGAACCGACTCGGATTTCCCCAAGAATGCTATGCTTTCCAGAGGGGATGCCCAGGCAAAGAGGCTTTCGCTCGTTTCGGGATTCTCCCACCGTGCTGTCAATACTAGGCTAAAGCAAGCAGCAACAGCCGCCTACCGAGCCGACGCTTTTCCCAGCGACTGCTATTCTTTCACAGAGGTTTTCAGCTTGGATTGAACAGCATTTCGATGCTGCTTCCTCAATAAGGCTTTGGGCGTTCGCTCTGTCGCGTAGGGAAGTAGATCTGCGGGAGAGCTGGTGCCTCTTGGGCCTTGCTTTCCCGGGCTACATGGTCGCACCCTGGGTTCACCATGCCAGGCTGAACTACGCAGACACAGCCACAACCCTGCAGCAGCGTGCGTGGCCTAGGATGACACTCCATGCCAACTGCCATGCCCTGGCATAGTAAGGCTTGGCTTTTTGCTCTGGCGTTCAGGCGGACTCGGGGACTAGGCCAGTGCCTTCCCCATAGGAAAGGAGAGGCGACAGGATCCCTGCACAGTGCCCGTGCACTGGGATGGGGAGCTGTGTGGGACTGTCCCCACTTCTTCCCAGACACACCCCCTGCCGCCCCCAATCCTGCCACATCTTGGAGGGAGATGGCTCCTTTCTGCCCTTTCTTCCAGGGAGCTGTATCTGCGAGTTCCGGTATGGCGCCTGGTGGAAAGCCCACGTCTGCCCTAGGGTCAGGAGGCCTTGGAGATGCTGTCCCCTTGGGATAAGAGGAACAGAACAGGCCTGCCTTCTGCCCAGACTCCTTCCTCAGAGTGGAGTATGCACGCCTGCCCTAGCCGTCCCTCGTGTCTTCCTAAAGCCAGGCTTCGGTCTCTACGCACAGGGAGCGGGTGAAGCTTGTCTTGCCACCGTCCCGCTGTTCTTCCCAGAGCAGGTTCTCCTGATATGCGACTGTTTCCTGACAACAAGGCCAACGGCTCCTTCTCTTCTCCCTTGGAGGCGTTCTGCTCCTTCCCCAGACTTGCTCCTGGGGAGCACGGTGACAGCCGTGTCCCTATTCTTATGGACTTTTCCAGATGTGCATCAAACGCTTCCCTCTCATGCAGTGGGGATGCTAGGGCCAAGAGAGTTTTGCTCCATGCGGATTTCGTCCACCGTGCTGTGGAGACTAATTCAGGCATGTAGCAGCAGCATCCCAAATACCCAATGCAGATTTCCCAACGAATGCTGTGTTTCCCAGAGGAGAAGCCTGGGAAAAGAGGCTTTGGCTGTATGCTGGTTTCTCCCACCTTGAGACTTGGCCTATGCAAGCAGGAGCAGCAGCCCGCAGATCCCACCCTGATTTCTCAGCAAACGGAGAGGGTGCCACTTCTCTTGCCACCCGCCCGCTATTCATGCCTATGCAGGCTTTCCTGTTTCATGACTTATCTTTAAGGCTGTTTCCACAGGCGCAACCACGCTTCTCTCTCAGGTAGATGGTATGCCAGGGAAAGAGGATTTCGCTCCATGCGGGTTTATTACACCGAGCTTCGGAGACTATGTTCAGGCAAGCGGCATACGCATCACACAGAACCGACTCTGATTTCCCAAAGAATGCTGTGCTTACCTCAAGGGGATGCCCAGGCAAAGAGGCTTTCGCTCTATGTGGGAGTCCACCACCGTGCTGCCAATACTAGGCTAAAGCAAGCAGCAACAGCAGCCCACAGAACCGACTCTTTTGTGAGAAGTGACATTCCGCATGAAGGAGTTTCCCTTAACCAGAACTTGCTATAGTCCAATGGATACATTTCGGTGACTGGAAAGATATGTGCGCCTATTGCGGTTACCACAGAGTCAATCCCAAAATCTCCTTAAACAGACGTAACACTGCAGTGAATCCCTCCTAAAGCACACGTCACTCTCAGTCTTGGAAGCGTTTTAGACGCAGAAACTAAGTGCGGATCACCACTGGTGGTGAACATCCTATATGTGTTTGGCAGGCTTAAACTCCACAGCCTTCCCTTTACTCACAGTACCTAATGTGCCCCTAGTCCGTCCGTGTTCTATCTTCATTGCTCAAAGGAGAAACACTGTTATGAATGAGCTAGCACCTGAAGTAGATTCCCTGAGCAGTTACCTTCCTACGCATCACCTCTAAGTGGCCTGTACGAGACACTTCATGATTGCTACCCAGACACGTCCTAGAGTTTCCAAATGAGCACGGACGCATCCCTTTCATGAGAACTTACTGTAGCACAGTTCCCTCATATATTGAAAGGGTTTTGAGAAGAGGTAGATAGACACTGTGGAACATCCCCGGTGTTGAATTTCCAGTATGCATCATAGAGGCCTAAGTGCCATTCCCTGTACTTCACTCACGGGTTGCAACGTTCTCTCCGCTCCGTCCTTGTTCTATCTTCTTTCCGCCACGGCAAAGACATTGTGAGAAGTGACATTCCGAATGAAGGAGTATCCCTTATACAAAACTTGCAATAGTCCAACGGATAGACATCGGAGACTGGATCTATGTGCGCCTATTGCGGTTACCACAGAGTCAGTCTCAAATGTTCCTTCTTAACAGACGTAACACTGCAGTGAATCCCTCCTAAAGCACACTTCCCTCTCAGTGTTGGAAACGTTTTAGACGCAGAAACTAAGTGTGGATCACCACTGGTGGTGACATCCTATATGTGTTTGGCAGTCTTAAGTGCCATAGCCTGACCTTTACTCACAGTACCTAATGTGACCCTAGTCCGTCCATGTTCTATCTTCATTCCTTAAAGGAAAAACACTGTTTTCGATGAGTACGCACCTGAAGTATGTCTCTGAGCAGATACCTTCCTACGCATCCTCTCTAAGGGTCCTGTATGAGACAGTTCATGATTGCTACCCAGAAACGTCCTAGAGTTTCCAACAGAGCACAGATGCATCCCTGTCGTGAGAACTTACAGTAGCACAGTTCCTCATATAGTGGAAGTGTTTTCAGAAGAGGTAGACACTGTGGAACATCCCCGGTGTAAACTTCCAGTATGCATCAGAGAGGCCTTAGTGCCTTAACCTGTACTTCACTCACGGGTTGCAACGTTCTCTCTGTCCATCCTTCTTCTATCTTCTTTCCTCCACTGGAAAGACATTGTGAGAAGTGACATTCCTCATGAAGCATTTTCCCTTAAACAGAATTTGCTAGATTCCAACGAATAGATGTCTAAGACTGGAAAGCTATGTGTGCCTATTGCTGTTAACACAGAGTCAGTCCCGAAAGCTTCCTTCTTAAACAGACGTAACACTGCAGTGAATCCCTCCGAAAGCACACTTCCCTCTCAGTGTTGGAAGCGTTTTAGACGCAGAAACAAAGTGCTGATCACCACTGGTGGTGAACATCCAATATGTGTTTGGCAGGCTTAAGCGCCATAGGCTGCCCTTTACTCACAGTACCTAATGAGCCCCTACTCCGTCCGTGTTCTATCTTCATTCCTCAAAGGAGAAAAACTGTTATGAATGAGTACGCACTTTAAGTAGGTTCCCTGAGCAGATACCTTCCTGCGCATCCACTCTAAGGGGCCTGTATCGAACACTTCATGATTGCTACCCAGACACATCCTACACTTTCCATCTGAGCAGAGACGCATCCCTGTCATGAGAACTTACTGTAGCACAGTTCCCTCCTATATTGGAAGTGTTTTGAGAAGAGGTAGACACTGTGGAACATCCCCGGTGTTGAACTTCCAGTATGCATTATAGAGGCCTAAGTGCCTTACCCTGTACCTCACTCACGGGTTGCAACGTTCTCTCTGCTCCGTCCTTGTTCTATCTTCTTTCCTCCACTGGAAAGGCACTGTGAGAAGTGACATTCCGCATGAAGGAGTATCCCTTAAACTGAACTTGCTATAGTCCAACAGATAGACGTCGGAGACTGGAAACCTAAGTGCGCCTATTGCGGTTACCACAGAGTCCATCCCAAAAGCTTCCTTCTTTAACGGACGTAACACCGCAGTGAATCCCTCCTAAAGCACACTTCCCTCTCAGTGTTGGAAGCGTTTTAGATGCAGAAACTAAGTGCGGATCACCACCGATGGTAAACATCCAATATGTGTTTGGCAGACTTAAGCGCCATAGCCTGCCCTTTACTCACGGTACAAATGTGCCCGTAGCCCTTCCATGTTCTATCTTCATTCCTCAAAGGAGATACACTGTTATAAATGAGTACGCACCTGAAATAGGTTCACTGAGTAGATACATTCCTCCGCATCCCCTCTTAGGGGCCTGTATCAGTCACTTCATGATTGCTATCCAGACACGTCCTAGAGTTTCCAACTGAGCACAGACGCATCCCTGTCGTAGGAACTTACTATGGCACTGTTCCCTCATAAATTTGAAGTGTTTTGAGAAGTGGTAGACACTGTGGAACAATCCAGGTGTTGAACTTCCATTATGCATCATAGAGGCCTAAGTGCCTTACCCTTTACTTCACTCACGGGTTGCAACGTCCTCTAGCTCCGTCCTCGATCTATCCTCTTTCCTCCTGTGGTAAGACACTGTGAGAAGTGACATTCTGAATGAAGGAGTTTCCCGTAAAAGGAACTTGATATAGTCCAACTGATAGACGTCTGAGACTGGAAAGCTATGTGCGCCTATTGCGGTTACCACAGAGTCAGTCCCAAAGCTTACTTCTTTAACAGACGTAACACTGCAGTGAATCCCTCCGAAAGCACACTTCCCTCTCAGTGTTGGAAGCTTTTAGACGCAGAAACAATGTGCGGATCACCACTGGTGGTGAACATCCATAATGTGTTAGGCAGGCTTAAGCGCCATAGCCTGCCCTTTCCTCACAGAACTTAATGTGCCCCTAGTCCGTCCCTGTTCTATCTTCAATCCTCAAAGGAGAAAAGCTGTTATGAATGAGTACGCAAATGTAGTAGGTTCCTTGAGCAGATACCTTCCATTTCATCCCCTCTAAGGGGCCTGTATGAGACACTTCATGTTTGCTACCCAGACACGTCCTAGAGTTTCCAACTGAGCACAGACGCATCCCTGTCGTGAGAACATACTGTAGCACAGTTCCCTCAATATTGGAAGTTTTTTGAGAAGAGGTAGACACTGTGGAACATCCCCGGTGTTGAACTTCCAGTATGCAACATTGAGGCCTAAGTTCCTTACCCTGTACTTCACTCACGGTTTGCAACGTTCTCTCTGGTCTGTCCTTGTTCTATCTTCTTTCCTCCAATTGAAAGACACTGTGAGAAATGACATTCTGCATGAAGGAGTTTCTCTTAAACAGAACCTGCTATAGTCCAACGGATAGAAGTCCGAGACTGGAAAGCTATGTGCGCCTATTGCGGTTACCACAGAGTCAGTCCCCAAAGCGTCCTTCTTTAACAGATGTAACACTGCCGTGAATCCCTTCTAAAGCACACTTCCCTCTCAGTGTAGGAAGTGTTTTAGACGCAGAGACAAAGTGCGGATCACCACTGGTGGTGAACATCCAATATGTGTTTGGCAGGCTTATGCGCCTTAGCCGGCCCTTTACTCACAGTACCTAATGTGCCCCTAGTCTGTCCATGTTCTACCTTCATTCCTCCAAGGAGAAGCACTGTTATGAATGAGTACGCACCTGAAGTTGGTTCCATGAGCAGATACCTTCCTACGCCTCCCCTCTAAGTGGCCTGTATCAGACACTTCATGTTGGTTACCCAGACACATCCTAGAGATTTCAACTGAGCACAGATGAATCCCTGTCGTGAGAACTAACTGCAGCACAGTTCCCTCATAATTTGGAAGTGTTTTGAGAAGAGGAAGACACTGTGGAACATCCCCGGTGTTGTAATTTCAGTATGCATATAGAGGCCTAAGTTCATTACCCTGAACCTCACTAACGGGTTGCAACGTTCATTCTGTCCGTCCTTGTTCTATCTTCTTTCCCCCACTGCAAAGACATTGTGAGAAGTGACATTCCGCATGAAGGAGTTTCCCTTAAACTGAACTTGCTATAGTCCAACGGATAGACGTCTGAGACTGGAAAGCTATGTGCGCCTATTTCGGTTACCACAGAGTCAGTACCAAACGCTTCCTTCTTTAACAGAAGTAAAACTGCGGTGAATCCCTCCTAAAGTACACTTCTCATCAGTGTAGGAAGCGTTTTAGACGCAGAAACTAAGTGTGGGTCACCACTGGTGGTGAACATCCAATATGTGTTTGGCAGGCATAAGCGCCATAGCCTGCCCTTTACTCACAGTACCTAATGTGCCCCTAGTCCGTTCGTGTTCTACCTTCATACCTCCAAGGAGAAGTACTGTTATGAATGAGTATGCACATGAAGTAGTTTCCATGAGCAGATACCTTTCTAGGCATCCCCTCTAAGGGGCCTGTATGAGATACTTCATGATTGCTACCCAGACAAGTCCTAGAGTTTCCAACTGAGCACAGACGCATCCCTGTCGTGAGAACTTAATGTAGCACAGTTCCCTCATATATTGGAAGTGTTTTGGAAGAGGTAGACACTGTTGAAAATTCCCTGGTGTTGAACTTCCAGTATGCATCTTAGAGGCCTAGGTGCCTTACCCTGTACTTCACTCACGGGTTGCAACGTTCTCTCTTCTCCGTCCTTGCTCTATCTTCTTTCCTTCACTGGAAAGACACTGTGAGAAGAGAAATTCCGAATGAAGGAGTATCCCTTAAACAGAACTATCTATAGTCCAACGGATAGACTTAGGAGACTGGAAAGCTATGTGCGCCTATTGCGGTTACCACAGAGTCAGTCCCAAAAGCTTCCTTCTTTAACAGACATAACACTGCCGTGAACCCTTCCTAAAACACACTTCCCTCTCAGTGTAGGAAGCGTTTGAGATGCAGAAACTAAGTCCGGATCAACACTGGTGGTGAACATCCAATATGTGCTTGGCAGGCTTAAGCGCCATAGCGAGCCCTTTACTCACAGTACCTAATGTGCCCGTAGTCTTCCATGTTCTATCTTCATCCTCAAAGGAGAAACACTGTTATGAATGAGTAAGAACTGGAGTAGGTTCCCTGAGCAGATACCTTCCTCCGCATCCCCTCTAAGGGGCCTGTTTCAGACACTTCATGGTTACTACCCAGACACATCCTAGTGTTTTCAACTGAGCACAGATGCATCCCTGTCGTGAGAACTTACTGTAGCACAGTTCCCTCATATACTGGAAGTGTTTTGAGAAGAGGTAGACACTGTGGAACATCTCCGTTGTTGTAATTCCAGCAAGCATCATAGAGGCCTATGTGCCTTACTCTGTACCTCACTCACGGGTTGCAACGTACTCTCTGCTCCATCCTTGTTCTATCTTCTTTCCTCGACTTGAAAGACACAGTGAGAAGTGACATTCCTCAGGAAGGAGTTTCCCTTGAACAGAACTTGCTATAGTCCAACGGATATACGTCGGAGACTGGAAAGCTTTGTGCTCCTATTGCGGTTACCTCTGAGTCAGTCCCAAAAGCCTCCTTCTTTAACATACGTAACACTGCCGTGAATCCCTCCTAAAGCACACTTCCCTCTCAGTGTTGGAAGCGTTTTAGATGAGGAAACTAAGTGCGGATCACCACTGGTGGTGAACATCCAATATGTGTTTGGCAGGCTTAAGCGCCGTAGCTTGCCCTTTACTCATAGTACCTAATGTGCCCCTAGTCTGTCCGTGTTCTATCTTCAATCCTCCAAAGAGAAGCACTGTTATGAATGAGTACGCACCTGAATAGGTTCCCTGAGCAGATACCTCCTACGCATCTCCTCTAAGGGGCCTGAATGAGTCACTTCATAATTGCTACACAGACACATCGTAGAGTTTTCAACTGAGCACAGATGCATCCATGTCGTGAGGACTTACTGTAGCACAGTTCCCACATATATTGGAAGTGTTTTGAGAAGAGGTAGACACTGTGGAACATCCCCGGTGTTGTAATTCCAGTACGCATCATAGAGGCCTAGGTGCCTTACCCTGTAGTTCACTCACTGGTTGCAACATTCTCTCTGCTCCGTCCTTGTTCTATCTTCTTTCCTCCACTGGAAAGACACTGTGAGAATGATATTCCGCATGAAGGAGATTCCCTTAAACAGAACTTGCTATATAACAACGGCCACACGTCTAAGACTGGAAAGCTATGTGCCCCTATTGCGGTTACCACGGAGACAGTCCCCAAATTTTCCTTCTTTAATAAACGTAACACTGAAGTGAATCCCGACAAAAGCACACTTCACACTCAGTGTAGGAAGCGTTTTCGACGCAGAAACTAAGTGCGGATCACCACTGGTGGTCAACATCCAATATGTGTTTGGCAGGCTTAAGCGCCATAGCCTGCCCTTTACCCAAAGTACATAATGTGCCCGTAGTCCTTCACTGTTCTATCTTCATTCCTCAAAGGAGAAACACTATTATGACGAGTATGCACCTGAAGTATGTTCCTTGAGCAGATACCTTCCTCCGAATCCCTTCTAAGGGGCCTGTATGAGACACTTCATGATTGCTACCCAGACACATCCTAGAGTTTTCAACTGAGCACAGATGCATTCCTGTCGTGAGAATTTACGGTAGCAGAGTTCCCTCATATATTGGAAGAGATTTGAGAAGAGGTAGACACTGTGGAACATCTACGGTTTGAACTCCCTGTATGCATCATAAAGGCCTAAGTGGCTTACCCTGTACTTCACTCACGGTTTGCAACGTTCTGTCTGTCCGTCCATGTTCTATCTTCTTTCCTCCACTGGAAAGACACTGTGAGAAGTGACATTCCGCATGAAGGATTTTCCCTTAAACAAAACTTCCTATAGTTTAACGGTTATTCATCTGAGACTGGAAAGCTATGTGCGCCAATGCGATTACCACAGAGTCAGTCCCCAAAGCTTCCTTCTTTAACAGACGTAACACTGGAGGGAAACCCTCCGAAAGCACACTTCCCTCTCAGTGTTGGAAGCGTTTTAGACGCAGAAACTAAGTGCGTATCACCACTGGTGGTGAACATCCATTATGTGTTTGGCAGGCTTAAGCGCATTAGACTGCCCTTTACTCACAGTACCTAATGTGCCCCTAGTCAGTCCCTGTTCTATCTTCATTCCTCAAAGGAGAAACGCTGTTATGAATGAGTCGCTACTGAAGTAGGTTCCCTGAACAGATACCTTCCTTCGAATCCCCTTTAAGGGGCCTGTATGAAACACTTCATGATTGCTACCCAGACACGTCCTAGAGTTTCCAACTGAGCAGAGACACATACCTGTCTTGAGACTTACTACAGCACAGTTCCCGAATATATTGGTAGTGTTTTGAGAAGAGGTAGACACTGTGGAACATCTCCGGTTTGAAATTCCAGTATGCATAATAGAGGCCTAAGCCTTACCCTTTACTTCACTCACGGGTTGCAGCGTTCTCTCTGTCCGTCCTTGTTCTATCTTCTTCCTCCACTGGAAAGACACTGTGAGAAGTGTCATTCCGCATAAAGGAGTTTCCCTTACACTGAACTTGCTATAGTCGAATGGATAGACGTCTGTGAAAGGAAAGCTATGTGCGCTTATTGCGGTTACCACAGAGTCAGTCCCAAAAGCTTCCTTCCTTAACAGACGTAACACTGCAGTGAATCCTTCCTAAAGCACACTTCCCTCTCAGTGTTCGAAGCGTTTTAGAGGCAGACACTAAGTGCGGATCACCACGGTTGGTGAACATCTAATATGTGTTTGTCATGCTAAGCGCCATAGCCTACCCTTTACTCACAGTACCTAAAATGCCCATAGTCCTTCCCTGTTCTATCTTCATCTTCAAAGGAGAAAACTGTTATGAATGAGTAGGCACCTGAAGTAGCTTCCCATAGCAGATACCTTCCTCCACATCCCCTCTAAGGGGCCTGTATGAGACACTCATGATTGCTACCCTGACACGTCCTAGTGTTTCCAATTGAGTACAGACCCATCCCTGTCGTGAGAACTTACTGTAGCACAGTTTCCTCATATATTGGAAGTGTTTTGAGAAGAGGTAGACACTGTGGAACATCTCCGGTGGTGAACTTCCAGTATGCATCATAGAGGCCTAAGTGCCTTACCCTGTACTTCACTCACGGTTTGCAACATTCTCTGTGCTCCGTCCTTGTTCTGTCTTCTTTCCTCCACTGGAAAGACACTGAGCGAAGTGACATTCCGCATGAAGGAGTTTCCCTTAAACAGAACTTGCTATAGTCCAACCCTTAGACGTCTGTGACTGGAAAGCTATGTGCGCCTATTGCGGTTCCCATAGAGTCAGTCCATAAAGCTTCCTTCTTTAAGAGACGTAACAATGCAGTGAATCCCTCCTAAAGCACACTTCCTTCTCAGTGTTGGAAGCGTTTTAGACGCAGAAACTAAGTGCGGATTACCACAGGTGGTGAACATCCAATATGTGTTTGGCAGGCTTAAGCGCCATAGCCTACCGTTTACTCACAGTACCTAATGTGCCCTTAGTCCGTCCCTGTTCTATCTTCATTCCTCAATGGAAAAACGCTGTTATGAATGAGTACGCTCCTGAAGTAGCTTCCCTTATCAGATACCTTCCTCCGCATCCCCTCTAAGGGGCCTGTATGAGTCACTTTATGATTGCTACCCTGACACGTCCTAGTGTTTCCAATTGAGTACAGACCCATCCCTGTCCTGAGAACTTACTGTAGCACAGTTCCCTCATATATTATAAGTGTTTTGAGAAGAGGTAGACACTGTGGAACATCTCCGGTGGTGAACTTCCAGTATGCATCATAGAGGCCTAAGTGCCTACCCTGTACTTCACTCACGGTTTACAACGTTCTCTCTGCTCCGTGCTTGTTCTGTCTTCTTTCCTCCACTTGAAAGACACTGAGCAAAGTGACAATCCGCATGAAGGAGTTTCCCTTAAACAGAACTTGCTATGGTCCAACGGTTAGTCGTCTGTAACTGGAAAGCTATGTGCGCCTATTGCGGTCCCATAGAGTCAGTCCATAAAGCTTCCTTCTTTAAGAGACGTAACAATGCAGTGAATCCCTCCTAAAGAACAATTCCCTCTCAGTGTTGGAAGCGTTTTAGACGCAGAAACTAAGTGCGGATCACCACTGGTGGTGAACATCCAATATGTGTTTGGTAGGCTTAAGCGCCATAGCCTGCCCTTTACTCACATTACCTAATGTGCCCCTCTTCCGTTCCTGTTCTATCTACATTCCTCAAAGGAGGAACGCTATTATGAATGAGTACGCACTGAATTAGGTTCCCTGAGCAAATACCTTCCTACGCATCCCCTCTAAGGGGCCTGTATGAGACACTTCATGATTGCTACCCAGACACGTCCTAGAGTTTCCAACGAGCACAGACGCATCTCTGTCGTGAGAACTTACTGTAGCACAGGTCCCTCATATACTGGAAGTGTTTTGAGAGAGGTAGACACTGTGGAACTTCCCCGGTATTGAACATCCAGTATGCATCATAGAGGCCAAAGTGCTTTACCCTATATTTCACTCACGGTTTGCTACATTCTCTCTGTCCGTCCTTGTTCTATCTTCTTTCCTCCACTGGAAAGACACTGTGAGAAGTGACATTCCGCATGAAGGAGTTTCCCTTAAACAGAACTTGCTATAGTCCAACCGTTATATGTCTGTGAATAGAAAGCTATGTGCGCCTATTGCGGTTATTACAGATTCAGTCCCAAAAGCTTCTTTCTTTAACCGACGTAACACTGCAGTGAATCCGACCAAAACACACTTCCCTCTCAGTGTTGGAAGCATTTTAGACGCAGAAAATAAGTGCGGATCACCACGGTGGTGAACATCCAATATGTGTATGGCAAGCCTAAGCGCCATAGCCTGCCCTTTTCTCACAGTATGTAATGTGCCCCTAGTCCGTCCCTGTTCTATCTTCATTCCTCAAAGGAGAATCGCTGTTATGAATGAGTATGCACCTGAAGTATGTTCCCTGAGCAGATACCTTCCTTCTCATCCCCTCTAACGGGCCTGAAAGAGACATTTCATGATGGCTACCCAGACACCTCCTAGAGTTTCCAACAAGCACAGACGCATCCCTGTCGTGCGAACTCTCTGTAGCACAGTTCCCTCATATATTGGAAGGGTTTGACAGAGGTAGACACTGTGGAACTTCCCCGGTGTTAAATTTCCAGTATGCATCATAGAGGCCTAGGTGCCTTATCCTGTACTTCACTCACGGGTTGCAACGTTCTCTCTGTACGTCCTTGTTCTATCTTCTTTCCTCCACTGGAAACACACTGTCAGAAGTGACATTCCGCATGAAGGAGTTTCCCTTAAACTGAACTTGCTATAGTCCAACGGAACGACGTCGGAGACTTGAAACCTATGTGTGCCTATTGCGGTTACCACGGAGTCAGTTCCAAAAGCTTCCTTCATTAACAGACTTAAAACTGCAGGTAATCCCACCTAAAACCGATACCGGTTTATGCAGAAGCTCGTGAGAATTGGCCAGAAAACGCCTTCCGAACTTGCTTTGGGCGTCACACGTCTGCAGTGCCGCCCCCCAGGGCCTGGACAGGCATCGCGAGAACCCGCTCACGAACCCTGCCAAGGAGCCCTCTGCGAGGCAGTCTGCGGCGAGGCCGTTGCCTCCTGCTTCTCGGCCGGCGGGGGACCCCTACTAGGCGCACTCCCTTGGGGCCAGGGCTTCCCCGAGACTCGGGTTTGAAATTTCACCGGCTTCCCAGCCCTCTGCTTCCGGGGTCCTGTCCCTCTGTGCCTCCCTCTTGGTATCCTGAGTTCCGTGGCAACGCCTCCGCCTCACGCTCCGGCGCAAAACGGTGTATTTCGGCATTTCGGAAAGCCTCGAAGCGAGAGAGACCTGCATGACCCAACAGAGGACAGCGCCATCCTTGGGCTCTCCATCAGCCTGAAAAGACAGAGGCGCACGCCCTGCCCTCACCAGCCCTGATACTCTGCTCCAGGAACGCTCCCGTGGGCCGGCGCCCTCTGGTGGGCCGCGTCGTTTCTTCGGGTTTTCAGGTGGACGCAGCATGCCCTGGGCTAGAAGGGTCCCTGGGCCACGGAGAGCCGGGCGGTCCGCAAGTTTGCCAAACACAGGCCAGTTCTCACGAGCGTTCTGCCCTAACCGATCCCGGTTTGGGCAGAACGCTCATGAGAATTGGCCGGAAAACGCGTTGCCAACTCGCTTCGGGCGCAGCTCTTCTGCAGGTCAGCCCCCCGTGGCTTGTCCTGGCATCGCGAGCACTCGCGCACGAACCTCGCCAGGAAGTCCTCCGCGAGGCAGGCTGAGGCGAGGCCGACGCCTCATGCTCCTCGGCGCTGGTGTCCCCCGCTTAGCGCCGTCCCATGGGCCAGGGCCGCCCCCAGACTCGGGCTTGATATTTCAACCACGTCCCAACCTTCGGCTTCCGCGGTCATGTCCCTCTGTGCCTCAATCTTGGTAATCCTGAGTCCGTCGGCCACGCCTAGCCCTCCCATCCAGGCACCAATGGTGCATATCGGCGCTTCGGTCAAGCCTCGGAGAGAGAGAAACCTGCATGACCCAACTGCGCACAGCCCCATCCTTGGGTGCCCCATCAGCCCGAAAAGACGGAGGCGCATGCCCTGCCACCACTCGTCCTTCAACTCTGCTCTGGGATCGTTCCCCTGCGCCGGCGCCCCCTGGTGGGCCCCGGATTCCAGCATTTTCCGGGGGCCACTGCATGCCCTGGGAGAGAAGGGGCCCTGGGCCACAGAGAGCAGGGAGGTGCGCAGTAATGCCCTACACCGGCCCATTCTCATGAGCGTTCTGCCCAAACCGATCCTGTTTGGGCAGAACGCTCGTGAGAATTGGCAGGAAAACGCCCGGCGAAATGGCTTCGGGCGCTGCACTTCTGCATGGCCGCCCCCCAGGGCTGGCGTGCCATTGCGAGCCATCGCGCTCCAACCCCGCCAGGAAGCCCTCCGCGAGGCAGGCTGTGGCTTGGCTGACGCCTCCTGCTAATCCTCCTGAGGGGGTCCTCTCCCTGGCGCTGTTCCATGAGGCCTGGACCACGACGAAGCCCGGCCTCGCAGTCTCGCCTGCTACACGGCCGTCTGCTTCTGGGTTCCTGTCCTTTGGTGCCTCCATCTGGGGAACCCTGAGTCCCAGGGCCACGCCTCCCCCTCCCACACAGGCGCCAACGGTGCGTTTCGGCGCTTCGGACAACCTCAGAGCGAGAGAAACCTGTGTGCCCGCACTGAGGTCAGACCCATCCTGGGGCACACGATCCTCCCTAAAGTCAGAAACGTAGGCCCGGCCGCGACCCGTCCTTCAACTCTGCTCTGGGAACACTCCCCAGCGCCGGGGCGCCCGGGTGGGCCGCGACGTTTTCGCGAATTTTCCAGGCGGCCGCCCCATGCTCCGGGCGAGTAACGGCACTGGGCCATGGAGAGCAGGGCCTTCCGCAGGGCTGCCCAACGCCGGCCAAATCCCACGAGGGTTCTGCCCAAACCGATCACGTGAGAATTGGCCGGAAAAAGCCATGCGAACTCGTTTCGGGTGTCAGACGTCTGCAGGGCCGCCCCCCAGGGCCTGGCCTGGCCCGGCATCACGAGAGCTCGCTCACGAACCCCGCCAAGGATCCCTCCGCACGGCAGACTTCAGCGAGGCCGATGCCTACTGCTTCTCGGCCGGCGGGGTCCCTACTTGTCACAGTCCCACGGGACCAGTTCTGTCCCGAGACTCGGGCTGGAAATTTCGCCGGCTTCCCAGCCTTCCGCTTCTGGGTTCTTGTCCCTCTGTGCCTCCCTTTTGTGAATCATGAGTTCCGTGGCAACGCCTCCGACTCACGCCCTGGGCAAACGGTGCATTTCGGTGCTTCCGACAGCCTCAAAGCGAGAGAAACCTGCATGACCCAACTGAGGACAGCCCCATCTTGGGCCCCCCTCAACCCGAAAAGTCGGAGGCGCATGTCCTGCCCCCACCCGCCGCTCAACTCTGCTCCAAGAACGCTCCCGGGTGCCGGCGCCACCTGATGGGCCACGTCATTTCCTCGCGTTTTCCAGGCGGCCGCAGTATCCACTGGGCGAGAAGGGGCCCTGAGCCACGGAGAGCCGGGCGGTCCGCAGGTCTGTCCATCGCTGGACAGGGAGGGGGTGACGCTTGTCTTGGCACTGTCCCACTGTTCTTCCCAGGGGAGGCTCTCCTGCTTTGAGACTTTGTCCCGACAAGAAGGCCAATGGCTCCTTCTCTTCTCCCGGGGAGGCGTTCTGCTCCTTCCGCAGCCTTGCTCCTGGGGAGCACGGTGAGAGCCGTGTCCCTATCCTTAAGGCCCTTTCCAGAGGTGCATCCACGCTTCTCTCGCAGACAGTGGGGATATAGGGCCAAGAGAATTTCGCTCCATGCGGGTTTCTTCCACCGTGCTGCCGTGACTAGCTCAGGCAAGCAGCAGCAGCATCCCACAAAGCAACTCAGATTTCCCAACGGATGCTGTGCTTTCCCAGAGGAGGAGCCTGGGCAAAGTGGCTTTCGCTTTATGGTGGCTTCTCCCACCTTGAGACTTGGTCTATGGAAGCAGGAGCAGTAGCCCGCAGAACTTACTCTGATTTCTAAGGAAACGGAGAGGGTGACACTTGTCTTGCCACCTGCCCACTATTCTTGCCAATGCAGGCTCTCCTGTTTCATGACCTTTCGTTAAGGCTGTTTCCAAAGGCGCAACCACGCTTCTCTCTCAGGTAGAGGGGATGCCTGGGCTAAGAGTAATTCGCTCGATGCCAGTTTATTACACCGTGCTTCGGAGACTATGTTCAGGCGAGCGGCATCCGCATCGCACAGAACCGACTCTGTTTTCCCCAACAATGCTGTGCTTTCCTAGAGGGGATGCCCCGTCAAAGAGGCTTTCACTCTATGCGGGATTCTCCCACCGTGCTGCCAATACTAGGGTAAAGCAAGCAGCAACAGAAGCCCTCAGAACCGACTCTTTTTTCCCAGCGACTCCTATGCTTTCACAGAGGTTTTCAGCTTGGCCTGAACCGCACTTCGATGCAGTTCCTCAGCAAGGCTTTGGGTGTTCGCAGGGTCGCCTCAGGGAAGTAGTACTGGGGGAGAGCTGGTGCTTCTTGGGCCTTGCTTTCCCGGGCTCCATGGTCGCACCCAGGGTTCCCCCTACCAGGCTGAAATATGCAGACACAGCCACCACCCTGCAGCAACGTGCGTGGCCTAGGATAACACTCCATGCCAACTGCCATCTCCTGGCCTAGTAAGGCTGGGCTTTTTGCTCTGGCGTTCAGGAGGACTCGGGGACTAGGCCAGTGCCTTCCCCATAGGAAAGGACAGGCGGCAGGATCCCTGCACAGCGCCCGTGCACTGGGATGAGGAGCTGTTGGGGACTGTCCCCACATCTTCCCCCAACACACCCCCTGCCACCCCCAATGCTGCCACAT
The DNA here is from genome assembly GCF_020171115.1 of Neogale vison. NCBI lineage: Eukaryota > Metazoa > Chordata > Mammalia > Carnivora > Mustelidae > Neogale > Neogale vison. The sequence goes on from NC_058091.1 coordinate 154,794,291, forward strand.
CTTGAAGAAAGATGGCACCTGACTGCCGTTTCTTCAAGTGAGCTGGTTCTGTGAGTTCCGGGTATGGCGCCTGGTGGCAAGCCCACGTCTGCCCTAGGGACAGGTGGCCTTGGAGATGCTGTCCCCTTGGGACAAGAGGCACAGAACAGTCCTGCCTTCTGCCCAGCTCCTTCCTCAGAGTGGAGTATGCGCGCTTGCCCCAGCTGTCCCCTCGTGTCTTCCTAAAGCCAGGCTTCCGTCTCTACGCACAGGGAGTGGTTGACGCTTGTCTTGCCACCGTCCCGCTGTTCTTCCCAGGGCAGGCTCTCCTGCTTTGCGACTGTTTCTGGACAACAAGGCCAATGGCTCCTTCTCTTCTCCCGGGGTGGCGTTCTGCTCCTTCCCCAGACTTGCTCCTGGGCAAGCACGGTGACAGCCGTGTCCCTATCCTTAAGGCCCTTTACAGATGTGCATCCACACTTCTCTCACAGGCATTGGGGATGCTAGGGCCAAGAGAATTTCGCTCCATGCGGGTTTCCTCCACCGTGCTGCCGAGACGAGCTCAGGCAAGCAGCAGCAGCACCCCGCAAAGCGACTCAGATTTCCCAATGAATGCTGTGCTTCCCCAGAGGAGGAGCCTGGGCAAAGAGGCTTTCGATGGAGGGTGGCTTCTCCCATCCTTGAGACTTGACCTAGGCCAGCAGGAACAGCAGCCCGCAGAACCGACTCTGATTTCTAAGAAAAGAGAGAGGGTGACACTTGTCTTCCCAACTGCCCGCTATTCTTGCCAATGCAGGCTCTCCTGTTTCATGGCCTTTCGTTAAGGCTGTTTCCACAGGCGCAACCACGCTTCTCTCTCAGGTAGAGGGGATGCTCGGGCAAAGCGGATTTCGCTCCATGTGGGTGTATTACACCGTTCTTCGGAGAGTATGTTCAGACGAGCGGCATTCGCATCGCACAGAAGCGACTCGGATTTCCCCAAGAATGTTGTGCTCTCCTAGAGCGGATGCCCTGGCAAAGAGGCTTTCGCTCTATATGGCATTCTCCCACCGTGCTGCCAATACTAGGCTAAAGCAAGCAGAAACAGCAGCCCACATAACCGACTGTTTTTTCCCAGCGACTGCTATGCTTTCGCAGAGGTTTTCAGCTTGGCCTGAACCGCACTTCGCTGCTGCTTCCTCAGCAAGGCTTTGGGCGTTCGCTCTGTCGCGTCAGGGAAGTAGATCTGCGGAGGAGCTTGTGCCTCTTGGGCCTTGCTTTACCGGGCTCCATGGTCGCACCCTGGGTTCACCCTGCCAGACTGAACTACAAAGACACATCCACTACCCTGCACCTGCGTGCGCGGCCTAGGATGACACTCCATGCCAACTGAAATCTCCTGGCGTAGTAAGGCTGGGCTTATTGATCTGGCGTTCAGGCGGATTCGGGGACTAGGCCAGTGCCTTCCCCATAGGAAAGGAGAGGTGACAGGATCCCTGCACAGCGCCTGTGCACTGGGATGGGGAGCTGTGGTGGATTGTCCCCACTTCTTCCCTGACACACACCCTGCCACCCAAAACGCTGCCACTTCTTGGAGGAAGATGGCATCTGACTGCCCTTTCTTCCAGGGAGCTGGTTCAGCGAGTTCTGGGTATGGCGCCTGGTGGCAAGCCCACGTCTGCCCTAGGGACCGGTGGCCTTGGAGATGCTGTCCCTTTGGCACAAGAGGCACAGAACAGGCCTGCCTTCTGACCAGACTCCTTCCTCAGAGTGGTGTGTGGGCGCCTGCCCTAGCCGTCCCCTCGTGTCTTCCTCAAGCCAGGCTTCTGTCTCTACGCCCAGGGAGCGGGTGACGCCTGTCTGCCACCGTCCCTCTGTTCTTACCAGGCAGGCTCTCCTGCTTTGCGACTGTGTCTTGACAACAAGGCCAACGGCTCCTTCTCTTCACCCGGGGAGGCATTCTGCTCCATTACCATACTTGCTCCTTTGGAGCCCGGTGACAGCCGTGTCCCTACCCTTAAGGCCCTTTCCAGAGGTGCATCCCTGCTTCTTTCACAGGCAATGGGGATGCTAGGGCCAAGAGAATTTCACTCCATGCGGTTTTCTTTCAGCATGCTGCGGAGACTAGCTAGGGAAGCAGCAGCGGCATCCCACAAAGCAACTCAGATTTCCCAACGAATGCTGTGGTTTCCCAGGGGAGGAGTCTGGGCAAAGAGCATTTCGCTGTATGGTTGTTTCTCCAACCTTGAGACTTGGCCTTGGCAAGCAGGAGCAGCAGCCCGCAGAACCGACTCTGATTTCTAAGCAAACGGAGAGGGTGACACTTGTCTTGCCACCTGACCGCTATTCTTGCCAATGCAGGCTCTCCTGTGTCATGACCTTTCGTTAAGGCTGTTTCCACAGGCGCCACCACGCTACTCTCTCAGGTAGAGGGGATGCCCGGGAAAATTGGATTTCGCTCCATGCGGGTTTATGACACCGTGCTTCGGAGACTATTTTCAGGCAAGCGGCATCCGCAAGCACAAAACCGAGTCAGATTTCCCCAGAGTGCTGTGCTTTCCTAGAGGGGATGCCCAGGCAAAGAGGCTTTCACTCTATGCGGGATTCTCCCACCGTGCTGCTAATACTAGGCTAAAGCAAGCAGCAACAGCAGCCCACAGAACCGACTCTTTTTTCCCAGCGACTGCTATGCTTTCACAGAGGTTTTCAGCTTGGCCTGAACAGCACTTTGCTGCTGCTTCCTCTGAAATGCTTTTAGCGTTCGCTCTGTAGCGTCAGGGAAGTAGATCTGCGGGAGAGCTGGTGCCTCTTGGGCCTTGCTTTCCGGGCTCCATGGTCGCACCCTGTGTTCACGCTGCCAGGCTGAACTACACAGACACAGCCACCACCCTGCAGCAGTGTGCGTGGCCTAGGATGACACTCCATGCTAACTTACATCTCCTGGAGTAGTAAGGCTGGGCTTTTTGCTCTGGCGTTTAAGCGGACTCAGGGACTAGGCCAGTGCCTTCCCCAGAGGAAAGGAGAGGAGACAGGATCCCTGCACAGCACCCGTGCACTGGATGGTGAGCTGTGGAGGACTGTCCCCACTTCATCCCCGACACACGCCCTGCCACATCTTGGAGGACGATGATATCTGACTGCCCTTTCTTCCAGGGAGCTGGTTCTGCGAGTTCGGGATATGGCGCCTGGTGGCAAGCCCACGTCTGCCCCAGGGACAGGTGGACTTGTAGACGCTGTCCCTTTGGGACAAGAGGCACAGAACAGGCCAGCCTTCTGCCCAGACTCCGTCCTCAGAGTGTTGTATACGCGCCTTCCCTAGTCGTCCCCTCATGTCTTCAAAAGCCAGGCTTCTGTCTCTACGCACAGGGAGCGGGTGACGCCTGTCTTGCCACCGTCCCGCTGTTCTTCCCAGGGCAGGCTCTCCTGATTTGCGACTGTTTCCCGACAACAAGACCAAAGGCTCCTTTTCTTCTCCCCGGGAGGCGTTCTGCTCCTTCCCCAGACTTGCTCCTGGTGAGCAGAGTGACAGCCGTGTCCCTACCCTTAAGGCCTTTTCCAGAGGTGCATCCACGCTTCTCTCGCAGGCAGTGGGGATGCCAGGTCCAAGAGAATTTCGCTCCATGCGGGTTTCTTCCACCGTACTGCAGAGACTAGCTAAGGCAAGCAGCAGCAGCATCCCACGAAGCAACTCAGATTTCCCTACGAATGCTGTGCTTTCCCAGAAAAGGAGCCTGGGCAAAAAGGCTTTCGCTGTAGGGTGATTTCTGCCACCTTGAGACTTGGCCTAGGCAAGCAGGAGCAGCAGCCCGCAGAACCGACTCATATTTCTAAGCAAACGGAGAGGGTGACACTTGTCTTGCCACCTGCCCGCTATTCTTGCCAATGCAGGCTTTCCTGCTTCATGACCTTTCGTTAAGGTTGTTTCCACAGGCGCAACCACGCTTCTCTCTCAAGTAGAGGGGATGCCCGGGCCAAGAGGATTTCGCTCCATGCGGGTTTATGACACCGTGCTTCGGAGACTATGTTCAGGCAAGCGGCATCCGCATCTCACAGAACTGACTCGGATTTCCCCAAGAATGCTGTGCTTTCCTAGAGCGGATGCCCAGGCTAGAGGCTTTCGCTCGATGTAGGATTCTCCCACAGTGCTGCCAATACTAGGCTAAAGCAAGCATCAAGAGCAGCCCACTGAACCGACTCTTTTTTCCCAGCGACTGCTATGCTTTCGCAGATGTTTTCTGCTTGGCCTGAACCGCACTTCTCTGCTGCTTCCTCAGCAAGGCTTTGGGCGTTCACTCTATCACGTCAGGAAAGTAGATCTGCGGGAGACCTGGTGCCTCTTGGGCCTTGCTTTCCTGGGCTCCATGGTCGCACCCTGGGTTCCCCCTGCCAGGCTGAACTACGCAGACACAGCCACCACCATGCAGCAGCGTGCGTGTCCTAGGATGTCACTCAATGCCATCTGCCATCTCCTGGCGTAGTAAGGCTGGGCTTATTGCTCTGGCGTTCAGGCGGTCTCGGGGACTAGACCAGTGCCTTCCCCATAGGAAAGGAGAGGCGACAGGATCCCTGCACCGTGCCCGTGCACGGGGAATGTGAGCTGTGGGGGACTCTCCCCACTTGGTCCCCGACACACGCCCTACCACATCTTGGAGGAAGATGGCATCTGACTGCACTTTCTTCCAGGGAGCTGGTTCTGTGAGTTCCGGGTATGGCGCCTGGTGGCAAGCCCACGTCTGCCCTAGGGACAGGTGGCCTGGGAGATGCTGTCCCTTTGGGACAAGAGGCACAGAACAGGACAGCCTTCTGCCCAGACTGCGTCCTCAGAGTGGAGTATGCGCGCCTGCCCTAGCCGTCCCCTCATGTCTTCAAAAGCCAGGCTTCTGTCTCTACGCACAGGAAGCGGGTGACGCCTATCCTCCACCATCCTGCAGTTATTCCCATGGCAGGGTCTCCTGCTTTGCGATAGTGTCCCGACAACAAGGCCAACGGCTCCTTCTCTTCTCCCAGTGAGGCGTTCTGCTCCTTCCCCAGACTTGCTCCTGGGGAGCACGGTGACAGCCGTGTCCCTACCCTTAAGGCCCTTTCCAGATGTGCATCCACGCTTCTCTCGCTGGCAGTGGGGATGCTAGGGCCAAGAGAACTTCGCTCCATGCGGGTTTCTTCCACCGTGCTGCGGAGACTAGCTCAGGCAAGCAGCAGCAGCATCCCACAAAGCGACTCAGATTTCCCAACGAATGCTGTGCTTTCCCAGAGGAGGAGCCTGGGAAAAGAGGCTTTCGCTGTAGGGTGGTTTCTCCCACCTTGAGACTTGGCCTAGGCAAGCAGGAGCAGCAGCCCTCAGAACTGACTCTGATTTCTAGGCAAACGGAGAGGGTGACACTTGTCTTGCCACCTGCCCGCTATTCTTGCCAATGAAGGCTCTCCTGTTTCATGACCTTTCGTTAAGGCTGTTTCCACAGGCGCAACCACGCTTCTCTCTCAAGTAGAGGGGATGCCCGGGCAAAGAGGATTTCCTTCCATGCGGGTTTAGACACCGTGCTTCGGAGACTATGTTCAGGCTAAAGGTATCCACATCGCACAGAACTGACTCTGATTTCCCCACGAATGCTGTGCTTTCCGAGAGGGGATGCCCAGGCAAAGAGGCTTTCGCTCTATTCGGGATTCTCCCACCATGCTGCCAATAGTAGGCTAAAGCAAGCAGCAACAAAAGCCCACAGAACCGACTCTTTTTTCCCAGCGACTGCTATGCTTTCGCAGAGGTTTTCAGCTTGGTCTGAACCGCACTTCGCTGCTGCTTCCTCAGCAAGGCTTTGGGAGTTCGCTCTGGCGCGTCAGGGAAGTAGAATTGCGGGAGAGCTGGTGCCTCTTGGGCCTGGCTTTCCCGGGCTCAATGGTCGCACCCTGGGTTCACCCTGACAGTCTGAACTACCCAGACACAGCCACCACCCTGTAGCAGCGTGTGTGGCCTAGGATGACACTCCATGCCAACTGCCATCTCCTAGTGTAGTAAGGCTGGGATTTTTGCTCTGGCGTTCAGGCGGACTCGGGGACTAGGCCAGTGCCTTCCCCATAGGAAAGGAGAGGCGACAGGATCCCTGCACAGCGCCCATGCACTGGGATGGAGAGCTGTGGGGGACAGACCCCACTTCTTCCCCGACACACCCCCTGCCACCCTCAACGCTGCCACCTCTTGGAGGAAGATGGCATCTGATTGCCCTTTCTTCCAGGGAGCTGTATTTGCATGTTCCTTGTATGGCTTCTGGTGGCAAGCCCACGTCTGCCCTAAGGACAGGTGGCCTGGAGATGCTGTCATCTTGGGACAAGAGGCACAGAGAAGGCCTGCCTTCTGCCAAGACTCCTTCCTTAGAATGGAGTATGCGTGCCCGCCCTAGCCGTCCCCTCGTGTCTTCCTATAGCCAGGCTTCCGTCTTTACGCACAGGGGGCGGGTGACGCTTGTCTTGCCACTGTCCTGCTGTTCTTCCCAGGGCAGGCTCTCCTGCTTTGCAACTGTGTCCCAACAACAAGGCCAACGGCTCCTTCTCTTCTCCTGGGGAGGCGTTCTGCTCCTTCCCCTACTTGCTCCTGGGGAGCATGGTGACAGCCGTGTTTCTATCCTTAAGGCCCTTTCCAGAGGTGCATCCACGCTTATCTCGAAGGCAGTGAAGATGCTAGGGCCAAGAGTATTTCGCTCCATGCGGGTTTGTTCCCAGTGCTGCTGAGACTAGATCAGGCATGCAGCAGTCGCATCCCACAAAGCGACTTGATTTCCCAACGAATGCTGTGCTTCCCCAGAGGAGGAGCCTGTGCAAAGAGGCTTTCGCTGGAGGGTGGCTTCTTCCACCTTGAGACTTGGCCTAGGTAAGCGGGAGCAGCAGCCCACAGAACCAACTCTGATTTCTAAGCAAACGGAGAGGGTGACACTTGTGCCACCTGCCCGCTATTCTTGCCAATTCTGGCTCTCCTGTTTCATGACCTTTCGTTAAGGCTGTTTCCAAGGCGCAACCACGCTTCTCTCTCATGTAGAGGGGATTTCCGGGCAAAGAGGGTTTCGCTCCATGCGGGTTTCCTACACCGTGCTTTGGAGACTAAATTCAGGCGAGCGGCATCGGCATCGCCTAGAACCGTCTCGGATTTCTCCAAGAATTCAGTGCTTTCCTAGAGGGGGTGCCCCGCCAAAGAGGCTTTCTCTCTATGCGGGATTCTACCATCGTGCTGCCAATACTAGGCTAAAGGAAGCAACAACTGCAGCCCACAGAACCGACTCTGTTTTCCCACGACTGCTATGCTTTCGCAGATGTTTAGCTTGGCCTGAACTGCACTTTGCTGCTGCTTCGTCAGCAAGGCACTGGGCGTTCGCTCTGTCGCGTCAGGGAAGTAGATCTGCAGGAGAGCTGGTGCCTCTTGGGCCTTGCTTTCCCGGGCTCCATGGTAGCATCCTGGGTTCACCCTGACAGGCTGAACTACGCAGAAACAGCCACAAACCTGTAGCAGCGTGCGTGTCCTAGGACGATACTTCATGCCAACTGCCATCTCCTGGCCTAGTAAGGCTTGGCTTTTCGCTCTGGCGTTCAGGCGGTCTCGGGGACTAGGCCAGTGCCTTCCCCATAGGAAAGGAGAGGCGACAGGATCCCTGCACACCGCCCGTGCACTGGGATGGGTAGCTGTGGGGGACTGTCCCCACTTCTTCCCCGACACAACCCCTGGCACCCCCAACGCCACCACATCTTGGAGGAAGATGTCACCTGACTGCCCTTTCTTCCAGGGAGCTCTATCTGCGGGTTCCGTGAATGGCGCCTGGTGGCAAGCCCACGTCTGCCCTAGGGACAGGTGGCCTGGGAGATGCTGTCCCCTTGGGACAAGAGGCACAGAACAGGACTGCCTTCTGCCCAGACTCCTTACTCAGAGTGGAGTATGCGCGCCCGCCCTAGCCAGCCCCTCCTGTCTTCCTGAAGCCTGGCTTCCGTCTCTATGCAAAGGGAGCAGGTGACGCTTGCTTGCCACCATCCCGCAGTTCTTCCCAGGGAAGACTCTTCTGCTTAGCGACTGTCCCGACAACAAGGCCAACGGCTCTTTCTCTTATCCCGGGGAGGCGTTCTGCTCCTTCCCCAGACTTGCTCCTGTGTAGCACGGAGACAGCAGTATCCCTATCCTTAAGGCCCTTTCCAGATATGCATCCATGCTTCTCTCGCAGGCAGTGGGGATGCTAGGGCCAAGAGAATTTCGCTCCATGCGGGTTTCTTCCACCGTGCTGCAGAGACAAGCTCAGGTAAGCAGGGGCAGTGTCCCACAAAACGACTAGATTTCCCAACGAATGCTGTGCTTCCCCAGAGGAGGAGCCTGGGCAAAGAGGCTTTCGCTGGAGGGTGGCTTCTCCCAAAGTGAGACTTGGCCTAGGCAAGCAGGAGCAGCAGCCCGCAGAACCGACTCTGATTTCTAAGCAAACGGAGAGGGTGACACATGTCTTGCCACCTGCCCGCTATTCTTGCCAATGCAGGCTCTCCTGTTTCATGACCTTTCGTTAAGGCTGTTTCCACAGGCGCAACCATGCTTCTCTCTCAGATAGAGGGGATGCCCGAGCAAAGAGGATTTCGCTCCATGCGGGTTACTACACCGTGCTTAGGAGACTATGTTCAGGCGAGCGGCATCCGCATAGCAGAGAACCGACTCGGATTTCCCCAAGAATGCTGTGCTTTCTGAGAGGGTATGCCCCAGAAAAGAGTCTTTCGCTCTATGCGGGATTCTACCACATGCTGCCAATACTAGGCTAAAGCAAGCAGCAAAAGGAGCCCACAGAACCAACTCTTTTTTCCCAGCGACTGCTATGCTTTTGCAGAGTTTTCTGCTTGACCTGAACCTCACTTCGCTGCTGCTTCCTCAGCAAGGCTTTGGGCGTTTGCTCTGTCGCATCAGGGAAGTAGATCTGCGGGAGAGCTGGTGCCTCTTGGGCCTTGCTTCCCCGGGCTCCATGGTCGCACCCTGGGTTCACCCTGCCAGGCTGAACTACGCAGACACAGCCAACGCTGCAGCAGTGTGCGTGTCCAAGGACGATACTCCATGCCAACTGCCATCTCCTGGCCTAGTAAGGCTTGGGTTTTTGCTCTGGCGTTCAGGCGCACTCGGGGACTAGGCCAGTGCCTTCCCCATAGGAAAGAGAGGCGACAGGATCCCTGCACACCGCCCGTGCACTGGGATGGGGAGCTTGGGGGACTGTCCCCACTTCTTCCCCGACACACCCCAAGCCACCCCCAACGCTGCCACATCTTGGAGGTAGATGGCACCTGACTGCCCTTTCATCCAGGGAGCTGGTTTTGCGAGTTCCGTGTATGGCGCCTGGTGGCAAGCCCACGTCTGCCCTAGGGACAGGTGGCCTTGGAGATGCTGTCCCCTTGGGACAAGAGGCACAGATCAGGCCTTCCTTATGCCCAGACTCCTTCCTCAGAGTTGAGTATGCGCGCCTGTCCTATCCGTCCCCTCGTGTCTTCCTAAAGCCAGGCTTTCGTCTCTACGCACAGGGAATGGGTGACGCTTGTCTTGCCACCGTCCCGCTGTTCTTCCCAGGAAAGGCCCTCCTGCTTTGCAACTGTGTCCCGACAACAAGGCCAACGGCTCCTTTACTTCTCCCGGGGAGGCGTTCTGCTACTTCCCAGACTTGCCCCTGGGGAGCACGGTGAGAGCCGTGTCCCTATCCTTAAGGTGCTTTCCAGATGTGCATCCACGCTTCTCTCGCAGGCAGTGGGGATGCCAGGGCCAAGGAAATTTCGCTCCATGTGGGTTTCTTCCACCGTGCTGTGGAGACTAGCTCAGGCAAGCAGCAGCAGCATCCCACAAATCGACTCAGGTTTCCCAATGAATGCTGTGCTTCCCAAGAGGAAGAGAATGGGCAAAGAGGCTTTCGATGGAGGGTGGCTTCTCCCACCTTGAGACTTGGCCTAGGAAAGCAAGAGCAGCGGCCTGCAGAACCGACTCTGATTTCTAAGCAAAAGGAGAGGGTGACACTTGTCTTGCCACCTGCCCGCTATTCTTACTAATTCAGGCTCTCCTTTTTCATGACCTTTCATTAAGGCTGTTTCCACAGGCGCAACCACGCTTCTCGCTCAGGTAGAGGATGCCCGGGAAAAGAGGATTTCGCTCCATGCGGGTTTCTTACACCGTGCTTCGGAGACTATATTCAGGCGGGCGGCATCCGCATCGCACAGACCGACCTGGATTTCCCCAAAATGCTGTGCTTTCCTAGAGGGGATACCCCGGCAAAGAGGCTTTCGTTCTATGCGGGATTCTCCCTGCGTGCTGCCAATACTAGGCTAAAGCAAGTAGCAACAGCAGCCAACAGAACCGACTCTTTTCCCAACGACTGCTATGCTTTCGCAGAGGTTTTCAGCTTGGCCTGAACCGCACTTCGCTGCTGCTTCCTCAGCAAATCTTTTGGCGTTCGCTCTGTTGCATCAGGGAAGTACAACTGAGAGAGAGCTGGTGCCTCTTGGGCCTTGCTTTCCCGGGCTACATGATTGCACCTTGGTTCCCCCTGCCAGGCTGAACTACGCAGACACAGCAACAACCCTGCAGTAACGTGCGTGGCCTAGGATGACACTCCATGCCAACTGCCAACTTCTGGCCTAGTAAGGCTTGGCTTTTTGCTCTGGAGTTGAGGCAGACTCGGGGACTAGAGCAGTGTCTTCCCCATAGGAAAGGCGAGGCGACAGGATCCCTGCGCAGCGCCCGTGCACTGGGATGGGGAGCTGTGGGGGACTGACCCCACTTCTTCCCCGACACACCCCTGCCACCCCCAACACTGCCACATCTTGGAGGAAGATGGCACCTGACTGCCCTTTCTTTCACGGAGCTGTAACTGCGAGTTCCGGGTATGGCGCCTGGTGGCAAGCCCACGTATGCTCTAGGGACAGGTGGCCTTGGAGATGCTGTCCCCTTGAGACTAGAGGCACAGAACAGGCCTTCCTTATGCCCAGACTCCTTCCTCAGAGTGGAGTATGCGCGCCCACCCTAGCCGTCCCCTCGTGTCTTCCTAAGGCCAGGCTTCCGTCTCTACGCACAGGGAGCGGGTGATGCTTGTCTTGCCCCCGTCCCGCTGTTCTTCCCAGGGCAGGCTCTCTTGCTTTGCGATTGTGTCTCGAGAACAAGGCCAACGGCTCCTTCTCTTCTCCTGGGGAGGCGTTCTGCTCCTTCCCCAGACTTGCTCCTGGAGAGCACGGTGACAGCAGTGTCCCTATCCTTAAGGCCCTTTCCAGATGTGCATCCACGCTTCTCTCGCAGCCAATGGGGATGCTTGGGCCAAGAGAATTTTGCTCCATGTGGGTTTCTTCCACCGTGCTGCGGAGACTAGCTCAGGCAAGCAGCAGCAGCATCCCACAAAGCGACTCAGATTTCCCAACGAATGCTGTGCTTTCCCAGAGGAGGAGACTGGGCAAAAAGGCTTTGGCTTTAGGATGGCTACTCCCACCTTGAGACTTGGCCTAGGCAAGAAGGAGCAGCAGCCCGCACAACCGACTCTGATTTCTAGGCAAACGGAGAGGGTGACACTTGTCTTGCCACCTGCCCGCTATTCTTGCCAATGAAGGCTCTCCTGTTTCATGAACTTACGTTAAGGCTGTTTCCACAGGCGCAACCACACTTCTCTCTCAGGTAGAGGGGATGCCCGGGCAAAGAGGATTTCGCTCCATGCGGGTTTCTTACACCGTGCTTCGGAGATTATGTTCAGGCGAGCGGCATCCGCATCGCACAGAACCGACGCGGATTTCTCCAGGAAAGCTGTGCTTTCCTAGAGGGGATGCCCCGGCAAAGAGGAGTTCGCTCTATGCGGGATTCTCCCAACGTGCTGCCAATACTAGGCTCAAGCAAGCAACAACAGCAGCCCACAGAACCGACTCTTTTTTCCCAGGGACTGCTATGCTTTCGCAGAGGTTTTCAGCTTGGCCTGAACAGCACTTCGCTGCTGCTTCCTCAGGAAGGCTTTGGGCGTTCGCTCTGTCACGTCAGGGAAGTACATCTGCGAGAGAGCTGGTGCCTCTTGGGCCTTGCTCTCCCGGGCTCCATGGTCGCACCCTGGGTTCACCCGACAGAACCGGCTAGGGACCTAATCAATACAGACATTGGTAATATGTCAGATCTAGAGTACAAAATGGCAATTCTCAAGGTTATAGCCGGGCTTGAAAAAGGCATGGAAGATATTAGAGAAACCCTCTCCAGAGATATAAAAGCCCTTTCTGGAGAAATAAAAGAACTAAAATCTAACCAAGTTGAAATCAAAAAAGCTATTAATGAAGTTCAATCAAAAATGGAGGCTTTCACTGCTCGGATAAATGAGGCAGAAGAAAGAATTCGCGATATAGAAGACCAAATGACAGAGAATAAAGAAGCTGAGCAAAAGAGGGACAAACAGCTACTGGACCATGAGGGGAGAATTCGAGAGATAAGTGACACCATAAGAGGAAACAACATTAGAATAATTGGGATTCCAGAAGAAGAAGAAAGAGAGAGGGGAGCAGAAGGTATACTGGAGAGAATTATTGAGGAGAATTTCCCCAATATGGCAAAGGGAATGAGCATCAAAATTCAGGAGGTTCAGAGAACGCCCCTCAAAATCAATAAGAATAGGCCCACACCCCGTCACCTAATAGTAAACTTTACAAGACTTAGTGACAAAGAGAAAATCCTGAAAGCAGCCCGGGAAAAGAAGTTTGTAACATACAATGGTAAAAGTATTAGATTGGCAGCTGACTTATCCACAGAGACCTGGCAGGCCAGAAAGAGCTGGCATGATATTTTCAGAGCACTAATCGAGAAAAACATGCAGCCAAGAATACTATATCCAGCTAGGCTGTCACTGAAAATAGAAGGAGAGATTAAAAGCTTCCAGGACAAACAAAAACTGAAAGAATTTGCAAACACCAAACCAGCTCTACAGGAAATACTGAAAGGGGTCCTCTAAGCAAAGAGAGAGCCTACAAGTGGTAGATCAGAAAGGAACAGAGACAATATACAGTAACAATCACCTTACAGGAAATACAATGGCACTAAAATCATATCTCTCAATAGTTACCCTGAATGTTAATGGGTAAATGCCCCAATCAATAGACACAGGGTATCAGAATGGATAAAAAAACAAAACCCATCTATATGTTGCCTCCAAGAAACTCATTTTAAACCCGAAGACACCTCCAGACTTAAAGTGAGGGGGTGGAAAATAATTTACCATGCTAATGGACATCAGAAAAAAGCAGGAGTGGCAATCCTTATATCAGATCAATTAGATTTTAAGCCAAAGACTATAATAAGAGATGAGGAAGGACACTATATCATACTCAAAGGGTCTGTCCAACAAGAAGATCTAACAATTTTAAATATCTATGCCTCCAATGTGGGCGCAGCCACACATTGTTATTAATAAACCAATTAATAACAAAATCAAAGAAACACATCAACAATAATACAATAATAGTAGGGGACTTTAACACTCCCCTCACGGAAATGGACAGATCATCCAAGCAAAAGATCAACAGGGAAATAAAGGCCTTAAATGATACACTGGATGAGATGCACATCACAGATATATTCAGAACAATTCATCCCAAAGCAACAGAATACACATTCTTCTCTAGTGCACATGGAACATTCTCAAGAATAGATCACATCCTCGGTCCTAAATCAGGACTCTACCGGTATCAAAAGATTGGGATCATTCCCTGCATATTTTCAGACCACAATGCTCTGAAGCTAGAACTCAACCACAAGAAGAAGTTTGGAAAGAACACAAATACATGGAGACTAAACAGCATCCTTCTAAAGAATGAATGGGTCAACCGGGAAATTAAAGAAGAATTGAAAAAAATCATGGAAACAAATGATAATGAAAATACAACGGTTCAAAATCTGTGGGACACAACCAAGGCAGTCCTGAGAGGAAAATATATAGCGGTACAAGCTTTTCTCAGGAACAAGAAAGGTCTCAGGTACACAACCTAACCCTACACCTAAAGGAGCTGGAGAAAAAACAAGAAAGAAACCCTAAGCCCAGCAGGAGAAGAAAAAACATAAAGATCAGAGCAGAAATCAATGAAATAGAAACCAAAAATCAATAGAACAAATCAACCAAACTGGGAGCTGGTTCTTTGAAAGAATTAATAAAATTGATAAATCCTTGGCCAGACTTATCAAAAAGAAAAGAGAAAGGTCCCAAATAAATAAAATCATGAATGAAAGAGGAGAGATCACAACTAACACCAAAGAAATACAAACTATTATAAGAACATACTATGAGCAATTCTACGCCAACAAATTTGAAATCTGGAAGAAATGGATGCATTCCTAGAAACATATAAACTACCAAAATTGAACCAGGAAGAAATAGGAAGCCTGAACAGATCCATAACCAGTAAGGAGATTGAAACAGTCATTAAAAATCTCCTAACAAACAAAAGCCCAGGGCCAGATGGCTTCCCGGGGGAATTTACCAAACATTTAAAGAAGAACTAATTCCTATTCTCCTGAAACTGGTCCAAAAAATAGAAATGGAAGGAAAATTCCCAAACTCAATTTATGAGGCCAACATCACCTTGATCCCAAAACCAGACAAGGATCCCATCAAAAAAGAGAGCTATAGACCAATATCCTTGATGAACACAGATGCAAAAATTCTCACCAAAATACTAGCCAATAGGATTCAACAGTACATTAAAAGGATTATTCACCACGACCAAGTGGAATTTATCCCAGGGCTGCAAGGTTGGTTCAACATCCGCAAATCAGTCAATGTGATACAACACATCAATAAAAGAAAGAACTAGAACCATATGATACTCTCAATAGATGCTGAAAAAGCATTTGACAAAGTACAGCATCCCTTCCTGATCAAAACTCTTCAAAGTGTAGGGATAGAGGGCACATACCTCAATATCATCAAAGCCAACTATGAAAAACCCACTGCAAATATCATTCTCAATGGAGAAAAACTGAAAGCTTTTCCACTAAGATCAGGAACACGACAGGGATGTCCATTATCACCACTGCTATTCAACATAGTACTAGAAGTCCTAGCCTCAGCAATCAGACAACAAAAGGAAATTAAAGGCATCTAAATCGGCAAAGAGGAAGTCAAATTATCACTCTTCGCAGATGATATGATACTCTATGTGGAAAACCCAAAAACTCCACTCCAAAATTGTTAGAACTTGTACAGGAATTCAGTAAAGTGTCAGGATATAAGATCAATGCACAGAAATCAGTTGCATTTCTCTACACCAACAACAAGACAGAAGAAAGAGAAATTAAGGAGTCAATCCCACTTACAATTGCACCCCAAACCATAAGATACCTAGGAATAAAACTAACCAAAGAGGCTAATAATCTATACTCAGAAAACTATAAAGTACTCATGTAAGAAATTGAGGAAGACACAAAGAAATGGAAAAATGTTCCATGCTCCTGGATTGGAAGAACAAATATTGTGAAAATGTCTATGCTACCTAAAGCAATCTACACATTTAATGCAATTCCTATCAAAGTACCATCCATCTTTTTCAAAGAAATGGAACAAATAACTTTAAAATTTATATGGAACCAGAAAAGACCTCGAATAGCCAAAGGGTTATTGAAAAACAAAGCCAAAGTTGGTGGCATCACAATTCCGGACTTCAAGCTTTATTACAAAGCTGTCATCAAGACAGCATGGTACTGGCACCAAAACAGACACATAGACCATTGGAACAGAATAGAGAGCCCAGAAATAGACCCTCAACTCTATGGTCAACTAATCTTCGACAATGCAAGAAAGAATGTCCAATGGAAAAAAGATAGACTCTTCAATAAATGGTGTTGGGAAAATTGGACAGCCACGTGCAGAAAAATGAAATGGGACCATTTCCTTACACCACACACAAAAATAGATTCAAAATGGATTAAGGACCTCAATGTGAGAAAGAATCCATCAAAATCCTTGAGGAGAACAGAGGCAGCAACCTCTTCGACCTCAGCCGCAGCAACATCTTCCTAGGAACATCGCCAAAGGCAAGGGAAGCAAAGGCAAAAATGAACTTTTGGGATTTCATCAAAATCAAAAGCTTTTGCACAGCAAAGGAAAAAGTTAACAAAACGAAAAGACAACTGACAGAATGGGAGAAGATATTTGCAAACAACATATCAGATAAAGGACTAGTGTCCAAAATATATAAAGAACTTAACCAAGGAAGTAGAAACAATCATCAGAAGTTATTACGAACAGTTATATGCCAATAAGCTTAGCAAACTAGATGAAATGGATGCATTCCTGGAAAAATATAAACTACCAAAATTGAACCAGGAAGAAATCGACAACCTGAATAGACCGATATCTAATAACGAGATTGAAGCAGTGATCAAAAATATCCCAAAAACAAGAGCCCAGGACCTGACGGATTCCCTGGGGAATTCTACCAAACCTTCCAAGAGGAAATAACACCTATTCTCGTGAAGTTGTTTCAAAAAATTGAAGCAGAAGGAAACTTCCAGACTCTTTCTGTGAAGCCACCATAACCCTGATCCCCAAACCAGGCAAGGACCATACCAAAAAGGAGAATTTCAGACCAATATCACTGATGAATATGGATGCTAAGATTCTCAACAAGATCCTAGCCAACAGGATCCAACAACACATTAAAAAGATTATCCACCATGATCAGGTGGGATTCATCCCTGGGCTACAAGGATGGTTCAACATTCGTAAATCAATCAATGTGATACAACAAATTAATATGAGAAGAGAGAAGAACCACATGGTCCTCTCAATTAATGCAGAAAAAGCATTTGACAAAATCCAACATCCATTCCTGATTAAAACGCTTCAAAGTATAGGGATAGAGGGAACATTCCTGAACCTCATCAAATCTATCTATGAAAGACCCACAGCAAATATCGTCCTCAATGGGAAAAAGCTTGCAGCCTTCCCATTGAGATCAGGAACAAGACAAGGATGCCCACTTTCACCACTCTTGTTCAACATAGTATTAGAAGTCCTAGCAACGCAATCAGACAACAGAGAGAAATAAAAGGTATCCAAATTGGTAATGAAGCCAAACTCTCTCTCTTCGCAGATGACATGATTCTTTATATGGAAAACCCAAAAGAATCCACCCCCAAACTACTAGAACTCATACAGCAATTCAGCAGCGTGGCAGGATACAAAGTCAATGTGCAGAAATCAGTGGCTTTCTTATACACTAACAATGAAAATACAGAAAGGGAAATTAGAGAATCGATTCCATTTACTATAGCACCAATAACCATAAGATACCTGGGAATAAACCTAACTAAAGAGGTAAAGGATCTATACTTGAGGAACTATAGAACACTCATGAAAGAAATTGAAGAAGACATAAAAAGATGGAAGACCATTCCATGCTCTTGGATCGGAAGAATAAACATTGTTAAAATGTCTATACTGCCTAGAGCAATCTATACTTTAATGCCATTTCGATCAAAATTCCACCAGCATTCTTCAAAGAGCTGGAGCAAATAATCCTAAAATTTGTACGGAATCAGAAGAGACCCCGAATCGCTAAGGAAATGTTGAAAAACAAAAATAAAGCTGGCGGCATCACCTTGCCTGATTTTAAGCTTTATTGCAAAGCTGTGATCACCAAAACAGCATGGTACTGGCATAAAAACAGACACATAGACCATTGGAACAGAGTAGAGAGCCCTGATATGGACCCTCAACTCTATGGTCAATTAAACTTCGACAAAACAGGAAAAAATATACAGTGGAAAAAAGACAGTCTCTTCAATAAATGGTGCTGGGAAAACTGGACAGCTATATGTAGAAGAATGAAACTCGACCATTCTCTTACACCGTACACAAAGATCAACTCAAAATGGATAAAAGACCTCAACGTGAGACAGGAATCTATCAGAATCTTAGAGGAGAACATAGGCAGTAATCTCTTTGATATCAGCCACAGCAACTTCTTTCAAGATACGTCTCCAAAGGCAAAGGAAACAAAAGCGAAAATAAATTTATGGGACTTCATCAAAATCAAAAGCTTCTTCACAGCAAAGGAATCATTCAAAAAAACAAAGAGGCAACCCACGGAATTAGAGAAGATATTTGCAAATGACAGTACAGACAAAAGGTTGATATCCAGGATCTATAATGAACTCCTCAAACTCAACCCACACGAAACAGACAAACACATCAAAAAATGGGCAGAAGAAGGGCCATCTGTACCCCAATGTTTATAGCAGCAATGGCCACGGTCGCCAAACTATGGAAAGAACCAAGATGCCCTTCAACGGATGAATGGATAGGGAAGATGTGGTCCATATACACTATGGAGTATTATGCCTCCATCAGAAAGGACGAATATCCAACTTTTGTAGCAACATGGACGGGACTGGAAGAGATTATGCTGAGTGAAATCAGTCAAGCAGAGAGAGTCAATTATCATATGGTTTCACTCATTTGTGGAGCATAACCAATAGCATGGAGGACAAGGGGCGTTAGAGAGTAGTAGGGAATTTGGGTAAATTGGAAGGGGAGGTGAACCATGAGAGACTATGGACTCTGAAAAACAGTCTGAAGGGTTTGAAGTGGCGGGGGGGGTGGGAGGTTGGGGTACCAGGTGGTGGGTATTATAGAGGGCACAGCTTGCATGGAGCACTGGGTGTGGTGAAAAAATAATGAATAATGTTTTTCTGAAAATAAATAAATTGGGGAAAAAATGGGCAAAAGATATGAACAGACACTTCTCCAATCAAGAAATACAAATGGCTCTCAGACACATGAAAAAATGCTCATCATCATTAGCCCTCAGGGAGATTCAAATTAAAACCACATTGAGATATCACCTTACACCAGTTAGAATGGCCAAAATTAACAAAACAGGAAACAACATGTGTTGGAGAGGATGTGGAGAAAGGGGAACCCTCTTACACTGTTGGTGGGAATGCAAGTTGGTGAAGCCTCTTTGGAGAACAGTGTGGAGATTCCTCAAGAAATTAAAAATAGAGCTTCCCTACGACCCTGCAATTGCACTCCTGGGTATTTACCCCAAAGATACAGATGTCGTGAAAAGAAGGGCCATCTGTACCCCAATGTTTATAGCAGCAATGGCCACAGTCGCCAAACTATGGAAAGAACCAAGATGCCCTTCAACGGATGAATGGATAGGGAAGATGTGGTCCATATACACTATGGAGTATTATGCCTCCATCAGAAAGGACGAATATCCAACTTTTGTAGCAACATGGACGGGACTGGAAGAGATTATGCTGAGTGAAATCAGTCAAGCAGAGAGAGTCAATTATCATATGGTTTCACTTATTTGTGGAGCATAACCAATAGCATGGAGGACAAGGGGCGTTAGAGAGGAGTAGGGAATTTGGGTAAATTGGAAGGGGAGGTGAACCGTGAGAGACTATGAACTCTGAAAAGCAGTCTGAGGGGTTTGAAGTGGCGGGGGGGGGTGGGAGGTTGGGGTACCAGGTGGTGGGTATTATAGAGGGCACAGCTTGCATGGAGCACTGGGTGTGGTGAAAAAATAATGAATACTGTCTTTCTGAAAATAAATAAATTGGGAAAAAAAAGAATAAATGAGTCACAGAGATGAAAAACACATCATAGGGAATATAGTAGGTAATATCATAATGACATTATGTGATGATAGATGGTGACAGCAGGTATCATGTTAAGCAAGGAGTAAAGTATAGGATTGTCAAATCTATATATTGTACATCTGCATCTAATATAATATTGTGTCAATTATATTCAATAATTAAAAAAATTGCAACATATACAAACTAATAAAAAATAAATTAAAACCAAAAAAAAGGAACTTAATAAACTCCACACCCAAAGAACAAATAATCCAATCAAGAAATGGGCAGAGGAAATGAACAGACGTTTCTGCAAAGAAGACATCCAGATGGCCAACAGACACATGAAAAAGTGCTCCATATCACTCGGCATCAGGGAAACACAAATCAAAACCACAATGAGATATCACCTCACACCAGTCAGAATGGGTAAAATCAACAAGTCAGGAAATGACAGATGCTGGCGAGGATGCGGAGAAAGGGGAACCCTCCTACACTGTTGGTGGGAATGCAAGCTGGTGCAACCACTCTGGAAAACAACATGGAGGTTCCTTAAAATGTTGAAAATAGAACTGCCCTATGACCCAGCAATTGCAGTACTGGGAATTTACCCTAAAGATACAAACGTAGTGATCCAAAGGGGCACGTGCACCCGGATGTTTATAGCAGCAAAGTCCACAATAGCCAAACTATGGAAAGAACCTAGATGTCCATCAACAGATGAATGGATCAAGAAGATGTGGTATATATACACAATGGAATACTATGCAGCCATCAAAAGAAACGAAATCTTGCCATTTGTGACAACATGGATGGAACTAGAGCGTATCATGCTTAGCGAAATATGTCAAGTGGAGAAAGACAAATATCATATGATCTCCCTGATATGAGGAAGTGGTGATGCAACATGGGGGCTTAAGTGGGTAGGAGAAGAATCCATGAAACAAGATGGGATAGGGAGGGAGACAAACCATAAGTGACTCTTAATCTCACGAAACAAACTGTGGGTTGCGGGGGGGAAGGGGGTTGGGAGAAGGGGGGTAGGGCTATGGACATTGGGGAGGGTATGTGCTTTTGGGTAAATTGGAAGGGGAGATGAACCAAGAGAGACTATGGACTCTGAAAAACAATCTGAGGGGTTAGCAGTGGCGGGGGGGTGGGAGGTTGGGGTACCAGGTGGTGGGTATTATAGAGGGCACAGCTTGCATGGAGACTGGGTGTGGTGAAAAAATAATGAATAATGTTTTGCTGAAAATAAATAAATTGGAAAAAAATACATTCATTTGTGTATATGCAGATTAGCCAAAATAAATGCTCCTTTTAGAAAGTGAAAAAAAATAAAAAAAGAAGTGACCTTCCGGATGAAGGAGTTTCCCTTAAACAGAACTTGCTACAGTCCAACGGTTAGACGTCTGTGACTGGAAAGCTAGGTGCGCCTATAGCGGTTACCAAAGAGTCAGTCCCAAAAGCATCCTTCTTTAACAGATGTAACACTCCAGTGAATCGCTCCTAAAGCACACTTCCCTCTCAGTGTTGGAAGCGTTTAAGACGCACAAACTAAGTGCCGATCACCACTGGTGGTGAACATCCAATATGTGTTTGGCAGGCTTAAGCACCATACCCTGCCCTTTAATCACAGTACCATAGGTTTCCCTAGTCCGTCCCTGTTCTATATTCATTCCTCAAAGGAGAAAAACTGTTATGAATGAGTATGCACCTGAAGTAGTTTCCCTGAGCAGATACCTTCCTACGCATCCCGTTTAAGGGGCCTGTATGAGACACTTCATGATTGCTACCCAGACACGTCCTACAGTTTCCAACTGAGCACAGACGCACCCTGTCGTGAGAACTTACTGTAGCACAGTTCCCTCATATATTGGAGGTGTTTTGAGAACAGGTAGACACTAAGGAACATCCCCGTTGTTGAACATCCAGATTGCATCATGAGGCCTAAGTGCCTTACTCTTTACTTCACTCAAGGTTTGCAATGTTTTCTCTGTCATTCCTAGTTCTATCTTCTTTCCTCCACTGGAAAGACACTGTGAGAAGTGACATTTCGCATGAAGGAGTTTCCCTTAAACAGAACTTGCTATAGTCCAACGGATAGATGTCGGATACTGGAAGTCTATGTGCGCCTATTGTGGATACCACAGAAGCAGTCCCAAAAACTTCCTTTTTAACAGACGTAACACTGCTGTGAATCCCTCCTAAAGCACACTTCCCTCTCAGTATTGGAAGCGTTTTAGACGCAGAAACTAAGTGCGGTCACCACTGGTGGTGAACATCCAATATGTGTTTGGCAGGCTTAAGCGCCATAGCCTGCCCTTTACTCACAGTACCATATGTGCCCCTAGTCCGTTCCTGTTCTATCTTCATTCCTCAAAGGAGAAACGCTGTTATGAATGAGTACGCACCTGAAGTAGGTACCGTGAGCAGATACCTTCCTTCTCATACCCTCTAAGGTGCCTGTGTGAGACACTTCATCATTGCTACCCAGACATGTCCTAGAGTTTCCAACTGAGCACAGACCCATCACTGTCGTGAGAACTTTGTAGCACAGTTCCCTCATATATTGGAAGTGTTTTGAGAAGAGGAAGACACTTCGGAACATCCCCGGTGTATAACTTCCAGTATGCATCATAGAGGCCTAAGTGCCTTACCCTGTACTTCAATCACGGGTTGCAACGTTCTCTCTGCTCCATCCTTGTTCTATCTTCTTTCCTCCACTGGAAAGACACTGTGAGAAGTGACAATCGGCATGCGAAATCTTTTCGGATGTCACACGTCTGCAGGGCCGCCCCCCAGGGCCTGGCCTGGCCCGTCATCCCGAGAGCTCGCTCATGAACCCCGCCAAGGAGTCCTCCCCGCGGCAGACTTCGGCGAGGCCGATGCCTACTGCTCCTCGGCCAGCAGGGTTCCCCCACTTGGCGCAGTCCAATGGGGCCATGGCTGTCCCGAGACTCGGGCTTTAAATTTCGCCGGCTTCCCAGCCTTCTGCTTCCGGGGTCCTGTCCCTCTGTGCCTCCCTCTTGGGAATCCTGAGTTCCGTGGCAACGCCTCCGCCTCACGCCCCGGCACAAACGGTGCATTTCGGCGCTTCGGACAAGCCTCGAAGCGAGAGTAACCTGCATGACCCAACTGAGGACAGCCCCATCTTGGGCGCCCCATCAACCCAAAAAGTCGGAGGCACATGCCCTGCCCCCACCCGCTGCTCAACTCTGCTCCAAGAACGCTCCTGGGCGCGAGCGACACCTGATGGGCCACGTCGTTTCCTCGCGTTTTACAGGTGGCCGCAGTATGCACTTGGCGAGAAGGGGCCCTGAGCCACGGAGAGCCGGGCGGTCCGCAGGTCTGCCCATCGCTGGCCAATTCTCGCGAGCTTTCTGCCCAAACCAACCCCGGTTTGGGCAGAACGCTCGTGAGAATGGGCCGGAAAACGCCCGGCGAACTCGCTTCGGGCTAGCTTGTCCACAGGTCCACCCCCCCGGGGCTTGTCCTGGCATCGCGAGGGCTCGCACACAAACCTCGCCAGGAAGCCAACCGCGAGGCAGGCTGATGCGAGGCCGAAACCTCCTGCTCCTCGGCGCTGGTGTCCCTTACTTAGCGCTGTCCCATGGGGCCAGGGCTGCCCCGAGACTCGGGCTTGATATTTCACCTGATTCCAAGCCTTCAGCTTCTGAGGTCCTGTACCTCTGTGCCTCCATCTGGGGAATCCTGAGTTCTGAGGCAACGCCTCCGCCTCACGCCCCGGCGCAAACATTGCATTTAGGCATTTTGGACAAGCCTCGAAGCGAGAGAGACATGCATGACCCAACTGAGGTCAGCGCCAACCTTGGGCGCTCCATCAGCCTGAAAAGACTGAGGCGCACGCCCTGCCCCCACCCGCCCTGATACTCTGCTCCTGGAATGCTCTCGTGCGCCGGCGCCCTCTGGTGGGCCGCGTCCTTTCCTTGGGTATTCAGGCGGCCGCAGCATGCCCTGGACAAGAAGGGTCCCTGGGCCACGGAGAGCCGGGCGGTCGGCAGGGTTGCCTAACGCCGGCCAAATCTCACGAGCGTTCTGCCCTAACCAATCCCGGTTTGGGCAGAAGGCTCGTGAGAATTGGCCGGAAAACGCGCGGCGAACTCGCTTCGGGCGCAGCTCTTCCGCAGGTCAGCCCCCGGACTTGTCTGGCATCGCGAGCGCTCACGCACGAACCTCGCCAGGAAGCCCTCCGCGAGGCAGGCTGAGGCGAGGCCGACGCCTCCTGCTCCTTGTCACTGGTGTCCCCTACTTAGCGCCATCCCATGGGGCCAGGGCTGCCACGAGACTCGAGCTTGATATTTCACCTGCGTCCCAGCCTTCGGCTTCTAGGGTCATGTCCCTCTGTGCCTCCATCTGGGGAATCCTGAGTCATTCGGCGACGCCTAGCCCTCCCATCCCGGCCCCAATGGTGCATATCGGCGCTTAGGTCAAGCCTCGGAGAGAGAGAAACCTCAATGAACAAAATGCGGACAGCCCCATCCTTGGGTGCCCCATCAGCCCAAATAGACGGAGGCGCATGCCCTGCCGCCACTCATCCGTCAACTCTGCTCTGGAATATTTCCCCTGCGCCCGCGCCCCCTGGTGGGCCCCGGCGATTCTGGCATTTTCCGGGGGCCGCAGCATGCCCTTGGAGAGAAGGGGCCCTGAGCCATGGAGAGCGGGGAGGTCGGCAGGACTGCCCTACACCGGCCCATTCTCACGAGCGTTCTGCCCAAACCGATCCTGTTTGGGCAGAACGCTCATGAAAATTGGCAGGAAAACGCACGGCGAACTAGCTTCGGGCGCCGCACTTCTGCACGGCCGCCGCCCCTGGCCTGGCGTGCCATTGCGAGCCATCGCGCTCCAACCCCACCAGGAAGCTCTCCGCGTGGCAGACTGTGGCGAGGCCGACGCCTCCTGCTAATCCTCCTGCGGGGGTACTCTCCCTGACGCTGTTCCATGAGGCCTGGCCCGCCACGAAGCCCGGCCTCCCAGTCTCGCCTGCTACCCGGCCATCTGCTTCTGGGTTCCTGTCCCTCGGTGCCTACATCTGTGGAAACCTGTATCCCGGGCCACGCCTCCCTCTCCCACACTGGCGCCCACGGTGCGTTTCGGCGCTTCGGACAACCTCAGAGCGAGAAACCTGCGTGCCCCCACTGAGGTCAGCCCCATCCTTGGGCACACGATCCTCGCTAAAGTCGGAAACGTAGTCCCGGCCGCCAACAGTCATTCAACTCTGCTCCGGGAACGCTCCCCAGCGCCGGGGCGCCCGGGTGGGCCGCGACGTTTTCGCGCATTTTCCGGACGGCCGCCCCAAGCTCGGGGCGAGTAACGGCCCTTGGCCATGGAGAGCAGGGCGTTCCGCAGGGCTGCCCAAGGCCGGCCAATTCCCACGAGGGTTCTGCCCAAACCGACCCCGTGAGAATTGGCCGGAAAATGCCATGCGAACTCATTTCGGGTGTCACATCTGCAGGGCCGCCCCCCAGGGCCTGGCCTGGCACGGCATCGCGAGAGTTCGCTCATGAACCCCGCCAAGGAGCCCTCCGCGCGGCAGTCTGCGACGAGGCCGACGCCTCCTGCTTGTTGGCCGGCGGGGGGCCTTACTTGGCGCAGTCCCATGTGGCCACGGCTGTCCCGAGACTCGGGCTCGAAATATTTCCTGCTTACCAGCCTTCCGCTTCCAGGGCCTTTTCCTTCTGTGCCTCCCTCTTGGGAATCCTGAGTTCCGGGGCAACGCCTCCACCTCATGCCCTGGCGCAAACGGTGCATTTCGGCGCTTCGGACAAGCCTCGAAGCGAGAGAAACCTGCATGACCCAACTGAGGACAGCCCCATTTGGGCGCCCCATCAACCCGAAAAGTCGGAGGCACATGTCCTGCCCCCACCCGCCGCTCAACTCTGCTCCAAGAACGCTCCTGGGCGCGGGCGCCACCTGATGGGCCACGTCGTTTCCTCGCGCTTTCCAGGCGGCCGCAGTATGCACTTGGCGAGAAGGGTCCCTGAGCCACGGAGAGCCGGGCGGTCCGAAGGTCTGCCCATCGCTGGCCAATTCTCACGAGCGTTCTGCCCAAACCAACCCTTGTTGGGTTGAGAATGGGCCACTCATGAGAATGGGCCGGAAAACGCCCCGCGCACTCGCTTAGGGCTAGCTCGTCCGCAGGTCCGCCCCCCCCCGGGGCTTGTCCTGGCATCGCGAGCGCTTGCGCACAAACCTCGCCAGGAAGCCCTCCGCTAGGCAGGCTGAGGCGAGGCCGACGCCTCCTGCTCCTCGGCGCTGGTGTCCCCTACTTAGCGTCGTCCCATGGGGTCAGGGCAGCCCCGACACTCGCACTCGATATTTCACCTGCTTCCCAGCCATCAACTTCCGGGGTACTTTCCTCTGTGCCTCCATCTGGGGAATCCTGAGTCCCACGGCCACGCCTCACGCTCCCACCCCGGCCCCCATGGTGCATATCGGCGCTTCGGACAAGCCTTGGAGAGAGAGAAACCTGCATGACCCAACTGCGGACAGCCCCACCCTTGGGTCCACCATCAGCCCGAAAAGACGGAGGCGCATGCTCTGCCGCCACTCATAAGTCAACTCTGGTCTGGGACGCTCCCCTGTGCCGGCGCCCACTGGTGGACCCCTGCGTTTCAGGCATTTTCTGGGGCCGCAGCATTCCCTGGGAGAGAAGGGGTCCTGGGCCACGGAGAGCAGGGAGGTCCGCAGGACTGCCCAACGCCTGCCAATTCTCACAAGCGTTCTGCCCAAACCGATCCTGTTATGGGCAGAACGCTGGTGAGAATTGGCAGGAAAACACCCGGGGAACTGGCTTCGGGCGCCGCACCTCTGCATGGTCGCCCTCCCGTGCATGGCGTCCCTTGGCGGGCCATCGCACAAAAACCCCGCCAGGAATCCCTTCGCGATGGAGGCTGTGGCGAGGCCGACGCCTCCTACTAATCCTCCTGCGGGGTCCTCTCCCTTGCGCTGTTCCATGAGGCCGGGCCCGCCACGAAGCCAGGACTTGCAGTTTCGCCTGCTACCCAGCCGTCTGCTTCTGGGTTCCTATCCTTCGATGCCTCCATCAGGGGAACCCTGATTCCCACGGCCACGTTCCCCCTCCCACACCGGCGCCAACCGTGCCCTTAGGCTCTTCGGACAACCTCAGAGCGAGAGAAACCTGCGTGCCCCCACTGAGGTCAGCCCCATCCTTGGGCGCCCGATCCTCCCTCAAGTCAGAAGCGAAGGCCCGGCCGCCACCCGTATTTCAACTCTTCCCGGGAACGCTCCCCAGTGCCGGGGCCTCCTGGTGGGCCGCGACGTTTTCGCGCATTCCGGGTGGCTGCTCCATGCTCCGGGCCAGAACCGGCCCTGGGCCATGGAGAGCAGGGCAGTCTGCAGGGCTGCGAAACGCCGGCCAATTCTCACGAGCGCTCTGCCCAAACCGATACCGGTTTATGCAGAACGCTCGTGAGAATTGGCACGCGTTGGGCAACCCTGCGGAACGCCCGGCTCTCCCTGGCCCAGGGACCTTTCTTGCCCAGGGCATGCTGGGCCGCCTGAAAACCCGAGGAAACGACTCTGCCCACCAGAGGGCGCCGGCGCACTGGAGCGTTCCCGGAGCAGAGTATCAGGGCTGGTGGGGGCAGGGCGTGGGCCTACGTCTTTTCAGGCTGATGGAGCGCCCAAGGATGGCGCTGTCCTCAGTTGGGTCATGCAGGTCTCTCTCGCTTCGAGGCTTGTCCGAAATGCAGAAATGCACCGTTTGCGCCGGGGCGTGAGGCGGAGGTGTTGCCACGGAACTCAGGATTCCCAAGAGGGAGAGACAGAGGGACAGGAGCCAGGAAGCAGAGGGCTGGGAAGCAGGCGAAATTTAGAGCCCGAGACTCAGGGAAGCCCTGTCCCCATGGGACTGCGCCAAGTAGAGGACCCCTGCCGGCCGAGAAGCAGGAAGCATCGGCCTCTCCGCAGACTGCCGCGCAGAGGGCTCCTTGGCGGGGTTCGTGAGCGATATCTCGCGATGCCGGGCCAGGCCCTGGGGGGCGGCCCTGCAGACGTGTGACGCCCGAAGCAAGTTCGCAAGGCGTTTTCTGGCCAATTACCACGAGCGTTCTGCATAAACCGGTATCAGTTTGGGCAGAGCGTTCATGAAAATTGGCCGGTGTTTCGCAGCCCTGGGGACTGCCCTGCTCTCCATGGCCCAGGGCCGGTTCTCGCCCAGAGCATGGGGCGGCCAAAGCGCGAAAACGTCGCGGCCCACCAGGAGGCCCCGGCACTGGGGAGCGTTCCCGGAGCAGAGTTGAAGGACGGGTGGCGGCCGGGCCTAAGCTTCTGACTTAAGGGAGGATCGGGCGCACAATGATGGGGTTGACCTCAGTGGGGGCACGCAGGTTTCCCTCGCTCTGAGGTTGTCCGAAGCGCCTAAAGGCACCGTTGGCGCCGGTGTGGGAGGGGGAACGTGGCCGTGGGACTCTGGGTTCCCCAGATGGAGGAACCGAGGGATAGGAACCCAGAAGCAGTCGGCCGGGTAGCAGGCGAAACTGCGAGGCCAGGCTAAGTGGCGGTCCCGGCCCCATGGAACAGCGCAACGGAGAGTACCCCCGCAGGAGGATTAGCAGGAGGCGTCGGCCTCGCCACAGCCTGCCTCGCAGAGGGCTTCCTGGCGGGGTTTGAGCGCGATGGCTCGCAATGGAACGCCAGGCCCGGTGGGGGGTGCAGCGTGCAGAAGTGCGGTGCCCGAAGCCAGTTCGCCGGGTGTTTTCCGGCCAATTCTCACGAGCGTTCTGCCCAAACAGGATCGGTTTGGGCAGAACGCCCTTGAGAATGGGCCGGCGTAGGGCAGTCCTGCGGACCTCCCTGCACTCCGTTGCCCAGGGCCCCTTCTCTCCCAGGGCATGCTGCGGTCCCCGGAAAATGCTGGAATCGCCGGTGCCCACCAGGGGGCGACGGCGCAGGGGAACGATCCCAGAGCAGAGTTGACAGACAAGTGTCAACAGGGCATGCACCTCCGTCTTTTCGGGCTGATGGGGCACCCAAGGATGGGGCTGTCCGCATTTTGTTCATTGAGGTTTCTCTCTCTCCGGGGCTTGACCGAAGCGCCTATATGCACTACTGGGGCCGGGATGGGAGGGTTAGGCGTGGCCGAGGGACTCAAGATTCCCCAGATGGAGGCACAGAGGGACCCTAACCCGGAAGCCGAAGGCTGGGACGCAGGTGAAATATCAAGCCCGAGTCGGGGCAGTCCTGGCCCCATTGGACGGCTCTAAGTAGGGGACACCAGCGCCGAGGAGCAGGAGGCGTCGGCCTCGCCTCAGCCTGCCTCGCGGAGGGTTTCCTGGCGAGGTTTGTGCGCGAGCGCTCCCGATGCCAGGAGAAGCCCCGGGGGGCGGACCTGCGGACGTGCTAGCCCGAAGCCAGTGCTCCGGACGTTTTCCGGCCCATTCTCATGAGCGTTCTGCCCAAACCGGGGTTGGTTTGGGCAGAACGCTCGTGAGAATTGGCCAGCGATGGGCAGACCTGTGGACCGCCCGGCTCTCCGTGGCTCAGGGCCCCTTCTCGCCCAGTGCATAATGAGGCCGCCTGGAAAACGCGAGGAAATGAAGTGGCCCATCAGGTGCCGTCGGCGCACGGGAGTGTTCTTGGAGCAGAGTTGAGGGGCAGGGGTGGGCCAGGGCATGCCCCTCTGACTTTTCGGGTTGATGAGGCGCCCAAGATGGGGCCATCCTCAGTTGGAACATGCAGGTTTCTCTCGCTTCGAGGCTTCACCGAAGCGCCGAAATGCACCGTTTGCGCCAGGGCGTGAGGCGGAGGCGTTGCCACGGAACTCAGGATCCCAAGAGGGAGGCACAGAGGGACAGGACCCCGGAAGCAGAAGGCTGGGAAGCCAGCGAAATTTCGAGCCCGAATCTCAGGACACCCCTGGACCCATGGAACTGCGCCAAGTAGGGGACCCCCGCCGGCAGAGAAGCAGTAGGCATCGGACTCACCGATGTCTGCCGCGGGGAGGGCTCCTTTGCAGTATTCGTGAGCGAAATCTCGCAATGTCGGGCCAGGCCAGGCCCTGGGGGGCGGCCCTGCAGACGTGTGACACCCGAAACGAGTTTGCATGGCGTTTTCCGGCCAATTCTCACGGGATCGGTTTGGGCAGAACCCTCGTGGGAATTGGCCGGCGTTGGGCAGCCCTGCGGAATGCCCTGCTCTCCATGGCCCAGGGCCGTTACTCGCCCCGAGCTTTGGGCGGCCGCCCGGAAAATGCGCGAAAACGTCGCTGCCCACCCGGGTGCCCCGGCGCTGGGAACATTCCCGGAGCAGAGTTGAAGGACCGGTGGCGGCCGTGCCTTCGTTTCCCACTTTAGGGAGGTTGGTGTGCCCAAGGATGGGGCTGACCTCAGTGGGGGCACGCAGGTTTCTCTCGCTCTGAGGTAGTCCGAAGCGCAGAAAGGCACTGTAGGCGCCGGTGTGAGAGGTGGAGGCGTGGCCCTGGGACTCAGGGTTCCCCAGATGGAGGCACCGAGGGACAGGAACACAGAAGCAGACGGCCGGGTAGCAGGGGAGACTGCGAAGCCGGGCTTCGTGGCGGGCCAGGCATCATGGTACAGCGCCAGGGAGAGGACCCCAGCAGGAGGATTAGCAGGAGGCTTCGGCCTCGCCACAGCCTGCCTCGCGGAGGGCATCCTGGCGGGGTTGGAGCGCGATGGCTCGCAATGGGACGCCAGGCCCGGGGGGGCGCCCGTGAAGAAGTGCGTTGCCAGAAGCGAGTTCGCCGGGCGTTTTCCTGCCAATTCTCACGAGCGTTCTGCCCAAACAGGATCGGTTTGGGCAGAGCGCTCGTGAGAATTGGCCGGCGTTTCGCAGCCCTGCGGACTGCCCTGCTCTCCATGGCCCAGGGTCGGTTCTCGCCCGGAGCATGGGGCGGCCTCCCAGAATGCGCGAAAACGTCGCGGCCCACCAGGAGGCCCCGGCACTGGGGAGAGTTCCCGCAGCAGAGTTGAAGGATGGGTGGCGGACGGGCCTTCGCTTCTGACTCGAGGGAGGATCGGGCGACCAAGGATGGGGCTGACCTCAGTGGGGGCACGCAGGTTTCTCTCGCTCTGAGGTTGTCCGAAGCGCCAAAAGACCGCCGGTGTGGGAGGGGGAACGTGGCCGTGAGACTCAGGGTTCCCCAGATGGAGGCACCGAGCGATAGGAACCCAGAAGCAGACGGCTGGGTAGGAGGTGAAACTGTGAGCCCGGGCTTCTTGGCGGGCCCAGCCCAATGGAACAGCGCAAGCGAGAGGACCCCCGCAGGGGGATTAGCAGGAGGCGTTTGCCTCGCCACAGCCTGCCTCATGGAGGGCTTCCTGGCGGGGTTGGAGCGCGATGGCCTGCCATGACACGAGATGAAAGGGGGGCGGCCATGCAGAGGTGCGGCGCACGAAGCCAGTTCGCTGGGTGTTTTACTGCCAATTCTCACGAGCGTTTGCCCAAACCTGGATCGGTTTGGTCAGAAAGCTCGTGAGAATTGGCAGGCGTTGGGCAGTCCTGCGGACCTCCCTGCTCTCCGTGGCCCAGGACCCCTTCTCTCCCAGGGCATGCTGCGGCCCCCGGAAAATGTCTGAAACGCCGGGGCCCTACAGTGGGTGCCGGGACAGGCGAGCGTCCCATAGCAGAGTTGACTTACGAGTGGCGGCAGAGCATGCGCCTCCGTCTTTTCGGGCTGATGGAACACCCAAGGATGGGGCTGTCCACAGTTGGGTCATGCATGTTTCTATCTCTCCAAGGCTTGTCCGAAGCGCCGATATGCACCACTGTGGCCGGCATGGGAGGGTGAGGCATGGGCTTGGGAATCAGGACTCCCCAGATGAAGGCACAAAGGGACAGGACCCCGGAAGGTGAAGGCTGGGAAGCAGGTGAAATATCGAGCCCGAGTCTCGGGGCAGCCCTGGCCCCATGGGACGGCGCTAAGTAGGGGACACCAGCGCCGAGGAGCAGGAGGCATCGGCCTCGCCTCAGCCTGCCTCACGGAGGGATTCCTGGCGAGGTTTGTGCGCGAGCGCTTGCGATGCCAGCACAAGCCCTTGGCGGGCGGACCTGCGGAGGAGTTAGTCCAAAGCGAGTTCGCCGGGCGTTTTCCGGCCCATTCTCACGAGCGTCCTGCCCAAACCGGGGTTGGTTTGGGCAGAACGCTCATGAGAATTGGCCAGCGATGGGCAGACGTGCGGACTGCCCGGCACTCTGTGGCTCAGGGCCCCTTCCAGCCAGGTGCATACTGAGGCCGCCTGGAAAACGCGAAGAAACAACGTGGCCCATCAGGTGGCGCCGGCGCCCGGGAGCGTTCTTGGAGCAGAATTGAGCGGCGGGTGGGGGCAGGGCATGCGCCTCTGACATTTCTGGTTGATAGGGCGCCCAAGATGGGGCTCTGCTCAGTTGGGTCATGCAGGTTTCTCTGGCTTCGAGGCTTGTCCGTAGCGCCGAAATGCACCGTTTTCGCCCGGGCGTGAGGCAGAGGCGTTGCCATGGAACTCAGGATTCCGAAGATGGAGGCACTGAGGGACAAGACCCCGGAAGCTGAAGGCTGGGAAACAGGTGAAATATCGAGCCCGAGTCTCGGGGCAGCCCTGGCCCCATGGGACGGCGCTAAGTAGGGGACACCAGCGCCGAGGAGAAGGAGGCGTCGGCCTCGCCTCAGCCTGCCTCGCGGAGGGCTTCCTGGCGAGGTTTGTGCGTGAGCCCTCGCGATGCCAGGACAAGCCCCGGGTGCTGCGAACCTGCGGACGAGCTAGCCCGAAGCGAGTTCGCCGGGCGTTTCCCGGCCCATTCTCACGAGCGTTCTGCCCAAACCGGGGTTCGTTGGGGCAGAACGCACGTGAGAATTGGCCAGCGATGGGCAGACCTATGGACCGCCCGGCTCTCCGTGGCTCAGGGCCCCTTCTCGCCCAGTGCATAATGCGGCCGCCTGGAAACGCGAGGAAACGATGTGACCCATCAGGTTGTGCCGGCGCCCGGCAGCATTCTTGGAGCAGAGTTGAGCGGCGGGTCGGGGCAGAGCATGCGCCTCCGACTTTTCGGGTTAATGGGGCGCCCAAGATGGGGCTGTCCTCAGTTGGGTCATGCAGGTTTCTCTCGCTTCGAGGCTTGTCCGAAGCGCCGAAATGCACCGTTTGCGCCGGGGCGTGAGGCGGAAGCGTTACCACGGAAATCAGGATTCCCAAGAGGGAGGGACAGAGGGACAGGACCCCGGAAGCGGAAGGCTGAGAAGCCGGCGAAATTTCGAGCCCGAGTCTCAGACAACCCTGGCCCCATGGGATGCGCTAAGTAGGTAACCCCCGCCGGCTGAGAAGCAGTAGGCATCGGCCTCGCCGTAGTCTGCCGCGCTGAGGGCTCCTTGGCAGGGTTCGTGAGCGAGCTCCCGCGATGCCGGGTCAGGTCAGGCCCTGGGGGGCGGCCCTGCAGACTTGTGACACCCGAAACAAGTTCGCATGGCGTTTTCCA
Organism: Neogale vison; assembly: GCF_020171115.1. Classification (NCBI taxonomy): domain Eukaryota; kingdom Metazoa; phylum Chordata; class Mammalia; order Carnivora; family Mustelidae; genus Neogale; species Neogale vison. The sequence continues at coordinate 154,827,280 of NC_058091.1, forward strand.
GCCAATTCTCACGGGATCGGTTTGGGCATAACCCTCGTGGGAATTGGCCACCGTTGGGCAGCCCTGCGGAAGGCCCTGCTCTCCATGGCCCAGGGCCCTTACTCGCCCCAAGCTTGGGGCCGCTACCCGGAAAATGCGCGAAAACGTCGCTGCCCACCCGGGCGTCCCGGTGCTGGGGAGCGTTCCCGGAGCAGAGTTGAAGGACGGGTGGCGGCCAGGCTAACGTTTCCGACTTTAGGGAGGATCGTCTGCCCAAGGATGGGGCTGATCTCAGTGCGGGCACGCAGGTTTCTCTCGCTCTGAGGTTGTCCGAAGCGCCGAAACGCACCGTGGGCGCCGATGTGGGATGGAGAGGCGTGGCCCCGGGATTCACGGTTCCCCAATGGAGGCACCGAGGGACAGGAACCCAGTAGCAGACGGCCGGGTAACAGGCGAGACTGTGAGGCTGAGCTTCGTGGCGGGCCAGGCCTCCAGGAACATCGCCAGGGAGAGGACCCCTGCAGGAAGATTAGCAGGAGGCGTCGTCCTCCCCACAGCCTGCCTCGCAGAGGGCTTCCTGGCGGGGTTGGAGCGCGATGGATCGCAATGGAACGCCAGGCCCGAGGGGGCGGCGGCCGTGCAGAAGTGCGGCGCCCGAAGCCAGTTCGCCGGGCGTATTCCTGCCAATTCTCACGATCGTTCTGCCCAAACAGGATCGGTTTGGGAAGAACGCTCGTGAAAATGGGCCGGTGTAGGGCAATCCTGCGGACCTCCCTGCACTCCGTGGCCCAGGGCCCCTTCTCTCCCAGGGCATGCTGCGGCCCCCAGAAAATGCCAGGTTCGCCCGGGCCCACCAGGGGGCGCTGGCGCAGGGGAACGATCCCAGAGCAGAGTTGACGGACGAGTGGCGGCAGGGCATGCGCCTCCGTCTTTTCGGGCTGATGGGACACCCAAGTTTGGGGCTGTCCCCATTTTGTTCATTGAGGTTTCTCTCTCTCCGAGGCTTGACCGAAGCGCCGATATGCACCATTGGGGCCGGGATGAGAGGGGTGGGCGTGGCCGATGGACTCAGGATTCCCCAGATGGAGGCACAGAGGGACACGACCCCGGAAGCCGAAGGCTGGGACGCGGGTGAAATATCAAGACCGAGTCTCGGGGCAGCCCTGGCCCCATGGGACGGCGCTAAGTAGGGGACACCAGCGCCGAGGAACAGGAGGCGTTGGCCTCGCCTCAGCCTGCCTCGCGGAGGGCTTCCTGGCGAGGTTCGTGCGCGAGCGCTCGCGATGCCAGGACAAGCCCCGGGGGGCTGACCTACGGAAGATCTGCGCCCGAAGCGAGTTCGCCGCGCGTTTTCCGGCCAATTCTTACGAGTGATCCCTAACCGGGATCGGTTAGGGCAGAACGCTCGTGAGAATTGGCCGGCGTTTTGCAAGCCTGCGGACCGCCCGGCACTCCGTTGCCCAGGGACCCTTCTTGCCCAGGGCATGGGGCGGCTGCCTGAAAACCCGAGAAACGACTCTGCCGACCAGAGGGCGCCGGCGCACGAGAGCGTTCCCGGAGAAGAGTATCAGGGCGGGTAGAGGCAGGGCGTGCACGTCTTTACAGGCTGATGGAGCCCCCAAGGATTGCGCTGTCCTCAGTTGGGTCATGCAGGTCTCTCTCGCTTCGAGGCTTGTCCGAAATGCAGAAATGCACCGTTTGCGCCAGAGCGTGAGGCGGAGGCGTTGTCACGGAACTCAGGATTCACAAGAGGGTCATGCAGGTGTCTCTCGCTTCGAGGCTTGTCCGAAATGCCAAAATGCACCGATTGCGCCGGGGCATGAGGCGGAGGCGTTGCCACGGAACTCAGGATTCCCAAGAGGGAGGCACAGAGGGACAGGAGCCCGGAAGCAGAGGGCTGGGAAGATGGCAAAATTTAGAGCCCGAGTCTCGGGGCAGCCCTGGCCCCATGGGACTGCGCCAAGTAGGGGACCCCGGCTGGCCGAGAAGCAGGAGGCATCGGCCTCGCCGAAGACTGCCTCGCTTGGGCTCCTTGGCGGGGTTCGTAAGCGAGTTCCCGTGATGCCGGGCCAGGCCCTGGGGGGCAGCCCTGCAGACGTGTGACGCCCGAAGCAAGTTCGCAAGGCGTTTTCTGGCCAATTATCACGAGCGTTCTGCATAAACCGGTATCGGTTTGGGCAGAGCGATCGTGAGAATTGGCCGGCGTTTCGCAGCCCTGTGGACTGCCCTGCTCTCCATGGCCCAGGGTCGGTTCTCGCCCGGAGCATGGGGCGACAGTTCGGAATGCGCAAAAACGTCGCGGCCGACCAGGAGGCCCCGGCACTGGGGAGCATTCCCGCAGCAGAGTTGAAGGACGGGTGGCGGCCGGGCCTACGCTTCTGACTTGAGGGAGGATCGGGCGCCCAAGGATGGGGCTAAACTCACAGGGGGCACGCAGGTTTATCTCGCTCTGAGGTTGTCCGAAGCACCGAAAGACACCGTTGGCGCCGGTGTGGGAGTGGGAACGTGGCCGTGGGACTCAGGGTTCCCCAGATGGAGGAACCGAGGGATAGGAACCCAGAAGCAGACGGCTGGGTAGCAGGCAAATCTGCGAGCCCGGGCTTCGTGATGGGCGCGGCCCCATGGAACAGCGCAAGGCAGAGGACCCCTGCAGGAGGATTAGCAGGAGGCATCGGCCTCGCCACAGCCTGCCTCGAGAGGGCCTCCTGGCGGGCTTGTTGCGCGATGGCCCGCCATGGCACGCCATGCACGGGGGGGCGGCCATGCAGAGGTCCGTCCCCCGAAGCTAGTTCACCGGTTGTTTTCCTGCCAATTCTCACCAGCGTTCTGCCCACACCAGGATCGGTTTGGGCAGAACGCTCGAGAGAATTGGCAGGCGTTGGGCATTCCTGCGGACCTCCCTGCTCTCCGTGGCCAAGGACCCTTTCTCTCCCAGGGCATGCTGCGGCCCCCGGAAAATGCCTGAAACGCCGGGGCGAACCAGTTGGCGCCTGTACAGGGGAGCGTCCCAGAGCAGAGTTGATTTACGAGTGGCGGCAGAGCATACGCCTCCTTCTTTTCGGGCTGATGGGGCACCCAAGGATGGGGCTCTCCGCAGTTGGGTCATGAGGGTTTCTCTCTCTCCAAGGCTTGTCCGAAGCGCCGATATGCACCACTGTGGCCGGGGGGGATGTTGAGGCGTGGCCGTGGGACTCAGGATTCCCCAGATGGAGGCATAGAGGGACAGGACCCCGGAAGCTGAAGGCTGGGAAGCAGGTGAAATATCGAGCCCGAGTCTCGGGGCAGCCCTGGCCCCATGGGACGGCGCTAAGTAGGGGACACCAGAGCCGAGGAGCAGGAGGCGTCGGCCTCGCCTCAGCCTGCCTCGCAGAGTGCTTCCTGGCGAGGTTTGTGCGCGAGCGCTCGCGATGTCAGGACAAGCCCCGGGTGCTGCGAACCTGCGGATGAGCTAGCCCGAAGCGAGTTCGCCGGGCGTTTTCCGGCCCATTCTCACGAGCGTTCTGCCCAAACCGGGGTTGGTTGGGGCAGAACGCACGTGAGATTTGGCCAGCTATGTTAGACCTGTGACCGCCCGGCTCTCCGTGGCTCAGGGCCCCTTCTCGCCCAGTGCATAATGCGGCCGCCTGGAAAACGCGAGGAAACGACGTGACCCATCAGGTGGCGCTGGCGCCCGGGCGCATTCTTGGAGCAGAGTTGAGCGGCGGGTCGGGGCAGAGCATGCGCCTCCGACTTTTCGGGTTAATGGGGCGCCCAAGATGGAGCTGTCCTCAGTTGTGTCATGCAGGTTTCTCTCGCTTCGAGGCTTGTCCGAAGCGCTGAAATGCACCGTTTGCACCGGGGCGTGAGGCGGAGGCGTTGCCACGGAAATCAGGATTCCCAAGAGGGAGGGACAGAGGGACAGGACCCCGGAAGTGGAAGGCTGGGAAGCCGGCGAAATTTCGAGCCCGAGTCTCAGACAGCCCTGGCCCCATGGGAATGCGCCAAGTAGGTGACCCCCGCCGGTCGAGAAGCAGTAGGCATCGGCCTCGCCGAAGTCTGCCGCGCTGTGGGCTCCTTGGCAGGGTTCGTGAGCGAGCTCCCGCGATGCCGGGCCAGGCCAGGCCCTGGGGGGCGGCCCTGCAGACGTGTGATACCCGAAACGAGTTCGCATGGCGTTTTCTGGCCAACTCTCACGGGATCGGTTTGGGCATAACCCTCGTGGGAATTGGCAACCGTTGGGCAGCCCTGCGGAACGCCCTGCTCTCCATGGCCCAGGGCCGTTACTCGCCCCGAGCTTGGGGCGGCCACCCTGAAAATGTGCGAAAACGTCACGGCCCACTCAGACGCCCCGGCGCTGGAGAGCGTTCCCGGAGCAGAGTTGAAGGACGGGTGGCGGCCGGGCCTACGTTTCCGACTTTAGGGAAAATCGTGTGCCCAAGGATGGGGCTGACCTCAGTGCGGGCACGCAGGTTACTCTCGCTCTGAGGTTGTCCGAAGCGCCGAAACACACCTTTGGCGCCTGTGTGGGAGGGGGAGGCGTGGCCCCGGGACTCAGGGTTCCCAGATGGAGTCACCGAGTGACAGGAACCCAGAAGCAGATGTCTGGGTAGCAGGCGAGACTGCGAGGCCGGGCTTCGTGGCGGTGCCCGAAGCCATATCGCCGGGCGTTTTCCTGCCAATTCTCACGAGCATTCTGTCCAAACAAGATCGGTTTGGGAAGAACGCTCGTGAAAATGGGCCGGCGTAGGGCAGTCCTGCGGACCTCCCTGCATTTCATGGCCCATGGCCCCTTCTTTCCCAGGGCATGCTGTGGCCCTCGGAAAATGCCAGGTTCGCCCAGGCCCACCAGGGGGCGCCGGCGCAGAGGAATGATCCCAGAGCAGAGTTGAATGATGAGTGGTGGCAGGGAATGCGCCTCCGTCTTTTCGGGCTGATGGGCACCCAAGGATCGGGCTGTCCGCATTTTTTCATTGAGGTTTCTCTCTCTCCGAGGCTTGACCGAAGCGCCGATATGCACCACTGGGGCCGGGATGGGACGGTTAGGCATGGCCGAGGGACTCAGGATTCCCTAGATGGAGGCACAGAGGGACACGACTCCAGAAGCCGAAGGCTGGGACACAGGTGAAATATCAAGCCCGAGTCTCGGGACAGTCCTGGGCCCATGGGACGGCGCTAAGTAGGGGACACCAGCGGCGAGGAGTAGGAGGCGTCGGCCTCGCCTCAGCCTGCCTCGCGGAGGGCTTCCTGGCGAGGTTCGTGCGCGAGCGCTCTCGATGATAGGACAAGCCCCGGGGGGCTAACCTGCGGAAGACCTGCGCCCGAAGCGAGTTCGCCGCGGGTTTTCCGGCCAATTCTCACGAGCGTTCAGCCCAAACCGGGATCGGTTAGGGAAGAACGCTCGTGAGAATTGGCCGGCGTTGGGCAAGCCTGCGGACCGCCCGGCTCTCCGTGGCCCAGGGACCCTTCTTGCCCAGGGCATGTTGCGGCCGCCAGAAAACCCGAGGAAACGACTCTGCCCACCAGAGGGCGCCGGCGCACGGGAGCGTTACCAGAGCAGAGTATCAGGGCTGGTTGGGTCAGCGTGTGCCACTCTGTCTTTTCAGGCTGATGGAGCGCCCAAGGATGGCGCTGTCCTCAGTTGGGTCATGCAGATCTCTCTCGCTTCGAGGCTTGTCCGAAATGCCGAAATGCACCGTTTGCGCCAGGGCGTGAGGCAGAGGCGTTGCCAAAGAACTCAGGATTCCCAAGAGGGAGGCACAGAGGGACAGGAGCCCGGAAGCAGAGGGCTGGGAAGATGGCAAAATTTAGAGCCCGAGTCTCGGGGCAGCCCTGGCCCCATGGGACTGCGCCAAGTAGGGGACCCCCGCCGGCCGAGAAGCAGGAGGCATCGGCCTTGCCGCAGACTGCCTCGCAGTGGGCTCCTTGGCGGGGTTCGTGAGCGAGTTTTCGCGATGCCAGGCCAGGCCCTGGGGGGCGGCCCTGCAGATGTGTGATGCCCGAAGCAAGTTCCCAAGGCGTTTTCTGGCCAATTATCACGAGCGTTCTGCATAAACCGGTATCGGTTTGGGCAGAGCGCTCATGAGAATTGGCTGGCGTTTCGCAGCCCTGCGGACTGCCCTGCTCTCCATGGCACAGGGTCGGTTCTCGCCCGGAGCATGGGGCGACAGTTCGGAATGCCCAGAAACGTCGCGGCTGACCAGGAGGCCCCGGCATTGGGGAGCGTTCCCGCACAGAGTTGAAGGACGGGTGGCGGCCGGGCCTACGCTTCTGACTTGAGGGAGGATCGGGCGCCCAAGGATGGGGCTGACCTCACTGAGGGCACTCAGGTTTCTCTCGCTCTGAGGTTGTCCGAAGCGCCGAAAGGCACTGTTGGCGCCGGTGTGGGAGGCGGAGGCGTTGCCAAGGAACTCAGGATTCCCAAGAGGGAGGCACAGAGGGACAGGATCCTGGAAGCGGAAGGCTGGGAAGCCGGCGAAATTTCGAGCCCCAGTCTCGGGACAGCTGGGACCTCATGGGACTGCACCAAGTAGGGGACCCCTGTCGGCCAAGAAGCAGTAGGAATTGGCCTCGCCGAATTCTGCCACGCGGATGGCTCCTTGGTGGGGTTCGTGAGCGATCTCTGGCGATGCCGGGCCAGGCCAGGCATTGGGGGGCGGCCCTGCAGACGTGTGACACCCAAACGAGTTCGCATGGCATTTTCCGGTCAATTCTCACGGAATCGGTTCGGGCAGAACCCTCGTGGGAATTGGCCGGCGTTGGACAGCCCTGCGGATCGCCCTGCTCTCCATGGCCCAGGGCCATTACTCGCCCCGAGCTTGGGGGGCCGCCCGGAAAATGCGCAAAAACGTCGTGGCCCACCCGGGCTCCCCAGTGCTGGGGAGCTTTCCTGGAACAGAGTTGAAGGACGGGTGGCGGCAGGGCCTACGTTTCCGACTTTAGGGAGGATCGTGTGCCAAAGGATGAGGCTGACCTCAGTGCGGGCACGCAGGTTTCTCTCGCTCTGAGGTTGTCCGAAGGGATGAAAGGCACCGTTGGCGCCGGTGTGGGAGGGGAAGGCGTGGCCCCGGGACTCGGGGTTCCCCAGATGGAGGCACCGAGGGACAGGAACACAGAAACAGACGGCCGGGTAGCAGGCGAGACTGCGAGGCCGGGCTTCGTGGCGGGCCAGGCTTCATGGAACAGCGCCAGGGAGAGGACCCCCGCAGGAGGATTAGCAGGAGGCGTCGGCCTCGCCACAGCCTGCCTCGCGGAGGGCTTCCTGGCGGGGTTGGAGCGCGATGGCTCGCAATGGCACTGCCAGACCCGGGGAGGCGGCCGTGAAGAAGTGCGGTGCCCGAAGCCAGTACGCCGGTGGTTTTCCTGCCAATTCTCACGAGCGTTCTGCCCAAACAGGATCAGTTTGGGCAGAACGCTGGTGAGAATGGGCCGGCGTAGGGCAGTCCTGCGGACCTCCCTGCACTCCGTGGCCCAGGGCCCCTTCTCTCCCAGGGCATGCTGCGGCCCCCAGAAAATGCCGGAATCGCCGGGGCCCACCTGGGGGGCCGTCCAGTGGAATGATCCCAGAGAAGAGTTGATGGACGAGTGGCGGCAGGGCATGCGCCTCCGTCTTTTCGGGCTAATGGGGGCACCCAAGGATGGAGCTGTCCGCATTTTGTTCATTGAGGTTTCTCTATCTCCGAGGCTTGACCGAAGCGCCGATATGCACCATTGGGGCCGGGATGGGAGGGGTGGGCGTGGCCGAGGGACTCAGGATTCCCCAGATGGAGGCACAGAGTGACACGACCCCGGAAGCCGAAGGCTGGGACGCAGGTGAAATATCAAGCCCGAGTCTCTGGGAAGCCCTGGCCCCATGGGACGGCGCTACGTAGGGGACACCAGCGCCGAGGAGCAGGAGGCGTCGGCCTCTCCTCAGCCTGCCTCGCGGAGGGCTTCCTGGCGAGTTTCGTGCGCGATCACTCGCTATGCCAGGGCAAGCACCGGGGGGCTGTCCTGCGGAAGAGCTGCGCCCGGAGCGAGTTCGCTGCATGTTTTCTGGCCAATTCTCATGAGCGTTCTGCCCAAACCGGGATCGAATAGGGTAGAACGCTCGTGAGAATTTGCCGGCGTTGGGTAAGCCTGCGGGTCACCTGGCTCTCCGTGGCCCAGGGACCCTTCTTGCCCAGGGCATGCTATGGCCGCCTGAAAACCCGAGGAAACTACGCGGTCCACCAGAGGGCGCCGGCGCACGGCAGCGTTCCTGGAGCAGAGAATCAGGGCCGGTGGTGGCAGGGCATGCGCCTCCGTCTTTTCAGGCTGATGGAGCGCCCAAGGATGGCACTGTCCTCAGTTGGGACATGCAGGTCTCTCTCGCTTCGAGGCTTGTCCGAAATGCCGAAATGCACCGTTTGCGCCGGGGTGTGAGGCGGAGGCGTTGCCACGGAACTCAGGATTCCCAAGAGTGAGGCACAGAGGGATTGGAGCCCAGAAGCAGAGGGCTGGGAATCGGGCAAAATTTCGAGCCCGAGTCTCGGGGCAGCCCTGGCCCCATGGGACTGCGCCAAGTAGGGGACCGCCGCCGGCCGAGAATCAGGGGGCATCGGCCTCGCTGCAGACCGCCTCGCAGAGGGCTCCTTGGCGGGGTTTGTGAGCGAGTTCTCGCGATGCCAGGCCAGGCCCTGGGGGCGGCCCTGCAGATGTGTGACGCCCGAAGCAAGTTCCCAAGGCGTTTTCTGGCCAATTATCACGAGCGTTCTGCATAAACCGGTATCGGTTTGGGCAGAGCGCTCGTGTTAATTGGTCGGCGTTTCGCAGCCCTGCGGACTACCCTGCTGTCCATGGCCCAGGGCCGGTACTCGCCCGGAGCCTGGGGCGACAGCACGGAATGCGCGAAAACGTCGCGGCCCACCGGGAGGCCCGGCACTGGGAAGCGTTTCCCGGAGCAGAGTTGAAGGACGGGTTGCGGCCGAGCCTACGCTTCTGACTTGATTGAGGATCGGGCGCCCAAGGATGGGGCTGACCTCAGTGGGGGCACACAGGTTTCTCTCGCTCTGAGGTTGTCCAAAGCACCGAAAGGCACCGTTGGTGTCGGTGTGGGAGGAGGAACGTGGCCGTGGGACTCAGGGTTCCCCAGATGGAGGCACCGAGGGATAGGAACCCAGAAGCAGACGGCTGGGTAGCAGGCGAAACTGCGAGCCCGGGCATCGTGGCGGGTCCAGTCCCATGGAACAGCACAAGGGAGAGGACGCCCGCAGGAGGATTAGCAGGAGGCGTCGGCCTCGCCAAAGCCTGACTCGCGGAGGGCTTCCTGGCGGGGTTGGAGCGTGAAGGCTCGCCATGGCAAGCCATGCACGGGGGGGCGGCCATGGAGAGGTGCGGCACCCGATGCCAGTTCGCCGGGTGTTTTCCTGCCAATTCTCACGAGCGTTTTGCCCACACCAGGATTGGTTTTGGCAGAACGCTCGTGAGAATTGGCAGGCGTTGGGCAGTCCTGCGGACCTCCCTGCTCTCCGTGGCCCAGGACCCCTTCTCTCCCAGGGCATGCTACGGCCCCCGGAAAATGCCTGAAATGCCGGGGTCCACCAGTGGGCGCCGGCACAGGGGAGCGTCCCAGAGCAGAGTTGACTTACGAGTGACGGCAGAGCATGCGCCTCCGTCTTTTCGGGCTCATGGGGCACCCAAGGATGGCGCTGTCCTCAGTTGGGTCATGCGGGTCTCTCTCGCTTCGAGGCTTGTCCGAAATGCCGAAATGCACTATATGTGCCGGGTCGTGAGGCGGAGGCGTTGCCACGGAACTCAGGATTCCAATGAGGGGGGCACAGAGGGACAGGACCCCGGAAGCAGAGGATGGGAAGCTGGCAAAATTTCGAGCCTGAGTCACAGGGCAGCCCTGGCCCCATGGGACTGCGCCAAGTAGGGGACCACCGCTTGCTGAGAGGAAGGTGGCATCGGCCTCGCCGCAGAATGCCTCGCAGAGGGCTCCTTGGCGGGGTTCGTGAGCGAGTACTCACGATGCCGTGCCAGGCCCTGGGGGGCGGCCCTGCAGACGTGTGATGCCCGAAGCAAGTTCGCAAGGCGTTTTCTGGCCAGTTCTCACGAGCGTTCTGCATAAACCGGTATCGGTTTGGGCAGAGCGCTCATGAGAATTGGCCGGCGTTTCGCAGCCCTGCGAACTGCCCTGCTCTCCATTGCCCAGTGCCGGGTCTCGCCCGGAGCATGGGGCGACACCACGGAATGCGCGAAAACGTCGCGGCCCACCAGGAGGCCCCGGCACTATGGAGCCTTCCCGGAGCAGAGTTGAAGGAAGGGTGGTGGCCGGGCCTACGCTTCTGACATGAGGGAGGATCAGGCGCCCAAGGATGGGGCTGACCTCAGTGGGGGCACGCAGGTTTCTCTCGCTCTGAGGTTGTGCGAAGCGCCGAAACGCACCGTTGGCGCCGTTGTGGGAGGGGGAGGCGTGTCCATGGGACTCAGGATTCCCCAGATGGAGGCGTCGAGGGAAAGGAACCAAGAAGCAGATGGCGGGTAGCAGGCGAGACTGCGAGGCCGGGCTTTGTGGCGGGCCAGGACCCATGGAACAGCGCCTGGGAGAGGACCCCTGCCGGAGGATTAGCAGGAGGCGTCGGCCTCGCCACAGCCTGCCTCGCGGTGGGCTTCCTGGCAGGGTTGGAGCGTTCGGGGAGCAGAGTGGAGCGGCAGTGGGCGGGGCAGGGCAAGCGCTTCCGACTTTTCGTGTTGATGGGGCGCCCAAGATGGGGCTGTCCTCAGTTGGGTCATGCAGGTTTCTCTCGCTTCGAGGCTTGTCCGAAGCGCCGAAATGCACCGTTTGCGCCGGGGCGTGAGGCGGAGGCGTTGCCAAGGAACTCAGGATTCCCAAGAGGGAGGTACAGAGGGACAGGACCCCGGAAGCGGAAGGCTGGGAATCCGGCGAAATTTCGAGCCCGTCTCGGGACAGCCCTGGCCCCATGTGACTGCGCCAAGTAGGGGACCCCCGCCGGCCGAGAAGCAGGAGGCATCGACCTCGCCACAGACTGCCTCGCAGAGGGCTCCTTGGCGGAATTTGTGAGCGAGCTCTCGTGATGCCGGGCCAGGCCAGGCCCTGAGGGGCGGCCCTACAGACGTGTGACACCCGAAACGAGTTCGCATGTCGTTTTCTGGCCAATTCTCACGGGATCGGTTTGGGCAGAACCCTCGTGGGAATTGGCCGGCGTTGGGCAGCCCTGCAGAACGCCCTGCTATCCATGGCCCAGGGCCGTTACTCGCCCCGAGCTTGGGGCGGCCGCTTGGATAATGCGCGAAAACGTCGCTGCCCACCCGGGCGCCCCGGCGCTGGGGAGCGTTCCCGGAGCAGAGTTGAAGGACGGGTGGCGGCCGGGCCTACGTTTACGACTTTAGTGAGGATCGTGTGCCCAAGGATGGGGTTGACCTCAGTGCAGGCACGCAGGTTTCTCTCGCTCTGAGGTTTTCCCAAGCGCCGAAATGCACCGTTGGCGCCGGTGTGGGAGGGAGACGTGGCCCCGGGTCTCAGGGTTCCCCAGACGGAGGCACCGAGGGACAGGAACCCAGAAGCAGATGTCTGGGTAGCAGGCGAAACTGCGAGCCCGGGCTTCGTGTCGGGCCCAGCCCCATGGAACAGCGCATGGTAGAGGACGCCCGCAGGAGGATTAGCAGGAGGCGTCGGCCTCGCCATAGCCTGCCTCGCGGAGGGCTTCCTGGCGGGGTTTAACGCGATGGCCCGCCATGACACGCCATGCACGGGGGGGCGGCTATGCAGAGGGGCGGCGCCCGATGCCAGTTCGCCCGGTGTTTTCAGACCAATTCTCACCACCGTTCTGCCCAAACCAGGATCAGTTGGGGCAGAATGCTCGTGAGAATTGGCAGGGGTTGGGCAGTCCTGCGGACCTCCCTGCTCTCCGTGGCCCAGGACCCCTTCTCTCCCAGGGCATGCTGCGGTCCCCGGAAAATGCCTGAAACGCCGGAGACCACCACTGGGCGCCGGCACAAGGGAGCGTCCCAGAGCAGACTTGACTTATGAGTGCCGGCAGAGCATGCGCCTCCGTCTTTTCGGGCTCATGGGGCACCCAAGGATGGGGCTGTCCGCAGTTGGGTCATGCAGGTTCCTTTCTCTCCAAGGCTTGTCCGAATCGCCGATAGCACCATTGGGGCCGGGGTGGGAGTGTGAGGCGTGGCCGTGGGAATCAGGATTCCCCAGATGGAGGCACAGAGGGACAGGACCCCGGAAGCAGAGGGATGGGAAGCCGGCGAAATTTCGAGCCCGAGTCTCGGGGCAGCCCTGGCCCCATGGGACTGCGCCAAGTAGGGGACCCACCCCGGCCGTGAAGAATGAGTGATCGGCCTCGCCGCACACTGCCTCGCAGATGGTTCCTTGGCGGGGTGGGTGAGCGAGTTCTCGCGATGCCGGGCCAGGCCCTGGGGGGCGGCCCTGCAGACGTGTGACGCCCGAACCAATTTCGCAAGGCGTTTTCTGGCCAATTCTCACGAGCGCTCTGCATAAACCGGTATCGGTTTGGGCAGAGCGCTCGTGAGAATTGGCCGGCATTTCGCAGCCCTGCGCACTGCCCTGCTCTCATGGCCCAGGGCCGGGTCTCGCCAGGAGCATGGGGCGGCGCCCAGAATGCGCGAAAACGTCGCGGCCCACCAGGAGGCCCCGGCAATGGGGAGCGTTCCCGGAGCAGAGTTGAATGACGCGTGGCGGCCGGGCCTACGCTTCTGACTTGAGGGAGGATCAGGCGCCCAAGGATGGGGCTGACATCAGTGGGGGCACGCAGATTGCTCTCGCTCTGAGGTTGTCCTAAGCGCCGATATGTACCATTGGGGCCGGGGTGGAAGGGTGAGGCGTGGCCGTGGGACTCAGGATTCCCCAGATGGAGGCACAGAGGGACAGGACCCCGGAAGCTGAAGGCTAGGAAGCAGGTTAAATATCGAGCCTGTGTCTCGGGGCAGCACTGACCCATGGGACGGCGCAAAGTAGGGGATACCAGCGCCGAGGAGCAGGAGGCGTCGGCCTTGCCTCAGCCTGCCTCGCGGAGGGCTTCCTGGCGAGGTTTGTGCGCGAGCGCTCGCGATGCCAGTACAAGCCCCGGGGGCGCGGACCTGCGGAGGAGCTAGCCCGAAGCGAGTTCACCGGGCGTTTTCCGGCCCATTCTCACGAGCGTTCGGCCCAAACCGGGGTTGGTTTGGGCCGAACGCTCGTGAATTGGCCAGCGATGGGCAGACCTGCAGACCGCCCGGCTCTCCGTGGCTCAGGGCCCCTTCTCGCCCAGTGAATACTGCGTCGGCCTGGAAAACACGAGAAAACGACGTGGCCCATCAGGTGACGGCGGCACCCGGGAGCGTTCTTGGAGCAGAGTTGAGCGGTGGGTTGGGGCATCGCATGCTCCTCCGCATTTTCGGGTTCATGGGGCGCCCAAGATGGGGCTGTCCTCAGTTGGGTCCTGCAGGTTTCTCTCGCTTCGAGGCTTGTCCGAAGCGCCGAAATGCACCGTTTGCGCCGGGACGTGAGGCGGAGGCGTTGCCAAGGAATTCAGGATTCCCAAGAAGAGGCACAGAGGGACAGGACCCCAGATGCGGAAGGCTGGGAAGCTGGCGAAATTTCGAACCCGAGTCTCGGGACAGCCCTGGCCCCATGGGACTGTGACAAGTAGGGGAACACCGCCGGCCGAGAAGCAGGAGGCACCTGCCTCGCCGAAGTCTGCCGCGTGGAGGGCTCCTTGGCGGGGTTCGTGAGCGAGCTCTCGCAATTCCGGGCCAGGCCAGGCCCTGGGGGGCGGCCCTGCAGACGTGTGACACCCGAAACGAGTTCGCATGGCATTTTCCGGCCAATTCTCACGGGATCGGTTTGGGCAGAATCCTCGTGGAATTTGGCCGGCGTTGGGCAGCCCTGCGGAAGGCCCTGCTCTCCATGGCCCAGGGCCGTTACTCGCCCCGAGCTTAGGGCACCCGCCCGGAAAATGCGCGAAAACGTCGCTGCCCATCCGGGCGCCCCGGCGCTGGGGAGCGTTCCTGGAGCAGAGTTGAAGGTCGGGTGGCGGCCGGGCCTACGTTTACGACTTTAGGGAGGATCGTGTGCCCAAGGATGGGGCTGACCTCAGTGCGGGCACGCAGGTTTCTCTCGCTCTGAGGTTGTCCGAAGCGCCGAAAGGCACCGATGGCGCTGGTGTGGGAGGGGGAGGCATGGCCCCGGGACTGAGGGTTCCCCAGATGGAGGCACCGAGGGACAGGAACCCAGAAGCAGACGGCCGAGTAGCAGGCGAGACTGCGAGGCCGGTCTTCGTGGCGGGCCAGGCCTCATGGAACAGCGCTAGGGAGAGGACCCCCGCAGGAGGATTACCAGGAGGCGTCGGACTCGCCACAGCCTGCCTCGCGGAGGGCTTCCTGGTGGGGTTGGAGCGCGATGGCTCGCATGGCACGCCAGGACCGGGGGGGCGGCCGTGCAGAAGTGTGGCGCCCGAAGCGAGTTCGTCGGGCGTTTTCCTGCCAATTCTCAGAGCGGTCTGCCCAAACAGGATTGGTTTGGGCAGAACGCTTGTGAGAATGGGCCGGCGTAGGGCAGTCCTGCGGACCTCCCTGCTCTCCGTAGCCCAGGGCCCCTTCTCTCCCAGGGCATGCTGCGGCCCCCGGAAAATGCCTGAAACGCCGGGGCCCACCACTCGGTGCCGGCACAGGGGATCATCCCAGAGCAGAGTTGACTTACGAGTGCCGGCAGAGCATGCACCTCCGTCTTTTCAGGCTCATGGGGCACCCAAGGATGGGGCTGTCCGCAGATGGGTCATGCAGGTTTCTCTCTCTCCAAGGCTTGTCCGAAGCGCCGATATGCACCATTGGGGCCGGGTTGGGAGGATGAAGCGTGGCCGTGGGACTCAGGATTCCCCAGATGGAGGCACAGAGGGACAGGACCCCGGAAGCTGAAGGCTGGGATGCAGGTGATATATGGAGCCCGATTCTCGGCGCAGCCCTGGCCCCATGGGACGGCGCTAAGTAGGGGACACCAGCGCCGAGGAGCAGGAGGCGTAGGCCTCACCTCAGCCTGTCTCGCGGAGGGCTTTCTTCTAGGTTTGTGCGCGAGCGCTCGCGATGCAAGGACAAGCCCCGGGGGGGCGGACCTGCGGACGAGGTAGCCCGAAGCGAGTTCGCCGGGCGTCTTCTGGCCCATTCTCACGAGCGTTCTGCTCAAACCGGGGTTGGTTTGGTCAGAACTCTCGTGAGAATTGGCCAGCGAAGGGGCAGACCTGCGGAACACCCGTTCTCCGTGGCTCAGGGCCCCTTCAAGCAGAGTGCATACTGCAGCTGCTTGTAAAACACGAGGAAACGACGTGGCCCATCAGGTGGCGCCGGCGCCCGGGAGCATTCTTGGAGCAGAGTTGAGCGGCGGGTGGGGGCAGGGCATGCGCCTCCGACTTTTCGTGTTGAAGGGGCGCCCAAGATGGGGCTGTCCTCAGTTGGGTCATGCAGGTTTCTCTCGCTTCGAGGCATGTCCGAAGCGCCGAAATGCACCGTTTGCGCCGTGGCGTGAGGCGGAGGCGTTGCCAAGGAACTCAGGATTCCCAAGAGGGAGGCACAGAGGGACAGGACCCCGGAAGCGGAATGCTGGGAAGACGGCGAAATTTCGTGCCCGAATCTCAGGGCAGCCCTGGCCACATGGGACTGCGCTAAGTAGGGGACCCCTGCCGGCCGAGAGGCAGTAGGCATCGGGCT
The DNA here is from genome assembly GCF_020171115.1 of Neogale vison. NCBI lineage: Eukaryota > Metazoa > Chordata > Mammalia > Carnivora > Mustelidae > Neogale > Neogale vison. Next base: position 154,842,928 of record NC_058091.1, read on the forward strand.
CGCTGAAGTCTGCCGCATGGAGTGCTCCTTGGCAGGGTTCGTGAGTGAGCTCTCGCGATGCCAGGCCAGGCCAGGTCCTGGGGGGTGGCCCTGCAGACATGTGACACCCGAAACGAGTTCGCATGCAGAATGTCACTTCTCACAGTGTCTTTCCAGTGCAGGAAAGAATAAAGAACAAGGACAGACAGAGAGAACGTTGCAACCCGTGAGTGAAGTACAGCGTAAGTCACTTAGGCCTCTATGATGCATACGGGAAGTTCAACAATGGGGATATTCCACAGTGTCTACCTCTTATCAAAACCCTTCCAATATATGAGGGAACTGTGCTACAATAAGTTCTCATGACAGGGATGCGTCTGTGCTCAGTTGGAAACTCTAGGACGTGTCTGGGTAGCCATCATGAAATGTCTCATACAGTTCCTTAGAGGGGATGCGAAGGAAGGTATCTGCTCAGGGAACCTACTACAGGTTCCTACTCATTCATAACAGTGTTACTCCTTTGAGGAATGAAGATAGAGCAGGGAAGGACTAGGGTCACATTAGGTACTGTGAGAAAAGGTCAGGCTACGGCACTTAAGCCTGCCAAACACATATTGGATGTTAACCCCCAGTGGTGATCCGCACGTTTTTTCTGCGTCTAAAACGCTTCCAACACTGAGAGGGAAGTGTGTTTTAGGTGGGATTCACTGCAGTGTTACGTCTGTTAAAGAAGGAAGCTTTTGGGACTGACTCTGTGGTAACCGCAATAGGCGCACATTGTTTCCAGTCTCAGACGTCTAACCGTTGGACTATAGCAAGTTCTCTTTAAGGGAAACTCCTTCACGCGGAATGTCACTTCTCACAGTGTCTTTCCAGTGGAGGAAAGAAGATAGAACAAGGACGGACAGAGAGAACGTAGCAAACCGTGAGTGAAGTACAGGGTAAGGCACTTAGGCCTCTATGATGCATACTGGATGTTCAACACCGGAGAAGTTCCACAGTGTCTACGTCTTCTCAAAACCCTTCCGATATATGAGGGAACTGTGCTACTGTAAGTACTCAAGACAGGGATTCATCTGTGCTCAGTTGGAAACTGTAGGACAGTCTGGATAGCAATAATGAAGTGTCTCATACAGTCCCCTTAGAGGGGATGCGATGGAAGGTATTTGCTCAGGGAACCTAATTCAGTTGCATACTCATTCATAACAGCGTTTCTCCATTGAGGAATGTAGATAGAACAGGGACGGACGAGGGGCACATTAGGTAATGTGAGTAAGGGCAGGCTATGGCACTTAAGCCTGCCAAACACATATTGGATTTCACCACCAGTGGTGATCCGCACTTAGTTTCTGCGTCTAAAACGCTTCCAACACTGAGAGGGAAGTATGCTTTAGGAGGGATACACTGCAGTTTTACGTCTCTTAAAGAAGGAAGCTTTTGGGACTGATTCTGTGGTAACCGCAATAGGCGCACATAACTTTCCAGTCTCAGACGACTATCCGTTGGACTATGGCAAGTTCTGTTTAAGGGAAACTCCTTCATTCAGAATGTCATTTCTCACAGTGTGTTTCCAGTGTAGAAAAGAAGATAGAACAAGGACAGGGCAGAGAGAATGTTGCACACCGTGAGTGAAGTACAGGGTAAGGCACTTAGGCCTCTATGATGCATGCTGGAAGTTCAACACCGGAGATGTTCCATAGTGTCTACACTTCTCAAAACGTTTCCAATATATGAGGGAACTGTGCTACAGTAAGTTCTCACGAAAGGGATGCGTCCGTGCTCAGTTGGAAATTGTAGGACGTGTCTTGAGGGCAATTATGAAGTGTCTCATACAGGCCCCTTAGAGGGATGCATAGGAAGGTATCTGCTCAGGGAACCTACTTCAGGTGCGTACTCATTCATAACAGTGTTTCTCAATTGAGGAATGAAGATAGAACACTAACGGACCTGGGTCACATTAGGTAATGTGTGTATAGGGCAGGCTATGGCACTTAAGCCTGCCAAACACACATTGGATATTCACCACCAGTGGTGATCCGCACTTAGTTTCTGCGTCTATAACCCTTCCAACACTGAGAGGGGTGTGTGTTTAAGGAGGGATTCACTGCAGTGTTACGTCTGTTAAAGAAGGAAGCTTCAGGGACTGACTCTTTGGTAACCGCAATAGTCGCGCATAGCTTTCCAGTCTCAAACGTCTATCCGTGGGATTATAGCAAGTTCTGTTTAAGGGAAACTCCTTCATGCGGAATGTCACTTCTCACAATGTCTTTCCAGTGGAGGAAAAAATATAGAACAAGGACGGACAGAGAGATCTTTGCAACCCGTGAGTGAAGTACAGGGTAAGGCACTAAAACCACTATAAGGCATCCTGGAAGTTCAACACCGGGGATATTCCACAGTGTCTACCTCTTCTCAAAACACTTCCAATATATGAGGGAACTGTGCTACAGTATGTTCTCAACAGGGATGAGTCTGTGCTCCGTTGGAAACTATAAGACGTGTCTCGGTTGCAATCATTAAGTGTCTAAAACAGGCCCCTTAGAGAGGATGCGTAGGAAGGTATCTGCGCAGGGAACCTACTTCAGGTATGTACTCATTCATAACAGTGTTTTTCCTTTGAGGAATGAAGATAGAACAGGGACGAACTAGGGGCACATTAGATACTGTGAGTAAAGGGCAGGCTATTGCGCTTAAGCCTGCCAAACACATATTGGATGTTTACCAACAGTGGTGATCCGCACTTAGTTTCGGCGTCTAAAATATTCCAACTCTGAGAGCGATGTGTGCCTAGGAGGAATTCACTGCAGAGTTATGTCTGTTAAAGAAGGAAGCTTTTGGGACTGACTCTGTGGTAACCGCAATAGGCGCACATAGCTTTCCAGGCTCTGACGACTATCCATAGGACTATAAGAAGTTCAGTTTAAGGGAAACTCTTTCAAGCGGAATGTCACTTCTCACAGTGTCTTTCCAGTGGAGGAAAGAAGATAGAACAAGTACAGAGCACCGAGAATGTTAAACCTTTTGGTGAAGTAAAGGGTAAGGCACTTAGGCCTCTATGATACATACTGGAAGTTCAACACCGGGGATGTTCCACAGTGTCTACCTCTTCTCAAAACACTTCAAAATATGAGGGCACTGTGCTACAGTAAGTTCTAACGACAGGGATGGGTCTGTGCTCAGTTGGAAACTGTAGGACATGTCTGGTAGCAATGATGAAGTGTCTCCTACAGGCCCCTTAGAGGTGATGCGTAGGAACGTATCTGCTCTGGAAACCTACTTCAGGTGCGTACTCATTCATAACAGCGTTTCTCCTTTGAGGAATGAAGATAGAACAGGGACTGACTATGGGCACATTAGGTACTGTGAGTAAAGGGCTGGCTATGGCGCTTAAGCCTGCCAAACACATATTGGATGTTCACCACCAGAGGTGATCCGCACTTAGTTTCAGTGTCTAAAACGCTTCCAACACTGAGAGGGAAGTGTGCTTTAGAATGGATTCAGCAGTGTTACGTCTGGTAAAGAAGGAAGCGTTTGGGACTGACTCTGTGGTAACCGGAATAGGCGCACATAGGTTTCCAGTTTCCGACGTCTATCCGTTGGACTATACCAAGTTCTGTTAAGGGAAACTACTCATGCGGAATATCACTTCTCACAGTGTCTTTCCAGTGGAGGAAAGAAGTTAGAACAAGGACGGACAGAGAGTACATTGCAACCCGTGAGTGAAGTACAGGGTAAGGCACCTAGGCCTCTATGATGCATACTGGAAGTTCAACACCGGGCAAGTTCTACAGTGTCTACCTCTTCTCAAAACACTTTCAATATATGACGGAAGTGTGCTACAGTAAGTTCTAACGACAGGGATGCGTCTGTGCTCATTGGAAACTCTAGGACGTGTCTGGGTAGCCATCATGAAGTGTCTCATACAGGCCCCTTAGGGGGGATTGGAAGGAAGGTATCTGCTCAGAAAACCTCCTTCAGGGGCGTACTCATTCATAACAACGTTAATCCTTTAAGGAATAAAGATAGAACAGGGACAGACTAGGGGCACATTAGGTAATGTAGTAAAGGGCTCGCTATGGTGCTTAAGCCTGCCAAACGCATATTGGATTTTCACCACCATTGGTGATCCGTACTTAGTTTCTGTGTCTAAAACGCTTCCAACACTGAGAGGGAAGTGTGCTTTAGGATGGATTCACTGCAGTGTTGCGTCTGTTAAAGAAGGAAGCTTTTGGGACTAACTCTGTGGTAACTGCAATAGGCGCACATAGGTTTCCGGTTTCCGACGTCTATCCGTTGGACTATAGCAAGTTCTGTTAAAGGGAAACTCCTTGATTTGGAATGTCACTTCTCACAGTGTCTTTCCAGTGGAGGAAAGAAGATAGAACAAGGACGGAGCAGAGAGAAAGTTGCAACCCGTGAGTGAAGTACAGGGTAATGCACTTAGTCCTCTATGATGCATACTGGGTGCTTAACACCGGGGATGTTCCACAGAGTCTACCTCCTCTCAAAACACTTCCAATATATGAGGGAACTGTGCTACAGTAATTTCTCACGACAGGGATGCGTCTGTGCTCAGTTGGAAACTCTAGGACGTGTCTGGGTAGCCATCATGAAGTGTCTCATACAAGCCCTTTAGAGGGGATGCGAAGGAAGGTATCTGCACAGGGAACCTACTTAATGTGCGTCCTCATTCATAACAGCGTTTTTCCTTTGAGGAATGAAGATAGAAAAGGGAAGGAGTAGGGGCACATTAGGTACTGTCAGTAAAGGGCAGGCTATGGCGCTTAAGCCTGCCAAACACATATTGCATGATCACCACTAGTGGTGATCCGCACTTAGTTTTTGCGTCTAAATCGCCTGCAACACTGAGAGGGAAGTGTGCTTTCGGAGGGATTCACTGCAGTGTTACATCTGTTAAAGAAGGAAGCTTTTGGGACTGACTCTGTGGTAACGCAATAGGAGCACATATCTTTCCAGTCTCAGACGTCTATCTGTAGGACTATAGCAAGTTCAGTTTAAGGGAACCTCTTTCAAGCGGAATGTCACTTCTCACAGTTTATTTCCTGTGGAGGAAAGAAGATAGAACAAGGACTGAGCAGGGTGGACAAGATGGCGGGGTACAAGGAAGAGGCGTCTTTTTAGCTGGTACCCCAAAGTGAGCTGATTACCTACCAAAGAACTCCGATCACCCATGAAACAGCCTGAGATCAGAATTATACACGTCTGGATCTCTACAGGGGCAGAAGACGCCAGTGAGCAGGTAAAGCGGAATGGGAACGGCGGACTGATATCAGAAGATAAACAAAAGGGGGAGGGAGCCACCAGAGTCGACCTGTGGGAAAGTAATACCCCAATACGAGCGAGAGTGCCCTGCGTCTGGGGACCAGCATTAACTTGGAGACTGGTTGAAAGTACTCCAAAAGAGAAAAGGATCGTGGGGGCAAATTTTGGGAATCGGGGCGGCTAGGGACAGGGGCTTAAGTCCCCGGTCCCAGACGGCCTCCCTGGCGCGGAGGCAGAGAGTGTGGCGGAGAAACCAGCTCCTGGTCCCTAAGCCGCCAGCGGGCTCCAGAGCACGTGGGTTCCGGCTCATGTGAGGGGATGGGAGCTGCGCCGGTCTGCAGAATGTGCGCTAGCCCTACCACAAAGCTTGAGATGCGTGCGCACGTCCCTTCAGCTCTCCCTGGTTTCTAAGGCCCGGGGGCGCTTCTTGACCTATGCCATTGTTTCAAAGTCTAAGCCGCGTGCCCGCGAAACTCTTTCCCGGACAGAGGCACGCAAAAGCCCAGCCTGCGGCTTATGGACCAGCACCCCATTCTCAGTGCCGCAGACGCGCACCCGACTCACAGCAGCCTCTGAAAAGAGGTGCGTGCAAGCCGGGCACTCCCAGCCCAGACCGGCGGCAAAATCTCAGTGTGCGATCTCTGCTTGGAACCTCTCTGGCGGGCAGGAGCTCCCAGACAGCCACCACTGCCCTGGATTTGGGGACGAGCAAAAGATCCTGCGCCCCCAGGGTCTGCAACTTGGAACCTGCTCTGCCAGCGGCCAAGGGGGAATTTATTCAGCTTCTGCACCCAGACTGAGGCTTCTCTCTGAGACGGAGATCAGGAAGTGTTCCAGGGTGTACCTTGACTGCACCAGAGTTGATACATACAGCTACATCTGTTCAGTCTTCTCCCACCAAAATGACTAGAAGGAGGAATGCCCAACAGAAGAAAAATAAAGAGGATGGACCTTCTGCAACAGAGCTAACGGCTATCAACATAGACAATATGTCGGAAAGAGAATTCAGGCTAACAATTATCCAGGCAATAGCTAGGTTGGAGAAAGCCATGGATGACCAAACAGAATTGATTAGGGCCGAGCTGAAAGCGAACAGACAGGATGTTCACAATGTTAGGGCGGAGCTTAAAGCTACCAGGGAGGAGGTCCACAATGCTCTCAATGAGTTCCAATCTAATATAAACTCTCTCAAAGCTAGGGTAACTGAGACAGAAGATAGAATTAGTGATCTGGAAGACAAACAGATCGAGAGAAAGGATCAGGAGGAAGCATGGAACAAACAGCTTAGATCCCACGAAAGCAGAATCAGGGAAATAAATGATGTCATGAAGCATTCCAACGTCAGAATTATTGGAATTCCTGAAGGGGAGGAGAAGGAAAGAAATCTGGAAGATATCGTGGAAAAAGTCCTTCATGAAAATTTTCCGAATCTCGCGAATGAAACCAGCGTTCTGATACTAGAGGCTGAACGGTCTCCACCCTAGATTATACACTCCAAAAAAAAAAAACATCACGACACCTGATAGTCAAATTGAGAAATTATAATTGTAAGTATAAACTCTTGAAAGCCGCCAGGGTAAAGAGGCTCCTTAGTTACAGAGGGAAGCCCATCAGAATAACGTCAGACCTGTCCACAGAGACCTGGCAAGCCAGAAGAGGCTGGAAAGATATATTCAGGGCACTAAATGAGAAGAACATGCAGCCAAGAATACTTTATCCAGCAAGACTGACATTCGAAATGAATGGAGAGATAAAGAGTTTCCAAGACCGGCAAGACTTAAAAGACTATGCAACCTCCAAGCCGATACTGCAGGAAATATTAAGGAGGGTTCTATAAAAGAGGAAAAATCCCAAGAATAGCAATGAACAGAAATTAGAGACAGTCTACAGAAAGAAAGACTTCAAAGGTAACTCGATGTCAATAAAAACGTATCTATCAATAATCACTCTCAATGTGAATGGCCTAAATGCACCCATAAAACGGCACAGGGTTGCAGATTGGATAAAACGACAGGACCCATCCATATGCTGTCTACAAGAGACCCATTTTGAACCTAAAGATACACGCAGACTGAAAGTGAAGGGGTGGAGAAGCATCTTTCATGCCAATGGGATTCAAAAGAAGGCTGGGGTAGCGATTCTCATATCAGATAAATTAGACTTCAAACTAAAGACTGTAGTCAGAGATACAGAAGGACACTACATAATCCTTAAAGGGACTATCCACCAAGATGATCTAACAATTGTAAATATCTATGCTCCCAATATGGGAGCAGCCAATTACTTAAGAAAACTGTTAGTCAAGATAAAGAGTCATAATGATATGAATACACTAATCGTAGGAGATCTTAACACGCCTCTTTCAGAATTAGACAGATCATTGAAGCAGAAAATCAATAAAGAAACAAGAGCATTGATGACACATTGGACCAGATGGACCTCATAATTATAAACAGAACATTTCACCCTAAAACAGCAGAATACTCATTCTTCTCAAGTGCACATGGAACCTTCTCCAGAATAGACCACATACTGGGTCACAAATCAGGACTCAGCCGATACCAAAAGACTGAGATTATTCCCTGCATATTCTCAGATCACAATGCTTTGAAACTGGAGCAAAATCACAAGGAAAAGTTCAGAAGGAACTCAAACACCTGGAAGCTAAAGACCACCTTGCTTAAGAATGCTTGGATCAACCAGGAGATCAAAGAAGAACTGAAACAATTCATGGAAACCAATGAGAATGAAGACACTTCGGTCCAAAACCTATGGGATACAGCAAAGGCGGTCCTAAGGGGAAAATATATAGCCATCCAAGCCTTGCTCAAAAAAACTGAAAAATCCAGAACACACCAGCTGTCTCTACACCTTGAAGAACTGGAGGATCAACAACAAATCAAACCAACTCCACACATAAGAAGGGAAATCATCAAGATTAGAGCTGAGATCAATGAGGGAGAAACCAGAGATACAGTAGAACGTATCAATGAAACTAGAAGCTGGTTTTTGAAAGAATCAATAAGATTGATAAGCCACAGGCTACCCTAATCTGAAAGAAAAGAGAGAAATCCCACATTTATAAAATTATGAATGAAAAGGGAGAGATCACAACTAACGCCAAGGAAGTAGAAACAATCATCAGAAGTTATTACGAACAGTTATATGCCAATAAGCTTAGCAACCTAGATGAAATGGATGCATTCCTGGAAAAATATAAACTACCAAAATTGAACCAGGAAGAAATCGACAACCTGAATAGACTGATATCTAATAACGAGATTGAATCAGTGATCAAAAACCTCCCAAAAAACAAGAGCCCAGGACCTGACGGATTCCCTGGGGAATTCTACCAAACCTTCCAAGAAGAAATAACACCTATTCTCCTGAAGCTGTTTCAAAAAATTGAAGCAGAAGGAAAACTTCCAGACTCTTTCTATGAAGCCAGCATTACCCTGATCCCCAAACCAGGCAAGGACCGGACCAAAAAGGAGAATTTCAGACCAATATCACTGATGAATATGATGCTAAGATTCTCAACAAGATCCTAGCCAACAGGATCCAACAGCACATTAAAAAGATTATCCACCATGATCAGGTGGGATTCATCCCTGGGCTACAAGGATGGTTCAACATTCGCAAATCAATCAATGTGATACAACAAATTAATATGAGAAGAGAGAAGAACCACATGGTCCTCTCAATTGATGCAGAAAAAGCATTTGACAAAATCCAGCATCCGTTCCTGATTAAAACACTTCAAAGTATAGGGATAGAGGGAACATTCCTGAACCTCATCAAATCTATCTATGAAAGACCCACAGCAAATATCATCCTCAATGGGAAAAAGCTTGCAGCCTTCCCGTTGAGATCAGGAACAAGACAAGGATGCCCACTTTCACCCCTCTTGTTCAACATAGTATTAGAAGTCTTAGTAACAGCAATCAGACAACAGAGAGAAATAAAAGATATCCAAATTGGTAATGAAAAAGTCAAACTCTCTCTCTTCGCAGATGACATGATTCTTTATATGGAAAACCCAAAAGACTCTACCCCCAAACTACTAGAACTCATACAGCAATTCAGCAACGTGGAAGGATACAAAGTCAATGTGCAGAAATCAGTGGCTTTCTTATACACTAACAATGAAAATACAGAAAGGGAAATTAGAGAATCGATTCCATTTACTATAGCACCAAGAACCATAAGATACCTTGGAATAAACCTAACTAAAGAGATAAAGGATCTGTGCTTGAGGAACTATTAACACTCATGAAAGAAATTGAAGAAGACACAAAAAGATGGAAGACAATTCCATGCTCCTGGATCGAAAGAATAAACATTGTTAAAATGTCTATATTGCCTAGAGCAATCTATACTTTTAATGCCATTCCGATCAAAATTCCACCGGCATTCTTCAAAGAGCTGGAGCAAATAATCCTAAAACTTGTATGGAATCAGAAGAGACCCAGAATCGCTAAGGAAATGTTGAAAAACAAAAATAAAGCTGGCGGCATCACCTTACCTGATTTCAAGCTTTATTACAAAGCTGTGATCACCAAGACAGCATGGGACTGGCATAAAAACAGACACATAAACCAGTGGAACAGAGTGGAGAGCCCTGAAATGGGCCCTCAACTCTATCGTCAATTAATCTTTGACAAACAGGAAAAACTATACAGTGGAAAAAAGACAGTCTCTTCAATAAATGGTGCTGGGAAAACTGGACAGCTATATGTAGAAGAATGAAACTCGACCATTCCTTTACACCGTACACAAAGATCAACTCAAAATGGATAAAAGACCTCAATGTGAGACAGGAATCCATTAGAATCTTAGAGGAGAACATAGGCAGTAATTTCTTTGATATCAGCCACAGCAACTTCTTTCAAGATACGTCTCCAAAGGCAAAGGAAACAAAAGCGAAAATAAACTACTGGGACTTCATCAAAATCAAAAGCTTCTGCACAGCAAAGGAAAGGGTCAACAAAACAAAGAAGCAACCCACGGAATGGGAGAAGATATTTGCAAATGACAGTACAGACAAAAGGTTGATATCCAGGATCTATAATGAACTCCTCAAACTCAACCCACACGAAACAGACAAACACATCAAAAAATGGGCAGAAGATATGAACAGACACTTCTCCAATCAAGAAATACAAATGGCTATCAGACATGAAAAAATGCTCATCATCATTAGCCCTCAGGGAGATTGAAATTAAAACCACATTGAGATATCACCTTACACCAGTTGGAATGGCCAAAATTAACAAAACAGGAAACAACATGTGTTGGAGAGGATGTGGAGAAAGGGGAACCCTCTTCCACTGTTGGTGGGAATGCAAGTTGGTGAAGCCTCTTTGGAGAACAGTGTGGAGATTCCTCAAGAAATTAAAAATAGAGCTTCCCTACGACCCTGCAATTGCACTCCTGGATATTGGTATTTACCCCAAGGATACAGATGTCATGAAAAGAAGGGCCATCTGTACCCCAACGTTTATAGCAGCAATGGCCACAGTCGCCAAACTATGGAAAGAACCAAGACGCCCTTCTACGGTGAATGGATAAGGAAGATGTGGTCCATATACACTATGGAGTATTATGCCTCCATCAGAAAGGATGAATACCCAACTTTTGTAGCAACATGAACGGGACCGTAAGAGATTATGCTGAGTGAAATCAGTCAAGCAGAGAGAGTCAATTATCATATGGTTTCACTTATTTGTGGAGCATAACAAATAGCATGGAGGACAAGGGGCGTTAGAGAGGAGTAGGGGATTTGGGTAAATTGGAAGGGGAGGTGAACCGTGAGAGACTATGAACTCTGAAAATCAGTCTGAGGGGTTTGAAGTGGCGGGGGGGTGGGAGGTTGGGGTACCAGGTGGTGGGTATTAGAGAGGGCACGAATTGCATGGAACACTGGGTGTGGTGAAAAAATAATGAATTCTGTTTTTCTGAAAATAAATAAATTGGAAAAAAAAAGAAAAAAGAACAAGGACGGAGCAGAGAGAACCTTGCAAACCGTGAGTGAAGTACAGGGTAAAGCACTTAGGCCACTACGATGCATATTTGAAGTTCAACACCAGGGAAGTTCCAAAGTGTCTACCTCTTCTCAAAACATTTCCAATATATGAGGGAACTGTGCTACAGTAAGTTCTCAGACAGGGAAGCGACTGTGCTCAATTGGAAACTCTAGGACGTGTCTGGGTAGCAATCATGGTGTCTCATACAGGCCCCTTAGAGGGGATTCGAAGGAAGATATCTGCTCAGGGAACCTACTTCAGTTGCGTACTCATTCATAACAGCGTTTATCCTTTGAGGAATGAAGATAGAACAAGGACGGACTAGGGGCACATTAGGTTCTGTGAGGAAAGGGCAGGCTCTGGCGCTTACGCCTGCAAAACACATATTAGATTTTCACCACCAGTGGTGATCCGCACTAAGTTTCTGCGTCTAAAACGCTTCCAACACTGAGAGGGAAGTGTACTTTAGGAGGGATTCACTGCAGTGTTTCGTCTGTTAAAGAAGGAAGCTTTAGGGACTGACTCTGTGGTAACCGCAATAGGCGCACATAGCTTTCAAGTCTCAGACGTCTATCTGTTGGGCTATAGCAAGTTCTGTTTAAGGGAAATTCCTTCAAGCGGAATGTCACTTGTCACAGTGTCATCCAGTGGAGGAAAGAAGATAGAACAAGGACGGACAGAGAGAACGTTGAAACCCGTGAGTGAAGTACAGGGTAAGGCACTTAGGACTCTATGATGCATACTTGAGGTTCAACACCGGGGATGTTCCACAGTGTCCACCTCTTCTCAAAACACTTCCAATATATGAGGGAACTGTGCTACAGTAAGTTCTCACGACAGGGATGCGTCTGTGCTCAGTTGGAAACACTAGGACGTGTCTGGGAAGCAACCTTGAAGTGTCTCCTACAGGCCCCTTAGAGGTGATCTGTAGGAAGGTATCTTCTCAGGGAACCCACATCAGGTGCGGACTCATTCATAACAGTGTTTCCCATTGAAAGAATGTAGGTAGAACACGGACGGACTAGGGGGACAGTAGGGACACTGAGTAAAGGGCAGGCTATGGCACTTAAGCCTGCCAAACACATATTGGATGTTCACCACCAGTGGTGATCCGCAACTAGTTTCTGCATCTAAAACGCTTCCAACACTGAGAGGGAAGTGTGCTTTAGAAGGGATTCACTGCAGTGTTACTTCTGTTAAAAAAGGCAGCTTTGGGAATGACTCTGTGGTAACCGCAAGAGGCGAACATAGCTTTCCAGTCTCCGACGTCTAACCGTTAGACTATAGGAAGTTCTGTTTAAGGGAAACTCCTTCATGCGGAATGTCACTTCTCACAGTGTCTTTCCAGTGGAGGAAAGAAGATAGAACAAGGACTGAAGAGAGAACGTTGCAAACCGTGAGTGAAGTACAGGGTAAGGCACTTAGGCCTCTATGATGCATACTGGAAGTTCAACACCGGGGAAGTTCCACATTGTCTATCTCTTCTCAAAACACTTCCAATATATGAGAGAACTGTGCTACAGTAAGTTCTCAAGACAGAGATGCGTCTGTGACATTTGGAAACCCTAAGACGTGTCTGGGTAGCAATCATGAAGTGTCTCATACAGGCCCCTTAGAGGGGATTCGAAGGAATGTATCTGCTCAGGAAATCTACTTCAGTTGCGTACTCATCATAGTAGCGTTTCTTCTTTGAGGAATGAAGATAGAACAGGGACGGACTAGGGGAACATTAGGTACTCTGAGTAAACGGCAGGCTATGGCGCTTAAGCCTGCCAAACACATATTGAATGTTCACCACAAGTGGTGATCAGCACTTAGTTTCTGCGTCTAAAACGCTTCCAACACTGAGAGGGAAGTGTGCTTTAGGTGGGATTCACTGCAGTGTTACGTCTGTTAAAGAAGGAAGCTTTTGGAACTGACTCTGTGGTAACCGCAATAGGCGCACATACTTTTCAAGTCTCAGACGTCTATTCGTTGCACTATACACAGTTCTGTTTAAGGGAAACTCCTTCATGCGGAATGTCACTTCTCACAGTGTCTTTCCAATGGAGGAAAGAAGATAGAACAAGGACGGTCAGAGAGAACGTTGCAACCCGTGAGTGAAGTAGAGGGTAAGGCACTTAGGCCTCTATGATGCATACTGGAAGTTCAACACTGGGTAGTTCCACAGTGTCTACCTCTTCTCAAAACAGTTCCAATATATGAGGGAACTGTGCTACAGTAAGTTCTCACGACAGGGATGCGTCTGTGCTCAGTTGGAAAGTGTAGGACGTGTCTGGGAAACAACCTTGTAGTGTATCCTACAGGCCCCTTAGAGGTGATGCGCAGGAAGGTATCTGCTCAGGGAACCTACTGCAGGTGCGGACTCATTCATAACAGTGTTTCCCCTTGAAAGAATGAAGGTAGAACACGGACGGACTAGGGGCACATTAGGGTCTGTGAGTAAAGGGCAGGCTATGGCGCTTAAGCCTGCCAAACACATATTGGATGTTCACCACCAGTGGTGAACCGCACTTAGTTTCTGCGTCTAAAACGCTTCCAACACTGAGCGGGAAGTGTGCTGTTGGTGGGATTCACTGCAGTGTTACGTCTGTTAAAGAAGGAAGCTTTTGGGACTGACTCTGTTGTAACCGCAATAGGCGCACATAGGTTTCCAGTCTCCGACGACTATCCATAGGTCTATAAGAAGTTCAGTTTAAGGGGAACTCTTTCAAGCGGAATGTCACTTCTCACAGTGTCTTTCCAATGGAGGAATGAAGATAGAACAAGGACGGACAGAGAGAACGTTGCAACCCGTGAGTGAAGTACAGGATAAGGGACTTAGGCTTCTGTGATGCATACTGGAAGCACTACACCGGGGAAGTTCCACAGTGTCTACGTCTTCTCAAAACACTTCCAATATATTAGAGAACTGTGCTACAGTAAGTTCTCAAGACAGGGATGCGTCTGTGCTCAGTTGGAAATTCTAGGACGTGTCTGGGTAGCAATCATGAAGTGACTCATACAGGCCCCTTAGAGGGGATGCTTAGGAAGGTATCTGCTCAGGTAACATACTTCAGCTGCGTACTCATTCATAACAGCGTTTGTCCTTTGAGGAATGAAGATAGAACAGGGACGGACTAGAGCCACTTTAGGTACTTTGAGTAAAGGGCAGGCTATGGCGCTTAAGCCTGCCAAACACATATTGGATGTTCACCACAAGTTGTGATCATCACTTAGTTTCTGCGTCTAAAACACTTCCAACCCTGAGAGGGAAGTGTACTTTAAGAGGGAATAACTGCATGTTATTCTGTTAAAGAAGGAAGCTTTTGGGACTGACTCTGTGTTAACCGCAATAGGCGCACATAGCTTTCCAGTCTCAGACGTCTATCCGTTGTACTATAACAAGTTCTGTTTACGGGAAACTCCTGCATGCGGAATGTCACTTCTCACAGTGTCTTTCCAGTGGAGGAAAGAAGATAGAACAAGGACGGACGGAGAGAACGTTGCAACCCGTGAGTGAAGTAGAGGGTAAGGCACTTAGGCCTCTATGATGCATACTGGAAGTTCAACACCGGGTAGTTCCACAGTGTCTACCTCTTCTCAAAACAGTTCCAATATATGAGGGAACTGTGCTACAGTAAGTTCTCACGACAGGGATGCGTCTGTGCTCAGTTGGAAAGTGTAGGACGTGTCTGGGAAACAACCTTGTACTGTATCCTACAGGCCCCTTAGAGGTGATGCGCAGGAAGGTATCTGCTCAGGGAACCTACTGCAGGTGCGGACTCATTCATAACAGTGTTTCCCCTTGAAAGAATGAAGGTAGAACACGGACAGACTAGGGGCACATTAGGGTCTGTGAGTAAAGGGCAGGCTATGGCACTTAAGCCTGCCAAACACATATTGGATGTTCACCACCAGTGGTGAACCGCACTTAGTTTCTGCGTCTAAAACGCTTCCAACACTGAGCGGGAAGTGTGCTGTTGGTGGGATTCTCTGCAGTGTTACGTCTGTTAAAGAAGGAAGCTTTTGGGACTGACTCTGTTGTAACCGCAATAGGCGCACATAGGTTTCCAGTCTCCGACGACTATCCATAGGTCTATAAGAAGTTCAGTTTAAGGGGAACTCTTTCAAGCGGAATGTCACTTCTCACAGTGTCTTTCCAATGGAGGAATGAAGATAGAACAAGGACGGACAGAGAGAACTTTGCAACCCGTGAGTGAAGTACAGGGTAAGGGGCTTAG
Organism: Neogale vison; assembly: GCF_020171115.1. Taxonomy (NCBI): domain Eukaryota; kingdom Metazoa; phylum Chordata; class Mammalia; order Carnivora; family Mustelidae; genus Neogale; species Neogale vison. Next base: position 154,858,439 of record NC_058091.1, read on the forward strand.
GCTTCTGTGATGCATACTGGAAGCACTACACCGGGGAAGTTCCACAGTGTCTACGTCTTCTCAAAACACTTCCAATATATTAGAGAACTGTGCTACAGTAAGTTCTCAAGACAGGGATGCGTCTGTGCTCAGTTGGAAATTCTAGGACGTGTCTGGGTAGCAATCATGAAGTGACTCATACAGGCCCCTTAGAGGGGATGCGTAGGAGGGTATCTGCTCAGGTAACATACTTCAGCTGCGTACTCATTCATAACAGCGTTTTTCCTTTGAGGAATGAAGATAGAACAGGGACGGACTAGGGCCACTTTAGGTACTTTGAGTAAAGGGCAGGCTATGGCGCTTAAGCCTGCCAAACACATATTGGATGTTCACCACAAGTTGTGATCATCACTTAGTTTCTGCGTCTAAAACACTTCCAACCCTGAGAGGGAAGTGTACTTTAAGAGGGAATAACTGCAGTGTTATTCTGTTAAAGAAGGAAGCTTTTGGGACTGACTCTGTGGTAACCGCAATAGGCGCACATAGTTTTCCAGACTCAGACGTCTATCCGTTGGACTATAACAAGTTCTGTTTACGGGAAACTCCTTCATACGGAATGTCACTTCTCTCAGTGTCTTTCCAGTGGGTAAAGAAGATAGAACAAGGATGGAGCAGAGAGAAGGTTGCAACCCATGTGTATAGTACAGAGTAAGGCAGTTGGGCCACTATGATGCATACTGGAAGTTCAACACTTGGGATGTTCCACACTGTTTACCTCTTCTCAAAACACTTCCAATATATGAGGGAACTGTGCTACAGTAAGTTCTCACGACAGGGATGCGTCTGTGCTCAGTTGGAAACTGTAGGACCAGTCTGGATAGCAATCATGAAGTGTCTCATACCGGCCACTTAGAGGGTATGCGTAGGAAGGTATCTGCTCAGGGAACCTACTTCAGGTGCGTGTTCATTCATAACAGTGTTTCTCCTTTGAGGAATGAAGATAGAACAGGACAGACTAGGGCACATTAAGTACTCTAAATAAAGGGCAGAATATGGCGCTTAAGCCTGCCAAACACATATTGGATGTTAAGAACCAGTGGTGAACCGCACTTAGTTTCTGCGTCTAAAACACTTCCAACACTGAGAGGGAAGTGTGCTGTTCGTGGGATTCAATGCAGTGTTATGTCTGTTAAAGAAGGAACCTTTTGGGACGACTCTGTGGTAACCGCAATAGGCGCACAAAGGTTTTCAGTCTCCGACGTCTATCCATAGGACTATAGCAAGTTCTGTTTAAGGGAAACTCCTTCAAGTGGAATGTCACATCTCACAGTGTCTTTCCAGTGGAGGAAAGAAGATAGAACAAGGACGGACAGAGAGAACGTTGCAACCCGTGAGTGAAGTACAGGGTAAGGCACTAAGGCCTCTATGATGCATACTGGAAGTTCAACACCGGGGAAGTTCCACAGTGTCTACCTCCGATCAAAACACTTCCAAGATATGAGGGAACTGTGCTACATTAAGTTCTAAAGACAGGGATGCGTCTGTGCTCAGTTGGAAACTCTTGGACGAGTCTGGGTTGCAATCTTTAATTGTCTCATAAAGGTCCCTTAGAGGGGATTCGAAGGAAGATATCTGCTCAGGGAACCTACTTCAGCTGCGTACCCATTCATAACAGCGTTTCTCCTTCGAGGAATGAAGATAGAACAGGAACGGACTAGGTGCACATTACTATGAGTAAAGAGCAGGGTATGGAGCTTAAGCCTGCCAAAAACATATAGGATGTTAACCACCAGTGGTCATCCGCACATTGTTTCTGCATCTAAAAAGCTTCCAACACTGAGAGGGAAGTGTACTTTACGAGGGATTCACTGCAGTGTTACGTCTGTTAAAGAAGGAAGCTTTTGGGACTGACTCTGTGGTAACCGCAATAGGCGCACATAGCTTTCCAGTCTCAGACGTCTATCCGTTGGACTATAGCAAGTTCTGTTTAAGGGAAACTCCTTCAGGGGCAATGTCACTTCTCACAGTGTCATTCGAGTGGAGGAAAGAAGATAGAACAAGGACGGACAGAGAGAGCATTGCAAACCGTGAGTGATGTACAGGCTAGGCACTTAGGCCTCTGTGATGCATACTGGAAGTTCAACACCGGAGATATTCCACAGTATCTACCTCTTATCAAAATACTTCCACTATATGAGGGAACTGTGCTAAATTAAGATCTCACGACAGGGATGCGTCTGTGCTCATTTGGAAACTCTAGGACTTGTCTGGGTAGCCATCATGAAGTGTCTCATACAGGCCGCTTAGAGGGGATGCGAATGAAGGTATCTACTCAGGGAACCTACTTCAGTTGCGTACTCATTCATAACAGCGTTTCTCCTGAGGAATGAAGACAGAACAGGTACGGACAAGGGGCACATTAGGTACTGTAGGTAAAGGGCAGGGTATGGCGCTTAAGCCTGCCAAACACATATTGGATGTTTTCCACAAGTGGTGATAAGCACTTAGTTTCTGCGTCTAAAATGCTTCCAACACTGAGAGGGAAGTGTGCTTTAGCAGGGATTCACTTCAATGTTACGTCTGTTAACGAAGGAAGCTTTAGGGACTGACTCTGTGGTGACCGCAACAGGCGCAATAGCTTTCCTGTCTCAGACGACTATCCGTTGGACTATAGCAAGTTCTGTTTAAGGGAAACTCCTTCATGCGGAATGTCACTTCTCACAGTGTCTTTCCAGTGGGTAAAGAAGATAGAACAAGGATGGTGCAGAGAACGTTGCAACCCGTGAGTGAAGTACAGGGTAAGGCACTTAGGCCTCTATGATGCATACTGGAAGTTCAACACCGGGGATGATCCACAGTGTCTACCTCTTCTAAAAACCCTTCCATATATGAGGGAACGGTGCTACAGTAAGTTCTAACGACATGGATGGGTCTGTGCTCAGTGGAATCTGTAGTACATGTCTGGGTAGCAACCAAGAAATGTCTCATACAGACCGCTTAGAGGTGATGCGTAGGTAGGTATCTGCTCAGGGAACCTAGTTCTGGTGTGTATTCATTCATAACAGTGTTTCTCCTTTGAGGAATGAAGATAGAACAGGGACGGACTAGGGCCCATTAAGTACTGTGAGTAAAGGGCAGGCTATGGCGCTTAAGCCTAACAAACACATATTGGATATTCACGACCAGAGGTGATCCGCACTTAGTTTTTGTGTCTAAAACTCTTCCGACATTGAGAGAGGGTAGTGAGCTTTAGGAGGGATTCACTGTAGTGTTACGTCTGTTAAAGAAGGAAGCTTTTGGGACTGAATCTCTTGTAACCGCAATAGGCGCACATAGCTTTCCAGTCTCCGAATTCTATCCGTTGGACTATAGCAAGTTCTGTTTAAGGGAAAATCCTTCAAGCGGAATGTCACTTCTCACAGTGTCTTTCCAGTGGAGGAAAGAAGATAGAAGGACGGACAGAGAGAACATTGCAAATCGTGCGTGAAGTACAGGGTAAGTCACTTAGGCCTCTATGATGCATACAGGAAGTTCAACACGGAGATGTTCCACAGTGTCTTCCTCTTCTCAAAGCACTACCAATATATGAGGGAACTGTGCTACAGTAAGTTCTCAAGACAGGGATGCGTCTGTGCTCAGTTGGAAACTCTAGGATGTGTCTGGGTAGCAATCATGAAGTGTTTCATACAGGCCCCTTAGAGGAGATGCGAAGGAAGGTATCCTCTCAGGGAACATACTTCAGTTGCGTACTCATTCATAACAGCATTTCTCCTTTGAGGAACGAAGATAGATCAGGGACGGACTAGGGGCACATTAGGTACTGTGAGTAAGGGCAGGTTATGGACCTTAAGCCTGGCAAGCACATATTGGGTGTACACCCCCATTGGTGATGCGCACTTAGTTTATGCATCTAAAACGCTTCCTACACTGAGAGGGAAGTGTGCTTTAGGAGGGATTCACTGCAGTGTTACGTCTGTTAAAGAAGGAAGCTTTTGGGACTGACTCTGTTGTAACCACAATAGGCACACATAGGTTTCCAGTCTCCGACGTCTATCCGTAGGACTATAGCAAGTTCAGCTTAAGGGAAACTACTTCAAGCGGAATGTCATTTCTCACAGTGTCTTTCCAGTGGAGGAAAGAAGATAGAACAAGGACGGATAGAGAGAACGTTGCAAACCGTGCATGAAGTACAGGGTAAGTCACTTAGGCCTCTATGATGCATACTGGAAGTTCAACACCGGAGATGTTCCACCGTGTCTACCTATTCTAAAAACACTTCCAATATATGAGGGAATTGTGCTACAGTAAGTTCTCACGACAGGGATGGGTATGTGCTCAGTAGGAAACTCTAGGACGTGTCTGGGTAGGAATCATGAAGTATCTCATACAGGCCCCTTAGAGGCGATGCGAAGGAATGTATCTGCTCAGGGACCTACGTCAGTTGCGTACTCATTCATAACAGCGTTTCTCCTTTGAGGAACGAAGATAGAACATGGACGGACTAGGGGCACATTAGGTACTGTGAGTAAAGGGCAGGCTATGGCGCTTAAGCCTGCCAAACACATATTGGATGTTCACCACCAGAGGTATCCGCACTTAGATTCTGCTTCTAAAACGCTTCCAACACTGAGACGTAAGTGTGCTTTAGGAGGAAATCACTGCAGTGTTATGTCTGTAAAAGAAGGAATCTTTTGGGACTGACTCTGTGGTAACTGCAAGAGGCGCACAAAAGTTTCCCGTCTCCGACGTCTATCCGTAGGACTATGGCAAGTTCAGTTTAAGGGATACTCCTTCAAGCGGAATGTCACTTCTCACAGTTCTTTCCAGTGGAGGAAAGAAGATAGAACAAGGACGGACAGAGAGAACATTGCAACTCGTGAGTGAAGTAAAGGGTAAGGCACTTAGGCCTCTATGATGCATACTGAAAGTTCAACACCGGGGAAGTTCCACAGTGTCTACTTCTTCTCAAATCACTTCCAATATATGAGGGAACTGTACTAAAGTACATTATCACGACAGGGATGCGTTTGTGCTCAGTTGGAAACTAGGACCTGTCTGGGCTAGCAACCATGAAGTATGTCATACAGGCCTCTTAGATGTGATGCGTAGGAAGGTATCTGCTAAGGGAACCTACTTCAGGTGCGTATTCATTCGTAACAGTGTTTCTCCTAGGAAGAATGAAGGTAGAACACGGACTGACTAGGGGCACATTAGGTACTGTAGGTAAAGTGCAGGCTATGGCACTTAAGCCTGCCAAACACATATTTGATGTTCACCACCAGTGGTGATCCGCACTTAGTTTCTGCATCTAAAACGCTTCCAACACTGAGAGGGAAGTGTGCTTTAGGAGGGATACACTGCAGTGTTACGTCTGTTAAAGAAGGAAGCTTTTGGGACTGACTCTGTGGTAACCGCAATAGGCGCACATAGCTTTCCAGTCTCCGACGTCCTTCCGTTGGACTATAGCAAGTTCTGTTTAAGGGAAACTCCTTCATGCGTAATGTCACTTCTCACAGTGTCTTTCCAGTGGAGGAAAGAAGATAGAACAAGGACGGACGGAGAGAACGTTGCAAACCGTGAGTGAAGTACAGGGTAAGGCACTTAGGCGTCTAGGATGCATACTGGAATTACAACACCGGATATGTTCCACAGGATCTACCTCTTCTCAAAACACTTCCAGTATATGAGGGAACTGTGCTACAGTAAGTTCTCACTACAGGGATGCGTCTGTGCTCAGTTGGAAACTCTAGGACGTGTCTGGATAGCAATCATTAAGTGTCTCATACAGGACCCTTAGAGATGATGCGAAGGAAGGTGTCTGTTCAGGGAACCTACTAATTGCGTACACATTCATAACAGCTTTTCTCCTTTGAGGAATGAAGATAGAAAAGGGACGAACTAGTGGCAAATTAGGTACTGTGAGTAAAGCGCAGGCTTAAGCCTGCCAAACACATATTGGATGTTCACCACCACTGGTGATACGAACTATATTTCTGCATCTAAAACGCTTCCAACACTGAGACGGAAGTGTGCTTCAGGAGGGATACACTGCTGTTTTACGTCTGTTAAAGAAGGAAGCTTTGGGACTGACTCTGTGGTAACCGCAATAGGCGCACATAGCTTTCCATTCACAGACATCTAACCGTTGCTATAGCAAGTTCTATTTAAGGGAAACTCCTTCAGGCGGAATGTCACTTCTCACAGTGTCTTTCCAGTGGAGGAAAGAAGATAGAACAAGGACTGACACAGACAACGTTGCAAACCGTGAGTGAAGTACAGGGTAAGGCACTTAGGCTTCTATGATGCATACTGGAATTACAACACCGGAGATGTTCCACAGTGTCTACCTCTTCTCAAAACACTTCCAGTATATGAGGGAACTGTGCTACTGTAAGTTCTCACGACACGGATGCATCTGTGCTCAGTTGAAAACTCTAGGATGTGTCTGGATAGCAATCATGAAGTGTCTCATACAGGAACTTTAGTGGGGATGCGTAGTAAGGTATCTGCTCAGGGAACCTACTTCAGGTGTGTAGTCTTTCATAACAGTGCTTCACCTTGGAGGAATGAAGGTAGAACACGGACGGACCTGGGGCACATTAGGTACTGTGAGTAAAGGGCCGGCTATGGTGCTTAAACCTGCCAAACACATATTGGATGTTCACCACCAGTGGTGATCCACACTTTGTTTCTGCATCTAAAACGCTTCCAACACTGAGAGGGAAGTGTGCTTTAGGTGGGATTCACTGCAGTGTTATGTCTGTTAAAGAAGGAAGCTTTTGGGACTGACTGTGGTAACCGCAATAGGCGTACTTAGCAATCCATTCACAGACGTCTAACAGTTGGACTATTGCAAGTTCTGTTTAAGGGAAAATTCTTCATGCGGAATGTCACTTCTCACAGTGTCTTTCCAGTGGAGGAAAGAAGATAGAACAAGGACGGACACAGAGAACGTTGCAAACCGTGAGTGAAGTACAGGGAAAGGCACTTAGGCCTCTATGATGCATACTGGAATTACAACACCGGAGATGTTCCACAGTGTCTACCTCTTCTCAAAACTCTTCCAATATATGAGGGAACTGTGCTACAGTAAGATCTCACGACAGGGATGCATCTGTGCTCATTTGGATATTGTAGGAAGTGTCTGGGTAGCAATCATGAAGTATCTGATACAGTCGCCTTAGCGAGGATGCGGAGGAAGGTATCTCCCCAGGGAACCTACTTCAGGTGCGTGTTCATTCATAACAGTGTTTCTCCTTTGAGGATGAAGAAAGAACAGGGAAAGACTAGGGGCACATTAGTTACTGTGAGTAAAGTGGAGGCTATGGCGCTTAAGCCTGCCAAACACATATTGGATGTTCACCACCAGTGGTGATCCGCACTTAGTTTCTGCGTCTAAAACGTACCTACACTATGTGGGAAGTGTGCTTTAGTCGGGATTCACTGCAGTGTTACGTCTGTTAATGAAGGAAGCCTGGGGTACTGACTCTGTGGTAACCGCAATAGGCGTACATAGCTTTCCAGTCTTAGATGTCTATCCATTGGACTATAGCAAGTTCTGTTTAAGGGAAACTCCTTCAATCAGAATGTCACTTCTCACAGTTTCTTTTCTGTGGAGGAAAGAAGATAGAACAATGACGGATAGAGAGAACGTTGCAAACCGTTAGTGAAGTACAGGGAAACCACTTAGGCATCTATGATGTATACTGGAATTACACACCGGAGATGATCCACAGTGTCTACCTCTTATCAAAACACTTCCAATATTTGAGGGAACTGTGCTACAGTAACTTCTCACGACAGGGATGCATCTGTGCTCAGTTGAAAACTCTAGGATGTGTCTGGGTAGCAATCATGAAGTGTCTCATACAGGCCCCTTAGAGGGGATGCGTAGGATGGTATCTGCTCAGGGAACCTCCTTCAGGTACGTGCTCATTCATAACTGTGCTACTCCTTGGAGGAATGAAGGAAGAGCACGTAGGGACGAGGGGCACATTAAGTACTGTGAGTAAAGTGCAGGCTATGGCGATGAAGCCTACCAAAAACATATTGAATGTTCACCACCAGTGGTGATACGCAATTTGTTTCTTCGTTAAAACGCTTCCAACACTAAGAGGGAAGTGTGCTTTAGGAGGGATTCACTGCAGTTTTACGTCTGTTAAAGAAGGAAGCTTTTGGGAATGACTCTGTGGTAACCGCATTAGGCGCACATACCTTTCCAATCTCCGACGTCTATCCGTTGGACTATAGCAAGTTCTGTTTAAGGGAAACTCCTTCATGCGGAATGTCACTTCTCACAATGTCTTTCCACTGGAGGAAAGAAGATAGAACAAGGACGGGGCAGATAGAACGTTGCAAACTTTGAGTGAAGTACAGGGTAAGGCACTTAGGCCTCTATGATGCATACTGGATGTTCAACACCGGGGTGTTCCACAGTTTCTACCTCTTCCAAAACACTTCCAATATATGAGGGGACTGTGGAACAGTAAGTTCTCACGACAGGGATACGTCTGTGCTCTGTTGGAAACTGTAAGACGTGTCTGGGTAGCAACCATGAAGTGTCTGATACAGGCCACTTAGAGGGGATGCGTAGGAAGGAATCTACTCAAAGAAACTACTTCAGTTGCGTACTCATTCATAACAGTGTTTATCCTTTGAGGATGAAGATAGAACTGGATTGACTAGGGGAACTTTAGGTTCTGTGAATTAAGGGCAGGCTTTGGCGCTTAAGCCTGCCAAGCACATATTGGATGTTCACCACCATTGGTGATCCGAACTTAGTTTCTGCGTCTAAAACGCTTACAACACTGAGAGGGAAGTGTGCTTTAGGAGGGATTCATTGCAGTTTTACGTCTGTTAAAGAAGGAAGCTTTTGGGACTGACTCTGTGTTAACCGCAGTAGGCGCACATAAGTTTCCAGTCTCAGACGTCTATCCATTGGACTATAGCAAGTTCTGTTTAAGGGAAACTCTTTCATGCGGAATGTCACTTCTCACTGTGTCTTTCCAGTGGAGGAAGAAGATAGAACAAGGACGGAGCAGAGAGAATGTTACAAACTGTAGGTGAAGTTCAGGGTAAGGAACTTAGGTCTCTAGGATGCATACTGGAAGTTCAATACCGGGGATGTTCCACAGTGTCTACCTCTTCTAAAACCCTTCCAATATATGAGGGAATTGTGCTACAGTAAGTTCTCACAACAGGGATGCGTCTGTGCTCATTTGGAAACTCTAGGACGTGTCTGGTTAGCAATCATGAAGTGTCTCCTACAGGCCCCTTAGAGGGGATGCGAAGGAAGGTATCTGCTCAGCGAACCTACTTCAGTTTCGTACTCACTCATAACAGTGTTTCTCCTTTGAGGAATGAAGATAGAACAGGGACGGACTAGGGGCACTGTAGGTACTGTGAGTAAAGGTCAGGCTATGGCGATTAAGCCTGCCCAACACTTATTGGATGTTCACCACCAGTGGTGATCCGCACTAAGTTTCTGCATCTAAAACGCTTCCAGCACTGAGAGGGAAGTGTGCTTTAGGTGGGAATCACTGCAGTGTTACGTCTGTTAAAGAAGGAAGCTTTTGGGACTGACTCTGTGGTAACCGCAATAGGCACACATAGCTTTCGAGACTCCGACGTTTATCCGTTGGACTATAGCAAGTTCTGTGAAGGGAATCTCCTTCATGCGGAATGTCAGCTCTCTCCGTGTCTTTCCAGTGGAAGAAAGAAGATAGAACAAGGACGGACAGAGAGAACGTTGCAACCCATGAGAGAAGTACAGGGTATGGCACCTAGGCCTCTATGACGCATACTGGAAGTTCAACACCTGGGAGTTCCACAGTGTCTACCACTTCTCAAAACACTTCCAATATATTCGGGAACTGTGCTACAGTAAGTTCACACGACAGGGATGCGTCTATGCTCAGTTGGAAAGTGTAGGACGTGTCTGGGTATCAATCATGAAATGTCTGATACAGGCCACTTAGAGGGGATGCAAAGGAAGGTATCTGCTCAGGAAACCTACGTCAGTTGCGTACTCATTCATAACAGCGTTTCTCCTTTGAGGAATGAAGATAGAACAGGTACGGAGGAGGGGCACATTAATTACTATGAGTAAAGGGCAGGCTATGGTGCTTAAGTCAACCAAACATATATCGGATGTTCACCACCGGTGGTGATCCGCACTTAGTATCTGCGTCTAAAACGCTTCCTACACTGAGAGGGAAGAGTGCTTTAGTCGGGATTCACTGCAGAGTTACGTCTGTTAAAGAAGGAAGCTTTGGGACTGACACTATGGTAACCGCTCAAAGCTTTCCAGTCTCCGACGACTATCATTGGATTATAGCAAGTTCTGTTTAAGGGAAACTCCTTCATGCGGAATGTCACTTCTCACAGTGTCTTTCCACTGGAGGAAAGAAGATAGAACAAGGACGGACAGAGAGAACGTTGCAAACAGTGAGTGAAGTACAGAGTAAGGCACTTAGGCCTTACTATGGGATCCTTGTCTGCCTTCTTTAATTTCCCGGTTGACCCATTCATTCTTTAGAAGGATGCTGTTTAGTCTCCATGTATTTGTGTTCTTTCCAAACTTCCTCTTGTGGTTGAGTTCTAGCTTCACAGCATTGTGGTCTGAAAATATGCAGGGAATGATCCCAAACTTTTGATACTGGTTGAGTCCTGATTTATTACCGAGGATGTGATCTATTCTGGAGAATGTTCCATGTGCACTAGAGAAGAATGTGTATTCTGTTGCTTTGGGATAAATGTTCTGAATATATCTGTGATGTCCTTCGCATTCAGTGTATCATTTAAGGCCTTTATTTCCCTGTTGATCTTTTGCTTGGATGATCTGTCCATTTCAGTGAGGGGAGTATTAAAGTCCCCCACTATTATTGTATTATTGTTGATGTGTTTCTTTAATTTTGTTATTAATTGGTTTATATAGTTTGCTGCGCCCACATTGGGGGCATAGATATTTAAAATTGTTAGATCTTCTTGTTGGACAGACCCTTTGAGTATGATATAGTGTCCTTCCTCATCTCTTATTATAGTCTTTGGCTTAAAATCTAATTGATCTGATATAAGGATTGCCACTCCTGCTTTTTTCTGATGTCCATTAGCATGGTAAATTCTTTTCCACACTCTCACTTTAAGTCTGGAGGTGTCCTCGGGTTTAAAATGAGTTTCTTGGAGGCAACATATAGATGGGTTTTGTTTTTTTATCCATTCTGATACACTGTGTCTTTTCATTGGGGCATTTAGCCCATTAATATTCAGGGTAACTATTGAGAGATATGATTTTAGTGCCATTGTATTGCCTGTAAGGTGACTGTTACTGTATATTGTCTCTGTTCCTTTCTGATCTACCACTTGTAGGCTCTCTCTTTGCTCAGAGGACCCCATTGAGTATTTCCTGTAGAGCTGGTTTGGTGTTTGCAAATTCTTTCAGTTTTTGTTTTTCCTGGAAGCTTTTAAACTCTCCCTCTATTTTCAATGATAGCCTAGCTAGATATAGTATTCTTGGCTGCATGTATTTCTCGTTTAGTGCTCTGAAAATGTCATGCCTTAGAGGGGATGAGAAGGAAGGTATCTGCTCAGGGACCATACTACAGTTGCGTACTCATTCATAAAAGTGTTTCTCCCTTGAGGAATGAAGATAGAACTGAGACGGACTAGGGGCACATTAGGTAAGGTGAGTAAAGGGCAGACTAGAGCGCTAAGCCTACAAAACACATATTGGATGTTCACCATCAGCGTTGATCCGCACTTAGTTTCTGCGTCTAAAACGCTTCCTACACTGAGAGAGAAGTGTGCTTTTGGAGGTATGCACTGCAGTGTTACATCTGTTAAAGAAAGATTCTTTTGGTACTGACACTATGGTACCCGCAATAGGTGCACATATCTTTCCAGTCTCACGTCTATCCGTTGGACTATAGCATGTTCTGTTTAAGGGAAACTCCTTCAGGCGGAATGTCACTTCTCACAGTGTCTTTCCACTGGAGGAAAGAAGGTAGAACAAGGACGGACAGAGAGAACATTGCAAACTGTGAGTGAAGTACAGGGTAAAGCACCTAGGCCTCTATGATGCATACTAGAATTAAAACTACGGAGATGTTCCACAGTGTCTAGCTCTTCTCAAAACACTTCCAATATATGAGGGAACTGTGCTACAGTAAGTTCTCAGGACAATGATGCATTTGTGCTCAGTTGAAAACTCTAGGATGTGTTTCTGTAGCAATCATGAAGTGTCTCATACAGGCCCCTTAGAGGGGATGCGTAGGAAGGTATCTGCTCAGGGAACCTACTTCATGTGCGTACTCATTCATAACAGTGCTTCTCCTTGGAGGAATGAAGGTAGAACATGGATGGACTAGAGGCACATTAGGTACTGTGAGTAAAGGGCAGGCTATGGCGCTTAAGCCTGCCAAACACATATTGGATGTTCACCACCAGTAGTGATCCGCACTTAGTTTCTGCGTCTAAAACGCTTCCAACACTGAGAGAGAAGTGTGCTTTAGGAGGGATTCACTGCAGTGTTACGTCTGTTAAAGAAGGAAGATTTTGGGACTGACTCTGTGGTAACCGCAATAGGCGCACATAGCTTTCCAGGCTCCGACGTCTATCCATTGGACTATAGCAAGTTCTGTTTAAGGGAAACTCCTTAATTCAGAATGTCACTTCTCACAGTGTCTTTCCAGTGGAGGAAAGAAGATAGAACAACAACGGATGGAGAGAACGTTGCAACCCGTGAGTGAAGTACAGGGTAAGTCACTTAGGACTCTATGATGCATACTGAAGGTTCAACACCGGAGATGTACCACAATGTCTACCACTTCTCAAAACATTTCCAGTATATGAGGGAATTGTGCTAGTAAGTTCTCACGACAGGGATGCATCTGTGCTCAGTTGAAAACTCTATGATGAGTCTGGATAGCAATCATTAAGTGTCCCTACAGGCCATGTAGAGGGGATGCGAAGGAAGATACCTGCTAAGGGAACTTACTTCACTTGCATACTCATTCATAACAGCGTTTCTCCTTTGAGGAAAGAAGATAGAACAGGGACGGACTAGGGGCACATTTGGTCCTGTGAGTAAAGGGCAGGCTATGGCGCTTAGCCTGACAAACACATATTGGATGTTCACCACCAGTGGTGATCCGCACTAAGTTTCTGCGTCTAAAACGCTTCCAACACTGAGAGGGAAGAGTGCTTTAGGAGGGATTCACTGCAGTGTTACGTCTGTTAAAGAAGGAAGCTTTTCGGACTGACTCTGTGGTAACCGCATTAGGCGCACATAGCTTTCCAGTCTCAGACGTCTAACTGTTAAAGTATAAGAAGTTCTGTTTAAGGGAAACTCCTTCATGCGTAATTCACTTCTCACAGTGTCTTTCCACTGGAGGAAAGAAGATAGTTGAAGGACGGACAGAAAGAACGTTGCAAACCGTGAGAGAAGTACAGGGTAAGCCACTTAGGCCTCTATGATGCATATTGGAAGATCAACACCGGAGATGTTCCTCAGTGTCTACCTCTTCTCAAGACACTTCCAATATATGAGGGAACTGTGCTACAGTAAGTTCTTATGGCAGGGATGGGGCTGTGCTGAGTTAGAAACTCTAGGACGTGTCTGGGTGGCAATCATGAAGTGTCTCATACAGGCCCCTTCGAGGGGTTGCGTAGCAAGGTATTTGCTCAGGGAAGCTATACATTGCGTACTCATTCATAACAACTTTTCTCCTTTGAGGAATGAAGATAGAACAGGGACGGACTAGGGGCAAATAAGGTACTGAGAGTAAAGGGCAGGCTATGGCGCTTAAGCCTGCCAACAACATATTGTATGTTCACCACCAGTGGTGATCCTCACTTAGTTTCTGCGTCTAAAACGCTTCCAACACTGAGAGGGAAGTGTCTTTTAGGAGGGATTCACTGCAGTGTTACGTATGTTATTGAAGGAAGATTTTGAGACTGACTATGTGGTAACGCAATAGGCGCACATTGCTTTCCATTTACAGACGTCTAACCATTGGACTATAGCAAGTTGTGATTAAGGGAAACTCCTTCATGCGGAATGTCACTTCTCACAGTGTCTTTCCAGTGGAAGAAAGAAGATAGAACAAGGACTAAGGGAGAACGTTGCAAACAGTGAGTGAAGCACAGGGTAAGGCACTTAGGCCTCTATGATGCATACTGGACGTTCTACACCTGGGATGTTCCACAGTGTCTACCACTTCTCAAAACACATCCAATATATGAGGGAAATGTGCTACAGTAAATTCTCACGACAGGGAAGCGTCCGTGCTCAGTTGGAAAGTGTAGAACGTGTCTGGGTAGCAATCATGATGTGTCTGGTACAGGCCCCTTAGAGGTGATGCAAAGGAAGGTATCTGCTCAGGGAACCTACTTCAGTTGCGTACTCATTCATAACAGTGTTTCTCCTTTGAAGATGAAGATAGAACAGGGAAGGACTATGGGCACATTAGGTACTGTGAGTAAAGGGCAGGCTATGGCGCTTAGCCTGACAAACACATATTGGATGTTCACCACCAGTGGTGATCCGCACTTAGTTTATGCATCTAAAACGCTTCCAAACCTGAGAGGGAAGTGTGCTTTAGGAGGGATTCACTGCAGTGTTACGTCTGTTAAAGAAGGAAGCTTTTTGGACTGACTCTGTGGTACCGCAAAAGGCGCACATAACTTCCAGTCTCCGACGTCTATCCGTTGTAATATAGCAATCTGTATAAGGGAAACTCCTTCATTGGGACTGTCACTTCTCACAGTGTCTTTTCAGTGGAGGAAAGAAGTTAGAACAAGGACCAACATAGAGAAAGTTGCAAACCGTGAGTGAAGTACAGAGAAAGGCACTTAGGCCCCTATGATGCATACTGGAATTACAACACCGGAGATGTTCCACAGTGTCTACCTCTTCTCAAAACACGTTCAATATATGAGGGAACTGTGCTACAGTAAGATCTCACGACAGGGATGCATTTGTGTTCAGGTGGAAACTCTAGGATGTGTCTGGGGAACAATCATGAAGTGTCTCATACAGGCCCCTTCGAGGGGTTGCGTAGGAAGGTATTTGCTCAGGGAAGCTATACATTGCGTACTCATTCATAACAACTTTTCTCCTTTGAGGAATGAAGATAGAACAGGGACTGACTAGGGGCACATTAGGTACTGTGAGTAAAGGGCAGACTATTGCGCTTAAGCCTACCAAACACATATTGGATGTTCACCACCAGTGGTGATCCGCACTTAGTTTCTGCATCTAAAACGCTTCCTACACTGATAGGGAAGTGTGCTTTAGGAGGGATTCACTGCAGTGTTAAGTCTGTTAAAGAAGGAAGCTTTTGGGTCTGACTCTGTGGTAACCGCAATAGGCGCATATAGCTTTCCAGTCTCCGACGTCTATCCATTGGACTATAGCAAGTTCTGTACAAGGGAAACTCTTTTGCGGAATGTCAGTTCTCACAGTGTCTTACCAGTCAGGAAAGAAGATAGACCAAGGACGGAGCAGAGAGAAAGTTGCCACCTTTGAGTGAAGTACAGGGTAAGACACTTAGGCCTCTATGATGCAGACAAGAAGTTCCACACCCGGGATGTTCCACAATGTCTACATCTTCTCAAAACACTTCCAATATATAAGGGAACTGTGCTACAGTAATTTCAAACGACAGGGATGCGTCTGTGCTATTTGGAAACTCTAGGACGTGTCTACGTAGCAATTATGAAATGTCTCATACAGGCCCCTTAGAGGGGATTGGTAAGAAGGTTTCTGCTCAGGGAACCTTCTTCAGGAGCGTACTCATTCATAATAGATTTTCTCCTTTGAGGAATGAAGATAGAACAGGGAAAAACTAAGGGCACATTAGGTACTGTGAGTAAAGGGCAGGCTATATCGTTTAAGCCTGCCAAACACATATTGGATGTTCAACACCAGTGGTGGTACGCACTTTGTTTCTGCGTCTAAAACGCTTCCAGCACTGAGAGGGAAGTGTGCTTTAGGAGGGATTCAGTGCAGTGTTACGTCTGTAAAAGGAGGAAGCTTTTGGGACTGACTCTGTGGTAACGGCAATAGGCGCACATAGCTTTCCATTCACAGACGTCTAACCGATAGACTATAGCATGTTCTGTTTAAGGGAAACTCCTTCAGGCGGAATGTCACGTCTCACAGTGTCTTTCCAGTGGAGGAAAGAAGATAGAACAAGGACGGATAGAGAGAACGTTGCAAACCGTGAGTGAAGTACAGGGTAAGGCACTTAGGTCTCTATGATGCACACTCGAATAACAAGAGCGGAGATATTCCGCAGTGTCTACCTCTTCTCAAAACACTTCCAATGTATGAGGGAACTGTGCTACAGTAAGTTCTCACGACAGGAATGCATCTGTGCAGAGTTGGATCCTCTAGGATGTTCCTGGGGAGCAATCATGAAGTGTCTCATACAGGCCCATTAGAGGGGATGCGTAGGAAGGTATCTGATCAGGGAACCTACTTCAGGGGCGTACTCATTCATAACAGTGCTTCTCTTTGGAGGAATGAAGATAAAACAGGGACGGACTAGGGGCACATTAGGTACTTTGAGTAAAGGGCAAGCTATGGCGCTTAAGCCTGCCAAACACATATTGGATGTTCACCACCAGTGTTGATCCGCACTTAGTTTCTCCGTCTAAAACGCTTCCAACACTGAGAGGGAAGTGTGATTTCGGAGGAATTCACTGCAGTGTTACGTCTGTTAAAGAAGGAAGCTTTTGGGACTGACTCTGTTGTAACCGCATTAGGCGCAACTAGCTTTCCATTCAAAGAAGTCTAACCATTGGACTATAGCAAGTTCAGTTTAAGGGAAACTCCTTCATGCGGAATGTCATTTCTCACAGTGTCTTTCCAGTGGAGGAAAGAAGATAGATCAAGGAAGGAGCACAGAGAATGTTAAACCCTTTGGTGAAGTAAAGGGTAAGGCATTTAGGCCTCTCTGATGCATACTGGAAGTTCTACACCTGGGATGTTCCACAGGGTCTACCACTTCTCAAAACACTTCCAATATATGAGGGAACTGTGCTACAGTAAGTTCTCACGACAGGGATGCGTCTGTACTCAGTTGGAAACTCTAGGATGTGTCTGGTTAGCAATCATGAAGTGTCTCCTACAGGGCCCTTAGAGGGGATGCGAAGGAAAGTATCTGCTCAGCTAACCTACTTCAGGTGCGTACTCATTCATAACAGCGTTTCTCCATTGAAGAATGAAGATAGAATAGGGACTGACTAGTGGCACATTAGGTACTGTGAGTAAAGGGCAGGCTATTGTGCTTAAGACTGCCAAAAACATATTGGATGTTCACCACCAGTGGGGATCCGCACAGGTTTCTGCGTCTAAAACGGTTCCTACACTGATACGGAAGTGTGCTTTAGGATGGATTCACTGCAGTGTTACGTCTGTTAAAGAAGGAAGCTATTGGGACTGACTCTGTGGTAACCGCAATAGACGCACATAGGTTTCCATTCACAGACGTCTCACCATTAGACTACAGCATGTTCTGTTTAAGGGAAACACCTTCAGGCGGAATGTCATGTCTCACAGTGACTCTCCAGTGGATGAAAGAAGATAGACCAAGGACGGACAGAGAGAACGTTGCAAACCGTCAGTGAAGTACAGGGTAAGGCAATTAGGCCTCTATGATGCATACTGGAATTACAACACCGGAGATGTTCCACAGTGTCTACCTCTTCCCTTAAACACTTCCAATATATGAGGGAACTGTGCTACAGTAAGTTCTCACGACAGGAATGCATCTATGCTCAGGTGGATCCTCTAAGATGTTCCTGGGGAGCAATCATGAAGTGTCTCATACAGGCCCATTAGAGGGGATGCGTAGGAAGGTATCTTCAGGGGACCTACTTCAGGTGCGTACTGATTCATAACAGTGCATCTCCTTGGAGGAATGAAGATAGAACAGGGACGGACTAGAGGCACATTAGGTACTTTGAGTAAAGGGCAATCTATGGCGCTTAAGCCTGCCAAACACATATTGGATGTTCACCACCAGTGGTGATCCGCACTTAGTTTCTGCATCTAAAGCGCTTCCAACACTGAGAGGGTAGTGTGCTTTCGGAGGGATTCACTGCAGTGTTACGTCTGTTAAAGAAGGAAGCTTTTGGGACTGACTCTGTGGTAACCGCATTAGGCGCACATAGCTTTCCATTCAAAGACGTCTAACCATTGGACTATAGCAAGTTCAGTTTAAGGGAAACTTCTTCATGCGGAATGTCATTTCTCACAGTGTCTTTCCAGTGGAGGAAAGAAGATAGAACAAGGACAGAGCACAGAGAATGTTACAACCCGTAGGTGAAGGAAAGGGTAAGGCACTTAGGCCTCTATGATGCATACTGGAAGTTCAACACTTAGGTTGTTACACAGTGTCTACCACTTCTCAAAACACTTCCAATATATGAGGGAACTGTGCTACAGTAAGTTCTCACGACAGGGAAGCGTCTGTGCTCAGTTGGAAAGTGTAGGACGTGTCTGCGTAGCAATCATGAAGTGTCTCATACAGTACCCTTAGAGGGGATGCGGAGGAAGTTATCTGCTCTGGGAACCTACTTCAGGTGCGTACTCATTCATAACAGTGTTTCTCCTTTGAAGATGAAGATAGAACAGGGAAGGACTACGGGCACATTAGGTACTGTGAGTAAAGGGGTGGCTATGGCGCTTAGCCTGACAAACACATATTGGATGTTCACCACCAATGGTCATCCGCACTTAGATTCTGCGCCTAAAACCCTTCCAACACTCATAAGGAAGTGTGCTTTAGGAGGGATTCACTGCAGTGTTACGTCTGTTAAAGAAGGAAGCTTTTGGGACTGACTCTGTGGTAACCGCATTAGGCACACATAGCTTTCCATTCAAAGACTTCTTACCTTGGACTAGAGCAAGTTCAGTTTAAGGGAAACTCCTTCATGCGGAATGTCATTTCTCACAGTGTCTTTCCAGTTGAGGAAAGAAGATAGAACAAGGACGGAGCACAGAGAATGTTAAACCCTTTGGTGAAGTAAAGTGTAAGGCACTTAGTCCTCTATGAAGCATACTGGAACTTCTACACCTGGGATGTTCCACAGTGTCTACCACTTCTCAAAACACTTCCAATATATCAGGGAACTGTGCTACAGTAAGTTCTAACGACAGGGATGTGTCTGTACTCAGTAGGAAACTCTAGGATATGTCTGGTTAGCACTCATGAAGTGTCTCCTACAGGCCCCTTAGAGGGCATGCGAAGGAAAGTATCTGCTCAGCGAACCTACTTCAGTTGCATACTCATTCATAACAGCGTTTCTCCTTTGAGGAATGAAGATAGAACAGGAACTGACTAGGGGCACATTAGGTACTGTGATTAAAGGGCAGGCTATGGAGCTTAAGCCTACCAAAACCATATTGGATGTTCACCACCAGTGGTGATCCGCACTTGGTTTCTGCGTATAAAACGCTTCCTACACTGAGAGGTAAGTGTGCTTTTGGAGGGATTCACTGCAGTGTTACGTCTGTTAAAGAAGGAAGCTTTTGGAACTGACTCTGTGGTAACCGCAATAGGCGCACATAGCTTTCCATTCACAGACGTCTAACCGTTAGCCTATAGCATGTTCTGTTTATGGGAAACTCTTTCAAGTGGCATGTCACTTCTCACATGTCTTTCCAGTGGAGGAAAGAAGATAGAACAAGGACGGACAGAGAGAACGTTGCAAACCGTGAGTGAAGTACAGGGTAAGGCACTTAGGCCTCTATGAGGCATACTGGAATTACAACACCGGAGATGTTCCACAGTGTCTACCTCTTCCCTGATACACTTCTAATATAAGAGGGAACTGTGCTACAGTAAATTTTCATGACAGGGATGCATCTGTGCTCAGTTGAAAACTCTATAATGTGTCTCGGTAGCAATCATGAAGTGTCTCATACCGGCCCCTTAGAGGGGATGCTTAGGAAGTTATCTGATCAGGGAAACTACTTCAGGTGCGTCTCATTCATAACAGTGTTTCTCTTTTAGGAATGAAGATAGAAAAGGGACTGACTAGGGGCACATTAGGTACTGTGAGTAAAGGGGAATCTACGGCGCTTAAGCGTGCCAAACACATATAGGATGTTCACCACCAGTGTTGTTCCGCACTTAGTTTCTGCGTCTAAAATGCTTCCTACACTGATAGGGAAGTGTGCTTTAGGAGGGATTCACTGCAGTGTTACGTCTGTTAAAGAAGGAAGCTTTTGGGACTGACTCTGTGGTAACCGCAATAGGTGCAAATAGCTTTCCATTCACAGACGTCTAACCGTTAGACTATACCATGTTCTTTTTAAGGGAACCTCCTTCATGCGGAATGTCACTTCTCACAGTGTCTTTCCAGTGGAGGAAAGATGATAGAACAAGGACGGTGAGAGAGAACGTTGCAAACCGTGAGTGAAGTACAGGGTAAGGCACTTAGGCCTCTATGATGCATACTGGAATTACAACACCGGAGATGTTCCACAGTGTCTACCTCTTCTCAAAGCACTTCCAATATATGAGGGAACTGTGCTACAGTAATTTTTCACGACAGGGATGCATCTGTGCTCAGTTGAAAACTCTACAATGTGTCTGGGTAGCAATTATGAAGTGTCTCATACAGGTCCCTTAGAGGGGATACGTAGGAAGGTATCTGATCAGGGAACCTATTTCAGGTGCGTACTCATTCAAAACAGTGTTTCTCCTTTTAGGAATGAAGATAGAACAGGGACGTAGGAGGGGCTCATTAAGTACTTTGTGTAAAGGGCAAGCTATGGTGCTTAAGCCTGCCAAACACATATTGGATGTTCACCACCAGTGTTGTTCCGCACTTAGTTTCTGCGTCTAAAATGCTTCCTACACTGATAGGGAAGTGTGCTTTAGGAAGGATTCACTGCAGTGCTACGTCTGTTAAAGAACGAAGCTTTTGGGACTGACTCTGAGGTAACCGCGACAGGCGCACATAACTTTCCAGTCTCCGACGTCTATCCGTTGGACTATAGCAAGTTCTGCGTAAGGGAAACACCTTCATGCGGAATGTCACTTCTCACAGTGTCTTTCCAGTGGAGGAAATAATATAGAACAAGGACGGAGCAGAGAGAATGTTACATCCCGTAGGTGAAGGAAAGGGTAAGGCACTTAGACCTCTATGATGCATACTGGAAGTTCTACACTTGGGATGCTCCACAGTGTCTACCACTTCTTAAAACACTTCCAATATATGAGGGAACTGTGCTACATTAAGTTCTCACGACAGGGAAGCGTCTGTTCTCAGTTGGAAAGTGTAGGACGTGTCTGGGTAGTAATCATGAAGTGTCTCATACAGACCCCTTAGAGGGGATGCAGAGGAAGGTATCTGCTCTGGGAACCTACTTCACATGCGTACTCATTTATAACAGTGTTTCTCCTTTGAAGATGAAGATAGAACAGGGAAGGACTACGGGCCATTAGGTACTGTGAGTAAAGGGCAGGCTATGGCGCTTAGCCTGACAAACACATATGGATGTTCACCACCAGTGGTGATCCGCACTTAGTTTCTGCGTCGAAAACGCTTCCAACCCTGAGAGGGAAGTGTGCTTTAGGAGGGATTCACTGCAGTGTTACGTCTGTTAAAGAAGTAAGCTTTTGGGACTGACTCTGTGGTAACCGCATTGGGCGCACATAGCTTTCCATTCAAAGACGTCTAACCTTTGGACTATAGCAAGTTCAGTTTAAGGGAAACTCCTTCATGCGGAATGTCATTTCTCACAGTGTCTTTCCAGTGGAGGAAAGAAGATAGATCAAGGACGGAGCACAGAGAATGTTAAACCCTTTGGTGAAGTAAAGGGTAAGGCATTTAGGCCTCTATGATGCATACTGGAAGTTCTCCACCTGGGATGTTCCACAGCGTCTACCACTTCTGCAAACATTTCCAATATATGAGGGAACTGTGCTACAGTAAGTTCTCACGACAGGGATGCGTCCGTACTCAGTTGGAAACTCTAGGATGTGTCTGGTTAGCAATCATGAAGTGTCTCCTACAGGCCCCTTAGAGGGGATGCGAAGGAAAGTATCTGCTCAGCGAACCTACTTCAGTTGCATACTCATTCATAACAGCGTTTCTCCTTTGAGGAATGAAGATAGAACAGGGACTGACTAGGGGCACATTACGTACTGTGAGTAAAAGGCAGGCTATGGCGCTTAAACCTACCAAACCCATATTGGATGTTCACCACCAGTGGTGATCCGCATTTGGTTTCTGCGTCTAAAATGCTTCCTACACTGAGAGGGAAGTGTGCTTTAGGAGGGATTCACTGCAGTGTTACGTCTGTTAAAGAAGGAAGCTTTTGGGACTGACTCTGTGGTAACCGCAATAGGCGCACATAGCTTTCCATTCACATACGTCTAACCGTTAGACTATAGCATGTTCTGTTTAAGGGAACCTCCTTCAGGCGGAATGTCACTTCTCACAGTGTCTTTCCAGTGGAGGAAAGATGATAGAACAAGGACGGACTGAGATAACGTTGCAAACCGTGAGTGAAGTACAGGGTAAGGCACTTAGGCCTCTATGATGCATACTGGAATTACAACACCGGAGATGTTCCACAGTGTCTAGCTCTTCTCAAAGCACTTCCAATATATGATGGAACTGTGCTACAGTAATTTTTCACGACAGGGATGCATCTGTGCTCAGTTGAAAACTCTACAATGTGTCTGGGTAGCAATCATGAAGTGTCTCATACAGGCCCCTTAGAGGGGATGCGTAGGAAGGTATCTGATCAGTGAACCTACTTCAGGTGCGTACTCATTCATAACAGTGTTTCTCCTTTTAGGAATGAAGATAGAACAGGGACGTAGGAGGGGCACATTAGGTACTTTGAGTAAAGGGCAAGCTATGGTGCTTAAGCCTGCCAAACACACATTGGTTGTTCACCACCAGGGTTGTCCGCACTTAGTTTCTGAGTCTAAAATTCTTCCTACACTGATAGGGAAGTGTGCTTTAGGAAGGATTCACTGCAGTGCTACGTCTGTTAAAGAAGGAAGCTTTTGGGACTGACACTGTGGTAACCGCAATAGCCGCACAAAACTTTCCAGTCTCCGACGTCTATCCGTTGGACTATAGCAAGTTCTGTATAAGGGAAACACCTTCATGCGGAATGTCACTTCTCACAGTGTCTTTCCAGTGGAGGAAAGAAGATAGATCAAGGACGGAGCACAGAGAATGTTAAACCCTTTGGTGAAGTAAAGGGTAAGGCATTTAGGCCTCTATGATGCTTACTGGAAGTTCTACACCTGGGATGTTCCACAGCGTCTACCACTTCTCCAAACACTTCCAATATATGAGGGAACTGTGCTACAGTAAGGTCTCACGACAGGGATGCGTCTGTACTCAGTAGGATTCTCTAGGATGTGTCTGGATAGCCATCATGAAGTGTCTCCTACAGGCCCCTTAGAGGGGATGCGAAGGAAAGTATCTGCTCAGCGAACCTACTTCAGTTGCATACTCATTCATAACAGCGTTTCTCCTTTGAGGAATGAAGATAGAACAGGGACTGACTAGGGGCACATTAGGTACTGTGAGTAAAGGGCAGGCTATGGCGCTTAAGCCTACCAAACACATATTGGATGTTCACCACCAGTGGTGATCCGCACTTGGTTTCTGCGTCTAAAACGCTTCCTACTCTGAGAGGGAAGTGTGCTTTAGGAGGTATTCACTGCAGTGTTACGTCTGTTAAAGAAGGAAGCTTTTGGGACTGACTCTGTGGTAACCGCAATAGGCGCACATAGCTTTCCATTCACAGACGTCTAACCGTTAGACTATAGCATGTTCTGTTTAAGGGAAAATCCTTCAGGCGGAATGTCACTTCTCACAGTGTCTTTCCAGTGGAGGAAAGAAGATACAACAAGGACGGACAGAGAGAACGTTGCAAACCATGAGTGAATACAGGGTAAGGCACTTAGGCCTCTATGAGGCATACTGGAATTACAACACCGGAGATGTTCCACAGTGTCTACCTCTTCTCTGAAACACTTCCAATATATGAGGGAACTGTGCTACAGTAAATTTTCACCACAGGAATGCATCTGTGCTCAGTTGGAACTCTATAATGTGTCTGGGTAGCAATCATGAAGTATCTCATACAGGCCTCTTAGAGGGGATGCGTAGGAAGGTATCTGATCAGGGAAACAACTTCAGGTGCGTACTCATTCATAACAGTGTTTCTCCTTTTAGGAATGAAGATAGAACGGGGACGTACTAGGGGCACATAAGGTACGTTGAGTAAAGGGGAAGCAACGGCGCTTAAGCCTGCCAAACACATATTGGATGTTCACCACCAGTGTTGTTCCGCACTTAGTTTCTGCGTCTAAAATGCTTCCTACATGATAGGGAAGTGTACTTTAGGAGGGATTCACTGCAGTGTTACGTCTGTTAAAGAAGGAAGCTTTTGGGACTGACTCTGTGGTAACCGCAATAGGTGCACATAGCTTTCCATTCACAGACGTCTAACCGTTAGACTATAGCATGTTCTGTTTAATGGAAACTCCTTCAGGCGGAATGTCACTTCTCACAGTGTCTTTCCAGTGGAGGAAAGAAGATAGAAGAAGGACGGACAGAGAGAACGTTGCAAACCGTGAGTGAAGTACAGGGTAAGGCACTTAGGCCTCTATGAGGCATACTGGAATACCAACACCGGAGATGTTCCACAGTGTCTACCTCTTCACATAAACACTTCCAATATATGAGGGAACAGTGCTACAGTTAATTTTCACGACAGGGATGCATCAGTGCTCAGTTGAAAACTCTACAATGTGTCTGGGTAGCAATCATGAAGTGTCTCATACAGGCCCCTTAGAGGGGATGCGTAGGAAGGTATCTGATCAGGGAAACAACTTCAGGTGCGTACTCATTCATAACAGTGTTTCTCCTTTTAGGAATGAAGATAGAACAGGGACGTAGGAGGGGCACTCTAGGTACTTTGAATAAAGGGCAAGCTATGGTGCTTAAGCCTGCCAAACACATATTGGATGTTCACCACCAGTGTTGTTCCGCACTTAGTTTCTGCGTCTAAAATGCTTCCTACACTGATAGGGCAGTGTGCTTTAGGAAGGATTCACTGCAGTGCTACGTCTGTTAAAGAAGGAAGCTTTTGGGACTGACTCTGTGGTAACCGTAATAGGCGCACATAGCTTTCCATTCACAGACGTCTAACCGTTAGACTATAGCATGTTCTGTTTTTTTTTTCCCCCAATTTATTTATTTTCAGAAAAACAGTATTCATTATTTTTTCACCACACCCAGTGCTCCATGCAAGCTGTGCCCTCTATAATACCCACCACCTGGTACCCCAACCTCCCACCCACCCGCCACTTCAAACCCCTCAGATTGTTTTTCAGAGTCCATAGTCTCTCATGGTTCATC
Organism: Neogale vison; assembly: GCF_020171115.1. Taxonomy (NCBI): domain Eukaryota; kingdom Metazoa; phylum Chordata; class Mammalia; order Carnivora; family Mustelidae; genus Neogale; species Neogale vison. The sequence continues at coordinate 154,883,828 of NC_058091.1, forward strand.
TCCCTTTCCAATTTACCCCAAAGCACATACCCTCCCCAATGTCCATAACCCTACCCCCCTTCTCCCAACCCCCCTCCCCCCAGCAACCCACAGTTTGTTTCGTGAGATTAAGAGTCACTTATGGTTTGGCTCCTTCCTATCCCATCTTGTTTCATGGATTCTTCTCCTACCCACTTAAGCCCCCATGTTGCATCAACACTTCCTCATATCAGGGAGATCATATGATAGTTGTCTTTCTCCGCTTGACTTATTTCGCTAAGCATGATACGCTCTAGTTTCATCCATGTTGTCGCAAATGGCAAGATTTCGTTTCTTTTGATGGCTGCATAGTATTCCATCGTGTATATATACCACATCTTCTTGATCCATTCATCTGTTGATGGACATCTAGGTTATTTCCATAGTTTGGCTATTGTGGACATTGCTGCTATAAACATTCGGGTGCACGTGCCCCTTTGGATCACTACGTTTGTATCTTTAGGGTAAATTCCCAGTAGTGCAATTGCTGGGTCATAGGGCAGTTCTATTTTCAACATTTTGAGGATCCTCCATGCTGTTTTCCAGAGGGGTTGCACCAGCTTGCATTCCCACCAACAGTGTAGGAGGGTTCCCCTTTCTCCGCATCCTCGCCAGCATCTGTCATTTCCTGACTTGTTGATTTTAGCCTTTCTGTCTGGTGTGAGGTGATATCTCATTGTGGTTTTGATTTGTATTTCCCTGATGCCGAGTGATATGGAGCACTTTTTCATGTGTCTGTCGGCCATCTGGATGTCTTCTTTGCAGAAACGTCTGTTCATGTCCTCTGCCCATTTCTTGATCGGATTATTTGTTCTTTGGGTGTTGAGTTTGTTAAGTTCTTTATAGATTTTGGACACTAGTCCTTTATCTGATATGTCGTTTGCAAATATCTTCTCCCATTCTGTCTGTTGTCTTTGGTTTTGTTAACTGTTTCCTTTGCTGTGCAAAAGCTTCTGATTTTGATGAAATCCCAAAAGTTCATTTTTGCCCTTGCTTCCCTTGCCTTTGGCGATGTTCCTAGGAAGATGTTGCTGCGGCTGAGGTCGAAGAGGTTGCTGCCTGTATTCTCCTCAAGGATTTTGATGGATTCCTTTCTCACATTGAGGTCCTTAATCCATTTTGAATCTATTTTTGTGTGTGGTGTAAGGAAATGGTCCAATTTCATTTTTCTGCACGTGGCTGTCCAATTTTCCCAACACCATTTATTAAAGATGCTGTGTTTTTTCCATTGGACATTCTTTCCTGCTTTGTCGAAGATTAGTTGACCATAGAGTTGAGGGTCTATTTCTGGGCTCTCTATTCTGTTCCATTGGTCTATGTGTCTGTTTTTGTGCCAGTACCATGCTGTCTTGATGATGGCAGCTTTGTAATAAAGCTTGAAGTCCGGAATTGTGATGCCACCAACTTTGGCTTTGTTTTTCAATATCCCTTTGGCTATTCGAGGTCTTTTCTGGTTCCATATAAATTTTAAAATTATTTGTTCCATTTCTTTGAAAAAGATGGATGGTACTTTGATAGGAATTGCATTAAATGTGTAGATTGCTTTAGGTAGCATAGATATTTTCACAATATTTATTCTTTCAATCCAGGAGCATGGAACATTTTTCCATTTCATTGTGTCTTCCTCAATTTCTTTCATGAGTACTTTATAGTTTTCTGAGTATAGATTCTTAGCCTCTTTGGTTAGGTTTATTCCTAGGTATCTTATGGTTTGGGGTGCAATTGTAAATGGGATTGACTCCTTAATTTCTCTTTCTTCTGTCTTGTTGTTGGTGTAGAGAAGTGTAACTGATTTCTGTGCATTGATCTTATATCCTGACACTTTACTGAATTCCTGTATAAGTTCTAACAGTTTTGGAGTGGAGTCCTTTGGGTTTTCCACATAGAGTATCATATCATCTGCGAAGAGTGATAATTTGACTTCTTCTTTGCCGATTTGGATGCCTTTAATTTCCTTTTGTTGTCTGATTGCTGAGGCTAGGACTTCTAGTACTATGTTGAATAGCAGTGGTGATAATGGACATCCCTGCCGTGTTCCTGACCTTAGTGGAAAAGCTTTCAGTTTTTCTCCATTGAGAATGATATTTGCAGTTGATTTTTCATAGATGGCTTTGATGATGTTGAGGTATGTGCCCTCTATCCCTACACTTTGAAGGGTTTTGATCAGGAAGGGATGCTGTACTTTGTCAAATGCTTTTTCAGCATCTATTGAGAGTATCATATGGTTCTTGTTCTTTCTTTTATTGATGTGTTGTATCACATTGACTGATTTGCGGATGTTGAACCAACCTTGCAGCCCTGGGATAAATCCCACTTGGTCGTGGTGAATAATCCTTTTAATGTACTGTTGAATCCTATTGGCTAGTATTTTGGTGAGAATTTTTGCATCTGTGTTCATCAAGGATATTGGTCTATACCTCTCTTTTTTGATGGGATCCTTGTCTGGTTTTGGTATCAAGGTGATGCTGGCCTCATAAAATGAATTTGGGAGTTTTCCTTCCAATTCTATTTTTTGGAACAGTTTCAGGAGAATAGGAATTAGTTCTTCTTTAAATGTTTGGTAGAATTCCCCCGGGAAGCCATCTGGCCCTGGGCTTTTGTTTGTTTGGAGATTTTTAATGACTGTTTCAATCTCCTTACTGGTTATGGGTCTGTTCAGGCTTTCTATTTCTTCCTGGTTCAATTTTGGTAGTTTATATGTTTCTAGGAATGCATCCATTTCTTCCAGATTGTCAAATTTGTTGGCGTAGAGTTGCTCATAGTATGTTCTTATAATCGTTTGTATTTCTTTGGTGTTAGTTGTGATCTCTCCTCTTTCATTCATGATTTTATTTATTTGGGTCCTTTCTCTTTTCTTTTTGATAAGTCTGGCCAAGGGTTTATCAATTTTATTAATTCTTTCAAAGAACCAGCTCCTAGTTTGGTTGATTTGTTCTATTGCTTTTTTGGTTTCTATTTCATTGATTTCTGCTCTGATCTTTATGATTTCTCTTCTCCTGCTGGGCTTAGGGTTTCTTTCTTGTTCTTTCTCCAGCTCCTTTAGGTGTAGGGTTAGGTTGTGTAACTGAGACCTTTCTTGTTTCTTGAGAAAAGCTTGTACCGCTATATATTTTCCTCTCAGGACTGCCTTTGTTGTGTCCCACAGATTTTGAACCGTTGTATTTTCATTATCATTTGTTTCCATGATTTTTTTCAATTCTTCTTTAATTTCCCGGTTGACCCATTCATTCTTTAGAAGGATGCTGTTTAGTCTCCATGTATTTGTGTTCTTTCCAAACTTCCTCTTGTGGTTGAGTTCTAGCTTCAGAGCATTGTGGTCTGAAAATATGCAGGGAATGACCCAAACTTTTGATACTGGTTGAGTCCTGATTTATTACCGAGGATGTGATCTATTCTGGAGAATGCTCCATGTGCACTAGAGAAGAATGTGTATTCTGTTGCTTTGGGATGAAATGTTCTGAATATATGTGTGATGTCCATCTCATCCAGTGTATCATTTAAGGCCTTTATTTCCCTGTTGATCTTTTGCTTGGATGATCTGTCCATTTCAGTGAGGGGAGTGTTAAAGTCCCCTACTATTATTGTATTATTGTTGATGTGTTTCTTTGATTTTGTTATTAATTGGTTTATATAGTTTGCTGCGCCCACGTTGGGGGCATAGATATTTAAAATTGTTAGATCTTCTTGTTGGACAGACCCTTTGAGTATGATATAGTGTCCTTTCTCATCTCTTATTATAGTCTTTGGCTTAAAATCTAATTGATCTGATATAAGGATTGCCACCCCTGCTTTTTTCTGATGTCTATTAGCATGGTAAATTCTTTTCTAACCCCTCACTTTAAGTCTGGAGGTGTCTTCGGGTTTAAAATTAGTTTCTTGGAGGCAACCTATAGATGGGTTTTTTTTTTTTCATTCTGATACCCTGTGTCTTTTGATTGGGGCATTTAGCCCATTAACATTCAGGGTAACTATTGAGAGATATGATTTTAGTGCCATTGTATTGCCTGTAAGGTGACTGTTACTGTATATTGTCTCTGTTCCTTTCTGATCTACCACTTGTAGGCTCTCTCTTTGCTTAGAGGACCCCTTTCAGTATTTCCTGTAGAGCTGGTTTGGTGTTTGCAAATTCTTTCAGTTTTTGTTTGTCCTGGAAGCTTTTAATCTCTCCTTCTATTTTCAATGATAGCCTAGCTGGATATAGTATTCTTGGCTGCATGTTTTTCTCGTTTAGTGCTCTGAAAATATCATGCCAGCTCTTTCTGGCCTGCCAGGTCTCTGTGGATATGTCAGCTGCCAATCTAATACTTTTACCATTGTATGTTACAGACTTCTTTTCCCGGGCTGCTTTCAGGATTTTCTCTTTGTCACTAAGGCTTGTAAAGTTTACTATTAGGTGACGGGGTGTGGGCCTATTCTCATTGATTTTGAGGGGCGTTCTCTGAACCTCCTGAATTTTGATGCTCATTCCCTTTGCCATATTGGGGAAATTCTCCCCAATAATTCTCTCCAGTATACCTTCTGCTCCCCTCTCTCTTTCTTCTTCTTCTGGAATCCCAATTATTCTAATGTTGTTTTGTCTTATGGTGTCACTTATCTCTCGAATTCTCCCCTCATGGTCCAGTAGCTGTTTGTCCCTCTTTTGCTCAGCTTCTTTATTCTCTGTCATTTGGTCTTCTATATCGCTAATTCTTTCTTCTGCCTCATTTATCCTAGCAGTGAGAGCTTCCATTTTTGATTGAACTTCATTAATAGCTTTTTTGATTTCAACTTGGTTGGATTTTAGTTCTTTTATTTCTCCAGAGAGGGCTTTTATATCTCTGGAGAGGGTTTCTCTAATATCTTCCATGCCTTTTTCAAGCCCGGCTATAACCTTGAGAATTGTCATTTTGAACTCTAGATCTGACATATTACCAATGTCTGTATTGATCAGGTCCCTAGCCTTCGGTACTGCCTCTTGTTCTTTTTTTTGTTGTGAATTTTTCCGCCTTGTCATTTTGTCCAGCTAAGAGTATATGAAGGAGCAAGTAAAATACTAAAAGGGTGGCAACAATCCCAGGAAAATATGCTTTAACCAAATCAGAAGAGATCCCAAATCGTGAGGGGGGATTTCTCCCCCATCACGATTGGATGAGGGATCTCCTCTGATTGGGATCTCCTTTGATTGGGATCTCCCAATCTCTTCTGATTGGGATCTCCCAATCTCTTATGATTTGGGGATAAAAAGAGGTTCAAAAAGAAAGAAAGAAAAAAAAGAAAAAAAGAATTAAAAAAAAGAGATTGAATTAAAAATTCAATCAAGAATTTAAAAAAGAATTAAGAAAAAAAGATTGAAGAGATTAGGATCTCTTCAGATTTGGGGATAAAAAGAGGTTCAAAAATAAAGAAAAAAAGATATAAAGAATTTAAAAAAAGAAAATGAATAAAGAAAAGTATAAAAAAGAAAAATATATATATATTAGATAGTCTAGTTAAAAAACATTAAAAAATAAAAGGGTAAAAGGTATAAAAAATTTTAGCAGAAGAAGAGAAAAAAAAATGAAAAAGAAAAAAATTAAATTAACTGCAAGACTAAAAAATCAAAGGGAGAAATCCATGTGTTCCGTGGTTTGTTTTCTCCTCCTCTGGAATTCTGCTGCTCTCCTTGGTATTGAAACTGGTAGGTGAACTTGGTCTTGCCTGGATTTCTTGTTGATCTTCTAGGGGAGGGGCCTGTTGTAGTGATTCTCAAGTGTCTTTGCCCCAGGCGGAATTACACCGCCCTTACCAGCGGCCGGGCTGAGTGATCTGCTCTGCTTTGCTTACAGGAGCTTTTGTTCCCTGAGCGCTTTCCGTAGAGTTCCGGAGGACGGGAATACAAATGGTGGCCTCCTGGTCTCCGGCCCGGAGTAGCCGAGAGCCCGGGTCCCGCTCCACAGTGTGCCCTCAGCGAACAGCTCCTAGTACTCGCGTCTGCCTAACCTCCGACCGCGCTCCGAGCTCACCGAGCTTTCGACCGGTTCAAGGCAACTCCGAGATGCGAGCTTACTGTCGGCTCTGTCTCTGCAGCCGGCTTTCCCGTTCCAATAACCGCAAGCTCTGCGACACTCAGACACCCCCGATCCTTCTTTGACCCCGTGGGACCTGAGGTCACGCCAACCCCACGTGGGCTTCGCCCCGGTTTAGCCTCCGGAGCGATGTCCCTAGCGGAAGAGACATTTAAAACTCCTGATTTTGTGCTCCGTTGCTCCTTCGCTTGCCGGGAGCCGGCCCCTCCCCCCGGGGTGTATCTTCCCGTCGTTTTGGATTCACTTCTCCGCCAGTCCTACCTTTCAGAAAGTGGTTGTTTTTCTGTTTCTAGAATGGCTGTTCTTCTACTCTTCTATCTGCCGATGGATTTGCAGGTGTTTGCAATCTTTAGATAAGCTCTCTAGCTGATCTCCTGCTAGCTGAGGTAGTCTCAGCCTGCTACTTCTCCGCCATCTTGACTCCTCCCCTCTAGCATGTTCTGTTTAAGGGAAACTCCTTCAGGCGGAATGTCACTTCTCACAGCGTCTTTCCAGTGGAGGAAAGAAGATAGAAAAAGGACGGACAGAGAGAACGCTGCAAACCGTGAGTGAAGTACAGGGTAAGGCACTTACCTCACTCTATGAGGCATACTGGAATTACAACACCGGAGATGTTCCACAGTGTCTACCTCTTCTCATAGCACTTCCAATATATGAGGGAACTGTGCTACAGTAATTTTTCATGACAGGGATGCATCTGTGCTCAGTTGAAAACTCTACAATGTGTCTGGGTAGCAATCATGAAGTGTCTCATACATGCCCGTTAGAGGGGATGCATAGGAAGGTATCTGATCAGGGAAACTACTTCAGGTGCGTACTCATTCATAACAGTGTTTCTCCTTTTAGGAATGAAGATAGAACAGGGACGTAGGAGGGGCACATTAGGTACTTTGTGTAAAGGTCAAGCTATGGTGCTTAAGCCTGCCCAACACATATTGGATGTTCAACACCAGTGTTGTTCCGCACTTAGTTTCTGCGTTTAAATGCTTCCTACACTGATAGGGAGGTGTGCTTTAGGAAGGATTCACTGCAGTGCTACGTCTGTTAAAGAAGGAAGCTTTTGGGACTGACTCTGTGGTAACCGCAATAGGCGCACATAACTTTCCAGTCTCCAACGTCTATCCGTTGGACTATAGCAAGTTCTGTGTAAGGGAAACACCTTCATGCGGAATGTCACTTCTCACAGTGCCTTTCCAGTGGAGGAAAGAATATAGAACAAGGACGGAGCAGAGAGAATGTTACATCCCGTAGGTGAAGGAAAGGGTAAGGCACTTAGACCTCTATGATGCATACTGGAAGTTCTACACTTGGGAAGTTCCACAGTGTCTACCACTTCTCAAAACACTACCAATATATGAGGGAACTGTGTTACCGTAAGTTCTCACGACGGAGAAGCGTCTGTACTCAGTTGGATACTCTAGGATGTGTCTGGTTAGCAATCATGAATTGTCTCTTACAGCCCCCTTATATGGTACACGAAGGAAAGTATCTGCTCAGCGAACCTACTACAGTTGCATACTCATTCATAATAGCGTTTCTCCATTGAGGAATGAAGATAGAACAAGGAATGACTAAGGGCACATTAGATACTGTGAGTAAAGTGCGGGCTATGGCGCTTAAGCCTACCAAACACATATTGGATGTTCACCACCAGTGGTGATCCGCACATGGTTTCTGCGTCTAAAACGCTTACTACACTGAGAGGGAAGTGTGCTTTAGGAGGGATTCACTGCAGTGTTACGTCTGTTAAAGAAGGAAGCTTTTGGGACTGACTCTGTGGTAACCGCTATAGGCGCACATAGCTTTCCATTCACAGACGTCTAACCGTTAGACTATAGCATGTTCTGTTTAAGGGAAACTCCTTCAGGCGGAATGTCACTTCTCACAGTGTCTTTCCAGTGGAGGAAAGAATATAGAACAAGGACGGAGCAGAGAGAATGTTCCATCCCATAGGTGAAGGAAAGGTATGATGCATACTGGAAGTTCTACACTTGGGATGTTCCACAGTGTCTACCATTTCTCAAAACACTTCCAATATATGAGGGAACTGTGCTACAGTAAGTTCTCACGACAGGGAAGCGTCTGTGCTCAGTTGGAAAGTGTAAGACGTGTCTGGGTAGCAATCATGAGGTGTCTCATACAGACCCCTTAGAGGGGATGCGGAGGAAGGTATCTGCTCTGGGAACCTACTTCACGTGCGTACTCATTCATAACAGTCTTTCTCCTTTGAAGATGGAGATAGAGCAGGGAAGGACTACGGGCACATTAGGTACTGTGAGTAAAGGGCAGGCTATGGCGCTTAGCCTGAAAAACACATATTGGATGTTCACCACCAGTGGTGATCCACACTTAGTTTCTGCGTCAAAAACGCTTCCAACACTGAGAGGGAAGAGTGCTTTAGGAGGGATTCACTGCAGTGTTATGTCTGTTAAAGAAGGAAGCTTTTGGGACTGACTCTGTGGTAACCGCATTAGGCGCACATATCTTTCCATTCAAAGATGTCTAACCATTGGACTATAGCAAGTTCAGTTTAAGGGAAACTCCTTCATGCGGAATGTCATTTCTCACAGTGTCTTTCCAGTGGAGGAAAGAAGATAGAACAAGGACAGAGCACAGAGAATGTTAAACCCTTTGGTGAAGTAAAGGCTAAGGCATTTAGGCCTCTATGATGCATACTGGAAGTTCTACACCTGGGATGTTCCACAGCGTCTACCACTTCTCAAAACACTTCCAATATATGAGGGAACTGTGCTGCAGTAAGTTCTCATGACAGGGATGCGTCTGTACTCAGTTGGAAACTCTAGGATGTGTCTGGTTAGCAATCATGAAGTGTCTCCTACAGGCCCCTTAGAGGGGATGCGAAGGAAAGTATCTGCTCAGTGAACCTACTTCAGTTGCATACTCATTCATAAAGCGTTTCTCCTTTGAGGAATGAAGATAGAACAGGGACTGACTAGGGTCACATTAATTACTGTGAGTAAAGGGCAGGCTATGGCGCTTAAGCCTACCAAACACATATTGGATGTTCACCACCAGTGGTGATCCGCACTTGGTTTTTGCGTCTAAAACGCTTCCTACACTAGAGGGAAGTGTGCTTTAGGAGGGATTCACTGCAGTGTTACGTCTGTTAAAGAAGGAAGCTTTTGGGACTGACTCTGTGGTAACCGCAATAGGCGACATAGCTTTCCATTCACAGACGTCTAACCGTTAGAGTATAGCATGTTCTGTTTAAGGGAAACTCCTTCAGGCGGAATGTCACTTCTCACAGTGTCTTTCCAGTGGAGGAAAGAAGATAGAAGATGGACGGACAGAGAGAATGTTGCAAGCCGTGAGTGAAGTACAGGGTAAGGCACTTAGGCCTCTATGAGTCATACTGGAATTACAACACCGGAGATGTTCCACAGTGTCTACCTCTTCTCAAAGCACTTCCAATATATGAGGGAACTGTGCTACAGTAAGTATTCACGACAGGGATGCATCTGTGCTCAGTTGAAAACTCTACAATGTGTCTGGGTAGCAATCATGAAGTGTCTCATACAGGCCCCTTAGAGGGGATGCGTAGGAAGGTATCTGATCAGGGAACCTACTTCAGGTGCGTACTCATTCATAACAGAGTTTCTTCTTTAGGAATGAAGATACAACAGGAACGTACAGGGGCACATTAGGTACTTTGAGTAAGTGGCAATCTATGGTGCTTAAGCCTGCCAAACGAATATTGGATGTTCACCACCAGTGTTGTTCTGCACTTAGTTTCTGCGTCTAAAATGCTTCCTACACTGATAGGGAAGTGTGCTTTAGGAAGGATTCACTGCAGTGCTACGTCTGTTAAAGAAGGAAGCTTTTGGGACTGACTCTGTGGTAACCGCAATAGGCGCACATAACTTTCCATCTCTGACGTGTATCCGTTGGACTATAGCAAGTTCTGTGTAAGGGAAACACCTTCATGCGGAATGTCAGTTCTCACAGTGTCTTTCCAGTGGAGGAAAGAATATAGAACAAGGATGGAGCAGAGAGAATGTTACATCCCGTAGGTGAAGGAAAGTGTAAGGCACTTAGACCTCTATGATGCATACTGGAAGTTCTGCACTTGGGATGTTCCACAGTGTCTCCCACGTCTTAAAACACTTCCAATATATGAGGGAACTGTGCTACAGTAAGTTCTCACGACAGGGAAGCGTCTGTGCTCAGTTGGAAATTGTAGCACGTGTCTGGGTAGCAATCATGAAGTGTCTCATACAGACCCCTTAGAGGGGATGCGGAGGAAGGTATCTGCTCTGGGAACCTACTTCACGTGCGTACTCATTCATAACAGTGTTTCTCCTTTGAGGAATGAAGATAGAGCAGGGAAGGACTACGGGCACATTAGGTACTGAGAGTAAAGGACAGGCTATGGCGCTTAGCCTGACAAACACATATTGGATGTTCACCACCAGTGGTGAACCGCACTTAGTTTCTACGTCTAAAACGCTTCCTACACTGATAGGGAATTGTGCTTTAGGAGGGATTCACTGCAGTGTTGCGTCTGATAAAGAAGGAAGGTTTTGGGACTGACTCTGTGGTAACCGCTTTAGGCGCACATAGCTTTCCATTCAAAGACATCTAACTGTTAGACTACAGCTTGTTCAGTTTAAGGGAAACTCCTTCATGCGGAATGTCATTTCTCACAGTGTCTTTCCAGTGGAGGAAAGAAGATAGAACAAGGACGGAGCACAGAGAATGTTAAACCCTTTGGTGAAGTAAAGGCTAAGGCATTTAGGCCTCTATGATGCATACTGGAAGTTCTACACCTGGGATGTTCCACAGCGTCTACCACTTCTCAAAACACTTCCAATATATGAGGGAAATGTGCTGCAGTAAGTTCTCACGACTAGGATGCATCCTTACTCAGTTGGAAACTCTAGGATGTGTCTGGTTAGCAATCATGAATTGTCTCCTACAGGCCCCTTAGAGGGGATGCGAAGGAAAGCATCTGCTCAGCAAACCTACTTCAGATGCATACTCATTCATAACAGCGTTTCCTTTGAGGAATGAAGATAGAACAGGGACTGACTATGGGCACATTAGGTACTGTGAGTAAAGGGCAGGCTATGGCGCTTAAGCCTACCAAACACATATTGGATGTTCACCACCAGTGGTCATCCGCACTTGGTTTCTGCGTCAAAACGCTTCCTACACTAGAGGGAAGAGTGCTTTAGGAGGGAATCACTGCAGTGTTACGTCTGTTAAAGAAGGAAGCTTTTGGGTCTGACTCTGTGGTAACCGCTATAGGCGCACATAGCTTTCCATTCACAGACGTCTAACCGTTAGACTATAGCATGTTCTGTTTAAGGGAAACTCCTTCAGGCGGAATGTCACTTCTCAGAGTGTCTTTCCAGTGGAGGAAAGAAGATAGAACAAGGACGGAGAGAGAGAACGTTGCAAACCGTGAGTGAAGTACAGGGTAAGGCACTTAGGCCTCTATGAGGCATACTGGAATACCAACAACGGAGATGTTCCACAGTGTCTACCTCTTCTCTTAAACACTTCCAACATATGAGGGAAGTGTGCTACAGTCATTTTCACGACAGGGATGCATCTGTGCTCAGTTGAAAACTCTATAATGTGTTTGGGTAGCAATTATGAAGTGTCTCATACCGGCCCCTTAGAGGGGATGCGTAAGAAGGTATCTGATCAGGGAAACTACTTCAGATGCGTACTCATTCATAACAGTGTTTCTCCTTTTAGGAATGAAGATAGAACAGGGACTGACTAGGGTCACATTAATTACTGTGAGTAAAGGGCAGGCTATGGCGCTTAAGCCTGCCAAACACATATTGGATGTTCACCACCAGTGTTGTACCGCACTTAGTTTCTGCGTCTAAATGCTTCCTACACTGATAGGGAAGTGTGCTTTAGGAAGGATTCACGGCACTGTTACCTCTGTTAAAGTAGGAAGCTTTTGGGACTGACTCTGTGGTAACCGCAATAAGCGCACATAGCTTTCCTTTCACAGACGTCTAACCGTTAGACTATAGCATGTTCTGTTTAAGGGAAACTCCTTCAGGCGGAATGTCACTTCTCACAGTGTCTTTCCAGTGGAGGAAAGAAGATAGAACAAGGACGGACAGAGAGAACGTTGCAAACCGTGAGTGAAGTACAGGGTAAGGCACTTAGGCCTCTATGAGGCATAATGGAATTACAACACCGGAGATGTTCCACAGTGTCTACCTCTTCTCTTAAACACTTCCAATATATGAGGGAACTGTGCTACAGTAAAGTTTCTCGACACGGATGCATCTGTGCTCAGTTGAAAACTCTATAATGTGTGTGGGTAGCAATCATGAAGTGTCTCATACCGGCCCCTTAGAGGGGATGCGTAGGAAGTTATCTGATCAGGGAAACTACTTCTGGTGCGTACTCATTCATAACAGTGTTTCTCCTTTTAGGAATGAAGATAGAACAGGGACGTACTAGGGGCACATTAGGTACTTTGAGTAAAGGGGAAGCTACGGCGCTTAAGCCTGCCAAACACATATTGGATGTTCACCACCAGTAGTGTTCCGCACTTAGTTTCTGCGTCTAAAAGGCTTCCTACACTGATAGGGAAGTGTGCTTAGGAGGGATTCACTGCAGTGTTACGTTTGTTAAAGAAGGAAGCTTTTGGAACTGACTCTGTGGTAACCGCAATAGGCGCACATAGCTTTCCTTTCACAGACGTCTAACCGTTAGACTATAGCATGTTCTGTTTAAGGGAAACTCCTTCAGGCGAAATGTCACTTCTCACAGTGTCTTTCCAGTGGAGGAATGATGATAGAACAATGACGGTGAGAGAGAAGGTTGCAAACCGTGAGTGAAGTACAGGGTAAGACACTTAGGCCTCTATGATGCATACTGGAATTACAACACCGGAGATGTTCCACAGTGTCTACCTCTTCTCAAAGCACTTCCAATATATGAGGGAACTTTGCTACAGTAATTTTTCACGACAGGGATGCATCTGTGCTCAGTTGAAAACTCTACAATGTGTCTGGGTAGCAATCATGAAGTGTCTCATACAGGCCCCTTAGAGGGGATGCGTAGGAAGGTATCTGATCAGGAATCCTACTTCAGATGCGTACTCATTCATAACAGTGTTTCTCCTTTTAGGAATGAAGATAGAACAGGGACGTAGGAGGGGCACATTAGGTACTTTGAGTAAAGGGCAAGCTATGGTGCTTAAGCCTGCCAAACACATATTGGATGTTCACCACCAGTGTTGTTCCGCACTTAGTTTCTGCGTCTAAAAGGCTTCCTACACTGATAGGAAAGTGTGCTTTAGAAAGGATTCACTGCAAGGCTACGTCTGTTAAAGAAGGAAGCTTTTGGGACTGACTCTGTGGTAACCGCAATAGGCGCACATAACTTTCCATCTCCGACGTCTATCCGTTGGACTATAGCAAGTTCTGTGTAAGGGAAACACCTTCATGCGGAATGTCACTTCTCACAGTGTCTTTCCAGTGGAGGAAAGAATATAGAACAAGGACGGAGCAGAGAGAATATTCCATCCCGTAGGTGAAGGAAAGGTATGATGCATACTGGAAGTTCTACACTTGGGATGTCCATAGGGTCTACCACTTATCAAAACACTTCCAATATATGAGGGAACTGTGCTACAGTAAGTTCTCACGACAGGGAAGCGTCTGTGCTCAGTTGGAAAGTGTAGCACGTGTCTGGGTAGCAATCATGAAGTGTCTCATACAGACCCCTTAGAGGGGATGCAGAGGAAGGTATCTGCTCTGGGAACCTACTTCACATGCGTACTCATTTATAACAGTGTTTCTCCTTTGAAGATGAAGATAGAACAGGGAAGGACTACGGGCACATTAAGTACTGTGAGTAAAGGGTAGGCTATGGCGCTTAGCCTGACAAACACATATTGGATGTTCACCACCAGTGGTGATCCGCACTTAGTTTCTGCGTCAAAAACTCTTCCAACACTGAGAGGGAAGTGTGCTTTAAGAGGGATTCACTGCAGTGTTACGTCTGTTAAAGAAGGAAGCTTTTGGGACTGACTTTGCAGTAACCGCATTAGGCGCACATATCTTTCCATTCAAAGACGTCTAACCATTGGACTATTGCAAGTTCAGTTTAAGGGAAACTCCTTCATACGGAATGTCATTTCTCACAGTGTGTTTCCAGTGGAGGAAAGAAGATAGAACAAGGACGGAGCACAGAGAATGTTAAACCCTTTGGTGAAGTAAAGGGTAAGGCATTTAGGCCTCTATGATGCATACTGGAAGTTCTACACCTGGGATGCTCCACAGCGTCTACCACTTCTCAAAACACTTCCAATATATGAGGGAACTGTGCTGCAGTAAGTTCTCACGACAGGGATGCGTCTGTACTCAGTTGGAAACTCTAGGATATGTCTGGTTAGCAATCATGAAGTGTCTCCTACAGGCCCCTTAGAGGGGATGCGAAGGAAAGTATCTGCTCAGTGAACCTACTTCAGTTGCATACTCATTCATAACAGCGTTTCTCCTTTGAGGAATGAAGATAGAACAGGGACTGACTAGGGGCACATTAATTACTGTGAGTAAAGGGCAGTTATGGCGCTTAAGCCTACCAAACACATATTGGATGTTCACCACCAGTGATGATCCGCACTTGGTTTCTGCATCTAAAACGCTTCCTACACTAGAGGGTAGTATGCTTTAGGCGGGATTAACTGCAGTGTCAAGTCTGTTAATGAAGGAAGCTTTTGGGACTGACTCTGTGGTAACCGTAATAGGCGCACATAGCTTTCCATTCACAGACGTCTAGCCGTTAGACTATAGCATGTTCTGTTTAAGGGAAACTCCATCAGGCGATATGTCACTTCTCACAGTGTCTTTCCAGTGGAGGAAAGAAGATAGAACAAGGACGGACAGAGAGAACGTTGCACACCGTTAGTGAAGTACAGGGTAAGGCACTTAGGCCTCTATGAGGCATACTGGAATTACAACACCGGAGATGTTCCACAGTGTCTACCTCTTCTCAAAGCACTTCCAAAATATGAGGGAACTTTGCTACAGTAATTTTTCACGACAGGGATGCATCTGTGCTCAGTTGAAAACTCTACAATGTGTCTGGGTAGCAATCATGAAGTGTCTCATACAGGCCCCTTAGAGGGGATGCGTAGGAAGGTATCAGATCAGGGAACCTACTTCAGGTGCGTACTCATTCATAACAGTGTTTCTCCTTTTAGGAATGAAGATAGAACAGGGACGTAGGAGGGGCACATTAGGTACTTTGAGTAAAGGGCAAGCTATGTTGCTTAAGCCTGCCAAACTCATATCGGATGTTCACCACCAGTGTTGTACCGCACTTAGTATCTGCGTCTAAAATGCTTCCTACACTGATAGGGAAGTGTGCTTTAGGAAGGATTCACTGCAGTGCTACGTCTGTTAAAGAAGGAAGCTTTTAGGACTGACTCTCTGGTAACCGCGATAGGCGCACATAACTTTCCATCTCCGACGTCTATCCGATGGACTATAGCAAGTTCTGTGTAAGGGAAACACCTTCATGCGGAATGACACTTCTCAGAGGGTCTTTCCAGTGGAGGAAAGAATATGGAACAAGGGCGGAGCAGAGAGAATGTTACATCCCGTAGGTGAAGGAAAGTGTAAGGCACTTAGACCTCTATGATGCATACTGGAAGTTCTACACTTGGGATGTTCCACAGTGTCTACCACGTCTCAACAGACTACCAATATATGAGGGAACTGTGCTACAGTAAGTTCTCACGACAGGGAAGCGTCTGTGCTCAGTTGGAAAGTGTAGCACGTGTCTGGGTAGCAATCATGAAGTGTCTCATACAGACCCCTTAGAGGGGATGCGGAGAAAGGTATCTGCTCTGGGATCGTACTTCACGTGTGTACTCATTAATAACAGTGTTTCTCCTTTGAAGATGAAGATAGAACAGGGAAGGACTACGGGCACATTAGGTACTGTGAGTAAAGGGCAGGCTATGGCGCTTAGCCTGACAAACACATATTGGATGTTCACCACCAGTGGTGATCCGCACTTAGTTTCTGCGTCTAAAACGCTTCCTACACTGAGAGGGAAGTGTGCTTTAGGAGGGATTCTCTGCAGTGTTACGTCTGTTAAAGAAGGAAGGTTTTGGGACTGACTCTGTGGTAACCGCATTAGGCGCACATAACTTTCCATTCAAAGACGTCTAACCATTGGACTATAGCAAGTTCAGTTTAAGGGAAACTCCATGCGGAATGTCATTTCTCACAGTGTCTTTCCAGTGGAGGAAAGAAGATAGAACAAGGACAGAGCACAGAGAATGTTAAAGCCTTTGGTGAAGTAAAGGGTAAGGCATTTAGGCCTCTATGATGCATACTGGAAGTTCTACACCTGGGATGTTCCACAGCGTCTACCACTTCTCAAAACACTTCCAATATATGAGGGAACTGTGCTGCAGTAAGTTCTCACGACAGGGATGCCTCTGTACTCAGTTGGAAACTCTAGGATGTGTCTGGTTAGCAATCATGAAGTGTCTCCTACAGGCCCCTTAGAGGGGATGCGAAAGAAAGTATCTGCTCAGTGAACCTACTTCAGTTGCATACTCATTCAAATCAGCGTTTCTCCTTTGAGGAATAAAGATAGAACAGGGACTGATAGGGGCACAGTAGGTACTGTGAGTAAAGGGCAGGCTATGGCTCTTAAGACTACCAAAGACATATTGGATATTCACCACTAGTGGTGATCCGCACTTGGTTTATGTGTCTAAAACGCTTCCTACACTGAGAGGGAAGTGTGCTTTAAGAGGGATTCACTGCAGTGTTAAGTCTGTTAAAGAAGGAAGCTTTTGGGACTGACTCTGTGGTAACCGCAATAGGCGCACATAGCTTTCCATTCACAGACGTCTAACCGTTAGACTATAGCATGTTCTGTTTAAGGGAAACTCCTTCAGGCGGAATGTCACTTCTTACAGTGTCTTTCCAGGGGAGGAAAGAAGATAGAAGAAGGACGGAGAGAGAGAACGTTGCAAACCGTGAGTGAAGTACAGGGTAAGGCACTTAGGCCTCTATGAGGCATACTGGACTTACAACACCGGAGATGTTCCACAGTGTCTACCTATTCACAAAGCACATCCAATATATGAGGGAACTGTGCTACAGTAATTTTTCACGACAGGGATGCATCTGGGCTCAGTTGAAAACTCTACAATGTGTCGGGTAGCAATCATGAAGTGTCTCCTACAGGCCCCTTAGAGGGGATGCGTAGGAAGGTATCTGATCAGGGAACCTACTTCAGGTGCGTACTCATTCATAAAGTGTTTCTCCTATTAGGAATGAAGATAGAACAGGAACGTAGGAGGGGCTCATTAGGTATTTTGAGTAAAAGGCAAGCTATGGTGCTTAAGCCTGCCAAACACATATTGGATGTTCACCACCAGTGTTGTTCCGCACTTAGTTTCTGCGTCTAAAATGCTTCCTACACTGATAGGGAAGTGTGCTTTAGGAAGGATTCACTGCAGTGCTACGTCTGTTAAGAAGGAAGCTTTTGGGACTGACTCTGTGGTAACCGCTATAGGCGCACATAACTTTCCAGTCTCCGACGTCTATCCTTTGGACTCTAGCAAGTTCTGTGTAAGGGAAACACCTTCATGCGGAATGTCACATCTCACAGTGTCTTTCCAGTGGAGGAAAGAATATAGAACAAGGATGGAGCACAGAGAATGTTACATCCCGTAGGTGAAGGAAAGGGTAAGGCACTTAGCCTCTATGATGCATACTGGAAGTTCTACACTTGGGATGTTCCACAGTGTCTACCACTTCTCAAAACCCTTCCAATATGTGAGCGAACCGTGCTACCGTAAGTTCTCACGACAGGGAAGCGTCTGTACTCAGTTTGAAAGTGTAGGACGTCTCTGGGTAGCAATCATGAAGTGTCTCATACAGACCCCTTAGAGGGGATGCGGAGGAAGGTATCTGATCTGGGAACCTACTTCAGGTGCGAACTCATTCATAACAGCGTTTCTCCTTTGAAGATGAAGATAGAACAGGGAAGGACTACGGGCACATTAGGTACTGTGAGTAAAGGGCAGGCTATTTCGCTTAAGCCTACAAAACACATATTGCATGTTCACCACCAGTGGTGATCCGCACTTGGTTTCTGCGTCTAAAATGCTTCCTACACTGAGAGGGAAGTGTGCTTTAGGAGGGATTCACTGCAGTGTTACGTCTGTTAAAGAAGGAAGCTTTTGGGACTGACTCTGTGGTAAACACAATAGGCGCACATAGCTTACCATTCACAGACGTCTAACCGTTAGACTATAGCATGTTCTGTTTAAGGGAAACTCCTTCAGGCGGAATGTCACTTCTCACAGTGTCTTTCCAGTGGAGGAAAGAAGATAGAACAAGGACGGACAGAGAGAACGTTGCAAACCGTGAGTGAAGTACAGGGTAAGGCACTTAGGCCTCTATGAGGCATACTGGACTTACAACACCGGAGATGTTCCACAGTGTCTACCTCTTTACTTAAACACTTCCAATATATGAGGGAACAGTGCTACAGTAAATTTTCACGACAGGGATGCATCTGTGCTCAGTTGAAAACTCTACAATGTGTCTGGGTAGCAATCATGAAGTGTCTCATACAGGCCCCTTAGAGGGGATGCGTAGGAAGGTATCTGATCAGGGAACCTACTTCAGGTGCGTACTCATTCATAACAGTGTTTCTCCTTTTAGGAATGAAGATAGAACAGGGACGTAGGAGGGGCACTCTAGGTACTTTGAGTAAATGGCAAGCTATGGTGCTTGAGCCTGCCAAACACATATTGGATGTTCACCACCAGTGTTGTTCCGCACTTAGTTTCTGCGTCTAAAATGCTTCCTACACTGATAGGGAAGTGTGCTTTAGGAAGGATTCACTGCAGTGCTACGTCTGTTAAGAAGGAAGCTTTTGGGACTGACTCTATGGTAACCGCATTAGGCGCACATAGCTTTCCATTCAAAGACGTCTAACCATTGGACTATAGCAAGTTCAGTTTAAGGGAAACTCCTTCATGCAGAATGTCATTTCTCACAGTGTCTTTCCAGTGGAGGAAAGAAGATAGCACAAGGACGGAGCACAGAGAATGTTAAACCCTTTGGTGAACTAAATGGTAAGGCATTTAGGCCTCTATGATGCATACTGGAAGTTCTACACCTGGGATGTTCCACAGCGTCTACCACTTCTCAAAACACTTCCAATATATGAGGTAACTGTGCTACAGTAAGTTCTCACGACAGGGATGTGTCTGTACTCAGTTGGAAACTCTAGGATGTGTCTGGTTAGCAATCATGAAGTGTCTCCTACAGGCCCCTTAGAGGGGATGCGAGGGAAAGTATCTGCTCAGTGAACCTACTTCAGTTGATAATCATTCATCACAGCGTTTCTCCTTTGAGGAATGAAGATATAACAGGGACTGACTAGGGGCACATTAGGTACTGTGAGTAAAGGGCAGGCTATGGCGCTTAAGCCCACCAAACACATATTGGATGTTCACCACCAGTGGTGATCCGCACTTGGTTTCTGCGTCTAAAATGCTTCCTACACTGAGAGGGAAGTGTGCTTTAGGAGGGATTCACTGCAGTGTTACGTCTGTTAAAGAAGGAAGCTTTTGGGACTGACTCGTTGGTAACCGCAATAGGCGCACATAGCTTTCCATTCACAGACGTCTAACCGTTAGACTATACCATGTTCTGTTTAAGGGAAACTACTTCAGGCGGAATGTCACTTCTTACAGTGTCTTTCCAGTGGAGGAAAGAATATAGAACAAGGACGGACAGAGAGAAAATTGCAAACCGTGAGTGAAGTACAGGGTAAGGCACTTAGGCCTCTATGAGGCATACTGGAATTACAACACCGGAGATGTTCCACAGTGTCTACCTCTTCACTTAAACACTTCCAATTATGAGGGAACAGTGCTACAGTAAATTTTCACGACAGGGATGCATCATCTGTGCTCAGTTGAAAACTCTACAATGTGTCTGGGTAGCAATCATGAAGTGACTCATACAGGCCCCTTAGAAGGGATGCGTAGGAAGGTATCTAATCAGGGAACCTACTTTAGGTGTGTACTCATCCATAACAGTGTTTCTCCTTTTAGGAATGAAGATAGAACAGGGACGTAGGAGGGGCACTCTAGGTACTTTGAGTAAAGGGCAAGCTATGGTGCTTAAGCCTGCCAAA
Source organism: Neogale vison (assembly GCF_020171115.1). Taxonomy (NCBI): domain Eukaryota; kingdom Metazoa; phylum Chordata; class Mammalia; order Carnivora; family Mustelidae; genus Neogale; species Neogale vison. The sequence goes on from NC_058091.1 coordinate 154,904,077, forward strand.
CACATATTGGATGTTCACCACCAGTGTTGTTCCGCACTTAGTTTCTGCGTCTAAAATGCTTCCTACACTGATAGGGAAGTGTGCTTTAGGAAGGATTCACTGCAGTGCTACGTCTGTTAAAGAAGGAAGCTTTTGGGACTGACTCTGTGGTAACTGCAACAGGCGCACATAACTTTCCAGTCTCCGACATCTATCCGTTGGACTATAGCAAGTTCTGTGTAAGGGAAACACCGTCATGCGGAATGTCACTCTCACAGTGTCTTTCCAGTTCAGGAAAGAATATAGAACAAGGACGGAGCAGAGAGAATGTTACATCCCGTAGGTGAAGGAAAGGGTAAGGCACTTAGACCTATATGATGCATACAGGAAGTTCTGCACTTGGGATGTTCCACAGTGTCTACCACTTCTCAAAACACTTCCAATATATGAGGGAACTGTGCTACAGTAAGTTCTCACGACAGGGAAGCGTCTGTGCTCAGTTGGAAAGTGTAGGACGTGTCTGGGTAGCAATCATGAAGTGTCTCATACAGACCCCTTAGAGGGGATGCGGAGGAAGGTATCTGCTCTGGGAACCTACTTCAGGTACGCACTCAGTCATAACAGTGTTTCTCCTTTGAAGATGAAGATAGAACAGGGAAGGACTACGGGCACATTAGGTACTGTGAGTAAAGGGCAGGCTATGGCGCTTAGCCTGACAAACACATATTGGATGTTCACCACCAGTGGTGATCCGCACTTAGTTTCTGCGTCTAAAACACTTCCAACACTGAGAGGGAAGTGTGCTTTAGGAGGGATTCACTGCAGTGTTACGTCTGTTAAAGAAGGAAGCTTTTGGGATGACTCTGTGGTAACCGCTATAGGCGCACATAGCTTTCCATTCACAGACGTCTAACCGTTAGACTATAGCATGTTCTGTTTAAGGGAAACTCCTTCAGGCGGAATGTCACTTCTCACAGTGTCTTTCCAGTGGAGGAAAGAAGATAGAACAAGGACGGACAGAGAGAACGTTGCAAACCGTGAGTGAAGTACAGGGTAAGGCACTTAGGCCTCTATGAGACATACTGGAATTACAACACCGGAGAAGTTCCACAGTGTCTACCTCTTCTCTTAAACACTTCCAATATATGAGGGACCCGTGCTACAGTAATATTTCACGACAGGGATGCATCTGTGCTCAGTATAAAACTCTATAATGAGTCTGGGTAGAAATCATGAAGTGTCTCATACAGGCCCCTTAGATGGGATGCGTAGGAAGGTATCTGATCAGGGAAACTACTTCAGGTGCGTACTCATTTATAACAGTGTTTCTCCTTTTAGGAATGAAGATAGAACAGGGACGTACAAGGGGCAGCTTAGGTACTTGAGTAAAGGGGAAGCTACGGCGCTTAAGCCTGCCAAACACATATTGGATGTTCACAAGCAGTAGTTTTCCGCACTTAGTTTCTGCATCTAAAATGCTTCCTACACTGATAGGGAAGTGAGCTTTAGGAGGGATTCACTGCAGTGTTACGTCTGTTAAAGAAGGAAGCTTTTGGGACTGACTCTGTGGTAACCGCATTAGGCGCACATAGCTTTCCATTCAAAGACGTCTAACCATTGGACTATAGCAAGATCAGTTTAAGGGAAACTCCTACATGGAATGTCATTTCTCACAGTGTCTTTCTAGTGGAAGAAAGAAGATAGAACAAGGACGGTGCAGAGAGAATGTTACAACCCGTAGGTGAAGGAAAGGGTAAGGCACTAGGCCTATATGATGCATACTGGAAGTTCTACACCTGGGATGTTCCACAGTGTCTACCACTTCTCAAAACGCTCCCAATATATGAGGGAACTGTGCTACACTAAGTTCTCACGACAGGGATGCGTCTGTACTCAGTTGGAAACTCTAGGATGTGTCTGGTTAGCAAACATGAAGTGTCTCCTACAGGCCTCTTAGAGGGGATGCGAAGGAAAGTATCTGCTCAGCGAACCTACTTCAGTTGCGTACTCATTCATAACAGCGTTTCTCCTTTGAGGAATGAAGATAGAACAGGGACTGACTAGGGGCACGTTATGTACTGTGAGTAAAGGGCAGGCTATTGCGCTTAAGCCTACCAAACACATATTGGATGTTCACCACCAGTGGTGATCCGCACTTAGTTTCTGCGTCTAAAACGCTTCCAACACTTGGAGGGAAGTGTGCTTTAGGAGGGATTCACTCAGTGTTACGTCTGTTAAAGTAGGAAGCTTTGGGGACTGACTCTGTGGGAACCGCAATAGGCGCACATAGCTTTCCAGTCTCAGACGTCTATCCGTTGGACTATAGCAAGTTCTGTTTAAGGGAAACTCCTTCATGCGGAACGTCACATCTTTTTTTTTTTTCACTTTCTGAAAGGTGCATTTATTGTGGCTAATCTGCATATTCACATATTAATTTATTTTTTTTCCAATTTATTTATTTTCAGAAAAACAATATTCATTATTTTTTCACCACACCCAGTGCTCCATGCAAGCTGTGCCCTCTATAATACCCACCCCATGGTACCTCAACCTCCCACCCCCCCGCCACTGCAAACCCCTCAGATTGTTTTTCAGAGTCCATAGTCTCTCATGGTTCATCTCCCCTTCCAATTTACCCAAAAGCAAATACCCTCCCCAATGTCCATAGCCCTACCCCCCTTCTCCCAACCCCCTTCCCCCCAGCAACTCACAGTTTGTTTCGTGAGATTAAGAGTCACTTATGGTTAGTCTCCCTTCCTATCCCATCTTGTTTCATGGATTCTTCTCCTACCCACTTAAGCCCCCACGTTGCATCACCACTTCCTCATATCAGGGAGATCATATGATATTTGTCTTTCTCAGCTTGACTTATTTCGCTAAGCATGATACGCTCTAGTTCCATCCATGTTGTCGCAAATGGCAAGATTTCGTTTCTTTTGATGGCTGCATAGTATTCCATTGTGTATATATACCACATCTTCTTGATCCATTCATCTGTTGATGGACATCTAGGTTCTTTCCATAGTTTGGCTATTGTGGACATTGCTGCTATAAACATTCGGGTGCACGTGCCCCTTTGGAACACGACGTTTGTATCTTTAGGTTAAATTCCCAGTAGTGCAATTGCTGGGTCATAGGGCAGTTCTATTTTCAACATTTTGAGGAACCTCCATGTTGTTTTCCAGAGTGGTTGCACCAGCTTGCATTCCCACCAACAGTGTAGGAGGGTTCCCCTTTCTCCGCATCCTCGCCAGCATCTGTCATTTCCTGACTTGTTGATTTTAGCCATTCTGACTGGTGTGAGGTGATATCTCATTGTGGTTTTGATTTGTGTTTCCCTGATGCCGAGTGATATGGAGCACTTTTTCATGTGTCTGTTGGCCATCTGGATGTCTTCTTTGCAGAAACGTCTGTTCATTTCCTCTGCCCATTTCTTGAATGGATTATTTGTTCTTTGGGTGTTGAGTTTGTTAAGTTCTTTATAGATTTTGGACACTAGTCCTTTATCTGATATGTCGTTTGCAAATATCTTCTCCCATTCTGTCAGTTGTCTTTTGGTTTTGTTAACTGTTTCCTTTGCTGTGCAAAAGCTTTTGATTTTGATGAAATCCCAAAAGTTCATTTTTGCCCTTGCTTCCCTTGCCTTTGGCGATGTTCCTAGGAAGATGTTGCTGCGGCTGAGGTCGAAGAGGTTGCTGCCTGTGTTCTCCTCAAGGATTTTGATGGATTCCTCTCTCACATTGAGGTCTTTAATCCAGTTTGAATCGATTTTTGTGTGTGGTGTAAGGAAATGGTCCAATTTCATTTTTCTGAACGTGGCTGTCCAATTTTCCCAACAACATTTATTGAAGAGGCTGTCTTTTTTTCCATTGGACATTCTTTCTTGCTTTGTCAAAGATTAGTTGACCATAGAGTTGAGGGTCAATTTTGGGCTCTCTATTCTGTTCCATTGGTCTATGTGTCTGTTTTTGTGCCAGTACCATGCTGTCTTGCTGATGACAGCTTTGTAATAAAGCCTGAAGTCCGGAATTGTGATGCCACCAACTTGGGTTTGTTTTTCAATATCCCTTTGGCTATTCGAGGTCTTTTCTGGTTCCATATAAATTTTAAAATTATTTGTTCCATTTCTTTGAAAAAAATGGATGGTACTATGATAGGAATTGCATTAAATGTGTAGATTGCTTTAGGTAGCATAGACATTTTCAAAATATTTATTCTTCCAATCCAGGACCATGGAACATTTTTCCATTTCTTTGTGTCTTCCTCAATTTCTTTCATGAGTACTTTATAGTTTTCTGAGTATAGATTCTTAGCCTCTTTGGTTAGGTTTATTCCTAGGTATCTTATGGTTTGGGGTGCAATTGTAAGTGGGATTGACTCCTTAATTTCTCTTTCTTCTGTCTTGTTGTTGGTGTAGAGAAATGCAACTGATTTCTGTGCATTGATCTTATATCCTGACACTTTACTGAATTCCTGTATAAGTTCTAGAAGTTTTGGAGTGGAGTCTTTTGGGTTTTCCACATAGAGTATCATATCATCTGCGAAGAGTGATAATTTGACTTCTTTGCCGATTTGGATGCCTTTAATTTCCTTTTGTTGTCTGATTGCTGAGGCTAGGACTTCTAGTACTATGTTGAATAGCAGTGGTGATAATGGACATCCCTGCCGTGTTCCTGATCTTAGTGGAAAAGCTTTCAGTTTTTCTCCATTGAGAATGATTTTGCAGTGGGTTTTTCATAGATGGCTTTGATGATATTGAGATATGTGCCCTCTATCCCTACACTGTGAAGAGTTTTGATCAGGAAGGGATGCTGTACTTTGTCAAATGCTTTTTCAGCATCTATTGAGAGTATCATATGGTTCTTGTTCTTTCGTTTATTGATGTGTTGTATCACATTGACTGATTTGCGGATGTTGAACCAACCTTGCAGCCCTGGGATAAATCCCACTTGGTCGTGGTGAATAATCCTTTTAATGTACTGTTGAATCCTATTGGCTAGTATTTTGGTGAGAATTTTTGCATCTGTGTTCATCAAGGATATTGGTCTATAGCTCTCTTTTTTGATGGGATCCTTGTCTGGTTTTGGGATCAAGGTGATGCTGGCCTCGTAAATTGAGTTTGGGAGTTTTCCTTCCATTTCTATTTTTTGGAACAGTTTCAGGAGAATAGGAATTAGTTCTTCTTTAAATGTTTGGTAGAATTCCCCCGGGAAGCCATCTTGCCCTGGGATTTTGTTTGTTTGGAGATTTTTAATGACTGTTTCAATCTCCTTACTGGTTATGGATCTGTTCAGGCTTTCTATTTCTTTCTGGTTCAATTTTGGTAGTTTATATGTTTCTGGAATGCATCCATTTCTTCCAGATTGTCAAATTTGTTGGCGTAGAGTTGCTCATAGTATGTTCTTATAATAGTTTGTATTTCTTTGGTGTTGGATGTGATTTCTCCTCTTTCATTCATGATTTTATTTATTTGGGACCTTTCTCTTTTCTTTTTGATAAGTCTGGCCAAGGGTTTATCAATTTTATTAATTCTTTCAAAGAACCAGCTCCTAGTTTGGTTGATTTGTTCTATTGTTTTTTTGGTTTCTATTTCATTGATTTCTACTATGATCTTTATGATTTCTCTTCTCCTGCTGGGCTTAGGGTTTCTTTCTTGTTCTTTCTCCAGCTCTTTTAGGTGTAGGGTTAGGTTGTGTACCTGAGACCTTTCTTGTTTCTTGAGAAAAGCTTGTACCGCTATATATTTTCCTCTCAAGACTGCCTTTGTTGTGTCCCACAGATTTTGAACCGTTGTATTTTCATTATCATTTGTTTCCATGATTTTTTTCAATTCTTCTTTAATTTCCCGGTTGACCCATTCATTCTTTAGAAGGATGCTGTTTAGTCACCATGTATTTGTGTTCTTTCCAAACTTCCTCTTGTGGTTGTGTTCTAATTTCAGAGCATTGTGGTCTGAAAATATGCAGGGAATGATCCCAATCTTTTGATACCGGTTGAGTCCTGATTTAGGACCGATGATATGATCTATTCTGGAGAATGTTCCATGTGCACTAGAGAAGAATGTGTATTCTGTTGCTTTGGGATGAAATGTTCTGAATATATCTGTGATGTCCATCTCATCCAGTGTATCATTTAAGGCCTTTATTTCCCTGTTGATCTTTTGCTTGGATGATCTGTCCATTTCAGTGAGGGGAGTGTTAAAGTCCCCTACTATTATTGTATTATTGTTGATGTGTTTCTTTGATTTTGTTATTAATTGGTTTATATAGTTTGCTGCGCCCACATTGGGGGCATAGATATTTAATATTGTTAGTTCTTCTTGTTGGACAGACCCTTTGAGTATGATATAGTGTCCTTCCTCATCTCTTATTATAGTCTTTGGTTTAAAATCTAATTGATCTGATATAAGGATTGCCACTCCTGCTTTTTTCTGATGTCCATTAGCATGGTAAATTCTTTTCCACCCCCTCACTTTAAGTCTGTAGGTGTCTTCGGGTTTAAAATGAGTTTCTTGGAGGCAACATAGAGATGGGTTTTGTTTTTTTATCCATTCTGATACCCTGTGTCTTTTGATTGGGGCATTTAGCCCATTAACATTCAGGGTAACTATTGAGAGATATGATTTTAGTGCCATTGTATTGCCTGCAAGTTGACTGTTACTGTATATTGTCTCTGTTCCTTTCTGATCTACCACTTGTAGGCTCTCTCTTTGCTTAGAGGACCCCTTTCAGTATTTCCTGTAGAGCTGGTTTGGTGTTTGCAAATTCTTTCAGTTTTTGTTTGTCCTGGAAGCTTTTAATCTCTCCTTCTATTTTCAATGATAGCCTAGCTGGATATAGTATTCTTGGCTGCATGTTTTTCTCGTTAAGTGCTCTGAACATATCATGCCAGCTCTTTCTGGCCTGCCAGGTCTCTGTGAATAAGTCAGCTGCCAATCTAATACTTTTACCATTGTATGTTACAGATTTCTTTTCCCGGGCTGCTTTCAGGATTTTCTCTTTGTCACTAAGGCTTGTAAAGTTTACTATTAGGTGACGGGGTGTGGGCCTATTCTTATTGATTTTGAGGGGCGTTCTCTGAACCTCCTGAATTTTGATGCTCGTTCCCTTTGCCATATTGGGGAAATTCTCCCCAATAATTCTCTCCAGTATACCTTCTGCTCCCCTCTCTCTTTCTTCTTCTTCTGGAATCCCAATTATTCTAATGTTGTTTCGTCTTATGGTGTCACTTATCTCTCGATTTCTCTCCTCATGGTCCAGTAGCTGTTTGTCCCTCTTTGGCGCAGCTTCTTTATTCTCTGTCATTTGGTCTTCTATATCGCTAATTCTTTCTTCTGCCTCATTTATCCGAGAAGTGAAAGCCTCCATTTTTTATTGAACTTCATTAATAGCTTTTTGGATTTCAACTTGGTTAGATTTTAGTTCTTTTATTTCTCCAGAAAGGGCTTTTATATCTCTGGATATGGTTTCTCTAATATCTTCCATGCCTTTTTCAAGCCCGGCTATAACCTTGAGAATTGTCATTTTGAACTCTAGATCTGACATAATACCAATGTCTGTAATTATTAGGTCCCTAGCCTTCGGTACTGCCTCTGTTCTTTTTTTTTGTTGTGAATTTTTCCGCCTTGTCATTTTGTCCAGCTAAGAGTATATTAAGGAGCAAGTAAAATACAAAAACGGTGGCAACAATCCCAGGAAAATATGCTTTAACCAAATCATAAGAGATCCCAAATCGTGAGGGGGGATTTCTCCCCCCTCACAATTGGGTGAGGGATCTCCTCTGATTGGGATCTCCTTTGATTGGGATCTCCCAATCCCTTCTGATTGGGATCTCTTCTGATTTTGGGATAAAAAAAGGTTCAAAAAGAAAGAAAGAAAAAAAAGAATTTAAAAAAAAGAAAATGAATAAAGAAAAGTATAAAAAAGAAAATATACATATATTAGTTAATCTAGTTAAAAAACATTAAAAAAGAAAAGGGTAAAAGTTATAAAAAAATTTTAGTAGAAGAAGTGAAAAAAAATGAAAAAGAAAAAAATTAAATTAACTGCAAGACTAAAAAAATCACAGTCAGAAAGCCATGAGTTCCGTGGTTTGTTTTCTCCTCCTCTGGAATTCTGCTGCTCGCTCATTGGTATTGAAACTGCACTGCTTGGTAGGTGAACTTGGTCTTGCCTGGATTTCTTGTTGATTTTCTGGGGGAGGGGCCTGTTGTAGTGATTCTCAAGTGTCTTTGCCCCAGGCGGAATTACACCGCCCTTACCAGGGGCCGGGCTGAGTGATCTGCTCGGCTTTGCTTTCAGGAGCTTTTGTTCCCTGAGCGCTTTCCGTAGAGTTCTGGAGGACGGGAATACAAATGGCGGCCTCCTGGTCTCCGGCCCGGAGGAGCCGAGAGCCCGGGGCCCTGCTCCCCAGTTCGCCCTCAGCGAACAGCTCCTAGTATATCGCGTCTGCCTAACCTCCGGCCGCGCTCAGAGCTCACCGAGCTTGCGACCAATTCAAGGCAACTCCGAGCTGCGAGCTTACTCGTCGGCTCTGTCACTGCATCCGGCTTTCCCGTTCCATAATCCGCAAGCTCTGCGACACTCAGACACCCCCGATCCTTCTGTGACCCCGCGGGACCAGAGGTCACGCCGACCACGCGTGAGCTTCGCCCCGGTTTAGCCTCCGGAGCGATGTCCCTTAGTGGAACAGAATTTTAAAAGTCCTGAGTTTGTGCTCCGTTGCTCCGCCGCTTGCCGGGAGCGGCCCCTCCCCCTGGGGTCTATCTTCCCGTAGCTTTGGATTCACTTCTCCGCCAGACCTACCTTTCAGAAAGTGGTTGTTTTTCTGTTTCTAGAATTGCTGTTCTTCTTCTCTTCGATCTGCCGATGGATTTGCACGTGCTTGCAAACTTTAGATAAGCTCTCTAGCTGATCTCCTGCTAGCTGAGGGAGTCTAAGCCTGCTACATATCCGCCATCTTGACTCCTCCCCAAATGAATGTCCGGAGGTTCACATGTCACAGTGTCTTTCCAGTGGAGGAAAGAAGATAGAACAAGGACGGACAGAAAGAACATTGCAAACCGTGAGTGAAGTACAGGGTAAGGCATTTTTGCCTCTATGATGCATACGGGAAGATCAAAACCCGGGAAGTTCCATAGTGTCTACCTCTTCTCAAAACACTTCCAATCTATGATGGAACTGTGCTACAGTAAGTTCTCACGACAGGGATGCGTCTGTGCTCAGTTGGAAACTGTAGGACGTGTCTGGGTAGCAACCATGAACTGTCTCCTCAGACCCCTTAGAGGTGATGCGTAGGAAGGTATCTGCTCAGGGAACCTACTTCAGGTGCGTACTCATTCATAACAGTGTTTCTCCTTGAAGGAATGAAAGTAGAACACGGACGGACTAGGGGCACATTAGGTATGTGAGTAAAGGGCAGGCTATGGCGCTTAGCCTGACAAACACATATTGGATTTTCACCACTAGTGGTGATCCGCACTTAGTTTCTGCGTCTACATCGCTTCCAACACTGAGAGGGAAGTGTGCTTTAGGAGGGATTCACTGCAGTGTTACGTCTGTTAAAGAAGTAAGCTTTTGAAACTGACTCTATGGTAACCGCAATAGGCGCACATAGTTTTCAAGTCTCCCACGTCTATCCGTTGGACTATAGCAATTTCTGTTTAAGGGAAACTCCTTCATGAGGAATGTCACTTCTCACAGTGTCTTTCCAGTGGAGGAAAGAAGATAGAACAAGGACGGAGCCTAGAGAACGTTGCCACCAGTGAGTGAAGTCCAGGGAAAGGCACTTAGGCCTTTATGATGCATACTGGAAGTTCAACACCTGGGATGTTCCACAGTGTCTACCTCTTCTCAAAACCCTTCCAATATATGAGGGAACTGTGCTACAGTAAGTTCTCACGAAAGGGATGCGTCCGTGCTCAGTTGGAAACTCTAGGACGTGTCTGGTTAACAATCATGAAGTATCTAATACAGGCCACTTAGAGGTGATGCGTAGGAAGGTATCTGCTCAGGGAACCTACTTCAGGTGCGTACTTTACATAAAGTGTTTCTCCTTTGAGCAATGTAGATAGAACAGGGACGGACTAGGGGCACATTAGGTACTGTGAGTAAAGGGCAGGCTGTGGAGTTTAAGACTGCCAAACACATTTGGATGTTCACCACCAGTGGTGATCTGCACTTAGTTTTTGCGTCTAAAACGCTTCCTACACTGAGAGGGCAGTGTGCTTTAGGAGGGATTCACTGCAGTGTTACGTCTGTTTAAGAAGGAAGCTTTTGGGATTGACTCTGTGGTAACCGCAATAGGCGCACATAGCTTTCCAGTCTCCGACATCTATCCGTTGGACTATAGCAAGTTCTGTTTAAGGGTTTCTCCTTCATGCGGAATGTCACTTCTCACAAAAGACTCGGTTCTGTGGGCTGCTGTTGCTGCTTGCTTTAGCCTAGTATTGGCAGCACGGTTGTGGAATCCCGCATAGAGCGAAAGCCTCTTTGCCTGTGCATCCCCTTGAGGAAAGCACAGCATTCTTTGGGAAATCTGAGTCGGTTCTGTGTGATGCGGATGCCGCTTGTCTGAACATAGTCTCTGAAGCTCGGTGTAATAAACACGCATGGAGCGAAATCTTCTTTGCCTGGGCATCCCCTCTACCTGAGAGAGAAGCGTGGTTGTGCCTGTGGAAACAGTCTTAAGGATAAGTCATGAAACAGGAGGGCCTGCATAGGCATGAATAGCGGGCGGGTTGCAAGACAAGTGTCACCCTCTCCGTTTGCTGAGAAATCAGGGTCGGATCTGCGGGCTGCTGCTCGTGCTTGCCTAGGCCAAGTCTCAAGGTGGGAGAACCAGCATACAGCCAAAGCCTCTTTGCCCAGGCTTCTCCTCTGGAAAACACAGCATTCGTTGGGAAATCTGCATCGGGTTTTTGGGATGCTCCTGCTACATGCCTGAGCTAGACTCTGCAGCACGGTGGAAGAAAACCGCATGGAGAGAAATTCTCCTGGACCTAGCATCCCCACTGCATGAGAGGGAAGTGTGGATGCACATCTGGAAAAGTCCTTAAGAATAGGGACACGGCTGTCACCGACTCCCCAGGAGTAAGTCTGGGAAAGAAGCAGAACGCCTCCCTGGGAGAAGAGAAGGAGCCGTTGGCCTTGTTGTCGGGAAACAGTCGCATATCAGGAGAGCCAGCTCTGGGAAGAACAGCAGGACGGTGGCAAGACAAGCGTCACCCGCTCCCTGTGCGTAGAGACGGAAGCCTGGCTTTAGGAAGACACGAGGGGACGGCTAGGGCAGGCGCGCATACTCCACTCTGAGGAAGGAGTCTGGGCAGAAGGCAGGCCTGTTCTGTGCCTCATGTCCCAAGGGAACAGCATCTCCAAGGCCACCTGTCCCTAGGGCAGACATGGGCTTGCCACCAGGCGCCATACCCGGAACTCTCAGATACAGCTCCCTGGAAGAAAGGGCAGTCAGGTGCCATCTTCCTCCAAGATGTGGCAGCATTGGGGGCGGGAGGGGGTGTGTCGGGGAAGAAGTGGGGACAGTACCCCACAGCACCCCATCCCAGTGCACGGGCACTGTGCAGGGATCCTGTCGCCTCTCCTTTCCTATGGGGAAGGCACTGGCCTAGGTCTCGAGTCCGCCTGAACGCCAGAGCAAAAAGCCAATCCTTACTATGCCAGGGCATGGCAGTTGGCATGGAGTGTCATCCTAGGCCACGGACGCTTCTGCAGGGTTTTGGCTGTGTCTGCGTAGTTCAGCCTGGCATGGTGTACCCCGGGTGCGACCATGGAGCTCGGGAAAGCAAGGCCCAAGAGGCACAAGCTCTCCCACAGATATACTTCCCTACGCGACAGAGCGAACGCCCAAAGCCTTATTGAGGAAGCAGCATCGAAGTGCTGTTCAATCCAAGCTGAAAACCTCTGTGAAAGCATAGCAGTCGCTTGGAATAGAGTCGACTCTGTGGGCTGCTGTTGCTGCTTGCTTTAGCCTAGTATTGGCAGCACAGTGGGAGAATCCCGCATCGAGCGAAAGCCTCTTTGCCTGGACATCCCCTCTGGAAAGCACAGCATTCTTTGGGAATTCGAGGCAGTTCAGTGTGATGCGGATGCCGCATGCCTGAATATAGACTCCGAAGCACGGTGTAATAAACCCGGTGGAGTGAAATCCTCTTTGCCCGGGCATCCCCTCTACTTGAGAGAGACGTGTGGTTGCGCCTGTGGAAACAGCCTTAACGAAAGGTCATGAAACAGGAGAGCCTGCATTGGCAAGAATAGCGGGCAGGTGGCAAGACTAGTGTCACACTCTCCGTTTGCTTAGAAATCAAAGTCGATTCTGCGGGCTGCTGCTCCTGCTTGCCTAGGACAAGACTCAAGGTGGGAGAAACCACCATACAGCGAAAGCCTCTTTGCCCAGGCTCCTCCTCTGGGGAAGTACAGCATTCGTTGGGAAATCTGAGTGGCTTTGTGGGATACTGCTGCGTATTGCCTGAGCTAGTCTCCGCAGCACGGTGGAAGAAACTGACATGGAGCGAAATTCTCTTGGCCCTAGCATCCCCACTGCCTGAGAGAGAAGCATGGATGCACATCTGGAAAAGGCTTAAGAATAGGGAACGGCTGTCACAGTACTCCCCAGGAGCAAGTCTAGGGAAGGAGCAGAACACCTCCCCGGGAGAAGAGAAGGAGCCGTTGGCCTTGTTGTTGGGAAACACTCACAAAGCAGGAGAACCTGCCCCGGGAAGAACAGCGGGACGGTGGCAAGACAAGCGTCACCCGCTCCCTGTGCGTAGAGACAGAAGCCTGACTTTAGGAAGACACGAGGGGACGGCTAGGGCAGGAGCGCATACTCCACTCTGAGGAAGGAGTCTGGGCAGAAGGCAGGCCTGTTCTGTGCCTCTGGTCCCAAGGGCACAGCATCTCCAAGGCCACCTGTCCCTAGGGCAGACGTGGGCTTGCCACCAGGTGCCATACCCGGAAGTCGCAGATACAGCTCCCTGGAAGAAAGGGCAGTCAGATGCCATCTTCCTCCAAGATGCGGCAGCGTTGGGGGTGGCAGGGGGTGTGTCGGAGAAGAAGTGGGGACATTCCCTCATAGCTCCTCATCCCAGTGCACGGGCGCTGTGCAGGGATCCAATCGCCTCTCCTTTCCTATGGGAAAGGCACTGCCCTAGTCCCCGAGTCAGCCTGAACGCCAGCTCAAAACGCCAAGCCTTACTACGCCAGGAGATGGCAGTTGTCAGGGAGGGTCTTCCCAGGGCACGCACGCTGCTGCAGGGTTGTGGCTGAGTCTGCGTAGTTCGGTTCTGTCGGGTGAACCCCAGGGTGCGACCATGGAGCCCGGGAAAGCAAGGCCCAAGAGGCACCAGCTCTCCCGCAGATCTACTTCCCTGACGCGACAGAGCAAACGCCTAAAGCCTTGCTAAGGAAGCAGCAGCGAAGTGCGGTTCAGGCCAAGCTGAAAACCTCTGCGAAAGCATTGCAGTCGCTGGGAAAATAGAGTCGGTTTTGTGGGCTGCTTTTGCTGCTTGCTTTAGCCTAGTATTGGCAGCACGGTGGGAGAATCCTGCATAGAGCGAAAGCCTCGTTGCCGGGGCATCCCCACTAGGAAAGCACAGCATTCTTGGGGAAATCAGAGTCGGTTCTGTGCGATGCAGTGCCGCTTGCCTGAACATAGTCTACGAATCACGGTGTAATAAACCCGCATGTAGCGAAATTCTCTTTTCCGGGCATCACCTCTACTTGAGAGAGAAGCATGGTTGGCCCTGTGGAAACAGCCTTAACGAAAGGTCATGAAACAGGAGAGCCTGCATTGGCAAGAATAGCGGGCAGGTGGCAAGAAAATGTCATCCTCTCCGTCTGTTTAGAAATCAGAGTTGGTTCTGCAGGATTCTGCTACTGCCTGCCTAGGCCAAGTCTCAAGGTGAGAGAAAACCATACAGCAAAAGCCTCTTTGCCCGGCCTCCTCCTATGGGAAAGCACAGCATTCGTTGGGAAATTTGAGTCGCTTTGTGGGATGCTGCTGCTGCTTGCCTGAGCTAGTATCTGCAGCACGGTGGAAGAAACCCGCATGGAGCGAAATTCTCTTGAACCCTGAATCCCCACTGCCTGAGAGAGAAGCGTGGATGCACATCTGGAAAGGGCCTTAAGGATAGGGACACGGCTGTCACCGTGCTCCCAGGGGCAAGTCTGGGGAAGGAGCAGAACGCCTCCCCGGGAGAAGAGAAGGAGCCATTGGTCTTGTTGTCGGGAAACAGTCGCAAAGCAGGAGAGCCTGCCCTGGGAAGAACAGCGGGACGGTGGCAAGACAAGCGTCACCCGCTCCCTGTGTGTAGAGATGGAAGCCTGGCTTGAGGAAGACAAGAGGGGACGGCTAGGGCAGGCGCGCATACTCCACTCTGAGGAAGGAGTCTGGGCAGATGGCAGGCCTGTTCTGTGCCTCTTGTCCCAAGGGGACAGCATCTCCAAGGCCACATGTCCCTAGGACAGACGTGGGCTTACCACCCGGCGCCATAACCGGATCTCGCAGATTCAGCTCCCTGGAAGAAAGGGCAGTCTGGTGCCATCTTCCTCCAACAATTGGCAGCGTTGGGGGGGCAGGGATGTGTCGGGGAAGAAGTGGGGACAGTCCCCCATCGATCCCCATCCCAGTGCATGGGTAGCTGTGCAGGGATCCTGTCGCCTCTCCTTTCCTATGGGGAAGGCACTGGCCTAGTCCCCGAGTTCGCCTGAACGCCAGAGCAATAAGCCAAGCCTTACTGGGCCAGGAGATGGCAGATGGCATGGAGTGTCATCCTAGGCCACGCAGGCTGCTGCAGGGTTGTGGCTGTGTCTGCGTAGTTCAGCCTGGCAGGGTGAACCCAGGGTGCACCATAGAGCCTGGGAAAACAAGGCCCAAGAGGCACCAGCTCTCCCTCAGATCTACTTCCCTGAGGCGACAGTGCGAGCGCCCAAAGCCTTCCTGAGGAGCAGCATCGAATGCGGTTCAGGCCAAGCTGAAAACATCTGCGAAAGCATAACAGTCTCTGGGAAAAAAGAGTCGGTCCTGTGGGCTGCTGTTGCTGCTTGCTTTAGCCAAGTATTGGCAGCATGGTGGGAGAATCCTGCATAGATTGAAAGCCTCGTTGCCGGGGCATCCCCTCTAGGAAAGCACAGCATTTTTGAAGAAATCAGAGACGGTTCTGTGAGTTGCAGATGCCGCTCGCCTGAATATAGTCACCGACGCACGGTGTAATAAACCCAAATGGAGCGAAATCCTCTTTGCCCGGGCATCCCCTCTACCTGAGAGAGAAGCGTGGTTGCGCCTGTGGAAACAGCCTTAACGAAAGGTCATGAAACAGGAGAGCCTGCATTGGCAAGAATAGCGGGCAGGTGGCAAGACAAGTGTCACCCTCTCCGTTTGCTTAGAAATCAGATTCGGTTCTGCGGGCTGCTGCTCCTGCTTGCCTAGGCCAAGTCTCAAGGTGGGAGAAACCACCCTCCAGCGAAAGCCTCTTTACCCAGGCTCCTCCTCTGGGAAAGCACAGCATTCATTGGGAAATCAGAGTCGCTTTGTGGGATGCTGCTGCTTGCCTGAGCTAGTCTAAAAGCACGGTGGAAGAAACCCGCATGGAGCGAAATTCTCTTGGCCCTAGCATCCCCACGGCCTGCGAGAGAAGCGTGGATGCACATCTGGAAAAGGCCTTAAGGATAGGGACACGGCTGTCACCGTGCTCCCCAGGAGCAAGTCTGGGGAAGGAGCAGAACGCCTCCCCGGGAGAAGAGAAGGAGCCGTTGTCCATGTTGTCGGGACACAGTCACAAAGCAGGAGAGCCTGCCCTTGGAAGAACAGCGGGACGGTTTCAAGACAAGCGTCACCGCTCCCTGTGCGTAGAGACGGAAGCCAGCTTTGGGAAGACACGAGGGGACGGCTAGCGCAGGTGCGCATACTGCACTCTGAGGAAGCAGTCTGGGCAGAAGGCAGGCGTGTTCTGTGCCTCTGGTCCCAAGGGCACAGCATCTCCAAGGCCACCTGTCCTGAGGGCAGACGTGGGCTTGCCACCAGGCGCCATTCACGGAACTCGCAAATACAGCTCCCTGGAAGAAAGGGCAGTCGGTACCAACTTCCTCCAAGATGTGGCAGCGTTGGGGGTGGCAGGGGGTGTGTCAGGGACAAAGTAGGGACAGTCCCCCACCACTCACAATCCCAGTACACCAGTGCTGTGCAGGGATCCTGTCCCCTCTCCTTTCCTATGGGTATGGCACAGGCCTAGTCCCCCAGTCCGCCTGAATGCCAGAGCAAAAAGCCAAGCCTTACTACGCCAGGAGTTGGCAGTTGGCATAGAGTGTCATCCTAGGCCATGCACGCTGCTGCAGGGTTGTGGCTGGGTCTGCGTAGTTCAGCCTGGCAGGGGGAACCCAGGGTGTGACCATGGAGCCCGGGAAAGCAAAGTCCAAGGGGTACCAGCTCTCCCGCAGATCTACTTCTCTGACGCGACAGAGTGAATGCCAAAGACTTGCTGACGAAGCAGCAGCGACGTGCGGTTCAGGCCAAGCTGAAATCATCTGCGAAAGCATAGCAGTCACTTGGAAAAAAGACTCGGTTCTGTGGGCTGCTGTTGCTGCTTGCTTTAGCCTAGTATTGGCAGCACGGTGGGAGAATCCCGCATAGAGCAAAAGCCTCTTTGCCGGGGCATCCCCTCTAGGAAAGCACAGCATTCTTGGGGAAATCAGAGTCGGTTCTGTGCGATGCGGATGCCGCTTGCCTGAACATAGTCTCCGAAGCACGGTATCATAAACCCCCCATGGAGCGAAATCCTCATTGCCGGGCATCCCCTCTACTTGAGAGAGAAGCGTGGCTGCGCCTGTGGAAACAGCCTTAACGAAAGGACATGAAACAGGAGAGCCTGCATTGACAAGAATAGCGGGCAGGTGGCAAGACAAGTGTCACCCTCTCCGTTTGCTTAGAAATCAGAGTCGGTTCTGTGGGCTGCTGCTCCTCCTTGCCTAGGCCAATTCTCAAGGTGGGAGAAGCCACCCTCCAGCGAAAGCCTCTTTGCCCAGGATACTCCTCTGGGGAAGCACAGCATTCGTCGGGAAATCTGAGTCGCTTTGTGGGAATCTGCTGCTGCTTTAATGAGCTAGTCTCCGCAGCACGGTGGAAGAAACCCGCATGGAGCGAAATTCTCTTGGCCCTAGCATCCTCACTGCCTGCGAGAGAAGCGTGGATGCACATTGGAAAGGGCCTTAAGGATAGGGACACGGCTGTCACCGTGCTCCCCAGGAGCAAGTCTGGGGGAGGAGTAGAACGCCTCCCCGGGAGAAGAGAAGGAGCCGTTGGCTTTGTGGTCGAGAAACAATCGCAAAGCAGGTGAGACTGCCCTGGGAAGAACAGCGGGACGATGGCAAGACAAGCGTCACCCGCTCCCTGTGCGTAGAGTTGGAAGCCTGGCTTTAGGAAGACACGAGGGGATGGCTAGGGCAGTCGCACATACTCCACTCTGAGGCAGGAGCCTGGGCAGGAGGCAGGCCTGTTCTGTTCCTCTGTTCCCAAGGGGACAGCATCTCCAAGGCCACCTGTCCCTAGGGCAGACGTGGGCTTGCCACAAGGCGCCATACCCGGAACTCGGAGATAAAGCTCCCTGGAAGAAAGAGCAGTCAGGTGTCATCTTCCTCCAAGATGTGGCAGGGCGTGTGTCAGGGAAGTAGTGGGGACAGTCCCCCAGAACTCCCCATCCCAGTGCACGGACGCTGTACAGCGATCCTGTCGCCTCTCCTTTCCTATGGGGAAGGCACTGCCCTAGTCCCCGAGTCCGGCTGAACGCCAGAGCAAAAAGCCCAGCCTTACTAGGCCAGGAGATGGGAGTTGGCATGGAGTGTCATCCTAGGCCATGCACGCTGCAGAGTGTGGTGGCTGTGTCTGCATAGTTCAGCCTGGCAGGGTGAACCCAGGGTGCGACCATGGAGCCTGGGAAAGCAAGCCCCAAGAGGCACCAGCTCTCCCGCAGATCAACTTCTCTGACGCGCCAGAGGGAACGCCCAAAGCCTTGCAGAAGAAGCAGCAGCGAAGTGCGGTTCATGCCAAGCTGAAAACCTCTGTGAAAGCATAGCAGTCGATGGGAAAAAAGAGTCGGTTCTGTGGGCTGCTGTTGCTGCTTGCTTAGCCAAGTATTGGCCGCATGGTTAGAGAATCCCCCATAGAGCAAAAGCCTCTTTGGCTCGGCATCCCCTCTAGGAAAGCACAGCATTCTTGGGTCAATCCGAGTCGGTTCTGTGCGATGCGGATGCCTCATGCCTGAACATAGTCTCCTAAGCACGGTGTCATACCCGCATGGAGCGAAATCCTCTTTGCCCGGGCATCCCCTCTACTTGAGAGAGAAGCGTGATTGCGCCATGGAAACAGCCTTATAGAAAGGTCATGAAACAGGAGAGCCGGCTTTGGGTAGAATAGCGGGCAGTCGGCAAGACAAGTGTCACCCTCTCCGTTTGCTTAGAAATCAGAGTCCGTTCTGCAGGTTGCTGCTCCTGCTTGCCTAGGCCAAGTCTCAAGGTGGGAGAAACCACCCTACAGCGAAAGCCTCTTTGCCCAGGCTCGTCCTCCGGGAAAGCACAGCATTCGTTGGGAAATCTGAGTCGCTTTGTGGGATGCTGATGCTGCTTGCCTGAGCTAGTCTCCGCAGCACGGTGGAAGAAACCCACATGGAGCGAAATTCTCTTGGCCCTAGCATGCCCACTGCCTGCGAGAGAAGCGTGGATGCACCTCTGGAAAGGGCCTTAAGGATGCGGACACGGCTGTAAACGTGCTCCCCAAGAGCAAGTCTGGGGAAGGAACAGAACGCCTCTGCGGGAGAAGAGAAAGAGCCGTTGTCCTTGTTGTCGGGAAACAGTCGCAAAGCAGGGGATCCTGCCCTGGGAAGAACAGCGGGACGGTGGCAAGACAGGCGTCACCCACTCCCTATGCGTAGAGACGGAAGCCTGGCTTTAGGAAGACACGAGGGGACGGCTAGGGCAGGCGCACATACTCCACTCTGAGGAAGGAGTCTGGGCAGAATGCAGGCCTGTTCTGTGCCTCTGGTCCCAAGGAGACAGCATCTCCAAGGCCACCTGTCCCTAGGGCTGACGTGGGCTTGCCACCAGGCGCCATATCCGGAACTCGCAGAACCAGCTCCCTGGAAGAAAGGGTAGTCAGATGCCATCTTCCTCCAAGATGTTGCAGCGTTGAGGGTGGCAGGGGGTGTTTCGGGGTAGAAGTGGGGAAGTCCCCCACAGCTCCCCTTCCCAGTGCACGGGCGTTGTGCTGGGATCCTGTCGCCTCTCCTTTCCTATGGGGAAGGCACTGCCCTAGTCCCAGAGTCCGCCTGAAGCCAGAGAAAAAGCCCAGCCTTACTACGCCAGGAGATGGCAGTTGGCATGGAGTATCATCCTAGGCCATGCACGCTGCTGCAGTGTTGTGGCGGTGTCTGCGTAGTTCAGCCTGGCAGGGTGAACCCAGAGTGCGAAAATGGAGCCCGGGAAAGCAAGGCCCAAGAGGCACCAGCTCTCCCGCAGATCTACTTCCCTGATGCGGCAGAGTGAACGCCCACAGCCTTGCTTAGGAAGCAGACGCGAATTGCGGTTCAGGCCAAGCTGAAAACCTCTGCGAAAGCATAGCAGTCACTGGGAAAAAAGAGTCGGTTCTGTGGGCTGCAGTTGCTGCTTGCTTTAGCCTAGTATTGGCAGCACGGTGGGAGAATCCTGCATAGAGCGAAAGCCTCTTTGCCTGGGCAACCCTCTAGGAAAGCACAGCATTCTTGGGGAAATCAGAGTCGGTTCTGTGCGTTGCGGATGCCGCTTGCCTGAACATAGTCTCCGAAGCACGGTGTCATACCCGCATGGAGCGAAATTCTCTTTTCCCAGGCATCCCCTCTACTTGAGAGAGAAGCGTGGTTGCGCCATGGAAACAGCCTTAACGAAAGGTCATGAAACAGGAGAGCCTACATTGACAAGAATAGCGGGTAGGTGTCAAGACAAGTGTCACCCTCTCCGTTTGCTTAGAAATCAGAGTCGGTTCTGTGGGCTGCTGCTCCTGCTTGCCTAGGCCAAGTCTCAAGGTGGGAGTAACCACCATCCATCGAAAGCCTCTTTGCCCAGGCTCCTCCTCTGGGAAAGCACAGCATTCGTTGGGAAATCTGAGTCGCTTTGTGGGATGCTGCTGCTTCTTGCATGAGCTAGTCTCCGCAGCACGGTGGAAGAAACCCGCATGGAGCGAAATTCTCTTGGCCCTAGCATACCCAATGCCTGCGAGAGTGCGTGGATGCACCTCTGGAAAGGGCCTTAAGGATGGGGACACGGCTGTCTACGTGCTACCCAGGAGCAAGTCTGGGGAAGGATTAGAACGCATCCCCTGGAGAAGAGAAGGAGCCATTGGCCTTGTTGTCGGGAAACAGTCGCAAAGCAGGAGAGCCTGCCCTGGGAAGAACAGCGGCACGGTGGCAAGACAGGCGTCACCCGCTCCCTAGGTGTAGAGACAGAAGCCTGGCTTTAGGAAGACACGAGGGGACGGCTATGGCAGGCGCCAATACTCCACTCTGAGGAGGAGTCTGGGTAGAAGGCAAGCCTGTTCTGTGCCTCTGTTCCCAAGGGGACAGCATCTCCAAGTCCACCTGTCCCTAGGGCAGATGTCGGCTTACCACCAGGCGCCATACCCGCAACTCGTAGAACCAGCTCCCTGGAAGAAAGGGCAGTCAGATGCCATCTTCCTCCAAGATGTGGTGGCGTTGGGGGTGGCAGGGGCTGTGTCGGGGAAGAAGTGGGGACAGTCACCCACAGCTCCACATCCCAGTGCACGGGCGCTGTGCAGGGATCCTGTCGCCTCTCCTTTCCTATGAGGAAGGCACTGGCCTAGTCCCCGAGTCCGCCTGAACGCCAGAGCAAAAAGCCCAGCCTTACTAGGCCAGGAGATGGCAGTTTGCATGGGGTGTCATCCTAGGCCATGCACGCTGCTGCAGGGTGGTGGCTGTGTCTGCATAGTACAGACTGGCATAGTGAACCCAGGCTACATCCATAGAGCCCGGGAAAGCAAGGCCCAAGGGGCACCAACTCTGAAGCAGATCTACTTCCCTGACGTGACAGAGCGAATGCCCAAAGCCTTGCTGAGGAAGCAGCAGCGCAGTGTGGTTCAGGACAAGCTGAAAACCTCTGTGAAAGCATAGCAGTCGCTGGGAAAAAAGAGTTGGTTCTGTGGGCTGCTGTTGCTGCTTGCTTTAGCCTAGTATTGGTAGCACGGTGGGAGAATCCTGCATAGAGCGAAAGCCTCTTTGCCTGGGCATCCCCTCTAGGAAAGCACAGAATTCTTGGGGAAATCAGAGTCGGTTCTGTGCGATGCGGATGCCGCTTGCCTGAACATAGTCTCCGTAGCACGGTGTCATAAACCCGCATGGAGCGAAATCCTCTTTGCCCGGGCATCACCTCTACTTGAGAGAGAAGCGTGGTTGCGCCTGTGGAAACAGCCTTAACGAAAGGTCATGAAACAGGAGAGCCTGCATTGGCAAGAATAGCAGGTCGGTGGCAAGACAAGTGTCACCCTCTCCGTTTGCTTAGAAATCAGAGTCGGTTCTTTGGGCTGCTGCTCCTGCTTGCCTAGGCCAAGTCTCAAGGTGGGAGTAACCACCATCCATCGAAAGCCGCTTTTCCCAGGCTCCTCTTCTGGGAAAGCACAGCATTCGTTGGGAAATGTGGGTCTCTTTGTGTGATGCTGTTGTTGCTTGCCTTAGCTAGTCTCCGCAGCACGGTGGAAGAAACCCGCATGGTGCGAAATTCTCTTGGCCCTAGCATCCACACTGCCTGCGAGAGAAGCGTGGATGCACCTCTGGAAAGGCCCTTAAGGGTAGGGACACGGCTGTCACCGTGCTCCCCAGGAGCAAGTCTGGGGAAGTAGCAGAACGCCTCCCCGGGAGAAGAGAAGGAGCCGTTGCCCTGTTGTCGGGAAACAGTCGCAAAGCAGGAGAGCCTGCCCTGGGAAGAACACGGGACGGTGGCAAGACAGGCGTCACCCTCTCCCTGTGCGTAGAGACGGAAGCCTGGCTTTAGGAAGACACGAGGGGTCGGCTAGGGCAGGCGCGCATACTCCACTTTGAGGAAGGAGTCTGGGCAGAAGGCAGGCCTGTTCTGTGCCTGTGGTCCCAAGGAAACAGCATCTCCAAGTCCACCTGTCCCTAGGGCAGATGTGGGCTTGCCACCAGGCGCCATACCCGCAACTCGTAGAACCAGCTCCCTGTAAGAAAGGGCAGTCAGATGCCATCTTCCTCCAAGATGTGGCAGCGTTGAGGGTGTAGGGGCTGTGTCGGGGAAGAAGTGGGGACATTCCCCCACAGCTCCCCATCCCAGTGCATGGGTGCTTTGCAGGGATACTGTCGCCTCTCCTTTCCTATGCGGAAGGCACTGGCCTAGTCCCTGCGTCCGCCTGACCGCCAGAGCAAAAGCCCAGCCTTACTACGCCAGGAGATGGCAGTTGGCATGGAGTGTCATCCTAGGCCACGCACGCTGCTGCAGGGTGGTGGCTGTGTCTGCGTAGTTCAGCCTGGCAGGGTGAACCCAGGGTGCGACCATGGAGCCCGGGAAATCAAGGCCCAAGAGGCACCAGCTCTCCCGCAGATCTACTTCCCTGACGCGGCAGAGCAATCGCCCAAAGCCTTGCTGAGGAAGCAGCAGCGATGTGCGGTTCAGGCTAAGCTGAAAACCTCTGTGAAAGCATAGCAGTTGCTGGCGAAAAAGAATCGTATCTGTGGGCTGCTGTTGCTGCTTGCTTTAGCCTTGTATTGGCAGCAACGTTTGAGAATCCCGCATAGAGCGAAAGACTCTTTGCCTGTGCATCCCCTCTAGGAAAGCACAGCAATCTTGGGGAAATCAGAGTCCGTTTTGTGTGATGCGGATACCGCTTGCCTGAACATAGTCTACGAAGCACGGTGTCATAAACCCGCATGGAGCGAAATCCTCTTTCCTGGGCATCGCCTCTATTTGAGAGAGAAGCGTGGTTGCGCCTTGGAAACAACCTTAATGAAGGTTTATGAAACTGGAGAGCCTGCATTGGCAAGAATATCGTGCAGGTGGCAAGACAAGTGTCACACTCTCCGTTTCCTTAGAAATCAGAGTCAGTTCTGCGGGCTGCTGCTCCTGCTTGCCTAGGCCAAGTCTCAAGGTGGGAGAAACCACCATACATCGAAAGCGTCTTTGCCCAGGCTCCTCCTTGGTAAAGCACAGCATCCTTGGGAAATCTGAGTCGCTTTGTGGGATGCTGCTGCTGCTTGCCTGAGCTAGTCTCCACAGCACGGTGGAAGAAACCCGCATGGAGCGAAATTCTCTTGGCCCTAGCATCCCCACTGCCTTCGAGAGAAGCGTGGATGCACCTCTGGAAAGGGATCTTATGGATAGGGTCACGGCTGTCACCGTGCTCCCCAGGAGCAAGTCTTGGGTAGGAGTAGAAAGCCTCACTGGGAGAAGAGAAGGAGCCGTTGGCCGTGTTGTCGGGAAACAGTCGCAAAGCAGGAGAGCCTGCCCTGGGTAGAACAGTGGGACGGTGGCAAGACAGGCGTCACCCGCTCCCTGTACGTAGAGAAGGAAGCCTGGCTTTAGGAAGACACGAGGGGACGGCTAGGGCAGGCGCACCTACTCCACTCTGAGGAAGGAGTCTGGGCAGAAGGCAGGCCTGTTCTGTGCCTCTGGTCCCAAGGAAACAGCATCTCCAAGGCCACCTGTCCCTAGGGCAGACGTGAGCTTTCCACCAGGCGCCATACCAGGAACTCGCATAACCAGCTCCCTGAAAGAAAGGGCAGTCAGATGCCATCTTCCTCCAAGATGTGGCAGCATTGGGGGTGCGAGGGGGTGTGTCGGGGAAGAAGTGGGGACAGTCTCCCACAGCTCCCCATCCCATTGCACGGGCACTGTGTAGGGATCCTTTCGCCTCTCCTTTCCTATGGGGAAGGCACTGGCCTAGTCCCCGAGTCCGGCTGAACGCCAGAGCAAAAAGCCCAGCCTTACTAGGCCAGGAGATGGCAGTAGGCATGGAGTATCATCGTAGGCCATGCACGCTGCTGCAGGGTGGTGGCTCTGTCTGCTTAGTACAGCCTGGCAGTGTGAACCCAGGGTGCGACCATGGAGCCCGGGAAAGCAAGGCCCAAGGGGCACCAGATCTCCCGCAGATCTACTTCCCTGACGCGACAGAGCTAACGCCCAAAGCATTGCTGAGGAAGCAGCAGCGGAGTGCAGTTTAGGCCAAGCTGAAAACGTCTGCAAAAGCACAGCAGTCGCTGGGAAAAAAGAGTCGGTTCTGTGGGCTGCTGTTGCTGCTTGCTTTAGCCTAGTATTGGCAGCACAGTGGGAGAATCCTGCATAGAGCGAAAGCCTCTTTGCCTGGGCATCCCCTCTAGGAAAGCACAGCATTCTTGGGGAAATCAGAGTCGGTTCTGTGCGATGCGGATGCCGCTTGCCTGAACATAGTCTCCGCAGCACGGTGTCATAAACCCGCATGGAGCGAAATCCTCCATGCCCGGGCAGCCCCTAACTTGAGAGAGAAGCGTGGTAGCGCCTGTGGAAACAGCCTTAACGAAAGGTCATGAAACAGGAGAGCCTGCATTGGCAAGAATAGCGGGCAGGTGGCAAGACAAGTGTCACCCTCTCCGTTTGCTTAGAAATCAGAGTCGGTTCTGTGGGCTGCTGCTCCTGCTTGCCTAGGCCAAGTCTCAAGGTGTGAGAAACCACCCTACAGCGATAGCCTCTTTGCCCAGGCTCCTCCTCTGGGAAAGCACAGCATTCGTTGGGAAATGTGAGTCGCTTTTTGGGATGCTGCTGCTGCTTGCCTGAGCTAGACTACACAGCATGGTGGAAGAAACCCGCATGGAGCGAAATTCTCTTGGCCCTAACATCCCCACTGCCTTCGAGAGAAGCGTGGATGCACATCTGGAAAGGGCCTTAAGGATAGGGACAAGTCTGTCACCTTGCTCCCCAGGAGCAAGTCTGGGGAAGGGTCAGAACGCCTCCCCGGTAGAACAGAAGGAGCCGTTGCCCTAGCTGTCGGGAAACAGTTGGGTCATGCAGGTTTCTCTCTATTCGAGGCCTGTCCAAAGCGCTGAAATGCACCGTTTGCGCTGTGGCATGAGGCGGACGCGTTGCCACGGAACTCAGGATTCCCAAGAGGGAGGCACAGAGGGACAGGACCCCGGAAGCAGAAGGCGGGAAGCCGGCGAAATTTCGAGCCCGAGTCTCGGGGCAGCCTTGGCCCCACGAGACTGTACCAAGTACGGGACCCCCGCTGGCCGAGAAGCAGTAGGCATCGGCCTCGCCGAAGTCTGCCGAGCGGAGGACTCCTTGGCGGTGTTCGTGAGAGAGCTCTCGCGATACCGGGCCAGGCCAGGCCCTGGGGGACGGCCCTGCAGACATGTGACGCCCGAAGCAAGTTCTCAAGGTGTTTTCTGGCCAATTCTCACGGGATCGGTTTGGGCAGAGCGCTCGGGAGAATTCGCCGGCGTTTCAGAACCCTGCGGACTGCCCTGCTCTCCATGGCCCAGGGCCAGTTCTTGCCCGGAGCATTTGGAGGCCGCCCGGAAAATGCGGGAAATCGTCGCGGCCCACCCGGGCGCGAGGCGCTGGGAGGTGTTCCTGGAGCAGAGTCGAAGGACGGGTGGCGGCCGGGCCTACGTTTCCGACTTTAGGGAGGATCGTGTGCCCAAGGATGGGGCTGACCTCAGTGGGGTTACGCAGGTTTCTCTGGCTTTGAGGTGTCCGAAGCGCCGAAACGCACCGTTGGCGCCGGTGTGGAAGGGGGAACGTGGCCGTGGGACTCAGGGTTCTCCAGATGTAGGCACCGAGGGATAGGAACCCAGAAGCAGACTGCTGGGTAGCAGGCGATACTGCGAGCCCGGGCTTCATGGCGGGCCCAGCCCCATGGAACAGCGCCAGGGAGAGGACCCCCGCAGGAGGATTAGCAGGAGGCATCGGCCTCGCCACAGACTGCCTTGCTGTGGGCTTCCTGGCGGGGTTGGAGCGCGATGGCTCGCAATGGCACGGGGCGGGGGGCGGCCGTTCAGAACTGCGGCGCCCGAAGCGAGTTCGCAGGGCTTTTTCCTGCCAATTCTCACGAGCGTTCTGCCAAAATAGGATCGGTTTCGGCAGAACGCTCGTGGGAATGGGCTGGCGTAGGGCACGCCTGCGGACCTCCCTGCTCTCCGAGGCCCAGGGCCCCTTCTCTCCCAGGGCATGCTGCGGCCCCCAGAAAATGCCGGAATCGCCGGGGCCCACCAGGGGACGCAGGCCCAGGGGAACAATCCCAGAGTAGAGTTGATGGACTAGTGGTGGCAGGTCATGCGCCTCCGTCTTTTCTGGATGATGGGGCACCCAAGGATGGGTCTGTCCGCATTTTGTTCATTGAGGTTTCTCTCTCTCCAAGGCTTGACAGAACCGCCGATATGAACCATTGGGGCCGGGATGAGAGGGCTAGGCGTGGCCCAGGGACTCAGGATTCCCCAGATGGAGGCACAGAGGGACACGACCCCGGAAGCCGAAGGCTGGGACGCAGGTGAAATATCAAGCCCGAGTCTCGTGGCAGCCCTGGCCCCATGGGACGGCGCTAAGTAGGGGACACCAGCGCCGAGGAGCAGGAGGCCTCAGCCTCGGCTCAGCCTGCCTCACGGAGGGCTTCCTGGCGAGGTTCGTGCGCGAGAGCTCGCGATGCCAGGACAACCCCGGGGGGCTGACCTGCGGAAGAGCTGCACCCGAAGCGAGTTCACCGCGCGTTTTCTGGCCAATTCTCACGAGCGTTCTGCCCAAACAGGGATCGGTTAGGGCAGAACGCACGTGAGAATTGGCCGGCGTTGGGCAACCCTGCGGACCGCCCGGATCTCCGTGGCCCAGGGACCCTTCTTGCCCAGGGCAGGCTGCGGCCCCCTGAAAACCCGAGGAAACGACTCTGCCCACCAGAGGGCGCCGGCGCACGGGAGCGTTCCCAGAGCAGAGTATCAGGGCGGGTGTGGGCAGGGCATGCGCCTCCGTCTTTTCAGGCTGATGGAGCGCCCAAGGATGGCGCTGTCCTCAGTTGGGTCATGCAGGTCTGTCTCGCTTTGCGGCCTGTCCGAAATGCCGAGATGCACCGTTTGTGCCGGGGCGTGAGGCGGAGGCGTTGCCACGGAACTCAGGATTCTCATGAGGGAG
Organism: Neogale vison; assembly: GCF_020171115.1. Lineage (NCBI taxonomy): Eukaryota > Metazoa > Chordata > Mammalia > Carnivora > Mustelidae > Neogale > Neogale vison. The sequence continues at coordinate 154,931,202 of NC_058091.1, forward strand.
GCACAGAGGGACAGCACCCCGGAAGCGGAAGGCTGGGAAGCCGGCGAAATTTCTAGCCTGAGTCTCGGGACAGCCCTGGCCCCATGGGACTGTGCCAAGTAAGGCCCCCCGCCGGCCGAGTAGCAGTAGGCATTGGCCTCGTCGAAGTCTGCCCCGCGGAGGGCTCCTTGGCAGGGTTCGTGAGCGAGCTCTCGTGATGTCGGGCAAGGCCAAGCCCTGGGGGGCGGCCCTACAGACGTGTCACACCCGAAACGATTTTGCATGGCATTTTCCGGCCAATTCTCACGGGATCGGTTTGGGCAGAACACTCGTGGGATTTGGCCGACGTTGGGCAGCCCTGCGGAACGCCCTGCTCTCCATGGCCCAGGGCCGTTACTCGCCCCGAGCTTGGGGCGGCCGCCCGGAAAATGCGCGAAAACGTCGCGGCCCACCCGGGCGCCCCGGCGCTGGGGAGCGTTTCCGGAGCAGAGTTGAAGGACGGGTGGTGGCCGGGCCTACGTTTCCGACTTTAGGGAGGATCATGTGCCCGAGGATGGGGTTGACCTCAGTGCGGGCATGCAGATTTCTCTCACTCTTAGGTTGTCCGAAGCGCCGAACGCACCGTTGGCGCCGGTGTGAGAGGGGGAGGCGTGGCCCCGGGACTCAGGGGTCCCCAGATGGAGGCACCGAGGGACAGGAATCCAGAAGCAGACGGCCGGGTAGCAGGCGAGACTGCGAGGCCGGGCTTCGTGGTGGGCCAGGCCTCATGGAACAGCGACAGGGAGAGGACCCCCGCAGGAGGATTAGCAGGAGGCGTCGGCCTCGCCACAGCCTGCCTCGCGGAGGGCTTCCTGGCGGGGTTGGTGCGCGATGGCTCGCAATGGCACTCCTGGTCCGGGGGGGCAGCCGTGCAGAAGTGCTGCGCCCGAAGCCAGTTCGCCGGGCCTTTTCCTGCCAATTTTCACAAGCGTTCTGCCCAAACAGGATCGGTTTGGGCAGAACGCTCGTGAGAATTGGCCGGCGTAGGGCAGTTGCGGACCTCCCTGCTCTCCATGGCCCAGGGCCCCTTCTCTCCCAGGGCATGCTGCGGCCCCCGGAAAATGCCGGAATGGGCGCCGGCGCAGGGGAACGATCCCAGAGCAGAGTTGATGGACGAGTGGCGGAAGGGCATGCGCCTCCGTCTTTTCGGGCTGATGGGGCACCCAATGATGGGGCTGTCCGCATTTTGTTCATTGAGGTTTCTCTCTATCCGAGGCTTGACCGAAGCGCCAATATGCACCATTGGGGCCGGGATGGGAGGGGTAGGCGTGTCCGAGGGACTCAGGATTCCCCAGATGGAGGCACAGAGGGACACGACCCCGGAAGCCGAAGGCTGGGACACAGGTGAAATATCAAGACTGAGTCTGTATGCAGCCCAGCCCCATGGGACGGCGCTAAGTAGGAGACATCAGCGCTGAGGAGCAGGAGGCATCGGCCTTGCCTCAGCCTGCCTCACGGATGGCTTCCTGGCGAGGTTCGTGCGCGAGCGCTCGCGATGCCAGGACAAGCCACGGAGGGTGACCTGTGGAAGAGCTGCGCCCAAAGCGAGTTCCCCGCGCTTTTTCCGGCCAATTCTCACGAGCGTTCTGCCCAAACCGGGATCGGTTAGGCAGAAGGCTCGTGAGAATTGGCCGGCGTTGGGCAACCCTGCGGACCGCCCGGCTCTCCGTGGCTCAGGGCCCATTTCGCCCAGTGCATACTGCGGCCGCCTTGAAAACACGAGGAAACGACGTGGCCCACCAGGTGGCGCAGGCCCCCGGGAGCGTTCTTAGAGTAGAGTAGAGCAGCGGGTGGGGGCAGGGCATGCGCCTCCGACTTTTCTGGTTCATGGGGCGCCAAAGATGGGGCTGTCCTCAGTTGGGTCATGCAGGTTGCTCTCACTTCGAGGCTTCTCCGAAGCGCCGAAATGTGCCGTTTTCGCCGGGGCGTGAGGCGGAGGCGTTGCCACGGAAATCAGGAGTCCCAAGAGGGAGGCATAGAGGGACAGCACCCTGGAAGCGAAAGGCTGGGAAACCGGTGAAATTATCAGCCAGAGTCTCAGGACAACCCTGGCCCCATGGGACTGCGCCAAATAGGGACAACCGCCGGCTGAGATGCAGGAGGCATCGGCCTCACCGAAGTCTGCCGGGCGGAGGGCTCCTTGGCGGGGTTCGTAAGCGAGCTCTCGCAATGCAGGGCCAGGCCAAGCCCTGGCGGACGGCCCTGCAGACGTGTGACACCCGAAACGAGTTCGCCGGCGGAATGTCACTTCTCACAGTGTCTTTCCAGTGGAGGAAAGAAGATAGAACAAGGACGGACAGAGAGAACGTTGCAACCCGTGAGTGAAGTACAGGGTAAGGCACTTAGGCCTCTATGATGCATAGTGGAAGTTCAAAACCGGGGATGTTCCACAGTGTCTGCCTCTTATCAAAACCCTTCCAATATATTAGGGAAGTGTGCTACAGTAAGTTCTCACGACAGGGATGAGTCTGTGCTCAGTTGGAAACTCTAGGACGTGTCTCGGTAGCCATCATGAAATGTCTCATACAGGCCCCTTAGAGGGGATGCGAAGGAAGGTATCGGCTCAGGGAACCTACTACAGGTGCGTACTCATTCATAATAGCGTTTGTCCTTTGAGGAACGAAGATAGAACAGGGACGGACTAGGGGCACATTAGGTAATGTAAGTAAAGGGCAGGCTATGGCGCTTAAGCCTGCCAAACACATATTGGATGTTCACCACCAGTGGAGATCCACACTTAGTTTCTGCGTCTAAAACGCTTCCAACCCTGAGAGGGAAGTGTGCTTTAGGTGGATTTCAGTGCAGAGTTACGTCTGTTAAAGAAGGAAGCTTTTGGGACTGACTCTGTGGTAACCGCAATAGGCGCACATACCTTTCCATTCACAGACGTCTAACCATTGGACTATAGCAAGTTCTGTTTAAGGAAAACTCCTTCATAGGGATTGTTAATTCTCACTGTGTCTTTCCAGTGGAAGAAAGAATATAGACAAAGGACAGAGCAGAGAAAAAGTTGCCACCTTTGAGTAAAGTACAGAGTAAGGCATTTTTGCCTCTATGACGCATACAGGAAGTTCAACACCTGGGATGTTCCACAGTGTCTACCTCTTCGCAAACACTTCCAATATATGAGGGACCTGTGATACAGTATATTCACATGACAGGGATGTGTCTCTGCTCAGTTGGAAACTCTGGGACGTTTCTGGGTAGCAAATATCAAGTGTCTCATACAGGCCCCTTAGAGGGGATGCGTAGGATATATCTGCTCAGGGAACCTACTTCAAGTGCGTACTCATTCATAACAGTGTTTTTCCTTTGAGGAATAAAGATAGAACAGGGACGGACTAAGGGCACATTAGGTACATGAGTAAAGGGCAGGCTATGGCGCTTAACCCTGCCAAACACATAATAGATGTTCACCACAGTGGTGATCCGCACTTAGATTCTGTGTCTAAAACACTTCCAACACTGAGAGGGAAGAGTGCTTTAGGAGAGATTCACTTCAGTGTTACGTCTTAAAGAAGGAAGCTTTTGGGACTGACTCTGTGGTAACCGCAATAGGCGCACATAGCTTTCCAGTCTCAGACGTCTATCCGTTGGTCTATAGCAAGTTCTGTTGAAGGGAAACTCCTTCATGCGGAATGTCAGTTCTCACAGTGTCTTTCCGGTGGAAGAAAGAAGAACGAACAAGGACGGAGCAGAGAAATTTGCCACCTTTGAGTGAAGTACAGGGTAAGGCACTTTGGCCTCTATGATGCATAAAGGAATTTCAACATTGGAGATGTTCCACATTGTCTACCTATTCTCAAAACACTTCCAATATATGAGGGAACTGTGCTACAGTAAGTTCTCAGGACAGGGATGGATCTGTGCTCGGTTGAAAACTCTAGGATGTGTCTGGGTAGCAATCATGAAGTGTCTCATACAGGCCACTTAGAAGTGATGCGTAGGAAGGTATCTCCTCAGGGAACCTACTTCAGGTGCTTACTCATTCATAACAGTGTTTCTCTTTTGGGAATGAAGATAGACCACGGACAGACTAGGGGCACATGAGGTACTGTGAGTAAAGGGCAGCATATGGCGCCTAAGCCTGCCAAACACATATTGGATGTTCACCACCAGTGGTGATCCGCACTTAGTTTCTGTGTCTAAAACGCTCCGACACTGACAGGGAAGTGTGCTTTAGGAGGGATTCACTGTAGTTTTACGTCTGTTAAAGAAGGAAGCTTTTGGGACTACTCTGTGGAAACCGCAATAGGCGCACATAGCTTTCCAGTCTCAGACGTCTAACCGTAAGACTATAGGAAGTTCGGTTTAAGGGGAACTCCTTCATACGGAATGTCACTTCTCACAGTGTCTTTCCACTGGAGGAAAGAAGATAGAACAAGGACGGAGCAGAGAGAACGTTGCAACCTATGAGTGAATTACAGGGTAAGGCACTTAGGCCTCAATGATGCATACTGGAAGTTCAAAACCTGGGATGTTCCACAGTGTCTACCATTTCTTAAAACACTTCCAATATATGAGGGAACTGTACTACAGTAAGTTCTCAGGAGAGGGATGCTTCTGTGCTAATTGGAAATCCTAGGACGTGTCTGCGTAGCAATCATTAAGTGTCTCATAAAGGCCCATTAGAGGGGATGCGTAGGAAGGTATCTATCAGGGAACCTACTTCAGATGCCTACTCATTCATAACAGTGTTTCTCCTTTTAGGAATGAAGATAGAACAGGGACGTACTACGGGCACATTAGGTACTTTGAGTAAAGGGCAGGCTATGGCGCTTAAGCCTGCCAAACACATATTGGATATTCACCACCAGTGGTGATCCGCACTTAGTTACTGCATCTAAAACAATTCCAACAGTGAGAGGGAAGTGTGCTTTAGGAAGAATTCACTGCAGTGTTACGTCTGTTAATGAAGGAGGCTTTTGGGACTGACTCTGTGGTAACCGCAATAGGCGCACTTAGCTTTCCAGTCTCCGACGTCTATCTGTTGGACTATAGCACGTTTTGTTTAAGGGAAACTCCTTCAGGCGGAATGTCACTTCTCACAGTGTCTTTCCAGTGGAGGAAAGAAGATAGAACAAGGACGGAGCAGGGAGAACGTTGCAACCCTTTGAGTGAAGTACAGGGTAAGGCATTTAGGCCTCTATCATGCATACTGGAATTTCAACACTGGGGAAGTTCCACAGTGTCTACCTCTTCCAAAACACTTCCAATATATGAGGGAACTGTGCTATAGTAAGTTCTCACGTCAGGGATGCGTCTGTGCTCAGTAGGAAACTGTAGGACGAGTGAGGGTAGCAATCATAAAGTGTCTCATACAGGCCACTTAGAGGGGATGCCTAGGAAGGTATCTGCTAAGGGAACCTACTTCCGTGGCGAACTCATTCATAACAGTGTTTCTCCTTTGAGGAATGAAGATAGAACAGGGACGGACTAGAGGCACATTAAGTACTTTGAGTAAAGGGCAGGCTATGGCGTTTAAGCCTACAAAACACATATTGGTTGTTCACCACTAGTGGTGATCCACACTTTGTTTCTGCGTTTAAAACGCTTCCAACACTGAGAGGGAAGTGTACTTTAGGTGGGATTCACTGCAGTGCTACGTCTGTTAAAGTAGGAAGCTTTTGTGACTGACTCTGTGGTAACAGCAATAGGCGCACATAAGCTTTCCATTCACAGACATCTAACCGTTGGACTATAGCAAGTTCTGTTTAAGGGAAACTTCTTCATGCGGAATGTCACTTCTCACAGTATCTTTCCAGTGGATAAAAGAAGATAGAACAAGGACGGACAGAGATAACGTTGCAAACCGTGAGTGAAGTACAGGGTAAGGCACTTAGGCCTCGATGATGCATACTGGAATTACAAATCCGGAGATGTTCCACAGTGTCTAGCTCTTCACAAAACACTTCCAATATATGAGGGAACTGTGCTACAGTAAGTTCTCATGACAGGGATGCATCTGTGATTAGTTGAATCTCTAGGATATGTCTGGGTAGCAATCATGAAGTGTCTCATACAGGCCCCTTAGTGGCGAATTGTAGGAAGGAATCTGCTCAGGGAACCTCCTTCAAGTGCGTGCTCATTCATAAGAGTGCTTCTGCTTGGAGGTATGAAAGTAGAACACGGACGGACCACGGGCACATTAGGTACTGTGAGTAAAGGGCAGGCTATGGCACTTAAGCCTGCCAAACACATATTGGATGTTCACCACCAGTGGTGATCCGCACTTTGTTTCTGCGTCTATAACGCTTCCAACACTGAGAGAAAAGTGTGCTTGAGGAGGGATACACTGCAGTGTTACGTCTGATAAAGAAGGAAGCTTTTAGGACTGACTCTGTGGTAACAGCAATAGGCGCACATAGCTTTCCATTCACAGACGTTTAACCGTTGGATTACAGCAAGTTCGCTTTAAGGGAAACTCCTTCATGTGGAATGTCAATTCTCACAGTGTCTTTCCAGTGTAGGAAAAAAGATAGAACAAAGACGGAGCAGAGAGAATGTTACAACGTACGTGAAGTACAGAGTAAGGCACATAGGCCTCTATGATGCATACTTTAAGTTCAACACCTGGGATGTTCCACAGTGTCTACCTCTACTCAAAACACTTCCAATATATGAGGGAACTGTGCTACAGTACGTTCTCACGACAGGGAAGCGTCTGTGCTCAGTTGGAAAGTATAGGACGTGTCTGGGTAGCAATCATGAAGTGTCTGATACAGGCCCCTTAGCGGGGATACGGAGGAAGGTATCTGCTCAGGGAACCTACTTCAGGAGCGTAATCATTCATATCAGTGCTTCTCCTTGGAAGATGAAGATATAACTGGGACGGACTAGGGGCAAATTAGGTATTGTGAGTAAAGGGCAGGCTATGGCGCCTAAGCCTACCAAACACATATTGGATGTTCACCACCAGTGGTGATCCGCACTTAGTTTCTGCGTCTAAAACGCTTCCAACACTGAGAGGGAAGTGTGCTTGAGGAGGGATTCATTGAAGTGTTACGTCTGTTAAAGAAGTAAGCTTTTGGGACTGACTCTGTGGTAAACGCAATAGGCGCACATAGATTTCCAGTCTCCGACGTCTATCCGTTGAACTATAGCAAGTCATTAAGGGAAACTCATTCGTGCGGAATGTCACTTCTCACAGTGTCTTTCCAGTGGAGGAAAGAAGATAGAACAAGGACGGAGCAGAGAGAATGTTACAACCGTAGGTGAAGGAAAGGGTAAGGCACTTAGGCCTCTATGATGCATACTGGAAGTTCAACACCTGGGATGTTCCACAGTGTCTACCACTTCTCAAAACACTTCCAATATATGAGGGAACTGTGCTACTGTAAGTTCTCATGACAGGGATGCGTCTGTGCTCAGTTGGAAAGTATAGGACGTGTCTGGGTAGCAATCATGAAGTGTATGATACCAGCCCTTTCGAGAGGATGCGTAGGAAGGTATCTGCTCAGGGAACCTACTTCAAGTTCGTACTCATTCATAACAGTGTTTCTCCTTTGAATATGAAGATAGAACAGGGACGGACTAGGGGCACATTAGGTACTGTGAGTAAAGGGCAGGCTATGGCGCTTAAACCTGCCAAACACATATTGATGTTCACCACCAGTGGTGATCCGCACTTAGATTCTGAGTCTAAAACACTTCCAACACTGAGAGGGAAGTGTTCTTTAGGAGGGATTCACTGCAGTGTTAGGTCTGATAAAGAAGGAAGCTTTAAGGACTGACTCTGTTGTAACGGCAATAGGCGCACATAGCTTTCCATTCACAGACGTCTAACCATTGGATTAAAGCAAGTTCTGTTTAAGGGAACTCCTTCATTCGTAATGAGACTCTTCACAGTGTCTCTCCGGTGTAGGAAAAAATATAGAACAAGTACGGAACAGAGAGACTGTTACAACCCGTACGTGAAGTACAGAGTAAGGCACTTAGGCCTCTATGATGCATACTGGAAGTTCAACACCTGGGATGTTCCACAGTGTCTACCTCTTCTCAAAACACTTCCAATATATGAGGGAACTGTGCTACAGTACGTTCTCACGACAGGGAAGCGTGTGCTCAGATGGAAAGTGTAGGACGTGTCTGGGTAGCAATCATGAAGTGTCTGATACAGGCCCTTTAGAGAGGCTGCAGAGGAAGGTATCTGCTCAGGGAACCTACTTCAGGTTCGAACTCATTCATAACAGTTTTTCTCCTTTGAGGATTAAAATAGAACAAGGACGGACTAGGGAACATTAAGTACTGTGAGTAAAGGGCGGGCTATGGCGCTTAAGCCTGCCAAACACATATTGGATGTTCACCACCAGTGGTGATCAGCACTTTGTTTCTGCGTCTAAAACGCTTCCAACACTGAGCGGGAAGTGTGCTTTAAGAGGGATTCACAGCAGTGTTACGTCTGTTAAAGAAGGAAGCTTTTGGGACTTACTATGTGATAACCGCAATAGGCGCACATAGCTTTCCAATCACAGACGTCTAACCGTTGGACTATAGCAAGTTCTGTTTAAGGAAAACTCCTTCATGCGGAATGTCACTTCTCACAGTGTCTTTCCAGTGGAGGAAAGAAGATAGAACAAGGATGGACAGAGAGAACATTGCAATCCGTGAGTGAAGTTCAGGGTAAGGCACTTAGGCCTCTATGATGCATACTGGAATTACAACACCGCAGAAGTTCCACAGTGTCTAGCTCGTCTCAGAACACTTGCAATATATGAGGGCTCTGTGTTACAGTAAGTTCTCACGACACGGATGCATCTGTGCTCAGTTGAAAACTCTAGGATGTGTCTGGGTAGCAATCATGAAGTCTCTGATACAGGCGCTTTAGAGGGGATACGTAGGAAGGTATCTGCTCAGGGAACCAACTTCAGGTGCGTACTCATTCATAACAGTGCTTCTCCTTGGAGGAATGAAGGTAGAACACGGACGGACTAGGGGCACATTAGGTTCTGTGAGTAAAGGTCAGGCTATGGCGCTTAAGCCTGCCAAACACATATTGGATGTTCACCACCAGTGGTGATATGCACTTAGTTTCTGCGTCTAAAACGCTTCCAACACTGAGATGGAAGTGTGCTTTAGGAGGGATTCACAGTAGTGTTACGTCTGTTATAGAAGGAACTTTTGGGGCTGACTCTGTGGTAACCGCAATAGGCACACATAGCTTTCCATTCAAAGACGTCTAACCGTTGGATTATAGCAAGTTCTATTTAAGGGAATCTCATTCATGCGGAATGTCACTTCTCACAGTCTCTTCCAATCTAGGAAAAAAGATAGAACGAGCACGGAGCAGAGAGAATTTTACAACCCGTACGTGAAGTACAGGGTAAGGCACTTAGGCCTCTATGATGCATACTGGAAGTTCAACACCTGGGATGTTCCACAGTGTCTACCACTTCTCAAAACACTTCCAATATATGAAGGAACTGTGCTACAGTAAGTTCTCACGACAAGGAAGTGTCTGTTCTCACTTGGAATGTGTAGTACGTGTCTGGGTAGCAATCATGAAGTTTCTGATACAGGCCTCTTAGAGGGGATGCGTAGGAAGGTATCTGCTCAGGAAACCTACCTCAGGTGCGAACTCATTCATAAGAGTCCTATACCTTGGATGAATGAAGGTAGAACACGGACGGACTAGGAGCACACTAGGTACTGCGTGTAAAGGACAGGCTATGGCGCTTAAGCCTGCCAAACACATATTGGTTGTTCAACACCAGTGGTGTCCGCACTTAGTTTCTGGGTCTAAAATGCTTCCTACACTGAGCGGAAAGTGTGCTTTAGTTGGGATTCAGTGCAGTGTTACGTCTGTTAAAGAAGGAAGCTTTTGGTACTGACTCTGTGGTAACCGCATTAGGCGCACATAGCTTTCCAGTCTCAGACGTCTATCCGTTGGACTATAGCAAAGTTCTGTTTAGGGGAAACTCCTTCATGCGGAATGTCACTTCTCACAGTGTCTTAAAACTGGAGGAAAGAAGATAGAAAAAGGACGGAGCAGAGAATATGTTGCCACCCACGAGTGAATACAGGGTAAGGCACGTAGGCCTCTATGATGCATACCAGATCTACAACACCGGTGATGTTCCACAGTGTCTACCTCTTCTCAAAATCTTTCCAATATATGAGGGAAATGTGCTACAGTAATTCTCATGACAGGGATGCATCTGTGCTCAGTTGAAAACTCTAGGATGTGTCTGGGTAGCAATCATGAAGTGTTTCATACAGGCACCTTAGAAGGGATGCGTAGGAAGGTATCTGCTCTGGAAACCTACTTCAGGTGCGTACTCATTCATAACAGTGTTTCTCCTTTGAGGATGAAGATAGAACAGGAATGGACTACGGGCACATTAGGTACTGTGAGTAAAGGGCTGGCTATGGCGCTTAGCCGGCCAAACACATATTGGATGTTCACCACCAATGGTGATCCGTACTTAGGTTCTACGTCTAAAACGCTTCCTACCCTGAGAGGGAATTGTGCTTTAGGAGGGATACACGGCAGTGTTACGTTGTTAAGCAGGAACCTTTGGGACTTACTTTGTGGTAACCACAATAGGAGCACATAGCTTTCCATTCTCCGACGTCTATCCGTTGGACTATAGCAAGCTCTGTTTAAGGGAAACTCCTTCATGCGGAATGTCACTTCTCACAGTGCCTTTCCAGTAGAGGAAAGAAGATTGAAAAAGGTCGGAGCAGAGAAAACGTTGCAAACCATGAGTGAAGTACAGGGTAAGGCACTTAAACCTCTATGATGCATACGGGAAGATCAAAACCCGGGAAGTTCCACAGTGTCAATTATTCTCAAAACACTTCCAATCTATGATGGAACTGTGCTACAGTAAGTTTTCACGACAGGGATGCGTCTGTGCTCAGTTGGAAACTGTAGGACGTGTCTGGGTAGCAACCATGTAGTGTCTCAGACAGGCCCCTTAGAGGTGATGTGTAGAAGGTTTCTGCCCAGGGAACCTACTTCAGGTGTGTACTCTTTCATAACAGTGTTTTCCTTGGAGGAATGAAGTTAGAACACGGACGGACTAGGGCCAATTAGGTACTGTGAGTAAAGGTCAGGCTATGGCGCCTAAGCCTGCCAAACACTTATTGGATTTTCACCACTAGCGGTGATCCGCACTTAGTTTCTGCGTCTAAAACGCTTCCGACACTGAGAGGGAAGTGTGCTTTAGGAGGGATTCACTGCAGTGTTACGTGTTAAAGAAGGAAGCTTTTGGAACTGATTCTATGGTAACCGCAATAGGCGCACATAGCTTTCCAGTCTCCGACGTCTATCCGTTGGACTATAGCAAGTTCTGTTTAAGGGAAACCCCTCATGCGGAATGTCACTTCTCACAGTGTCTTTCCAGTGGAGGAAAGAAGATAGAACAAGGACGGAGCAGAGAGAACGTTGCAACCCGTGTGTGAAGTACAGGGATAGGTACTTAGGCCTCTATGATGCATAGTGGAAGTTCAACACCGGGGATGTTCCACAGTGTCTACCTCTTCTCAAAACACTTCCAATATATGAGGGAACTGAGCTACAGTATCTTCTCACGAATGGGATGCGTCCGTGCTCTGTTGGAAACTCTAGGACGTGTATGGGTAGCAATCATGAAGTGTCTCATACAGGCTACTTAGAGGTGATGCGGAGGAAGGTATCTGCTCAGGAAACATTCTTCAAGTGCGTACTCATTCATAACAGTGTTTATCCTTTAGCAATGAAGATAGAACAGGGACGGACTAGGGGCACATTAGGTACTGTGAGTAAAGGGAAGGCTGTGGGGTTTAAGCCTGCCAAACACATATAGGATGTTCACCACCAATGGTGATCCGCACTTAGTTTCTGTGTCTAAAACGCTTCCAACACTGAGAGGGCAGTGTGCTTTAGGAGGGATTCACTGCAGTGTTACGTCTGTTTAAGAAGGAAGCTTTTGGGATTGACTCTGTCGTAACCGCAATAGGCGCATATAGCTTTCCAGTCTCCGACATCTATCCGTTGGACTATAGCAAGTTCTCTTTAAGGGAAACTCCTTCATGCGGAATGTCACTTCTCACAAAAGAGTCGGTTCTGTGGGCTGCTGTTGCTGCTTGCTTTAGCCTAGTATTGGCAGCACGGTGGTGGAATCCCACATAGAGCGAAAGCCTCTTTGTCTGGGCATCCCTTGAGGAAAGCACAGCATTCATTGGGAAATCAGAGTCGGTTTTGTGTGATGCGGATGCCGCTTGCCTGAACATAGTCTCCGAAGCTCGGTGTAATAAACCCGCATGGAGCGAAATCCTCTTTGCCTGGGCATCCCCTCTACCTGAGAGAGAAGCGTGGTAGCGCCTGTGGAAACAGACTTAAGGATAAGTCATGAAACAGGAGAGCCTGCATAGGCATGAATAGCGGGCGGGTGGGAAGACAAGTGTCACCCTCTCCGTTTGCTGAGAAATCAAGGTCGGTTCTGCAGGCTGCTGCTCGTGCTTGCCTAGGCCAAGTCTCAAGGTGGGAGAAACCAGCATTCAGCCAAAGCCTCTTTGCCCAGGCTCCTCTTCTGCGAAAGCACAGCATTCGTTGAGAAATGTGAGTCAATTTGTGGGATGCTGCTGCTGCTTGCCTGAGCTATTCTCCGCAGCACGGTAGAAGAAACCCGCATGGAGCGAAGTTCTCTTGGCCCTAGCATCCCCACTGCCTGCGAGAGAAGCGTGGATGCACATCTGGAAAGGGCCTTAAGGCTAGGGACACGGCTGTCACCGTACTCCCCAGGAGCAAGTCTGGGGAAGGAGCAGAACGCCTCCCCGGGAGAAGAGAAGGAGCCGTTGGCCTGTTGTCGGGAAACAGTCGCAAAGCAGGAGAGCCTGCCCTGGGAAGAACAGCGGGACAGTGGCAAGACAAGCGTCAACCGCTACTGTGCGTAGAGATGGAAGCCTGGCTTTAGGAAGACACGAGGCGACGGCTAGGGCAGGCGCACATACTCCACTCTGAGGAAGTAGTCTGGGTAGAAGGCAGGCCTGTTCTGTGGCTCTTGTCCCAAGGGGACAGCATCTCCAAAGCCACCTGTCCCTAGGGCAGACGTGGGCTTGCCACCAGGCGCCATACCCGGAACTCGCAGATACAGCTCCCTGGATGAAAGGGCAGTCAGATGCCATCTTCCTCCAAGATGTGGCATTTTTGGGGGTGTGTCGGGGAAGAATTGGGGAAACTCCCCACAGCTCCCCAACCCAGTGCATGGGCGCTGTGCAGGGATCCTGTCGCCTCTCCTTTCCTATTGGGAAGGCACTGGCCTAGTCCCCGAGTCCGCCTGAATGCCAGAGCAAAAAGCCCAGCTTTTTGGGGTCATGCAGGTTTCTCTCGATTTGAGGCTTGTCCGAAGCGCCGAAATGCACCGTGTGCGCCGGGTCATGAGGCGGAGGCGTTGCCACGGAACTCAGATATCCCAAGAGGGAGGCACAGAGGGACAGGAACCCGGAAGCGGAAGGCTGGGAAGCCGGCGAAATTTCGAGCCCGAGTCCTGGCGCAGCCCTAGCCCCAGGAGACTGTACCAATTAGGGGACCCCCGCCGGCCGAGAAGCAGTAGGCATCCGCCTCTTCGAAGTCTGCCACGCGGAGGGCTCCTTGGCGGGGTTCGTGAGAGAGCTCTCGCGATGCCAGCCCGACCAGGCCCTGGGGGGCGGCCCTGCAGACGTGTGACACCCGAAACGAGTTCGCATGGCGTTTTCCGGCCAATTCTCACGGGATCAGTTTGGGCAGAACCCTCGTGGGAATTGGCTGGCATTGGGCAGCCCCGCGGAACGCCCTGCTCTCAATGGCCCAGGGCCATTACTAGCCCTGAGCTTGGGGCGGCCGCCCGGAAAATGCGCGAAAACGTCGCGGCCCACCCGGGCGCCCCGGCACTGGGGATCATTCCCGGAGCAGAGGTGAAGGACGGGTGGCGGCCGGGCCTACATTTCCCACTTTGGGGAGGATCGTGTGCCAAAGGATGGGGCTGACCTCAGTGGGGGCACGCAGGTTTCTCCTTCTCTGAGGTTGTCCGAAGCGCCGAAAGGCACCGTTGGCACAGGTGTGGAAGGGGGAGGCGTGGACCCGGGACTCAGGTTTCCCCAGATGGAGGCACCGAGGGACAGGAACCCAGAAGCAGACGGCCGGGTAGCAGGCAAGACTGCGAAACCGGGCTTCGTGGCGGGCCAAGCCTCATGGAACAGCGCCAGGGAGAGGACTCCCGCAGGAGGATTAGCAGGAGGCGTCGGTCTCGCCACAGCCTGCCTCCCGGAGGGCTTCCTGGCTGGGTTGGCGCGCGATGGCTCGCCATGTCACGGCAGTCCCGGGGGTAGGCTGTGCAGAAATGCGGCACCCGAAGCGAGTTCGCCGTGCGTTTTCCTGCCAATTCTCTCGAGCGTTCTGCCCAAACAGGTTCGGTTTGGGCAGAATGCTCGTGAGAATGGACCGGCATAGGGAATTCCTGCAGACCTCACTGCACTCCGTGGCGCAGAGCCCCTTCTCTCCCAGGGCATGCTGAGGCCCCCGGAAAATGCCGGAATAGCCGGTGCCCACCAGGGGGCGCCGGCGCAGGGGAACGATCCCAGAGCAGAGTTGATAGACGAGTGGCGGAAGGGCATGCGCCTCCGTCTTTTCGGGCTGATGGGGCACCCAAGGATGGGGCTGTCCGCATTTTGTTCATTGAGGTTTCTCTCTCTCCGAGGCTTGACCGAAGCGCCGATATGCACCATTGGGGCCGGGATGTGAGGGCTAGGCGTCGCCGAATGACTCAGGATTCCCCAGATGGAGGCACAGAGGGACACGACCCCAGAAGCCCAAGACTGGGACGCAGGTGAAATATCAAGCCCGAGTCTCAGGGCAGCCCTGGCCCCATGGGACGGCGATAAGTATGGGACACCAGCGCTGAGGAGCAGGAGGCGTCGGCCTCGCCTCAGCCTGCCTCGCGGAGGGCTTCCTGGCGAGGTTCGTGCGTGAGCGCTCGCGATGCCAGGACAAGCCCCGCGGGGCTGAACTGCGGAATAGCTGCGCCCGAAGCAAGTTCGCCGCGCGTTTTCCGGCCAATTCTCATGAGCGTTCTGCCCAAACCGGGATCGGTTAGGGCAGAACGCTCATGAGAATTGGCCGGCGTTGGGCAACCCTGCGGACCGACCGGATCTCCGTGGACTAGGGACCATTCTTGCCCAGGGCATGCTGCGGCCACCTGAAAACCCGAGGAAACGACGCGGCACACCAGAGGGCGCAGGCGCACGGGAGCGTCCTGGAGCAGAGTATCAGGGCAGGTGGGGGCAGGGCGGGCGCCTCCGTCATTTCAGGCTGATGGAGCGCCCAAGAATGGCGCTGTCCTCAGATGGGTCATGCAGGTCTCTCTCGTTCGAGGCTTGTCCGAAATGCCGAAATGCACCGTTTGCGCCGGGGCGTGAGGCGGAGGGGTTGCCACGGAACTCAGGATTCCCAAGACGGAGGCACAGAGGGACAGGAACCCGGAATCAGGGGGCTGGGAAGCCAGCGAAATTTAGAGCCCGAGTCTCGGGGCAGCCCTGGCCCCACGGGACTGCGCCAAGTAGGGGAGCCCCGCAGGCCGAGAAGCAAGAGGCATCGGCCTACTGCAGATTGCCGCGCAGAGGGCTCCTTGGCGGGGTTCGTGAGCGAGTTCTCGCGATGCCGGGCCGGCCATGGGGGGCAGCCCTGCAGACGTGTGACGCCCGAAGCAAGTTCGCAAGGCTTTTTCTGGCCTATTCTCATGAGCGTTCTGCATAAACCGGTATCGGTTTGGGCAGAGCGCTCGTGAGAATTGGCCGGCGTTTCGCAGCCCTGCGGACTGCCCTGCTCTCCATGGCCCAGGGTCGGTTCTCGCCCTGAGCATGGGGCGGCCTCCTGGAAAGCGCGAAAACGTCGCCGCCCACCAAGAGGCCCCAGCACTGGGGAGCGTTCCTGCAGCAGAGTTGAAGGACGGGTCGCGGCCGGGCCTACGCTTCTGACTTGAGGGAGGATCGGGCGCCCAAGGATGGGGCTGACCTCAGTGGGGGCACGCAGGTTTCTCTCGCTCTGAGGTTGTCCGAAGAGCCTAAGGGCACGGTTGGCGCCGGTGTGGGAGGGGGAACGTGGCCGTGGGAATCAGGGTTCCGCAGATGGAGGCACCGAGGGATAGGAACCCAGAAGCAGACGGATGGGTAGCAGGCAAAACTGCCAGCCTGGGTTTCGTGGCGGGCCCTGCCCCATGGAACAGCGCAAGGGAGAGGACCCCGCAGGAGGTTTAGCAGGAGGCGTCGGCCTCGCCACAGCCTGCCTCGCGGAGGGCTTCCTGGCGGGGTTTTTGCGCGATGGCCCGCCATGGCACGCCATGCACGGGGGACGGCCATGCAGAGGTGCGGCACCCGAAGCCAGTTCGCCGGGTGGTTTAATGCCAATTCTCAACAGCGTTCTGCCCACACCAGGATCGGTTTGGGCAGAACGCTCGTGAGAATTAACAGGCGTTGGGCAGTCCTGCGGACCTCCATGCTCACCGTGGCCCAGGACCACTTCTCTCCCAGGGAATGCTGCGGCCCCCGGAAAATGCCTGAAACGCCGGGGGCCACCAGTGGGCGCCGGCACAGGGGAGCGTTCCAGAGCAGAGATGACTTACGAGTGGCGTCAGAGCATGCTCCTCCGTCTTTTCGGGCTGATGTTGCACCCAAGGATGGGGCTGTCCGCAGTTGGGTCATGCAGGTTTCTCTCTCTCCAAGGCTTGTCCGAAGCGCCGATATGCACCAATGGGGCCGGGGTGGGAGGGTGAGGCGTGGCCGTGGGACTCAGGATTCCCCAGATGGAGGCACAGAGGGACAGGACCCCGGAAGCTGACGGCTGGGAAGCAGGTGAAATATCGAGCCCGAGTCTCGGGGCAGCCCTGGCCCCATGAGACGGTGCTAAGTAGGGGACACCAGTGCCGAGGAGCAGGAGGCGTCGGCCTCGCCTCAGCCTGCCTAGCGGAGGTCTTCCTGGCGAGGTTTGTGCGCGAGCGCTCGCAATGGCAGGACAAGCCAAGGGGGAGCGGACCTGCGGACGAGCTAGCCCAAAACGAGTTCGCCGGGCTTTTTCCGGCCCATTCTCACGAACGTTCTGCCCAAACCGGTGTTGTTTTGGGCAGAACTCGCGTGAGAATTGGCCAGCGATGGGCAGACCTGCGGACCGCCCGGCTCTCCGTGGCTCAGGGCCCCTTCTCGCCCAGTGGATACTGAGGCCGCCTGGAAAACACGAGGAAACGACGTGGCCCATCCGGTGGCGCCGGCACCCGGGAGCGTTCTTGGAGCAGAGGTGAGCGGCGGTTGGGGGCAGGGCATGGGCCTCCGTCTTTTCAGGCTGATGGAGCAATCAAGGATGGCGCTGTCCTCAGTTGGGTCATACAGGTTTCTCTCGCTTCGAGGCTTGTCTGAAGCGCCGAAATGCACCGTTTGCGCCGGGACGTGAGGCAGAGGCGTTGCCAAGGAACTCAGGATTCCCAAGAAGAGGCACAGAGGGACAGGACCCCGGATGCGGAAGGCTGGGAAGCTGTCGAAATTTCAAACCCGAGTCTCGGGACAGCCCTGGCCCCATGGGACTGTGACAAGTAGGGGAACACCGCCGGCCGAGAAGCAGGAGGCATCGGCCTCGCCGAGGTCTGCCGCGTGGAGGGCTCCTTGGCGGGGTTCGTGAGCGAGGTCTCGCAATGCCGGGCCAGGCCAGGCCCTGGGGGGCGGCCCTGCAGACGTGTGACACCCGAAACGAGTTCGCATGGCATTTTCCGGCCAATTCTCACGGGATCGGTTTGGGCAGAATTCTCGTGGAATTTGGCCGGCGTTGGGCAGCCCTGCGGAAGGCCCTGCTCTCCATGGCCCAGGGCCGTTACTCGCCCCGAGCTTAGGGCACCCGCCCGGAAAATGCGCGAAAACGTCGCTGCCCACCCGGGCGCCCCGGCGCTGGGGAGCGTTCCTGGGGCAGAGTTGAAGGTCGGGTGGCGGCCGGGCCTACGTTTACGACTTTAGGGAGGATCGTGTGCCCAAGGATGGGGCTGACCTCAGTGCGGGCCAGGTTTCTCTCGCTCTGAGGTTGTCCGAAGCGCCGAAAGGCACCGTTGGCGTTTCCCAAGAGGGAGGCACAGAGGGACAGGACCCCGGAAGCGGAATGCTGGGAAGACGGCGAAATTTCGTGCCCGAATCTCAGGGCAGCCCTGGCCACATGGGACTGCGCTAAGTAGGGGACCCCCGCCGGCCGAGAGGCAGTAGGCATCGGCCTCGCTGAAGTCTGCCGCACGGAGTGCTCCTTGGCAGGGTTTGTGAGTGAGCTCTCGCGATGCCAGGCCAGGCCAGGTCCTGGGGGGTGGCCCTGCAGACGTGTGACACCCGAAACGAGTTCGCATGCAAAATGTCACTTCTCACAGTGTCTTTCCAGTGCAGGAAAGAATAAAGAACAAGGACGGACAGAGAGAACGTTGCAACCCGTGAGTGAAGTAAAGGGTAAGTCACTTAGGCCTCTATGATGCATACGGGAAGCTCAATAACGGGGATATTCCACAGTGTCTAACTCTTATCAAAACCCTTCCAATATATGAGGGAACTGTGCTACAATAAGTTCTCACGACAGGGATGCGTCTGTGCTCAGTTGGAAACTCTAGGACGTGTCTGGGTAGCCATCATGAAATGTCTCATACAGGTCCTTAGAGGGGATGCGAAGGAAGGTATCTGCTCAGGGAACCTACTACAGGTTCCTACTCATTCATAACAGTGTTTCTCCTTTGAGGAATGAAGATAGAACAGGGAAGGACTAGGGTCACATTAGGTACTGTGAGAAAAGGTCAGGCTACGGCACTTAAGCCTGCCAAACACATATTGGATGTTCACCCCCAGTGGTGATCCGCACGTTTTTTCTGCATCTAAAACGCTTCCAACACTGAGAGGGAAGTGTGTTTTAGGTGGGATTCACTGCAGTGTTACGTCTGTTAAAGAAGGAAGCTTTGGGGACTGACTCTGTGGTAACCGCAATAGGCGCACATTGCTTTCCAGTCTCAGACGTCTAACCGTTGGACTATAGCAAGTTCTCTTTAAGGGAAACTCCTTCACGCGGAATGTCACTTCTCACAGTGTCTTTCCAGTGGAGGAACGAAGATAGAACAAGGACGGACAGAGAGAACGTAGCAAACCGTGAGTGAAGTACAGGGTAAGGCACTTAGGCCTCTATGATGCATACTGGAAGTTCAACACCGGAGAAGTTCCACAGTGTCTACGTCTTCTCAAAACCCTTCCAATATATGAGGGAACTGTGCTACTGTAAGTACTCAAGACAGGGATGCATCTGTGCTCAGTTGGAAACTGTAGGACAGTCTGGATAGCAATAATGAAGTGTCTCATACAGTCCCCTTAGAGGGGATGCGATGGAAGGTAATTGCTCAGGGAACCTAATTCAGTTGCGTACTCATTCATAACAGCGTTTCTCCACTGAGGAATGTAGATAGAACAGGGACGGACGAGGGGCACATTAGGTAATGTGAGTAAGGGCAGGCTATGGCGCTTAAGCCTGCCAAACACATATTGGATTTCACCACCAGTGGTGATCCGCACTTAGTTGCTGCGTCTAAAACGCTTCCAACACTGAGAGGGAAGTGTTCTTTAGGAGGGATACACTGCAGTTTTACGTCTCTTAAAGAAGGAAGCTTTTGGGACTGATTCTGTGGTAACCGCAATAGGCGCACATAACTTTCAGGTCTCAGACGACTATCCGTTGGACTATGGCAAGTTCTGTTTAAGGGAAACTCCTTCATTCAGAATGTCATTTCTCACAGTGTGTTTCCAGTGGAGAAAAGAAGATAGAACAAGGACAGGGCAGAGAGAATGTTGCACACCGTGAGTGAAGTACAGGGTAAGGCACTTAGGCCTCTATGATGCATGCTGGAAGTTCAACACCGGAGATGTTCCACAGTGTCTACACTTCTGAAAACACTTCCAATATATGAGGGAACTGTGCTACAGTAAGTTCTCACGAAAGGGATGCGTCCGTGCTCAGTTGGAAATTGTAGGACGTGTCTTGAGGGCAATTATGAAGTGTCTCATACAGGCCCCTTAGAGGGATGCATAGGAAGGTATCTGCTCAGGGAACCTACTTCAGGTGCGTACTCATTCATAACAGTGTTTCTCAATTGAGGAATGAAGATAGAACACTAACGGACCTGGGTCACATTAGGTAATGTGTGTATAGGGCAGGTTATGGCACTTAAGCCTGCCAAACACACATTGGATATTCACCACCAGTGGTGATCCGCACTTAGTTTCTGCGTCTATAACCCTTCCAACACTGAGAGGGGTGTGTGTTTAAGGAGGGATTCACTGCAGTGTTACGTCTGTTAAAGAAGGAAGCTTCAGGGACTGACTCTTTGGTAACCGCAATAGTCGCGCATAGCTTTCCAGCCTCAAACGTCTATTCGTGGGATTATAGCAAGTTCTGTTTAAGGGAAACTCCTTCATGCGGAATGTCACTTCTCACAATGTCTTTCCAGTGGAGGAAAAAATATAGAACAAGGACGGACAGAGAGATCTTTGCAACCCGTGAGTGAAGTACAGGGTAAGGCACTAAAACCTCTATAAGGCATCCTGGAAGTTCAACACCGGGGATATTCCACAGTGTCTACCTCTTCTCAAAACACTTCCAATATATGAGGGAACTGTGCTACAGTATGTTCTCAACAGGGATGAGTCTGTGCTCCGTTGGAAACTATAAGACGTGTCTCGGTTGCAATCATTAAGTGTCTAAAACAGGCCCCTTAGAGAGGATGCGTAGGAAGGTATCTGCGCAGGGAACCTACTTCAGGTATGTACTCATTCATAACAGTGTTTTTCCTTTGAGGAATGAAGATAGAACAGGGACGAACTAGGGGCACATTAGATACTGTGAGTAAAGGGCAGGCTATTGCGCTTAAGCCTGCCAAACACATATTGAATGTTTACCAACAGTGGTGATCCGCACTTAGTTTCGGCGTCTAAAATATTCCAACTCTGAGAGCGATGTGTGCCTAGGAGGAATTCACTGCAGAGTTATGTCTGTTAAAGAAGGAATCTTTTGGGACTGACTCTGTGGTAACCGCAATAGGCGCACATAGCTTTCCAGGCTCTGACGACTATCCATAGGACTATAAGAAGTTCAGTTTAAGGGAAACTCTTTCAAGCGGAATGTCACTTCTCACAGTGTCTTTCCAGTGGAGGAAAGAAGATAGAACAAGGACAGAGCACCGAGAATGTTAAACCCTTTGGTGAAGTAAAGGGTAAGGCACTTAGGCCTCTATGATACATACTGGAAGTTCAACACCGGGGATGTTCCACAGTGTCTACCTCTTCTCAAAACACTTCAAAATATGAGGGCACTGTGCTACAGTAAGTTCTAACGACAGGGATGGGTCTGTGCTCAGTTGGAAACTGTAGGATATGTCTGGTAGCAATCATGAAGTGTCTCATACAGGCCCCTTAGAGGTGATGCGTAGGAAGGTATCTGCTCTGGAAACCTACTTCAGGTGCGTACTAATTCATAACAGCGTTTCTCCTTTGAGGAATGAAGATAGAACAGGGACTGACTATGGGCACATTAGGTACTGTGAGTAAAGGGCTGGCTATGGCGCTTAAGCCTGCCAAACACATATTGGATGTTCACCACCAGAGGTGATCCGCACTTAGTTTCAGTGTCTAAAACGCTTCCAACACTGAGAGGGAAGTGTGCTTTAGGATGGATTCAGCAGTGTTACGTCTGGTAAAGAAGGAAGCGTTTGGGACTGACTCTGTGGTAACCGCAATAGGCGCACATAGGTTTCCAGTTTCCGACGTCTATCCGTTGGACTATACCAAGTTCTGTTAAGGGAAACTACTCATGCGGAATATCACTTCCCACAGTGTCTTTCCAGTGGAGGAAAGAAGTTAGAACAAGGACGGACAGAGAGAACGTTGCAACCCGTGAGTGAAGTACAGGGTAAGGCACCTAGGCCTCTATGATGCATACTGGAAGTTCAACACCGGGCAAGTTCTACAGTGTCTACCTCTTCTCAAAACACTTTCAATATATGACGGAAGTGTGCTACAGTAAGTTCTAAAGACAGGGATGCGTCTGTGCTCATTGGAAACTCTAGGACGTGTCTGGGTAGCCATCATGAAGTGTCTCATACAGGCCCCTTAGAGGGGATTGGAAGGAAGGTATCTGCTCAGAAAACCTACTTCAGGGGCGTACTCATTCATAACAACGTTAATCCTTTAAGGAATAAAGATAGAACAGGGACAGACTAGGGGCACATTAGGTACTGTAGTAAAGGGCTCGCTATGGTGCTTAAGCCTGCCAAACGCATATTGGATTTTCACCACCAGTGGTGATCCGTACTTAGTTTCTGCGTCTAAAACGCTTCCAACACTGAGAGGGAAGTGTGCTTTAGGAGGGATTCACTGCAGTGTTGCGTCTGTTAAAGAAGGAAGCTTTTGGGACTAACTCTGTGGTAACTGCAATAGGCGCACATAGGTTTCCGGTTTCCGACGTCTATCCGTTGGACTATAGCAAGTTCTGTTAAAGGGAAACTCCTTGATTTGGAATGTCACTTCTCACAGTGTCTTTCCAGTGGAGGAAAGAAGATAGAACAAGGACGGAGCAGAGAGAACGTTGCAACCCGTGAGTGAAGTACAGGGTAATGCACTTAGTCCTCTATGATGCATACTGGGTGCTTAACACCGGGGATGTTCCACAGAGTCTACCTCCTCTCAAAACACTTCCAATATATGAGGGAACTGTGCTACAGTAAGTTCTCACGACAGGGATGCGTCTGTGCTCAGTTGGAAACTCTAGGACGTGTCTGGGTAGCCATCATGAAGTGTCTCATACAAGCCCTTTAGAGGGGATGCGAAGGAAGGTATCTGCACAGGGAACCTACTTAATGTGCGTCCTCATTCATAACAGCGTTTTTCCTTTGAGGAATGAAGATAGAAAAGGAACGGAGTAGGGGCACATTAGGTACTGTCAGTAAAGGGCAGGCTATGGCGCTTAAGCCTGCCAAACACATATTGCATGTTCACCACTAGTGGTGATCCGCACTTAGTTTTTGCGTCTAAATCGCCTGCAACACTGAGAGGGAAGTGTGCTTTTGGAGGGATTCACTGCAGTGTTACATCTGTTAAAGAAGGAAGCTTTTGGGACTGACTCTGTGGTAACGCAATAGGAGCACATAGCTTTCCAGTCTCAGACGTCTATCTGTAGGACTATAGCAAGTTCAGTTTAAGGGAACCTCTTTCAAGCGGAATGTCACTTCTCACAGTTTATTTCCTGTGGAGGAAAGAAGATAGAACAAGGACTGAGCAGGGTGGACAAGATGGCGGGGTACAAGGAAGAGGCGTCTTTTCAGCTGGTACCCCAAAGTGAGCTGATTACCTACCAAAGAACTCCGATCACCCATGAAACAGCCTGAGATCAGAATTATACACGTCTGGATCTCTACAGGGGCAGAAGACGCCAGTGAGCAGGTAAAGCGGAATGGGAACGGCGGACTGATATCAGAAGATAAACAAAAGGGGGAGGGAGCCACCAGAGGCGACCTGTGGGAAAGTAATACCCCAATACGAGCGAGAGTGCCCTGCGTCTGGGGACCAGCATTAACTTGGAGACTGGTTGAAAGTACTCCAAAAGAGCAAAGGATCGTGGGGGCAAATTTTGGGAATCGGGGCGGCTAGGGACAGGGGCTTAAGTCCCCGGTCCCAGACGGCCTCCCTGGCGCGGAGGCAGAGAGTGTGGCGGAGAAACCAGCTCCTGGTCCCTAAGCCGCCAGCGGGCTCCAGAGCACGTGGGTTCCGGCTCATGTGAGGGGATGGGAGCTGCGCCGGTCTGCAGAATGTGCGCTAGCCCTACCACAAAGCTTGAGATGCGCGCGCACGTCCCTTCAGCTCTCCCTGGTTTCTAAGGCCCGGGGGCGCTTCTTGACCTATGCCATTGTTTCAAAGTCTAAGCCGCGTGCCCGCAAAACTCTTTCCCGGACAGAGGCACGCAAAAGCCCAGCCTGCGGCTTACGGACCAGCACCCCATTCTCAGTGCCCCAGACGCGCACCCGACTCACAGCAGCCTCTGAAAAGAGGTGCGTGCAAGCCGGGCACTCCCAGCCCAGACCGGCGGCAAAATCTCAGTGTGCGATCTCTGCTTGGAACCTCTCTGGCGGGCAGGAGCTCCCAGACAGCCACCACTGCCTTGGATTTGGGGACGAGCAAAAGATCCTGCGCCCCCAGGGTCTGGAACTTGGAACCTGCTCTGCCAGCGGCCAAGGGGGAATTTATTCAGCTTCTGCACCCAGACTGAGGCTTCTCTCTGAGACGGAGATCAGGAAGTGTTCCAGGGTGCACCTTGACTGCACCAGAGTTGATACACCCACCTACATCTGTTCAGTCTTCTCCCACCAAAATGACTAGGAGGAGGAATGCCCAACAGAAGAAAAATAAAGAGGATGGACCTTCTGCAACAGAGCTAACGGCTATCAACATAGACAATATGTCGGAAAGAGAATTCAGGCTAACAATTATCCAGGCAATAGCTAGGTTGGAGAAAGCCATGGATGACCAAACAGAATTGATTAGGGCCGAGCTGAAAGCGACCAGACAGGATGTTCACAATGTTAGGGCGGAGCTTAAAGCTACCAGGGAGGAGGTCCACAATGCTCTCAATGAGTTCCAATCTAATCTAAACTCTCTCAAAACTAGGGTAACTGAGACAGAAGATAGAATTAGTGATCTGGAAGACAAACAGATAGAGAGAAAGGATCAGGAGGAAGCCTGGAACAAACAGCTTACATCCCACGAAAGCAGAATCAGGGAAATAAATGATGCCATGAAGCGTTCCAACGTCAGAATTATTGGAATTCCTGAAGGGGAGGAGAAGGAAAGAAATCTAGAAGATATCGTGGAACAAGTCCTTCATGAAAATTTTCCGAATCTCGCGAATGAAACCAGCGTTCATGTACTAGAGGCTGAACGGTCTCCACCCAAGATTATACACTCCAAAAAAAAAAACATCACGACACCTGATAATCAAATTGAGAAATTATAATTGTAAGTATAAACTCTTGAAAGCCGCCAGGGCAAAGAGGCTCCTTACTTACAGAGGGAAGCCCATCAGAATAACGTCAGACCTGTCCACAGAGACCTGGCAAGCCAGAAGAGGCTGGCAAGATATATTCAGGGCACTAAATGAGAAGAACATGCAGCCAAGAATACTTTATCCAGCAAGAGTGACATTCAAAATGGATGGAGAGATAAAGAGTTTCCAAGACCGGCAAGACTTAAAAGACTATGCAACCTCCAAGCCGATACTGCAGGAAATATTAAGGGGGGTTCTATAAAAGAGGAAAAATCCCAAGAATAGCACTGAACAGAAATATAGAGACAGTCTACAGAAAGAAAGACTTCAAAGGTAACTCGATGTCAATAAAAACGTATCTATCAATAATCACTCTCAATGTGAATGGCCTAAATGCACCCATAAAACGGCACAGGGTTGCAGATTGGATAAAACGACAGGACCCATCCATATGCTGTCTACAAGAGAGACCCATTTTGAACCTAAAGATACACGCAGACTGAAAGTGAAGGGGTGGAGAAGCATCTTTCATGCCAATGGGACTCAAAAGAAGGCTGGGGTAGCGATTCTCATATCAGATAAATTAGACTTCAAACTAAAGACTGTAGTCAGAGATACAGAAGGACACTACATAATCCTTAAAGGGACTATCCACCAAGATGATCTAACAATTGTAAATATCTATGCTCCCAATATGGGAGCAGCCAATTACTTAAGAAAACTGTTAGTCAAGATAGAGAGTCATAATGATATGAATACACTAATTGTAGGAGATCTTAACACGCCTCTTTCAGAATTAGACAGATCATTGAAGCAGAAAATCAATAAAGAAACAAGAGCATTGATGACACATTGGACCAGATGGACCTCATAGTTATAAACAGAACATTTCACCCTAAAACAGCAGAATACTCATTCTTCTAAGTGCACATGGAACCTTCTCGAGAATAGACCACATACTGGGTCACAAATCAGGACTCAGCCGATACCAAAAGACTGAGATTATTCCCTGCATATTCTCAGATCAAAATGCTTTGAAACTGGAGCTCAATCACAAGGAAAAGTTCAGAAGGAACTCAAACACCTGGAAGCTAAAGACCACCTTGCTTAAGAATGCTTGGATCAAAAATGACAGTACAGACAAAAGGTTGATATCCAGGATCTATATTGAACTCCTCAAACTCAACCCACACGAAACAGACAAACACATCAAAAAATGGGCAGAAGATATGAACAGACACTTCTCCAATCAAGAAATACAAATGGCTATCAGACACATGAAAAAATGCTCATCATCATTAGCCCTCAGGGAGATTCAAATTAAAACCACATTGAGATATCACCTTACACCAGTTAGAATGGCCAAAATTAACAAAACAGGAAACAACATGTGTTGGAGAGGATGTGGAGAAAGGGGAACCCTCTTACACTGTTGGTGGGAATGCAAGTTGGTGCAGCCTCTTTGGAGAACAGTGTGGAGATACCTCAAGAAATTAAAAATAGAGCTTCCCTACGACCCTGCAATTGCACTCCTGGGTATTTACCCCAAAGATACAGATGTCGTGAAAAGAAGGGCCATCTGTACCCCAATGTTTATAGCAGCAATGGCCACAGTCGCCAAACTATGGAAAGAACCAAGATGCCCTTCAATGGATGAATGGATAAGGAAGATGTGGTCCATATACACTATGGAGTATTATGCCTCCATCAGAAAGGACGAATATCCAACTTTTGTAGCAACATGGACGGGACTGGAAGAGATTATGCTGAGTGAAATCAGTCAAGCAGAGAGAGTCAATTATCATATGGTTTCACTCATTTGTGGAGCATAACCAATAGCATGGAGGAAAAGGGGCGTTAGAGAGTAGTAGGGAATTTGGGTAAATTGGAAGGGGAGGTGAACCATGAGAGACTATGGACTCTGAAAAACAGTCTGAGGGGTTTGAAGTGGCGGGGGGGTGGGAGGTTGGGGTACCAGGTGGTGGGTATTATAGAGGGCACAGCTTGCATGGAGCACTGGGTGTGGTGAAAAAATAATGAATACTGTTTTTCTGAAAATAAATAAATTGGGAAAAAAAAAAGAATGCTTGGATCAACGAGGAGATCAAAAAAGAACTGAAACAATTCATGGAAACCAATGAGAATGAAGACACTTCGGTCCAAAACCTATGGGATACAGCAAAGGCGGTCCTAAGGGGAAAATATATAGCCATCCAAGCCTTGCTCAAAAAAATTGAAAAATCCAGAACACACCAGCTGTCTCTACACCTTGAAGAACTGGAGGATCAACAACAAATCAAACCAACTCCACACATAAGAAGGGAAATCATCAAGATTAGAGCTGAGATCAATGAGGGAGAAACCAGAGATACAGTAGAACGTATCAATGAAACTAGAAGCTGGTTTTTGAAAGAATCAATAAGATTGATAAGCCACAGGCTACCCTAATCCGAAAGAAAAGAGAGAAATCCCACATTTATAAAATTATGAATGAAAAGGGAGAGATCACAACTAACGCCAAGGAAGTAGAAACAATCATCAGAAGTTATTACGAACAGTTATATGCCAATAAGCTTAGCAACCTAGATGAAATGGATGCATTCCTGGAAAAATATAAACTACCAAAATTGAACCAGGAAGAAATCGACAACCTGAATTGACTGATATCTAATAACGAGATTGAATCAGTGATCAAAAACCTCCCAAAAAACAAGAGCCCAGGACCTGACGGATTCCCTGGGGAATTCTACCAAACCTTCCAAGAAGAAATAACACCTATTCTCCTGAAGCTGTTTCAAAAAATTGAAGCAGAAAGAAAACTTCCAGACTCTTTCTATGAAGCCAGCATTACCCTGATCCCCAAACCAGGCAAGGACCGGACCAAAAAGGGGAATTTCAGACCAATATCACTGATGAATATGATGCTAAGATTCTCAACAAGATCCTAGCCAACAGGATCCAACAGCACATTAAAAAGATTATCCACCATGATCAGGTGGGATTCATCCCTGGGCTACAAGGATGGTTCAACATTCGCAAATCAATCAATGTGATACAACAAATTAATATGAGAAGAGAGAAGAACCACATGGTCCTCTCAATTGATGCAGAAAAAGCATTTGACAAAATCCAGCATCCGTTCCTGATTAAAACACTTCAAAGTATAGGGATAGAGGGAACATTCCTGAACCTCATCAAATCTATCTATGAAAGACCCACAGCAAATATCATCCTCAATGGGAAAAAGCTTGCAGCCTTCCCATTGAGATCAGGAACAAGACAAGGATGCCCACTTTCACCCCTCTTGTTCAACATAGTATTAGAAGTCTTAGTAACAGCAATCAGACAACAGAGAGAAATAAAAGATATCCAAATTGGTAATGAAAAAGTCAAACTCTCTCTCTTCGCAGATGACATGATTCTTTATATGGAAAACCCAAAAGACTCTACCCCCAAACTACTAGAACTCATACAGCAATTCAGCAACGTGGCAGGATACAAAGTCAATGTGCAGAAATCAGTGGCTTTCTTATACACTAACAATGAAAATACAGAAAGGGAAATTAGAGAATCGATTCCATTTACTATAGCACCAAGAACCATAAGATACCTTGGAATAAACCTAACTAAAGAGATAAAGGATCTGTGCTTGAGGAACTATTAACACTCATGAAAGAAATTGAAGAAGACACAAAAAGATGGAAGACCATTCCATGCTCTTGGATCGAAAGAATAAACATTGTTAAAATGTCTATATTGCCTAGAGCAATCTATACTTTTAATGCCATTCCGATCAAAATTCCACCGGCATTCTTCAAAGAGCTGGAGCAAATAATCCAGAAATTTGTATGGAATCAGAAGAGACCCCGAATCGCTAAGGAAATGTTGAAAAACAAAAATAAAGCTGGCGGCATCACCTTACCTGATTTCAAGCTTTATTACAAAGCTGTGATCACCAAGACAGCATGGTACTGGCATAAAAACAGACACATAAACCAGTGGAACAGAGTGGAGAGCCCTGAAATGGGCCCTCAACTCTATCGTCAATTAATCTTTGACAAAACAGGAAAAAATATACAGTGGAAAAAAGACAGTCTCTTCAATAAATGGTGTTGGGAAAACTGGACAGCTATATGTAGAAGAATGAAACTCGACCATTCCTTTACACCGTACACAAAGATCAACTCAAAATGGATAAAAGACCTCAACGTGAGACAGGAATCCATCAGAATCTTAGAGGAGAACATAGGCAGTAATTTCTTTGATATCAGCCACAGCAACTTCTTTCAAGATACGTCTCCAAAGGCAAAGGAAACAAAAGCGAAAATAAACTTCTGGGACTTCATCAAAATCAAAAGCTTCTGCACAGCAAAGGAAAGGGTCAACAAAACAAAGAAGCAACCCACGGAATGGGAGAAGATATTTGCAAATGACAGTACAGACAAAAGGTTGATATCCAGGATCTATAATGAACTCCTCAAACTCAACCCACACGAAACAGACAAACACATCAAAAAATGGGCAGAAGATATGAACAGACACTTCTCCAATCAAGAAATACAAATGGCTATCAGACATGAAAAAATGCTCATCATCATTAGCCCTCAGGGAGATTGAAATGAAAACCACATTAGATATCATCTTACACCAGTTGGAATGGCCAAAATTAACAAAACAGGAAACAACATGTGTTGGAGAGGATGTGGAGAAAGGGGAACCCTCTTCCACTGTTGGTGGGAATGCAAGTTGGTGAAGCCTCTTTGGAGAACAGTGTGGAGATTCCTCAAGAAATTAAAAATAGAGCTTCCCTACGACCCTGCAATTGCACTCCTGGATATTGGTATTTACCCCAAGGATACAGATGTCATGAAAAGAAGGGCCATCTGTACCCCAACGTTTATAGCAGCAATGGCCACAGTCGCCAAACAATGGAAAGAACCAAGACGCCCTTCTACGGATGAATGGATAAGGAAGATGTGGTCCATATACACTATGGAGTATTATGCCTCCATCAGAAAGGATGAATACCCAACTTTTGTAGCAACATGAACGGGACCGTAAGAGATTATGCTGAGTGAAATAAGTCAAGCAGAGAGAGTCAATTATCATATGGTTTCACTTATTTGTGGAGCATAACAAATAGCATGGAGGACAAGGGGCGTTAGAGAGGAGTAGGGAATTTGGGTAAATTGGAAGGGGAGGTGAACCATGAGAGACTATGGACTCTGAAAAACAGTCTGAAGGGTTTGAAGTGGCGGGGGGGTGGGAGGTTGGGGTACCAGGTGGTGGGTATTAGAGAGGGCACGAATTGCATGGAACACTGGGTGTGGTGAAAAAATAATGAATTCTGTTTTTCTGAAAATAAATAAATTGGAAAAAAAAAGAAAAAAGAACAAGGACGGAGCAGAGAGAACCTTGCAAACCGTGAGTGAAGTACAGGGTAAGGCACTTAGGCCACTACGATGCATATTTGAAGTTCAACACCAGGGAAGTTCCACAGTGTCTACCTCTTCTCAAAACATTTCCAATATATGAGGGAACTGTGCTACAGTAAGTTCTCAGACAGGGAAGCGACTGTGCTCAATTGGAAACTCTAGGACGTGTCTGGGTAGCAATCATGGTGTCTCATACAGGCCCCTTAGAGGGGATTGGAAGGAAGATATCTGCTCAGGGAACCTACTTCAGTTGCGTACTCATTCATAACAGCGTTTATCCTTTGAGGAATGAAGATAGAACAAGGACGGACTAGGGGCACATTAGGTTCAGTGAGGAAAGGGCAGGCTCTGGCGCTTACGCCTGCCAAACACATATTAGATGTTCACCACCAGTGGTGATCCGCACTAAGTTTCTGCGTCTAAAACGCTTCCAACACTGAGAGGGAAGTGTACTTTAGGAGGGATTCACTGCAGTGTTACGTCTGTTAAAGAAGGAAGCTTTAGGGACTGACTCTGTGGTAACCGCAATAGGCGCACATAGCTTTCAAGTCTCAGACGTCTATCTGTTGGGCTATAGCAAGTTCTGTTTAAGGGAAATTCCTTCAAGCGGAATGTCACTTGTCACAGTGTCATCCAGTGGAGGAAAGAAGATAGAACAAGGACGGACAGAGAGAACGTTGAAACCCGTGAGTGAAGTATAGGGTAAGGCACTTAGGACTCTATGATGCATACTTGAGGTTCAACACCGGGGATGTTCCACAGTGTCTACCTCTTCTCAAAACACTTCCAATATATGAGGGAACTGTGCTACAGTAAGTTCTCACGACAGGGATGCGTCTGTGCTCAGTTGGAATCACTAGGACGTGTCTGGGAAGCAACCTTGAAGTGTCTCCTACAGGCCCCTTAGAGGTGATGCGTAGGAAGGTATCTTCTCAGGGAACCTACATCAGGTGCGGACTCATTCATAACAGTGTTTCCCATTGAAAGAATGTAGGTAGAACACGGACGGACTAGGGGGACAGTAGGGACACTGAGTAAAGGGCAGGCTATGGCACTTAAGCCTGCCAAACACATATTGGATGTTCACCACCAGTGGTGATCCGCAACTAGTTTCTGCTTCTAAAACGCTTCCAACACTGAGAGGGAAGTGTGCTTTAGAAGGGATTCACTGCAGTGTTACTTCTGTTAAAAAAGGAAGCTTTGGGAATGACTCTGTGGTAACCGCAAGAGGGGAACATAGCTTTGCAGTCTCCGACGTCTAACCGTTAGACTATAGGAAGTTCTGTTTAAGGGAAACTCCTTCATGCGGAATGTCACTTCTCACAGTGTCTTTCCAGTGGAGGAAAGAAGATAGAACAAGGACGGACAGAGAGAACGTTGCAAACCGTGAGTGAAGTACAGGGTAAGGCACTTAGGCCTCTATGATGCATACTGGAAGTTCAACACCGGGGAAGTTCCACAGTGTCTATCTCTTCTCAAAACACTTCCAATATATGAAAGAACTGTGCTACAGTAAGTTCTCAAGACAGAGATGCGTCTGTGACATTTGGAAACCCTAAGACGTGTCTGGGTAGCAATAATGAAGTGTCTCATACAGGCCCCTTAGAGGGGATTCGAAGGAATGTATCTGCTCAGGAAATCTACTTCAGTTGCGTACTCATCATAGTAGCGTCTCTCCTTTGAGGAATGAAGATAGAACAGGGACGGACTAGGGGAACATTAGGTACTGTGAGTAAACGGCAGGCTATGGCGCTTAAGCCTGCCAAACACATATTGGATGTTCACCACAAGTGGTGATCAGCACTTAGTTTCTGCGTCTAAAACGCTTCCAACACTGAGAGGGAAGTGTGCTTTAGGAGGGATTCACTGCAGTGTTACGTCTGTTAAAGAAGGAAGCTTTTGGAACTGACTCTGTGGTAACCGCAATAGGCGCACATAGTTTTCAAGTCTCAGACGTCTATTCGTTGCACTATAGACAGTTCTGTTTAAGGGAAACTCCTTCATGCGGAATGTCACTTCTCACAGTGTCTTTCCAATGCAGGAAAGAAGATAGAACAAGGACGGACAGAGAGAACGTTGCAACCCGTGAGTGAAGTAGAGGGTAAGGCACTTAGGTCTCTATGATGCATACTGGAAGTTCAACACCGGGTAGTTCCACAGTGTCTACCTCTTCTCAAAACAGTTCCAATATATGAGGGAACTGTGCTACAGTAAGTTCTCAGGACAGGGATGCGTCTGTGCTCAGTTGGAAAGTGTAGGACGTGTCTGGGAAACAACCTTGTAGTGTATCCTACAGGCCCCTTAGAGGTGATGCGCAGGAAGGTATCTGCTCAGGGAACCTACTGCAGGTGCGGACTCATTCATAACAGTGTTTCCCCTTGAAAGAATGAAGGTAGAACACGGACGGACGAGGGGCACATTAGGGTCTGTGAGTAAAGGGCAGGCTATGGCGCTTAAGCCTGCCAAACACATATTGGATGTTCACCACCAGTGGTGAACCGCACTTAGTTTCTGCGTCTAAAACGCTTCCAACACTGAGCGGGAAGTGTGCTGTTGGTGGGATTCACTGCAGTGTTACGTCTGTTAAAGAAGGAAGCTTTAGGGACTGACTCTGTTGTAACCACAATAGGCACACATATGTTTCCAGTCTCCGACGACTATCCATAGGTCTATAAGAAGTTCAGTTTAAGGGGAACTCTTTCAAGCGGAATGTCACTTCTCACAGTGTCTTTCCAATGGAGGAATGAAGATAGAACAAGGACGGACAGAGAGAACGTTGCAACCCGTGAGTGAAGTACAGGGTAAGGGACTTAGGCCTCTGTGATGCATACTGGAAGCACTACACCGGGGAAGTTCCACAGTGCCTACGTCGTCTCAAAACACTTCCAATATATTAGAGAACTGTGCTACAGTAAGTTCTCAAGACAGGGATGCGTCTGTGCTCAGTTGGAAATTCTAGGACGTGTCTGGGTAGCATCATGAAGTGACTCATACAGGCCCCTTAGAGGGGATGCGTAGGAAGGTATCTGCTCAGGTAACATACTTCAGCTGCGTACTCATTCATAACAGTGTTTCTCCTTTGAGGAATGAAGATAGAACAGGGACGGACTAGGGCCACTTTAGGTACTTTGAGTAAAGGGCAGGCTATGGCGCTTAAGCCTGCCAAACACATATTGGATGTTCACCACAAGTGGTGATCATCACTTAGTTTCTGCGTCTAAAACACTTCCAACCCTGAGAGGGAAGTGTATTTTAAGAGGGAATAACTGCAGTGTTATTCTGTTAAAGAAGGAAGCTTTTGGGACTGACTGTGGTAACCGCAATAGGCGCACATAGCTTTCCAGACTCAGACGTCTATCCGTTGGACTATAACGAGTTCTGTTTATGGGAAACTCCTTCATACGGAATGTCACTTCTCTCAGTGTCTTTCCAGTGGGTAAAGAAGATAGAACAAGGATGGAGCAGAGAGAAGGTTGCAACCCGTGTGTATAGTACAGAGTAAGGCAGTTGGGCCACTATGATGCATACTGGAAGTTCAACACTTGGGATGTTCCACACTGTTTACCTCTTCTCAAAACACTTCCAATATATGAGGGAACTGTGCTACAGTAAGTTCTCACGACAGGGATGCGTCTGTGCTCAGTTGGAAACTGTAGGACCAGTCTGGATAGCAATCATGAAGTGTCTCATACCGGCCACTTAGAGGGTATGCGTAGGAAGGTATCTGCTCAGGGAACCTACTTCAGGTGCGTGTTCATTCATAACAGTGTTTCTCCTTTGAGGAATGAAGATAGAACAGGAAAGTACTGTAAATAAAGGGCAGACTATGGCGCTTAAGCCTGCCAAACACATACTGGATGTTAAGAACCATTGGTGAACCGCACTTAGTTTCTGCGTCTAAAACGATTCCAACACTGAGAGGGAAGTGTGCTGTTCGTGGGATTCACTGCAGTGTTACGCTGTTAAAGAAGGAACCTTTTGGGACGACTCTGTAGTAACCGCAATAGGCGCACAAAGGTTTTCAGTCTCCGACGTCTATCCGTAGGACTATAGCAAGTTCTGTTTAAGGGAAACTCCTTCAAGTGGAATGTCACTTCTCACAGTGTCTTTCCAGTGGAGGAAAGAAGATAGAACAAGGACGGACAGAGAGAACGTTGCAACCCGTGAGTGAAGTACAGGGTAAGGCACTAGGGCCTCTATGATGCATACTGGAAGTTCAACACCGGGGAAGTTCCACAGTGTCTACCTTCGATCAAAACACTTCCAAGATATGAGGGAACTGTGCTACATTAAGTTCTAAAGACAGCGATGCGTCTGTGCTCAGTTGGAAACTCTTGGACGAGTCTGGGTTGCAATCTTTAATTGTCTCATACAGGTCCCTTAGAGGGGATTCGAAGGAAGATATCTGCTCAGGGAACCTACTTCAGCTGCGTACCCATTCATAACAGCGTTTCTCCTTCGAGGAATGAAGATAGAACAGGAACGGACTAGGTGCACATTACTATGAGTAAAGAGCAGGGTATGGAGCTTAAGCCTGCCAAAAACATATAGGATGTTAACCACCAGTGGTCATCCGCACATTGTTTCTGCATCTAAAAAGCTTCCAACACTGAGAGGGAAGTGTACTTTACGAGGGATTCACTGCAGTGTTACGTCTGTTAAAGAAGGAAGCTTTTGGGACTGACTCTGTGGTAACCGCAATAGGCGCACATAGCTTTCCAGTCTCAGACGTCTATCCGTTGGACTATAGCAAGTTCTGTTTAAGGGAAACTCCTTCAGGGGCAATGTCACTTCTCACAGTGTCATTCCAGTGGAGGAAAGAAGATAGAACAAGGACGGACAGAGAGAGCATTGCAAACCATGAGTGATGTACAGGCTAGGCACTTAGGCCTCTATGATGCATACTGGAAGTTCAACACCGGAGATATTCCACAGTATCTACCTCTTATCAAAAGACTTCCAATATATGAGGGAACTGTGCTAAATTAAGATCTCACGACAGGGATGCGTCTGTGCTCAGTTGGAAACTCTAGGACTTGTCTGGGTAGCCATCATGAAGTGTCTCATACAGGCCGCTTAGAGGGGATGCGAA
Organism: Neogale vison; assembly: GCF_020171115.1. Taxonomy (NCBI): domain Eukaryota; kingdom Metazoa; phylum Chordata; class Mammalia; order Carnivora; family Mustelidae; genus Neogale; species Neogale vison. The sequence continues at coordinate 154,966,789 of NC_058091.1, forward strand.
TGAAGGTATCTACTCAGGGAACCTACTTCAGTTGCGTACTCATTCATAACAGCGTTTCTCCTGAGGAATGAAGATAGAACAGGTACGGACAAGGGGCACATTAGGTACTGTAGGTTAAAGGGCAGGGTATGGCGGTTAAGCCTGCCAAACACATATTGGATGTTTTCCACAAGTGGTGATAAGCACTTAGTTTCTGCGTCTAAAACGCTTCCAAACTGAGAGGGAAGTGTGCTTTAGCAGGGATTCACTTCAATGTTACGTCTGTTAACGAAGGAAGCTTTAGGGACTGACTCTGTGGTGACCGCAACAGGCGCAATAGCTTTCCTGTCTCAGACGACTATCCGTTGGACTATAGCAAGTTCTGTTTAAGGGAAACGCCTTCATGCGGAATGTCACTTCTCACAGTGTCTTTCCAGTGGGTAAAGAAGATAGAACAAGGATGGTGCAGAGAACGATGCAACCCGTGAGTGAAGTACAGGGTAAGGCACTTAGGCCTCTATGATGCATACTGGAAGTTCAACACCGGGGATGATCCACAGTGTCTACCTCTTCTAAAAACCATTCCATATATGAGGGAACGGTGCTACAGTAAGTTCTAACGACATGGATGGGTCTGTGCTCAGTGGAATCTGTAGTACGTGTCCGGGTAGCAACCAAGAAATGTCTCATACAGACCGCTTAGAGGTGATGCGTAGGTAGCTATCTGCTCAGGGAACCTAGTTCTGGTGTGTATTCATTCATAACAGTGTTTCTCCTTTGAGGAATGAAGATAGAACAGGGACGGACTAGGGCCCATTAAGTACTGTGAGTAAAGGGCAGGCTATGGCGCTTAAGCCTAACAAACACATATTGGATATTCACGACCAGAGGTGATCCGCACTTAGTTTTTGTGTCTAAAACTCTTCCAACATTGAGAGAAGGTAGTGAGCTTTAGGAGGGATTCACTGCAGTGTTACGTCTGTTAAAGAAGGAAGCTTTTGGGACTGACTCTCTTGTAACCGCAATAGGCGCACATAGCTTTCCAGTCTCCGACGTCTATCCGTTGGACTATAGCAAGTTCTGTTTAAGGGAAACTCCTTCAAGCGGAATGTCACTTCTCACAGTGTCTTTCCAGTGGAGGAAAGAAGATAGAAGACGGACAGAGAGAACATTGCAAATCGTGCGTGAAGTACAGGGTAAGTCACTTAGGCCTCTATGATGCATACAGGAAGTTCAACACCGGAGATGTTCCACAGTGTCTTCCTCTTCTCAAAGCACTACCAATATATGAGTGAACTGTGCTACAGTAAGTTCTAACGACAGGGATGCGTCTGTGCTCAGTTGGAAACTCTAGGATGTGTCTGGGTAGCAATCATGAAGTGTTTCATACAGGCCCCTTAGAGGAGATGCGAAGGAAGGTATCTGCTCAGGGAACATACTTCATTGCGTACTCATTCATAACAGCATTTCTCCTTTGAGGAACGAAGATAGATCAGGGACGGACTAGGGGCACATTAGGTACTGTGAGTAAAGGGCAGGCTATGGCGCTTAAGCCTGCCAAACACATATTGGATGTTCACCACCAGAGGTATCCGCACTTAGATTCTGCTTCTAAAACGCTTCCAACACTGAGACGTAAGTGTGCTTTAGGAGGAAATCACTGCAGTGTTACGTCTGTAAAAGAAGGAAGCTTTTGGGACTGACTCTGTGGTAACTGCAAGAGGCGCACAAAAGTTTCCCGTCTCCGACGTCTATCCGTAGGACTATGGCAAGTTCAGTTTAAGGGATACTCCTTCAAGCGGAATGTCACTTCTCACAGTTCTTTCCAGTGGAGGAAAGAAGATAGAACAAGGACGGACAGAGAGAACGTTGCAACATGTGAGTGAAGTACAGGGTAAGGCACTTAGGCCTCTATGATGCATACTGAAAGTTCAACACCGGGGAAGTTCCACAGTGTCTACTTCTTCTCAAATCACTTCCAATATATGAGGGAACTGTACTAAAGTACGTTATCACGACAGGGATGCGTTTGTGCTCAGTTGGAAACTAGGACCTGTCTGGGCTAGCAACCATGAAGTGTGTCATACAGGCCTCTTAGATGTGATGCGTAGGAAGGTATCTGCTAAGGGAACCTACTTCAGATGCGTATTCATTCGTAACAGTGTTTCTCCTAGGAAGAATGAAGGTAGATCACGGACTGACTAGGGGCACATTAGGTACTGTAGGTAAAGTGCAGGCTATGGCACTTAAGCCTGCCAAACACATATTTGAGGTTCACCACCAGTGGTGATCCACACTTAGTTTCTGCATCTAAAACGCTTCCAACACTGAGAGGGAAGTGTGCTTTAGGAGGGATACACTGCAGTGTTACGTCTGTTAAAGAAGGAAGCTTTTTGACTGACTCTGTGGTAACCGCAATAGGCGCACATAGCTTTCCAGTCTCTGACGTCCTTCCGTTGGACTATAGCAAGTTCTGTTTAAGGGAAACTCCTTCATGCGTAATGTCACTTCTCACAGTGTCTTTCCAGTGGAGGAAAGAAGATAGAACAAGGACGGACGGAGAGAACGTTGCAAACCGTGAGTGAAGTACAGGGTAAGGCACTTAGGCGTCTAGGATGCATACTGGAATTACAACACCGGATATGTTCCACAGGGTCTACCTCTTCTCAAAACACTTCCAATATATGAGGGAACTGTACTACAGTAATTTCTCACGATAGGGATGCATCTGTGCTCAGTTGAAATCTCTAGGATGTGTCTGGGTAGCAATCATGAAATGTCTCCTATAGGCCCCTAGAGGGGATGCGTAGGAATGTATCTGTTCAGGGAACCTACTTCAGGTGTGTACTCATTCATAACAGTGCTTCTCCTTGGAGGAATGAAGATAGAACAGGGACGGACTAGGGGAACATTAGGTACTGTGAGTAAAGGGCAGGCTAAGGCACTTAAGCCTGCCAAACACATATTGGATGTTCACCACCAGTGGTGATCCGCACTTAGTTTCTGCATCTAAAACGCTTCCAACACTGAGAGGGAAGTGTGCTTTAGGAGGGATTCACTGCAGTATTACCTCTGTTAAAGAAGGAAGCTTTTGGGACTGACTCTGTGGTAACCGCATTAGGCCAACATAGCTTTCCAGTATCCGACCTCATTCCGTTGGACTATAGCAAGTTCTGTTTAAGCGAAAATCCTTCATGCGGAATTTCACTTCTCACAGTGTCTTTCCAGTGGAGGAAAGAAGATAGAGCAAGGACGGACCAGAGAGAAGGTTGCAACCCGTGAGTGAAGTACAGGGTATGGCACTTAGGCCTCTATGATGCATACTGGAAGTTCAACACTTGGGATGTTCCACAGTGTCTACCACTTCTCAAAACGCTTCCAATTATGAGGGAACTGTGCTACAGTACGTTCTCACGACAGGGATGCGTCTGTGCTCAGTTGGAAACTAGGACCTGTCTGGGTAGCAATCACGAAGTGTGTCATACAGGCCTCTTAGATGTGATGCGTAGGAAGGTATCTGCTAAGGGAACCTACTTCAGGTGCGTATTCATTCGTAACAGTGTTTCTCCTAGGAAGAATGAAGGTAGAACACGGACTGACTAGGGGCACATTAGGTACTGTAGGTAAAGTGCAGGCTATGGCACTTAAGACTGCCAAACACATATTTGATGTTCACCACCAGTGCTGATCCGCACTTAGTTTCTGCATCTAAAATGCTTCCAACACTGAGAGGGAAGTTTGCTTTAGGAGGGATACACTGCAGTGTTACGTCTGTTAAAGAAGGAAGCTTTTGGGACTGACTCTCTTGTAACCGCAATAGGCGCACATAGCTTTCCAGTCTCCGACGTCTATCCGTTGGACTATAGCAAGTTCTGTTTAAGGGAAACTCCTTCAAGCGGAATGTCACTTCTCACAGTGTCTTTCCAGTGGAGGAAAGAAGATAGAAGACGGACAGAGAGAACATTGCAAACCGTGAGTGAAGTACAGGGTAAGTCACTTAGGCCTCTATGATGCATACAGGAAGTTCAACACCGGAGATGTTCCACAGTGTCTTCCTCTTCTCAAAGCACTACCAATATATGAGGGAACAGTGCTACAGTAAGTTCTAACGACAGGGATGCGTCTGTGCTTAGTTGGAAACTCTAGGATGTGTCTGGGTAGCAATCATGAAGTGTTTCATACAGGCCCCTTAGAGGAGATGCGATGGAAGGTATCTGCTCAGGGAACATACTTCAGTTGCGTACTCATTCATAACAGCATTTCTCCTTTGAGGAACGAAGATAGACCAGGGACGGACTAGGGGCACATTAGGTACTGTGAGTAAGGGCAGGTTATGGACCTTAAGCCTTGCAAGCACATATTGGGTGTACACCCCCATTGGTGATGCGCACTTAGTTTATGCATCTAAAACGCTTCCTACACTGAGAGGGAAGTGTGCTTTAGGAGGGATTCACTGCAGTGTTACGTCTGTTAAAGAAGGAAGCTTTTGGGACTGACTCTGTTGAAACCACAATAGGCACACATAGGTTTCCAGTCTCCGACGTCTATCCGTAGGACTATAGCAAGTTCAGCTTAAGAGTAACTACTTCAAGCGGAATGTCACTTCTCACAGTGTCTTTCCAGTGAAGGAAAGAAGATAGAACAAGGACGGATAGAGAGAACGTTGCAAACCGTGCATGAAGTACAGGGTAAGTCACTTAGGCCTCTATGATGCATACTGGAAGTTCAACACCGGAGATGTTCCACAGTGTCTACCTCATCTAAAAACACTTCCAATATATGAGGGAACTGTGCTACAGTAAGTTCTCACGACAGGGATGGGTATGTGCTCAAGGAAACTCTAGGACGTGTCTGGGTAGGAATCATGAGTATCTCATACAGGCCCCTTAGAGGCGATGCGAAGGAATGTATCTGCTCAGGGACCTACGTCAGTTGCGTACTCATTCATAACAGCGTTTCTCCTTTGAGGAATGAAGATAGAACATGGACGGACTAGGGGCACATTAGGTACTGTGAGTAAAGGTCAGGCTATGGCGCTTAAGCCTGCCAAACACATATTGGATATTCACCACCAGAGGTATCCGCACTTAGATTCTGCTTCTAAAACGCTTCCAACACTGAGACGTAAGTGTGCTTTAGGAGGAAATCACTGCAGTGTTACGTCTGTAAAAGAGGGAAGCTTTGGGACTGACTCTGTGGTAACTGCAAGAGGCGCACAAAAGTTTCCCGTCTCCGACGTCTATCCGTAGGACTATGGCAAGTTCAGTTTAAGGGATACTCCTTCAAGCGGAATGTCACTTCTCACAGTTCTTTCCAGTGGAGGAAAGAAGATAGAACAAGGACGGACAGAGAGAACGTTGCAACATGTGAGTGAAGTACAGGGTAAGGCACTTAGGCCTCTATGATGCATACTGGAAGTTCAACACTTGGGATGTTCCATAGTGTCTACCACTTCTCAAAACACTTCCAATATATGAGGGAACTGTGCTACAGTAAGTTCTCAGGACAGGGAAGCGTCTGTGCTCAGTTGGAAAGTGTAGGACGTGTCTGGGTTGCAATCATGAAGTGTCTCTTACAGACCCCTTAGAGGGATGCGGAGGAAGGTATCTGATCTGGGAACCTACTTCATTGCGTACTCATTCATAACAGTGTTTCTCCTTTGAAGATGAAGATAGAACAGGGAAGGACTACGGGCACATTAGGTACTGTGAGTAAAGGGCAGGCTATGGCGCTTAAGCCTGCCAAACACATAGGGATGTTCACCACCAGTGGTGATCCGCACTTAGTTTCTGCATCTAAAACGCTTCCAACACTGAGAGGGAAGTGTGCTTTAGGAGGGATACACTGCAGTGTTACGTCTGTTAAAGAAGGAAGCTTTTGGGTCTGACTCTGTGGTAACCGCAATAGGCGCACATAGCTTTCCAGTCTCCGACGTCCTTCCGTTGGACTATAGCAAGTTCTGTTTAAGGGAAACTCCTTCATGCGTAATGTCACTTCTCACAGTGTCTTTCCAGTGGAGGAAAGAAGATAGAACAAGGACGGACAGAGAGAACGTTGCAAACAGTGAGTGAAGTACAGAGTAAGGCACTTAGGCCTTACTATGGGATCCTTGTCTGCCTTCTTTAATTTCCCGGTTGACCCATTCATTCTTTAGAAGGATGCTGTTTAGTCTCCATGTATTTGTGTTCTTTCCAAACTTCCTCTTGTGGTTGAGTTCTAGCTTTACAGCATTGTGGTCTGAAAATATGCAGGGAATCATCCCAAACTTTTGATACTGGTTGAGTCCTGATTTAGGACCGAGGATGTGATCTATTCTGGAGAATGTTCCATGTGCACTAGAGAAGAATGTGTATTCTGTTGCTTTGGGATGAAATGTTCTGAATATATCTGTGATGTCCATCTCATTCAGTGTATCATTTAAGGCCTTTATTTCCCTGTTGATCTTTTGCTTGGATGATCTGTCCATTTCAGTGAGGGGAGTATTAAAGTCCCCCACTATAATTGTATTATTGTTGATGTGTTTCTTTAATTTTGTTATTAATTGGTTTATATAGATTGCTGCGCCCACATTGGGGGCATAGATATTTAAAATTGTTAGATCTTCTTGTTGGACAGACCCTTTGAGTATGATATAGTGTCCTTCCTCATCTCTTATTAGGTCTTTGGCTTAAAATCTAATTGATCTGATATAAGGATTGCCACTCCTGCTTTTTTCTGATGTCCATTAGCATGGTAAATTCTTTTCCACACTCTCACTTTAAGTCTGGAGGTGTCTTCGGGTTTAAAATGAGTTTCTTGGAGGCAACATATAGATGGGTTTTGTTTTTTTATCCATTCTGATACACTGTGTCTTTTGATTGGGGCATTTAGCCCATTAATATTCAGGGTAACTATTGAGAGATATGATTTTAGTGCCATTGTATTGCCTGTAAGGTGACTGTTACTGTATATTGTCTCTGTTCCTTTCTGATCTACCACTTGTTGGCTCTCTCTTTGCTTAGAGGACCCCTTTGAGTATTTCCTGTAGAGCTGGTTTGGTGTTTGCAAATTCTTTCAGTTTTTGTTTGTCCTGGAAGCTTTTAAACTCTCCTTCTATTTTCAATGATAGCCTAGCTAGATATAGTATTCTTGACTGCATGTTTTTCTCGTTTAGTGCTCTGAAAATGTCATGCCTTAGAGGGGATGAGAAGGAAGGTATCTGCTCAGGGAACATACTACAGTTGCATACTCATTCATAAAAGTGTTTCTCCTTTGAGGAATGAAGATAGAACTGAGACGGACTAGGGGCACATTAGGTAAGGTGAGTAAAGGGCAGACTAGAGCGCTAATCCTACAAAACACATATTGGATGTTCACAATCAGCGTTGATCCACACTTAGTTTCTGCGTCTAAAACGCTTCCTACACTGAGAGGGAAGTGTGCTTTTGGAGGTATGCACTGCAGTGTTACGTCTCTTAAAGAAAGATTCTTATGGTACTGACACTGTGGTACCCGCAATAGGTGCACATATCTTTCCAGTCTCACGTCTATCCGTTGGGCTATAGCATGTTCTGTTTAAGGGAAACTCCTTCAGGCGGAATGTCACTTCTCACAGTGTCTTTCCACTGGAGGAAAGAAGGTAGAATAAGGACGGACAGAGAGAACATTGCAAACCGTGAGTGAAGTACAGGGTAAAGCACATAGGCCTCTATGATGCATACTAGAATTAAAACAACGGAGATGTTCCACAGTGTCTAGCTCTTCTTAAAACACTTCCAATATATGAGGGAACTGTGCTACAGTAAGTCTCACGACAGGGATGCATTTGTGCTCAGCTGAAAACTCTAGGATGTGTTTCTGTAGCAATCATGAAGTGTCTCATACAGGCCCCTTAGAGGGGATGCGTAGAAAGGTCTCTGCTCAGGGAACCTACTTCAGGTGCGTACTCATTCATAACAGTGCTTCTCCTTGGGGGAATGAAGGTAGAACATGGATGGACTAGAGGCACATTAGGTACTGTGAGTAAAGGGCAGGCTATGGCGCTTAAGCCTGCCAAACACATATTGGATGTTCACCACCATTAGTGATCCGCACTTAGTTTCTGCGTCAAAGAGGCTTCCAACACTGAGAGAGAAGTGTGCTTTCGGAAGATTCACTGCAGTGTTACGTCTGTTAAAGAAGGAAGCTTTTGGGACTGACTCTGTTGTAACCGCAATAGGCAGAACTTCCCCGGTGTTGAACTTCCAGTATGCATCATAGAGGCTTAAATGCCTTACCCTGTACTTCACTCACGGGATGCAACGTTCTCTCTGACCGTCCTTGTTCTATCTTCTTTCCTCCAATGGAATGACACTGTAAGAAGTGACATTCTGCATGAAGGAGTTTCCCTTAAACAGAACTTGCTATAATCCAACGGATAGACGTCTGAAAATGGAAAGCTATGTGCACCTCATGCGGTTACCACAGAGTCAGTCCCAAAAGCTTCCTTCTTTAACAGACGTAACACTGCAGTGAATCCCTCCTAAGCAAACTTCCCTCTCAGTGTTGGAATCGTTTCAGACAAGAAACTAATTGCGGATCACCACTGGTGGTTAACATCCAATATTGTTTGGCAGGCTTAAGCGCCATAGCCTGCCCTATACTCACAGTACCTAATGTGCCCCTAGTCCGTCCCTGTTCTATCTTCATTCCTCAAAGTAGAAACACTGTTATGAATGAGTACGCACTGAAGTAGGATCCCTGAGCAGATACATTCCTATGCATCCCCTCTAAGGGGCCTGTATGAGACACTTCATGATTGCTACACAGACACATCCTACAGTGTCCAACTAAACAAAGACGAATCCCTGTCGTGAGAACTCACTGTAGCACATTTCTCTCATAGATTGGAAATGTTTTGAGAAGAGGTAGACAATGTGGAACATCCCAGGTGTTGAACTTCCAGTATGCGTCATAGCAGCCTAAGTGCCTTATCCTGTTCTTCACTCACAAGATGCAACGTACTCTCTGTCCATCCTTGTTCTATCTTCTACCCTCCACTGGAAGGACACTGTGAGAAGTGACATTGCGCATGAATGAGTTTCCCTTAAACAGAACTTGTTATAGTCCAACAGATAGACTTCTGAGACTGGAAAGCTATGTGTACCAATTGCGTTTACCACATAGTCAGTCCCAAAGTTTCCTTCTTTAACAGACGTAACAGTGTAGTGAATCCCTCCTAAAGCACACTTCCCTCTCAGTGTTGGAAGCATTTTATACACAGAAACTAAGTGCGGATCACCACTGGTGGTGAACATCCCATATGTGTTTGGCAAGCTTAAGCACCATAGCCTGCCCTTTACTCACAGTACCTAAGGTGCGCCTAGTCCGTCCATGTTCTTTCTTCATTCCTCAAAGGAGAAACATTGTTATTAATGAGTACGCACCTGAACTAGGTTCCCTGAACAGATACCGTCCTACGCATCTCCTCTTAGGGGGCTGTATGGGACCCTTCCTGATGACTATCCAGTCACGTCCTACAGTTTTCAACTGAGCACAGACGCATCTCTGTTGTGAGAACTTACTGTCTCACAGTTCCCTCATATTTTGGAATTGTTTTGAGAAGAGGTAGACACTGTGGAACATCCCATGTGTTGAACTTCCAGTTTGCGTCATAGAGGCCTAAGTGCTTTACACTCTACTTCGCTCACAGGATGCAACATCTCTCTGTCCGTCCTTATTCTATCTTCTTTCCTCCACTGGAAGGACACTGTGTGAAGTGACATTCCGCATGAAAGAGTTTCCCTTAAACAGAACTTGCTATAGTCCAACTGATAGACGTCTGAGGCTAAAAAGCTATGTGCTCCTATGCGGTTACCACAGTGTCAGTCCCAGAAGCTTCCTTCTTTAACAGACGTAACACTGCAGTGAATCCCTCCTAAGGCACACTTTCCTCACAGTGTTGGAAGCGTTTTTCACACAGAAACAAAGTGCAAAAACTACTGAACCTGAACATCCAATATGTGTTTGGGATGCTAAGCGCCATAGCCTGAATTATACTCACAGTACCTAATATGCCGCTATTCCATCCGTGTTCTATCTTCATTCCTCAAAGGAGAACACATTGTTATGAATGAGTACGCACCAGAAGAAGGATGCCTGTAAGGATAGCTTCCTACGAATCCCCTGTCAGGGTCCGGCATGATACACTTCATGATTGCTACTGAGTCACGTCCCAATGTTTCCAACTGAACACTCACAAATCACTGTCGTGAGAAACTACTGTAGCCCACTTCTCTCGTATATTGGAAGTGTTGTGAGACGAGGTAACATTGTGGAACATCACAGGTGTTGAACTTCAAGTCGGCGTCATAGAGGGCTAAGTGCCTACCTTTTTCTTTCCACACGGGATGCAACCATGGCTCTGTCCGTCCTTGTTTATCTTCTTTCCTCCACTGGAAAGACTCTGTGAGAAGTGACATAGTGCCTGAAGGAGTTTCCCTTAAACAGAAATTGTTATAGTCCAACGGATAGACGTCTGAGACTGGATCCCTATATGCGCCTATTGCAGTTACCACAGAGTCAGTCCCAAAAGCTTCCTTCTTTGAAAGATGCAACACTGCATTGAATCCCTCCTAAAGCACACTTTCCACACAGTTTTGGAAGCATTGTTCACATATAAACAAAGTGCGAATGAATACAGTACCTGAACATCCAATACGTGTTTGGGATGCCTTAGCGCCATAGCCTGCATTATACGCACAGTACCTAACGTTCCCCTATTCCGTCCGTGTTCTATCATCATTCCTCAAAGGAGAACACTTTGTTATGAAGGAGTACACACCTGAGGAAGGATGCCTGAACAGATAGATCCCTACGAATCCCTGTCAGGGTCCTGCATGATACACTTCATGATTGCTACTCAGTCAGGTCCCACTGTTTCCAACTGAGCACTGACTCATCCCTGTCGTGAGAAAGTACTGTAGCACACATCCCTCGTACATTGGAAGTGTTTTGAGACGAGGTAGACACTGTGCAACATCCCAGGGGTTGAACTTCCAGTATGCGTCATAGAGGCCTATGTTTCTTACCTTTAGCTTCAATCATGGGATGCAACCATCGCTCTGTCCGTCCTTGTTCTATCTTCTTTCTTCCACTGGAAAGACTCTGTGTGAATTACATTCTGCCCTATGGAGTTTCCCTTAAACAGAACTTGCTATAGTCCAACGGACAGTTGTCTGAGACTGGAGCCCTATGTGCGCCTATTGCAGTTACCACAGTCAGTCCCAAGAGCTTCCTTCTTTGACAGACGCAACACTGCAGTGCATCCCTCCTAAAGCACACGTTCCTCACAGTTTTGGAAGCGTTTTTCACACAGAAACAAAGTGCAAATGACTACTGGACCTGAACATCCAATATGTGTTTGGGATGCCTAAGCTCCATAGCCTGCATTATACTCACAGTACCTAATGTGCCCCTATTCCGTCCGTTTTCTATCTTCATTCCTCAAAGGAGAACACATTGTTATGAATCAGTACGCACCTGAAGAAGAATGCCTGAACAGATAGCTTCCTACGAATGCCCTGTCAGGGTCCTGCATGATACACTTCCTGATTGCTACTCAGTCAGATCCCACTGTTTCCAACAAAGCACAGACTCATCACTGTCATGAGAAAGTACTGTAGCACACTTCCATTGTACATTGGAAGTGTTGTGAGACGAGGTATACACTGTGGACCGACACATGTGTGGAACTTCCAGTAGGCGTCATAGAGGCCTAAATGCCTACCTTTTTCTTTCCACACGGCATCAACCTTGTCTCTGTCAGTCCTTGTTCTATCTTCTTTCCTCCACTGGAAAGACTCTGTGAGAAGTGACATTCCACCTAAAGGAGTTTCCCTTAAAAGAAATGCTATAGGCAGAGGGGACAAGATGGCGGGGTAGTAGGAAGTGGCGTCTTTTAAGCTGGTTCCCCAAAGTGAGCTGATTACCTACCAAAGAACTCCGGTCACCCATGAAATCATCCTGAGATCAGAATTATACACGTCTGGATCTCTACAGGGGCAGAAGATGCCAGTGAGCTGGTAAAGCGGATTGGGAACTGTGGAATGATAAGGGAATATAAACCAAAGGAGGAGGGAGCCACCAGTGGCGACTGGTGTGAGAGTAATACCCCAATCCGAGCAAGAGTGGCCTGTGTCTGGGGACCAGCAGTAACTCAGAGACTGGTTGAAAGCACTCCAAAAAAGCAAAGGATCGCTGGGGGAAATGGTGGGAATCAGGGTGGCTAGGGAGCGGGGCTTAAGTCCCCGGTCCCAGACGACCTCCCCGGCGCTGAGGCAGAGAGAGTGCAGCTAAGAAACCGCTCCTGGTCCCTAAGCCGCCTGCGTGCCCCAGAGAGCGTGAGTTCCAGCTCCTGTGAGGCGATGGGAGCTGCGCGGGTCTGCGGAACGCGCGCTAGCCCTACCACAAAGCTGGAGATATGGGCGAATGTCCCTCACCCTCCCCTGAATTACTGAGACCCCGCCGGCGCTCCTTGACCCGCACCATTGTTTCAAAGCCTAAGCCAAGCCCGCGCGAAAATTCTTCCCCAGATAGAGGCGCGCAAAAGCCCAGCCTACGGCTCACGGACACGCACCCCATTCTCAGTGCCACTGAGGAGCGCCCGACACATAGCCGCCTCTGAAAAGAGGTGCGCGCAAGCCGGGCACTCCCAGCCTGGGCCGGCGGCAAAATCTCAGTGTGCGGTCCCTGCTTGGAACCTCTCTGGCGGTCAGGAGCTCCCAGACAGCTGCCACTGCCTTGGCTTTGGGGACGAGCAAAAGATCCTGCGCCCCCAGGGTCTTCAACTTGGAACCTGCGCTGCCAGTGGCCAAGAGGGAATTTATTCAGCTTCTACACCCAGACTGAGGCTTCTCTATGAGACGGAGATCAGGGTGTGGTTTGATTTCTTCTAATACTATAAAAACCATCAAAGGCGGTCAAGGTGAGAGGGAAAAAAGTGAACAAGCAAAAAAACCTCCAGAGAACAAAAGCCTGAAAAAAAACAGTTTCCCCAGAGCCCAACCCCTTGAGGGGGGTGGGGGGCCTCAACTCAGGAAACATCATTGACTGACAACGCACGTGGTAGGCCCCTCCCCCAGAAAACAAACCAAGAAAGAAAAAAAAAAGGACTACAAGAGAACCACCACTACTTCATAGGAAAACTTGTATTGTTCACTCGTTTCCACTATTCCGGTTCATATATATATATTTTTTTTACACATAGGTAATTTTTTTAACCTATTTACCATCACAGTGAGCTGTCCAGTACATCAAATTCGATAATACCTTTCTAACCTGAACTTTTTGATACATACACCTATGTTTTTCTTTTGCATTTTTATTTTTTGAATTCCTTTTTTTTAAAACTTTTTAGTTTAGTTGAGTCTAGTATATTCCTTTTTATTTTTATCCTCTAATATTCACATAGAGTTAACTTCTAAGTAATCCCCTTTCCCCAATCAATACTACCCCTATAGGTAAACCAATTTTTAATCCCCTTTATCTTAGGAAAGTTGAGTCCTTTAACAAAGTTATCAAGATACATCCAGGAAGAATCAAAACAACCTTCCTCGCACACACTGAGAATTTATAAGAACTCTCCCATCTTCTTCCACCAGTGTTTCTGTGTTTTTTGTATTTGTCCAAATAGAATATAAATTTTACACTTGTGGTTCTTTTTGACAAGGTTCTTTCTTTATTTGCATTATTATATATATAATTTTTTCTTTCTCTTGCCATATAATTGTATCAGTCTTTTTTTTCAATTTATTTATTTTCAGAAAAACTGTATTCATTATTTTTTCACCACACCCAGTGCTCCATGCAAGCCGTGCCCTCTATAATACCCACCACCTGGTACCCCAGCCTCCCAACCCCCCACCACTTCAAACCCCTCAGATTGTGTATCAGTCCTTTTATCTCTTTTTGTTTGTTTACTTCATAAATCTTACCTTGGGGCCCATCTGGGCTGATCCTTCTCTTTCATCTTCCCTTTCTTTCCTGTCTCTCTTTCTCCATCTCTTTTTTCTTTTTAATTTTCTTTTTCTTCTTTTCCTTTTTTTCTTTTTCTTTTTCTTTTCTTTTGTCTCTTGTTTGGGTGGGAATCCTGATTGCTCAGAAGTGTTCCAGGGTGCACCTTGACTGCACCAGAGTTGATACATCCAGATACATCTGTTCAGTCTTCTCCCACCAAAATAACTAGGAGGAGGAATGCCCAACAGAAGAAAAATACAGAGGATGGACCTCTGCAACAGAGCTAACGGCTATCAACATAGACAATATGTCGGAAGGAGAATTAAGGCTAACAATTATCCAGGCAATAGCTAGGTTGGAGAAAGCCATGGATGACCAAACAGAATTGATTAGGGCAGAACTGAAAGCGACCAGACAGGATGTTCACAATGTTAGGCCGGCGCTTAAAGCTACCAGGGAGGAGGTCCACAATGCTCTCAATGAGTTCCAATCTAATCTAAACTCTCTCAAAGCTAGGGTAACTGAGACAGAAGATAGAATTAGTGATCTGGAAGACAAACAGATAGAGAGAAAGGATCAGGAGGAAGCCTGGAACAAACAGCTTACATCCCACGAAAGCAGAATTAGGGAAATAAGTGATTCCATGAAGCGTTCCAACGTCAGAATTATTGGAATCCCTGAAGGGGAGGAGAAAGAAAGAAGTCTAGAAGATATTGTGGAACAAGTCCTTCATGAAAACTTTCCAAATCTCGCGAATGAAACCAGCGTTCATGTACTAGAGGCTGAACGGTCTCCACCCAAGATTATACATTCCAAAAAAACACCACAACACCTGATAGTGAAATTGAGGAATTATAATTGTAGGTATAATCTCTGGAAAGCCGCCAGGTCAAAGAGGGTCCTTACTTACAGAGGGAAGCCCATCAGAATAACGTCAGACCTGTCCACAGAGACCTTGCAAGCCAGAAGAGGCTGGCAAGATATATTCAGGGCACGAAATGAGAAGAACATGCAGCCAAGAATACTTTATCCAGCAAGACTGACATTCAAAATGGATGGAGAGATAAAGAGTTTCCAAGACCGGCAAGACTTAAAAGACTATGCAACCACCAAGCCGATACTGCAGGAAATATTAAGGGGGGTTCTATAAAAGAGGACAAATCCCAAGAATTGCATTGAACAGATATATAGAGACAGTCTACAGAAAGAAAGACTTCAAAGATAACTGGATGTCAATAAAAACGTATCTATCAATAATCATTCTCAATGTGAATGGCCTAAATGCACCCATAAAACGGCACAGGGTTGCAGATTGGATAAAACGACAGGACCCATCCATATTCTGTCTGCAAGAGACCCATTTTGAACCTAAAGATATATGCAGACTGAAAGTGAAGGGGTGGAGAAGCATCTTTCATGCCAAAGGGCCTCAAAAGGCGGCTGGGTTAGCGATTCTCATATCAGATAAATTAGACTTCAAACTAAAGACTGTAGTCAGAGATAAGGAAGGACACTACATAATCCTTAAAGGGACTATCCACCAAGATGATCTAACAATTATAAATATCTATGCTCCCAATATGGGAGTAGCAAATTACTTAAGAAAACTGTTAATCAAGATAAAGAGTCATATTGATATGAATACACTAATCGTAGGAGATCTTAACAAGCCTCTTTCAGAATTAGACAGATCATTGAAGCAGAAAATCAATAAAGAAACAAGAGCATTGAATGACACATTGGAACAGATGGACCTCATAGATATATACAGAACATTCCACCCTAAAACAGCAGAATACTCCTTCTTCTCAAGTGCACACGGAACCTTCTCCAGAATAGACCACATACTGGGTCACAAATCAGGACTCAACCGATACCAAAAGACTGAGATGATTCCCTGCATATTCTCAGATCACAATGCTTTGAAACTAGAGCTCAATCACAAGGAAAAGTTCCGAAGGAACTCAAACACCTGGAAGCTAAAGACCACCTTGCTTAAGAATGCTTGGATCAACCAGGAGATCAAAGAAGAACTGAAACAATTCATGGAAACCAATGAGAATGAAGACACTTCGGTCCAAAACCTATGGGATACAGCAAAGGCGGTCCTAAGAAGAAAATATATAGCCATCCAAGTCTTGCTCAAAAAAATTGAAAAATCCAGAACACACCAGCTCCCTCTACACCTTAAAGAACTGGAGGATCAACAACAAATCAACCAACTCCACACATAAGAAGGGAAATCATCAAGATTAGAGCTGAGATCAATGAGGGAGAAACCAGAGATACAGTAGAACGTATCAATGAAACTAGAAGCTGGTGTTTTGAAAGAATCAATAAGATCGATAAGCCACTGGCTACACTAATCCGAAAGAAAAGAGAGAAATCCCAAATTCATAAAATTATGAATGAAAAGGGAGAGATCACAACTAACGCCAAGGAAGTAGAAACAATCATCAGAAGTTATTACGAACAGTTATATGCCAATAAGCTTAGCAACCTAGATGAAATGGATGCATTCCTGGAAAAATATAAACTACCAAAATTGAACCAGGAAGAAATCGACAACCTGAATAGACCGATATCTAATAACGAGACAGGAGCAGTGATCAAAAATCTCCCAAAAAACAAGAGCCCAGGACCGGACGGATTCCCTGGGGAATTCTACCAAACCTTCCAAGAAGAAATAACAGCTATTCTCCTGAAGCTGTTTCAAAAAATTGAAACAGAAGGAAAACTTCCAGACTCTTTCTATGAAGCCAGCATTACCCTGATCCCCAAACCAGGCAAGGACCATACCTAAAAGGAGAATTTCAGACCAATATCACTGATGAATATGGATGCTAAGATTCTCAACAAGATCCTAGCCAACAGGATCCAACAACACATTAAAAAGATTATCCACCATGATCAGGTGGGATTCATCCCTGGGCTACAAGGATGGTTCAACATTTGCAAATCAATCAATGTGATACAACAAATTAATATGAGAAGAGAGAAGAACCACATGGTCCTCTCAATTGATGCAGAAAAAGCATTTGACAAAATCCAGCATCCGTTCCTGATTAAAATGCTTCAAAGTTTAGGGATAGAGGGAACATTCCTGAACCTCATCAAATCTATCTATGAAAGACCCACAGCAAATATCATCCTCAATGGGAAAAAGCTTGCAGCCTTCCCACTGAGATCAGGAACAAGAAAGGATGCCCACTTTCACCCCTCTTGTTCAACATAGTATTAGAAGTCCTAGCAACAGCAATCAGACAACAGAGAGAAATAAAAGGTATCCAAATTGGTAATGATGAAGTCAAACTCTCACTCTTTGCCGATGACATGATTCTTTATATGGAAAACCCAAAAGACTCCACCCCCAAACTACTAGAACTCATACAGCAATTCAGCAACGTGGCAGGATACAAAGTCAATGTGCAGAAATCAGTGGCTTTCTTCTACACTAACAATGAAAATACAGAAAGGGAAATTAGAGAATTGATTCCATTTACTATAGCTCCAAGAACCATAAGATACCTTGGAATAAACCCAACTAAAGAGGTAAAGGATCTGTACTTGAGGAACTACAGAACACTCATGAAAGAAATTGAAGAAGACACAAAAAGATGGAAGACCATTCCATGCTCTTGGATCGGAAGAATAAACATTGTTAAAATGTCTATCCTGCCTAGAGCAATCTATACTTTTAAAGCCATTCTGATCAAAATTCCACCGGCATTCTTCAAAGAGCTGGAGCAAATAATCCTAAAATTTGTATGGAATCAGAAGAGACCCCGAATCGCTAAGGAAATGTTGAAAAACAAAAATAAAGCTGGCGGCATCACCTTACCTGATTTCAAGCTTTATTACAAAGCTGTGATCACCAAGACAGCATGGGACTGGCATAAAAACAGACACATAGACCAGTGGAACAGAGTAGAGAGCCCAGATATGGACCCTCAACTCTATGGTCAATTAATCTTTGACAAAACAGGAAAAAATATACAGTGGAAAAAAGACAGTCTCTTCAATAAATGGTGCTGGGAAAACTGGACAGCTATATGTAGAAGAATGAAACTCGACCATTCTCTTACACCGTACACAAAGATCAACTCAAAATGGATAAAAGACCTCAACGTGAGACAGGAATCCATCAGAATCTTAGAGGAGAACATAGGCAGAATTCTCTTTGATATCAGCCACAGCAACTTCTTTCAAGATACGTCTCCAAAGGCAAAGAACAAAAGCGAAAATAAACTTCTGGGATTTCATCAAAATCAAAAGCTTTTGCACAGCAAAGGAAACAGTCAAAAAAAACAAAGAGGCAACCCACGGAATGGGAGAAGATATTTGCAAATGACAGTACAGACAAAAGGTTGATATCCAGGATCTATAATGAACTCCTCAAACTCAACCCACACGAAACAGACAAACACATCAAAAAATGGGCAGAAGATATGAACAGACACTTCTCCAATCAAGAAATACAAATGGCTATAGATAAATATAAAATCTCATCATCATTAGCCCTCAGGGAGATTCAACATAAAACCACATTGAAATATCACCTTACACCAGTTAGAATGGCCAAAATTAACAAAACAGGAAACAACATGTGTTGGAGAGGATGTGGAGAAAGGGGAACCCTCTTACACTGTTGGTGGGAATGCAAGTTGGTGCAGCCTCTTTGGAGAACAGTGTGGAGATTCCTCAAGAAATTAAAAATAGAGCTTCCCTATGACTCCTGGGTATTTACCCCAAAGACACTGATGTTGTGAAAAGAAGGGCCATCTGTACCCCAATGTTTATAGCTGCAATGGCCACATTCGCCAAACAATGGAAAGAACCAAGATGCCCCTCAACGGATGAATGGATAAGGAAGATGTGGTCCATATACACTATGGAGTGTAATGCCTCCATCAAAAAGGATGAATACCCAACTGTTGTAGCAATATAGACGGGACTGGAAGAGATTATGCTGAGTGAAATAAGTCAAGCAGAGAGAGTCAATTATCATATGGTTTCACTTATTTGTGGAGCTTAACAAATAACATGGAGGACAGGGGGTGTTAGAGAGGAGTATGGAATTTGGGTGAATTGGAAGGGTAGGTGAACCATGAGAGACTATGGACTCTGAAAAACAATCTGAGTGGTTTGATGTGGCGGGGGTGGGAGATTGGGGTACCAGGTGGTGGTTATTATAGAGGGCACGGCTTGCATGGAGCACTGGGTGTGGTGAAAAAATAATGCATACAGTTTTTCTGAAAATAAATAAATTGAAAAAAAAAAGAAATGCTATAGTCCAATGTATAGACGTCTGAGACTGTAGCCGTATGTGCGCCTATTGCAGTTACCTCCGAGTCAGTTCGAAGAGCTTTCTTCTTTGACAGACTCAACACTGCATTGAATCCCTCTAAATCAAACTTTCCTCAAAGTGTTGGTAGCGTTTTTCACACAGAAACAAAGTGCGAATGACTACAGTAACTGAACATCTAATGTGTGTTTGGGATGCCAAAGCGCCATAGCCTGCATTATACTCACAGTACCTAATGTGCCCGTATTCCATCCATGTTCTATCTTCATTCCTCAAAGGAGAACACATTGTTATGAAGGAGTACGCACCTGAAGAAGGATGCCTGAACAGATAGCTCCTACGAAAGCCCTGTCAGGGTCCTGCATGATACACTTCATGATTGCTACTCAGTCAGGTCCCACTGTTTCCAACAGAGCACAGACTCATCACTGTCATGAGAATGTACAGTAGCACACTTCCCTCGTACATTGGAAGTGCTGTGAGACAAGGTAGACACCGTGGACCATCACAGGTGTGGAATTTTCAGTAGGCGTCATGGAGCCCTAATTGCCTACATTTTTCTTTCCACACGGATTGAAACCTTGCCTCTGTCCGTCCTTGTTCTATCTACTTTCCTCCTCTGAAAGATACTGTTGGAAGTGACATTCCGCCTGAAAGAATTTCCTTTTAACAGAATTTGCTATAGTCCAACGGATAAATGTCTGAGACTGGAGCCCTATGTGCGCCTATTGCAGTTACCACAGTGTCAGTCCCAAGAGCTTCCTTCTTTGACAGACGCAACACTGCGTGAATCCCTCATAAGTCCACTTTCCTCACAGTGTTGGAAGTGTTTTTCACGCAGAAACAAAGTGCGAATGACTACGTGACCTGAACATCCAATATGTGTTTGGGATGCCTAAGCGCCATAGCCTGCATTATACTCACAGTACCTAATGTGCCCCTATTCCGTCCCTGTTCTATATTTATTCCTCAAAGGAGAACACACTGTTTTGAATGAGAACGAACCTGAAGTAGGATCCCTGAACAGATAACTTCCTTCGAATGCCCTGTCAGTGTCCTGCATGATACAATTCATGATTGCTACTCAGTCAGGTCCCACTGTTTCCAACTGAGCACCGACTCATCACTGTCGTGAGAAAGTACTGTAGCACACTTCCGTCATACATTGGAAGTGTTTTGAGACGAGGTAGACACTGTGGAACATCACAGGTGTTGAACATCCAGTATACGTCAAGAAGCCTATGTGCCTTACTATTAGTTTCACTCAAGGGATGCAAACTTGGCTGTGTCCGTCCTTCTTCTATCTTCTTTCCTCCACTGGAAAGACTCTGTGAGAAGTGACTTTCCACCTGAAGGACTCTCCCTTAAACAGAACTTGCTATAGTCCAACGGATAGACGTCTGAGACTGGAGCCTTATGTGCGCCTATTGCAGTTACCACAGAGTCAGTCCCAAGAGCTTTCTTCTTTGAAAGACGCTAAACTGCATTGAATCCATCCTAAAGCACACTTTCCTCACAGTGTTGGAAGCGTTTTTCACACAGAAACAAAGTGCGGATGACTACTGGACCTGAACCTCCAGTATGTGTTTGGGATGCTTAAGCACTATAGCCTGCATTATACTCTCAGTACCTTATGTGCCCGTATTCTGTCCGTGTTCTATCTTCATTCCTCAAAGGAGAATACATTGTTATGAATGAGTACGCACCTGAAGAAGGATGCCTGAACAGATAGCTTCCTAAGAATCTCCTGTCATGGTCCTGCATGATACACTTCATGATTGCTACTCAGTCAGGTCCCACTGTTTTCAACAGAGCAAAGACACATCACTGTCGTGAGAAAGTACTGTAGCACACTTCAATCATACATTGGAAATGTTGTGAGTTGAGGTAGACACTGTGGACCATCACAGGTTTGGAACTTCCAGTAGGCGTCATAGAGGCGTAAGTGCCTACCTTTTTCTTTCCACACGGGATGCAATGTTTCTTCTGTCCGTCCTTGTTCTATCTTCTTTCCTCCTCGTCAAGACACTGTTAGAAGTGACATTCCGCCTGAAGGAGTTTCCTTTTAACATAACTTGGTATAGTCCAACGTATAGACGTCTGAGACTGGAGCCCTATGTTCGCCTATTGCAGTTAGCACAGAGTCAGTCCCAAGAGCTTTGTTCTTTGACAGAGGCAACACTGCATTGAATCCCTCCTAAAGCACACTTTCTACACAGTGTTTGAATCGTTTTTTACATATAAACAAAGTGCAAATGAATACAGTACTTGAATATCCAATATGTGTTTGGGATGTCTTAGCGTCATAGCCTGCCTTATACTCACAGTACCTAATGTTCCCCTATTCAGTCTGTGTTCTATCATCATTCCTCAAAGGAGAACACATTGTTATGTATGAGTACGCACCTGAAGAAGGATGCCTGAACCGAAGCTTCCTACAAATCCCCTGTCAGATTCCTGCATGATAAACTTCGTGATTGCTACTCAGTCAGGTCGCACTGTTTCCACAGAGCAAAAACTCATCACTGTCGTGAGAAAGTACTGTAGCACACTTCCCTCTTACATTGGAAGTGTTGTGGGACGAGGTAGACACTGTGAATCCTCACAGGTGTGGATCTTCCAGTAACCATCATAGAGGCGTAAGTGCTTACCATTTACTTTCCACAGGGGATGCAACCTTGCCTCTGTCCGTCCTTGTTCTATCATCTTTCCTCTTCCGAAAGACACTGTTAGAAGTGACATTCCACCTGAAGGAGTTTCCCTTAAAGAGAACTTGCTATAGTCCAACGGACAGACGTCTGAGACTGGAGCCCTATGTGCGCCTATTGCAGTTACCACGGAGTCAGTCCCAAGAGCTTCCTTCTTTGACAGACGAAACACTGCATTGAATCACACCAAAATCACACTTTCCTTATAGTATTGGAAACGTTTTTCACACAGAAACAAAATGCGAATGAGTAGTCGACCTGAATATCCAATATGTGTTTAGGATGCCTAAGCGTAATAACCTGCACTTTACTCACAGTACCCAATGTGCCCCTATTCCATCCCTGTTCTATCTGCATTCCTCAAAGGAGAACATAGTGTTATGAATGAGTATGCACGTGAAGTAGGATCCCTGAACAGATAGCTTCCTTCTAATCCCCTGTCAGGGTCCTGCATGATACACTTCATGATTGCTACTCATTCAGGTCCCACTGTTTACAACAGACACAGACTCATCAATATCGTGAGAAGGTACTGTAGTACACTTCCCTGTACATTGGATGTATTGTGAGACGAGGTAGATACTGTGGATCATCACAGGTGTGGAATTTCCAGTAGGCGTCAGAGAGGCCTAAGTGCCTACCTTTTAATTTCCATACAGGATGCAACCTTACCTCTTTCCGTCCTTGTTCTATATTCTTTCCTCCTCTAAAAGACACTGTTGAAGTGACATTCCGCCTGAAGGGGTTTCCCTTAAACAGAACTTGCAATAGTCCAACGGATAGAGCTCTGAGACTGAAGCCCTATGTGCGCCTATAGCGGTTACCACAGAGTCAGTCCTGAGTGCTTCCTTCTTTGACAGACACAACACTGCATTGAATGCGTCCTAACGCTAACTGTCCTCACAATGTTGGAAGTGTTTTTCACACAGAAACAAAGTGCGAATGACATCTGGACATGAACATAAAATATGTGTTTGGGATGCCAAAGCGCCATAGCCTGCACTTGACTCACAGTACCTAATGTGCCCCTATTCCGTCCCTGTTCTATCTTCAGTCCTCAAAGGAAAACACATTGTTATGAATGAGTACGCACCTGAAGAAGGATGCCTGAACAGATAGATTCCGACGAATCCTCTGTCAAGGTCATGCATGATACACTTCATGATTGCTACTCATTCAGGTCCCAATGTTTCCAACAGAGTACAGACTCATCACTGTCGTGAGAAAGTACTGTAGCACAGTTCCCTCGTACATTGGAAGTGTTGTGAGACAAGGTAGACACTGTGGAACATCACAAGTGTGGAACTTACAGTAGGTGTCATAGAGTCCTAAGTGCCTACCTTTTCTTTCCACAAGGGATGGAAACTTGCCTCTCACTATCCTTGTTCTATCTTCTTTCCTCCACTGGAAAGACTCTGTGAGATGTGACATTCCGCCTGAAGGACTCTCCCTTAAACAGAACTTGCTATAGTCCAACATATAGACGTCTGAGACAGGAGCCCTATGTGCGCCTATTGCAGTTAGCACAGAGTCAGTCCCAATAGTTTCCTTCTTTGACAGATGCAACACTGCATTGAATCCCGCCTAAAGCACACTTTCATCAAAGTGTTGGTAGTGTTTTTCACACAGAAACAAAGTGCGAATTCCTATTGGACATGAACATCCAATATGTCTTTGGAATGCCTAAGCACCATAGCCTGCACTTTTCTCACAGTACCTAATATGCCCCTAATCCGTCCATGTTCTCTCTTCATTCCTCAAGGGAGAACACACTGTTATGAGTGCGTACGCACCTGAAGTAGGATCCTTGAACAGATAGCTTCCTTAGAATTCCCTGTCAGGGTCCTGCATGATACACTTCCTGATTGCTACTCAGTCAGGTCGCACTGTTTCCAACTACCACCGACTCATCACTGTCGTGAGAAAGTACTGTAGCACACTTCCCACGTACTTTGGAAGTGTTTTGGGACTGTCCTTGTTCTATCTTCTTTCCTCCACTGGAAGGACACTGTGAGAAGTGACATTCCGCCTGAAGGACTTTCCCTTAAACAGAACTTGCTAAAGTCCATCGGATAGACGTCTGAGACTGGAGCCCTATGTGCGCCTATTTCAGTTACCACAGTCTGTCCCAAGAACTCCTTCTTAGACAGACGCAGCACTGCATTGAATCCCTCCTAAATCACACTTTCCTCACAGTGTTGGAAGCGTTTTTCAAACAGAAACAAAGTGCGAATGACTACTGGACTTGAACATCCATATGTGTTTGTGATGCCTAAGCGCTATAGCCTGCACTTTACTCACAGTACCTAATGGGCCCCTATTATGTCCCTGTTCTCTCTTCATTCTTCAATGGAGAACACACTGTTATGATTGAGTACTCACCTGAAGTAGGATCCCTGAACAGATAGCTTCCTTCGAATCCCCTGTTAGGGTCCTGCATGATACACTTCATGAAAGCTACTCAGTCAGGTCCCATTGTTTCCAACTGAGCACCGACTCATCACTGTCGTAGAAAGTACTGTAGCACTCTTTCCACGTACATTGGTAGTGTTTTTGGACGTGGTAGACACTGTGGAACATCACATGTGTTGAACTTCCAGTATGCGTCGTAGAAGCCTATGTGCCTTACCTTTAGCTTCACTCAGCGGATGCAACCTTGGCTCTGTCCGTCCTTGTTCTATATTCTTTCTTCCACTGGAAAGACTCTGTGAGAAGTGACATTACGCCTGAAGGACTTTCCCTTAAACATAACTTTCTATATAGGGGGGACAAAATGGCGGGGTAGTAGGAAGAGGCTTCTTTTCAGCTGGTACCCGAAAGTGAGCTGATTACCTACCAAAGAACCCCGATCACCTATGAAATCAGCCTGAGATCAGAATTATACACATCTGGATCTCTACAGGGGCAGAAGACGCCAGTGAGCAGGTAAAGCGGAATGGGAACGGCAGAATGATATCAGAAGATAAACAAAAGGGGGAGGGAGCCACCAGTGGCGACCGGTGGGAAAGTAATACCCCAGTACGAGCGAGAGTGCCCTGCATCTGGGGACCAGCATTAACTTGGAGACTGGTTGAAAGCTCTCCAAAAGAGCAAAGGATTGCAGTGGGAAATTGTGGGAATCGGGGCGGTTAGGGACAGGGGCTTAAGTCCCTGGTCCCAGACGGCCTCCCCGGCGCAGAGGCAGAGAAAGTGCGGCGGAGAAACCAGCTCCTGGTCCCTAAGACGCCAGCGAGCCCCAGAGCGCGTGGGTTCCGGCTCCTGTGAGGGGATGGGAGCTGCGCCGGTCTGCAGAACGCTGCTAGCCCTACCACAAAGCTTGAGATGCGCGCGCACGTCCCACGAGCTCTCCTGGGTTACTAAGGCCCGGGGGCGCTTCTTGACCTGCGCCATTGTTTCAAAGTCTAAGCCGCACGTGCGCGAAACTCTTCCCCGGACAGAGGCGCGCAAAAGCCCAGCCTGAGGCTTACGGAGCAGCGCCCCGTTCTCAGTGCCCCAGACCCGCGCCCGACCCACAGCCGCCTCTGAAAAGAGGTGCGCGCAAGCCTGGCACTCCCAGCCCGGGCCGGCGGCAAAATCTCAGTGTGCGATCACTGCTTGGAACCTCTCTGGCGGTCAGGAGCTCCCAGACAGCCGCCACTGCCTTGGCTTTGGGGACGAGCAAAAGATCCTGTGCCCCCAGGGTCTTCAACTTGGAACCTGTGCTGCCAGCGTCCAAGGGGGAATTTATTCAGCTTCTGTACCCAGACTGAGACTTCTCTCTGAGACAGAGATCAGGGTGCGGTTTGATTTCTTTTAATACTACAAAAACCATCAAAGGCAGTCAAGGTGAGAGGAAAAAAAGTGAACAAGCAAAAAAATAAAACCGCCAGAGAACAAAAGCCTGAATAAAACCAGTTTCCCCAGAGCCCAACCCCTTGAGGGGGGGCGAGGGGACTCAACTCAGGAAACATCATTAACTGACAACCCACGTGGCAGGCCCCTCCCCCAGAAAACAAACCAAGAAAGAAAAAAAAAAGGACTACAAGAGAACCACCACTACTTCATAGGAAAACCTGTAATATTCACTCCTTTCCACTATTCCAGTATATATATATATATATATATATATATATATATATAGACACATACGTAATTTTTTTAACTTATTTACCACCACAGCGAGCTGCAGAGTACATCAAATTCCATAATACCTTTCTAACCTGAACTTTTTGATACATACACCTATGTTTTTCTTTTGCATTTTTATTTTTTGAATTCCTTTTTTTAAAAATTTTAGTTTAGTTTAGTCTAGTATATTCCTTTTTATTTTTATCCTCTAATATTCATACAGAGTTAACTTCAAAGTAATCCCCTTTCCCCAATCAATACTACCCCTATAGGTAAACCAATTTTTAATCCCCTTTATCTTAGGAAAGTTGAGTCCTTTAACAAAGATATCAAGATACATCCAGGAAGAATCAAAACAACCTTCCTCGCACACACTGAGAATTTATAAGAACTCTTCCATCTTCTTCCACCAGCGTTTCTGTGTTTTTTGAGTTTGTCCTGATAGCATATAAATTTTACACTTGTGGTTCTTTTTGACGAGGTTCTTTCTTTATTTGCATATATATATATATATTTTTTTCTTTTCTTCTTGCTCTTGCCATATAATTGTATCAGTCTTTCTATCTCTTTTTGTTTGTCAACTTCATAAATCTTACCTTGGGGCCCATCTGGGCTGATCCTTCTCTTTCATCTACCCTTTCTTTCCTGTCTCTCTCTCTCTCTTTTATCTTTTTTTCTTCTTCTTTTTCTTCTTTTCCTTTTATTCTTTTTCTCTTACTTTTCTTTAGTCTCTCATTTGGGTGGGGAATCCTGATTGCTCAGCAGTGTTCCAGGGTGCACCTTGACTGCACCAGAGTTGATACATCCAGCTACATCTGTTCAGTCTTCTCCCACCAAAATGACTAGGAGGAGGAATGCCCAACAGAAGAAAAATACAGAGGATGGACCTTCTGCAACAGAGCTAACGGCTATCAACATAGACAATATGTCGGAAAGAGAATTCAGGCTAACAATTATCCAGGCAATAGCTAGGCTGGAGAAAGCCATGGATGACCAAACAGAATTGATTAGGGCAGAACTGAAAGCGACCAGACAGGATGTTCACAATGTTAGGCCGGAGCTTAAAGCTACCAGGGAGGAGGTCCACAGTGCTCTCAATGAGTTCCAATCTAATCTAAACTCTCTCAAAGCTAGTGTAACTGAGACAGAAGATAGAATTCGTGATCTGGAAGACAAACAGATAGAGAGAAAGGATGAGGAGGAAGCCTGGAACAAACAGCTTAGATCCCACGAAAGCAGAATCAGGGAAATAAATGATGCCATGAAGTGTTCCAACGTCAGAATTATTGGAATTCCTGAAGGGGAGGAGAAAGGAAGAAGTCTAGAAGAACTCAAACACCTGGAAGCTAAAGACCACCTTGCTTAAGAATGCTTGGATCAACCAGGAGAACAAAGAAGAACTGAAACAATTCATGGAAACCCATGAGAATGAAGACACTTTGGTCCAAAACCTATGGGATACAGAAAAGGCGGTCCTAAGGGGGAAATATATAGCCATCCAAGCCTCGCTCAAATAAATTGAAAAATCCAAGAGTGGTGAAGTGGACATCCTTGTCTTGTTCCTATTCTCAATGGGAAGGCTGAAAGCTTTTTCCCATTGAGGGTGATATTTGCTGTGGGTCTTTCATAGATAGATTTGATGAGGTTCAGGAATGTTCCATCTATCCCTATACTTTGAAGCGTTTTAATCAGGAACGGATGTTGGATTATGTTAAATGCTTTTTCTGCATCAATTGAGAGGACCATGTGTTTCTTTTCTCTTCTCATATGAATTTGTTGTATCACATTGATTGATTTGCGAATGTTGAACCATCCTTGTAGCCCAGGGATGAATCCCACCTAGAAGGCACGGCTTGCATGGAGCAATGGGTGTGGTAAAAAAATAATGAATACTGTTTCTCTGAAAATAAATAAATTGGAAAAAAATTGAAAAATCCAGAACACACCAGCTCCCTCTACACCTTAAAGAACTGGAGGATCAACAACAAATCAAACCAACTCCACACATAAGAAGGGAAATCATCAAGATTAGAGCTGAGATCAATGAGGGAGAAACCAGAGATACAGTAGAACGTATCAATGAAACTAGAAGCTGGTGTTTTGAAAGAATCAATAAGATCGATAAGCCACTGGCTACACTAATCCGAAAGAAAAGAGAAAAATCCCAAATTCATAAAATTATGAATGAAAAGGGAGAGATCACAACTAACGCCAAGGAAGAAGAAACAATCATCAGAAGTTATTACGAACAGTTATATGCCAATAAGCTTAGCAACCTAGATGAAATGGATGCATTCCTGGAAAAATATAAACTACCAAAATTGAACCTTAAGAAATCGACAACCTGAGTAGACAGATATCTAATAATGAGATTGAATCAGTGATCAAAAACCTCCCAAAAAACAAGAGCCCAGTCCTGACGGATTCCCTGAGGAATTCTACCAAACCTTCCAAGAAGAAATAACACCTATTCTCCTGAAGCTGTTTCAAAAAATTGAAGCAGAAGGAAAACTTCCAGACTCTTTCTATGAAGCCAACATTACCCTGATCCCCAAACCAGGCAAGACCCTACCAAAAAGGAGAATTTAAGACCAATATCACTGATGAATATGGATACTAAGATTCTCAACAAGATCCTAGCCAACAGGATCCAACAGCACATTAAAAAGATTATCCACCATGATCAGGTGGGATTCATCCCTGGGCTACAAGGATGGTACAACATTCGCAAATCAATCAATGTGATACAACAAATTCATATGAGAAGAGAGAAGAAACGCATGGTCCTCTCAATTGATGCAGAAAAAGCATTTGACAAAATCCAACATCCGTTCCTGGTTAAAACGCTTCAAAGTATAGGGATAGAGGGAACATTCCTGAACCTCATCAAATCTATCTATGAAAGACCCACAGCAAATATCAACCTCAATGGGAAAAAGTTTGCACCTTCCCATTGAGATCAGGAACAAGACAAAGATGCCCACTTTCACCACTCTTGTTCAACATAGTATTAGAAGCCCTAGCAACAGCAATCAGACAACAGAGAGAAATAAAAGGTATCCAAATTGGTAATGAAGAAGTCAAACTCTCTCTCTTCGCAGATGACATGATTCTTTATATGGAAAACCCAAAAGACTCCACCCCCAAACTACTAGAACTCATACAGCAATTCAGCAATGTGGCAGGATACAAAGTCAATGTGCAGAAATCAGTGGCTTTCTTATACACTAACAATGAAAATACAGAAAGGGATATTAGAGAATTGATTCCATTTACTACAGCACCAAGAACCATAAGATACCTGGGAATAAACCTAACTAAAGAGGTAAAGGATCTGTATTTGAGGAACTAGAGAACACTCATGAGAGAAATTGAAGAAGACACAAAAAGATGGAAGACCATTCCATGCTCTTGGATCGGAAGAATAAACATTGTTAAATGTCTATCCTGCCTAGAGCAATCTATACTTTTAATGCCATTCTGATCAAAATTCCACCGGCATTCTTCAAAGAGCTGGAGCAAATAATCCTAAAATTTGTATGGAATCAGAAGAGACCCCGAATCGCTAAGGAAATGTTGAAAAACAAAAATAAAGCTGGCGGCATCACCTTACCAGATTTCAAGCTTTATTACAAAGCTGTGATCACCAAGACAGCATGGTACTGGCATAAAAACAGACACATAGACCAGTGGAACAGAGTAGAGAGCCCTGATATGGACCCTCAACTCTCTGGTCAATTAAACTTCGACAAAACTGGAAAAAATATACAGTCGAAAAAAGACAGTCTCTTCAATAAATGGTGCTGGGAAAACTGGAGAGCTATATGTAGAAGAATGAAACTCGACCATTCTCTTACACCGTACACAAAGATCAACTCAAAATGGATAAAAGACCTCAACGTGAGACAGGAATCCATCAGAATCTTAGAGGAGAACATAGGCAGTAATCTCTTTGATATCAGCCACAGCAACTTCTTTCAAGATACGTCTCCAAAGGCAAAGGAAACAAAAGTGAAAATAAACTTCTGGGACTTCATCAAAATCAAAAGCTTCTGCATAGCAAAGTAAAGAGTCAAAAAAAAAAGAGGCAACCCACGGAATGGGAGAAGATATTCGCAAATGACAGTACAGACAAAAGGTTGATATCCAGGATCTATAATGAACTCCTCAAACTCAACCCACACGAAACAGACAAACACATCAAAAAATGGGCAGAAGATATGAACAGACACTTCTCCAATCAAGAAATACAAATGGCTATCAGACACATGAAAAAATGCTCATCATCATTAGCCCTCAGGGAGATTCAAATTAAAACCACATTGAGATATCACCTTACACCAGTTAAAATGGCCAAAATTAACAAAACAGGAAACAACATGTGTTGGAGAAGATGTGGAGAAAGGGGAACCCTCTTACACTGTTGGTGGGAATGCAAGTTGGTGCAGCCTCTTTGGAGAACTGTGTGGAGATTCCTCAAGAAATTAAAAATAGAGCTTCCCTACGACCTTGCAATTGCACTCCTGGGTATTTACCCCAAAGATACAGATGTCGTGAAAAGAAGGGCCATCTGTACCCCAATGTTTATAGCAGCAATGGCCACAGTCGCCAAACTATGGAAAGAACCAAGATGCCCTTCAACGGATGAATGGATAAGGAAGATGTGGTCCATATACACTATGGAGTATTATGCCTCCATCAGAAAGGATGAATACCCAACTTTTGTTGCAACATGGACGGGACTGGAAGAGATTATGCTGAGTGAAATCAGTCAAGCAGAGAGAGTCAATTATCATATGGTTTCACTCATTTGTGGAGCATAACCAATAGCATGTACGACAAGGGGCATTAGAGAGTAGTAGGGAATTTGGGTAAATTGGAAGGGGAGGTGAACCATGAGAGACTATGGACTCTGAAAAACAGTCTGAGAGGTTTGAAGTGGCGGGGGGTGGGAGGTTGGGGTACCAGGTGGTGGGTATTATAGAGGGCACAGCTTGCATGGAGCACTGGGTGTGGTGAAAAAATAATGAATAATGTTTTTCTGAAAATAAATAAATTGGGAAAAAAAAAGCTTCTGCACAGCAAAGGAAAGAGTCAAAAAAACACAGAGGCAACCCACGGAATGGGAGAAGATATTCGCAAATGACAGTACAGACAAAAGGTTGATATCCAGGATCTATAATGAACTCCTCAAACTCAACCCACACGAAACAGACAAACACATAAAAAATGGCAGAAGATATGAACAGACACTTCTCCAATCAAGACATAAAAATGGCTATCAGACACATGAAAAAATGCTCATCATCATTAGCCCTCAGGGAGATTCAAATTAAAACCACATTGAGATACCACCTTACACCAGTTAGAATGGCCAAAATTACAAAACAGGAAACAACATGTGTTGGAGAGGATGTGGAGAAAGGGGAACCCTCTTACACTGTTGGTGGGATTGCAAGTTGGTGCAGCCTCTTTGGAGAACTGTGTGGAGATTCCTCAAGAAATTAAAAATAGAGCTTCCCTACGACCCTGCAATTACACTCCTGGGTATTTACCCCATAGATACAAATGTCGTGAAAAGAAGGGCCATCTGTACCCCAATGTTTATAGCAGCAATGGCCACAGTCGCCAAACTATGGAAAAAACCAAGATGCCCTTCAACGGATGAATGGATAAGGAAGATGTGGTCCATATACACTATGGAGTATTATGCCTCCATCAGAAAGGATGAATACCCAACTTTTGTAGCAACATGGACGGGACTGGAAGAGATTATGCTGAGTGAAATAAGTCAAGCAGAGAGAGTCAATTATCATATGGTTTCACTTATTAGTGGAGCATAACAAATAGCATGGAGGACAAGGGGCGTTAGAGAGGAGTAGGGAATTTGGGTGAATTGGAAGGGTAGGTGAACCATGAGAGACTATGGACTCTGAAAAACAGTCTGAGGGGTTTGAAGTGGCGGGGGGAGTGGGAGGTTGGGGTACCAGGTGGTGGGTATTATAGAGGGCACGACTTGTATGAAGCACTGGGTGTGGTGAAAAAATAATGAATAATGTTTTTCTGAAAATAAATAAATTGGAAAAAAAAATCTTTAGGATACCACCCCCCCCCAAAAAAAAAAAAAAAAGAACTTGCTATATAGTCCAAAGGATAACGTCTGAGACTGGAGCCCTATGTGCGCCTATTGCAGTTATCACAGTCAGTCCCAAGAGCTTCCTTCTATGAGAGACGCAACACTGCATTTAATCCCTCCTGAAGCACACTATCCTCACAGTGTTGGAAGGGTTTTTCACACAGTAACAAATTACGAATGACTCATGGACATCACCATCCAATATGTGTTTGGGATGCCTTAGCGCCATAGCCTATATTTACTCACAGTACCTAATGTGCCCGTATTCCATCCATGTTCTATCTTCATTCCTCAAAGGCAGGCACATTGTTATGAATGAGTACAAACCTGAAGAAGGATGCCTGAACAGATAGCTTCCTACGAATCCCCTTTCAGGGTGCTGCATTATACACTACATGATTGCTACTCAGTCAGGTACCACTGTTTCCAACAGAGCACAGACTCATCACTGCCGTGAGAATGTTCTGTAGCACACTTCACTCGTACATTGAAAGTGTTGTGAGACGAGGTAGACACTGTGGATCATCACAAGTGTGGAACTTAAGTAGGGGTCAAATATGCCTAAACGCCTACCTTTTAATTTCCACACGGGATGCAACCTTGTCTCTGTTCGTCCTTCTTCTATCTTCTTTCCTCTTCTGAAAGATACTGTTAGAAGTTACATTCCGCCTGAAGGAGTTTCCCTTTAACAGAACTTGCTATAGTCCAATGGATAGACGTCTGAGATTGGAGCCCTATGTGCGCCTATTGCAGTTACCACAGAGTTGTCCCAAGAGCTTCCTTCTTTGACAGGCGCAACACTACGTTGAATCCCCTACAAGCCCACTTTCCTCACAGTGTTGGAAGTGTTTCTCACACAGAAACAAAGTGCGAATGACTACTGGACCTGAACATCCAATATGTCTTTAGGATGCCTAAGCGCCATATCCTGCACTTTACTCACAGTACCTAATTGCCTCTATCCCGTCTCTGTTCTATCTTCATTCCTCAAAGGAGAACACATTGTTATGAATGAGTACGCACCTGAAGAAGGATGCCTGAAAAGATAGCTTCCTCCGTATGCCCTGTCAGGGTCCTGGATGATACACTTCATGATTGCTCCTCAGTCAGGTACCACTGTTTCCAACAGAGAACAGACTCATCACTGTCGGGAGAAAGAACTGTAGCACAGTTCCCTCGTAAATTGGAAGTGTTGTGAGACGAGGTAGACACTATGGACCATCACAAGTGTGGAAAATGCAGTAGATGTCATAGAGGCCTAAATGCCTACCTTTTTCTTTCCACACGGGATTAAACCTTGGCTGTGTCCGTCCCTGTTCTATCTTCTTTCCTCCTCTGAAAAGCACTGTTAGAAGTGACTTTCTGCCTGAAGGAGATTCCCTTTAACAGAACTTGCTATAGTCCAAAGGATGGACTTCTGAGACTAGAGCCCTATGTGCGTCTATTGCACTTACAACAGTCAGTACCAAGAGCTTCCTTCTTTGACAGACGCAACACTGCATTAAATCCCTCATAAAGCACAGTTTCCTAACAGTGTTGGAAGCGTTTTTCACACAGAAACAAAGTGCAAATGACTACTGGACCTGAAAATCCAAAATGTGTTTGATATGCCTAAGCGCCATAGCCTGCACTTTACTCACAGTACCTAATGTTCCCCTATTCCCTCCCTGATCTATCTTCATTCCTCAGAGGAGAACGCACTGTTATGAATGAGTACGCACCTGAAGTAGGATCCCTGAACAGATAGCTTCCTTCGAATCCCCTGTTACGGTCCTGCATGAAACACTTCATGATTGCTATTCAGTCAGGTCCCACTGTTTCCAACTGAGCATCGACTCATCACTGTCGTGAGAAATTACTGTAGCACATTTCCCTCGTATATTGGAAGTGTTTTGAGATGAGGTAGACACTGTGGAACATCACAGGTGTTGAACTTCCAGTAAGCGTCATAGAGGCCTATGTGCCTTAACTTTAGCTTCACTCAGGGGACGCAACCTTGGCTCTCTCTGTCCTTGTTCTATCTTCTTTCCTCCACTGGAAAGACTCTGTGAGAAGTGACATTCCGCCTGAAGGACTTTCCCTTAAACATAGCTTGCTGTAGTCCAATGGATAGATGTTGGAGACTAGAGCGCTATGTGAGCCTATTGCTGTTACCACAGAGTCAACCCAAGAGCTTCCTCTTTGAGAGACGCAAGACTGTATTGAATCCCTCCTAAAGCACACTTTCCTCACAGTGTTGGAAGTGTTTTTCACACATAAACAAAGTGCGAATGACTACTGGACCTGAACATCCAATATGTGTTTGGGATGCCTAAGCGCCATAGCCTGCACTTTACTCACAGTACCTAATGTGCCTCTATTCCGTGCCTGTTCTCTCTTCATTCCTCAAAGGAGAACACACTGTAATGAATGAGTACCCACCTGAAGTAGGAAACCTGAACAAATAGGTTCCTTCGAATCCCCTGTCAGGGTCCTGCATGATACACTTAATGATTGCTATTCAGTCAGGTCCCACTGTTTCCAACTGAGCAACAACTCATCACTGTGGTGAGAAAGTAGTGTAGCACACTTCCTTCGTACACTGGAAGTGTTTTGAGACGAGGTAGACACTGTGGAATATCACAGGTGTTGAAATTCCAGTATGCGTCATAGAGGCCTATGGGCCTTACCTTTAGCTTCACTCAGGGGATGCAACCTTGGCTCTATCAATCCTTGTTCTATCTTCTTTCTTCCACTGGAAACACTCTGTGAGAAGTGACATTCCGCCTAAAGGAATTTCCCTTAAACAGAACTTGCTATAGTCCAACGGATAGACGTCTGAGACTGGAGCCTTATGTGCGCCTATTGAAGTTACCACAGTCAGTCCCAAGGGCTTACTTCTTTGAGAGATGCAACACTGCATTAAATCCCTCCTAAAGCACACTTTCCTCACAGTGTTGGAAGTGGTATTCACACAGAAACAAAGTGCGAATGACTACTGGACATGAACATCCAATATGTGTTTGGGATGCCTAAGCGCCATTGCCTGCACTATTTCACAGTACCTAATGTGCCCCTATGCCGTCCCTGTTCTATCTTCATTCCTCAAAAAAGAACACACTGTTATGAATGGGTACGCACCTGAAGTAGGATTCCTGAACAGATAGCTTCCTTCGAATTCCCTGTCAGGTTCCTGCATGATACACTTCATGATTGCTGCTCAGTCAGTTACCACTGTTTCCAACAGAGCACAGACTCATCACTGTCGTGACAATGTACTGTAGCACACTTCCCTCGTACATTGGAAGTGTTGTGAGACAAGGTGGACACTGTGGAACATCACAGGTGTGGAACTTCCAGTAGGTGTCATAGAGGCCTAAGTGCCTACCTTTTTCTTGCCACATGGGATGCAAACTTGCCTCTGTCCGTCCTTGTTCTATCTTCTTTCCTCCACTGAAAGACACTGTTAGAAATGACATTCCGCCTGAAAGAATTTCCCTTTAACAGAACTTGCTATGCTCCAACGGATAGACGTCTGAGACTGGAGCCCTATGTGCGCCTATTGCAGTTACAACAGAGTCAGGCCCAAGAGCTTCCTTCTTTGACTATGCAACACGGCATTGAATCCCTCCTAAAGCACACTTTCCTCACAGTGTTGGAAGTGTTTTTCACACAGAAACAAAGTGCGAATGACTACTGGACCTGAACATCCAGTATGTGTTTGATATGCCTAAGCGCCATTGCCTGGACTTTACTAACAGTATGTAATGTGCCCCTATTCCGTCCCTGCTCTATCTTCATTCCTCAAAGGAGAACACACTGTTATGAATGAGTACGCACCTGAAGTAGGATCCCTGAACAGATAGCTTCCTTAGAATCCCCTGTCAGGGTCCTGCATGATAAACTTCATGACTGCTACTCTGTCAGGTCCCTTTGTTTCCAACTGAGCACCGACTTATCACTGTCGTGAGAAAGTAGTGTAGCACACTTCCCTCGTACACTGGAAGTGTTTTGGGACGAAGTAGACACTGTGGAACATTACAGGTGTTGAACTTCCAGTATGTGTCATAGAGGCCTATGTGCTTTACCTTAGCTTAACTAGGGGTTGCAACGTTGGCTCTGTCCGTCCTTGTTCTAATTTCGTTCTTCCACTAGAAAGACTCTGTGAGAAGTGACATTTCTCCTGAAGGATTTTACCTTAAACAGATCTTGCTATAGTCCAACAGATACACGTCTGCGACTGGAACCTTATGTGCGCCTATTGCAGTTACCACAGTCAGTCCCAAGAGCTTCCTTCTTTGACAGGTGCAACACTGCATTGAATCCCTCCTAAAGCACACTTTCTCACAGTGTTGGTATCGTTTTTCACACAGAAACAAAGTGCGAATGACTACTGGACCTGAACATCCAATATGTGTTTTGGATGCCTTAGCGCCATAGCCTGCATTATACTCACAGTACCTAATGTGCCCGTATTCCGTCCGTGTTCTATCTTCATTCCTCAAAGGAGAACACATTGTTATGAAAGAGAACGCACCTGAAGAAGGATGCCTGAACAGATAGCTTCCTACGAATGCCCTATCAGGTTCCTGCATGATAAAGTTCATGATTGCTACTCAGTCAGGTAACACTGTTTCCAAAAGAGCACAGACTCATCACTTTCGAGAGAAAGTACTGTAGCACACTTCCTTAGTTCATTTGAAGTGTTGTGAGACGAGGTAGACACTGTGGACCATCACAAGTGTGAACTTCCAGTAGACGTCATAGAGGCCTGTATGCCTACCTTTTTCTTTCCACACGGGATGCAACCTTGCCTCTGACCGTCCTTGTTCTATCTTCTTTCCTCCTCTGAAAGACACTGGTAGAAGTGACATTCCGCCTGAAGTAGTTTCCCTTTAAGAGAACTTACTATAGTCCAACGGATAGAGGTCTGAGACTGGAGCCCTATGTGAGCCTATTGCAGTTACCACAGAGTCAGTCCGAAGAGCTTCCTTCTTTCACTATGCAACACTGCATTGAATCCCTCTTAAGCACACTTTCCTAACAGTTTTGGAAGTGTTTTTCACACAGAAATAAAGTGCGAATGACTACTGGACCTGAACATCCAATGTGTGTTTGGGAGGCCTAAGCACCATTGCCTGGACTTTACTAGCAGTACCTAATGTGCCCCTATTCCGTCCCTGTTCTATCTTCATTCCTCAAAGGAGCACACATTGTTATGAATAAGTATGCACCTGAAGTAGGTTCCCTGAACCAATAGCTTCTTTCGAATCCCCTGTCAGGGTCCTGCATGATACACTTTATGATTGCTACTCAGTCAGCTCCCACTTTTCCAACAGAGCACGACGCATCACTGTCGTGAGGAAGTACAGTAGCTCACTTCCCTCATACATTGGAAGTGTTGTAGGATGACGTAGACACTGTGGACCATCACAGGTGTGGAACGTCCAGTAGCCGTCATAGAGGCCTAAGTGCCTACCTTTTCCTTTCCACACGGGATGCAACCTTGCTTCTGTCCGTCCTTGTTCTATCTTCTTTCCGCCTCTGAAAGATACTCTTAGAACTGACATTCTGCCTGAAAGATTTTCCCTCTAACAGAACTTTCAATAGTCCAACGGATAGACGTCTGAGATGGGTGCCCTATGTGGGCCTATTGCAGGTACCACAGAGACATTCCCAAGAGCTTCCTTCTTTGACAGTCACAACACTGCATTGAATCCCTCCTAAAGCACACTTTCCTCACAGTGTTGGAAGCGTTTTTCACACAGAAACTAAGTGCGATTGAGTACAGGGCATGAACATCCAATATGTGTTTGGGATATCTAAGCGCCATAGCCTACATTATACTCACAGTACCTAATTTGCCCCTATTCCGTCCGTGTTCTCTCTTCATTCCTCAAAGGAGAACACATTGTTATGAATGAGTACGCAACTGAAGATGGATGCCTGAACAGTTAGCTTCCTACAAATCCCCTGTCAGGTTCCTGCATGATACACTTCATGATTGCTACTCAGTCAGGTCACATTGTTTCCAACTGAGCACCGACTCATCACTGTCATTAGAAAGTACTGTAGCACACTTCCCTCGCACACTGGAAGTGTATT
Organism: Neogale vison; assembly: GCF_020171115.1. NCBI lineage: Eukaryota > Metazoa > Chordata > Mammalia > Carnivora > Mustelidae > Neogale > Neogale vison. The sequence goes on from NC_058091.1 coordinate 155,005,082, forward strand.
GCTACGAGGTAGACAATTGGAACATCACAGGTGTTGAACTTCCAGTATGCGTCATAGAGGCTTATGTGCCTTACCGTTAGCTTCACTCAGGGGTTGCAACCTTGGCTCTGTCCGTCCTTGTTCTATATTCTTTCCTCCACTGGAAAGACTCTGTGAGAAGTGACATTCCGCCTTAAGGACTTTCCCTTAAACAGAACTTACTTTAGTCCAACGGATAGACGTCTGAGACTGGAGCGCTATGTGCGCCTATTGCTGTTACCACAGTCAGTCCCAAGAGCTTCCTTCTTTAACAGACGCAACACTGCATTGAATCCCTCCTAAAGCACACTTTCCTCACAGTGTTCGAAGCGTTTTTCTCACAGAAACTATGTGCGAATGACTACTGGACATGAACATCAAATATTTGTTTGGGATGCCTAAGCATCAATGCCATAGCCTGCATTATACTCACAGTACCTCATGTGCCCCTAATCCCTCCGTGTTCTAACCTCATTCCTCAAGGCAGAACTCATTGTTATGAATGAGTACGCACCTGAAGAAGGATGCCTGAACAGATAGCTTCCTACGAATCCCCTTTCAGGTTCCTGCATGATACACTTCATGATTAATACTCAGTCAGGTCTCACTGTTTCCAACTTAGCACAGAATCATCACTGTCGTGAGAAAGTACTGTAGCACACTTTCCTCGTACATTGGAAGTGTTGTGAGATGAGGTAGACACTCTGGACCGTCACAGTTGTGGAACTTCCAGTCGACGTCGTAGAGGCCTAAGTGCCTACCTTTTTCTTTCCACATGGGATGCAAACTTGTCTCTGTCCGTCCTTGTTCTATCTTCTTTCCTCCTCTGAAAGACACTGTTAGAAGTGATTTTCGGCCTGAAGGAATTTCCCTTTAACAGAAATTGCTATAGTCCAACGGATAGACGTCTGAGCCTGGAGCCCTATGTGCGCCTATTGCAGTTACAACAGAGTCAGGCCCAAGAGCTTCCTTCTTTGACTATGTAACACCGCATTGAATCCCTCCTAAAGCACACTTTCCCCACAGTGTTGGAAGTGTTTATCACACAGAAACCAAGTGCAAATAACTACTGGTCCTGAACATCCAATATGTGTTTCGGATGCCTAAGCGCCATAGTCTGCACTTTACTCACAGTACCTAATGTGCCCCATTCCGTCCCTGTTTTATCTTCATTCCTCAAAAGTGAACACACTGTTATGAATGAGTACGCACCTGATGTAGAATCCCTGAACAGATAGCTTCCTTCGAATACCCTGTTATTGTCCTGCATGATACACTTCATGATTGCTACTGAGTCATGTCCCACTGTTTCCAACAGAGCACAGACTCATCACTGTCGTGAGAAAGTACAGTAGCACACTTCCCTCGTACATTGGAAGTGTTGTGGGACGACATAGACACTGTGGACCATCACAGGTGTGGAACTTCCAGTAGGCGTCATAGAGGCCTAAGTGCCTACCTTTTTCTTTCCACACGGGATGCAACCTTGCCTCTGTCCGTCCTTGTTCTATCTTCTTTCCTCATCTGAAAGATACTCTTAGAAGTGACATTCCGCCTGAAGGACTTTCCCTTAAACAGAACTTGCTATAGTCCAACGGATAGACATCTGAGACTGGAGCCCTATGTGCGCCTATTGCAGTTACCACAGAGTCAGTCCCAAGAGCTTCCTTCTTTAACAGACGCAACACTGCATTGAATCCCTCCTAAAGCACACTTTCCTCACAGTGTTGGAAGCGTTTTTCACACAGAAACAAAGTGCGATTGACTAAAGGACCTGAACATCCAATATGTGTTTGGGATGCCTAAGCACCATAGCCTGCATTATACTCACAGTACCTAATGTGCCCGTATTCCGTCCATGTTCTAGCTTCATTCCTCAAAGGAGAACACATTGTTATGAATGAGTACGCACCTGAAGATAGATGCCTGAACAGATAGCTTCCTATGAATCCCCTGTCAGGGTCCTGCATGATACACTTCATGATTGCTATTAAGTCAGGTCCCATTGTTTCCAACTGAGTACCGACTCATCACTGTCGTGAGAAAGTACTGTAGCACACGTCCCTTCTACACTAGAAGTGATTTGGGACGAGGTAGACACTGTGGAACATCACAGGTGTTGATCATCAAGAATGTGTCCTAGAGGCCTAGGTCCCTTACCTGAAGCTTCAATAAGGGGATGCAACCTTGGCTCTCTCCGTCCTTGTTCTATCTTCGTTCTTCCACTGGAAATGCTCTGTGAGAAGTGACATTGCGCCTGAAGGAGATTCCCTTAACAGAACTTGCTCTAGTCCTACGGATAGACTTCTGTGACTGGAGACTTATGTGCGCCTATTGCAGTTATAACAGTCAGTCCCAAGAACTTCCTTCTTTGACAGACACAACATGCATTGAATCCCTCCTAAAGCACACTTTCCTCATAGTGTTGGAAGCGTTTTTCACACAGAAACAAAGTGTGAATGACTACTGTACCTTAACATCCAAAATGTGTTTGGGATCCCTAAGCACCATAGCCTGCACTTTACTCACAGTACCAAATGTGCCTCTATTCCGTCCCTGTTTTATCTTCATTCCTCAAAGGAGAACACACTGTTATGAATGAGTACGCACCTGGGGTAGGATCCCTGAACAGATATCTTCCTTCAAATCCCCTGTCAGGATCCTGCATGATACACTTCCTTATTGCTACTCAGTCAGGTCCCACTGTTTACAACTGAGCAGAGACTCATCACTGTCGTGAGAAAGTACCGTAGCACACTTCCCTCGTACATTGGAAGTGTTTTGAGACGAGGTAGACAGTGTGGAATATCACAGGTGTTGAAATTCCAGTATGCGTCATAGAGGCCTCTGTGCCTTACCTTTTGCTTCACTCAGGGGATGCCACCTTGGCTCTGTCCGTCCTTGTTCTATCTTCTTTCCTCCACTGGAAAGACTCTGTGAGAAGTGACATTCCGCCTGAAAGAATTTTCCTTTAACAGAACTTGCTATAGTCCAACGGATAGACGTCTGAGACTGGAGACCTATGTGCGCCTATTGCATTTACCACAGTCAGTCCCAAGAGCTTCCTTCTTTGACAGAAGCAACACTGCATTGAATCCCTGCTAAAGCACACTTTCCTCTCAGGGTTGGAAGCGTTTTCCACACAGAAACAAGTGCAAATGACTACTGGACCTGAACATCCAATATGTGTTTGATTTGCCTAAGTGCCATAGCCTGCATTATACTAACATTACCTAATGTGCCCTATTCCGTCCCTATTCTATCTTCATTCCTCAATGGAGAACTCATTGTTATGAATGAGTACTCACCTGAAGAAGGATGCCTGAACAGATAGCTTTCTTCGAATCCCCTGTCAGGTTCCTGCATGATACACTTCCTGATTGCTACTCAGTCAGGTCCCACTGATTCCAACTGAGCAGAGACTCACCACGGTCGTGAGAAAGTACTGTAGCTCACTTCCCTTGTACATTGGAAGTGTTGTGAGACGAGGTAGACACTTTGGACATTCACAGGTGTGGAAATTCCTGTAGGCGTCATAGAGGCCTAAGTGCCTACCTATTTCTTTCCACAGGGGATGCAACCTTGCCTCTGTCCGTCCTTGTTCTATCTCTTTGCTCCTCTGAAAGACACTGTTAGAAGTGACATTCTGCCTGAAGGAGTTTTCCTTTAACAGAACTTGCTATGGTCCAAAGGATAGACGACTGAGACTGGAGCCCTATGTGCGCCTATTGCAATTACCACAGAGTCAGGCCCAAGAACTTCCTTCTTTGACAGACGCGACATAGCATTGAATCCCTCCTAAAGCATACTTTCCTCACAGTGTTGCAAGCGTTTTTCACACGGAAACATAGTGCGAATGACTACTGGACCTGAACATCCAATATGTGTTTAGGATGGCTAAGCACCATAACCTGCATTATACTCACAGTACCTAAAGTGCCCCTATTCCGTCCCTGTTCATCATCATTCCTCAAAGGAGAACACATTGTTATGAATGAGTACGCACCTGAAGAATGATGCCTGAACAGATAGCTTCCCTCGAATCCCCTGTCAGGGTCCTGCATGATACACTTCCTGATTGCTACTCAGTCAGGTCCCACTGTTTCCAACAGAGCACAGATTCATCACTGTCGTGAGAAAGTACTATAGTGCACTTCCATCATACATTGGAAGTGTTGTGAGACGAGGTAGACACTGTGGACCATCACAGGTGTGGAACTTCCAGTATTCGTCATAGAGGCCTATGTGCCTTACCTTCACTCAGGGGATGCAAACTTGGCTCTGTCCGTCCTTGTTCTATCGTCTTTCCACCACTGGAAAGACTCTGTGAGAAGTGACATTCCGCCTGAAGGACTTTCCCTTAAACAGAACTTGCTATAGTCCAATGGATAGACGTCTGAGATTGGAGCCCTTTGTGCGCCTATTACAGTACCACAGAGTCAGACCCAAGAGCTTCCTTCTTTGAGAGACGCAACACTGCAGTGAATCCCTCCTACAGCACACTTTCCTCACAGTGTTGGAAGCGTGTTTAAAACAGAAAAAAAGTGCGAATGATTACTGGACCTGAACATCCAATGTGTTTGGGATGCCTAAGCGCCATAGCCTTCATTATACTCAAAGTACCTAATGTGCCCCTACTCTGTCCCTGTTCTATCTTCATTCCTCAAAAGAGAACACACTGTTATGAATGAGTACGCACCTGAAGCTGGATCCCTGCACAGATAGCTTCCTACGAATCCCCTGTCAGGGTCCTGCATGATACACTTCATGATTGCTACTCAGTCAGGTCCCACTGTTTCCAACAGATCACATACTCATCACTGTCGTGAGAAATTACTGTACCACACTTCCATCGCACATTAGAAGTGTTGTGAGATGAAGTATACACTGTGGAACATCACAGGTTTGGAACATCCAGTAGGCGTTATAGAGGCCTAAGTGCCTACATTTTTCTTTCCACACGGGATGAAACCTTGCCTCTGTCCGTCTTGTTCTATCTTCTTTCCTCCTCTGAAAGCACTGTTAGAAGTGACATTCCGGTCTACGGCCATACCACCCTGAACGCGCCCGATCTCGTCTGATCTCGGAAGCTAAGCAGGGTCGGGCCTGGTTAGTACTTGGATGGGAGAAGTGACATTCCGCCTAAAGGAGTTTCCCTTTATGAGAACTTGCTATTGTCCAACAGATAGACGTCTGAGACTGGAGCCCTATGTTCGCCTATTGCAGTTACCACAGAGTCAGTCTCAAGAGCTTCCTTCTTTGACAGACGCAACACTGCATTGAATCCCACCTAAAGCACACTTTCCTCACAGTGTTGGAAGCGTTTTTCACACAGAAACAAAGTGCGAATGACTACTGGACCTGAACATCCAATATGTGTTTGGGATGCCTAAGCACCATAGCCTGCACTTTACTCACAGTACCTAATGGGCCCCTATTATGTCCCTGTTCTATCTTCATTCCTCAAAGGAAACACACTGTTATGAATGAGTACGCACCTTTAGTAGGATCCCTGAACAGATAGCTTCCCTCGAATCCCCTGTCAGGGTCCAGCATGATACACTTCATGATTGCTACTCAGTCAGATACCATTGTTTCCAAATGAGCACCGACTCATCACTGTCGTGAGAAAGTACTATAGCACACTTCCCTCATTCATTGGAAGTGTTTTGGGACGAGGTAGACACTGTGGAACATCACAGGTGTTGACCTTCCAGTATGCGTCATAGAGGCCTATGTGCCTTACCTTTAGCTTCACTCAGGGGATGCAACCTTGCCTCTCTCCGTCCTTGTTCTATCTTCTTTCCTCCTCTGAAGACACTGTTAGAAGTGACATTCCGACTGAAGTAGTGTCCGTTTAACAGAACTTGCTATAGTCCAAACTATAGACTTGTGAACCTGGATCGCTATGTGCGCCTATTGCAGTTACCTCAGAGTCAGTCCTAAGAGCTTTCTTCTTTGACAGAAGGAACACTGCATTGAATCCCTCCTAAAGCACACTTTCCACACAGTGTTGGAAGCGATTTTCACATATAAACAAAGTGAGAATGAATACAGTACCTGCACATCCAATAAATGTTTGGGATGCCTTAGCGCCATAGCCTGCATTATACTCACAGAACCTAATATGCCCCTATTCCGTCCGTGTTCTATCATCATTCCTCAAAGGAGAACACATTGTTATGAATGAGTACGCACCTGAAGAAGGATGCCTGAACAGATAGCTTTCTACGAATCCCCTGTCAGGGTCCTGCATGATACACTTCCTGATTGCTACTCAGTCGGATCCCGCTGTTTCCAACAGGGCACAGACTCATCACTGTCATGAGGAAGTACTGTAGCGAACTTCCCTCATACATTGGGAGTGTTGTGAGACGAGTTCGACACTTTGGCATATCACAGGTGTTGAATTTCCAGTTTACGCCGTAGAGGCCTCTGAACCTTTCCTTTAGCTTCACTCAGGGGATGCAACCTTGGCTCTGTCCATCCTTGATCTATCTTCTTTTCTCCACTGGATAGACTCTGTGAGAAGTGACATTCCGCCTGAAGGAGTTTCCCTTAAACAGAACTTCCTATAGTCCAACGGATGGACGTCCGAGACTGGAGCCCTATGTGCGCATATTGCAGTTACGACAGAGTCAGTCCCAAGAGCTTCCTTCTTTGACACACACAACACTGCATTGAGTCCCTCCTAAAGCACACTGTCCTCACAGAATTGGAAGTGTTTTTCACACAGAAACAAAGTGCGAATGACTACTGGACCTGAACATCCAATATGTGTTTGGGATGCCTAAGCGCCATAGCCTGAAACTTACTCACAGTACCTAATATGCCCTATTCCGTCCCTGTTCTCTCTTCATTCGTCAAAGGAGAATATACGATATGAATGAGTACGCACCTGAAGTAGGATCTCTGAACACATAGCTTACGTCGAATCCCCAGTCAGGGTCCTGCATGATACAATTAATGATTGCTACTCAGTCAGGTCCCACTGTTTCCAACTGAGCACAGACTCATCACTGTCATGAGAAAGTACTGTAGCACACTTCCCTCATACATTGGAAGTGTTTTGAGTCGAGGTAGACCCTGTGGAACATCACAGGTGTTGAACTTCCAGTATGCGTCATAGAGGCCTATGTGCCTTACCTTTAGCTTCCCTCAGGGGAAGCAAACATGGCTCTGTCCGTCCTTGTTCTATCTTCTTTCCTCCACTGGAAAGACTCTGTGTGCCGTGACATTCCGCCTGAAGGACTCTCCCTTAAACAAAACTTGCTATAGTCCTATGTGCGCCTATTGCAGTTACCACGGTCAGTCCCATGAGCTTACTTCTTTGACAGACGCAACACTGCATTGAATCCCTCCTAAAGCACACTTTCCTCACAGTGTTGGAAGCATTTTTCACACAGAAACAAAGTGGAATGACTACTGGACCTGAACATCCAACATGTGTTTGGTATGCCTAAGCGCCATAGCTTGCATTATACTCACAGTACATAATGTGCCCCAATTCCGTCCGTGTTCTATCTTCATTACTCAAAAGAGAGCACATTGTTATGAATGAGTACCCACCTGAAGAAGGTGCCTGAAAAGATAGGTTCCTACGAATCCCTGTCAGGGTCCTGCATTATACACTTCATGATTTGTACTCAGTCATGTCCCACTGTTTCCAACAAAGCACAGACTTATCACTGTCATGAGAAAGTACTGTAGCACACTTCCCACGTACATTGGAAGTGTTGTGAGACGAGGTAGACACTGTGGACCATCACAGGTGTGGAACTTCCAGTAGGACTCATAGAGGCCTATGTGCCTACCTTTTTCTTACCACCCGGGATGAAACCTTGCATCTGTCCGTCCTTGTTCTATCTTCTTTCCTCCTCTGAAAGATACTGTTAGAAGTGCCATTCCGCCTGAACGAGTTTCCCTTTAAAAGAACTTGCTATAGTCCAAAGGATAAACGTCTGAGACTGGAGCCCTATGTGTGCCTATTGCAGTTACAACAGAGTCAGTCCCAAGAGCTTCCTTCTTTGACAGACGCAACACTGCTTTGAATCCCTACTAAAGCACACTTTCCTCACAGTGTTGGAAGCGTTTTTCACACAGAAACAAAGTGCAAATGACTACTGGACCTGAACATCCAATATGGGTTTTGGATGCCTAAGCGCCATCGCCTGCACTTTACTCACAGTACCTAATGTGCCCCTATCCCGTCCCTGTTCTATCTTCATTCCTCAAAGTAGAACACATTGTTATGGATGAGTAAGCACCTGAAGTAGGATCCCTGAACAGATAGCTTCCTTCGAATCCCCTGTCAGGTTCCTGCATGATACACTTCATGATTGCTACTCAGTCAGGTCCCACTGTTTCCAACTGAGCACCGACACTTCATTGTCGTGAGAAAGTACTGTAGCACACTTCCCTCGTACATTGGAAGTGTTGTGAGACGAGGTAGACACTGTGGAACATCACAGGTGTTGAACTTCCAGTATGCGTCATAGAGGCCTATGTGCCTTACCTTTAGCTTCACTCAGGGGATACAACCTTTGCTCTGTCCGTTCTTGTTCTGTCTTCTTTCCTCCACTGGAAAGACTCTGTGAGAATTGACATTCCGACTGAAGGAGTTTACCTTAAAGATTACTTGCTATAGTCCAGCGGATAGACGTCTGAGACTGGAGCCCTATGTGCGCCTATTGCAGTTACCACAGTCAATCCCAAGAGCTTCCTTCTTTGACAGACAAAACACTGCATTGAACACCTCCTAAAGCACACTTTCCTCACAGTGTTGGAAGTGTTTTTCACACAGAAACAACGTGCGAATGACTACTGGACCTGAACATCCAATATATGTATGGGATGCCTAAGCACCATAGACTGCATTATACTCACAATACCTAATATGCCCCTAATCCGTCCGAGTTCTATCTTCATTCCTCAAAAGAGAACACATTGTTATGAATGAGTACGCACCTGAAGAGGGATGCCTGAACAGATAGCTTCCTACGAATCCCCAGTCAGGGTCCTGCATGCCACAGTTCATGAATGCTACTCAGTCATGCCCCACTGTTTCAAACAGAGCAGAGACTCAATACTGTCATGAGAAAGTACAGTAGAGATGCAACCTTGGCTCTGTTCGTCCTTGTTCTATCTTGTTTGCTCCTCTGAAAGACATTGTTAGAAATGACATTCCGCCTGAAGGACTCTTCCTTAAACAGAACTTGCTAGAGTCCAACGGTTAGACGTCTGAGACTGGAGCCCTATGTGTGCCTATTGCAGTTAACACAGAGTCAGTCCCAAGAGCTTCCTTCTTTGACAGACGCAACACTGCATTGAATCCCTCCTAAAGCTCACTTTCCTCACAGTGTTGGAAGTGTTTTTCACAGAGAAACAAAGTGCGAATGACTACTGGACCTGAATATCCAGTATGTGTTTGGGATGCCTAAGCGCCATAGCCTGCACTTTACTCACAGTACCTAAAGTGCCCCTATTCCATCCCTGCTCTCTCTTTATTCCTCATAGGAGAACACACTGTTATGAATGAGTACGCACCTGAAGTAGGATCCCTGAACACATAGCTTCCTTCGAATCCCCTCTCAGGGTCCTGCATGATACACTTAATTATTGCTACTCAGTCATGTTCCACTGTTTCCAACTGAGCAGGGACTCATCACTGTCGTGAGAAAGTACTTTATTACACTTCCCTCGTACATTGGAAGTCTTTTGTGACTAGTTAGACACTGTGGAACATCACAGGTGTTGAACTTCCAGTATGTGTCATAGAGGGCTATGTGCCTTACCTTTAGCTTCACTCAGAGGATGCAACCTTTGCTCTGTCCGTCCTTGTTCTATCTTCTTTCTTACACTGGAAAGACTCTGTGAGAAGTGACCTTCTGCCTGAAGGACTTTCCCTTAAACAGAACTTGCTGTATTCCAACGGATAGATGTCTGAGACTGGATCCCTATGTGTGCCTATTGTAGTTACCACAGTCAGTCCCAAGAGCTTCCTTCTTTGACAGACGCAACACTGCATTGAATCCCTCCTAAAGCACACTTTCCACACAGTGTTGGAAGCGTTTTTTACATATAAAAAAAGTGCGAATGATACAGTACCTGAACATCCAATATGTGTTTGGGATGCCTAAGCACCATAGCCTGCATTATACTCACAGTATAATGGGCCCGTATTCCGTCCATGCTCTATCTTCATTCCTCAAAGGAGAACGCATTGTTATGAAGGAGTACGCACCTGAAGAAGGATGCCTGAACAGATAGCTTCCTACGAATCCCCTGTCAGGGTCCAAAATGATACACTTCATGATTGCTACTCAGTCATGTCCCACTGTTTCCAACTGAGCACAGACTCATTACTGTCATGAGACAGTACTGTAACACATTTCCCTCGTACATTGGAAGTGTTTTGAGATGAGGTAGACACTGTGGAATGTCACAGGTGTTGAACTTACAGTATGTGTCATAGAGGCCTATGAGCCTTACCTTTAGCTTCACTCAGAGGACACATACTTTGCTCTGTCCGTCCTTGTTCTATCTTCTTTCTTCCACTGGAAAGAATCTGTGAGAATTGACATTCCGCATGAAGGAGTTTCCCTTAAACAGAATTTGCTATAGTCCAACGGATAGACATCTGAGACTGGAGCCCTATGTGCGCCTATTGCAGTTACCACAGAGTCAGTCCCAAGAGCTTCCTTCTTTGACAGACGCAACACTGCATTGAATCCCTCCTAAAGCACACTTTCCTCACAGTGTTTGCAGCGTTTTTCACACAGAAACAAAGTGCGAATTACTACTGGACCTGAACATCCAATATTTGATTGGGATGCCTAAGCGCCATAGCCTGCATTATACTCACAATTCCTAATGTGCCCGTATTCCGTTCGTGTTCTATCTTCATTCCTTAAAAGAGAACACATTGTTATGAATGAGTACGCACCTGAAGAAGGATGCCTGAACAGATAGCTTCCTTCGAATCCCCTGTCAGGGTCCTGATGATACACTTCATGATTGCTACTCAGTCATGTCCCACTGTTTCCAACAGAGCACAGAATCATCACTGTCGTGAGAAAGTACTGTAGCACACTTCCCTCGTACATTGGAAGTGTTGTGAGACGAGGTAGACACTGTGGACCATCACAGGTGTGGAACTTTCAGTAGGCGTCATAGAGGCCTTAGTGCCTACCTTTTTCTTTCCACACGGGATGCAACCTTGCATCCGTCCATCCTTGTTCTATCTTCTTCCCTCCTCTGAAAGACACTGTTAGAAGTGAAGATATTTGCAAATACAGTACAGATAAAAGGTTGATATCAAGGATCTATAATGAAATCCTCATACTCAACCCACACGAAACAGACAAACACATCAAAAATGGCAGAAGATATGAACAGACACTTCTCCAATCAAGACATAAAAATGGCTCTCAGACACATGAAAAAATGCTCATCATCATTAGCCCTCAGGGAGGTTCAAATTAAAACCACATTGAGATATTACCTTACACCAGTTAGAATAGCCAAAATTAACAAAACAGGAAACAACATGTGTTGGAGAGGATGTGGAGAAAGGGGAACCCTCTTACACTGTTGGTGGGAATGCAAGTTGGTGCAGCCTCTTTGGAGAACAGTGTGGAGATTCCTCAAGAAATTAAAAATAGATTTTCTCTATGTCCCTGCAATTGCACTCCTGGGTATTTACCCCAAAGACACAGATGTCGTGAAAAGAAGGGCCATCTGTACCCCAATGTTTATAGCAGCAATGGGACAGTCGCCAAACTATGGAAAGAACCAAGATGCCCTTCAACGGATGAATGGATAAGGAAGATGTGGTCCATATACACTATGGAGTATTATGCCTCCATCAGAAAGGATGAATAACCAACTGTTGTAGCAAATTGGACGGTACTGGAAGAGATTATGCTGAGTGAAATAAGTCAAGCAGAGAGAGTCAATTATCATATGGTTTCACTTATTTGTGGAGCATAACAAATAGCATGGAAGACAAGGGGCATTAGAGAGGAGTAGGGAATTTGGGTAAATTGGAAGGGGAGGTGAACCATGAGAGACTATGGACTCTGAAAACAATCTGAGGGGTTTGAAGTGGCAGGGGGGTGGGAGGTTGGGGTACTAGTTGATGGGTATTATAGAGGTCACGGCTTGCATGGAGCACTGGGTGTGGTGAAAAAATAATGAATACTGTTTTTCAGAAAAAAAATAAATTGGAAAAAAAAAAGTGACATTACGCCTGAAGGAGTTTCCCTTAAACAGAACTTGCTATAGTCCAACGGATAGACGTCTGAGACTGGAGCCCTATGTGTGCCTATTGCAGTTACCACAGAGTCAGTCCCAAGAGCTTCTTTCTTTGACAGACGCAACACTGCATTGAATCCCTCCTAAAGCACACTTTCCTCACAGTGTTAGTAGTTTTTTTTCACACAGACAAAAAGTGCGAATAACTACTGGTCCTGAACATACAATATGTGTTTGGGATGCCTAAGCGCCATACCCTGCATTATACTCACAGTACCTAATGTGCCCCTATTCCGTCCCTGTTCTATCTTCATTCCTCAAAAAAGAACACATTGTTATGAAGGAGTACACACCTGAAGAAGGATGCTCGAACAGATATCTCCTACAAAAGCCCTGTCAGGGTCCTTCATGATGCACTTCATGATTGCTACTCAGTCAGGTCCCACTGTTTCCAACAGAGCACAGACTCATCACTGTCATGAGAAAGTACTGTAGCACACTTCCCTCGTACATTGGAAGTGTTGTGAGGCGAGGTAGACACTGTGGACCATCACATGTGAGGAACTTCCAGTAGGCGTCATAGGGTCCTAAGTGCCTACCATTTCTTTCCACACGGGATGCAACCTTGCCTCTGTCCGTCCTTGTTCTATCTTCTTTCCTCCTCTGAAAGATATAGGTAGAAGTGACATTCCGCCTGAAAGATTTTCCCTTTAACAGAACTTGCTATAGTCCAACGGATAGACATCTGAGACTGGAGCTCTATGTGCACGTATTGCAGTTATCACACAGTCAGTCCCAAGAGCATCCTTTTTTGAAAGACGCAACACTGCATTGAATCCCTCCTAAAGCACACTTTCCTCACAGTGTTGGAGTATTTTTCACACAGAAACAAAGTTCAAATGACTAGTGGACCTGAATACCAATATGTGTTTGGTATGCCTAAGCATCATAGCCTGCACATTACTCACAGTACCTAATGTTCCCTATTCTGTCCCTGGTCTATCTTCATTCCTCAAAGGAGAACACACTCTTGTGAATGAGTATGCACCTGAAATAGGATCCCTGATCACATACCTTTCTTGGAATCCTCTGTCAGGGTCCTGCATGATACACTTCATGAATGCTACTCAAACAAGTCCCATTGTTTCCAACTGAGCTCCGACTCATCACGGCCGTGAGAAAGTACTGTAGCACACTTCTCTCGTATATTGGAAGTGTTTTGGGATGAGGTAGACACTGTCGAACATCACAGTGTTGAACTTACAGTACACGTCATTGAGGCCTTGTGCCTTACCTTTAGCTTCACTCAGGGGATGCAACCTTGGCTCTGTCCCTCTTTGTTCTATCTTCCTTCTTCCACTGGAAAGACTCTGTGAGAAGTGACATTCCGCTTGAATGAGTTTCCCTTAAACAGAACTTGCTATAGTCCAACGGATAGACATCTGAGACTGGAGCCCTATGTGCGCCTATTGCAGTTACCACAGAGTCAGTCCCAAGAGCTTTCGTCTTTGACAGACGCAACAAAGCATTGAATCCCTCCTAAAGCACACTTTCCTCAGAGTGTTGGAAGCGTTTTTCACACAGAAACATCGTGCGAATGACTAATGGACCTGAACATCCAATATGTGTTTGGGATGCATTAGCGCCATAGCCTTTATTATACTCACAGTACCCAATGTGCCCATGTTCCGTCCGTGTTCTATCTTCATTCCTCAAAAGAGAACACATTGTTATGAATGAGTTCGCACCTGAAGTAGAATCCCTGAACAGATAGTTTCCTATGAATCCCCTCTCAGGATCCTGCATGATACACTTCATGATTGCTACTCAGTCAGGTCCCACTGATTCCAAGAGAGCACAGACTCATCACTGTGGTGAGAAAGTACTGTAGCACACTTCCCTCGTACATTGGAAGTGTTGTGAGACAAGGTAGACCCTGTGGACCGTCACAGGTGTAGAACTTCCAGTAGACGTCATAGAGGCCTAAGTGCCTACTTTTTCTTTCCACACGGGATGCAACCTTGGCTCTGTATGTCCTTGTTCTATCTTCTTTCCTCCTCTGAAAGACACTGTTAGAAGTGACATTCCGCCTGAAGGAGTTGCCCTTTAAGAGAACTTGCTATAGTCCAACGGAGAGACGTCTGAGACTGGAGCCCTATGTGCACCAATTGCAGTTACCATAGAGTCAGTCCCAGGAGGTCCTTCTTTGACAGACGCAACACTGCATTGAATCCCTTCTAAAGCACACTTTCTTCACAGTGTTGGAAGCTTTTTTCACACAGAAACAAAGTGCGAATGACTACTGGACCTGAACATCCAATATGTGTTTGGGATGCTTTAGCGCCATAGCCTGTGTTATACTCACAGTAACCATTGTGCCCGTATTCCATCCGTGTCCTATCTTTATTCCTCAAAGGATAACTCATTGTTATGAATGAGAATGAACCTGAAAAAGGATGCCTGAACAGATATCTTTCTACATTTGCCCTGTCATGGTCCTGTATAATACACTTCATGATTGCTACTCAGTCAAGTACCACTTTTTCCAACAGAGTACAGACTTATCAATGTCGTGAGAAAGTACTGTAGCACACTTCCCTCATACATTGAAAGTGTTGTGAGACGAGGAGACACTGTGGACAATCACAGGTGTAGAACTTCCAGTAGGCGTCATAGAGGCCTAGGTGCCTACCTTTTTCTTTCCACAAGGGATGCAACCTTGCCTCTGACCGTCCTTGTTATATTTTCTTTCCTCCTCTGAAAGACACTGTTTGACATTCCGCCTAAAGGAGTTTGCCTTCAAGAGAACTTGCTATAGTCCAACAGATAGACGTCAGAGAACGGAGCCCTATGTGCGCCTATAGCACTTACCACAGAGTAAGTCCCAAGAGCTTCCTTCTTTGACAGACGCAAAACTGCATTGAATCCCTCCAAAGGCACACTTTCCTCACAGTGTTGGAAGTGTTTTGCACACAGAAACAAAGTGCGTATGACTACTGGACCTGATCATCCAATATGTGTTAGGGAT
The DNA here is from genome assembly GCF_020171115.1 of Neogale vison. Classification (NCBI taxonomy): domain Eukaryota; kingdom Metazoa; phylum Chordata; class Mammalia; order Carnivora; family Mustelidae; genus Neogale; species Neogale vison. The sequence goes on from NC_058091.1 coordinate 155,020,383, forward strand.
GTCTTAGCGCCATAGCCTGTATTTTACTCACAGTACCTAAAGTGCCCGTATTCCGTCCATTTTTTATCTTCATTCCTCAAAGGAGAACACATTGTTATGAATGAGTACAAACCTGAAGAAGATGCCTGAACAGATAGCTTCGTACGAATGCCCTGTCAGGGTACATCATGATAAACTTCATGATTGCAACTCAGTCAGGTACCACTGTTTCCAACAGAAAACAGACTCATCACTCTCGTGAGAAAGTACAAAGCACAGTTCCCTCGTACACTGGAAGTGTTGTGAGACAAGTTAGACACTGTGGACCATCACAAGTGTGGAACTTCCAGTAGGTGTCATAGAGGCCTAAGTGCCTACCTTTTTCTTTCCACACGGGATGCAACCTTGCCTCTGACCTTCCTTGTTCTATCTTCTTTCCTCCACTGGAAAGACTCTGTGAGAAGTGACATTCCGCCTGAAGGACTGTCCCTTAAACAGAACTTGCTATAGTCAAACGTATAGACGTCTGAGACTGGAGCCCTATTTGCGCCTATTGCAGTTACCACAGAGTCAGTCCCAAGAGCTTCCTTCTTTGACAGTCGCAACACTGCATTGACCCTTTATAGCACACTTTCTTCACAGTGTTGGAAGTGTTTTTACACAGAAACAAAGTGCAAATGACTAATTGACCTGAACAACCAATATGTGTTTGGGATGCCTCAATGCCATAGCCTGCACTTTACTCACTGTACCTAATGTGCCCCTACTCCGTCCCTGGTCTATCTTCATTCCTCAAAGGAAAACACACTGTTATGAATGAGTACGCACCTGAAGTAGGATCCCTAATCAGATAGCTTCTTTCGAATCCCCTGTTAGGGTCCTGCATGATACACTTCATGCTTGCTACTCAGTCAGGTCCCACTTTTTCCAACTGAGCTCCAGCTCATCACTGTCATGAGAAAGTACTGTAGCACACTTCCCTCGTACATTGGAAGTGTTTTGAGACGAGGTAGACACTGTGGAACATCACTGGTGTTGAACTTCCAGTAGGGGTCAAAGAGGCCTAAACACCTACCTTTTAATATCCACAGGGAATGCAAACTTGCCCCTGTCCGTCCTTGTTCTAACTTCATTCCTTCTCTGAAAAATACTGTTAGAAGTGACATTCCGCCAGAAGGAGTTTCCCTTTAACAGATCTTGCTATAGAACAACGGATAGACATCTGAGACTGGAGCCCTGTGTGCGCCTATTGCATGTTACCACAGAGTAGGCCCAAGAGCTTCCTTCTTTGACAGATGCAACACTGCATTGAATGCCTCCTAAAGAACACTGTCCTCACAGTGTTGGAAGTATATTTCACACAGAAACAAAGTGCGAAGGACTACCGGACCTGAACATCCAATATGTGTTTGGGAGGCCTAAGCGCCATAGCCTGCACTTTACTCACAGTACCTAATGTGCCCCATTCCGTCCCTGTACTCTCTTCATTCCTCAAAGGAGAACACACTGTTATGAATGAGGACGCACCTGAAGTAGGATCCCAGAACTGATAGCTTCCTTCGAATCCCGTCAGGGTCCTGCACGATACACTTCATGATTGCTACTCAGTCAGGTCCCACTTTTTCCAACTGATCACCGACTCATCACTGTCGTGAGAAAGTACTGTAGCACACTTCCCTCGTACATTGGAAGTGTTTTGAGACAAGGTAGACACTGTGGAACATCACTGGTGTTGAACTTCCAGTAGGGGTCAAAGAGGCCTAAACACCTACCTTTTAATTTCCACAGGGAATGCAAACTTGCCCCTGTCCGTCCTTGTTCTAACTTCTTTCCTCCTCTGAAAAATACTGTTAGAAGTGACATTCCACCAGAAGGAGTTTCCCTTTAACAGAACTTGCTATAGAACAACGGATAGACATCTGAGACTGGAGCCCTGTGTGCACCTATTGCAGTTACCACAGAGTCAGGCCCAAGAGCTTCCTTCTTTGACAGACGCAACACTGCATTGAATGCCTCCTAAAGCACACTGTCCTCACAGTGTTGGAAGTGTATTTCACACAGAAAAAAGTGCGAAGGACTACTGGACCTGAACATCCAATATGTGTTTGGGAGGCCTAAGCACCATAGCCTGCACTTTACTCACAGTACCTAATGTGCCCCATTCCGTCCCTGAACTCTCTTCATTCCTCAAAGGAGAACACACTGTTATGAATGAGGACGCACCTGAAGTAGGATCCCAGAACAGATAGCTTCCTTCGACTCCCCTGTCAGGGTCCTGCACGATACACTTCATGATTGCTACTCAGTCAGGTCCCACTTTTTCCAACTGATAACCGACTCATCACTGTCGTGAGAAAGTACTGTAGCACACTTCCCTCGTACATTGGAAGTGTTTTGAGACGAGGTAGACACTGTGGAACATCACAGGTGTTGAAATTCCAGTATGCTTCATACAGGTCTATGTGCCTTACCTTTAGCTTCACTCAGGGGATGCAACCTTGGCTCTGTCCGTCCTTGTTCTATCCTCTTTCTTCCATGGAAAGAATCTGTGAGAAGTGACATTCCGCCTGAAGGTTTTCCCTTAAGCAGAACCTGCTATAGTCCAACGGATAGACGTCTGAGACTGGAGCCCTATGTGCGCCTATTGCAGTTACCACAGAGTCAGTCCCAAGAGCTTCCTTCTTTGACAGACACAACACTGCATTGAATCCCTCCTAAAGCACACTTTCCTCACAGAGTCCGAAGAGTTTTTCACACAGAAACCAAGTGTGAATGACTACTGGACCTGAACATCCAATATGTGTTTGGGATGCCTAAGCGTCATAGGCTGCACTTTACTCACGGTACCTAATGTGCCCCTATTCCGTCCCTGTTCTCTCTTCATTCCTGATAGGAGAACACACTGTTATGAATGAGTACGCACCTGAAGTAGGATCCCTGAACAGATAGCTTCCTTCGAATCCCCTGTCAGGGTCCTGCATGATACACTTCATGATTGCTACTCAGTCAGGTCCAACTCTTTTCAACTGAGCCCGACTCATCACTGTCATGAGAAAGTACTGTAGCACACTTCCCTCGTACATTGGAAGTGTTGTGAGACGAGGTAGGCACTGTAGACCGTAACAGGTGTGGAACTTCCAGTAGGCGTATAGAGGTCTAAGTACCTACCTTTTTCTTTCCTCACGGGATGCAACCTTTCCCCTGTCCGTCCTTGTTCTATCTTCTTTCCTCCTCTGAAAGACACTGTTAGAAGTGACATTAGGCTTGAAGGAGTTTCCCTTTATCAGAACTTGCTATAGTCCAACGGATATACGTCTGTGACTGGAGCCCTATGTGTGCCTATTGCAGTTACCACAGAGTCAGTCCCAAGAGCTTCCTTCTTTGACAGACACAACACGGCATTGAATCCCTACTAAAGCACACTTTACTCAAGTGTTGGTAGTGTTTTTCACTCAGAAACAAAGTGCGAATAACTACTGGATATGAACATCCAATATGTGTTTGGAATTCCTAAGCGCCATAGCCTGCACTTTTTTCACAGTACCTAATGTGCCCCTATTCCATCCCTGTTCTATCTTCATTCCTCAAATGAGAACACACTGTTATGAATGAGTACGCACCTGAAGTACGATCCCTGAATAGATAGCTTCCTTCCAATTCCCTGTCACGGCCCTGCATGATATATTTCATGATGGCTACTCAGTCAGGTCCCACTGTTTCCAACTGAGCAGAGACTCATCACTGTCATGAGAAAGTACTGTAGCACACTTCCCTTGTACATTGGAAGAGTTTTGAGACAAGGTAGACACTGTGGAACATTATATGTGTTGAAATTCCAGTATGCGTCACAAAGTCCTATGTGCCTTACCTTTAGTTTCACTCAGGGGATGCAACCTTCGCTCTGTCCGTCCTTGTTCTATCTTATTTCCTCCACTGGAAAGACTCTGTGAGAAGTGACATTCTGCCTGAAGGACTCTCCCTTAAACAGAACTTCCTATATTTCAATGGATAGACGTCTGAGGCTGGAGTCCTAGTAAGCCTATTGCAGTTACCACCGTCAGTCCCAAACACTTCCTTCTTTGACACACGCAAGACCGCATTGAATCCCTCCTAAAGCACACTTTCCTCACAGTGTTGGAAGCCATTTTCACAAAGAAACAAAGTCCGAAAGACTACTGGAACTGAAAATGCAATATGTGTTTGGGATGCCTAAGCGCCATAGCCTGCATTATACTCACTGTACCTAATGCTCCCCTATTCCGTCCGTGTTCTATCTTCATTCCTCAAAGGAGAACACATTGTTATGAAGGAGTCCGCACCTGAAGAAGGATGCCTGAACAGACAGCTTCCTACGAATCCCCTGTCAGGGTCCTGCATGATGCACTTCATGATTCCTACTCAGTCAGGTACCACTGTTTCCAAATGAGCACCGACACATCGCTGTTGTGAGAAAGTACTGTAGCACACTTCCCTCGTACATTGGAAGTATTGTGAGAGGAGGTAGACACTGTGGACCATCCAAGGTGTGGAACTTCCAGTAGGCGTCATAGAGGCCTAAGTGCCTACTTTTTTCTTTCCACACGGGATACAACCTTGCCTCTGTCCGTCCCTGTTCTATCTTCTTTCCTCCTCTGAAAGATACTGTTTTAAGTGACATTCCTCCTGAAAAACTTTCCCTTTAACAGAACTTGCTATAGTCCAACGGATAGACGTCTGTGATGGAGCCATATGTCCGCCTATTGCAGTTACCACAGAGACAGTCCTAAGAGTTTCCTTCTTTGACAGACGCCACACGGCATTGAAACCCTCCAGAGCACACTTTCCTCACAGTGTTGTGTTTTTCACACAGAAACAAAGTGCTAATAACTACTGGACCTGAACATCTAATATGTGTATTGGATGCCTAAGCGCTATAACCTGCACTTTACTCACAATACCTAATGTGCCCTATTCCGTACCTGTTCTATCTTCATTGCTCAAAGGAGAACACACTGTTATGAATGAGTATGCACCTGAAGTAGGATCCCTGAGCAGATAGCTTCCTTCGAATCCCCTGTCAGGGTCTTGCATGATACATTTCATGATTGCTACTCAGTCAGGTCCCACTGTTTCGAACTGAGCACAGACTCATCACTGTCATGAGAAAGTACTGTAGCACACTTCCCTCGTACATTGGAAGTGTTTTGAGACGAGGTAGACACTTTGGAACATCACAGGTGTTGAACTTCCAGTATGCGTCATAGAGGCCTATGTGCCTTACCTTTTGCTTCACTCAGGGGATGCAACCTTGGCTCTGTCCGCCCTTGTTCTATCTTCTTTCCTCGACTGGAAAGACTCTGTGAGAAGAGACATTCCATCTGAAGGTCTCTCCCCTAAACAGAACTTCATACAGTCCAACGGAGAGACGTCTGAGACTGGAGCCCTATGTGCGTTTATTGCAGTTACTGTAGAGACAGTCCAAGAGCTTCCTTCTTTGACAGACGCAACACGGCATTGAATCCCTCCTAAAGCACACTTTCCTCACAGTGTGGGAAGTGTTTTTTACACAGAAACTAAGTGTGAATAACTACTGGACCTGAACATCCAATATGTGTTTGGGATGCCTAAGCGCCATAGCCTGCACTTTACAAACAGTATCTAATTGCCCCTATTCCTTCTGTGTTCTATCTTTATTCCTCAAAGGAGAACACACTGTTATGAATGAGTACGCACCTGAAGTAGGATCCCTGAACAGATAGCTTCCTTCGAATCCCCTGTCAGGTTCTTGCATGATACATTTCATGATTGCTACGCAGTCAGGTCCCACTGTTTCCAACTGAGCACCGACTCATCACTGTCATGAGAAAGTACTGTAGCACACTTCCCTCGTACATTGGAAGTGTTGAGAGACGAGGTAGACACTGTGGAACATCACATGTGTTGAACTTCCAGTATGCGTCATAGAGGCCTATGTGCCTTAACTTTACCTTCACTCAGGGGATGCAACTTTGGTTCTCTCTGTCGTTGTTCTATCTTCTTTCCTCCACTGGAAAGACTCTGTGAGAATAGACATTCCGCCTGAAGGACTCTCCCTTAAACATAACTTGCTATAGTCCAACGGATAGACGTCTGAGACTAGAGCCCTGTGTGTGCCTATTGCAGTTACCACAGTCAGTCCCAAGAGCCTACTTCTTTGACAGACGCAACACTCCATTGAATCCCTCCTAAAGCACACTTACCTCACATTGTTGGAAGCGTTATTCACACAGAAACAAAGTGCGAATGACTAATGTACCTGAACATCCAATATGTATTAGGGATGCCTAAGTCCATAGCCTTCATTATACTCACAGTAACTAATGTGCCCCTAATCCGTCCGTGATCTGTCTTCATTTCTCAATGGAGAACTCATTGTTATGAATGAGTACGCACCTGAAGAAGGATGCCTGTGCAGATAGCTTCCTACGAATCCCCTGTCAGGGTCCTGCTGATACTCTTCATAATTGCTACTCAGTCAGGTCCCACTTTTTCCAACAGCCACAGAATCATCACTGTCGTGATAATGTACTGTAGCAAACTTCCCTCGTACATTGGAAGTATTTTGAGACGAGGCAGACACTGTGGAACATCATAGGTGTTGAACTTCCAGTAGGGGTCAAAGAGGCCTAAACACCTATCTTTTAATTTCCTCATGGAATGCAACCTTGCCTCTGTCCATCCTTGTTCATTCTTCTTTCCTCATCTGAAATATAGTGTTAGAAGAGACATTCAACTTGAAGGAGGTTCCCTTTAACAGAACTTGCTATAGTCCAACGGATAGACGTCTGAGACTGGAGCCCTATGTGCGCCTATTGCGGTTACCACAGAGTCAATCCCAAGAGCTTCCTTCTTTGACAGATGCAACATTGAATGGAATCCCTCCTAAAGCACACATTCCTCACAGTGTTGGAAGCGTTTTTCACACAGAAACAAAGTGCGAATGACTACTGGACCTGAACATCCAATATGTGTTTGGGATGCCTAAGCGCCATAGCCTGTACTTTACTCACAGTACCTAATGTGCCCCTATTCCATCCGTGTTCTTTCTTCATTCCTCATAGGAGATCACACTGTTATGAATGAGTACTCACCTGAAGTAGGATCCCTGAACAGATAGCTTCCTTCGAATCCCTTGTCAGGTTCCTGCATGATACACTTCGTGAATGCTACTCTGTCAGTTCCCATTGTTTCCAACTGAGCACCGACTCATCACTGACGTGAGAAAGTATTGTAGCACACTTCCCACGTCATTGGAAGTGTTTTGGGACATGTAGACAATGAGGACCATTACAGGTGTTGAAATTCCAGTATGCTTCATAGAGGCCTATGTGCCTTACCTTTAGCTTCACTCAGGGGATGCAACCTTGGCTCTGTCCGTCCTTGTTCTATCTTCTTTCTTCCACTGGAAAGACTCTGTGAGAAGTGACATTCCGCCTGAAGGACCTTCCCTTAAACAGAACTTGCTATAGTCCAACGGATAGACGTCTGAGACTGGAGCCCTATGTGCCCCTTTTGCAGTTACCACAGTCAGTCCCAAGAGCTTCTTCTTTGACAGACGCAACACTGCATTGAATTCCTCCTAAAGCACACTTTCCTCACAGTGTTGGAAGCATTTTTCACACAGAAACAAAGTGCGAATGACTACTGGACCTGAACATCCAATATGTGTTTGGGATGCCTTAGCGCCATAGCTCGTATTTTACTCACAATACCCAATGTGCCCGTATTCCGTCCCTGTTCTATCTTCATTCCTCAAAGGAGAACACATTGTTATGAATGAGTATGCACCTGAAGAAAGATGCCTGTACAGATAGCTTCCTACGAATCCCCTGTCAGGCTGCTGCATGATACACTTCATGATTGCTACTCAGTCAGGTACCACTGTTTCCAAAGGAGCACAGACTCATGATTGTCGTGAGAATTTACTGTAGCACACTTCCCTCGTACATTGGAAGTGTTGTGAGACGAGGTAGACACTGTGGATCATCACAGGTGTGCAACTTCCAGTAGGCGTTATAGAGGCCTAAGTGCCTCCCTTTTTCTTTCTACATGGGATGCAACCTTGCCTCTGTCTGTCCTTGTTCTATCTTCTTTCCTCCTCTGAAAGACACTGTTAGAGGTGACATTCTGCCTGAAGGAGATTCCCTTTAGACAACTTGGTATAGTCCAAATGATAGGCGTCTGAGACTGGAGCCCTATGTGTGCCTATTGCAGTTACCACTGTCAGTCCCAAGAGCTTCCTTCCTTGAAAGACGCAACACTGCATTGAGTCCCTCCTAAGGCACACTTTCCTCACTGTGTTGGAAGTGTTTTTCACACAGAACCTAAGTACGAATGACTACTGGACCTGAACTTCTAATATGTGTTTGGGATGCCTAAGCGCCATAGCCTGCACTTTACTCACAGTACCTAATGTGCCCCTATTCAGTCCCTGTTCTATCTTCATTACTCAAAGTAGAACACACTGTTATGAATGAGTACGCACCTGAAGTAGGATCCCTGAACATTTAGCTTCCTTCGAATCCCATGTAAGGTTCCTGCAGGATACACTTCATGCTTGCTACTCTGTCAGGTCCCACTTTTTCCAACAGAGCACAGACTCATCACTGTCGTGAGAATGTACTGTAGCACAATTCTCTCCTACATTGGTAGTGTTTTGAGACGAGGTAGACACTGTGGAACATCACAGGTGTTGAACTTCCAGTAGGGGTCAAAGAGGCCTAAACACCTACCTTTTAATTTCCACAGGGAATGCAAACTTGCCCCTGTCCGTCCTTGTTCTAACTTCTTTCCTCCTCTGAAAAATACTGTTAGAAGTGACATTCCGCCTGAAGGAGTTTCCCTTTAACAGAACTTGTTATAGAACAATGGATACATGTCTGAGACTGGAGCCCTATGTGAGCCTATTGCAGTTACCACAGAGTCAGTCCCAAGAGCTTCCTTCTTTGACAGACACAACACTGCGTTGAATCCCTCCTAAAGCACACTTTCCTCACAGTATTGGAAGTGTTTTTCACACAGAAACAAAGTGCGAATGACTATTTGACCTGAACATCCAATATGTTTTTGGGATGCCTAAGTGTCATAGCCTGCATTATACTCACACTACCTAATGTGCCCCTATTCCGTCCGTGTTCTCTCTTGATTCCTCAAAGGAGAACATATTGTTATGAAGGAGTACGCACCTGAAGAAGGATGCCTGAACAGATAGCTTCTATGAGCGCTACAGTACTTTCTCACGAAATTGATGAGTCGTTGCTCAGTTGGAAACAGTGGGACCTGACTGAGTAGCAATAGTGAAGGATCAGCAGGCGGCGTCCTCGCCGAAGTCGGCCTCTTGGAAGGCTCCTGTGCGTTGTTCAGGAGCAAGCGCTCTCAGTGCCAGGCCCGACCCCGGGGGGAGGCCCTCCTTACGTGTGATGCCCGAAGCGGTTCGCAAGGCGTTTTCCAGCCAATGCCGCATCATGCCCTGTGCGAGAAAGGGCCCTGGGCCATGGAGAGCATGGCGGTCCGCTGGGCTGCCCTACGCCGGCCAATTCTCACGAGCTTTCTATCCAAACCGATCGGTTTGGGCAGAACGCTTGTGAGAATTGGCCGGAAAAAGCCCGGCGAACTTGCTTCGGGGGGCAGCACGTCTGCCGGGCCGCCCCCCTGTGCCTGGCCCGGCATTGGGAGCGCTTGCGCACAAACCTCGCCGGGAAGACGTCCGCGAGGCAGGCTATGGCGAGGCTGACACCTGCTGCTCCTCGGCCTGCGGGGGTCCCGTCCTTGGCGCCTTCCCTTGGGGCCATGGCTGCCCCGAGACTCGGGCTGGAAATTCGCCTGCTCCCCAGCCTCCCGCTTCCGGGTCCTGTCCCTCTGTGCCTCCATCTGGGGGATCTTGATACCCGCGGCCACACCTCCCCCTCCCACACCTTCGCCAACGATGCAGCTCGGCGCTTCTGAAAAGCCTTGGAACGAAAGAATCTGCATGACCCCACTGAGGACAGCCCCATCCTTGGGCGCCCCATCAGCCCGAAAAGCCCGAGGCGCACGCCTGGCCGCCACCCGACTTTCAACTCGGCTCCAGGAACACACCCCTGAGCCTGTACCCCTGGTGGGCCGCGTCGTTTCCACGCGTTTACCGGCTGGCCGCAGCATGCCCTGGGTGAGAAACGGCCCTGGGCCAGGGAGAGCAGGGTGGTCCGCAGGGCTGCCCAACGCCGGCCAATTCTCACGAGCGTTCTGCCCAAACCGGTCCCGGTTTGGGCAGAACGCTCGTGAGAATTGCCGGAAAACGCCCGGCGAACTCGCTTCGGGCGTCACAAGTCTGCAGGGCCTCCCCCCGGGGCCGTGTCTGGCACTGTGAGCGCTTGCCCACGAACCCCGCCCAGGAGCCTTCCATGAGGCCGACTGCGGCGAGGCCGCCGCCTGCTGATCCTCGGCCTGCGGGGGTCCCATCCCTGGCGCTGTTCCACAGGGCCGGACCCGTCACAAAGCCCGGGCTCGAACCCTCGCCTGCTTCCCCAGCCTTCGGCGTCCGGGGTCCAATCCCTCGTGGCCTCCATATCGGGAACCCTGTGTCCCACGGCTACGCATCTCTCTACCACTCTGGCGCCAACGGTGCCTTTCAGAGCTTCAGAAAAACCTCGGAGTGTGATAAACCTATGTGTCCACAATGAGGTCAGCCCCATCGTTGGGCGCCCAAACGACCCGAATGACGGTAGCGCTCGCCCGCCGCCACCCGACCTTCAACTCTGCTCCGGGAACGCACCCCTGCGCTGGCGCCCCCTGGTGGGCCGCGTTGTTTCCACGCGTTTACGGGCTGGCCGCAGCATGCCCTGGAAGAGAAAGGGATTGGTGACGGCGAGCAGGGCGGTCCGCAGGGCTGACCAACGCCCGTCATTTCTCACGATTGTTCTGCTCAAACGGAGCCTGGTTTGGGCAGGATGCTCGTGAGAATTGGCCGGAAAAAGTCCAGCGAACTCGCTTCGGGTGCAGCACGTCTGCCGGGCCGCCCCCCTGTGCCTGGCCCGGCATCGCGAGCGCTCGCGCACAAACCTCGCCAGGAAGACGTCCGCAAGACAGGATGCGGCGAGGCCGACACCTCCTGCTCCTCGGCCTGCGGGGGTCGCCTACTTGGCTCAGTCCCATGGGGCCAGGGCTGCCCCGAGACTCGGGCTCGAAATTTCGCCTGCTTCCCAGCCTTCTGCTTCCGGGGTCCTGTCCCTCTGTGCCACCATCTTGGGAATCCCGAGTCCCGTGGGAATGCCTCCGCCTCCCGCCCCGGCGCCAGCGGTGCATTTCCGTGCTTGGGAGAAGCCTCGGAGCAAGAGAAACCTGCATGGCCCAAGTGAGGACAGCCCCATCTTTGGGCTCCCCATCAGCCCAAAAATACGGAGGCGCACGCCTTGCCGCCACTCGTCGGTCAACACTGCTCCCGGAACGCTGCCCTGCGCTACCGCCCCCTGGTGGGGCCGGTCGATTGCATGCGTTTTCCGGGGGCCGCAGCATGCCCTGGGAGAGAAGGGGCCCTGGGGCACGGAGAGCAGGGCGGTCTGCAGGACTGCCCAACACCAGCCAATTCTCACGAGCGCTCTGCCCAATCCCTTCCTAGTTTCGGCAGAATGCTCGTAAGAATTGGCAGGAAAACGTCCGGCGAAGTCACTTCGGGCGCCCCACGTCTGCACGGCCGCCCCGCACCACCGGACCTGGCACGGCATTGCGAGCCATCGCGCCCCAACCCCGCCAGGAAGCCATCCACGATGCAGGTTGTGGCGAGGCCGATGCTTCCTGCTAATCCGCCTGCAGGGGTCCTCTCCCTGGCGTTGTTCCATGGGGCCTGCCCTCCAGGAAGCCCAGGCTCGCAGTTTCCCCTGCTACCCGCCGTCTTCTTCTGGGTTCCTATCACTCGGTGCCTCCAACTGGGGAGCCCTGAGTCCCGCGGCCGCGCCTCCCCCTCCCACACCGGCGCCAACGGTGCCTTTCAGCGCTTCGGACAACCTCAGAGCGAGAGAAACCTGCGTGCCCCCACTGAGGTCAGCCCCATCCTTGGGCGCCCGATCCTCCCTAAAGTCAGAAGCGTAGGCCCGGCCCAACCCGTCCTTCAACTCTGCTCCAAGTACGCTCCCCAGCACCGGGGCTCCGGGTGGGCCGTGACGTTTTCACACGTTTTCCGGGCGGCTGCCCCGTGCCCCGGGCGAGAAACGGCCCTGGGCCAGGGATAGCAGGGCGGCCCGCAGGGCTGCCCAACGCCGGCCAATTCTCACGAGCGTTCTGCTCAAACCGATCCTGGTTTGGCCAGAATGCTAGTGAGAATGAGCCGGCAAACGCCCGGCGAACTTCGGGTGTCACACGTCTGCAGGGCCTCCCCCCGGGGCCAGACCTGGCACTGTGAGCGCTTGCTCACTAACACCGCCAAGGAGCCTTCCATGAGGCCGAATGCGGCGAGGCCGCCGCCAGCTGATCTTCGTCCTGCGGGGGTCCCATCCTTGGCGCTGTACCACAGGGCCGGACTCGTCACGAAGCCTGGGCTCGAACCCTCGCCTGCTTCCCCAGCCTTCGGCGTCCGGAGTCATATGCCTCGTGGCCTCCATATCGGGAACCGGGTATCCCACGGCCACGCATCTCTCTACCACTCTGGCGCCAACGGTACCTTTCGGAACTTCGGAAAAACCTCGGAGCGAGTTAAATCTGCATGTCCACAATGAGTTCAGCCCCATCCTTGGCCCCCATCGACGAATGACGGAGGCACACGCCCGGCCGCCACCCGACCTTCAACTCTGCTCCGGGAACTCACCCCTGAGACGGCACCCCATGGTGGGCCGCGTTGTTTCCTCCTGAAGGAGTTTCCCTTTAACAGAACTTGCTCTATTCCAACGAATAGACGTCTGAGACTGGATCTCTATGTGCACCTATTGCAGTTACCACAGAGTCAGTGCCAAGAGCTTCCTTCTTTGAAAGACACAACACTGCATTGAATCCCTCCTAAAGCACACTTTCCTCACAGAGTCCGAAGAGTTTTTCACACAGAAACAAAGTGCGAATGACTACTGGACCTGAACATACAATATGTGTTTGGGATGCCTAGTGCCATAACCTGCACTTTACTCACAGTACCTTATGTGCCCCTATTCCGTCCCTGTTCTATCTTCATTCCTCAAAGGAGAACACTCTTTTATGAATGAGTATGCACCTGAAGTAGGATCCCTGAACAGATAGCTTCCTACGAATGTCCTGTCAGGGTCCTGCATGATACACTTAATGATTGCTACTCAGTCAGGTACCACTGTTTCCACAGAGCACAGACTCATCACTGTCGTGAGGAAGTACTGTAGCACACTTCCCACGTACATTGGAAGTGTTGTGAGACGAGATAGACCCTTTGGAACATCAAGGGTGTTGAACTTCCAGTATGCGTCATAGAGGCCTATGTGCCTTACCTTTAGCTTCACTCAGGGGATGCAACCTTGGCTCTGTCCGTCCTTGTTCTATCTTCTTTCCTCCACTGGAAAGATTCTGTGAGAAGTGACATTCCGCCTGAAGGACTTTCCCTTAAACAAAACTTGCTATAGTCCAACGGATAGACGTTTGAGACTTGATCCCTATGTGCGCCTATTGCAGTTACCACAGAGTCAGTCCCAAGAGCTTTCTTCTTTGACAGAGGCAGCACAGCACTGAATCCCTGCTAAAGCACACTTTCCACACAGTGTTGGAAGCATTTTTCACATGTAAACAAAGTGGGAGAGAATACAGTACCTGAACATCCAATATATGTTTGGGATGCCTTAGCGCCTAGCCAGCATTATACTCACAGTACCTAATGTTCCCCTCTTCCATCTGTTTTCTATCATCATTCCTCAAAGGAGAACACATTGTTATAAATGAGTACGCACCTGAAGAATGATGCCTGAACCGATAGCTTCCTACGAATCCCCTGTCAGGGTCCTGCATGATACACTTCATGGTTGGTACTCAGTCTAGTCCCACTGTTTCCAACAGAGCACAGACTCATGACTTCGTGAGAAAGTACTATAGCGCACTTCCCTAATACATTGGAAGTGTTGTGAGACGAGTTAGACACTGTGTAACATCACAGGTGTTGAACTTCCAATATGCGTCATAGAGGCCTATGTGCCTTACCTTTAGCTTCACTCAGGGGATGCAACCTTGGCTCTGTCCGTCCTTTTTCTATCTTCTTTCCTCCACTGTAAAGACTATGTGAGAAGTGACATTACGCCTGAAAAAGTTTCCCTTAAACAGAACTTGCTATAGTCCAACAGATAGACGTCTGAGACTGGATCCCTATGTTCGCCTATTGCAGTTACCACAGAGTCAGTCCCAAGAGTTTTCGATTTGACAGACGCAACACTGCACTGAATCCCTCCTAAAGCACACTATCCTAACCATGTTGGAAGCGTTTTTCACACAGAAACAAAGTGCGAATGACTACAGTACCTGAACATCCAATATGTGTTTGGGATGCCTAAGCATTATAGCCTGCATTATACTCACAGTACCTAATGTGCCGCTATTCTGTCCATGTTCTATCTTCATTCCTCAAAGGAGAACACACTGTTATTAAGGAGTACGCACCTGAAGAAGGATGCCTGAACAGATAGCTCCTACGAAAGCCCTGCCAGGGTCCTGCATGATACACTTCATGATTGCTATTCAGTCAGGTCCCACTGTTTCCAACAGAGCACAGACTCATCACTATCATGAGAAAGTACTGTAGCACACGTCCCTCATACATTGGAAGTGTTGTGAGACGACGTAGACACTGTGAACCATCACAGGTGTGGAACTTCCAGTAGGCGTCATAGAGGCCTAAGTGCCTACCTTTTTCTTTCCACACGGGATGAAACCTTGCCTCTGTCCGTCCTTGTTCTATCTTCTTTCCTCCCCTGAAAGACACTGTTAGAAGTAACATTCCGCCTAAAGGAGTTTCCCTTTATGAGAACTTGCTATTCTACAAGGGATAGACGTCTGAGACTGGAGCCCTATGTCACGTATTGCAGTTACCACAGAGTCAGTCCCAAGAGGTTCCTTCTTTGATAGACGCAACACTGCATTGGATCCCTCCTAAAGCACACTTTCCTCACAGTATTGGAAGCGTTTTTCACACAGAAACAAAGTGCGAATGACTACTGGACCTGAACATCCAATATGTGTTTGGGATGCCTAAGCATTATAGCCTGCATTATACTCAGTACCTAATAGGCCCCTCTTCCGTCCCTGTTCTCTCTTCATTCCTCAAAGGAGAACACATTGTTATGAATGAGTACGCACCTGAAGAATGATGCCTGAACAGATAGCTTCCCTCGAATCCCCTGTCAGGGTCCTGCATGATACACTTCATGATTGCTACTCTGTCAGGTCCCACTGTTTCCAACGGAGCACAAACTCATCACTGTCGTGAGAAAGTACTGTAGCGAACTACCCTCATACATTGGGAGTGTTGTGAGACATGTTAGACACTGTGGAACATCACAGGTGTTGAATTAGCAGTTTGCGTCATAGAGGTATATGAGCCTTACCTTTAGCTTCACTCAGGGGATGCAACCTTGGCTCTGTCGGTCCTTGATCTATCTTCTTTCCTCCACTAGAAAGACTGTGAGAAGTGACATTCTGCCTGAAGGAATTTCCCTTAAACAGAACTTGCTATAGTCCAACGGATAGACGTCTGAGACTGGAGCCCTATGTGCGCCTATTGCAGTTACCACAGAGTCAGTCCCAAGAGCTTTCGTCTTTGACAGATGCAACACTGCATTGAATCCCTCCTAAAGCATACTTTCCTCACAGTGTTGGAAGCGTTTTTCACACAGAAACAAAGTGCGAATGACTACAGTACCTGAACATCCAATATGTGTTTGGGATGCCTAAGCGCCATAGCCTGCATTATACTCACAGTAACTAATGTGCTGCTCTTCTGTCCGTGTTCTATCTTCATTCCTCAAAGGAGAACACACTGTTACAAATGAGTACGCACCTGAAGAAGGATTCCTGAACCCATGGCTTCCTACGAATCCCCTGTCAGTGTACTGCATGGTACACTTCATGATTGCTACTCAGTCTGGTCCCACTGTTTCCAACAGAGCATAGACTCATCACTGTCGTGAGAAAGTACTGTAGCACACTTCCCTCGTATATTAGAAGTGTTGTGGGACGACGTATACACTGTGGAACATCACAGGTGTGGAACTTCCAATAGGCGTCATAGAGGCCTAAGTGCCTACATTTTTCTTTCCACACGGGATGCAACCTTTTCTCTGTCCATCCTTGTTCTATCTTCTTTCCTCCTCTGAAAGATAGTGTTAAAAGTGTCATTCCACCTGAAAGAATTTCCCTTTAACAGAATTTGCTATAGTCCAACGGATAGACGTCTGAGACTGGAGCCCTATGTGCGCCTATTGCAGTTACCACAGAGTCAGTCCCAAGAGCTTCGTTCTTTGACAGACGGAACACTGCATTGAATCCCTCCTAGAGCACACTTTCCTCACAGGGTTGGAAGTGTTTTTCACACAGAAACAAAGTGCGAATGACTAATGGACCTGAACATCCAATATGTGTTTGGGATGCCTAAGGGCCATAGCCTGCACTTTACTCACAGTACCTAATGTTCTCCTATTCCGTCCCTGTTCTCTCTTCATTCCTCAAAGGAGAACACACGATTTTGAATGAGTACGCACGTGAAGTAGGATCCTTCAACCCATTGCTTCCTTTGAATCCCCTGTCAGGGTCCTGCATGATACACTTCATGATTGCTACTCAGTCAGGTCCCACTATTTCCCACTGAGCACCGACTCATCACTGTCGTGAGAGTGTACTGTAGCACACTTCCCTCGTACATTGGAAGTGTTGTGAGAGGAGGTAGACACTGTACCATCACAAGTGTGGAAATTCCAGTAGGCTTCAGAGAGACCAAGGTGCCTTATATTTAGCTTCACTCATGGGATGCAACGTGGCCTCCGTCTGTCCCTGTTCTTTCTTATTTTCTCCACTGGAAAGACTTTCTGAGAAGTGACATTCTGCCTGAAGGAGTTTCCCTTAAACAGAACTTGCTATAGTCCAACGGATAGAAGCCTGAGACTGGAGCCCCAATATATGTTTGGGATATCTAAGCACCATAGCCTGCATGATACTCACAGTACCTAAAGTGCCGCTATTCCGTCCGTGTTCTATCTTCATCCTCAAAGGACATCACATTGTTATAAATGAGTACGCATCTGAAGAAGGATGCCTCAATCGATAGCTTCCTACGAATACCCTGTCAGGGTCCTGCATGATACATTTCATGATTGCTACTAGGTCAGGTCCCACTGTTTCCAACAGAGCACAGATCATCTATGTTTTGAGAAATTATTGTAGCACACTTCACTCGTAAATTGGAAATTTTTTGAGACGAGGTAGATACTGTGCACCATCAGAGGTATGGAACATCCAGTAGGAGTCATAAAGGCCTAAGTCCCTACCTTTTGCTTTCTACAAGGGATGGACTTGCTATAGTCCAACGGATAGACATCTGAGAATTGAAAGCTATGTGGGCCTATTATGGGAACCAAGAGTCAGTCCGAAAAGCTTTTTCTTTAACAGAGTAACACTGCAGTGAATCCCTCCTAAAACACACTTCCCTCTCAGTGTTGGAGGCGTTTTAGGCACAGAAAATAAGTGCGGATCACCACTGGTGGTGAACATCCAATATGTGTTTGGCAGGCTCAGCACCATATCCTGCCCTTTACTAACAGTACCTAATGTGCCCCTAGTCCGTCCATGTTCTATCTTCATTCCTCAAAGGAGAAACACTGTTATGAATGAGTACACACATGAAGTAGGAATCCTGAGCAGAAACCTTCCTACGCATCCCCTCTAAGGGGCTTGTATGAGACACTTAATGATTGCTATCAGACACGACCTACAGTTTCCAACTGAGCACAGATGCATCCCTTTCATGAGAACTTACTGTGGCACATTTCCCTCATATATTGGAAGTGTTTTGAAAATATGTAGACAGTGTCGAACATCCCAGGTGTTGAACTTCCAGTATGTGTCATAGAGGCCAAAGTGCCTTACGTAGTACTTCACTCACGGGATGCAACGGTCTCTCTGTCCGTGTTTGTTCTATCTTCTTTCCTCCACTGGGAAGACACTGTGAGAAGGGACATTCCGCATGAAGGAGTTTCCCTTAACAGAACTTGCTATTGTCCAACGGATAGACGTCTGAGGCTGGAAAGCTATGTGCGCCTATTGCGGTTATCACCGAGTCAGTCCCAAAAGTTTCCTTCTTTAACCAACGTAACACTGAAGTGAATCCCTCCTAAAGCACACTTCCCTCTCAGTGTTGGAAGCGTTTTACACGCAGAAACTAAGTGCGGATCACCACTGGTGGTGAACATGCAATATGTGTTTGGCAGGTTTAAGCCCATAGCCTGCACTTTACTCACAGTACCTAATGTGCCCCTAGTCCGTCCGTGTTCTATCTTCATTCCTCAAAGGAGAAACACTGTTATGAATGGGTACGCACCTGAAGTAGATTCCCTGAACAGATACCTACCTACGCATCCCCTCTAAGGGGACTGTATGAGACACTTCCTGATTGTTACACAAAGTCCTACAGTTTCCAACTGACCACAGACACATCACTGTCTTGAGAACTTACTGTAGCACAGTTCCCTCATATATTGGAAGTGTTTTGAGAAGAAGTAGACACTCTGGAACATCCCAGGTGTTGAGCTTCCAGTATGTGTCATAAGGCCTAAGTGCCTTACCCTGTACTTCACTCACGGGATGCAACGGTCTCTCTGTCCGTGTTTGTTCTATCTTCTTTCCTCCACTGGGAAGACACTGTGAAAAGGGACATTCCGCATGAAGGAGTTTCCCATAACAGAACTTGCTATTGTCCAATGGATAGACGTCTGAGCCTGAAAGCTATGTGCGCCTATTGCGGTTATCACCGAGTCAGTCCCAAAAGTTTCCTTATTTAACCAACGTAACACTGCAGTGAATCCCTCCTAAAGCACACTTCCCTCTCAGTGTTGGAATCGTTTTAGACACAGAAACTACGTGCGGATCACCACTGGTGGTGAACATGCAATATGTGTTTGGAAGGCTTAAGCCCATAGCCTACACTTTACTCACAGTACCTAATGTGCCCCTAGTCTGTCCGTGTTCTATCTTCATTCCTTAAAGGAGAAACACTGTTATGAATAGGTACGCACCAGAAGTAGGTTCCCTGAACAGACACCTTCCTACGCATCCCCTCTAAGGGGCCTGTATGAGACACATCCTGATTGTTACACAGACACGTCCTACAGTTTCTAACTGACCACAGACACATCACTGTCTTGAGAACTTACTGTAGCACAGTTCCCTCATATATTGGAAGTGTTTTGAGAAGAGGTAGACACTCTGGAACATCCCAGGTGTTTAACTTCCAGTATGTGTCATAAGGCCTAAGTGCCTTACCTGTACTTCACTCACGGGATGCAACGTTCTCTCTGTCCGACCTTGTTCTATCTACTTTCACCACTGGAAAAACACTGTGAGAAGTGCCATGTCGCATGAAGGAGTTTCCCTTAACAGAACTTGCTATTGTCCAACGGATAGACGTCTGAGGCTGGAAAGCTATGTGCCCCTATTGCGGTTACCACATAGTCAGTCCCAAAAGCTTCCTTCTTTAACAGACGTAACACTGCAGTGAATCCCTCCTAAAGCACACTTCCCTCTCAGTGTTGGAATCGTTTTAGACAGAGAAACTAAGTGTGGATCACCACTGGTGGTGAACATCCCATATGTTTTTGGCAGGCTTAAGCGCCATACCCTGCCCTTTAATCACAGTACCTAATGTGCCCCTTGTCTGTCCGTGTTCTATCTTCATTTCTCAAACGAGAAACACTGTTATTAATGAGTACGCACGTGAAGTAGGTTCCCTGAGCAGATACCTTCCTATTTAACCCCTCTAAGGGGCCTCTATGAGACACTTCCGGATTGCTACCCAGACACGTCCTACAGTTTCCAACTGAGGACAGATGCATCGCAGTCCTGAGAACTTACTGTAGCACAGTTACCTCAAATCCTGGAAGTGTTTTGAGAAGAAGTAGACACTGTGGAATATCCCAGCTGTTGAACGACCAATATGAATCATAGAGGCCTAAGTGCCTTAACCTATACTTCACTCACGGGATGCAACGTTCTCTCTGTCCGCCCTTGTTCTATCTTCTTTCCTCTACTATATAGACACTGTGAGAAGTGACATTCCACATGAAGGAGTTTCCCTTAAACAGAACTTTCTATAGTCCAACGGATTGACGTCTGAGACTGGAAAGCTTTGTGCGCCTATTGCGGTTACCACCGAGTCAGTCCAAAGCTTCCTTCTCTAACAGACGTAACACTGCAATGAATCCCTGCTAAAGCATACTTCCCTCTCAGTGTTGTAAGCGTATTAGACACAGAAACTAATTGCGGATCACCACTGGTGGTGATACATCCCATATGTGTTTGGCAGGATTAAGTGCCATAGCCTGCACTTTACTCACAGTACCTAATGTGCCCCTAGACGTCCGTGTTCTATCTTCATTCCTCAAAGGAGAAACACTGTTATGAAAGAGTACGCACCCGAAGAACTTCCAGTATGCATCATAGAGTCCTAAGAGCCTTACCCTGTACTTCACTGACAAGATGCAACGTTCTCTCTGTCTGTCCTTGTTCTATCTTCCTTCCTCCACTGGAAAGACACTGTGAGAAGTGACATTCCGCATGAAGGAGTTTCCCTTAAACAGAAATTGCTATAGTCCAACGGATAGACGTCTGTGACTGGAAAACTATGTGCGCCTATTGCGCTTACCACAGAGTCAGTCCCAAAACTTCCTTCTTTAACCGATGTAACACTGCAGTGAATCCCTCCTAACGCACACTTCCCTCTCAGTGTTGGAAGCGTTTTCGACACAGAAACTAAGTGCTGATCACCGCTGGTGGTGAACATCCAATATGTCTTTGGCAGGCTTAAGCGCCGTAGCCTGCCCTAAACTGAAAGTACCTAATGTGCCCCTAGTCCGTCCGTGTTCTATCTTCATTCCTCAAAGGAGAAACCCTGTTATGAATGAGTACGCACCTGAAGTAGGTTCCCTGAACAGATACCTTCCTACGCATACCCACAAAGGGGCAGTTATGAGACATTTCCTGATTGCTTCACAGACATGTCCTACGGTTTTCAACTGAGCACAGACGCATCCCTGTCGTGGGAATTTATTGTAGCAAAGTTCCCTCATATATTGGAAGTGTAATGAGAAGAGGTAGACACTGTGGAACATCCCAGGGATTGAAATTCCAGAATGCGTCATAGAGGCCTAAGTGCTTTACAATTTACTTCACTCACGGGATGCAACGTTCTCTCTGTCCGTCCTTGTTCTATCTTCTTTCCTCCACTGGAACGACACTCTGAGAAGTGACATTCCGCATGAAGGAGTTTCCCTTCAACAGAACTTGCTATAATCCAAAGAGTCAGTCCCAAAATCTTCCTTCTTTAATAGACATAACACTGCAGTGAATCCCTCCTAAAGCACACTTCCCTCTCAGTGTTGGAAGCGTTTTAGACAGAGAAACTAAGTGTGGATCAACACTGGTGGTGAACATCCAATATGTGTTTGGCCAGCTTAAGCACCATAGCCTGCACTTTACTCACAGTACCTAATGTGCCCCTAGTCCGTCCGTGTTCTATCTACATTCCTCAAAGGAGAAACACTGTTATGATGAGTACGCCCCTGAAGTAGCTTCCCTGAACAGATACCTTCCTTCGCATCCCCTCTAAGGGGCCTGTATGAGACAATTCATGAATACTACACAGACACGTCCTACAGTTTCCTACTGAGCACAGATGCATCCCGGTCGTGAGAACTTACTGTAGCACAGTTCCCTCATATATTGGAAGTGTTTTGAGAAGAGGAAGACACTGTGGAACATCCTAGGTGTTGAACTTTCAGTATGTGCCATAGAGGCCTAAGTGTCTTACCCTGTACTTCACTCACAGGATGCAATGTTCTCACTGTCCGTCCTTGTTCTATCTTCTTTCCTCCACTGGATAGACACTGTGAGAAGTGACATTCCGCATGAAGGAGTTTCCCTTAAACAACACTCGCTATAGTCCAAAGGATAACGTTTTAGAGAGGATAGCTATGTGGGCCTATTGCGGTTACCACCGAGTCAGTCCCTAAAGCTTCCTTCTTTAACACACGTAACACTCTAGTGAATCCCTCCTAAAGCACACTTCCCTCTCAGTGTTGGAAACGTTTCAGACACAGAAACTATTTGCGGATCACCACTGGTGGTGAACATCCAATATGTGTTTGGCGGGCTTAAACGTAATAGCCTGCCCTTTACTCAAAGAACATAATGTGCCAGTAGTCCTTCTGTGTTCCATCTTCATTCCTCAAAGGAGAAACACTGTTATGAATGAGTAAGCACCTGAAGTAGTATCCCAGAGCAGATACCTTCATATGCATCCCCTCTAAGGGGCCTGTATGAGACACTTCATGATTGCTACACAGATACGTCCTACAGTATACAACTGAGCACAGACGCATCCCTGTCGTGAGTACTTACAGTAGCACAGTTCCCTCATATATTGGATGTGTTTTGAGAGGAGGTAGACACTGATATATATCCCAGGTGTTGAACTTCCCGTATGTGTCATAGAGGCCTAAGTGCCATACCATGTACTTCACTCATGTGATGCATTATTCTCTCTGTCTGTCCTTGTTCTATCTTCTTTCCTCCACTGGAAAGACACTGTGAGTAGTGACATTCGGCATGAACGAGTTTCGCTTAAACAGAACTTGCTATAGTCCAACGGATAGACATCTGAGACTGGAAAGCTATGTGTGCCTGTTGCGGTTACCAAAGAGTCAGTCCCCAAAAGCTTCCTTCTTTAACAGACGTAACACTGCAGTGAGTCCCTCCTAAAGACAACTTCCCTCTCAGTGTTGGAATCGTTTCAGACAAGAAACTAAGTGCGGATCACCACTGCTGGTGAACATCAATATGTGTTTTGCAGGCTTAAGTGCCATAGCCTGCACTTTACTCACAATACCTAATGTGCCTCTAGCCCTTCGGTGTTCCATCTTCATTCCTCAAAGGAGAAACACTGTTATGAATGAGTATGCACCTGAAGTAGGATCGCTGAGCAGATACATTCCTATTCATCCCCTCTAAGGGGCCTGTATGAGACACTTCATGATTGCGACACAGACACGTCCTACAGTTTCCAACTGAACAAGACGCATCCCAGTTGTGTGAACTTAGTGTAGCACAGTTCCTTAATAGATTGGAAGTGTTTTGAGAGGAGGTAGACACGGTGGAACTTCCCAGGTGTTGAACTTCCAGTATGCGTTATTGAGTCCTAAGTGCCTTACCCTGTACATCACTCACAGGTGCAACGTTCTCTCTGTCCGTCCTTCGTCTATCTTCTTCCCTCCACTGGAAGGACACTGTGAGAAGTAACATTCCGCATGAAGGAGTTTCCCTTGAACTGAACATGCTATAGTCCAACGGACAGAGGTCTGAATCTAGAAAGCTATGTGCGCCTATTGCGGTTACCACAGAGTCAGTCCCAAAAGCTTCCTTCTTTAACAGACATAAAACTGCAGTGAATCCCTCCTAACGCACACTTCCCTCTCAGTGTTAGAAGCGTTTTAGACACAGAAACTAAGTGCTGATCACCACGGGTGATATGTGTTTGGTAGACATAAGCACCATAGCCTGCACTTTACTCACAGTACCGAATGTGCCCTAGTCCGTCCGTGTTCTATCATCATTCCTCAAAGAAGAAACACTGTTATGAATGAGTATTCCCTTGAAGTAGGTTACCTGAACAGATAGCTTCCTACGCATCAACTCTAATGGGCCTGTATGAGACACTTCATGATTGCTACAAGACATTCTTACAGTTTCCAACTCATCACAAACGCATTCCTGTCGTGAGTACTTACTGTAGCACAGTTCCCTCATTTATTGGAAGTGTTTTGAGAAGTGGTAGACACTGTGGAACATCCCAGGTGTTGAACTACCAGTATGCGTCATAGAGGCTTAAGTACCTTATTCTGTACTTCACGCACGGGTTGTAACATTCTCTCTGTCCGTTCTTTTTCTATCTTCTTTCCTCCACTTGAAAGACACTGTGAAAAGTGAAATTCTGCATGAAGGAGTTTCCCTTAAACAGAACTTGCTATAGTCCAATGGATAGACGTCTGAGATTGGAAAGCTATGTGTGCCTAATGTGGTTACTACAGAGTCAGTCCCAAAAGCCTCCTTCTTTAACAGACGTAACATGCAGAGAATACCTCCTAAAGCACACTTCCATCTCAGTGTTGGAATCGTTTTATACTGAGAAACTAAGTGCGAATCAGCACTATCGGTGAACATCCAATATGTGTAGGCAGTCTTAAGCGCAATAGCCTGCCCTTTACTCACAGTACATAATGTGACCCTAGTCCTTCGATGTTCTATCTTCATTTCTTAAAGGAGAAACACTGTTATGAATGAGTATGCACTGAAGTACTATTCCTGAACAGATACCTAACTATGCATCCCCTCTAAGGGGCCTGTGTGAGACACTTCATGATTGCTACACAGACATGTCATACAGTATCCACTGAGCACAATGCATCCCTTTCGTGAGAGTTAATGTAGCACAGTTCCCTCATATATTGGAAGTGTTTTGAGAAGAGGTAGACACTGTGGAACATCCCAGGTTTGAACTTCCAGTATGGGTCATAGAGGCCTATGTGCCTTACCATGTACTTCACTCACTGGATGCAACGTTCTCTCTGTCTGTCCTTGTCTATCTTGTTTCCTCCACTTGAAAGACACTGTGAGAATTGACATTCCGTATGAAGGAGTTTCCATTAAACAGAACTTCCTATTGTCCAACGGATAGACGTCTGAGACTGGAAAGGTATGTGCTCCTATTGCGGTTACCACAGAGTCAGTCCCAAAAGATTCGTTCTTTAACAGACGTAACACTGCAGTGAATCCCTCCTAAAGACAACTTCCCTCTCAGTGTTGGAAGCGTTATCGGCACAGAAACTAAGTGCGGAGCACCACTGGTGGTGAACATCCAATATGTGTTTGGCAGGCTTAAGCACCATAGCCTGCCCTTTACTCACAGTACCTAATGTGCCCCTCGTCCGTCCGTGTACTATCTTCATTCCTCGAAGGAGAAACAGTGTTATGAATGAGTACGCCCCTGAAGTAGGTTCCCTGAACAGACACCTTCCTACGAATCCCCTCTAAGGGGCCTGTATGAGACACTTTATGATTTCTACACAGACACGTCGAACAGTTTTCAACTGAGCACAGATGCATACATGTCCTGAGAACTTAGTGTAGCACAGTTCCCTCATATATTGGAAGTGTTTTGAGAAGAGGTAGACACTGTGGAACATCCCAGTGTTGAACATCCTGTATGCGTCATAGAGGCCTAAGTGCCTTACCGTGTACTTCTCTCATGGGATGCAACATTCTCTCTGTCCGTCCTTGTTCTATCTTCTTTCCTCCACTGGAAAGAGACTGTGAGAAGTGATATTCCGCAAGAAGGAGTTTCCCTTAAACAGAACTTGCTATAGTCCAACGGATAGACGTCTGAGACTGGAAAACTATGTGCGCCTATTGCGGTTACCACGAGTCAGTCCCAAAGCTGCCTTCTTTAACGGACGTAACACTGTAGTGTATTCCTCCTAAAGCATACTTCCCGCTCAGTGGCTGAAGCGTTTAAGACAGAGAAACTAATTTCGGATCACCACTGGTGGTGAACATCCAATATGTGTTTGGCAGGCTTCAGCGCCATAGCCTGCACTTTACTCACAGTACCTAATATGTCCCTTTTCTGTCCGAGTTCTCTCTTCATTCCTCAAAGGAGAAACACTGTTGTGAATGAGTACGCACCTGAAGTGGGTTCCCTGAGCAGATAAATTCCTACGCATCCCCTCGAAGGGGCCTGTATGAGACACTTCATGATTGCTACACAGACACGACCTACAGTTTCTAAATGAGCACAGACGCATCCCTGTCATGAGAACTTACTGTAGTTAGGATCCCTCATATTATGGAAGTGTTTTTAGAAGAATTCGACACTGTGTAACATCCCAGGTGTTGAACATCTAGTATGCGTCATAGAGGCCTAAGTGCCTTACCGTGTACTTCACTCGCGGGATGCAACGTTCTCTTTGTCCGTCCTTGTTCTATCTTCTTTCCTCTACTAGAAAGACACTGTGAGAAGTGACATAGCGAATGATGGTGTTTCCAGTAAACAGAACTTGCTATAGTCCAACGGATAGACGTCTGAGACTGGAAAGCTATGTGCGCCTAATGCGGTTACCACAGAGACAGTCCCAAAAGCTTCCTTCTTTAAGAGACGTACACTGCAGTTAATCCCTCCTAAAGCACACCTCCCTCTCAGTGTTGGAAGCGTTTTAGACGGAGAAGTAATTGCGGATCACCACTGGTGGTGATCATCCAATATGTGTTTGGCAGGCTTAAGCACCATCGCCTGCATTTTACTCACCTTACCTAATGTGCCCCTAGTCCGTCCGTGTTCTATCTTCATTCCTTAAAGGAGAAACACTGTTATGAATGAGTACGCAATCAAGTAGGATCCCTGAGCACATACCTTCCTATGCATATCCTTTAAGGCCTGTATGAGACACTTCATGATTGCTATACAGACACGTCCTACAGTATCCACTGAGCACAGATGCATCCCTGTCATGAGAATTTACTGTAGCACAGTTCCCTCATATATTGGAAGTGTTTTGAGAAGAGGTAGACACTGTGGAACATCCCAGGTGTTGAACTTCCAGTATGCGTCATAGAGGCCTAAGTGCCTTACCCTGTACTTCACTCACGGGATGCAACGTTCTCTTGTCTGTCCTTGTCTATCTTCTTTCCTCCACTGGAAAGACACTGTGAGAATTGACATTCCGCATGAAGTAGTATCCCTTAAACAGAACTTCCTATTGTCCAACGGATAGACGTCTGAGACTGGAAAGATTTGTGAGCCTATTGTGGTTACCAGAGTCAGTCCTGAAAACTTCCTTCTTTAACAGACGTAACACTGCAGTGAATCCCTCCTAAAGCACACTCCCTCTCAGTGTTGGAAGCATTTTAGATACAGAAACTAAGTGCCGATCACCACTGGTGGTGAACATCCCATATGTGTTTGGCAGGCTTAAGCGGCATACCCTGTCCTTTAATCACAGTACTATTGTGCCCCTAGTCTGTCCGAGTTCTATCTTCATTCCTCAAAGGAGAAACACTGTTATGAAATAGTACGCACCTGAATTATGATCCCTGAGCAGATACCTTCCGACGCATCCCCTCTAAGGTGCCTGTATGAGACACTTCATGATTGCTACACAGACACGTCCTACAGTTTCCAACTGAGCACAGACGCATCTCTGTGGTGAGAACTTACTGTAGCACAGTTTCCTCATATATTGGAAGGGTTTTGAGAAGAGGTAGACACTGTGGAACATCCAAGGTGATGAACTTCCAATATGCACAATAGAGGCCTAAGTGCCTTACCCTGTACTTCACTCACGGGATGCAACGTTCTCTCTGTCCGTACTTGTTCTATCTTCTTTACTCAACTGGATTGACACTGTGAGAAGTGACTTTCTTCATGAAGGAGTTTCCTTAAAGAGAACTTGCTATTGCCCAGCGGATAGACGTCTGAGACTGGAAAGATATGTGCACCTATTGCGGTTACCACAGAGTCAGTCCCAAAAGCTTCCTTCTTTAAAGGACGTGACACTGCAGTGAATCCCTCTTAAAGCACACTTCCCTGTCAGTGTTGGAAGCGTTTTAGACAGAGAAACTACATGCGGATCACCACTGGTGGTGAACATCCAATATGTGTTTGGCAGGCTTAAGCGCCATAGCCTGCACTTTACTCACAGTACCTAATGTGCCCCTAGTCCGTCCGTGTTCTATCTTCATTACTCAAAGGAGAAACAGTGTTATGAATGAGTACACACCTGAATTAGCATCCCTGAGCAGGTACCTTCCTACGCATCCCCTCTAAGGGGCATGTATGAGACACTTCAGGATTGCTACACAGACAAGTCCTACAGTTTCCAACTGAGCACAGACACATCCCTGTCGTGAGAATTTACTGTAGCACAGTTCCCTCATATATTGGAAGTGTTTTGAGAAGAGTTAGACACTGTGGATCATCCCAGGTGTTGAACTTCCAGAATGCGTCATAGAAGCCTAAGTGCTACACCCTATAATTCACTCACAGGATGCAACGTTCTCTCTGTCCGTCCTTGTTCTATCTTCTTCCTTCCATTGGAAGGACAGTGAGAAGTGACATTTCGCATGAAGGAGTTTCTCTTAAACAGAACTTGCTATAGTCCAACGTATAGACGTCTGAGACTGAAAAACTAAGTACGCCTATTGCGTTTCCCAAAGAGTCCGTCCCCAAAGCTTACTTTTTTAACAGACAAACACTGCAATAAAACCCTCCTAAAGCACACTTCCCTCTAAGTGTTGGAAGCGTTTTAGACAGAGAAAGTAAGTGCGGATCACCACTGGTGGTGAACATCCAATATGTGTTTGGCAGGCTTAAGCACCATAGCCTGCATTTTACTCACAGTACCTAATGTGCCCCTAGTCCGTCCGTGTTCTATCTTAATTCCTTAAAGGAGAAACACTGTTATGAATGAGTACGCATTGAAGTAGGATCCCTGAGCAGATACCTTCGTACACATCCCCTCTAAGAGACCTGTAGGAGACACTTCATGATTGCTACACAGACACGTCCTACAGTATCCAACTGAGCACAGATGGAACCCTGTCGTGAGAACTTACTGTAGCACAGTTCCCTCATATATTGGAAGAGTTTTGAGAAGATGTAGACACTGTGGAACATCCTGGGTGTTGATCTTCCTGTATGCGTCATAGAGGCCTAAGTGCCTTACCCTGTACTTCACTCACAGGATGCAACGTTCTCTCTGTCCATTCTTGTTCTATATTATTTCCTCCACTGGAAAGACACTGTGAGAAGTGACAATCCGCATGGACTTTCCCTTAAACAGAACTTGCTATTGTCCAATGGATAAACATCTTAGTTGGAGCCGTTTGTGCGCCTATTGCAGTTACCACAGAGTCAGTCCCAAGAGCTTCCTTCTTTGACAGACGCAACACTGCATTGAATCCCTCCTAAAGCACACTTTCCACACAGTGTTGGAAGCGTTATTCACATATAAACAAAGTGCGAATGAATACAGTACCTGAACATCCAATATGTCTTTGGGATGCATTAGCGCCATAGCCTGCATTATACTCACAGTACCTAATGTTCCGCTATTCTGTCCGTGTTCTATCATCATTCCCCAAAGGAGAACACATTGTTATGAATGAGTACGCACCTGAAGAAGGATGCCTGAAATGACAGCTACCGACGAATCCCCTGTCAGGGTCCTGCATGATACACTTGCTGATTGCTACTCAGTCAGGTCCCACTGTTTCCAACTAAGCACAGACTCATCCCTGTCATGAGAAAGTACTGTAGCACACTTCCCTCGTTCATTGGAAGTGGTTGAGAGACGAGGTAGACACTGTGGAACATCACAGCTGTTGATCTTCCATATGAGTCATAGAGGACTATGTTCCTTACCTTTAGCTTCACTCAGGGGATGGAAACTTTGCTCTGTCTGTCCTTGTTCTATATTCTTTTCTCCTCTGGAAAGACTCTATGAGAAGTGACATTCCGCCTGAAGAAGTTTCCCTTAAACAGAACTTGCTATATTCCAACAGAATGACGTCTGAGACTGGATCCCTATGTGCACCTATTGCAGTTACCACAGAGTCAGACCCAAGAGCGTTCTTCCTTGACAGACGCAACACTGCATTGAATCCCTCTTAAAGCACACTTTCCACACAGTGTTGGAACCGTTTTTCACAGATAAACAATGTGAAAATGAATACAGTACCTGAACATCCAGTATGTGTTTGGGATGCCTTAGCACCATAGCCTGCATTATACTCTCCGTACCTAATGTGCCTGTATTCTGTCCATGCTGTATATTCATTCCTCAAAGGAGAACACATTGTTATGAAGGAGTACGCACCTGACGAAGGATGCCTGAACAGATAGCTTCCTACGAATCCCATGTCAGTGTCTGGCATGATACACTTCATGTTGCTAGTCAGTCAGGTCCCACTCTTTCCAACTGAGCACAGACTCATCACTGTCGTGAGAAAGTACTGTAGCACACTTCCCTCGTACATTGAAGTGTTTTGAGACGAGGTAGACACTGTGGAACATCACAGGTGTTGAACTTCCAGTAGGCATCATAGAGGCCAAAGTGCCTACCTTTTTCTTTCCACATGGATGCAACCTTGCTTCTGTCCATCCTTGTCTTATCTTCTTTCCTCCTCTGAAAGACTCAGTTAGAAGTGACATTCCACCTGAAGGAGTTTCCCTGAAACATAACTTGCTTTAGTCCAACGGAAATACGTCTGAGTTTGGAGCCCTATGTGCGCCTATTACAGTTACCACAGAATCAGGCCCAAGAGCTTCCTTCTTTGACAGACGCCACACTGCATTGAATCCCTCCTAAAGCACACTTTCCTCACAGTGTTAGAAGTGTTTTTTTTTCACACAGAAACAAGGTGCGAATAACTACTGGTCCTGAACATAGAATATGTGTTTGGGATGACTAAGCGCCACAGCCTGCACTTTATTCACAGTACCTAATGTGCCCCTATTCCGTCCCTGTTCTCTCTACATTCCTCAAAGGAGAACACATTGTTAGGAATGAGTACGCACCTTAAGAAGGATGCCTGAACAGATAGATTCCTACGAGTCCCCTGTCAGGGTCCTGCATTAAACACTTCATGATTGCTACTCAGTCAGGTCCCACTCTTTTGAACAGAGCACAGACTCATCACTGTCGTGAGAAAGTACTGTAGCGCACTTCCCTCATACATTGGAAGTGTTATGAGACGAGGTAGACACTGGAACATCACAGGTGTTGATCTTCCAGTATGAGTCATAGAGGCTTATGTGCTTTACCTTTAGCTTCAGTCAGGGGATGCTACCATGGCTCTGTCCGTCCTTGATCTACTTTCTTTTTTTTTCCAATTTATTTATTTTCAGAAAAACAGTATTCATTATTTTTTCACCACACCCAGTGTTCCATGCAAGCCGTGCCTTCTATAATACCCACCACCTGGTACCCTAACCTCCCACCACCCCGCCACTTCAAACCCCTTAGATTGTTTTTCAGAGTCCATAGACTCTCATGGTGCACCTCCATTTCCAATTTACTCAAATTCCCTACTCCTCTCTAACGCCCCTTGTCCTCCATGCTATTGGGTATGTTCCACAAATAAGTGAAACCATATGATAATTGACTCTCTCTGCTTGACTTATTTCGCTCAGCATAATCTCTTCCAGTCCCGTCCATGTTGCTACAAAAGTTGGGTATTCATCCTTTCTGATGGAGGCATAATACTCCATAGTGTATATGGACCACATCTTCCTTATCCATTCATCCGTTGAAGGGCATTTTGGTTCTTTCCATAGTTTGGCACGGTGGCC
Source organism: Neogale vison (assembly GCF_020171115.1). Classification (NCBI taxonomy): domain Eukaryota; kingdom Metazoa; phylum Chordata; class Mammalia; order Carnivora; family Mustelidae; genus Neogale; species Neogale vison. The sequence goes on from NC_058091.1 coordinate 155,051,956, forward strand.
ATTGATGCTATAAACATTGGGGTACAGATGGTCCTTCTTTTCACGACATCTGTGTCTTTGGGGTAAATACCCAGGAGTGCAATGCAGGGTCGTAGGGAAGCTCTATTTTTAATTTCTTGAGGAATCTCCACACTGTTCTCCAAAGAGGCTGCACCAACTTGCATTCCCACCAACAGTGGAAGAGGATTCCCCATTCTCCACATCATCTTCAACACATGATGTTTCCTGTTTTGTTAATTTTGGCCATTCTAACTGGTGTAAGGTGATATCTCAATGTGGTTTTAATTTGAATCTCCCTGAGGGCTAATGATGATGAGCATTTTTTCATGTGTCTGATAGCCATTTGTATTTCTTGATTGGAGAAGTGTCTGTTTATATCTTCTGCCCATTTTTTGATGTGTTTGTCTGTTTCGAGTGGGTTGATTTTGAGGTGTTCATTATAGATCCTGGATATCAACCTTTTGTCTGTACTGTCATTTGCAAATATCTTCTCCCATTCTGTGGGTTGCCTCTTTGTTTTGTTGACTCTTTCCTTTGCTGTGCAGAAGCTTTTGATTTTGATGAAGTCCCAGAAGTTTATTTTCGCTTTTGTTTCCTTTTCCTTTGGAGACGTATCTTGAAAGAAGTTGCTGTGGCTGATATCAAAGAGATTACTGCCTATGTTCTCCTCTAAGATTCTGATGGATTCCTGTCTCACGTTGAGGTCTTTTATCCATTTTGAGTTGATCTTTGTGTACGGTGTAAGAGAATGGTCGAGTTTCATTCTTCTACATATAGCTGTCCAGTTTTCCCAGCACCATTTATTGAAGAGACTGTCTTTTTTCCACTGTATATTTTTTCCTGTTTGGTCAAAGATTAATTGACCATAGAGTTGAGGGTCCATATCAGGCTCTCTACTCTGTTCCACTGGTCTATGTGTATGTTTTTATGCCAGTCCCATGCTGTCTTGGTGATCACAGCTTTGTAATAAAGCTTGAAATCAGGTTAGGTGATGCCGCCAGCTTTATTTTTGTTTTTCAACATTTCCTTAGCGATTCGGGGTCTCTTCTGATTCCATACAAATTTTAGGATTATTTGCTCCAGCTCTTTGAAGAATGCCAGTTGAACTGTGATCAGAATGGCATTAAAAGTATAGATAGCTCTAGGCAGTATAGACATTTTAACAATGTTTATTCTTCCGATCCAAGAGCATGGAATGGTCTTCCATCTTTTTGTGTCTTCTTCAATTTCTTTCATGAGTGTTCTATAGTTCCTAAGTCCAGATCCTTTACCTCTTTAGTTAGGTTTATTCCCAGGTATCTTATGGTTCTTGGAGCTATAGTAAATGGAATCGATTCTCTAATTTCCCTTTCTGTATTTTCATTGTTAGTGTATAAGAAAGCCACTGATTTCTGCACATTGACTTTGTATCCTGCCACGTTGCTGAATTGCTGTATGAGTTCTAGTAGTTTGGGGGTGGAGTCTTTTGGGTTTTCCATATAAAGAATCATGTCATCTGCGAAGAGAGAAAGTTTGACTTCTTCATTACCAATTTGGATACCTTTATTTCTCTCTGTTGTCTGATTGCTGTTGCTAGGACTTCTAATACGATGTTGAACAAGAGTGGTGAAAGTGGACATCCTTGTCTTGTTCCTGAACTCAATGGGAAGGCTGCAAGCTTTTTCCCATTGAGGATGATATTTGCTGTGGGTCTTTCATAGATAGATTCGATGAGGTTCAGGAATGTTCCCTCTATCCCTATACTTTGAAGCGTTTTAATCAGGAACAGATGCTGGATTTTGTCAAATGCTTTTTCTGCATCAATTGAGAGGACCATGTGGTTCTTCTCTCTACTCATATGAATTTGTTGTATCACATTGATTGATTTGCGAATGTTGAACCATCCTTGTAGCCCAGGGATGAATCCCACCTGATCATGGTGGATAATCTTTTTAATGTGCTGTTGGATCCTGTTGGTAGGATCTTGTTGAGAATCTTAGCATTCATATTCATCAGTGATATTGGTCTGAAATTCTCCATTTTAGTAGGGTCCTTGCTTGGTTTGGGGATCAGGGTAATGCTGGCTTCATAGAAAGAGTCTGGAAGTTTTCCTTCTGCTTCAATTTTTTGAAACAGCATCAGGGCAATAGGTGTTACTTCCTCTTTGAAGGTTTGGTAGAATTCCCCAGGGAATCCGTCAGGTCCTGGGCTCTTGTTTTTTGGAAGGTTTTTGATCACTGATTCAATATCGTTGTTAGTTATCAGTCTATTCAGGGTGTCGATTTCTTCCTGGTTCAATTTTGGTAGTTTATATTTCTCCAGGAATGCATCCATTTCATTTAGGTTGCTCAGCTTATAGGCATATAACTGTTCGTAATAACTTCTGATGATTGTTTCTACTTCCTTGGCATTAGTTGTGATCTCTCCCTTTTCATTCATAATTTTATAAATTTGGGATTTCTCTCTTTTCTTTTGGATTAGTGTAGCCAGTGGCTTATCGATCTTATTGATTCTTTCAAAAAACCAGCTTCTAGTTTCATTGATACGTTGTACTGTATCTCTGGTTTCTCCCTCATTGATCTCAGCTCTAATCTTGATGATTTCCCTTCTTATGTGTGGAGTTGGTTTAATTTGTTGTTGATCTTCCAGTTCTTTAAGGTGTAGCGACAGCTGGTGTGTTCTGGATTTTTCAATTTTTTTGAGCGAGGCTTGGATGGCTATATATTTTCCCCTTAGGACCGCCTTTGCTGTATCCCATAGGTTTTGGACCGAAGTGTCTTCATTCTCATGGGTTTCCATGAATTGTTTCAGTTCTTCTTTGATCTCCTGGTTGATCCAAGCATTCTTAAGCAAGGTGGTCTTTAGCTTCCAGGTGTTTGAGTTCCTTCGGAACTTTTCCTTGTGATTGAGCTCCAGTTTCAAAGCATTGTGATCTGAGAATATGCAGGGAATAATCTCAGTCTTTTGGTATCGGTTGAGTCCTGATTTGTGACCCAGTATGTGGTCTATTCTGGAGAAGGTTCCGTGTGCACTTGAGAAGAATGAGTATTCTGCTGTTTTAGGGTGGAATGTTCTGTATATATCTATGAGGTCCATCTGGTCCAATGTGTCATTCAATGCTCTTGTTTCTTTATTGATTTTCTGCCTCGATGATCTGTCTAATTCTGAAAGAGGCGTGTTAAGATCTCCTACGATTAGTGTATTCATATCAATATGACTCTTTATCTTGATTAACAGTTTTCTTAAGTAATTGGGTGCTCCCATATTGGGAGCATAGATATTTACAATTGTTAGATCATCTTGGTGGATAGTCCCTTTAAGGATTATGTAGTGTCCTTCTGTATCTCTGACTACAGTCTTTAGTTTGAAGTCTAATTTATCTGATATGAGAATCGCTACCCCAGCCTTCTTTTGAGTCCCATTGCATGAAAGATGCTTCTTCACCCCTTCACTTTCAGTCTGCGTGTATCTTTAGGTTCAAAATGGGTCTCTTGTAGACAGCATATGCATGGGTCCTGTCGTTTTATCCAATCTGCAACCCTGTGCCATTTTATGGGTGCATTTAAGCCATTCACATTGAGAGTGAATATTGATAGATACGTTTTTATTGACATCGAGTTACCTTTGAAGTCTTTCTTTCTGTAGACTGTCTCTATATATCTGTTCAATGCTATTCTTGGGATTTTTCCTCTTTTATAGAACCCCCCTTAATATTTCCTGCAGTATCGGCTTGATGGTTGCATAGTCTTTTAATCCTTGCCGGTCTTGGAAACTCTTTATCTCTCCATCCATTTTGAATGTCAGTCTTGTTGGATAAAGTATTCTTGGCTGCATGTTCTTCTCATTTAGTGCCCTGAATATATCTTGCCAGCCTCTTCTGGCTTGCCAGGTCTCTGTGGACAGTTCATATGTTATTCTGATGTGCTTCCCTCTGTAAGTAAGGGCCTCTTTGCCCTGGCGGCGTTAAAGAGATAATATTTACAATTATAATTTCTCAATTTGACTATCAGGTGTCGTGATGTTTTTTTGGAGTGTATAATCTTGGGTGGAGACCGTTCAGCCTCTAGAACATGAACACTGGTTTCATTCGCGAGATTCGGAAAATTTTCATGAAGGACTTGTTCCACGATATCTTCTAGATTTCTTTCTTTCTCCTCCCCTTCAGGAATTCCAATAATTCTGACGTTGGAACGCTTCATGGCATCATTTATTTCCCTGATTCTGCTTTCGTGGGATCTAAGCTGTTTGTTCCAGGCTTCCTCCTTATCCTTTCTCTGTTTGTCTTCCAGATCACTAATTCTATCTTCTGTCTCAGTTACCCTAGCTTTGAGAGAGTTTAGATTAGATTGGAACTCATTGAGAGCATTGTGGACCTCCTCCCTGTAGCTTTAAGCTCCGCCCTAACATTGTGAACATCCTGTCTGGTCGCTTTCAGCTCGGCCCTAATCAATTCTGTTTGGTCATCCATGGCTTTCTCCAACCTAGCTATTGCCTGGATAATTGTTAGCCTGAATTCTCTTTCCGACATATTGTCTATGTTGATAGCCGTTAGCTCTGTTGCAGAAGGTCCATCCTCTGTATTTTTCTTCAGTTGGGCATTCCTCCTCCTAGTCATTTTGGTGGGAGAAGACTGAACAGATGTAGCTGGATGTATCAACTCTGATGCAGTCAAGGTGCACCCTGGAACACTTCCTGATCTCCGTCTCAGATAGAAGCCTCAGTCTGGGTGCAGAAGCTGAATAAATTCCCCCTTGGCCGCTGGCAGATTAGGTTCCAAGTTGCAGACACTGGGGGCGCAGGATCTTTTGCTCGTCCCCAAAGCCAAGGCAGTCGCGGCTGTCTGGGAGATCCTGACTGCCAGAGAGGTTCCAAGCAGCGATCGCACACTGAGATTTTGCCGCCGGCCCGGGCTGGGAGTGCCCGGCTTGCGCGCACCTCTTTTCAGAGGGGCTGTGGGTCGGGCGCGCGTCTGGGGCACTGAGAACGCGGCACTGGTCTGTAAGCCGCTGGCTGGGCTTTTGCGCGCCTCTGTCCGGGAAGAATTTCGCGCGCGTACGCGGCTTAGACTTTGAAACAATGGCGTGGGTCTAGAAGCGCCCCCGGGCCTTAGAAACCCAGGAGAGCTGGAGGGACGTGTGCGCGCATATCAAGCTTTGTGGTAGGGCTAGCGCGCGTTCTGCAGACCGGCGCAGCTCCCATCCCCTCACAGGAGCAGGAACCCACGCATTCTGGGGCGCGCTGGTGGCTTAGGCACCAGGAGCTGGTTTCTCCGCCGTTCTCTCTCTGCCTCCGCGCCGGGAAGGCCGTCTGGGACCAGGGACTTAAGCCCCTGTCCCTAGCCGCCCCGATTCCCACAATTTCCCCCCGCGATCCTTTGCTCTTTTGGAGTGCTTTCAACCAGTCTCCAAGTTAATGCTGTTCCCCAGACGCAGGGCACTCTCGCTCTTATTGGGGTATTACTTTCCTACTGGTCGATTCTGGTGGCTCCCTCCCCCTTTTGTTTATCTTCTGATATCAGTCCGCCATTCCCATTCCGCTTTACCTGCTCACCGGCGTCTTCTGCCCCTGTCGAGATCCAGACGTGTATAATTCTGATCTGAGGCTGATTTCATGGGTATTCAGAGTTCTTTGGTAGGTAATCAGCTCACTTTGGGGTACTAGCTGAAAAGACGCCTCTTCCTAGTACTCCGCCATCTTCCCCCCCCCCCTTGTTTTACTTTCTTTCCTCCACTGGAAAGACTCTGTGAGAAGTGACATTCCGCCTGAAGGATTTTCCCTTAAACAGAACTTGCTATAGTCCAACGGATAGACGTCTGAGACAGGATCCCTCTGTGCGCCTATTGCACTTACAACAGAGTCAGTGTCAAGAGTTTCCTTCTTTGACACACGCAACACTGCATTGAATCCCTCCTAAAGCACACTTTACTCACTGTGTTGGAAGCGATTTTCACACAGAAACAAAGTGCGAATGACTACTGGACCTGGACATCCAATATGTGTTTGGGATGCCTAAGCACCATAGCCTGCACTGTACTCACAGTACCTAATGTGCCCCTATTCCGTCACTGTTCTATCGTTATTCCTCAAAGGAGAACACACTGTTATGAATGAGTACGCACCTGAAGTAGGATCCCTGAACAGATAGCTTCCTTCGAATACCCTGTCAGTTTCCTGTATGATACATTTCATTATTGCAACTCAGTCAGGTCCCACTGTTCCCAACTTAGCAGAGACTCATCACTGTCTTGAGAATGCACTGTAGCACTATTCCCTCGTACATTGGAAGTGTTTTGAAACGAGGTAGACACTGTGGAACATCATAGGTGTTGAACTTCCAGTATGCGTCATAGAGACCTATGTGCCTTACCTTTAGCTTCACTCAGGGGATGCAACCTTGGCTCTGTCCGTCCTTGATCTATCTTCTTTCCTCCTCTGAAAAATACTGTTATAAGTGACATTCCGCCTGAAGGAGTTTCCCTTTAAGAGAACTTGCTATAGTCCAATGGATAGACGTCTGAGAGGAGAGCCATAAGTGCGCCTATTGCAGTTACCACAGTCAGTCCCAAGAGCTTTCTTCTTTGATAGATGCAACACTGCATTGAAACCCTACTAAAACACACTTTCCACATAGTGTTGGATGCGTTTTCCACACAGAAACAAAGTGCTAAAGAATACAGTACTTGGACATCCAATATGTGTTTGTGATGCCTAAGCGCCATAGCCTGCATTATACTCACAGTACCTAATGTTCCCCTATTCCGTCCATGTTCTATCATCATTCCTCAAAGGAGAATACATTGTTATGAATGAGTACGCACCTGAAGAAGAATGCCTGATCAGATAGCTTCCTACGAGTCCCCTGTCAGGGTCTTGCATGATACACATCATGATTGCTACTCAGTCAGATCCCACTGTTTCCAACAGAGCACAGACTCATCACTGTCATGAGAATGTACTGCAGCGCAAATCCCTCATACATTGGAAGTGCTGTGAGACGAGGTAGAAACTGGAACATCACAGGTGTTCCAGTATGCGTCATAGAGGCTTATGTGCCTTACCTTTAGCTTCAGTCAGGGGATGCAACCATGGCTCTGTCCGTCCTTGTTCTACTTTCTTTCCTCCACTGGAAAGATTCTGTGAGAAGTGACATTCCGCCTGAAGGAGTTTCCCTTAAACAAAACTTGGTATAAACCAACGGATAGACGTCTGAGACTGGAGCCCTTTTTTGCGCCTATTGCAGTTACTACAGAGTCAGTCCCAAGATCTTCCTTCTTTAACAGATGCAACACTGCATTGAATCCCTCCTAAAGCACACTTTCCTCACAGCGTTGGAAGCGTTTTTCACACAGAAACAAAGTGCGAATGACTACTGGGACTGAACATCCAATATGTGTTTGTGATGCCTAAGCGCCATAGCCTGCATTATACTCACATTACCTAAGGAGCCCCTATTCCGTCCGTGTTCTATCCTCATTCCTCAAATGAGAACACATTGTTATGAATGAGTATGCACCTGAAAAAGGATGCCTGAACTGATATCTTCCTACGAATGCCCTGTCAGGGTCCTGCATGATACACTTCATGATTGCTACTCAGGCATGTCCCACTGTTTCCAACAGAGCACAGACTCATCACTGTCGTGAGAAAGTACTGTAGCACACTTCCCTCAACTTTGGAAGTGTTGTATGACGAGGTAGACACTGTGATCCATCACAGCTGTGGAACCTCCAGTAGGCATCATACAGTCCTAAGTGCCTACCTTTTACTTTCCACACGGGATGCAACCTTGCCTCTGTCCGTCCTTGTTCTATCTTCTTTCCTCCTCTGAAAGATACTGTTAGAAGTGACATTCTGCCTGAAGGAGTTTTCCTTTAACAGAACTAGCTATAGTCCAAACGATAGACGTCTGAGACTGGAGCCCTCTGTGTGCCTATTGCAGTTACCACAGAGTGAGGCCTAAGAGCTTCCTTCATTGAAAGTCGCAACAATGCATTGAATCCCTCCTAAAGCACACTTTCCTCACAGTGTTGGAAGTGTTTTTCACACAGAAACAAAGTGCAAGTGACTACTGGACCTGAACATCCAAAATGAGCTTGGGATGCCTAAGTGACATAGCCTGCACTTTACTCACAGTACCTAATGTGCCCCTGTTCCGTCCCTGTTCTATCTTCATTCCTCAAAGAGAACACACTCTTATGAATGAGTATGCACCGGAAGCACCTGAACAGATAGCTTCCTTCGAATAGTCTGTCAGGGTCCTGCATGATACAATTCCTGATTGCTACTCTGTCATGTCCCACTGTTTCCAACTGAGTACCGACTACTCACTGTCGTGAGAAAGTACTCTAGCTCACTTCCCTCTTACATTGGAAGTCTTTTGAGACGAGGTAGACACTGTGGAACATCACAGGTGTTGAACTTCCAGTATGTGTCATAGAGGCCTCTGTGCCTTACATTCAACTTCACTCAGGGGATTCCACCTTGGCTCTGTCCGTCCTTGTTCTATCTTCTTTCCTCCACTGGAAAGACTCTGTGAGAAGTGACATTCTGCTTGAAGGAGTTTTCCTTTAACAGAACTTTCTATAGTCCAATGGATAGACGTCTGAGAATGGAGCCCTATGTGCGCCTATTGCAGTTACCACAGAGTCAGGTCCAAGACACTCCTTCATTGACAGTCGCAACACTGCATTGATTCCCTCCTAAAGCACACTTTCCTCACAGTGTTGGAAGTGTTTTTCACTCAGAAACAAAGTGAGACATCACGAAACCTGATAGTCAAATTGAGAAATTATAATTGTAGGTATAATCCCTTGAAAGCCGCCAGGGCAAAGAGGCTCCTTACTTACAGAGGGAAGCCCATCAGAATAACGTCAGACCTGTCCACAGAGACCTGGCAAGCCAGAAGAGGCTGGCAAGATATATTCAGGGCACTAAATGAGAAAAACATGCAGCCAATAATACTTTATCCAACAAGACTGACATTCAAAATGGATGGAGAGATAAAGAGTTTCCAAGACCGGCAAGGCTTAAAAGACTGCAACCACCAAGCCGACACTGCAGGAAATATTAAGGGGGGTTCTATAAAAGTGGAAAAAAACCAAGAATAGAATTGAACAGATATATAGAGACAGTCTACAGAAAGAAAGACTTCAAAGGTAACTCGATGTCAATAAAAACGTATCTATCATAATCACGCTCAATGTGAATGGCCTAAATGCACCCATAAAACGGCACAGGGTTGCAGATTGGATAAACGACAGGACCCATGCATATGCTGTCTACAAGAGACCCATTTTGAACCTAAAGATACACGCAGACTGAAAGTGAAGGGGTGGAGAAGCATCTTTCATGCCAATGGGCCTCCAAAGAAGGCTGGGGTAGCGATTCTCATATCAGATAAATTAGACTTCAAACTAAAGACTGTAGTCAGAGATACAGAAGGACACTACATAATCCTTAAAGGGACTATCCACCAAGATGATCTAACAATTGTAAATATCTATGCTCCCAATATGGGAGCACCCAATTACTTAAGAAAACTGTTAATCAAGATAAAGAGTCATATTGATATGAATACACTAATCGTAGGAGATCTTAACACGCCTCTTTCAGAATTAGACAGATCATCGAAGCAGAAAATCAATAAAGAAACAAGAGCATTGAATGACACATTGGAACAGATGGACCTCATAGATATATACAGAACATTCCACCCTAAAACAGCAGAATACTCATTCTTCTCAAGTGCACACGGAACCTTCTCCAGAATAGACCACATACTGGGTCACAAATCAGGACTCAACCGATACCAAAAGACTGAGATTATTCCCTGCATATTCTCAGATCACAATGCTTTGAAACTGGAGCTCAATCACAAGGAAAAGTTCCGAAGGAACTCAAACACCTGGAAGCTAAAGACCACCTTGCTTAAGAATGCTTGGATCAACCAGGAGATCAAAGAAGAACTGAAACAATTCATGGAAACCTATGAGAATGAACACACTTCGGTCCAATACCTATGGGATACAGCAAAGGCGGTCCTAAGGGGAAAATATATAGCCATCCAAGCCTTGCTCAAAAAAACTGAAAAATCCAGAACACACCAGCTGTCTCTACACCTTAAAGAACTGGAGGATCAACAACAAATCAAACCAACACCACACATAAGAAGGGAAATCATCAAGATTAGAGCTGAGATCAATGAGGGAGAAACCAGAGATACAGTACAATGTATCAATGAAACTAGAAGCTGGTTTTTTGAAAGAATCAATATGTTCGATAAGCCACTGGCTATATTAATCCAAAAGAAAAGAGAGAAATCCCAAATTTATAAAATTATGAATGAAAAGGGAGAGATCACAACTAACGCCAAGGAAGTAGAAACAATCATCAGAAGTTATTACGAACAGTTATATGCCAATAAGCTTAGCAACCTAGATGAAATGGATGCATTCCTGGAAAAATATAAACTACCAATATAGAGCCAGGATGAAACTGACAACCTGAATAGACTGATATCTAATAACGAGATTGAAGCAGTGATCAAAAACCTCCCAAAAAACAAGAGCCCAGGACCTGACGGATTCCCTGGGGAATTCTACCAAACCTTCAAAGAAGAAATAACACCTATACTCCTGAAGCTGTTTCAAAAAATTGAAGCAGAAGGAAAACTTCCAGACTCTGTCTATGAAGCCAGCATTACGCTAATCGCCAAACCAGGCAAGTACCCTACCATAAAGGAGAATTTCAGACCAATATAACTGATGAATATGGATGCTAAGATTCTCAACAAGATCCTAGCCAACAGGATCCAACAGCACATTAAAAAGATTATCCACCATGATCAGGTTGGATTCATCCTGGGTTACAAGGATGGTTCAACATTCGCAAATCAATCAATGTGATACAACAAATTCATATGAGAAGAGAGAAGAAACGCATGGTCCTCTCAATTGATGCAGAAAAAGCATTTGACAAAATCCAGCATCTGTTCCTGATTAAAACGCTTCAAAGTATAGGGATAGAGGGAACATTCCTGAACCTCATCGAATCTATCTATGAAAGACCCACAGCAAATATCATCCTCAATGGGAAAAAGCTTGCAGCCTTCCCATTGAGTTCAGGAACAAGACAAGGATGTCCACTTTCACCACTCTTGTTCAACATAGTATTAGAAGTCCTAGCAACAGCAATCAGACAACAGAGAGAAATAAAAGGTATCCAAATTGGTAATGAAGAAGTCAAACTTTCTCTCTTCGCAGATGACATGATTCTTTATATGGAAAACCCAAAAGACTCCATCCCCAAACTACTAGAACTCATACAGCAATTCAGCAACGTGGCAGGATACAAAGTCAATGTGCAGAAATCAGTGGCTTTCTTATACACTAACAATGAAAATACAGAAAGGGAAATTAGAGAATCGATTCCATTTACTATAGCACCAAGAACCATAAAATACCTGGGAATAAACCTAACTAAAGAGGTAAAGTATCTGTACTTGAGGAATTATAGAACACTCATGAAAGAAGTTGAAGAAGACACAAAAAGATGGAAGACCATTCCATGCTCTTGGATCGGAAGAATAAACATGGTTAAAAAGTCTATACTGCCTAGAGCAATCTATACTTTTAATGCCATTCCGATCAAAATTCCATCGGCTTTCTCAAAGAGCTGGAACAAATAATCCTAAAATTTGTATGGAATCAGAAGAGACCCCGAATCACTAAGGAAATGCTGAAAAACAAAAATAAAGCTGGCGGCATCACCTTACCTGATTTCAAGCTTTATTACAAAGCTGTGATCACCAAGACAGCATGGTACTGGCATAAAAACAGACACATAGACCAGTGGAACAGAGTAGAGAGCCCTGATATGGACCCTCAACTCTATGGTCAATTAATCTTTGACAAAACAGGAAAAATATACAGTGGAATAAAGACAGTCTCTTCAATAAATGGTGCTGGGAAAACTGGACAGCTATATGTAGAAGAATGAAACTCGACCATTCTCTTACACCGTACACAAAGTACAACTCAAAATGGATAAAAGACCTCAACGTGAGACAGGAATCCATCAGAATCTTAGAGGAGAACATAGGCAGTAATCTCTTTGATATCAGCCACAGCAACTTCTTTCAAGATACGTCTCCAAAGGAAAAGGAAACAAAAGCGAAAATAAACTTCTGGGACTTCATCAAAATCAAAAGCTTCTATGCTGAGTGAAATCAGTCAAGCAGAGAGAGTCAATTATCATATGGTTTCACTCATTTGTGGAGCATAACCAATAGCATGGAGGACAAGGGGCGTTAGAGAGTAGTAGGGAATGTGGGTAAATTGGAAGGGGAGGTGAACCATGAGAGACTCTGGACTCTGAAAAACAGTCTGAGGGGTTTGAAGTGGCGGGGGGGTGGGAGGTTGGGGTACCAGGTGGTGGGTATTATAGAGGGCACAGCTTGCATGGAGCACTGGGTGTGGTGAAAAAATAATGAATACTGTTTTTCTGAAAATAAATAAATTGGGAAAAAAAAAATCAAAAGCTTCTGCACAGCAAAGGAAAGAGTCAACAAAACAAATAGGCAACCCACAGAATGGGAGAAGATATTTGCAAATGACAGTACAGTCAAAAGGTTGATATCCAGGATCTATAATGAACACCTCAAAATCAACCCACACGAAACAGACAAACACATCAAAAAATGGGCAGAAGATATGAACAGACACTTCTCCAATCAAGACATACAAATGGCTATCAGACACATGAAAAAATGCTCATCATCATTAGCCCTCAGGGAGATTCAAATTAAAACCACATTGAGATATCACCTTACACCAGTTAGAATGGCCAATATTAGCAAAATAGGAAACAACATGTGTTGGAGAGGATGTGGAGAAAGGGGAACCCTCTTACACTGTTGGTGGGAATGCAAGTTGGTGCAGCCTCTTTGGAGAACTGTGTGGATTCCTCAAGAAATTAAAAATAGTGCTTCCCTATGACCCTGCAATTGCACTCCTCGGTATTTACCCCAAAGATACAGATGTCGTGAAAAGAAGGGCCATCTGTAACCCACTGTTTATAGCAGCAATGGCCACAGTCGCCAAACTATGGAAAGAACCAAGATGCCCTTCAACGGATGAATGGATAAGGAAGATGTGGTCCATATACACTATGGAGTATTATGCCTCCATCAGAAAGGATGAATACCCAACTTTTGTAGCAACATGGACGGTACTGGAAGAGATTATGCTGAGCGAAATATGTCAAGCAGAGAGAGTCAATTATCATATGGTTTCACTTATTTGTGGAGCATAACAAATAGCATGGAGGACAAGGGGCGTTAGAGAGGAGTAGGGAATTTGGGTGAATTGGAAGGGGAGGTGAACCATGAGAGACTATGGACTCTTAATAACAGTCTGAGGGGTTTGAAATGGCGGGGGGTTTGGAGGTTTGGGTACCAGGTGGTGGGTATTATAGAGGGCATGGCTTGCATGGAGCACTAGGTGTGGTGAAAAATTAATGAATACTGTTTTTCTGAAAATAAATAAATTGAAAAAAAAAGAAATGAGAACAGAGTCTGTCTCTTAAATACCTTTTCACGTTCTGGGACCAGCACAATGTGGGATTTGGGATGTTTTTGGTTTTTAATAAAGAGACATATAAAACCAAAAGAGAGAGAGAGAGAGAGAATACTGATAAGTACTAGAACATGGATGACCCTTGAAAACATTATGTTGAGTGAAAGAGGCCACATATTATATGGTTCTGGTTATACAAAATGTCCAGAATAGTCCAGTTTACACAGACAGAGGTAGACAGTGGTTGCCATGGAGGTGGGAAGAGGAGGGAGTGGGAGTGATTGCATTCTGTCAGGAGTACTGAAAAGTTCCGGAACAAGGTCTTTGTGACATTGGCACAATCCTCTGAATATACTGAAACATCGAATCATATACTTTGAATTGGATGAATAGGATGGTAGAGGAATAATATCTCAAAAAGATAACTTTTTTAAAAAGTGTAGTTTCTCCATGAGAGACTATGGACTCTGAAAAACAGTCTGAGGGATTTGAAGTGGCGGGGCGGTGGGAGGTTGGGGTACCAGGTGATGGGTATTATAGAGGGCATGGCTCGCATGGAGCACTGGGTGTGGTAAAAAATAATGAATACTGTTTTTCTGAAAATAAATAAATTGGGAAAAAAAAACACCTCCCAAAAAACAAGAGCCCAGGACCTGACGTATTCCCTGGGGAATTCGACCAAACCTACAAAGAAGAAATAACACCTATTCTCCTGAAGCTATTTCAAAAAATTGAAGCAGATGGAAAACTTCCAGACTCTTTCTATGAAGCCAGCATTACCCTGATCCCCAAACCAGGCAAGACCCTACCAAAAAGGAGAATTTCAGACAAATATCACTGATGAATATGGATTCTAAGATTCTCAACAAGATCCTAGCCAACAGTATCCAACAGCACATGTTGAACTGCTAGTAAGCGTCATAGAGGCTTATGTGCCTTACCTTTAGCTTCACTCAGGGGATTCAACCTTGGCTCTGTCCGACCTTGTTATATCTTCTTTCCTCAAATGGAAAGACTCTGTGAGAAGTGACATTCTGCCTGACGGACTCTCCCTTAAACAGAAATTGCTATAGTCCAAGGGATAGACGTCTGAGACTGGAGCCCTATGTGCGCCTATTGCAGTTACCACAGACAGTCCCAAGAGATTCCTTCTTTGAAGACGCAACACTGCCTTGAATCCCTCCTAAAGCACACTTTCCTCACAGTGTTGGAAGCGTTTTTCACACAGAACCAAAGTGCGAATGAATACTGGAACTGAACATCCAATATGTGTTTGGGATGCCTAAGCGCCATAGCCTGCATTATACTCACAGTACCTAAGGTGCCCCTATTCCGTCCGTGTTCTATCTTCATTCTTCAAAGGAGAACACATTTTTATGAATGACTATTCACCAAAAAGGATGCCAGAAGAGATATCATCCTACGAATGCCCTGTCAGGGTCCTGCACGATACACTTCATGATTGCTAATCAGGCAAGTCCCACTGTTTCCAACAGAGCACAACTCATCACTGTCGTGAGAAAGTACTGTAGCACACTTCCCTCAACATTGGAAGTGTTGTGAGAAGAGGTAGACACTGTGGACCATCACAGCTGTGCAACTTCCAGTAGGCGTCATAGAGGCCTAAGTGCCTACCTTTTTCTTTCAACACGGGATGCCACCTTGCCTCTGTCCGCCCTTGTTCTATCTTCTTTCCTCCTCTGAAAGACACTGTTAGAAGTGACATTCTGCCTGAAGGAGTTTTCCTTTAACAGAACTTGCTATAGTCCAACGGATAGACGTCTGAGACTGGAGCCCTATGTGCGCCTATTGCAGTTACCACAGAGTCAGGCCCAAGAGCTTCCTTCATTGACAGTCGCAACACTGCATTTATTCCCTCCAAAAGCACTTTCCTCACAGTGTTGGAAGTGTTCTTCACACAGAAACAAAGTGCGAATGACTACTGAAACTGAACATCCAAAATGTGTTTGGGATGCCTAAGCGACATAGCCTGCAATTTACTCACAGTACCTAATGTGCCCCTGTTCCATCCCTGTTCTATCTTCCTTCCTCAAAGGAGAACACACTGTTATGAATGAGTACGCACCTGAAGTCGGATCCCTGAACAGATAGCTTCCTTCGAATACCCTGTCAGGGTCCTGCATGATACACTTCCTGATTGCTACTCAGTCATTTCCCACTGTTTCCAACTGAGCACCGACTCCTCTCTGTCGTGAGAAAGTACTGTAGCACCCTTCCCTCATACACTGGAAGTGTTTTGAGGCGAGGTAGACACTGTGGAACATCACAGGTGTTGAACTTCCAGTATGTGTCATAGAGGCCTATGTGCCTTACCTTTAGCTTCACACTGGGGATGCTAACTTTGCTCTGTCAGTTTTTGTACTATCTTCTTTCTTCCACTGGAAAGACTCTTTGAAAATTGACATTCCACCTAAAGGAGTTACCCTTAAACAGAACTTGCTATAGTCCAAGGGATAAACGTCTGAGACTGGAGCCCTTTGTGCGCCTATTGCAGTTACCACAGAGTCAGTCACAAGAGCTTCCTTCTTTGAAAGACGTAACACTGCATTGAATCCCTCCTAAAACACACTTTCCTCACAGTGTTGAAAGTGTTTTTCACACAGAAACAAAGTGCGAATGACTACTCGACCTGAACATCCAATATGTGTTTGGGATGCCTAAGCACCATAGCCTGCATTATACTCAGAGTACCTAATGTGCCCCTATTCTGTACGAATTCCATCTTTATTTCTAAAGGAGAAATCATTGTTATGAATGAGTACGCACCTGAAAAAGGATGCCTGAACAGATAGCTTCCTACGAATCCCCTGTCAGGGTCCTGCATGATACACATAATAATTGCTACTCACGCAGGTCCCACTGTTTCCAACAGAGCACAGAATCATCACTGTTGTTAGAACGTACTGTAGCACACTTCCCTCGTACATTGGAAGTGTTGTGAGACGAGGTAGACACTGTGGACCATCACAGGTGTGGGACTTCCAGTAGGTGTCTAGAGGCCTAATTGCCTGCCATTTCCTTTCCACATGGGATGCAACCTTCCATCCATCCGTCCTTGTTCTATCTACTTTCCTCCTCTGAAAGACACTGTTAGAAGTGACATTCCGCCTGAAGGAGTTTCCCTTAAACCGAACTTGCTATAGTCCAACGGATAGACGTCTGAGACTGGAGCCCTATGTGCGCCTATTGCAGTTACCACAGTCAGACACAAGAGCTTACTTCTTTGACAGACGCAACACTGCATTGAATCCCTCCTAAAGCACACTTTCCTCAGATTGTTGGAAGCGTTTTTCACACAGAAACAAAGGGCGAATGACTACTGGACCTGAACATCCAATATGTGTTTGGGATGCCTAAGCGCCATAGCCTGCACTTTACTCACAGTACCCAATGTGCCCCTATTCAGTCCCTGTTCTATCTTCATTCCTCAAAGGAGAACACATTGTTATAAATGAGTACACACCTGAAGAAAGATGCCTGACAGATAGCTTCTTACGAATCCCCTGTCAGGGTCCTGCATGATACACTTACTGTTTGCTACTCAGTCAGGTCCCACTGTTTCTAACAGAGCACAGACTCATCACTGTCGTGAGCAAGTACTGTAGCACACTTCCCTCATACATTGGAAATCTGTGGCACGAGGTAGACACTCTGGAACATCATACGTCTTTAACTTACAGTATGCGTCATAGAGGCCTATGTACCTTACCTTTAGCTTCACTCAGGGGATGCATCCTTGGCTCTGTCCGTCCTTGTTCTATCTTCTTTCCTTATCTGAACGATACTGTTATAAGTGACATTTCGCCTGAAGGAGTTTCCCTTTAAGAGAACTTGCTATAGTCCAACGGATAGACGTCTGAGACGGGAGCCCGATATGCACCTTTTGCCGTTACCACAGAGTCAGTACCTAGAGCTTTCTTCTTTGACAGACGCAACACTGCATTGAATCCCTTCTAAAGCATACTTTCCTCACACTGTAGGAAGCATTTTTCACACAGTAACAAAATGAGAATGACTAATGGACCTGAACATCCAATAAATTTTGGAATACCTTAGCGCAATAGCATGTATTATACTCACAGTACCCAATGTGCCCGATTTCCGTCCGTGTTCTATCTTCATTCCTCAAAGGAGAACACATTGTTATGAATGAGTATGCACCTTAAAAAGGATGCCTGAACAGATATCTTCCTAAGAAAGCCTTGTCAGTGTTCTTCATGATACACTTCATGATTGTTACTCAGTCAGGTCCTATGTTTCCAACAGAGCACAGACTAATCACTATCGTGAGAAAGTACTGTAGCACACTTCCCTCATACATTGGAAGTGTTGTGAGACGAGGTAGACACTGTGGACCATCACAGGTGTGGAACTTCTAGTAGGCGTCATAGAGGCCTAAGTGCCTACCTTTTTCTTTCCAACGGGATGCAAACTTGCCTCTCTCCCTGTCCTTGTTCTATCTTCTTTCCTCCTCAAAGATACTGTTAGAAGTGACATTCCACCTGAAAGTATTTCCCTTTAACAGAACTTGCTATAGTCCAACGGATAGACGTCTGAGACTGGAGGCATATGTGCGCCTATTGCAGTTACCACAGAGTCAGTCCTAAGAGCTTCCTTCTTTGACAGACGCAACACGGCATTGAATCCCTCCTAAAGCACACTTTCCTCACAGTGTTGGAAGTGTTTTTCACACAGAAACAAAGTGCGAATGACTACTGGACCTGAACATCCAATATGTGTTTGGGATGCCTAAGCGCCATAGCCTGCACTTTACTCAGAGTACCTAATGTGCCCCTATGCCATCCCTGTACTATCATTATTCCTCAAAGGAGAACACACTGTTATAAATGAGCACACACCTGAAGTAGGAAACCTGAACAGATAGCTTCCTTCGAATCCCCTGTCAGGGTACTGCATGATACATTTCATGATAGCTACTCACTCAGGTCCCATAGTTTCCAACTGAGCACCGACTCATCACTGTCTTGAGAAAGTACTGAGCACAATTCCCTCGACATTGGAAGTATTTTGAGACGAGGTAGAAACTGTGGAACATCAAAGGTGTTAAACTCCAGTATGCGTCATAGAGGACTATATGCCTTACATTTAGCTTCACTCAGGGGATGCAACCTTGGCTCTGTCCGTCCTTGTTCTACCTTCTTTCCTCCACTAGAAAGACTCTGTGAGAACTGACATTCCGCTTGAAGGACTCTCCCTTTTACAGAACTTGCTATAGTCCAATGGATAGACGTCTGAGACTGGAGCCCTATGTGCGTCTATTGCAGTTACCACAGTCAGTCCCAGAGCTTCCTTCTTTGACAGACACAACACTGCATTGAATCCATCCTAAAGCACGCTTTCCTCACAGTGTTGGAAGCGTTTTTCACACAGAAACAAAGTGAGAATGACTACTGGATCTGAACATTTAATATGTGTTTGGGATGCCTAAGCACCATAGCCTGCATTATACTCACATTACCTAAGGTGCCCCTATTCCGTCCTTGTTCTATCTTCATTCCTTAAAGGAGAACACATTGTTATGAATGAGTACGCACCTGAAGAAGGATGCTTAAACAGATAGCATCCTACTAATCCCCTGTCATGGTCCTACATGATACACTTCATGATTACTGCTTAGTCAATTCCCACTATTTCCAAGAGAGCACAGACTCATCACTGTTGTGAGAAAGTACTGTAGCACACTTCCCTCGTACATTGGAATTGTTGAGAGACGAGGTAGACACTGTGGACCATCACAGGTGTTGAACTTCCAGTAGGCGTCATAGATGCCTAAGTGCCTAACATTTTCTTTTCAAATGGGATGCAACCTTGCCTCTGTCCGTCCTTGTTCTATCTTCTTTCTTCCTCTGAAAGGCACTGTTAGAAGTGACATTCCACCTGAAGGAGTGTCCCTTTATTTATTTATTTATTTATTTATTTTTCCCATTTTATTTATTTTCAGAAAAACATTATTATTTTTTCACCACACCCAGTGCTCCATGCAAGCCGTGGCCTCTATAATACCCACCACCTGGTACCCCAACCTCCCACCCCCCTGCCACTTCAAACCCCTCAGACTGTTTTTCAGATGTCCACTTTCACCACTCTTGGATTTTTTAATTTATTTGAGGGAGGCTTGGATGGCTATATATTTCCCCCTTAGGGCCGCCTTTACTGTATCCCATAGATTTTGGACCGAAGTGTCTTCATTCTCATTGGTTTCCATGAATTGTTTCAGTTCTTCTTTGATCTCCTGGTTGATCCAAGCATTCTTAAGCAATGTGGTCTTTAGCTTCCAGGTGTTTGAGTTCCTTCGGAACTTTTCCTTGTGATTGAGCTCCAGTTTCAAAGCATTGTGATCTGAGAATATGCAGGGAATAATCTCAGCCTTTTGGTATCGGTTGAGTCCTGATTTGTGACCCAGTATGTGGTCTATTCTGGAGAAGGTTCCGTGTGCACTTGAGAAGAATGAGTATTCTGCTGTTTTAGGGTGGAATGTTCTGTATATATCTATGAGGTCCATCTGGTCCAATGTGTCATTCAATGCTCTTGTTTCTTTATTGATTTTCTGCTTCAATTATCTCTCTAATTCTGAAAGAGGCTTGTTAAGATCTCCTACGATTAGTGTATTCATATCAATATGACTCTTTATCTTGATTAACAGTTTTCTTAAGTAATTGGGTGCTCCCATATTGAGAGCATAGATATTTACAATTGTTAGATCATCTTGGTGGATAGTCCCTTTATGGATTATGTAGTGTCCTTCTGTATCTCTGACTACAGTCTTTAGTTTGAAGTCTAATTTATCTGATATGAGAATCGCTACCCCAGCCTTCTTTTGAGTCCCATTGGCATGAAAGATGCTTCTCCACCCCTTCACTTTCAGTCTGCGTGTATCTTGAGGTTCAAAATGGGTCTCTTGTAGACAGCATATGCATGGGTCCTGTCGTTTTATCCAATCTGCAACCCTGTGCCGTTTTATGGGTGCATTTAGGCCATTCACATTGAGCGTGATTATTGATAGATACGTTTATATTGACATCGAGTTACCTTTGAAGTCTTTCTTTCTGTAGACTGTCTCTATATTTCTGTTCAATGCTATTCTTGGGATTTTTCCTCTTTTATAGAAAACCCGTTAATATTTCCTGCAGTGTCGGCTTGGTGGTTGCATAGTCTTTTAATCCTTGCTGGTCTTGGAAACTCTTTATCTCTCCATCCATTTTGAATGTCAGTCTTGCTGGATAAAGTATTCTTGGCTGCATGTTCTTCTCATTTACTGCCCTGAATATATCTTGCCAGCCTCTTCTGGCTTGCCAGGTCTCTGTGGACAGGCCTAACGTTATTCTGATGGGCTTCCCTCTGTAAGTAAGGAGCCTCTTTGCCCTGGTGGCTTTCAAGAGATTATACCTACAATTTTAATTCCTCAATTTGACTATCAGGTGTCGTGATGTTTTTTTGGAGTGTATAATCTTGGGTGGAGACCGTTCAGCCTCTAGTACATGAATGTTGGTTTCATTCGCGAGTTTCGGAAAATTTTCATGAAGGACTTGTTCCACGATATCTTCTAGACTTCATTCTTTCTCCTCCCCTTCAGGAATTCCAATAATTCTGACGTTGGAACGCTTCATGGCATCATTTATTTCCCTGATTCAGCTTTCGTGGGATCTAAGCTGTTTGTTCCAGGCTTCCTCCTGATTCTTTTACTCTATCTGTTTTTCTTCCAGATCATTAATTCTATCTTCTGTCTCAGTTACCCTATCTTTGAGAGAGTTTAGATTGGATTGGAACTCATTGAGAGCATTGTGGACCTCCTCCCTGGTAGCTTTAAGCTCTGCCCTAACATTGTGAACATCCTGTCTGGTCGCTTTCAGTTCGGCCCTAATCAATTCTGTTTGGTCATCCATGGCTTTCTCCAACCTAGCTATTGCCTGGATAATTGTTAGCCTGAATTCTCTTTCCGACATATTGTCTATGTTGATAGCCGTTAGCTCTGTTGCAAAAGGCCCATCCTCTGTATATTTCTTCTGTTGGGCATTCCTCCTCCTAGTCATTTTGGTGGGAGAAGACTGAACAGATGTAGCTGGATGTTCAACTCTGGTGCATTCAAGGTGCACCCTGGAACACTTCTGAGCAATCAGGATTCCCCACACAAACGAGAGACAAAAGAAAAGAAAAAGGAAATGAAGAAAAAGAAAAAAAAAGAGAGAGAAAGAGAGAGACAGGAAAGAAAGGGAAGATGAAAGAGAAGGTTCAGCCCAGTTGGGCCCCAGGTAAGATTTATGAAGTAGACAAACAAAAAGAGATAAAAAGACTGATACAATTATATGGCAAGAAAAAGAAAAAAATATATATATGCAAATAATGAAAGAACCTCGTCAAAAAGAACCACCAGTGTAAAATTTATATGCTATCGGGACAAACTCAAAAAACACAGAAACACTGATCGAAGAAGATGGGAGAGTTCTTATAAATTCTCAGTGTGTGCAAAGAAGGTTGTTTTGATTCTTCCTGGATGTATCTTGATATCTTTGTTAAAGGACTCAACTTTCCTAAGACAAAGGGGATTAAAAATTGGTTTACCTATAGGGGTAGTATTGATTGGGGAAAGGGGATTACTTTGAAGTTAACTCTATATGAATATTAGAGGATAAAAATAAAAAGGAATATACTAGACTAAACTAAACTAAAATTTTAAAAAAAGGAATTCAAAAAATAAAAATTCAAAAGAAAAACACAGGTATTTATATCAAAAAGTTCAGGTTAGAAAGGTATTATGGAATTTGATGTACTATACAGCTACTGTGATGGTAAATAGGTTAATAAAATTACCTATGTGTAAAATATATATATATATATATATATATATATATATATATATATATATATTAGCTTCCTTCTTTAACAGACGTAACACTGCAGTAAATCCCTCCTAAAGCACACTTCCCACTGAGTGTTGGAAGCGTTTTAGATGCAGAAACTAAGTGCGGATCACAACTGTGGTGAACATCCAATGTGAGTATGGCAGGCTTAGCGCCATAGCCTGTCCTTTACTCACAGTACCTAATATGCCCCTAGTCCGTCCCTGTTCTATCTTCATTACTCAAAGGAGAAACACTGTTATGAATGAGTACTCACCTGAATTAGGTTCCCTGTGCAGATACTTCCATGGCATCCCCTCTAAGGGGCCTGTATGAGACACTTCATGATGATTACCCAGACATGTCCTAATATTTCCAAATGAGCACTGACACATTCCTGTCTTGAGAACTTACTGTAGCACAGTTCCCTCAATTATTGGAACTGTTTTGAGACGAGGTAGAACTGTGGAACTTCCCCGGTGTTGAACTTCCAGTATGCATCATAGAGTCCTAATTAACTTTCCCTGTACTTCACTCACAGTTTGCAACATTCTCTCTGCTCCGTCCTTGTTCTATCTACATTCCTCCACTGGAAAGACACTGTGAGAAGTGACATTTCGCATGAAGGAGTTTCCCTTAAACAGAACTTGTTATAGTCCAACGGATAGACGTCTGAGACTGGAAAGCTATGTGCGCCTATGGCGGTTACCACTGAGTCAGTCCCAAAAGCTTCCTTCTTTAACAGACGTAACACTGCAGTGAATCCCTCCTAAAGCACACTTCCCTCTCAGTGTTAGAAGCATTTTAGATGCAGAAACTAAGTGCGGATCACCACTGGTGGTGAACATCCAATATGAGTTTGGCAGGCTTAAGCGCCATAGCCTGCCCTTTACTCACAGTACCTAATGTGCCCATAGTCCTTCCCTGTTCTATCTTCATCCTCAAAGGAGAAACACTGTTATGAATGAGTACGCACCTGAAGTAGGTTCCCTGAGCAGATACCTTCGTACGCATCCCATCTAAGGGACCTGTATGAGACACTTCTTGATTGCTACCCTGACAGGGCCTAGAGTTTCCAACTGAGCACAGACGCATCCCTGTCGTGAGAACTTACTGTAGCACAGTTCGCTTATATATTGGAAGGGTTTTCAGGAGAGGTAGACACTGTGTCACATCTCTGGTGTTGAACTTCCAGTATGCATCATAGAGGCCTAATTGCCTTACCCAGTACTTCACTCACGGTTTGCTACGTTTTCTCTGTCCGTCCTTGTTCTATCTTCTTTCCTCTACTGGAAAGACACTGTGAGAAGTGACTTTCCGCATGAAGGAGTTTCCCTTAAACAGAACTTGCTATAGTCCAACGGATAGACGTCTGAGACTTGAAAGCTATGTGTGCCTATTGCGATTACCACAGAGTGAGTCCCAAAAGCTTCCTTCTTTAACTGACGTAACACTGCAGTGAATCCCACCTATAGCACACTTCCCTCTCAGTGCTGGAAGTGTCTTAGACGCAGAAACTAAGTGCGGATCACCACTGGTGGTGAACATCCAATATGAGTTTGGCAGGCTTAAGCGCCATAGCCAGCCCTTTTCTCACAGTACCTAATGTGCCCTTAGTCCGTCCGTGTTCTATCTTCATTCCTCAAAGGAGAAACACTGTTATGAATGAGTACGCACCTGTAGTAGGTTCCCTGAGCAGATACCTTCCTTCGCATCCCCTCTAAGGGGCCTGTATGAGACATTTCATGATGGCTACCCAGACACGTCCTAGTGTTTCCAACTGCGCACAGACGAATCCCTGTCGTGAGAACTTACGGTAGCACAGTTGCCTCATATATTGGAAGGGTTTTGAGAAGAGGTAGACACTTTGGAACTACTCTGGTGTTGAACTTCCAGTATGCATCATAGAGGCCTATGTGCTTTACCCTGTACTTCACTCACGGTTTGCAACATTTTCTCTGTCCATACTAGTTCTATCTTCTTTCCTCCACTGGAAAGACACTGTGAGAAGTGACAATCGGCATTCGAACTCGTTTTGGGTGTCACACGTCTGCAGGGCCGCCCCCCAGTGCCTGGCCTGGCCCGGCATCATGAGAGCTCGCTCACGAACCCCGCCAAGGAGCCCTCCGAGCTGCAGACTACGGCGAGGCCGATCCTACTGCTTCTCGGCCGGCGGGGGTCCCCTACTTGACGCAGTCCCATGGGGCCAGGGCTGCCCCAAGACTCGGGCTCCAAATTTCTCCGGCTTCCCAGCCCTCTGCTTCCGGAGTCCTGTCCCTCTGTGCCTCCCTCTTGGCCCTGCATCGCAGTCTCGCCTGCTACCCGGCAGTCTGCTTCTGTGTTCCTGTCCCTCGGTGCCTCCATCTGTGGAACCCTGAGGTCCGGGGCCACGCCTCCCCTCCCACACCGTCGCCAACGGTGATTTTCGGCGCTTCGGAGACCCTCAGAGTGAGATAAACCTACGTTCCCGCACTGAGGTCAGCCCCATCCTTTGGCAAACGATCCTCCCTAAAGTCGGAAACGTAGTCCCGGCTGCCTCCCGTCCTTCAACTCTGCTCCGGGAACGCTCCCCAGTCCGGGGTGCCCGGATGGGCCGCGACATTTTCCCACATTTTCTGGGTGGCCGCCCCAAGCTCGGGGCGAGTAACGGCCCTGGGCCATGGAGAGCAGGGCGTTCCTCAGGGCTGCCCAACGCCGGCCAATTCCCACGAGGGTTCTGCCCAAACCGATCCCGTGAGAATTGGCCGGAAAACGCCATGTGAACTCGTTTCGGGTGTCACACGTCTGCAGGGCCGCCCCCTAGGGCCTGGCCTGGCCCGGCATCGCGAGAGCATGCTCACGAACCCCGCCAAGGAGACCTCCACGCGGCAGACTTCGGCGAGGCCGATGCCTACTGCTTCTCGGCCAGCGGGGGTCACCTACGTGGCGCAGTCCCATGGGGCCAGGGCTGTCCCGAGACTCGGGCTCGAAATTTTGCCGGCTTCCCAGCCTTCCGCTTCCGGGGTCCTGTCCCTCTGTGCCTCCCTCTTGGGAATCCTGAGTTCCGTGGCAAAGCTTCCGCATCACGCCCCGGCGCAAACTGTGCATTTTGGCGCTTCGGACAAGCCTCGAAGCGAGAGAAACCTGCATGACCCAACTGAGGAGAGCCCCATCTTGGGCGCCCCATCAACCCGAAAAGTCGGAGGAGCATGCCCTCCCCCCACCCGCAGCTCAACTCTGCTCCAAGAACTCTCCCGGGCACCGGGGTCACCTGATGGGCCAAGTCGTTTCTTCGCGTTTTCCAGGCGGCCGCAGTATGCACTGGGTGAGAAGGGGTCCTGAGCCACGGAGAGCGGGGTGGTCGCAGGTCTGCCCATCGCTGGCCAATTCTCACTAGCTTTCTGCCCAAACCAACCCCGGTTTGGGCAGAACGCTCATGAGAATGGGCCGGAAAACGATGGCGCACTCGCTTCGGGATAGCTCGTCCGAAGGTTCGCCCCCCCGGGGCTTGTCCTGGCATCGCGAGGGCTCGCGCACAAACCTCGCCAGGAAGCCCTCCACGAGGCAAGCTGAGGTGAGGCCGACGCTTCCTGCTCCTCGGCGCTGGTGTCCCCTACTTAGCGCCGTCCCATGGGGCCAGGGCTTCCCCGAGACTCGGGCTCGATATTTCACCTGCTTCCCAGCCTTCAGCTTCCTGGGTCCTGTCCCTCTGTGCCTCCATCTGGGGAATCCTGAGTCCCACCGCCACGCCTCACCCTCTGACCCTGGCTCCAATGTTGCATATCAGCGCTTTGGACAAGCCTTGGAGAGAGAGAAACCTGCATGACCCAACTGCGGACAGCCCCATCCTTGGGTGCCCCATCAGCCCGAAAAGACTGAGGCGCATGCCCTGCCGCCACTCGTCCGTCAACTCTGCTCTGGGATCGTTCCCCTGCGCCAGCGCCCCCTGGTGGGCCCCGGATATTCTGGCATTTTCCGGGGGCCACAGCGTGCCCTGGGAGAGAAGGGGCTCTGGGCCACGGAGTGCAGGGAGGTCCGCTGGAATGCCCTACAACGGCCCATTCTCAGGAGCGTTCTGACCAAACCGATCCTGTTTGGGCAGAACGCTCGTGAGAATTGGCAGGAAAATGCCCAGCGAACTCGCTTCTGGCGCCCCACTTCTGCTCGGCCGCCACCCCGGGCCTGGCGTGCCATTGCGAGCCATCGCGCTCCCACCCCGCCGGGAAGCCCTCCGCGAGGCAGGCTGTGGCGAGGCCGACGCCTCCTGCTAATACTCCTGAGGGGGTCCTCTTCCTGGCGCTGTTCCATGAGGCCTGTCCCGCCACGAAGCCCGGGCTCGCAGTCTCGCCTGCTACCCGGCCGTCTGCTTCTGTGTTCCTGTCCCTCGGTGCCTCCATCTGGGGAACCCTGAGTCCCGGGGCCACGCCTCCCCCTCCCACACCGGCGCCAAAGGTGCGTTTCGGCGCTTCGGACAACCTCAGATCGAGAGAAACCTGCGTACCCCACAGAGGTCAGCCCCATCCTTGGGCACACGATACTCCCTAAAGTCAGAAACGTAGGCCCGGCCGCCACCTGTCCTTCAACTCTGCTCCGGGAATGTTCCCCAGCGCCGGGGCGCCCGGGTGGACAGCGACGTTTCGCGCATTTTCCGGGTGGCCGCCCAAAGCTCGGGGCGAGTAACAGCCCTGGGCCATGGAGAGCAGGGCAGTCCGCAAGGCTGCCCAACGCCGGTCAATTCAAACGAGGGTTCTGCCCAAACAGATCCCGTGAGAATTGGCCGGAAAACGCCATGTGAACTCGTTTCGGGTGTCACACTTCTGCAGGGCCGCCCCCCAGGGCCTGGCCTGGCCTGGCATCGTGAGAGCTCGTTCACGAACCCTGCCAAGGAGCCCTCCGCGCGGCAGACTTCGGCGAGGCCGATGCCTACTGTTTCTCTACCGGCGGGGGTCCCCTACTTGGTGCAGTTCCTTGGAGCCAGGGTTGTCCCGAGACTCGGGCTCTAAATTTCGCCGGCTTCCCAGCCTTCCGCTTCTGGGGTCCTGTCCCTCTGTGCCTCCCTCTTTAGAATCCTGAGTTCCGTGGCAACGCCTCCGCCTCACGCCCTGGCGCAAACGGTGCATTTCGGTGCTTCGGACAAGCCTCGAAGCGAGAGAAACCTGCATGACCCAACTGAGGACAGCCCAACTTGGGTACCTCATCACCCGAAAAGACGGAGGGGTATGCCCTGCCCCACCCCTGCCGCTCAACTCTGCTCCAAGAACGCTCCCGGGCGCCGGCGCCACCTGATGGGCCACGTCGTTTCCTCGTGTTTTCCAGGCGGCAGCAGTATGCACTGGGCGAGAAGGGGCCCTGAGCCACGGAGAGCCGGGCGGTCCGCAGGTCTGCCCATCGCTGGCCAATTCTCACGAGCGTTCTGCCCAAACCAACCCCGGTTTGGGCAGAACGCTTGTCAGAAAGGGCCAGAAAACGCCCGGCGCACTCGCTTCGGGCTAACTCGTCCGCAGGTCCGCCCCCCGGGGCTTGTCCTGGCATCGCGAGCGCTCGCGCACAAACCACAACAGGAAGCCCTCCACGAGGCAGGCTGAGGCGAGGCCGACGCCTCCTGCTCCTCGGCGCTGGTGTCCCCTACTTATCGCCGTCCCATGGGTCCAGGACTGCCCCGAGACTCGGGCTTGATATTTCACCTGCGTCCCAGCCTTCGACTGCCTGGGTCGTGTCCTTCTGTGCCTCCATCTGGGGAATCCTGAGTCCCTCGGCCACGGCTAACCCTCCCATCCCGGCCCCAGTGGTGCATATCGGCTCTTTGGTCAAGCCTCGGAGAGAGAGAAACCTCAATGAACAAAATGCGGACAGCCCCATCCTTGGGTGCCCCATCAGCCCGAAAAGACGGAGGCGCATGCCCTGCCGCCACTCGTCCGTCAACTGTGCTCTGGGATCGTTCCCCTGCTCCGGCGCCCCCTGGTGGGCACCGGCGGTTCCGGCATTTTCCGGGGGCCGCAGCATGCCCTGGGAGAGAAGGGGCCCAGGACCACGGAGTTCATGGAGGTCCGCAGGACTGCCCTACGCGGGCCCATTCTCACAAGCGTTCTGCCCAAACCGATCCTGTTTGGGCAGAACGCTCATGAGAATTGGCAGGAAAACGCCCGGCGAACTGGCTTCGGGCACAGCACTTCAGCAGGGCCACCCCCCGGGCCTGGCATGCCATTGCGAGCCATCGCGCTCCAACCCCGCCAGCAATCCCTCCGCGAGGCAGGCTGTGGCGAGGCCGACGCCTCCTGCTTATCCTACTGCGGTGGTCGTCTCCCTTGCACTATTCCATGGGGCCAGGCCCGCCACGAAGTCCAGGCTCACAGTTTCGCCAGCTACCAGCCGTCTGCTTCTGGGTTCCTATCGCTCGCTGCCTCAATCTGGGGAACCCTGAGTCCCACGGCCATGTTCCCCCTCCCACACCGGCGCCAACGGTGCCTTTCAGCGCTTCGGACAACCTCAGAGCGAGAGAAACCTGCGTTCCCCCTACTGAGGTCAGCCCCATCCTTGGGCGCCCGATCCTCCCTCAAGTCAGAAGCGTAGGCCCGGCCACTACCCGTCCTTCAACTCTGCTCCGGGAACGCTCCCCAGTGCCGGGGCCTCCTGGTGGTCCGGGACGTTTTTGCGCATTCCGGGCGGCCGCCCCATTCTCCGGGTGAGAACCGGCCCTGGGCATGGAGAGCAGGGCAGTTCGCAGGGCTGCGAAACGCCAGCCAATTCTCACGAGCGCTCTGCCCAAACCGATACCGGCTTATGCAGAACACTCGTGAGAATTGGCCAGAAAACGCCTTGCGAAATTGCTTCGGGCGTCACAGGTCTGCAGGAACGCGCCCCAGGTCATGGCCCGGCATCGTGAGAACGCGCTCACGAACCCTGCCAAGGAGCCCTCTTCGAGGAGGTCTGCGGCGAGGCTGATGCCTCCTTCTTCTCGGCCGGCGGGGTCCCATGGGGTCAGGGCTGCCCCGAGACTCGGGCTCGAAATTTCGCCGGCTTCCCAGCCCTCTGCTTCCGGGCTCCTGTCCCTCTGTGCCTCCCTATTGGGAATCCTGAGTTCTGTGGCAACGCCTCCGCCTCACGCCCCGGCGCAAACGGTGCATTTCGGCATTTCGGACAAGCCTCGAAGCGAGAGAGACCTGCATGACACAACTGATGACAGTGCCATCCTTGGGCGCTCCATCAGCCTGAAAAGACGGAGGCGCACGCCCTGCAACCACCCTCCCTGATACTCTGCCCTGGGAATGCTCCCGTGCGCCGGCGCCCTCTGGTGGGCCCCGTCGTTTCCTCGGGTTTTCATGTGGCCGCAGCATGCCCTGGGCAAGTAGGGTCCCTTGGCCACGGAGTGCCCGGCGGTCCGCAGTCTTGCCCAACGCCGGCCAATTCTCACGAGCGTTCTGCCCTAACCGATCCTGGTTTGGGCAGAACGCTCGTGAGAATTGGCCGGAAAACGCGCGGCGAACTCGCTTCGGGTGCAGCTCTTCCGCAGGTTAACCCCCCCGGGGCTTGTCCTGGCATCGCGAGCCCTCGTGCACGAACCTCGCCAGGAAGCCCTCCACGAGGCAGGCTGAGGCTAGGCTGACGCCTCCTGCTCCTCGGTGCTGGTGTCCCCTACTTAGCGCCGTCCAATGAGGCCAGGGCTGCCCCGAGACTCGGGCTTGATATTTCACCTGCGTCCCAGCCTTCGGCTTCTGGGGTCGTGTCCCTCTGTGCCTCCATCTGGGGAATGCTGAGTCCCTCGGCCACGCCTAACCCTCCCATCCCAGCCTCAGTGGTGCATATCGGCGCTTCGGTCAAGCCTCATAGAGAGAGAAACCTCAATGAACAAAATGCGGACAGCCCCATCCTTGGGTGGCCCATCAGACTGAAAAGATGGAGGCACATTCCCTGCCACCACTCCTCAGTCATGGCTGCTCTGGGATCGTTGCTCTGCGCCAGCGCGCCCTGGTGAGCCACGGCGATTCCGGAATTTTCTGGGGGCCGCAGCATACCCTGGGAGAGAAGGGGCCCTGGGCCATGAGGTGTAGGGAGGTCCGCAGGAATGCCCTACGCGGGCCAATTCTCACGAGCTTTCTGCCCAAACCGATCCTGTTTGGGCAGAACGCTCGTGAGAATTGGAAGGAAAACGACCGGCGAACTGGCTTCGGGCGCCGCACTTCTGCACGCCCCCCCCCCCGGGCCTGGCATGCTATTGCGAGCCATCGCGCTCCAACCCCGCCAGGAAGTCCTCTGCGAGGAAGGCTGTGGCTAGACCGACGTCTCCTGCTAATCCTCCTGCGGGGGTCCTCTCCCTGCCGCTGTTCCATGAGGCCTGGCCCGCCAAGAATCTCAGCCTCGCAGTCTCGCCTGCTACCCGGCCGTCTGCTTCTGGGTTCCTGTCCCTCGGTGCCTCCATCTGGGGAACCCTGAATCCCGGGGCCACGCCTCCCCCTCCCACACCGGCGCCAAAGGTGCGTTTCGGCGCTTCGGACAACCTCAGATCAAGAGAAACCTGCGTACCCCACAGAGGTCAGCCCCATCCTTGGGCACACGATACTCCCTAAAGTCAGAAACGTAGGCCCGGCCGCCACCCGTCCTTCAACTCTGCTCCGGGAACGCTCCCCAGCGCCGGGGAGCCCGGGTGGGCCGCGACGTTTTCGCGCATTTTCCGGGCAGCCGCCCCAAGCCCGGGGCAAGTAAACGTCCTGGGCCATGGAGAGCAGGGCGTTTCGCAGGGCTGCCCAATGCCGGCCAATTCCCACGAGGGTTCTGCCCAAACCGATCCCGTGAGAATTGGCCGGAAAACGCCATGCGAACTCGTTTCGGGTGTCACACGGCTGCAGGGCCGCCCCCCAGGGCCTGGCCTGGCCCGGCATCGCGAGAGCTCTCTCACGAACCCTGCCAAGGAGCCCTCCGCGCGGCAGACTTGGGCGAGGCCGATGCCTACTGCTTCTCGGCCGCCGGGGGTCCCCTACTTGGCGCAGTCCCATGGTGCCACACTGTCCTGAGACTCAGGCTCGAAATTTCGCTGGCTTCCCAGCCTTAGGCTTCCGGGGTCCTGTCCCTCTGTGCCTCCCTCTTCGGAATCCTGAGTTCCGTGACAACGCCTCCGCCTCACGCCCGGGCGAAAACGGTGCATTTCGGCGCTTCGGACAAGCCTCGAAGCGAGAGAAACCTGCATGACCCAACTGAGGAGAGCCCCATCTTGGGCGCCCTATCAACCCGAAAAGTCAGAGGCGCATGCCCTGCCCCACCCGCCGCTCTACTCTGCTCCAAGAACGCTCCCGGGCGCCGGCGTCACCTGATGGGCCATGCCGTTTCCTCACGTTTTCCAGGCGGCCGCAGTATGCACTGGGCGAGAGGGGCCCTGAGCCACGGAGAGCCGGGCGGTCCGAAGGTCTGCCCATGGCTGGCCAATTCTCACGAGCGTTCTGCCCAAACCAACCCCGGTTTGGGCAGAACGCTCGTGAGAATGGGCCAGAAAACGCCCGGCGAACTCGCTTTGGACAAGCTCATCCACAGGTCCGCCCCCATGGGGCTTGTCCTGGCATTGCGAGCGCTCGCGCACAAACCTCGCCAGGAAGCCCTCCGCGAGGCAGGCTGAGGCGAGGCCAATGCCTCCTGCTCCTCGGCACTGGTGTCCCCTACTTAGCGCCGTCCCATGGGGCCAGGGCTGCCCCGAGACTCGTGCTTGATATTTCACCTGCTCCCAGCCTTCAGCTTCCCCAGTCCTGTCCCTCTGTGCCTCCATCTGGGGAATCCTGAGTCCCACGGCCACGCCTCACCCTCCCACCCCGGCCCCAATGGTGCATATCGGCGCTTCGGTCAAGCCTTGGAGAGAGAGAAACCTGCATGACCCAACTGCGGACAGCCCCATCCTTGGGTGCCCCATCAGCCCGAAAAGACAGAGGCGCATGCTCTGCCGCCACTCGTAAGTCAACTCTGCTCTGGGACGCTCGCCTCTGCCGGCGCCCCCTGGTGGGCCACGGCGTTTCAGGCATTTTCCCGGGGCCGCAGCATGCCCTGGGAGAGAAGGGCTCCTGGGCCACGGAGAGCAGGGAGGTCCGCAGGACTGCCCAACGCCTGCCAATTCTCACGAGCGTTCTGCCCAAAACGATCCTGGTTTGGGGAGAACGCTCGTGAGAATTGGCAGGAAAACGCCCGGCGAACTGTCTTCGGGCACCGCACCTCTGCATGGCCGCCCGCCCTTGCATGGCGTGCCATGGCGGGCCATCGCGCTCCAACCCCGCCAGGAAGCCCTCCGCGAGGCAGGCTGTGGCGAGGCCTAAGCCTCCTGCTAATCCCCCTGCGGGGGTCCTCTCGCTTGCGCTGTTCCATTGGGCTGGGCCCGTAACGAAGCCCGGGCTCGCAGTTTCGCCTACTACCCAGCCGTCTGCTTCTGGGTTCCTATCGCTCACTGCCTCCATTTGGGGAACCCTGAGTCCCACGGCCACGTTCCCCCTCTCACACCGGCGTCAACGGTTCCTTTCGGCGCTTCGGACAACCTCAGAGCGAGAGAAACCTGCATGCCCCCACTGAGGTTAGCCCCATCTTTGGGCGCCCGATCCTCCCTCAAGTCAGACGGCCACCACCCGTCCATTAACTCTGCTGCAGGAATGCTCCCCAGTGCTGGGGCCTCCTGGTGGGCCACGACGTTTTCGCGCATTCCGGGAGGCCGCCCCATGCTCCGGGCGAGAACCGACCCTGGGCCATGGAGAGCAGGGCAGTCCGCAGGGCTGTGAAACGCCGGCCAATTCTCACGAGCGCTCTGCCCTAACCGATACCGGTTTATGCAGAACGCTTGTGAGAATTGGCTCAAAATCGCCTTGCGAACTTGCTTCGGGCGTCACACGTCTGCAGGGCCACCCCCCAGGGCCTGGCCCGGCATCGCGAGAACTCGCTCACGAACCCCGCCAAGGAGCCCACTGCGAGGCAGTCTGCGGCGAGGCCGATGCCTCCTGCTTCTCGGCCGGCGGGGGTCCCCTACTTGGCGCAGTCCCACGTGGCCAGTGCTGCCCCGAGACTCGGGCTCGAAATTTCGCCGGCTTCCCAGCCCTCTGCTTCCGGGCTCCTGTCCCTCTGTGCCTCCCTCTTGGGAATCCTGAGTTCCGTGGCAATGCCTCCGCCTCACGCCCCGGCGCAAATGGTGCATTTCTGCATTCCGGACAAGCCTCGAAGCGAGAGAGACCTGCATGACCCAACTGAGGACAGCGCCATCCTTGGGCGCTCCATCAGCCTGAAAAGACAGAGGCGCAGCCACCACCCGCCCTGATACTCTGCTCCGGGAATGCTCCCGTGTGCCGGCGCCCTCTGGTGGGTAGAGTCATTTCCTCGGGTTTTCAGGCGGCCGCAGCATGCCCTACTGCCACGGAGTGCCGGGAGGTCCGCAGGCTTGAAAAACGCCGGCCAATTCTCAGGAGCGGTTTGGGCAGAAAGCTCGTGAGAATTGGCCGTAAAACACCCGGCGAACTCGCTTCGGGCGCAGCTCTTCTGCAGGTCTACCCCCCGGGGCTTGTCCTGGCATCGCGAGCGCTCGCCGACGAACCTCGCCAGGAAGCCCTCCGGGAGGCAGGCTGAGGCGAGGCCAACGCCTCCTGCTCCTCGGCGCTGGTGTCCCCTAATTAGCGCCGTCCCATGGTGCCAGGACTGCCCCGAGCCTCGGGCTTGATATTTCACCTGCGTCCCAGCCTTCGGCTTCCGGGGTCGGGTCCCTCTGTGCCTCCATCTGGGGAATCCTGAGTCCATCAGCCACGCCTCACCCTCCCATCCCGGCCCCAATGGTGCATATCGGAACTTTGGTCAAGCCTTGGAGAGAGAGAATCCTCAATGAACAAAATGCGGACAGCCCCATCCTTGGGTGGCCCATCAGACTGAAAAGATGGAGGCACATTCCCTGCCACCACTCCTCAGTCATGGCTGCTCTGGGATCGTTGCTCTGCGCCAGCGCGCCCTGGTGAGCCACGGCGATTCCGGAATTTTCTGGGGGCCGCAGCATACCCTGGGAGAGAAGGGGCCCTGGGCCATGAGGTGTAGGGAGGTCCGCAGGAATGCCCTACGCGGGCCAATTCTCACGAGCTTTCTGCCCAAACCGATCCTGTTTGGGCAGAACGCTCGTGAGAATTGGAAGGAAAACGACCGGCGAACTGGCTTCGGGCGCCGCACTTCTGCACGCCCCCCCCCCCCGGGCCTGGCATGCTATTGCGAGCCATCGCGCTCCAACCCCGCCAGGAAGTCCTCTGCGAGGAAGGCTGTGGCTAGACCGACGTCTCCTGCTAATCCTCCTGCGGGGGTCCTCTCCCTGCCGCTGTTCCATGAGGCCTGGCCCGCCAAGAATCTCAGCCTCGCAGTCTCGCCTGCTACCCGGCCGTCTGCTTCTGGGTTCCTGTCCCTCGGTGCCTCCATCTGGGGAACCCTGAATCCCGGGGCCACGCCTCCCCCTCCCACACCGGCGCCAAAGGTGCGTTTCGGCGCTTCGGACAACCTCAGATCAAGAGAAACCTGCGTACCCCACAGAGGTCAGCCCCATCCTTGGGCACACGATACTCCCTAAAGTCAGAAACGTAGGCCCGGCCGCCACCCGTCCTTCAACTCTGCTCCGGGAACGCTCCCCAGCGCCGGGGAGCCCGGGTGGGCCGCGACGTTTTCGCGCATTTTCCGGGCAGCCGCCCCAAGCCCGGGGCAAGTAAACGTCCTGGGCCATGGAGAGCAGGGCGTTTCGCAGGGCTGCCCAATGCCGGCCAATTCCCACGAGGGTTCTGCCCAAACCGATCCCGTGAGAATTGGCCGGAAAACGCCATGCGAACTCGTTTCGGGTGTCACACGGCTGCAGGGCCGCCCCCCAGGGCCTGGCCTGGCCCGGCATCGCGAGAGCTCTCTCACGAACCCTGCCAAGGAGCCCTCCGCGCGGCAGACTTGGGCGAGGCCGATGCCTACTGCTTCTCGGCCGCCGGGGGTCCCCTACTTGGCGCAGTCCCATGGTGCCACACTGTCCTGAGACTCAGGCTCGAAATTTCGCTGGCTTCCCAGCCTTAGGCTTCCGGGGTCCTGTCCCTCTGTGCCTCCCTCTTCGGAATCCTGAGTTCCGTGACAACGCCTCCGCCTCACGCCCGGGCGAAAACGGTGCATTTCGGCGCTTCGGACAAGCCTCGAAGCGAGAGAAACCTGCATGACCCAACTGAGGAGAGCCCCATCTTGGGCGCCCTATCAACCCGAAAAGTCAGAGGCGCATGCCCTGCCCCACCCGCCGCTCTACTCTGCTCCAAGAACGCTCCCGGGCGCCGGCGTCACCTGATGGGCCATGCCGTTTCCTCACGTTTTCCAGGCGGCCGCAGTATGCACTGGGCGAGAGGGGCCCTGAGCCACGGAGAGCCGGGCGGTCCGAAGGTCTGCCCATGGCTGGCCAATTCTCACGAGCGTTCTGCCCAAACCAACCCCGGTTTGGGCAGAACGCTCGTGAGAATGGGCCAGAAAACGCCCGGCGAACTCGCTTTGGACAAGCTCATCCACAGGTCCGCCCCCATGGGGCTTGTCCTGGCATTGCGAGCGCTCGCGCACAAACCTCGCCAGGAAGCCCTCCGCGAGGCAGGCTGAGGCGAGGCCAATGCCTCCTGCTCCTCGGCACTGGTGTCCCCTACTTAGCGCCGTCCCATGGGGCCAGGGCTGCCCCGAGACTCGTGCTTGATATTTCACCTGCTCCCAGCCTTCAGCTTCCCCAGTCCTGTCCCTCTGTGCCTCCATCTGGGGAATCCTGAGTCCCACGGCCACGCCTCACCCTCCCACCCCGGCCCCAATGGTGCATATCGGCGCTTCGGTCAAGCCTTGGAGAGAGAGAAACCTGCATGACCCAACTGCGGACAGCCCCATCCTTGGGTGCCCCATCAGCCCGAAAAGACAGAGGCGCATGCTCTGCCGCCACTCGTAAGTCAACTCTGCTCTGGGACGCTCGCCTCTGCCGGCGCCCCCTGGTGGGCCACGGCGTTTCAGGCATTTTCCCGGGGCCGCAGCATGCCCTGGGAGAGAAGGGCTCCTGGGCCACGGAGAGCAGGGAGGTCCGCAGGACTGCCCAACGCCTGCCAATTCTCACGAGCGTTCTGCCCAAAACGATCCTGGTTTGGGGAGAACGCTCGTGAGAATTGGCAGGAAAACGCCCGGCGAACTGTCTTCGGGCACCGCACCTCTGCATGGCCGCCCGCCCTTGCATGGCGTGCCATGGCGGGCCATCGCGCTCCAACCCCGCCAGGAAGCCCTCCGCGAGGCAGGCTGTGGCGAGGCCTAAGCCTCCTGCTAATCCCCCTGCGGGGGTCCTCTCGCTTGCGCTGTTCCATTGGGCTGGGCCCGTAACGAAGCCCGGGCTCGCAGTTTCGCCTACTACCCAGCCGTCTGCTTCTGGGTTCCTATCGCTCACTGCCTCCATTTGGGGAACCCTGAGTCCCACGGCCACGTTCCCCCTCTCACACCGGCGTCAACGGTTCCTTTCGGCGCTTCGGACAACCTCAGAGCGAGAGAAACCTGCATGCCCCCACTGAGGTTAGCCCCATCTTTGGGCGCCCGATCCTCCCTCAAGTCAGACGGCCACCACCCGTCCATTAACTCTGCTGCAGGAATGCTCCCCAGTGCTGGGGCCTCCTGGTGGGCCACGACGTTTTCGCGCATTCCGGGAGGCCGCCCCATGCTCCGGGCGAGAACCGACCCTGGGCCATGGAGAGCAGGGCAGTCCGCAGGGCTGTGAAACGCCGGCCAATTCTCACGAGCGCTCTGCCCTAACCGATACCGGTTTATGCAGAACGCTTGTGAGAATTGGCTCAAAATCGCCTTGCGAACTTGCTTCGGGCGTCACACGTCTGCAGGGCCACCCCCCAGGGCCTGGCCCGGCATCGCGAGAACTCGCTCACGAACCCCGCCAAGGAGCCCACTGCGAGGCAGTCTGCGGCGAGGCCGATGCCTCCTGCTTCTCGGCCGGCGGGGGTCCCCTACTTGGCGCAGTCCCACGTGGCCAGTGCTGCCCCGAGACTCGGGCTCGAAATTTCGCCGGCTTCCCAGCCCTCTGCTTCCGGGCTCCTGTCCCTCTGTGCCTCCCTCTTGGGAATCCTGAGTTCCGTGGCAATGCCTCCGCCTCACGCCCCGGCGCAAATGGTGCATTTCTGCATTCCGGACAAGCCTCGAAGCGAGAGAGACCTGCATGACCCAACTGAGGACAGCGCCATCCTTGGGCGCTCCATCAGCCTGAAAAGACAGAGGCGCAGCCACCACCCGCCCTGATACTCTGCTCCGGGAATGCTCCCGTGTGCCGGCGCCCTCTGGTGGGTAGAGTCATTTCCTCGGGTTTTCAGGCGGCCGCAGCATGCCCTACTGCCACGGAGTGCCGGGAGGTCCGCAGGCTTGAAAAACGCCGGCCAATTCTCAGGAGCGGTTTGGGCAGAAAGCTCGTGAGAATTGGCCGTAAAACACCCGGCGAACTCGCTTCGGGCGCAGCTCTTCTGCAGGTCTACCCCCCGGGGCTTGTCCTGGCATCGCGAGCGCTCGCCGACGAACCTCGCCAGGAAGCCCTCCGGGAGGCAGGCTGAGGCGAGGCCAACGCCTCCTGCTCCTCGGCGCTGGTGTCCCCTAATTAGCGCCGTCCCATGGTGCCAGGACTGCCCCGAGCCTCGGGCTTGATATTTCACCTGCGTCCCAGCCTTCGGCTTCCGGGGTCGGGTCCCTCTGTGCCTCCATCTGGGGAATCCTGAGTCCATCAGCCACGCCTCACCCTCCCATCCCGGCCCCAATGGTGCATATCGGAACTTTGGTCAAGCCTTGGAGAGAGAGAATCCTCAATGAACAAAATGCGGACAGCCCCATCCTTGGGTGACCCATCAGCCCGAAAAGACGGAGGCGCATGCCCTGC
Organism: Neogale vison; assembly: GCF_020171115.1. Taxonomy (NCBI): domain Eukaryota; kingdom Metazoa; phylum Chordata; class Mammalia; order Carnivora; family Mustelidae; genus Neogale; species Neogale vison. Next base: position 155,090,250 of record NC_058091.1, read on the forward strand.
CGCCACTCGTAAGTCAACTCTGCTCTGGGATCATTCCCCTGCGCCGGCGCCCCCTGGTGGGCCTCGGCGATTCCGGCATTTTCCGGTGGCCGCAGCATGCCTTGGGAGAGAAGGGGCCCTGGGCCACGGAGAGCAGGGAGGTCCGCAGGAGTGCCCTACGCCGGCCCATTCTCACGAGCTTTCTGCACAAACCGAATCTGTTTTTGCAGAACGCTCGTGAGAATTGTCATGAAAACGCCCAGCGAACTGGCTTTGGGCGCCGCACTTCAGTACGGCCGCCCCCCTGGGCCTGATGTGTTATTGCGAGCCATCACGCTGCAACCCCGCCAGGAAGCCCTCCGCGAGGCAGGCTTTGGCGAGGCTGATGCCTCCTGCTAATCCTCCTGCGGGGGTCTTCTCTCTGGCTCTGTTCCATGAGGCCTGGCCCGCCACGATGCCTGGAATCGCAGTCTGCCTGCTACCCGGCCGTCTGCTTCTGGGTTCCTATTCCTCGGTGCCTCCATCTGGGGAACCCTGAGTCCCGGGGCCACTACTCCCCCTCCAACACCGGCGACAACGGTGCCTTTCAGCACTTTGGACAACCTCAGAGCGAGAGAAACCTGCGTGCCCCCACTGAGGTCAGCCCCATCCTCGGGCACACGAACCTCCCTCAAGTCAGAAGCGTAGGCCCGGCCGCCACCTGTCCTTCAACTCTGCTCCAGGAATGCTCCCCAGTGCCGGGGCCTCCTGGTGGGCCTCGACGTTTTCGCGCATTCCGGGCGGCCGCCCCATGCTCCGGGCGAGAACCGACCCTGGGCCATGGAGAGCAGGGCAGTCCGCAGGGCTGTGAAACGCCGGCCAATTCTCACGAGCGCTCTGCCCTAACCGATACCGGTTTATGCAGAACGCTCGTGAGAATTGGCCAGAAAACGCCTTGCGAACTTGCTTCGGGCGTCACACGTCTACAGGGCCGCCCCCCAGGGCCTGGCCAGGCATCGCGAGAGCTCTCTCACGAACCCCGCAAGGAGCCCTCCGCGCGGCCGACTTCGGCGAGGCCGATGCCTACTGCTTCTCGGCCGGGGGGCGTCCCGTACGTGGTACAGTCTCATGGGGCTAGGGCTGCCCCGAGACTTGGGGCTGAAATTTCGCCAGCTTCCCAGCCTTCCGCTTCTGGGTTCCTGTCCCTCTGTGCCTCCCTCTTGGGAAATCTGAGTTCCGTGGCAACTCCTCCGCCTCATGACCCGGCGCACACGGTGCATTTCGGCGCTTGGACAAGCCTCGAATCGAGAGAAACCTGCATGACCCAAAAAGGCTGGGCTTTTTGCTCTGGCATTCAGGCTGACTTGGGAATAGGCCAGTGCCTTCCCCATAGGAAAGGAGAGGCGACAGGATCCCTGCACAGCGCCCGTGCACTGGGTTGGGGAGCTGTGGGGACTTTCCCCACTTCTTCCCCGACAACCCCCAACACTGCCACATCTTGGAGGAAGATGGCATCTGACTGCCCTTTCTTCCAGGGAGTTGTATCTGCGAGTTCCGGTTATGCGCCTGGTGGCAAGCCCACGTCTGCCCTAGGGACAGGTGGCCTTGGAGATGCTGTTCCCTTGGGACAAGTGGCACAGAACAGGCCTTCCTTCTTCCCAGACTCCTTCCTCAGAGTGGAGTTTGCGCGCCTGCCCTAGCCGTCCCTCGTGTCTTCTTAAGGCCAGGCTTCCGTCTCTACGCACAGGGAGCGGGTGACGCTTGTCTTGCCACCATCACGCTGTTCTTCCAGGGTAGGCTCTCCGGCTTTACGACTGTTTCCCGACAACAAGGCCAACGGCTCCTTCTCTTCTCCCGGGGAGGCGTTCTGCTCCTTCCCCAGACTTGCTGCTGGGGAGTACGGTGACAGCCGTGTCCCTATCCTTAGGCCTTTCCATATGTGCATCCATGCTTCTCTCGCAGGCAGTTGGGATGCTAGGGCCAAGAGAATTTCTCTCCATGCGGGTTTCTTTCTCCGTGCTGCAGAGATAGCTCAGGCAAGCAGCAGCAGCATCCCACAAAGCGACTCAGATTTCCCAACGTATGCTGTGCTTTCCCAGAGGAGGAGCCTAGGCAAAGAGGCTTTCAGTGTAGGGTGGTTTTTCCCACCTTGAAAGTTGGCTTAGGCAAGCAGGAACAGAGCCCGCAGAACCGAATCTGATTTCTAAGCAAACGGAGAGGGTGACACTTGTCTTGCCACCTGCCCGCTATTCTTGCCAATGCAGGCTCTCCTGTTTCATGACCTTTCGTTAAGGCTGTTTCCACAGGCACAACCACGCTTCTCTCTTAGGTAGAGGGGATGCCCCGGCAAAGAGGATTTCACTCCATGCGGGTTTCTTCCACCGTGCTGTGGAGACTAGCTCAGGCAAGCAGCAGCAGCATCCCACAGAGCGCCTCAGATTTCCCAACGAATGGTGTGCTTCACCAGAGGAGGAGCCTGGGCAAAGAGGCTTTTGCTGTAGGGTGGCTTCTCCCACTATGAGACTTGGCTTAGGGAAGCAGGAGCATCAGCCCGCAGAAACGACTCTGATTTCTAAGTAAATGGAGAGGGTTACACTTGTCTTGCCACCTGCCCGCTATTCTTGCCAATGCAGGCTCTCCTGTTTCATGACCTTTTGTTGAGGCTCTTTCCACAGGCGCATCCACGCTTATTTCTCAGGTAGAGGGGATACCCGGGCAAAGAGCATTTCGTGTCATGCGGGTTAATTACACCTTGCTTCGGAGACTATGTTCAGGCGAGCGGCATCCGCATCGCACAGAACCGAATGGAATTTCCACAAGAATGCTGTGCTTTCCTAGAGGGGATGCCCCGGCAAAGAGGCTTTCACTCTATGCGGGATTCTCCCACCGTGCTGCCAGTACTAGGCTAAAGCAAGCAGCAACAGCAGCCCACAGAACCGACTCTTTTTTCCCAGCGATTGTTATGATTTCGCAGAGGTTTTCATGTTGGCCTGAACCGCACTTTGCTGCTGTTTCCTCAGCAAGCTTTGGGCCTTCGCTCTGTCGCATCAGGGAAGAAGATCTGCGGGAGAGCTGGTGCCTCTTGGGCCTTACTTTCCCGGGCTCCATGGTCGCACCCTGGGTTCACCCTGCTAGGCTGAACTACGTAGACACAGCCACAACCCTGCAGCAGCGTGCGTGGCCTAGGATGACACTCCATGCCAACTGGTATCTCCTGGCCTAGTAAGGCTTGGCTTTTAGCTCTGTTGGTTAGGCGGACTCATGGACTAGGCCAGTGTCTTCCCCATAGGAAAGGTGAGGCGACAGGATCCCTGCACAGCGCCCGTGCACTGGGATGGGGAGCTATAGGGGACTGTCCCCACGTCTTCCCCGACACACCCCCTGCCACCCCCAACGCTGCCACATCTTGGAGGAAGTTGGCACCGACTGCCCTTTCTCCAGGGAGCTGTATCTGGGAGTTGCGGGTATGGCGCCTGGTGGCAAGCCCACGTCTGCCTAGGGACAGGTGGCCTTGGAGATGCTGTCCCCTTGGGACAAAAGGCACAGAACAGGCCTGCCTTCTGCCCAGACTCCTTCCTCAAAGTGTAGTATGCGCCCCCGTCCTAGCCGACCCCTCGTGTCTTCCTAAAGCCAGGCTTCCGTCTCTATGCACAGGGAGCGGGTGACGCTTGTCTTGCTACCATCCTGCTGTTCTTCCCAGGGCAGGCTCTCCTGCTTTGCGACTGTGTCCCTACAACAAGGCCAACGGCTCCTACTCTTCTCCCTGGGAAGCGTTCTGCTCCTTCCCCAGACTTGCTCCTGGGGAGCACGGTGACAGCCGTGTTCCTATCCTTAAGGCCCTTTCCAGATGTGCATCCACGCTCCTCTCACAGGCTGTGGGATTGCTAGGGCCAAGAGAATTTCGCTCCATGCGGGTTTATTCCACCGGGCTGCAGATACGAACTCAGGCAAGCAGCAGCAGCATCCCAAAAAAGCGACTCAGATTTCCCAACGAATGCTGTGCTTCACCAGAGGAGGAGCCTGGGCAAAGAGGCTTTCACTGGAGGGTGGCTTCTCCCACCTTGAGACTTGGCTTAGGCAAGCAGAAGCAGCAGCCCCCAGTACCGACATTGATTTCTAAGTAAACGGAGAGGGTGACACTTGTCTTGCCACCTGCCCGCTATTCTTGCCAATGCAGGCTCTCCTGTTTCATAACCTTTCGTTAAGGCTGTTTCCACATGCGCAACCACGCTTCTCTCTCAGGTAGAGGGGATGCCCGGGCAAAGAGGATTTCGCTCCATGCGGGTTTCTTACACCGTGCTTCAGAGACTATGTTCAGGCGAGCGGCATCCGCATCGCACAGAACCGACACGAATTTCCCCAAGAATGCTGTGCTATCATACAGGGGAAGCCCCGGTAAAGCGGCTTTCGCTCTATGCGGGATTCTCCCACCGTGCTGTCAATACTAGGCTAAAGCAAGCAGCAACAACAGCCCACAGAACTGACTCCTTTTTCCCAGACACTGCAATGCTTTTGCAAAGGTTTTCAGCTTGGCCTGAACCGCACTTCGCTGCTGCTTCCTCAGCAAGTCTTTGGGCGTTCGCTCTGTCGCGTCAGGGAAGTAGATCTGCGGGAGAATTAGTGCCTCTCGGGCCTTGCTTTCCCGGGCTCCATGGTCGCTACCTGGTTTCACCCTGCCAGGCTGAACTACGCAGACACAGCCACATCCCTGCATCAGCGTCCGTGGCCTAGGATGACACTCCATGCCAACTACCATCCCCTGGCCTAGTAAGGCTTGCCTTTTTGCTCTGGAGTTCAGGCGGACTTTGGGACTATTTCAGTGTCTTCCACATAGGAAAGGAGAGGCGACAGGATCCCTGCACAGCGCCCGTGCACTGGGCTGGGGAGCTGTGGGGGACTGTCACCACTTCTACCCCGACACACCCCATGCCACCCACAACGCTGCCACATCTTGGAGGAAGATGGCAGCTGACTGCCCTTTCTTCCAGGGAGCTGTCTGCGAGTTCCAGGGATGGAGCCTGGTGGCAAGCCCACGTCTGCCCTTGCGACAGGTGGCCTTGGAGGTGCTGTCCCCTTGGGAGCAGAGGCACAGAACAGGCCTGCCTTCTGCCCAGACTCCTTCCTCAGAGTGGAGTATGCCTGCCTGTCCTTGCTGTCCCCTCGTGTCTTCCAAAAGCCAGGCTTCTATCTCTACGCACAGGGAGCGGGTGACGCTTGTCTTGCCACAGTCCCACTGTTCCTCCCAGGAAAGGCTCTCCTGCTTTGCGACTGTGTCCCGACAACAAGGCCAACGGCTCCTTCTCTTCTCCCAGGGAAGCGTTCTGCTCCTTCCCCAGACTTGCTCCTGGGGAGCACGGTGACAGCCGTGTCCCTATTCTTAAGGCCGTTTCCAGATGTGCATCCACGCTTCTCTAGCAGGCAGTGGGGATGCTAGGGCCAATGAGTTTCGCACCATGCGGGTTTCTTACACCATGCTGCGGAGACTAGCTCAGGAAAGCAGCAGCAGCATCCCACCAAGGGACCCAGATTTCCCTACGAATGCTGTGCTTCACCAGAGGAGGTGCCTGGGCAAAGAGGCATTCGCTGTGGGGTGGCTTCTCCCACCTTGAGACTTGGCCTAGGCAAGCCGGAGCAGCAGCCCCCAGAACCGACTCTGATTTCTAAGCAAACGGAGAGGGTGACACTTGTCTTGCCACCCGCCCGTTATTCTTGCCAATGCAGGCTCTCCTGTTTCATGACCTTTCGTTAAGGCTGTTTCCACAGGCGCAACCACGCTCTCTCTCAGGTTCAGGGGATGCCCGGGCAAAGAGGATTTCGCGCCATGCGGGTTTCTTACAGCATGCTTCGGAGACTGTGTTCAGTCGAGCGGCATCCGCATCGCACAGAACCGACTCGGATTTCCCCAAGAATGCTGTGCTTTCCTAGAGGGGATGCCCCGGTAAAGTGGCTTTCGCTCTATGCGGGATACTCCCACCATGCTGCCAATACTAAGCTAAAGCAAGCAGCAACAGCAGCCCACAGAACCGACTCTTTATTCCCAGCGACTGCTATGCTTTCGTAGAGGTTTTCAGCTTGGTCTGAACCACACTTCGCTGCTGCATCCTCAGCAAGGCTTTGGGCGTTCGCTCTGTCGCGTCAGGGAAGTAGATCTGCGGGAGAGCTGGTGCCTCTTGGGCCTTGCTTTCCCGGGCTCCATGATCGCACCCTGGGTTCACCCTGCCAGGCTGAACTATGCATACACAGCCACAACCCTGCAGCAGCGTGCGTGGCCTAGGATGACACTCCATGCCAACTGCCGTCTCCTAGCCTAGTAAGGCTTGGCTTTTTGCTTTGGCGTTCAGGCGGACTCGGGGACTAAGCCAGTGCCTTCCCCATAGGAAAGGTGAGGCGACAGGATCCTTGCACAGCGCCCGTGCACTGGGATGGGGAGCTGTGGGGGACTGTCTCCACTTCTTCCACGACACACCACCTGCCACCCACAACGCTGCCACATCTTGGAGGCAGATGTCATCTGACCTCCCTTTCTCCAGAGAGCTGTATCTGCGAGTTCAGGGTATGGAGCCTGGTGGCAAGCCCACGTCTGCCCTTACGACAGGTGGCCTTGGAGATGCTGTCCCCTTGGGACAAGAGGCACAGAATAGGCCTGCCTTCTGCCCAGACTCCTTCCTCAGAATGGAGTATGCGCGCCTGCCCTAGCCGCCCCTCGTGTCTTCCAAAAGCCAGGCTTCCGACTATACGCACAGGGAGCGGGTGACGCTTGTCTTGCCACCGTCCCGGTGTTCTTCACAGGGCAGGCCCTTCTGCTTTGTGACTGTGTCCTGACAACAAGGACAACGGCTCCTTCTCTTCTCCCAGGGAGGTGTTCTACTCCTTCCCAAGACTTGCTCCTGGGGAGCACCGTGACAGCCGTGTCCCTATCGTTAAGGCCCTTTCAAGATGTGCATCCATGCTTCTCTCGCAGGCAGTGGGGATGCTAGGGCCAAGAGAAATTCCCTCCATGCGGGTTTCTTCCACCGTGCTGCGGAGACTAGCTCAGGCAAGCAGCATCAGTATCCCACAAAGCGACTCAGATTTCCCAAGGAAGGCTGTGATTTCCCAGAGGAGGAGCCTGGGCAAAGAGTCTTTCGCTGTATGGTCGCTTCTCCCACCTTGAGACTTGGCCTAGGCAAGCCGGAGCAGCAGCCCGCAGAACCGACTCTGATTTCTAAGCAAACGGAGAGGGTGATTCTTGTCTTGCCACATGCCCGCTATTCTTGCCAATGCAGGCTCTCCTGTTTCATAACCTTTCGTTAAGGCTGTTTCCACAGGCGCAACCACGCTTCTCTCTCAGGTAGAGGGGATGCCCGGGCAAAGAGGATTTCGCTCCATGCGGGTTTCTTACACCTTGCTTCAGAGACTATGTTCAGGCGAGCGGCATCCGCATCGCACAGAACCGACACGGATTTCCCCAAGAATGCTGTGCTATCATACAGGGGATGCCCCGGTAAAGAGGCTTTCACTCTATGCGTGATTCTCCCACCGTGCTGTCAATACTAGGCTAAAGCAAGCAGCAACAACAGCCCACAGAACCGACTCCTTTTTCCCAGACACTGCAATGCTTTCGCAGAGGTTTTCAGCTTGGCCTGAACCGCACTTCGCTGCTGCTTCTTCAGCAAGGCTTTGGGCATTTGCTGTGTCGCGTCAGGGAAGTAGAATTGCGGGAGAGCTGGTGCCTCTTTGGCCTTGCTACCCGGGCTCCATGGTCGCACCCTGGGTTCACCCTGCCTTGCTGAACTATGCCGACACAGCCACAACCCTGCAGCATCGTGCGTGGCCTAGGATGACACTCCATGCCAACTGCCATATCCTGGCCTAGTAAGGCTTGGCTTTTTGCTCTGACGTTCAGGCGGATTCGGGGACTAGGCCAGTGTCTTCCACATAGGAAAGGAGAGGCGACAGGATCCCTGCACAGCGCCCGTGCACTGGTATGATTAGCTATGGGGGAATGTCGCCACTTCTTCCCCGACACACTCCCTGCCACCCCCAACAATTCCACATCTTGGAGGAAGATGGCACCTGACTGCCCTTTCTTCCAGGGAGCTGTATCTGCGAGTTCCGGATATGGCGCCTGGTGGCAAGCCCACGTCTGCCCTAGGGACAGGTTGCCTTGGAGATGGGACAGGATGCCCTTGGGACCAGAGGCTCAGAACAGGCCTGCCTTCTGCCCAGACTCATTCCTCAGAGTCGAGTATGCAAGCCTGCTCTAGCCGTCCCCTCGTGTCTTCCTAAAGCTAGGCTTCCGTCTCTATGCACAGGGAGCGGGTGACGCTTTTCTTGCCACCGTCCCGTTGTTCTTCCCAGGGCAGGCTCTCCTGATATGCAACTGTTTCCCGACAACAAGGCCAACGGCACCTACTCTTCTCCCGTGGAGGCGTTCTTCTCCTTCCCCAGATTGCTCCTGGGGAGCACGGTGATAGCCGTGTCCCTATTCTTATGGACTTTTCCAGATGTGCATCCACACTTCCCTCTCATGCAGTTGGGATGCTAGGGCCAAGAGAATTTCGCTCCATGCGTGTTTGTCAACCGTGCTATGGAGACTAGCTCAGGCATGTAACAGCCGCATCCCAAAAACCCGATGCAGATTTCCCAACGAATGTTGTGTTTCCCAGAGGAGAAGCCTGGGCAAAGAGGCTTTGGCTGTATGCTGGTTTCTCCCACCTTGAGACTTGACCTTGGCAAGCACGAGCAGCAGCCCGCAGATCCGACCCTGATTTCTCAGCAAACGGAGAGGGTGACACTTGTCTTCCCACCCACCCGCTATTCATGCCTATGCAGGTTCTCCTGTTTCATGACTTATCCTTAAGGCTGTTTCCACATCCTCAGCCACTATTCTCTCTCAGGTAGAGGGTATGCCCAGGCAAAGAGGATTTCGTTCCATGCAGGTTTATTACACCGAGCTTTGGAGACTATGTTCAGGCAAGGGGCATCCGCATCACACAGAACCGACTCTGATTTCCGAAAGAATGCGGTGCTTTCCTCAAGGGGATGCCCAGGCAAAGAGGCTTTCGCTCTATGCGGAATTCCACCACCGTGCTGCCAATACTAGGCTAAGCAGCAACAGCAGCCCACAGAACCGACTCTTTTGTGAGAAGTGACATTCCGCATGAAGGAGTTTCCCTTAAACAGAACTTCCTATCGTCTAACGGTTAGACGTCTGAGACTGGAAAGCAATGTGCGCTTAATGCGGTTACCACAGAGTCAGTCCCAAAGCTTCCTTATTTAACAGACGTAACACTGCACTGAATCCATCCTAAAGCACACATCCCTCTCAGTGTTGGAAGCATTTTCGACGCAGAAACTAAGTGCAGATCAAATCTGGTAGTAAACATCCAATATCTGTTTGGCAGGCTTAAGCGCCATAGCCTGCCCTTTACACACAGTACATAATGTGCCCATCGTCCTTCCCTGTTCTATATTCATCCTCAAAGGAGAAGCAATGTTATGAATGAGTACGCACCTGAAGTAGGTTCCCTGAGCAGATACCTTCCTACGCATCCCCTCTAAGGGGCCTGAATGAGACACTTCATGATTGCTACCCAGACACATCGTAGAGTTTTCAACTGAGCACAGATGCATCCATGTCGTGAGAACTTACTGTATCACAGTTCCCACATATATTGGAAGTGTTTTGAGGAGAGGTAGACACAGTGGAACACCCCCGGCGTTGTAATTCCAGTAAGCATCATAGAGGCCTAAGTGCCTTACCCTATACTTAACTCACTGGTTGCAAAATTCTCTCTGCTCCGTCCTTGTTCTATTTCTTTCCTCCACTGGAAAGACATTGTGAGAAGTGACATTCCGCATGAAGGAGTTTCCCTTAAAAAGAACTTGCTATAGTCCAGCGGATAGACGTCTAAGACTGGAAAGCGATGTGACCCAATTTCGGTTACCACAGAGATAGTCCCAAAAGCTTCCTTCTTTAACAAACGTAACAATGAAGTGAATCCCGATAAAAGCACACTTCCCTCTCAGTGTAGGAAGCTTTTTGAGCCAGAAACTAAGTGCGGTTCAACACTGGTGGTGAAGATCAAATATGTGTTTGGCAGGCTTAAGCGCCATAGCGTGCCCTTTACTCACAGTACATAATATGCCCGTAGTCCTTCCCTGTTCTATCTTCATCCTCAAAGAAGAAACACTGTTATGAATGAGTACGCACCTGAAGTAGGTTCCCTGACTAGATACCTTCCTCCGCATCCCCTCTAAGGGGCCTGTATCTGACACTTCATGATTGCTACCCAGACACATCCTACACATTCCAACTGAGCATAGATGCATCCCTGTTGTGAGAACTTACTGTAGCACAGTTCCCTCATATATTGGAAGTGTTTTGAGGAGTGGTAGACACTGTGGAACATCCCAGGTGTTGAATTTCCAGTATGCATCATAAGGCCTACGTGCCTTACCCTGTACTACACTCACGGGTTGCAACATTCTCTCTGTCCGTCCATGTTCTATCTTCTTTCCTCCACTGGAAAGACACTGTGAGAACTGATATTCCGCATGAAGGAGTTTCCCTAAAACAGAACTTGCTATAGTCCAACGGATAGACGTCTGAGACTGGAAAGCTTTGTGCGCCTATTGCGATTAACACAGAGTCAGTCCCAAAAGCTTCCTTCTTTAACAGACGTAACACTGCAGTGAATCCCTCATAAAGCACACTTCCCTCTCAGTTTAGGAAGCGTTTTCGACGCAGAAACTAAGTGCGGATCAACACTGGTGGTGAACATCCAATATGTGTTTGGCAGGCTTAAGCGCCATTGCGAGCCCTTTACTCACAGTACGTAATGTGCCCGTAGTCTTTCCCTGTTCTATTTCATCCTCAAAGGAGAAACACTGTTATGAATCAGTACGCACCTGAAGTAGGTTCCCTGAGTAGATACCTTCCTCCGCATCCTCTCTAAGGGGCCTTTATCAGACACTTCATGGTTGTATCCCAGACACGTCCTACACTGTCCAACTGAGCACAGACACATCTCTGTTGTGAGAACTTACTGTAGCACAGTTCCCTCATATACTGGAAGTGTTTTGAGAAGAGGTACACACTGTGGAACATCTCCGGTGTTGAACTTCCAGTATGAATCATAGAGGCCTAAGAGGCTTACCCTGTACTTCACTCACGGTTTGCATCGTTCTCTCTGTCCGTCCTTGTTCTATCTTCTTTCCTCCACTGGAAAGACACTGTGAGAAGTGACATTCCACATGAAGGAGTTTCCCTTAAACAGAACTTCCTGTAGTCTAACCGTTAGACGTCTGAGACTGGAAAGCTATGTGCGCCTAATGCGGTTACCACAGTCAGTCCCAAAAGCTTCCTTCTCTAATAGAAGTAACACTGCAGTGAATCCCTCCTAAAGCACACTACCCTCTCAGTGTTGGAGGCGTTTTAGGCGCAGAAACTAAGTGCGGATCACCACTGGTGGTGAACATCCAATATGAGTTTGGCAGGCTTAAGCGCCATAGCCTGGACCTTACTCACAGTACCTAATGTGCCCATAGTCCGTCCGTGTTTTACCTTCATTCCTCCAAGGAGAAGCACTGTTATGAATGAGTAAGCACCTGAAGTAGGTTCCCTGCGCAGATACCTTCCTACGCATCCTCTCTAAAGGTCCTGTATGAGACACTTCATGATTGCTACCCAGACACATCCTAGAGTTTCCAACTGAGCACAGACACATCTCTGTCCTGAGAACATACTGTAGCACAGTTCCTTCATATATTGGAAGTGTTTTGAGAAGAGGTAGACATTGTGGAACATCCCAGGTGTTGAATTTCCAGTATGCATCATAGAGGCCTAGGTGCCATACCCTGTACTTCACTCACGGGTTGCACGATCTCTCTGCGCCGTCTTTGTTCTTCCTTCCTCCACTGGAAAGACACTGTGAGATGTGACATTCCGCATGAAGGAGTTTCCCTTAAACAGAACTTGCTATAGTCCAACGGATAGACGTCTGAGCCTGGAAAGCTATGTGCGCCTATTGCGGTTACCACAGAGTCAATTCCAAAAGCTTCCTTCTTTAACAGACGTAACACCACAGTGAATCCCTCCTAAAGCACACTTCCCTCTCAGTGTAGGAAGAGTTTTAGATTCAGAAACTAAGTGCGGATCAAAACTGGTGGTGACCATCCTTCCTCCGCATCCCCTCTTAGGGGCATGTATCTGACACTTCATGGTTGCTACCCAGACACGTCCTACACTTTTCCAACTGAGCACAGACGCATCTCTGTAGTGAGAACTCTCTGTAGCACAGTTCCCTCATATACTGGAAGTGTTTTGAGAAGAGGTAGACACTGTGGAACATCTCCGGTGTTGAACTTCCAGTATGCATCATAGAGGCCTAAGTGGCTTACCCTGTACTTCACTCACGGTATGCAACGTTCTCTCTGTCCGTCCATGTTCTATCTTCTTTCCTCCACTGGAAAGATACTGTGAGACACTGTGAGAAGTGACATTCCGCATGAAGGAGTTTCCCTTAAACAGAACTTGCTATAGTCAAACGGATAGACGTCTGAGACTGGAAAGCTATTTGCCCCTATTGCGGTTACCACAGAGACAGTCCCAAAAGTTTCCTTCTTTAACAAACGTAACACTGTAGTGAATGATACTAAAGCACACTTCCATCTCAGTGTAGGAAGCGTTTTAGACCCAGAAACTAAGTGCGGATCACCACTGGTGGTGAACATCCATTATGTGTTTGGCAGGCTTAAGCGCCATAGCCTGCCCTTTACTCACAGTACCTAATGGGCCCGTAGCCCTTCCCTGTTCTATCTTCATCCTCAAAGGAGATACACTGTTATGAATGACTACGCACCTGAAGTAGGTTCCCTGAGCAGATACCTTCCTCCATATCCCCTCTAAGGGGCCTGTATCAGACACTACATGATTGCTACCCAGACATGTCCTACACTTTGCAACTTAGCATAGAGGCATTCCTGTCGTTAGAACTTACTGTAGCACAGTTCACTCATATATTGGAAATGTTTTGAGAAGTGGTAGACACTGTAGAATATCCCCGGTGTTGAATTTCCCGTATGCATCATAGAGGCCTAGGTGCCTTACCCTGTACTTCACTCACGGGTTGCAACGTTCTCTTTGTCCGTCCTTATTCTATCTTTTTTACTCCACTGGAAAGACACTGTGAGAAGTGAAATTCCGCATGAAGGAGTTTCACTTAAACAGAACTTGCTATAGTCCAACGGATAGACGTCTGAGACTGGAAAGCTATGTGCACCTATTGCGGTTACCACAGAGTCATTCCCAAAAGCTTACTTCTTTAACAGACGTGACACTGCAGTGAATCACTCCTAAAGCACACTTCCCTCTCAGTGTAGGAAGCATTTAGACCAGAAACTAACTGCGGATCACCACTGGTGGTGAACATCCAATATGTTTAGCAGGGTTAAGCACCATAGCGTGCCCTTTACACACAGTACCTAATGCGCCCGTAGTCCTTCCCTGCTCTATCTTCATCCCCAAAGGAGAAACACTGTTATGAATGAGTACGCACCTGAAGTAGGTTCCCTGACCAGATGCTTCCTCCGCATCCCCTCTTAGAGGACTGTATCAGACACTTCATGGTAGCTAACCAGACACGTCCTTCACTTTCCAACTGAGCACAGACGCATCTCTGTCGTGAGAACTTACTGTAGCACAGTTCCATCATATTTGGAAGTGTTTTGAGAAGAGGTAGACACTGTGGAACATCTCCGGTGTTGAACTTCCAGTATGCATCATAGAGGCCTAAGTGGCCTACCCTGTATGTCAATCACGGTTTGCAACGTTCTCTCTGTCTATCCTTGTTCTATCTTCTTTCCTCCACTGGAAAGACACTGTGAGAAGTGACATTCCGCATGAAGGAGTTTCCCGTAAACAGAACTTCCATAGTCTAACGGTTAGACGTCTGAGACTGGAAAGATATGTGCGCCTAATGCAGTTACCACAGAGTCAATCAAAAGCTTCCTTCTTTAACAGACGTAACACTGCAGTGAATCCCTCCTAAAGCACAGTTCCTTCTCAGTGTTGGAAGCATTTTCGACACAGAAACAAAGTGCGGATCAACACTGGTGGTGAACATCCAGTATGTGTTTGGCAGGATTAAGCGCCATAGCCAGCCCTTTACACACAGTACCTAATGGGCCCATAGCCCTTCTCTGTTTTATCTTCATCCTCAAAGGAGAAACACTGTTATGAATGACTACGCACCTGAAGTAGGTTCCCTGAGCAGATACCTTCCTCCGCATCCCCTCTAAGGGGCCTGTATCAGACCCTTCATGATTGCTACCCAGACACGTCCTACACTTTCAAACTGAGCATAGATGCATCCCTGTCATGAGAACTTACTGTAGCACAGTTCCCTCATATATTGGAAGTGTTTTGAGAAGTGGTAGACACTGTGGAACATCCCCGGTGTCGAATTTCCAGTATGCATCATAGAGGCCTATGTGCCTTACCCTGTACTTCACTCACGGGTTGCAACGTTCTCTCTGTCCGTCCTTATTCTATCTTCATTCCTCCACTGGAATGACACTGTGAGAAGTGACATTCCGCATGAAGGAGTTTCCCTTAAACAGAACTTGCTATAGTCCATCGGATAGACGTCTGAGACTGGAAAGCTTTGTGCGCCTATTGCGGTTACAACAGAGTCAGTCAGAAAAGCTTCCTTCTTTAACAGACGTAACACTGCAGTGAATCCCTCCCAAAGCACACTTCCCTATCAGTGTAGGTAGCGTTTTCATGCAGAAACTAAGTGCGGATCAACACTGGTGGTGAACATCCAATATGTGTTTGGCAGGTTTAAGCGCCATATCCTGCCCGTTACTCACAGTACCTAATGGGCCCCTCGTCCATCCGTGTTTTACCTTCATTTCTCCAAGGAGAAGCACTGTTATGAATGAGTACCACCTGAAGTAGCTTCCCTGAGCAGATACCTTTCTACGCATCCCCTCTAAGGAGCCTGAATGAGACACTTCATGATTGCAACCCAGACACATTCTAGAGTTTTCAACTGAACACAGATGCATCCCTGTCGTGAGAACTTACTGGAGCACAGTTCCCTCATATACTGGAAGTGTTTTGAGAAGAGGTAGACACTGTGGATCATCTCTGGTGTGGAACTTCCAGTATGCATCATAGAGGCCTAAGTGTCTTACCCTGTATTTCACTCATGGTTTGCAACGTTCTCTCTGTCCGTCCTTGTTCTATCTCCTTTCCTCCACTGGAAAGACACTGTGAGAAGTGAAATTCCGCATGAAGGAGTTTCCCTTAAACAGAACTTGCTATAGTCAAACGGATAGACGTCTGAGACTGGAAAGCTATTTGCCCCTATTGCGGTTACCACAGAGACAGTCCCAAAAGTTTCCTTCTTTAACAAACGTAACACTGAATTGAATGCTACTAAAGCACACTTCCATCTCAGTGTAGGAAGCGTTTTAGACCCAGAAACTAAGTGCGGATCACCACTGGTGGTGAACATCCAATATGTGTTTGGCAGGCTTAAGCACCATAGCCTGCCCTTTACTCACAGCTACTGGGCCCGTAGCCCTTCCCTGTTCTACCTTCATCCTCAAAGGAGAAACACTGTTATGAATGACTACGCACCTGAAGTAGGTTCCCTGAGAGGATACCTTCCTCCGCATCCCCTCTAATTGGCCTGTATCAGACACTACATGATTGCTACCCAGACACGTCCTACAATTTGCAACTGAGCATAGATGCATCCCTGTCGTGAGTACTTACTGTAGCAAGTTCTCTCATATATTGGAAGTGTTCTGAGAAGGGGTAGACACTGTGGAACAACCCGGTGTTGAATTTCCAGTATGCATCATAGAGACCTAGGTGCCTTACCCCGTACATCACTCACGGGTTGCAACGTTCTCTCTGTCCGTCCTTATTCTATCTCCTTTCCTCCACTGGAAAGACACTGTGAGAAGTGAAATTCTGCATGAAGGAGTTTCCCTTAAACAGAACTTGCTATAGTCAAACGGATAGACGTCTGAGACTGGAAAGCTATTTGCCCCTATTGCGGTTACCACAGAGACAGTCCCAAAAGTTTCCTTCTTTAACAAACGTAACACTGAATTGAATGCTACTAAAGCACACTTCCATCTCAGTGTAGGAAGCGTTTTAGACCCAGAAACTAAGTGCGGATCACCACTGGTGGTGAACATCCAATATGTGTTTGGCAGGCTTAAGCACCATAGCCTGCCCTTTACTCACAGCTAATGGGCCCGTAGCCCTTCCCTGTTCTACCTTCATCCTCAAAGGAGAAACACTGTTATGAATGACTACGCACCTGAAGTAGGTTCCCTGAGAGGATACCTTCCTCCGCATCCCCTCTAATTGGCCTGTATCAGACACTACATGATTGCTACCCAGACACGTCCTACAATTTGCAACTGAGCATAGATGCATCCCTGTCGTGAGTACTTACTGTAGCAAGTTCTCTCATATATTGGAAGTGTTCTGAGAAGGGGTAGACACTGTGGAACAACACGGTGTTGAATTTCCAGTATGCATCATAGAGACCTAGGTGCCTTACCCCGTACATCACTCACGGGTTGCAACGTTCTCTCTGTCTGTCCTTATTCTATCTCCTTTCCTCCACTGGAAAGACACTGTGAGAAGTGAAATTCTGCATGAAGGAGTTTCCCTTAAACAGAACTTGCTATAGTCCAACGGATAGCCATCTGAGACTGGAAAGCTATGTGCGCCTATTGCGGTTACCACAGAGTCAGTCCCAAAAGCTTCCTTCTTTAACAGACGTAACACTGCAGTGAATCACTCCTAAAGCACACTTCCCTCTCAGTGTAGGAAGTATTTAGACCCAGAAACTAAGTGCGGATCACCACTGATGGTGAACATCCAATATGTGTTTGGCAGGCTTAAGCGCCATAGCCTGCCCTTTACTCACAGTTCCTAATGTGCCCCTAGTCCGTGCCTGTTCTATCCTCATTACTCAAAGGAGAAATGCTGTTATAAATGAGTACGCAACTGAAGTAGGTTCCCTGAGCAGAACTTCCTCCACATCCCCTCTAAGGGGCCTGTATCTGACACTACATGATTGCTAGCCAGACACGTCTTACACTTTCCAACGGAGCATAAGTGCATCCCTGTCGTGAGAACTTACTGTAGCACTGTTACCTCATATATTGGAAGTGTTTTGTAACAGGTAGACACTGTGGAACATCCCCGGTATTTAAAATCCAGTATGCATCATAGAGGCCTAAGTGTCTTACCCTCTACTACACTCACGGTTTGCAACGTTCCCTCTGTCCGTCATTGTTCTATCTTCTTACTTCCAGTGGTAAGACACAGTGAGAAGTGACATTCCGCATGAAGGAGTTTCCCTTAAACAGAACTTGCTATAGTCCAACGGTTAGACGCTGTGAATGGAAAGCTATGGGCGCCTATTGCGGTTACCACAGAGTCTGTCCCAAAGCTTCCTTCTTTAATAGACGTAACACTGCAGTGAATCCCACCTAAAGCACCCTTCCCTCTCAGTGTAGGAAGCGTTTTAGATGCAGAAACAAAGTGCGGATCACCACTGGTGGTGAACATCCAATATGTGTTTGGCAGGATTAAGCGACATAGTTTGCCCTTTACTCACAGTACCCTAAGTGCCCCTAGTCAGTCCTTGTTCTATCTTCATTCCTCAAAGGAGAAAAGGTATTATGAATGAATACGCAACTGTAGTAGGTTCACTGAGCAGATACCTTCCTTCTCATCCCCTCTTAGCGGCCTGTATGAGACACTTCATGTTTGCTACCCAGACACATCCTACAGTTTCCAACTGAGCACAGACCCATCCCTGTTGTGAGAACTTACTGTAGCACAGTTCCCTCATATATTGGAAGTGTTTTGCAAGAGGTAGACACTGTGGAACATCCCCGGCGTTTAAAATCCAGTATGCATCATAGAGGCATATGTGCCTTACCCTGTAGTTCACTCATGGGTTGCATCGTTCTCTCTGCTCCGTCCTTGTTCTATCTTCTTTCATCCACTGGAAAGACACTGTGAGAAGTGACATTCCGCATGAAGGAGTTTCCCTTAAACTGAACTTGCTATAGTCCAACGGATAGACGTCTGAGACTGGAAAGCTATGTGCGCCTATTGCGGTTACCACAGAGTCAGTCCCAAAAGCTTCTTTCTTTAACAGACGTAACACTGCAGTGAATCCCTCCTTAAGCACACTTCCCGCTCAGTGTGGGAAGCATTTTCGACACAGAAACAAAGTGCGGATCAACACTAGTGGTGAACATCCAGTATGTGTTTGGCAGGCTTAAGCGCCATAGCCTGCACTTTACACACAGTACCCTAAGAGCCCATAGCCCTTCTCTGTTTTATCTTCATCCTCAAAGGAGAAACACTGTTATGAATGAGGACGCACCTGAAGTAGGTTCCCTGAGCAGATACCTTCCTCCGCATCCCCTCTAAGGGGCCTGTATCTGACACTTCATGATTGCTACCCAGACACGTCCTACACTTTCAAACTGAGCATAGATGCATCCCTGTCATGAGAACTTACTGTAGCACAGTTCCCTCATATATTGGAAGTGTTTTGAGAAGTGGTAGACACTGTGGAACATCCCCGGTGTCGAATTTCCAGTATGCATCATAGAGGCCTATGTGCCTTACCCTGTACTTCACTCACGGGTTGCAACGTTCTCTCTGTCCGTCCTTATTCTATCTTCATTCCTCCACTGGAAAGACACTGTGAGAAGTGACATTCCGCATGAAGGAGTTTCCCTTAAACAGAACTTGCTATAGTCCAACGGTTAGACGTCTGTGAATGGAAAGCTATGGGCGCCTATTGCGGTTACCACAGAGTCTGTCCCAAAGCTTCCTTCTTTAATAGACGTAACACTGCAGTGAATCCCACCTGAAGCACACTTCCCTCTCAGTGTAGGAAGCGTTTTAGATGCAGATACAAAGTGCGGATCACCACTGGTGGTGAACATCCAAAATGTGTTTGGCAGGATTAAGCGACATAGTTTGCCCTTTACTCACAGTACCCTATGTGCCCCTAGTCAGTCCTTGTTCTATCTTCATTCCTCAAAGGAGAAAATCTGTTATGAATGAATACGCAACTGTAGTAGGTTCCCTGAGCAGATACCTTCCTCCGCATCTCCTCTAAGGGGCCTGCATCAGACACTTCATGGTTGCTACCCTGGCAAGTACTATACTTTCCAACTGAGCTCAGAAGAATCTGTGTCGTGAGAACTTACTGTAGCACAGTTGCCTCATATACTGGTAGTGTTTTGAGAAGAGGTAGACACTGTGGAACATCTCCCGTGTTGAACTTGGAGTATGCATCATAGAGGCCTAATTGGCTTACCCTCTACTTCACTCACGGTTTGCAACGTTCTCTGTGCTCTGTCCTTGTTCTATCATCTTACCTACACTGGAAAGACACTGTGAGATGTGACATTCCGCATGAAGGAGGTTCCCTTAAACAGAACTTGCTATAGTCCAGAGGATAGACGTCGGAGATTGGAAAGCTATGTGCGCCTGATGCTGTAATCACAGAGTCAGTCCCAAAAGCTTCCTTCTTTAACAGACGTAACACTGCAGTGAATCGCTCCTAATGCACACTTCCCTCTCAGTTTTGGAAGCGTTTTAGATGCAGAAAGTAAGTGCGGGTCACCACTGTTGGTGAAAATACAATATGTGTTTGGCAGGCTTAAGCGCCATAGCCTGACCTTTACTCATAGTACCTTTTGTGACCCTAGTCCCTCCTTGTTCTACCTTTATTCTTCCAAGGAGAAACACTGTTATGAATGAATACGCACCTGAAGAAGGTTCCCTCAACAGATACCTTCCTATGCATCTCCTCTAAGGGGCCTGTATGAGACACTTCATGGTTGCTACCCAGACACGTCCTACAGTTTCCAATGAGCACAGACACATTCTGTCATGAGAACTTACTGTAGCACAGTTCCCTCATATATTGGAAGTGTTTTGAGAAGAGGTAGACACTGTTGAACTTCCCCGGTGTTGAAATTCCAGTATGTATCATAGTGAGCTAAGTGCCTTACCCTATACTTCACTCACGGTTTGCAACGTTCTTTCTGTCCGTCCTTGTCTATCTTCTTTCCTCCACTGGAAAGACACTGTGAGAAGTGACATTCCGCTGAAGGTGTTATCCTTAACCAGAAGTTGCTATAGTCCAATGGATAGACGTCTGAGACTGGAAAGCTAAGTGCGCCTATTGCGGTTACCAGAGTCAGTCCCCAAAGCTTCCTTCTTTAACAGATGTAAGACTGCAGTGAATCCCTCCTAAAGCACACTTCCCTCTCAGTGTTGGAAGCGTTTTAAACGCAGAATCTAAGTGCGGATCACCACTGGTGGTGAACATACAATGTGTGTTTAGCAGGCTTAAGCGCCATAGCCTGCCCTTTACTCACAGTACCTAATATGCCCCTATTTCGTCCGTGTTCTACCTTCTTTCTTCCAAGGAGAAACACTGTTATGAATGAATACACACCTGAAGTAGGTTCCCTGATCAGATACCTTCCTACGCATCTCCTCCTAGGGGCCTGTCTGAGACACTTCATGGTTGCTACCCACACGTCCTAGAGTTTCCAATTGAGCACAGACGTATCCCTGTCTTGAGACTTACTGTAGCACAGTTCCCTCATATATTGGAATTGTTTTGAGAAGAGTTAGACACTTTGGACTTCCCCGGTGTAGAACTTCCATAATGCATCATAGAGGCCTAATTGCCTTACCCTGTACTTCACCCACGGGTTGCAACGTTCTCTCTGTACGTCCTTGTATATCTTCTATCCTCCATTGGAAAGACACTGTGAGAAGAGACATTCCGCATGAAGGAGTTTCCCTTAAACAGAACTTGCTATAGTCCAACGGATAGACGTCGGAGACAGGAAAGCTATGTGCGCCTGATGTGGTAATCACAGAGTCAGTCCCAAAGGCTTCCTTCTTTAACAGACGTAACACTGCAGTGAATCCCTCCTAAAGCACACTTCCCTCTCAGTGTCGTAAGCCTTTTAGACGCAGAAACTAAGTGCGGATCACCACTGGTGTGAACATCAAATATGTGTTTGGCAGGCTTAAGAGCCATAGCCTACCCTTTACTCACAGTACCGAATGTGCCCTTGTCCGTCCCTTTCTATGTTCTTTCCTCAAAGGATAAACACTGTTATGAATGAGTACGCACCTGAATAGGTTCCCTGAGCAGAACCTTCCTACGCATCCCCTCTAAGGGGCCCATATGAGACACTTCATGATTGCTACTCAGACACGTCCTAAAGTTTCGAACTGAGCACAGACACATCCCTGATGTGAGAACTTACTGTAGCACAGTTCCCTCATTTATTGGAAGTGATTTGGAAGAGGTAGACAAGGTGGAACATCCTCGGTGTAGAACTTCCAGTATGCATCATAGAGGCCTAGGTGCCTTACCCTGTTTTTCACTCACGGGTTGCAACGTTCTCTCTGCTCCGTCCTTTTTCTATCTTCTTTCCTCCACTGGAAGACACAGTGAGAAGTGACATTCCGCATAAGGAGTATTCCTTAAACAGAACTTGCTACAGTCCAACGGATAGACGTCGGAGACTGGAAAGCTATGTGCGCCTATTGCGGTTACCACAGAGTCTGTCCCAAAAGCTTCCTTCTTTAACAGATGTAACACTGCAGTGAATCCCTCCTAAAGCACAATTCCCTCTCAGTGTTGGAAGCGTTTTAGATGCTGAAACAAGTGCGGATCACCACTGGTGGTGAACATCCAATATGTGTTTGGCAGGCTTAAGCGCCATAGCCTGCCCTTTAATCACAGTACCTAATGTGCCCCTTGTCCGTCCCTGTTTTATCTTCATTCCTCAAAGGAGAAACGCTGTTATGAATGAGTACGCAACTGAAGTAGGTTCCCTGTGCAGATACCTTCCTTCAATTCCCCTCTAAGGGGCCTGTATGAGACACTTCATGATTGATACTCAGACACGTCCTACAGTTTCCAACTGAGCACAGACGCATCCCTGTCGTGAGAACATACTGTAGCACAGTTCCCTCATATTTAGGAATGTTTTGGAAGAGGTCGTCACAGTAAAACATCCCAGGTGTTGAACTTCCAGTTTGCATCATCGAGGCCTAAGTGCCTTACTCTGTACTTCACTCACGGGTTTCAACATTCTCTCTGCCCCGTCCTTGTTCTATCTTCTTTCCTCCACTGGAAAGAAACTGTGAGAAATGACATTCCGCATGAAGGGGTTTTTCTTAAACAGAACTTGCCATAGTCCAACGGTAGACGTCGGAAACTGGAAAGCTATCTGCGCCTATTGCGGTTAGCATAGAGTCAGTCCCAAAAGCTTCCTTCTTTAACAGACTTAACACT
Source organism: Neogale vison (assembly GCF_020171115.1). Taxonomy (NCBI): domain Eukaryota; kingdom Metazoa; phylum Chordata; class Mammalia; order Carnivora; family Mustelidae; genus Neogale; species Neogale vison. Next base: position 155,112,590 of record NC_058091.1, read on the forward strand.
GCAGTGAATCCCTTCTAAGCACACTTCCCTCTCAGTGTTGGAAGCATTTAAGACGAAGAAACTAAGTGGATCACCACTGGTGGTGAACATCCAATATGTGTTTGGCAGGATTAAGCGCCATAGCCGGCCCTTTACTCAAGTACATAATGTGCCCTAGTCCGTCCCTGTTCTATCTAAATTCCTCTAAGGAGAAACACTTTTATGAATAAGTACTCACCTTAAGTAGGTTCCCTGAGCAGATACCTTCTTATGCATCCCCTCTTAGGGGCCTGTATGAGACAATTCTGATTGCTATGCAGATACTTCCTAGATATTTGAACTGAGCACAGAAGCATCCCTGTCGTGAGAACGAACTGTAGCACAGTTGCCTCATATATTTGAAGTGTTTTGAGAAGAGGTAGACCCTGTGGAACATCTCCCGTGTTGTAATTCCAGTATGCATCATAGAGGCCTAAGTGACTTAACCTGTACTTCACTCACGGTTTGCAACTTTCTCTCTGTCCGTCCTTGTTCTATCTTCTTGCCTCCACTGGAAAGACACTGTGAGAAATGACATTCCGCTTGAAGGAGTTTCCCTTAAACTGAACTTGCTATAGTCCAACGGATAGACGTCGGAGACTGGAAAGCTATGTGCGCCTATAGCCGTTACCAAAGAGTCAGTCCCAAAAGCGTCCTTCTTTAACAGACATAACACTGCAGTGAATCCCTCCTAAAGCACACTTCCCTCTCAGTGTTGGAAACGTTTTAGATGCAGAAACTAAGTGCGGATCACCACTGGTGGTGAACATCCAATATGTGTTTGGCAGGCTTAAGCGCCATAGCCTGCCCTTTACTCAGAGTACCTAATGTGCCCGTAGTCCTTCCCTGTTCTATCTTCATTCCTCAAAGGAGAAACACTGTTATTAATGAGTACGTACCTGAAGTAGGTTCCCTGAGCAGATACCTTCCTCTGCATCCCCTCTAAGGGGCCTAATGAGACACTTCATGATTGCTACCCAGACACGTCCTACAGTTTCCAACTGAGCACATACGCATCCCTGTGGTGAGAACTTACTGTAGCACAGTTCCCTCATATAATAAAAGTGTTTTGAGAAGCGGTAGACACTGTGGAAGATCCCCGGCGTTGAATTTCCAGTATTCATCATAGAGGCCTAAGTGCCTTTCCCTGTACATCACTCATGCGTTGGAACGTTCTCTCTGATCCGTTCTTGTTCTATCTTCTTTACTCCAGTGGAAAGACACTGTGAGAAGTGACATTCCGTATGAAGGAGTTTCCCTTTAACAAAATTTGTGCTACCCTGACACATCCTAGAGATTTCAACTGAGCTCAGAAGCATCCCTGTCGTGAGAGCTTAGTGTAGCACAGTTGCCTCATATATTGGAAGTGTTTTGAAAAGAGTTAGACCCTGTGGAACATCTCCCGTGTTTTAATTCCAGTTGCATAAAAGAGGCCTAAGTGCCTTACCCTGTACATCACTCACGGGTTTCAACGTTCTCTCTGTCCGTCCTTGTTCTGTTTTCTATCCTCCACTGGAAAGACACTGTGAGAAGAGACATTCCGCTTGAAGGAGTTTCCCTTAAACTGAACTTGCTATATTCCAACGGATAGACGTCGGAGACTGGAAAGCTATATGCGCCTATTGCGGTTACCACACAGTCAGTCCCAAAAGCTTACTTCTTTAACAGACGTAACACTGCAGTGAATCCCTCCTAAAGCACACTTCGCTCTCAGTGTTGGAAGCGTTTTAGAAGAAGAAACTAAGTGCGGATCACAACTGGTGGTGAACATCCAATATGTGTTTGGGAGACTTAAGACCCATAGCCTACCCTTTACTCACAGTACCTAATGTGCCCCTAGTCCGTCCCTGTTCTATCTTCATTCCTCAAAGGAGATACACTGTTATGAAGGAGTACGCACCTGAAGTAGGCTGCCTGAGCAGAACCTTCCTACCCATCCCCACGAAGGGGCCTATATGAGACGCTTCATGATTGCTACCCAGACACGTCCTAAAGTTTCGAACTGAGCACAGACGCATCCCTGTCGTGAGAACTTACTGTAGCACAGTTCCCTCATTTATTGGAAGTGTATTGGAAGAGGTAGACACTATGGAACATCCTCGGTGTTGAACTTCCAGTATGCATCATAGAGGCCTAAATGCCTTACCCTGTATTCACTCACGGGTTGCAACGTTCTCTCTGCTCCGTCCTTTTTGTATCTTCTTTCCTCCACTGGAAAGACACTGTGAGAAGTGACATTCCGCATGAAGGAGTTTTCCTTAAACAGAACTTGCTATAGTCCAACGGATAGACATCGGAGACTGGAAAGCTATCTGCACCTATTGCGGTTTCCACAGAGTCAGTCGCAAACGCTTCCTTCTTTAACAGACGTAACACTGCAAAGAATCCCTCCTAAAGCACAATTCCCTCTCAGTTTTGGAAGCGTTTTAGATGCAGAAGCTAAGTGCAGATCACCACTGGTGGTTAACATCCAATATGTGTTTGGCAGGCTTAAGCGCCATAGCAGGCCTTTACTCACAGTACCTAATGTGCCCCTAGTCCGTCCGTGTTCTACCTTCATTCTTCCAAGGAGATACACTGTTATGAATGAATACGCACCTGAAGTAGGTTCCCTGATCAGATACCTTCCTACGGATCTCCTCTAAGGGGCCTATATGAGACACTTCATGGTTGCTACCCAGACATGTCCTACAGTTTCCAACTGAGCACAGAGGCATCCCTGTCGTGAGAACTTACTGTAGCACAGTTCCCTCATATATTGGAAGGGTTTTGAGAAGAGGTAGACACTGTGGAACTTCCCCGGTGTTGGACATCCAGTATGTATCATATAGGCCTAAGTGCCATACCCTGTCCTTCACTCATGGTTTGCAACGTTCTCTCTCTCCGTCCTTGTCTTCTTCTTTCCTCCACTGGAAAGACCCTCTGAGAAGTGACATTCCGCATGTAGAAGTTTCCCTTAAACAGAACTTCCTATAGTCTAACGGTTACACATCTTAGAATGGAAAGCTATGTGCGCCTGATGCGGTTACCACAGAGTCAGCCTGAAAAGATTCCTTCTTTAACAGACGTAACACTGAAATGAATCCCTCCTAGGCACACTTCCCTCTCAGTGTTGAGAGCGTTTTAGATGCAGAAACTAAGTGCGGATCACCTCTGGTGGTGAAATCCAATATGTGTTTGGCAGGCTTAAGCGCCATAGCCTGCACTTTACTCACAGTATTTTATGTGACCCTAGTCCGTCCCTGTTCTATCTGCATTCCTCAAAGCAGAAACACTGTTATGAATGAGTATGCACCTGATGTAGGTTCCCTGCGCCGATACCTTCCTATGCATACCCTCTAAGGGGCCTGTATGAGACACTTCATGATTGCTACCCAGACACGTCCTACAGTTTCCAAATGAGCACAGGATTCCCTGTCGTGAGAATATACTGTAGCACCGTTCCCTCATATACTGGAATGTTTTGGAAGAGGTAGTCACCTTGGAACATCCCGGTGTTGAACTTCTAATATGCATCATAGAGGACTAAGTGCCTTACCCTGTACTTCACTCACCGGATGCAACGTTCTCTCTGCTCCGTCATTGTTCTATCTTCCTTTCTCCACTGGAAAGACACTGTAAGAAGTGACATTCCACATGAAGGGGTTTTCCTTGAAAAGAACTTGCTATAGTACATCGGATAGACGTCGGAGACTGGAAAGCTATGTGCGCCTATTGCGGTTACCACTTAGTCAGTCCCAAAAGCTTCCTACTTTAACAGACGTAACACTGCAGTCAATCGCTCCTAAAGCACACTTCCCTCTAAGTGTTGGAAGCGTTTTAGACGCAGAAACTAAGTGCGGATCACCACTGGTTGTGAACATTCAATATGTGTTTGGCAGTCTTAAGCGCCATAGCCTGCCCTTTACACACAGTCCCTAATATGCCCCTAGTCCGTCCGTGCTCTACCTTCATTCTTCCAAGGAGAAAAACTGTTATGAATGAATACGCACCTGAAGAAGTTTCCCTCAACAGATACCTTCCTACGCATCTCCTCTAAGGGGCCTGTATGAGACACTTCATGGTTGCTACCCAGACACGTCCTACAGATTCCAAATAGCACAGACACATCCCTGTCATGAGAACTTACTGTAGCACTGTTCTGTCATGTATTGGAAGTGTTTTGAGAATAGGTAGACACTGTAGAACTTCCCCGGTATTGAACTTACAGTATGTATCATAGAGGCCTAAGTGCCTTACCCTGTACTTCACTCAAGGTTTGCAACGTTCTTTCTGTCCGTCCTTGTCTATCTTCTTTCCTCCACTGGAAAGACACTGTGAGAAGTGACATCCCGCATGAAGGAGTTTCCCTTAACCAGAAGTTGCTATAGTCCAACGGATAGACGCCTGAGACTGGAAAGCTATGTGCGCCTATTGCGGTTACCACAGTGTCAATCCCTAAAGCTTCCTTCTTTAACAGACGTAAGACTGCAGTGAATCCCTCCTAAAGCACACTTCCCTCTCAGTGTAGGAAGAGTTTTAAACGCAGAAACTAAGCGCGGATCACCACTGGTGGTGAACATACAATGTGTGTTTGGCAGGCTTAAGCGCCATAGCCTGCCCTTTACTCACAGTACCTAATGTGCCCCTATTCCGTTCGTGTTTTACCTTCATTCTTCCAAGGAGAAACACTGTTATGAATGAATACGCACCTGAAGTAAGTTCCCTGATCAGATACCTTCCTACGAATCTCCTCCTAGGGGCCTGTATGAGACACTTCATGGTTGCTATCCAGACACGTCCTACACTTTCCAACCTAGCACAGACACATCCCTGTCTTGAGCACTTACTGTAGCACAGTACCCTCATATATTGGAAGTATTTGAGAAGAGGTAGACACTGTGGAACTTCCCCGGTGTTGAACTTCCAGTATGCATCATAGAGACCTAAGTGCCTTACCCTGTTACTTCACTCACGGGTTGCAACGTTCTCTCTGTACGTCCTTGTCTATCTTCTTTCCTCCACTGGAAAGACACTGTGAGAAGAGACATTCCGCATGAAGGAGTTTCCCTTAAACAGAACTTGCTATTGTCTCCTGGATAGACGTCAGAGACTGGAAAACTATGTGCGCCTAATGCGGTTATCCAGAGTCAGTCCCCAAAGCTTCCTTCTTTAACAGACGTAACACTGCAGTGAATCCCTCCTAAAGCACACTTCCCACTCAGTGTTGGAAGCGTTTTAGACGAAGAAACTGAGTGCGGATCACCAAGGTGGTGAACATCCAATATGTGTTTGGAGGCTTAAGAGCCATAGCCTACCTTTTACTCACAGTACCTAAAGTGCCCCTCGTCCGTCCCTGTTCTATCTTCATTCCTCAAAGGAGAAACACTGTTTTTAATGAGTAGGTTCCCTGAGGAGAACCTTCCTACGCATCCCTTCTAAGGGGCCTATATGAGACACTTCATGATTGCTACCCAGACACGTCCTACAGTTTCGAACTGAGCACAGACGCATCCCTGTCTTGAGAATTTACAGTGGCACAGTTCCCTCATTTATTGGAAGTGTATTGGAAGAGGTAGACACTGTTTAACATCCTCGGTGTTGAACTTCCAGTATGCATAATAGAGGCCTAGGTGCCTTACCCTGTAATTCACTCACGGATTACAATGTTCTCTCTGCTCCGTCCTTTTTCTATCTTCTTTCCTCCACTGGAAAGACACTGTGAGAAGTGACATTCCGCATGAAGGGGTTTTCCTTAAACAGAACTTGCAATAGTACAACGGATAGAAGTCGGACTCTGGAAAGCTAAGTGCGCCTATTGCGGTTTCCACAGAGTCAGTCCCAAAAGATGCCTTCTTTAACAGACGTAACACTGGAGTGAATCCCTCCTAAAGCACAATTCCCTCTCAGTGTTGGAAGTGTTTTAGATGCAGAAACTAAGGGCGGATCACCACTGGTGGTGAACATCCAATATGTGTTTGGCAGGCTTAAGTGCCATAGCCTGCCCTTTAATCACAGTACCTAATGTGCCCCTTGTACGGCCTTGTTTTATCTTCATTCCTCAAAGGAGAAACACTGTTATGAATGAGTACGCAACTGAAGTAGGTTCCCTGTGCAGATACCTTCCTTCAATTCCCCTCTAAGGGGCCTGTATGAGACACTTCGTGATTGCTACCCAGACACGTCCTAGAGTTTCCAACTGAGCACAGATGCATCCCTGTCGTGAGTACTTACTGTAGCACAGTTCCCTCATATATTGGAAGTGTTTTGAGAAAAGGTAGACACTTTGGATCATCTCCGGTGTTGAACATCCAGTATGTATCAATGAGGCCTAAGTGCCTTACCCTGTATTTCACTCACGGTTTTCAACGTTCTCTCTGTCTATCCATGTTCTATCTTCTTTCCTCCAATGGAAACACACTGTGAGAAGTGACATTCCGCATGAAGGGGTTTCCCTTAAACAGATCTTGCTACAATCCAATGGATAGACGTCGGAGACTGGAAAGCTATGTGCGCCTACTGCGGATACCACAGAGTCAGTCCAAAAAGCTTCCTTCTTTAACAGACGAACACTGCAGTGAATCCCTCCTAAAGCACACTTCCCTTTCAGTGTTGGAAGTGTTTTAGATGCAGAAACTAAGTGCAGATCACCACTGGTGGTGAACATACAATAAGTGTTTGGCAAGCTTATATGCCAGAGCCTGCCCTTTCCTCACAGTACCTAAGGTGCCCCTAGTCCGTCCGTGTTCTACCTTCATTCTTCCAAGGTGAAACACTGTTATGAATGAATACGCACCTGAAGTAGGTTCCCTGATCAGATACCTTCCTACGCATCTCCTCTAAGGGGCCTGTATGAGACACTTCATGATTGCTACCCAGACACGTCCTTCACTTTCCGACTGAGCATAGACGCATCCCTGTCGTGAGAACTTACTGTAGCACAGTTCCCTCACATATTGGAAGTGTTTTGAGAAGTGGTAGACACTATGGAACATCCCAGGTATTGAACTTCCAGTATGTATCATAGAGGCCTAGGTGCCTTAACCTGTATTTCACTCACGGGTTGCAACGTTCTCTCTCTTCCGTCCTTATTCTATCTTCTTTCCTCCTGTGGAAAAACACTGTGAGAAGTGTCATTCCGCATGAAGGGGTTTCCCTTAAACAGAACTTGCTATAGTCCAACGGATAGACATCTGAGACTGGAAAGCTATGTGCGACTATTGCGGTTACCACAGAGTCAGTCCCAAAAGATTCCTCTTTATTAGACGTAAACTGCAGTGAATCCCTCCTAAAGCACTCTTTGCTTATCAGTGTAGGGAGCGTTTTCGACGCAGAAACGAAGTGCGGATCACCACTGGTGGTAATCATCCAATATGTGTTTCACAGGCTTAAGCGCCATAGCCTGCCCTTTACTCACAGTACCTAAAGAGCCCCTAGTCCGTACGTGTTCTACCTTCATTCCTCCAAGTAGAAACACTGTTATGAATGAGTACGCACCTGAAGTAGGTTCCCTGATCAGACCCTTCCTACGCATCTCCTCTAAAGGGCCTGTATGAGACACTTCATGATTGCTACCCAGGCAAATCCTAGAGTTTTCAACTGAGCACAGATGCATCTCTGTCGTGAGAATTTACGGTAGCACAGTTCCCTCATATATTGGAAGTGTTTTTAGAAGTGGTAGACACTGTGGAACATCCCAGGTGTTGAACTTCCAATATGCATCCTAAGGGCCAAGGTGCCTTACCCTGTACTTCACTCACGGGTTGCAACGTTCTCTCTGCTCCGTCCTCGTACTATCTTCTTTCCTCCAGTGGTAAGACACTGTGAGAAGTGACATTCCGCATGAAGGAGTTTCCCTTAAACAGAACTTGCTATAGTCCAACGGATAGATGTCTAAGACTGGAAAAATATGTGAGCCTATTGCGGTTATGACAGATTCAGTCCCAAAAGCTTCCTTCTTTATTAGACGTAAACTGCAGTGAATCCCTCCTAAATCACACTTCCCTCTCAGTGTTGGAAGGGTTTTAGACGCAGATACTAAGTGCGGAAAACCACTGGTGTTGAACATCCAATATGTGTTTGGCAGGCTTAAGCGCCATAGCCTGCCCTTTACTCAGTACCTAATGTGCCCCTAGACCGTCCGTGTTCCTCCTTCATTCCTCCAGGGAGAAGCACTGTTATGAATGAGTACGCACCTGAGGTAGGTTCCCTGAGCAGATACCTTCCTATGCATCCCCTCTAAGGGGCCTGTATGACACACATCATGATTGCTACCCAGACACATCCTAGAGTTTTCAACTGAGCACAGATGCATCCCTGTCGTGAGAACTTACTGTAGCACAGTTCCCTCATATATTGGAAGTGTTTTGAGAAGAGCTAGACACTGTGGAACATCTCCGTTGTTGTAATTCCAGTATGCATCATAGAAGCCTTAGTGCCTTACCCTGTACTTCACTCACGGGTTGCAACGTTCTCTCTGCTCCGTCCTTGTTCTATCTTCTTTCCTCCACTGGAAAGACACTGTGAGAAGTGACATTCCTTATGAAGGGATTTCCCTTAAACAGAACTTGGTATAGTCCAACGGATAGACGTCTGAGACTGGAAAGCTATGTGCGCCTATTGCGGTTACCACAGAGTCAGTCCCAAAACTTCCTTCTTTAACAGACGTAAAACTGCAGTGAATCCCTCCTAAAGCACAATTTCCTCTCAGTGTTGGAAGGGTTTTAGATGCAGAAATTAAGTGCGGATCACTACTGGTGGTGAACATCCAATATGTGTTTGGCAGGCTTAAGCGCCATAGCCTGCCCTTTACTCACAGTACCTTTTAGGCCCTAGTCCGTCCCTGTTCTATCTTCATTCCTCAAAGGAGAAACGCTGTTATAAATGAGTACGCAACTGAAGTAGGTTCCCTGAGCAGATACCTTCACGCATCCCCTCTAAGGGGCCTGAATGAAACACCTCATGTTGGCTACCCAGACACGTCCTAGAGTTTCCAACTGAGCACAGATGCATCCCTGTCATGAGAACTTACTGTATCACAATTCCCTCATATATTGGACGGTTTTTGAGAAGAGGTAGACACTGTGGAAGATCCCAGGTGTTGAACTGCATTATGCATCATAGAGGCCTAAGTGCCTTACCCTGTACTTCACTCACGGTTTGCAACATTCTCTCTGCTCCGTCCTTGTTTTATATTCTTTCCTCCAGTGGAAAGATTCTGTGAGAAGTGACATTCCACATGAAGATGTTTCCCTTAAACAGAACTTGCTATAGTCCAACGGATAGACGTGTGAGACTGGAAAGCTATGTTCGCCTATTGCGGTTACCACAGAGACAGTCCCAAAAGCTTCCTTCTATAACAGACGTAACAGTACAGTGAATCCCTCCTAAAGCACACTTCACTCTCTGTGTAGGAAGCGTTTAGACGCAGAAACTAAGTGCGGATCTCCACTGGTGTTAAACATCGAATATGTGTTAGGCAGGCTTAAGCGCCATAGCTTGCCCTTTACTCACAGTTCCTAAAGTACCCGTAGTCCTTCCCTTTTCTTCTTCATTCCTCAAAGGAGAAAGACTTTTATGAATGAGTACACACCTTAAGTAGGTTCCCTGAGCAGATACCTTCCTCCGCATCCCCTCTAAGAGGCCTGTATCAGACACTTCATGATTGCTACCCAGACATGTCCTACATTTTCCAATTGAGCATAGACGCATCCCTGTCGTGAGAACTTACTGTAGCACAGTTCCCTCATATATTGGAAGTGTTTTGAGAAGTGGTAGACACAGTGGAACTTCCATGGTGTTGAACTTCCAGTATGCATCATAGAGGCCTAGGTGCCTTATCCTGTACTTTACTCACAGGTTGCAACGTTCTCTCTGCTCCGTTTTTGTTCTATCTTCTTTCCTCCAGTGGAAAGACACTGTGAGAAGTGACATTCCACATGAAGAAGTTTCCCTTAAACAGAACTTCCGATAGTCTAACGGTTAGACGTCTGAGACTGGAAAGCTATGTGCGCCTAATGCGGTGACCACAGAGTCAGTCGCAAAAGCTTCCTTCTTTAACAGTCATAACACTGCAGTGAATCCCTCCTAAAGCACACTTCCCTCTCAGTGTTGGAAGCATTTTAGATGCAGATACAAAGTGCGGATCACCACTGGTGGTGAACATCCAATATGTGTTTGGCAGGCTTAAGCGCCATAACCTGCCCTTACTCACAGTATCTAATGTGCCCCTAGTCCGTCCTTGTTCTACCTTCATTCCTCCAAGGAGAAGCACTGTTATGAATGAGTACGCACCTGAAGTAGGTTCCCTGAGCAGATACCTTCCTACGAATCCCCTCTAAGGGGCCTGTATGAGACACTTCATGATTGCTACCCAGACACATCCTAGAGTTTTCAACTGAGCACAGATGCATCCCTGTCGTGAGAATTTATGGTAGAACAGTTCCCTCATATATTGGAAGTGTTTTGAGAAGTGGTAGACACTGTGGAACATCCCAGGTGTTGAACTTCCAGTATGCATCATAGAGGCCTAAGTGCCTTACCCTGTACTTCACACACGGGTTGCAACGTTCTCTCTGCTCCGTCCTTGTTCTATCTTCTTTCCTCTAGTGGGAAGACACTGTGAGAAGTGACATTCCGCATGAAGGAGTTTCCCTTAAACAGAACTTGCTATAGTCCAAAGGATAGACTTCTGAGACTGGAAAGCTATGTGCACATGGAGGCAGTCTCTAAAGCTTCCTTCTTTTATTTTTCCCAATTTATTTATTTTCAGAAAAACAGTATTCATTATTTTTCACCACACCCAGTGCTCCATGCAAGCTGTGCTCTCTATAATACCCACCACCTGGTACCCCAACCTCCCACTCCCCCGCCACTTGAAACCGCTCAGACTGTTTTTCAGAGTCCATAGTCTCTCATGGTTCACCTCCCCTTCCAATTTACCCAAATTCCATACTCCTCTCTAAAGCCCCTTTTCCTCCTTGCTATTGGTTATGCTCCACAGATGAGTGAAACCATATGGAAATTGACTCTCTCTGCTTGACTGATTTCACTCAGCATAATCTCATCCAGTCCCGGCCATGTTGCTACAAAAGCTGGATATTAGTCCTTTCTGATGGAGACATAATACTCCATAGTGTATATGGACCACATCTTCATTATCCATTCATCCGTTGAAGGGCACCTTGTTTCTTTCCATAGGTTGGCGACTGTGGCCATTGTTGCTATAATCATTAGGGTACAGATGGCCGTTCTTTTCACGACAACTGTATCTTTGGGGTAAATACCCAGGAGTGCAATTGCAGGGTCGTAGGGAAGCTCTATTTTTAATTTATTGAGGAATCTCCACACTGTTCTCCAAAGAGGCTGCCCCATCTTGCATTCCCACCAACAGTGTAAGAGGGTACCCCTTTCTCCACATCCTCTCCAACACATGTTGTTTCCTATTTTGTTAAATTTGGCCATTCTAACTGGTGTAAGGTGATATCTCAACGTGGTTTTAATCTGAATCTCCCTGAGGGCTAATGATGATGAGCATTTTTTCATAGTGTCTTATAACCATTTGTATTTCTTGATTGGAGAAGTGTCTGATCATATCTTCTGCCCATTTTTTGATGTGTTTGTCTGTTTCGTGTGGGTTGAGTTTGAGGAGTTCATTATAGATCCTGGAGATCAACCTTTTGACTGTACTGTCATTTGCAAATATTTTCTCCCATTCCGTGGGTTGCCTCTTTGTTTTGTTGACTCTTTCCTTTGCTGTGCAGAAGCTTTTGATTTTGATGAAGTCCCAGAAGTTTATTTTCGCTTTTGTTTCCTTTGCATATGGAGACGTATCTTGAAAGAAGTTGCTGTGGTTGATATCAAAGAGATTACTGCCTATGTTCTCCTCTAAGATTCTGATGGATTCCTGTCTCACGTTGAGGTCTTTTATCCATTTTGAGTTGATCTTTGTGTACGGTGTAAGAGAATGGTCGAGTTTCATTCTTCTACATATAGCTGTCCAGTTTACCCAGCACCATTTATTGAAGAGACTGTCTTTTTTCCACTGTATATTTTTTCCTGTTTTGTCGAAGATTAATTGACCATAGAGTTGAGGGTCCATATCAGGGCTCTCTACTCTGTTCCACTGGTCTATGTGTCTGTTTTTATGCCAGTACCATGCTGTCTTGGTGATCACAGCTTTGTAATAAAGCTTGAAATCAGGTAAGGTGATGCCGCCAGCTTTATTTTTGTTTTTCAACATTCCCTTAGCAATTCAGGGTCTCTTCTGATTCCATACAAATTTTAGGATTATTTACTCCAGCTCTTTGAAGAATGCCGGTGGAATTTTGATCGGAATGGCATTAAAAGTATAGATTGCTCTAGGCAGTATAGACATTTTAACAATGTTTATTCTTCCGATCCAAGAGCATGGAATGGTCTTCCATCTTTTTGTGTCTTCTTCAATTTCTTTCATGAGTGTTCTATAGTTCCTCAAGTAGAGATCCTATACCTCTTTAGTTAGGTTTATTCCCAGGTATCTTATGGTTCTTGGTGCTATAGTAAATGGAATCGATTCTCTAATTTCCCGTCCTGTATTTTCATTGTTAGTGTATAAGAAAGCCACTGATTTCTGCACATTGACTTTGTATCCTGCCACGCTGCTGAATTGCTGTATGAGTTCTAGTAGTTTGCGGGTGGAGTCTTTTGGGTTTTCCATATAAAGAATCATGTTATCTGTGAAGAGAGTGAGTTTGACTTCTTCATTAGCAATTTCGATACCTTTTATTTCTCTCTGTTGTCTGATTGCTGTTGCTAGGACTTCTAATACTATGTTGAACAAGAGTGGTGAATGTGGCCATCCTTGTCTTGTTCCTGATCTCAATGGGAAGGCTGCAAGCTTTTTCCCATTGAGGATGATATTTGCTGTGGGTCTTTCATAGATAGATTTGATGAGGTTCAGGAATGTTCCCTCTATCCCTATACTTTGAAGCGTTTTAATCAGGAACGGATGCTGGATTTTGACAAATGCTTTTTCTGCATCAATTGAGAGGACCATGTGGTTCTTCTCTCTACTCATATTAATTTGTTGTATCACATTGATTGATTTGTGAATGTTGAACCATCCTTGTAGCCCAGGGATGAATCCCACCTGATCATGGTGGATAATCTTTTTAATGTGTTGTTGGATCCTGTTGGCTAGGATCTTGTTCAGAATCTTAGCATCCAATTCATCAGTGATATTGGTCTGAAATTCTCCTTTTTGGTATGGTCCTTGCCTGGTTTGGGGATCAGGGTAATGCTGGCTTCATAGAAAGAGTGGAAGTTTTCCTTCTGTTTCAATTTTTTGAAACAGCTTCAGGAGAATAGCTGTTATTTCTTCTTGGAAGGTTTGGTAGAATTCCCCAGGGAATCCGTCAGGTCCTGGGCTCTTGTTTTTTGGGAGGTTTTTGATCACTGCTTCAGTCTCGTTATTAGATATCGGTCTATTCAGGTTGTCGATTTCTTCCTGGTTCAATTTTGGTAGTTTATATTTTTCCAGGAATGCATCCATTTCATCTAGGTTGCTAAGCTTATTGGCATATAACTGTTCGTAATATCTTCTGATGATTGTTTCTACTTCCTTGGCGTTAGTTGTGATCTCTCCCTTTTCATTCATAATTTTATGAATTTGGGATTTCTCTCTTTTCTTTCGGATTAGTGTAGCCAGTGGCTTATCGATCTTATTGATTTTTTCAAAAAACCAGCTTCTAGTTTCATTGATACGTTTTACTGTATCTCTGGTTTCTCCCTCATTGATCTCAGCTCTATTCTTGATGATTTCCCTTCTTATGTGTGGAGTTGGTTGATTTGTTGTTGATCCTCCAGTTCTTTAAGGTGTAGAGACAGCTGGTGTGTTCTGGATTTTTCAATTTTTTTGAGCAAGACTTGGATGGCAATATATTTTCCCCTTAGGACCGCCTTTGCTGTATCCCATAGGTTTTGGACCGAAGTGTCTTCATTCTCATTGGTTTCCATGAATTGTTTCAGTTCTTCTTTCATCTCCTGGTTGATCCAAGCATTCTTAAGCAAGTGGTCTTTAGCTTCCAGGTTTGAGTTCCTTCAGAACTTTTCCTTGTGATTGAGCTCCAGTTTCAAAGCATTGTGATCTGATAATATGCTGGGAATAATCTCAGTCTTTTGGTATCGGCTGAGTCCTGATTTCTGACCCAGTATGTGGTCTATTCTGGAGAAGGTTCCGTGTGCACTTGAGAAGAATGAGTATTCTGCTGTTTTAGGGTGGAATGTTCTGTATATATCTATGAGGTCCATCTGGTCCAATGTGTCGTTCAATGCTCTTGTTTCTTTATTGATTTTCTGCTTCAATGATCTGTCTAGTTCTGAAAGAGGCGTGTTAAGATCACCTACGATTAGTGTATTCATATCCATATGACTCTTTATCTTGATTAACAGTTTTCTTAAGTAATTGGCTTTTCCCATATTGGGAGCATAGATATTTACAATTGTTAGATCATCTTGGTGGATAGTCCTTTTATGGATTATGTAGTGTCCTTCTGTATCTCTGACTACAGTCTTTAGTTTGAAGTCTAATTTATCTGATATGAGAATCGCTACCCCAGCCTTCTTTTGAGTCCCATTGGCATGAAAGATGCTTCTCCACCCCTTCACTTTCAGTCTGCGTGTATCTTTAGGTTCAAAATGGGTCTCTTGTAGACAGCATATGGATGGGTCCTGTCGTTTTATCCAATCTGCAACCCTGTGCCATTTTATGGGTGCATTTAGGCCATTCACATTGAGAGTGATTATTGATAGATACATTTTTATTGACATCGAGTTACCTTTGAAGTCTTTCTTTCTGTAGAATGTCTCTATATTTCTGTTCAATGCTATTTTTGGGATTTTTCCTCTTTTATAGAACCCCCCTTAATATTTCCTGCAGTGTCGGCTTGGTGGTTGCATAGTCTTTTAAGCCTTGCCGGTCTTGGAAACTCTTTATCTCTCCATCCATTTTGAATGTCAGTCTTGCTGGATAAAGTATTCTTGGCTGCATGTTCTTCTCATTTACTGCCCTGAATATATCTTGCCTGTCTCTTCTGGCTTGCCAGGTCTCTGTGGACAGGTCTGACGTTATTCTGATGGGCTTCCCTCTGAAAGTAAGGAGCCTCTTTGCCCTGGAAGCTTTCAAGAGATTATACCTACAATTATAATTTCTCAATTTGACTATCAGGTGTCGTGATGTATTTGTGGAGTGTATAATCTTGGGTGGAGACCGTTCAGCCTCTAGTACATGAACGCTGGTTTCATTCGCGAGATTCGGAAAATTTTCATGAAGAACTTGTTCCACGATATCTTCTAGATTTCTTTCTTTCTCCTCCCCTTCAGGAATTCCAATAATTCTGACATTGGAACGCTTCATGGCATAATTTATTTCCCTAATTCTGCTTTTGTGGGATCTAAGCTGTTTGTTCCAGGCTTCCTCCTGATCCTTTCTCTCTATCTGTTTGTCTTCCAGATCACTAATTCTATCTTCTGTCTCAGTTACCCTAGCTTTGAGAGAGTTTAGATTGGATTGGAACTCATTGAGAGCATTGTGGACCTCCTCCCTGGTAGCTTTAAGCTCTGCCCTAACATTGTGAACATCCTGTCTGGTCGCTTTCAGTTCGGCCCTAATCAATTCTGTTTGGTCATCCATGGCTTTCTCCAACCTAGCTATTGCCTGGATAATTGTTAGCCTGAATTCTCTTTCCGACATATTGTCTATGTTGATAGCCGTTAGCTCTGTTGCAGAAGGTCCATCCTCTGTATTTTTCTTCTGTTGGGCATTCCTCCTCCTAGTCATTTTGGTGGGAGAAGACTGAACAGATGTAGCTGGATGTATCAACTCTGGTGCAGTCAAGGTGCACCCTGGAACACTTCCTGATCTCCGTCTCAGAGAGAAGCCTCAGTCTGGGTGCAGAAGCTGAATAAATTCCCCCTTGGCCGCTGGCGGTGCAGGTTCCAATTTAAAGACCCTGGGGGCGCAGGATCTTTTGCTCGTCCCCAAAGCCAAGGCAGTGGCGGCTGTCTGGGAGCTCCTGACCGCCAGAGAGGTTCCAAGCAGCGATCGCACACTGAGATTTTGCTGCCGGCCCGGGCTGGGAGTGCCCGGTTTGCGCGCACCTCTTTTCAGAGGGGCTGTGGGTCGGGCGCGCGTCTGCGGCACTGAGAACGGGGCGCTGGTCCGTAAGCCGCAGGCTGGGCTTTTGCGCGCCTCTGTCCGGGGTAGAGTTTCGCGCGCACGGGGCTTAGACTTTGAAACAATGGCGCGGTTCCAGAAGCGCCCCCAGGCCTTAGAAACCCAGGAGAGCTGGAGGGACGTGCACGAGCATCTCAAGTTTGTGGTAGAGCTAGCTCGTGTTCTGCAGACCGGGGCAGATCCCATCCCATCACATGAGCTGGAAACAAACCCTCTGGGGCGCGCTGGCGGCATAGGGACCAGGATCCGGTTTCTCCGCCGCACTCTCTCTGCCTCCGAGCCGGGGAGGCATTCTGGGACCAGGGACTTAAGCCCCTGTCCCTAGCTGCCCCGATTCCCACAATTTGCCCCTGCGATCCTTTGATCTTTTGGAGTGCTTTCAACCAGTCTCCAAGTAAATGCTGGTCCCCAGACGCAGGGCACTCTCGCTCGTATCGGGGTATTACTTTTGCACCGGTCTCCTCTGGTGGCTCCCTCCCCTTTTGTTTATCTTCCAATATCAGTCCACTGTTCCCATTCCACTTTACCTGCTCACTGGCGTCTTCTGCCCCTGTAGAGATCCAGACGTGTATAATTCTGATCTCAGGCTGATTTCATGGGTGATCGGAGTTCTTTGGTAGGTAATCAGCTCACTTTGGGGCACCGGCTGAAAAGACGCCTCTTCGTAGTACCCCGCCATCTTGTCCCCCTCAAAAGCTTCCTTCTTTAACAGACTTAACACTGCAGTGAATCCCTCCTAAAGTACACTTCCCTCTCAGTGTAGGAAGCATTTTCGACGCAGAAACTAAGTGCGGATCAGCACTGGTGGTGAACATCCAATATGGGTTTGGCAGACCTAAGCGCCATAGCCTGCCCTTTACTCACAGTACCTAATGTTCCCGTAGTCCTTCCTATTCTATCTTCATCCTCAAAGGATAAACATTGTTATGAATGAGTACACACCTGAAGTAGGTTCCCTGAGCAGATACCTTCCTCCGCATCCCCTCTAAGGGGCCAGTATCAGACACTTCATAGTTTGCTACCCAGACACGTCCTACACTTTCCAACTGAGCACAGACGCATCTCTGTCGTGAGAACTTACTCTAGCACAGTTCTCTCATATATTGTAAGTGTTTGGAGAAGTGGTAGACACTGTGCAACATCCCAGGTGTTGAACTTATAATATGCATCATAGAGGCCTAAGTGCCTTACACTGTACTTCATCTATGGGTTGTAACATTCTCTCTTTCCGTCCTTGTGCTATCTTCTTTCCTCCACTAGAAAGACACTGTGAGAAGTGACATTCCGCATGAAGGGGTTTCCCTTAAGCAGAACTTGCTATAGTCAAACGGATAGACGTCGGAGACGGGAAAGCTATGTGTGCCTATTGCTATTACCACAGAGTCAGTCCCCAAAGCTTCCTTCTTTAACAGACTTAACACTGCAGTGAATTCCTCCTAAAGCACACTTCCCTCTCAGTGTTGGAAGCGTTTTAGACACAGAAAGTATGTGCGGATCACCACTGGTGGTGAACATCCAATATGTGTTTGGCAGGCTTAAGCGCCATAGCCTGCCCTTTACTCACAGTACCTAATGTGCCCCTAGTCCGTCCCTGTTCTATCTTCATTCCACAAAGGAGAAACGCTGTTATGAATGAGTACCAACCTGAAGTAGGTTCCCTGAGCAGATACCTTCCTTCACATCCCCTCTAAGAGACTGTAGGAGACACTTCATGATTGCTATCAGGACACGTCCTAGAGTTTCCCACTAGGCACAGACTCATCCCTGTCATGAGAACTTTCTGTAGCACAGTTCCCTCATATATTGGAAGTGTTTTAAGAAGAGGTAGACACTGTGGAACATCCCCGGTGTTGAAATTCCAGTATGCATCATAGAGGACTAAGTGCCTTAGCCTGTACTTCAGTCACGGGATGCAAGGTTCTCTCTGCTCCGTACTTGTTCTCTCCTCTTTCCTCCACTGGAAAGACACTGGTAGAACTGACATTCTGCATGAAGGAGTTTCCCTTAAACAGAAATTGCTGTAGTCCAACGGATAGACGTCTGAGACTGGAAAGCTTTGTGCGCCTATTGCGGTTATCACAGTCAGTCCCAAAAGCTTCCTTCTTTAAAAGACGTAACACTGCTGTGAATCCCTCCTAAAGTACACTTCCCTCTCTGTGTTTGAAGAGTTTTAGACGCAAAACCAAGTGCGGATCACCACTGGTGGTGAACATCCAATATGTGTTTGGCAGGCTTAAGCGCCATAGCCTGCACTTTACTCACAGTACCTAATGTGCCCCTAGTCCGTCCCTGTTCTATCTTCATTCATCAAAGGAGAAACGCTGTTATGAATGAGTTCGCACCTGAAGTAGGTTCCCTGGCAGATACCTTCCTACGCATCCCCTCTAAGGGCCTGTAACACTTAATATTTGCTACCCAGACACATCCTAGAGTTTTCAAAAAGCACAGAGGCATCCCTGTCTTGAGAACTTACTGTAGCACAGTTCGCTCATATACTGGAAGTGTTTTGAAAAGAGTCAGAACCTGTGGAACATCTCCAGTGTTGTAATTCCAGTATGCATCATAGAGTCCTACTGGCCTTACCCTGTATTTCACCTATTGTTTTAAACGTTCTCTCTGTCCGTCCTTGTTCTATCTTCTTTCCTCCACTGGAAAGACACTGTGAGATTTGACATTCCGCATGAAGGAGTTTCCCTTAAACAGAACTTGTAATAGTCCAATGGATAGACGTGTGAGACTGGAAAGCTATGTGTGCCTATTGCGGTTACCACAGAGTCAGTCCCAAAAGCTTCCTTCTTTAACTGACGTAACACTACAGTGAATCCTTCCTAAAGCACACTTCCCTCTCAGTGTTGGAACCGTTTTAGACGCAGAAACTAAGTGCGGATCACCACTGGTGGTGAACTTCCAATACGTGTTTGGCAGGCTTAAGTGCCGTAGCCTACCCTTTACACACAGTACCTAATGTGCCCCTCGTCCTTCCCTGTTCTATCTTCATTCCTCAAAGACGAAACACTGTTATGAATGAGTACGCACCTGAAGTAGGTTCCTTGATCAGATACCTCCTACTCATCTTCTCTAAGGGGCCTGTATGAGACACTTCATGGTTGCTACCCAGACACGTCCTACAGTTTCCAACTGAGCACAGACTCATCCCTGTCGTGAGTACTTACTGTAACACAGTTCCCTAATTTATTGGAAGTGTATTGGAAGAGGTAGACACTGTGGAACTTCCCCGGTATTGAACTTCCAGTATGCATCATAGAGGCCTAAGTGCCTTACCCTGTACTTCACTCACGGTTTGCAACGTTCTCTCTGTCCTTCCTTGTCTATCTTCTTTCCTCCACTGGAAAGACCCTGTGAGAAGTGATATTCCGCATGAAGAAGTTTCCCTTAAACAGAACTTCCTATAGTCTAACGGTTAGACGTCTTAGAATGGAAAGCTATGTGCGCCTGATGCGGTTACCACAGAGTCAGCCCGAAAAGCTTCCTTTTAACAGACGTAACACTGCAATGAATCCCTCCTAAAGCACACTTCCCTCTCAGTGTTGGAAGTGTTTTAGAAGCAGAAACTAAGTGTGGATCACCTCTCGTGGTGAATATCCAATATGTGTTTGGCAGGCTTAAGCGCCATAGCCTGCACTTTACTCACAGTACTTTTTTTGCCCCTAATCCGTCCCGGTTCTATAACATTCCTCAAAGCAGAAACACTGTTATGAATGAGTACGCACCTGAAGTAGGTTCCCTGCGCTGATACCTTCCTACGCATCCCCTCTAAGGGGCCTCTATGAAATACTTCATGATTGCTACCCAGACACGTCTTACAGTTTCCAACTGAGCACAGACGCATCCCTGTCATGAGAACTTACTGTAGCACCGTTCCCTCATATATTGGAATGTTTTGGAAGAGGTAGTCACCGTGGAACATCCCCGGTGTTGAACTTCCAGTATGCATCATAGAGGCCTAAGTGCCTTACCCAGCACTTCACTCACCGGTTGCAACGTTCTCTCTGCTCCGTCATTGTTCTATCTTTTTACTCCACTGGAAAGACACTGTGTGAAGTGACATTCCGCATGAAGGATTTTCCCTTAAACAGAACTTGCTATAGTCCAACGGATAGACGTCGGAGACAGGAAAGCTATGTGCGCCTAATGCGGTTATCACAGAGTCAGTACCAAAAGCTTCCTTCTTTAACAGATGTAACACTGCAGTGAATCCCTCCTAAAGCACACTTCCCTCTCAGTGTTGGAAGCGTTTTAGACGAAGAAACTAAGTTTGGATCACCACTGGTGGTGAACATCCAATATGTGTTTGGCAGGCTTAAGAGCCATTCCCTACCTTTTACTCACAGTACCTAATGTTCCCCTCGTCTGTCCCTGTTCTATCTTCATTCCTCAAAGGAGAAACACTGTTTTTAATGAGTACGCACCTGAAGTAGGTTCCCTTAGCAGAACCTTCCTACGCATCCCCTCTAAGGGGCCTATATGAGACACTTCATGATTGCTACCCAGACACGTCCTACAGTTTCGAACTTAGCACAGACGCAACCCTTTCGTGAGAACTTACTGTAGCATAGTTCCCTCATTTATTGGAAGTGTTTTGGAAGAGGTAGACAAGATGGAACATCCTCGGTGTTGAACTTCCTGTATGCATCATAGAGGACTAGGTGCCTTACCCTTTACGTCACTCACGGGTTGCAACATTCTCTCTGATCCGTCCTTTTCTATCTTCTTTCCTCCACTGGAAAGACACTGTGAGAAGTGACATTCCGCATGAAGTTTACCTTAAACAGAACTTGCTACAGTCCATCGGATAGATGTCGGAGATGGAAAGCTATGTGCGCCTATTGCGTTTACCACAGAGTCAATCCCAAAAGCTTCCTTTTTTAACAGACGTAACACTGCAGTGAATCCCTCCTAAAGCACAATTCCCTCTCAGTGTTTGAAGCGTTTTAGATGTAGAAACTAAGTGCGGATCACCACTGGTCGTGAACAAACAATATGTGTTTGGCAGCCTTAAGCGCCATAGCCTGCCCTTTAATCACAGTACCTAATGTGCCCCTTGTCCGGCCCTGTTTTATCTTCATTCGTCAAAGGAGAAACGCTGTTATGAATGAGTACGCAACTGAAGTAGGATACCTGTGCAAATACCTTCCTTCAATGCCCCTCTAAGGAGCCTGTATGAGACACTTCATGATTGCTACCCAGACACGTCCTAGAGTTTCCAACTGAGCAGAGACGCGTCCCTGTCTTGTGAACTTACTGTACCACAGTTCCCTCATATATTGGAAGTGTTTTGAGAAAAGGTAGACACTTTAGATCATCTCCGGTGTTGAACTTTCAGTATGCCTCATAGAGGCCTAAGTGCCTTACCCAGTACTTCACTCACTGGTTTCAACGTTCTCTCTGCTCCGTCCTTGTTCTATCTTCTTTCCTCAACTGGAAAGACACTGTGAGATGTGACGCTCTGCATGAAGGGGTTTTCCTTAAACAGAACTTGCTATAGTCCACGGATAGACGTCGGAGACTGGAAAGCTATGTGCGCCTATTGCGGTTACCACAGAGTCAGTCCCAAAAGCTTCCTTCTTTAACAGATAACACTGAAGTGAATCCCTCCTAAAGCACACTTCCATCTCAGTGTTGAAAGTGTTTTAGAAGCAGAAACTAAGTGCGGATCACCACTGGTGGTGAACATCCAATATGTGTTTGGCAGGCTTAAGCGCCATAGCCAGCCCTTTAATCACATTACCTAATGTGTCCCTAGTCCGTCCCTGTTTTATCTTCATTTCTCAAAGGAGAAATGCTGTTATGAATGAGTACGCAACTGAAGTAGATTCCCTGAGCAGATACGTTCCTACGCATCCCCTCAAAAGGCCTGTATGAGACACTTCATGATTGCTACCCAGACACGTCCTGGATTTTCCAACTGAGCACAGACGCATCCCTGTGGTGAGAACATAGTGTTGCACAGTTCCCTCATATATTGGAAGTGTTTTGAGAAGAGGTAGACACTGTGGATCATCCCCGGTGTTGAACTTCCTGGATGCCTCATAGAGGCCTTAGTGCCTTACCCTGTACTTCACTCACGAGTTGCAACTTTCCCTCTATCCGACCTTGTTCTATCTTCTTTCCTCCACTGGAAAGACATTCTGATAACTGACATTCCGCATGAAGGAAATAACCTTATACAGAACTTGCTATAGTCCAAGGGATAGACATCGGAGACTAGAAAGCTATGTGCGCCTATTGTGGTTACCACAGAGTCAGTCCCAAAAGCTTCGTTTTTTAACAGACGTAACACTGCAGTGAATCCCTCCTAAAGCACACTTCCCTCTCAGTGTTGGAAGCCTTTTAGATGCAGAAACTAAGTGCAGATCACCACAGGTGGTGAACATCCAATATATGTTTGGCAGACTTAAGCGTCATAGGCTGCCCTTTACTCAAAGTACCTCATGTGCCCCTAGTCTGTCCGTGTTTTATCTTCATTCCTCAAAGGAGAAACACTGTTATAAATGAGTATGCACCTGAAGTAGCTTCCCTGAGCAGATACCTTCCTTCGCATCACATCTAAGGTACCTGTATCAGACACTTCCTGAGTGCTACCCAGACACGTCCTAGAGTTTCCAACTGAGCACAGACGCATCCCTGTCGTGAGAACATACTGTAGCACAGTTCCCTCATATATTGGAAGTGTTTTTAGAAGAGGTCGACACTGTGGAACATCCCAGGTGTTGAACTTCCAGTTTGCATCATAGAGAACTAAGTTCCTTACACTGTACTTCACTCAAGGGTGGCAACTTTCTCTCTGCTCCATCCTGTTCTATCTTCTATCCTCCCCTGGAAAGACACTGTGAGATCTGACATTACGCATGAAGGTGTTTTCCTTAAAAAGAACTTGCTAGAATACTCATTCTTCTCAAGTGCACTCGAAACCTTCTCTAGAATAGACCACATCCTGGGTCAGAAATCAGGACTCAACCGATACCAAAAGACTGAGATGATTCCCTGCATATTCTCAGATCACAATGCTTTGAAACTGGAGCTCAATCACAAGGAAAAGTTCTAAAATAACTCAAACACCTGGAAGCTAAAGACCACCTTGCTTAAGAATGCTTGGATCAACCAGGAGATCAAGGAAGAACTGAAACAATTCATGGAAACCAATGAGAATGAAGATAATTCGGTCCAAAACCTATGGGATACAGCAAAGGCGGTCCTAAGGGGAAAATATATAGTCATCCAAGCCTTGCTCATAAAAATTGAAAAATCCAGAACACAGCAGCTGTCTCTACACCTTAAAGAACTGATGGATCAACAACAAATCAAACCAACTCCACACATAAGAAGGGAAATCATCAAGATTAGAGCTGAGATCAACGAGGGAGAAACCAGAGATAGTGTAGAACGTATCAGTGAAACTAGAAGCTGGTTTTTTGAAAGAATCAATAAGATCGATAAGCCACTGGCTACACTAATCTGAAAGAAAAGAGAGAAATCCCAAATTCATAAAATTATGAATGAAAAGGGAGAGATCACAACTAACGCCAAGGAAGTAGAAACAAACATCAGAAATTATTACGAACAGTTATATGCCAATAAGCTTAGCAACCTAGATGAAATGGATGCATTCCTGGAAAAATATGAACTACCAAAATTGAACCAGGAAGAAATCGACAACCTGAATAGACCGATATCTAATAACGAGATTGAATCAGTGATCAAAAACCTCCCAAAAAACAAGAGCCCAGGACCGGACGGATTCCCTGGGGAATTCTACCAAACCTTCCAAGAAGAAATAACACTTATTCTTCTGAAGCTGTTTCAAAAAATTGAAGCAGAAGGAAAACTTCCATACTCTTTCTATGAAGCCAGCATTACCCTGATCCCAAAACCAGGCAAGGACCCGACCAAAAGGAGAATTTCAGACCAATATCACTGATGAATATGGATGGTAAGATTCTCAACAAGATCCTAGCCAACAGGATCCAACAGCACATTAAAAAGATTATCCACCATGATCAGGTGGGATTCATCCCTGGGCTACAAGGATGGTTCAACATTCGCAAATCAATCAATGTGATACAACAAATTAATATGAGTAGAGAGAAGAACCACATGGTCCTCTCATTTGATGCAGAAAAAGCATTTGACAAAATCCATCATCCATTCCTGATTAAAACGCTTCAAAGTATAGGGATAGAGGGAACATTCCTGAACCTCATCAAATCTATCTATGAAAGACCCACAGCAAATATCATCCTCAAAGCGAAAAACCTTGCAGCCTTCCCATTGAGATCAGGAACAAGACAAGGATGCCCACTTTCACCACTCTTGTTCAACATAGTATTAGAAGTCCTAGCAACAGCAATGAGACAACAGAGAGAAATACAAGGTATCCAAATTGGTAATGAAGAAATCAAACTCTCTCTCTTCGCAGATGACATGATTCTTTATATGGAAAACCCAAAAGACTCCACACCCAAACTACTAGAACTCATACAGCAATTCAGCAACGTGGCAGGATACTAAGTCAATGTGCAGAAATCAGTGGCTTTCTTATACATTAACAATGAAAATACAGAAAGGGAAATTAGAGAATCGATTCCACTTACTATAGCACCAAGAACCATAAGATACCTGGGAATAAACCTAACTAAAGAGGTAAAGGATCTGTACTTGAGGAACTATAGAACACTCATGAAAGAAATTGAAGAAGACACAAAAAGATGGAAGACCATTCCATGCTCTTGGATTGGAAGAATAAACATTGTTAAAATGTCTATACTGCCTAGAGCAATCTATACTTTTAATGCCATTCTGATCAAAATTCCACTGGCATTCTTCAAAGAGCTGGAGCAAATATCCTAAAATTTGTACGGAAATAGAAGAGACCACGAATCGCTAAGGAAATGTTGAAAAACAACAATAAAGCTGGCGGCATCACCTTGCCTGATTTCAAGCTTTATTACAAAACTGTGATCACCAAGACAGCATGGTACTGGCATAAAAACAGACACATAGACCAGTGGAACAGAGTAGAGAGCCCTGATATGGATCCTCAACTCTATGGTCAATTAATCTTTGACAAAACAGGAAAAAATATACAGTGGAAAAAAGACAGTCTCTTCAATAAATGGTGCTGGGAAAACTGGACAGCTATATGTAGAAGAATGAAACTCGACCATTCTCTTACACCGTACACAAAGATCAACTCAAAATGGATAAAAGACCTCAACGTGAGACAGGAATCCATCAGAATCTTAGAGGAGAACATAGGCAGTAATCTCTTTGATATCAACCACAGCAACTTCTTTCAAGATACGTCTCCAAATGCAAAGGAAACAAAAGTGAAAATAAACTTCTGGGACTTCATCAAAATCAAAAGCTTCTGCACAGCAAAGGAAAGAGTCAAAAAAACCAAGAGGCAACCCACGGAATGGGAGAAGATATTCGCAAATGACAGTACAGACAAAAGGTTGATATCCAGGATCTATAATGAACACCTCAAACTCAACCCACACGAAACAGACAAACACATCAAAAAATGGGCAGAAGATATGAACAGACACTTCTCCTATCAAGAAATACAAATGGCTATAGATAACACTGTTATGAAAGAGTACGCACTTGAAGTAGGTTCCCTGAGCAGATACCTTCCTACGCATCCCCTCTAAGGGGCCTGTTTTGGACACTTAATGATTGCTACCCAGACACGTACTAGAGTTTCCAACTGAGCACAGACACATCCCTACGTGAGAACATACTGTAGCCCAGTTCCCTCATATTTTGGAAGTGTTTTGAGAAGAGGTAGACACTGTGGAACATCGCCGGTATTGACCATTCAGTATGCATCATAGAGGCCTTAGTGCCTTACCATGTGCGTCACTCATGGGTTGCAAAGTTCTCTCTGTCCGTCCTTGTTATATCTTCTTTCCTCCACTGGCAAGACACTGTGAGAAGTGACATTCTGCATGAAGGTGTTTCCCTTAAACAGAACTTGCTATAGTCCATCGTATAGAGGTTTGAGACTGGAAAACTATGTGCGCCTATTGCTGTAACCAAAGAGTCAGTCCCAGAAGCTTCGTCATTATCAGACATAACACTGCAGTGAATCCCTGCTTAAGCACACTTCCCTCTCAGTGTTGGAAGCATTTTAGACGCAGAAACTAAGTGCGGATCACCACTGGTGGTGAACTTTCAATATGTGTTTGGCCGGCTTAAGTGCCATAGCCTGCCCTTTACTCACAGTACCTAATGTGCCCCTAGTCCGTCCGTGTTCTATCTTCATTCCTCAAATGAGAAACACTATTATGAATGAGTACGCACCTGTAGTAGGTTCCCTGAGCAGATACCTTCCTTCGCATCCCCTCTAAGGGGCCTGTATGAAACATTTCATGATGGCTACCCAGACACGTCCTAGAGTTTCCAACTGAGCACAGACGCATCCCTGTCGTGAGAACTTACTGTAGCACAGTTCCCTCATATATTGGAAGGGTTTTGATAAGAGGTAGACACTGTGGAACATCCCCAGTGTTGAACTTCCACTATGCATCATAGAGGCCTAAGTGCCTTACCCTGTACTTCACTCATGGTTTGCAACGTTCTCTCTGACCGTCCTTGTTCTATCTTCTTTCCTCCACTGGAAAGACACTGTGAGAAGTGACATTCCGCATGAAGGAGTTTCCCTTAAACAGAACTTGCTATAGTCTAAAGGATAGACATCTGAGACTGGAAACCTATGTGCGACTATTGCGGTTATCACAGTCAGTCCCAAAAGCTTCCTTCTTTAACAGACGTAACACTGCAGTGAATCCCTCCTAAAGCACACTTCCCTCTCCGTGTTGGAAGCATGTTAGACGCAGAAACTAGGTGCGGATCACCACTGGTGTTGAACATCCAATATGTGTTTGGCAGGCTTAAGCGCCATAGCCGGCCCTTTACTCACAGTACCTAATGTGCCCTTAATCCGTCCCTGTTCTATCTTCATTCCTCAAAGGAGAAACACTGTTATGAATGAGTATGCACCTGAAGTAGGTTCCCTGAGCAGATACCTTCCTACGCATCCCCCCTAAAGGGCCTTATGAGACACTTCATGATTCTTACCCAGCCACAACCTAGAATTCCCAACAGAGCAGAGACACATCCCTTTCATGAGAACATACTGTAGCACAGTTCCCTCATATATTGGAAGTGATTTGAGAAGAGGTAGACACTGTGGAACATCCCAGGTGTTGAACTTCCAGTATGAATCATAGAGGCCTAAGTGCCTTACCCTGTACTTCACTCACGGGTTGCAACGTTCTCTCTGTCCGTCCTTTTTCTATCTTCTTTCCTCCACTGAAAAGACACTGAGAGAAGTGACATTCTGCATGAAGGATTTTCCCTTAAACAGAACTTGCTATAGTCCAACAGATAGACGTCTGAGAGTGGAAAGCTTTTTGTGCGCCTATTGTGGTTACCACAGAGTCATTCCCAAAAGATGCCTTTTTTAACAGACATATCACTGTAGTGAATCCCTCCTAAAGCACACTTCCCTCTTAGTGTTGGAAGCGTTTTAGACGCAGAAACTAAGTGCGGATCACCACTGTTGGTGAACATACAATATGTGTTTGGCAGGCTTAAGCGCCATAAACTGCCCTTTACTCACAGTACCTAATATGCCCTTAGTCCTTCCCTGTTCTGTCTTCATTCCTCAGGGAGAAACACTGTTATTAATGAGTACTCACCTGAAGAAGGTTCCCTGAGCAGATACCTTCCTACGCATCCATCTAAGGGGCCTGTATGAGACACTTCATGATTGCTACTCAGACCCGTCCTAGAGTTTTCAACTGAGCACAGACGCATCCCTGTCTGAGAACATACTGTAGCACAGTTCCCTCATACATTGGAAGGGTTTTGAGAAGAGGTAGACACTGTGGAACACCCTATGTGTTGAACTTCCAGTATGCATCAAAGATGCCTTAGTGCCTTACCCTGTACTTCACTCACCGGTTGCAACTTTCTCTTTGTCCTTCCTTGTTCTATCTTCTTTTCTCCACGGGAAAGACACTGTGAGAAGTGACATTCCGCATGAAGGGGTTTCCCTTAAACAGAACTTGCTATAGTCCAACGGATAGACGTTTGAGACTGGAAAGCTATGTGCTCCTATTGCGGATACCACAGAGTCAGACCCAAAAGCTCCCTATTTACCAAACGTAACACTGCAGTGAATCCCACCTAAAGCACACTTTCCTCTCAATTTTGGAAGCATTTTAGACGCAGAAACTAAGTGCAGAACACCACTGGTGGTGAACATCCAATATGTGTTTGGCAGGCTTAAGCGCCATAGCCTACCCTTTACTCCCAGTACCTAATGTGCCCCTAGTCTGTCCCAGTTCTGTCTTCATTCCTCAAAGGAGAAACACTGTTATGAATGAGTACGCACCTGAAGTAGGTTCCCTGAGAAGATACCTTCCTACGCATCCCCTCTAAGGGGCCTGTATGAGACACTTATGATGGCTACCCAGACACGTCCTAGAGTTTCCAACTGAGTACAGACGCATCCCTGTCGTGAAACTTACTGTAGCACAGTTCCCTCATATATTAAAGAGTTTTGAGAAGAGGTAGACACTGTGGAACATCCTTGGTTTTGAACTTCCAGTATGCATCATAAAGGCCTATGTGCCTTACCCTGTACTTAACTCACGGGTTGCAACGTTCTCTCAGCTCCGTCCTTGTTCTATCATCTTTCATCCACTCGAAAGACACTGTGAGAACTGACATTCCGCATGAAGGTGTTTCACTTAAACAACACTTCCTATACTCCAACGGATAGACGTCGGAGACTGGAAAGCTATGCGCGCTTATTGCAATTACCACAGAGTCAGTCCCAAAAGCTTCCTTCTTTAACAGACGTAACACTGCAGTGAATCCCTCCTAAAGCACACGTCCCTCTCAGTGTTGGAAGCGTTTTAGACGCAGAATCTAAGTGCGGATCACCACTGGTGGTGAACGTCCAATATGTGTTTGTCAGGCTTAAGCGCCATAGCCTGCCCTTTACTCACAGTACCTAATGTGCCCCTCGTCCGTCCTTGTTTTATCTTCATTCCTCAAAGGAGAAACGCTGTTAGGAATGAGTACGCAACTGAATTAGGTTCCCTGAGCGGATACTGTCCATCGCATCCAATCTAAGGTGCCAGTATGAGACACTTCATGATTGCTACCTATACCCGTCCTAGAGTTTCCAACTTAGCACAGACGCATCCCTGTCATGAGAACTTACTGTAGCACAGTTCCGTCATATATGTTAAGGGTTTTGAGAAGAGGTAGACACTGTGGAACTTCAACGGTGTTGAACTTCCAGTATGCATCATAGAGGCCTAAGTGCCTTACCCTATACTTCACTCATGGTTTGCAATGTTCTCTCTGTCTGTCCTTGTTCTATCTTCTTTCCTCCACTGGAAAGACACTGTGAGAAGTAACATTTCGCATGAAGGAGTTTCCCTTAAGCAGAACTTGCTATAGTCCTACGGTTAGACGTCTGAGACTGGAAAACTATGTGCCCCTATTGCGATGACCACCGAGTCAGTTCCAAAAGCATCCTTCTTTAAAAACGTAACACTGCAGTGAATCCCACATTAAGCACACTTCCCTCTCAGTGTTGTAAGCGTTTTAGACAGAGAAACTAAGTGCTGATCAACATTGGTGGTGAACATACAATATGTGATTGGCAGGCGTAAGCGTATAGCCTGCCCTTTTCTCACATTACCTAATGTGCCCCTAGTCCGTTCGTGTTCTAACTTCATTCCTCAAAGGAGAAACACTGTTATGAATTAGTAAGCACCTGAAGTAGGTTCCCTTAGCAGATACCTTCCTACTCATCCCCTCTAAAGGGCCTGTATGAGACATTTCATGATGGCTGCCCAGACACGTCCTAGAGTTTCCAACATAGCACAGACAAATCCCTGTCGTGGGAACACTCTGTAGCACAGTTCCCTCAATATTGTAAGCGTTTAGAGAAGAGGTAGACACAGTGGAACATCCCCAGTGTTGAACTTCCAGTATGCATCATAGAGGCCTTAGTGACTTACCCTGTAATTCACTCACGGGTTGCAAAGTTCTCTCTGTCCGTCCGTGTTCTATCTTCTTTCCTTCACTGGAAAGACACTGTGAGAAGTGACATTCCGCATGAAGGAGTTTCCCTTAAGCAGAACTTGCTTTAGTCCAACGGTTAGACGTCTGTGACAGGAAAGCTATGTCCGCCTATAGCGGTTTCCACAGAGTCAGTACCAAAAGCTTCCTTTTTTAACAGACGTAACACTGCAGTGAATCCCTCCTAAAGCACACTTCCCTCTCAGTGTTGGAAGCGTTTTAGACGCAGAAACTAAGTGCGGATCTCCATTGGTGGTGAACATCCAATATGTGTTTGGCAAGCTTAAACGCCATAGCCTGCCCTTTACTCACAGTACCTAATGTGCCCCTCTTCCGTCCCTGTTCTATCTTCATTCCTCTAAGGAGAAACTCTGTTATGAATGAGTACGCAACTGAATTAGGTTCCCTGAGCAGATACTGTCCATCGCATCCCCTATAAGGGGCCTGTATGAGACACTTCATAATTGCTACCCAAACCCGTCCTAGAGTTTGCAACTTAGCAAGGACGCATCCCTGTCATGAGAAATTACTGTAGCACAGTTCCCTCATATATTGGAAGTGTTTTCAGAAGAGGTAGACACTATGGAACATCCCAGGTGTTGAACTTCCAGTATGCATCATAGGGGCCTAAGTGCCTTACCCTGTACTTCACTCAAAGTTAGCAACTTTCTCTCTGCTCCGTCCTTGATCTATCTTCTTTCCTCCACTGGAAAGACACTGTGAGAAGTGACATTCCGCATGAAGGAGTTTCCTTTAAACAGAACTTGCTATAGTCCAACGGATAGACTTCGGAGACTGTAAACCTATGTGCCTATTGCGGTTACAACAGAGTCAGTTCCAAAACCTTCCTTCATTAACAGACGTAAAACTGCAGGGAATCCCACCTAAAGCACACTTCCCTCTCAGTGTCAGAAGCGTTTTAGACTCAGAAACTAAGTGCGGATCACCACTGGTGGTGAACATCCAATATGTGTTTGGCAGGCTTAAATGCCATAGCCTGCCCTTTACTCACAGTACCTAAAGTGCCCCTCTTCCTTCCCTGTTCTATCTTCATTCCTCAAAGGAGAAACACTGTTATGAAAGAGTACGCACTTGAAGTAGGTTCCCTGAGCAGATACCTTCCTACCCATCCCCTTAAGGGGCCTGTTTTAGACACTTAATGATTGCTACCCAGACACGTCCTAGAGTTTCCAACTGAGCACAGACGCATCCCTGTCTTGAGAACATACTGTAGCACAGTTCCCTCATATATTCAAAGTGTTTTGAGAAGAGGTAGACACTTGAACATCCCCGGTGTTGAACTTCCAGTATGCATCATAGAGGCCTTAGTGACTTACCCTGTACTTCACTCACGAGTTGCAAAGTTCTCTCTGTCCGTCCTTGTTCTATCTTCTTTCCTCCACTGGAAAGACACTGTGAGAAGTGACATTCCGCATGAAGGAGTTTCCTTTAAACAGAACTTGCTATAGTCCAACGGATAGGCGTTTGAGACTGGAAATCTATGTGCGCCTATTGCGGTTACCAAAGAGTCAGTCCCAGAAGATTCCTTCTTTAAGACGTAACAGTGCAGTGAATCCCTCCTTAAGCACACTTCCCTCTCAGTGTTGGAAGCGTTTTAGATGCAGAAACTAAGTGCGGATCACCACTGGTGGTGAACATCCAATATGTGTTTGGCAGGCTTAAGTGCCATCGCCTGCCCTTTACTCACAGTACCTAATGTGCCCCTAGTCCGTCCGTGTTATATCTTCATTCTTCAAATGAGAAACACTGTTATGAATGAGTACGCACCTGAAGTAGGTTCCCTGAGCAGATACCTTCCTATGCATCTCCTCTAAGTGGCCTGTATGAGACACTTCATAATTGCTACCAAGACACGTCGTACAATTTCCAACTGAGCACAGACCCATTCCTGTTGTGAGAACTTACTGTAGCACAGTTCCGTCATATATTGGAAGTGTTTTAAGAAGTCTTAGACACTGTGGAAAATCTCAGGTGTTGACTTCCAGTATGCATCATAGATGCCTAAGTGCCTTACCCTGTACTTCACTCACGGTGTGCAACGTTCTCTCTGCTCTGTCCTTGTTCTATCTTCTTTCCTCCACTGGAAAGACACTGTGAGAAGTAACAATCTGCATGAAGGAGTTTCCCTTAAACAGAACTTGCTATAGTCCAACGGATAGACGTATGAGACTGGAAAGCTATGTGCGCCTATTGCGGTTACCACAGAGATGTCCCAAAACCTTCATTCTTTAACAGACGAAACACTGCCATGAATTCCTCCTAAAGCACACTTCCCTCTCAGTGTTGGAAGTGTTTTAGATGCAGAAACTAAGTGCGGATCACCACTGGTGGTGAACATCCAATATGTGTTTGCCATGCTTAAGCGCCATAGCCTGCCCTTACTCACATTACCTAATGTGCCCCTCTTCCTTCCCTGTTCTATCTTCATTCCCCAAAGAAGAAATGCTGTTATGATAGAGTACGCAACGGTATTAGGATCTCTGAGCAGATACCGTCCATCGCATCCCCTCTAAGGGGCCTGTATGAGACACTCCATGATTGCTACCCAGACAGGGCCTAGAGTTTCCAACTGAGCACTAATACATCCCAGTCGTGAGAACTTCCTGTAGCACAGTTCGCTCATATATTGGAAGAGTTTTCAGAAGAGTAGACACTGTGTTACATCCTAGGTGTTGAACTTCCTGTATGCATCATAGAGGCCTAAATGCCTTACTCTGTACTTCAGTCACAGTTTGCTACGTTCTCTCTGTCCGTCCTTGTTCTATCTTCTTTCCTCCACTGGAAAGACACTATGAGAAGTGACATTCTGCAAGAAGGAGTTTCCCTTAAACAGAATTTGCTATAGTCCAACGGTTAGACGTCTGAGACTGGAAAGCTATGTGCGCCTATTGCGGTTACCACAGAGTCAGTCCCAAAAGCTTCCTTCTTTAACTGACGTAACACTGCAGTGAATCCCACCTAAAGTATATTTCCCTCTCAGTGCTGGAAGCGTTTTAGACGCAGAATCTAAGTTCGGATCACCACTGGTGGTGAACATCCAATATGTGTTTGGCAGTCTTAAGCGCCATAGCCTGCCCTTTTCTCACATTACCTAATGTGCCCCTAGTTCGTCCGTGTTCTATCTTCATTCCTCAAATGAGAAACACTGTTATGAATGAGTACGCAACTGAAGTAGGTTCCCTGAGCAGATACCTTCCTTCGCATCCCCTCTAAGGGGCCTGTATGATACATTTCATTATGGCTACCCAGACACGTCCTAGAGTTTCCAACTGAGCACAGACGCATCCCTGTCGTGAGAACTTACTGTAGCACAGTTCCCTCATATATTGGAAGGGTTTTGAGAAGAGGTAGACACTGTGGAACTCCCCCGGTGTTGAACTTCCAGTATGCATCATAGAGGTCTAAGTGCCTTACCCTGTACTTCACTCATGGTTTGCAATGTTCTCTCTGTCCGTCCTTGTTCTATCTTCTTTCCTCCACTGGAAAGACACTGTGAGAAGTGACAATCCCCATCGAACTCGTTTCGGGTGTCACACGTCTTCAGGGCCGCCCCCAGGGCTTGGCCTGACCCGGCATCGCGATAGCTCGCTCACGAACCCCGCCAAGGAGCCGTCCACGTGGCAGACTTCGGCGCGGCCGATGCCTACTGCTTCTCCGCCAGCGGGGGTCCCCTACTTGGCGCAGTCCCATGGGGCCAGGGCTGTCCCGAAACTCGGGCTCGAAATTTCGCCGGCTTCCCAGCCTTCCGCTTCCGGGGTCCTGTCCCTCTGTGCCTCCCTCTTGGGAATCCTGAGTCCGGGGCAATGCCTCCGCCTCACTCCCCTGCGCAAACGGTGAATTCGGCCCTTAGGACAAGCCTCGAAGCGAGAGAAACCTGCATGACCAAACTGAGGACAGCCCCATCTTGGGCGCCCCATCAACCCAAAAAGTCGGAGGCGCATGCCCTGCCCCCACCCGCCGCTCAACTCTGTTCCAAAAATGCTCCCGGGCGCCGGAACTACGTGATGGGCCACGTCGTTTCCTCGCGTTTTCCAGACGGCCACAGTTATCACTGGGCGAGAAGGGGCCCTGAGCCACGGAGAGCCGGGCGTTCCGAAGGTCTGCCCATCACTGGCCAATTCTCACGAGCGTTCTGCCCAAACCAACCCTGGTTTGGGCAGAACGCTCATGAGAATGGGCCGGAAAACGCCCGGCGAACTCGCTTTGGTCTAGCCCATCTGCAGGTCCGCCCAACCGGGGCTTGTCCTGGCATCGCGAGCACTCACGCACAAACCTCGCCAGGAAGCCCTCCGCGAGGCAGGTTGAGGCGAGGCTGATGCCTCCTGCTCCTCGGCGCTGGTGTCCCCTTCTTAGCGCCGTCCCATGGGGCCAGGGCTGCCCCGAGACTCGGGCTCGATATTTCACCTGCTTCCCAGCCTTCAGCTTCCGGGGTCCTGTCCCTCTGTGCCTCCATCTGGGG
Source organism: Neogale vison (assembly GCF_020171115.1). Taxonomy (NCBI): domain Eukaryota; kingdom Metazoa; phylum Chordata; class Mammalia; order Carnivora; family Mustelidae; genus Neogale; species Neogale vison. The sequence goes on from NC_058091.1 coordinate 155,147,410, forward strand.
AATCATGAGTCCCACGGCCACGCCTCACCCTCCCTCCGCGGCCCCAATGGTGCATATCGGCGCTTCGGAGAAGCCTTTGAGAGAGAGAAACCTGCATGACTCAACTGCGGACAGCCCCATCCTTGAGTGCCCCATCAGCCCGAAAAGACAGAGGCGCATGCTCTGCGCCACTCGTAAGTCAACTCTGCTCTGAGAAGCGCCCCTGTGCCGGCGCCCACTGGTGGCCCCCGGAGTTTCAGGCATTTTCCGGGGGCCGCAGCATGCCCTGGGAGAAAAGGGGTCCTTGGCCACGGAGAGCAGGGAGGTCCGCAGGACTGCCCAACGCCTGACAATTCTCACGAGCGTTCTTCCCAAACCGTTCCTGGTGTGGGTAGAACGCAGGTGAGAATTGGCAGGAAAACAGCCGGCGAACTGGCTTCGGGCGCCGCACATCTGCATGGCCGCCCCCCCTTGCATGGTGTGCCTTGGCGGGCCATCGCGCAACAACCCCGCCAGGAAGCCCTCCGTGAGGCAGGCTGTGGCGAGGCCGACGCCTCAGCTAATCCTACTTCGGGGGTCCTCTCCCTTGCGCTGTTCCATGGGGCCGGTCCCGCCACGAAACCCGGGCTCGCAGTTTCGCCATCTACCCAGCCGTCTGCTTCTGGGTTCCTATCCCTCGGTGCCTCCATGCGGAACCCTGATTCCCACGGCCACGTTCCCCCTCCAACACTGGCGCCAACGGTGCCTTTTGGTGCTTCGGACAACCTCAGAGCGAGAGAAACCTGCGTGCCCCCACTGAAGTCAGCCCCATCCTTGGGCACCCGATCCTCCCTCAAGTCAGAAGCGTAGGCCCGGCCGCCAACCGTCCTTCAATTCTGCTGCGGGAACGCTCCCCAGTGCCGGGGCCTCCTGGTGGGCCGCGACGTTTTCGCGCATTCCGGGCGCCCGCCCCATGCTCCGGGCAAGAACCGTCCCTGGGCCATGGAGAGCAGGGCAGTCCGCAGGGCTGCGAAACGCCGGCCAATTCTCACGAGTGCTCTGCCCAAACCGATCCCGGTTTATGCAGAATGCTCGTGAGAATTGGCCAGAAAACGCCTTGCGAACTTGCTTCGGGCGTCACAAGTCTGCAGGGCCGCCCCCCAGGGCCTGGCCCGGCATCCCGAGAACTCGCTCACGAACCCAGACAAGGAGCTCTCTGCGAGGCAGTCTGCGGCGAGGCCGATGCCTCCTGCTTATAGGCCGGCGGGGGTCCCCTACTTGGAGCAGTCCCGTGGGACCAGGGCTGCCCCGAGACTCGGGCTCGAAATTTTGCCGGCTTCCCAGCCCTCTGCTTCCGGGGTCCTGTCCCTCTGTGCCTCCCTCTTGGGAATCCTGAGTTCCGTGGCAACGCCTCCGCCTCACGCCCCGGCACAAACGGTGCATTTCGGCATTTCAGACAAGCTTCGAAGCGAGAGAGACCTGCATGACCCAACTGAGGACAGCGCCATCCTTGGGCGCTCCATCAGCCTGAAAAGACGGAGGCGCACGCCCTGCCCCCACCCGCCCTGATACTCTGCTCCGGGAAAGCTCCCGTGCGCGGGCGCCCTCTGGTGGGCCGCATCGTTTCCTCGGGTTTTCAGGCGGCCGCAGCATGCCCTGGGCAAGAAGGGTCCCTGGGCCACGGAGATCCAGGCGGTCCTCAGAGTTGCCCAACGCCGGCCAATTCTCTCGAGCGTTCTTACCTAACCGATCCCTGTTTGGGCAGAACGCTCGTGAGAATTGGCCGGAAAACGCTCGGCGAACTCACGTCGGGCACAGCTCTACCGCAGGTCAGCCCCGCCGGGGCTTGTCCTGGCATCGCGAGTGTTCGCGCACGAACCTCGCCAGGAAGCCCTCCGCGAGGCAGGCTGAGGCAAGGCCGACGCCTCCTGCTCCTTGGCGCTGGTGTCCCCTACTTAGCGCCAGGGAGTAGGGGCTAGGGCTGCCCCGAAACTCGGGCTTGATATTTCACCTGCGTCCCAGCATTCGGCTTCCGGGGTAGTGTCCCTCTGTGCCTCCATCTGGGGAATCCTGAGTCCCTCGGCCACGCCTAGCCCTCCCATCCCGGGCCCAATGATGCATATCGGCGCTTCGGTCAAGCCTCGGAGAGAGAAACCTCAATGAACAAAATGCAGACAGCCCCATCCTTGGGTGCCCATCAGCCCGAAAAGACGGAGGCACATGCCCTGCCGCCACTCGTCCGTCAACTCTGCTGTGGGATCGTTCCCCTGCGCCGGCGCCCCATGGTGGGCCCCAGAGTTTCTGGCATTTTCCTGGTGGCCGCAGCATGCCCTGGGAGAGAAGGGGCCCTGGGCCACGGAGAGCAGGGAGGTCCGCAGAACTGCCCTACGCCGGCCCATTCTAACGAGCGTTCTGCCCAAACCGATCCTGTTAGGGGAGAACGCTCGTGAAAATTGGCAGAAAAACGCCGGGCGAAGTCGCTTCGTGTGCCGCACTTCGGCACGGCCGCCCCCCTGGCCTGGCGTGCCATTGCGAGACATCGTGCTCCAACCCCGCCAGGAAGCCCTCCGCGAGGCAGGCTATAATGAGGCCGACGACTCCTGCTAATCCTCCTGCGGGGGTCCTCTCCCTGGCGCTGTTCCATGAGGCCTGGCCCGCCACGAAGCCCGGCCTCGTAGTCTCGCCTACTACCCGGCCCTCTGCTTCTGGGTTCCTATCCCTCGGTGCCTCCATCTGGGGAACCCTGAGTCCCGGTCCACGCCTCCCCCTCGCACACCGGTGCCAACGGTGCCTTTCGCGTTTTGGACAACCTCAGAGCGAGAGAAACCTGCGTGCCCCTACTGAGGTCAGCCCCATCCTTGGGCACACGATCCTCCCTAAAGTCGGAAACGTAGGCCCCGCCGCCACCCGTCCTTCAACTCTGCTCCGGGAACGCTCCCCAGCTCCGATGAGCCCGGGTGGGCCGCGACGTTTTCGCGCATTTTCCGGGCAGCCGCCCCAAACTCGGGGCGAGTAACAGCCCTGGGCCATGGAGAGCAGGGCTTTCCGCAGGGCTGCCCAAAGCCCGCCAAATCCCACGAGGGTTCTGCCCAAACCGATCCCGTGAGAATTGGCCGGAAAACGCCATGCGAACTCGTTTCGGGTGTCACATGTCTGCACGGCTGCCCCCCAGGGCCTGGCCTGGCCCGGCATCACGAGAGTTGGCTAACAAATCCCGCCAAGGAGCCCTCCGCGCGGCAGACTTCGGCGAGGCCGATGCCAACTGCTTCTCGGCCGGCGGGGGTCCCCTACTTGGCGCAGTCCCATGGGGCCAGGGCTGTCCCGAGATTCAGGCTCGAAATTTCGCTAGCTTCCCAGCCTTCCGCTTCCGGGGTCCTGTCCCTCTGTGCCTCCCTCTTGGGAATCCTGAGTTCCGTGGCAACGCCTCCGCCTCACGCCCCGGCGCAAACGGCCCATTTCAGTGCTTCGGACAGGCCTCGAAGCGAGAGAATCCTGCTGACCCAACTGAGGACAGCCCCATTTGGACGCCCCATCAACCTTAAAGGTCAGAGGCACATGCCCTGACCCCACCCGCCGCTCAACTCTACTCCAAGAACGCTCACGGGCGCCGGCGCCACCTGATGGGCCACGTCGTTTCCTCGCGTTTTCCAGGCGGCCGCAGTATGCACTGGGCGAGGAGGGGCCCTGAGCCACGGAGAGCTGGGAGGTCCGCAGGTCTGCCCATCGCTGGCCAATTCTCACGAGCGTTCTGCCCAAACCAACCCCGGTTTGGGCAGAATGCTCGTGAGAATGGGCCGGAAAACGCTCGGCGAACTCGCTTCGCGCTAGCTCGTCCACAGGTCCGCCCCCCCGGGGCTTGTCCTGGCATCACGAGCGCTCGCGCACAAACCTCGCCAGGAATCCCTCCGCAAGGCAGGCTGAGGCGAGGCCAACGCCTCCTGCTCTTCGGCGCTGGTGACCCCTACTTATCGCCGTACCATCGGTCCAGGGCTGTCCCGAGTTTCTGGCTTGATATTTCACCTGCGTCCCAGCCTTCGGCTTCGGGGTCGTGTCCCTCTGTGCCTCGATCTGGGGAATTCTGAGTCCCTCGGCCACGCCTAACGCTCCTATCCCGGCCCCAATGGTGCATATCGGCACTTCGGTCAAGCCTCGGAGAGAGAGAAACCTCAATGAACAAAATGCGGACAGCCCCATTCTTGGGTGCCCCATCAGCCCGAAAAGATGGAGGCGCATGCTCTGCCGCCACTCGTCCGTCAACTCTGCTCTGGGATCGTTCCCCTGCTCCGGCGCCACCTGGTGGGCACCGGCGATTCTGGAATTTTCCGGGGGCCGCAGCATGCCCTGGGGGAGAAGGGGCCCTGGGCCACGGAGTGCAGGGAGGTCCGCAGGACTGCCCTACGCTGGCCTATTCTCAAGAGCGTTCTGCCCAAACTGATCCTGTTTGGCTGAACACTCGTGAGAACTGGCAGGAAAACGCCCGGCGAACTGGCTTCAGGCACCGCACTTCGGCACGGCCGCCCCCCGGGCCTGGCATGCCATTGCGAGCCATAGCGCACCAACCCCGCCAGGAAGCCCTCCGCGAGGCAGACTGTGGCGAGGCCGACGCCTCCTGCTTATCCTCCTGTGGGGGTCCTCTCCCTTGCGCTGTTCCATGGGGCCGGGCCCGCCACGAAGCCCAGGCTCACAGATTCACCTGCTACCCAGCCGTCTGCTTCTGGGTTCCTATTCCTCGGTGCCTCCATCTGGGGAACCCTGAGTCCCACGGCCACGTTCCCCCTCCCACACCGGCGCCAACGGTGCATTTCGGTGCTACGGACAACCTCAGAGCGAGAGAAACCTGCGTGACACCACTGAGGTCAGCCCCATCCTTGGGCGCCGGGTCCTCCCTCAAGTCAGAAGCGTAGGCCCGGCCGCCACGCGTCCTTCAACTCTGACCGGGAACGCTCCCCAGTGCCGGGGCCTCCTGGTGGGCCGCGACGTTTTCACGCATCCTGGGCGGCCGCCCCATGCTCCGGGCGAGAACCGGCCCTGGGCCATGGAGAGCAGGGCAGTCCGCAGGGCTGCGAAACGCCGGCCAATTCTCAAGAGCGCTCTGCCCAAACAGATACCGGTTTATGCAGAACGCTCGTGAGAATTGGCCAGACTCCTTGCGAACTTGCTTCGGGCGTCACACGTCTGCAGAGCCGCCCCCCAGGGCCTGGCCCAGCATCGCGAGAACTCGCTCACGAACCCCGCCAAGGAGCCCTCTGCGAGGCAGTCTGCGGCGAGGCCGATGCCTCCTGCTTCTCGGCTGGCGGAGGTCCCCTACTTGGAGCAGTCCCGTGGGTCCAGGGCTGCCCCGAGACTCGGGCTCGAAATTTCGCCATCATCCCAGCCCTCTGCTTCCGGGGTCCTGACCCTCTATGCCTCCCTCTTGGGATTCCTGAGTTCCGTGGCAACGCCTCCGCCTCACGCCTCTGCGCAAACGGTGCATTTCTGCATTTCGGACAAGCCTCGAAGTGAGAGAGACCTGCATGACCCAACTGAGGACAACGCCATTCTTGGGCGCTCCATCAGCCTGAAAAGACGGAGGCGCACGCCCTGCCCCCACCCGACCTGATACTCTGCTCTGGGAACGCTCCTGTGCGCCGGGGCCCTCTGGTGGGCCGCGTCGTTTTCTCGGGTTTTCAGGCGGCCGCAGCATGCCCTGGGCAAGAAGGGTCCCTGGGCCACGGAGAGCCGGGCGGTCCGCAGGGTTGCCCAATGCCGGCCAATTCTCTCGAGCGTTCTGCCCTAACCGATCCCGGTTTGGGCAGAACGCTCGTGAGAATTGGCCGGAAAACGCGCGGCGAACTCGCTTTGGGCTAGCTCTTCCACAGCTCAGCCCCCCGGGGCTTGACCTGGCATCGCGATCGCCCGAGCACGAACCTCGCCAGGAAGCCCTCGCGAGGCAGGCTGAGGCGAGGCCAACGCCTCCTGCTCCTCGGCGCTGGTGTCCCCTACTTAGCACCGTCCCATGGGGCCAGGGCTGCCCCGAGACTGGGCTTGATATTTCATCTGCATCCCAGCCTTGGGCTTCCAGGGTCCTGTCCCTCTGTGCCTCGATCTGGGGAATCCTCGGTCCCTCGGCCACGCCTACGCCTCCCATCCCGGCCCCAATGGTGCATATTGGCGCTTCAGTCAAGCCTCGGAGAGAGAGAAACCTCAATGAACAAAATGCGGACAGCCCTATCTTTGGGTGCCCCATCAGCCCCAAAAGACGGAGGCGCATGCCCTGCCTCCACTTGTCTGTCAACTCTGCTCTGGGATCGTTCCCCTGCGTCAGGACCCCCTGGTGGGCCCCGGCGATTCCGGCATTTTCCGGGGGCCGCTGCATGCCCTGGGAGAGAAGGGGCCCTGGGCCACGGAGTGCAGGGAGGTCCGCAGGAATTTCCTACGCCGGCGCATTCTCACGAGCGTTCTGCCCAAACCGATCCTGTTTGGGCTAATGCTCATGAGAATTGGCAGGAAAACCCACGTCGAACTCGCTTTGGGTGCCGCACTTCTGCACGGCCGACCCCGGTCCAAGCGTGCCATGGCGAGCCATCGCGCTCCAACCTCGCCAGGAAGCCCTCCGCGAGGCAGGCTGTGGCGAGGCCGACACCTCCTGCTAATCCTCCTGCGGGGTTCCTCTCCCTGCCGCTGTTCCATGAGGCCTGGCCCGCCATGAAGCCCGGCTTCCCAGTCTCGCATGCTACCCGGCAGTCTGCTGCTGGGTTCCTGTTCCTCGGTGCCTCCATCTGTGGAAATCTGAGTCTCGGGGCCACGTTCCCCCTCCCACACCGGTGCCAATGGTGCCTTTCGGCGTTTTGGACAACCTCAGAGCGAGAGAAACCTGCGTGCCCCCACTGAGGTCAGCCCCATCCTTGGGCACACGATCCTCCCTAAAGTCGGAAACGTAGGCCCGGCTGCCACCCGTCCTTCAACTCTGCTTTGGGAATGCTCCCCAGTGCAGGGGTCCCTGGTGGGCCGCGACGTTTTCGCGCATTTTCCGGGCAGCCGCCACAAGCTCGGGGCGAGTAACGGCCCTGGGCCATGGAGAACAGGGCGTTCCGCAGGACTGCCCAACGCCGGCCAATTCCCACGAGGGTACTACCCAAACCGATCCCGTGAGAATTGGCTGGAGAACGCCTTGCGAACTCGTTTCGGGTGTCACACGTCTGAAGGGCCACCCCCCAGGGCCTGGCCTGGCCCGGCATCTCGAGAGCTCTCTCATGAACCCCGCCAAGGTGCCTTCTGCGCGGCAGACTTCGGCGAGGCCGATGCCTACTGCTTCTCGGGCTGCGGGGGTCCCGTACTTGGTACAGTCTCATGGGGCTAAGGCTGCCCCGAGACTGGGGCTCAAAATTTCGCCGGCTTCCCAGCCTTCCGCTTCCGGGTTCCTGTCACTCTGTGCCTCCCTCTTTGGAAATCTGAGTTCCGTGGCAACGCCTCCGCCACATGAACCGGCGCAAAGGTGCATTTCAGCGCTTTGGACAATCCTCGAATCGAGAGAAACCTGCATGACCCAAAAAGGCTGGGCTTTTTGCTCTGACATTCAGGCGGACTCGGGGACTAGGCCAGTGCCTTCCCCATAGGAAAGGAGAGGCGACAGGATCCCTGCACAGCGCCCGTGCACTGGGTTGGGGAGCTGTGGGAACTTTCCCCACTTCTTCCCCGAAACACCCCCAACGCTGCCACATCTTGGAGGAAGATGGCATCTGACTGCCCTTTCTTCCAGGGAGCTGTATCTGCAAGTTCCGGGTATGGCGCCTGGTGGCAAGCCCACGTCTGCCCTAGGGACAGGTGGCCTTGGAGATGCTGTCCCCTTGGTACAAGAGGCACAGAACAGGCCTGCCTTCTGCCCAGACTCCTTCCTCAGAGTGGAGTATGTGCGCCTGCCCTTGCCGTCCCTCGTGTCTTCCTAAAGCCAGGCTTCCGTCTCTACGCACAGGGAGCGGGTGACGCTTGTCTTGCCACCGTCCGGCTGTTCTTTCCAGGGCAGGCTCTCCTGCTTTGCGACTGTGTCCCGACAACAAGGCCAACGGCTCCTTCTCTTCTCCCGGGGAGTCGTTCTGCTCCTTCCCCAGACTTTCTCCTGGGGAGCACGGTGACAGCCGTGTCCCTATCCATAAGGCCCTTTCCAGATGTGCATCCAAGCTTCTCTCGCAGGCAGTGGGGATGCTAGGGCCTAGAGAATTTCGCTCCATGCGGGTTTCTTCCACCGTGCTGCGGAGACTAGCTCAGGCAAGCAGCAGCAGCATCCTACCAAGCGACTCAGATTTCCCAACGATGCTGTGCTTTCCCAGAGGAGGAGCCTGTGCAAAGAAACTTTCGCTGGAGGGTGGCTTCTCCCACCTTGAGACTTGGCCTAGGCAAGCAGAAGGAGCAGCCCACAGAACCGACTCTGATTTCTAAGCAAACGGAGAGGGTGACACTTGTCTTGCCACCTGCCCATTATTCTTGCCAATGCACGCTCTCCTATTTCATGACCTTTCGTTAAGGCTGTTTCCACAGGAGCAACCACGCTTCTCTTTCAGGTATAGGGGATGCCCGGGCAAAGAGGATTTCGCTCCATGCGGGTTTATTACACCGTGCTTCGGAGACTATTAGGCAAACGGCATCCGCATCGCACAGAACCGACTCTGATTTCCCCAAGAATGCTGTGCTTTCCTAGAGGCGATGCCCATGCAAAGAGGCTTTCGCTCTATGCGGGATTCTCCCACCTTGCTGCCAATACTAGGCTCAAGCAAGCAGCAACAGCAGCCCACAGAACCGACTCTTTTTTCCCAGTGACTGCTATGCTTTCGCAGAGGATTTCAGCTTGGCCAGAACCGCACTTCGCTGCTGCTTCCTAAGCAAAGCTTTGGGCGTTCCCTCTGTCGTTTCAGGGAGGTAGATCTGCGGGAGAGCTGGTGCCTCTTGGGCCTTGCTTTCCCGGGCTAAATGGTCACACCCTGGGTTCATCATGCCAGGCTGAACTACGCAAACACAGCCACAACCCTGCAACAGCGTGCGTGGCCTAGGATGACACTCCATGCCAACTGCCATCTCCTGGCGTAGTAAGGCTTGGCTTTTTGCTCTGGCGTTCAGGCGGACTCGGGGACTAGGCCAGTGCCTTCCCCATAGGAAAGGAGAGGCGACAGGATCCCGGTACAGCGCCCGTGCACTGGGATGGGGAGTTGTGGAGACTTTCCCACTTCTTCCCCGACACACCCCCGGCCTCCCCCAATGCTACCACATCTTGGAGGAAGATGGCATCTGACTGCCCTTTCTTCCAGGGAGCTATATCTGCGAGTTACGGGTATGGCGCCTGGTGGCAAGCCCACGTCTGTCCTAGGGACAGGTGGCCTTGGAGATGTTGTCCCCTTGGGACAAGAGGCACAGAACAGGCCTTCTTTCTGCCCAGACTCCTTCCTCAGAGTGGAGTTTGTGCGCCTGCCCTAGCCGTCCCCCGTGTCTTCCTAAAGCCAGGCTTCCGTCTCTACGCACAGGGAGCGGGTGACGCTTGTCTTGCCACCGTGCTGCAGTTCTTCCCAGGGCAGGCTCTCCTGCTTTGTGACTGTTTCCCAACAACAAGGCCAATGGCTCCTTCTCTTCTCCCGGGGTCGTTCTGCTCTGTCCCCAGACTTGCTCCTGAGGAGCACGGTGACAGCCGTGTCCCTAACCTTAAGGCCCTTTCCAGATATGCATGCACGCTTCTCTGGCAGTCAGTGGGAATGCTAGGGCCCAGTGAATTTCGCTCCATGCGGATTTCTTCCACCGTGCTTCGGAGACTAGCTCAGGCTAGTAGCAGCTGCATCCCAGAAAGCGACTCAGATTTCCCAACAAATGCTGTGCTTTCCCAGAGGAGGATCCAGGGCAAAGAGGCTTTCGCTGTATGGTGGTTTCTCCCACCTTGAGAATTGGCCTAGGCAAGGAGGAGCAGCAGCCCGTAGTACCGACTCTAATTTCTAAGCAGACGGAAAGGGTTACACTTGTCTTGCCACCTGCCCGCTATTCTTGCCAATGCAGGCTCTCCTGTTTCATGACCTTTCATTAAGGCTGTTTCCACAGGCGCAACCACGCTTCTCTATCAGGTAGAGGGGATGCCCCAGCAAAGAGGATTTCGCCCCATGTGGGTTTATTAGACCGTGCTTCGGAGACTATGTTCAGCCTAGCGTCATCCGCATCTCACAGAAGCGACTAGGATTTCCCCAAGAATTCTGTGCTTTCCTAGAGGGGATTCCCCGGCAAAGAGGCTTTCACTCTATACCGGATTCTCCCACCTTGCTGCCAATACTCGGCTAAAGCTAGCAGCAACAGCTGCCCACAGAACCGACTCTTTTTTCCCAGCGACTGCTATGCTTTCGCAGAGGTTTTCAGCTTGGCCTGAACCGCACTTCGCTGCTGCTTCCTCAGCAAGGCTTTGGGCTTTTGCTCTGTGGCGTCAGGGAAGTAGATCTGTGGGAGAGCTGGTGCCTCTTGGGCCTTGTTTTCCCGGGCTCCATGATCGCACCCTGGGTTCACCCTGACAGGCTGAAATACGCAGACACAGCCACAACCCTGCAATAGCATGCGTGGCCTAGGATGACACTCCATGCCAAGTACCATCCCCTGGCCTAGTAAGGCATGGCTTTTTGCGCTGGCGTTCAGGCGGAATCGGGGACTAGTTCTGGGCCTTCCCCAAAGGAAAGGAGAGGCGACAGGATCCCTGCACAGCGCCCGTGCACTGGGATGGGGAGCTGTGGGGGACTGTCCCCACTTTTTCTCCGACACACCCCCTGCCACCTCCAACGCAGCCACATCTTGGAAAAGATGGCAACTGACTGCCCTTTCTTCCAAGGAGCTGTATATGCAAGTTCCTTGTATGGCGCTGGGTGGCAAGCCCACTTCTGCCTAGGGACAGTTGGCATTGGAGATGCTGTCCCCTTGGGAGAAGAGGCACAGAACAGGCCTGCTTTCTGCCCAGACTCCTTCCTCAGAGTGGAGTATGTGCGCCCGCCCTAGCCGTCCCCTCGTGTCTTCCTAAAGCCTGGCTTCCGTCTCTACGCACAGGGAGCGGGTGACGCTTGTCTTGCCACCGTCCCGCTGATCTTCCCAGGGCAGGCTCTCCTGCTTTGCGACTGTGTCCCGACAACAAGGCCAACGGCTCCTTCTCTTCTCCCGGGGAGGCTTTCTGCTCCTTCCCCTGATTTGCTCCTGGGGAGCACGGTGACAGCCGTGTCCCTATCCATAAGGCCCTTTCCAGATGTGCATCCACGCTTCTCTCCAGGCAGTGGGGATGCTAGGGCCAAGAGAATTTCGCTCCATGCGGGTTTCTTCCACCGTGCTGCGGAGACTAGTTCAGGCAAGCAGCAGCAGCATTCCACAAAGCGACTCAGATTTCCCAACGAATGCTGTGCTTCCCCAGAGGAGGAGCCTGGGCAAAGAGTCTTTCACTGTATGGTGGCTTCTCCCAACTTGAGACTTGGCCTCGGCCAGCAGGAGCAGCAGCCCACAGAACCGACTCTGATTTCTAAGCAAACGGAGAGGGTGACACTTGTCTTGCCACCTGCCCACTATTCTTGCCAATGCAGGCTCTCCTGTTTCACGACCTTTCATTAAGGCTGTTTCCACAGGCGCAACCACGCTTCTCTCTCAGGTAGAGGGGATGCCCGGGCAAAGAGGATTTCGCTCCATGCGGGTTTATTACACCGTGCTTCGGAGACTATGTTCATGCGAGCGGAATCCGCATCACCCAGAACCGACTCTGATTTCCCCAAGAATGCTGTGCTTTCCTAGAGAGGATGCCCCGGCAAATAGGCTTTCGCTCTATGCGGGATTCTCCCACCGTGCTGCCAATACTAGGCTAAAGCAAGCAGCAACAGCAGCCCACAGAACCGACTCTTTTTTCCTAGCGCTGTATGGTTTCGCAGAGGTTTTTGAGCTTGGCTTGAACCGCACTTCGCTGCTGCTTCCTCAGTAAGGCTTTGGGCGTTCGCTCTGTCGTGTCAGGGAAGTAGATCTGCGGGAGAGCTGGTGCCTCTTAGCCCTTGCTTTCCCAGCCTCCAATGTCGCACCCTGTGTTCACCCTGCCAGGCTGAACTACGCAGACACAGCCACAACCCTGCAGCAGCGTGCGTGGCCTAGGATGACACTCCATGCCAACTGCCATCTCCTGGTGTAGTAAGGCTTGGCTTTTTGCTCTGGCGTTCAGACGGACTCGGGGACTAGGCCAGTGCCTTCCCAATAGGAAAGGAGAGGCGACAGGATCCCTGCACAGCGCCCGTGCACTGGGATGGGGAGCTGTGGGGGACTGTCCCCACTTCTTCCCCAACACACCCCCTGCCACCTCCAACACTGCCACATCTTGGAGGAAGATGGCACCTGACTGCCCTTTCTTCCAGGGAGCTGTATGTCCGAGTTCCGGGTATGGCGCCTGGTGGCAAGCCCACGTCTGCCCTAGGGATAGGTGGCCTTTGAGATGCTGTCCCCTTAAGACAAGAGGTACAGAAGAGGCCTGCCTTCTGCCCAGACTCCTTCCTCAGAGTAGAGTATGCGTGCCTGCCGTAGCCGTCCCCTCGTGTCTTCCTAAATCCAGGCTTCCTTCTCTATGCACAGGGAACTGGTGACGCTTGTCTTGCCACCGTCCCGCTGTTCTTCCCAGGGCAGGCTCTCCTGCTTTGCGACTGTGTCCTGACAACTAGGCCAACGGCTCCTTCTCTTCTCCTGGGCAGGAGTTCTGTACCTTCCCCAGACTTGCTCCTGGGGAACACGGTGACAGCCGTGTCCCTATCCTTAAGGTCCTTTCCAGATGTGCATCCACGCTTCTCTCGCAGGCAGTGGGGATGCTAGGGCAAAGAGAATTTCGCTCCATGCGGGTTTCTTCCACCGTGCTGCGGAGATTAGCTCAGGCAATCAGCAGCAGCATCCCAGAAAGCGAATCAGATTTCCCAACGAATGCTTTGCTTTCCGAGAGGAGGAGCCTGGGCAAAGACGCTTTCGCTGTATGGCGGTTTCTCCCACTTTGAGACTTGGCCTAGGCAAGCAGGAGCAGCAGCCTGCAGTACCGACTCTGATTTCTAAGCAAATGGAGAGGGTGACACTTGTCTTGCCACCTGCCCGCTATTCTTGCCAATGCAGGCTCTCCTGTTCCCTGACCTTTCGTTAAGGCTGTTTCCACAGGCGCAACCACGTTTCTCTCTCAATTAGAGGGGATGCCCGAGCAAAGAGGATTTCGCTCTATGCGGGTTTATTACACCTTGCTTCGGAGACTATGTTCAGGCAAGCGGCATCAGCATCGCACAGAACCGACTCTGATTTCCCCAAGAATGCTGTGCTTTCCTAGAAGTGATGCCCAGACAAAGAGGCTTTCCCTTTATGCGGGATTCTCCCACCATGCTGCCAATACTAGGCTCAAGCAAGCAGCAACAGCAGCCCACAGAACCGACTCTTTTTTCCCAGAGACTTCTATGCTTTCGCAGAGGTTTTCAGCTTGGCCTGAACCGCACTTCGCTGCTGCTTCCTCAGCAAGGCTTTGGGCGTTCGCTCTGTCGCGTCAGGGAAGTAGATCTGCGGGAGAGCTGGTGCCTCTTGGCCCTTGCTTTCCCGGGCTCCATGGTCGCAACCTGGTTCACCCTGCCAGGCTGAACTACGCAGACAGAGCCACAACTCTGCAGCAGCGTGCGTGGCCTAGAATGACACTCCATGCCAACTGCTATCTCCTGGCCTAGTAAGGCTTGTCTTTTTGCTCTGGCCTTCCGGCGGACAGAGGGACAAGGCCAGGACCTTTCGCATAGGAAAAGAGAGGTGACAGGATCCTTGCACAGCGCCCGTGCACTGGGATGGGGAGCTGTGGGGGACTGTCCCCACTTCTTCCCCGACACACCCCCTGCCAACCCCCAACGCTGCCACATCTCGGAGGAAGATGGTACCTGACTGCCCTTTCTTTCAGGGAGCTGTATCTGCGAGTTCCGGGTTTGGCGCCTGGTGGCAAGCCCACGTCTGCCCTAGGGACAGGTGGCCTTGGAGAAGCTGTCCCCTTGGGCAAGAGGCACAGAACAGGCCTGCCTTCTGCCCAGACTCCTTCCTCAGAATGGAGTATGCATGCCCGCCCTAGCCTTCCCCTCATTTCTTCCTAAAGCCAGGCTTCTGTCTCTACGCACAGAGAGCCGGTGATGCTTGTCTTGCCACCATCCCGCTGTTCTTCCCAGGGCAGACTCTCCTGATATGCGACTGTTTCCCGACAACAAGGCCAACGGCTCCTTCTCTTCTCCCCTGGAGGCGTTCTGCTCCTTCCCCAGACTTGCTCCTGGGGAGCACGGTGACAGCCGTGTCCCTATCCTTAAGGCCCTTTCTAGATGTGCATGCACGCTTCTCTCGCATGCAGTGGGGATGCAAGGTTCAAGAGAATTTCGCTCATGCAGATTTCTTCCGCCGTGCTGCGGAGACTAGCTCAGGCAAGCAGCAGCAGCATCCCACAAAGCGACTCAGATTTCCCAACGAATTCTGTGCTTTCCCAGAGGAGGAGCCTGGGCAAAGAGGCTTTCGCTGTATGGTGGTTTCTGCCACCTTGAGACTTGGCTTAGGAAAGCAGTAGCAGAAGCCCGCAGAACCGACTCTCATTTCTAAGCAAACGGAGAGGGTGATGCTTGTCTTGCCACCGTCCCGCTGTTCTTCCCAGGGCAGGCTCTTCTGCTTTGCGACTGTTTCCCGACAACAAGGCCAACGGCTCCTTCTCTTCTCCCGGGGAGTCGTTGTGCTCCTTCCCCAGACTTGCTCCTCGGGAGCACGGTGACAGCCGTGTCCCTATCCTTAAGGCCATTTCCAGATGTGCATCCACGCTTCCCTCTCATGCAGTGGGGATGCTAGGGCCAAGAATTTCGCCTCATGCGGGATTCTTCCACTGTGCTGTGGAGACTAGCTCAGGCAAGCAGCAGCAGCAACCCAAAAAGCAACTCAATTTTCCAAGGATGCTGTGCTTTCCCAGAGGAGGAGCCTGGGCAAACAGGCTTTCGCTGTATGATGGTTTCTCCCACCTTGAGACTTGGCCTAGGCAAGCACGAGCAGCAGCCCGCAGATCCGAACTTGATTTCTCAGCAAACGGAGAGGGTGACACTTGTCTTGCCACCCGCCCGCTATTCATGCCTATGCAGGCTCTCCTATTTCATGACTTATCCTTAAGGCTGTTTCCACAGGCGCATCCACGCTTCTCTCTCAGGTAGAGGGGATGCCCAGGCAAAGAGGATTTCGCTCCATGCGGGTTTATTACACCGTGCTTCGGAGACTATGTTCAGGCAAGCGGCATTCGCATCACACAGAACCGACTCCTATTTCCCAAAGAATGCTGTGCTTTCCTCAAGGGGATGCCCAGGCAAAGAGGCTTTCGCTCTATGCGGGATTCCACCACCGTGCTGCCAATACTAGGCTAAAGCAAGCAGCAACATCAGCCCACAGAACCGACTCTTTTGTGAGAAGTGACATTCCGCATGAAGGAGTTGCCCTTAAACAGAACTTGCTATAGTCCAACGGATAGATGTCGGAGACTGGAAAGCTATGTGCGCCTATAGCGGTTACCACAGAGTCAATCACAAAAGCTTCCTTCTTAAACAGACGTAACAATGCAGTGAATCCCTCCTAAAGCACACTTCCCTCTCAGTGTTGGAAGCGTTTTAGACACAGAAACTAAGTGCGGATCACCACTGGTGGTGAACATCCTATATGTGTTTTGCAAGCTTAAACTCCACAGCCTGCCCTTTACTCACAGTACCTAATGTGCCCCTAGTCCATCCCTGTTCAATCTTCATTGCTCAAAGGAGAAACACTGTTATGAATGAGTACGCACCTGAAGTACGTTCCCTGAGCAGATACCTTCCTACGCATCACCTCTAAGTGGCCTGTTTGAGACACTTCAGGATTGCTACCGTGACACCTCCTAGAGTTCCCACTGAGCACGGTCGCATCCCTTTCGTGAGAACTTACTGTAGCACAGTTCCCTCATATATTGGAAGTGTTTTGAGAAGCGGTAGACACTGTGGAACATCCCCGGTGTTGAACTTCCAGTATGCATCATAGAGGCCTAAGTGCCTTACCCTGTACTTCACTCATGGGTTGCAACGTTCTCTCTGCTACGTCCTTGTTCTATCTTCTTTCCTCAACGAGTAAGACACTCTGAGAAGTGACATTCCGCTTGAAGGAGTTTCCCTTAAACTGAACTTGCTATAGTGCAACCAATAGACGTCGGAGACTGGAAAGCTATGTGTGTCTATTGCGCTTACCACAGAGTCAGTCCCAAGCTTCCATTTTAACAGATGTAACACTGCAGTGAATCCCTCCTAAAGCACACCACCCTCTCAGTGTTGGAAGCATTTTAGACGCAGAAACTATGTGCATATCACCACTGGTGGTGAACATCCTATATGTGTTAGGCAGGCTTCAGCGCCATAGCCTGCCCTTTATCCAAAGTACCTAATGTGCCCGTTCTGTCCCTGTTCTATCTTCATTCTTTCAAGGAGAAACACTGTTATGAATGAGTACGCACCTGAAGTAGGTTCTCTGTGCCTATACCTTCATAAGCATCCCCTCTAAGGGGCCTGTATGAGACACTTCATGATTGCTACCCAGACACATCCTAGAAAATTCAACTGAGCACATATGCATCCCTGTCATGAGACCTTACCTTAACACAGTTCCCTCATATATTGGAAGTGTTTTTAGAAGAGTTGGACACTGTGGAACATCTCCGGTGTTGTAATTTCAGTATGCATCAAGGAGGCCTAAGTGCCTTACCATGTACTTCCATACGATTTGGAACGTTCTCTCTGTCCGTCCTTTTCCTATCTTCTTTCCTCCACTGGAAAGACACTGTGAGAAGTGACATTCCGCGTGAAGTAGTATCCCTTAAACAGAACTTGCTATAGTCCAACGGTTAGACGTCTGTGAATAGAATGCTATGTGCGCTTATTGCGGTTAACAGAGTCAGTCCCAAAAGATTCCTTCTGAAACAGACGTAACACTGCTGTGAATCCCTCCTAAAGCACACTTCCCTCTCAGTGTTGGAAGTGTTTTAGACGCAGAAACTAAGTGCGGATCACCACTGGTGGTAAACATCCAATATGTGTTTGGCAGGCTTAAGCACCAAACCCTATACATTACTCACAGTATTTAATGGGCCCATAGTCCTTCCCTGTTCTATCTTCATTCCTCAAAGGAGAAACACTGTTATGAATGAGTACGCACCTGAAGTAGGTTCCCTGAGCAGATACCTTCCTACGCAACCCCTCTAAGGGACCTGTATGAGACACTTCATGATTGCTACCCAGACACGTCCTAAAGTTCCCAAATGAGCACAGACGCATCCCTGTCGTGAAAACTTACTGTAGCACAATTCCCTATATATTAGATTTGTTTTGAGAATAGGACTACACAGTGGAACATCCTCCGTGTTGAACTTCCATTATGCATCATAGAGGCCTAAGTGCCTTACCCTGTAATTCACTCACGGGTTGCAACGTTCTCTCTGCTCCGTCCTTGTTCTATCTTCTTTCCTCCACTGGAAAGACAATGTGAGAACTGACATTCCGCTTGAAGGAGTTTCACTTAAACTGAACTTGCTATAGTCCAACGGATAGACGTTGAGACTGGAAAGCTATGCGCGCCTATTGCGGTTACCAGTCAGTCCCAAATGCTTCCTTCTTTAATAGACGTAACACTGCAGTGAATCCCTCCTAATCACACTTCCCTCTCAGTGTTAGAAGCATTTTAGACGCAGAAACTAAGTGCGGATCACCACTGGTGGTGAACATCCAATATGTGTTTGGCAGGCTTAGTTCCATTGCCAGCCCTTTACTCAGAGTACCTAATGTGCCCGTAGTCCTTCCCTGTTCTATCTTAGATCGTCAAAGGAGAAACACTGTTATGAATGAGTACGCCCCTGAAATAGGTTCCCTGAGCAGATACCTTATTCCGCATCCCCTCTAAGGGGCTTGTATGAGACACGTCATTATTGCTACCAGGCACTTCCTTCAGTGCCCAACTGACCACAGACGCATCCGTGTCATGAGAATTTACTGTAGCAAAGTCCCTCATATATTAGAAGTGTTTTGAGAAGAGGTAGACTCTGTGGAACATCCCCGGTGTTGACCTTCCTGTATGCATCATAGAGGCCTAAGTGCCTTACCCTGTAATTCACTCACGGGTTGCAACGTTCTCTCTGCTCCGTCCTTGTGCTATCTTCTTTCCTCCACTGGAAAGACACTGTGAGAAGTGATATTCCGCTTGAAGGAGTTTCCCTTAAACTGAACTAGCTATAGTCCAACGGATCGACGTCGGAAACAGGAACGCTATGTGCGCCTATTGCGTTTACCACAGAGTCAGGCCCAAAAGCTTCCTTCTTTAATAGACGTAACACTGCAGTGAATCCCTCGTAAAGCACACTTCCCTCTCAGTGTTGGAAGCGTTTTAGACGTAGAAACTAAGTGCAGATAACCACTGGTGGTGAACATCCAATATGTTTTTAGCAGGCTTAAGCGCCATAGCCTGCCCTTTACTAAAAGTACTTTGATGTGCCCGTAGTCCCTCCCTGTTCTATCTTAATTCCTCAAAAGTGCAACACTGTTATGAATGAGTACGCACCTGTAATAGGTTCCCTGAGCAGATACCGTCCTACGCATCCCCTCTAAGGGGCCTGTATGAGACACTTCATGATTGCTACCCAGACACATCCTACATTTTCCACCTGAGCACAGAAGCATCCCTGTAGTGAGAACTTACTGTAGCACAGTTCCCTCATATATGGGAAGTGTTTTGGAAGAGGTAGACACTGTGGATCATCCCCAGTGTGAACTTCCAGTATGCATCATAGAGGCCTATATGCCTTACCCAGTACTTCAATCTCGGGTTGCAACGTTCTCTCTGCTCCGTCCTTGTTCTATCTTCTTTCCTCCACTGGAAAGACACTGTGAGAAGTGACATTCCTCCTGAAGAGGTTTCCCTTAACAGAACTTGCTATAGTCCAACGGATAGACGTCTGAGCCTGGAAAGCTATGTGCGCCTATTGCGGTACTAGAGAGTCAGTCCCAAAAGCTTCCTTTTTAACAGACGTAACACTGCAGTGAATCCCTCCTAAAACACACTTCCCTCTCAGTGTTGGAAGCCTTTTTGACGCAAAAACTAAGTGCGGTTCACCACTGGTGGTGAACATCCAATATGTGTTTGGAAGGCTTAAGCTCCATAGACCAACCTTTACTCTGAGTACCTAATGTGCCCGTAGTCCTTCCCTGTTCTATCTTCATTCGTCAATGGAGAAACACTGTTATGAATGAGTACGCCCCTGAAGTAGGTTCCCTGAGCAGATACCTTCCTCCCTATCTCCTCTAAGGGGCCTTTATCAGACGCTTCATGATTGGTACCAAGACACGTCCTTCAGTTTCCAACTGAGCACAGACGCATCCCTGTCGTGAGAACTTTCTGTAGCACAGTCCCCTTATATATTAGAAGTGTTTTGAGAAGAGATAGACACTATGGAACATCCCCGGTGTTGAACTTCCAGTATGCATCATAGAGGCCTAAGTGCCTTACCTGTACTTCACTCACGGGTTGCAATGTTCTCTCTGCTCCGTCCTTATGCTATCTTCTTTCCACCAATGGAAAGACACTGTGAAAAGTGACAATCCGCTTGAAGGAGTTTCCCTTAAACTGAACTTGCTATAGTCCAACGGATAGACGTCGGAAACTGGAAAGCAATGTGCGCCTAATTCGGTTACCACAGAGTCAGTCCAAAAGCTTCCTTCTTTAACAGACGTAACACTGTAGTGAATCCCTCCTAAAGCACACTTCCCTCTCAGTGTTGGAAGCGTTTTAGAAGCAGAAACTAAGTGCGGATCACCACTGGTGGTGAACATCCAATATGTGTTTGGCAGGCTTAAACTCCATAGCCTGCCCTTTACTCACATTACCTAATGTGCCCCTAGTCTGTCCCTGTGCTATCTTCATTCCTCAAAGGAGAAACACTGTTACGAATGAGTATGCAACTGAAGTAGGTTCCCTGAGCAGATACCTTCCTACACATCCCCTCTAAAGGGTCTGTATGAGACACTTCATGATTGCTACCCAGACACATCCTAGAGTTTTCAACTGAGCACAGACGCATCTCTGTCGTGAGAACTTACTGTAGCACAGTTCCCTCATATATTGGAAGTGTTTTGAGAAGACGTAGACCCTGTGGAACATCTCACGTGTTGTAATTCCAGTATGCATCATAGAGGCCTAAGTGCCTTACCCTGTACTTCAATCACGGTTTGCAATGTTCTCTCTATCCGTCCTTGTTCTATCTTCTTTCCTCTGCTGGAAATACACTGTGAGATTTGACATTCCGCATTAAGGAGTTTTCCTTAAACAGAACTTTCTATAGTCCAAAGGACAGACTTTTCAGACTGGAAAGCTATGTGCATCTATTGCAGTTCCCACATAGTCAGTCCCAAAAGCTTCCTTCTTTTTTTTTTTTTCCCAATTTATTTATTTTCAGAAAAGCAGTATTCATTATTTTTTCACCACACCCAGTGCTCCATGCAAGCCGTGCCCTCTATAATACCCACCACCTGGTACCCCAACCGCCCACCCCCCCCGCCACTTCAAACCCCTCAGACTGTTTTTCAGAGTCCATAGTCTCTCATGGTTCACCTCCCCTTCCAATTTACCCAAATTCCCTACTACTCTCTAACGCCCCTTGTCCTCCATGCTATTGGTTATGCTCCACAAATGAGTGAAACCATATGATAATTGACTCTCTCTGCTTGACTGATTTCACTCAGCATAATCTTTATCAGACGTAACACTGCAGTGAATCTCTCCTAAAGCATACTTCCCTCTCAGTGCTGGAAGCGTTTTAGACGCAGAAACTAAGTGCGGATCACCACTGGTGGTGAACATCCAATATGTGTTTGGCAGGCTTAAGCGCCATAGCCTGCCCTTTACTCACAGTACCTAATGTGCCCCTAGTCAGTCCCTGTTCTCTCTTCATTCCTCATAGGAGAAATGCTGTTATGAATGAGTATGCAACTGAAGTAGATTCGCTGAACAGATACTTTCCTTCGCATCCCCTCTAAGGCGCCTGTATGAGACACGTCATGATTGCTACCCAGACACGTCTTTCAGTTTCCAACTGACCACAGACGCATCCCTGTCGTGATAATTTACTGTAGCACAGTCCCTCGTATATTAGAAGTGTTTTGAAAAGAGGTAGACCCTGTGGAACATCCCCGGTGTTGACCTTCCTGTATGCATCATAGAGGCCTAAGTGCCTTACCCTGTACTTCACTCACGGGTTGCAACGTTCTTTCTGCTCCGTCCTTGTTCTCTCTTCTTTCCTCCACTGGAAAGACACTTTGAGAAGTTACATTCGGCCGAAGGAGTTTCCCTTAAACTGAACTTGCTATAGTCCAACGGATCGACGTCGGAATCTGGAACGCTATGTGCGCCTATTGCGTTTACCACAGAGTCAGTCCCCAAAGCTTCCTTCTTTAATACACGTAACAGTGCAGTGAATCCCTCCTAAAGCACACTTCCCTCTCAGTGTTGGAAGCGTTTTAGACGCAGAAACTAAGTGCGGATCACCACTGGTGGTGAACATCCAATATGTGTTTGGCAGGCTTAAGCGCCATAGGCTGCCCTTTACTCACAGTACTTAAATGTACCCGTAGTCCTTCCCTGTTCTATCTTCATTCCTCAAAGGAGCAACACTGTTATGAATGAGTACGCACCTGAAGTAGGTTCCCTGAGATGATACCATCCTACGCATCCCCTCTAAGGGGCCTGAATGAGACACTTCATGATTGCTTCCAAGACACGTCCTACAGTTTCCAACTGAGCAAAGACGAATCCCTGTCGTGAGAACTTACTGTAGCACAGTTCCCTCATATTGGAAGTGTTTTGGAAGAGGTGGAAATGTGGATCATCCCCAGTGTTGAACTTCCAGTTTGCATCATAGAGGCCTAAGTGCCTCACTCTTTTCCTTCACTCACGGTTTGCAACGTTCTCTCTGTCCGTCCTTGTTCTATCTTCTTCCTCCATTGGAAAGACTATTGAGAAGTGACATTCCGTATAAAGGAGATTCCCTTAAACAGAACTTCCTATAGTCTAACGGTTAGACGTCTGAGACTGGAAAGCTATGTGCGCCTAATGCGGTTACCACCGATTCAGTACCAAAAGCTTCCTTCTTTAACGGACGTAACACTGCAGTGAATTCCTCCTAAAGCACACTTCCCTCTCAGTGTTGGAAGCGTTTTAGTCGCAGAAACCAAGTGCGGTTCACCACTGGTGGTGAACATCCAATATGTGTTTGGTAGGCTTAAGCACCATAGCCTGCACTTTACTCACAGTACCTATTGTGTCCCTAGTCCGTCCATGTTCTACCTTCATTCTTCCAAGGAGAAACACTTTTATGAATGAGTACGCAACTGAGGTAGGTTCCCTGATCAGATACTATCCTACGCATCACCTCTAAGTGGCCTGTACGAGACACTTCATGGTTGCTACCCAGACACGTCCTACAGTTCCAACTGAGTACAGACGCATCCCTGTCGTGAGAACTTACTGTAGCACAGTTCCCTCATAATTGGAAGTGTTTTGAGAAGAGATAGATACTGTGGAACTTCCCAGGTGTAGAACTTCCAGTATGCATCATCGAGGTCTACGTGCCTTACCCTGTACTTCACTCATGGGTTGCAACGTACTCTCTGCTCCGTCCTTGTTCTATCATCTTTCCTCTACTGGAAAGACACTTTGAGAAGTGACATTCCGCTGAAGGAGTTTCCCTTAAACTGAACTTACTATAGTCCTATGGATAGACGTCGAAGATGGGAAACCTATGTGCGCCTATTGCTGTTATCATAGAGTCAGTCCCAAATGCTTCCTTCTTTAAAAGTCGTAACACTGCAGTGAATCCCACCTAAAGCACACGTCCTTCTCAGTGTTGGAAGCGTTTTAGATGCAGAAACTAAGTGCGGATCAACACTGGTGGTGAACATCCAATATGTGTTTGGCAGGCTTGAGCGCCACAGCCTGCCCTTTTCAGAGTACCTAATGTGCCCCTAGTACGTCCCGGTTCTATCTTCATTCCTCAATGGAGAAACGCTGTTATGAATGAGTACGCAACTGAGGTAGGCTCCCTGAGCAGATACCTTCCTTCGCATCCCCTCTAAGCAGCCTGTATGAGACACCTCATGATTTCTTTTCAGACACTTCCTAGAGTTTCCGACTAAGCACAGACGCATTCCTGTCTTGAGAACTTACTTTAGCAAAGTTCCCTCATATATTGGAAGTGTTTTGAGAAGAGGTAGACACTGTGGAACATCCCCGGTGTTGAACTTCCAGTATGCACCATAGAGGCCTAAGTGAATTACCCTGTACTTCAATCACGGTTTGCAACGTTCTCTCTGTCCGTCCTTGTTCTATCTTATTTCCTCCATTGGAAAGACACTGTGAGAATTGACATTCCGTAGGAAGGAGTTTCAGTTAAACAGAACTTCCTATATTCTAACGGTTAGACGTCTGAGACTGGAAAGCTATGTGCGCCTAATGCGGTTACCACAGAGTCAGTCCCAAAAGCTTCCTTCTTTAACAGACGTAACACTGCAGAGAAAACCTCCAAAAGCACAATTCCCTCTCATTGTTGGAAGCGTTTTAGACGCAGAAACTAAGTCCGGATCACCACTGGTGGTGAATATCCAATATGTGTTTGGCAGGCTTAAGCGCCATAGCCTGCCCTTTTCTCACAGTACCTAATGTGCGCCTAGTCCGTCCCTGTTCTATCTTCATTCCTCAAAGGAGAATCGCTGTTATAAATGAGTACGCACCTGTAGTAGGTTCCCTGAGCAGATACCCTCCTTTGCATGCCCTCTAAGTGGCCTGTATGAGACAATTCATGATGGCTACCCAGACACGTCCTAGAGTTTCCAACTGAGCACAGACGCATCCCTGTCGTGAGAACTTACTGTAGCACAGTTCCCTCATATATTGGAAGGTTTTGATAAGAGGTAGACACTGTGGAACATTCCCAGTGTTGAACTTCCACTATGCATAATAGAGGCCTAAGTGTCTTACCCTGTACTACACTCACGGTTTGCAACGTTCTTTCTGTCCGTCCTTGTTCTATATTCTTTACTCCAGTGGAAAGACACTGTGAGAAGTGACATTCCGCATGCGAACACGTTTCGGGTGTCACACGTCTGCTGGGCCGCCCGCCAGAGCTCGCTTACGATCCCCGCCAAGGTGCGCTTCGCGCGGCAGACTTCGGCGAGGCCGATGCCTCCTGCTTCTCGGCCGGCGGTGGTCCCTACTTGGCGCAGTCCCATGGGGCCAGGGCTGTCCCGAGACTAAGGCTCGATATTTCACCTACTTCCCAGCCCTAAGCTTCAGGGGTCCTGTCCCTCTGTGCCTCCATCTGGGGAATCCTGAGTCACACGGCCACGCCACACCCTCCTACTCTGGCCCCAATGGTGCATATCGGCGCTTCGGACAAGCTTCGGAGAGAGAGAAACCTGCATGACCCTACTGCGGACAGCCCCATCCTTTGGTGCCCCATCAGCCCGAAAAGACGGAGGCGCATGCTCTGCCGCCACTCGTAAGTCAACTCTGCTCTGGGACGCTCCCCTGTGCCGGCACCCACTGGTGGGCCCCGGCGTTTCAGGCAATTTTCCGGGGGCCGCAGCATGCCCTGGGAGAGAAGGGGTGCTGGGCCACGGAGAGCAGGGAAGTCCGCAGGACTGCCCAACTCCTGCCAATTCTCACGAGCGTTCTGCCCAAACCGATCCTGGTGTGGGCAGAACGCTGTTGAGAATTGGCAGGAAAACACCCGGCGAACTGGCTTCGGGCGCCGCAGCTCTGCATGGCCGCCCCCCCCTGCATGGTGTGCCATGGCGAGCCATCGCGCTCCTACCCCGCCAGGAAGCCCTCCGCGAGGCAGGCTGTGGCGAGGCCAACGCCTCCTGCTAATCCTCCTGCGGGGGTCCTCTCCCTTGCGCTGTTCCATGGGGCCGGGCCCGCCACGAAGCCCGGGCTCGCAGTTTCGCCTGCTACCCTGCCGTCTGCTTCTGGGTTCCTATCCCTCGGTGCCTCCATCTGGGGAACCCTGAGTCCCACGGCCACGTTCCCCCTCCCACACCGGCGCCCACGGGTGCCTTTTGGTGCTTCGGACAACCTCAGAGCGAGAGAAACCTGCGTTCCCCTATGAGGTCAGCCCTATCCTTGGGCGCCCGATCCTCCCTCAAATCAGAAGCGTAGGCCGGGCCGCCACCCGTCCTTCAACTCTGCTCCGGGAACGCTCCCCAGTGCCTGGGCCTCCTGGTGGTCCGCGACGTTTTCACGCATTCCGGGCTGCCGCCCCATGCTCCAGGCGAGAATCGGCCCTGGGCCATGGAGAGCAGGGCAGTCCACAGGGCTGCGAAACGCCGGGCAATTCTCACGAGCGCTCTGCCCAAACCGATACCGGTTTATGCAGAACGCTCGTGAGAATTGGCCAGAAAACGCCTTGCGAACTTGCTTCGGGCGTCACACGTCTGCAGGACCCCCCCCCAGGGCCTGGCCGGGCATCGCAAGAACTCGCTCACGAACTCCGCCAAGGATCCCTCTGCGAGGCAGTCTGCAGCGAGGCCAATGCCTCCTGCTTCTCGGCCGGCGGGGGTCCCCTACTTGGCGCACTCCCTTGTGGCCAGGGATGCCCCGGGACTCAGGCTCGAAATTTCGCCGGCTTCCCAGCCCTCTGCTTCCGGGGTCCTGTCCCTCTGTGCCTCCCTCTTGGGAATCCTGAGTTCCGTGGCAACGCCTCCGCCTCACGTCCCGGCGCAAATGGTGCATTTCGTCTTTTCGGACAAGCCACGTAGCGAGAGAGAGCTGCATGACCCAACTGAGGACAGCGCCATCCTTGGGCGCTCCATCAGCCTGAAATACGGAGGCGCACGCCCTGCCCCCACCCGCCCTGATACTCTGCTCCGAGAACGCTCCCGTGCGTCGGGTCCCTCTGGTGGGCCGCGTCGTTTCCTCGGGTTTTCAGGTGGCCGCAGCATGCCCTGGGCAAGAAGGGTCCCTGGGCCACGGAGAGCCGGGCGGTCCGCAGGGTAGCCCAACGCCAGCAAATTCTCACGAGTGTTCTGTCCTAACCGATCCCGGTTTGGGCAGAACGCTTGTGAGAATTGGCCGGAAAACGCGCGGCGAACTCGCTTTGGGTGCAGCTCTTCTGCAGGTCAGCCCCCCATGGCTTGTCCTGGCATCGCGAGCTCTTGCTCACGAACCTGCCAGGAAGCCCTCCCCGAGGCAGGCTGAGGCGAGGCCGACGCCTCCTGCTACTCGGCGCTGGTGTCCCCTACTTAGCACCGTCCCATGGGGCCAGGCCTGCATCGAGACTCGGGCTTGATATTTCACCTGCGACCCAGCCTTCAGCTTCCGGGGTCGTGTCCCTCTGTGCCTCCATCTGGGGAATCCTGAGTCCCTCGGCCACGCCTACCCCTCCCATCCCTGCCCCAATGGTGCATATCGGCGCTTCTGTCAAGCCTCGGAGAGAGAGAAACCTGCATGACCCAACTGCGGACAGCCCCAGTTTGATCCCGGCGAACTGGCTTCGGGTGCCGCACCTCTGCATGGCCGCCCCCCCCGTGCATGGCGATCCCGTTTTGGGCAGAACGCTCATGAAATTTGGCCGGAAAACGCGCGGCGAACTCGCTTCGGGTGCAGCTCTTCCGCAGGTCAGCCCCCCGGGGCTTGTCCTGGCATCGCGAGGGCTCTCGCACCAACCTCGCCAGGAACCCCTCCGCGAGGCAGGCTGAGGCGAGGCCGACGCCTCCTTCATCTCGGTGCTAGTGTCCCCTACTTAGCGCCGTCCCATGGGGCCAGGGCTGCCCCGAGACTCGGGCTTGATATTTCACCTGCGTCCCAGCCTTCGGCTTCGGGGTCGTGTCCCTCTGTCCCTCCATCTGGGGAATCCTGAGTCCCTCAGCCACGCCTAGCCATCCCATCCTGGCCCCAATGGTGCACATCGGCGCTTCGGTCAAGCCTCGGAGAGAGAGAAACCTCAATGAACAAATGTGGACAGCCTCATCCTTGGGTGTCCCCATCATCCCAAAAAGACGGAGGCGTATGCACTGCTGACAGTCATCATTCAACTCTGATCTGGGATCGTTCCCCTGGGCCGGCGCCCCCTGGTGGGCCCTGGCGATTCAGGCATTTTCCGGGGGCCGCAGCATGCCCTGGGAGAGAAGGGGCCCTGGGCCACGGAGAGCAGGGAGGTCCGCAGGACTGTCCTACGCCGGCCATTCTCACGAGCGTTCTGCCCAAACCGATCCTGTTTGGGCAGAACGCTCGTGAGAATTGGCAGGAAAATGCCCGGCGATCTCGCTTCGGGCGCCGCACTTCTGCACGGACGCCCCCCCCCCCGGGCCTGGCGTGACATTGCGAGCCATCGCGCTCCAACCCTGCCAGGAAGCCCTCCCCGAGGCAGGCTGTGGCGAGGCCGACGCCTCCTGCTAATCCTCCGGGGGGGTCCTCTCCCTGGCGCTGTTCCATGAGGCCTGGCCCGCCACAAAGCCCGGCCTCGCAGTCTCGTCTACTTCCAGGCCGTCTGCTTCTGGGTTCCTGTCCCTCGGTGCCTGCATCTGGGGAACCCTGAGTCCTGGGGCCACGCCTCCCCCTCCCACACCGGCGCTAACGGTGCCTTGCGGCGCTTCGAACAACCTCAGAGCGAGGAAACCTGCGTGCCCGCACTGAGGTCAGCCCCATCCTTGGGCACACGATCCTCCCTAAAGTCGGAAACGTAGGCCCTGCCGCCATCCGTCCTTCAACTCTGCTCCGGGAACGCTCCCCAGCGCCGGGGCGCCCAGGTGTGCCGCGACGTTTTCGCGCATTTTCCGGGCGGCCGCCCCAAGCTCGGGGCGAGTAACGGCCCTGGGCCATGGAGAGCAGGGCGTTCCGCAGGGCTGCCCAACGCCGGCCAAATCACACGAGGGTTCTGCCCAAACCGATCCCATGAGAATTGGCCGGAAAACGCCATGCGAACTCGTTTCGGGTGTGACACGTCTGCAGGGACGCCCCCCAGGGACTGGCCTGCCCCGGCATTGCGAGATATCTCTCCCG
The DNA here is from genome assembly GCF_020171115.1 of Neogale vison. Taxonomy (NCBI): domain Eukaryota; kingdom Metazoa; phylum Chordata; class Mammalia; order Carnivora; family Mustelidae; genus Neogale; species Neogale vison. The sequence continues at coordinate 155,175,445 of NC_058091.1, forward strand.
AACACTGCCAAGGAGCCCTCCGCGTGGCAGACATCGGCGAGGCCGATGCCTACTGCTTCTCGGCCGGCGGGGGGCCCTACTTGGAGCAGTCCCATGGGGCCAGGGCTGTCCCGAGATTCGGGCTCGAAATTTCGCAGGCTTCCCAGCCTCCCGCTTCCGGGGTCCTGTCCCTCTGTGCCTCCCTCTTGGGAATCCTGAGTTCCGTGGCAACACCTCCGCCTCACGCCCCGGTGCAAACGGTGCATTTCGGCGCTTCGGACAAGCCTCGAAGCGAGAGAAACCTGCATGACCCAACTGAGGACAGCCCCATCCTGGGCGCCGCATCAACCCGAAAAGTTGGAGGCACATGCGCTGACCCCACCCGCCGCTCAACTCTGCTCCTAGAACGCTCCCGGTTGCCGGCGCCACCTGATGGGCCACGTCGTTTCCTCGCGTTTTCCAGGCGGCCGCCGTATGCACTGGGCGAGAAGGGGCCCTGAGCCACGGAGAGCTGGGCGGTCCGCAGGTCTGCCCATCGCTGGCCAATTCCTACGAGTGTTCTGCCCAAACCAACCCCGGTTTGAGCAGAACGCTCGTGAGAATGGGCCGGAAAATGCTCGGCGAATGCGCTTCGGGCTAGCTCGTCCGCAGGTCCACCCCCCCGGGGCTTGTCCTGGCATCGCGAGCGCTGGCGCACAAACCTCGCCAGGAAGCCCTCCGCGAGGCAGGCTGAGGCGAGGCCGACGCCTCCTGCTCCTCGGTGCTGGTGTCCCCTACTTAGTGCCGTCCCATGGGGCCAGGGCTGCCCGGAGACTCGGGCTTGATATTTCACCTGCGTCCCAGCCTTCGGCTTCCGGGGTCGTGTCTCTCTGTGCCTCCTCTGGGGAATCCTGAGTCCCTTGGCCACGCCTAGCCCTCCCATCCCGGCCCCAATGGTGCATATCGGCACTTCGGTCAAGCCTCGGAGTGAGAGAAACCTCAATGAACCAAATGCGGACAGCCCCATCCTTGGGTGCCCCATCAGCCTGAAAAGACGGAGGCGCATGCCCTGCCGCCACTCCTCCATCAAACTGCTCTGGGATTGTTCCCCTGGGCCGGCGCCCCCTGGTGGGCCCCGCGATTCTGGCATTTTCTGGGGGCTGCAAAATGCCCTGGGAGAGAAGTGGCCCTGGGCCACGGAGTGCAGGGAGGTCCGCAGGACTGCCCTACGCCGGCCCATTCTCACAAGTGTTCTGCCCAAACCGATCCTATTTCGGTAGAAAGCTTGTGAAAATTGGCAGGAAAACGCCCAGCGAACTCGCTTCGGGCGCAGCACTTCTGCACCGCCGCCCCCCCCCCGGGCCTGGCGTGCCATTGTGAGCCATCGCGCTCCAACCCCGCCAGGAAGCCCACAGCAATACAGTCTGTGGCGAGACCAGCGCCTCCTGCTAATCCTCCTGCGGGGGTCCTCTCCCTGGCGGTGTTCCATGGGTCTGGGCCCGCCACGAAGCCCGGGCTTGCAGTATCGCCTGCTACCCTGCCGTCTGCTTCTGGGTTCCTATCCCTCGGTGCCTCCATCTGGGGAACCCTGAGTCCCACGGCCACGTTCCCCCTCCCACACCGGCGCCCACGGGTGCCTTTTGTCGCTTCGGACAACCTCAGAGCCAGAGAAACCTGCATGACCCCACAGAGGTTAGCCCCATCCTTGGGCACACGATCCTCCCTAAAGTCGGAAACGTAGGCCCGGCCGCCACCCGTCCTTCAACTCTGCTCCAGGAACGCTCCCCAGCGCCTGGGCGCCCGGGTGGGCCGCGACGTTTTCCCGCATTTTCCGGGCGGCCTCCCCATGCTCCGGGCGAGAACCAGCCCTGAGCCATGGAGAGGAGGGCAGTCCGCAAGGCTGCGAAACGCCGAATAATTCTCCGGAGCGCTTTGCCCAAACCGATCCCGTGAGAATTGGCCAGAAAACGCCTTGCGAACTTGCTTCGGGCGTCACACGTCTGCAGGGCCGCCCCCCAGGGCCTGGCCTGCCCCGGGATCGCGAGAGCTCTCTCACGAACACCGCCAAGGAGCCCTCCGCTCGGCAGACTTCGGCGAGGCCGATGCCTCCTGCTTCTCGGCCGGCGGGGGTCCACTACTTGGCGCAGTCCCATGCGGCCAGGGCTGTCCCGAGACTCGGGCTTGAAATTTCACCGGCTTCCCAGACTTCCGCTTCCAGGGTCCTGTCCCTCTGTGCCTCCCTCTTTGGAATCCTGAGTTCTGTGGCAACGCGTCCGCCTCATGCGCCGGAGCAAATGGTGCATTTCGGCGCTTTGGACAAGCCTCGAATCGAGAGAAACCTGCATGACCCAACTGTTTCCCGACAGCAAGGCCAACGGATCCTTCTCTTCTAGGAATGCTAGGAGGCGTTCTGCTCCTTCCCCTGACTTGCTCCTGGGGATCAAGTTGACATCCTTGTCCCTATCCTTAAGGCCCTTTCCAGATGTGCATCCACGCTTCTCTCCCAGGAAGTGGGGATGCTAGGGCCAAGAGAATTTCGCTCCATGCGGGGTTCTTCCACCGTGCTGCGGAGACTAGCTCAGGCAAGCAGCAACAGCATCCCACAAAGCGACTCAGATTTCCCAACTAATGCTGTGCTTTCCCAGAAGAGGAACCTGGGCAAAGAGGCTTTCGCTGTACGGTGATTTCTCCCACCTTGAGATTGGCCTAGGTAAGCAGAAGCAGCAGCCCGCAGAACGGACTCTGATTTCTAAGCAAACGGATTGGGTGACACTTGTCTTGCCACCTGCCCGCTATTCTTGCCAATGCACGCTCTCCTGTTTCATGACCTTTCGTTAAGGCTGTTTCCACAGGCGCAATCACGCTTCTCTCTGAAGTAGAGGGGATGCCCGGGCAAGGAGGATTTCGCTCCATATGGGTTTATGACACCGTGCTTTGGAGACAATGTTCAGTCAAGCGGCATCCGCATTGCACAGAACCGACTCTGATTTCCCCAAGAATGCTGTGCTTTCCTAGAGGGGATGCCCAGGAAAAGAGGCTTTCGCTCTATGTGGGATTCTCCCTCCGTGCTGCCAATACTAGGCTAAAGCAAGCAGCAACAGCAGCCCAAAGAAACGACTCTTTTTTTTTCCCAGCGACTGCTCTGCTTTTCTAGAGGTTTTCAGCTTGGCCTGAACCGCACTTCGCTGCTGCTTCCTCAGCAAGGATTTTGGGGTTCACTCTGTCGCGTCAGGCAAGTAGATCTGCTGGAGACCTGGTGCCTCTTGGGCCTTGCTTTCCCGGGCTCCATGGTCGCACCCTGGTTTCACCCTGCCAGGCTGAACTACGCAGACAGAGCCACAACTCTGCAGCAGCGTGCGTGGCCTAGGATGACATTCCATGCCAACTGCAGTCTCCTGGCATAGTAAGGGTTGGCTTTTTGCTCTGGCTTTCAGGCGGACTCGGGGAATAAGCCAGTGCCTTCCCCATTGGAAAGGTGAGGCGACAGGATCCCTGCACAGCGCCCGTGCACTAGGATGGGATCTGTGGGGCACTGCCCCACTAATTCCCGACACACCCCCTGCCACCCCTAACGCTGCCACATCTTGGAGGAAGATGGCATTTGACTGCCCTTTCTTACAGGGAGCTTTATCTGCGAGTTCCGGGTATGGCGCCTTGTGGCAATCCCACGTCTGCCCAAGGGACAGGTGGCCATGGAGATGCTGTCTCCTTTTGACAAGAGGCACAGAACAGGACTGCCTTCTCCCCAGACTCCTTCCTAGGAGTGGAGTATGCGCGCCTGCCCTAGCCGTCCCCTCGTGTCTTCCTAAAGCCAGGCTTCCGTCTCTACGCACAGGGAGCAGGTGACCTTGTCTTGCCACCGTCCCGCTGTTCTTCCCAGGGCAGGCTCTCCTGCTTTGCGACTGTGTCCCGACAACAAGGCCAACGGCTCCCTCTCTTCTCCCATGGAGGCGTTCTGATCTATCCCCAGACTTGCTCCTGGGGAGCACGGTGACAGCCGTGTCCCTATCCTTAAGGCCCTTTCCAGATGTGCATCCACGCTTCTCTCGCAGGCAGTGGGGATGCTAGGGCCAAGAGAATTTCGCTCCATTCGGGTTTCTTCCACCGTGTTGCGGAGACTAACTCAGGCAAGCAGCAGCAGCATCCCACAAAGCGACTCATATTTCCCAACGAATGCTGTGCTTCCCCAGAGGAGGAGCCTGGGCAAAGAGGCTTTCGCTGGAGGGTGGCTTCTCCCACCTTAGACTTGGCCTAGGTAAGCAGGAGCAACAGCCCGCAGAACCGACTCTGATTTCTAGGAAAACGGAGAGGGTGACACTTGTCTTGCCACCTGCCCGTTATGCGTGCCCATGCAGGCTCACCTGTTTCATGACCTTTCGTTAAGGCTGTTTCCACAGGCACAACCGGGCTTCTCTCTCAGGTAGAGGGGATGCCCGGGTAAAGAGGATTTCGCTCCATGCGGGTTTCTTCCACCGTGCTTCGGAGACTATGTTCAGGCGAGCGGCATCCGCATCGCACAGAAACAACTCGGATTTCCCCAAGAATGCTGTGCTTTCCTAGAGGGGATGCCCCGGCATAGAGGCTTTTGCTCTATGCGGGATTCTCCCACCGTGCTGCCAATACTAGGCTAAAGCAAGCAGCAACAACAGCCCACAGAACCGACTCTTCCCAGCGACAGCTATGCTTTCGCAGAGGTTTTCAGCTTGGCCTGAACCGCACTTCGCTGCTGCTTCCTCAGCAAGGATTTGGGGGTTCGCTCTGTCGCGTCAGGGTAGTAGATCTGCTGGAGACCTGGTGCCTCTTGGGACTTGCTTTCCCGGGCTCCATGGTCGCACCCTGGGTTCACCATGCCAGGCTGAACTACGCAGACACAGCCACAACCCTGCAGCAGCGTGTGTGGCCTAGGATGACACTCCATGCGAACTGCCATCTCCTGGCCTAGTAAGGCTTGGCTTTTTGCTCTGGCGTTCAGGCGGACTCGGGGACTAGGCCAGTGCCTTCCCCATAGGAAAGGTGAGGCGACATGATCCGTGCACAGCGCACGTGCCCTGGGATGGGGAGCTGTGGGGGACTGTCCCCATTTCTACCCCGACACACCCCCTGCCACCCCCAACGCTGCCACATCTTGGAGGAAGATGGCACCTGACTGCCCTTTCTTCCAGGCAGCTGTATCTGCGAGTTCCGGCATGGCGCCTGGTGGCAAGCCCACGTCTGCCCTAGGGACAGGTGGCCTTGGAGATGCTGTCCCCTTGGGACAAGAGGCATAGAACAGGCCTGCCTTCTGCCCAGACACCTTCCTCAGCGTGGAGTATGCGCGCCTGCCCTAGCCGTCCCCTCGTGTCTTCCTAAAGCCAGGTCCGTCCTTACGCACAGGGAGCGGGTGACGCTTGTCTTGCCACTGTCCCGCTGTTCTTCCCAGGCCAGGCTCTCCTGCTTTGCGACTGTTACCCGACAACAAGGCCAACGGCTCCTTCTCTTCTCCGGGGAGGCGTTCTGCTCCTTCCCCAGGCTTGCTCCTGGGGTGCACGGTGAAAGCCGTGTCCCTACCCTTAAGGCCCTTTCCAGAGTTGCATACACGCTCCTCTCGCAGGCAGTGGGGATGCTAGGGCCAAGAGAATTTCACTCCATGTGGGTTTCTTCCACCGTGCTGCGGAGACTAGCTCAGGCAAACAGCAGCAACATCCCAAAAAAGCTAATCAGATTTCCCAACAAATGTTGTGCTTCCCCAGTGGAGGAGCCTGGGAAAAGAGGCTTTCGCCTGAGGGTGGCTTCTCCCACTTGAGACTTGGCCTAGGCAAGCCGGAGCAGCAGCCCGCAGAACCGACTCTGATTTCAGAGCAAACGGGGAGGGTGACACTTGTCTTGCACTTGCCCGCTATTCTTGCCAATGCAGGCTCTATTGTTTCATGACCTTTTATTAAGGCTGTTTCCACAGGCCAAACCACGCTTCCCTCTCAGCTAGAGGGGATGCCCGTGCAAAGAGGATTTTGCTCCATGCGGGTTTATTACACCGTGCTTCAGAGACTATGTTCAGGCGAGATGCATCCGCATCGCACAGAACCGACTCGGATTTCCCCAAGAATGCGGTGCTTTCCTAGAGGGGATGCCCGGTCAAAGAGGCTTTCGCTCTATGCGGCATTCTCCCACCGTACTGCCAATACTAGGCTAAAGCAAGCAGCAACAGCAGCCCACAGAACCGACTCTTTTTTCCCAGCGACTGCTATGCTTTCACAGATGTTTTCGGCTTGGCCTTAACCGCCCTTCGCTCCTGCTTCCTCAGCCAGGCTTTGGGCATTCGCTCTGTCGCATCAGGGAAGTAGATCTGTGGGAGAGCTGGTGCCTCTTGGGCCTTTCTTTCCCGGGTTCCATGGTCGCACCCTGGGTTCCACCTGCCAGGCTGAACTACGCAGACACAGCCACAACCGTGCAGCAGCGTGCGTGGCCTAGGTTGACACTCCATGCCAACTGCCATCTCCTGCCCTAGTAAGGCTTGGCTTTTTCCTCTGGGGTTCATGCGGACTCGGGGACTAGGCCAGTGTTTTCCCCATCAGAAAGGGGAGTCTACAGGATCCCTGCACTGCGCCCGTTGCCTTGGATGGAGTGCTGTGGGGGACTGTCTCCATTTCTACCCCAACACAGCCCCTGCCACCCCCAACGCTGCGACATTTGGAGGAAGATGGCACCTGGCTGCCCTCTCTTCCAGGGAGCTGTATCTGCGAGTTCCGGGTATGGCGCCTGGTTGCAAGCCCACTTCTGCCCTAGGGACAGGTGGCCTTGGAGAAGCTGTCCCCTGGGGACAAGAGGCACAGAACAGGCCTGCCTTCTGCCCAGACTCCTTCCTCAGAGTGGAGTATGCGCGCCCGCCCTAGCCGTCCACTCGTGTCTTCCTAAAGCCAGGATTCCGTCTCCACGCAGAGGGAGCGGGTGACCTTGTCTTGCCACCGTCCCGCTGTTCTTCCCAGGGCAGGCTCTCCTGCTTTGCGACTGTGTCTCGACACCAATGCCAACGGCTCCTTCTCTTCTCCCAGGGAGGCGTTCTGCTCCTTCCCCAGACTTGCTCCTGGGGAGCACTGTGACAGCCGTGTCCCTATCCTTAAGGCCCTTCCAGATGTGCATCCACGCTTCTCTCGCAGGCAATGGGGATACTAGGGCCAAGAGAATTTCACTCCATGCGCGTTTCTTCCACCGTGCTGCGGAGACTAGCTCAGGCAAATAGCATCAGCATCCCACAAAGCGACTCAGATTTCCCAACGAATGCTGTGCTTCCCCATTTGAGGAGGCTGGGCAAAGATGCTTTCGCAGGAGGGTGGCTTCTCCCAACTTGAGACATGGACTATGCAAGCAGGAGCAGCAGCCAGCATAACCGACTCTGATTTCAAAGCAAACGGAGAGGGGGACACTTGTCTTGCCATCTGCCCGCTATTCTTGCCAATGCACGCTCTCCTGTTTCATGACCTTTCGTTAAGGCTGTTTCCACAGGCGCAACCACGCTTCTCTCTCAGGTAGAGGGGATGCCCGGGAAAAGAGGATTTTGCTCCATGCGGGTTTCCTACAGCGTGCTTCGGAGACTATGTTCAGGCGAGCAGCATCCGCATCGCACAGAACCGACTCTGATTTCCCCAAGAATGCTGTGCTTTCCTAGAGGGGATGCCCCGGCAAAGAGGCTTTCGCTCTATGCGGGATTCTCCCACCGTGCTGCCAATACTAAGCTAAAGCAAGCAGCAACAGCAGCCCACAGAACCGACTCTTTTTTCCCAGCGACTGCTATGATTTCGCAGAGGTTTTCAGCTTGGCCTGAACCGCACTTCGCTGCTGCTTCCTCAGCAAGGCTTTGGGCATTCGCTCTGTCGCATCAGGGAAGTAGATCTGCGGGAGAGCTGGTGTCTCTTGGGCCTTGCTTTCCCGGGCTCCATGGTCGCACCCTGGGTTCACCCTGCCAGGCTGAACTACGCAGACACAGCCACAACCCTGCAGCAGCGTGCGTGGCCTAGGATGACACTCCATGCCAACTGCCATCCTGGTCTAGTAAGGCTTGGCTTTTTGCTCTGGCGTTCAGGCGGACTCGGGGACTTGCCAGTGCCTTCCCCATAGGAAAGGAGAGGTGACAGGATCCCTGCACAGCGCCCGTGCACTGGGATGTGGAGCTGTTGGGGACTGTACCCTCTTCCTCCCTGACACACCCCCTGCCACCCCTAACGCTGCCACATCTTGGAGGAAGATGGCACCTGAATGCCCTTTCTTTCAGGGAGCTGTATCTGCGACTTCCGGGTATGGCGGCTGGTGGCAAGCCCACATTTGCCCTAGGGACTGGTGGCCTTGGAGTTGAGGTCCCCTTTGGACAAGAGGCACAGTACAGGCCTGCCTTCTCCCCAGACTCCATCCTCATAGTGGAGTATGTGCGCCCGTGCTAGCCGTCCCCTCGTGTCTTCCTAAAGCCAGGCTTCTGTCTCTACGCACAGGGAGGGGTGACGCTTGTCTTGCCACCCTCCCGCTGTTCTTCCCAGGGCTGGTTCTCCTGCTTTGCGACTGTGTCCCGACAACAAGGCCAACGGCTCCTTCTCTTCTACCGGGGAGGCGTTCTGATCCTTCCCCAGACTTGAACCTGGGGAGCACGGTGACAGACGTGTCCCTATCCTTAAGGCCCTTTCCAGATGTGCATCCCCGCCTTTCTCGCAGGCAGTGGGGATGCTAGGGCCAAGAGCATTTCGCTACATGCGGCTTTCTTCCACCGTGCTGCGGAGACTAACTCAGGCAAGCAGCAGCAGCATCCCACAAAGCGACTCAGATTTCAAAACGAATGCTGTGCTACCCCAGAGGAGGAGCCTGGGCAAAGATGCTTCGCTGGAGGGTGGCTTCTCCCACCTTGAGACTTGGCCTAGGCAAGCAGGAGCAGTAGCCCGCAGAACCGACTCTAATTTCTAAGCAAACGGAGAGGGTGACACTTGTCTTGCCACCTGCCCGCTATTCTTGCCAATGCAGGCTCTCCTGTTTCATGACCTTTCGTTAAGGCTGTTTCCACAGTCGCAACCACGCTTCTCTCTCAGGTAGAGGGGATGCCCGGGAAAGAGGATTTCGCTCAATGCGGGCTTATTACACCGTGCTTCGGTGAATATATTCAGGCGAGCGGCATCCGCATCGCACATAACCGATTCGGATTTCCCCAAGAATGCTGTGCTTTCCTAGAGGGGATGCCGCGGCAAAGAGGCTTTCGCTCTATGCGGGATTCTCCCACCATGCTTTCAATACTATGCTAAAGCAAGCAGCAGCAGCAGCCCACAGAACCGACTCTTTTTTCCCAGCGACTGCTATGCTTTCGCAGAGGTTTTCAGCTTGGCCTGAACCGCACTTCCCTGCTGCTTCCTCAGCAAGGCTTTGGGCGTTCGCTCTGTCGCGACACGGAAGTAGATCTGCGGGAGAGCTGGTGCCTCTTGGGCCTTGCTTTCCGTGCTCCATGGTCGCACCCTGGGTTCACCCGGCAGAACCGAACTACGCAGACACAGCCACAACCCTGCAGCAGCGTGCGTGCCCTGGGAAGACACCCCATGCCAACTGCATTCTCCTGGTGTAGTATGGCTTGGCTTTTTGATCTGGCATTCAGGTGGACTCGGGGACTAGGCCAGTGCCTGTCCCATAGGAAAGGAGAGGCGTTTGGATCCCTGCACAGCTTCGTGCACTGGGATGAGGAGCTATGGGGGAATGTCCCCACTTCTTCCCCGACACACCCCCTGCCACCCCCCACGCTGCCACATCTTGGAGGAAGATGGCATCTGACTGCCCTTTCTTCCAGGGAGCTGTATCTGCGACTTCCGGGTATGGCACCTGGTGGCAAGCCCACGTCTGCCCTAGGGACAGGTGGCCTTGGAGATGCTGTGCCCTTGGGACCAGAGGCACATAACAGGCCTGCCTTCTGCCCAGACTCCTTCCTCAGAGTGGAGTATGCGAGCCTGCCCTAGCCGTCCCCTCGTGTCTTTCTAAAGTCAGGCTTCCGTCTCTACGCACAGGGAACGGGTGACGCTTGTCATGCCACCGTTCCGCTGTTCTTCCCGGGGCAGGCTTTCCTGCTTTGCGAGTATTTCCCAACAACAAGGCCAACGCTCCTTCTCTTCTCTCGGGGAGGCGTTCTGCTTCTTCCCCATTTTTGCTCCTAGGGAGCACGGTGAGAGCCGTGTCCCTATTCTTAAGGCTTTTCCAGATGTGCATCCACGCTTCTTTCACAGGCAGTGGGGATGCTAGGGCCAAGAGAATTTCGCTCCATGTCGGTTTCTTCCACCGTTTTGCGGAGACTAGCTCAGGCAAGACGCAGCAGTATCCAACAAAGTCACTCAGATTTCCCAACGAATGCTGTACTTCCCCAGAGGAGGAGCCTGGGCAAAGAGGTTTTCACTGTTTGGTGGTTTCTCCCACCTTGAGACTTGGCCTAGGAAAGCAGGAACAGCAGCCCGCAGAACCGACTCTGATTTCTAAGCAAACGGAGAGGGTGACACTTCTCTTGCCACCTGCCCGCTATTCTTGCCAAGGCAGGCTCTCCTGTTTCATGACCTTTCGTTAAGGCTGTTTCCACAGGCACAACCACACGTCTCTCTCAAGTATAGGTGATGCCCGGGCAAAGAGGATTTCGCTCCACACGGGTTTATTACTCCGTGCTTCGGAGTCTATATTCAGGCAAGCGGCATCCGCATCGCACTGAACCGACTCTGATTTCCCAAGAAATGCTGTGCTTTCCAGAGGGGATGCCCAGGCAAAGAGGCTTTTGTTCGATGCGGGATTCTCCCACCATGCTGTCAATACTAGGCTAAAGGAAGAAGCAACAGCAGCCCACAGAGCCGACTCTCTTCCAGCGACTGCTATGCTTTCGCAGAGGTTTTCAGCTTGGATTGAACAGCACTTCGATGCTGCTTCCTCAATAAGGCTTTGGGCGTTCGCTCTGTCGCGAGGGAAGTAAATCTGCGGGAGAGCTGGTGCCTCTTGGGCCTTGCTTTCCCGGGCTCCATGGTCGCACCCTGTGTTCCTCCTGCCAGGCAGAGCTACGCAGACACATCCACCACCCTGCAGCAGCGTGCGTGGCCTAGGATGTCACTCTATGCCAACTGCCATGCCCTGGCATAGTAAGGCTTGGCTTTTTGTTCTGGCGTTCAGGCGGACTCGGGGACTAGGCCAGTGCCTTCCCCATAGGAAAGGAGAGGCGACAGGATCCCTGCACAGTGCCACGCTTCTCTCGAAGGCATTGGGGATGCTAGGTCCAAGGCAATTTCGCTCCATGCGGTTTCTTCCACCGTGCTGCGGAGACTAGCTCAGGCATGTAGCAGCAGCATCCCAAAAACCCGATGCAGATTTCCCAACGAATGCTGTGTTTCCCAGAGGAGAAGCCTGGGCAAAGTGGCTTTGGCTGTATGCTGGTTTCTCCCACCTTGAGACTTGGCCTAGGCAAGCATGAGCAGCAACCCGCAGATCCGACCCTGATATCTCAGCAATCAGAGAGGGTGACACTTGTCCTGCCACCCACCCGCTATTCTTGCCAAAGCAGGCTCTCCTGTTTCATGATTTATCCTTAAGGCTGTTTCCACAGGCGCAACCACACTTCTCTCTCAGGTAGAGGGGATGCCCAGGCAAAGAGGATCTCACTCCATGCGGGTTTATTACACTGAGCTTCGGAGACTAAGTTCAGGCAAGCGGCATCCGCATCTAACAAAACAGACTCTGATTTCCCAAAGAATGCTCTGCTTTCCTCAAGGGGATGCCCAGGCAAAGAGGCTTCCGCTCTATGCGGGATTCCACCACCGTGCTGCCAATACTAGGCTAAAGCAAGCAGCAACAGCAGCCCACAGAACCGACTCTTTTGTGAGAAGTGACATTCCGCATGAAGGAGTTTCCCATAAACTGAACTGCTATATTCCAATGGATAGATGTCGGAGACTGGAAAGCTATGTGCGCCTATTGCGGTTACCACAGAGTCAATCCCAAAAGCTTCCTTCTTAAACAGACGTAACACTGCAGTGAATCTCTCCTAAAGCACACTTCCCTCTCAGTGTTGGAAGCGTTTTAGACGCAGAAACTAAGTGCGGATCACCACTGGTGGTGAACATCCTATGTGTTTGGCAGGCTTAAACTCCACAGCCTGCCCTTTACTCACAGTACCTAATGTGCCCCTAGTCCGTCCCTGTTCTACCTTCATTGCTCAAAGGAGAAACACTGTTATGAATGAGTATGCACCTGAAGTAGGTTCCCTGAGCAGATACCTTCCTACGCATCACCTCTAAGTGGCTTGTATGAGACACTTCATGATTGCTACCCAGACACGTCCTAGAGTTTCCAACTGAGCATGGACGCATCCCTTTCGTGAGAACTTATTGTAGCACAGTTCCCTCATATATTGGAAGGGTTTTGAGAAGAGGTAGACACTGTGGAACATCCCCGGTGTTGAACTTCCAGTATGCATCATAGAGGCCTAAGTGCCTTTCCCTGTACTTCACTCACGGGTTGCAACGTTCTCTCTTCCCCGTCCTTGTTCTATCTTCTTTCCTCCACTGGAAAGACACTGTGAGAAGTGACATTCCGCATGAAGGAGTTTCCCTTAAACAGAAATTGCTATAGTCCAACGGATAGACGTCGGAGACTGGAAAGCTATGTGCGCCTATTGCGGTTACCACAGAGTCAGTCCCAAAAGCTTCCTTCTTTAACAGACGTAACACTGCAGTGAATCCCTCCTAAAGCACGCTTCCCTCTCAGTGTTGGAAGCGTTTTAGACACAGAAACTAATTGCGGATCACCACTAGTGGTGAAAATCCAATATGTGTTAGGCAGGCTTAAGCGCCATAGCCTGCCCTTTACTCACAGTACCTAATTGCCCCTAGTCCGTCCGTGTTCTACCTTCATTCCTCCAAGGAGAAACACTGTTATGAATGAGTACACACCTGAAGTAGGTTCCCTGAGCAGTTAACTTCCTACGCATCACCTCTAAGGGGCCTGTATGAGACACTTCATGGTTCCTACCCAGACACGTCCTACAGTTTCCAACTGAGGACAGACACATCCCTGTCGTGAGAACTTACTGTAGCACAGTTCCGTCATAGATTGGAAGTGTTTTGAGAAGAGGTAGACACTGTGGAACTTCCCGGGTTTTGATCTTTCCATATGCATCATAGAGGCATAAGTGCCTTACCCTGTACTTCACTCACGGTTTGCAACGTTCTCTCTGTAAGTCCTTGTTCTATCTTCTTTCCTCCACTGGAAAGACACTGTGAGAAGTGACCCTCCGGACATTCATTTGGGGAGGAGTCAAGATGGCGGAGAATTAGCAGGCTGAGACTATCTCAGCTAGCAGGAGGTCAGCTAGAGAGCTTATCTAAAGTTTGGAAACACGTGCAAATCCATTGGCAGATCGAAGAGAAGAAGAACAGCAATTCTAGAAACAGAAAAACAACCACTTTCTGAAAGGTAGGACTGGCGGAGAAGTGAATCCAAAGCGACAGGAAGATAGACCCCGGAGGAGGGGCCGGCTCCCGCCAAGCGGCGGAACAACAGAGCACAAAATCAGGACTTTCAAAGTCTGTTCCGCTGAGGGACATCGCTCCGGATGCTAAACCGGGGCGAAGCCCACGCGGGGTCGGCGTGACCTCAGGTCCCGCAGGGTCACAGAAGGATCGGGGGTTTCTGAGTGTCGCAGAGCTTGTGGATATTGGAACGGGAAAGCCGGCTGCAGAGACAGAGCCGACAGTAAGCTCGCAGCTCGGAGTTGCCTTGAACCGGTCGCAAGCTCGGTGAGCTCTGAGCGCGGTCGGAGGTTAGGCAGACGCGATATACTAAGAGCTGTTCGCTGAGGGCGTACTGGGGAGCAGGGCCCCGGGCTCGCGGCTCCTCCGGGCCAGAGACCAGGAGGTCGCCATTTGTATTCCCGTCCACCAGAACTCTACGGAAAGTGCTCAGGGAACAAAAGCTCCTGAAAGCAAAGCAGAGCAGATCACTCAGCCCGGACCCTGGTAAGGGGGGTGTAATTCCGCCTGGGGCAAAGACACTTGAGAATCACTACAACAGGCCCATCCCCCAGAAGATCAACAAGAAATCCAGGCAAGACCAAGTTCACCTACCAAGGAGTGCAGTTTCAATACCAAGGAGAGAGCAGCAGAATTCCAGAGGAGGAGAAAACAAACCACGGAACTCATGGCTTTCTGCCTGTGATTTTTTAGTCTTGCAGTTAATTTAATTATTTTCTTTTTCATATTTTTCTCTTCTTCTGCTAAAATTTTTTATAACTTTTACCCTTTTCTTTTTTAACATTTTTAACTAGTTTATCTAATATATATATATTTTTCTTTTTTATACTTTTCTTTATTCATTTTCTTTTTTTTTAATTCTTTTTTTTCTTTCTTTATTTTTGAACCTCTTTTTATCCCCAAATCAGAAGAGATCTTAATCTCTTCAATTTTTTTTTCTTAATTCTTTTTTAAATTCTTGATTGAATTTTTAATTCAATCTCCTTTTTTTAAATTCTTTTTTCTTTTTTTCTTTCTTTCTTTTTGAACCTCTTTTTATCCCCAAATCAGAAGAGATCCCAATCATAAGAGATTGGGAGATCCCAATCAAAGGAGATCCCAGTCAGAGGACATCCCTCACCCAATAGTGAGGGGGGAGAAATCCCCCCTCACGATTTGGGATCTCTTCTGATTTGGTTAAAGCATATTTTCCTGGGATTGTTGCCACCCTTTTTGTATTTTACTTGCTCCTTCATATACTCTTAGCTGGACAAAATGACAAGGTGGAAAAATTCACAACAAAAAAAAGAACAAGAGGCAGTACCGAAGGCTAGGGACCTAATCAATACAGACATTGGTAATATGTCAGATCTAGAGTTCAAAATGACAATTCTCAAGGTTATAGCCGGGCTTGAAAAAGGTATGGAAGATATTAGAGAAACCCTCTCCAGAGATATAAAAGCCCTTTCTGGAAAATAAAAGAACTAAAGTCTAACCAAGTTGAAATAAAAAAAGCTATTAATGAAGTTCAATCAAAAATTGAGGCTCTCACTGCAAGTATAAATGAGGCAGAAGAAAGAATTAGCGATATAGACGTCCAAATGACAGAGAATAAAGAAGCTGAGCAAAAGAGGGACAAACAGCTACTGGACCATGAGGGGAGAATTCGAGAGATAAGTGACACCATAAGATGAAACAACATTAGAATAATTGGGATTCCAGAAGAAGAAGAAAGAGAGAGGGGAGCAGAAGGTATACTGGAGAGAATTATTGGGGAGAATTTCCCCAATATGGCAAAGGGAACGAGCATCAAAATTCAGGAGGTTCAGAGAACGCCCCTCAAAATCAATCAGAATAGGCCCACACCCCGTCACCTAATAGTAAAATTTACAAGCCTTAGTGACAAAGAGAAAATCCTGAAAGCAGCCCGGGAAAAAAAGTCTGTAACATACAATGGTAAAAGTATTAGATTGGCAGATGACTTATCCACAGAGACCTGGCAGGCCAGAAAGAGCTGGCATGACATTTTCAGAGCATTAAACGAGAAAAACATGCAGCCAAGAATACTATATCCAGCTAGGCTGTCATTGAAAATAGAAGGAGAGATTAAAAGCTTCCAGGACAAACAAAAACTGAAAGAATTTACAAACACCAAACCAGCTCTACAGGAAATACTCAAAGGGGTCCTCTAAGCAAAGAGAGAGCCTACAAGTGGTAGATCAGAAAGGAACACAGACAATATACAGTAACAATCACCTTACAGGCAATACAATGGCACTAAAATCATATCTCTCAATAGTTACCCTGAATGTTAATGGGCTAAATGCCCCAATCAAAAGACACAGGGTATCAGAATGGATAAAAAAACAAAACCCATCTATATGTTGCCTCCAAGAAACTCATTTTAAACCCGAAGACACCTCCAGACTTAAAGTGAGGGGGTGGAAAAGAATTTACCATGCTAATGGACATCAGAAAAAAGCAGGAGTGGCAATCCTTATATCAGATCAATTAGATTTTAAGCCAAAGACTATAATAAGAGATGAGGAAGGACACTATATCATACTCAAAGGGTCTGTCCAACAAGAAGATCTAACAATTTTAAATATCTATGCCCCCAACGTGGGCGCAGCAAACTATATAAACCAATTAATAACAAAATCAAAGAAACACATCAACAATAATACAATAATAGTAGGAGACTTTAACACTCCCCTCATTGAAATGGACAGATCATCCAAGCAAAAGATCAACAGGGAAATAAAGGCCTTAAATGATACACTGGATGAGATGGACATCACAGATATATTCAGAACATTTCATCCCAAAGCAACAGAATACACATTCTTCTCTAGTGCACATGGAACATTCTCAAGAATAGATCACATCCTCGGTCCTAAATCAGGACTCAACCGGTATCAAAAGATTGGGATCATTCCCTGCATATATTCAGACCACAATGCTCTGAAGCTAGAACTCAACCACAAGAGGAAGTTTGGAAAGAACACAAATACATGGAGACTAAACAGCATCCTTCTAAAGAATGAATGGGTCAACCGGGAAATTAAAGAAGAATTGAAAAAAATCATGGAAACAAATGATAATGAAAATACAACGGTTCAAAATCTGTGGGACACAACAAATGCAGTCCTGAGAGGAAAACATATAGCGGTACAAGCTTTTCTCAAGAAACAAGAAAGGTCTCAGGTACACAACCTGACCCTACACCTAAAGGAGCTGGAGAAAGAACAAGAAAGAAACCCTAAGCCCAGCAGGAGAAGAGAAATCATAAAGATCAGAGCAGAAATCAATGAAATAGTAACCAAAAAAACAATAGAACAAATCAACCAAACTAGGAGCTGGTTCTTTGAAAGAATTAATAAAATCGATAAACCCTTGGCCAGACTTATCAAAAAGAAAAGAGAAAGGTCCCAAATAAATAAAATCATGAATGAAAGAGGAGAGATCACAAGGAACACCAAAGAAATACAAACTATTATAAGAACATACTATGAGCAACTCTACGCCAACAAATTTGAAAATCTGGAAGAAATGGATGCATTCCTAGAAACATATAAACTACCAAAATTGAACCAGGAAGAAATAGAAATCCTGAACAGACCCATAACCAGTAAGGAGATTGAAACAGTCATTAAAAATCTCCAAACAGACAAAAGCCCAGGGCCAGATGGCTTCCCGGGGGAATTCTACCAAACATTTAAAGAAGAACTAATTCCTATTCTCCTGAAACTGTTCCAAAAAATAGAAATGGAAGGAAAACTCCCAAACTCATTTTATGAGGCCAGCATCACCTTGATCCCCAAACCAGACAAGGATCCCATCAAAAAAGAGAGATATAGAACAATAACCTTGATGAACACAGATGCAAAAATTCTCACCAAAATACTAGCCAATAGGATTCAACAGTACATTAAAAGGATTATTCACCACGACCAAGTGGGATTTATCCCAGGGCTGCAAGGTTGGTTCAACATCCGCAAATCAGTCAATGTGATACAACACATCAATAAAAGAAAGAACAAGAACTATATGATAATCTCAATAGATGCTGAAAAAGCATTTGACAAAGTACAGCATCCCTTCCTGATCAAAACTCTTCAAAGTGTAGGGATAGAGGGCACATGCCTCAATATCATCAAAGCCATCTATGAAAAACCCACTGCAAATATCATTCTCAATGGAGAAAAACTGAAAGCTTTTCCACTAAGAACAGGAACACGGCAGGAATGTCCATTATCACCACTGCTATTCAACATAGTACTAGAAGTCCTAGCCTCAGCAATCAGACAACAAAAGGAAATTAAAGGCATCCAAATCGGCAAAGAAGAAGTCAAATTATCACTCTTCACAGATGATATGATACTCTATGTGGAAAACCCAAAAGACTCCACTCCAAAACTGCTAGAAGTTGTACAGGAATTCAGTAAAGTGTCAGGATATAAGATCAATGCACAGAAATCAGTTGCATTTCTCTACACCAACAACAAGACAGAAGAAAGAGAAATTAAGGAGTCAATCCCATTTACAATTGCACCCCAAACCATAAGATACCTAGGAATAAACCTAACCAAAGAGGCTAAGAATCTATACTCAGAAAACTATAAAGTACTCATGAAAGAAATTGAGGAAGACACAAAGA
The DNA here is from genome assembly GCF_020171115.1 of Neogale vison. Lineage (NCBI taxonomy): Eukaryota > Metazoa > Chordata > Mammalia > Carnivora > Mustelidae > Neogale > Neogale vison. Next base: position 155,193,532 of record NC_058091.1, read on the forward strand.
AATGGAAAAATGTTCCATGCTCCTGGATTGGAAGAATAAATATTGTGAAAATGTCTATGCTACCTAAAGCAATCTACACATTTAATGCAATTCCTATCAAAGTACCATCCATCTTTTTCAAAGAAATGGAACAAATAATTTTAAAATTCATATGGAACCAGAAAAGACCTCGAATAGCCAAAGGGATATTGAAAAACAAAGCCAAAGTTGGTGGCATCACAATTCCGGACTTCAAGCTTTATTACAAAGCTGTCCTCATTAAGACAGCATGGTACTGGCACAAAAACAGACACATAGACCAATGGAACAGAATAGAGAGCCCAGAAATAGACCCTCAACTCTATGGTCAACTAATCTTCGACAAAGCAAGAAAGAATGTCCAATGGAAAAAAGACAGCCTCTTCAATAAATGGTGTTGGGAAAATTGGACAGCCACGTGCAGAAAAATGAAATTGGACCATTTCCTTACACCACACACAAAAATAGATTCAAACTGGATTAAGGACCTCAATGTGAGAAAGGAATCCATCAAAATCCTTGAGGAGAACACAGGCAGCAACCTCTTCGATCTCAGCCGCAGCAACATCTTCCTAGGAACATCCCAAAGGCAAGGGAAGCAAAGGCAAAAATGAACTTTTGGGACTTCATCAAAATCAAAAGCTATTGCACAGCAAAGGAAACAGTTAACAAAACCAAAAGACAACTGACAGAATGGGAGAAGATATTTGCAAACGACATATCAGATAAAGGACTAGTGTCCAAAATCTATAAAGAACTTAACAAACTCAACACCCAAAGAACAAATAATCCAATCAAGAAATGGGGAGAGGACACGAACAGACGTTTCTGCAAAGAAGACATCCAGATGGCCAACAGACACATGAAAAAGTGCTCCATATCACTCGGCATCAGGGAAACACAAATCAAAACCACAATGAGATATCACCTCACACCAGCAGAATGGCTAAAATCAACAAGTCAGGAAATGACAGATGCTGGCGAGGATGCGGAGAAAGGGGAACCCTCCTACACTGTTTGTTTGAATGCACGCTGGTGCAACCACTCTGGAAAACAACATGGAGGTTCCTCAAAATGTTGAAAATAGAACTGCCCTATGACCCAGCAATTGCACTACTGGGAATTTACCCTAAAGATACAAACGTAGTGATCCAAAGGGGCACGGGCACCCGAATGTTTATAGCAGCAATGTCCACAATAGCCAAACTATGGAAAGAACCTCGATGTCCATCAACAGATGAATGGATCAAGAAGATGTGGTATATATACACAATGGAATACTATGCAGCCATCAAAAGAAACGAAATCTTTCCATTTGCGACAACATGGATGGAACTAGAGCGTATCATGCTTAGCGAAATAAGTCAAGCGGAGAAAGCCAACTATCATATGATCTCCCTGATATGAGGAAGTGGTGATGCAACATGGGGGCTTAAGTAGGTAGGAGAAGAATCCATGAAACAAGATGGGATAGGGAGGGAGACAAACCATGAGTGACTCTTAATCCCACGAAACAAACTGTGGGTTGCTGGGGGGAGGGGGTTGGGAAAAGGGCGGTAGGGCTATAGACATTGGGGAGGGTATGTGCTTTTGGGTAAATTGGAAGGGGAGATGAACCATGAGAGACTATGGACTCTGAAAAACAATCTGAGGGGTTTGCAGTGGCGGGGGGGTGGGAGGTTGGGGTACCAGGTGGTGGGTATTATAGAGGGCACAGCTTGCATGGAGCAATGGGGTGGTGAAAAAATAATGAATACTGTTTTTCTCAAAATAAATAAATTGGAAAAAAAATACATTCATTTGTGAATATGCAGATTAGCCACAATAAATGCTCCATTCAGAAAGTGAAAAAAAAAAAAGAAGTGAACTTACTGTAGCACAGTTCCCTCAATTATAGGAAGTGTTTTGAGAAGAGGTAGACACTGTGGAACATCCCAGGTATTGTAATTCCAGTAATCATCATAGAGGCCTAAGTGCCTTACCCTGTACTTCACTCACGTTTTGCAACGTTCTCTCTGTCCGTCATTGTTCTATCTTCTTTCCGCCCCTGGAAAGACACTGTGAGAAGTGACATTCCGCATGAAGGAGTTTCCCTTAAACAGAACTTCCTATAGTCCAACGGATAGACGTCTAACTGGAAAGCTATGTGCCCCTATTGCGGTTACCACAGAGACAGTCCCAAAAGCTTACTTCTTTAACAAACGTAACACTGAAGTGAATCCTGACAAAAGCACACTTACCTCCCAGTGTAGGAAGCGTTTTAGACCCAGAAACTAAGTGTGGATCACCACTGGTGTTGAACATCCAATATGTGTTTGGCAGGCTAAAGCGCCATAGCCTGCCCTTTACTCACAGTACCTAATGTGCCCGTAGTCCTTCCCTGTTCTATCTTCATCCTCAAAGGAGAACACTGTTATGAATGAGTACGCACCTGAAGTAGATTCCCTGAGCAGATACCTTCCTACGCATCCCCTCTAAGGGGCCTGTATGAGACACTTCATGATTGCTACCCAGACACATCGTAGAGTTTTCAACTGAGCACAGATGCATCCATGTCGTGAGAACTTACTGTAGCACAGTTCCCTCATATATGGGAAGTGTTTTGAGAAGAGGTAGACACTGTGGAACATCCCCGGTGATGTAATTCCAGTAAGCATCATAGAGACCTAAGTGCTTTACCCTGTAATTCACTCACTGGTTGCAACATTCTCTCTGCTCCGTCCTTGTTCTATCTTCTTTCCTCCACTGGAAAGACACTGTGAGAAGTCACATTCCGCATGAAGGAGTGTCCCTTAAACAGAACTTGCTATAGTCCAACGGATAGACGTCTAAGACTGGAAAGCTATGTCCCCTATTGTGGTTACCGCAGAGACAGTCCCAAAACCATCCTTCTTTAAAAAACGTAACACTGAAGTGAATCGCGACAAAAGCACACTGCCCTCTCAGTGTAGGAAGCGTTTTAGACCCAGAAACTAAGTGCGGATCACCAATGGTGTTGAACATCCAATATGTGTTTGGCAGGCTTAAGTTCCATAGCCTGCCCTTTACTCACAGTACCTAATGGGCCCGTAGTCCTTCCCTGTTCTATATTCATCCTCAAAGGAGAAACACTGTTATGAATGAGACGCACCTGAAGTAGGTTCCCTGAGCAGATACCTTCCTCCACATCCCCTCTAAGGGGCCTGTATCAGACACTTCATGGTTGCTATCCAGACACGTCCTACACTTTCCAACTGAGCATAGATGCATCCCTGTCGTGAGAACTTACTGTAGCACAGTTCCCTCATAAAATCGAAGTGTTTTGAGAAGTGGTAGACACTGTGGAACATCCCAGGTGTTGAACTTCCAGTATGCATCATAGAGGCCTAGGTGCCTTACCCTGACTTCACTCACGGGTTGCAACATCTTCTCTGTCCGTCCTTGTTCTGTCCTATTTCCTCCACTGGAAAGACACTGTGAGAAGTGACATTCCGCATGAAGGAGTTTCCCTTAAACAGAACTTGCTATAGTCCACGGACAAACGTCGGAGACTGGAAAGCTAAGTGCACCTATTGCGGTTACCACAGAGTCAGTCCCAAAAGCTTCCTTCTTTAACAGACTTAACACTGCAGTGAATCCCTCCTAAAGCAAACTTCACTCTCAGGGTAGGAAGCGTTTTAGATGCAGAAACCAAGTGCGGATCACCACTGGTGGTGAACATCCAATATGTGTTTGGCAGGCTTAAGTGCCATAGCCTGCCCTTTACTCACAGTACCAGATGTGCCCGTAGTCCTTCCCTGTTCTATATTCATCCTCAAAGGAGAAGCACTGTTATGAATGAGTACGCACCTAAAGTAGGTTCCCTGAATAGATACGTTCCTACGCATCCCCTCTAATGGGCCTCTATGAGACACTTCATGATTACTACCCAGACACATCGTAGAGCTTTCACTGAGCACAGACCCATCCATGTCGTGAGAACTTACTGTAGCCCAGTTCCCTCATATATTGGAAGTGTTTTGAGAAGTGGTACACACTGTGGAACGTATAGGGTGTTGTAATTCCAGTATGCATCATAGAGGCCTAAGTGGCTTACCCTGTACTTCACTCACGGTATGCAACGTTCCCTCTGTCCGTCATTGTTCTATCTTCTTACCTCCAGTGGTAAGAAACAGTGAGAAGTGACATTCCGCATGAAGGAGTTTCCCTCAAAGAGAACTTGCTATAGTCCAACGGTTAGACGTCTGTGAATGGAAAGCTATGGGCGCATATTGCGGTTACCACAGAGTCTGTCCCAAAGCTTCCTTCTTTAACAGACGTAACACTGCAGTGAATCCCACCTAAAGCACACTTCCCTCTCAGTGTTGGAAGCGTTTTAGACGCAGAAACAAATTGCAGATCAGCACAGGTGGTGAACCTCCAATATGTGTTTGGCAGGCTTAAGCGACATAGCCTGCACTTTACTCACAGTACCTAATGTGCCCCTTGTCCTTCCTTGTTCTATCTTCATTCCTCAAAGGAGAAAAGCTGTTATGAATGAGTACGCAACTGTAGTAGGTTCCCTGATCAGATACCTTCTTTCTCATCCCCTCTAAGCAGCCTGTATGAGACACTTCATGTTTGCTACCCAGACACGTCCTACATTTTCCACATGAGCACCGAACCATCCCTGTCGTGAGAATTTACTGTAGCACAGTTCCCTCATATATTGGAAGAGTTTTGAGAAGGGGTAGACACTATGGAACATCTCCGATGTTGAAATTCCAGTATGCATCCTAGAGGCCTAAGTGCCTTATACTGTACTTCACTCAAGATTGCAACGTTCTCTCTTCTCCGTCCTTGTTCTGTTTCTTTCCTCCACTGGAAAGACACTGTGAGAAGTGACATTCCGCATGTAGGAGTTTCCCTTAATCAGAATTTGCTATGGTCCAACAGATAGTCGTCGGAGACTGGAAAGCTATGTGTGTCTATTGCGGTTACCACACAGTCTGTCCCATAAGCTTCCTTCTTAACATACGTAACACTGCAGTGAATCCCTCCTAAAGCACACTTCCATCTCAGTCTTGGAATTTTTTAGACGCAGAACCTAAGTGCGGATCACCACTGGTGGTGAACATCCAATATGTGTTTGGCAGGCTTAAGCGCCATACATGCACTTTACTTACAGTACCTAATGTGCCCCTAGTCCGTCCGTGTTCTATCTTCATTCCTCAAAGGAAAAACACTGTTATTGATAAGTACGCACCTGAAGTAGGTCCCTTAGCAGATACCTTTCTACCCATCCCCTCTACGGGTCCTGAATGAGACACTTCAAGATTGCTACCAGACACGTCCTAGAGTTTCCAACTGAGCACATACGTATCCCTGTCATGAGAACTTACTGTAGCACAGTTCCCTCATTTATTGGAAGTGTTTTGAGAAGAGGTAGACACTTGGAACATCCCTGGTGTTGAACTTACAGTATGCATCATAGTGGCCTTAGTGCCTTACCCTGTAATTCACTCACGGTTTTCCACGTTCTCTCTGTCTGTCCTTTTCTATCTTCTTTCCTCCACTACAAAGACACTGTGAGAACTGACATTCCGCATGAAGGAGTTTCCCTTAAACAGAACTTGCTATAATCCAACGGTTAGACGTCTGTGAATGGAAAGCTATGTGTGCCTATTGCGGTTACCACAGTCAGTCCCAAAAGCTTCCTTCTTTAAAAGACGTAACACTGCAGTTAATCCCTCCTAAAGCACACTTCTCTCTCAGTGTTGGAAGCGTTTTAGACGTAAAAACTAAGTGCGGATCACCACTGGTGGTGAACCTCCAATATGTGTTTTGCAGGCTTAAGCGCCAAGGCCTGCCCTTTTCTCCCAGTACCTAATGTGCTCCTAGTCCATCACTGTTCTATCTTCATTCCTCAAAGGAGAAACGCTGTTATGAATGAGTACGCACCTAAAATAGGTTCCCTGGCAGATACCTTCCTACACATCCCCCCTATGGGCCTTTATGTGACACTTCATGATTGCTACCCAGACACGTCCTAGAGTTTCCAGCTGAGCACAGACACATCACTGTCGTGAGAACTTACTGTATCACAGTTCCCTCATATATTGGAAAATCTTTTGAGAAGAGGTAGACACTATGGAACATCTCTGGTGTTGAACTTCCAGTATGCATCATAGAGGCCTAAGTTCCTTACCCTGTACTTCACTCACGGTTGCAACGTTCTCTCTTCTCCGTTCTTGTTCTATCTTCTTTCCTCCACTGGAAAGACACTGTGAGATGTGACATTCCGTTGAACGTGTTTCCCTTAAACATAACTAGCTATAGTCCAACGGATAGACGTCGGAGACTTGAAAGCTATGTGCGCCTATTTGGGTTACCACAGAGTCAGTTCCAAAAGCTTCCTTCCTTAACAGACGTAACACTGTAGTGAATCCCTCCTAAAGCACACTTCCCTCTCAGTGTTGGAAGCGTTTTAGACGCAGAACCTTAGTGCGGATCACCACTGGTGGTGAACATCCTATATGTGTCTGGCAGGCTTAAGCGCCAGACACTTTACTCACAGTACCTAATGTGCCCCTAGTCCGTCCCTGTTCTATCATCATCCTCAAAGGAGAAACGCTGTTATGAATGAGTACGCAACTGAAGTAGATTCCCTGAGCAGATACCTTCCTACGCATCCCCTCTAAGGGGCCTGTAAGAGACACTTCATGATTCATACCCAGACACGTCCTAGAGTTTCCAACTGAGCACAGACGCATCCCTGTCATGAGAACTTACGGTAGCACAGTTCCCTCATATATTGGAAGTGTTTGAGAAGAGGTAGACACTGTGCAACATCCCCGGTGTTGAACTTCAAGTATGCATCATAGAGGCCTAAATGCCTTTCCCTTTACTTCACTCAAGGGTTGCAACGTTCTCTCTGTCCGTCCGTGTTCTATCTTCTTTCCTCCACTGGAATGACACTGTGAGATATGACATTCCGCATGAAGGAGTTTACCTTAAATAGAACTTTCTATAGTCAAATGTATAGACGTGTGCGAATTGAAAGGTATGTGCTCCTATGCATTTACCACAGAGTCAGTCCCAAAAGATTCCTTCTTTAACAGAGGAAACATTGCAGTGATCCCTCCTAAAGCACACTTCCTTCGCATTTTAGACGCATAACCTAAGTGCGGATCACCACTGGTGGTGAACATCCAATATGTGTTTGGCAGGCTTAAGCACCATAGCCTGCCCTTTACTCACAATACCTATTGTGCCCTTAGTCCGTCCCTGTTCTATCTTTAATCATCAAAGGAGAAACGCTGTTATGAATGAGTACGCACCTGAAGTAGGTTCCCTGAGCAGATACCTTCCTTCGCATCCCCTGTAAGGTGCCTGTATGAGACACTTCATCATTGCTACCCAGACACATCCTAGAGTTTCCAACTGAGCGCAGACCCATCCCTGTCGTGAGAAATTACTGTAGCACAGAACCCTCATATATTGGAAGTGTTTTGAGAAGAGGTAGACACTGTGGAACATCTCCGATGTTGAAATTCCATTATGCTTCATAGAGGCCTAAGTGCCTTACCCTGGGCTTCACTCACAGTTTGAAACATTCCCTCCATCCATCCTTGTTCTTTCTTCATTCCTTCAATGGAAAGACAGTGTGAGAAGTGACATTCCGCATGAAGGAGTTTCCTTTAAACTGAACTTGCTATAGTCCAACGGTTAGACGTCTGTCATTGGAAAGCTCTGTGCGCCTATTGCGGTTACCACAGAGTCTGACCCAAAAACTTCCTTCAATAACATAGGTAACACTGCAGTGAATCCCTCCTAAAGAAAACTCCCTCTCAGTGTTGGAAGCGTTTTAGACGCTAAACTAAGTGCGGATCACCACTGGTGGTGAACATACAATATGTGTTTGGCAGGCTTAAGCGCCATATCCTGCCCTTTAATAACAGTACCTAATGTGCCCCTAGTCCTTTCCTGTTCTATCTTTATTCCTCAAAGGAGAAACACTGTTATAATGAGTATGCACCTGAAGTAGGTTCCCTGATCAGATACCTTCCTACGCTTCCCCTCTAAGTGACCTGTATCAGACACTTCATGATTGCTACCCAGACACGTCCTACAGTTTCCAACAGAGCACAGACGCATCCCTGTCGAGAGAACTTACTGTAGCACAGTTCCCTAATATGTTGGAAGTGTTTTGAGAAGAGGTAGATAGTGTGGAACATCTCCGGTGTTGAACTTCCAGTATGCATCATAGAGGCCTAAGTGCCTTACCCTGTACTTCACTCACTGGTTGCAACATTCTCTCTGCTCCGTCCTTGTTCTATCTTCTTTCCTCCACTGGAAAGACACTGTGAGAAGTGACATTCCGCATGAAGGAGTTTCCTTTAAACTGAACTTGCTATAGTCCAACGGTTAGACGTCTGTCATTGGAAAGCTCTGTGCGCCTATTGCGGTTACCACAGAGTCTGACCCAAAAACTTCCTTCAATTACATAGGTAACACTGCAGTGAATCCCTCCTAAAGAAAACTCCCTCTCAGTGATGGAAGCGTTTTAGACGCTAAACTAAGTGCGGATCACCACTGGTGGTGAACATACAATATGTGTTTGGCAGGCTTAAGCGCCATATGCTGCACTTTAATCACAGTACCTAATGTGCCCCTAGTCCTTTCCTGTTCTATCTTTATTCCTCAAAGGAGAAACACTGTTATGAATGAGTATGCACCTGAAGTAGGTTCCCTGATCAGATACCTTCCTACGCTTCCCCTCTAAGTGACCTGTATCAAACCCTTCATGATTGCTACCCAGACACGTCCTACAGTTTCCAACAGAGCACAGACGCATCCCTGTCGAGAGAACTTACTGTAGCACAGTTCCCTAATATGTTGGAAGTGTTTTGAGAAGAGGTAGATAGTGTGGAACATCTCCGGTGTTGAACTTCCAGTATGCATCATAGAGGCCTAAGTGCCTTACCCTGTACTTCACTCACTGGTTGCAACATTCTCTCTGCTCCGTCCTTGTTCTATCTTCTTTCCTCCACTGGAAAGACACTGTGAGAAGTCACATTCTGCATGAAGGAGTTTCCCTTAAACAGAACTTGCTATAGTCCAACGGATAGACGGCTGAAACTGGAAAGCTATGTGCGCCTATTGCGGTTACCACAGAGTCAGTCCCAAAAGCTTCCTTCTTTAACAGACGTAAAACTGCAGTTAATCCCTCCTAAAGCACACTTCCCTCTCAGTGTTGGAAGCGTTTTAGATGCAGAAACTAAGTGAGGATCACCACTGGTGGTGAACATCCAATATGTGTTTTGAAGGCTTAAGCGCCATAGCCTGCCCTTTACTCACAGTACCTAATGTGCCCCTAGTCCTTCCCTGTTCTATCTACATTCTTCAATGGAGAAACACTGTTACGAATGAGAACGCACCTGAAGTAGGTTCCCTGAGCAGATACCTTCCTACACATCACCTCTTAGGGGCCAGTATGAAACACTTCATGATTGCTACCCAGACACGTCCTAGAGTTTCCAACTGAGCAGAGACACATCCCTGTCGTGTTAACTTACTGTTGCACAGTTTCCTCATGTATTGGAATTGTTTTGAGAAGAGGTAGACACTGTGTATCATCCTCGGTGTTGAACTTCCAGTATGTATCATAGAGGCCTAAGTGCCTTACCCTGTGCTTCACTCAAGGGTTGCAACGTTCTCTCTGTCCATCCTTGTTTTATCTTCTTTCCTCCACTGGAAAGACACTGTGAGAAGTGACATTCCACATGAAGGAGTTTCCCTTAAACTGAACTTGCTATAGTCCAACAGATAGACATCGGGACTGGAAAGCTATGTGCTCCTATTGCGGTTACCACAGAGTCAGTCACAAAAGCTTCCTTCTTTAACAGACGTAACACTGCACTGAATCCCACCTAAAGCACACTTCCCTCTCAGTGTTGGAAGCATTTTAGCTGCAGAAATTAACTGCGGATCACCACTGATAGTGAACATCCAATATCTGTTTGGCACGCTTAAGTGCCATACCCTGCACTTTACTTAGAGTATCTAATGTGCCCGTAATCCTTCCATGTCTATCTTCATTCCTCAAAGGAGAAACACTGTTATGAATGAGTAGGCACCTGAAGTAGGTTCCCTGAGCAGATACCTTCCTACACATCACCGCTTAGGGGCCAGGAAGAAGCACTTCATGATTGCTACCCAGACACGGCCTAGAGTTTCCAACTGAGCACAGACACATCCCTGTCGTGAGAACTTACTGTAGCACAGTTCCCTCATATATTGGAAGTGTTTTGATAAGAGGTAGACACTGTGGAACATCCTCGGTGTTAAATTCCAGTATGCATCATAGAGGCCTTAGTGCCTTACCCTGTACTTCACTCACGGTTGGCAATATTCTCTCTGTCCATCCTTGTTCTATCTTCTTTCCTCCACTGGGAAAACTATGAGAATTGACATTCTGCATGAAGGAATTTCCCTTAAACTGAACTTGCTATAGTCCAATGGTTAGACGTCTGTGAATGGAAAGCTATGTGCGCATATTGCGGTTACCACAGAGTCAGTACCAAAAGCTTTCTTCTTTAACAGACGTAACACTGCAGTGAATCCCTCCTAATGCACACTTCCCTCTCAGTGTTGGAAGCGTTTTAGAAGCAGAAACTAATTGCGGATCACCACTGGTTGGTGAACATCCAATATGTGTTCGGCAGGCTTACGTGCCACAGTCTGCCCTTTACTCACAGTAACTAATGTGCCCCCATACGTCCATGTTCTACCGTCATTCTCCCAGGAGAAACAAAGTTATGAATGAGTACTAACCTGAAGTAGTTTCCCTGAGCAGATACCATCCTACGCATAACCTCTAAGGGACCTGTACGAGACACTTCATGGTTGCTACCCAGACATGTCCTACAGTTTCCACTGAGCACAGACGCATCCCTGTCATGAGAACATACTGTAGCAAAGTTCCCCTATATATTGGAAGTGTTTTGAGAAGAGTTAGACACTGTGGAACTTCCCCCGTGTTGAACTTCCAGTATGCATCATAGAGGCCTAAGTGCCTTACCCTGTACTTCACTCAAGGTCTGCAACATTCTCTCTGTCCGTCCTTGTTCTATCTTCTTTCCTCCACTGGAAAGACACTGTGAGAAGTGACATTCCGCCTGAAGGAGTTTCCCTTAAACAGAACTTGCTATAGTCCAACGGATTGACATCTGAGATTGGAAAGCTATGTGCGCCTCTTGTGGTCACCACAGAGTCAGTCCAAACAGCTTCCTTCTTTAACAAACGTAACACCGATGTGAATCTCACCTAAAGCACACTTCCCTCTCAGTGTTGGAAGCGTTTTAGATGCAGAAACTAATTGCGGATCACCACTGGTGGTGAATATCCAATATGTGTTTGGCAGGCTTAAGCGCCATAGCCTGCCCTTTACTCACAGTACCTAATGTGCTCCTAGTCCTTCCATGTTCTACCTTCATTCCTTCAAGGAGAAACACTGTTATGATTGAGTACACACCTGAAGTAGTTCCCTGAGCAGATAACGTCCTATGCATCACCTCTAAGTGGCCAATATGAGCCACTTCAAGATAGCTACCCAGACACATCCTAGAGATTTCAACTGAGCACGGATGCATCCCTGTCATGAGAACTTACTGTAGCACAGTTCCCTCATATATTGGAAGTGTTTTGAGAAGAGGTAGACACTGTGGAACATCTTCGGTGTTGAAATTCCAGTATGCATCATAGAAGCCTAAGTGCCTTACTCTGTACTTCACTCACGTATTCAACGTATCCTCTGTCCATCCTTGATCGAACTTCTTTCCTCCCCTGGAAAGACACTGTGAGAAATGACATTACGCATGAAGGAGTTTCCCTTAAACTGAACTTGCTATAGTCCAATGGTTAGACATCTGTCAATGGAAAGCTATGTGCGCCTATTGCGGTTACCACAGAGTCAGTCCCAAAAACTTTCTTCTTTAACAGACGTAACACTGCAGTGATTCCCTCCTAAAGCACACTTCTCTCTCAGTGTTGGAAGCGTTTTAGATGTAGAATCTAAGTGCGGATCACCACTGGTGGTGAACATCCAATATGTGTTTGGTAGGCTTAAGCGCCTTAGCCTGCCCTTTACTCACAGAACCTAATGTGCCCCTACTCCGTCCGTGTTCTATCTTATTCCTCCAAGGAGAAGCACTGTTATTAATGAGTACGAACCTGAAGTAGCTTCCCTGACCAGATACCTTCCTACGCATCCCCTCTAAGGGTCCTGTATGAGACACTTCATGATTGCTACCCAGAAACATCCTAGATTTTTCAATTGTGCACAGATGCATCCCTGTCGTGAGAACTTAAGGTAGATCAGTTCTGTCATATATTGGAAGTGTTTTGAGAAGTGGTAGACACTGTGGAACATCCCAGGTGTTGAACTTCCAGTATGCATCATATAGGCTTAGGTGCATTACCCTGTACTTCACTCACGGGTTGCAACGTTCTCTCTGTCCGTCCTTGTTCTTTCTTCTTTCCACCACTGGAAAGACACTGTGAGAAGTGACATTCCGCATGAAAGAGTTTCCCTTAAACAGAACTTCCTATGGTCTAACGGTTAGACGTCTGAGACTGGAAAGCTATGTGCGCCTATTACGGTTACCACAGAGTCAGTCCCTAAAGCTTCCTTCTTTAACAGACGTAACACTGCAGTGAATCCCTCATAAAGCACACTTCCCTCTCAGTGTTGGAAGCGTTTTAGACGCAGAAACTAAGTGCGGGTCACCACTGGTGGTGAACATCCATTATGTGTTTGGCAGGCTTAAGCGCCATAGCCTGCCCTTTACACACAGTACATAATGTGCCCCTAATCCGTCCCTGTTCTATCTTCATCCTCAAAGGAGAAACACTGTTATGAATGAGTACGAACCTGAAGTAGGTTCCCTTAGCAGATACCTTCCTCCGCATCCCCTCAAAGGGGCCTGTATCAGACACTTCATGATTGCAACCCAGACACGTCCTACTTTCCAACTGAGCATAGAAACATCCCTGTTGTGAGAACATACTGTAGCACAGTTCCCTCATATATTGGAAGTGTTTTGAGAAGTGGTAGACACTGTGGAACATCCCAGGTGTTGAATTTCCAGTATGAATCATAAAGGCCTAAGTGCCTTACACTGTACTTCACTCACGGGTTGCAACGTTCTCTCTGCTCCGTCCTTGTTCTATCTTCTTTCCTCCAGTGGAAAGACACTGTGAGAAGTGACATTCCGCATGAAGGAGTCTCCCTTGAACAGAACTTGCTATAGTCCAACGGATAGACATCTGAGACTGGAAAGCTATTTGCGACTATTGCGGTTACCACAGAGTCAATCCCAAAGCTTCCTTCTTTACTAAACGTAAAACTGCAGTGAATCCCTCCTAAAGCACACTTTCCTCTCAGTATTGGAAGCATTTTAGACTCAGAAACTAAGTGCGGATCATCACTGGTGGTGAATATCCAATATGTGTTTGGCAGGCCTTAGTGGCATAGCCTGCCCTTTACTCACAGTACCTAATGTGCCCCTAGTCCGTCCGTGTTCTACCTTCATTCCTCCAAGGAAAAGCACTGCTATGAATGAGTACGCACCGGAAGTAGCTTCCCTGAACAGAACCTTCCTACGCATCACAGAGGCTTAAGTGGCTTACCCTGTACTTCCTCACGGGTTGCAAAGTTCTCTCTGTCCGTCTTGTTCTCTCTTCTTTCCTCCACATAAAGACACTCTGAGAAGTGACAATCCACATGAAGGAGTTTCCCTTCAACAGAACTTGCTATAGTCCCACGGATACACGTCTGAGACTGGAAAGATATGTGCGCCTATAGCGGTTACCACAGAGTCAGACCCAAAAGCTTCCTTCTTTAACAGACGTAACACTGCAGTGAATCCCTCCTAAAGCACACTTCCCTCTCAGTGTTGGAAGCGTTTTAGATGCAGAAACTAAGTGCGGATAACCATTGGTGGTGAACATCCAATTTGTGTTTTGCAGGCTTAAGCGCCATAGCCCTCCCTTTACTCACAGTACCTAATGTGCCCCTAATCCGTCCCTGTTCTATCTTCATCCTCAAAGGAGTAACACTGTTATGAATGAGTACGCACATGAAGTAGCTTCCCTGAGTAGATATCTTCCTCTGCCTCCCCTCTAAGTGGCCTGTTTCAGACACTTCATTGTTGCTACCCAGACACGCCTTACACTTTCCAACTGAGCACAGACGCATCTCTGTCGTGAGAACTTACTATAGCACAGTTCCCTCATATACTGGAAGTGTTTTAAGAAGAGGTAGACACTGTGTAACCTCTCCAGTGTTGAACTTCCAGTATGCATCATAGAGGCCTAAGTGGCTTACCCTGTACTTCACTCACGGTTTTCGCGTTCTCTCTATCCGTCCTTGTTCTATCTTCTCTCCTCCACATAAAGACACTGTGAGAAGTGACAATCCACATAAGGAGTTTCCCTTAAACAGAATTTCCTATAGTCTAACGGTTAGACGTCTGAGACTGGAAAGCTATGTGCGCCTAATGCGATTACCACAGAGTCAGTCCCATAAGCTTCTTTCTTTAACAGACGTAAGTAACACTGCAGTAAATCCCTCCTAAAGCACACTTCCCTCTCAGAGTTGGAAGCGTTTTAGATGCAGAAACTAAGTGTGGATCACCATTGGTGGTGAACATCCAATATGTGTTTGGCAGGATTAAGCGCCATAGCCTGCCCTTTACTCACAGTACCTAATGTGCCCGTAGTCCTTCCCTGTTCTATCTTCATCCTCAAAGGAGAAACACTGTTATGAAAGAGTACGCACCTGAAGTAGCTTCCCTGAGCAGATACCTTCCTCCGCATCCCCTCTAAGTGTCCTGTATCAGACACTACACGGTTGCTACCCAGACACATCCTACACTTTCCAACTGAGCACAGACGCATCTCTGTCGTGAGAACTTACTGTAGCACAGTTCCCTCATATAGTGGAAGTGTTTTGAGAAGAGTTAGAGACTGTGGAACATCTCCGGTGTTGAACTACCAGTATACATCATAGAGGCCTAAGTGGCTAACCCTCTACTTCACTCACGGCTTTCAACGTTCTCTCTGTCCGTCCTTGTTCTATCTTCTTTCCTCCACTGGAAAGACACTGTGAGAAGTGACATTCTGCATGAAGGAGTTTCCTTTAAAAAGAACTTCCTATAGTCTAACGGTTAGACGTCTGAGACGGGAAAGCTATAGGCGCCCAATGTCAATCCCAAAGCTTCCTTCTTTAAAAGACGTAACACTGCAGTGAATCCCTCCTAAAGTACACTTCCCTCTCAGTGTTGGAAGCATTTTAGACGCAGAAACTAAGTGCGGATCACCACTGTTGGTGAACACCAATATGTGTTTGCAGGCTTAAGCGCCATAGCCTGCACTTTACTCACAGTACCTAATGTGCCCCTCGTCCGTCCGTGTTCTACCTTCATTCCTCCAAGGAGAAGCACTGTTATGAATGAGTACACACCTGAAGTAGCTTCCCTGAGCAGATACCTTCCTACGCATCCCCTCTAAGAGGCTGGTATGAGACACTTCATGATTGCTACCCAGACACATCCTAGAGTTTTCAACTGTGCACAGATGCATTGCAGTCGTGGGAACTTACGGCAGCACAGTTCCCTCATATATTGTAAGTGTTTTGAGAAGTGGTAGACACTGGGGAACATCCCAGTTGTTGAACTTCCAGTATGTATCATATAGGTCTAGTTGCCTTACCCTGTACTTCACTCACGGGTTGCAACGTTCTCTCTGCTCCGTCCTTGTTCTATCTTCTTTCCTCCACTGGAAAGACACTGTGAGAAGTAACATTCCGCATGAAGGAGATTCCTTTTAACAGAACTTGGTATAGTCCAACGGATAGACATCATATACTGGAAAGCTATGTGTACCTATTTTTTTTCCAATTTATTTATTTTCAGAAAAACAGTATTCATTATTTTTTCACCACACCCAGTGCTCCATGCAAGCTGTGCCCTCTATAATACCCACCACCTGGTACCCCAACCTCCCACCCCCCCCCCGCCACTTCAAACCCCTCAGATTGTTTTTCAGAGTCCATAGTCTCTCATGTTTCATCTCCCCTTCCAATTTACCCAAAAGCACATACCCTCCCCAATGTTCATAACCCTACCTCCCTTCTCCCAACCCCCCTCCCCCCAGCAACCTACAGTTTGTTTCGTGAGATTAAGAGTTACTTATGGTTTGTCTCCCTCCCTATCCCATCTTGTTTCATGGATTCTCTCCTACCCACTTAAGCCCCCATGTTGCATTACCACTCCCTCATATCAGGGAGATCATATGATAGTTGTCTTTCTCCGCTTGACTTATTTCGCTAAGCATGATACGCTCTAGTTCCATCCATGTTGTCGCAAATGGAAAGATTTCGTTTCTTTTGATGGCTGCATGGTATTCCATTGTGTATATATACCACATCTTCTTGATCCAGACATCTGTTGATGGACATCTAGGTTCTTTCCATAGTTTGGCTATTGTGGACATTGCTGCTATAAACATTCGGGTGCACGTGCCCCTTTGGATCACTACGTTTGTATCTTTAGGGTAAATTCCCAGTAGTGCAGTTGCTGGGTCATAGGGCACTTATTGCGGTTACCACAGAGTCAGTCCCAAATGCTTCCTTCTTTAACAGACGTAACACTGCAGTGAATCCCTCCTAAAGCACACTTCCCTCTCAGTGTAGGAAGCGTTTTAGACGCACAAACTAAGTGCGGATCACCACTGGTGGTGAACATCCAATAAGTGTTTGGCCGGATTAAGCGCCATAGCGTGTCCTTTATTACAGTAGCTAAAGTGCCCGTAGTCCTTCCCTGTTCTATTTTCATCCTCAAAGGAGAAACTCTGTTATGAATGAGTACGCACCTGAAGTAGGTTCCCTGTGCAGATACCTTCCTTCGTATCCCCTCTAAGGGGCCTGTATGAGACACTTCATGATTGCTACCCAGACACGTCCTACACTTTCCAACTGAGCACAGACGCATCTCTGTCATGAGAACTTACTGTAGCATAGTTTCCTCATATACTGGAAGTGTTCTGAGAAGAGGTAGACACTGTGGAATATCTCCGGTGTGGAACTTCCAGTATGCATCATAGAGGCCTAAGTGGATTACCTTGTATTTCACTCACGGTGTGCAACATTCTCTCTGTCTGTCCTTGTTCTATCTTCTTACCTCCACCGGAAAGACACTGTGAGAAGTGACATTCCGCATGAAGGAGTTTCCCTTAAACAGAACTTCCTATAGTCTAACGGTTAGACGTCTGAGACTGGAAAGCTATGTGCGCCTAATGCGGTTACCACAGAGTCAGACCCAAAAGATTCCTTCTTTAACAAACGTAACCCTGAAGTGAATCCGTCCTAAAGCACACTTCCTTCTCAGGGTTGGAAGCGTTTTAGACGCAGAGACTAAGTGCGGATCACAACTGGTGGTGAACATCCAATATGTGTTTGGCAGGCTTAAGCGCCATAGCCTGCCCTTTACTCACAGTACCTAATGTGCCCATAGCCCTTCCCTGTTCTATCTTCATCCTCAAAGGAAAACAATGTTATGAATGGGTACGCCCCTGAAGTAGCTTCCCTGAGCAGATACCTTCCTACACATCCCGTCTAAAGGCCATGTATGAGACACTTCATGATTGCTACCCAGACACATCCTAGAGTTTTCAACAGACCACAGATGCATCCCTCTAATGAGAACTTACGTTAACACATTTCCCTCATATATTGGAAGAGTTTAGAGAGGTGGTAGACACTGTGGAACTTCCCAGGTGTTGAACTTCCAATATGCATCATAGAGTCCTAGGTGCCTTACCCTGTACTTCACTCACGGGTTGCAACGTTCTCTCTGCTCCGTCCTTGTTCTATCTTCTTTCCTCCACTGGAAAGACACTGTGAGAAGTGACATTCTGCATGAAGGAGTTTCCCTTAAACAGAACATGCTGTAGTCCAACGGATAGACGGCTGAACTGGAAAGCGATGTGCACCTACTTCGGTTACCACTGAGTCAGTCTCAAAAGCTTTCTTCTTTAACATACGTAACACTGCAGTGAATCCCTCCTAAAGCACACTTCCTCTCAGTGTCGGAAGCGTTTTAGATGCAGAAACTAAGTGTGGATCACCACTGGTGGTGAACATCCAATATGTGTTTTGCAGGCTTAAGTGCCATACCGTGCCCTTTACACACAGTACCTAATGAGCCTGTAGTCCTTCCCTGTTCTATCTTCATCCTTAAAGGAGAAACACTGTTATGATTTAGTACACACCTGAAGGAGCTTCCGTGAGCAGATACCTTTCTCCACATCCCCTCTAAGGGGACTGTATCAGACACTCATGGTTGCTACCCAGACACGTCCTACACTTTCCAACTGAGCACAACGCATCTCTGTCGTGAGAACTTATTGTAGCATAGTTCCCTCATATACTGGAATGTTTTTTTTTTCCCAATTTATTTATTTTCAGAAAAACAGTATTCATTATTTTTTCACCACACCCAGTGCTCCATGCAAGCTGTGCCCTCTATAATACCCACCACCTGGTACCCCAACCTCCCACCCCCCCCGCCACTTCAAACCCCTCAGACTGTTTTTCAGAGTCCATAGTCTCTCATGGTTCACCTCCCCTTCCAATTTACCCAAATTCCCTACTACTCTCTAACGCCCCTTGTCCTCCATGCTATTGGTTATGCTCCACAAATGAGTGAAACCATATGATAATTGACTCTCTCTGCTTGACTGATTTCACTCAGCATAATCTCTTCCAGTCCCGTCCATGTTGCTACAAAAGTTGGATATTCGTCCTTTCTGATGGAGGCATAATACTCCATAGTGTATATGGACCACATCTTCCTTATCCATTCATCCGTTGAAGGGCATCTTGGTTCTTTCCATAGTTTGGCGACTGTGGGCATTGCTGCTATAAACATTGGGGTACAGATGGCCCTTCTTTTCACGACATCTGTATCTTTGGGGTAAATACCCAGGAGTGCAATTGCAGGGTCGTAGGGAAGCTCTATTTTTAATTTCTTGAGGAATCTCCACACTGTTCTCCAAAGAGGCTGCACCAACTTGCATTCCCACCAACAGTGTAAGAGGGTTCCCCTTTCTCCACATCCTCTCCAACACATGTTGTTTCCTGAAGAACCACATGGTCCTCTCAATTGATGCAGAAAAAGCATTTGACAAAATCCAACATCCGTTCCTGATTAAAACGCTTCAAAGTATAGGGATAGAGGGAACACTCCTGAACCTCATCAAATCTATCTATGAAAGACCCACAGCAAATATCATCCTCAATGGGAAAAAGCTTGCAGCCTTCCCGTTGAGATCAGGAACAAGACAAGGATGCCCACTTTCACCACTCTTGTTCAACATAGTATTAGAAGTCCTAGCAACAGCAATCAGACAACAGAGAGAAATAAAAGGTATCCAAATTGGTAATGAAGAAGTCAAACTCTCTCTCTTCGCAGATGACATGATTCTTTATATGGAAAACCCAAAAGACTCCACCCCCAAACTACTAGAACTCATACAGCAATTCAGCAGCGTGGCAGGATACAAAGTCAATGTGCAGAAATCAGTGGCTTTCTTATACACTAACAATGAAAATACAGAAAGGGAAATTAGAGAATCGATTCCATTTACTATAGCACCAAGAACCATAAGATACCTGGGAATAAACCTAACTAAAGAGGTAAAGGATCTATACTTGAGGAACTATAGAACACTCATGAAAGAAATTGAAGAAGACACAAAAAGATGGAAGACCATTCCATGCTCTTGGATCGGAAGAGTAAACATCGTTAAAATGTCTATACTGCCTAGAGCAATCTATACTTTTAATGCCATTCCGATCAAAATTCCACCGGCATTCTTCAAAGAGCTGGAGCAAATAATCCTAAAATTTGTATGGAATCAGAAGAGACCCCGAATCGCTAAGGAAACGTTGAAAAACAAAAATAAAGCTGGCGGCATCACCTTACCTGAGTTCAAGCTTTATTACAAAGCTGTGATCACCAAGACAGCATGGTACTGGCATAAAAACAGACACATAGACCAGTGGAACAGAGTAGAGAGCCCTGATATGGACCCTCAACTCTATGGTCAATTAATCTTCGACAAAACAGGAAAAAATATACAGTGGAAAAAAGACAGTCTCTTCAATAAATGGTGCTGGGAAAACTGGACAGCTATATGTAGAAGAATGAAACTCGACCATTCTCTTACACCGTACACAAAGATCAACTCAAAATGGATAAAAGACCTCAACGTGAGACAGGAATCTATCAGAATCTTAGAGGAGAATATAGGCAGTAATCTCTTCGATATCGGCCACAGCAACTTCTTTCAAGATACGTCTCCAAAGGCAAAGGAAACAAAAGCGAAAATAAACTTCTGGGACTTCATCAAAATCAAAAGCTTCTGCACAGCAAAGGAAACAGTCAAAAAAACAAAGAGGCAACCCACGGAATGGGAGAAGATATTTGCAAATGACAGTACAGACAAAAGGTTGATATCCAGGATCTATAATGAACTCCTCAAACTCAACCCACACGAAACAGGCAAACACATCAAAAAATGGGCAGAAGATATGAACAGACACTTCTCCAATCAAGAAATACAAATGGCTATCAGACACATGAAAAAATGCTCATCATCATTAGCCCTCAGGGAGATTCAAATTAAAACCACATTGAGATATCACCTTACACCAGTTAGAATGGCCAAAATTAACAAAACAGGAAACAACATGTGTTGGAGAGGATGTGGAATGTTTTGAGAAGAGGTAGACACTGTGGATCATCTCCGGTGTTGAACTTCCAATATGCATCATAGAGGCCTAAGTGCCTTACCCTGTATTTCACTCACGGTTTGCAACGTTCTCTCTGTCCGTCCTTGTTCAATATTCTTACCTCCACTGGAAAGACACTGTGAGAAGTGACATTCCCCATGAAGGAGTTTCACTTAAACAGAACTTCCTATAGCCTAACGGTTAGACGTGTGAGACTGGAAAGCTATGTGCTCCTAACGGTTACCACAGAGTCAGTCAAAAATGCTTCCTTCTTTAACAGACGTAACACTGCAGAGAATCCCTTCAAAAGGACACTTCCCTCTCATTGTTGGAAGCGTTTTCTATGCAGAAACTAAGTGCGGATCACCACTGGTGGTGAACATCCTATTTGTGTTTGGAAGGCTTAAGCACCATAGTCTGCCCTTTACTCAGAGTACGTAATGTGCCCCTAAACCCTCCCTGTTCTATCTTTATCCTCAAAGGAGAAACACTGTTATGAATGAGTACGAACCTGAAGTAGGTTCCCTGAGCAGATACCTTTTTCCTCATCCCCTCTAAGGGTCCTGTATCAGACACTTCATGATTGCTACCCAGACACGTCCTACACTTTCCAACTGAGCATAGACGCATCCCTGTCATGAGAAAATACTGTAGCATAGTTCCTTCTTATAGAGTAAGTGTTTTGAGAAGTGGTAGACACTGTGGAACATCCCAGGTGTTGAACTTCCTGTATGATTCATAGAGGCCTAGGTGCCTTACCCTGTACTTCACTCTCGGGTTGCAACGTTCTCTCTCCTCCCGCCTTGTTCTCTCTTCTTTACTCCAGTGGAAAGAAACTGTGAGAAGTGACATTCTGCATGAAGGAGTTTCCCTTAAATAGAACTTGCTATAGTCCAACGGATAGACATCTGAGACTGGAAAGCTATGTGCGACTATTGCGGTTACCACAGAGTCAGTCCCAAAGCTTCCTTCTTTACTAGACGTAACACTGCCGTGAATCCCTCCTAAAGCACACTTCCCTCCTACTGTTGGAAGCGTTTTAGACGCAGAAACTAAGTGCGGATCACCACTGGTGGTGAACATCCAATCTGTGTTTGGCAGGCTTAAGCGCCATAGCCTTGCCTTTACTCACAGTACCAATGTGCCCCTAGTCCGTCCCTGTTCTACCTTCATTCCTCCAAGGAGAATCACTGTTATGAATGAGTACGCACCTGAAGTAGGATCCCTGAGCAGATACTTTCCTACGCATCCCCTCTAAAGGGCCTGTATGAGACACTTCATGATTGCTACCCGGACTTATCCTAGAGTTTTCAACTGTGCACAGATGCATCCCTGTCCTGAGAACTTACGGTAGCACAATTTCCTCATTTATTCTAAGTGTTTTGAGAAGTTGTAGACATTGTGGAACATCCCCGGTTTTGAACCTCCAGTATGTATCATAGAGGCTTAGGTGCCTTACCCTGTACTTCACTAACGGGTTGCAATGTTCTCTCTGTCCGTCGTTGTTCTATCTTCTTTCCTCCACTGGAAAGACACAGTGAGAAGTCACATTCCGCATGAAGGAGTTTCCCTTAAACTGAACTTGCTATAGTCCAACGGATAGACGTCTGAGACTGGAAAGATATGTGCGCCTATTGCGGTTACAACAGAGTCAGTCCCAAAAGTTTCCTTCTTTAACAGACGTAACACTGCAGTGAATCCCTCCTAAGGCACACTTCCCTCTCAGTGTATGAAGCGTTTTAGATGCAGAAACTAAGTGCGGATCACAACTGGTGGTGAACATCCAATATGTGTTTGGCAGGCTTAAGCGTCATAGCGTGCCCTTTACTCACAGTACCTAATGTGCCCGTAGTCTTTCCCTGTTCTATCTTCATCCTCAAAGGAGAAACACTGTTATAAATGAGTAGGCACCTGAAGTAGGTTCCCTGAGCAGATACCTTCCTCCGCATCCCCTCTTAGGGGCCTGTATCAGACACTTCATGGTTGCTACCCAGACACGTCTTAAACTTTCCAACTGCGCACTGACGCATCTCTGTCGTGAGAACTTACTGAAGCACAGTTCCCTCATACTGGAAGTGTTTTGAGAAGAGGTAGGTTCTGTGGAACACCTCCGTGTTGAACTGCCATTATGCATCATAGAGGCCTATGTGGCTTACCCTATACTTCACACACGGGTTTCAAAGTTCTCTCTATCCGTCCTTGTTCTATCTTTTTTCCTCCATATAAAGACACTGTGAGAAGTGACAATCCACATGAAGGAGTTTCCCTTAAACAGAACTTCCTATAGTCTAACGGTTAGATGTCTGAGACTGGAAAGCTATGTGCGCCAAATGCGGTTACCACAGAGTCAGTCCCAAAAGCTTCCTTCTTTAACAGACGTAATATTGCAGTGAATCCCTCCTAAAGCACACTTCCCTCTAAGTGTTGAAAGCGTTTTAGACGCAGAAACTGAGTGCGGATCACCACTGGTGGTGAACATCCAATATGTGCTTGGCAGGCTTAAGCGTCATAACCTGCCCTTTACTCACAGTACCTAATGTGCCCCTAGTCCGTCCGTGTTCTACCTTCATTCCTCCAAAGGAAACACTGTTATGAATGAGTACGCACCTGAAGTAGGTTCCCTGATCAGATACCTTCCTACACATCCCCTCTAAGTCGCCTGTATGAGACACTTCATCATTGCTACCCAGACACATCCTAGAGTTTCCAACTGAGCACTCATGCATCCCTGTCGTGAGAAATTACTGTAGCACAGTTTTCTCATATATTGGAAGTGTTTTCAGAAGTGGTAGACAGTGTGGAACATCCCCGGTGTTGAACTTACAGTATGCATCATAGGTGCCTTAGTGCCTTACCCTGTACTTCACTCACGGGTTGCAACGCTCTCTCTGTCCGTCCTTGTTCTATCTCCTTTCCTCCACTAGAAAGACACTGTAAGAATTGACATTCCGTATGAAGGAGTTTTCCTTAAACAGAACTTTCTATAGTCCAACAGTTAGATGTCTGTGAATGGAAATTTATGTGCGCCTATTGTGGTTACCACAGAGTCAGTCCCAAAATCTTCCTTCTTTAACAGATGTAACACTGCACTGAATCCCTCCTAGAGTACACATCCCTCTCAGTGTTGGAAGCGTTTTAGACGAAGAAACTTACTGCGGATCTTACTATAGTCGAACGGATAGACGTCGGAGACTGGAAATCTATGTGTGCCTATTGCGGTTACCACAGAGTCAGTCCCCAAAGCTTCCTTCTTTAACAGACGTAACACTGCAGTGAATCCCTCCTGAAGCACTCTTCCCTCTCAGTGTTGGAAGGGTTTTAGACCCAGAAACTTCGTGCGGATCAACACTGGTGGTGTACATCCAATATGTGTTTGGGAGGCTAAAGCGCCATTGCCTGCCCTTTACTCACAGTACCTAATGTGCTCCTAGTCCGTCCCTGTTCTATCTTCAATCATCAAAGGAGAAGCGCTGTTATGAATGAGTACGCACCTGAAGTAGGTTCCCTGAGCAGATACCTTCCTTCGAATCCCCTCTAAGGGGCCTGTATGACACACTTCATCATTACTACCCAGACACGTCCTAGAGTTTCCAACTGAGCACAGACGCATCCCTGAGATGAGAACTTACTGTAGCACAGTTCCCTCATATATTGGAAGTGTTTTGAGAAGAGGTAGACACTATGGAACATCCCAGGTGTTGAAGTTCCAGTATGCTCAGAAAGGCCTAAGTGCTTTACCCTGTACTTCACTCACGGGTTGCAAAGCTCTCTCTGGTCCGTCCTTGTTCTATCTTCTTTCCTCCACTGGAAAGACACTGTGAGAACTGACATTCCGCATGAAGAAGTTTCCCTTTTGCTGAACATGCTATAGTCTAACAGATAGACGTAGGAGACCGGAAAGCTATGTGCGCCTATTGCGGTTACCACAGAGTCAGGTCCAAAAGCTTCCTTCTTTAACAGACATAACACTGCAGTGAATCCCTCCTAAAGCAAATTTCCCTCTCAGTGTTGGAAGCGTTTTAGACGCAGAAACTAAGTGCGGATCACCACTGGTGGTGAACATCCAATATGTGTTTGGCAGGTTTAAGCGTCATAGCCTGCCCTTTACACACAGTACCTTGTGTCCCTAGTCCGTCCGTGTTCTACCTTCATTTCTCCAAGGGATACACTGTTATGAATGAGTACGCACCTAAAGTACGTTCCCTGATCATTTACCTTCCTACACATCCCCCCTAAAGGGCCTGTATGAGACACTTCATGATTGCTACCCAGACATGTCCTATGTTTCCAACTGAGCACAGACCCATCCCTGTCGTGAGAACTTACTGTAACACAGTTCCCTCATATATTGGAAGTGTTTTGAGAAGAGGTAGACACTATGGAACATCCCAGGTGTTGAACTTACAGTATGCATCATAGAGGCCTAAGTGCCTTACCCTGTACTTCACTCACGGGTTGCAAAGTTCTCTCTGTCCGTACTTTTCTATCTTCTTTCCTCCACTAGAAAGACACTGTAAGAAGTGACATTCCGCATGAAGGAGTTTCCCTTAAACAGAACTTGCTATAGTCCAATGATTAGACGTCTGTGAATGGAAATTTATGTGCGCCTATTGCGGTTACCACAGAGTCAGTCCCAAAAGCTCCCTTCTTTAACAGATGTAACAGTGCACTGAATCCCTCCTAAAGTACACTTCCCTCTCAGTGTTGGAAGCGTTTTAGATGCAGAAACTAAGTGCGGATCACCGCTGCTAGTGAACATCCAATCTGTGTTTGGCCGGCTTAAGCGCAATAGCCTTACCTTTATTCACAGTACCTAATGTGCCCCTAGTCCGTCCCTGTTCTATCTTCAATCATCAAGGAGAAACGCTGTTATGAATGAGTATGCACCTGAAGTAGGTTCCCTGAGCAATTACCTTCCTTCGCATCACCTCTTAGTGGCCTGTATGAGACACTTCATCATTGCTACCCAGACAAGTCCTAGAGTTTCCAACTGAGCACAGACTCATCCCTGTCTTGAGAACTTACTGTAGCACAGTTCCCTCAAATATTGGAAGTGTTTTGAGAAGAGGTAGACACTGTGGAACAACCCCGGTGTTGAACTTCCAGTATGCATCATAGAGGCCTAAATGCCTTACACTGTACTTCACTCACGGGTTGCAACGTTCTCTCTGTCCGTCCTTGTTTATCTTCTTCCTTCCAATGGAAAGACACTATGAGAAGTGACATTCTGTATGAACGAGTTTCCCTTAAACAGAATTTGCTATAGTCCAACGGATAGACGACTGAGAACGGAAAGCTATGTGCGCCTATTGCGGTTACCACATAATCAGCCCCAAGCTTCCTTCTTTAACAAACGTAACACTGCAGTGAATCTCACCTTAAGCATACTTCCCTCTCAGTGTTGGAAGCGTTTTAGATGAGAAACTAAATGCGGATCACCAGTGGTGGTGAACATCCAATATGTGTTTGGCAGGCTTAAGCGCCATAGCCTGCCCTTTACTCACAGTACCTAATGTACCCCTAGTCCATCCGTGTTCTATATTCATTCCTCAAGGAGAAACACTATTATGAATGAATACGCACCTGAAATAGGTTCCCTTAGCAGATACCTTCCGACGCATCCCCTCTAAGGGGCCTGTATGAGACACTTCATGATTGCTACCCAGACACGTCCTAGAGTTTCCAACTGAGCACAGACACATCCCTGTCGTAAGAACTTACTGTAGATCAGTTCCCTCATAGATTGGAAGTACTTTGAGAAGTAGTAGACACTGTGGAACATCCCAGGTGTTGAACTTCCAGTATGTATCAGAAAGGCCTAAGTGCCTTACCATGTACTTCACTCACGGGTTGCAACGCTCTCTCTGCACCGTCCTTGTTCTATCTTCTTTCCTCCACTTAAAGACACTGTGAGAACTGACATTCCAATGAAGTAGTTTCCCTTTTGCTGAACTAGCTATAGTCTAACGGATAGACGTCGGAGACCGGAAAGCTATGTGCGCCTATTGCGGTTACCACAGAGTCAGGTCCAAAAGCTTCCTTCTTTAACAGACGTAACACTGCACTGAATCCCTCCTAAAGTACACTTCCCTCTCAGTGTTGGAAGCGTTTTAGACGCAGAATCTTAGAGCGGATCACCACTGGTGGTGAACATCCAGTATGTGTTAGGCAGGCTTACGCGCCATAGCCTGCCCTTTACTAACAGTACCTAAGGTGCCCCCAGTACGTCCGTGTTCTACCGTCTATCCCCCAAAGAGAAACACTGATATGAATAAGTATGCAACTGAAGTAGGTTCCCTGAGCAGATACCTTCGTACGCATCACCTCTAATGGGCCTGTATGAGACACTTAATGGTTGCTACCCAGACATGTCCTACTGATTCCAACTGAGCACAGACGCATCCCTGTCGTGAGAACTTACTGTATCAAAGTTTCCTCATATATTGGAAGTGTTTTGAGAAGAGGTAGACACTGTGGAACCTCCCCGGTTTTGAACATCCAATATGCATCACAGAGGCCTAAGTGCCTTACCCTGTACTTCACTCACGGTTTGCAACGTTCTCTCTGTCCGTCCTTCTTCTATCTTCTTTCCTCCACTGGAAAGACAGTGTGAGAAGTGACATTCCGCATGAAGGAGTTTCCCTTAAACAGAACTTGCTATAGTCCAACGATAGACGACTGAGACTGGAAAGCTATGTGCGCCTATTGCGGTTACCACAGAGTCAGTCCCAAAAGCTTCCTTCTTTAACAAACATAACACTACAGTGAATCTCACCTAAAGCACACTTCCATCTCAGTGTGGGAAGCGTTTTAGATGCAAAAACTAAGTGCGGATCACCACTGGTGGTGAACATCCAATATGTGTTTGGCAACTTAAGGACCATAACCTGCTCTTTACTCACAGTACCAAATGTGCCCCTAGTCCATCCGTGTTCTATCTTCATTTCTCAAGGAGAAACACTGTTATGTATGAGTACGCACCTGAAGTAGGTTCCCTTTGCAGATACCTTTTACGCATCCCCTCTAAGGGGCCTGTATGAGACACTTCATCATTGCTACCCAGACACGTCCTAGAGTTTCCAACTGATCACAGACGCATCCCTGTCGTTAGAATTTACTGTAGCACAGTTCCCTCATATATTGGATGTGTTTGAGAAGTGGTAGACCCTGTGGAACACCCCAGGTGTTGAACTTCCAGTATGCATCAGAAAGGCCTAAGTGCCTTACCCTGTACTTCACTTTGGTTTGCAACGCTCTCTCTGCTCCGTCCTTGTTCTATCTTCTTTCCTCCACTGGAAAGACACTGTGAGAACTGACATTTCGCATGAAGGAGTTTCCCTTTTGCTGAACTTGCTATAGTCTAACGGATAGACGTCTGAGACCGTAAAGCTATGTGCGCCTATTGCGGTTACCACAGAGTCAGTTCCAAAAGCTCCTTCTTTAACAGACGTAACACTGCAGTGAATACCTCCTAAAGCATACTTCCCTCTCAGTGCTGGAAGCGTTTTAGATGCAGAAACTAAGTGCGGATCATCACTGGTGGTGTACTTTCAATATGTGCTTGGCAGGCTTAAGCGTCATAGCCTGCCCTTTACTCACAGTACCTAATGTGCCCCTAGTCCGTCCTTGTTCTACCTTCATTCCTCCAAGGGAAACACTGTTATGAATGAGTACGCACCTGAAGTAGGTTCCCTGAGCAGATACCTTCCTACACATCACCTCTAAGGGGCCTGTATGAGACAATTCATCATTGCTATCCAGACACATCCTAGAGTTTCCAACTGAGCACTCATCATCCCTGTCGTGAGAAATTACTGTAGCACAGTTTCCTCATATATTGGAAGTGTTTTCAGAAGTGGTAGACACTGTGGAACATCCCCGTTGTTGCATACTTACAGTATGCATCATAGTGGCCTTAGTGCCTTACCCTGTACTTCACTCACGGGTTGCAACGTACTCTCTGTTCGTCCTTTTTTATCTTCTTTCCTCCACTAGAAAGACACTGTGAGAAGTGACATTTCGCATGAAGGAGTTTCCCTTAAACAGAACTTGCTATAGTCCAATGATTAGACGTCTGTGAATGGAAATTTATGTGCGCCTTTTGCGGTTACCACAGAGTCAGTCCCAAAAGCTTCCTTCTTTAACAATTGTAACACTGCACTGAATCCCTCCTAAGTACACTTCCCTCTCAGTGTTGGAAGCGTTTTAGACGCAGAAACTAACTGCGGATCACCGCTGGTGGTGAACATCCAATATGTGTCTGGCAGGCTTAAGCGCCAAAGCCTGCCCTTTACTCACAGTACCTAAAGTGCCCCTAGTCCGTCCCTGTTCTATCATCAATCATCAAAGGAGAAACGCTGTTATGAATGAGTACGCACCTGAAGTAGGTTCCCTGAGCAGATACCTTCCTTCGCATCACCTCTAAAGGCCCTGTATGAGACACTTCATCATTGCTTCCCAGACACGTCCTAGAGATTCCAGCTGAGCACAGACCCATCCCTGTCTTGAGAACTTACTGTTGCACAGTTCCCTCATATATTGGAAGTGTTTTGAGAAGAGGTAGACACTGTGGAACATCCCTGGGCTGAACTTCCAATATGCATCATAGAGGCCTAAGTGCCTTACCCTGTACTTCACTCACGGGTTGCAACGTTCTCGCTGTCCGTCCTTCTTCTATCTTCTTTCCTCCACCGGAAAGACACTGTGAGAACTGATATTCCACATGAAGGAGTTTCCCTTAAACAGTACTTGCTACAGTCAAACGAATAGACGTCAGAGACTGGAAAGCTATGTGCGCCTATTGCAGTTACCACAGAGAAAGTCCCAAAAGCTTCCTTCTTTAACACAAGTAACACTGCAGTGAATCCCTCCTAAAGCACAATTCCCTCTCAGTGCTGGAAGCGTTTTAGACGCAGAAACTAAATGCGGATCACCACTGGTGGTGAACATCCAATATGTGTTTGGGAGGCTTAAGCGCCATAGCCTTACCTTTAATCACAGTACCTAATGTGCCCCTAGTCCATCCGTGTTCTATCTTCATTCATCAAGGAGAAACACTCTTATGAATGAGTAAGCACCTGAAGTAGGTTCCCTGAGTAGAGACCTTCATATGCATCCCCTCTAAGGGGCCTGTATGAGATACTTCATGATTGCTACCTGTACACGTCCTAGAGTTTCCAACTGAGCACAGACGTATCCCTGACGTGAGAACATACTGTAGCATAGTTCCCTCATATATTGGAAGTATTTTGAGAAGAGGTAGACACTGTGGAACATCCCCGGTGCTGAACTTCCAGTATGCATCATAGAGGCCTACGTGCCTTACCCTGTACATCACTCACGGATTGCAACATATCTTCTGTCCATCCTTGTTCTATCTTCTTTCCTACACTGGAAAGACACTGTGAGAAGTGTATCCACATGAAGGAGTTTCCCTTAAACAGTACTTGCTATAGTCCAACAGACAGACGTCGGAGACTGGTAAGCTATGTTCGCCTATTGCGGTTACCACAGAGTCAGTCCCAAAAGCTTCCTTCTTTAACAGACGTAACACTGCAGTGAATCCCTCCTAAAGCACACATCCCTCTCAGGGTTGGAAGCGTTTTAGACGCAGAAACTAAGTGCAGATCACCACTGGTGGTGAACATCCAATATGTGTTTGGCAGTCTTACGCGCCATAGTTTGACCTTTACTCACAGTACCTAATGTGCTCCCAGTACGTCCGTGTTCTACAGTCATTCCCCCAAGGAGAAACACTGTTATGAATGAGTACGCACCTGAAGTAGGTTCCCAGAGAAGATACCTTCCTACGCATCACCTCTAAGGGGCCTGTATGAGACACTTCATGTTTGCTACCCAGACATGTCCTATAGTTTCCAACTGAGCACAGACACATCCCTGTCGTGAGAACTTACTGGAGCAAAGTTCCGTCATATATTGGAAGTGTTTTGAGAATAGGTAGACACTGTGGAACTTCCCCGAAGTTGAACTTCCAGTATGCATCATAGAGGCCTAAGTGCCTTACCCTGTACTTCACACACGGGTTGAAACGTTCTCTCTGTCCGTCCTTGTTCTATCTTATTTCCTCCACTGGAAAGACACTGTGAGAACTGACATTCCACATGAAGGAGTTTCCCTTTGCTGAACTTGCTATAGTCTAACGGATAGACGTCGGAGACCGGAAAGCTATGTGCGCCTATTGCGGTTACCACAGAGTCAGTTCCAAAAGCTTCCTTCTTTAACAGACACAACATTGCAGTGAATCTCACCTAAATCACACTTCCCTCTCAGTCTTGAAAGCGTTTTAGACGCAGAAACTAAGTGCGGATCACCACTGGTGGTGAACATCCAATATGTGTTTGGCAGGCTTAAGCGCCATAGCCTTGCCTTTACTTAGAGTACCTAATGTGCCCCTAGTCCGTGTTCTACCTTCATTCTTCCAAGGGAAACACTGTTATGAATGAGTACGCACCTGAAGGAGGTTCCCTGATCAGTTACCTTCCTACACATCCCCTCTAAGGGGCCTGTATGAGACACTTCATGATTGCTACCCAGACACATCCTAGAGTTTTCAAATGAGGCCACATGCATCCTTGTCGTGAGAAATTACTGTAGCACAGTTACCTCATATATTGGAAGTGTTTTCAGAAGAGGTAGACACTGTGGAACATCCCCGGTGTTGAACTTACAGTATGCATCATAGTGGCCTTAGTGCCTTACCCTGTCATTCACTCACCGTTTTCAACGTTCTCTCTGTCCATCCTTTTCTATCTTCTTTCCTCCACTAGAAAGACACTGTGAGAAGTGACATTCCGCATGAAGGAGTTTCCCTTTAACTGAACTTGCTATAGTTCAATGGATAGACATCGGAGACTGGAAAGCTATGTGCGCCTATTGCGGTTACAACAGAGTCAGTCCTAAAAGCTTCCTTCTTTAACAGACGTAACACTTCAGAGAATCCCTCCTAAAGCACACTTCCGTCTCAGGGTTGGAAGGGTTTTAGACGCAGAAACTAAGTGCGGATCACCACTGGTGGTGAACCGCCAATATGTGTTTTGCAGGCTTAAGCTCCATAGCCTGCCCTTTACTCACAGTACCTAATGTGCCCCTAGTCCATCCCTTTCTATCTTCATTCCCCCAAGGAGAAACACTGTTATGAATGAGTACGCACCTGAAGTAGGTTCCCTGAGTAGATACCTTCATACGCATCCCCTCTAAGGGGCCTGTACGTGAAACTTTATGATTGCTAACCAGACACGTCCTAGAGTTTCCAACTGAGCACAGACACATCCCTGTCATGAGAAATTACTGTAGCACAATTCCCTCTTATATTGGAAGTGTTTTGAGAAGAGGTAGACAATATGGAACATCTCCGATGTTGAACTTCCAGTATGCATCATAGAGGCCTAAGTGCCTTACCTTGTAATTCACTCACGGTTGCAACGTTCTCTCTGCTCCGTCCTTGTTCCATCTTCCTTCCTCCATTGGAAAGACACTGTGAGAAGTGACATTCCGCATGAAGGAGTTTCCCTTAAACAGATTTGCTATAGTCCTACAGAAAGATGTCGGAGACTGGAATCTATGTGCGCCTTTTGCGGTTACCACAGAGTCAGTCTCAAAAGCATCCTTCTTTTACAGATGTAACACTGCAGTGAATCCTTCCTAAATACACTTCCCTCTCAGTGTTGGAAGCGTTTTAGACGCAGAAACTAAGTGCGGATCACCGCTGGTAGTGAACATCCAATCTGTGTCTGGCAGGCTTAAGCGCCATAGCCTTGCCTTTACTCACAGTACTTAATGTGCCCCTAGTCCGACCCTGTTCTATCTCATAACATCAAAGGAGAAACGCTGTTATGAATGAGTACGCAACTGAAGGAGGTTCCCTGAGCAGATACCTTCCTACGCATCATCTATAAGAGGCCTGTATGAGACACTTCATGGTTGCTACCCAGACAAATCCTACAGTTTCCAACAGAGCACAGACGCATCCCTGTCGTGAGAACTTACTATAGCAAAGTTCCCTCATATATTGGAAGTGTTTTGAGAAGAGGTAGACACTGTAGAACTTCCCAGGTATTGAACTTCCAGTATGCATCATAGAGGCCTAAGTGCCTTACCCTGTACTTCACTCACGGTTTGCAAAGTTCTCTCTGTCCGTCCTTGTTCTATCTTCTTTCCTCCACTGGAAAGACACTGTGAGAAGTGACATTCCGCATGAAGGAGTTTCCCTTAAACAGAACTTACTATAGTCCAACGGATAGACAACTGAGACTGGGAAGCTATTTGCGCCTATTGCGGTTACCAAAGAGTCAGTCCCAAAAGCTTCCTTCTTTAACAAACGTAACACTGCAGTGAATCTCACCTAACGCACACTTCGCTCTCAGTGTTGGAAGCGTTTTGGACACAGAAGCTAAGTGCGGATCACCACTGGTGGTGAACATCCAATCTGTGTTTAGCAGGCTTAAGCGCCATAGCCTGCCCTTTACTCACAGTACCTAATGTGTCCCTAGTCCGTCCTTGTACTATCTTAAATCATCAAAGGAGAATGCTGTTATGAATGAGTACGCACCTGAAGTAGGTTCCCTGAGCAGATACCTTCCTTCGCATCGCCTCTAAGGGGACTGTATGAGACACTTCATCATTGCTACCCAGACACGTCCTAGAGTTTCCTTTTTTTTTTTTGATTTTATTTATTTATTTGACAGAGAGAAATTACAAGTAGATGGAGAGGCAGGCAGAGAGTGAGAGAGGGAAGCAGGCTCCCTGCTGAGCAGAGAGCCCGATGCGGGACTCGATCCCAGGACCCTGAGATCATGACCTGAGCCGAAGGCAGCGGCTTAATCCACTGAGCAACCCAGGCGCCCCAGTCCTAGAGTTTCCAACTGAGCACAGACCCATCCCTGTCTTGAGAACTTACTGTAGCACAGTTCCCTCATATATTGGAAGTGTTTTGAGAAGAGGTAGACACTGTGGAACATCTCTGGTGTTGTAATTCCAGTATGCATCATAGAGGCCTAAGTGCCTTAACCTGTACTTCTCTCACGGTTTGCAACGTTCTCTCTCACCGTCCTTGTTCTATCATCTTTCCTCCACTGGAAAGACACTGTGAGAAGTGACATTCCACCTGAAGGAGTTTCCCTTAAACAGAACATGCTATAGTCTAACGGTTAGACGTCTGTGAATGGAAAGCTATGTGCGCCTATTGCAGTTAACACAGAGTCAGTCCCAAAAGCTTCCTTCTTTAACAGACGTAACACTGCAGTGAATCCCTCCTAAAGCACACTTCCCTCTCAGTGTTGGAAGCATTTTAGACGCAGAAACTAAGTGCGGATCACCACTGGTGGTGAACATCCAATATGTGTTTGGCATTCTTAAGCGCCATAGCCTTGCCTTGACTCACCGTACCTAAATTGCCCCTAGTCCGTCCCTGTTCTATCTTCATTCCTCAAAGGAGAAACACTGTTATGAATGAATACGCACCTGAAGTAGATTCCCTGAGCAGATACCTTCCTACGCAATCCCTCTAAGGGGCCTGTATGAGACACTTCATGATTGCTACCCTGACACGTCCTAGAGTTTTCAACTGAGCACAGATGCATCCCTGTCGTGAGAACTTACTCTACCACAGTACCATCATATATTGGAAGTGTTTTGAGAAGAGGTAGACACTGTGGAACATCCCCGGTGTTGTAATTCCAGTATGCATCATAGAGGCCAAAATACCTTACCCTGTACTTCACTCACAGGTTACAACATTCTCTCTGCTCCGTCCATGTTTTATCTTCTTTCCTCCAGTGATAAGACACTGTGAGAAGTGACATTCCGCATGAAGGATTTTCCCTTAAACAGAACTTGCTATAGTCCAACGGATAGACATCTGAGACTGGAAAGCTATGTGCGCCTATTGCGGTTACCACAGAGTGAGTCCCAAAAGCTTCCTTCATTAACAGACGTAACACTGCAGTGAATCCCGACAAAAGGACACTTCCCTCTCAGTGTAGGAAGCGTTTTAGACCCAGAATCTAAGTTCGGATCACCACTGTTGGTGAACATCCATTGTGTGTTTGGCAGGCTTAAGCGCCATAGCCTACACTTGCTCAAAGTACCTAATGTGCCCATAGTCCTTCCCTGTTCTATCTCATCCTCAAAGGAGAAACGCTGTTATGAATGATAAGGCACCTGAAGTAGATTCCCTATGCAGATACACTTCATGTTGGCTACCCAGATACGTCCTAGAGTTTCGAACTGTGCACAGACGCATCCCTGTCGTCAGAAATTACTGTAACACAGTTGCTCATATATTGGAAGGTTTCAGAAAAGAGGTAGACACTGTGGAACATCCCCGGTGTTGAACTTCCAGTATGCATCATAGAGGCCTAAGTGCCTTACCCTCTACTTCACACACGGGTTGCAACATTCTCTCTGCTCCGTCCTTGTTCTATCTTCTTTCCTCCAGTGGTAAGACACTGTTAGAAGTGACATTCCGCATGAAGGTTTTTCCCTTAAACAGAACTTGCTATAGGCCCACGGATAGACGTCTGAGACTGGAAAGCTATGTGCGCCGTTTGCGGTTACCACAGAGTCAGTCCCAAAGGCTTCCTTCTTTAACAGACGTAACATTGCAGTAAATCCCGATTAAAGCAAACTTCCCTCTCAGTGTAGGAAGCGATTTAGATGCAGAAACTAAGTGCGGATCACCACTGTTGGTGAACCTCCAATATGTTTTTGGCAGGCTTAAGCGCCATAGTCTGCCCTTTGCTCACAGTACCTAATGTGCTCCTAGTCCGTCCATGTTCTATCATCATTCCTCAAAGGAGAAAAGCTGTTACGAATGAGTAAGCAACTGTAGTAGGTTCCCTGAGCAGATACCTTCCTTCTCATCCCCTCTAAAGGGCCTGTATGAGACACTTCATGATTGCTACCCAGACTCGTCCTAGAGTTTCCAACAGAGCACAGACCCATCCCTGTCGTGAGAACTTACTGTAGCACAGTTCCCTAATATATTGGAAGGGTTTTGAGAAGAGGTAGACACTGTGAAACATCCCCGGTGTTGAACTTCCAGTATGCATCATAGAGGCCTAAGTGCCTTACCCTGCTCTTCACTCACGGGATGCAACGATCTCTGCTCCGTCCTTCTTCTATTTTCTTTCCTCCACTGGAAAGTCACTGTGAGAAATGACATTCCACATGAAGGAGTTCCCTTAAACAGAACTTGCTATAATCCAACGGATAGACGTCGGAGATTGGAAAGCTATGTGCGCCTATTGCGGTTACCACAGAGTAAGTCCCAAAAGCTTTCTTCTTTAACAGACGTAAAACTGCAGTGAATCCCTCCTAACGCACACTTCTCTCTCAGTGTAGGAAGTGTTTTATACGCAGAAACTAAGTGCAGATCACCACTGGTGGTGAACATCCAATATGTGTTTGGCAGGCTTAAGCGCCATAGCCTGAACTTTACTCACAGTACCTAATGTGCACCTAGTCCTTCCGTGTTCTACCTTCATTACTCCAAGGAGATGCACTGTTTTGAATGAGTACGCAACTGAAGTAGGTTCCCTGGGCAGATACCTTCCTACGCATCTCCTCTAAAGGTCCTGTATGAGACACTTCATGATTGCTACCCAGACACATCCTAGAGTTTTCAACTGAGTAGAGATGCATCCCTGTCGTGAGAACACACTGTACCACAGTTCCCTCATATACTGGAAGTGTTTTGAGAAGAGGTAGACCCTGTGGTATATCCATGGTGTTGTAATTCAAGTATTCATCATAGAAGCCTAAGTGCCTTACCCTGTGCTTCACTCAAGGGTTGCAACATTCTCTCTGCTCCGTCCATGTTTTATCTTCTTTCCTCCAGTGATAAGACACTGTGAGAAGTGACATTCCGCATGAAGGATTTTCCCTTAAACAGAACTTGCTATAGTCCAACGGATAGACATCTGAGACTGGAAAGCTATGTGCGCCTATTGCGGTTACCACAGAGTGAGTCCCAAAAGCTTCCTTCATTAACAGACGTAACACTGCAGTGAATCCCGACAAAAGGACACTTCCCTCTCAGTGTAGGAAGCGTTTTAGACCCAGAATCTAAGTTCGGATCACCACTGTTGGTGAACATCCATTGTGTGTTTGGCAGGCTTAAGCGCCATAGCCTACACTTGCTCAAAGTACCTAATGTGCCCATAGTCCTTCCCTGTTCTATCTCATCCTCAAAGGAGAAACGCTGTTATGAATGATAAGGCACCTGAAGTAGATTCCCTATGCAGATACACTTCATGTTGGCTACCCAGATACGTCCTAGAGTTTCGAACTGTGCACAGACGCATCCCTGTCGTCAGAAATTACTGTAACACAGTTGCTCATATATTGGAAGGTTTCAGAAAAGAGGTAGACACTGTGGAACATCCCCGGTGTTGAACTTCCAGTATGCATCATAGAGGCCTAAGTGCCTTACCCTCTACTTCACACACGGGTTGCAACATTCTCTCTGCTCCGTCCTTGTTCTATCTTCTTTCCTCCAGTGGTAAGACACTGTTAGAAGTGACATTCCGCATGAAGGTTTTTCCCTTAAACAGAACTTGCTATAGGCCCACGGATAGACGTCTGAGACTGGAAAGCTATGTGCGCCGTTTGCGGTTACCACAGAGTCAGTCCCAAAGGCTTCCTTCTTTAACAGACGTAACATTGCAGTAAATCCCGATTAAAGCAAACTTCCCTCTCAGTGTAGGAAGCGATTTAGATGCAGAAACTAAGTGCGGATCACCACTGTTGGTGAACCTCCAATATGTTTTTGGCAGGCTTAAGCGCCATAGTCTGCCCTTTGCTCACAGTACCTAATGTGCTCCTAGTCCGTCCATGTTCTATCATCATTCCTCAAAGGAGAAAAGCTGTTACGAATGAGTAAGCAACTGTAGTAGGTTCCCTGAGCAGATACCTTCCTTCTCATCCCCTCTAAAGGGCCTGTATGAGACACTTCATGATTGCTACCCAGACTCGTCCTAGAGTTTCCAACAGAGCACAGACCCATCCCTGTCGTGAGAACTTACTGTAGCACAGTTCCCTAATATATTGGAAGGGTTTTGAGAAGAGGTAGACACTGTGAAACATCCCCGGTGTTGAACTTCCAGTATGCATCATAGAGGCCTAAGTGCCTTACCCTGCTCTTCACTCATGGGATGCAACGATCTCTGCTCCGTCCTTCTTCTATTTTCTTTCCTCCACTGGAAAGTCACTGTGAGAAATGACATTCCACATGAAGGAGTTCCCTTAAACAGAACTTGCTATAATCCAACGGATAGACGTCGGAGATTGGAAAGCTATGTGCGCCTATTGCGGTTACCACAGAGTAAGTCCCAAAAGCTTTCTTCTTTAACAGACGTAAAACTGCAGTGAATCCCTCCTAACGCACACTTCTCTCTCAGTGTAGGAAGTGTTTTATACGCAGAAACTAAGTGCAGATCACCACTGGTGGTGAACATCCAATATGTGTTTGGCAGGCTTAAGCGCCATAGCCTGAACTTTACTCACAGTACCTAATGTGCACCTAGTCCTTCCGTGTTCTACCTTCATTACTCCAAGGAGATGCACTGTTTTGAATGAGTACGCAACTGAAGTAGGTTCCCTGGGCAGATACCTTCCTACGCATCTCCTCTAAAGGTCCTGTATGAGACACTTCATGATTGCTACCCAGACACATCCTAGAGTTTTCAACTGAGTAGAGATGCATCCCTGTCGTGAGAACACACTGTACCACAGTTCCCTCATATACTGGAAGTGTTTTGAGAAGAGGTAGACCCTGTGGTATATCCATGGTGTTGTAATTCAAGTATTCATCATAGAAGCCTAAGTGCCTTACCCTGTGCTTCACTCAAGGGTTGCAACATTCTCTCTGCTCCGTCCTTGTTCTATCTTTTTTCCACCAGTGGTAAGACACTGAGAGAAGTGAATTTATGCATGAAGGAGTTTCCCTTAAACAGAACTTGCTATAGTCCAACGGATAGACGTCTGAGAAGGGAAAGCTCTGTGCGCCTATTGCGGACACCATAGAGTCAGACCCAAAAGCTTCCTTCTTTAACAGACGTAACACTGCAGTGAAACCCTCTTAAGGCACAATTCCCTCTCAGTGTAGGAAGCGTTTTAGATGCTGAAACTAAGTGCGGATCACCACTGGTGGTGAATATCCAATGTGTGTTAGGCAGGCTTAAGCACCACAGCCTGCCCTTTAATCATAGTACCTAATGTGCCCCAAGTCCGTCCCTGTTCTACCTTTATTCCTCAAAGGAGAATCGCTGTTATGAATGAGTACGCACCTGAAGTAGGTTCTCTGAGCAGATACATGCCTTCACATCCCCCCTAAGGGTCCTGTATGAGACACTTATGTTGGCTACCCAGATACGTCCTAGAGTTTCCAACTGAGCACAGACGCATCCCTGTCGTGAGAACTTACTGTAGCACAGTTCCCTCTTATATTGGATGGTTTTTCAGAAGAGGT
Organism: Neogale vison; assembly: GCF_020171115.1. NCBI lineage: Eukaryota > Metazoa > Chordata > Mammalia > Carnivora > Mustelidae > Neogale > Neogale vison. The sequence goes on from NC_058091.1 coordinate 155,232,852, forward strand.
AGACAATGTGGAACATCCCCGGTGTTGAACTTCCAGTATGCATTATAGAGGCTTAAGTGCCTTACCCTGTACTTCACTCACGGGTTGCAACGTTCTCTCAGTCCGTCATTGTTCTATCTTCATTCCTCCACTGGAAAGACACTGTGAGAAGTGACATTCCGCATGAAGGAGTTTCCCTTAAACAGAACTTGCTATAGTCCAACGGATAGACATCTGTAATGGAAAGCTATGTGCGCCTATAGTGGTTACCACAGAGTCAGTCCCAAAGCTTCCTTCTTTAACAGACGTAACACTGCAGTGAATCCCTCCTAAAGCATGCTTCCCTCTCAGTGGTGGAAGCGTTTTAGACACAGAAACAAAGTGCGGATCACCACTGGTGGTAAACATCCAATATGTGTTGAGCAGGCTTAAGCTCCATAGCCTGCCCTTTATTCACAATACCTAAAGTGCCCCTAGTCCGTCCCTGTTCTATCTTCATTCCTCAAAGGAGAAACGCTGTTATGAATGAGTACGCAACTGAAATAGGTTCCCTGAGCAGGTACCTTCCTTCACATCCCCTCTAAGGGGCCTGTAGGAGAGACTTCATGATTGCTACCCAGACACGTCTTAGAGTTTCCAACTGAGCACAGACGCATCCCTGTCGTGAGAACTTACTGTAGAACAGTTCCCCCATGTATTGGAAGGGTTTTGAGAAGTGGTAGACACTGTGGAACATCCCAGGTGTTGAACTTCCAGTATGCATCATAGAGGCCTAAGTGCCTTACCCTGTACTTCACTCACGGTTTGCAACATTCTCCCTGCTCCGTCCTTGTACTATCTTCTTTCCTCCACTGGAAAGAAACTGTGAGAACTGACATTCCGCATGAAGGTTTTTCCCTTAAACAGAACTTGCTACAGTCCAACCGATAGACGTTGGAGACTGGAAAGCTATGTGCGCCTATTGCGGTTACCACAGAATCAGTCCCAAAAGCTTCCTTCTTTAACAGACATAAAACTGCAGGGAATCCCTCCCAACGCACACTTCTCTCTCAGTGTAGGAAGCGTTTTATATGCAGAAACTAAGTGCGGATCACCACTGGTGGTGAACATCCAATATGTGTTTGGCAGGCTTAAGCGCCATAGCCTGCACTTTACTCAAAGTACCTAATGTGCCCCTCGTCCTTCCGTATTCTACCTTCATTCCCCCAAGGAGAAGCACTGTTATGAATGAGTACGCACCTGAAGTAGGTTCCTTGAGCAGATACCTTCCTACGCATCCCCTCTAAAGGTCCTCTATGAGAAACTTCATGATTGCTACCCAGACACATCCTAGAGTTTTCAACTGAGCACAGATGCATCCCTGTCTTGAGAACATACTGTAGCACAGTTCCCTCATATACTGGAAGTGTTTTTTTCCCAATTTATTTATTTTCAGAAAAAACAGTATTCATTATTTTTTCACCACACCCACTGCTCCATGCAAGCTGTGCCCTCTATAATACCCACCACCTGGTACCCCAAACTCCCACCCCCCGCCACTTCAAACCCCTCAGACTGTTTTTCAGAGTCCATAGTCTCTCATGGTTCACCTCCCCTTCCAATTTACCCAAATTCCCTACTACTCTCTAACGCCCCTTGTCCTCCATGCTATTGGTTATGCTCCACAAATGAGTGAAACCATATGATAATTGACTCTCTCTGCTTGACTGATTTCACTCAGCATAATCTCTTCCAGTCCCGTCCATGTTGCTACAAAAGTTGGATATTCGTCCTTTCTGATGGAGGCATAATACTCCATAGTGTATATGGACCACATCTTCCTTATCCATTCATCCGTTGAAGGGCATCTTGGTTCTTTCCATAGTTTGGCGACTGTGGGCATTGCTGCTATAAACATTGGGGTACAGATGGCCCTTCTTTTCACGACATCTGTATCTTTGGGGTAAATACCCAGGAGTGCAATTGCAGGGTCGTAGGGAAGCTCTATTTTTAATTTCTTGAGGAATCTCCACACTCTTCTCCAAAGAGGCTGCACCAACTTGCATTCCCACCAACAGTGGAAGAGGATTCCCCTTTCTCCACATCCTCTCCAACACATGTTGTTTCCTGTTTTGTTAATTTTGGCCATTCTAACTGGTGTAAGGTGATATCTCAATGTGGTTTTAATTTGAATCTCCCCGAGGGCTAATGAAGATGAGCATTTTTTCATGTGTCTGATAGCCATTTGTATGTCTTGATTGGAGAAGTGTCTGTTCATATCTTCTGCCCATTTTTTGATGTGTTTGTCTGTTTCGTGTGGGTTGAGTTTGAGGAGTTCATTATAGATCCTGGATATCAACCTTTTGTCTGTACTGTCATTTGCAAATATCTTCTCCCATTCCGTGGGTTGCCTCTTTGTTTTTTTGACTGTTTCTTTTGCTGTGCAGAAGCTTTTGATTTTGATGAAGTCCCAGAAGTATATTTTCGCTTTTGTTTCCTTTGCCTTTGGAGACGTATCTTGAAAGAAGTTGCTGTGGCTGATATCAAAGAGATTACTGCCTATGTTCTCCTCTAAGATTCTGATAGATTCCTATCTCACGTTGAGGTCTTTTATCCATTTTGAGTTGACCTTTGTGTACGGTGTAAGAGAATGGTCGAGTTTCATTCTTCTACATATAGCTGTCCAGTTTTCCCAGCACCATTTATTGAAGAGACTGTCTTTTTTCCACTGTATATTTTTTCCTGTTCTGTCAAAGATTAATTGACCATAGAGTTGAGGGTCCATATCAGGGCTCTCTACTCTGGAAGTGTTTTGAGAAGAGGTAGACCCTGTGGAGCATCTCCGGTGTTGTAATTCCAGTATGCATCATAGAGGCCTAAGTGCCTTACACTGTAATTCACTCACGGTTTGCAACATTCTCTCTGCTCCGTCCTTGTTCTATCTTCTTTACTCCACTGGAAAGACACTGTGAGAAGTGACATTCTGCATGAAGGAGTTTCCCTTAAACAAAACTTGCTATAGTCCAACGGATAGACGTCTGAGACTGGAAAGCTATGTGCGCCTATTGCGGTTACCACAGAGTCAGTCCCAAAAGCTTCCTTCTTTAACAATCATAACACTGCAGTGAGTCCCGACTAAACACACTTCCCTCTCAGTGTAGGAAGCATTTTGGACCCAAACACTAAGTGCGGATCACCACTGGTGTTGAACATGCAATATGTGTTTGGCAGGCTTAAGTGCCATAGCCTGCCCCTCACTCACAGTACCTAATGTGCCCCTAGTCCTTCCGTGTTCTACCTTCATTCCTCCAAGGAGAAGCTCTGTTATAAATGAGTACACACCTGAAGTAGGTTCCCTGAGCAGATACCGTCATACACATCCCCTCTAAGGGGCCTGTGTGAGACACTTCATGATTGCTACCCAGACACATCCTAGAGTTTTCAACTGAGGACAGATGCATCCCTGTCGTGAGAATTTACTCTATGACAGTTCCCGCATATATTGAAAGTGTTTTGAGAAGTGGTAGACACTGTGGAACATCCCAGGTGTTGAATTTCCAGTATGCATCATAGAGGCTTAAGTGCCTTACCCTGTACTTCACTCACGGGTTGCAACATTCTCTCTGTCCGTCCTTGTTCTATCTTCTTTCCTCCCGTGGAAAGACACCGTGAGAAGTGACATTCCGCATGAAGGAGTTTCCCTTAAAAATAACTTACTATAGTCCAACGGTTAGATGCCTTTGAATTGAAAGCTATGTGCGCCTATTGCGGATAACACAGAGTCATTCCCAAAAGCTTCCTTCTTTAATAGACGTAACACTGCAGTGAATCCCTCCTAAAGCACACTTCCCTCTAGTGTAGGAAGCGTTTTAGACGCAGAAACAAAGTGCGGATCACCACTGGTGGTGAACATCCAATAATTGTTTGGCAGGCATAATCGACATAGTGTGCCCTTTGCTCACAGTACCTAATGTGCCCGTAGTCCTTCCCTGTTCTATCCACATCCTCAAAGGAGAAACACTGTTATGAATGTGTACGCACCTGAAGTAGGTTCCCTGTGCAGATACCTTCCTCAGCATCCCTTTAAGTGGCCTGTATCAGACACTTCATGATTGCTACCCTGACACGTCCTACACTTTCCAACTGAGCACAGACGCTTCCTTGTCGTGAGAACTTACTGTAGCATAGTTCCCTCATATTGGTAGTGTTTTGAGAAGTGGTAGACACTGTGGAACATCTCCAGTGTTGAACTTCCAGTATGCATCATAGAGGCCTAAGTGCCTTACCCTTTACTTCACCTACGGGTTGAAACATTCTCTCTGCTCCGTCCTTGTTCTATCTTCTTTTCTCCACTGGAAAGAAACTGTGAGAAGTGACATTCCGCATGAAGGAGTTTCCCTTAAACAGAATTTCCTATAGTCTAACGGATAGACGTCGGAGACTGGAAAGCTATATGCGCCTAAAGCGGTTACAACAGAGTCAGTCCCAAAAGCTTCCTTCTTTAACAGACGTAACACTTCAGTGTTACTTCAGTGAATCCCGAATAAAGCACACTTCCCGCTCAAAGTTGGAAGCGTTTTAGACACAGAAACTAAGTGCGGATCACCACTGCTGGTGAACATCCAATATGTGTTTGGCAGGCTAAGCGCCATAGCCTGTCCTTTACTCACAGTACCTAATGTGCCCGTAGTCCTTCCCTGTTCTATCTTTATCCTCAAAGGAGAAACACTGTTATGAATGAGTACGCACCTGAAGTAGGTTCCCTGAGCAGATACTGTCCTCACATCCCTTCTAAGGGTCCTGTATGAGACACTTCATGATTGCTACCCAGATACATCCTACACATCCCAACTGAGCACAGACCCTTCTCTGTCGTGAGATCTTACTGTAGCACAGTTCGCTCACATATTGGAAGTGTTTTGAGAAGTGGTAGACACTGTGGAACATCGCCGATGTGGAACTTCCAGTATGCATCATAGAGGCCTATGTGCCTTACCCTTTACTTCACCTACGGGTTGAAACATTTTCTCTGCTCCGTCCTTTTTCTATCTTCTTTCCTCCATTGGAAAGACACTGTGAGAAGTGACATTCCGCATGAAGGAGTTTCCCTTAAAAAGAACTTACTATAGTCCAACGGACAGACGTCTGAGACTGGAAAGCTATGTGCGCCTATTGCGGTTACCACAGAGTCAGTCCCAAAAGCTTACTTCTTTAACATACGTAACACTGCAGTGAATCCCTCCTAAAGCACACTTCCCTCTCAGAGTAGGAAGCGTTTCAGACGCAGAAACTAAGTGCGGATCACCACTGGTGGTGAACATCCAATATGTGATTGGCAGGCTCAAGCACCATAGCCTGCCCATTAAAACATTATCTAATGTGCCCGTAGTCCTTCCCTGTTCTATCTTTACCCTCAAAGGAGAAACACTGTTATGAATGAGTACGCACCTGAAGTAGGTTCCCTGAGCAGATACCTTCCTCCGCATCCCCTCTAAGGGGCTTGTATCAGACACTTCATTATTGCTACACAGACACGTTCTAGAGTTTCCAACTCAGCACAGACATATCCCTGTCGTGAGAACTTAATGTAGCACAGTTCTCTCATGTATTCTAAGTGTTTTGAGAAGAGGAAGACACTGTGGAACATCCCAGGTGTTGAAATTCCAGTATGCATCATAGAGGTCTAAGTACCTTAATCTGTACTTCAGCTACGGGTTGTAACATTCTCTCTGCTCCGTCCTTGTTCTATCTTCTTTCCTCCACTGGAAAGACACTGTGAGAAGTGACATCCCGCACAAAGGAGTTTCCCTTAAACAGAACTTGCTATAGTCTAACGGATAGACGTCGGAGACTGGAAAGCTATGTGCGCTTATTGCGATTATCACAGACTCAGTCCCAAAAGCTTACTTCTTTAACAGACGTAACACTGCAGTGAATCCCTCCTAAAGTACACTTCCCTCTCAGTGTTGGAAGCGTTTTAGAGGCAGAAACTAAGTGCGGATCAGCACTGGTGGTGAACATCCAATATGTGTTTGGCAGGCTTAAGTACCATACCTTGCACTTTAATCACAGTACCTAATGTGCCCCTGTCCGTCCCTGTTCTATCTTCATTCCTCAAAGGAGAAACGCTGTTATGAATGAGTACACACCTGAAGTTGGTTCCCTGAGCAGATACCTTCCTTCACATCCCCTCTAAGAGGCCTGTAGGAGACACTTCATGATTGCTACCCAGACACGTCCTAGAGTTTCCAACTGAGCACAGACGCATCCCAGTCGTGAGAACTTGCTGTAGCACAATTCCCTCATGTATTGGAAGGGTTTTGAGAAGAGGTAGACACTGTGGAAATCCCCGGTGTTGAACTTCCAGTATGCATCATAGAGGCCTAAGTGCCTTACCGTCTACTATACTCACGGGTTGCAACATTCTCCCTGTTCCTCCTTTTTCTATCTTCTTTCCTCCAGTGGTAAGACACTGTGAGAAGTGACATTCCGCATGAAGGTGTTACCCTTAAACAGAACTTGCTATAGTCCAACGGAAAGAGGTCTGAGACTGGAAAGCTATGTGCGCCTATTGCAGTTACCACAGAGTCAGTTCCCAAAGCTTCCTTCTTTAACAGACGTACACTGCAGAGAATCCCGACTAAAGCAAACTTCCTTCTCAGTGTAGGAAGAGTTTTAGACGCAGAAACTAAGTGCGGATCACCACTGGTGGTGAACATCCAATATGTGTTTGGCAGGCTTAAGCACCATAGCCTGCCCTGTACTCACAGTACCTAATGTGCCCCTAGTCCGTCCCTGTTCTATCTTCATTCCTCAAAGGAGAAACACTGTTATGAATGAGTACGCAACTGTAGTAGGTTCCCTGAGCAGATACCTTCCTTCTCCTCCCCTCTAAGGGGCCTGTATGAGACACTTCATGTTGCCACCCAGACACATCCTAGAGTTTTCAACTGAGCACATGCATCCCTGTCGTGAGAACTTACTGTAACACAGTTCTCTCATATATTGGAAGTGTTTTCAGATGTGGTAGACACTGTGGAACATCCCAGGTGTTGAACTTCCATTATACATCATAGAGGCATAAGTGCCTTAACTGTACTTCACTCACGGATTGCAATGATCTCTCTGCTCTGTCCTTCCTCTATCTTCTTTCCTCCACTGTAAAGTCACTGTGAGAAGTGACATTCAACATGAAGGAGTTTCCCTTAAACAGAACTTGCTATAGTCCAACGGATAGACGTCGGAGACTGGAAATCTATGTGCGCCTATTGTGGTTATGACACAGTCAGTCCCAAAAGCTTCCTTCTTTAACAGACGTAACACTGCAGTGAATGCCTCCTAAGCACACTTCCCTCTCAGTGTAGGAAGCGTTTTCGAAGCTGAAACTAAGTGCGGATCACCAATGGTGGTGAACATCCAATATATGTTTGGCAGGCTTAAGCGCCATTGCCTGCACTTTACTCACAGTACCTAATGTGCCCCTAGTCCTTCCGTGTTCTACCTTCATTACTCCAGGGAGGTGCACTGTTATGAATGAGTACGCACCTGAAGTAGGTTCCCTGAGTAGATACCTTCCTAAGCATCCCCTCTAAGGGGCAAGTGTCAGACACTTCATGATTGCTACCCAGACACGTAATACCATTTCCAACTGAGCACAGACGCTTCCCTGTCGTGAGAACTTACGGCAGCACAGTTACCTCATATATTGGAAGTGTTTTGAGAAGAGGTAGTCACTGTGCAACATCCCAGGTGTTGAACTTCCAGTATGCATCATAGAGGCCTAAGTGCCTTACCCTGTACTTCACCTACGGGTTGTAAGATTCTGTCTGCTCCGTCCTTGTTCTATCTTCTTTCCTCCACTGGAAAGACACTGTGAGAAGTGACTTTCCGCATGAAGGATTTTCCCTTAAACAGAACTTGCTATAGTCCAACGGATAGACGTCAGAGACTGGAAAGCTATGTGCGCCTATTTTGGTTACCACAGAGTCAGTCCCAAAGGCTTCCTTCTTTAACAGACGTAACAATGCAGTGAATCCCTCCTAAAGCACACTACCCTCTCAGTGTTGGAAGCATTTTAGATGAAGAAACTAAGTGCGGATCACCACTGGTGATGAACATCCAATATGTGTTTGGCAAGCTTAAGCGCCATAGCTTGCTCTTCAATCACAGTACCTAATGTGCCCCTATCCGTCCCTGTTCTATCTTCATTCCTCAAAGGAGAAACGCTGTTATAAATGAGTACGCACCAGAAGTAGGTTCCCTGAGCAGATACCTTCCTTGACATCCCCTCTAAGGGGCCTGTAGGAGACACTTAAAGATTGCTACCCAGACAAGTGCTAGTGTTCCAACTGAGCTCAGACTCATCCCTGTCGTGAGAACTTACTGTAGCACAGTTCCCTCATGTATTGGAAGTGTTTTGAGAAGAGGTAGACACTGTGGAACATCCCCGGTGTTGAACTTCCACTATGCATCATAGAGGCTATGTGCCTTACCCTGTACTTCACTGACGGGTTGCAACATTCTCTCTGCTCCGTCCTTGATCTATCTTCGTTCCTCCACTGGAAAAACAGTGTGGGTAGTGACATTCCGCATGAAGGAGTTTCCCTTAAACTGAACTTGCTATAGTCCAACGGTTAGACGTCGAGACTGGTAATCTATGTGCTCCTATTGCGGTTACCACAGAGTCAGTCCCAAAAGCTTCCTTCTATAACAGACATAACACTACACTGAATCCCACCTAAAGCACAATTCCTTCTCAGTGTTGGAAGCGTTATAGATGCAGAAATTAAGAACGGATCACCACTGATAATGAACATCCAATATCTGTTTGGCAGGCTTAAGCACCATACCCTACATTTGCTTACAGTAACTAAAGTGCCCGTAGTCCTTCCGTGTTCTATCTTCATTCCTCAAAGGAGAAACACTGTTATGAATGTGTAGGCACCTGAAGTAGTTTCCCTGAGCAGATACCTTCCTACACGTCACCTCTTAGGGGCCAGTATGAAACACTTCATGATTGCTACCCAGACACGACCTAGAGTTTCCAACAGAGCACAGACACATCCCTGTCGTGAGAACATACTGTAGCACAGTTCCCTCATATATTGGAAGTGTTTTGAAAGATGTAGACACTGTGGAACATCCTCGGTGTTGAACTTCCAGTATGCATCATAGAGGCCTAACGCTCGCGCACGAACCTCGCCAGGAAGCCCTCCGCGAGGCAGGCTGAGGCGAGGCTGACGCCTCCTGCTCCTCGAAGCTGGTGTCCCCTACTTAGCGCTGTCCCATGGGGCCAGGGCTGCCCCGAGACTCGGCCTCGATATTTCACCTGCTTCCCAGCCTTCAGCTTCCGGGGTCCTGTCGCTCTGTGCCTCCATCTGGGGAAACCTGAGTCCCACGGCCACGCCTCACCCTCCCATCCCGGCCCCAATGGTGCATATTGGCGCTTCGGACAAGCCTTGGAGAGAGAGAAACCTGCATGACCCAACTGCAGAGAGCCCCATCCTTGGGTGCCCCATCAGCCCGAAAAGACGGAGGCACATGCACTTCTGCCACTCGTAAGTCAACTCTGCTCTGGGCTGCTCCACTGTGCCGGCGCCCACTGGTGGGCCCCGGCGTTTCAGGCATTTTCCGGGGGCCGCAGCATATCCTGGGAGAGAAGGGGTCCTGGGCCATGGAGAGCAGTGAGGTCCGCAGGACTGCCCAATGCCTGCCAATTCTCCCGAGCGTTCTGCCCAAACCAACCCCAGTTTGGGCAGAACGCTCGTGAGAATTGGCCGTAAAATGCCCTGCGAACTCGCTTCGTGCTAGCTCGTCTGCAGGTCCGCCCCCCCCCCCGGGTCTTGTCCTGGCATCGCGAGCGCTCGCCCACGAACCTCCCCACGAATCGCTCCTCGAGGCAGGCTGAGGCGAGGCCGATGCCTCCTGCTAACCCTCCTGCGGGGGTCCTCTCCCTTGCGCTGTTCCATAGGCCCGGGCCCGCCACGAAGCCCGGGCTCGCAGTTTCGCCTTCTACCCAGCCGTCTGCTTCTGGGTTCCTATCCCTCGGTGCCTCCATCTCGGGAACCCTGAGTCCCACGGCCACGTTCCCCCTCCCACACCGGCGCCAACGGTGCCTTTCGGCGCTTCGGACAACCTCAGAGCGAGAGAAACCTGTGTTCCCCCACTGAGGTCAGTCCCATCCTTGGGCATCCGATCCTCCCTAAAGTCAGAAGCGTAGGCCCGGCCGCCACGCGTCCTTCAACTCTGCTCTGGGAACGCTCTCCAGTGCCGGGGCCTCCTGGTGGGCTGCGACGTTTTCGCGCATTCCGGGCGGCCGCCCCATGCTCCGGGCGAGAACCGGCCCTGGGCCATGGAGAGCAGGGCAGTCCGCAGGGCTGCGAAACGCCGGCCAATTCTCACGAGCGTTCTCCCCAACCGATACCAGTTTATGCAGAACGCACGTGAGAATTGGCCAGAAAACGCCTTGCGAACTTGTTTCGGGAGTCTCACGTCTCCAGGGCCGCCCCCCAGGGCCTGGCCCGGCATCGCGAGAACTCGCTCAAAAAACCCACCAAGGAGCCCTCTGCGAGGCAGTCTGCGGCGAGGCCGATCCCTCCTGCTTCTCGGCCGGCGGGGGTCCCCTACTTGGCGCAGTCCCATGGGGCCAGGGCAGCCCCGAGACTCGGGCTCGAAATTTCGCTGGCTTCCCAGCCTTCTGCTTCCGGGGTCCTATCCCTCTGTGCCTCCCTCTTGGGAATCCTGAGTTCCATGGCACCGCCTCTGCCTCACGCCCCGGCGCAAACGGTGCATTTCGGCATTTCAGATAAACATCGAAGCGAGAGAGACCTGCATGAACCAACTGAGGAGCCCCATCTTGGGCGCCCAATCAACCCGAAAAGTCAGAGGCGCATGCCCTGCCCCCACCCGCCGCTCAACTCTGCTCAAAGTACTCTCCCGGGCGCCGGTGCCAACTGATGGGCCACGTCGTTTCCTCGTGTTTTCCAAGCGGCCGCAGAATGCACTGGGCGAGAAGGGGCCCTGAGCCACGGAGAGCCGGGCGGTCCGCAGGTCTGCCCATCGCTGGCCAATTCTCACGAGCGTTCTGCCCAAACAAACCACGGTTTGGGGAGAACGCTCGTGAGAATTGGCCAGAAAACACACGGCGAACTCGCTCGTGCTAGCTCGTCTGCAGGCCCGCTCCCCCGGGGCTTGTCCTGGCATCGGGTGCGCACGGGCACGAACCTCGCCAAGAAGACCTCAGCGAGGCAGGCTGAGGCGTGGCTGACGCCTCCTGTTCCTTGGCGCTGGTGTCCCCTACTTAGCGCCGTCCCATGGGGCCAGGGCTGCCCCGAGACTCGGCCTCGATATTTCACCTGCTTCCCAGCCTTCAGCTTCCGGGGTCCTGTCGCTCTGTGCCTCCATCTGGGGAAACCTGAGTGCCACCGCCACGCCTCACCCTCCCATCCCGGCCCCAATGGTGCATATCGGAGCTTCGGACAAGCCTTGGAGAGAGAGAAACCTGCATGACCCAACTGCAGAGAGCCCCATCCTTGGGTGCCCCATCAGCCCGAAAAGACGGAGGCCCATGCACTGCCCCCCTCTTAAGTCAACTCTGCACTGGCGCCCACTGGAGGGCCCCAACATTTCAGGCATTTTCCGGGGGCCGCAGCATGCCCTGGGAGGGAAGGGATCCTGGGCCACGGGGAGCAGTGAGGTCCGCAGGACTACCCAACGCCTGCCAATTCTCATGAGCGTTCTGCCCAAACCGATCCTGGTTTGGGCAGAACGCTGGTGAGAATTGGCCGGAAAACACCCGGCGAACTGGCTTCAGGCACCGCACCTCTGCATGGCCGCCCCCCGTGCATGGCATGCCATGGCGAACCATCGCGCTCCAACCCCGCAAGGAAGCCCTCCGCGAGGCAGGCTGTGGTGAGGCCGATGCCTCCTGCTAATCCTCCTGCGGGGGTCCTCTCCCTTGTGCTGTTCCATGGGGCCGGGCCGGCCACGAAGCCCGGGCTCGCAGTTTCGCCTGCTACCCAGCCGTCTGCTTCTTGGTTCCTATCCCTCGGTGCCTCCATCTGGGGAACCCTGAGTCCCACGGTCACGTTCCCCCTCCCACACCGGCGCCAAAGGTGCCTTTCGGCGCTTCGGACAACCTCAGAGCGAGAGAAACCTGTGTGCCCCCACAGAGGTCAACCCCATCCTGGGGCACCCGATCCTCCCTAAAGTCAGAAGCGTAGGCCAAGCCGCCACGCGTCCTTCAACTCTGCTCTGGGAACGCTCCCCAGTGCCGGGGCCTCCTGGTGGGCCGTGACGTTTTCGCACATTCCGGGCAGCCGCCCCATACTCCGGGAGAGATCCGGCCCTGGGCCATGGAGAGCAGGGCAGTCCGCAGGGCTGCGAAACGCCGGCCAATTCTCACGAGCGTTCTCCCCAACCGATACCGGTTTATGCAGAACGCTCGTGAGAATTGGCCAGAAAACGCCTTGCGAACTTCCTTCGGGCGTCACACGTCTGCAGGGCCGCCCCCCAGGGCCTGACCCGGCATCGCGAGAACTCGCTCACGAACCCCGCCAAGGAGCCCTCTGCGAGGCAGTCTGCGGCGAGTCCGATGCCTCTTGCTTCTCGGCCAGCGGGGGTCCCCTACTTGGCGCAGTCCCATGGGGCCAGGGCAGCCACGAGACTCGGGCTCGAAATTTCGCCTGCATCCCAGCCCTCTGCTTCCGGGGTCCTGTCCCTCTGTGCTTCCCTCTTCAGAATCCTGAGTTCCGTGGCAACGCCTCCACTTCACGCCCCGGTGCAAATGTTGCATTTCGGCATTTCGGACAAGCCTCGAAGCGAGAGAGACCTGCATGACCCAACTGAGGACAGCGCCATCCTTGGGAGCTCCATCAGCCTGAAAAGATGGAGGCGCACGCCCTGCCCCCACCCTCCCTGATACTCTGCTCCGCGAACGATCCCGTGCCCCGGCGCCCTCTGGTGGGCCGCGTCATTTCCTCGGATTTTCAGGCGGCCGCAGCATACCCAGGCAAGAAGGGTCCATAGGACAAAGGAGAGCCGGGCGGTCCGCAGGGTTGCCCAACGCCGGCCAATTATCACGAGCGTGCTGCCCTAACCTATCCCGGTTTGGGCAGGACGCTCATGAGAATTGGCCGGAAAACGAGCTGCGAACTCGATTCGGGCGCAGCTTTTCTGCAGGTCAGCCCCCCGGGACTTCTCGTGGCATCGCGAGCGCTCGAGTAGGAACCTCGCCAGGAAGCCCTCCGCGAGGCAGGCTGAGGCGAGGCTGATGCCTCCTGCTCCTAGGCTCTGGTGTCCCCTACTTAGCGGCGTCCCATGGGGCCCGCGATACCCTGCGCCCCAGCCTTCGGCTTACGGGGTCGTGTCCCTCTGTGCCTCCATATGGGGAATCCTGACTCCCTCGGCCACGCCTACCCCTCCCATGCCGGCCCTAATAATGCATATCGGCGCTTCGGTCAAGCCTCGGAGAGAGAGAAACCTCAATGGACAAAATACGGACAGCCCCATCCTTGGGTGCCCCATCAGCCCGAAAAGAAGGAGGCGCATGCCCTGCCTCCACTCGTCCGTCAACTCTGCTCTGGGATCGTTCCCCTGCGCCGGCGCTGCGTGGTGGGCCCCGGCATTCCGGCATTTTCCGGGGGCCGCAGCAAGCCCTGGGAGAGAAGGGGCCCTGGGCCCTGGAGAGCAGGGAGGTACGCAGGACTGCCTTACGCCGGCTAATTCTCACGAGCGTTCTTACAAAACCGATTCTCTTTGAGCAGAACGCTCGTGAGAATTGGCAGGAAAAGGCTCGGCGAACTTGCTTCGGGCGCCGCACTTCTGCTCGGCCGCCCCCCCGGGCCTGGCGTGCCATTGCGAGCCATCCCGCTCCAACCCCGCCAAGGTGCCCTCTGCGCGGCAAACTCCGGTGAGGCCGATGTCTACTGCTTCTCGGCCGGCGGGGGTCCCCTAATTGGCGCAGTCCCATGGGGCCAGGGCTGACCCGAGACTCAGCCTCGAAATTTCGCCGGCTTCCCAGCTTTCCGCTTCTGGAGCCCTGTCCCTCTGAACCTCCATCTTGAGTACCTGAGTTCCGTGGCAACGCCTCCGCCTCACGCCCCGGAGCAAACGGTGCATTTCGGCGCTCCTGACAAGCCTCGAAGCGAGTGAAACCTGCATGACCCAACTGAGGAGCCCCATATTGGGCGCCCCATCAACCCAAAAAGTTGGAGGCCCTTGCCCTGCCCCAACCCGCCACTCAACTCTGCTCCAAGTACTCTCCCGGGCGCCGGCGCCACCTGATGGGCCACGTCGTTTCCTCGCGTTTTTCAGGCGGCCACAATATGCACTGAGCGAGAAGGGGCCCTGAGCCACGGAGAGCCGGGCGGTCCGCAGGTCTGCCGATCGCTGGCCAATTCTCACAAGCGTTCGGCCCAAACCAACCCCGGTTTTGGAAGAACGCTCGTGAGAATTGGCCGGAAAACGCCCGGCGAACTCGCTTCGTACATGCTCGTCCACAGGTCCGCCCACCCCCGGGGCTTGTCCTGGCATCGCGAGCACTCGTGCACGAACCTCGCCAGGAAGCCCTCCGCGAGGCAGGCTGAGGCGAGGCCGATGCCTCCTGCTCCTCGAAGCTGGTGTCCCCTACTTAGCGCCGTCCAATGGGACCAGGGCTGCCTCGAGACTGGCTCGATATTTCACCTGCTTCCCAGCCTTCAGCTTCCGGGGTCCTGTTGCTCTATGCCTCCATCTGGGGAATCCTTAGTCCCTCGGCCACGCCTACGCCTCCCATCCCGGCCCCAATATTGCATATCGGCGCTTCTGTCAAGCCTCGGAGAGAGAGAAACCTCAATGGACAAAATGCAGACAGCCCCATCCTTGGGTGCCCCATCAGCCCGAAAAGACGGAGGCGCATGCTCTGCCGCCACTCGTCAGTCAACTCTGCTCTGGGAACGCTCCCCTGCGCCGGCGCCCCCTGTGGGCCACAGCGATGCCGGCATTTTCCGGGGACCGCAGCATGCCCTGGGAGAGAAGGGTCCCTGGGCCACGGGGAGCAGAGTGGTCCGCAGGACTACCCAACCCTGGCCTTTTTTCACGAGCGTTCTTCCAAAGCGATCCTGGTTTGGGCAGAACGCTCATGAAAATTGGCCGGAAAACGCCCGGCGAACTCGCTTCGGGCGCCACACTTCTGCAGCGCTGCCTGCTCCCCCCCCCCGGCCTGGCGTGCCTTTGCGAGCCATCGCGCTCCCACCCAGCCAGGAAGCCCTCCGCGAAACAGACTGTAGTGAGGCTGACGCCTACAGCTAATCCTCCTGCGGGTGTCCTCTCCCTGGCGCTGTTCCATGGGGCCTGACCCGCCACGAAGCCCCGGCTCGCAGTTTCGCCTGCAACCCAGCCGTCTGCTTCTGGGTTCCTGTCCCTCGGTGCGTCCATCTGGGGAAACCTGAGTCCCGTGGCCACGCCTCCCCCTCCCACACCGGTGCCAACGGTGCCTTTCGGCGCTTCGGAGAAACTCAGAGTGAGAGAAACCTACGTACCCCCACTGAGGTCAGCCCAATTCTTGGGCGCCTGATCCTCCTTAAAGTCGGAAGCGTAGGCCGGGCCGCCACCCGTCCATCAATTCTTTTTTTTTTTTTTTAAAGATTTTATTTATTTATTTGACAGAGAGAGATCACAAGTAGGCATAGAGGCAGGCAGAGAGAGAGAGGAGGAAGCAGGCTCCCCGCCGAGCAGAGAGCCCGATGCGGGACTCGATCCCAGAACCCTGAGACCATGACCTGAGCCGAAGGCAGCGGCTTAACCCACTGAGCCACCCAGGTGCCCCCCCTCCATCAATTCTGCTCCGGGAACGCTCCCCAGCCCTGGGGCCTCCGGGTGGGCCACGACGTTTTTGCCAATTTTCCGGGCTGCTGCGCCATAATCCGGGCGAGAAACGGCCCTGGGCCATGGAGAGCAGCGTGGTCCGCAGGGCTGCCCACCGCCGGCCAATTCTCACAAGCGTTCTGTCCAAACCGATCCTGGTTTGGGCAGAACGCTCGTGAGAATTGCCCGGAAAACGCCTTACGAACTCGCTTTGGGAGTCACATGTCTGCAGGGCTGCCCCCCAGGGCCTGGCCCGGCATTCCGAGAGCTCGCTCATGAAACCCACCAAGGAGCCCTCCGTGAGGCAGAGATGTATTTCACTTGACACTTATTACTCTAATGAGTATAACCCAAGGTCTTCTCATACTACAATGCTAATGAGGGCATCTCTGTTCATGCAATTCTACAGTGAACATCTAGTGCTGGTTATTGGAGCTTTTTTTTTCTTTTAGTTTTTGAGAAAAGCTTGTTCATATGTATGTACACTATACATGAAAGCCCAGAACAGTGAGTGATTCTGAAGATAAATAAAACTCACCTTTTCCATGATTTTGACTAGTCTTTGTTGAGAAAGAGCACCTAGACACATATACACATTTTATTATGCAAACTGTTCCTTTAATGTCTGTATGTCAATCGATGCATGATGTTAAAAGATTTGTATTTATCTTTTTTACAGTTTTGATTTTCATTCCACTTAGCTAACTTGAGATTATATTATTTTCAGGTGCACAATATGATGACTAAAGTCACTGTATTGAAAAGGAGATATTAAAAGCACGCTAAATTTATCTCTTTAGGCTATTTTAACAGGTAACATAATTATGCTATTTTCCTTCTTGGGATTTACCCCCGTGCCTATACCACCAACCCACTTCCAGAACACACCTGGTACCAGTCCCTATGCAGAAATTCTCTTAGGGCCGGTCTCCCACTGATGATTTCCAGGGCATGCCAGTAATGTCAGAACAGTCAGGCAGCTCCTGGGCAGCATAGGGTGGTACTGAGTGTCTGCATGGGGGACGTGACAGTGGAGGAGTGAGAAGCAGCAGTAGGGAGGGAAGGCAGAAACCTGAGGGGTGCAGTGAGGCAGCAGGGGCAAAGGGGGGGTGAGCGGGGAAGCAATGTCACTGTCACTGGGTCACGGTCACGGCGGCATTGGGGAGGTGCAGTGGGGTGGCAGTGGCATTGGCAGGGCACAGTGGGTCAGCAGCAGAGTGGGGGGTGTGAAGCAGGACAGTGCTGGAAAGGGGGTTAATTGTGGGGGGCGGGCAGGTCCAGCAGGGCGGAGGTCTCATGGTAGTGGGGCAAGGCAGCAGCAGCAGGGCAACCAAGGAAGGGGCAGTTGCCTTGTAATCACTGGCAGCAGCACCAGGCAGGGGGTTGGTGTGGCGGGGAGGGGGGCGGAGTCAGGGTGGCAAGAAGGGGCGACGTGGAGAGTAGTTGGGGAGGACTGCAGTGGCGATCGGGGGATGTGCAGTGGCACAGCAAAACCCTGAGGTATGGTAGCTGTGGGGGGCGGGGTGTGGCAGCGGGAATCAAGGGCAACACAGTGGGGCAATGGGGCCATCAGGGCATGGGGTAGTAGGTGGGGCCGTGGGGCTGCCCAAGTCGGAGGAGGTGGCAGCCAGGTGATGACCCTATGGTAGGGGGGGCGGACCCATGGGGGAGAGAGCAGGGGTCACCAGAGGCAGGTGATGGGACAGCCAGGCGGTCGTGGCACAGGGAGCCGTGGCTGTCCCATGGTGAGGCAGTTGTGTGAAAGCCAAGTGGGGCAACCCTGCAGTGACTGTTGGGGTGGGTGGAAACTGGGCAGCAGCAACCGGGAGTGGGGGTGGAGCCAGCCCTGAGGTAGAGACTCAGCAGCAGTAGCAGCCGGGCGGGTGTGGTGGGCGGGCCCAGAGTGCACGTCATGGGGGTGGGGCAGCAGCAGTTAGGAGGGCGTGGTGGGCGTGCCCATTGTGTAAGTCATGGGGGCGGGGCAGCAGCACTTAGGCGGGCATAGTGGGCGGGCACACAGCACACATCAAAGGGGCTGGGCTGCAACGGTAATTAGAGCATGGTGGGCGGGCCCCTGTGCACCTCATGGGGGAGGGGCAGCAACAGTTAGGTGAGCGTGGTGGGCGGGCCGATTGTGCATGTCATGGGGGCGGGGCAGCAACAGTTATGTGAGCGTGCTGGGCAGGCCCATTGTGCATGTCATGGGGGCGGGGTAGCAACAGTTATGTGAGCGTGGAGGGCGGGCCCATTGTGCACGTCATAGGGGAGGGGCAGCAACAGTTAGGTGAGCGTGGTGAGCGGGGCCATTGTGCATGTCATGGGGGCGGGGCAGCAACTGATAGGAGGGCGTGGTGGGCGGGCCTATTGTGCACGTCAAGGGTGCGGGGCAGGAGCGGTTAGGAGGGCGTGGTGGGTGGGATCATCCTGCACGTGAAGGGGGTGGGGCGCCGAAGCTTGGCAGAGACCAGGGGCAAAGGGCAGCCACAGAGCCCCTGAAGCTGAGGTAAGGCGGGCAGTGTGAGGGACATAACAGGGTGGCAGGGGTGCATGTGGCAGTAGCAATGTGAGCTGCGTGGGTAGGGGGGCAGATATTCAGGGTGGAAATAGCGTGGTAATGCACCTGGCAGCGGGTAGGAAATGGAGCAGGGGAGGGGGAAGCCGTTAGGCAGTCGTGGCTTGTGGGGGGGAGGCGGACCAGCCGGGAGTCAGCGGGACGTCAAGGTCATGGCACGGTTGGCAGGACTGCATGGGCCTGAGGAGTTGGCAGGCAGCAGACAACACTGAGGAAGTGGGACGGGATCACAGGGGAGGTAGCAGAATGTTCGGGTCCGTGATCAAAGGAACGAGACTGATACAAAGCGAAGGTCAAGCAAAGCTTTATTTCGCGCCAAGCATCATGAATCGCACTGACCGGTCAGGGCTTTCTTTTATAAAAGATGACAACTTTGACCCCGGCGAGCCTACTCCCAATGAGGTTGCTGACATTTAGGTCGTTTCTCACTGTGTCACTGCTGAGGGTCCTGGAGTGCGGGGCAGGGCCGCTGGCACCGCAGGCGTCAAGGGACCGCTGACAACTGGACCGCAGATGTCTCAGGACCGCAGGCGTCGAGGGACCGCTGACAACTGGACCGCAGATGTCTCAGGACCGCAGGCGTCGAGGGACCGCTGACAACTGGACCGCAGATGTCTCAGGACCGCAGGCGTCGAGGGAACGCTGACAACTGGACCGCAGATGTCTCAGGACCGCAGGCGTCGAGGGAACGCTGACAACTGGACCGCAGATGTCTCAGGACCGCAGGCGTCGAGAGACCACTGACAACTGGACCGCAGACGACTGGACTGCTGGGCCGCCGGAGGCTGCAGGCTGCAGGCGATGGCTCGGGGCCGCCGCCGGAGGCTGGAAGCTGCAGGCGGTGGCTCGGGGCCGCCACCGGAGGCTGCAGGCGGCGGCGCTCGGGGCCGCCGCCGGAGACTGGAAGCTGCAGGCGGCGGCGCTCGGGGCCACCGCCGGAGGCTGCAGGCGGCGGCGCTCGGGGCCGCCGCCGGAGCCTGGAGGCTGGACCGCCAAACGCGGTTATAGCTCTTACAAGAGCTGTTACAGCTCTTCTATACACCGCTGACTCCCCTGCTCTTCTGCGACTTCCACTGCTCTCCGCTCCACTTCACCGCTCTCCGCCGACTTCACCGCTCTCCACGGACTTCACCGCTCTCCGCCGACTCCATCCCTCCTGTAGCAGCCGCTGCTCTCCTGCAGCAGCCCCCGGCCCTCCTGCAGGAGCCCCGGCTCTCCTGCAGGAGCCCCCCGGCTCTCCTGCAGGAGCCCCCCTTGGCAGCCTGGCAGAGCAACCTTTATGGGGGTGGTTAAGCCCCGCCCCTACACAGGTGGCCAATTGAATTCCAACCTTCCCAGTGGATATACATACGGCCTACTGATTGGATGACTCCACTCAGTCTGCCCCACCCTTACATTCCCCCCTTTCCTTTGGAGATTAGTCAAATCCTTGACTTTTCAGCTTGTTCTATGTTATTTCAAGCATATAAGGTAAATATTTTGTCATTTCTTTAGTATAGCAACAATACACTCACAGTTTCTTTAGTCTTAGTTTCAGTCCATGGTCAGCAGGGTCCTTTGGCTGCATTTCCCATTTCTGGAGGGCATCCTTACTCTCAGCTCGTTTGGCATGACCCGCATGAACCCAGGCCCTGATGCCTTCCACTTTTACTGCCGTGGGGGTGGTTAGGATAACAGTAAATGGTCCCTTCCAACGAGGCTCCAAATTCCCCACTTGATAGCGACGTATCCAAACCAAGTCCCCGGGTTGGTAAGGATGTGGTTCCACCGTCTCTGTTCCAGTGTGGGCAACTCGGATTCCTGTATGGGCTTTTTTTAAGACAGATTGTAATGCCTGCAGTGACTGGAGTACAGACTGATCCGTCATTTCTGCTAGGGCAACCTCCTGTAGCCGAGGACAGAGTGGGGGGGGTCTCCCAAACAATATTTCAAATGGGGTCACCTTGCTTAAATAAGGTGTACATCGGGCTCTAAGGAGGGCAAAAGGAAGGAGATCTACCCATCCACCGCCAGTTTCCAGAATTAGTTTTGTCAAGGTCTCTTTAAGAGTCCGATTCATTCTTTCTACTTGCCCCGAACTCTGGGGCCTGTATGCACAATGTAATTTCCAATTTGTGCCCACAGCCTTGGCCAATGCCTGTGAGACTGAACTTACGAATGCAGGGCCATTGTCTGACCCAATTGCAAGAGGCAGCCCGAACCTAGGAATTATTTCTTCTAGTATCTTTTTTGCTACTACCCCTGCGGTCTCATGCTTGGCAGGAAAAGCCTCCACCCAGCCTGAAAAGGTATCCACAAAAACCAACATATACTTGTGCCCATATTTTCCAGGTTTCATTTCTGTAAAATCTATTTCCCAATAAATTCCTGGTTCCTTACCTCTTTCTCTTTTCCCTCTTCCCATTTTAGTTCTTCCTACATTAACTGCCTGGCATTGGGCACATCTATCAACTACATCCTGAACCATACGACCTAATTTAGAAACCTGGAACTGCTTGCCTATAAGCTCCTTAAGTTTTCGTGTCCCCAAATGAGTACCCTGATGTATCTGGCCTACTAACTTCTTACCTAGTCTTCGAGGAAGAATTATTTTTCCTATTTTTGTCTTGGCCCAGTCCCCTTCATAGTCTAATTCAACCCATTTCTGTAAATACTTTAAATCCTCTTCTGAATAGTTTGGTTTTTCTGGTAGTGCTGGAGCCGGGAGTGCAACTAGTTCTTGCACTTTTTCTCGAGCTGCTTGCTTTGCGGCTTGATCTGCTAAGTAGTTTCCTTTTGAAATCAGATCAGTCCCCTTTTGATGTCCTGGGCAATGCATAACAGCCACCTCTTTCGGGTCCCAAATAGCCTGGAGGAGAGCTAATATTTCTCTTCTGTTTTTAATTCCTTTTCCTTCTGCTGTTAATAGGCCCCTTTCTTTATAAATAGCCCCATGTATGTGCAGTGTAGCAAAGGCATACCTGCTGTCCGTATAGATGTTGGTGGTTTTTCCTTTGGCCATCTGCAGTGCCTTCGTGAGTGCAATTAGTTCCGCTCTCTGTGCCGAAGTTCCATGTGGCAGGGCTGCTGTCCAGAGTCTCTGCTCAGGAGAAACCACCGCGGCCCCTGCATACCTCTTTCCATTGACTATGTAGCTGCTCCCATCTGTGAACAGAGTCATCTCGGCATCTGGGAGGGGAATGTCTCTGAGATCCGGCCTTATTCCTGTGACTTGGGTTAAGACCTCCCCACAGTCGTGTGGATGGTCAGCTAGCTCTTCTGGAAGCAGTGTGGCTGGATTTAGCACTGCTGGGGGTCGGAAGGCCACTTTTGGTTCATTGAGGAGAAGGGCCTGATACCCCGTTACTCGGGCGTTCGTCATCCATCGGTCTGGTGGAGTCCGGAGAAGGCCCTCAATCGCGTGTGTGGTGGTTATAACAAGATTTTGGCCCAAAGTTAATTTGCTCGCATCCTTAACCAGGAGGGCTGTTGCGGCAATTATGCGGAGGCAAGGAGGGAACCCAGCTGCTACTGGGTCTAGTTTCTTACTAAGGTAGGCCACTGGTCTTCGCCAAGGTCCCAGAGTCTGAGTTAAAACTCCTTTGGCCACTCCCGATTTTTCATCCACGTATAATTGGAAGGGTTTGGTTACATCTGGGATGGCCAATGCTGGGGCACTCAGCAAGGCTGTCTGTAATTCCCGAAATGCTCCTTCTGCTTCAGCTGTCCACTCAATCCTAGTGAGCCCTCCTTTTGTCAGTTCATAGAGCGGTCGGGCAATCTCTGCAAACCGTGGTATCCATAGCCTACAGTAGCCCACTGTTCCAAGAAACTCCCTTACTTGTCGGGACGTGGTGGGACGGGGGTATCGGGTAATCACCTGTTTCCTGGATTCAGACAGTGAACGTACTCCCTCATGGAGGTCAAAGCCTAGATAAGTGGCATAGCTCTGACAGAGCTGTGCTTTCTTTGCTGACACCCGATACCCTTTTTTCTGCAGAGCCTGTAAGAGAGCTCTCGTCCCCCACAAACACGACTCATAGTCCTCGGCGGCTACTAGCAAGTCATCAACGTATTGTAACAGAGTGACTCCTGGATTAGAAATTCTGTACTCACGCAAATCCTCATGCAGGGCCTCATCAAAAATGGTGGGCGAATTCTTGAATCCTTGGGGAAGTCTTGTCCAGGTGAGCTGGCCTTGAAACCCCTCCTGTGGGGTCAGACCACTCAAAAGCAAAAAGGGGCTGAGATTCCCTTGCTATAGGTATACAGAAAAATGCATCCTTTAAATCTAAGACAGTATATACAGTTCTTTTGGGGCCCAGGAGGGAGAGTAGGGTATAGGGGTTAGGCACTGTCGTGTGTATATCTTCAACCCGTTTGTTAACTTCCCGCAAGTCCTGAACTGGTCGGTATTCCCCAGTCTCGGCCTTTTTGACGGGGAGCAAAGGAGTGTTCCATGAAGATTTACAAGGAACTAAAATCCCGTCTCCCCGGAGGCGGTTAATGTGTTTCCTGATCCCTTCCTTTGCTTCCTGGGAAAGAGGATATTGCCGGACGCGTATAGCCGTAGCTGTCGCCTTTAATTGTACCACCACTGGAGGTTGTTCTTTAGCCAAGCCAGGGGGCTTCCCTTCTGCCCAGACCTCAGGAAACTCGTTCTGTAGGATTTGGAGGAGGCTTTCCCCCTTTGTCTCCTTTGGTTTTGAGACTGGCTCGTAAAGGCGGTATTCATCCACTGCTGCCATAAGCACCTGTACAGTGGGTTGTCTCAATGTAACAGTCATATCTCCTTCTGAAAACTGAATGCCAGCTCTTAACTTGTGGAGGAGATCTCTTCCCATCAAATTATATGGGGCATTAGGGAGGACCAAAAATCGATGTTTAACTAATCCCGAGGCTAAATTTAAAGTCCTTTCTGTTGTCCATTTATGTCTCTCTGTGCCATTTGCTCCTTGTACCCAAACTTCCTCTCCAGATAGTTTTCCCATAGGTTTAAGTAACGATGAAAATTGGGCCCCTGTGTCTACCAAAAAATCAACTGATTTCCCCTCCACTTCAATTTTTACCCGAGGTTCGGGGAGGGGTTCCGAACCATGGCCCCTTCAATCTCTGGTGGCAAGCATTGCCGTCTTCCTTTTAGGGCACTCCCTGGCCCAATGTCCTTTTTCTTTACAGTAAGCACACTGATTGGAATCTAAGTCTTCCCGCCTGCCTTCTCTCTGCTTAGGTTTTTCCTTCCATTTACTATCCCCTAGACATCTCCTCCCCGCCTCATGTAATGTCAAAACCTTAACCAATTTTTTTGTCCCTTTTTCATCCTCTTGTGCATCCCTGTTGTTAAATACCTTTTCTGCTATTCCCACTAACTCAGTCAGATTTTTTTCTTCAAATCCTTCGATTTTCTGAAGTTTTCTCCTTATATCTGGGGCTGACTGACTTGCAAAAGCAAGATTCATTGCCCTCTGATTTTCAGGTGCCTCAGGATTGATCGGGCTATACATTTTATAGGCTTCAATTAGCCTTTCTAGGAAGGCTCCTGGAGACTCATTCTTACCTTGAGTCACTGTACTAATTTTGGATAAATTTATGGGTCTCCTTGCAGCTGCACGGAGGCCTCCCAATAGAGCCTGGCGGTAGAAACGTAAGCTCTCCTTACCTTCATCAGAGTTTGGATCCCAGTCAGGAGATTCCCTCGGGCAGTAGTCCTCCATCCGGCGGGGATCGAGGTCCCTGCCAAGTCTCTCGCTTATCACCTTATGGGTTTCTCGCATGATGCGATCCCGTTCTTCCCCATTAAAGAGAGCCATAAGGAGCTGTTGAACATCTACCCAGGTGGGTTGATGAGTAAGAAAAACAGTTTCCAAGAGGCTAATTAAATCCTGAGGGTGATCAGAAAAGGATTTGTGTTGGGTTTTCCAGTTATAGATGTCAGAAGAGGAGAAAGGGATATAGCTTAAGTAAGGCCGCCCTCTCCCCTCTGGTAGAGCAACCTCAC
Organism: Neogale vison; assembly: GCF_020171115.1. Taxonomy (NCBI): domain Eukaryota; kingdom Metazoa; phylum Chordata; class Mammalia; order Carnivora; family Mustelidae; genus Neogale; species Neogale vison. The sequence goes on from NC_058091.1 coordinate 155,257,202, forward strand.
GAAGGGGCAGCATCGGCGCAGACCGTACCAGTGAGGTAGAGGAAGGCTGAGGAGGATAGGGGAAAGGGGAAGGATCAGGGCAGTCTCGCCGCATGGTGATCCTATAGGTGGACCACGACCGTGTATGAGGTGGACTTGTAAAGACATTTTGGGACCGAGAGTCAGATTTAGAAGACAAATAAAGGGGGGTGAATTCCGCATCCTCCATATCAGATGGAGGTAGAACGGTCTTCTTCCCTGAATCCCCCTTATCTGCTTGTTCTGGTTTTGGTGCTCCAACCTGCCTTAGAGGGAGAGAAATAATTTCATTAGCAGGTGGAAGATGGGACTTGAGCCATGACGGTGGCTCTTCTATCAGGTATCGCCAGGCCACAATATATGGTACTTGGTCTCGATGTAGATCCAAGACCTCACTCAGGGTAGAATATATCTGAGTCAAGGCAAACGTTACTTCCGGTGGCCACCCTGTGGAGAAATTGGGCCATTCTAATTGACAGAGTGTTTTTAGTTTTCCTGGATAAACCTTATCACCTGACTGAGTGGCTTTACCTTGAAAATCTTTGAAATGTTCAAGAACAAGACCTAGGGGTGTCACAGGCCCCTTATTCTCTGTTTGTCCCATTTCTCCAAATACAACAAACAGCACAACAGACAACAACAAAAGAACAAGACAAAAACAAACGTAGACCCAGTGATCCTTATCCAGAGCCTGCTGCTGGGGGGGGGGCTTTTTTGGTCCACAAAACACCACACAATAGATAACAAAAGAACCAGACAAAGACAACTGCAGACCCAGCGATTCTTACCCAAAATTTGCCACTTATGGCGGCTATTTTCATCTTCCAACCGCCTAAGGGGACTCGAACCCCTCGACCGCCCAGGGGGACTCGAACCCCCTGACCACGCAGGGGGACTCGAACCCCCCGACCGCCCAGGGGGACTCGAACCCCCCGACCGCCCAGGGGGACTCGAACCCCCTGACTGCTCAGGGGGACTCGAACCCCCCGACCGCCCAGGGGGACTCGAACCCCCTGTCGATCTATCAGCAGAGGGATGGGGCGTCCCCGCATCCACTCCAGCCCTGGGGAGCATGGCTGCGTCCAGCTTCTCCCCGGTGGGCTATACCCTGGAGCTCCAACCAGACAGACGGATAGGATCCCAATACCTCGGAACCCAATACTTCAAAACCCAATGCCTCGAAACCCAATACCTCGAAACCCAATACCTCGAAACCCAATACCTCGAAACCCAATACCTCGAAACCCAATACCTCGAAACCCAATACCTCCAAACCCAATACCTCGAAACCCAATACCTCCAAACCCAATACCTCCAAACCCAATACCTCCAAACCCAATACCTCCAAACCCAATACCTCCGGAGGCTTGTCTTAAAAATTCTGATGCTGGCTCAGTTCTCGTCGTTTGATCCTGGACGAGCCCCCAAATGTTAGGGTCCGTGATCAAAGGAACGAGACTGATACAAAGCGAAGGTCAAGCAAAGCTTTATTTCGCGCCAAGCATCATGAATCGCACTGACCGGTCAGGGCTTTCTTTTATAAAAGATGACAACTTTGACCCCGGCGAGCCTACTCCCAATGAGGTTGCTGACATCTAGGTCGTTTCTCACTGTGTCACTGCTGAGGGTCCTGGAGTGCGGGGCAGGGCCGCTGGCACCGCAGGCGTCAAGGGACCGCTGACAACTGGACCGCAGATGTCTCAGGACCGCAGGCGTCGAGGGACCACTGACAACTGGACCGCAGATGTCTCAGGACCGCAGGCGTCGAGGGACCGCTGACAACTGGACCGCAGATGTCTCAGGACCACAGGCATCGAGGGAACGCTGACAACTGGACCTCAGATGTCTCAGGACCGCAGGTGTCGAGGGAACGCTGACAACTGGACCGCAGACGACTGGACTGTTGGGCCGCCGGAGGCTGCAGGCTGCAGGCGATGGCTCGGGGCGGCGGAAGGCTTCAGGCTGCAGGCGGCGGCGCTCGGGGCCGCCGCCGGAGGCTGGAAGCTGCAGGCGGCGGCGCTCGGGGCCGCCGGAGGCTGGAGGCTGCAGGCGGCGGCGCTCGGGGCCGCCGCCGGAGGATGGAAGCTGCAGGCGGCGGCGCTCGGGGCCGCCGCCGGAGGATGGAAGCTGCAGGCGGCGGCGTTCGGGGCCGCCGCCGGAGGCTGCAGGCGGCGGCGCTCGGGGCCGCCGCCGGAGGATGGAAGCTGCAGGCGGCGGCGCTCGGGGCCGCCGCCGGAGGATGGAAGCTGCAGGCGGCGGCGCTCGGGGCCGCCGGAGGCTGGAGGCTGCAGGCGGCGGCGCTCGGGGCCGCCGCCGGAGGATGGAAGCTGCAGGCGGCGGCGCTCGGGGCCGCCGCCGGAGGATGGAAGCTGCAGGCGGCGGCGTTCGGGGCCGCCGCCGGAGGCTGGAGGCTGCAGGCGGCGGCCCTCGGGGCCGCCGCCAGAGGCTGGAAGCTGCAGGCGGCGGCGCTCGGGGCCGCCGCGGGAGGCTGCAGGCGGCGGCGCTCGGGGCCGCCGCCGGAGGCTGGAGGCTGCAGGCGACGGCTCGGCGCCGCCGCCGGAGGCTGGAGGCTGGACCGCCAAATGCGGTTATAGCTCTTACAAGAGCTGTTACAGCTCTTCTATACACCGTTGACTCCCCTGTTCTTCTGCGACTTCCACCGCTCTCCGCTCCACTTCACCGCTCCCCGCCGACTTCACCGCTCTCCGCCAACTTCACCGCTCTTCGCTCCACTCTCCGCAGACTCGGCTCCACCGCTCTCCTGCAGCAGCCCCCGCCCTCCTGCAGCAGCCCCGGCTCTCCTGCAGCAGCCCCCCTTGGCAGCCTGGCAGAGCAACCTTTATGGGGGTGGTTAAGCCCCGCCCCTACACAGGTGGCCAATTGAATTCCAACCTTCCCAGTGGATATACATAGGGCCTACTCATTGGATGACTCCACTCAGTCTGCCCCACCCTTACATTCCCCCCTTTCCTTTGGAGATTAGTCAAATCCTTGACTTTTCAGATGGTTCTACCTTATATTGAACATATAAGACTAACATTTTATCGCCCCAATTTTCTTTAGTATAGCAACAATACACTCACAGTTTCTTTAGTCTTAGTTTCAGTCTATGGTCAGCAGGGTCTTTTGGCTGCATTTCCCATTTCTGGAGGGCATCCTTACTCTCAGCTCGTTTGACATGACCCGCATGAACCCAGGCCCTGATGCCTTCCACTTTTACTGCCGTGGGGGTGGTTAGGATAACAGTAAATGGTCCCTTCCAACGAGGCTCCAAATTCCCCACTTGATAGCGACGTATCCAAACCAAGTCCCCGGGTTGGTAAGGATGTGGTTCCACCGTCTCTGTTCCAGTATAGGCAGTTTGGATCCCTTCTTTTTAAGACAGACTGTAATGCCTGCAGTGACTGGGGTATAGACTGATCAGTCATTTCTGCTAGGGCAACCTCCTGTAACCTAGGACAGAGCTCCCAAACATTATTTTAAATGGGGTCACCTTGTTTATTACATCGTGCCCTGAGAGTAAAAGGAAGGAGATTTTCTATCCACCGCCAGCCTCCAGAATTAAGTTTGTCAAGGTCTTTTCGAGAGTCTGGTTCATTCTCCTTGCTCAGAGCTCTGGGGCCAGTAGGCACACTGTAGTTTCCAGTTAGTGCCTGTGGCCTCGGCCATCTGTAGTGCCTTGGTGAAGGCAATCAGCTTTGCTTTTCCACCGAGATCCTATGTGGCAGGGCTGACATCCAGAGTCTCTGCCCAGGAGAAACCATTGCAGCCCCCGCATACCTCTTTTCCACTGACCATGTAACTACTCCCTTCTGTGAACAGAGTCATTTCCGCATCCAGGAGGGGAGTGTCTCTGAGATCCGGCCTTCTTCCTGTGACTTGGGTTAAGACCTCCCCACAGTTGTGTGGATGGTCAGCTAGCTCTTCTGGCAGCAGTGTGGCTGGATTTAGTACTGCTGGGGGTCGGAAGGCCACTTTTGGTTCATTGAGGAGAAGGGCCTGATACCCCGTTACTCGGGCGTTCGTCATCCATCGGTCTGGTGGAGTCCGGAGAAGGCCCTTAATCGCGTGTGTGGTGGTTATAACAAGATTTTGGCCCAAAGTTAATTTACTCGCATCCTTAACCAGGAGGGCTGTTGCGGCAATTATGCGGAGGCAAGAAGGGAACCCAGCTGCTACTGGGTCTAGTTTCTTGCTAAGATAGACCACTGGCCTTCACCATGCCCTAGAGTCTGAGTCAAAATTTCTTTAGTCAGCCCTGCCTTCACATACAAGTGGAAGGGCTTGGTAACATCTGGGATGACCAATGCTGGGGCACACAGTAAGGCTCTTTGTAATTCCCGAAATGCTCCTTCTGCCTCAGCTGTCCACACTCTACCATAGTGAGTCCTCCCTTAGCCAGTTCGTAGAGAGGTTGTGCCATCTCCGTGAAGGTAGCATCCACAGCCTGCAGTAGCCCACCGTCCCAAGAAATTCCCTCTTGGAGATCAAAGCAAAAGCAACCGGTATTCCCTGGCAGTCTTCCATCCAAGTACTAACCAGGCCCGACCCTGCTTAGCTTCCGAGATCAGACGAGATCGGGTGTGTTCAGGGTGGTATGGCCGTAGACAATCATAAGGTTCTTACCCGATATTCTCAGATGAGTGTACGTGACACCCTATATAACATGGAACCGTCCTCCCCTTGCTGGAGGAAGCTGAACTTTCTCATACCCTACTGTTACCTTAATTTGTTCAGGCTTGGTTAGCTACCATATCTCTCTTGTTCATAGTTACATTGGCCCCCGGCCTTCTTGGGCTACTGATGCCTTGTGGTCATACCCATTCTGTACAAAGGAGGAGGTAGTGGAGGGTTTCTAAGTGCTTGGAACAGAATGATGTTTCAGACAGATGGACATGTTGTTCAAAGATGCAGAGGCTGCAGAGAGCCAGCATATTCAGAAACGTGCCAGCAGCTGCACGTGTATCAATCGGGTCAGGTCCCTGGCAGCCTCCAATGGCCAAGATTTGAAGCCTTGACTCCCGAGCTCCTCCCATAGGCCCTTGTGTGACCCATCGAGTCCAGACATCAGAGAAGAGGGACGAGCAGCTCACGGAGTTTCAGAGAGTTTTCTTCCTCTTGGAAGATGGCTTCCTAGACTCAAAGTGGACCCTCAGGCTCTCGTTTTTCTAGGGCTGAGAACCAACACAGAGGTGCTAAGCAGAGTCCAAATTCATTGCACAGAATTTCCCCTGTTCCATCTCCCAGATTCTGGGTGGAGGAGCCCAGAGAGAACAGCTGTGATCTGCTCTGCCATTGGAGCAGGGCTGTCCCTGGATGCTGTCCTGCTCGTGTCCCTCGTGGGAACTTAGGAGCGTCTTATTTAAGGTCTGTCTGTATAAACCCTGGACTGGGCTACTCCATGGAGTAGATGACCGTTATGCCATATGAAGCCCTGCAAGATTTAGGGTGCAGTCCATTCAGACTCCATAGTGGAAGCGGTGGAGCCATAGAGATACATTCACACAGTCAGGCATTTTCCAGATTCAAACAGGTTGGACATCCTCCCCTTTAGGTATCCCTGGCTAATGGGAGGTGATCAGTCTCCCCTTCCATTCTTTTACGAATGGATTTAGTTCTGACAGTGGCCTTAGGGCTGTTTATCTCTCTTTTACATATCTCCTACTTTTTACATACAGAGTTGCTTTTCTCATTTCCATCAGTCTTAATTACACTTAACAGAATTTTGTACTCTTAGAAATACCTTAACCTCTACTTAAGACTAAATATAAACCAATGGTGAGTTGTTACAACAGAATTCTTTAGATGGCAAATTTATCAATCAGTTAAGCACAGAATGTGTTCACCAGCAGATTTCAAAAGTACAAACCCAGTTCCAGCAAACAGCGCCCTAGCATTTCATCCCATTTGGTTAGGATCTAGATGTCCAACAAATTTAACTCCATTTGTCATTCAAGCAACCCTTCACAGTTTCAGGTTATCAAAGACTTCGGAAGCCACTTTAACAATTACTCATTAAACCCTTGAAACAGACAACCATCAGCCCAGCCATCCCTTCGCCAACAGACCTCATGTTCCACCTGGGCCCATTCCACTTCAGATGCCATGCTTTCCATGCCAGCAAGGGGGAGGGGCCAGGCAGTCCACGTCGGGCCAGAGAAGGCAAGGAATTCCCCGAAACAAAAGAAGTTTCGGCAGCTGCTTGGGAATATTCCTTAAAGTCTCTGTCTCGAGGTTGGTTCATCCCACAGTACCAGTTCTGCTTACCAAAAGTGGCCCACTAGGCACTTATTTTCCATGCCCGGCTCTAATGAGCATCAGCATTGGACACCTTAACCCGGCATTTGACTAACTCCAGGTAGCTCGTTATAGCCCTTAACACACAAAATGAGTGAGGGAGAAGCCCCACATCTATTATGAGGAACAGAGAGATGAAAGGTAGCGTCCCCTTACTCTCTGCTTGCCACATTCCTTCAACCATAACAAAACACAATAGACAACAACAACAACAACAACAAAAAAAAAAAAACAAAAACAAATAACCACAACCCCAGTGGCCCTCGTCCAGAGCCTGCTGCTGGAGGGGGGGGACTTCCTTTCCTGAGCTCCATGAGCATTTTCATATTCTCCTATTATCTTGTTATTTACCTTTCTATTTGTTGTTCCTTTAGAGTTTCTATAACCTTTAAATGGTTTATTGAAATGTATACTTTAAAAGGATGAATTGTGTCCATTCAAGTTCTGGACATTTTCACCATCCTAAATGAAACCCCATTCAAACATTGGTCACTCCCATCTCTTGGCAACCTATCTTAAGTAACTATTAATTTACTTTCTTTTCCTATAGATCTGAGTTTTCTGGACATTTCACATATAAACAGGATCATACATGTAGTCTTTTATCACTGGCTTCTTTAATTTGGCCTAATGTTTTCAAGGGTCATCGATATTATAGCATATATCAGTTGCCTTATAGAGTACAATATAGGTTTCTGATCCTTTTAAAATTTTGTATATTGTATGAGGTAGAAGTTTAACTTCATCCTTTAAAACAGGTGCTTACTGCTATAATTTCCCTTTAAGTACTGTTTTAATGGCATTCCATAAGCTTTGGTGTGTTGTTTTTGTTTTTGTATAGCTCAATGGATTTCCTAATCGGATTTTTCTCTTTGTCCTCCTGACCAAATTTATGGAGTGCATTGATTTCTATGCACTTTTTAATTTACCCAGAGCTTGCCACTGGTGGGGGCTATCTTTATCCCCAACCGTCTAAGGGGACTTGAACCTCTCAACTGTCAAAGGGAAGGCAGGGGACTCGAACCCCCCGACCGCCCAGGGGGACTCGAACCTCCCCGACGGTGCAGGGGGACTCGAACCCCCCCAACGACGCAGGGGGACTCGAACCCCCCGACCGCCCAGGGGGACTCGAACCCCCGACCGCCCAGGGGGACTAGAACCCCCAGTCGATCTATCAGCAGAGGGATGGGGCGTCCCCGCATCCACTCCAGCCCTGGGGAGCATGGCTGCGTCCACCTTCTCCCCGGTGGGCTATACCCTGGAGCTCCAACCAGACAGACGGATAGGATCCCAATACCTCGGAACCCAATACTTCGAAACCCAATACTTCGAAACCCAATACCTCGAAACCCAATACCTTGAAACCCAATACCTCGAAACTCAATACTTCGAAACCCAATACCTCGAAACCCAATACTTCGAAACCCAATACCTCGAAACCCAATACTTCGAAACCCAATACCTCGAAACCCAATACCTCGAAACCCAATACCTCGAAACCCAATACTTCGAAACCCAATACCTCGAAACCCAATACTTCGAAACCCAATACCTCCGGAGGCTTTCCCTAAAAATTCTGATGCTGGCTCAGTTCTCGTCGTTTGATCCTGGACGAGCCCCCAAATGTTAGGGTCCGTGATCAAAGGAACGAGACTGATACAAAGCGAAGGTCAGGCAAAACTTTATTTCGCGCCAAGCATCAGGAATCAAACTACCGGTCAGAGCTACCTCTTACGAAAAGGCGGTGACGATGAACCCAACGAGGTCACTTCCAAGAAGGCCACTCTGGACGAGGCCGCTCTAGATGACGTTGCTGCTCCACAGATGAGGCCGCTCCATGATTGGAGCCGTTCCCAAGAAGAGGCCACTCCCAAGACAAGGCCACTGCTCAATGAAGTTTCTCCCCGGACAAGGCCGCTCCCAAGAAGAGGCTGTTCTGGACAAGACCATTTCCTGGATGAGGCCACTCCCAATGACGAAGAAGCAACAATGACAAGGAGGACAACCCAGATGACACAGACTCTGCTCCCCACGATGCTACTCTGACCAGGCTTCCACCCGGAGGAAGCCACCACTGCGGACAAGGCCACTTGTGGTTCGGGGTGGCGAGGCATTTTGCAGCGAGGCTGCTGGTGTCTAGGGGCCGTTGGCATCTCAGGGCTGCTCACGCCTCCAGACTGCTGGCATCTAGGGGCTGCAGGTGTCAGGACTGACTGCTGGCCTCTAGGGTCTGTAGGCATCAGGACCGCAGGCGTCGAGGGACCGCTGACAACTGGACCCCAGATGTCTCAGGACCGCAGGCGTCGAGGGACTGCTGACAACCGGACCGCAGATGTGTCAGGACCGCAGGCGTCGAGGGACCGCTGACAACTGGACCGCAGTCGTTGAGGGACCGCTGACAACTGGACCGCAGATGTCTCAGGACCACAGGCGTCGAGGGACCGCTGACAACTGGACCGCAGATGTCTCAGGACCACAGGCGTCGAGGGACCGCTGACAACTGGACTGCTGGGCCGCCGCCAGAGGCTAGAGGCTGCAGGTGGCGGCTCGGGGCGGCGGAAGGCTGCAGGCTGCAGGCGGCGGCGCTTGGGGCCGCCGCCGGAGGCTGGAAGCTGCAGGCGGCGGCGATCGGGGCCGCCGGAGGCTGGAGGCTGCAGGCGGCGGCGCCCGGGGCCGCCGCCGGAGGATGGAAGCTGCAGGCGGTGGCGCTCGGGGCCGCCGCGGGAGGCTGCAGGCGGCGGCGCTCGGGGCCGCCGCCGGAGGCTGGAGGCTGCAGGCGACGGCTCGGCGCCGCCGCCGGAGGCTGGAGGCTGCCGGCGGTGGCTCGGGGCCGCTGGAGGCTGGAGGCTGGACCACCAAACGCGGTTATAGCTCTTACAAGAGCTGTTACATCTCTTCTATACACCGTTGACTCCCCTGCTCTTCTGCGACTTCCACCGCTCTCCGCTCCACTTCACCGCTCCCCGCCGACTTCACCGCTCTTCGCTCCACTCTCCGCAGACTCGGCTCCACCGCTCTCCTGCAGCAGCCCCTGGCCCTCCTGCAGCAGCCCCCGGCCCTACTGCAGCAGCCCCGGCTCTCCTGCAGCAGCCCCGGCTCTCCTGCAGCAGCCCCCCTTGGCAGCCTGGCAGAGCAACCTTTATGGGGGTGGTTAAGCCCCGCCCCTACACAGGTGGCCAATTGAATTCCAACCTTCCCAGTGGATATACATACGGCCTACTGATTGGATGACTCCACTCAGTCTGCCCCACCCTTACAGTGGGGCCATCGTGGGGTCAAGGAGGGCGTAGTTGGCAGGCCCAGCGTGCACATCAATGGGTTCGGGGTAACAGTAGTTAGGAGGGCGGGGTATGCGGGTCCATCATACATATCAAGGGGACGGGCAGCATCAGTGGGGCAGGCATGGGGGGTGGGCCCATAGTACATGTAAAGAGGGTGGGGAAGCATCAGTGGGGCAGGCATGGGGGATGGGCCCATAGTACATGTAAAGTGGGCGGGGCAGCATCAGTGGGGCAGGCGTGGCGGGCGGGCCCTTTGTTTACGTCAAGGTGGTGGGGCACCTAAGCACAGTAGAGGCTGGGACACAGGGCAACAGTGGAGTGGCGGCAGCAGTGGTAAAGAGGTATGTGGGGGGGCACAGCAGGTTGGCAAGGGTACATGTGGGGGGCAGAAAGATGGTGGCAGCGTGAGGGGGGCAGGGGGGTGGACGTGCGAAGCAGTAATGCGCTTGTCCGCGGTGAGGCAGTGGAGCAGTGGAGGGGGAAATAGGTACTCAGTCATGGTGGGTGGAGGGAAGGGACCAGCCTGGCATCAGCGGGGCGTCAGTGTCATGGTGTGGCAGGCAAGGCTGCTAAGCTCCATGGGGGTGAGGAGGTGGCAGAGAGGTTACAACAGTCTGTTCTAACTGGCGGGGCCAGCGGGGGAGGGACTGGGGGTGTCACCAGGCAGCACTGGTACAGGGAGGGGAAGCTTCTTGAGGTAAGGGGAAGCTGCGTGACACGTGTGTGGGGCAGCTGTGTGGCACCTGTTGGGATGGAATATAGGTGGCAGGGCAGGGTAGGGAGTGTGGGATCAGTCCTGCGGCAGCCGCACAGTGACAGCTTGGCTGGCTTACTGGGCCTGCTAATAGTGCCTGCCAACAATGAGGGGTAGTGGTGTGGTGGGTCAGGCAGCGAAGCAAGGGCCTGGATTTGCTGGGCTTGGTGCATGTCTACAGGGCGGCACCACTGATAGCAGAAGCACCGGGGACCCAGGATAGCAGTGGAGAGGCAATGGTGGTTGTAAGTGGGGGCACTGTGAGCGGCGGTGCAGCGCGATGGGAGCGGCTCATGTTGTGGGGGCAGCTAGTTGGTACAAGTGCGGGAAAGGTGGAGTAGGACTCGTGGGGTGGCAGCAGCATGGCAACAGGGGTAGGGAATCGGAAGGCTCCGGAGTGGGGTACAGGGGTAGCACTAAATGGTAACTGCGGGGAAGGGTGGCTGGAACAGCACGGGGGCAGCGTGGCAGGTGGGGCAGCCATGCAAGTCAACAGGGTAGGGCTGCATAGGGCTGAACTATGAAGACCAGCAGCAATGGAAGACAGGGAGGCAGCAGGACATAGGGCAAGACTGAGACACAGGGCGGCAGCAGATCTGAAGCAGGGTGGTGGTAAGAGGGCAATGACAGTGAGGGCGGGGGATTGGTAGTGGGGGTGTGGGGCACCCAGCAGGGTAGAGGTGCGGGGAGAGCATAGAGGGATGGTGGCATCAATGTGGTGGGGCAGCAGGACAGTAATGAGCATGGTGGTGGGCGGGGTGGGAAAGCAGGACTGCACGGGTGCATGTGGGGTGGCAGGTGGATGGTGGCGTGGGGTGAAGGGGGGGACAGAACCAGCTGGGAGGCAGTGGCACAGCAACTGCACAGGAAAGGTATGAAGGGCGTGGTAGGGCCTTAATGCATGTCAGTGGGGACTGGACAGTGAAGGTCAGCAGTGGCCTGGGGCACAGGATAGAAGCTTAGCAACAGCAGTGGTGGTAATGTGGACACAATGAGGGGTGTGCTGCAGACGGCCGGGTCACGAGGCGGGGGCACCCAGGATGGAGCAGCATTGGGAGAAAGCTGGGACGAGTGGGACGGCAGCAGCAGGTCAACGGGGAGGGAATCTGGAGGCACTGGAGCAGGGATGGGGGCACGACAGGCGGTAGCATTTCGGGGGTGTTTGTTGGGACCAGCAGGGCAAGAGCATCAGGTTAATATCTGTGTGGTCAGGGCAGGTGCCCTGCACAGCTGTGGCAGCAAGGGGACAGTATGCAGTGAAGAAATGGCAATGAGGGGCTGAGGCAGCAGTGACTTGAGAAAGGCAGTGACTTAAGGAAGTGCAGTTGGATGGCAGCAGACCTGGAGGCGAAGCGGGGAGGGATTTGCCCGGATGTGGTTGGGAGGGACCAGCGGGGCAGCAGCTGCCTGACAGTGGCATGGCATGGCTTGGGGGCAGGGTGGGGCGGTGGAGAGGGGCAGGAGCAGCAGGGTGACCACGGTAGCAGTGGTGGTGTTGTTGGAAACACAAGCACAGGCCAGTAGAAGCACTGGAGTGTGGCGCAGCAGGGTGGCAGAGACCTGGGAGTGCACAAGGGAGTGGTAGGGCCACTTGGGGTGACAGAGCAGGGCATCTGTTGCAACACACAGGGAAGCAGGGCAGCTATGGCGAGTGTTAGCTGTTGTGGGACAAAGGGGCACTGCTGTGGAGTAGCACGGTGGAGGGTGGCAGCACTGGTGGAAGCGTCCTGTCAGCAATGGGGGGTGGAAGGGACAGAGGCGGGTGTGTGGGGTGCAGCAAGGTGGCAGTGGGGGGATGGCACAGTGGGGTGGCCGTGGTATGGTGTGTGGGGACCAGCCAGGCAGCAGAAGCTTAGATGGGGGGGGCAGTGATTTGATAGCAGCACTATCAAATGCTTTTTCTGCATATGTTGAAATGGTTCTATGATGCTTATCCTTCATTTTGTGAATGCAGCACATTAGTTTGATTTGTGGGACAATTTTTATGTTTATATTTATGACACATACTAGAATGACATTTTCTTGGGGCACATTGGGAGCTTTCGATAAGGGCCATGCTAACCTCATAAAATGAGGTGGGGAGCATTCCTTCCTCTTGTTTTTCTGGCAGAGTTGGAGAAGGATTGGTATTCATTTTTTCTTTTTTTCTGGTGAATGATTCATAGAATTCACCGGTGAAACCATGGGGTCCTGGACTTTTGCTTGTTGGAAGTTTTTGGTTTCTTATTTAATGTCCCTAATGGGCATTGGTCTGTTCAGAATTTCTGCTTCTTCAGGATTCAGTCTTGGCAGGTTGTATGTTTCTGGGAATGTATCCTTTTCTTTGGGATTATCCATCTTGTTGGGGTGTGATTGTTCATAGGACTTTCTTATGAGCCTTTGCATATCTATGGTATCAGGGAACATCTCTTTCATTTCTGATGATGAGTCCTCTTTCTTTTTTGTTAGCTTGAGTCTGGCTGAGACTCTATCAGCTTTGTTCTTTTCAAAGACCCAGCTCTTTGTTGATCTGCTGTTCTTGTTGTTTTATTTATTTATTTTTTAAATCTTTCTGTTGTTTTTTTAGTCTGTATTTCACTTATTTCAGTTCCGATGTGTTCCTTCCTTTGTTCTACTAACATTGGACTTCATTTGTTCTTTTTCTGTTTCCTCGAGTTATATCAAGTTAGGTTGTTTATTTGAGATGTTTCTTGTTTCTTGAGTTAGGCCTGTATCACTATAAACTTCCTTCTTAGAACCACTTTTTTTAAAATTAGCTCTAAGGGTTACCTGTGGGGCTCGTTCTGTTAGGCATTGGACTTTGGCTCAGGTCATGTATTTAGGGTCCTGGAATTGAGCACTGCATCAGCTCTCTGGTTAGCATGGGGAGCCACTTTCACCCTCTTCTACTGCCTGCTGCTCCTTCCACTTTGCTCAGTCTCTCTCTCTCTCCCTCTGTGTCAAATAAATAAATGACATCTTCAAAAAATTAAAGCGATCTCTATGCCCAGCGTGGGGTTGAAACCCAAAACCACAAGATCAAGAGTCACAGTTCTACACTGACTAATCAGGTGCCCCATTTTAGAACCCATTTTACTGCATCCCATAACTTTTGTTAGATTGTATTATTTTTTCATTTGTATCAAAGTATTTCTGTATTCCTATTTCAGTTTGCCCATGAATTCAATTGGTTGTTCAGTAGCATGTTGTTTAGTCTCTGTGTTTATGAATTTCCAGTTTTCTTCTTGTAATTGATTTCTAGTTCTATACCACTGGGTTTGGAAAAGATGGTCGATTTGGTTTCACTCATCATTTGGGGAAATCCTAGGCTTCTGGAGTTTATTGACTTGTCTTGTGGCCTCACATATGACCTATGCTGGAGAATGTTCTAGGTGCACTTGAGAGAAGTGAATTCCATGTGCTGCTTTTGGATGGAGGGTTCTGTGTGTATCTGTCAAGTCCATCTAAGTAACGGGTTGTCTGAGGCTGATGTTTCCTTTGTGATATTCTGTCTGGATGGTGTATCATTGAGAGAAGGGTGAGGTATTAAAGTTCCCTATGGTATTAGTGCTGATTGCTTCTCTTAGGTCTGTTCATATATGCTCTCCATATTTAGTTGCTCCACTGCTGGGTGGGTAAATATTTATAGTTATTGCATCATCTTACTGCATTAATTCCATTTTCAGATTCTAGTGCCCTTCATTGGCTCTTGTTACAGTGTCTGGATTTTTTTTCCTTTCTCCATTGGACTGAAAATCAGAAGATCATCTTTTAGCTCTGCAGTCATGAGCAAAGCACAGCCCTCCTCGAAGTCTGGTTTTCTTTATTTTCCTATATAAATAAACACAATAAATTCTTCTCCCAGGACCATATCCTGACTCCATTAAGAAAGTATGTATAAAAGTGCTTTGTAAACTAGGAGATACTGCCCAATAATGCAAATGATTATACAACCACCAAATGTTCAAGATTAGATTTTTTAAGACATATTTATTTATTGTAGAGACAGAAAGAGATTGCATGTACAAGCATATGCTAGAGAGGGGAGGGTCAGAGGGAGAGAGGGAATCCTCCAGCACAGTCCCCGCTGAGTGTGGAGCCTGGTGTGGGGCTCTCTCCCAGAAGCTGGGAACTTGATTTGAACCCAAATCAAGAGTCAGCTGTTTAACTGACTGTGCCACCCAGATACCCCCAGAATAAGATTTTTAAAAACATTTTTGAGGGCCTACTCTCATACGTATTATTCTAAGTGACCTCTATTTCATTCAAATCTAAAAACTATTATTAAATTAAAAATAGAAGCTGTTCTAAAATCAAATATTCGTAATATCCTCAGAGGTGGGGAAACAGGCAGTAAAAGAGGTTAAGAAGGGACACTGGGGTGGTTCAGTTGTTGAAGCTTGCCTTTGGCTCAGGACATAATCCCAGGTTCCTGGGATCAAACCCCAGTTCAGACTCCCTGCTCTGTGGGGAGTCTTCTTCTCCGTCTCCCTCTGTCCCTTCCCCTGCTTATGTCCCCCCTTCTCTGTCTCTCAAATAAATAATTAAATTAAAAAGGCAAGTTACTTTCTCAGTGTCATGATAAATATTAGAACTAGATACAGTCCTGAGTGTGTGATCCTGAAGAATGTGTTCTTTCATTTGTACATTTACCAAAAAATACCTAGCCCCCAAAATACCATAAATTAAATTAGTTCCCCCTTTCTCCATACCCTGAGTATCGAAAGATGCGACAATTCCAGGACCCTGGCTGGCAGGGTCGGTGGGGTGTTTGACTTTTGATCTCCAGGCTATGAGTTTGAGTCATGTTGGGGGTACAGATTACTTAATTGAAAAAAAAAAGATCCTATATTTGGGTTTTTTTCTTTTTCCCTTTTGACAACTTCACCCATTTCTCCCAGCTCCAACCCCAAACGTCTTCCAGACCCCATCCGTTCTGTCTGTGAGCTCACATTTTTGTTTTGGTTTTGTTCTAAGGTTCTACATGTAAGTGATTTCTAGTATTTGTCTTTCTGTCTGGCCTGTTTTATTTAACATAATGCTTTCAAGGGCAATGATGTTGTAAATCAAAAGATTTCATCCTTTATTATGGCTGAGTAGAATTCCACTGTGTTTATCAACCACAATTTCTTTATTCATTCATCCACTGATGGCATTTAGGTTGTTTCTTTATTTTCACTGTTGTAAATAATCCTGCAGTGTACACAGGGGTGAATATACCTTTGTGAATTAGTGTTTTCATTCCCTTCAGATAAATACTCAGAAAGGGAACTCCTTGTCCTTTGGTTGCTCTATTTCTCATTTTTTTGAGGAACTTCCATACTGTTTTCTTTTTTTTTTTTTATTTTTCTTTATATTGCTTTATATTTTTCTTTTTTTTTCCAATTTATTTATTTTCAGAAAAACAGTATTCATTATTTTTTCACCACACCCAGTGCTCCATGCAAGCTGTGCCCTCTATAATACCCACCACCTGGTACCCCAACCTCCCACCCCCCCGCCACTTCAAACCCCTCAGATTGTTTTTCAGAGTCCATAGTCTCTCATGGTTCATCACCCCTTCCAATTTACCCAAAAGCACATACCCTCCCCAATGTCCATAACCCTACCCCCCTTCTCCCAACCCCCCTCCCCCCAGCAACCCACAGTTTGTTTCGTGAGATTAAGAGTCACTTATGGTTTGTCTCCCTCCCTATCCCATCTTGTTTCATGGATTCTTCTCCTACCCACTTAAGCCCCCATGTTGCATCACCACTCCCTCATATCAGGGAGATCATATGATAGTTGTCTTTCTCCGCTTGACTTATTTCGCTAAGCATGATACGCTCTAGTTCCATCCATGTTGTCGCAAATGGCAAGATTTCGTTTCTTTTGATGGCTGCATAGTATTCCATTGTGTATATATACCACATCTTCTTGATCCATTCATCTGTTGATGGACATCTAGGTTCTTTCCATAGTTTGGCTATTGTGGACATTGCTGCTATAAACATTCGGGTGCACGTGCCCCTTTGGATCACTATGTTTGTATCTTTAGGGTAAATTCCCAGTAGTGCAATTGCTGGGTCATAGGGCAGTTCTATTTTCAACATTTTGAGGAACCTCCATGCTGTTTTCCAGAGTGGTTGCACCAGCTTGCATTCCCACCAACAGTGTAGGAGGGTTCCCCTTTCTCCGCATCCTCGCCAGCATCTGTCATTTCCTGACTTGTTGATTTTAGCCATTCTGACTGGTGTGAGGTGATATCTCATTGTGGTTTTGATTTGTATTTCCCTGATGCCGAGTGATATGGAGCACTTTTTCATGTGTCTGTTGGCCATCTGGATGTCTTCTTTGCAGAAACGCCTGTTCATGTCCTCTGCCCATTTCTTGATTGGATTATTTGTTCTTTGGGTGTTGAGTTTGTTAAGTTCTTTATAGATTTTGGACACTAGTCCTTTATCTGATATGTCGTTTGCAAATATCTTCTCCCATTCTGTCAGTTGTCTTTTGGTTTTGTTAACTGTTTCCTTTGCTGTGCAAAAGCTTTTGATTTTGATGAAATCCCAAAAGTTCATTTTTGCCCTTGCTTCCCTTGCCTTTGGCGATGTTCCTAGGAAGATGTTGCTGCGGCTGAGGTCGAAGAGGTTGCTGCCTGTGTTCTCCTCAAGGATTTTGATGGATTCCTTTCTCACATTGAGGTCCTTAATCCATTTTGAATCTATTTTTGTGTGTGGTGTAAGGAAATGGTCCAATTTCATTTTTCTGCACGTGGCTGTCCAATTTTCCCAACACCATTTATTGAAGAGGCTGTCTTTTTTCCATTGGACATTCTTTCCTGCTTTGTCGAAGATTAGTTGACCATAGAGTTGAGGGTCTATTTCTGGGCTCTCTATTCTATTCCATTGGTCTATGTGTCTATTTTTGTGCCAGTACCATGCTGTCTTGATGATGACAGCTTTGTAATAAAGCTTGAAGTCCGGAATTGTGATGCCACCAACTTTGGCTTTGTTTTTCAATATCCCTTTGGCTATTCGAGGTCTTTTCTGGTTCCATATAAATTTTAAAATTATTTGTTCCATTTCTTTGAAAAAGATGGATGGTACTTTGATAGGAATTGCATTAAATGTGTAGATTGCTCTAGGTAACATAGACATTTTCACAATATTTATTCTTCCAATCCAGGAGCATGGAACATTTTTCCATTTCTTTGTGTCTTCCTCAATTTCTTTCATGAGTACTTTATAGTTTTCTGAGTATAGATTCTTAGCCTCTTTGGTTAGGTTTATTCCTAGGTATCTTATGGTTTGGGGTGCAATTGTAAATGGGATTGACTCCTTAATTTCTCTTTCTTCTGTCTTGTTGTTGGTGTAGAGAAATGCAACTGATTTCTGAGCATTGATCTTATATCCTGACACTTTACTGAATTCCTGTATAAGTTCTAGCAGTTTTGGAGTGGAGTCTTTTGGGTTTTCCACATAGAGTATCATATCATCCGCGAAGAGTGATAATTTGACTTCTTCTTTGTCGATTTGGATGCCTTTAATTTCCTTTTGTTGTCTGATTGCTGAGGCTAGGACTTCTAGTACTATGTTGAATAGCAGTGGTGATAATGGACATCCCTGCCGTGTTCCTGACCTTAGTGGAAAAGCTTTCAGTTTTTCTCCATTGAGAATGATATTTGCAGTGGGTTTTTCATAGATGGCTTTGATGATATTGAGGTATGTGCCCTCTATCCCTACACATTGAAGGGTTTTGATCAGGAAGGGATGCTGTACTTTGTCAAATGCTTTTTCAGCATCTATTGAGAGTATCATATGGTTCTTGTTCTTTCTTTTATTGATGTGTTGTATCACATTGACTGATTTGCGGATGTTGAAGCCCTGGGATAAATCCCACTTGGTCGTGGTGAATAATCCTTTTAATGTACTGTTGAATCCTATTGGCTAGTATTTTGGTGAGAATTTTCGCATCTGTGTTCATCAAGGATATTGGTCTATAGCTCTCTTTTTTGATGGGATCCTTGTCTGGTTTGGGGATCAAGGTGATGCTGGCCTCATAAAATGAGTTTGGGAGTTTTCCTTCCATTTCTATTTTTTGGAACAGTTTCAGGAGAATAGGAATTAGTTCTTCTTTAAATGTTTGGTAGAATTCCCCCGGGAAGCCATCTGGCCCTGGGCTTTTGTTTGTTTGGAGATTTTTAATGACTGTTTCAATCTCCTTACTGGTTATGGGTCTGTTCAGGCTTTCTATTTCTTCCTGGTTCAATTTTGGTAGTTTATATGTTTCTAGGAATGCATCCATTTCTTCCAGATTGTCAAATTTGTTGGCGTAGAGTTGCTCATAGTATGTTCTTATAATAGTTTGTATTTCTTTGGTGTTAGTTGTGATCTCTCCTCTTTCATTCATGATTTTATTTATTTGGGTCCTTTCTCTTTTCTTTATGATAAGTCTGGCCAAGGGTTTATCAATTTTATTAATTCTTTCAAAGAACCAGCTCCTAGTTTGGTTGATTTGTTCTATTGTTTTTTTGGTTTCTATTTCATTGATTTCTGCTCTGATCTTTATGATTTCTTTTCTCCTGCTGGGCTTAGGGTTTCTTTCTTGTTCTTTCTCCAGCTCCTTTAGGTGTAGGGTTAGGTTGTGTACCTGAGACCTTTCTTGTTTCTTGAGAAAAGCTTGTACCGCTATATATTTTCCTCTCAGGACTGCCTTTGTTGTGTCCCACAGATTTTGAACCGTTGTATTTTCATTATCATTTGTTTCCATGATTTTTTTCAATTCTTCTTTAATTTCCCGGTTGACCCATTCATTCTTTAGAAGGATGCTGTTTAGTCTCCATGTATTTGTGTTCTTTCCAAACTTCCTCTTGTGGTTGAGTTCTAGCTTCAGAGCATTGTGGTCTGAAAATATGCAGGGAATGATCCCAATCTTCTGATACCGGTTAAGTCCTGATTTAGGACCGAGGATGTGATCTATTCTGGAGAATGTTCCATGTGCACTAGAGAAGAATGTGTATTCTGTTGCTTTGGGATGAAATGTTCTGAATATATCTGTGATGTCCATCTCATCCAGTGTATCATTTAAGGCCTTTATTTCCCTGTTGATCTTTTGCTTGGATGATCTGTCCATTTCAGTGAGGGGAGTGTTAAAGTCCCCTACTATTATTGTATTATTGTTGATGTGTTTCTTTGATTTTGTTATTAATTGGTTTATATAGTTGGCTGCGCCCACGTTGGGGGCATAGATATTTAAAATTGTTAGATCTTCTTGTTGGACAGACCCTTTGAGTATGATATAGTGTCCTTCCTCATCTCTTATTATAGTCTTTGGCTTAAAATCTAATTGATCTGATATAAGGATTGCCACTCCTGCTTTTTTCTGATGTCCATTAGCATGGTAAATTCTTTTCCACCCCCTCACTTTAAGTCTGGAGGTGTCTTCGGGTTTAAAATGAGTTTCTTGGAGGCAACATATAGATGGGTTTTGTTTTTTTATCCATTCTGATACCCTGTGTCTTTTGATTGGGGCATTTAGCCCATTAACATTCAGGGTAACTATTGAGAGATATGATTTTAGTGCCATTGCATTGCCTGTAAGGTGACTGTTACTGTATATTGTCTCTGTTCCTTTCTGATCTACCACTTGTAGGCTCTCTCTTTGCTTAGAGGACCCCTTTCAGTATTTCCTGTAGAGCTGGTTTGGTGTTTGCAAATTCTTTCAGTTTTTGTTTGTCCTGGAAGCTTTTAATCTCTCCTTCTATTTTCAATGATAGCCTAGCTGGATATAGTATTCTTGGCTGCATGTTTTTCTCGTTTAGTGCTCTGAAAATGTCATGCCAGCTCTTTCTGGCCTGCCAGATCTCTGTGGATAAGTCAGCTGCCAATCTAATACTTTTACCATTGTATGTTACAGACTTCTTTTCCTGGGCTGCTTTCAGGATTTTCTCTTTGTCACTAAGGCTTGTAAATTTTACTATTAAGTGACGGGGTGTGGGCCTATTCTTATTGATTTTGAGGGGCGTTCTCTGAACCTCCTGAATTTTGATGCTCATTCCCTTTGCCATATTGGGGAAATTCTCCCCAATAATTCTCTCCAGTATACCTTCTGCTCCCCTCTCTCTTTCTTCTTCTTCTGGAATCCCAATTATTCTAATGTTGTTTCGTCTTATGGTGTCACTTATCTCTCGAATTCTCCCCTCATGGTCCAGTAGCTGTTTGTCCCTCTTTTGCTCAGCTTCTTTATTCTCTGTCATTTGGTCTTCTATATCGCTAATTCTTTCTTCTGCCTCATTTATCCTAGCAGTGAGAGCCTCCATTTTTGTTTGAACTTCATTAATAGCCTTTTTGATTTCAACTTGGTTAGATTGTAGTTCTTTTATTTCTCCAGAAAGTGCTTTTATATCTCTGGAGAGGGTTTCTCTAATATCTTCCATGCCTTTTTCAAGCCCGGCTATAACCTTGAGAATTGTCATTTTGAACTCTAGATCTGACATATTACCAATGTCTGTATTGATTAGGTCCCTAGCCTTCGGTACTGCCTCTTGTTCTTTTTTTTGTTGTGAATTTTTCCGCCTTGTCATTTTGTCCAGCTAAGAGTATATGAGGGAGCAAGTAAAATACTAAAAGGGTGGCAACAATCCCAGGAAAATATGCTTTAACCAAATCAGAAGAGATCCCAAATCATGTGGGGGGATTTCTCGCCCCTCACGATTGGGTGAGGGATCTCCTCTGATGGGGATCTCCTTTGATTGGGATCTCCCAATCTCTTCTGATTGGGATCTCCCAATCTCTTCTGTTTGGGATCTCTTCTGATTTGGGGATAAAAAGAGGTTCAAAAAGAAAGAAAGAAAAAAAGAAAAAAAGAATTAAAAAAAGAGATTGAATTAAAAATTCAATCAAGAATTTAAAAAAGAGTTAAGAAAAAAAAAGATTGAAGAGATTAGGATCTCTTCTGATTTTGGGATAAAAAGAGGTTCAAAAAGAAAGAAAGAAAAAAGAAGAATTAAAAAAAAAGAAAATGAATAAAGAAAAGTATAAAAAAGCAAAATATATATATATTAGATAATCTAGTTAAAAAACGTTAAAAAAGAAAAGGGTAAAATTATAAAAAATTTTAGCAGAAGAAGAGAAAAAAAATGAAAAAGAAAAAAAAATAAATTAACTGCAAGACTAAAAAATCACCGGCAGAAAGCCATGAGTTCCGTGGTTTGTTTTCCCTCCTCTGGAATTCTGCTGCTCTCTCCTTGGTATTGAAACTGCACTCCTTGGTATGTGAACTTGGTCTTGCCTGGATTTCTTGTTGATCTTCTGGGGGAGGGGCCTGGTGTAGTGATTCTCAAGTGTCTTTGCCCCAGGCGGAATTACACCGCCCTTACCAGGGGCCGGGGCTGAGTGATCTGCTCGGCTTTGCTTTCAGGAGCTTTTGTTCCCTGAGCGCTTTCCGTAGAGTTCCGGAGGACGGGAATACAAATGGCGACCTCCTGGTCTCCGGCCCGGAGGAGCCTAGAGCCCAGGGCCCCGCTCCCCTGTGCGCCCTCAGCGAACTGCTCCTGGTAACTCGCGTCTGCCTAACCTCTGGCCGGCTCCGAGCTCACCAAGCTTGCGACCGGTTTAAGGCAACTCCGAGCTGCGAGCTTACTGTCAGCTCTGTCTCTGCAGCCGGCTTTCCCGTTCCAATAACCGCAAGCTCTGCGACACTCAGACACCCCCGATCCTTCTGTGACCCCGCGGGACCTGAGGTCACGCCGACCCCGTGTGGGCTTCGCCCCGGTTTAGCCTCCGGAGCGATGTCCCTCAGCGGAACAGACTTTTAAAAGTCCTGATTTTGTGCTCCGTTGCTCCGCCGCTTGCCGGGAGCCGGCCCCTCCCCCCCGGGGTCTCTCTTCCCGTCGCTTTGGATTCACTTCTCCGCCAGTCCTACCTTTCAGAAAGTGGTTGTTTTTCTGTTTCTAGAATTGCTGTTCTTCTTCTCTTCGATCTGCCGATGGATTTGCAGGTGTTTGCAATCTTTAGATAAGCTCTCTAGCTGATCTCCTGCTAGCTGAGGTAGTCTCAGCCTGCTACTTCTCCGCCATCTTGACTCCTCCCCCATACTGTTTTCCATAATGGCCGCAACCATTTATACTCCCCGTAATGATGGACTAGAGTTTTCCTCTACTCCACATCTTTACCAAAACTTGCTATTTCTCCTGTTTTTGATAATGGCCCTTCTGACAGGTATTAAGTAGGGCCTCATTCTGGTTTGATTTGCATTTCCCTGATGATTAATGATGAGCATCTTTTCATGTTCAAGTAGAACATCTGTATGTCTTCTTTAGGAAAATGTCTATTTGGAACATCTCCTAATACACTAGATAACTTGTGGGGTGATACACTAGATAACTTGTGGGGGTTTTCGTGCTTTTGTGTGTTTTATTTTGTTTTGTTGTTGAGTTGCATGAGTTCTTTATATTTTGAATATTAACCCCTGACTGGATATATAATTTACAAATGTTTTACCTTAGGTTACCATTTTATTTTGTTGATGGTTTCCTTTGTTGTTTGGATGTTGTATAATTAGATGTAGGTCCACACTTTGCTTCTTCGTTTATTTTTACTTTTGTATCCACTTAAAAGCAGCACTACCAAGACCTTTCATCAAGGGCCTTCCAAACCCTGTGTTTTCTGCTTATAGTTCCAGGACTTATATTCAATTGTTTGACCCATTTTGAGTTAATTTTTGCATATGTTGTAAGAGAATGGTATTGTTTTGTCCTTTTGCATGTGGCTCTCCAGTCTTCCCAGCACCATTGATAAAAGAGACTCTTTTTCCCCTTTGTTTATTCTTAGCTCCTTTGTTATAAGGTCCCAGACCATGGATGTGTGTGTTTACTTCTGGGCTCTCTCCTGTCTCCTGGTGATGTGTGTGTGTCTGTTGTTATGACAATGCTAGATTGTTTATATTACTCTAGCTTTGTCATTAGTCTGAAATGAGCAAGCACGATGCCTTTAGTGTGGTTCTTCTTTCTCTAGATTGCTCTGGTATTCAGAGTCTTTTGTGGCATCATACAAATTTTTAGAAACTTTCTTCTCTTTCTGTGAAAAATGTCCTTAGAATTTTGACAGGAATTGCAATGAAACTGTAGATGGCTTAGAGAAGTATGGACATTTTACCATTATTAGTTTTTCTCACCCATGAATATGCGGTGTCTCTTGGTTTATGTGTGTTGCCTTCTGTTTCTTTCCTTCCCGTCTTGTCGTTTTCATCATACAAGACTTTACCTCTTGGTGAAATATATTCCTGGGTGTTTCATTCTTTTTCAAGTAACTTCAGGTGGGATTATCTTCCTAATTTTCTGATTATTTGTTATTAGCATATAGAAACACAACAGATTTTGGGGTAGTGATATTTTATCCTGCCCCCTTACTGAATTTAGTCATAGTTTGAACAATTTTTCAATGGCTTCTTTTAGGTTTTCCTTATACGCTATATCATCTGCAAGTAGTGACCATTTTACTTCTTTTTTTCCAGTTTTGATGCCTTCTGATTATCTTCTTGCATAATTGTTCTGCCTTGGATTTTAATATTGTGTTCAACAGAAGTGGCAAGGAAAGATAGGCAATGTTCCTAACTGAGGTGATCTTAGAAACAGCTAAAACTTTTCACTATTGGATGTGATGTAATCAGTGTGATTGTCATATATGGCCTTTTTAAAAAATATTTATTTTATTTTATTCTATTTATTTAATTTAATTTAATTTTTATTTATTTTATTTATTTATTATTTATTTGATTTGATTTGATTGATTGATTTGAGAGAGAGTGATCACAAGTAGGCAGAGAGAGGAAGGAGCAGGCTCCCTGCTGAGCAGAGAACCTGATGTGGGGCTTGATCCCAGGAACCTGGGATAATGACCTGAGCTTAAGGGAGAGGCTTTGACCCCCTGAGCCAGCCAAGCACCCCATATTTGCACTTTTCGGTGTTGTGGTATGTTCCTGGTCTACACACTGTTGAGAATTTTGATTGCAAACGGATATTAAGGTATGTCAAATGCTTTCCTGGATCTCAAGTTGATCACATCATTTTTATTCTTTATTTCCTTAATGTGCTGTATCACTTTGGTCAGTGTGTACCTGTAAAGCATCATTGCATTCCTGCAAGATCCCACTTGATCATAGTATATGATTTTCTCAGCATATTGGTGAACTTGAGTTGCTGGTATTTTGTTGAACATTTTTGCATATATGGTCATCAGGGATATTGGACTGTAAGACTCTTTTCTTGGGGGGTCCTCGTTTATTTTTACATTCGTTTATTTTTGCATTAGGGTTATGTTGGCCTCAGAAAATGAGTTTAGAAGCTTTCTCTTCCAGTTTTTGTAGAAGTGGGCAAATGACTGCTATGAATTTTTCCCTGAATGGTAGAATTTAGCACGAAATGCATCTGTTTCTGGAACTTGGTTTTTTGGGATATTTTAAATTGCTGATATGATAAGTACTGGTGTTTGATGTAAGTATTGAATCACTAAAGATGAAACTGTTTCCACATCTTGGTGGTGGGTTGGATGAAGGGGAATGAGAGTCACGGAGGCCCAGAACAAAGAGGCTCCATTTGCCAATTTGGCTGTGCCATTCCTCTCAGATGCTGGCAGAGGAGGAGGACATGGCAGAAACATGGCAGAGTGGTGGTGGCAGGGTGGTGGGAATGTGGGGTTCAAGGGGATGATGAGACTGATGCATGGTCCTCCTGTCCCACCCACAGGATATCAGATCATCTACTGCCTGGCCAACAGCAAATACAGCATGTCCACCACAGTGGACATGGGTGCCATGGTGGGGCGATTCACGGCCACTGAGCTGGTTGCAGAGTCAGTGTACATCTTCAGACTGTTGAGCAAGATGAGGCAGGGCTTGGGGAGCCCCTAGAGGCCACCATCATCACCACCGACAAGCGAGGTAAGGCCACAGGCCCAGGTCCACTGTCCTGGTGACACGGGGTGGACAGCTGGGCCCAATTGGGAGCCACAAACTTGATGGATCCACAGATTCCTGGGGCATAGCTTGCAGGGTAGTGTGAATATACAGCGTGATATTTACCAGACTGGCAGGAATGTCCCTGGAGAGGAGGTTGTCTAACTGGATCAGGGTGGCTCTGAGTCACCATGTTGGAGGGAGGCTTCCTGAAGCCAGGTGCTTTTTCTCTGATGTTCAAAACGACATGACCAGCTGAGCCAGGGGTTCTAAAACACGTTTTCTACCAAGCGATGCTAGGGAGAGATGTCGTCATGGATGCCGCTTCTTTTGCAAGCACTGGTGAAGTGCTTATTGTTCATTGTCTTGGTTTCTCCTCACCAAATTATGGGGGACAAAAGGCTGTGAGGCCCAGTTCTATAGAAGATGTGGGGCACAGACAGATTCAGTCATTTACCAGGGACACAGCTGTTGAGGCAGTGATGTGAACACCCTCCACAGACACTGGGCTCCCTCTTCCCACAGCAATCTGCTGTGGATTCCCATATCAGTGAGCCCCTGCCATGTCCTCCACCCTCATTCTGGGATCTGCATCAGTGGGTTCCCTTCCCAGGGCCACCCCAAACACTCTAGGTCCTTTTTATGCCACCTGACCTTGGAGGGACCACAGGGGTTCCAGCTTAGGTCTGAGTCAGGAAAGAGCAGGGGCAGTCTGGAGTGCAGAGCAGGCACTGAACCCCCTCTCTGAGGCTGACAGGAGCCTGGGTGGCTTTCAAAACAGCATGATGCCTGCCAGTTTCTGTGTTACAACCTGCCCAAATGCCTTGATCCCTTAGAGTTCTGGCTTCAGAATGTGTGGTTCAAGGACTGCATCCCTGTTCTCTCCACATCCAGGGAGCAGGCTGTGCATTGGCCCTGCTGATATCACAGGGTAGCACACAGGTAGTAGCTTGACCTGGCCTAACACAGGAGTGGTGTTGAGGGGAACATATGGCTTATTTACCTCCTGTGCTCTTGAATGGAGAGCCCTATCCATGTCCAGAGATATCTCCCTGGACTTTGGAGCAAAATCAAAACAACAAAATGAAAAGATCCAGGATACATTTGGGCCTATTTACCTGCAGAGTTACTCTTGGTCTGTGGCTTGCTCATCAATGTCAGAGCAGGCCTCTTACTGTAGCACAGGTAGGCTGACAACCAGTCTGACTGCAGGGTATCTGGAAATGTTGCCACCCTGGGAGAAACACATTTGCTCACTACTCAAGTGTTGTTTGTGCTGTTGTGCTGAATTCTTCTCTGATTCAACTGTGTACCATGAGAGGCTGAGTGATATGCAAAGCCTGGATTGTAGATTGTGTTGGCTTCCCTATACATCTGTCCCTAGGGGTATTTGGCTGCTGGGGAGGGGGCTGGGAGCAGGTATTTGGGTCTGATGTGCCTTGCTTTAGAAGTGCCCCCTGAGGTTGAGCAGGAAGGTGGGGGCTGCAGTCCTATCTGTCACTTGGGTCCACATTGGTCACCATGATGGTTGGGTTTATGGGAGAACAGGTCCAGCAAGCCAGAGTCTGTGGATCCTCAACTGCCTGTTGACGGCCTGCAGCCAGGGCCTGGGGCACCAGGAGAGAGCCAGAGTTTCAGGGCCCAGGCATATGCTCATAGGAAAGGACTGTATTCAGGGAGGGAGGTGGTCAGGCCCAGGCAGCCACATCAGACAGCCAGATCACAGAGGGGCTGAAGCCCGGCTCTGCACTCTGTGACACATGGAGGGTTGGCATGTCTCAGGGCAATAAGCACACAGCGGGAATTCTGCCATCACCACAACCCTGAAGTAGAAGGTGTGGTGTGGAGCACAGTCAGGCACCTGGGTACAGTGTGTGTGTCTCCTAATCCAGTCTCCTTTCGAATGCTTCAGTCAGCACTTGGGCGTTCGATCAAGGGAAGCTAGCTAGGGTGCAGGAGTTCTTTCTATGGAGGCTGGCAGGTGGAATGCTGCCTTGTGGCTTGGGTGGGTGGTGGGGTTATAGACCAAAATATCCTGCTAAGCACTAAGGCTCAGGCTCTGTGCAAGGGGATTCTTGGAAGCTCCGCAGAAGAAGAATCCCATCTGCATGTTCCTGCAGCTCTGCTCCCTCTGCACAAACCTTGGATGGGTGCAAGGAGGGAGTAAGGTTGAGAAGGAGTATATTTGCTCCTTCCATGCCTATGCAGGTTACCCTCTTCCAAAGAGATCCATCAAGGACATGGAACACAGAGGCTGAGTGGCCTGGTGGACACCAGGAGAGGGTGTGCTGTGCATCCAGGGGAGAAAGGGCTAGACCTGCCTGACCATGGTGGATACAAAGTGGGCACTAAACAGTTTTGTGGGCCTCGGGCAAGGCGGTGGGCTGCATGGTGTCACCATCATCCAGGAAGCCTCCATGAACACTGTTGCAAATCCTTTACAACCCCTCTGGTTTTCTCCTTGGGAGAAAATTCTAGAAGCAGAACCCTTAGCTCAGAAGATATGAGTGTGTTTGGCTTGAAGATACGGAAACTCATGGACAGGCCATGCCCTAGGGACTGAGATGCAGGTCTTGTGTCCTCTCTGCTTCCATGCTGATGTCTTGCCTTCAATGTTTGGTGAAAACATATCTCATTAAGTGTGTGACCACAGGCCTTTCATTCCTACTCTACCACTAAATGCCTGTGACTTTACACGGTGATGTGTCTCATGGTGTCTTAGTGTCTGGTCGTGAGAATCCTCAAACTCAACGGGGTACAGATTTGCAGAACTCATGGAAAAGCTGCATTCAAGCCAAACAAGAATTAATAAGGGGGGGGGGACTGAGTGAGTTGAGGAAGATGAGCCTACCTTTGTGACTCTTGTTTGAAACATTGCTGGTTCTTTCATCTTTATTCTTCCAGATTGAGGGAAACTCTATCAGAAAGTATCCATGATCTACAGAAATGTGATGAAATATTTCTGTGTGAGCAAATGGGAGCATTTAACTTCTCTCCCTCTCTGAACCCTCCATCATTCAGAAACTCTCAGGGAGAATTCTTTCTTCCAAGGTTCTTAGGATTATTGGCGTAGGTTCAGCACAAGTACCTTTTTCTTGTAACAGGACACCGCTGGAAACATTGGTTATTTTACCAAAGGATTGCGTGAAATGTCCAATTTGAGAGTAACGTGTATTAGACTCAGATAATGACCAGACAATTTTCAGGAATTAAGGGTGGCTTTGTGGAGCCCCTTGGAAATAGAGGCTTCACACCTCGATGACACAGTGCCCAGGAACCTTGTCAGATGAGTAGGGAAAGTTACTTGTTGTCAGGTATAGGAACCTCAGGATATTTGGGGGACCTCAAGAAGAGGAATCAACCCAAATTGACAGGTATTGCAGTCAAGTCTGATGGGAGTATCTTGGTTGGATTTGGCTTGGACACACTACTGAAATTTCACTCTAGAGATTCCTCATGAAAAGTTCCAGCAACGCAGGTTTTCAAAATCTATATGGAATGGTCCATCACTATGCCTGCCAGGCTTAGTTAGAATAGATGATAAGAAACCAAGTGTGCTTGCGGCTGCCTTCTTGCATCTAAGAAACCATCCTAAATCCGTTGAATTGAAATCCATCACCTATGTTGACTTGTACCCACTGTCACCACTGCCAGGCATTTCTGTGCCTCACAATGTGTCCTGTGAAGCTCTGAATCTATTTAATTCACAATCAGGTTTGGGGACCTCACCTTGGAGGGTGGCAGTGTATTCTGTTTGGGAAAATCCTATAAGAACTATACCCCAAATCGTCCCAGAATCCTCTAGAAGCTGGTTGTTGGAGGGCTTGCCCTTTGGGTCAGTAGAATAGTCGCTGGTTAGGAGTGAAACAATCTTCAATCTCCAAGGTATACTTTACATTCATTTTGGATGGTGATTAGATGTTGTTTCTTTTATTTCTTCTTTTGAGTTCCAGGGTCCATGAGAGGCGTGTCTTAGAAATGAAAGACCAGAGGCTCATTTCAGACAAATAGAGTTGTGAAAAAAGAAAGAAAGACAGACTAACAGAGTCACTAATGTAGAGTAGAAAGGACACTGAGAAGGTAGAGTATATGCACATCTCCTATGGGAGTTCTGTGTCACTGAAGTTACAGGGTAGATTAATGAGAATGCTTGTCAAAAGTGAAAGAACTTTCAAAGAGAAGTAAGAAACCCTAGGATGATCATGCAAAATGCAGTTGAAATAAGGTTTCTACAGATCTCCTGTTCGGGTTCTTGGTGCAGCAGGAACTTTACTTAGACTCTCGTCACTAGTTGCAAATGGTGAGTGACCTCTGGGCCATCACCTGGCAAACATCCTCCTGCTTGGGACTGGAATAGATATCATGGAACTCCTGGTAGCCAATTTACCATGCATGTATTATTTGAAGGTCTACCAGCAGCAATGCTAAGTCTTTCAACAATTTCAGGTTCCTGTGGTTTTGGCCTCTTTGAGCTTGTGCTCTCTGTTGTAAGGGAGGAGCATGCTTTCAGTTTTGTATGACATTGTGTCTTCCCGAGTATGGGTCCTGACAGCACAGCTAAATGCTGTCTCTGTTTTTACAGGTGGTGCCTCAAGGATCAGGACACTTGGCCTCCTTGGCAGCATCCAATGTATCCGGCCTGTGTCTCTTCAGTGTAGATTCAAGTGCAACACATACAGGAGTGTGACCCCTGTCATCTCCCTGATGGATGTGCATTACAGCAGTAAGTTGTCCTGGTTCTGAAACTTCCACCTGGGTTGAGTTTCAGGGCTTGACTTGGGTGCCTCTTTTGCTGGCTTCTATCTTTCTTCTGGAGGCAAAGATACCCTCTTCTTTTTTATTAAATTGAAAATGTAGGGGCGCCTGGGTGGCTCAGTGGGTTAAGCCGCTGCCTTCGGCTCAGGTCATGATCTCAGGGTCCTGGGATCGAGTCCCACATTGGGCTCTCTGCTCAGCGGGGAGCCTGCTTCCTCCTCTCTCTCTGCCTGCCTCTCTGCCTACTTGTAATCTCTCTCTGTCGAATAAATAAATAAAATCTTAAAAAAAAAAAAAGAAAATGTACCCTTAGCCAGAATATCTAGAGTTTGTTGCTTGGGGAAAACTACTTAGTGGCACATATGGAGAAGGTTCTGCAAGTCCCTGCTCCAAACAAAACATCTGAACTTCAGGTGGCTTCTGTTAGCAGAATCCTGAGTTATTGCAGGGTTATCTTATAAATAGACATTCTCTCCAAAATAGTGTTTTCTGTCAACACATTCTTTTTAGGGTCAGTAAACTAGAGTAAAGAATATTGGGCATTTTTACAAATGGATCTCTGAGTGGACATGCTTTATTTATTTATTTATTTGTTTGTTTGTTTTGAGGGGGAGGTGTGAGAGAGAGAGGGAGACACTGGGCAGGCGTCACACACTTTGTACAGCATGACACAGGGATTGATCGCACAATGCTGGGATCATCATCTCAGCCAAAATCAAGAGAGTCAGTAAGAAGGTCACTCACATAGAGTAGAGAAGACATGAGGAAGTAGAGTGCACATCTCCTGTAGGAATTCCATATCACTGAAGATTCACGATAGATGAATGAAAACATATTTCTTTTTTTCCATGTTTTTTTAAATTTATTTTTTATTTTCAGCATAGCAGTATTCATTATTTTTGCACCACACCCAGTGCTCCATGCAATTCATGCCCTCTATAATACCCACCACCTGGAACCCCGACCCCCCACCCCCAGCCCCTTCAAAGCCCTCAGATTGTTTTTCAGAGTCGATAGTCTCTCATGGTTCACCTCCCCTTCCAATTTCCCCCAATTCCCTTCTCCTCTATATCTCCCCATGTCCTCCATGCTATTTGTTATGATCCTCAAATAAGTGAAACCATACGATAATTGACTCTCTCTGCTTGACTTATTTCACTCAGCATAATCTCTTCCAGTTCAGTCCATGTTGCTACAAAAGTTGGGTATTCATCCTTTCTGATGGAGGCATACCCCATAGTGTATATGGACCACATCTTCCTTATCCGTTCGTCCATTGAAGGACAACTTGGTTCTTTCCACAGTTTGGCGACCATGCCATTGCTGCTATAAACATTGGGGTACAGATGGCCCTTTTTTTTCACTACATCTGTATCTTTGGGGTAAATACCCAGGAGTGCAATGTCAGGGTCATAGGGAAGTTCTATTTTTAATTTCTTGAGGAATCTCCACACAGTTCTCCAAAGAGGCTGCACCAATTTGCATTCCCTCCAACAATGTAAGAGGGGTCCCCTTTCTCCACATCCTCTCCAACACATGTTGTTTCCTGTCTTGCTGATTTGGGCCATTCTAACTGGTGTAAGGTGATATCTCAATGTAGTTTTAACTTGAATCTCCCTGATGGCTGGTGATGATGAACATTTTTTCATGTGTCTGATAGCTATTTGTATGTCTTCATTGGAGAAGTGTCTGTCCATATCTTCTGCCCATTTTTTGATATGATTGTCTGTTTTGTGTGTGTTGAGTTTGAGGAGTTCATTATAGATCCTGGATATCAACCTTTTTTCTGTACTGTCATTTGCAAGTATCTTCTCCCATTCCATCGGGTGCCTCTTTGTTTTCTTGACTGTTTCCTTTGCTGTGCAGAAGGTTTTGATTTTGATGAACTCCCAAAAGTTCATCTTCACTTTTGTTTCCTTTGCCTTTGGAGACAAATCTTGGGAAAGATGTTGCTGTGGCTGATATCGAAAGATTACTGTCTGCGTTCTCCTCTAGGATTCTGATGGATTCCTGTCTCATGTTGAGGTCTTTTATCCATTTTGAGTTTAACTTTGTGTACGGTGTAAGAGAGTGGTCGAGTTTCATTCTTCTACATATTGCTTCCCAGCTTTCCCAGCACCATTTATTGAAGAGACTGTCTTTTCTCCACTGTATATTTTTTCCTGTTTTGTCAAAGATTATTTGACTGTAGTGTTGAGGGTCCATATCTGGGCTCTCTACTCTGTTCCACTGGTCTATGTGTTTGTTTTTATGCCAGTACCATGCTGTCTGGGTGATCACAGCTTTGTAGTAAAGCTTGAAATTAAGTAACGTGATGCCCCCTTTTTATTTTTGTTTTTCTACATTTCCTTAGCGATTCGGGGTCTCTTCTGATTCCATACAAATTTTAGGATTATTTGCTCCAGCTCTTTGAAGAATACTTGTGGAATTTTGATCGGAATAGCATTAAAAGTTTAAATTGCTCTAGGCAGTATAGACATTTTAACAGTGTTTATTCTTCCGATCCAAGAGCATGGAATGGTCTTCCATCTTTTTGTGTCTTCTTCAATTTCTTTCATAAGTGTTCTGTAGTGCCTCAAGTACAGATTCTTTTTCCTCTTTGGTTACGTTTATTTCCAGGTATCTTATGGTTCTTGGTGCTATAGTAAATGGAATCGATTCTCTAATTTTTCTTTCTGTATTTTCATTGTCAGTGTACAAGAAAGCCACTGATTTCTGCACATTGACTTTGTATCCTGCCACATTGCTGAATTGCTGTATGAGTTCTAGTAGTTTGGGGGAGAAGTCTTTTGGGTTTTCCATATAAAGAATCGTGTCATCTGCAAAGAGAGAGAGTTTGACTTCTTCATTACCAATTTGGATACCCTTTATTTCTCTTTGTTGTCTGATTGCTGTTGCTAGGACTTCTAATAGTATGTTGAACAAGAGTGGTGAGAGTGGGCATCATTGTCGTGTTCCTGATCTCAATGGGAAGGCTGCAAGCTTTTTCCCATTGAGGATGATATTTGCTGTGGGTCCTTTATAGAGGGATTTGATGAAGTTCAGGAATGTTCCCTCTATCCCTATACTTTGAAGCGTTTTAATCAGGAACAGATGTTGGATTTTGTCAAAAGCTTTTCCTGCATCAATTAAGAGGACTATGTGGTTCTTCTCTCTTCTCTTATTAATTTGTTGTATCACATTGATTGATTTGCGAATGTTGAACCATGCTTGTAGCCCAGGGATGAATCCCACCTGGTCATAGTGGATAATCTTTTTAATGTGCTGTTGGATCTTGTTTTCTAGGATCTTGTTGAGAATCTTAGCATCCATATTCATCAGTGATATTGTTCTGAAATTCTCCTTTTTAGTAGGGTCTTTGCCTGGTTTGGGGTTCAGGGTAATGCTGGCTTCATAGAAATATTCAGGAAGTTTTCCTTCTGCTTCAATTTTTTGAAACAGCTTCAGGAGAATAGGTGTTATTTCTCCTTTGAAAGTTTGGTAGAATTCCCCAGGGAATCCATCAGGTCCTGGACTCTTGTTTTTTGGGAGGTTTTTGATCACCGCTTCAATCTAGTTACTAGATATTGGTCTAATCAGGTTGTCAATTTCTTCCTGGTTCAATTTTGGGAGTTTATAGTTTTCCAGGAATGCTTCCATTTCATCTAAGTTGCTTAGCTTATTGGCATATATCTGTTGATAATAACTTCTGATGATTGTTTCTACTTCCTTGCTGTTTGTTGTGATTCCTCCTTTTTCATTCATAATTTTATGTGTTTGATCTTTCTCTCTTTTCTTTTGAATTAGTGTCACCAGTGGTTTATCTATCTTATTGATTCTTTGAAAAAACCAGATTCTAGTTTCATTGATACGTTCTACTGCATCTCTGGTTTCTACCTCATCGATTTCAGTTCTAATCTTGATTATTTCCCTTCTTATGTGTGTAGTTAGTTTGATTTGTTGTTGATTCTACAGTTCTTTAGGGTGTAGAGACAGCTGCTGTGGTCTGGATTTTTCAATTTTTTTGAGGGAGGCTTGGATGGCTATGTATTTCTCCCTTAGGACTGCCTTTGCTGTATCCCATAGGTTTTGGATTGAAGTGTCTTTATTCTCATTGGTTTCCATGAATTACTTCAGCTCTTCTTTGATCTCCTGGTTGATCCAAGCATTCTTTTTTTAATTTTTTTTTCCAATTTATTTATTTTCAGAAAAGCAGTATTCATTATTTTTTCTCCACACCCATTGCTCATGCCAGCCGTGCCCTGTATAATACCCACCACCTGGTACCCCAACCTCCCAGCCCCCCGCCACTTCAAACACCTCAGATTGTTTTTCAGAGTCCATAGTCTCTCATGTTTCACCTCCCCTTCCAATTTACCCAAGGGCACATACCCTCCCCAATGTCCATAACCCTACCCCCCTTCTCCCAAATCCCCTCCCCCCAGCAACCCTCAGTTTGTTTCGTGAGATTAAGAGTCACTTATGGTTTATCTCCCTCCCTATCCCATCTTGTTTCATGTTTTCTTTTCCTACCCACTTAAGCCCCCATGTTGCATCACCACTTCCTCATATCAGGGAGATCATATGATAGTTGTCTTTCTCCGCTTGACTTATTTCGCTAAGCATGATACGCTCTAGTTCCATCCATGTTGTCGCAAATGGCAAGATTTTTGTTTCTTTTGATGGCTGCATAGTATTCCATTGTGTATATGTACCACATCTTCTTTATCCATTCATCTGTTGATGGACATCTAGGTTCAGGAAATGACAGATGCTGGTGAGGATGCGGAGAAAGGGGAACCCTCCTACACTGTTCGTGGGAATGCAAGCTGGTGCAACCACTCTGGAAAACAGCATGGAGGTTCCTCAAAGTGTTGAAAATAATACTTCCCTATGACCCAGCAATTGCACTACTGGGTATTTACCCTAAAGATACAAACGTAGTGATCCAAAGGGGCACGTGCACCTGAAAGTTTATAGCAGCAATGTCCACAATAGCCAAACTATGATCCAAGCATTCTTAAGCAAGGTGGTCTTTAGCTTCCAGGTGTTTGAGTTCCTTCGGAACTTTGCCTTGTGATTGAGCTTCAGTTTCAAAGTATTGTGATCTGAGAATGTGCAGGGAATAATCTCAGTCTTTAGTTTCGTTGAGTCCTGATTTGTGACCCAGTATGTGGTCTATTCTGGAGAAAGTTCCATGTGCACTTGAGAAGAATGAGTATTCTGTTGTTTTAGGGTGGAATATTCTGTGTATATCTATGAGGTCCATCTGGTCCAATGTGTCATTCAATGCTCTTGTTTATTTACTGATTTTCTGCTTCAATGATCTGTTTCTGAGAGAGGCTTGTTAAGATCTTCAGCGATTAGTGTATTCATATCAATATGACTCTTTATATTGTTTAACAGTATTTTTCTGTAATTGGCTGCTCCCATATTGGGGGCATAGATATTTACAATTGTTAAACCATATTGGTGGATTGTCCCTTTAAGAATGATGTAGTGTCCTTCTGTATCTCTGAATACAGTCTTTAGTTTAAAATCGAATTTGTCTGATATGAGAATCACTACCCCAGCCTTCTTTTGAGGCCCATTGGCATGAAAGATGCTTCTCCATCCCTTCACTTTCAGTCTGGGTGTATCTTGAGGTTCAAAATGGGTCTCTTGTAGACAACATATGGATGGGTCCTGTCGTTTTATCCAATCTGCAACCCTGTGCCTTTTTATGGGTGCATTTAGGCCACTCACATTGAGGGTGATTATTGATAGATAGGTTTTTATTGACATCGTGTTACCTTTGAAGTCTTTCTTTGTGTAGATTGTCTCTATATTTCTGTTCAATGCTATTCTTGGGCTTTTTCCTCCTTTAAAGAAGCCCCCTTAATATTTCCTGCAGTATCGCCTTGGTGGTTGCATAGTCTTATTAGCCTTGCCGGTCTTGGAAATTCTTTATCTCTCCATCCATTTTGAATGTCAGTCTTGCTGAATAAAGTATTCTTGGCTGCATGTTCTTCTCATTCAGTGCCCTGAATATATCTTTCCAGCCCTTTCTGGCTTTCCAGGTCTCTGTGGACAGGTCTGACATTATTCTGATGGGCTTTCCTCTGTACCTAAGGATCTTCTTTGTTTTAGCTGCTTTCAGGAGGTTCTGCCTACAATTACAATTCTTCATCCTTACTATTAGGTGTCTCGAGGACTTTCGAGAATCTGTAATCATGGGGGGAAAACTTTCTGCCTCTAGTACATAAACTCTGATTCCATTCACGAGATTTGGAAAATTTTCATGAAGAACTCATTCCACTATATCTTCTAGACTTCTTTCTTTCTCCTCCCCTTCAGGGATTCCAATAATTCTGACATTGGAACGTTTCGTGGCATCATTTATCTCCCTGATTCTTTTCCGTGGCTTCTAAGCTGTTTGTTCCAGGCTTCCTCCCGATCCTTTCTCTGTATCTGTTTGTCCTCCAGATCACTAATTCTATCTTCTGTCTCAGTTACTCTAGTGTTGAGAGAATTTAGATTAGATTGGAACTCATTGAGAGCATTGTGAAGTTCATCTCTGCTAGCTTCCAGCTCTTCCCTAATATTGAAAACATGATCTCTGGTCGTTTTCAGTTCGGCCCTAATAAATTCCGTTTGATCATCCATGGCTTTCTCCAACCTAGCTATTGCTTGGATAATTGTTAGCCTGAATTCTCTTTCCAATATATTGTATATGTTGATAGCCATTAGCTCTGTTGCAGAAAGTCCATCCTCTCTATTTTTCTTCTGTTGGGCATTCCTCCTCCTAGTTATTTTGGTGAGAGATGCCCGAACGGGTGTAGCTTGGTGTATCAACTGTTGTGCAGTCAAGGTGCACCGTGGAATGCTTCTGAGCAATCAGGGTTCCCCACTCAAATGAGAGGAAAAAGAAAAGGAAAAGAAGAAAAGAGAGAGGGAGAGAGACAGGAAAGAAAGGTGAGATAAAAGAGAAGGCTTCGCCCAAATGGGACCCAAGGTAAGATTTACGAAGTATACAAACAGACACAGACAAACAAAAAGACTGATAAAAGTATATGACAAGAGAAAAAATATATATATGCAAATAAAGGAAGAACCTCGTCAAAAAGAAGAGTGTAAGATTTATATACTATCAGGACAAACACAAAACCCAGAAATAATGGTGGAAGAAAAAGATGGGAGAGTGGTTGTAAATTTTCAGTGTGAGTGAGGAAGTTTGTTTTGATTCGTCCTGGATGTATCTTGATGTCTTTGTTAAAGGACTCAACTTTCCTAAGATAAGGGGGGATTAGGAGTTGGTTTACCTATAGGGGTGGCATTGATTGGGGAAATGGGATTACCTTGAAGTTTAACTCTATATGAATATTAGAAAATAAAAATTAAAAAAGAATAAACTAAACTTAAACTAAAATTAAAAAAATTTTTAAATAGAAATGCAAAAGGAAAACACAGGTGTATGTATCAAAAAGTTCAGGTGTGAAGGTTATTATGGAATTTGATGTACTGCACATCTCACTGTGATGGTAAATAGGTTAAAAAATTATCTATATAATAATAAAAAATTAACCATATAAAAAAATGAACCAGAATAATGGGATCGAATTAATAATAAAAATTATGAAGTAGTGGTGGTTGTTCTCTTGTCATTTTTTTTCCTTTCCCAGTTGGTTTTCTGGGGGAGGGACCTGCCACATGGGTTTTCAGTCCCTGAAGTTCTCTCAGCTAAGTCCTCCCACCCCCCTCAAGGGGGTGGGATCTGAGGAAACTGATTTTTTCAGGGTTTTGTTCTCTGGAGGTTTTTATATTTGTTCACTTTTGTTTTTATCTCTCGCCTTGACTGCTTTTGATGGTTTTTGTAGGTTTAGAGGAAAGCAAACTGCACCCGGACCTCCCTCTCAGAGAGAAGCCTCAGTCTGGCTGCAGAGCCCATATAAATCCCCGCTTGGCAGCTGGCAGAGCAGGTTCCCTGTCGCGGTCACCGGGGACTCAGGATTTTTTGCTTGTACCCAATACCATGGCAGCGGCAGCTGTCTGGGCAGCTCTAGACCGCCAGAGAAGTTCCAAGCAGCGATCGCACACTGAGATTTTCCCGCTGGCCTGGGCTGGGAGTGCCTGGTCTTTCCAGAGAGCACCCGACTGGCGTTTCTGTGCACCTCTCTCGGGAGGGCGCCAGGCAGGACTCGGACTCTGATGACACGGCAGGGCGCTTGCTTGGGGACTGCAAAAGGGCTGTGCTTCTGTTGGCTGGTGAGGCTCCCAGCCCTTCAAGGGAGCCGGGCACCATGCACTCTCAGGTGCGCTGGTGGTTCAGGGACCGAGAC
Source organism: Neogale vison (assembly GCF_020171115.1). Lineage (NCBI taxonomy): Eukaryota > Metazoa > Chordata > Mammalia > Carnivora > Mustelidae > Neogale > Neogale vison. The sequence goes on from NC_058091.1 coordinate 155,295,514, forward strand.
CTGGTTTCTCTGTCACACTCTCTCTGGCTCTGTGCCAGGGGTGGCTGTCCTGGGTCTGGGGACTTACGCCCCGACCCTAACACCCCGATTCCCGCAATTTCCCCCCAGTGATCCTTTGCTCTTTTTGAGTGCTTTCTACCAGACTCCCGAGTTAATACTGGTCCCCAGGCGCAGGGCACTCTCGTATTGGGATATTACTTTCCAACGGGTCACCTCTGGTGGCTCCCTCGCCTGTTTATCTTCCGATATCAGTCCGACTTTCCCACTCTGCTTTACCTGCCCACTGGCATCGTCTGCTCCAGTACAGATCCAGACGTGTATAATTCTGATATCAGGCTGATTTAGTGGGTGAGGGTCAGGGTCAGGGCTAGTATTAGGGTTTGGGTCAGGCTCACAGTCAGGGTCAGAGTTAGGGGTTAGTGTTAGGGTTAGGGTAAGGTTAGGGTTAGAGTTAGGGTGAGGGTTAGGGTTAGACATCTTTAGGGTCAGGGTTAAGGTTAGGGTTAGGGTAGGGGTCAGGGTTAGGGTTAGGTTCAGGGTAAGGTTTAGGGTCAGGCTCACAGTCAGTGTCTGGGTAAGGGTTTGTATCAGATTAAAGGTCAGTGTCAGGGTTAGTTTTAGGGTCAGGTTCAGTGCTAGGGTCAGTGTCAACGTCAGGGTTAGGGTCAAGTTTAGGGTAAGGTCAGCTTTACGTTTAGGTTCTGGGTTAGGATTAGGGTCAGGATCAAGGTTAGTTTTAGGGTTAAGGTTCTGGTCAGGCTCACGGTCTGGGTCAGATTTAGGTTTATGGCCAGCTTCAGGGTCAGTGTTAGGATCAGGGCTAGGTCAGAGCCAGGGTTCAGTTTTGGGTTAGGGTCAGGGTTCTGTTTAGGGTCAAGTTTAGGATCAGGGTCAGGTTTGGGCAAAGTTCGTGGTTTGGGTTATGGCTAGGGTCAGGTATAGGGTCAGAGTTAGCGTATAAGTTTTGGGTTAGGGTTAGGGTTAGAGTTATGTTGAGGGATAGGCTTAGACCGTGTTAAGGTCAGGGTCAGGGTTATGGTTAGGGGTTAGTGTAAGTGTTAGTGTTAGGTTTTGTTTCAAGTCCCATGTTAGGGTCAGGGTTAGGGTTACTTTTAGTGTTAGGGTTAGGGTCAGGCTCACAGGGTCAGGGTTAGTGCTAGGGTCAGGGTTATTTCTAAGGTCAGGTTCAGGGTCACTGTTAGGTTCAGGGTTAAGTTTAGGGTCAGGGTCAGTGTCAGCGACAGTGTGTAGGTCAGGGCCAGGTTCAGTTTTATAGTCAGGGTCAGGCTTTGGTTTAGGGTCCAGGTTCAGGTCAGGGACAGGGTTAGATTTGGGTCAGTGTAAGGGTCAGGGTTAGGTTTAGGTTCAGGGTCAGGGTCAGGTTGAAGGTCAGGGCCAGGTTTGGTTTTAGTGTCAGGGTCAGGCTTTGGTTTAGGATCAAGTTTCGGTTCAGTTTCAGGGTTAAGTTCAGGGGAAAGGTTTGGGTTTGGTGTTAGGGTTAGGGTTAGTAGTACGGTTATGGTTAGGGTTAGCGTTAGACAGCGTTAGGGTCAGGGTTAGGGTTTGGGTTAGTGTAGGGTTTAGTGTTACTGAGAGGGTCAGCGTTATGTTTACGTTCTGGGTCCCTATTAGGGTAAGGGTTATCTTTAGGGTTAGGGTTAGGGTCAGGCTCACAGTATGGTCAGGGTTAGGTTTTGGGTCAGGGTTAGGTCCGGTTCAGGGTCACGGTTAGGGTCTGGGTCAGGGTTAGGGTAAGGTAGGTTTAGGTTTAGGTTCAGGGTCCAGATCAGGGTCAGCCCCAGGCTTAGGTTTAGGGTTATGGTTCGGGTCTGGCTCATGGCCAGGGTCATGGTAGTGTCCCGGCTATGATTAGGGTGTGGGTCAGGCCCACATTCAAGATCCACGTCAGGGTTAGGGGTTAGTGTTAGGGTTAGAATTAAGGTTAGGGTAGAATAAGGGTCAGGGTTAGGGTTAGACGTTGTTAGGGTCAGGGTTAGCCTTCGGGTTAAGGTAGGGGTCAGGGTGAGGGTTAGGTTCAGGGTTACGTTTAGGGTCAGGCTCACAGTCAGTGGCAGTGTTAGGGTTAGTGTCAGAGTAAGGTCAGGGTCAGGGTTAGGATTAGCATCAGGATCAGTGTAGGTGTCAGGGTCATGGTCCGGGTCAGGATTAGGGTCATGGTTAGGGTAAGGTCAGCTTTACATTTAGGTTCTGGGTTAGAATTAGTTTCAGGTTCAGGGTTAAGTTTATGGTCAGGTTCACCTTCAGTGTCAGGGTAGGGTAGTGTCAGAGTAAGGGTCAGTGTCAGTATTAGGATTAGTGTCAGGGTCCGGGTTAGGTTCAGGGAAAAGTTTTGGGTTTGTGGTTAGGGTTAGGGTTAGAAGTAGGGTTATGGATTTATGGTTTAGGATTAGTGTCAGGTTTAGGATTACGGTCAGATTAGGGTTAGAGTTAGGTTGAGGGTTAGGGTTAGACTGGGCTAGCGTCAGGGTCAGGTTTAGGGTTAAGGGTTAGTGTTAGGGTTAGTGTTAGCTTTAGGTTTCGGGTCCGGCCTGAGTTAAGGTCAGGGTCAGGGTTACATTTAGGGTTAGGGTTAGGGTCAGTCTCACAGTCAGGGTCAAGTTTAGTGTTTGGGTCAGGGTTAGGTCAGGGTCAGGGTTATGATTAGGGTCAGGGTCAGGATCACAGTTAGGGATGAGTCATGGTTAGGGTAAGGTTAGGGTTAGGTTTAGGTTCAGGGTCCGGATCAGGTTCAGCATCAGGCTTAGATTTAGGGTTAGCATTCGGGTCAGGATAATGGTCAGGGTCATGGCCAAGGTCATTGTCAAGGCTAAGGTTATGGTTTGGGGTCAGGGATAGGGTTAGGTTCAGGGTTAAGTTTAGGGTCTGGTTCACATCAGTGTCAGGGTTAGGGTTAGTGTCAGAGTAAGGATCAGGGTTAGGATTAGGGTCTGGTTCAATGTTGGGATCAGGGTCAGGGTCAGGGTGTGGGTCATGGTTAAGGTAAGGTCAGCTTTACGTTTAGGTTCTGGGTTAGGATTAGGGTCAGGATCAGGGTTAGCTTTAGGGTTAGGGTTCTGGTCCGGCTCAAGTTCTGGTTCAGAGTGAGGTTAACAGTCATCATCAGAATCAGCATTCGGGTCAGCGGTAGGGTCAGGGCCAGGGTTCTGTTTAGGGTCAGTGTCATGGTTCTGAATAGGGTCAAGGTTAGGGTCAGGGTCAGGTTTAGGCAAAGTTAAGAGTTAGGTTTATGGTCAGGGTTAGGGATAGGGTCGCGGTTGGGGATAAATTTTGGGGTTAAGGTCAATGTTAGAGTTAGGTTGAGGGTTAGGGATAGACCGGGTTAGGGTCAGGGTCAGGGTTAGGGTTAGGGGTTAGTGTTAGGTTTAGGGTAAGCGTTAGGTTATGGGTCAGGGCCCGTGTTAGGGTCTGGGTCAGGGTTATGTTTAGAGTTAGGGTTAGAGTGATGATCACAGTCAGGGTCAAGGTTACTGTTAGAGTCAGGGTTACAGTCAATATTAGGGTCAGGGTTAGGTTTGGGGTCAGGTTCAGAGTCAGGGTGAAGGACAGGGCCAGGGTAATGTTGAGGGTCAGGGTCAGGCTTTGGTTAAGGTCCAGGTTCAGGTCAGGGACAGGGTAAGATTTGGGTCCGTGTTAGTGTCACGGTTAGGTTTAGGGTCAGGGTCAGGCTTTGGTTTAGGGTCAAGTTTCGGTTCATGGTCATGGTTAGGGTTAGGGGTTAATGTTAGCGTTAGTGTCAGCGTTAGTTTTCGGGTCAGTGCCCGTGTTAGGTTCAGGGTCAGGGTTACATTTTAGGTTTAGGTATAGGGTCAGGCTCACAGTCAGGGTCAGGTTTAGTTTTAGGGTCAGGGTCAGGGTCACTGTTAAGGTCAGGGTTTGGTTTAGGGTCAGGGTCAGGGTAAGGGTGAAGGTCAGTGCCAGGGTCAGGTTTAGGGTCAGGGTCAGGATTTTGTTAGGGTCAAGGTTTGGTTCAGGGTCAGGGTTAAGTTCAGGGGAAAGGTTTGGGTTTGGGGTTAGAGTTAGGGTTAGAAGTAGTATTATGGGGGGTATAGCTCAGAGGTAGAGCATTTTGACTGCAGAAGTAGGATTATGTTTAGGGTTAGGGTTAGACAGTGTTAGGGTAAGGGTTATGGTTTGAGTTAGTGTAGGGGTTAGTGTTAGGGTTAGTGTCAGCATTAGGTTTAGGTTCAGGGTCCGTATTAGGGTCAGGTTTAGTGTTACATTTAGGGTTAGTGTTAGGGTTGGGCTCATAGTCACGGTCAGTGTTAGGGTTAGAGTCAGGATTAGGTCATGGTCAGGGCTAGGATTAGAATCAGGATCAGGATTACGGTTCAGGATGAGTCAGGGTTAGGGGAAGTTCAGGGTTAGGTTTAGGTTCAGGGTCCAGATCAGGGTCAGTATCAGGCTTAGGTAAGGCTATGGTTTGGATCAGGATCACGGTCATGGTCATGGTCATGTTCAGGGTCAGGGTCAAGTCTAGGTTTAGGGTTTGGGTCAGGCTCACCGTCAGTGTCAAGGTAAGGGTTAGGTGTTAGTGTTAGGGTTAGGGGTAGGTATAGGGTTAGAGTTAGGGTCAGGGTCAGGGTTAGACGTCATTAGGGTTATGGTTAGCGTTAGGGTAGAGTTGGGGTCAGAGTCACTGTTGGGGTCAGGGTTAGGTTTAGGGTCAGGGTCAGGGTCAGGTTCAGGGTGAAGGTCAGGGCCAGGGTCAGGTTGACGGTCAGGGTCAGGCTTTGGTTTAGGGTCCAGGTTCGGGTCAGGGAGAGGTTTTGATTTGGGTCAGTGTTAGGATCAGAGTTAGGTTTAGGGTCAGGGTCAGTCTTTGGTTTAGGGTCAAGTTTCAGTTCAGGGTCTGGGTTAGGTTCAGGGGAACAATTTGTGTTTTGGTTAGGGTTAGGGTTAGAAGTAGGGTTATGGTTAGGGTTAGGGTTAGACAGCGTTACGTTCAGGGTTAGGGTTTGGGTTAGGGTAGGGGTCATTTTTGGGGTTAGGGTCAGCTTTAGGTTTAGTTTCAGGGTCTATATTAGGGTCAGGATTTGGGAAACCTTTAAGGTTAGTGTTAGGTTCAGACTCACAGTCACAGTCAGGTTTAGGGTTATGGTCAGGTTTAGGTCAGCATCAGGTTTAGATTAGGGTTACGGTCAGGGTCACGGTTAGGGATGAGTCAGGGTTAGGGTAAGGTCAGTGTTAGGTTTAGGTTAGTGTCTGCATCAGGCTCAGCGTCTGAGAGCCTGGGGCTGGGCGGGGGAATGGAACATAGCCCAGAGAGGCCTGGGGTTTAGGGTTAGGGTTAGGGTCAGGATCTCGGTCAGGGTCAGGGTCAGGGCTAGGATTAGGGTTTGGGTCAGGCTAACAGTCAGGGTCAGTGTCCGGGTTAGGTGTTAGTGTTAGGGTTAGGGTTAGGGGTTGGCTTAGAGTTAGAGTCATGGTTAGGGTTAGACGTCATTATGGTCAGGGTTAGCGTAGGGTTAGGGTCAGTGTCAGGGTTAAGTTCAGGGTTAAGATTAGGGTCCGGTTCAGTGTTAGGGTCCGCCCAGGGTCAGGGTTAGGGTCATGGTTAGGGTAAGTCAGGGTTAGGTTTAGGTTCTGGGTTAGGATTAGGTTCAGGATTCGGGTTAGGTTTATGGTTAGGGTTTGGGTCAGGTTCACGGTCTGGGTCAGGGTTAGGGTTAGTGTTAGGGTTAGGGTTAGTTTCAGGCTCACTGTCAGGGTCAGGGTCAGTCCTAGGATTCGGATATGGGTCAGGCTCAAACTCAAGTTCAGGGTCTGGGTTAGGTGTTAGTGTTAGGGTTAGGGTTAAGTTTAGGGTTAGAGTTAGGGTCAGGGTTAGGGTTAGACATCGTTAGGGTCAGGGTTAGCAATAGGTTTAGGGTGTGGTCAGGGATAGGGTTAGGTTCAGGGCTGGGTTTAGTGTCAGGCTCACATCACTGTCAGGGTTAGGGTTAGTTTCAGAGTAAGGGTCAGGGTTAGGATTAGGGTCTGGTTCAGTGTTAGGATTTGGGTCAGGGTCATTGTTAGTGTCATGGTTAGGGTAAGGTCAGCTTTACGTTTAGGTTCTGGGTTAGGATTAGGGTCAGGATCAGGGTTAGCTTTACAGTTAGTGTTCAGGTCAGGCTCAGGGTCTGGGTCAGAGTTAGGTTTACGGTCAGGGTCCGTGTTAGGGTCACTGTTAGGGTCAGGGCCAGGTTTCTATTTAGGGTTAAGGTCAGGGTTCTGTTTAGGGTCAAGGTTCGGGTCAGGGTTAGGTGTAGACAAAGTTCAGGGTTAGGTTTATGGTCAGGGTCAGGTATAGGGTCGCAATTAGGGTTAAAGTTTGGGGTTAGGGTCAGGGATAGAGTTAGCTTGAGGTTTAGGATTAGACAGGGTTAGGGTGGTGGTCAGGGTTAGGGTTAGGGATTAGTGTTAGAGTTAGGTTAGGATTAGGGTCAGATTCAGGGTTAGGTTTAAGGTCAGGCTCACATTCAATGTCAGGGTTAGTGTCAGAGAAAGGGTCATGGTTAGGATTAGGGTCAGATTCAGGGTTAAGATCAGCATCAGGTTTAGGCAAATTCAGGGTTAGGTTTATGGTTAGGGTCAGGGATAGGGTCAGAGTTAGTGTTAAATTTTGGTTTTTGGGTTAGAGTTAGAGTTAGGTTGAGGGTTAGGGTTAGACCGGGTTAGGGTCAGGGTCAGGGTTAGGGTTAGGGGTTTGTGTTAGGGTTAGTGTCATCGTTAGGTTTTGGGTCAGGTCCCGTGTTAGGGTCACGGTCAGGGTTATATTTAGGGTTAGGGTTAGGGTCAGGCTCGCAGTCACGGTCAGGGTTAGTGTAGGGTCAGGGTCACTGTTCGGGTCAGGGTTAGGTTTAGTTTCAGGGTCAGGGTCAGGGTGAAGGCCAGTGTCAGGTTCAGGTTTAGGGTCATGGTCAGGCTCTGGTTTAGGGTCAAGTTTCATATCAGGGTCAGGGATAGTTTCAGAGGAAAGGTTTGGTTAGGTTTAGGGTTAGAAGTAGGATTATGGTTAGGGTTAGGCTTATACAGTGTTAGGGTAAGTGTTAGGTTTGGAGTTGGAGTTAGCGTAGGCGTTAGTGGTAAGTGGTAAGTCAGCATAGATTTAGGTCAGGGTTCGTATTAGGGTCAGGTTTAGAGTTACCTTTAGGGTTAGTGTTAGTTTCATGCTCACAGTTACGGTCAGGGTTAGGGTTAGAGTCATGGTTAGGTCAGGGTCAGGATTAGGATTAGGGTCAGGGTCAGGGTCAGAGTTACGGATGAGCAGGGTTAGGGTAAGGTCAGGGTTAGGTTTAGGTTCAGGGTCCGGATAATGGTCAGCGTAAGGCTTAGGTTTAGTCTTAGGGTTCAGTTCAGGATCACAGTCAGCGACAGGGTCAGGGTCACGGCTAGGGTTAGGGTTTGAGTCAGGCTCACAGTCAGGCTCAAGGTCATGGTTAGGTGTTAGTGTTATGGTTAGCCCCGCACTTGGGTCATTGACCCATCACTGCAGGGTCTCTTGATAAACCTGGGCAGAAGAGTGTGGCCCCCCCACCATATCCCACCTAGCCAGCCTTCACCTGACCCCTTATCAGCCTGCTTCTGCTCGGGTCGTCTCCAACTAGATGAGCTCTCTTTACACACACACACACACACACACACACACAAACACACACACACACACACACACACACGGCGAGAAGACCGAAGCCCACACAGGTCGATCAGAAGGTTTGGGACTCTCTGACTCGGAGCCCCCCGGTGTCACCGGCGCGTTGATTCTTTTTGCCAAAGGGCCAGAGGCGTCGGGGAAGCCTGACATGACCTGCCCAGTGAGGAGGCGTGTCTGGTGGGCAAGCTCTCCTCTGCCTGCATCCTCTGGGCTTCGGTAGACAGCACAAGAACATGTCGCTTCCTTCAGGATGTTCCCAGAAATGAGCTGGGCAGCGTGGTTTTCTCTGGAATGTGGGTGCCTGTATACGTGAGTTCCAATTCTGTTGGGCTCTGTCGTCAGGGAAGTGAGGTCACCACTGTCTGGGGGCTCCTTACCGGTCTTCCTGTTCCCACCCGAACTCTCTGAGGGCGCCCCTCCCCCAGCTGCTCAAGGCTCACCATCCACCCCATGCCCTGCCTATCCAGTGACCCCCACACATCCTCCCCTCAGTCCCTGAGAGGCCTCGGTGCAGCTGTTGTCCCTGCTGGGAGGGCGCAGACCTGGGTTCAGACCAGGCTCCTCCTCCTGCCCAGGACTGTGATCCCGCACACACCCTGTGGCTCTCAGGGCCTCCCCAATCTCCCTGTCTGCACATTGGGGGTATTCTGGCTTCTTCTTCTGGGGATGTCATCAGGGGTAGGACCTCTCCATACGTTCTATCCCCGCTCTCCCAGGACATGTACACATAGTTGGCAAGGCACCTGAGAGCCTGGGGCTGGGCGGGGGAATGGAACATAGCCCAGAGAGGCCTGGATCTGCTCTGGGATCTAGGCAAAGCCACCCTCCTCCTGCCCCGTCATAAGGTTGCAAGTGCATGGCCTCTGACCTTGGTCACACAGACTTCCTGGGGCTTCCATTAGGTTGAGGTCCCAGTGCGTTGTCTGCACCCATGTGCTGGCCAGCCCCCACAGTGGTCCCCGGGCATTCCCGAATCCATCCTCCCAGGGTGAATGGCCTGTGGGACTGAGAAGGGGAAAAAATGTTTGATTGTCATTTCCATGCTGATGGAGGAAAGTCTGGGACTTCTGCTGGTTCCCTCTCTCCTGTGTTCAGTGTCTCTCTTTGTCTTTGTCTTTGTCTCTGTGTCTGTGTCTGTCTCTGTTTTTGTGTGCCTCACAGGAGCAGGATCTGTGGGCTCCAGGGCTGATGGGAGAAACCTCCGAAGTCTCCCTTGTCCCTGTTTCCCTCTCCTGTGCTGGTGCTTGGTTCCTTGCTATGTAAGGCCTTCTCACCCTGAGCAGAACACTGACTCTGGAACCTCTTCCCAATGGGGATCCTGAGGCTGCAACAAGGAGGGTCCTGACCTTGGTCCCCAGGCCAGGGGCCTAGTGCTCTGCACATTCTGCAAGCCCACAATATCAGCCCACCGAACCTCCAGGCTGTCTTCTGCTCAGAAGGACCTTGAGGGAGTAGAAAGCATTTTCCCAAGCCTGGGAGCACAGTGGGTATCGGATAGAGATTCAGGGCAATAGGCTCTTCTACAAGCCTTTGGGAGACTAGGGACACCGTCTCTATGGCCCCATTGATAGAAGTGTTAGGGGAGGCCTTCAGTGTTGTAGCCCTGTCCACACTGGGTGGTTACCTCTTCCTACTTCCAGTAGTCCAGGGTGGTGATGGACACCATGCCCCAGACACTGTCCCCACCCAGTGCCCTGCAAAGCCCCTGGGCCCCTTGGGGATCCCTTGACCATCAGCCCATCCCATCTCCCCTCCCCATGCTTTGGATCTTGGTCCTGGCCAGGAGTCTTGATGCCCCTGACCCCATGGCCGAGTTGTTTCCAACCTCTTTCTTCTTTCCCCCTTGTTACCCACCATTTTCCCAGGATGTCTCCGCCTCTGACCCCTAACTGGTGCACCAGGCTCAAAGACCTCCATTCCGAGAGGGCCAGGTGTGCACAGGAGACATGTACACAGCACCTGTACCATTACCCAGCCTTGTGGTGGATGTGTATGCAACCATGGCACTGTTCCCGACTTATCCCCCATGGTCCCTCACCACTCCCAGGTGGTCTGTGGCCCCATAGTCTGCTGAGCACCGAAACCATGCCTATTCTGGGAAGCAAGGCTCAGGGTACATGGCCAGGCGGGTTGGACATCTCGGGATGCAAAGGTCATCGAGTACTCCCCACCCAGCTGGCCTAGAATTCAGAATCCCTCCCAGGGTCCCGCTCAAGGTGGGGTTGAGCCAGAGGACTTGGAGACATCAGTGGAGGCCAAGTCAGGGCAGGGAAATCAGTGGGCCCCTTCCACTTCCCTCTCCCCCTGCTTGGTCTTCCTGGTTGTTCCCTGAGACAGAGGTCCAGCCTGTCCTTAGATTTAGCCCTGGCTTGATTCAGTGGGTGGGAAGGAGGACAGGGAAGGTTAGGGTTTGTCTTAGGGGTTTGGGTTAGGGTGAGGGTCAGGTTCACGGTCAGGGTTAAGGTTCGAGTTAGGGTTAGGGCCAGGGTTATGTTCAGAGACAAGGTCAGGGTCAGGGCCAGGGTTAGTGTTAGGGCCAGGGCCAGGGTTCGGTTTAGGTTTAAGGTTAGGGTCAGGGTCAGTGTTAGGGTCAGTGTTAGGGTCAGGGTTCAGTTTAGTGTCAGGGTCAGGGTCAGGATGAATTTCAGGGCCAGGTTCAGATTTAGGGTCAGGGTCAGGTTTTGGTTCGGGCAAGGTTCAGGTCAGGGTCAGGGTTAGGTTTGGTTCAGGGTTAGGGTTAGTGTTAGGGTCATGGTCAGGGTTAGGTTCAGGGAAAAGGTTTGGGTTTAGGGTTAGGGTTAGGGTTAGAAGTAGGGTTATGGTTAGGGTTAGGGTTAGACAGAGTTAGGGTCATGGTTCGGGTTTGGGTTAGGGTAGGGTTTAGTGTTACGGTTAGGCTTAAGGGTAGCGTTAGAGTTAGTGTCAGGTTTTGTGTTAGACATCGTTAGGGTCAGAGTTGGTATTTGGTTTAGGGTAGGGGTCAGGGTTAGGGTTAGGTTTAGGGTCAGGCTCACAGTCAGTGTCAGGGTTACGGTTAGTGTCAGAGTAAGGGTCAGGGTTAAGATTAGGGTCAGGTACAATGTTAGGATTAGGGTCAGGGTCAGGTTTAGCGTCATGGTTAGGGCATGGTCAGCTTTATGTTTAGGTTCTGTGTTAGGATTAGGGTCAGCATCAGGGTTAACTTTAGGTTTAGGATTCTGGTCCGACTCACGGTCTGGTTCAGAGTAGGTTTGCGGTCCAGATCAGGGTCAGTTTTAGGGTCAGGGTTAAGGTCAGTGCCTGGATTCGGTTTAGGGTCAGGGTCAGGCTTCTGTTTAGGGTCAAGGTTACGTTCAGGGTCAGACATAAGCATAGTTCAAGGATTAGGTTATGGTCAGGGTCAGTGAGAGCTTCTGGGTTAGGGTTAAATTTGGCGTTACGGTTTGGTCAGGGTCAGGCTTCTCTTTAGGGTCAAGGTTACGTTCAGGGTCAGGTTTAGGCTAAGTTCAGGCAGAAGGTTATGGTCAGGGTCAGTTTCAGGGTCTGGGTTAGGATTAAATTTGGGGTTAGGGTTAGGGTTAGTGTTAGTTTGAGGGTTAGGTTTAGACCGGGTTAGGGTCAGAGTCTGGGTTATGGTTAGGGGTTTGTGTTAGTGGTAGTGTCAGCTTTAGGTTTTGGGTCAGGGCCTGTGTTAGGGTCAGGTCAGGGTTACATTTAGGGTTAGGGTTAAGGTCAGGGTCACTGTCAGTGTCAGGGTTAGGGTTAGGGTGAGGGTCAGGGTCACTGTTAGGGTCAGGGTTATGTTTATGGTCAGGGTCAGGTTCAGGGTCAGGGTGAAGGTCAGGCCCAGGTTCAGGTTGAGGGTCAGTGTCAGGCTTTTGTTTAGGGTCAAGGTTTGGTTCAGGGTCAGGGTTAGGTTCAGGGGAAACGTTTGGGTTTTGTGTTAGGGTTAGGGTTAGAAGTGGGGTTAGGGTTAGGGTTAGGGTCAGACAGTATTAGGGTAAGGGTTAAGGTTTGGGTTAGGTTAGAGGTTAATGTTAGGGTTAGGGTCAGTGTTAGGTATCGGTTCAGGGTCCATATTAGGATCAGGGTTAGGGTTACCTTTAGGGTTAGGGTTAGGGTCAGCTCACTGTCACTGTCAGGGTTAGGGTTAGGGTCATGGTTACGTCAGGGTGAGGGTTAGGATTAGAGTCAAGGTCAGGGTCATGGTTAGGGATCAGTCATGGTTAGGGTAGGGTCAGTGTTAGGTTTAGGTTCAGGGTGGATCAGGGTCAGCGTCAGGCTTAGGTTTAGGCTTAGTGTTCAGGCCAGGATCATGATCTGGGACAGGGTCAGGGTTATGGCTAGGATTATGGTTTGGGTCAGTCTCACAGTCCTGGTCCTGGTCAGGGTTAGGGTTAGTGTTAGGATTAGGGTTACGTTTAGGCTTAGTGTTAGGTCAGGGTTAGGGTTAGACGTCATTAGGGTCAGGGTTAGCATTAGGGTTAAGGTAGGGGTCAGGGATAGGTTTAGGTTCAGGGTTAGGTTTGCGGTCAGGCTCACATCCTCTTCAGGGTTAGGGTTTGTGTCAGAGTAAGGGTCAGGGTCAGTGTTTAGATTAGGTTTGGTTTCAGTGGTGGTGTCAGGGTCTGGGTCAGGGTTAGAGTCTTGGATAGGGTAAGGTCAGCTTTACGTTTAGGTTCTGGGTTAGGATTATGGTAGGATCAGGGTTAGCTTTAGGTTTATGGTTCTAGTCAGACTCACGGTCTGGGTCAGAGTTAGGATTACGGTAGGGTCAGGGTACGCTTTAGGGTCAGCGTTAGGGTCAGGGCTAGGGTTCGGTTTAGGGTCAGGGTAAGGTTTCTGTTTAGAGCAAGGTTAGGTTCAGGGTCAGGTATAGGCAAAGTTCAGGGTTAAGGTTATGGACAGGGTCAAGGATACTGTCACGGTCAGTGTTAAAGTTTCTGGTTAGGGTTAGGGTTAGAATTAGGTTGAGGATTAGGTTTATTCTGTGTTAGGGTCAGGGTCAGGGTTTTGGTTAGGGGTTAGTGTTAGGGTTAAGGTCAGCATTAGGTTTTTGGTCAGGGCCCATGTTAGGGTCTGTTTCAGGGTTACATTTAGGATTAGGGTTAGGGTCAAGTCACTGTCAGGGTCAAGGTCACTGTGAGGGTCAGGATTAAGTTTAGGGTCTGGGTCAAAGTCAAGGTCAGGGTGAAGGTCAGGGCCAGGGTCAGGTTGAGGGTCAGCGTCAGACTTTGGTATAGGGACCAGGTTCGAGTTAGGGACAGGGTTAGATTTGGGTCAGTGTTAGGGTCAGGGTTAGGTTTAGGGTCCAGGTCAGGGTAAGGGTCAGGGTGAAGGTCAGGGCCGGGATCAGGTTTAGGGCCAGGGTCAGGTTTTGGTTTAGGGTCAATTTTCGGTTCAGGGTCAGGGTTAGGTTCAGGGGAACGATTTGGGCTTGGGGTTAGGTGTAAAATTAGAAGTAGGGTTATGTTTAGGGTTAGGATTAGACAGCATTAGGGACAGGGTTAGGGTTTGGTTTAGGGTAGGGGTTAGTCTTAAGGTTTGGATCAGCGTTAGGTTTAGGTTCAGATTCCGTAATAAGGTCAGGGTTAGGCTTACCTTTAAGGTTAGTGTTAGGGTCAGGCTCACAGTCATGGTCAGGTTTAGGGTTAACATCAGGGTTAGGTCAGGGTCAGGGTTAGGATTAGGGCCACGGTCAGGGTCACGGTTACGGATGAGTCAGGGTTAGAGTAAGGTCAGGGTTATGTTTAGGTTCAGGTCCGGATCAGGGTCAGCATCAGGCTTCGATTTAGGATTAGGGTCCAGGTCAGGATCTCGGTCAGTTTCAAGGTCAGGGTCAGGCCTAGGGTTAGGTTTTGGGTCAGGCTCACAGTCAGTGTCAGTGTCAGGTTTAGGGCTTAGTGTTAGGGTTAGCCCCGCACCTGGGTCATTGACCCATCCCTGCAGGGTCTTAGGATAAACCCTGGGCAGAAGAGTGCAGCCCCCACACCCGATCCCACCTAGCCAGCTTTAACCTGCGGTGTGGACATGACCTGCCCACCAGGCATCTGACCCCTCATAAGCCTAATCCTGCTTGGGGTGACTCCATCCCTGATGAACTCTCTTTACACACACAAACACACACACACACACACACACACACTCACACACACTCTGGGAGAAGACCTAGGAATATATGGGTTGATCAGAAGGTGTGGGACTCTCTGACTCTGAGCCCCCCGGTGTCAGCTTTTGATTCTTTTAGCCAAAGGGCAGAGGCATGGGGAAAGTCTGACATGACCTGCCCAGTGAGGGGGCGTGTCTGGCGGGTGAGCTCTCCTCTGCTAGCATTCTCTAGGCTTCAGTAGACAGCACAAGGACATGTCGCTTCCTTCAGGATGTGCCCAGAAATGAGCTGGGCTGGGGTGTTTTCTCTGGAATGTGGGTGCCTGGATATGTGGGTTCCAATTCTGTTGGGCTCTGTCATCAGGAAAGTGAGGTCACCACTGCCTGGGGGCTCCCTTTTTTTAAGATTTTATTTATTTATCAGAGAGAGAGAGAAGGAGAGAGCGAGCACAGGCAGACAGAATGACAGGCAGAGGCAGAGGGAGCAGCAGGCTCCCTGCTGAGCAAGGAGCCCGATGCGGGACTCCATCCCAGGACGCTGGGATCATGACCTGAGCCAAATGCCTGGGGGCTCCTTAACGGACTTCCTGCTTTCACCACAATTCCCTGAGGGCTCCCCTCCCCCAGCTGCCTAAGGCAAACACTCCACCCCATGTCTGTCCATGCAGTGATCCCAACACAGACTGCCCCCAATCCCTGGGAGGCCTGGGTGCAGCTGTTGTCCCCGCTGGGAGGGCACAGAGCTGGGTTCAGGCCGGGCTCCTGCTCCTGCCCAGGACTGTGAACCCGCACACACCCTGTGGCTTTCAGGGCCTCCTCAGCCTCCCTGACTGGACATGTCGGGTGTTCTGGCTTCTTCTTCTGGGGATGCCATCAGGGTAGGTCCTCTCCATGAGTTCCATCCCCGTTCTCACAGGAGTCTGGTGCACACACTTGCCAAGGCACGGGTGTGCCTGGGGATGAGCGGGGGAATGGAACATAGCCCAGAGAGTCCTGGATCTGCTCTGGGATCCATCAAAACCACCCTCCTCCTGCCTGAATCCCATCCACCGTGACAAGGTTGCAGTGCATGGCTTCTGTCCTTGTGGACACAGACTTCCCGGTACTTCCATTAGGTTGAGGTCCAAGGGCCTCGTCTGTTCCCATGTACTGGCCAGCCCCCACAGTGGTCCACGGGCATTCCTGGATCCGTCCTCCGAGGATGGATGGCCCGTGGGACTGATAAGGGGACAAAATGTTTGGCTGTGATTTCCAAGCTGATGGAGGAAAGTCTGGCACTTCTGATGGTTCACTCTCTCCTGTGTTCAGTGTCTATCTCTGTCTCTGTCTTTGTCTTTGTCTCTGTGTCTGCGTCTGCGTCTGTCTCTGTTCGTGTGTGTCTCACCGGAGTAGGATCTGTGGGCTCCAGGGCTGATGGGCAAAACCGCCGGTGTCTCCCTTGTCCCTGTTTTCCTCTCCTGTGCTGGTGATTGGTTCTTTGCTAAGTAAGGCCTTCTCACCGTGAGCAGAGCACGGACTCTGGAATCTCTTCCTAATGGGGACCCTGAGGCTGCCACAAGGAGGGTCCTGACCTTGGTCCCCAGGCCAGGGGCCTAGTGCTCTGCCACATTCTGCAAGCTCACAATGTCAGTCCCCCTAGCCTCCAGGCTGTCTTATGCTCAGAAGGACCTCGAGGGAGTAGAAAGCATGTACCCAAGACTGGGAGCACAGTGGGTCTCGGATAGAGATTCAAGGCCAACAGGCTCTTCTACAAGCCTGTGGGAGACGAGGGACACCCTGTCTCTATGGCCCCAATGATAGAAGAGTAAGGGGAGGCTTTCGGTGTTGTAGCTCTGTCCACACAGGGTGGTTACCTCTTCCTACTTCCAGTAGTCCAGGGTGGTGATGGACACCAGACCCCAGACATTGTCCCTACCCAGTGCCCTTGCAAAGCCCCTGGTCCCCTTGGGGACCCCTAGACCATCAGCCCATCCTGTCTCCCCTCCCCATGCTTTGGATCTCGGTCCTGATTAGGAGTCCTGATGCCCCTGACCCCATGGCCGAGCTGTCTCCCACCTCTTTCTTCTTTCACCCTTTTTACCCACCATTTTCCCTTAGTGTCCACCTCTGACCCCTAGCTGTGAAGAGCGGTGTGTGTGTGTGTGTGTGTGTGTGTGTGTCTTGCATGCGAGCGCTCAAACACATATGCCTCTAGCTATCTGGGGATGTCTGAAGTCATGTCCCCACATGGGATGGTGTGGGTAGCTCTCCCCAAGGATCTGAGAAGCTCTCATCCTCCATGCAAACCTCATGGGAGGATTAGGGTTAGGGTTAGAGTTAGTTGAGGGTTAGGTTTAGACAGGGTTTGGGTCAGGGTTAGGGTTAGGGTTTAGTGTTAGGGTTAGTGTCAACGTTAGGTTTCGGGTCATGGCCCGTGTTAGGGTCAGGGTCAGGTTTATGTGTATGTTTAGGTTTAGAATCAGGCTCACAGTCAGGGTCAGTGTTGGTGTGAGTGTCAGGGCCTGGGTCAGTATTAGGGTGCAGGTTAGGTTTAGGGTCAGGGTTAGTGTCAGGGTCAGGGTGACGGTCAGGGACGGGGTCTGATTTAGGTTCAGTGTCAGGTATGGTTTAGGGGCCAGTTTCGGTTCAGGGTCAGGGTTTGGTTTGGGTCAGGGTTAGGGTTAGGGTTAGGGTCAGGGAGAGGGTTAGGTTCAGGGGAAAGGTTAGGGTTTGGTTTTAGGGTTAGTGTTAGAAGTACGGTTACAGTTAGGTTTAGGGTTAGACTGTGTTAGGTTCAGGGTTAGGGTTTGGGTTAGGGTAGGGTTTCGTTTCACCATTAGGGTCAGCATTAGTTTTAGGTTCTGGGTCCGTACTAGGATCCGCATTTATGGTTACATTTAGGGTTATCGTAAGGGTTAGGCTCACAGTCAGGGTCAGGTTTAGGGGTAGATTCAAGTTTAGGTCAGGGTCACGCTTTCGGTTAGGGTCTGAGTCAGGGTTAGTGTAAGGTCAGGGATAGGTTTATGTTCAGGGTCCGAATCAGGGTCAGCGTAAGGCTTTGGTTTAGGTTAGGGTTCGGTCTGGTTCATGGTCAGGGTCTGGGTCAGGGTCAGGGCTGCTTATGGTTTGGGTCACACTCATAGTCAGGGTTAGGGTCAGGGTTTTCGGTTAGTTTTTGGCTTAGGGTTAAGGTTAGGTGTAGAGTTAGGGTCAGGTTTAGGGTTAGACATTGTTAGGGTGAGGGTTATCGTTAGGCTTAGGGTAGGGGTCAGGGTTAGTGTTAGGTTCAGGTTTAGGTTTATGGTCAGGCTCACAGTCGGTGTCAGGGTTAGGGTTAGTGTCAGAGTAATGGTCAGGGTCAGGGTTAGGATTAGGGTCAGGTTCAGTGTGAGGGTCAGGGTCAGTGTTAGGGTCATGGTTAGGATAAGGTCAGCTTTAGGTTTAGATTCTGGGTTACGATTAGGGTCAGGACCAGGTTAGCATTAGGTTTAAGGTTCCGGTCAGGCTTACAGACTGGGTCAGAGTTAGGTTTAAGGTCAGCGTCAATGTCAGTGTTAGGGTCAGGTTTAGGGTCAGGTCCAGGTTTAGGTTTAGGGTGAGGGCCAGGATTCTGTTTAGGTTCAAGGTTCAGATCAGGGTCAAGTTAAGGCAAAGTTAAGGGTCAAGGTTAGATCAGAATCAGAAATAGGGTCAGGGTTAGGGTTAAATTATGGGGTTAGGGTGAGAATTAGAGTTACTTTGAGGGTTAGGGTAAGACTGGGTTAGGGTAAGGGTCAGCGTTATGTTTAGGGGTTAGTGGTAGGGTTAGGGTCATTGTTATGTTTCGTGTCATGGTCCTTGTCAGGGTCAGGGTCAGGATTACGTTAGGGTTACATTTAGGGTCAGAATCACAGTCAGCTTCAGGGTTAGTGTTTGGGTCAGGGTCAGTGTCACCGTTAGGGTCAGGTTTAGGTTTATGGTCAGGGTCTGGGTCAGGGTCAGGTTGAAGTTCAGGGCCAGTGTCAGGTTTAGGGTCAGGATCTGGTTTTGGTTTAGGGTCCACGTTCAGCTTACGGACAGGGATAGTTTTGGGTCAGTGCTATTGTCAGGGTTAGGTTTAGGGTCAGGGTCAGGTGAAGGTCTGGGCCGGGGTCTGGTTTATGGTCAGGGTCAGGATTTGGTTTAGGGTCAATGTTCGGTTCAGTGTCAGGGTTAGGTTTAGGGGAAAGGTTTGGGTTTGGAGTTAGTATTAGGGTTAGAAGTAGGGTTATCGTTAGAGTTAGACAGCGTAAAGGTCTGGGTTAGGGTTTGGGTTAGGGTAGGGTTTAGTGTTAGGGATAGCCTCAGCATTAGGTTTAGGTTCATCGTCGGTATTAGATCAGGGATAGGGTTAACTTTAGGATTACGGTTAGGGTTGGGAACACATTCACGGTCAGGGTTATGTTTAGGGTCAAGCTTAGGAGGGTGTCAGGCTTTGGATTAGGGTCAGGGTCAGGGTCACTGTGAAGGTCAGGGCCAGGGTCAGATATAGGTTCAGGGTGAGGCTTTGGTTTAGGGTCCAGTTTCAGGACGGGGGCAGGGTTAGTTTTGGGTCAGTGTTAGGGTCAGGGATAGGTTTAGAGTCAGGGTCATGGTCAGGGTCAATGTGAAGGTCAAGGCCAGAGTCAGTTTAGGGTCAGGGTCATGCTTTGTTTTAGGGTCAAATTTCGGTTCAGGGTCAGGTTTAGTTCCAGGGGAACCGTTTGAGTTTTTGGTAGGGTTAGGGTTAGCAGTATGGTTATGTTTAGTTTTAGGGTTAGACAGCGTAGTGTCAGGGTTGGGGTTGTTTTGGGTAGGGGTTAGTGTTAGGTTAGGGTCAGCGTTAGTTTGAGGTTCAGTGTCCTTATAGGGTCAGGGTTAGGATTATCTTTAGGATTACGGTTAAGGTTAAGCTCAAAGTTTGGTCAGTGTTAGGATTAGGGTCAGGATTTGGTTAGGGTCAGTGTTATGATTAGGGTCAGAGTCAGGGTCACGGTTATGGATGCGTCAGGGTTAGAGTAAGGTCAGGTTAGGATTAGGTTCAGGGTCTGGATCAGGGTCAGCATCAGGCTTAGATTTATGATTAGGGGTTGGGTCAGTATCTCGGTAAGGGTCAGAGTAGGTCACGGCTCGGTTTAAGTTTTGGGTCTGGCTCACAGTCAGGGTCAGGGTCAGGGTCAGGGTCAGGGTCAGGGGTTAGTATTAGGCTTAGCCCCGCAACTGGGTCATTGACCCGTCCCTGTAGGGTCTCAGGATAAACCCTGGGCAAAAGGGTGCAGCCCCCACATTCGCTCCCACCAGTCTGCCCTAACCTGGGGCGTGAACATGACCTGCCAACCAGGCATCAGTCCCCTCATAAGCCTGCTCCTGCTCAGGGCATCTCCACCCCCGATGATCTCTCTTTACACACACACACACACACACTCAGGGAGGAGTCCTAGGGCTACACGGGTCAATCAGAAGGTGTGGGATTCTCTGAATCTGAGCCCCTCGGTGTCACCTCGCGATTATTTTGCCTAAAGGGCCAGAGGCAACGGGGAAGCCTGACATGACCTGCCTAGTGAGGGAACTTGTCTGGCGGGCGAGCTCTCCTCTGCCTGCATTCTCTGGGCTTCGGTAGACAGCAGAAGAACCTGTCGTTTCCTTCAGGCTGTTCCCAGAAATGAGCTGGGCAGGGTGGTTTTCTCTGGAATGTGGGTGCCTGGATACGTGCTTTCCAATTCCGTTCGACTCTCCATTGTCCCTGTTTCCCTCTCCTGTGCTGGTACTTGGTTCCGTGCTTATAAGGCGTACTCGCCCTAAGCAGAGCACGGACTCTGGAACCTCTTCCCAAAGGGGACCCTGAAGCTGCAACAAGGAGGGTCCTGACCGTGGGCCCCAGGCCAGGGACCCAGTGCTCTGCATCATTCAGCAAGATCACAATGTCAGCCCCCCGAAGCCTCCAGCCTGTCATCTGCTCAGAAGGACCTAAAGGGACTAGAAAGCATTGACCCAAGACTGGGAGTACAGTGGGTCTCGGATAGAAATCCAAGGCCTACAGGCTCTTCTACAAGCCTGTAGGAGACTAGGGACACCCTGTCTCTATGGCCCCATTGATAAAAGAGTAAGGGGAGGCCTTCAGTGTTGTTGCTTTGTTCACACAGGTGGTTACCTCTTCCAACCTCCAGTAGTCCAGGGTGGTGATGGACACCAGACCCCAAACACTGTCCCTACCCAGTGCCCTTGCTGAGCCCCTGGTCCCTTGGGGAACCCTTGACCATCATCCCATCCTGTCTCCCCTCCCCCGCCTTTGGAATCATTCCTGGCCAGGAGTCCTGATGGCCAGCTGTCCCCTTGCATGAGCTGTCTCCAACCTCATTCTTCTTTCACCCTTTTTACCCACCATTTTCCCTTGGTGTCCAGCTCCGTCCCCTCGCTGGCCAGAGATGGGTGTGTGCGTGTGTGTGTGTGTGTGTGTGTGTGCATGCGAGCGCTCAAACACATATGCCTCTTGCTGTCTTGGGACGTCCGAGGTCATGTCCCCACATGGGAAAGGGTAGGTAGCTCTCCCCAAGGACCTGAGGAGCTCTCATCCTGCAGGCAAACCTCATGGGAGGGTTAGCGTTAGGGTTAGAGTTAGGTTGAGGGTTACGTTTAGACAGGGTTTGGTTCTGGGTCAGGGTTAGGATTAGGGGTTAGTGTTAGGGTTAGGGTCAGTGTTAAGTTTCGGGTCATGGCCCCTGGTAGGGTCAGGTTCAGGTTTAAGTTTATGGTTAGGTTTAGTGTCAGGCGCACAGGCAGGGTCAGTGTTAGTGTGAGCGTCAGAGTCTGGGTCAGTGTTAGGGTGAGGGTTAGGTTTAGGGTCAGTGTCAGTTTAGGTTCAGGGTGAAGCTCATGGACAGGGATAGATTTAGGGTCATATTCAGGATTTGTTTTATTGGCAAGGTTCGGGTCAGTGTCAGAGTTAGTTTTGGTCAGGTTTACGGTTAGGGTTAGGGTTAGGGTCATGGAGAGGGTTAGGTTCAGGGGAAAGGTTAGGGTTTTGTTTTAGGGTTAGGGTTAGAAGTACGGTGACGGTTAGGGTTAGGGTTAGACTGTGTTAGGGTCAGGGTTAGGGTTTGGGTTAGGGTAGGGTTTCGTTTTACCGTCAGGGTCAGCATTAGATTTAGGTTCTGGGTCCATACTAGGGTCAGCATTTAGGGTTACATTTAGGGTTAGGGTTAGGGTCAGGCTCACAGTCATGGTCAGGGTTAGGGTTAGGGTTAGGTTTAGGGTCTGGGTTAAGGTTAGGGTTAGAGTTAGGGTTAGGTTTAGGGTTAGGGTTAGGTTATGGTCAGGCTCACAGTCAGAGTCAGGGTCATGGTTTTCAGTTAGTTTTAGGCTTAGGGTTAAGGCTAGTATTTGAGTTAGGTTCAGGGTTAGAGTTAGACATTGTTAGGTTCAGGATTATCGATAGTCGTATGTAGGGGTCAGGGTTACGTTTAGGTTCAGGGTTAGGTTTATTGTCAGGCTCACAGTCAGTGTCAGGTTTAGGGTTAGTGTCAGAATAAGGGTCAGGGTCAGGGATAGGTTTGGTGTCAGGTTCAGTGTTAGGGTCAGGTTCAAGGTCAGGGTTAGGGTCAAGGTTAGGGTAAGGTCTGCTTTATATTTAGATTCAGGGTTATGATTAGGGTCAGGACTAATTTAGCATTAGGTTTAGTGTTCTGGACACGCTCACGGTCTGGGTCATAGTTAGGTTTATGGTCAGTGTCAGTGAAAGTATTAGGGTCAAGTTTAGGTCAGGGCCAGGGTTCTGTTTAGGGTCAGGGCCAAGGTTCTGTTTAGGGTCAAGATTCGGATAAGTGTAGTTTCGGCATAGTTCAGGTTTAGGTTCAGGTCAGTATCAGGGATAGGTTCAGGGTTATGTTTAAATTATGGGGTTAGGGTGAGTATTGGAGTTAGTTTGAGGATTAGGGTTGGACCGGTTAAGGGTCAGGGTCAGCGTTAGGTTTAGGGGTTAGTTGAAGGGTTAGGGTCATTGTTATGTTTTGTGTCATGGTCCATGTCAGGGTCACTATCAGGGTTACATTTAGGGTCAGAATCACAGTCAGCTTAAGGGTTAGTGTTTTGGTCAGAGTCAGGGTCACCGGTAGGGTCAGATTTAGTTTTATGGTCAGGGTCTGGGTCAGGGTCAGGTTGAAGTTCAGGGCCAGTGTCAGGGTTAGGGTCAGGATCTGGTTTTGGTTTAGGGTCCACGTTCAGCTCAAGGACAGGGTTAGTTTTGGGTCAGTGCTATTGTCAGGGTTAGGTTTAGGGTCAGGGTCAGGTGAAGGTCTGGGCCGGGGTCTGGTTTATGGTCAGGGTCAGGATTTGGTTTAGGGTCAATGTTCGGTTCAGTGTCAGGGTTAGGTTTAGGGGAAAGGTTTGGGTTTGGAGTTAGTATTAGGGTTAGAAGTAGGGTTATCGTTAGAGTTAGACAGCGTAAAGGTCTGGGTTAGGGTTTGGGTTAGGGTAGGGTTTAGTGTTAGGGTTAGCCTCAGCATTAGGTTTAGGTTCATCGTCGGTATTAGATCAGGGATAGGGTTAACTTTAGGATTACGGTTAGGGTTGGGAACACATTCACGGTCAGGGTTATGTTTAGGGTCAAGCTTAGGAGGGTGTCAGTCTTTGGATTAGGGAGAGGGTCAGGGTCACTGTGAACGTCAGGGCCAGGGTCAGATAAAGGGTAGGGTGAGGCTTTGGTTTAGGGTCCAATTTCGGGACGGGGGTAGGGTTAGTTTTGCGTCAGTGTTAGGGTCAGTGTTAGGTTTAGAGTCAGGGTCAGGGTCAGGGTCAAAGTGAAGGTCAGGGCCAGAGTCAGTTTCGGGTCAATGTCAGGCTTTGTTTTAGGGTCAAATTTCGGTTCAGGGTCAGGTTTAGTTCCAGGGGAGCCGTTTGAGTTTTTGTTTAGGGTTAGGGTTAGCAGTAGGGATATGTTTAGTTTTAGGGTTAGACAGCGTAGTGTCAGGGTTGGGGTTGTTTTGGGTAGGGGTTAGTGTTAGGGTTAGGGTCACTGTTAGTTTGAGGTTCAGGGTCCTATTAGGGTCAGGGTTAGGATTACCTTTAGGGTTACGGTTAAGGTTAGGCTCAAAGTTTGGTCAGTGTTAGGATTAGGGTCAGGATTTGGTTAGGGTCAGTGTTATGATTAGGGTCAGAGTCAGGGTCACGGTTATGGATGCGTCAGGGTTAGAGTAAGGTCAGGTTAGTTTTAGGTTCAGGGTCTGGATCAGGGTCAGCATCAGGCTTAGATTTATGATTAGGGTTTGGGTCAGTATCTCGGTAAGGGTCAGAGTAGGTCATGGCTCGGTTTAAGTTTTGGGTCTGGCTCAAAGTCAGGGTCAGGGTCAGGGTCAGGGGTTAGTATTAGGCATAGCCCCGCAACTGGGTCATTGACCCGTCCCTGTAGGGTCTCAGGATAAACCCTGGGCAAAAGGGTGCAGCCCCCACATTCGCTCCCACCAGTCTGCCCTAACCTGGGGCATGAACATGACCTGCCAACCAGGCATCAGTCCCCTCATAAGCCTGCTCCTGCTCAGGGCATCTCCACCCCCGATGATATCTCTTTACACACACAAACACACACACACACACACACACACACACACACACACACACCAACTCGGGGAGGAGTCCTAGGGCTACACGAGTCAATTAGAAGGTGTGGGATTCTCTGAATCTGAGCCCCTCGGTGTCACCTCGCGATTATTTTGTCAAAAGGGCCAGAGGCGCCGGGGAAGCCTGACATGACCTGCCCAGTGAGGGAGCTTGTCTGGCAGGCGAGCTCTCCTCTGCCTGCATTCTCTGGGCTTCGGTAGACAGCAGAGGAACCTGTCATTTCCTTCAGGCTGTTCCCAGAAATGAGCTGGGCAGGGTGGTTTTCTCTGGAATGCGGGTGCCTGGATACGTGCGTTCCAATTCCGTTCGACTCTCCATTGTCCTTGTTTCCCTCTCCTGTGCTGGTGCTTGGTTCCGTGCTTAGTAAGGCCTTCTCACCCTGAGCAGAGCACGGATTCTGGAACCTCTTCCCAAAGGGGACCCTGAAGCTGCTACAAGGAGTGTCCTGACCTTGGTCTCCAGGCCACGGGCCTAGTGTTCTGCATCATTCTGCAAGCTCACAATGTCAGCCCCCCGAGCCTCCAGCCTGTCTTCTGCTTAGAAGGACCTTGAGGGATTAGAAAGCATTGATCCAAGACTGGGTGCACAGTGGGTCGCGGATAGAGATTCAAGGCCTACAGGCTCTTCTACAAGCCTGTGGAAGACTAGGGACACCCTGTCTCTATGGCCCCATTGATAAAAGAGTAAGGGGAGGCCTTCAGTGTTGTTGCTTTTTTTCACACAGGTTGGTTACCTCTTCCAACCTCCAGTAGTCCAGGGTGGTGATGGACACCAAACCCCAAACACTGTCCCTATCCAGTGCCCTTGCTGAGCCCCTGGTCCATTGGGGAACCCTTGACCACCATCCCATCCTGTCTCCCCGCCCCAGCCTTTGGATTTCGTTCCTGGCCAGGAGTCCTGATGGCCAGCTGTCACCATGGCCGAGCTGTCTCCAACCTCTTTCTTCTTTCACCCTTTTTACCCACCATTTTCCCATGGTGTCCACCTCTGACCCCTCGCTTGTCAGAGATGTGTGTGTGTGTGTGTGTGTGTTTGTGTGCATGTGAGCGCTCAAACACATATGCCTCTTGCTGTCTGGGGATGTCCGAGGTCATGTCCCCACATGGGAAAGGGTGGGTAGCTCTCCCCAAGGATCTGAGGAGCTCTCATCCTGCAGGCAAACCTCATGGGAGGGTTAGGGTTATGGTTAGAGTTAGGTTGAGAGTTACGTTTAGACAGGGTTTGGGTCTGGGTCAGGGTTAGGGTTAGGGGTTAGTGTTAGGGTTAAGGTCAGTGTTACGTTTCGGGTCATGGCCCCTGGTAGGGTCAGGTTCAGGTTTAAGTTTATGGTTAGGTTTAGTGTGAGGCACACAGGCAGGGTCAGTGTTAGTGTGAGCGTCAGGTTCTGCGTAAGTCTTAGGGTGAGGGTTAGGTTTAGGGTCAGCCTCAGAGTTAGGTTCAGGATGAAGCTCATGGACAGGGATAGATTTAGGGTCATATTCAGGATTTGTTTTATTGGCAAGTTTCGGGTCAGTGTCAGAGTTAGGTTTGGTCAGGTTTAGGGTTAGGGTTAGGGTTAGGATCAGGGAGAGGGTTAGGTTCAGGGGAAAGGTTAGGGTTTGGTTTTAGGGTTAGTGTTAGAAGTACGGTTACGGTTAGGGTTAAGGTTAGACTGTGTTAGGGTCAGAGTTAGGGTTTGGGTTAGGGTAGGGTTTCGTTTTACCGTCAGGGTCAGCATTAGTTTTAGGTTCTGGGTCCATACGAGGGTCAGCATTTAGGGTTACGTTTAGGGTTAGGGTTAGGGTCAGGCTCACAGTCATGGTCAGGGTTAGGGTTAGGGTTAGGGTTAGGTTATGGTCAGGCTCACAGTCAGAGTCCGGGTCAGGGTTTTCAGTTAGTTTTAGGCTTTGGGTTAAGGCTAGTATTTGAGTTAGGTTCAGGGTTAGAGTTAGACATTGTTTGGTTCAGGATTATCGATAGGCGTAGGTTAGGTGTCAGGGTAGGTTTACGTTCAGGGTTAGGTTTATGGTCAGGCTCACAGTCAGTGTCAGTGTTAGGGTTAGTGTCAGAATAAGGGTCAGGGTCAGGGATAGGTTTGGTGTCAGGTTCAGTGTTAGGGTCAGGTTCAAGGTCAGGGTTAGGGTCAAGGTTAGGGTAAGGTCTGCTTTATGTTTAGATTCAGGGTTATGATTGGGGTCAGGACTAATTTAGCATTAGGTTTAGTGTTCTGGACACGCTAACGGTCTGGGTCATAGTTAGGTTTATGGTCAGTGTCAGTGAAAGTATTACCGTCAGGTTTAGGTCACGGCCAGGATTCTGTTTAGGGTCAAGGTTCGGATAAGTGTCATTTTTCGGCAAAGTTCTGGGTTAGGTTCAGGTCAGATTCAGGGATAAGTTCAGGGTTAGGTTTAAAGTATGGGGTTAGGGTGAGTATTGGAGTTAGTTTGAGGATTAGGGTTGGACCGGTTAAGGGTCAGGGTCAGCGTTAGGTTTAGTGGTTAGTTGTAGGGTTAGGGTCATTGTTATATTTTGTGTCATCGTCCATGTCAGGGTCAGGGTCGGGGTTACATTTAAGGTTACAGTTAGGGTCAGAATCACAGTCAGCTTCAGGGTTAGTGTTTGGGTCAGAGTCAGGGTCACCGTTAGGGTCAGGTTTAGGTTTATGGTCAGGGTCTGGGTCAGGGTCAGGGTGAAGTTCAGGGCCAGTGTCAGGGTTAGGGTCAGGATCTGGTTTTGGTTTAGGGTCCACGTTCAGCTCAAGGACAGGGTTAGTTTTGGGTCAGTGCTATTGTCAGGGTTAGGTTTAGGGTCAGGGTCAGGTGAAGGTCTGGGCCGGGGTCTGGTTTATGGTCAGGGTCAGGATTTGGTTTAGGGTCAATGTTCGGTTCAGTGTCAGGGTTAGGTTTAGGGGAAAGGTTTGGGTTTGGAGTTAGGATTAGGGTTAGAAGTAGGGTTATCGTTAGAGTTAGACAGCGTAAAGGTCTGGGTTAGGGTTTGGGTTAGGGTAGGGTTTAGTGTTAGGGTTAGCCTCAGCATTAGGTTTAGGTTCATCGTCGGTATTAGATCAGGGATAGGGTTAACTTTAGGATTACGGTTAGGGTTGGGAACACATTCACGGTCAGGGTTAGGCTTAGGGTCAAGCTTAGGAGGGTGTCAGTCTTTGGATTAGGGAGAGGGTCAGGGTCACTGTGAACGTCAGGGCCAGGGTCAGATAAAGGGTAGGGTGAGGCTTTGGTTTAGGGTCCAATTTCGGGACGGGGGTAGGGTTAGTTTTGCGTCAGTGTTAGGGTCAGTGTTAGGTTTAGAGTCAGGGTCAGGGTCAGGGTCAAAGTGAAGGTCAGGGCCAGAGTCAGTTTCGGGTCAATGTCAGGCTTTGTTTTAGGGTCAAATTTCGGTTCAGGGTCAGGTTTAGTTCCAGGGGAGCCGTTTGAGTTTTTGTTTAGGGTTAGGGTTAGCAGTAGGGATATGTTTAGTTTTAGGGTTAGACAGCGTAGTGTCAGGATTGGGGTTGTTTTGGGTAGGGGTTAGTGCTAGGGTTAGGTCAGCGTTAGTTTGAGGTTCAGGGTCCTATTAGGGTCAGGGTTAGGATTACCTTTAGGGTTACGGTTAAGGTTAGGCTCAAAGTTTGGTCAGTGTTAGGATTAGGGTCAGGATTTGGTTAGGGTCAGTGTTATGATTAGGGTCAGAGTCAGGGTCACGGTTATGGATGCGTCAGGGTTAGAGTAAGGTCAGGTTAGTTTTAGGTTCAGGGTCTGGATCAGGGTCAGCATCAGGCTTAGATTTATGATTAGGGTTTGGGTCAGTATCTCGGTAAGGGTCAGAGTAGGTCATGGCTCGGTTTAAGTTTTGGGTCTGGCTCAAAGTCAGGGTCAGGGTCAGGGTTTAGTATTAGGCATAGCCCCGCAACTGGGTCATTGACCCGTCCCTGTAGGGTCTCAGGATAAACCCTGGGCAAAAGGGTGCAGCCCCCACATTCGCTCCCACCAGTCTGCCCTAACCTGGGGCATGAACATGACCTGCCAACCAGGCATCAGTCCCCTCATAAGCCTGCTCCTGCTCAGGGCATCTCCACCCCCGATGATATCTCTTTACACACACAAACACACACACACACACACACACACACACACACACACCAACTCGGGGAGGAGTCCTAGGGCTACACGAGTCAATTAGAAGGTGTGGGATTCTCTGAATCTGAGCCCCTCGGTGTCACCTCGCGATTATTTTGTCAAAAGGGCCAGAGGCGCCGGGGAAGCCTGACATGACCTGCCCAGTGAGGGAGCTTGTCTGGCAGGCGAGCTCTCCTCTGCCTGCATTCTCTGGGCTTCGGTAGACAGCAGAGGAACCTGTCATTTCCTTCAGGCTGTTCCCAGAAATGAGCTGGGCAGGGTGGTTTTCTCTGGAATGCGGGTGCCTGGATACGTGCGTTCCAATTCCGTTCGACTCTCCATTGTCCTTGTTTCCCTCTCCTGTGCTGGTGCTTGGTTCCGTGCTTAGTAAGGCCTTCTCACCCTGAGCAGAGCACGGATTCTGGAACCTCTTCCCAAAGGGGACCCTGAAGCTGCTACAAGGAGTGTCCTGACCTTGGTCTCCAGGCCACGGGCCTAGTGTTCTGCATCATTCTGCAAGCTCACAATGTCAGCCCCCCGAGCCTCCAGCCTGTCTTCTGCTTAGAAGGACCTTGAGGGATTAGAAAGCATTGATCCAAGACTGGGTGCACAGTGGGTCGCGGATAGAGATTCAAGGCCTACAGGCTCTTCTACAAGCCTGTGGAAGACTAGGGACACCCTGTCTCTATGGCCCCATTGATAAAAGAGTAAGGGGAGGCCTTCAGTGTTGTTGCTTTTTTTCACACAGGTTGGTTACCTCTTCCAACCTCCAGTAGTCCAGGGTGGTGATGGACACCAAACCCCAAACACTGTCCCTATCCAGTGCCCTTGCTGAGCCCCTGGTCCATTGGGGAACCCTTGACCACCATCCCATCCTGTCTCCCCGCCCCAGCCTTTGGATTTCGTTCCTGGCCAGGAGTCCTGATGGCCAGCTGTCACCATGGCCGAGCTGTCTCCAACCTCTTTCTTCTTTCACCCTTTTTACCCACCATTTTCCCATGGTGTCCACCTCTGACCCCTCGCTTGTCAGAGATGTGTGTGTGTGTGTGTGTGTGTGTGTTTGTGTGCATGTGAGCGCTCAAACACATATGCCTCTTGCTGTCTGGGGATGTCCGAGGTCATGTCCCCACATGGGAAAGGGTGGGTAGCTCTCCCCAAGGATCTGAGGAGCTCTCATCCTGCAGGCAAACCTCATGGGAGGGTTAGGGTTATGGTTAGAGTTAGGTTGAGAGTTACGTTTAGACAGGGTTTGGGTCTGGGTCAGGGTTAGGGTTAGGGGTTAGTGTTAGGGTTAAGGTCAGTGTTACGTTTCGGGTCATGGCCCCTGGTAGGGTCAGGTTCAGGTTTAAGTTTATGGTTAGGTTTAGTGTGAGGCACACAGGCAGGGTCAGTGTTAGTGTGAGCGTCAGGTTCTGCGTAAGTCTTAGGGTGAGGGTTAGGTTTAGGGTCAGCCTCAGAGTTAGGTTCAGGATGAAGCTCATGGACAGGGATAGATTTAGGGTCATATTCAGGATTTGTTTTATTGGCAAGTTTCGGGTCAGTGTCAGAGTTAGGTTTGGTCAGGTTTAGGGTTAGGGTTAGGGTTAGGATCAGGGAGAGGGTTAGGTTCAGGGGAAAGGTTAGGGTTTGGTTTTAGGGTTAGTGTTAGAAGTACGGTTACGGTTAGGGTTAAGGTTAGACTGTGTTAGGGTCAGAGTTAGGGTTTGGGTTAGGGTAGGGTTTCGTTTTACCGTCAGGGTCAGCATTAGTTTTAGGTTCTGGGTCCATACGAGGGTCAGCATTTAGGGTTACGTTTAGGGTTAGGGTTAGGGTCAGGCTCACAGTCATGGTCAGGGTTAGGGTTAGGGTTAGGGTTAGGTTATGGTCAGGCTCACAGTCAGAGTCCGGGTCAGGGTTTTCAGTTAGTTTTAGGCTTTGGGTTAAGGCTAGTATTTGAGTTAGGTTCAGGGTTAGAGTTAGACATTGTTTGGTTCAGGATTATCGATAGGCGTAGGTTAGGTGTCAGGGTAGGTTTACGTTCAGGGTTAGGTTTATGGTCAGGCTCACAGTCAGTGTCAGTGTTAGGGTTAGTGTCAGAATAAGGGTCAGGGTCAGGGATAGGTTTGGTGTCAGGTTCAGTGTTAGGGTCAGGTTCAAGGTCAGGGTTAGGGTCAAGGTTAGGGTAAGGTCTGCTTTATGTTTAGATTCAGGGTTATGATTGGGGTCAGGACTAATTTAGCATTAGGTTTAGTGTTCTGGACACGCTAACGGTCTGGGTCATAGTTAGGTTTATGGTCAGTGTCAGTGAAAGTATTACCGTCAGGTTTAGGTCACGGCCAGGATTCTGTTTAGGGTCAAGGTTCGGATAAGTGTCATTTTTCGGCAAAGTTCTGGGTTAGGTTCAGGTCAGATTCAGGGATAAGTTCAGGGTTAGGTTTAAAGTATGGGGTTAGGGTGAGTATTGGAGTTAGTTTGAGGATTAGGGTTGGACCGGTTAAGGGTCAGGGTCAGCGTTAGGTTTAGTGGTTAGTTGTAGGGTTAGGGTCATTGTTATATTTTGTGTCATCGTCCATGTCAGGGTCAGGGTCGGGGTTACATTTAAGGTTACAGTTAGGGTCAGAATCACAGTCAGCTTCAGGGTTAGTGTTTGGGTCAGAGTCAGGGTCACCGTTAGGGTCAGGTTTAGGTTTATGGTCAGGGTCTGGGTCAGGGTCAGGGTGAAGTTCAGGGCCAGTGTCAGGGTTAGGGTCAGGATCTGGTTTTGGTTTAGGGTCCACGTTCAGCTCAAGGACAGGGTTAGTTTTGGGTCAGTGCTATTGTCAGGGTTAGGTTTAGGGTCAGGGTCAGGTGAAGGTCTGGGCCGGGGTCTGGTTTATGGTCAGGGTCAGGATTTGGTTTAGGGTCAATGTTCGGTTCAGTGTCAGGGTTAGGTTTAGGGGAAAGGTTTGGGTTTGGAGTTAGGATTAGGGTTAGAAGTAGGGTTATCGTTAGAGTTAGACAGCGTAAAGGTCTGGGTTAGGGTTTGGGTTAGGGTAGGGTTTAGTGTTAGGGTTAGCCTCAGCATTAGGTTTAGGTTCATCGTCGGTATTAGATCAGGGATAGGGTTAACTTTAGGATTACGGTTAGGGTTGGGAACACATTCACGGTCAGGGTTAGGCTTAGGGTCAAGCTTAGGAGGGTGTCAGTCTTTGGATTAGGGAGAGGGTCAGGGTCACTGTGAACGTCAGGGCCAGGGTCAGATAAAGGGTAGGGTGAGGCTTTGGTTTAGGGTCCAATTTCGGGACGGGGGTAGGGTTAGTTTTGCGTCAGTGTTAGGGTCAGTGTTAGGTTTAGAGTCAGGGTCAGGGTCAGGGTCAAAGTGAAGGTCAGGGCCAGAGTCAGTTTCGGGTCAATGTCAGGCTTTGTTTTAGGGTCAAATTTCGGTTCAGGGTCAGGTTTAGTTCCAGGGGAGCCGTTTGAGTTTTTGTTTAGGGTTAGGGTTAGCAGTAGGGATATGTTTAGTTTTAGGGTTAGACAGCGTAGTGTCAGGATTGGGGTTGTTTTGGGTAGGGGTTAGTGCTAGGGTTAGGTCAGCGTTAGTTTGAGGTTCAGGGTCCTATTAGGGTCAGGGTTAGGATTACCTTTAGTGTTACGGTTAAGGTTAGGCTCAAAGTTTGGTCAGTGTTAGGATTAGGGTCAGGATTTGGTTAGGGTCAGGGTTATGATTAGGGTCAGAGTCAGGGTCACGATTATGGATGAGTCAGGGTTAGAGTAAGGTCAGGTTAGGTTTAGGTTCAGGGTCTGGATCAGGGTCAGCATCAGGCTTAGATTTATGATTAGGGTTTGGGTCAGTATGTCGGTAAGGGTCAGAGTAGGGTCACGGCTAGGTTTAAGTTTTGGGTCTGGCTCAATGTCAGGGTCAGGGCCAGGGTCAGGTCAGGGGTTAGTATTAGTGTCAGCCCCACACTTGGGTCATTGACCTGTCCCTGCATGGTCTCAAGATATATACTGGCAAAAAGGCCCCGCCCCCCCATTCGCTACCACCTAGTCTGCCCTAAACTGGGGCATGATCATGACCTGCAAACCAGGCATCGGATCCCTCATAAGCCTGCGCCTTCTCAGGGCATCTCCATCCCCGATGATCTCTCTTTACACACACACACACACACACACACACACACACACACACACACACGAGGAGGAGTCCTAGGTCTAAATGGGTCAATCAGAAGGTGTGAGATTGTCTAACTCTGAGCCCCTCGGTTTCACCTTGCGATTATTTTGCCAAAAGGGCCAGAGGCGACGGGCAAGCCTGACTTGACCTGCCCAGTGAGGGAACTTGTCTGGCGGGTGAGCTCTCCTCTGCCTGCATTCTCTGGGCTTCGTTAGACAGCACAAGAACATCGTTTCCTTCAGACTGTGCCGAGAAGTGAGCTAGGCAGGGTGGTTTTCTCTGGAATGTGGGTTCCAATTCCATTGGGCTCTGTCGTCAGGGAAGTAAGGTCAACCCTGCCTGGGGGCTCCTTATGGGACTTCCTGCTCCCATCCAGAGATCCCTGAGGGCACCCCTCCCACAGCTGCTCAGGGCTCACACTCCACCCCATGCCCTGTCCATTCAGTGGCCCACACATAGCCTCCCCCCAACCCCTGGGAGACCTGGGTCCTGCTGTCGTCTCTGCACGGAGGACACAGAGCTGGGTTCAGACTGGGCTCCTGCTCCTGCCCAGGACTGTGAGCCCGCACACATCCTGAGTCTCTCAGGACCTCCTCAGTCTCCCCGTCTGCACATTGGGGGTGTTCTGGCTTCTTCTTCTGGGAACGTCTTCAGGGGTAGGCCCTCTCCATGCGTTCCATCCCCGCTTTCCCAGGAGTCTGGTGCACACACTTGGCAAGGCACGGGTGTGCCTAGGGATGGGCAGGGGAAAGAAACATAGCCCAGAGAGGCCTGGATCTGCTCTGGGATCCAGCAAAACCACCCTCCTCCTCCCTGTATCCCATCCCACGTGGCAAGGTTGCAGTGCATGGCTTCTGACCTCGTGGACACAGACTTCCTGGGACATCCATTAGGTTGAGGTCCAAGGGCCTCGTCTGCGCCCATGTACTGGCCAGCCCCCATAGTGGTCCGCGGGCATTCCCGCACCCATCCTCCTAGGATGGAAGGCCCGTGGGACTGATAAGGGGACATAATGTTTGGCTGTCATTTCCAAGCTGATGGAGGAAAGTTGGCAGTTCTGCTTGTTCCCTCTCTCCTGTGTTCAGTGTCTATCTCTGTCTATGTCTTTGTCCTTGTCTCTGTGTCTGCATCTGTCTCTGTTTTTGTGTGTCTCACAGGAGCAGGATCTGTGGGCTCCAGGGCTGATGGGCGAAACCGCCGGTGTCTCCCTTGTCCCTGTTTCCCTCTCCTGTGCTGGTGCTTGGTTCCTTGGTAAGTAAGGCCTTCTCACCCTGAGCAGAGCACTGACTCTGGAACCTCTTCCCAATGGGGACCCTGAGGCTGCCACTAGGAGGGTCCTGACCTTGGTCCCCAGGCCAGGGGCCTAGTGCTCTGCATCATTCTGCAAGCTCACAATGTCAGCCCCGAGCCTCCAGGCTGTCTTCTGCTCAGAAGGACCTCGAGGGATTGGAAAGTATTTACCGAAGACTGGGAGCACAGTCGGTCTCGAATAGAGATTCAAGGCCTACAGGCTCTTCTACAAGCCTATGAGAGACTAGGGACACCCTGTCTCCATGGCCCCATTGATAGAAGAGTAAGGGGAGGCCTTCAGTGTTGTTGCTTTGTTCACACAGGTTGGTTACCTCTTCCAACCTCCAGTAGTCCAGGGTGGTGATGGACACCAGACCCCAAACACTGTCCCCACCCAGTGCCCTTTCAAAGCCCCTGGTCCCCTTGGGGACCCCTTGACCATCAGCCCATCCTGTCTCCCCTCCCCTGCCTTTGGATTTCGTTCCTGGCCAGGAGTCCTGATGCCCCTGACCCCATGGCCAAGCTGTCTCCAACCTCTTTCTTCTTTCACCGTTTTTACCCACCATTTTCCATGGGTGTCCACCTCTGACCCTTCGCTGGGCAGAGCTGGGTGTGTGTGTGTGTTTGTGTGTGTGTGTGTGTGTGTGTGTGTGCATGCGATCTCTCAAACACATATGCCTCTTGCTGTCTGGGGATGTCCGAGGTCATGTCCCCACATGGGAAAGGGTGGGTAGCTCTCCCCAAGGATCTGAGGATCTCTCATCCTGCAGGCAAACCTCATGGGAGGATTAGGGTTAGGTTTAGAGTTAGGTTGAGGGTTACGTTTAGACAGGGTTTGGTTCAGGGTCAGGGTTCGGTTTAGGGGTTAGTGTTAGGGTTAGGGTCAGTGTTAGGTTTCGGGTCATGGCCCCTTTTAGGGTCAGGCTCAGGTTTAAGTTTATGGTTAGCTTTAGTGTCAGGCGCACAGGCAGGGTCAGTGTTAGTGGGAGGGTCAGGGTCTGGGTCAGTGTTAGGGTGAGGGTTAAGTTTAGGGTCAGTGTCAGTGTTAGGTTCAGGGTGAAGCTCATGGACAGGGATAGATTTAGGATCATATTCAGGATTTGTTTTATTGGCAAGGTTTGGGTCAGTGTCAGAGTTAGGTTTAGTCCGGTTTAGGTTTATGGTTAGGGTCAGGGAGAGGGTTAGGTTCAGGGGAAAGGTTAGGGTTTGGTTTTAGGGTTAGGGTTAGAATTACGGTTATGGTTAGGGTTAGGGTTAGACAGTGTTAGGGTCAGCGTTAGGGTTTGGGTTACGGTAGGGTGTTGTTTTACCGTTAGGAGCAGCATTAATTTTAGGTACTGGGTCTGTACTAGGGTCAGCATGTAGGGTTACATTTAGGGTTAGGGTTCAGGTCAGGCTCACAGTCATGGTCAGGGTTAGGGTTAGGGTTAGGGTTAGGGTTAAGCTTAGGGTTAGAGTTAGGGTTAGGGTTAGTGTTAGGGTTAGGGTTAGGTTTATGGTCAGGCTCACAGTCAGAGTCAGGGTCAGTGTTTTCAGTTAGTTTTAGGCCTGGGTTAAGGTTAGGGTTAGAGTTAGGTTCAGGGTTAGGGTTAGACATTGTTAGGGTCATGGTTATCGTTAGGCGTAGCGTATGCGTCAGGGTTGGGGTTAGGTTCCTTGTTAGGTTTATGGTCAGGCTCTCAGTCAGTGTCAGCGTTAGGGTTAGTTTCAGAGTAAGGGTCAGGGTCAGGGATAGGTTTGGTGTCATGTTCAGTGTCACGGTTAGGGTTAAGGTCAGGATTAGGGTCATGGTTAGGATAAGGCCTGCTTTATGTTTAGATTCTTGGTTATGATTAGGGTCATGACTTAGTTTAGCATTAGGTTTAGTGTTCTGGTCAGGCTCATGGTCTGGGTCAGAGTTAGGTTTATGGTCAGTGTCAGTGAAAGTATTAGGGTCAGGTTTAGGGTCAGGGCCAGGGTTCAGTTAAGGGTCAGCGCCAGGGTTCTGTTTAGGGTCAAGATTCGGATCAGGGTCAAGTTTTGGCAAAGTTCAGGGTTAGGGTCAGTTCAGAATAAGGAATAGGTTCAGGGTTAGGGTTAAAGTATGGGGTTAGGGTGAGAATTAGAGTTAGTTTGAGGATTAGGGATAGACTGGTTTAGGGTCAGGGTCAGCGATAGTTTTATGGGTTAGTTGTAGGGTTAGAATCAGTGTTAAGTTTTGTGTCATGGTCCATGTCAGGGTCAGGGTCAGGGTTACTTTTAGGGTTACAGTTAGGGTCAGAATCACAGTCAGCGTCAGGGTTAGTGTTAGGGTCAGGGTAGGGTCACCGTTAGGGTCAGGTTTAGGTTTAAATTCAGGGTCTGGTCAGGGTCAGGTTGAAGTTCAGAGCCAGTGTCAGGTTTAGGGTCAGGATCTGGTTTTGGTTTTGGGTCCACGTTCAGCTCAAGGACAGGGTTAGTTTTGGTTCAGTGCTATTGTCAGGGTTAGGTTTAGGGTCAGGGTTAGGTGAAGGTCTGGGCCGGGGTCCGGTTTATGGTCAGGATTTGGTTTAGGGTCAATATACTTTTCAGTTTCAGGATTAGATTTAGGGGAAAGGTTTGCTTTGGAGTTAGGCTTAGGGTTAGAAGTAGGGTTATGGTTAGGGTTAGGGTTAGACAGCCTTAAGGTTAGGGTTAGGTTTTTGGTTAGGGTAGCGTTTAGTATGAGGTTTAGCCTCAGCATTAGGTTTAGGATCATTGTTGGTATTTGATCAGGGATAGGGTTACCTTAAGGATTGTGTTTAGGGTGGGAACACAGTCACGGTGTGGTTTAGGGTTTGGGTTAGGGTCAGGCTTAGGACTGTGTCAGGCTTTGAATTAGGGTCAGGGTCAGGGTCAGGGTGAATGTCAGGGCCAGGGTCAGATAAAGGGTCATGAAGAGGTTTTGGTTTAGGGTCCAGGTTCGGGTCAGGGGCAGGGTTAGTTTTGGGTCAGTGTTAGAGTCAGGGTTAGGTTTAGAGTCAGGTCAGGGTCAGGGTCAAAGTGAAGGTCAGGGCCTGAGTCTGTTTAGGGTCAGGGTCAGGTTATGTTTTAGGGTCAAATTTTGGTTCAGGGTCATGGTTAGTTTCAGGGGAATGGTTTGAGTTTTTGGTTAGGTTTAGTGTTAGCAGTAAAGGTATATTTAGTTTTAGGGTTAGACAGCGTAGTGTCATGATTAGTGTTTGGGTTGGGTAGGGTTAGTGTTAAGGTTAGGGTCAGCGTTAGGTTTAGGTTCAGGGTCCTTATAGGGTCAGGGTTAGGGTTACCTTTAGGGTTACTGTTAAGGTCAGGCTCAAAGTTGGGTCAGTGTTACGGTTAGGTTTAGGATTTGGTTAGGGTCAGTGTTATGATTAGGTTCAGAGTCAGGGAAACGGGTAGGGATGAGTCAGGGTTAGAGTAAGGTCAGGTTAGGTTTAGGTTCAGGGTCTGGATCTCGGTCAGCATCAGACTTAGATTTATGATTAGGGTTTTTGGTAGGATCTCGGTCAGAGTAAGTGTAAGGGCTAGGGTTTGGTTTTGGTTCAGGCTCAGCGCCTGGGTCAGGGTCAGGGGTCAGGGTCAGGGTCAGGGGTTAGTATTAGGGTTTGCCCCACACTTGGGTCATTGACCCGTCCCTGCATGGTCTCAGGATATACCCTGGCAAAAGGGTCCAGCCTCCACATTTGCTCCCACCTAGTCTGCCCTAACCTGGGGCATGATCATGACCTGCCAACCAGGCATCGGATCCCTCATAAGTCTGCTCCTGCTCAGGGCATCTCCATCCCCGATGATCTCTCTTTACACACACACACACACACACACACACACACACACACACACACACAGACAAATACACGGAGAGGAGTCCTAGGTCTACATGGGTCAATCAGAAGGTGTGAGATTCTCTGACTCTGAGCCCCTCGGTTTCACCTTGCGATTATTTTGCCAAAAGGGCCAGAGGCGACAGGGAAGCCTGACATGACCTGCCCAGTGAGGGAACTTGTCTGGCGGGCGAGCTCTCCTCTGCTGCATTCTCTGGGCTTCGGTAGACAGCACAAGAACATGTCGTTTCCTTCAGACTGTGCCCAGAAGTGAGCTGGGCAGTGTGGTTTTCTCAGGAATGTGGGTGCCTGGATACGTGTGTTCCAATAACGTTGGGCTCTGTCATCAGGGAAGTAAGGTCAACCCTGCCTGGGGGCTCCTTTCGGGACTTCCTGCTCCCATCCAGAGATCCCTGAGGGCACCCCTCCCACAGCTGCTCAGGGCTCACACTCCACCCCATGTCCTGTCCATCCAGTGACCCACACACAGCCTCCCCCCAACCCCTGGGAGACCTGGGTCCTGCTGTTGTTTCTGTAGGGAGGGCACAGAGCTGGGTTCAGACTGGGCTCCTGCTCCTGCCCAGGACTGTGAGCCCGCACACATCCTGAGTCTCTCAGGACCTCCTCAGTCTCCCCGTCTGCACATTGGGGGTGTTCTGGCTTCTTCTTCTGGGAACGTCTTCAGGGGTAGGCCCTCTCCATGCGTTCCATCCCCGCTTTCCCAGGAGTCTGGTGCACACACTTGGCAAGGCACGGGTGTGCCTAGGGATGGGCAGGGGAAAGAAACATAGCCCAGAGAGGCCTGGATCTGCTCTGGGATCCAGCAAAACCACCCTCCTCCTCCCTGTATCCCATCCCACGTGGCAAGGTTGCAGTGCATGGCTTCTGACCTCATGGACACAGACTTCCTGGGACATCCATTAGGTTGAGGTCCAAGGGCCTCGTCTGCGCCCATGTACTGGCCAGCCCCCATAGTGGTCCGCGGGCATTCCCGCATCCGTCCTCCTAGGATAGATCGCCCGTGGGACTGATAAGGGGACATAATGTTTGGCTGTCATTTCCAAGCTGATGGAGGAAAGTTGGCAGTTCTGCTTGTTCCCTCTCTCCTGTGTTCAGTGTCTATCTCTGTCTATGCCTTTGTTCTTGTCTCTGTGTCTGCGTCTGTCTCTGTTTTTGTGTGTCTCACAGGAGCAGGATCTGTGGGCTCCAGGGCTGATGGGCGAAACCGCCGGTGTCTCCCTTGTCCCTGTTTCCCTCTCCTGTGCTGGTGCTTGGTTCCTTGGTAAGTAAGGCCTTCTCACCCTGAGCAGAGCACTGACTCTGGAACCTCTTCCCAATGGGGACCCTGAGGCTGCCACTAGGAGGTTCCTGACCTTGGTCCCCAGGCCAGGGGACTAGTGCTCTGCATCATTCTACAAGCTCACAATGTCAGCCCCCATGCCTCCAGGCTGTCTTCTGCTCAGAAGGACCTCGAGGGATTAGAAAGCATTTACCCAAGACTGGGAGCACAGTGGGTCTCGGATAGAGATTCAAGGCCAACAGGCTCTTCTACAAGCCTGTGGGAGACTAGGGACATCCTGTCTCTATGGCCCCATTGATAGAAGAATAAGGGGAGGCCTTCAGTGTTGTTGCTTTGTTCACACAGGTTGGTTACCTCTTCCAACCTCCAGTAGTCCAGGGTGGTGATGGACACCAGACCCCAAACACTGTCCCCACCCAGTTCCCTTTCAAATCCCCTGGTCCCCTTGGGGACCCCTTGACCATCAGCCCATCCTGTCTCCCCTCCCCTGCCTTTGGATTTCGTTCCTGGCCAGGAGTCCTGATGCCCCTGACCCCATGGCCAAGCTGTCTCCAACCTCTTTCTTCTTTCACCGTTTTTACCCACCATTTTCCCTTGGTGTCTACCTCTGACCCTTCGCTGGGCAGAGTTGGGTGTGTGTTTGTGTGTGTGTGTGTGTGTGCATGCGATCTCTCAAACACATATGCCTCTTGCTGTCTGGGGATGTCTGAGGTCATGTCCCCACATGGGAAAGGGTGGGTAGCTTCCCCAAGGATCTGAGGAGCTCTCACCCTGCAGGCAAACTTCATGGGAGGGTTAGGGTTAGGTTTAGAGTTAGGTTGAGGGTTACGTTTAGACAGGGTTTGGTTCTGGGTCAGGGTTAGGGTTAGGGGTTAGTGTTAGGGTTAGGGTCAGCGTTAGGTTTCATGTCATGGCCCCTGGTAGGGTCAGGTTCAGGTTTAAGTTTATGGGTAGGTTTAGTGTCAGGCGCACAAGCAGGGTCAGTGTTAGTGAGAGGGTCTGGGTCTGGGTCAGTGTTAGGGTGAGGGTTAGGTTTAGGGTCAGCGTCAGTGTTAGGTTCAGGGTGAAGGTCATGGACAGGGATAGATTTAGGGTCATATTCAGGATTTGTTTTATTGGCAATGTTTGGGTCAGTGTCTGAGTTAGGTTTGGTCAGGTTTAGGGTTATGGTTAGGGTCGGAGAGAGGGTTAGGTTCAGGGTAAAGGTTAGGGTTTGGTTTTAGGTTTAGGGTTAGAAGTACGGTTATGGTTAGGGTTAGTGTTAGACTGTGTTAGGGTCAGAATTAGGGTTTGGTTTACGGTAGGGCTTTGTTTTACCATTAGGATCAGCATTAATTTTAGGTTCTGGGCCCGTACTAGGATCAGCATTTAGGGTTACATTTAGGTTTACGGTTAGGGTCAGGCTCACTGTCATGGTCAGGGTTAGGGTTAGGGTTAGGGTTAGGGTTAAGCTTAGGGTTAGAGTTAGGGTTAGGCTTAGGGTTAGGGTTAGGTTTATGGTCCGGCTCACAGTCAGAGTCAAGGTCAGTGTTTTCAGTTAGTTTTAGGCTTAGGGTTAAGTTTAGGGTTCGAGTTAGGCTCAGGGTTAGGGTTAGACATTGTTAGTTTCAGGGTTATCGTTAGGCGTAGTGTAGGGATCAAAGTTAGGGTTAGGGTCAGGGTTAGGTTTTTGGTCAGGCTCATAGTCAGTGTCAGGGTTAGGGTTAGTTTCAGAGTAAGGGTCAGGGTCAGGGATAGGTTTAGTGTCATGTTCAGAGTTACGGTTAGGGTCAAGGTCAGGATTAGGGTCATGGTTAGGATAAGGCCTGCTTTATGTTTAGATTCTGGGTTATGATTAGGGTCATTACTTAGTTTAGCATTAGGGTTAGTGTTTTGGTCAGGCTCACGGTCTGGGTCAGAGTTAGGTTTATGATCAGTGTCAGTGAATGTATTAGGGTCAGGTTTAGGGTCAGGGCCAGGGTTCAGTTTAGGGTCAGGGCTATTGTTCTGTTTAGGGTCAAGATTAGGATCAGGGTCAAGTTTTGGCAAAGTTCAGTGTAAGGGTCACGTCAGAATCAGGGATAGGTTCAGGGTTAGGGTTAAAGTATGGGGTTAGGGTGAGAATTAGAGTTAGTTTGAGGATTAGTGTTAGACTGGTTTAGGGTCAGGGTCAGCGTTAGTTTTATGGGTTAGTTGTAGGGTTAGAATCATTGTTAAGTTTTGTGTCATGGTCCATGTCAGGGTCAGGGTCAGGGTTGCTTTTAGGGTTACAGTTAGGGTCA
Organism: Neogale vison; assembly: GCF_020171115.1. NCBI lineage: Eukaryota > Metazoa > Chordata > Mammalia > Carnivora > Mustelidae > Neogale > Neogale vison. The sequence continues at coordinate 155,335,714 of NC_058091.1, forward strand.
GAATCACAGTCAGCGTCAGGGTTAGTGTTAGGGTCAGGGTAGGGTCACCGTTAGGGTCAGGTTTAGGTTTATGTTCAGGTTCTGGGTCAGGTTCAGGGTGAAGTTCAGGGCCAGTGTCACGTTTAGGGTCAGGATCTGGTTTTGGTTTAGGGTCCACGTTCAGCTCAAGGACAGGGTTAGTTTTGGGTCAGTGCTATTGTCAGGGTTAGGTTTAGGGTCAGGGTCAGGGTCAGGTGAAGGTCTGTGCTGGGGTCTGGTTTATGGTTAGGGTCAGGATTTGGATTAGGGTCAATGTTCGGTTCTGTGTCAGGGTTAGGTTTAGGAGAAAGGTTTGGGTTTGGAGTTAGGATTAGGGTTAGAAGTAGGTTATGGTTAGAGTTAGACAGCGTAAATTTCTGGGTTAGGGTTTGGGTTAGGGTAGGGTTTAGTGTTAGGGATAGCCTCAGCATTAAGTTTAGGTTCATGGTCAGTATTAGATCAGGGATAGGGTTACCTTTAGGATTACGGTTAGGGTTGGGAACACATTCACGTTCAGGGTTAGGGTTAGGGTCAAGCTTAGGACTGTGTCAGGCTTTGAATTAAGGTCAGGGTCAGGGTCAGGGTGAAGGTCAGGGCCACGGTCAGATAAAGGGTCCGGGTGCGGCTTTGGTAGGGTCCAGCTTCGCTTCAGTGGCAGGGTTAGTTTTGGGTCAGTGTTAGAGTCAGGGTTAGGTTTAGAGTCACTTTCATGGTCAGGGTTAGGATTAGGATTAGGGTTAGGGTCCGATTTTGGGTCAGGGTGAGGCTTTGGTTTCGGTCCAGGTTCGGGATGGGGGAAGGTTAGTTTTGGGTCTGTTTTAGGGTCAGGGTTAGGTTTAGAGTCAGGGTCAGTGTCAGAGTCTAAGTGAAGTTCAGGGCCAGAGTCAGTTTAGGGTCAGGGTCAGGCTTTGTTTTAGGGTCAAATTTTGGTTCAGGGTCAGGGTTAGTTCCAGGGGAACCGTTTGAGTTTTTGATTAGGGTTAGGGTTAGCAGTAGGGTTATGTTTAGTTTTAGGGTTAGACAGCGTAGTGTCAGGGTTGGGGTTGGGTTGGGTAGTGGTTAGTGTTAGTGTTAGGTTCAGCGTTAGGTTTAGGTTCAGGGTCCTTATTAGGGTCAGGGTTAGGGTTACCTTTACGGTTACGGTTAAGGTTAGGATCAAAGTTGGGTCAGTGTTAGGATTAGGTTCAGGATTTGGTTAGGGTCAGGGCTATTATTAGGGTCAGAGTCATGGTCACGGTTATGGATGAGTCAGGGTTAGAGTAAGGTCAGGTTAGGTTTAGGTTCAGGGTCTGGATCAGGGTCAGCATCAGGCTTAGATTTATGATTAGGGTTTGGGTCAGTGTCTCGGTAAGAGTCAGAGACAGGATCACAGCTATGTTTAAGTTTTGAGTCTGGCTCACAGTCAGGGTCAGGGTCAGAGTCAGGGTCAGGGGTTAGTATTAGGGTTAGCCCCGCAACTGGGTCATTGACCCGTCCCTCAAGGGTCTCAGATAAACCCTGGCCAAATTGGTGCAGCCCCCAAATTCGCTCCCACCTAGACTGCTCTAACCTGGGGTGTGAACATGACCTGCCAACCAGGCATCAGTCCCCTTATAAGCCTGCTCCTGCTGGGGGCATCTCCACCCCCGATGATCTCTATTTACAAACACACACACACACACACACACACACACACACACACACATACACATTCGGGCAGGAGTCCTAGGGCTAACGGGTCAATCAGAAGGTGTGGTATTCTCTGACTCTGAGCCCCTCGGTGTCAACTTGCAATTATTTTGCCAAAAGGGCCAGAGGCGACGGGGAAGCCTGACATGACCTCCAGTGAGGGGACCTATCTGCCGGGCGAGCTCTCCTCTGCCTGCATTCTCCTCGCTTCAGTAGACAGCACAAGAACGCTGGGCAGGGTGGTTTTCTCTGGAATGTGGGTTCCTGGATATGTGGTTTCCAATTCCGTTGGGCTCTGTCGTCAGGGTGTAAGATCAACAATGCCTGGGGGATGCTTACGGGACTTCCTGCTCCCATCCTGAGATCCCTGAGTGCACCCCTCCCACAGCTGCTCAGGGCTCACACTCCACCACATGCCCTGTCAATCCAGTGACCCACACACAGCCTCCCCCCAACCCCTGGGAGACCTGGGTGCTGCTGTTGTCTCTGCAGGGAGGGCACAGAGCTGGGTTCAGACCGGGCTCCTGCTCCTGCTCCCGCCCAGAACTGTGAGACTGCAAACATCCTGTGGCTCTCAGGGCCTCCTCAGTCTCCGTGTCTGCACATTGGGGGTGTTCTGGCATTTTCTTCTGGGCATGCCTTCAGGGTTCGGCCCTCTCCATGCGTTCCATCGCCGCTCTTCCAGGAGTATGGTGCACACTCTTGGCAAGGCACGGATGTTCCTGTGGATGGGCGGGCGAATGGAACATAGCCCAGAGAAGCCTCGATCTGCTCTGAGATCCAGCAAATCCACCCTTCTCCTGCCTGTATCCCATCCCCCGTGGCAAGGTTGCAGTGGCATGGCTTCAGACCTTGTGGACACAGACTTCCCGGGACATCCATTAGGTTGAGGTCCAAGGGCCTCGTCTGCGCGCATTTACTGGCCATCCCCCACAGTAGTCCGCGGGCTATCTCGCACCCGTCTTGCTAGGATGGATGGCCTGTGGGACTGATAAGGGGACAAAATGTTTGGCTGTCATTTCGAAGCTGATGGAGGAAAGACTGGCACTTCTCCTCGTTCTTTCTCTCCTGTGTTCAGTGTCTGTCTCTGTCGTTGTCTTTGTCTTTGTCTCTGTGTCTGCGTTTGTCTCTGTTTTGGTGTGAGTCACAGGAGCAGGATCTGTGGGCTCCAGGGCTGATGGGCGAAACCGCCAGTGTCTCCCTTGTCCCTGTTTCCCTCTCCTGTGCTGGTGCTTGGTTCCTTGGTAAGTAAGGCCTTGTCACCCGGAGCAGAGCACGGACTCTGGAACCTCTTCCCAATGTGGACCCTGAAGCTGCAACAAGGAGGGTCCTGACCTTGGTCCCCAGGCCAGGGTCCTAGTGCTCTGCCACATTCTGCAAGCACACAATGTCAGCCCCCCGAGCCTCCAGGCTCTCTTCTGCTCAGAAGGACATCAAGTGAGTTCAAAGCATGTACCCAAGACTGGGAGCACAGTGGGTCTCAGATAGAGATTCAAGGCCAACAGGCTCTTTTACAAGCCTGTGGGAGACTAGGGACACCCTGTCCCTATGGCCCCATTGATAGAAGAGTAAGGGGAGGCCTTCGGTGTTGTAGCTCTGTCCACACAGGGTGGTTACCTCTTCCTACTTCCAGTAGTCCAGGGTGGTGATGGACACCAGACCCCCTACACTGTCCCTACCCAGTGCCCTTGCAAAGCCCTTGGGCCCCTTGGGGACCCCTTGACCATCAGCTCATCCTGTTTCCACTCCCCATGCTTTGGATCTCGGTCCTGGCCAGGAGTCCTGATGCCCCTGACCCCATGGCCGAGTTGTCTTCAACCTCTTTTTTCTTTCACCCTTTTTACCCACCATTTTCCCTTGGTGTCCACCTCTGACCTCTAGCTGGGCAGAGCGGGGTGTGTGTGTGTAGATGTGTGCGTCTGTGCATGGGAGCGCTCAAACACATATGCCTCTATCTGTCTGGCGATGTCCGAGGTTATGTCCCCACATTGGATGGGGTGAGTATCTCTCCCCAAGGATCTGAGGAGCTCTCCTCCTCCAGGCAATTCTCATGGGAGGTTTAGGGGTAGGGTTAGAGTTAGGTTGAGAATTAGGTTTAGACAGGGTTTGGGTCAGGGTCAGGGTTAGGGTTAGGGGTTTGTGTTAGGGTTAGGGTCAGCTTTAGGTTTCGGGTCATGGCCCGTGTAAGGGTCAGGGTCAGCTTTACCTTTATGGTTAGATTTAGGGTCTGGCTCACAGTGAGGGTCAGGGTTAGTGTGAGGTTCAGATTCTTGGTCAGTGTTAGGGTGAGGGTTAGGTTTAGGGTCAGGGTCAGTGTCAGGGTCATGGTGAAGATCAGGGACAGGTTCAGATTTTGAGTCAGGGTCAGGTTTTGGTTTAGGGACAAGGTTCGTCTCAGGATGATTGTTATGTTTGTGTCAGGGTTAGGGTTAGGTTTAGGGTTAGTGTCAGGGTTAGATTCAGGGTAAGGTTAGGGTTTGGTGTAAGGGTTAGTGTTAGAAGTAGGGTTATGGATAGGGTTAGCGTTAGACTTTGTTAGGGTCAGTGTTAGGGTTTGGGTTAGGGTAGGGTTTAGTTTTACCATTGTGTCAGCATTAGTTTTAGGTTCTGGGTCTGTATAAGGGTCAGGGTTTAGGGTTACATTTAGGGTTAGGTTTAGGGTCAGTCTCACAGTCAAAGTCAGTGTTTGGGTTAGGGTCAAGGTTAGGTCAGGGTCAGACTCACGGTTAGAGTCTGAGTCAGTGTTAGTGTAAGGTCAGGGTTAGGGTTCTTCTCAGGCTCACGGTCTGGGTCTGAGTTAGGTTTAGGGTCAGGGTTAGGGTTAGGGTCACACTTAGGACTGGGTTAGGCTTAGGATTAGGGTCAGGGTCAGGGTCAGGGTGAAGATCAGGGCCAGGGTCCGATTTGGGGTCAGGGTGAGGCTTTGGTTTCGGGTACAGGTTCGGGAGAGGTGCAGCGTTAGTTTTGGGTCAGTGTTAGGGTCAGGGTTAGGTTTAGAGTCAGGGTCAGGGTCAGAGTCAAAGTGAAGGTCAGGGCCAGAGTCAGTTTAGGGTCAGGGTCAGGTTTTGTTTTAGGGTCAAATTTCGGTTCAGGGTCAGGGTTAGTTTCAGGGGAACGGTTTGAGTTTTTGGTTAGGGTTAGTGTTAGCAGTAGGGTTATGTTTAGTTTTAGGTTTAGACAGCATAGTATCAGGGTTACGGGTTGGGTTAGGTAGGGATTAGTGTTAGGGTTAGGGTCAGCATTAGGTTTAGGTTAAGGGTCCTTATTAGGGTCAGGGTTAGGGTTACCTTTAGGTTTAAGGTTAAAGTCAGGCTCAAAATACAGTCAGTGTTAGGGTTAGGTTCAGGGTTATGATTAGGGTCAGAGTCAGGGTCACGGTTAGGGATGAGTCAGGGTTAGAGTAGGTCAGGTTAGGTTTAGGATCAGGGTCTGGATCAGGGTCATCATCAGGCTTAGATTTAGGATTAGGGTTTGGGTCAGGATCTCGGTCAGTGTCAGAGTCAGGTTCAGGACTAGGGTTAGGTTTTGGAACAGCCTGAAAGTCAGGGTCAGGGTCAGGGTCAGGGTAAGGGTTTAGTGTTAGGGTTGGCCCTGCACCTGGATCAAAGAACAGTCCCTGCATGGTTTTAGGATAAACCCAGGGAAAACAGGTGCAGCAGCACACCCTCTCCCAGCTATCCTGCCTTAACCTGGGACGTGAACATGACCTGCCAACCAGGCATCGGACCCCTCATAAGCCTGCTCCTGCTCCGGACTCTCCACACCTGATGAGCTCTCTTTACACACACACACACACACACACACACACACACACACACAGCGAGGAGACCTAGGGCTACACTGGTCAATCAGAAGGTTTGGGACTCTGACTCTGAGCCCCTCGGTTTCACCTTGCGATTCTTTTTGCCAATACGGCCAGAGGCGTCAGGGAGGCCTGATATGACCTGCCCACTGAGGGGACTTGTCTGGCGGGCGAGCTCTCCTCTGCCTGCATTATCTGGGCTTCGGTAGACAGCACAAGAACATGTCGCTTCCTTCAGGCTGTGCCCAGAAATGAGCTGGGCAGGGTGGTTTTCTCTGGAATGTGGGTGCCTGCATACGTGAGTTCCAATACCGTTTGGCTCTGTCGTCAGGGAAGTAAGGTCACCACTACCTGGGGGCTCCTTACCGGACTTCCTGCTCCCATCCAGAGCTCCCTGAGGGCGCCCCTACCAGAGCTGCAGAGGGCTCACACTCCACCCCATGCCCTGTTCATCCAGTGATACACACACAGCCTCCCCCCAACCCCTGGGAGGCCTGGGTGCAGCTGTTGTCTCCGCGGGGAGGGAACAGAGCTGCGGTTAGAACGGGTTCCTGCTCCTGCCCAGGACTGTGAGCCCGGACACCTCCTGTGACCCTCAGGGACTCATTAGTCTCCCCGTCTGCACATTGTGGGTGTTCTGGCTTCTTCTTCAGGGGATGGTTCAGGGATAGGCCTTCTATATGCGTTCCATCGCCGCTCTCCCAGGAGTCTGGTGCACACACTTGCCAAGAAACGGGTGTGCTTGATGATGAGCAGGGGAATGGAATATAGACCACAGAGGCCTGGATTTCCGCTGGGATCCAGCAAAACCACCCTCCTCCTGCCTGTATTCCATCCCCCGTGGCAAGGTTGCAGTGCATGGCTTCTGACCTTGTGCACACAGAATTCCCGGGACTTCCATTAGGTTGAAATCCAAGGGCTTCGTCTGTGCCCATTTACTGGCCAGCCCCCATCGAGTTCCGCAGGCATTCCCGCATCTATCCTTCTAGGAGGAATGGTCCGTGGTACTGAAAACGGGACAAAATGTTTGGCTGTAATTTCCAAGCTGATGGAGGAAAGTCTGGCACTTCTGCTGGTTCTTTCTCTCCTGTGTTCAGTGTCTGTCTCTTTCTTTGTCTTTGTCTTTGTCTCGGTGTCAGGGTCTGTCTCTGCTTTGGTGTGTCTCACAGGAGCAGGATCTGTGGGCTCCAGGGCTGATGGACGAAACCGCCGTTGTTTTTGTCTCCCTTGTCCCTGTTTCCCTCTCCTGTGCTGGTGCTTGGTTCCTTAGTAAGTAAGGCCTTGTCACCCTGAGCAGAGCACTGACTCTGGAACCTCTTCCCAATGGGGACCCTGTAGCTGCAACAAGGAGGGTACTGACCTTGGTCCCCAGGCCAGGGTCCTAGTGCTCTGCCAAATTCTGCAAGCTCACAATGTCAGCCCACGAGCCCTCAGGCTGTCTTCTCCTCATAAGGACCTCGAGGGAGTAGAAAGCATGTACCCAAGACGGAGCACAGTCGGTCTTGGATAGAGATTCAAGGCCAACAGGCTCTTCTACAAGCCTGTGGGAGTCTAGGGACACCCTGTCTCTATGGCCCTTTGATAGAAGAGTAAGGGGTTGTAGCCCTGTCCACACAGGGTGGTTACCTCTTCCTACTTCCAGTAGTCCAGGGTGATGATGTACACCAGGCCCCAGACACTGTTCCCGCCTAGTGCCCTTGCAAAGCTCCTGGGCCCCTTGGGGACCCCTTGACCATCAGCTCGTCCTGTCTCCACTCCCCATGCTTTGGATCTCGGTCCTGGCCAGGAGTCCTGATGCCCATACCCCATGGCCGAGCTGTCTCCAACCTCTTTCTTCTTTCACCCTTTTTACCCACCATTTTCCCTTGGTGTCCGCCTCTGACCCCTAGCTGGGCAGAGTGGTGTGTGTGTGTGTGTGTGTGTGTGTGTGTGTGTGTCTGTGCATGTGAGTGCTCAAACACATATGCCTCTAGCTCTCTGGGGATGCCCGAGGTCATGTCCCCACATGGGATGGGGTGGGTAGCTCTCCCCAAGGATCTGAGAAGCTCTCACCCTCCTAGCCAACCTCATGGGAGGGTCCGGGCTTGCCTAGGACTGGAGGAAGCTCTGCTCCTTGGACTCTGTTCCCTTCTTTTGTCCTGGGCCAGTCCCTGTCTCTCTTGACTGCCGATTAACAACTGTCCCTGAGGGAAGGACATGGAAATGTTTGAACCTGGCTGTTCCTCCAGGTTTAGGTGGAGGCAGAGGAAAGGTGCACCAGGCACAAAGACCTCCATTCTGAGAGGGCATGGTGTGCACTGGAGACCTGCACACAGCACCTGTACCATGACCCAGCCTTGTGGTGGATGTGTACGGGACCATGGCCCTGTCCCCGAATGGTCCCCCATGTTCCCTCATCACTGCCAGTTGCTCTGTGTCCCCAAAGTCTGCTGAGCACTTGAACCGTGCCTATCCTGGGAAACAAGGCTCAGGGTGCATGGCCAGGCGGGTTAGACATCTGGGGATTCAAAGGTCATCGAGTACACCCCACCCAGCTGGCCTGGAATTCAGAATCCCTCCCAGGGTCCTGCTCAAGGTGGAGTTGAGCCAAAAGACTTGGAGACATCAGTGGAGGCCAAGTCAGGGCACGAAATCAGTGAGCCCCTTCAACTTCTCTCTCCCTCTGCTTGGTCTTCCTGGTTGTTCCCCGTGACAGAGGTCCAGACTGTCCTTGGATTTAGCCCTGGCTTAAGTCATTTGGTGGGAAGAAGGATAAGGAAGGTTAGGGTTTTGTTTAGGGGTTTGGGTTAGGGTGAGGTTTACAGATAGGGTTAAGGTCAGGGTCAGTGTCAGGTTTTGGGTTAGAGTTAGAGATAGGGTCAGGTTTAGGTTTAGGGTCAGGGCCACGATCAGGTTTAAGGTCAGGGCCAGTGTTCAGTTTAGGGTCAGGGTCAGTGTTCAGTTTAGTTTCAAGGTTAGGGTCCGGGTCAGGGTTAGGCAAAGTTCAGGGTTGGGATAGGGTCAGGGTGAGGGATAGTGTCAAGGATAGGGTTAAAGTTAGGGTTTAGGGTTAGGGTTAGAGTTAGGTTGAGGGTTAGCATTAGACAGAGTTTGGGACAGTGTCAGGGTTAGGGTTAGGGGTTAGTGTTGGGGTTAGTGTCAGTATTAGTTTTCGGGTCATGTCTCGTGTTAGGGTCAGGGTCAGGTTTACGTTTAGGGTTATGTTTAGGGTCAGGCTCACAGTCGGAGTCAGGGTTAGTGTTATGGTCATGGTCAGTGTTAGGGTGAGGGTTAGGTTTAGGGTCTTGTTCAGGGTCAGGGTCAGGGAGAAGGTCAGGTCCAGTTTCAGATTTAGGGTCAGAGTCAGGTTTTGGTTTAGGGGCAAGGTTCGTGTCAGGGTCAGGGTCAGGTTTCGTTCAGGGTTAGGGTTGGGGTTAGGGTTAGGGTCAGGGATAGGTTCAGGGGAAAGGTTTGGGTTTGGTGTTAGTGTTAGGGTTAGATGTAGGGTTATGTTTAGCATTATGGTTAGACAGCGTTAGGGTCAGGGTTAGGGTTTGGGTAGGGTAGGGGTTAGTGTTACGGTTAGGTTCAGCGTTAGGTTTAGGTTGTGGTTCCGTATTAGGGTCAGGGTTAGGGTTACCATTAGGGATAGGGTTAGGGTCAGTCTCACTGTTCAGGGTTAGGGTTAGGGTCAGGATTAGGTCAGGGTCAGGGTCAGGGTCTGGGTTAGTGTCTGGGTCACGGTTAGGGTAAGGCCAGCATTAGGGTTAGGTTCGGGGTCCAGATCAGGGTAAGCATCAGGCTTAAGGTTAGGGTTTGGGTTCTGGTCAGGCTCACTGTCAGGGTCAGGGCTAGGATTAGGGTTAAGGTCAGGCTCACAGTCAGGGTCCTGGTCAGGGTTAGGGGTTAGTGTTAGGGTTAGGGTTAAGTTTAGAGTTAGGTTTAGGGTCAGGTTTAGGGTTAGACTTCGTTAGGGTCCGGGTTAGCATTAGGGTTAAGGTAGGGGTCAGGTTTAGGGTTAGGGTCAGGGTTAGGTCAGGATCAGGGTTAGGATTAGTGTCAGGGTTAGGGTCACAGTTAGGGATGAGTCAGTTTTAAGGTAATGTCAGGGTTAGGTTTAGGTTCAGGGTCTGGATTAAGTTCAGCGTCAGGCTTAGTTTTAGGGTTAGTGTTTGGGTCATGATCATGGTCTGGGTCACGGTCAGAGTCAAGGCTACGATTAGTGTTTTGGTCAGGCTCACAGTCAGGGTCAGTGTCAGTGTTAGGGGTTAGTGTTAGGATTAGCCTCCCACCTGGGTCATTGATCCGTTCCTGCTGAGTCTCAGGATAAGCCCTAGACAGAAGTGTGTAGCCCCCACTCCGGATCCCACCTATCCAGCCTTAACCTGTGGCGTGAACATGACCCGCGCACCAGGCATCTGACCCCTCATCAGCCTGCTCCTGCTTGGGGCGTCTCCACCCCCAATGAGCTCTCTTTACAAACACACTCTTACATACACACACACACACACACACACACACACACACCCCACATGGGGAGGAGACCTAGGGATACACGTGTCGATAAGAAGGTGTGGTACTCTCTGACTCTGAGCCCCCCGGTGTCACCTTTTGATTCTTTTTGCCAAAAGGGCCAGAGGCATCGGGGAAGCCTGACATGACCTGCCCAGTGAGGGTCGTGTCTGGCAGGCGAGCTCTCCTCTGCCTGCATCCTCTGGGCTTCGGTAGACAGCACAAGATCATGTCGCTTCCTTCAGGATGTGCCCAGAAATGAGATGGGCAGGGTGGTTTTGTCTGGAATGTGGGTGCCTGGATCGTGGGTTCCAATTCTGTTGGGCTCTGTCTTCCAGGAAGTGAGGTCACCACTGCCTGGGGGTTCCTTACCGTACTTCCTGCTCCCACCAGAGTACCCTGTGTGCGCCCCTCCCCCAGCTGCTCAAGACTCACCCTCCACCCCATGCCTGTCGTTCCAGTGACCCCTGCACACCCCCCCAGCCCCTGGGAGTCCTGGGTGCAGCTTTTGTCCCCGTTGGGAGGGCACAGACCTGGGTTCAGACTGGGCTCCTGCTCCTACCCAGGACTGTGAGCCCACACACACCCACAGGGTGGCTCTCAGGGCCTCCAGAGTCTCCCCATCTGCACATTGGGGGTGTTCTGGCTTCCAATTCTACATATGCCATCAGGGGTAGGCCCTCTCCATGCATTCCATCCCCGCTCTCCCAGGAGGCTGGTGCACACACCTGGCAAGACACGGGTGTGCCTAGGGCTGGGCAGGGGAATGTAACACAGCCCGAAGAGACCTGGATCTGCTCTGGGATCGAGGCAAAGCCACCCTCCTCCTGCCTGTGTCCCATCCCCTGTGGCAAGGTTGAAATGCATGGCTTCTGACCTGGTGACACAGACTTCCTGGGGCTACCATTAGGATGAGGTCAATGTGCCTCTTCTGTGCCCACGTGCCGGCCAGGGTTAGCTTTAGGGTTAGTGTTAGGGTTAGGTTTAGCGATACACCCCCCCACCATATCCTGAAAAGTGAGGGTGTTTCTTGGGACAGTGTGCTGCTGTAAGCTGTGAATTCCGTGGTTTGAAGAGCTTGCCTGACCTCTCTACGAACTGGCAAAAGGAGGGCTCACTATGATAGAGTGGACAGCTGAGGCAGAAGGATCATTTTAGGAATTACAAACAGCCTTAATGAGTGCCCCAGCATTGGCCATCCTAGATGTTACCAAGCCCTTCCACATTGCCCAGGACACCAAAAGGGGACTGATATGATTTCAAAAGGAAGGAAACCACTTAGCAGATCAAGCTGCAAAGCAAGCAGCCTGTGAAAGAGTGTAAAAGCTGATTACACTCCCGGCTCTAGACCTACCAGAAAAACTGGACTATTCAGAGGAAGATTTAAAGTATTTACCAAAATGGGATAAATTAGAATATGAAGGAGACTGGGCTAAGACTAAAAGAGAAATTTAATTCTTCTAGGAAGACTAGGTAAGAAGATAATAGACCAGATACATCAGGGTACTTATTTGGGGTTATACAAACTCAAGAAACTTATAAGCAAGCAATTCCAAGTACCAAACGTGAGACAGTAGGAGTGATAGGCAAAAAAATGTTACTAGAAGAAATAATTCCTAGGTTTGGGCTGCCTTTCGTGATTTGGTCAGACAATGGCCCTGCATTTTTTAGCTCAGTCTCACAGACATTGGCCAAGGCTGTGGGCACAAATTGGAAACTATGTTGTGCCTATGGGCCCCAGAGTTCCGGGCAACTAGAGAGAATGAACCGGACTCTTAAAGAGACCTTGACAAAAACAATTCTGGAGACTGGCAGTGGATGGCTGGATCTCCTTCCTTTGCCCTCCTCAGTGCACGATGTACACCCTATTTAAACAAGGTGACCCCATTTGAAATAATGTTTGGGAGACCACCCCCCCTGCTCTGTCCTCGACTACAAGAGGTTGCCCTAGCAGAAATTACTGATCAGTCTGTACTCCAGTCACTGTAGGCATTACAGTCTGTCTTAAAAAAAAAAAGCCCATGCCAGGATCTGGGCTCCCCACAATTGGATGGAGTTGGAGATGGAACCACATCCTTACCAACCCAAGGACTTGGATTGCATACGTCGCTATCAAGTGGGGAACTTGGAGCCTCGCTGAAAGGAACCATTTACTGTTATCATGACCACCCCCACAGCAATAAAAGTAGAAGGCATCAGGGCCTGGATTCACGAGGTTCACATCAAACGAGCTGAGGATGAAGATGCCCCCAGAGGTGGAAGCCTCAGCCAATGGACCCCGCTGACCACAGACTAAAGCTAAGACTCAAAAGACTATGAGTTTATTGTTGCTCTTATTGTTACCTGTTTATGTGAAGTATAGGTAGGAAATTAGATGAAGTGGTAAATGGCTAACTCATCAGCTGACTGTGCACTAGTGTCATTTTGGCAAAAGAAAACTAGAGCTATAAAAATGATAGACTTACATGCTCAATATAACCCCTTACAAGCAGAGAACATAGAACTGGCTGAGAAGTCAAGGATTTGACTAATCTCCGAAGAAAAGAGGGAATGTAAGGGCCTGGTTGGCCAGAGGGCGTCATTTTGTGTTTATGTAGTGAACTTAGATTGACCCTATGCACTAAACTTAGATTGACCCTGCCCCTCCCAGAAGAACTTAATTACAGAGCCTAGATACAAGGGCGGGTCAGGCCAGATGAAGACATACAATCAGTGGGTCACGCATATATATCTTGAAATTCAGTTGGGCACACGTGTGTTACTTAACATTTTTTTTTTCTGTGTGAGGCAGACATACCATGCATATGCAGTATTCTCTGTGTACTGAAATCTCATTGGCCACCTGTGTATAGCTTGGCTAAACTACCTCTATAAAAGTTAGTCTGTGAGCCTGGGAGGGGTTACCTCTTTGCAAGAGACGGCCCTGATCAGTCAGTGTGATTCTCGATGCTTGGCATGAAATACAGCTTTGCTTGACCTTCACTCTGTATCAGTCCTGCTCCTTTGATTATGGATCCTAACACCCCAATTTGCAGAGATTCCAGGAAAGGACTGGGGAGAGATGCCTGAATAACAAGGATGGGTAGAGATGGTGGACTTGAGCCATGACCGGTCTCACATGCTGGGTGTGGGCCCCGCTCTCTGGGAGGAGGTCACTAGGTCGGGGCTCAGGCTCTCAGACAAAGAACTAGTGGCCAAACAGCCTATAAATTGGGGTTCTCTCGAGGGCCAAGCAGATTGATCCTCAAGTGGGGATTCGGGACAGACTCACCAGGCACTTCTTCTTTCTATGGGGATGGCAGAATGCTGTGATGTGGTTGGAGAATTCACTTGACTTCACATGAAGACTTCACATTTCTTGCTGATGGGTCTTAATGCTAGTTTGTTACCAAGGAGATCTTAGAATGTGCTGGTGGATAAGGGGTCATGCAGGATTCTCACACCTTGAGGGTTTGACACAGGTCGAAGGGCACAGTTTCCTTCTAGGGAGAGGAGATGTTCTATTGTGTGGCTCAGGGAGCACATGTTGTATCCTAAGTTGGTATTCCAGAACAGGCCTCTGAGGACAGATGCCTGAGAACGTAGTCTAGGGTTCCAATGATGTCCTAGGGACATGTCAGTTTCAATCTTCTGACTCAGGACCATTGACTTGGTGTCTGCCTCGATGGAGGTGATCACGGTGTTTCAGACTCATATTTACTCCTAATTTTCTCCTAATCTCTAGGGTTTGGGCAACTGTGACGGCTAAAGTTTCCTTGGGGATGGAGACACAGTCCTGTGGTGTGGCTCCAGAGACCAGATCCTGGGGGGCATGTGAGCCATGGTTTTGAGAGAGAAGTCTGCAAACACAAACTTGGGTTAGGGTTAGTGGCGATGTGATCACAAGCCCAGTGCGTAGACCTGGAGGACAGATTGTCAGGAATTGTAATTAGGGTGACTCTAGGTGGTCGCACAGGCTTTTATATCTGGATTGTGTGTCCACAAAGGCCTCAGAATGCAGGTGTTGTCTCATGAATCCATGAGAGATATTTCATCTCAAAGAATCCTGGTAGTTCCCGATAGTTTGGTGGCTTTTTCCAGAAAGGGAAGAGTGCTGTTTTCCATCTTAGAGGTGTCCCCAAACAGGGATTCCAGAGACAGGCTCTGTGTCTGGGCACCTGGATAATCCAATCAAGGGTTATGATTTGGGCCTAGGGGTGTCCAAGGCCTGCAATGCGGTATACTGGTGGTGTAACTGAGAGGGCTTGTTTGAAAGCATGCTCAGCCTGAGGGTCACAATGCCAGTTTGTACCCAGGGCGGCTCTCAGGCGTGGGCGTGGTCTCATTGGCCATGCAGCTGGCGCCCACTTTGAGGGTTGGACACCCATTCCAACAACCAGGTTTCCTGCCATGGGAAAGGAGGAGTTCTCCATTGTGCTTCCGATTCCCCCATTGGTAGGGATTCCAGCAAAGCTCTGTTGACAAATGCCTGAATACCAAGGATGGGTAGAGATGATGGCCTTGGGCCATGGACGGTCTTACATGCTGGAATCGGGCCCCGCTCTCTGGAAGGCTGACGTGAGGTCGGGGCTCAGGCTCTGTCAGACACAGCACTAGTGGCCAGGGCAGTCTATTAATCAGGGTTCCCTCAAGGCAGGAGTAGATTGATCCTCATGTGGGGTTCCTGGGCAGACTCACCAGGCACTTCTTTTTATGAGGAAGGTAGAATGAATGCTACGTTGTGGCTCCAGAATTCCCTATCAAGAGGGCTTGGGGACCAGTAGGGTAAGGATGGAATTATAAACACAAGCTACAGTTAAATTCAGTGCCAGGCAGAAGGCAGTTCCAAAGGGCTGCTTCTTATGCGAGATATCCAGCATGTGAGTAAGGGTGTATGTCAGATGTTTGCTCACACTGGAGTTTGTGTCTATGATGACCGACAATTGGAGGGTTGGCATCCAGAGGCCATGGAGGATTTCCCACGTTGAGGCTTGTGAGACGCTCCAAACAGCAAGGTTTCTTTCTACCGGACAGTTGGAGTTTGGCGTTTTAGCTCCAGGGTCCCCCATATGGAAATTTGGGTAACAGAGCTCTCTTGCATGGATGCCCAGAAAGCGTATCTCAATGGACCATGCAGCTGAGGATCATAGCAGTTTCGTTCTGGTGGCTCTGGCATGAATTACCAAGGCCTTGAGTTGACATGGAATGTCTTGCATAGGGGTTACAATGCTTATTTGTTTCCAGGGAGATCTTAGACTGTGCTGGTGGCTAAAGTGCCATTCAGGAGTCTCCTAACTTCAGGATTTGACACAGGTCCAAGAGCACGTTTTCCTTCTGGGGACAGTAGTTTTTCTGCTGTGTAGCTTAGGGACCACATGTTGTATCATAAGTTGGTATTCCAGAACAGGCCTCTGAGGACAGATACATGAAAACCTAATTGGGGTTCCAATGAGGTCCTAGGGGCCTGTGTGTTTCAATCTTCTGACTCCAGACCATTGACTTGATTGTCTGCCTAGATGTAGGGACTAAGGGTGTTTCAGACTGCGCATTTGTGTCTAGAGCAGCCTCCAATATTGGGGTGGCCTCAGGGGCCTTGCAGGTTTTTCTAATCTGGAGGGTTTGGGCAAGTGGGTTGGGCAAAGTTTCCATGGGTATGGCAGACAAAGTCCTGTGGTGTGGCTCCAGAGACACCATCCTGGAGGGAATGTGATCCATGGTAGAGAGAGACATCTGCAAACACAAACTAGGCTTAGGGTTAGTGGCGATGTGATCACAGGCCCATTGCATAGACCTGGAGGGCAGTTCATCAGGAACGGTAATTAGGGTGATGTGAGGCAGTAGCACAAGTTTTTATATCTGGACTCTTGTCCCAGATGGCCTCGGAATGCAGATGTTTTCTCATGGGTACACGGAGATTTTTCCTCTCTTAGGATCCTAGCGGCTCCCAATAGTTTAGTGGCTTTTTTGGGGAAGTGAAGAGTGCTGTTATCCATCTTAGGGGTGACCAAAAACAGGGATTCCAGAAACAGGATCTGGGTCTGTGTCCCTGAAATATCCCAACAAGGGTTAGTATTTGGTACTAGGGGCATACCAGGCCTTCAATGCGGGATCCTGGTGGTGCAACTGAGAGGGCTTGTTTGAAAGCATGCTCAGGCTGATGGTCACATCAGTCTCTTTGTGCCCAGGACGGCTCCCGTGAGTGACTGTGGCCTCATAGGCCACGCAGCTGGTTCCCACTCTGAGGGTTGAACAACCATCCCAATAGCCAGGTTTCCTGCCATCGGGAAGGAGGAGTACTCCTGGGCATCAGTTTCCCCCATAGGCAGGGATTTGAGCTATGGTCTGTGGAGAGATGCCTGAATATCCAGGTTTAGTAGATGTGATGGCTTTGGGCCACAACAGGTCTCACCTGCAGAATATGGGGCCCACTGTCTGCGTGGCTGAATGGAGGTCGTGGCTCAGGCTGTGTCAGACAGAGCCTGAGTGCCCACGGTGGCCTATGATATTGGGGTTCCGTCAAGGGTCATGAAGATGGATCCTCATGTGGGTTTTCTTGGCAGACTCACCAAGTACTTCTTTCTGTGGGAGAGGCAGAATGCTGCTGCATCATGGCAACAGAATTTCCTATCAAGAGTCCTTGGGGACCAGGAGGGTGAGGATGGAATGGTAAACACAAACTACAGTTCAATCCAGTGCCAGTCAGAAGACTGATTCTAACTATCCAGCACCTGAGTAAGGGTGGATGTCAGATGTTTGCTCACACGGTAGTTTGTGTCTATGATGACTGACAAATGGAGGGGTTGCACAAGAGGCCATGGAGGATTTCCCATGATGTGACTTGTGAGATGCTCCAAACAGCAAGGTTTCCTTTTACTGGACGGGGGATTTTTGTTTCCTTGCTCCGGGGTCCCCCATATGGAAAGTCTGGGTAGCAGACGTCAATTCCTAGAAAGCACACCCCCATGGTCCATTGCAGTTGAGGAAATGGCAGGTTCGATCTGGTGGCTTTGGGGATAAGTTCCAAGCAGCCTGAGTTGACATGGAGTTTCATGCTGTTGGATCACAATGCTAGTTGGAATCCATGGAGAAGTTAGAATGTTGGTGTGGTCAGAGGGCCATGAAGGATTCTCCTACACTGTGACTTGGACACAGCTACCAAAAGCAAGGTATACTTCTGGGGACAGGAGGGGTTCTGTAGTGTGGCTCAGTGACCATATGTTGAAATATAAGTTGGTATTGGGTAACAGGCCCCTGGGGATAGGCACCTGAAAATCTAAGCTCTGGTATCGATGAAGTCCTAGAGGCACGTCAGGTTCAATCTTCTGACTCAAGGCCTTTGACTTGGATGTCTGCCTGGAGGCAGGGTCTCATTTTGTGTCAGAATGCACATTTGGGTCCAGAGTGTTCTTCAAAATGTACTCTGCTCAGATGCTTTTTACTTTGCTCCTAATATTCAGGATTTTGGCAACAGTGAGGATAGAGTTTCCTTCGGGAGAGTAGGCACAGTCGTCTGGTGTGGCTCCAGAGGCCCCGTCCTGAGGGCATGTGGGCCATGGCTTTGGGGCAAGAAATCTGGAAACGCTAACTAGGGTTAGGGTGAGGGCCGAGGTGATCACAGGCCCGATCTGCAGGCCCTGAGTGCATCTCATATTGTACTGAAATTAAGGTGTCATAGAGGCAGTAACACAGACATTTCTGTCTGGATTGTGTGTCCAGGACAATTGCAAACTGTAGGAGTGTTTCATGGTGCCATAGGAGATTCCTCATCTCTGGGGATTCTGCCCAGTTCCCAAGAGTTTGGTGTCTCTGGGGCAAGGGAAGACTGCTGTTTACCGTCTCAGGGGACACCCACAAGAGGGATTCCAGAGACAGATCCTTGTTCTGGGAACATGGAAAACATGAATGAAGTTGAGGATTTGGACCTAGGAACCTGGCAGGTCCGCTCTGCAGGCTGGTCCAGCTACCGAAGGAGTTTGTTTGAAAGTAGGCTCACACTGAGAGTCACAATGCCTCTTTGTGCCCAAGGAGGCTCCCACGTGTGGCCGTGGTCTCATGGGCCATGTAGCTGGTTCCCACTCTGAGTGTTGGACACCCATCTCAACAGCCAGGTTTCCTGCCATCAGGAAGGAGGAGTACTTCTGTGCTTCAGGTTCCCTTATAGGCAGGGATTTGAGCTACGGTCTGGGGAGAGAGGCCTGAATACCCAGGTTTAGTAGAGATGACGGTTTTGGGTCACGGCATTTCCCACCTGCAGAATACGGGGACCACTGTCTGCATGGCTGTCTGGAGGTTGTGGCTCAGGATGTGTCAGACAGAGCCTGAGTGCCCATTGCATCCTATGATATTAGAGTGCCATCGAGGGCCATGCAGGTGGATTCTCATGTGGGGTTTCTGGGCAGAATCACCAGGTAGGACTTCTTTCTGTGGGGTAGGCAGAATGCTGCGTTGTGGCTCCAGAATTCCCTATCAAGTGGGTTTGTGGACCAGGAGGTTGATGATGGAATTGTAACCACAAGCTACGGTTCAATCAGTCTCAGACGGTAGGCAGCTCCAGTGTGCAGTGGCTGATTTGAGATATCCAGCACCTGACTAAGGGCGGATGTCAGGTGCTTGCTCACGCTGGAGTTTGTGTCTATGAAGACTGACAAATCGAGTGCTGGCATCCCGAGACCATGGAGGATTTCCCAAGCTGGGGCTTGTGAGATGCTCCAAACAGCAAGGTTTCCTTCTACTGGACAGGGGGAGTCTGGGTTCTTTGCTCCAGGGTCCCTCATATGGAAAGTTTGGGTAGCAGAGCAATCTCGCATGTATGCCAGGAAAGCACAACTCCATTGACCTTTGCAGCTGAGAAACATGGCAGGTTCGATCTCGTGCTTCTAGGGCGAAGTTCCAAGAGGCCTGAGTTGATATGGGGTTTCATGCTGTTGGATCACAGTGCTGGTTTGCATCCAAGGAGACGTTAAAATGTTGGGGGTGGTCAGGGGCCCATGCAGGATCCTCCTACACTGAGTCTTGGACACAGCTACCAAAAGCAATGTATCCTTCTGGGGACAGGAGAAGTTCTGTTGTGTGGCTCAAGGACCACATGTTGGAATATAAGTTGGTATTGGAGAACAGGTCTCTGGAGACAGGCACCTGAAAACATAAGTTCAGGTATAGATGAAGTCCTAGAGGCATGTCAGGTTCAATCTTCTGACTCAGGGCCTTTGACTTGGATGTGTACCTGAAGATAGCTCCTCTTTGTGTGTCAGAAGATGCATTTGGGTCCAGAGTTTTCCTTTAAATTGAGGTGGGCTCAGGGGCTTTGTACTTTGCACCTAATCTTCAGGGTTTTGGCAACAGTGAAGGGCAGAGTTTCCTTCTGGAACGTATGCACATTTGTCCGGGGCTCCAGAGACCCCATCCTGGAGGGCTTGTGGGCCTGGGCTTTGGGGACAGAAATCTGCAAATGCAAACTAGGGTTAGAGTGAGGGCCGAAGTGATCTGCAGGACCCATCTGTAGGCCCTGAGGGCAGCTCATAGTGTATTGAAATTAAGGAGTCATGGAGGCAGTAGCGCAGAATTTTCTGTCTGGATAGTGTGTCCAGCATGGTCGCAAAATGTATTGGAATCTTCATGGGGCCGTGGGAGATTCTTCGTCTCTGGATTCTACCCAGCTCCCAAGAGTTTGGTGTCTCTGGGGGAAGTGAAGATTGCTGTTTTCCGTCTCAGGGGACCACCAAAAGAGGGATTCCAGAGACAGTTTCTGGGTCTGGGCACCTGGAAAACATGAACAAGTGTGAGGTTTTTGCCCTAGGGACCTGGCTGGCCTGCTCTGCAGGCTCCTGGTCCAGCTATCAAGCGGGTGTGTTTGAAATCGGGCTCACGCTGAAGGTCACAATGCCTGTTTATGCCCAGGGCGGCTCCCATGAGTGACTGTGTTCTCATGGGCCATGCAGCTGGTTCCCACTCTGAGGGTTGGACATCCATCTCAACAGCCAGGATTCCTACCATCGGGAAGGAAGAGTACTCCTGTACTTCAATTTCCCCCATAGGCAGGGATTTGGGCTATGGTCTGGGTAGAGATGCCTGAATAACCAAGATGAGTAAATGTGACGGCTTCTTGCCACAGCAGGTCCCACATGCAGTATATGAGGTCCACTGTGTGCATGGCTGACTGAAGGTCGTAGCTCAGGCTGTGTGAGACAGAGCCTGAGTGCCCATGGCAGCCTAAGATATTATGGTCCCATCGAGGGCCATGCTGGTGTATCTTAATGTGGGGTTTCTTGGAAGACTCACCAGACACCACTTCTTTCTGTGGGGGAGGCAGAATGCTGCATTGTGGCTAAAGAATTCTGTATCAAGAGGGCATGGGCACAAGGAGGGTGAGGATGGAATTGTAAACACAAGCTACGGTTAAATGCAGTGACAAGCAGAAGGCAGTTCCAGGATGCAGCGGCTGATACGAGATATCCAGCACGTGAGTAAGGGTGGATATCAGATGTTTTCTCACACTGGAGTTTGTGTCTATGATGACTGCCAAATGGAAGGCTGGCGTCATGAGACCACGGAGGATCTCCCCCACTGTGACTTGTGAGATGCTCCAAATAGCAATGTTTCCTTCTAGTGGACAGGTGGTGTCTGGTTTGTTTGTTAGAGGGTCCACATTATGGAAAGTTTGTGTAGTAGAGTTCTCCCTCATGGATGCCTGAAAGCACAACTCCATTGCAGCTGAGGAACATGGCAGGTTTGATCTGGGGCCTCTGAGGCGAAGTTCCAAGAGGCCAGAGTTGACGTGGAGTTATATGCTGTTGGGTCACAATGTTGGTAGTTATGGGAGATGTTAGAATCCTGGGGTTGTCACGGTTGTCACGGGGTCAAACAGGATTCTCCTGCATTGAGTCTTGGCACAGCTACCAAGAGCAAGGTATCCTTCTGGGGACAAGAGGGGTTCTGTTGTGTGGCTGAGGGACCACATGTTGAAATACAAGTTGGTATTGGAGAACAGGCCTCTGGGTACAGGAGACCGAAAACCCAAGCTAGGGTATCGATGAATTCCTAGAGGCATGTTCGGTTCAATCTTCTGACTCAGGGCCTTTTACTTGGATGTCTGTCTGGAGGCAGGTGCTCATTGTGTATCATAATATGGACTTGGGTCCAGAGCGTTCTTTGAAATTGAGCTGGGCTCAGGTGCTTTGTATTTTGCTCCTAAGATTCATGGTTTTGGCAAACGTGAAGGGCAGAGTTTTCTTTGGGAGTGTAAGCACACTCATCTGGTGTGGCACCAGAAGTCCCATCCTGGAGGGTATGTGGGCCAGGGTTTTGGGGACAGAAATCTGCAAACGCAAACTAGGGTTAGGGTGAGGGCTGGTGTGATCCCAAGCCAAATTTGTATGGCGTGAGTGCACCTCATAGTGTACTGAAATTAAGGTGTCATGGAGGCCGTAGCACTTGCTTTTCTGTCTGGACTCTGTGTCTAGGACAGTCGCAAAATGTAAAGAATTCTTCATGGGGCCATGGGAGATTCTTCGACTCTGGGGATTCTGCCCAGCTCCCTAGAGTTTGGTGTGTCTGGGGGGAAGGGAAGACTGCTCTTTTCTGTCTCAGATTACCCCCAAAAGAGGGATTCCAGAGACAGGTACTGGGACTGGGCATCTGGAAAACATCGAGGGTGAGGTTTTGGCCCTAGGGTCTTGGCAGGCTTGCCCTGTGTGCTCCTGGTCCAGCTACCAAGGTGGTTTGTTCGAAAGCATACTCACACTGAGAGTCACAATGCCTGTTTGTGCCCTAGGCGGCTCCCATGAGTGACTGTGGTCTCATGGGCCATGCAGCTGGTTCCCACGCTGAGGGTTGGACACCCATCTAAACAGCCAGGATTCCTGCCATCGGGTAGGAGGAGTACTCCTGTGCTTCAGTTTCCCCCATAGGCAGGGATTTCAGCTATGGTCTGGGGAGAGATGCCTGAGTATCCAGGTTGAGTAGATGTGAAGGCTTCGGGCCACACAGGATATGGAGCAAACTGTCTGTGTGGCTGACTAGAGGTCGTGGCTAAGGCTGTGTCATACTGAGCCTGAGTGCCCATGGTGGCCTATGATATTAGGGTGACATTGAGGGCTGTGCAGGTGGATCTACATGTGGGGCTTCTGGGCAGACTCACCAGGCACTTCTTCTGTCTGTGGGGTAGGCAGAATGCTGCATTTTGTCTCCAGAATTCCCTGTCAAGAAGGCTTGGTGATGAGGAGGGTGAGGAAAAAAATGTAAAAACAAGCTACTGTTAAATTAAGTGCCAAGTAAAAGGCAGTTCCAGTGTGCAACAGCTGTTTCGAGATACCAGCACCTGAGTAAGGGCTGATGTAAGATGTTTGCTTACACTGGACTTTGTGTCTATGTAGGCCACCAAATGGAGGGGTGGCATCACGAGGCCATGAGGATTTCTCACACTGGGGCTTGTGAGATGTTCCAAACAGCAAGGATTCCTTGTACTGGACAGGGCAAGTCTGGTTTGTTTGCTCCACCGTACCCCATATGGAAAGTTTGGGTAGCAGAGCTCTCTAAAATGGATGCCTGGAAAGCACACCTCCATTGACCATTGCAGCTGAGGAACATGGCAAGTTCCTTCTGGTGACTCTGGGGCGAAGTTCCAAGAGGCTTGAGTAGACATGGAGTTTCATGCTGTTGGATCACAATACTGGTTTGTATCCAGGGAGAAGTTAGAATGTTTTGGTGGTCAGGGGCCATGCAGGATTCTCCTACACTGAGTCTTGGACATAGCTACCAAGAGCAAGCTATCCTACTGGAGACAGGAGGGATTCTGTTGTGTGGCTCACGGACCACATGTTGGAATTTAAGTTGTTATTGGAGAAAAAGCCTCTGGGGACAGGCACCTAAAAATCTAATCTATGGTATCGAAGGAGTCCTACGGGCATGTCAGGATCAATCTTCTGACTCAGGGCCTTTGACATGGATGTCTGCCTGGAGGCAGGTGCTCATGGTGTGCCAGAATGCACATTTCAGTCCAGAGTTTCCCTCACAATTGAGGTGGGCTCAGATACTTTGTATATTGCTCCTAATCTTCAGGGTTTGGGAAACAATGAAGGGCAGAGTTTCCTTCGGGAGGGTAGGCACAATCGTCTGGTGTGGTTCCAGAGGCCCCATCCTGGAGGGCATGTGGGCCAGGGTTTTGGGGCCAGAAATCTGCAAACATGAACGATGGTTAGGGTGACAGCCGAGGTGATCACAGGCCCGATATGCAGGCCCTGAGGACAATGCATCATGTACTGGAATTAAGGTGTCTTGGAGGCGTTAGCACAGGGTTTTCTGTCGGGATTGTGTGCCCAGGATGGTTGCAAATGGTAGGGGTGGCTTCATGAGGTCATGGGAGATTCTTTGTCTCTGGGGATTCTGCCCAGATCCTAAGAGTTTGGTGTCTTGGGGGAAGGGAAGACTTCTGTTTTCCGTCTCAGGGAACACCCAAATGTGGGATTCCAGAG
Source organism: Neogale vison (assembly GCF_020171115.1). Taxonomy (NCBI): domain Eukaryota; kingdom Metazoa; phylum Chordata; class Mammalia; order Carnivora; family Mustelidae; genus Neogale; species Neogale vison. The sequence goes on from NC_058091.1 coordinate 155,359,141, forward strand.
ACAGGCTCTGTACCTGGGCGCAATGAAACACAAACTAGGGTAAGCATTTGGTACTAGTGACCTGGCAGGCACGCTCGGCCGGCTCCTGGTCTAACTACCAAGGGCGTTTGTTACAAAGCAGGCTACGCTGAGGGTCACAATGCTTGTTTGTGCTCAGGGTGACTAACAAGAGTGTCTGTGGACTCATGGGCCTTGCAGCTATTTCCCACTTTGAGGGTTGGACACCGATCTCAACAGCCAGGTTTCCTGCCATCTGGAATGAGGAGTACTCTTGTGTATCAGGTTCCCCTTTAGTCAGGGATTTGAGCTATAGTCTGGGGAGAGATGCCTGAATATCCAGGTTGAGCAGATGTGATGGTTTTGGGCCAAGGCAGGTCCCACCAGCAGTTTATGGGGCCCACTGTATGCATGCCAGACTAGAGGTCATGGCTCAGGCTGTGTCAGACAGAGACTGAGTACTCCTGGTGTCCTATGATATTAGGGTGCCGTCAAGGGCAAGGCAGGTGGATCCTCATGTCGGGTTTCTGGGAAGTCTCACCAGGCACTTCTTCTTTCTGTGGCGCACGAAGAATGCTGTGTTATGACTCCCGAATTCCCTATCAAGAGGGCTTGGGGACCAGGAGGGTGAGGATGGAATTGTAAACACAAGTTACAGTTAAATTCAGTGCCAAGCAAAAGGCAGTTCCAGTGTGTACTGGCTGATTTGAGATATCCAGCACCTGAGTAAGGCAGATGTCAGATGTTTGCTCATACTGGAGAATGTGTTTATGATGACCACCAAATGGAGGGGTGGCATCGCGAGGCCATGGAGTATTTCCCACGCTGGGGCTTGTGAGATGCTTCAAACAGCAACGATTCCTTCTACTGGACAGGGCGAGACTGGTTTTTTTTGCTTCACCGTTCTCCATATGGAAAGTTTGAGTAACAGAGGTCTCCCGCTTGGATGCCTGGAAAGCACACCTCCATTGACCACTGCAGATGAGGAACATGGCAGGTTCGATCTGGTGGCTCTGGGGAAAAGTTCCTTCTGGCCTGAGTTGACATGGAGTTTCATGCTGTTGGATCACAATGCTGGTTTGTATCCAGGGAGATGTTAGAATGTTGGGGTGGTCAGGGGCCATGCAGGATTCTCCTACATGAGTCTTGGACAAAGCTACCAAGAGCAAGGTATCCTTCTGGGGACAGGAGGGGTTCTGTAGTGTGGCTCAGGGACCACGTGTTGGTATATAATTTGGTATGGGAAAACAGACCTCTGGGACTGGCACCTGAAAATCTAATTTAGCCTATCGACGAAGTCCTAGGGGCATGTCAGGTCAAATCTTCTGACTCATGGACTTTGACTTGGATGTCTTCCTGGAGGCAGGTGCTCATTGTGTGTCAGAATGCACATTTCTGTCCAGTGCATCCTTCGGAATTGACATGGGCTCAGGGGCATTTACTTTGCTCTTAATCTTCAGGGTTTGGGCAACAGTGAAGTGTAGACTCTCCTTCAGGAGGGTTGGCACAATCATCTGGTGTTGCACCAGAGGCCCCATCCTGGAGGGCATGTGGGCCAGGGTTTTGGGGACAGATCTGCAAATGCGAACTAGGGTTAGGGTGAGGGCCGGGGTGATCACAGTCCCGATCTGCAGGCCCTGAGGGCAGCTCATAGTGTACTGAACTTAAGGTGTCATGGAGGGGTTGTGCAGGCTATTTTGTCTGGATTCTGTGTCCAAGATGGTCACAAAAGGTAGGGTTGGCTTCATGGGGCCATGGGAGATTCTTCCTCTCTGGGTATTCCGCCCGCCTCCCAAGAGTTTGGTATCTCTGGGGGAAGGGAAGACTGCTGTTTTCAGTCTCAGGGGAAGCGGAAAAGAGAGATTCCGGAGACAGTTTCTGGGTCTGGGTGCCTGGAAAACACCAACGAGGGCGAATATTTGGCAGTAGCAACCTGGTAGGCCTGCTCTGTGGACTCCTGCTGGAGCTACTGAGGGGGTTTGTTTGAAAGAAGGCTCACTCTGAGGGTCACAATGCCTGTTTGTGCCCAGGGCGTCTCCCATGATTGAACATGATCTGAAGGCCCATGCAGCTGGTTCCCACTCTGAGGGTTGGACACCCGTTTCACAGGCCAGATTTCCTGCCATCGGCAAGGAGGAGAACACGTGTGCCTCAATTTCCTATTTGAGCTAAGTTCTGGGGACAGATGCCTGAATAACCAGGTTGAGCAGAGATGATGCTTTTGGGCCACGACAGGATATGGGGCCTGCAGGATATGGGGCCCAATGTCTAGGTGGCTGACTGGAGATCGTGGATCAGGCTATGTCAGACAGAGCTTTTGTGCCCATGGTGGCCTATGATATTAGGGCACTGTCAAGGGCCATGCAGGTGGATCCTCATGAGGAGGATCTGGGCAGACTCACCAGGCACTTTTTCTTTCTACGGGACAGGCAAAATGCTGCATTGTGCCCCCAGAATTCCCTATTAATAGGGCTTGGGGACAAGTAGGGTGAAGATGGAATTGTAAACACAAGCTATGGTTAAATACAGTGCCAAGTAGAAGGCAGTTCCAATGTGCAGTGGGTGATTCTAGAGATCCAGCACCTGAGTCAGGGCGGTTGTCCAATGTTTGTGCACACTGGAATTTGTGTCTATGATGAATGACAAATGGAAGGGTGGCGTCAAGAGGCCGTAAAGGATTTCCCACACTGAGGCTTGTGAGATGCTCCAAACAGTAAGTTTCCTTGTACTGGATAGGTGGAATCTGATTTGTTTGCTCCAGGGTCCCCCATGTGGAAATTCTAGGTAGCAAAGCTCTCTGACATGGATGCCTGGAAAGCACACCTCCATTCTCCATTGCAGCTGGGGAACGTGGTAGATTCATTCTGGTGGCTGGTGCGAGGTACCAAGGGTCATGAGTTAACATGGAATCTCTTTCAGATGGGTCACACTGCTGGTTTGTTACCAGGGAGATCTTAGAATGTGCTGGTGGCTAAGGTGCGATGCAGGATTCTCCTCTTCTGAGGGTTTGGCACATGTCGAAGAGCATGGTTACCTTGGGTACAGGAAATGTTCTGTTGTGTGGCTCAGGGACCACATGTTGTATCAAAAGTTGGTATTCCAGAATAGGCCCCTGAGGACAGATGCCTGAAAACCTAATCAAGGGTTCCAATGAGGCCTAAGGGCATGTCAGGTTCAATCTTCTGACTCAGAACCATTGACATGACTGTCTACCTGAATGTAGCTGATCAGGTTGTTTCAGACTGCGCATTTGCATCCAGAGCGGTCGCCAAAATTGGGGTGGGCTCAGGGGCCTTGCAGGTTTCTCTTAATCTGTAAGGTTTGGGCAACTGTGATAGGCACAATTTCTTTAGGGAATGCAGCCACAGTCCTGTGGTGCACATCAAGTGACCCCTTCCTGGAGGGCATGTGAGCCATGGTTTTGGGAGAGAAGTCTGCAAACACAAATTCGGTTTTGGGTTCGGGTTAGTTATGATGCGATAGCAGGCCCAATGCATAGACCTGACGGGCAGCTCATCAGAAACTGTAATTAGGGTGACTGGAAGATAGTAGCACAGACTTTTCTATCTTGGTTGTGTGTCCAGAATGACCTCCGAATGTAGTTGAGGTCTCATGGGTCCATGGGAGACTTCCTCTCTAAGGATCCTGGCAGCTCCCCTTAGTCTGGTGGCTTTTTTGGGGAAAGAAGAGTGTTGTTTTCCATCTTAGAGGTGTCCCAAAACAGGGATTCCAGAGATGGGATCTGGGTCTGGGTGCCTGGAAAATCTCACCAAAGGTTAGGATTTAGGCCTAGGGGCGTATCAGGCCTGCAATGCGGGAACCTTGTAGTGGAACTGAGAGGGTTTGTTTGAAAGCATACTCAGGTGAGGGTCACAATGCCTGTTTGTGCCCCGGGCAGCCCTAAGGAGTTGGCGTGGTCACATTGGCCATGTACCTTGCTCCCACTTTGAGGGCTGGACACCCATCCCAACAGCCAGGTTTCCTTTCATGGGGAAGGAGTAGTACTCTATAGTGCTTCAGGTTCCCCCATTTGAAGGATTTCAGCAAAGTCTGGGGAAAGGTTCCAGAATACCAAGTATGGGTAAAGATGATGGACTTGGGCCATGACCAGTCCTACATGCTAGATATGGGGCCTGCTCTCTTGGTGACTGACACTAGGTCGGAGTTCAGGCTCTGTCAGACACAACACTAGTGTCCAGGGAAGTCTATAAATCGGGGTTCCCTCCAGGGCCGAGCAGACTGATCCTCATGTGGGGATTCTGGGCAGACTAACCAGCCACTTCTTCTTTCTATGGGGGAGGCAGAATGCTGCATTGCGGCTCCAGAATTCAATATCAAGAGGCCTTGGGGAGCAGTAGGGTGAGAATGGAATTGAAAACACAAGCTACTATACAATTCAGTGCCAAACGGAACGCATTTCCAATGCGAAGTGTCTTTTTCGATATATCCAGCACCTGAGTAAGGGCGGATGTCAGATGTTTGCTCACACTAGAGTTTGTGTCTATGAAGACCAACAAATGGAGGTTTGGCTTCAAGAGGCCATGGAGGATGTCCCACGCTGAGGCTTGTGAGATGCTCCAAACAGTGGAGTCTGGTTTGTTTGTTTCAGTGTCTCCCATGTGAAAAGTTTGGGTAGAAGAGCTCTCCATCATCGATGCCTGGAAAGCAAATCTCCATTGACTTTTGTAGGTGAGGTACATAGAAGGTTCATTCTAGTGGCTCTTGGGTGAAGTATCAAGGCCTTGAGTTGACATGGACTCTCTTGCAGATGGGTCACAATGCTGGTTTGTTACCAGGAAGATTTTAGAATGTGCTTGTGGCTAAGGTGTCCGGCAGGTTTCTCCTACCCTGAGGGTTTGGCACAGGTTGAAGAGCACAGTATGGTTCTGGGGACAGAAGAAGTTCTGTTGTGTGTCCCAGGGCCCACATGTTGTATCATAAGTTGGTCTTCCAGAACAGGCCTCTGAGGACAGTTGCCTGAAAACCTAATCTAGGGTTCCAATGAGGTCCTAGGGGCATGTAGGTTCTATCTTCTGACTCAGGAGCAATTAGTTGGATGTCTTCCTGGATATAGGTGATAAGGGTGTTTCAGACTGTGCATTTGCATCCAGAGCGGCTGCCAGTTTTGGGGTGGGCTAAGGGACCTAGCAGGTATCTCCTAATTTGAGAGGTTTGGGGAACTATGATGGGCAGTTTCCTTGGGGATGGCAGGCACAGTCCTTGGTGTGGTCCAGAGACACCTTCCTGGATGGCATGAGAGCCATGGTTTTGGGAGAGAAGTCTGCAAACACAAATTTGGGTTAGGATTAGTGGCGAGGGGATTGCAGGCCAAATACATAGACCTGGAGAGCAGCTTGTCAGGAACTGAAATTAGGGTGACTGGAAGGCAGTAGCACAGGCTTTTCTATCTGGAATGTTTGTCTAGGATGGCCTCAGAATGCAGCTGTGGCCTCATTGGTCAATGGGAGTTTTTTTCCTCTTTAAGGATCCTGGCAGCTCCCCATAGTTTAGTGGCTTTTTCGGGGAAGGGAAGAGAGCTGTATTCCATCATATGGCTTCCCCATAACAGGGATTCCAGAGACGGGATCTTGGTCTGGGCGCCTGGAAAATCCCAAAAAGGCTTAGGATGTCGGCATAGGGGCATACCTGGCCTGCAATGCGGGATTCTGCTGGTGCCACTGAGAGTGCTTGTTTGAAAGCATACTCAGGGTGATGGTCACAATGCCTGTTTGTGCCCAGGGTGGCCCTCCGGAGTGGGCGTAGTCTCATTGGCCATGTTGCTGGCTCCCACTCTGAGGGATGGACAACCATCCCAACACAAGATTTTCTGTCATGGGGAGGGAGGGATTCTCTATTATGCTTCCGGTTCCCCCATTGGCAGGGATTCCATCAGAAGTCTAGGGACAGGTGACTGAATACCAAGGATGGGTAGAGATGATGGCCTTGGGCCATGGCCGGTGTCAGATGCTGGATATGGGGCCCGCTCTCTGAGTGGGTAACACTAGGTCGGGGCTCAGGCTCTGTCAGACACAGCAGTAGTGGCCAGGGCAGCCTATAAATCAGGGTTCCCTTGGGGGCCGAGCAGATTGATTCACATGTGGGGTTTTTGGGCAGACTCACCAGGCCCTTCTTCTTTCTATGGGGCAGGAAGAATGCTTTGATGTGGCTCCAGAATTCCCTATCAAGAGGTCTTGTGGACCAGGAGGGTGAGGATGGAATTTTAAACACAAGCTATGGTTACATTCAGTGCCAAACGGAAGGCTGTTCCAGTGTGCAGCAGCTGATTTGAGACATCCAGCACCTGTGTAAGGGCAGATGTCAGATGTTTGCTTACACTGGACTTTGTGCCTATGATGACAGACAATGGTGGTGTGGGGTCAAGAGGCCATGGAAGATTTCCCACTCTGCGGCTTGTGAGATGCTCCAAAGAGCAAGGTTTCCTTCTACTGGACAGGGGGAGTTTGGTTTGTTTGCTCCAGTGTGCCCCATATGGAAAGTTTGGGTAGCAGTGCCCTCCCGCATAGATGACTGGAAAGCACACATCCATTGACCATTGCAGCTCAGGAACATGGCAGGGTCGATCTGGTAACTCTGGGACAAAGTTCTAAGAGGGCTGAGTTGACATGGAGTTTCATGCTTTTGGATCACAATGCTGGTTTGTATCCAGGGAGAAGTTAGAATGTTTTGGTGGTCAGGGGCCATGCAGGATTCTCCTACCCTGAGACACGGACACAGCTACCAAGAGAAAGGTATCCTTCTGGGGACAGCAGGGGTTCTGTTGTGTGGTTCAAGGAACACATGCTGTAATATAAGTTGGTATTGAATAAAAGGCCTCTGCAGACAGGAGTCTAAACATCCAAACTAGGGTATCGATGAAGTCCTATAGTCATGTCAGGTTCAAACTTCTGACTCAGGGCCTTTGACTTGGATGTCTGCCTGGAGGCAGGGGTGTATTTGTATGTCCGAATGCGTATTTGGGTCCAGAGCGTTCTTCGAAAATGAGGTGGGCTCAGAGGCTTTGTACTTTGCTTCTCATATTCAGGGTTTGGGCAACAGTGAAGGGCAGTTTCCTTCAGGAGTGTAGGCACACTCGTCCGGTGTGGGACTGGAGGCCCCATTCTGGAGGGCATGTGGGCCAGGACTTTGGGAACAGAAGTTGCAAACGCGAACCAATGTTAGGGTGAGGGCCGAGGTGCTCACAAGACCGATTAGCAGGCCCTGAGGGCAGCTCATAGTGTATTGAAATTAAGGTGTCATGGAGGCGGTAGCTCAGGCTTTTCTATCGGGATGTGTGTCCAGGATGGTCCTAAAAGGTAGGGGTGGCTTCATGAGGCCACGTGATATTCTTCTTCTCTGGAGATTCTGCCCAGCTCCCAGTGTTTGGTGTCTCTCGGAGAAGGGAAGGCTGATGTTTTTCGTCTCAGGGGACCCCCAAAATAGGGATTTGAGAGACAGGATCTGGGTCTGGGCACCTGGAAAGCACAAACGAGGGTGAGGATTTGGCCCTAGGGACCTGGCAGGCCCAGTCTGTGGAATCCTGGTCTAGCTACTGAGGGTGTTTGTTTGATAGGAGGCTCATGCTGAGGGTCACAATGCCTGTTTGTGCCCAGGGCGTCTCCCATGAGTGGACCAAGTCTCATGGGCCATGCAGCTGGTTCCCACTTTGAGGATAAGACACCCATCTCAACAGCCAGGTTTCTGCCATCGGAAAGGAGGAATAATCCTGTGCTTCAGGTTCCCCCATAGGCAGGGATTTGAGCTACGGTCTGGGGACAGATGCCTGAATATCCAGGTTTTGTAGATATGATGGCTTCGGGCCATGGCAGGTCCACCTGCAGGATAATGGGCCCACTCTGTTGCCTAGAGGTCGCGGCTCTGGCTGTGTGAGACAGAGTCTTAGAGCCCATGATATTATGGTGCTGTCAAGGGCCATGATGTGGGGTTTCTGGGCAGACTCACCAGGCACTTCTTCTTTCTGTGGGGCAGGCAGAATGTTGCATTGTGGCTCCAGAATTCCCTATCAAGAGGGCTTGGGGACCAAGAAGTTGAGGATGGAATTGTTAACCCAAGCTATGGTTAAATTCAGTGACAAGCAGAAGGCACTACCAGTGTGCAGCAACTGATTCGAGACATCCATCACCTGAGTAAGGGCGGATGTCAGATGTTTGCTCATACTGGAGATTGTGTCTATGATGACCAGCAAATGGAGGGGAGGCGTCATGAAGCCTTGGAGGATTTCCCACCCTGGGGCTTGAGATGCTCGAAACATCAAGGTTTCCTTCTAATGGACTGGTGGAACCTCGTTTCTGGGCTCCAGGGTACCCCATGTGGAAAGTTTGGGGAGCAGAGCACTCCTGCATGGATGCCTGAAAAGCCCACCTCCAGTGCCCGTTGCAGATGAAGAAATGGCAGTTTCATACTGGTGACACTGGGGTGAAGTTCAAAGTCACTGGTGTTGACATGGAGTTTCATGTCATGGAGTTTCATGCTGTTGGATCACAATGCTGGTTTGTATCCACGGAGACGTTAGAATGTTGGGGCGTTCAGGGGCCATGCAGGATTCTCTTACACTGAGTCTTGGACACAGCTACCAAGAGCAAGATATCCTTAAGCGACAGGATGGGTTCTGTTGTGTGGCTCAGGGACCACATGTTGGAATATAAGTTGGTATTGAAGAACGGGCCACTGGGGACAGGCACATGAAAATCTAAGCTAGGGTATTGATAAAAGTCCTAGAGGCATGTCAGGTTCAATCTTCTGGCTCAGGGCCTTTGACTTGGATGTCTGCCTGGAGGCAGGGGCTCATTGTGTGGCAGAATGTGCCCTTGGGTCCAGAATTTTTGTCGGAATTGAGGTGGTCTCACGGGCTTTGTACTTTGCTCCTAATCTTCAGGGTTGGGCAACTGTGAAGGGCAGAGTTTCCTTCGGGTGTGTAGGCAAAGTCGTCTGTTGTGGCTCCAGAGGCCCCATCCTGATGGGCATGTGGGCCAGGGCTTTGGGACAGAAATCTGCAAACGCAGGTGGTGGGTATTATAGAGGGCACGGCTTGCATGGAGCACTGGGTGTGGTGAAAAAATAATGAATACTGTTTTTCTGAAAATAAATAAATTGGAAAAAAAATTAAAAAAAAAGAAATCTGCAAACGCGAGCGAGGGTTAGATTGAGGGCTGAGGTGATCACAGGCCTGATCTGCAGGCCCTGTTGGTAGCTCATACTGTACTGAAGTTAAGGTATCATGGAGGCGGTAGTGCAGGCTTTTCTGTCTGCATTGCTATCCTGGACTTTCGCCAAATGTGTGGTTGGCTTCATGGGCAATGGGAGATACTTCGGTTCTGAGGATTCTGCTCAGCTCGCAAGAGTTTGTTGTCTCTGGGAGAGGGGAACAATGCAGTTTTCCGTCTCAGGGAACCCGCAAAAGAGGGATTCCAGAGACAGGTTCAGGGTGTGGGCTCCTGGAAAACACCTAGGAGGGTGAGTGTTTGGCCCTAGGGTGGTACACGTGCTCTCCAGGCTCCTGGTCCAGCTACTGAAGGGTTTTGTCTGAAAGCAGCCTCTCGCTGAGTGTAACAATGCAAGTTTGTTCCCAGAGTGGCTCCCATGAATGGCAGTGGTCTCATGCGCCATGCAGCTGGTTCCCACTCTGAAGGTTGGACACCTATCTCAACAGCCAGGCTTCCAGCCTTCAGGAAGGAGGAGTACTCTTGTGCTTCACGTTCCTCCGCAGTCAGGGATTTGAGCTAAAATCTGGGAAAGATGCTTGAATATCCAAGTTGAGTAGAGATGACGGCTTTGGGCCACAACAAGTTGGGCTATCAGAGTACCATGGATTCTCTGCCAGTTGGGCCCCACACCCCTGGGCTCATATGCATCTTCAGTACAGGAAAGCTGAGTCCATGTTCTGAGGGAATATTGGGAACATTACTACTCTGAAACCCTCCAACCTGGCTCAACACAGGGAACATGAGTACTCTGAACTCCAGCCAACCCAGATGTGCACTATGTGTGGAATATCTGGAGATATCAGGCAGAGAGGACATTTAACAAACAAGTAGGTACTAGGAAAAAGAATCACCACATCTCTGTATGCAGTGTTAGTCCTTGGAACACTGGCCCGCAGTCCATGGACTGTCAGAAACAACTCAGCAGTGGAAAAAATAATTCCCCAGAAACCTGGCTAACCCAGAGCCCACAGACCATCAATCCTCAAACACAGCCTAACAAAGAGACATTCAGAACTCAAGGCAGAGCACCTCCCAGGAACCCAAAGACTGGGAGGTTTCTGATTCCATTTGACACTGGGCAGATGAGTCACACAGAAGCTGGGTGGACAAGGAACCTACATACCACAAGCTGGCCAGCCCAGTGCAGCACAAGGCAGGGAGTTCCAGAGAACAGGCTTGCTAAATTCCACGAAACAATGGGTCCTGCGTCCCAGCTGGTATTGGTAAAATAATTCAATGCAACAGAAGCATTACCATGGGCCTTTGTACCCAGTGGACAAATACTCAGCTTTCATCTAGGCCAAGCAGACATCTAGACACTAGACTCACCATGTGCCCTTGGACCAGGAGACCAACAACTCAGATGTCTGCTATGTCATGCAGGCACCTTGAAGAGCCATCTCACCATGTTCCCATTGATATGGAGACTAACAAATCTCTCTATTACACTAAGCAGGCACCTGGGCATCAGGACCACCATGTGCTCTTGGGCCTGGAGACTGATAAGTGAGCTGTCTAGTAAGCTAAGCAGTCACCATGACAGTGGGCTCACCATGGTCCCTTGGATATTGAGCCCAAGAAACGAGCTCCAGGCTAGGCCAAGCAGATAACTGGACTTGAGCCTCACCATGTGCCCTTAGACCTAGAAACCAACAACTCAGCTCTTTGCTTGGCAAAGCTGGCACCATGACATTTGGCTTACCATGTGCCCTTGGATCTGGAGACCAAAAGCTGAGCTGCCTCATGGGTAAAGCAGGCATGTTGACAGTGGGCTAACCATGTGCCCTTGGACCTGGTGACCAACAATGCAGCTCTGTGATAAGCCAAGCAGGTGTCTTCAAACTGGCTCAACATGGGTCCATGGACCTGGAAACCACAAAATCAGGTCTCTACTAGGCCAAGAACGACCTTGACTGCTGTTGCACAATGTGCCCTTAGACCTGGAGACCGAAGAGGACCAATAAGCCAAACAGACATAAAGACATTTGGCTTACCATGTGCCCTAGGACATTTAGACCAACAACTCAGCTATTTGCCTGGCCAAGGAGGCACCTTGACAAAAGGCTCACCAAGTGCCCTTGGACCAGCAGGCCAATAACTGAACTGTCTGGTGGGTTAAGCAGGCACCTTGATAGTGGGCTAAACTAGTGACCTTGGAAGTTGAGGCCAAGAAAGGAGAGCTTGGAAGGACAAGCAGACATCTAGACAGGAGGCTCATCATGTGATCCTGGACCTGGAGACCCACAACTCAGCTCTTTTCTTGGCAAACTGGACACCTTGGCAACAGGCTTCACATGTGTTCTTGGACCTGGAGAATGACAACTGCATTGTGATGGGCTATACTGGCATGTTGGCAGGACCTCAAGACCAACAACACAGCTCACTATTAGGTCAAGCAGCCACTTGGACAGCAGGCTTACCATGAGACCTTGGACTTGGTGACAAATAAGGAACCCTCAGTAAGGCCAAGCACATACCTTGAAAGTGGGATCACCATGTACCCTTTTATCTGAAACAACACAGCACATTGCTAGGCCAAGAAGGCACCTGGATAGCAGGCTCACACTGTGTTCTTTAATGGCAATAAGAAACACACAATTCTGCCCCAGGCCAAGCAGACAAATACGTAGTGGGCTGACCATGTGCCCATTGGCCAGTAGACCAAAAATTGAGCTGTCTGATAGGCCAATCAGACAGCGGGGCAGCAAGATCACCATGTGCCCTTGGACCTTGAGACAAACCCAGCTGTCTGATATGCCACGTAGGCACCTGGTAAGCAGGTGCACAATGGGCTCTTGGACCTCAAAACCATCAACTAAACTCTGTGTTCAAGCAGCTAGGAACGTTGATACAGGCTTACCATGGGCACTTGGTCCAGTAGACCAAAAAATCAGCTGTGTGCTAGACCAAGCGGGTATTGTGAATGTGGGTTGACCATATGTCCTTGGATCTGGAGACCAATAACTGAGCTGTCTGACAGGCCTACCAGGCACCTGGACAGCAATTTCACTGTGTGCCCTTGGAGCTTTAGGCCAACAATGAAGATCTACACTAGGCCAAGAAGGCAAATGGACAGCAAGTTCAGCATGTTTCCTTGGACACACATCCTTCCTTCTTCCCAGAGTACAGCACAAACACTCGGCTTTCCAGCTGGTGTCAGATTATGAGACCTCCAAACCTGCTCATCACTGCACCAATTTGTCCGATGCGGCCATGAAGACCTGGGAGCCTCCAAACTATGAGCCCTCCATCCCAGGACAGCATGGGACTAAGAAGCTACTGAGATACCAACTTGCCCCCAAAATCTATGGTGGTATGCTTTTCACCTCTGCAGAAAAGTAAGCATTTGAGTCTCTTTTTATTTTTGATGTCCTTCAGCCTGAGGTCTTTTGGGCCTCCTATCTGTGTAATATTCATTTTGGGGGAATTCTCCTCCTGAGAGTAAAACTACATCATGCTCTAGGAATTGAAACAGGCCAATGGTTTGAAGACTTTTTTTCAAACTTATGGCATGAAATGAAGAGTGGAGATGGGAGGAAATTGTGGAGGAGACCCAGACCATGAATACTGTGGAGACATTGGGGTTGAAATCTTACAGCTGAAGGAGAAGTGTTACATCCTCAAAGGAGAGGTGGAGGCCTTAAAGAAGGAAGTAAAGAAATGCACTGAGAGGCAGGCTGAGATCCATGAGGTGGAGACATTCTTCATTCAAATGAGGGTCTTCCTGGTTATTTCTGCCTTACACGCAGTGCCCAAGTGTTAATGTTTATGCACCCACCCACTATGGCATAGAAGGGTAGTTGGGGAATAGGTGTACATCTCCCCGATTGATGGTACAGTATGAATTTGAAAAATAGCCAAGTAAAGCTTTTAAAATAAAAAATTAAAAAAAAACAAACGTTATTATTTCTAAATAACTGGTTTACAAAAAACAACCCCTGGGTGATTGCAAAGGGCAGGCTGTTTTAGAACCACTACTATCCCTTATAATCCTTAATATTTTCCTGAGGTTAGGGTCTCCATGGCTCTGAAAATATGTTGGTTAAGCATGCAGAGTTGGCATTGAGTATAACATACCTGTCCTCAACAACTTGTTCAGACATACTAATCTTTAGAACCAAAGCAGGGAGCCAGAGTTCAGCACCTTCTGCTTAGAAGGAATAAACAATCTATGTGTCTGATCACAAGTATTTCTGCATAAAGCATTGGCAGATTACAATTTTTCAGATTTTTGCTAAATTTAAGTTTGGCTCCTGATGTTATGGCTTCAGACCGTGGCCAGGAAAACAGCTGTTTATCCAGGACAGATTCATCTGTGATGCTGTCTTTGGAAGAACAAACGTGACAAGACCATGCAAGAAGGGTAGAACGACTCCACAGGCAGGGTAAGATTTTCTTTATCTGGGTGAGTAGATTTGGGGTCAGAGCAGGAGACAGAATGGCATGAGTGGCCAGGCTGCAGGATTCATTCTGACCAAAGAAGCACTGCAGGAATTGGGGAGAAATGTGGGATTCACACTGTTTGCATTAGTTGCATGGGTGTATGCACAGAGTAAGGTGCAGTGGGAGAGAGGTGGTAACAGGTGCACCTTGAAGACACTAGGGTCTGTATGGGTATGAAGAATAGGGCCACTTCCAGAAGTCAGTACTGATCTTCTGATAAATTGGACACTGGGGTCAAAATGGAGTTGTGAGGTGAGATTCCTGGATGGCCCCTTCTGGGCTATGGTCCATCTTAGCTGCAGGGATGTGGAGTTGGAGTGTAGGTGTGATGCAAATGCCAGTCATCTGGTGTCTATATTTGACTCCAACTGAGATTGTAGGGGAAGTGCCTAGAGCTGTGGCTCCTGGGCTGAGCTCAGTAATAAGAGTGTGCCCATAGCACCTGGGAATACACAGATGGGAACTATGAGGAAGTTTCCTCTGGGGGTCAAGATAAACTTCAAGGGAACTTGGAAAATGGGAGGCATACAAACATAAGATGGATGATGTCTGAGCTAATTTGAGGGTGCTGCTTCTAGGAGCCAATGTAGAGTCTGGAAGAGTCCAGGTCACTTAAGTGCAAGGGGATCATGGGTTGCTTTTGTGCTCCTAGCACTCAGAAACTCCTGTGATTACCTGATCAAACCATGCTCGCTGTACTCACGGTTCCACAAACATCAAGCCCCTTCACTGACTGGCACACCAGAGTTGCTCACCCCTTCAGTTCCCATTCCTTTATTATGAAAATGAGGGCAACGTTTGTAGGAGGTGATTGTGTGAGCAGGAGGCAGGAGAAGGCAGGTTTGGGGAGAGGATACAAGGGCAGGGACAGACGCAGTCTAGAGGCAGACCCCAGAACCCTAAGGTGTGGGTGTCAAACAACAGTGGAGAAGGCAGGATGGGTCTGGTGCTGGTCTTGGCAGATGCTATCCTGTGATGCCCTATAGCCCAAAGGCACAGCAAAGGCTGGATATGGAAGAGTTATCTCACACACTATCTTCCCAAATCTGATATTTTGCTTTGGGGAGAAAATATTCAAAAGGCCGGGACAAGGGCCATTGTCCACCATTCCTTCTTCCCTTCTGCCTCAAGACTGCATGTCTTTAGGGACATTTGGAACTCCCATGACGTGGATTTCTTTATTTAGCAGTGTGATGACAGGTAGATCACTACTACAGGTAAGAAGGGAGGTAGAGATTCACAGAAGCCACAGGCATTTCAGAAGAGTCCTCAGAAAGTTAAACATAGAGCTACCTATGACACAACAATTGCACTACTGGGTATTTACACCAAAGATACAGATGTACTGAAAAGAAGGGTCACCTCTACCCCAATATTCATAGCAGTAATGGTCACAATAGCCAAACTGTGGAAGGGTTCAGGGTGCCCTTAAACAGACAAATCGTTAAAAACGATGTGGTCCTTATACACAATGGAATTATACAATGAAATATTACTGAGCTATCAGAAAGGAGGAATATCCCACTTTTGAATCAACATGGAAGGGACTGGAGGAAATTATTCTGATTATAAGGTGGCAAGCAGAGAAAGTCAATTATCATATGATTATACATAGTTGTAGAAAATAAGGAATAACATGGAGCACATTAGGAGAAAAAAGGGAAAGCGGAAGATAAGGGAATTGGATGGGGAGATGAACCACAAGAGAATGTAAACTCAAAAACTCAAAAAAACATGGTTTTAGAGGGGAAGGCGTTGGGGCGATTGATGAGGCTGGTGGTGGTTATTAAGGAGGGCATGTACTGAATGGACATATATATAATGTATATAACATTGTTATACTTAAACCATGAGTCTAAGAACTCTACATCAAAAACTAATGATGTGCGGTATGGTGATTAACATTACATAATCAGATTTTTTTTAAAGAATCACATACAGAGATCAAATCAGGTCTCAACCAATACTAATATTCTGAGATTTTCCCCTGCATTTTTCAGACAATAATTCTTTGAAACTGGAACCCCATCAAAAAAAGGAATTTTGTTAACAAAACAGGAAACAACATGTGTTGGAGAGGATGTGGAGAAAGGGGAACCCTCTTACACTGTTGGTGGAAATGCAAGTTGGTGCAGCCTCTTTGGAGAACAGTGTGGAGATTCCTCAAGAAATTAAAAATAGAGCTTCCCTATGACCCTGCAATTGCACTCCTGGGTATTTACCCCAAAGATACAGATGTCGTGAAAAGAAGGGCCATCTGTACCCCAATGTTTATAGCAGCAATGGCCACAGTCGCCAAACTATGGGAAGAACCAAGATGCCCTTCAACGGATGAATGGATAAGGAAGATGTGGTCCATATACACCATGGAGTATTATGCCTCCATCAGAAAGGATGAATACCCAACTTTTGTAGCAATATGGACGGGACTGGAAGAGATTATGCTGAGTGAAATAAGTCAAGCAGAGAGAGTCAATTATCATATGGTTTCACTTATTTGTGGAGCATAACAAATAGCATGGAGGACAAGGGGCGTTAGAGAGGAGTAGGGAATTTGGGTAAATTGGAAGGGGAGGTGAACCACGAGAGACTATGGACTCTGAAAAACAATCTGAGGGGTTTGAAGTGGCGGGGGGTGGGAGGTTGGGGTACCAGGTGGTGGGTATTATAGAGGGCACGACTTGCATGAAGCCCTGGGTGTGGTGAAAAAATAATGAATAATATTTTTCTGAAAATAAATAAATTGAAAAAAATAAAATAAAATAAAGGAATTTTGGGTATTCATCTTTTCTGATGGAGGCACAATACTCCATAGTGTATATGGACCACATCTTCCTTATCCATTCGTCCGTTGAAGGGCATCTTGGTTCTTTCCATGGTTTGGCGACCGTGGCCATTGCTGGTATAAACATTGGGTTACAGATGGCCCTTCTTTTTTTTTTTTTTTTTTTTTTTTTTTTTTTTTTTTTTTTTTTTTTTCCCAATTTATTTATTTTCAGAAAAACAGTATTCATTATTTTTTCACCACACCCAGTGCTCCATGCAAGCTGTGCCCTTCTTTTCACGACATCTGTATCCTTGGGGTAAATACCCAACTTTTGTAGCAACATGGATGGGACTGGAAGAGATTATGCTGAGCGAAATAAGTCAAGCAGAGAACGTCAATTATCATATGGTTTCACTTATTTGTGGAGCATAACAAATATCATGGAGGACAAGGGGTGTTAGAGAGGAGAAGTACCCCTCTTACCCCTGTTAGAGAGGGGTAAATGGGAAGGGGAGGTGAATCACGAGAGACTATGGACTCTGAAAAACAGTCTGAGGGGTTTGAAGTGGCGGGGCGTTGGGAGGTTGGGGTACCAGGTGGTGGGTTTATAGAGGGCACAGATTGCATGGAGCACTGGGTGTGGTGAAAAAATAATGATACTGTTTTTCTGAAAATAAATAAATTGAAAAAAAAAATACATGCAATGTTGTCAAAAAAGAAAAAAAGAATTTTGGAAGGAATTCAAACATTTGGAGATCAAGCGCATCCTGCCAGGGAATGATTGCATGAGACAGGAAATTAAATAAGAACTTAAACACTTCTTTCCAAGTAATCAAAATGAAAACACATTGGTTCAGAACCTATGGGATGCTGAAAAGTTGGTTCTTCTTTGATTTCCTGGTTGATCTAAGCATTCTTAAGCAAGGTGGTCTTCAGTTTCCAGGTGGTTGAATTCCACAACTTATCCTTATGGTTGAGCTCCAGTTTCAAAACATTGTGGTCTGAGAATATGCAGGGATAATCTCAATCTTTTCGTATTGGTTGAGTTCTGATTTCTGACACAGAATGTGATCTGTTCTGGAGAAGGTTCCAAGTGCACTTGAGAAGAATATGTATGCTGTTGTTTGAGGGTGGAATATTGTGTATATATCTATGAGGTCCATTGGATCCAATGTTAGTGTTAGAGAAAATCAAACACTGCTCTTGTTTCTTTATTGATTATCTGCTTGGATGATCTATTACTGAGAGTGACATGTTAAGATCTCCTACTATTAATGTATTTATATCAGTAAGACTTTTTATCTTGATTAACAGTTGTCTTATGTAGTTGGCTGTTCCCATTTTGGTGGCATAAATATTTACAATTATTAGTTCTTCTTGGTGGATAGACCATTTAGGAATGGTGTAGTGTCCTTCTGTATCTCTAACAAAAGTCTTTAGTTTAAAATCTAATTTATCTGATATGAGAATCATTACCCCAACCTTCTTTTGATGCCCATTGGCATGAAAGATGCTTCTTCATCCCTTCACTTTCAGTCTGGACGTATTCTTAAGTACAAAATGGGTATCTTGTAGTTAACATGTCGATGGGTCCTGGTTTTTTTTTTTTTTTTGGTCCTGTTGTTTTATCTAATCTCCAAGTCTGTGCCATTTTATGGGTGCATTTAGGCCATTCACATTGAGAGTGATTATTGAAAGCTACGTTTTTATTGACATCATGTTATCTGTGAAGTCTTTGTTTCTGTAGATTGTCTCCATATATTTCTGTTCAAAGATATTCTTAGGATTTTTACTTTCTTATAGAACCCCCCTTAATATTTCTTTTAGTGCCAGCTTGGTGGCCACACACTCTTTTGAACTATGCCGTTCATGGAAGCTCTTTATCTCTCCATCCATTTTGAATGTCAGTCTTGCTGTTTAAAGCATTCTGCACTGCATGTTCTTCTCATTTAGTGCCCTGAATACATCTTGCCAGCCCTTTCTGGGTCACCAGGTTTCTCTGGACAGTTCTGATGTTATTCTAATGGGTGTTACTCTCTTGTAAGAATGTAATAATATCTTCCCCTAGCAGCTTTCAAGAGCTCCTGTCTACGATTATGATTTATCATTTTCACAATAAGCTGCCTCGAGGTCTTTCTAGATTCTATGATCATGGTGGGGGGGTACTTTCTGCCTCTAGGACACGAACGCTAGTTCCATTCTCCAGGTTGGGATAATTTTCATAGTGAATTTGTTCAACTATATCCCTAGTCTTCTTTCTTTCTCCTCCTCCTCAAGGATTCCAATAATTCTGATGTTGGAATGTTTCATGTCATCCTTTATTTCCATAATTCTGTTTTCATGGCTTCTAAGCTGTTTGTTCCAGGCTTCTTCCTGATCCTTTTTCTCTATCAGTTTGTCCTCTAGATCACTAATTATATCTTCTTCCTCAAATACCCTTGCTGTTACAGAATTTAGATTAGATTGGAACTCATTGAGAGCATTGTTAACATCATCCCTGGTTGCTTTCACTTCTGCCCTAATCAATTCCATTTTGTCATTCAAGGCTTTCTCCAACCTAGCCATTGCCTGAATAATTGTTAGCCCAAATTCCCTTTTCACATACTGTTTATGTCCATATCCAATAGCTCTGATGGAGAGGGCACAGTCTCCGAATTGTTCCTCTGTTGGGCATTCCTCCTCCTAGTATTTTGATGAGAATTGGCTGAAGGGATGTGTAACTGAATATATCAACCTTGGTGCAGGCAATGTGCACTGTGGAACATTTCTGAGGTATTAGGGTGTCTGCACCAAAAATAAAGAAAAAGAAAAAGGAGGGAGAGTGAGAGAGAGAAAAAAATTAAAAAAAAAAAAAAAAGAGTAGAGCCAGCCTGAATGGGCCCCAAAGGTAAGATTTATAAAGTACACAAACCGAAACAGACAAACAGAAAGAAAAAAAAAATGACAAGGGAAAAAAAAAAACACACAGCCAAAACGAACCCCGAGTATAAGATTTATATACTGCCAGAGCAAAAAACAAATACACAGAAAGAGTGAAGGAAGAAAAGATGGGAGGGTGGTTATAAATTCTCTTTATCTTGATATCTTTGTTAAAGGACTCAACTTTCCTGAGATAAAGGTGAATTAATCTGAATTATATATATTGGTAGCATTGATTGGGGAAAGGAGATTACCTTGAAGCATATCTCTATATGAATGTTAAAAAAAATAAATAAATAAAATAAAAAAATAGGAAAGAACAAGAAAAACACAGGTAATTTATCAAAGAAGTTCGATTTAAGAAGTTATTATGGATTTGTACTTAACCTCTCATTGTGATGGTAAATAGGTTAAAATATTTTTAAAAATTGAATGAGAATAGTGGGAATGAATTAAAAATAAATGTTGTATCTATGAAGTAGTGGTGTTTGTCTTCTTGTTTTTGTTTTTATTTTTGTTTTTTGGTTGGCTTTCTGAGGGAGGGGCCTGCCTCTTGATTTTACTGTCAGTCTTGCTAGAGTTGAATCCTCCTACCCCCATCAAGTGTCTGAGCTCTGTGGAAACAGGTTTTTTAGGCTTTTGTTCTCTGGAGTTTTGGGGCTTTTTGTTTTGATTTTTTTTCTCTCTTTGGTGGCTTTTGGCGGTTCTTTGGAGGTTTAGAGAAAATCAAACTGCACCCACACCTCTGTCTCAGAGAGAAGCCTCAGTCTGTTTCCCTCTGGGTGCTCCAGAGCACATAAATTTCCCCTCTGCTGCCATAGGGCATGTCCCAAGCCACGGTCTCAGGGGTCAGAGGGACTCCCAATTTTACCCAAAAGCACGAAAATTACTAGTCCAGAGAGCTGGCTTCCAGCAGCTGCCTCCACCACTACTCTCTGGCAGGTCCAGACCTCCAGAGAGGTCTCAACCAGAGATAGCACACTGAGTTTTTCACTCTGGTCTGAACTGGGAGTGTTCAGAATCTCTGGGTCCTAGAGAGCACTGTTTAGTGCCTGTGCATACCTCTCTTAGGGGAGAGGATTTTGTTGCTGGAGCTACTGTGTGCATGCAGAGTTCAAAGGGCTATGGTTCTGGAGAGCAGTAGCTGGCATCCACAACAGACTCTTTCACATGCATCACCACATACTCATGTGCACCAGCAGCTCAGGGACCAAGGCCTGGCTTCTTCACTACACTCTCTCTGGCTCAGCACCAGTGGTGGTCATCCTGAGTCCCTGTTCCTAACAGGGATTAAGTCCCTGTTCCTAACTGCCTGAATCCACCAAATTCCCCTTAAGACCTTTTCCTCTTTTTGAGTGCTTGCAACCGGATTCCAAGTTAATTCTGGTCCCCAATCACAGGCACTCTCGTATTGGGGTATTACTTTCTAATGGATCACTTCTGAAGGATCTCTCCAACTTTTGTTTTTCTCCCAATATCTGCCTGAAATTTCCACTCCACTTTACCTGTCCACTGGCATCTTATCCCTCCTTAGAGATCCAGAAGTGTATAATTCTAATCTCAGGCTGATTTCATGGGTGATTAGAGTTCTTTGGTAGATCATCAGCTCACTTTAGGGGACCTGTTGAAACAGCACCTTCTACTTCTCTGCCATCTTGTCTCCACCTGATAAGAGAGACAGAATCTTCAAGCAGACTGTGCCTTATGTATGCAGCCCAATGCAAAACCATGACTCTTGGGATTCAGCCAAGGAACCACGCAGTCACATGAATATTTTAATGTCTGTGGGCCCTCTTGTTACACCTCTTGCCATAAGTCACTGGGATCTTGGGGGGTTGGTCTGGGCTTCAACTCCTAAACCTCATGGGAGTTATAGCACTGCGTCATGGTTCCTCCTTTTCACCTAAGGGGTGTCGCCCTTGACCTGCAAGGATGACAAGAAGCCCCAGTTCAGATGTATCTTCTCTCTTTATTTCCGCAAGTCTACATACTTATATACGTTTACATGACCAATCAGCGAGCAAGGTGACCAATAAGGGGCCAAGCAATGGGGAGAGCCAATGAGAGTCCTGTTACTATGCTGATTAAATTTGAAACAGCCAATGACTATGTTCTCCTTTAGGCGAACTTCACCAGAACGTTCGTTGTTTACTTGCAGCGTATTTTGCTGGCAGTGAGCCAAGCGCCATCTTGTAATGGTGGGGACTTTCCCGGCTGGAGGTGGCCCCGACATCTCCCCCTTTTTTGTTTTATGGCAGAGATCGTGCCTGTCTTAGGTCGTCAGTAGCAGAAAACATCCTTACCCATCATCAGACACAAGATATCCATGATCTCTGTCCTGTCTTAGGTTGGTATGTTTCTCTACTGATCTTACCCGTCTTTGACTACAAATCTAGCATGCTTAGCCATATCTGGGGAGATGTCCCAGCCTCTATTGACATAAGGGCTTGTACTATAGCTTGGCTCTGCTCTCGCTGCTGTGTTCTCCATTGGCAAACTTTTCTGAATAGAAGCAGAATGCCAATAAGAATGAGGACAAGAAGACAAATTGTGCCAGCCCATTGTTTGGTGAACTGGAACATATTGCTGAATGTTTGAAATAGCTCTGGGAGGGAAGCTGGTTGCACACGCGTACTATTTACTCGAGTTATCTCAGCCAGAAGGATTAGTGTGAAATTTTGAAAATTGTCAGACCAAGCACCCTGCAAATACTGGGAGAGCTGTTGGGAGACATTCTGTAAGTCACTCATATTAGTATAGGCTATGGGAGTTACACAAATTGCCGGGAAGGGTGCTATACATCTCAGTCCCAATAGGGCCCCCAATATGTCCACTTGTTCTTGAACCAAATCCACTCTCTGGTTGACTATCAGGATTCCTGCTTGCAGATGTGCATTGATCTGAGTCTGTGTTTGAAGGGCAGCTGACGTTCCTTCTGCAAGGGTGTTCACAGCTTCCACAGTGGGTATAGTTGCAGCAAGCGAGACTACTGCTGCCATGGCAGCTGCTGTAGATATAGCCAATGCTGTCACCACGGTGGCTGTGATACCAAAATCTCTCTTCTTTCTGGATAGCCCCACCGGTAACTTGTCCTCTGGAATGGAAACTGGGATAGGAACATGGGTCATCTAGGAACCATGGAGCCGCCTTTTCCACTGTATTCAAAAAGGTCAGAGCAATTTTTGCTTTTAGTGGAGTTCCATTGGCTTTCAGCAGGTCTTTTAAAGACCCTTCCAACCGCACTTTAGATACTTCAGATCCCATTATGAACACACAGACAACAGACGCAGACGTTAAAGACACTAATTAGCACATTAACTTTTTACACGCATATACTTCAGTTGACCTTTACTCCCCGCTTTACCGCGGAATTCCCACTTTTGAACGTGGCCTTTACTCCCCGCTTTACGGCGGAATTTCCACTTTTGACGTGGCTAATGTCCCCACTTAACTGCGGTTTCGATAAGAAAATCCCGGGTCTATGGCCGCCCCGCTTCTTATTGCGGTCTTGTGAAATCCCGGCTCTATGGCCGCCCCGCTTCTTGTTGCGGTCTTGTCCAAGATTCCCACCACTTTAATTGTGGTCCCTTCCCCGCTTATCTGCAGTTTTTCTCCTTGCAAGGTTTACTTACTCGTTAACTATTCCCGGGTCTCGGCACCACTTGTCACCCTCAACCCGCAAGGATAAGAAGCCCCGGTTCAGATGTATCTTCTCTCTTTATTTCCGCAAGTATATACATACTTAATACTTACATATATACATACTTACATACTTACATATATACATAAGTATATACATACTTATATACGTTTACATGACCAATCAGGGAGCAATGTGACCAAAAAGGGGCCAAGCAATGGGGAGAGCCAATGAGAGTCCTGTTACTATGCTGATTAATTTTTTTTCCAATTTATTTATTTTCAGAAAAACAGTATTCATTATTTTTTCACCACACCCAGTGCTCCATGCAAGCTGTGCCCTCTATAATACTCACCAACTGGTACCCCAACCTCCAACCCCCCGCCACTTCAAACCCCTCAGATTGTTTTTCAGAGTCCATAGTCTCTCATGGTTCATCTCCCCTTCCAATTTACCCAAAAGCACATACCCTCCCCAATGTCCATTACCCTACCGCCCTTCTCTCAACCCTCCTCCCCCCAGCAACCCACAGTTTGTTTCGTGAGATTAAGAGTCACTTATGGTTTGTCTCCCTCCCTATCCCATCTTGTTTCATGGATTCTTCTCCTACCCACTTAAGCCCCCATGTTGCATCACCACTTCCTCATATCAGGGAGATCATATGATAGTTGTCTTTCTCCGCTTGACTTATTTCGCTAAGCATGATACGCTTTAGTTCCATCCATGTTGTCGCAAATGGCAGGATTTCATTTCTTTTGATGGCTGCATAGTATTCCATTGTGTATATATACCACATCTTCTTGATCCATTCATCTGTTGATGGACATCTAGGTTCTTTCCATAGTTTGGCTATTGTGGACATTGCTGCTATAAACATTCGGGTGCATGTGCCCCTTTGGATCACTACGTTTGTATCTTTAGGGTAAATTCCCAGTAGTGCAATTGCTGGGTCATAGGGCAGTTCTATTTTCAACATTTTGAGGAACCTCCATGCTGTTTTCCAGAGTGGTTGCACCACCTTGCATTCCCACCAAGAGTGTAGGAGGGTTCCCCTTTCTCCGCATCCTCGCCAGCATCTGTCATTTCCTGACTTGTTGATTTTAGCCATTCTGACTGGTGTGAAGTGATATCTCATTGTGGTTTTGATTTGTATTTCCCTGATGCCGAGTGATATGGAGCACTTTTTCATGTATCTGTTGGCCATCTGGATGTCTTCTTTGCAGAAACGTCTGTTCATGTCCTCTGCCCATTTCTTGATTGGATTATTTGTTCTTTGGGTGTTGAGTTTGTTAAGTTCTTTATACATTTTGGACACTAGTCCTTTATCTGATATGTCGTTTGCAAATATCTTCTCCCATTCTGTCAGTTGTCTTTTGGTTTTGTTAACTGTTTCCTTTGCTGTGCAAAAGCTTTTGATTTTGATGAAATCCCAAAAGTTCATTTTTGCCTTTGCTTCCCTTGCCTTTGGTGATGTTCCTAGGAAGATGTTGCTGCGGCTGAGGTCGAAGAGGTTGCTGCCTGTGTTCTCCTCAAGGATTTTGATGGATTCCTTTCTCACATTGAGGTCCTTAATCCATTTTGAATCTATTTTTGTGT
Source organism: Neogale vison (assembly GCF_020171115.1). Classification (NCBI taxonomy): domain Eukaryota; kingdom Metazoa; phylum Chordata; class Mammalia; order Carnivora; family Mustelidae; genus Neogale; species Neogale vison. The sequence goes on from NC_058091.1 coordinate 155,383,724, forward strand.
GTGGTGTAAAAAATGGTCCAATTTCATTTTTCTGCACGTGGCTGTCCAATTTTCCCAACACCATTTATTGAAGAGGCTGTCTTTTTTCCATTAGACATTCTTTCCTGCTTTGTCGAAGATTAGTTGACTATAGAGTTAAGGGTCTATTTCTGGGCTCTCTATTCTGTTCCATTGGTCTATGTGTCTGTTTTTGTGCCAGTACCATGCTGTCTTGATGATGACAGCTTTGTAATAAAGCATGAAGTCCGGAATTGTGATGCCACCAATGTTGGCTTTGTTTTTCAATATCCCTTTGGCTATTCGAGGTCTTTTCTGGTTCCATATAAATTTTAAAATTATTTATTCCATTTCTTTGAAAAAGATGGATGGTACTTTGATAGGAATTGCATTAAATGTGTAGATTGCTTTAGGTAGCATAGACATTTTCACAATATTTATTCTTCCAATCCAGGAGCATGGAACATTTTTCCATTTCTTTGTGTCTTCCTCAATTTCTTTCATGAGTACTTTATAGTTTTCTGAGTATAGATTCTTAGCCTCTTTGGTTAGGTTTATTCCTAGGTATCTTATGGTTTTGGGTGCAATTGTAAATGGGATTGACTCCTTAATTTCTCTTTTTTCTGTCTTGTTGTTGGTGTAGAGAAATGCAACTGATTTCTGTGCATTGATCTTATATCCTGACACTTTACTGAATTCCTGTACAAGTTCTAGCAGTTTTGGAGTGGAGTCTTTTGGGTTTTCCACATAGAGTATCATATCATCTGCGAAGAGTGATAATTTGTCTTCTTCTTTGCCGATTTGGATGCCTTTAATTTCCTTTTGTTGTCTGATTGCTGAGGCTAGGACTTCTAGTACTATGTTGAATAGCAGTGGTGATAATGGACATCCCTGCCGTGTTCCTGACCTTAGTGGAAAAGCTTTCAGTTTTTCTCCATTGAGAATGATATTTGCAGTGGGTTTTTCATAGATGGCTTTGATGATATTGAGGTATGTGCCCTCTATCCCTACACTTTGAAGGGTTTTGATCAGGAAGGGATGCTGTACTTTGTCAAATGCTTTTTCAGCATTTATTGAGAGTATCATATGGTTCTTGTTCTTTCTTTTATTGATGTGTTGTATCACATTGACTGATTTGCGGATGTTGAACCAACCTTGCAGCCCTGGGATAAATCCCACTTGGTCGTGGTGAATAATCCTTTTAATGTACTGTTGAATCCTATTGGCTAGTATTTTGGTGAGAATTTTTGCATCTGTGTTCTTCAAGGATATTGGTCTATAGCTCTCTTTTTTGATGGGACCCTTGTCTGGTTTTGGGATCAAGGTGATGGTGGCCTCATAAAATGAGTTTGGGAGTTTTCCTTCCATTTCTATTTTTTGGAACAGTTTCAGGAGAATAGGAATTAGTTCTTCTTTAAATGTTTGGTAGAATTCCCCCGGGAAGCCATCTGGCCCTGGGCTTTTGTTTGTTCGGAGATTTTTAATGACTGTTTCAATCTCCTTACTGGTTATGGGTCTGTTCAGGCTTTCTATTTCTTCCTGGTTCAATTTTGGTAGTTTATGTTTCTAGGAATGCATCCATTTCTTCCAGATTGTCAAATTGGTTGGCATAGAGTTGCTCATAGTATGTTCTTATAATAGTTTGTATTTCTTTGGTGTTAGTTGTGATCTCTCCTCTTTCATTCATGATTTTATTTATTTGGTTCCTTTCTCTTTGCTTTTTGATAAGTCTGGCCAAGGGTTTATCAGTTTTATTAATTCTATCAAAGAACCAGCTCCTAGTTTGGTTGATTTGTTCTATTGTTTTTTTGGTTTCTATTTCATTGATTTCTGCTCTGATCTTTATGATTTCTCTTCTCCTGCTGTGTTTAGGGTTTCTTTCTTGTTCTTTCTCCAGCTCCTTTAGGTGTAGGGTTAGGTTGTGTACCTGAGACCTTTCTTGTTTCCTGAGAAAAGCTTGTACCGCTATATATTTTCCTCTCAGGACTGCCTTTGTTGTATCCCACAGATTTTGAACCGTTGTATTTTCATTATCATTTGTTTCCATGATTTTTTTCAATTCTTCTTTAATTTCCCGGTTGACCCATTCATTCTTTAGAAGGATGCTGTTTAGTCTCCATGTATTTGTGTTCTTTCCAAACTTCCTCTTGTGGTTGAGTTCTAGTTTCAGAGCATTGTGGTCTGAAAATATGCAGGGAATGATCCCAATCTTTTGATACCGGTTGAGTCCTGATTTAGGACCGAGGATGTGATCTATTCTGGAGAATGTTCCATGTGCACTAGAGAAGAATGTGTATTCTGTTGCTTTGGGATGAAATGTTCTGAATATATCTGTGATGTCCATCTCATCCAGTGTGTCATTTAAGGCCTTTATTTCCCTGTTGATCTTTTGCTTGGATGATCTGTCCATTTCAGTGAGGGGAGTGTTAAAGTCCCCTACTATTATTGTATTATTGTTGATGTGTTTCTTTGATTTTGTTATTAATTGGTTTATATAGTTTGCTGTGCCCACGTTGGGGGCATAGATATTTAAAATTGTTAGATCTTCTTGTTGGACAGACCCTTTGAGTATGATATAGTGTCCTTCCTCATCTCTTATTATAGTCTTTGGCTTAAAATCTAATTGATCTGATATAAGGATTGCCACTCCTGCTTTTTTCTGATGTCCATTAGCATGGTAAATTCTTTTCCACCCCCTCACTTTAAGTCTGGAGGTGTCTTCGGGTTTAAAATGAGTTTCTTGGAGGCAACATATAGATGGGTTTTGTTTTTTTATCCATTCTGATACCCTGTGTCTTTTGATTGGGGCATTTAGCCCATTAACATTCAGGGTAACTATTGAGAGATATGATTTTAGTGCCATTGCATTGCCTGTAAGGTGACTGTTACTGTATATTGTCTCTGTTCCTTTCTGATCTACCACTTGTAGGCTCTCTCTTTGCTTAGAGGACCCCTTTCAGTATTTCCTGTAGAGCTGGTTTGGTGTTTGCAAATTCTTTCAGTTTTTGTTTGTCCTGGAAGCTTTTAATCTCTCCTTCTATTTTCAATGATAGCCTAGCTGGATATAGTATTCTTGGCTGCATGTTTTTCTCGTTTAGTGCTCTGAAAATGTCATGCCAGCTCTTTCTGGCCTGCCAGGTCTCTGTGGATAAGTCAGCTGCCAATCTAATACTTTTACCATTGTATGTTACAGACTTCTTTTCCCGGGCTGCTTTCAGGATTTTCTCTTTGTCACTAAGGCTTGTAAATTTTACTATTAGATGTCGGGGTGTGGGCCTATTCTTATTGATTTTGAGGGGCGTTCTCTGAACCTCCTGAATTTTGATGCTCGTTCCCTTTGCCATATTGGGGAAATTCTCCCCAATAATTCTCTCCAGTATACCTTCTGCTCCCCTCTCTCTTTCTTCTTCTTCTGGAATCCCAATTATTCTAATGTTGTTTCATCTTATGGTGTCACTTATCTCTCGAATTCTCCTGTCATGGTCCAGTAGCCGTTTGTCCCTCTTTTGCTCAGCTTCTTTATTCTCTGTCATTTGGTCGTCTATATCGCTAATTCTTTCTTCTGCCTCATTTATCCTAGCTGTGAGAGCCTCCATTTTTGATTGAACTTCATTAATAGTTTTCTTTTTATTTCAACTTGGTTAGATTGTAGTTCTTTTATTTCTCCAGAAAGGGCTTTTATATCTCTGGAGAGGGTTTCTCTAATATCTTCCATGCCTTTTTCAAGCCCGGCTATAAACTTGAGAATTGTCATTTTGAACTCTAGATCTGACATATTACCTATGTCTGTATTGATTAGGTCCCTAGCCTTCGGTACTGCCTCTTGTTCTTTTTGTTGTTGTTGTGAATTTTTCCGCCTTGTCATTTTGTCCAGCTAAGAGTATATGAAGGAGCAAGTAAAATACTAAAAGGGTGGCAACAATCCCAGGAAAATATGCTTTAACCAAATCAGAAGAGATCCCAAATCGTGAGGGGGGATTTCTACCCCCTCACGATTGGGTGAGGGATCTCCTCTGATCGGGATCTCCTTTGATTGGGATCTCCCAATCTCTTCTGATTGGGATCTCTTCTGATTTGGGGATAAAAAGAGGTTCTAAAAGAAAGAGAGGAAAAAAAGAAAAAAAGAATTAAAAAAAGAGATTGAATTAAAAATTCAATCAAGAATTTAAAAAAGAATTAAGAAAAAAAAAGATTGAAGAGATTAAGATCTCTTCTGATTTGGGGATAAAAAGAGGTTCAAAAATAAAGAAAGAAAAAAAGAATTAAAAGAAAAGAAAATGAATAAAGAAAAGTATAAAAAAGAAAAATATATATATATTAGATAATCTAGTTAAAAAACGTTAAAAAAGAAAAGGGTAAAAGTTATAAAAAAATTTTAGCAGAAGAAGAGAAAAAAAAATGAAAAAGGAAAAAATTAAATTAACTTCAAGACTAAAAAATCACAGGCAGAAAGCCATGAGTTCCGTGGTTTTTCTCCTCCTCTGGAATTCTGCTGCTCTCTCCTTGGTATTGAAACTGCACTCTTTGGTAGGTGAACTTGGTCTTGCCTGGATTTCTTGTTGATCTTCTGGGGGAGGGGCCTGTTGTAGTGATTCTCAAGTGTCTTTGCCCCAGGCAGAATTACACCGCCCTTACCAGGGGCCGGGCTGTGTGATCTGCTCAGCTTTGCTTTCAGGAGCTTTTGTTCCCCGAGCGCTTTCCTTAGAGTTCTGGAGGATGGGAATACAAATGGCGGCCTCCTGGTCTCCGGCCCGGAGGAGCCGAGAGCCCGGGGCCCCGCTCCCCAGTGCGCCCTCAGCGAACAGCTCCTAGTAACTCACGTCTGCCTAACCTCCAGCCGCGCTCAGAGCTCACCGAGCTTGCGATCGGTTCAAGGCAACTCCTTGCTGCGAGCATACTGTCGGCTCTGTCTCTGCAGCCGGCTTTCCCGTTCCAATATCTGCAAGCTCTGCGACACTCAGACATCCCCGATCCTTCTGTGACCCCGTGGGACCTGAGGTCACGCCGACCCCGCGTGGGCTTCGCCGCGGTTTAGCCTCCGGAGCGATGTCCCTCAGTGGAACAGACTTTTAAAAGTCCTGATTTTGTGCTCTGTTGCTCCGCCGCTTGCCGGGACCCGGCCCCTCCCCCCGGGGTCTATGTTCCCGTCGCTTTGGATTCACTTCTCCGCCAGTCCTACCTTTTAGAAAGTGGTTGTTTTTCTGTTTCTAGAATTGCTGTTCTTCTTCTCTTCGATCTGCCGATGGATTTCCAGGTGTTTGCAATCTTTAGATAAGCTCTCTAGCTGATCTCCTGCTAGCTGAGGTAGTCTCAGCCTGCTACTTCTCCGCCATCTTGACTATGCTGATTAAATTTGAAACAGCCAATGACTATGTCTTCCTTTAGGCGAGCTTCACCAGAACGTTCGTTGTTTACCTGCAGCGTATTTTGCTGGCAGTGAGCCAAGCGCCATCTTGTAATGGCGGGGACTTTCCCAGCCGGAGGTGGCCCCGACAAAGGGGAAAAATGGCTCATCAATGAAGAGGAGTGAGACCCATGTGCTACAAACCAATGGGGCCAACCTGCTGGAGCAGCAAACAACTCATCTGGTGCCAGTCATAAAAGACCTCAGCTATGTTGACATATTCCTGGTTTCATACTGAGACTTTGCCACCACCTAAGATGTGCTGGACCTCCTGTTTTCAAGATGAGCACTCTGTCCCTAACTGCCCAGTGGGATTTTGCCACGGCCTCATTGTGAGTTTGGAAATGTCCCAAAACTTCCTAAGCATCAGTTTTCTCCTTAGACTGGGACAGAGTTATTTTAAGGACTCACTGGGCTTTTGAAGGGGAAATTCAGATGGGCTCCTGGGGCTGTGCGCTCATTTGTACTCATTTAACATTGCTCTGCTTGTCATAATGAAGCTACTGCCTTATGGCTCATTATCATCATGGTGTTCATTCTGGCTGTTTGGCCATTGAAAAGGATATTTGAGACTCTATCTGGGGTCTGTGCAGAGGAGAAATGAAAGCAGGGGCCCCCAGGGGTAAGCAGTGGGTCCAGGTCCACAAAGATATCTGTGATGGGCTAGGTAGGGCCGTTTCATTTAGCAAGCATTCAGGAAGCCCCACTCAGCACAGGGTCTCCTCTGATTGCTGACTGTGAACCCTGCACAGGAAAGACAGCACCCTGGGCTCCAGACTAGTCAGGGGTCAGACAGTGACACTGGACACAATGACAGGTAGCAACCACAGGACATTTCATGTGATGCTCCCTGGCCTCCTCTAGATATGCTTGCATTTTATCCAGTTATGATGGGGTCAGCAGATTGCAAGAGCAATGGCATATGTGAGTGAGCTTCAGCTGATGTAGACCTCCTCCCTCCTCCAGAGCAGCCAGGGGACTGGGAGTTGGAAGGACTCTTGGACCCTCATCCCACAAATCTGTGATTCCTCCTTAAGGATAAATGTCCAAGAGACTCTTCTGGATAAAGGAAAGGGCCCAGGGGAGCTGTGGGTTTGAGCACTGTGCCAGACAGTGGGACAGCTTTAGCCCCTAACTGAGTCATTCAGAATGCATTCCACTCCAAGCCTTAACTCTCTTTCAATCCTAGGACCCAGAAGAGAGGCTGTAGGAACCATACAGTCAGCAATCTGTTAGACCCTGTACACTGGGTACTCACAAGGTGGTCAGGAGACCAAACGTTGCACACCCTGTGGGAGACTAGTGTCAGTGGAAGGAGACTTACTCGTGGTACCTAGTGAAAGAGGCAGCAGTTGGGCACAGGAGCTAATGCTTGAGGTATTGGGAGGGTATTGGGAAGGCTTGGCTAGAGACAGAGTCCCTTTGTTCTTTCCTTGGTTGGATCCTCACAGAGCAGTGGTGTGAGAAGTGAGGGTAATTAAGGGGCCAGACACCACCCCTCACTGGGTCTATGCAGTTGAATTCAAGGGGCAAGTGGGCAAGGAGACAGACTGAAGTGTGTGTCCAGCTCCCGCGAGAAGGACAGAAATGATCACACTGTTGATCAAGGACTTACACTCATAAAGGTTTTTTGCCAACCTGTTATCTGAGACCAGGCCTGTTTCAGGCATTACTGCCAGATCACAAGTGGACAAGGACTAGGACTGGTCTCTGACAGGATCTGGAAGCCCAGGGACCCAGGATCACACAGGGGTTCCCTGGGATATTGGTTTGGGATGGTGCCCAGTCCTTTGACTCCTCTGTCCAACTGTCTATCCCCATGGCCATCTTGTCCATCTTGAACACATGACAAGAACAATAGCCTAAGGATTTGGTCCAGCCCCCAGAATTTCCCAGCCTGAATATGTTTCTGCTATACCTGGGGCTCAATATGCCAGCCTCAGATTTGGAGCACCATGCCCAGCTTCTGCTCTTATAGCTGCATCAGCTTGAGCCCACAGAGCAAGAGGCTGGCAGTGAGAGGGGCTGGGCTGACTGATGTAGGCCTGTGGAGTTGACTGGGTGGGCCACACTGAGCAAGCCTCCATAAAGTGCAGTTGGGCTGAAAGGAATGAGTAGTCTCACATGCCTGCCCCCATGGTCTTTAGTCAGGGAGAACTCCAAGGGACTCGTTCTTGGACACAGCCAGAATGGAATGGTGGGAATACTTTCCTTTATTTGGAAGGTACATGGAAAGTCAATCATGCTGATGATACTGTATCTTCATGGAACCATAAACTAGGCCCAAAGCAGGATCCTGAATGACCTCAGGAACTCGGTCCACTCTCAATGTGGCGCCTGCAGTATCATCAGAGAAAAAGCTGGCCTACCCCATCCGTGGTGCTGGAGCTCGTCCCTCAGCAAGAACAGTAACACCACCTCCCCTGGGCAGGTGGTAGTCAGGGCTCTACTTTACTCTCCTGAGATGTCAGCCCCTTTGCCAGACCTGGTAGTCCAGCGGGGTCTTGCCCATACTCCTGTGGTTCCTGAAGGGCTCAATCCAGCAGCAGTTTCAGTGGAATAACCAGCCTCAAACCCCAAGCAGCAGTTTATACTGGCTGGAACCTTATGGATATATTCTCCTTCCCTGTATTTGCCCACCATGTAATTTTTGTGTTTTGTATATGAGATGCTTAGGGAATAAAATTATGACCATTACCGCTATTTCTGCTTCTGTGCCTTCGCTTGCTAACCCATGAGGAGGTGGAAAAATACCAGCAGACTTTCTATAGGCACTCTGTAACCACACAACCCCTGCCCAGAATTGAACCTGGCAGAGTGGCTGCTCCCAGACCCCCACCCGGCTCTGGGCCGAGAGATAACAGCCATCGGGCGCCAGAGAAACCCCCACCCAGAATTGGACGTGACAAAATGACTGCTCTCGGACCCCCACCCAGCTCTGGGTGCAAGAGATAATAACCATCTGGCACCCCATGGCTTGACAGGAAGACCCCGGCCAATCCTGAGGTGACACATACCTTAGTGGTGCCATCTAAGCAGTTTGAAGAATGACAGCCCTTTGACCTAACCAATAATCTGTTCCCAGTCTTTTCCCGCTCTGTAGCGTGCCAGTCATATTATAGAGTTCCTTTTTGATTTTCCCGTGGTATGTGGTGATTTGTTACAAGATACTATGATGTATGCTGTCTCTGCCTTCCCAAAAATAGTGTATAAAAGGTGTTGTGATCCTGAGCTCGGGACGTCTTAGCGTCACCGGCAACGAGTGCGCTGAGGTCCGGGTTCAAACTCGTAATAAACGACCCTTGCTGTTTGGCTTTGACTCTGGACTCTGGTGGACGTCTTTGGAGGGTCTCAGAATTTGGGCATAGCATATGGGATAGCCCGCCCCAGACCCATCAAATGCCTATTCAACGGGTTGCTGAAAACCGATCAGTAAGTGAGCCGGCTCTGTCTCTGCCTCTGTCTCCTTCTCTGTCTCTGTATTGTCTGTCATTCTTGGATCCATAATCTGAATCTCTTTCCGGAAGTCTGAGGTTGGAACTTGCAAATATTCCTGGCAGACGCAATATAAGGCTGCCAGTAGGCTGGTGGGAGACGTCTTCCGGACCCCTGTCTGGGGCTGTTTACTCAGCCCATCTGGGTAGCCTCGGGGCAGCTGGAAGTGCACCTAGGGCTGATTACCCAGCCCATTCGATTAGCCACGGAGCCGCCTGAAGCGCACCAGCGAGTTGTGTTTTTGTGTTGTGTGTCCCCTGAGCCTAGGGCTGTGTACCAGCCCATCTGAATTAGCCATGGAGCTCATTTCCTGTGTAAATGGCTATAACTGGAGCCAACTGGGGTTGGTCTAACTCGGGACAGAGACCATAGGGAATATTCCCAAGCAGCTGCCGAAGCACCATTTGTTTCAGGGAGGTTTCCCTGTCTTCTCTGGCCCTACTTGGACTACTTAACCCCTTCCCCCCTCTTGCTGATAGGAAAACATGGTGTCTTCTCCTTTGTTGGAGTTGATAAGCTCTAAAACCAGGAATTCTTTCTCTGCCTTCTGGCAGCACTTTGTTACTTCTATCTCCCCCTTCTCATGCTTCAGCACCAACGTGTGTGCAGCCTGCATGACTAGCCTCTAGATCATGCTCCACGGCTCCTTCTCTCTTCACTGTCAAGGAGCAAGAAGAACAGCCGATCTGATCCTGGTTTGGGCAGAACGCTCTTGAGAATTGGCCGGAAAAAGCCTGGCGAACTCGCTTCGGGCGCAGCACGTCTGCCGGGCTGCCCCACTGGGCCTGGCCCGGCATCAAGAGCGCTGGCGCACAAACCTCGCCAGAAGACTTCCACGAGGCAGGCTGCGGCGAGGCCGACACCTCCAGCTCCTCGGCCTGCAGGTGTCCCGTCCTTGGCGCCATCCCTTGGGGCCACGGCTGCCCCAAGACTCGGGCTCAAAATTTCGCCTGCTGCCCAGCCTCCCGCTTCCGAGGTCCTGTCCCTCTGTGCCTCCATCTGGGGAATCCTGATACCCGACCACGCCTCCCCCTCCCACCACTTCGCCAACGATGCATTTCGGTGCTTCGGAAAAGTCTCGGAATGAGAGAAATCTGAATGACCCAACTGAGGACAACCGCATCCTTGGGCGCCTCATCGGCCCGAAAAGCCAGAGGCACACGCCCTGCCGCCACGTGTCCTTCAACTCTGCTCCAGGAAAGCTCCCGTGAGTCGGCGCCCCCGGATGGGCCGCGTCGTTTCCATGCGTTTACCGGCTGGCCGCAGCATGCCATGGGCGAGAAAGGGCCCTAGGCCACGGAGAGCAGGGCGGTCCGCAGGGCTGCCCAACGCCGGCCAATTCTCACGAGCGTTCTGCCCAAACCGATTCCGGTTTGGGCAGAACGCTCGTGAGAATTGGCCGGAAAACGCCTTGCGAACTCGCTTCGGGAGTGATACATCTGCAGGGCCGCCCCCCGGGGCCTGCCCCGGCATCGCGAGAGCTCGCTCACGAACCCCGCCAATGAACCCTCCACTAGGCAGACTGTGGCGAGGCCAATGCCTCCTGCTTCTCGGCCTGCGGGGGTACCCTAATTGGCGCCGTCCCATGGGGCCAGGGCTGCCCCGAGACTAGGGCTCGAAATTTCGCCTGCTTCCCAGCCTTCCGCTTCCGGGGTCCTGTCCCTCTGTGCCTCCATCTGGGGAATCCTGAGTCGTGTGGAAATGCCTCCGCCTCCCGCCCCAGCTGGAACGGTGCATTTTGGCGCTTCGGACAAGCCTCGGAGCGAGAGAAACCTGCATGGCCCAACTGAGGACAGCCCCATCTTAGGGCGCCCCATCAGCCCGAAAAGACGGAGGCGCATGCGCTGCCGCCACTCGTTGGTCAACTCTGCCCTGGGAACGCTCCACTGCGCTGGCGCACCCTGGTGGGCCCGGTGGATTCCGTGTGTTTTCCGGGGGCAGAAGCATGCCCTGGGAGAGAAGGGGCCCTGGGCCACAGAGAGCAGGGCGGTCCACAGGACTGCCCAACGCCGGCCAATTCTCACGAGCGCTCTGCCCAAACTGCTCCAGGTTTGGGCAGAACGCTTGTGAGAATTGGCAGGAAAACGCCCGGCGAAATCGCTTCGGGTGCTGCACTTCTGCACGGCCGCCCCCCACCCCGGGCCTGGCGTGCCATTGCCAGCCATCGCGCCCAACCCCGCCAGGAAGGCCTCCGCGAGGCAGGCTGTGGCGAGGCCCACGCCTCCTGCTAATCCTCCTGCGGGGGTCCTCTCCCTGGCGCTGTTCGATGGGGCCTGGCCCGCCACGAAGCCCAGGCTCGCAGTATCGCCTGCTACCCAGCCGTCTGCTTCTGGGTTCCTGTTCCTCGGTGCCTCCATCTGGGGAGCCCTGAGTCCCGCGGCCATGCCTCCCCCTCCCACACTGGCGCAACGGTGCCTTTCGGCGCTTGGGACAACCTCACAGCAAGAGAAACCTGCGTGCCCCCACTGAGGTCAGCCCCATCCTTGAACGCCTGATCCTCCCTAAAGTCCGAACCGTAGGCCCGGCCACCAACGGCCCTTCAACTCTGTTCTGGGAACGCTCCCCAGCGCCGGGGCCACCAGGTGGGCCACGACGTTTTCGCACGTTTTCTGGGCGGCCGCCTCATGCTCCAGCGAGAAACGGCCCTGGGCCACGGAGAGTAGGGCGGTCAGCAGGGATGCCAAATGCCGGTCAGTTCTCACGAGCGTTCTGCCCAAACCGGGACACTCGTGAGAATCGGCCGGAAAACGCCTTAAGATCTCGCTTCGGGTGTCATACGTCTGCTGGGCAACCCCCAGGGCCTGGCCCGGCTTCGCGAGAGCTCGCTCACGAACCCCGCCATGGAGTCCTCCGCAGGGCAGACTGAGGCGAGGCCGATGACTCCTGCTTCTCGGCCAGCGGGGGTCCCCTACTTGGCGCAGTCCCATGGGGCCGGGGCTGCCCTGAGACTCGGGCTCGAAATTTCCCCGGCTTCCCAGCCTTCCGCTTCCGGGTTCCTGTCCGTCTGTGCCTCCAACTTGGGAATCCTGAGTTCCGTGGCAATGCCTCCGACTCATGCCACGGCGCCAACGGTGCATTTCGGCACATCGGACAAGCCTCGGAGCGAGAGAAACCTGCATGACTCAACTGAGGACAGGCACATCATGGGATACCCATCAGCCCGAAAAGACAAAGGCGCACGCCATGCCGCTACCCGCCCTGCAACTCTGCTCTGGGAACGCTCCCTGCGCCGGCGCCCCCTGGTGGACCGCGTCGTTTCCTCAGGTTTTCAGGCGGCCGCAGCATGCCCTGGGCAAGAAGGGTCTCTGGGCCACGGAGAGCCAGGCGGTCCGCAGGGCTGCCCAACACCGGCCAATAATCACGATAGTTCTGCCAAAACCGATCCCGGTTTGGGCAGAACGCTCGTGAAAATTGGCTGGAAAACGCCCGGCGACCTCGCTACGGGCGCAGCACATCTGCAGGCCCGCCCCCAGGGGCCTCGCCTGGCATCACCAGCGCTCGGGCACGAGCCTCACCAAGAAGCCCACAATGAGGCACGATGCGGTGAGGCCAACGCCTCCTGCTCCTCGTCGCGGGTGTTCCCTATTTAGCGCCGTCCCATGGGGCCAGGGCTGCCCCGAGACTCGGGCTTGATATTTCACCTGCTTCCCAGCCTTCGGCTTCTGGGGTCTTGTCCCTCTGTGCCTAGATCTGGGGAATCCTGAGTCCCTCGGCCACGCTTCCACCTCCCATTCCGGCCCCAATGGCGCATATCAGCGCTTTGGACAAGGCTCGGAGAGAGAGAAACCTAAATGAACCAAATGGGGACAGCCACATCCTTGGGTGCCCCATCAGCCCGAAAAGACGGAGGCGCATGCTCTGCCGACACTCATCCATCAACTCTGCTCTGGGATCATTTCCCTGCACCGGCGCCCCTTGGTGTGCCCCAGCGAATCTGGCATTTTCCGGGGGCCGCAGCATGCCCTGGGAGAGAAGGGGCCCTGGGCCACGGAGAGCAGCGAGGTCCGCAGGACTACCAAACGCCAGCCAATTCCCACGAGCGTTCTGCCCAAAACGATCCTGGTTTGGGCAGAACGCTCGTGAGAATTGGCAGGAAAACGCCCGGCGAACTCGCTTCGGGCACCGCACTTCTGCACGGCCGCCCCCCCCCCCGGGCATGGCATGCAAATTGCGAGCCATCCCGCTCCAATCCCGCCAGGAAGCCCTCCGCGAGGCAGGCTGTGGCGAGGCCGACGCCTCCTGCTAATCCGCCTGCGGGGGTCCTCTTCCTGGCCCTGTTCCATGGGGCCTGGCCCGCCATGAAGCCCAGGCTCGCAGTTTCCCCACTACCCAGCTGTCTGCTTCTGGGTTCCTGTCCCTCGGTGGCTCCATCTGGGGAACCCTGAGTCCCGTGGCCATGCCTCCCCCTCCTACATTGCCACCAGGGTGCCGTTCGGCGCTTCGGCCAACCTCAGAGCGAGAGAAAACTGTGTGCCCCCACTGAGGTCAGCCCCATTCTTGGGCACCTGATCCTCCCTAAAGTCGGAAGCGTAGGCCCGGCCGCCACCTGTCCTTCAACACTTGTCTGGGAACGCTTCCCAGCGCCGCGGCCTCCAGGTGGGCCCCGACGTTTTCGCGCATTTTCCGGGCGGCCGCCCCAAGCTCCGGGCGAGAAATGGCCCTGGGCCATGGAGATCAGAGCGGTCCGCAGGGCAGCCCACAGCTGGCCAATTTTCGTTCTTCCCCGATCCTGGTTTGGGCAGAACGCTTGTGAGAAATGGCTGGAAAACGCCTTGTGAACTCGCTTCGGGTGACACAGGTCTGCAGAGCCGCCCCCCAGGGACTGGCCCGGCATCACGAGAGCTCGCTCACGAACCACACCAAGAAGCCCTCCGCGTGGCACACTGCGGCGAGGCCGATGCCTCCTGCTTCGTGGCTGGCGGGGGTCCCCTAGTTGGCGCAGTCCCATGGGGCCAGGGCTGCCCCGAGACTCGGGCTCGAAATTTCGCCAGCTTCCCAGCCTTCCGCTTCTGGGTCCTGTCCCTCTGTGCCTCCATCTTGGGAATCCTGAGTCCCGTGGCAACGCCTACGCCTCATGCCCCGGTGCCTACGGTGCATTTCGGCGCTTCAGACAAGCCTCGGATCGAGAGAAACTTGCATGACCCAACTGAGGACAGCCTCATCCTTGGGCACCCCATCAGCCCGAAAAGAGGGAGGCGCATGCCCTGCCCCCACCCGCCGCTCAACTCTGCTCTGGGAATGCTTCCGTGCGCTGGCACCCTCTGGTGGGCCGCGTCGTTTCCTCGGGTTTTCAGGCGGCCACAGCATGCCCTGGGCAAGAAGGGTCCCTGGGCCACGGAGAGCCGGGCGGTCCGCAGGGCTGCCCAACACCGGCCAATTATCACGTTATCACGACAGTTCTGCCCAAACCGATCCCGGTTTGGGCAGAACGCTTGTGAGAATTGGCCAGAAAAGCCCGGCGAACTCGCTACGGGCGCAGCACATCTGCAGGCCTGGCCCCTGGGTCCTGGCCTGGCATCGCCAGCGCTTGTGCACGAACCTCACCAGGAAGACCTCTGCGAGGCACGATGCGGCGAGGCCGACACCTCCTGCTCCTCGGCGAGGGTGACCCCTACTTTGCGCCGTCCCATGGGGCCAGGGCTGACACGACACTCGGGCTCGATATTTCACCGGCTTCCCAGTCTTCGGCTTCCAGTGTCCTGTCCTTCTGTGCCTCCATCTGGGGAATCCTGACACCCGCGGTCTCACCTCCCCCTCCCACCCCGGCCCCAATGGTGCATATTGGCGCTTCGGACAAGCCTTGGAGAGAGAGAAACCTGCATGACCCAACGGCGGACAGCCACATCCTTGGGTGCCTCATCAGTCCGAATAGACTTAGGCGAACGCCCTTCCACCACTCGTGCATCAACTCTGCTCCGGGAACGCTCCCCTGCACCGGCACCCCGATGAGGACCCGGTAAATTCCATGCATTTTCAGGGGCTCAGCATGCCCTGGGAGAGAAGGGGCCCTGGGCCACTGAGAGCAGTGCGTTCGGCAGGACCGCCCAATGCAGGCCAATTCTCATGAGTGTTTTGCCCAAACCGATCCTGGTTTGGAAAGAACGCTCGTGAGAATTGGCCGGAAAACGCCCGGTGAACTCGCTTCGGGCGCGGCACTTCTGCACAGCCGCCAGGCCGGGCCTGGCGTGCCATTACGAGCCATCCCTCTCCAATCCCGCCAGGACGCCCTCTGCGAGGCAGGCTGTGGCAAGGCCATCGCCTCCTGATAATCCACCTGCGGGGGTCCTCTCCCGGGCCCTGTTCCATGGGGCCTGGCCCGCCACGAAGCCCGGGCTCGCAGTTTCGCCTGCTACCCAGCCATCTGCTTCTGGGTTCCTGTCCCTCAATGCCTCCATCTGGGGAACACTGAGTCCCGTGGCCACGCCTCCCCCTCCTACATTGACACCAAAGGTGCCTTTCGGCGCTTCGGCCAACCTCAAAGCGAGAGAAACCTGTGTGCCCCCACTGAGGTCAGCCCCATCTTTGGGCACCCGATCCTCCCTAAAGTCGGAAGCGTAGATCCGGCCGCCACCCGTCCTTCAACTCTGGTCTGGGAACGCTTCCCAGCGACGGGGCCTCCGGGTGTGCCGCGACGTTTTCGCGCATTTTCCGGGCGGCCGCCCCAAGCTCCGGGAGAGAAACGGCCCTGGGCCATGGAGATCAGGGCGGTAATCAGGGCTGCCCACAGCTAGCCAATTCTCACGAGCGTTCTGCCCAAACCGATCCTGGTTTGGGCAGAACCCTCGTGAGAAATGGCTGGAAAACGCCTTGCGAACTCGCTTCGGGTGTCACAGGTCTGCAAGTCCGCCCCCCAGGGCCTGGCGCGCCATGGCAAGAACTCGCTCATGAACCCCACCAAGAAGCCGTCCGTGAGGCAGACTGCGGCGAGGCCGATGCCTCCTGCTTCTTGGCTGGCGGAGGTCCCCTAGTTGGCGCAGTCCCATGGGGCCAGAGCTGCCCCGAGACTCGGTCTCGAAATTTCGCCGGCTTCCCAGCCTTCTCCTTCCGGGGTCCTGTCCCTCTGTGTCTCCCTCTTGGGAATCCTGAGTTCCATGGAAACGCCTCCGCGTCACGCCCCGGCGCAAAAGTTGCATTTCGACATTTCGCACAGCCTCGAAGCGAGAGAGATCTGCATGACCCAATTGAGGACAGCGCCATCCTTGGGCGCTCCATCAGCCTGAAAAGACGGAGGCGCACGCCCTGCCCCCACCTGCCCTGTAACTCTGCTCTGGGAACGCTCCCGTGCGCGGCGCCCTCTGGTGGGCCGCGTCGTTTCCTCGGGTTTTCAGGCGGCCGCAGCATGCCCTGGGCAAGAAGGTTCCCTGGGGCACGGAGAGCCGGGCGTTCCGCAGGGTTGCCCAACATTGGCCTATTATCACGAGCGTTCTGCCCTAACCGATCCATGTTTGGACAGAACGCTCGTGAGAATTGGCCGGAAAATGCGCGGCGAACTCGCTTCGGGCGCAGCTCTTCCGCAGGTCAGCCCCCCGGGGCTTGTCCTGGCATCGCGAGCGCTCACGTCCGAACCTCGCCAGGAAGCCCTCCGGGAAGCTGGCTGAGGTGAGGCCGACGCCTCCTGCTCATCGGCGCTGGTGTCCCATCCTTAGCGCCGTCCCAAGGGGCCAGGGACTCGGGCTTGATATTTCACCTGCGTCCTAGCCTTCAGCTTCCGGTATCTTGTCCCTCTGTGCCTCCATCTGCGGAATCCTGAGTCCCTCGGCCACACCTAGCCCTCCCATCCCGGCCCCAATGGTGCATATCGGCGCTTCGGTTACGCCTTGGAGAGAGAGAAACCTCAATGAACAAAATGCGGACAGCCACATCCTTGGGTGCCCCATCAGCCGGAAAAGACGGAGGCGCATGCCCTGCCACCACTCATCCGTCAACGCTGCTCTGGGATCGTTCCCCTGCGCCGGCGCCCCCTGGTGGGCCCCGGCGATTCCGGCATTTTCCGGGGGCCGCAGCATGCCCTGGGGGAGAAGGGGTCCTGGGCCACGGAGAGCAGGGAGATCCGCAGGAATGCCCTACGCCGGCCAATTCTCACGAGCGTTCTGCCCAAACCGATCCTGTTTGGGCAGATCGCTCGTGAGAATTGGCAGGAAAACGCCCGGCGAACTCGCTTCGGGCGCTGCATTTCTGCACGGGCGTCCCCACGGGCCAGGCGTGCCATTGCAAGCCATCGCGCTTCAACCCCGCCAGGAAGCCCTCCGCGAGGCAGGCTGTGGCGAGGCCGACGCCTCCTGCTAATCCTCCTGCGGGGGTCCTCTCCCTGGCGCTGGTCCATGAGGCCTGGCCCGCCACGAAGCCCGGCCTCGCAGTTCGCCTGCTACCCGGCCATCTGCTTCTGGGTTCCTGACCCTCGGTGCCTCCATCTGGGAACCCTGAGCCCCGGCGCCACGCCTCCCCCTCCCACACTGGCGCCAATGGTGCCTTTCGGCGCTTCGGACAACCTCAGGCCGAGAGAAACCTGCGTGCCCCCACTGAGGTCAGCCCCATCCTTGGGCACACGATTCTCCATAAAGTTGGAAACGTAGGCAAGGCCGCCACCCGTCCTTCAACTCTGCTCCGGGAACGCTCCCCAGCTCCGGGGCGTCCAGGTGGGCCTCGACGTTTTCGCACAATTTCCGGGAGGCCGCCCCAAGCTCGGGGCGAGTAACGGCCCTGGGCCATGGAGAGCAGGGCGTTCGGCAGGGCTGCCCAACACCTGCCAATTCCCACGAGGGTTCTGGCCAAAGCGATCCTGTGAGAATTGGCCGGAAAACACCATGCAAACTCGTTTCGGGTGTCACACGACTGCAGAGCCACACCCCAGGGCCTGGCCTGGCCCGGCATCGCGGGAGCTCTCTCACGAACCCCGCCAAGGATCCCTCTGCGAGGCAGTCTGCGGCGAGGCCGATGCCTCCTGCTTCTCGGCCGGCGGGGGTCCCCTACTTGGAGCAGTCCCATGGGGCCAGGGCTGTCCTGAGACTCGGGCTCGAAATTTCGCCGGCTTCCCCGCCTTCTGCTTCCGGGGTCCTGTCCCTCTGTGCCTCCCTCTAGGGAATCCTGAGTTCCGTTGCAACGCCTCCGCGTCACGCCCCGGCGCACACGTTGCATTTCGGCATTTCGCACAAGCCTCGAAGCGAGAGAGACCTGCATGACCCAACTGAGGACAGCGCCATCCTTGGGCGCTCCATCAGCCTGAAAAGACGGAGGCGCACGCCCTGCCCCCACCCGCCCTGATACTCTGCTCCGGGAACGCTCCCATGCGCCGGCGCCCTCTGGTGGGCCACGTCCTTTCCTCGGGTTTTCAGGCGCCCGCAGCATGCCCTGGGCAAGAAGGGTACCGGGGCCACGGAAAGCCGTGCGGTCCGCAGGGTTGCCTAACGCCGGCCAATTATCACGAGCGTTCTACCCTAACCAATCCCGGTTTGGGCAGAAGGCTCATGAGAATTGGCCGGAAAACACATGGCGAATTCGCTTCGAGCGCAATCTCTTCCGCAGGTCAGCCCACCGGGGCTTGTCCTGGCATCGCGAGGGCTCGAGCAAGAACCTCGCCAGGAAGCCCTCCTCGAAGCAGGCTGAGGCGAGGCCGACGCCTCCTGCTCCTCCGCGATGGTGTCCCAAACATAGCGCCGTCCCATGGGGCCAGGGTTGCCCCGAGACTCGGGCTTGATATTTCACCTGCTTCCCAGCCTCCTGCTTCCGGAGTCTTGTCCCTCTGTGCCTCCCTCTTGGGAATCCTGAGTTCTGTGGCAATGCCTCCGCATCACTCCATGGCGCAAACGGTGCATTTCGGCATTTCGGACAAGCCTCGAAGCGAGAGAGACCTGCATGACCCAACTGAGGACAGCGCCATCCTTGGGCGCTCCATCAGCCTGAAAAGATGGAGGCGCACGCCTTGCCCCCACCGGCCCTGATACTCTGCTCTGGGAACGCTCCCGTGTGCCGGCGCCCTCTGGTGGGCCGCGTCGTTTCCTCGGGTTTTCAGGCGGCCGCACCATGCCCTGGGCAAGAAGGGTCCCTGGGCCACGGAGAGCCGGGCGGTCCGCAGGGTTGCCCAACGCCGGCCAATTATACGAGCGTTCTGCCCTAACCAATCCCTGTTTGGGCAGAACGCTCATGAGAATTGGCCGGAAAATGCGCGGTGAACTCGCTTCGCGCGCAGCTCTTCCGCAGGTCAACCCTCCGGGGCTTGTCCTGGCATCGCGAGCGCAAGCACACGAACCTCGCCAAGAAGCCCTCTGCGAGGCAGGCTGAGGCGAGGCCGACGCCTCCTGCTCATCGGCGCTGGTGTCCCATCCTTAGCGCCGGCCCATGGGGCCAGGGCTGCCCCGAGACTCGGTCTTGATACTTCACCTGTGTCCCAGCCTTCGGCTTCCGGGGTCATGTCCCGCTGTGCCTCCAACGGGGGAATCCTGAGTCCCTCGGCCAGGCCTACCCCTCCCATCCCGGCCCCAATGGTGCATGTCAGCGCTTCGGTCACACATTCGGAGAGAGAGAAACCTCAATGAGCAAAATGCGGACAGCCACATCCTTGGGTGCCCCATCAGCCCGAAAAGACGGAGGCGAATGCCCTGCTGCCACTAGTCTGTCAACTCAGCTCTGGGATCGTTCCCCTGCGCCCCCGCCACCTGGTGGGCCCGGCGATTCCGGCATTTTCCGGGGGCCGTAGCATGCCCTGGGAGAGAAGGGGCCCTGGGCCACGGAGAGCAGGGAGATCCGCAGGAGTGTCTTATGCCGGCCAATTCTCACGAGCGTTCACCCCAAACCGATTCTGTTTGGGCAGAACGCTCGTGAGAATTGGCAAGAAATGGCCCGGTGAACTCGCTTCAGGCACGGCACTTCTGCACGGCCGCCCCCCCGGGCCTGGCATGCCATTGCGAGCCATCGCGCTCCAACCCCGGGAGGAAGCCCTCCACGAGGCAGGCTGTGGCGTGGCTGAAGCCTCCTGCAAATCCTCCTGCGGGGGTCCTCTTCCTGGCGCTGGTCCATGAGGCCTGGCCCGCCACGAAGACCGGCTCGAGTCTCGCCTGCTACCCGGCCGTCTGCTTCTGGGCTCCTGTCCCTCGGTGCCTCCATTTGGGGAACCAGGAGTCCCGGGGCCACGCCTCCCCCTCCCACACTGGCGCCAACGGTGCCTTTCGGTGCTTCAGACAACCTCAGGTCGAGAGAAACCTGCGTGCCCCCACTGAGGTCAGCCCCATCCTTGGGAACACGATCCTCCCTAAAGTCGGATACATAGGCCCGGGCGCCACCTGTCCTTCAACTCTGCTTCGGGAACGCTCCCCAGCGCCTGGGCGTCCCGGTGGGTCGCGAAGTTTTCGCGCATTTTTCGGTCGGCCGCCCCAAGCTCGGTGCGAGTAACGGCCCTGGGCCATGGAGAGCAGGGCGTTCGGCAGGGCTGCCCAACGCCGGCCAATTCCCACGAGGGTTCTGCCGAAACCGATCCCGTGAGATTTGGCTGGAAAATGCCATGCGAACTCGTTTCGGGTGTCACTCGTCTGCAGGGCCGCACCCCAGGGCCTGGCCTGGCCCAGCATCGCGAGTGCTCTCTCACGAACCCTGCCAAGGAGCCCTCTGCGAGGTCGTCTGCGTCGAGGCCGATGCCTCCTGCTTCTCGTCCATCGGGCGTCCCCTACTTGGAGCAATCCCATGGGGCCAGGGCTTCCCCGAGACTCGGGCTCGAAATTTCGCCGGCTTCCCAGCCTTCTGCCTCCGGGTTCCTGAACCTCTGTGCCTCCCTCTTGATAATCCTGAGTTTCGTGGCAACGCCTCCGCGTCACGCCCCGGCGAAAACGGTGCATTTCGGCATTTCGGACAAGCCTCGAAGCGAGAGAGACCTGCATGACCCAACTGAGGACAGCGCCATCCTTGGGCGCTCCATCAGCCTGAAAAGACGGAGGCGCACGCCCTGCCCCCACCCGCCCTGATACTCTGCTCCGGGAACGCTCCCGTGCGCCGGCGCCCTCTGGTGGGCCGCGTCGTTTCCTCGGGTTTTCAGGCGGCCGCAGCCTGCCCTGGGCAAGAAGGGTCCTTGGGCCACGGAGAGGCGGGCGGTACGCAGGGTTGACCAACGCCGGCCAATTATCACGAGCGTTCTGCCATAACCAATCCCGGTTTGGGCAGAAGGCTCGTGAGAATTGGCCGGAAAACACGCGGCGAACTCGCTTCGGGCGCAGCTCTTCCGGCGCCAATGGTGCCTTTCGGCGTTTCGGACAACCTCAGGGCGAGGGAAACCTGCGTGCCCCCACTGAGGTCAGGCCTATCCTTTTGCACACGATCCTCCCTAAATTCGGAAACATAGGCCCAGCCGACACCCGTCCTTCAAATATGCTTCCAGAACGCTCCCCAGCGCCGGAGGGGCCGGGTGGGCCGCGACGTTTTCGCGCATATTCCGGGCGGCCGCCGCAAGCTCGGGGCGAGTAACGGCCCTGGGCCACGGAGAGCCGGGCGGTCCGCAGGGTTGCCCAACGCTGGCCAATTATCACGAGCGTTCTGCCCTAACCGATCCCGGTTTGGGCAGAATGCTCCTGAGAATTGGCCGGAAAACTCGCGGCGAACTCGCTTCGGGCGCAGCTCTTCCGCAGGTCAGACCCCCGGGGCTTGTTCTGGCATCGCGAGCGCTCGTGCACGAACCTCGCCAGGAAGCCCTCCTCAAGGCAGGCTGAGGCGAGGCCGACTCCTACTGCTCCTCAGGGCTGGTGTCCCATCCTAAGCGCCGTCCCATGGGACCAGGGCTGCCCCGAGACTCGGGCTTGTTATTTCACCTGCGTCCCAGCCTTCAGCTTCCGGGGTCGTGTCCCGCTGTGCCTCCATCTGGGGAATCCTGAGTCCCTCGGACACGCATACCCCTCCCATCCCGGCCCCAATGGTGCATTCGGCGCTTCGGTTACGCCTCGGAGAGAGAGAAACCTCAATGAACAAAATGCGGACAGCCACATCCTTGGGTGCCCCATCAGCCCGAAAAGACGGAGCCGCATGCCCTGCCGCCACTCGTCCGTCAACTCTGCTCTGGGATCGTTCCCCTGCGCCGGCGTCCCCTGGAGGGCCCCGGCGATTCTGGCATTTTCTGGTGGCCGCAGCATGCCCTGAAGAGAAGGGGCCCTGGGACACGGACAGCAGAGAGATCCGCAGGACTGCCCTACACCGGCCAGTTCGCACGAGCGTTCTGCCGAAACCTATCCTGTTTGGGCAGAACGCTCGTGAGAATTCGCAGGAAAACGCCCGGCGAACTCGCTTCGGACGCCGCACTTCTGCACGGCCGTCCCCACGGGTCAGGCGTGCCACTGCGAGCCATCGCGCTCCAACCCCGGCAGGAAGCCCTCCGCGAGGCAGGCTGTGGCGAGGCCGACGCATCCTGCTAATCCTCCTGCGGGGGTCCTCTCCCTGGCGCTGCTCCATGAGGCCTGGCCCGCCACGAAGCCCAGCCTCGCAGACTCGCCTGCTAACCGGCCTACTGCTTCTGGGTTCCTGTCCCTCGGTGCCTCCATCTGGGAACCCTGAGTCCTGGGGACATGCCTCCCCCTCCCACACCGGCGCCAACGGTGCCTTTCGGTGCTTCAGACAACCTCAGGGCGAGAGAAAACTGCGTGCCCCCACTGAGGTCAGCCCCATCCGTGGGCACACGATTCTCCCTAAAGTCGGAAATGTAGGCCCGGCCGCCACCCGTCCTTCAACTCTGCTCCGGAAACGCTCCACAGCTCCGGGGCGTCCGGGTGGGCCGCGACGTTTTCGCGCATTTTCCGGGCGGCCGCCCCAAGCTCAGGGCGAGTAACGGCCCTGGGCCATGGAGAGCAGGGCGTTCGGCAGGGCTGCCCAACACCTGCCAATTCCCACGAGGGTTCTGGCCAAAGCGATCCCTTGAGAATTGGCCGGAAAATGCCATGCGAACTCGTTTCGGGTGTCACTCGTCTGCAGGGCCGCACCCCAGGGCCTGGCCTGGCCCAGCATCGCGAGTGCTCTCTCACGAACCCTGCCAAGGAGCCCTCTGCGAGGTCGTCTGCGTCGAGGCCGATGCCTCCTGCTTCTCGTCCATTGGGCGTCCCCTACTTGGAGCAATCCCATGGGGCCAGGGCTTCCCCGAGACTCGGGCTCGAAATTTCGCCGGCTTCCCAGCCTTCTGCCTCCGGGTTCCTGAACCTCTGTGCCTCCCTCTTGATAATCCTGAGTTTCGTGGCAACGCCTCCGCGTCACGCCCCGGCGAAAATGGTGCATTTCGGCATTTCGGACAAGCCTCGAAGCGAGAGAGACCTGCATGACCCAACTGAGGACAGCGCCATCCTTGGGCGCTCCATCAGCCTGAAAAGACGGAGGCGCACGCCCTGCCCCCACCCGCCCTGATACTCTGCTCTGGGAACGCTCCCGTGCGCCGGCGCCCTCTGGTGGGCCGCGTCGTTTCCTCGGGTTTTCAGGCGGCCGCAGCCTGCCCTGGGCAAGAAGGGTCCTTGGGCCACGGAGAGGCGGGCGGTACGCAGGGTTGACCAACGCCGGCCAATTATCATGAGTGTTCTGCCATAACCAATCCCGGTTTGGGCAGAAGGCTCGTGAGAATTGGCCGGAAAACACGCGGCGAACTCGCTTCGGGCGCAGCTCTTCCGGCGCCAATGGTGCCTTTCGGCGTTTCGGACAACCTCAGGGCGAGGGAAACCTGCGTGCCCCCACTGAGGTCAGGCCTATCCTTTTGCACACGATCCTCCCTAAATTCGGAAACATAGGCCCAGCCGACACCCGTCCTTCAAATATGCTCCCAGAACGCTCCCCAGCGCCGGAGGGGCCGGGTGGGCCGCGACGTTTTCGCGCATATTCTGGGCGGCCGCTGCAAGCTCGGGGCGAGTAACGGCCCTGGGCCATGGAGAGCAGGGTGTTCGGCAGGGCTGCCCAATGCCGGCCAATTCCCACGAGGTTTCTGCCCAAACCGATCCCGTGAGAATTGGCCGGAAAACGCCATGCAAACTCGTTTTGGGTGTCACACGTGTGCAGGGCAGCCCCCGCAGGGCCTGGCCTGGCCCGGCATCGCGAGAGCTCGCTCACGAACCCCGCGAAGAAGCCCTCTGCGAGGCCGTCTGCGGCGAGGCCGATGCCTCCTGCTTCTCGGCCGGCGGGGGTCCCCTTCTTGGAGCAGTCCCATGGGGCCAGGGCTTCCCCGAGACTTGGGCTCGAAATTTCGCCGGCTTCCCAGCCTTCTGCTTCCGGGGTCCTGTTCCTCTGTGCCTCCCTCTTGATAATCCTGAGTTCCGTGGCAACGCCTCCGCATCACGCCCCGGCGCAAACGTTGCATTTCGGCATTTCGCACAAGCCTCGAAGCGAGAGAGTCCTGCATGACCCAACTGAGGACAGCGCCATCCTTGGGCGCTCCATCAGCCTGAAAAGACAGAGGCGCACGCCCTGACCACACCCGCCCTGACCCCACCCGCCCTGATACTCTGCTCCAGGAACGCTCCCATGCTCCGCCGCCCTCTGGTGGGCCGTGTCCTTTCCTAGGCTTCTCAGGTGGCCCCAGCACGCCCTGGGCAAGAAGGGTCCCTGGGCCACGGAGAGCCGGGCGGTCCGCAGGGATGCCCAACGCACGCCAATTATCTCGAGCGTTCTGCCCTAACCGATACATGTTTGGGCAGAACACTCGTGAGATCTGGCCAGAAAACGCGCGGCGAACTCGCTTTGGGCGCAGCTCTTCCGCAGGTCAGACCCCCGGGGCTTGTCCTGGCATCGCGAGCGTTCGTGAACGAACCTGGCCAGGAAACCCTCCGCGAGCCAGCTGAGGCGAGGCCGACGCCTTCTGCTCCTCGGCGCTGGTTTCCAACTTTTTAGCGCCATCCCATGGGGCCAGGGCTGCCCGGAGATTCGGGCTTGATATTTCACCTGCATCCCAGCCTTCAGCTTCCGTGGTCGTGTCCCTCTGTGCCTCCATCTGGGGAATCCTGAGTCCCTCGGCCACGCCTAGCGTCCCATCCCGGCCTCAATGGTGCATATCGGCGCTTCGGTCAAGCCTCGGAGAGAGAGAAACCTCAATGAACAAAATGCGGACAGCCACATACTTGGGTGCCCCAACAGCCCGAAAAGACGGAGTCGCATGCCCTACCGCCAATCGTCCGTCAACACTGCTCTGGGATCTTTCCCCTGCGCCGGCGGCCCCTGGTGGGCCCCGGCAATTCCGGCATTTTCCGGGGGCCGCTGTATGCGCTAGGAGAGAAGGGGCCCTGGGCCACGGAGAGCACGGAGATCCGCAACTGCCCTACGCCAGCCAATTCTCACGAGCGTTCTGCCCAAAACGATCCTGTTTGGGCAGAACGCTCGTGAGAATTTGCAGGAAAACACCCGGCGAACTCACTTGAGCGCCACATTTCTGCACGACCGCCCCCAAGGGCCTGGCGTGCCATAGTGAGGCATCGCGCTCCAACCCCACCAGAAAGCCCTCCACGAGGCAGGTTGTGATGAGGCCGACACCTCCTGCTAATCCTCCTGCGGGGGTCCTCTCCCTGGCGCTGCTGCATGAGGCCTGGCCCGCCACGAAGCCCCGCCTCGCAGACTCGCCTGCTACCCGGCCGTCTGCTTCTGGGTTCCTGTCCCTTGGTGCCTCCATCTGGGGAACCCTGGGTCCCGGGGCCACGTCTCCCCCTCCCACACCGGCGGCAACGGTGCCTTTCGGCGCTTCGGACAACCTCAGGGCGAGAGCAACCTGCCTGCCCCCACTGAGGTCAGCCCCATCCTTGGGAACACGATCCTCCCTAAAGTCGGAAATGTAAGCACGGCCGACCCTCGTCCTTCAACTTTGCCCCGGGAACGCTCCCCAGCGCCGGGGCGTCCGGGTGGGCCGTGAAGTTTTCGCGCATTTTCCGGGTGGCGGCCCCAAGCTCGGGGCGAATAACGGCCCTGGGCCATGGAGAGCAGGCCGTTCGGGAGGGCTGCCCAACTCCGGCCAATTCCCACGAGGGTTCTGCCCAAACCGATCCCGTGAGAATTGGCCGGAAATGCCATGGGAGAGAAAGGGCCCTGAGCCACGGAGAGGAGGGAGATCCGCAGGACTGCCCTACGCCAGCCAATTCACGAGTGTTCTGCCCAAACCAATCCTGTTCGTCACCTACAGGTTGTAACATTTTCTCTGATCCGTCCTTGTTCTCTCTTCTTCCTCCACTGGAAAGACAAAGTGAGAAGTGACATTCCGCATGAAGGAATTTTCCTTAAACAGAACTTGCTATAGTCCAACGGATTAACGTCGGAGACTGGAAAGCTATGTGCGCCGATTGCGTTTACCACAGAGTCAGTCCCAGAAGCTTCCTTCTTTAACAGACGTAACATTGCAGTGAATCCCTCCTTAAGGACACTTCCCTCTCAGTGTTGGAAGCGTTTTAGATGCAGAAACTAAGTGCAGATCACCACTGGTGGTGAACATCCAATATGTGTTTGGCAGGCTTAAGCGCCATAGCCTGCCCTTTACACACAGTACCCAATGTGCCCCTAGTCCCTCCCTGTTCTATTTTCATTCCTCAAAGGAGAAACACTGTTATGAATGAGTACGCACCTGAAGTAGGTTCCCTGAGCAGATACCTTCCCATGCAATACCTCTAAGTGGCCTGTATAAGACACTACCTGATTGCTAGCCTGGCACGTCCTAGAATTTCCAACTGAGCACAGACGCATCCCTGTCGTGAGAAATTACTGTAGCACAGTTCCCTCATATATTGGAAGTGTTTTTGAAGAGGTAGACACTGTGGAACATCCCAGGTGTTGAACTTCCATTATGCATCATAGAGGCCTAAGTGCCTTACCCTGTACTTCACTCAAAGGTGGCAACTTGCTCTCTGCTCCGTCCTTGTTCGATATTCTTTCCTCCACTGGAAAGACACTGTGAGAAGTGATATTCCGCATGAAGGAGTTTCCCTTAAACAGAACTTGCTATAGTCCAACGGATAGACGTCGGAGACTGGAAAGCTATGTGCGCCTATTGTGGTTACAACAGACTGGAAAGCTATGTGCGCCTATTGCGGTTAACAAAGAGTCAGTCCAAAAGCTTCCTTCATTAACAGACGTAACAGTGCAGTAAATCCCTCCTTAAGCACACGTCCCTCTCAGTGTTGGAAGCGTTTTAGACACAGAAACTAATTGCGGATCACTACTGATGGTGAACATCCAATATGTGTTTTGCAGGCTCAAGCGCCATAGCCTGCCCTTTACTCACAGTACCTAATGTGCCCCTAGTCCATCCCTGTTCTATCTTCATTCCTCAAAGGAGAAACACTGTTATGAATGAGTACGCACCTGAAGTAGGTTCCCTGAGCAGATACCTTCCAAAGCATCCCCTCTAAGGGGCCTTATCAGACACTTCATGATTGCTACCAAGACACGTCCTACAATTTCCAACTGAGTACAGACGCATCCCTGTCGTGAGAACTTACTGTAGCACAGTTCCCTCATGTATTGGAAGTGTTTTGAGAAGTGGCAGACACTGTGGAACATCCCCGGTATTGAATTACCAGTATGCATCATAGAGGCCTTAGTGCCTTACCCTGTATTTCACTCACGGTTTGCAACATTCTCTCTGCTCCGTCCTTGTTCTATCTTCTTTCCCCCACTGGAAAGACACTGTGAGAAGTGACATTCCGCATGAAGGAGTTTCCCTTTTACTGAACTTGCTATAGTCTAACGGATAGAAGTCGGAGACTGGAAAGCTATATGCGCCTATTGTGGTTACCACAGAGTCAGTCCCAAAAGCTTCCTTCTTTAACAGACGTAACACTGGAGTGAATCCCTCCTAAAGCACACTTCCCTCTCAGTGTTGGAAGCGTTTTAGATGCAGAAACTAATTGTGGATCACCACTGGTGGTGAACATCCAATATGTGTTTGGCAGGCTTAAGCGCCGTAACCTTCCCTTTACTCATAGTACCTAATGTGCCCCTAGTCCATCCGTGTTCTTTCTTCATTCCTCTAAGTAGAAACACTGTTATGAATGAGTACGCATCTGAAGTAGGTTCCCTGAGCAGATACCTTCCTACGCATCCCCTCTAAGGGGCCTGTATGAGACACTTCATGATAGCTATCCAGACACATCCTAGAGTTATCAACTGAGCACAGATGCATCCCTGTTATGAGAACTTACTGTAGCACAGTTCCTTCATATATTGGAAGTGTTTTTTTTTCCCAATTTATTTATTTTCAGAAAAACAGTATTCATTATTTTTTCACCACACCCAGTGCTCCATGCAAGCTGTGCCCTCTATAATACCCACCACCTGGTACCCCAACCTCCCACCCCCCCGCCACTTCAAACCCCTCAGACTGTTTTTCAGAGTCCATAGTCTCTCATGGTTCACCTCCCCTTCCAATGGAAGTGTTTTGAGAAGAGGTAGACACTGTGGAACATCCCAGGTGTTGAAATTCCAGTATGCATCATAGAGGCCTAAGTGCCTTACCCTGTACTTCACTCATGGTTTGCAACGTTCTCTCTGCTCCGTCCTTGGTCTATCTTTTTTCCTCCACTGGAAAGACACTGTGAGAAGTGACATTCCACATGAAGGAGTTTCCCTTAAACAGAACTTGCTATAGTCCAACGTATAGACGTCTGAGACTAGAAAGCTATGTGCGCCTATTGTGGTTACCACAGAGTCAGTCCCAAAAGCTTCCTTGTTTAACAGATGTAACACTGCAGTGAATCCCGACTAAAGCACACTTCCCTCTCAGTGTGGAAGTGTTTAACACGCAGAAACTAAGTGCGGATCACCACTGGTGGTAAACATCCAATATGTGTTTGGCAGGCTTAAGCGCCATAGCCTGCACGTTACTCACATTACCTAATGTGCCCCTAGTCCGTCCCTGTTCTATCTTCATTCCTCAAAGGAGAAACGCTGTTATGTATGAGTACGCAACTGAATTAGGTTCCCTGAGCAGATACCTTCCATCGCATCCCCTCTAAGTGTCCTGTATGAGACACTTCATGATTGCTACCCAGACACGTCCTAGAGATTCCAACTGAGCACAGACACATCCCTGTCATGAGAAATTACTGTAGCCCAGTTCCCTCATATATTGGAAGGGTTTTGAAAGAGGTAAACGCTGTGGAACTTCCCCGGTGTTGAACTTCCAGTATGCATCATAGAGGCCTATGTGCCTTACCCTGAACTTAACCTACGGGTTGTAACATTCTCTCTGCTCCGTCTTGTTCTATCTTCTTTCCTCCACTGGAAAGACACTGTGAGAAGTGACATTCTGCATGAAGGAGTTTCCCTTAAACAGAACTTGCTATAGTTCAACGGATAGACGTCAGATACTGGAAAGCTATGTGCGCCTATGCGGTTCCCACAGAGTCAGTCCCAAAAGCTTCCGTCTTTTACAGACGTAACACTGCAGTGAATCCCTCCTAAAGCACACTTCCCTCTCAGTGTAGGAAGCGTTTTCGATGCAGAAACGAAGTGCGGATCAGCACTGGTGGTGAACATCCAATATGTGTTTGGCAGGCTTAAGCACCATAGCCTGCCCATTTCTCACAGTACCTAATGTGCTCGTAGTCCTTCCCTGTTCTATCTTCATCCTCAAAGGAGAAACACTGTTATGAATGAGTATGCACCTGACGTAGGTTCCCTGAGCAGATACCTTCCTACGCACCCCCTCTAAATGTGCTGTATGAGTCACTTCATGATTGCTACCCAGACACATCCTAGAATTTTCAAATGAGCACAGATGCATCCCTGTCGTGAGAACTTACTGTAGCACAGTTCCCTCATAATGGGAAGTGATTTGGAAGAGGTAGACACTGTGGAACATCCCCGGTGTTGAACTTCCAGTATGCATCATAGAGGCCTAAGTGCCTTACCCTGTACTTCACTCACAGTTTGCAACGTTCTCTCTGTCCGTCCTTGTTCTATCTTCTTTCCTCCACTAGAAGGACACTGTGAGAAGTGACATTCCGCATGAAGGAGTTTCCCTTAAACAGAACTTCCTATAATCCAACGGATAGATGTCTGAGACAGGATAGCTATGTGCGCCTATTGCGGTTACCATAGAGTTAGTCCCAAATGCTTCATTCTTTAACAGACGTAACACTGCAGTGAATCCCTCCTAAAGCACACTTCCCTCTCAGTGTTGGAAGTGTTTTAGTCGCAGAATCTAAGTGCAGATCACCACTGGTGGTGAACATCCAATATGTGTTTG
This sequence comes from Neogale vison, assembly GCF_020171115.1. NCBI lineage: Eukaryota > Metazoa > Chordata > Mammalia > Carnivora > Mustelidae > Neogale > Neogale vison. The sequence continues at coordinate 155,413,783 of NC_058091.1, forward strand.
GCTGGCTCAAGCGTCATATCGTACCCTTTACTCACAGTACCTAATGTGCCCTGATTCCTTCCCTGTTCTATCTTCATCCTCAAAGGAGAAACACTGTTATGAATGAGTACGCACCTGAAGTTGGTTCCCTGAGCAGATACCTTCCTCCGCATCCCCTCTAAGAGGCCTGTATCAGGCACTTCATGGTTCCTACCCAGACACGGCCTACACTTTCCAACTGAGCACTGACGCATCTCTGTCGTGAGAACATACTGTAGCACTGTTCCCTCATATACTGGAAGTGTTTTGAAAAGAGGTAGACATTGTGGAATATCTCCGGTGTTGAACTTCCAGTATGCATCATAGAGGCCTAAGTGGCTTACCCTGTGCTTCACACATGGTTTGCAACGTTCTCTGTGTCCGTCCTTGTTCTATCTTCTTTCCTCCACTGGAAAGACACTGTGAGAAGTGACATTCTGCATGAAGGAGTTTCCCTTAAACAGAATTTGCAATAGTCCAAAGGTTAGACGTCTGTGAATGGAAACCTATGTGCGACTATTGCGGTTACCACAGAGTCAGTCCCAAAAGCTTCCTTCTTTACTAGACGTAACACTGCAGTGTATCGCTCCTAGAGCACACGTCCCTCTCAGTGTAGGAAGCGTTTTCGACGCAGAAACTAAGTGCGGATCAACACTGGTGGTGAACTTCCAATATGTGTTTGGCAGGCTTAAGCGCCATAGCGTGTCCTTTAGTCACAGTACCTAATATGCCTGTAGTCCTTTCCTGTTCTATCTTCATCCTCAAAGGAGAAACACTGTTATGAATGAGTACGCACCTGAAGTAGGTTCCCTGAGCAGATACCTCCCTCTGCATCCTCTCTAAGGTGCCTGTATCAGACACTCCATGGTTGCTACCCAGACACGTCCTACACTTTCCAACTGAGAACAGCCGCATCTCTGTCGTGAGAACTTACTGTAGCACAGTTCCCTTATATATTGGAAGTGTTTTGGAAGAGGTAGACACTGTGGAACATCCCTGGTGTTTAAAATCCAGTATGCATCATAGAGGCCTAAGTGCCTTAAGCTGTACTTCACTCACGGGTTGCAACATTCTCTCTGCTCCGTCCTTGTTCTATCTTCTTTCTTCCACTGGAAAGACACTGTGAGAAGTGACATTCCGCATGAAGGAGTTTCCCTTAAACAGAACTTGCTATAGTTCAACGGATACACGTCATATACTGGAAAGCTATGTGCGCCTATTGCGGTTACCACAGAGTCATTCCCAAAAGCTTCCTTCTTTAACACCGTAACACTGCAGTGAATCCCTCCTAAAGCACACTTCCCTCTCAGTGTAGGAAGCGTTTTCGACGCAGAAACTAAGTGCGGATCACCACTGGTGGTGAACATCCAATATGTGTTTGGCAGGCTTAAGCGCCATAGCGTGCCCTTTACTCAAAGTACCTAATGTGCCCCTAGTCCGTCCCAGTTCTATCTTCATCCTCAAAGGAGAAACACTCTTATGAATGAGCACGCACCTGAAGTAGGTTCCCTGAGCAGATACCTTCCTACCCATCCTCTCTAAAGGTCCTTTATGAGACACTTCATGATTGCAACCCAGACACACCCTAGATTTTTCAACTGAGCACAGATGCATCCCTGAAGTGAGAACTTACTGTAGCACAGTTCCCTCATATACTGGAAGTGTTTTGAGAAGAGCTAGACAGTGTCGAATTCGCCGGTGTTGTAATTCCAGATTGCATCATAGAGGTCTTAGTGCCTTACCATGTACTTCACTCACGGATTGTGACGTTCTCTCTGTCTCTCCATTTTCTATCTTCTTTCCTGCAGTTGAAAGACACTGTGAGAAATGACATTACGCATGAAGGGGTTACCCTTAAGCAGAACTTCCTATAGTATAACGGTTTGACTTCTGTGAATAGAAAGCTATGTGCGCCTAATGCGGTTACCACAGTGTCAGTCCCAAAGCTTCCTTCTTTAACAGACGTAACACTGCAGTGAATCCCTCCTAAAGCACATGTTCCTCTCAGTGTAGGAAGCGTTTTCGACGCAGAAACTAAGTGCAGATCAGCACTGGTGGTGAACATCCAATATGTGTTTGGCAAGCTTAAGCGCCATAGCGTGCCCTTTACTCACAATACCTAATATGCCCCTACTCCTTCCATGTTCTATCTTCATTCTCAAAGGAGAAACACTGTTATGAATGAGTACAAACCTGAAGTAGGTTCCCTGAGCAGATACCTTCCTACGCATCCCCTCTAAGGAGCCTGTATCAGACATTTCAAGGTTGCAACCCAGACACGTCCTACACTTTCCAACAGAGCACAGACGCATCCCTGTCGTGAGAACTTACTGTAGCACAGTTCCCTCATATACTGGAAGTGTCTTGAGAAGAGCTAGACACAGTGGAACATCCCAGGTGTTGAACTTCCAGTATGCATCATAGAGCCCTAAGTGCCTTAACCTGTACTTCATTCATGGTTTACAACGTACTCTCTGTCCGTCCTTGTTCTATCTTCATTCCTCCACTGGAAAGACACTGTGAAAAGTAACATTCCGCATGAAGGAGTTTCCCTTAAAGAGAACTTGCTATAGTCCAACGGATAGACGTTTGAACTGGAAAGCTATGTGCTCCTATTGCGGTTACCAAAGAGTCAGTCCCAGAAGCTTCCTTCTTAAACAGACGTAACAGTGCAGTGAATCCCCCCTAAAGCACACTTCCCCTTCAGTGTTGGAAGCGTTTTAGATGCAGAAACTAAGTGCGGATCACCACTGGTGGTGAACATCCAAGATGTGTTTCGCAGGCTTAAGCGCGATAGGCTGCCCTTTACTCACAGTACCTAATGTGCCCTTAGTTCGTCCGTGTTCTATCTTCATTCCTGAAAGGAGAAACACTGTTATGAATGAGTACGCACCTGAAGTAGGTTTCCTGAGAAGACACTTTCCTACGCATCCCCTCTAAGGGGCCAGTAATATACACTTCATGATCGCTACCCAGACACGTCCTAGAGTTTCCAACTGAGGAGAGATGCCTCCCTTTCGTGAGAACATACTGTAGCACAGTACCCTCATATATTGGAAGTGTTTTGAGAACAGGTAGACACATGGAACATCCCAGGTGTTGAACTTCCTGTATGCATCATAGAGGCCTACGTGCCTTACCCTGTACATCACTCAAAGGTTGCAACTTTCACCTTGCTCTGTCCTTGTTCATTCTTCTTTCCTCCACTGGAAAGACACTGTGAGAACTGACAATCCGCATGAAGGAGTTTCCCTTAAACAGATCTTGCTATACTGGAACGGATAGATGTCGGTGACTGGAAAGCTATGTGCGTCTATTGTGGTTACCACAGAGTCAGTCCCAAAAGCTTCCTTCTTTAACAGACGTAACACTGCAGTGAATGCCTCCTAAAGCACACTTCCCTCTCAGTGTTGGAAGCGTTTTAGATGCAGAAAATAAGTGCAGATCACCACTGGTGGTGAACATCCAATATGTGTTTGGTAGGCTTAAGCGCCATAGAATGCCCTTATGTGCCTTTAGTCCTTACTAGTTCTATCTTTATTCCTCAAAGGAGAAACACTATTATGAATGAGTACGTACCTGAAGAAGGTTCCCTGAGCAGATACCTTCCTACCCATCCCCTCTAAGTGGCCTGTATGAGACACTTCATTATTGCTTCCAAGAAACGTCCTACAATTTCAAACTGAGCAGAGACGCATCCCTTTCGTGAGATTTTACTCTAGCACAGTTCCCTCATATATTGGAAGTGTTTTGAGAAGTGGTAGACACTGTGGAGCATCGCAGGTGTTGTACTTCCAGTATGCATATTAGAGGCCTAAGTGCCCTACCCTGTACTTCACTCACGGGTAGCAACGTTCTCTCTGCTCCGTTCTTGTTCTATCTTCTTTCCTCCACTGGAAAAAACACTGTGAGAAGTGACATTCCGCATGAAGGTGTTTCCCTTAAACAGAACTTGCTATAGTCCAACGGTTAGACGTCTGTGAATGGAAAGCTATGTGCTCCTATTGCGGTTCCCACAGAGTCAGTCCATAAAGCTTCCTTCCATAACAGACGTATCACTGCAGTGAATCCCTCCTAAATCACACTTCCCTCTCAGTGTTGGAAGCGTTTTCGACGAAGAAACTAAGTGCGGATCATCACTGGTGGTGAACATCCAATATGTGTTTGGCAGGCTTAAGCGCCATAGGCTGCCCTTACTCACATTACCTAATGTGCCCCTCGTCCGTCCCTGATCTATCTTCATTCCTCAAAGGAGGAACGCTGTTATGAAAGAGTACTCACCTGAAGTAGGTTCCCTGAGCAGATACCTTCCTATGCATCCCCTCTACGGTGCTGTAAGAGACATTTCATCATGGCTACCCAGACACGTCCTAGAGTTTCCAACATAGCACAGACGCATCCCTGTCAGCGAACCCTTTGTAGCACAGTTCCCTCATATATTGGAAGGGTTTTGACAAGAGGTAGACACTGTGGAACTTCCCCGGTTTTGAACTTCCAGTATGCATCATAGAGGCCTAAGTGCCTTACCCTGTACTTCACTCACGGATTGCAACGTTTTCTCTGTCAGTCCTTGTTCTATCTGTTTTCCTCCATTGGAAAGACACTGTGAGAAGTGACATTCCGCATGAAGCAATTTCCCTTAAACAGAACTTGCTATAGTCCAACGGATAGACGTCTGAGACTGGAAAGTTATGTGCGCCTATTGCGGTTACCACAGAGTCAGTCCCAAAAGCTTCCTTCTTTAACAGACGTAACACTGCAGTGAATCCCTCCTAAAGCACACTTCCCTCTCAGTGTTGGAAGTGTTTTAGACGCAGAAACTAAGTGCGGATCACCACTGGTGGTGACATTCCAAAATGTGTTTGGCAGGCTTAAGCGCCGTAGCCTGCCCTTTACTCACAGTACCTAATGTGCCTCTAGTCCGTCCCTGTTCTATCTTCATTCCTAAAAGGAGAAAAACTGTTATGAATGAGTACGCACCTGAAGTAGGTTCCCTGAGCAGATACCTTCCTATGCATGCTCTCTAAGGGGCCTGTATGAGACACTTCATGATTGCTACCCAGACACGTCTTAGAGTTTCCAACTGAGCACAGACGCATCCCTGTCGTGAGAACTTACTTTAGCACAGTTCCCTCATATATTGGAAGTTTTTGAGAAGAGGTAGTCACTGTGGAACAACTCCGGTGTTGAACTTCCAGTATGCATCATAGAGGCCTAAGTGCCTTACCCTTTACTTCTCTAACGGGTTGCAACATTCTCTCTGCTCCGTCCTTGTTCTATCTTCTTTCCTCAACTGGAAAGACACTGTGAGAAGTGAGATTCCGCATATAGGATTTTCCCTTAAACTGAACTTGCTATAGTCAAACGGATAGACGTCGGAGACTTGAAACCAATGTGTGCCTATTGCGGTTACCACAGAGTCAATTCCAAAAGCTTCCTTCATTAACAGACTTAAAACTGCAGGGAATCCCACCTAAAGCACATTTCCCTCTCAGTGTTGGAAGCGTTTTAGATGCAGAAACTAAGTGCGGATCACCACTGGTGGTGAACATCCAGTATGTGTTTGGCAGGCTTAAGTTCCATAGCCTGCCCTTTACTCACAGTACCTAATGAGCCCCTCGTCCTTCCCTGTTCTATCTTCATTCCTCAAAGGAGAAACACTGTTATGAAAGAGTACGCACTTGAAGTAAGTTCCCTGAGCAGATACCTTCCTATGCATCCCCTCTAAGAGGCCTGTTTTAGACACTTAATGATTGCTACCCAGACACGTCCTAGAGTTTCCAACTGAGCACAGACGCATCCCTGTCGTGAGAACATACTGTAGCACAGTTCCCTCATATTTGGAAGTGTTTTGAGAAGAGGTAGACACTGTGGAACATCCCCGGTGTTGAACTTCCAGTATGCATCATAGAGGCCTTAGTGCCTTACCCTGTACTTCACTCACGGATTGCAAAGTTCTCTCTGTCCGTCCTAGTTCTATCTTCTTTCCTCCACTGGAAAGACACTGAGAGAAGTGACATTCCGCATGAATGAGTTTCCCTTAAGCAGAACTTGCTATAGTCCAACGGATATACGTTTGAGACTGGAAAATTATGTGCGCCTATAGCGGTTACCAAAGAGTCAGTCCCAGAGCTTCCTTCTTTAACAGACATAACACTGCAGTTAATCCCTCCTTAGGCACACTTCCCTCTCAGTGTTGGAAGCGTTTTAGACGCAGAAACTAAGTGCGAATCACCACTGGTGGTGAACATCCAATATGTGTTTGGCCGGCTTAAGCGTTATAGCCTGCCCTTTACTCACAGTACCTAATGTTCTCCTAGTCCGTCCGTGTTCTATCTTCGTTCCTCAAATGAGAAACACTGTTATGAATGAGTGCGCACCTGAAGTAGGTACCCTGAGCAGATACCTTCCTATGCATCCCCTCTTAGGGGCCTGTATGAGACAATTCATGATTGCTACCCAGGCACGTCCTACAATTTCCAACTGAGCACAGACGCATCCCTGTTGTGAGAACTTACTGTAGCACCGTTCCCTCATGTATTGGACGTGTTTTGAGTAGTTGTAGACACTGTGGAACATCGTAGGTGTTGAACTTCCAGTATGCATCATAGAGGCCTAAGTGCCTTACCCTGTACTTCACTCACGGTGTACAACGTTCTCTGTGCTCTGTCCTTGTTCTATCTTCTTTCCTCCACTGGAAATACACTGTGAGAAGTGAAATTCGACATGAAGGAGTTTCTCTTAAACAGAACTTGCTATAGTCCAACGGTTAGACGTCTGTGAATGGAAAGCTATGTGCGCCTATTGCGGTCACCCCAGAGTCAGTCCCAAAAGCTTCCTTCTTTAACAGACGTAACACTGCAGTGAATCCCTCCTAAAGCACACTTCCCTCTCAGGGTTGGTAGCGTTTTAGACGCAGAAACTAAGTGTGGATCACCACTGGTGGTGAACATCCAATATGTGTTTGGCAGGCTTAAGCCCCATAGCCTGCCCTTTTCTCACAGTACCTAATGTGCCCCTAGTCCGTCCCTGTTCTATCTTCATTCCTCAAGGGAGAAACGCTGTTATAAATGAGTAGGCACCTGTAGTAGGTTCCCTGAGCAGATATCTTCCTTTGCATCCCCTTAAAGGGCCTGTATGAGACATTTCATGATGGCTACCCAGACACGTCCTAGAGTTTCGAAATGAGCACAGACGCATCCCTGTCATGAGACCTTTCTGTAGCACCGTTCCCTCATATATTGGAAGGTTTGATAAGAGGTAGACTCTGTGGAACATCCCCAGTGTTGAACTTCCACTATGCATCATAGAGGCCTACTTGCCTACCCTGTACTTCACTCATGGTTTGCAACGTTCTCTGTGTCCGTCCTTGTTCTATGTTCTTTACTCCAGTGGAAAGACACTTTGAGAAGTGACATTCCACATGCGAACTCGTTTTGGGTTTCACACGTCTGCAGGGCCGCCCGCCAGGGCCTGGCCTGGCCCGGCATCGCAAGAACTCGCTTACGATCTCCGCCAAGGAGCCCTCTGCAAGGCAGTCTGCGGCGAGGCCGATGCCTCCTGCTTCTCGGGTGGCGAGGGTCCCCTACTTGGCGCAGTCTCATGGGGCCAGGGCTGCCCCGAGACTCGGGCTCGAAATTTCGCCGGCTTCCCAGCCCTCTTCTTCCGGGGTCCTGTCCCTCTGTGCCTCCCTCTTGGGAATCCTGAGTTCCGTGGCAACGCCTCCGCCTCACGCCCCGGTGCAAATGGTGCATTTCGGCTTTTCGGACAAGCCACGAACCGATAGAGACCTGCATGACCCAACTGAGGACAGCGCCATCCTTGGGCGCTCCATCAGCCTGAAATAGGGAGGCGCACGCCCTGCCCCCACCCGCCCTGATACTCTGCTCCGGGAACGCTCCTGTGCGCCGGGGCCCTCTGGTGGGCCGCGTCGTTTCCTCGGGTTTTCAGGCGGCCGCACCATGCCCTGGGCAAGAAGGGTCCCTGGGCCACGGAGAGCCGGGCGGTCCGCAGGGTTGCCCAATGCCGGCCAATTCTCACGAGCGTTCTGCCCTAACCGATCCCGGTTTGGGCAGAACGCTCGTGAGAATTGGCCGGAAAACGCGCGGCGAACTCGCTTCGGGCGCAGCTCTTCAGCAGGTCAGCCCCCGGTGGCTTGTCCTGGCATCGCGAGTGCTCTCCCACGAACCTCGCCAGGAAGCCCTCCGCGAGGCAGGCTGAGGCGAGGCTGACGCCTCCTTCACCTCGGCGCCGGTGTCCCCTACTTAGCGCCGTCCCATGGGGCCAGGGCTGCCCCGAGACTCGGGCTTGATATTTCACCTGCGTCCCAGCCTTCGGCTTCCGGGGTCGTGTCCCTCTGTGCCTCCATCTGGGGAATCCTGAGTCCCTTGGCCACGCCTAGCCCTCCCATCCAGGCCCCAATGGTGCATATCGGCGCTTCAGTCAAGCCTCGGAGAGAGAGAAACCTCAATGAACAAATGCGGACAGCCTCATCCTTGGGTGTCCCCATCATCCCGAAAAGACGGAGGCTCATGCACTGCCTACACTCATCCGTCAACTCTGATCTGGGATCGTTCGCCTGCGCCGGCGCCCCCTGGTGGGCCCCGGCGATTCTGGCATTTTCCGGGGGCCACAGCATGCCGAGGGAGAGAAGGGGCCCTGGGCCATGGAGAGCACTGAGGTCCGCAGGACTGCCCTATGCCGGCCATTCTCACGAGCGTTCTGCCCAAACTGATCCTGGTTGGGCAGAACGCTCGTGAGAATTGGTAGGAAAACGCCCGGCGAACTCGCTTCGGACGCCGCACTTCTGCACGGCCGCCCCCCCTGGGCCTGGTGTGACATTGCGAGCCATCGCGCTCCAACCCCGCCAGGAAGACCTCCGCGAGGCAGGCTGTGGCGAGGCCGACGCCTCCTGCTAATCCTCCTGCGGGGGTCCTCTCCCTGGCGCTGTTCCATGAGGCCTGGCCCGCCACGAAGCCCGGCCTCGCAGTCTCGCCTACTACCCGGCCGTCTGCTTCTGGGTTCCTGTCCCTCGGTGCCTCCATCTGGGGAACCCTGAGTCCCACGGCCAAGTTCCCCCTCCCACACCGGCGCCAATGGTGCCTTTCAGCACTTCGGACAACCTCAGAGCGAGAGAACCCTGCGTGCCCCCACTGAGGTCAGCCCCATCCTTGGGCGCCCGATCCTTCCTAAAGTCAGAATCGTAGGCCCAGCCACCACCCGTCCTTCAACTCTGCTCCGGGAATGCTCCCCAGCGCCGGGGCGCCTGGGTGGGCTGTGAAGTTTTCGCGCATTTTCCGGGCGGCTGCCCCAAGCTCGGGGCGAGTAACGGCCCTGGGCCATGGAGAGCAGGGCGTTCCGCAGGGCTTCCCAACGCCGGCCAAATCCCACGAGGGTTCTGCCCAAACCGATCCCGTGAGAATTGGCCGGAAAACGGCATGCGAACTCGTTTCGGGTGTGACACGTCTGCAGGGCTGCCCCCCAGGGCCTGGCCTGGCCCGGCATCGCGAGAGCTCGCTCACGAACCCCGCCAAGGAGCCCTCCGCGCGGCAGACATCGGCGAGGCCGATGCCTACTGCTTCTCGGCCGGCGGGGGGCCCTACTTGGCGCAGTCCCATGGGTCCAGGGCTGTCCCGAAATTCGGGCTCGAAATTTCACAGGCTTCCCAGCCTCCCGCTTCTGGGGTCCTGTCCCTCTGTGCCTCCCTCTTGGCAATCCTGAGTTCTGTGGCAACGCCTCCACCTCACGCCCCGTTGCAAACGGTGCATTTCGGCGCATCGGACAAGCCTCGAAGCGAGAGAAACCTGCATGACCCAACTGAGGACAGCCCCATCCTGGGCGCCGCAGCAACCCGAAAAGTCGGAGGCACATGCGCTGACCCCACCCGCCGCTCAACTCTGCTCTAAGAATGCTCCCGGGTGCCGGCGCCACCTGATGGGCCATGTCGTTTCCTAGCGTTTTCCAGGCGGCCGTAGTATGCACTGGGCGAGAAGAGGCCCTGAGCCACGGAGAGCTGGGCGGTCCGCAGGTTTGCCCATCACTGGCCAATTCCTACGTGCGTTCTGCCCAAACCAACCCCGGTTTGAGCAGAACGCTCGTGAGAATAGGCTGGAAAAAGCCCGGCGAACGCGCTTCGGATAGCTCGTCCGCAGGTCCGCCCCCCCGGGGCTTGTCCTGGCATCGTGAGCGCTCGCGCACAAACCTCGCCAGGAAGCCCTCCGCGAGGCAGGCTGAAGCGAGGCCGACGCCTCCTGCTCCTCGGCGCTGGTTTCCCCTAATTAGCGCCGTCCCATGGGGCCAGGGCTGCCCCGAGATAAGGGCTTGATATTTCACCTGCGTCCCAGCCTTCGGCTTCTGGGGTCGTGGATCTCTGTGCCTCCATCTGGGGAATCCTGAGTCCCTCGGCCACGCCTAGCCCTCCCATCCCGGCCCCAATGGTGCATATCGGCACTTCGGTCAAGCCTCGGAGAGAGAGAATCCTCAATGAATAAAATGAGGACAGCCCCATCCTTGGGTGCCCCATCAGCCCGAAAAGACGGAGGCGCATGCCCTGCCGCCACTCGTCCATCAACTCTGCTCTGGGATCGTTCCCCTGGGCTGGCGCCCCCTGCTGGGCGCCGACGATTCTGGCATTTTCTGGGGGCCGCAGCATGCCCTGGGAGAGAAGGGGCCCTGGGCCACGGAGGAAGTGAGGTCCGCAGGACTGCCCTACGCTGGCCCATTCTCACGAGCGTTCTGCCCAAACCGATCCTATTTCGGCAGAAAGCTTGTGCAAATTGGCAGGAAAACGCCCGGTGAACTCGCTTCGGGCGCCGCACTTCTGCACGGCGGTCCCCCCCCCGGGCCTGGCGTGCCATCGCGAGCCATCGCGCTCCAACCCCGCCAGGAAGCCCACAGCAAGGCAGTCTGTGGCAAGGCTGATGCCTCCTGCTAATCCTCCTGCGGGGTTCCTCTCCCTGGCGCTGTTCCATGGGGCTGGGCCCGCCACGAAGCCCGGGCTCGCAGTATCGCCTGCTACCCAGCCGTCTGCTTCTGGGTTCCTATCCCTTGGTGCCTCCATCTGGGGAACCCTGAGTCCCACGGCCACGTTCCCCCTCCCACACCGGCGCCAACGGTGCATTTCGTCGCTTCGGACAACCTCAGAGCCAGAGAAACCTGCGTGACCCCACCGAGGTTAGCCCCATCCTTGGGCACATGATCCTCCCTAAAGTCGGAAACGTGGGCCCGGCCGCCACCCGTCCTTCAACTCTGCTCCAAAAACGCTCTCCAGCGCCTGGGCGCCCGGGTGGGTCGCGACGTTTTCCCGCATTTTCCGGGCGGCCTCCCCATGCTCCGGGCGAGAACCGGCCCTGGGCCATGGAGAGCAGGGCAGTCCACAAGGCTGCGAAACGCCGGCGAATTCTCCCAAGCGCTTTGCCCAAACTGATCCCGTGAGAATTGGCCAGAAAACGCCTTGCGAACTTGCTTCGGGCGTCACACGTCTGCAGGGCCGCCCCCCAGCCTGGCCTGGCCCGGCATTGCGAGAGCTCTCTCACGAACACTGCCAAGGAGCCCTCCGCTTGGCAGACGTCGGCGAGGCCGATGCCTCCTGCTTCTCGGCCGGCGGGGGTCCAATATTTGGCGCAGTCCCATGGGGCCAGGGCTGTCCCGAGACTCGGGCTCGAAATTTCGCTGGCTTCCCAGCCTTCCGCTTCCGGGGTCCTGTCCCTCTGTGCCTCCCTCTTGGGAATCCTGAGTTCTGTGGCAACGCGTCTGCCTCATGCCCCGGCACAAACGGTGCATTTCGGCGCTTTGGACAAGCCTCGAATCGAGAGAAACCTGCATGACCCAACTGTTTCCCGACAGCAAGCCCAACGGCTCCTTCTCTTCTACCGGGGAGGCGTTCTACTCCTTCCCCAGACTTGCTCCTGGGGAGCAAGGTGACAGCCTTGTCCCTATCCTTAAGGCCCTTTCCAGATGTGCATCCACACTTCTCTCGCAGGCAGTGGGGATGCTAGGGCCAAGAGAAAATCGCTCCATGCGGGGTTCTTCCACTGTGCTGCGGAGACTAGCTCAGGCAAGCAGCAGCAGCATCCCAAAAAGCGACTCACATTTCCCAACGAATGCTGTGCTTTCCGAGAGGAGGAGCCTGGGCAAAGAGGCTTTCGCTGTACGGTGGTTTCTCCCACCTTGAGATTGGCCTAGGCAAGGAAGAGCAGCAGCCCGTAGAACCGACTCTGATTTCTAAGCAAACGGAGAGGGTTACACTTGTCTTGCCACCTGCCTGCTATTCTTGCCAATGCAGGCTCTCCTATTTCATGACCTTTCGTTAAGGCTGTTTCCACAGGCGCAACCACGCTTCTCTCTCAGGTAGAGGGGATGCCCGGGCAAAGAGGATTTCGCCCCATGCGGGTTTATTACACCGTGCTTCGGAGACTTTCAGGCAATCGGCATCCGCATCGCACAGAACTGACTCTTATTTCCCCAAGAATGCTGTGCTTTCTAGAGGGGATGCCCAGGCAAAGAGGCTTTTGCTATATGCGGGATTCTCCCACCGTGCTGCGAATACTAGGCTAAAGCAAGAAGCAACAGCAGCCCACAGAGCCGACTCTTTTCCCAGCGACTGCTATGCTTTCGCAGAGGTTTTCAACTTGGATTGAACAGCACTTTGATGCTGCTTCCTCTAAGGCTTTGGGCGTTTGCTCTGTCGCTTAGGGAAGTAGATCTGCGGGAGAGCTGGTGCCTCTTCGGCCTTGCTTTCCCGGGCTCCAAGGTCGCACCCTGGGTTCACCATGCCAGGCTGAACTACGCAGACACAGCCACAACCCTGCAGCAGTGTGCGTGGCCTAGGATGACACTCCATGCCAACTGCCATGCCCTGGCATAGTAAGGCTTGGCTTTTTGCTCTGGCGTTCAGGCGGACTCGGGTACTAGGCCAGTGCCTTCCCCATAGGAAAGGAGAGGCGACAGGATCCCTGCACAGTGCCCTTGCACTGGGATGGGGAGCTATGGGGGACTGTCCCCACTTCTTCCCCGACACACCCCCTGCTGCCCCAATGCTGCCACATCGTGGAGGAAGATGGCACCTGACTTCCCTTTCTTCCAGGGAGCTGTAACTGCGAGTTTCGGTATGGCGCCTGGTGGCAAGCCCACGTATGCCCTAGAGACAGGAGGCCTTGGAGATGCTGTCCCCTTGGGACAAGAGGCACAGAACAGGCCTGCCACCTGCCCAGACTCCTTCCTCAGAGTGGAGTATTCGCGCCTGCCCTAGTCATACCCTCGTGTCTTCCTAAAGCCAGGCTTCCGTCTCTACGCACAGGGAGTGGGTGACGCTTGTCTTGCCACCGTCCCGCTGTTCTTCCCAGGGCAGGCTCTCCTGCTTTGCGACTGTTTCCCGACAACAAGGCCAACGGCTCCTTCTCTTCTCCGGGGGAGGCGTTCTGCTCCTTCCCCAGACTTGCTCCTGGGGAGCATGGTGACAGCCGTGTCCCTATTCTTAAGGACTTTTCCTGATGTGCATCCACGCTTCCCTCTCATGCAGTGGGGATGCTAGGGCCAAGAGAATTTCGCTCCATGCGGGTTTTTTCCACCGTGCTGCGGAGACAAGCTCAGGCATGTAGCAGCAGCATCTCAAAAACCCGATGCAGATTTCCCAACGAATGCTGTATTTCTCAGAGGAGAAGGCTGGGCAAAAAGGCTTTGGCTGTATGCTGGTTTCTCCCACCTTGAGACTTGGCCTAGGCAAGCACGAGCAGCAGCCCGCATATCCGACCTTGATTTCTCAGCAAACGGAGAGGGTGACACTTGTCTTGCCACCCGCCCGCTATTCATGCCTATGCAGTCTCTCCTGTTTCATGACTTATCCTTAAGGCTGTTTCCACAGGCGCAACCACGCTTCTCTCTCAGGTAGAGGGGATGCCCAGGCAAAGAGGATTTCGCTCCATGCGGGTTTATTACACCGAGCTTCAGAGACTATGTTCAGGCAAGCGGCATCCGCATCACACAGAACCGACTCTGATTTCCCAAAGAATGCTGTCCTTTCCTCAAGGGGAAGCCCAGGCAAAGACGCTTTCGCTCTATGCGGGATTCCACCACCATGCTGCCAATACTAGGCTAAAGCAAGCAGCAACAGCAGCCCACAGAACCGACTCTTTTGTGAGAAGTGACATTCCGCATGAAGGAGTTTCCCTTAAACAGAACTTGCTATAGTCCAATGGATAGATGTCAGAGACTGGAAAGCTATGTGCGCCTATTGCGGTTACCACAGAGTCAATCCCAAAAGCTTCCTTCTTAAACAGATGTAACACTGCAGTGAATCCCTCCTAAAGCACACTTCCCTCTCAGTGTTGGAAGCGTTTTAGACGCAGAAACTAAGTGCGGATCACCACTGGTGGTGAATATCCTATATGTGTTTGGCAGGCTTAAACTCCACAGCCTGCCCTTTACTCACAGTACCTAATGTGCCCCTAATCCGTCCCTGTTCTATCTTCATTGCTCAAAGGAGAAACACTGTTATGAATGAGTATGCACCTTAAGTAGGTTCCCTGAGCAGATACCTTCTTACGCATCACTTCTAAGTGCCCTGTATGAGACACTTCATGATTGCTACCCAGACACGTCCTAGAGTTTCCAACTGAGCACGGACGCATCCCTTTCTTGAGAACTTACTGTAGCACAGTTCCCTCATACATTTGAAGGGTTTTGAGAAGAGGTAGACACTGTGGAACATCCCCGGTGTTGAACTTCCAGTATGCATCATAGAGGCCTAAGTGAATTTCCCTATACTTCACTCACGGTTTGCAACGTTTTCTCTGCTCCGTCCTTGTTCTATCTTCTTTCCTCCACTGGAAAGACACTGTGAGAAGTGACATTACGCATGAGAGAGTTTCCCTTAAACAGAAATTGCTATAGTCCAACGGATAGACGTCGGAGACTGGAAAGCTATGTGCGCCTATTGCGGTTACCATAGAGTCAGTTCCAAAAGCTTCCTTCTTTAACAGACGTAACACTGCAGTGAATCACTCCTAAAGCACACTTCCCTCTCAGTGTTGAAAGCGTTTTAGACGCAGAAACTAAGTGCGGATCACCACTGGTGGTGAAAATCCAATATGTTTTTGGCAGGCTTAAGCGCCATAGCCTGCCCTTTACTCACAGTACCTAATTGCCCCTAGTCCGTCTGTGTTCTGCCTTCATTCCTCCAAGGAGAAGCACTGTTATGAATGAGTACACACCTGAAGTAGGTTGCCTGAGCAGATACCTTCCTACGCATCACCTCTAAGGGGCCTGTATGAGACACTTCATGGTTGCTACCCAGACACGTCCTACAGTTTCCAACTGAGCACAGATGCATCCCTGTTGTGAGACCTTACTGTAGCACAGTTCCATCATAGATTGGAAGTGTTTTGAGAATAGGTAGACACTGTGGAACTTCCCGGGTTTTGATCTTCCCATATGCATCATAGAGGCATAAATGCCTTACTCTGTACTTCACTCACGGTTTGAAACGTTCTCTCTGTCCGTCCTTGTTCTATCATCCTTCCTCCACTGGAAAGACACTGTGAGAAGTGACCCTCCGGACATTCATTTGGGGAGGAGTCAAGATGGCGGAGAAGTAGCAGGCTGAGACTACCTTAGCTAGCATGAGATCAGCTAGAGAGCTTATCTAAAGTTTGCAAACACGTGTAAATCCATCGGCAGATCGAAGAGAAGAAGAACAGCAATTCTAGAAACAGAAAACAACCACTTTCTGAAATGTAGGACTGGCGGAGAAGTGAATCCAAAGCCACGGGAAGATAGACCCCGGGGGGAGGGGCCGGGTCCCGGCAAGTGGCGGAGCAATGGAGCACAAAATCAGGACTTTTAAAAGTCTGTTCTGCTGAGGGACATCGCTCCGGAGGCTAAACCGGGGCGAAGCCCACGCAGGGTCGGCGTGACCTCAGGTCCCGCGGGGTCACAGAAGGATCGGGGGTGTATGAGTGTCGCAGAGCTTGCGGATATTGGAACGGGAAAGCCGGCTGCAGAGACAGAGCCAACAGTAAGCTCCCAGTTCAGAGTTGCCTTGAACCGGTCGCAAGCTCGGTGAGCTCTGAGTGCGGCCGGAGGTTAGGCAGACGCGAGTTACTAGGAGCTGTTCGCTGAGGGCGCACTGGGGAGAAGGGCCCCGGGCTCGCGGCTCCACCGGGCCAGAGACCAGGAGGCCGCCATTTGTATTCCCGTCCTCCGGAACTCTAAGGAAAGCGCTCAGGGAACAAAAGCTCCTGAAAGCAAAGCAGAGGATCACTCAGCCCGGCCCCTGGTAAGGGCGGTGTAATTCCGCCTGGGGCAAAGACACTTGAGAATCACTACAACAGGCCCCTCCCCCAGAAGATCAATAAGAAATCCAGGCAAGACCAAGTTCACCTACCAAGGAGTGCAGTTTCAATACCAAGGAGAGAGCAGCAGAATTCCAGAGGAGGAGAAAACAAACCACGGAACTCATGGCTTTCTGCCTGTGATTTTTTAGTCTTGCAGTTCATTTAATTTTTTTCATTTTCATTTTTTTTCTCTTCTGCTAAAATTTTTTATAACTTTTACCCTTTTCTTTTTTAACGTTTTTAACTATATTATCTAATATATATATATTTTTCGTTTTTATACTTTTCTTTATTCATTTTCTTTTTTTTAATTCTTGTTTTTCTTTCTTTATTTTTGAACCTCTTTTTATCCCCAAATCAGAAGAGATCTTAATCTCTTCAATCTTTTTTTTTCTTAATTCTTTTTTAAATTCTTGATTGAATTTTTAATTCAATCTCCTTTTTTTAAAATTCTTTTTTCTTTTTTTCCTTTCTTTCTTTTTGAACCTCTTTTTAACCCCAAATCAGAAGAAATCCCAATCAGAAGAGATTGGGAGATCCCAATCAAAGGAGATCCCAATCAGAGGAGATCCCTCACCCAATCGTGAGGGGGGAGAAATCCCCCCTCATGATTTGGGATCTCTTCTGATTTGGTTAAAGCATATTTTCCTGGGATTGTTGCCACACTTTTAGTATTTTACTTGCTCCTTCATATACTCCTAGCTGGACAAAATGACAAGGCGGAAAAATTCACAACAAAAAAAAGAACAAGAGGCAGTACCGAAGGCTAGGGACCTAATCAATACAGACATTGGTAATATGTCAGATCTAGAGTTCAAAATGACAATTCTCAAGGTTATAGCCGGGCTTGAAAAAGGCATGAAAGATATTAGAGAAACCCTCTCCAGAGATATAAAAGCCCTTTCTGGAGAAATAAAAGAACTAAAATCTAACCAAGTTGAAATCAGAAAAGTTATTAATGAAGTTCAATCAAAAATGGAGGCTTTCACTGCTCGGATAAATGAGGCAGAAGAAAGAATTAGCGATATAGAAGACCAAATGACAGAGAATAAAGAAGCTGAGCAAAAGAGGGGCAAACATCTACTGGACCATGACGGGAGAATTCGAGAGATAAGTGACACCATAAGACGAAACAACATTAGAATAATTGGGATTCCAGAAGAAGAAGAAAGAGAGAGGGTAGCAGAAAGTATACTGGAGAGAATTATTGGGGAGAATTTCCCCAATATGGCAAAGGGAACGAGCATCAAAATTCAGGAGGTTCAGAGAACGACCCTCAAAATCAATAAGAATAGGCCCACAACCCGTCACCTGATAGTAAAATTTACAAGCCTTAGTGACAAAGAGAAAATCCTGAAAGCAGCCCGGGAAAAGAAGTCTGTAACATACAATGGTAAAAGTATTAGATTGGCAGCTGACTTATCCACAGAGACCTGGCAGGCCAGAAAGAGCTGGCATGATATTTTCAGAGCACTAAACGAGAAAAACATGCAGCCAAGAATACTATATCCAGCTAGGCTATCATTGAAAATAGAAGGAGAGATTAAAAGCTTCCAGGACAAACAAAAGCTGAAAGAATTTGCAAACACCAAACCAGCTCTACAGGAAATACTGAAAATGATCCTCTAAGCAAAGAGAGAGCCTACAAGTGGTAGATCAGAAAGGAACAGAGACAATATACAGTAACAGTCACCTTACAGGCAATACAATGGCACTGAAATCATATCTCTCAATAGTTACCCTGAATGTTAATGGGCTAAATGCCCCAATCAAAAGACACAGGGTATCAGAATGGATAAAAAAACAAAACCCATCTATATGTTGCCTCCAAGAAACTCATTTGAAAGCCGAAGACACCTCCAGACTTAAAGTGAGGCGGTGGAAAAGAATTTACCATGCTAATGGACATCAGAAAAAAGCAGGAGTGGCAATCCTTATATCAGATCAATTAGATTTTAAACCAAAGATTATAATAAGAGATGAGGAAGAACACTATATCATACTCAAAGGGTCTGTCCAACAAGAAGATCTAACAATTTTAAATATCTATGCCCCCAACGTGGGAGCAGCCAACTATATAAACCAATTAATAAAAAATCAAAGAAACACGTCAACAATAATACAATAATAGTAGGGGACTTTAACACTCCCCTCACTGAAATGGACAGATCATCCAAGCAAAAGATCAACAGGGAAATAAAGGCCTTAAATGATACACTGGATGAGATGGACATCACAGATAAATTCAGAACATTTCATCCCAAAGTAACAGAATACACATTCTTCTCTAGTGCACATGGAACATTCTCCAGAATAGATCACATCCTCGGTCCTAAATCAGGACTCAACCGGTATCAAAAGATTGGGATCATTCCCTGCATATTTTCAGACCACAATGCTCTGAAGCTAGAACTCAACCACAAGAGGAAGTTTGGAAAGAACACAAATACATGGAGACTAAACAGCATCCTTCTAAAGAATGAATGGGTCAACCGGGAAATTAAAGAAGAATTGAAAAAAATCATGGAAACAAATGATAATGAAAATACAACGGTTCAAAATCTGTGGGATACAACAAAGGCAGTCCTGAGAGGAAAATATATAGCGGTACAAGCTTTTCTCAAGAAACAAGAAAGGTCTCAGGTACACAACCTAACCCTACACCTAAAGGAGCTGGAGAAAGAACAAGAAAGAAACCCTAAGCCCAGCAGGAGAAGAGAAATCATAAAGATCAGAGCAGAAATCAATGAAATAGAAAACAAAAAAAAAATAGAACAAATCAACCAAACTAGGAGCTGTTTCTTTGAAAGAATTAATAAAATTGATAAACCCTTGGCCAGACTTATCAAAAAGAAAAGAGAAAGGAACCAAATAAATAAAATCATGAATGAAAGAGGAGAGATCACAACTAACACCAAAGAAATACAAACTATTATAAGAACATACTATGAGCAACTCTACGCCAACATATTTGACAATCTGGAAGAAATGGATGCATTCCTAGAAACATATAAACTACCAAAATTGAACCAGGAAAAAATAGAAAGCCTGAACAGACCCATAACCAGTAAGGAGATTGAAACAGTCATTAAAAATCTTCAAACAAACAAAAGCCCAGGGCCAGACGGCTTCCCGGGGGAATTCTACCAAACATTTAAAGAAGAACTAATTCCTATTCTCCTGAAACTGTTCCAAAAAATAGAAATGGAAGGAAAACTCCCAAACTCATTTTATGAGGCCAGCATCACCTTGATTCCAAAACCAGACAAGGATCCCATCAAAAAAGAGAGCTATAGACCAATATCCTTGATGAACACAGATGCAAAAATTCTCACCAAAATACTAGTCAATAAGATTCAACAGTACATTAAAAGGATTATTCACCACGACCAAGTGGGATTTATCCCATGGCTGCAAGGTTGGTTCAACATCCGCAAATCAGTCAATGTGATACAACACATCAATAAAAGAAAGAACAAGAACCATATGATACTCTCAATAGATGCTGAAAAAGCATTTGACAAAGTACAGCATCCTTTCCTGATCAAAACTCTTCAAAGTGTAGGGATAGAGGGCACAAACCTCAATATCATCAAAGCCATCTATGAAAAACCCACTGCAAATATCATTCTCAATGGAGAAAAACTGAAAGCTTTTCCACTAAGATAAGGAACACGGCAGGGATGTCCATTATCACCACTGCTATTCAACATAGTACTAGAAGTCCTAGCCTCAGCAATCAGACAACAAAAGGAAATTAAAGGCATCCAAATCTGCAAAGAAGAAGTCAAATTATCACTCTTCGCAGATGATATGATACTCTATGTGGAAAACCCAAAAGACTCCACTCCAAAACTGCTAGAACTTGTACAGGAATTCAGTAAAGTGTCAGGATATAAGATCAATGCACAGAAATCAGTTGCATTTCTCTACACCAACAACAAGACAGAAGAAAGAGAAATTAAGGAGTCAATCCCATTTACAATTGCACCCAAAACCATAAGATACCTAGGAATAAACCTAACCTAAGAGGCACATAATCTATACTCAGAAAACTATAAAGTACTCATGAAAGAAATTGAGGAAGACACAAAGAAATGGAAAAATGTTCCATGATCCTGGATTGGAAGAATAAATATTGTGAAAATGTCTATGCTTCCTAAAGCAATCTACACATTTAATGCAATTCCTATCAAAGTACCATCCATCTTTTCCAAAGAAATGGAACAAATAATTTTAAAATTTATATGGAACCAGAAAAGACCTCGAATAGCCAAAGGGATATTGAAAAACAAAGCCAAAGTTGGTGGCATCACAATTCCGGACTTCAAGCTTTATTACAAAGCTGTCATCAAGACAGCATGGTACTGGCACAAAAACAGACACATAGACCAATGGAACAGAATAGAGAGCCCAGAAATAGACCCTCAACTCTATGGTCAACTAATCTTCGACAAAGCAAGAAATAATGTCCAATGGAAAAAAGACAGCCTCTTCAATAAATGGTGTTGGGAAAATTGGACAGCCACGTGCAGAAAAATGAAATTGGACCATTTCCTTACACCACACACAAAAATAGATTCAAACTGGATTAAGGACCTCAATGTGAGAAAGGAATCCATCAAAATCCTTGAGGAGAACACAGGAAGCAACCACTTCGACCTCAGCCACAGCAACATCTTCCTAAGAACATCGCCAAAGGCAAGGGAAGCAAAGGCAAAAATGAACTTTTGGGATTTCATCAAAATCAAAAGCTTTTGCACAGCAAAGGAAACAGTTAACAAAACCAAAAGACAACTGACAGAATGGGAGAAGATATTTGCCAACAACATATCAGATAAAGGACTAGTGTCCAAAATCTATAAAGAACTTAACAAACTCAACACCCAAAGAACAAATAATCCAATCAAGAAATGGGCAGAGGACATGAACAGACGTTTCTGCAAAAAAGACATCCAGATGGCAAACAGACACATGAAAAAGTGCTCCATATCACTCGGCATCAGGGAAACACAAATCAAAACCACAATGAGATATCACCTCACACCAGTCAGAATGGCTAAAATCAACAAGTCAGGAAATGAAAGATGCTGGCGAGGATGCGGAGAAAGGGGAACCCTCCTACACTATTGGTGGGAATGCAAGCTGGTGCAACCACTCTGGAAAACAACATGGAGGTTCCTCAAAATGTTGAAAATAGAACTGCCCTATGACCCAGAAATTGCACTACTGGGAATTTACCCTAAAGATACAAACGTAGTGATCCAAAGGGGCACGTGCACCCGAATGTTTATAGCAGCAATGTCCACAATAGCCAAACTATGGAAAGAACCTAGATGTCCATCAACAGATGAATGGATCAAGAAGATGTGGTATATATACACAATGGAATACTATGCAGCCATCAAAAGAAACGAAATCTTGCCATTTGCGACAACATGGATGGAACTAGAGCGTATCATGCTTAGCGAAATAAGTCAAGCAGAGAAAGACAGCTATCATATGATCTCCCTGATATGAGGAAGTGGTGATGCAACATGGGGGCTTAAGTGGGTAGGAGAAGAATCCATGAAACAAGATGGGATAGGGAGGGAGACAAACCATAAGTGACTCTTAATCTCACGAAACAAACTGTGGGTTGCTGGGGGGAAGGGGGTTGGGAGAAGGGGTGTAGGGCTATGGACATTGGGGAGGGTATGTGCTTTTGGGTAAATTGGAAGGTGAGATGAACCATGAGAGACTATGGACTCTGAAAAACAATCTGAGGGGTTTGCAGTGGCGGGCGGGTGGGAGGTTGGGGGAACCAGGTGGTGGGTATTATAGAGGGCACAGCTTGCATGGAGCACTGGGTGTGGTGAGAAAATAATGAATACTGTTTTTCTGAAAATAAATAAATTGGAAAAAAAATACATTCATTTGTGAATATGCAGATTAGCCACAATAAATGCTCCTTTTAGAAGGTGAAAAAAAAAAAAAGAAGTGACCTTCTGCATGAAGGAGTTTCCCATAAACAGAACTTGCTATAGTCCAACGGTTAGACGTCTGTGACTGGAAAGCTAAGTGGGCCTATTGCGGTTACCACAAAGTCAGTCCCCAAAAGCTTCCTTCTTTAACAGACGTAACACTGCAGTGAATCCCTCCTAAATAAGTCAGTGTTGGAAGCGTTTCAGACGCAGAAACTAAGTGCGGATCACCACTGGTGGTGAACATCCAATATGTGTTTGGCAGGCTTAAGCGCCATAGCCTTGCCTTTACTCACAGTACCTAATGTGCCCCTAGTCCGTCCCTGATCTATCTTCATTCCTCAAAGGAGAAACACTGTTAAGAATGAGTACGCACCTGAAGTAGTTTCCCTGAGCAGATACCTAACTACACATCCCCTCTACCGGGCCTGTATGAGACAATTCATGAATGCTACCCATACACATCCTAGAGTTTCCAACTGAGCACAGACGCATCCCTGACGTGTGAACATACTGTAGCACAGTTCCCTCATATATTGGAAGTGTTTTGAGAAGAGGTAGACACTGTGGAACATCCCCGGTGTTGAACTTCCAGTATGCATCATAGAGGCCTAAGTGCCTTACCCTGGATTTCACTCACGGGTTGCAACGTATCTTCTGTCCTTCCTTGTTCGATCTTCTTTCCTCCCCTGGGAAGACACTGTGAGAAGTGACATTCCGCATGAAGGAGTTTCCCTTAAACAGAACTTGCTATAGTCCAATGGACAGACGTCGGGGAATGGAAATCTATGTGCGCCTATTGCCGTTACCACAGAGGCAGTCCCAAAAGTTTCCTTCTTTAACAGACGTAACACTGCACTGAATCCCTCCTAAAGGACACTTCCCTCTCAGTGTTGGAAGCGTTTTAGACGCAGAAACTAAATGCGGATCACCACTGTGCTGAACATCCAATATGTGTTTGGCAGGCTTAAGCGCCATAGCCTGCCCTTTAAACACAGTACCTAATGTGCCCCAAGTCCATTCGTGTTCTATCTTCATTTCTCCAAGGAGAAACACTGTTAAGAATGAGTACACACCTGACGTAGGTTCCCTGAGCAGATACCTTCCTATGCATCACCTCTAAGTGGCCTATATGGGACACTCAAGATAGCTCCCCAGACACATCCTAGAGATTTCAACTGAGCACAGATGCATCCCTTCGTGAGAACTTACTGTAGTACAGTTCCCTCATATATTGGAAGTGTTTTGAGAAGAGGTAGACACCGTGGAACATCTTCAGTGTTGAAATTCCAGTATGCATCAAAGAGGCCTAAGTGCCTTACCCTGTACTTCACTCACGGTTTGCAACGTTCTCTCTGTCCGTCCTTGTTCTATCTTCTTTCCTCCACTGGAAAGACACTATGAGAAGTGACATTCTGCATGAAGGAGTTTCTCTTAAACTGAACTTGCTATAGTCCAACGGTAGACGTCTGTCAATGGAAAGCTATGTACGACTATTGCGGTTACCACAGAGTCAGTACCAAAAGCTTTCTTCTTTAACATACGTAACAATGCCGTGAATCCCTCCGAATGCACACTTCCCTCTCAGTGTTGGAAGCGTTTTAGATGCAGAAACTAAGTGCGGATCACCACTGGTGGTGAACATCCAATATGTGTTTGGCAGGCTTAAGCGCCATAGCCTGCCCTTTACTCACAGTATCTAATGTGCCAACAGTACGTCCGTGTTCTACCGTCATTCCCCCAAGGAGAAACACTGTTATGAATGAGTACGCACCTGAAGTAGGTTCCCTGAGCTGATAGCTTCCTACGAATCCCCTCTAAGGGGCCTTTATGAGACACTTCATGGTTGCTACCCAGACATGTCCTACAGTTACCAACTAAGCACAAACGCATCCCTGTCGTGAGACCTTACTGTAGCAAAGTTCCCTAATATATTTGAAGTGTATTGAGAAGAGGAAGACACTGTGGAACTTCCCCAGTGCTGAACTTCCAGTATGCATCATAGAGGCCTAAGTGCCTTACCCTCTACTTCAATCACGGGTTGCAACGTATCCTCTGTCCGTCCTTGTTCGATCTTCTTTCCTCCCCTGGAAAGACACTGTGAGAAATGACATTCCGCATGAAGGAGTTTCCCTTAAACAGAACTTGCTATATTCCAACGGATAGACGTCGGAGACTGGAAAGATATCTGTGCCTATTGCTGTTACCACAGAGTCAGATCCAAAAGCTTCCTTCTTTAACAGACGTAACACTGCACTGAATCCCTCCTAAAGTACACTTCCCTCTCAGTGTTGGAAGCGTTTTAGACGCAGAAACTAAGTGCGGATCACCACTGGTGGTGAACATCCAATCTGTGTTTGGCAGGCTTAAGCGCCATAGCCTGCCCTTTACTCACAGTACTTAATGTGCCCCTAGTCCGTCCCTGTTCTATCTTCAATCATAAAAGGAGAAACGCTGTTATGAATGAGTACGCAACTGAAGTAGGTTCCCTGAGCAGATACCTTGCTTCGCATCCCCTCTATGGGGCCTGTATGAGACACTTCATCATTGCTACCCAGACACGTCCTAGAATTTCCTACTGAGCACAGACCCATCCCTGTCTTGAGAACTTACTGTAGCACAGTTCCCTCATATATTGGAAGTGTTTTGAGAAGAGGTAGACACTGTGGAACATTCCCGGTGTTGAACTTCCAGTATGCATCATAGAGGCCTAAGTGCCTTACCCTGTACTTCACTCACGGTTTGAAACGTTCTCTCTGTCCGTCCTTTTTCTATCTTCTTTCCTCCACTGGAAAGACAGTATGAGAAGTCACATTCCGCATGAAGGAGTTTCCCTTAAACTGAACTTGCAATAGTCCAACGGTTAGACATCTGTCAATGGAAAGCTATGTGCGCCTATTGCGGTTACCACAGAGTCAGTCCCAAAAGCTTTCTTCTTTAACAGACGTAACAATTCCGTGAATCCCTCCTAATGCGCACTTCCCTCTCAGTGTAGGAAGCGTTTTAGACGCAGAAACTAAGTGCGGATCACCGCTGGTTGTGAACATCCAATATGTGTTTGGCAGGCTTAAGCGCCATAGCCTGCACTTTACTCACAGTACCTAATGTGCCGCAGTACGTCCGTGTTCTACCGTCAATCCCCCAAAGAGAAAAACTGTTATGAATGAGTACGCACCTGAAGTAGGTTCCCTGAGCAGATACCTTCCTTCGCATCCCCTCTAAGGGGCCTGTATGAGACACTTCATCATTGCTACCCAGACACGTCCTAGAGTTACCAACTGAGCACAACACATCCCTGTCTTGAGAACTTACTGTAGCACAGTTCCCTCATATATTGGAAGTTTTTTGAGAAGAGGTAGACACTGTGGAACATCCCCGGTGTTGAACTCCAGTATGTATCATAGAGGCCTAAGTGCATTTCCCTGTACTTCACTCACGGGTTTCTACGTTCTCTCTGCTCCGTCCTGGTTCTATTCTTTCCTACACTGGAAAGAAACTGTTAGAAGTGACATTCCGCCTGAAGGAGTTTCCCTTCAACAGAACTTGCTATAGTCTAACAGTTAGACGTCTGTGAATGGAAAGCTATGTGCGCCTATTGTGGTTACAACAGATACAGTCCCAAAAGCTTCCTTCTTTAACAGACGTAACACTGCAGTGAATCCCTCCTAAAGCACACTTCGCTCTCAGTGTAGGAACCGTTTTAGACGCAGAAACTAAATGCGGATCAACACTGGTGGTGAACATCCAATATGTGTTTGGCAGGCTTAAGCGCCATAGCCTGCCCTTTACTCACAGTACCTCATGTGCCCCTCGTCCGTCCATGTTCTTCCTTCATTCCTCCCAGGAGAAACTCTGTTATGAATGAGTACGCACCTGAAGTAGGTTCCCTGAGCAGATACCTTCCTATGCATCCCCTATAAGGGACCTGTATGAGACACTTCATGATTGCTACCCAGACACGTCCTACAATTTCCAACTGAGCACAGACGCATACCTGTCGTGAGTACATACTGTAGCACCATTCCCTCATATATTGGAAGTGTTTTGAGGAGTGGTAGACACTGTGGAACATCCGCGGTGTTGAACTTCCAATATGCATCATAGAGGCCTAAGTGCCTTACCCTTTACTTCACTCAGGGGTTGCAACGTTCTCTCTGCTCCGTCCTTGTTCTATCTTCTTTCCTCCACAGGAAAGACACTGTGAGAAGTGACATTCGCATGAAGGAGTATCCTTTAACAGAACTTGCTATAGTCCAACGGATGGACGTCGGAGACGGGAAAGCTATGTGCGCCTATTGCGGTTACCACAGAGTCAGTCCCAAAAGCTTTCTTCTTTAACTGACGTAACACTGCAGTGAATCCCTCCGAAAGCACACTTCCCTCTCAGTGTAGGAAGCGTTTTAGACGCAGAAACTAAGTGCGGATACCACTGGTGGTAAACATCCAATAAGTGTTTGGTAGGCTTAAGCGCCATAGCCTGCACTTTACTCACAGTACCTAATGTGCCCCTCGTCCGTCCGTGTTCTACCTTCATTCCTCCTAGGAGATACACTGTTATGAATGAGTACGCACCTGAAGTAGGCTCCCTGAGCAGATACCTTCCTACGCATCCCCTCTATGTGGCCTGTATGAGACACTTCATGATTGCTACCCAGACACATCCTAGAGTTTTCAACTGAGCACAGATGCATCCCTGTCGTGAGAACTTACTGTAGCACAGTTCCCTCATATATTGGAAGGGTTTTGAGAAGAGGTAGACACTGTAGAACATCTCCGATGTTGAAATTCCAGTATGCATCATAGAGGCCTAAGTGCCTAACCCTTTGCTTCACTCACTGTTTGCAACGTTCTCTCTGCTCCGTCCTTGTTCTATCTTCTTTCCTCCACTGGAAAGACACTGTGAGATTGACATTCCGCCTGAAGGAGTTTCCCTTAAACAGAACTTGGTATAGTCCAACGGATAGACGTTTGAGACTGAAAATATGTGCGCCTATTGCGGCTACCACAGAGTCCGTCCCAAAAGCTTCCTTTTTTAACAGACGTAACACTGCAGTGAATCCCTCCTAAAGCACACATCCTTCTTAGTGTTGGAAGCGTTTTAGACGCAGAAACTAAGTGCGGAACACCACAAGTGGTGAACAATCAATATGTGTTTGGCAGGCTTAAGCGCCATAGCCTGCCCTTCACTCACAGTACCTAATGTGTCCCTAGTCCTTCCGTGTTCTACCTTCATTCCTCCAAGGAAAAGCACTGTTATGAATGAGTATGCACTTGAAGTTGTTTCCCTGAGCAGATACCTTACTACGCATCCTCTCTAAGGGGCCTGTATGAGACACTTCATGATTGCTACCCAGACACATCCTAGAGTTTTCAACTGAGCACAGATGCATCCCCGTCATGAGAACTTACTGTAGAACAGTTCCCTCATATATTGGAAGTGTTTTGTGAAGAGCAGGACACTGTGTAACATCTCCGGTGTTGTAATTCCAGTATGCATCATAGAGGCCTAAGTGCCTTACCCTGTACTTCACTCACGGTTTGCAACGTTCTCTCTATACCTCCTTGTTCTGTCTTCATTCCTCCACTGGCAAGACACTGTGAGAATTGACATTCCGCATGAAGGAGTTTCCCTTAAAAAGAACTTGCTATAGTCCAACGGATAGACGTCTGAGACTGGAAAGCTATGAACGCCTATTGCGGTTCTCACAGAGTCAGTCCCAAAAGCTTCCTTCTTTAGCAGACGTAACACCGCAGTGAATCGCTCCAAAAGGACACTTCCCTCTCAGTGTTGCAAGTGTTTTAGATGCAGAAACTAAGTGCGGATCACCACTGGTGGTGAACATCCAATATGTGTATGGCAGGCTTAAGCGCCTTAGCCTGCCCTTTACTCAAAATACCTAATGTGCCCCTTGTCCGCCTCTGTTCTATCTACATTCCTCAAAGGAGAAACGCTGTAATGAATGAGTAAGCACCTGAAATAGGTTCCCTGAGTAGATACCTTCCTTCACATCCCCTCTAAGGGGCTGTAGGAGAAACTTCATGATTGCTACCCAGACACGTCCTATACTTTCCAATTGAGCACAGACGCATCCCTGTCGTGAGAACTTACTGTAGCACAGTTCCCTCATATATTGGAAGGGTTTTGAGAGGAGGTAGACACTGTGGAACATCCCCGGTGTTGAACTTCCAGTATGCATCATAGAGGCCTAAGTGCCTTACCCTGTACTTCACTCACGGGATGCAACATTCTCTCTGTTCCGTCCTTGTTCTATCTTTCCTCCAGTGGTAAGACACGGATACAAGTGACATTCCGCATTAATGTTTTTCCCTTAAACAGAACTTGCTATAGTCCAACGGATAGACGTCTGAGACTGGAAAGCTATGTGCGCCTATTGCGATTACCACAGAGTCAGTCACAATGGATTCCTTCTTTAACAGACGTAACACTGCAGTGAATCCTTCCTAAAGCACACTTCCCTCTCAGTGTAGGAAGCTTTTAAGACGCAGAAACTAAGTGCGGATCACCACTGGAGGTGAACATCCAATATGTGTTTGGCAGGCTTAAGCGCCATAGCCTTGCCTTTACTCACAGTACCTAATATGTGCCTATTCCGTCCGTGTTCTACCTTCATACCTCCAAGTAGGAACTCTGGTATGTATGAGTACGAACCTGAAGTAGGTTCCCTGAGCAGATACCTTCCTCCGCATCCCCTCTAAGGGGCCTGTATCAGACACTTCATGATTGCTTCCCAGACACGTCCTACATTTTCCAACTGAGCACAGACGCATCCCTGTCTTGAGAACTTACTGTAGCTCAGTTCCCTCATATATTGGAAGTGTTTTGAGAAATGGTAGACACTGTGGAACATCCCAGGTATTGAACTTCCAGTATGCATCACAGAGGCCTAAGTGCCTTCCTCTGTACTTTACCTACAGGTTGAAAAATTCTCTCTGTCCCGTCCCTGTTCTATCTTCTTTCCTCCACTGGAAAGACACTGTGAGAAGTGACTTTCCGTATGAAGGAGTTTCCCTTAAACAGAACTTGCTATAGTCCAATGGATAGACGTCTGAGACTGGAAAGTTATGTGCGCCTATTGCGGTTACCACAGAGTCAGTCCCAAAAGCTTCCTTCTTTAACAGACGTAACACTGCAGTGAATCCCGACTAAAGCACACTTCCTTCTCAGTGTTGGAAGCGTTTTAGACGCAGAAATTAAGTGCAGATCACCACTGGTGGTGAACATCCAATATGTGTTCGGCAGCATTAAGTGCCATAGCCTGCCCTATACTCACAGTACCTAATGTGCCCCTAGTCCGTCCCTGCTCTATCTTCATTCCTCAAAGGAGAAAAGCTGTTATGAATGAGTACGCAACTGTAGGAGGTTCCCTGAGCAGATACATTCCTTCTCACCAACTCTAAGTGGCCTGTATGAGACACTTCATGATTACTACCCAGACACGTCCTAGGGTTTCCACCTGAGCACAGACCCATCCCTGTCGTGACAACTTACTGTAGGACAGTTCCCTCATATATTGGAAATGTTTTATAAGAAGTAGACACTGTGGAACATCTCCAGTGTTGAACATCCAGTATGCATCATAGAGGCCTAAGTGCCTTACCCTGTACTTCACTCACGGGTTGCAACATTCTCTCTGCTCCATCCTTTTTCTATCTTCTTTCCTCCAGTGGTAAGACACTGTGAGATGTGACATTCCGCATGAAGATGTTTCCCTTAAACAGAACTTGCTATATTCCAACGGATAGACGTCGGAGACTGGAAAGCTATGTGCGCCTATTGCGGTTACCACATAGTCAGTCCCAAAATCTTCCTTCTTTACCAGACGTAACACTGCAGTGAATCCCTCCGAAAGCAGACTTCCCTCTCAGTGTAGGAAGCGTTTTAGATGCAGAAATTAATTGCGGATCACCACTGGTGGTGAACATCCAATATGTGTTTGGCAGGCTTAAGCGCCATAGCCTTGCCTTTACTCACAGTACCTAATGTGCGCCTAGTCCTTCCCTGTTCTATCTTCATTCCTCAAAGGAGAAACTCTGTTATAAATGAGTACGCAACTGAAGTAGGTTCCCTGAGCAGATAATTCCTTCGCATCCCCTCTAAGGGGCCTGTATGAGACACTTCATGTTGGCTACCCAGACACGTCATAGAGTTTCGAACTGAGCACAGACGCATCCCTGTCGTGAGAATTTACTGTAGCACAGTTCCCTCATATATGGGAATGTTTTTGAGAAGAGGGAGACACTGTGGAACATCCACGGTGTTAAACTTCCAGTATGCATCATAGAGGCCTAAGTGCCTTACCCTGTTCTTCACTCACGGGTTGCAACATTCTCTCTGCACCGTCCTTGTTCTATCTTCTTTCCTCCACTGTAAAGACACTGTGAGAAGTGACATTCCGCATGAAGGAGTTTCCCTTAAACAGAACTTGCTATAGTCGAACGGATAGATGTCAGAGACTGGAAAGCTATGAGCGCCTATTGCGGTTACCACAGAGTCAGTCCCAAAAGATTTCCTCTTTAACAGACTAAACACTGCAGTGAATCCCGACTAAAGCAAACTTCCCTCTAGGTGTTGGTAGCGTTTTAGACGCAGAAACTAAGTGCGGATCACCACTGTTGGTGAACATCCAATATGTGTTTGGCAAGCTTAAGCGCCTTAGCCTGCCGTTTACTCACAGTACATAATGTGCCCCTAGTCCGTCCCTGTTCTATCTTCCTCCTCAAAGGAGAAACACTGTTATGAATGAATACGAACCTGAAGTAGGTTCCCTGAGCAGATACCTTCCTCCGCATCCCCTCTACGGGGCCTGCATCAGACACTTCATGATTGCTACCCAGACACGTCCTATACTTTCCAACTGAGCACAGACACATCCCTGCCTTGGGAACTTACTGTAGCCCAGTTCCCTAATATATTGGAAGTGTTTTGGGAAGTGGTAGAACCCGTGGAACATCCCAGGTGTTTAACATCCAGTATGCATCATAGAGGCCTAAGTGCCTTATCCTGTACTTCACCTACGGGTTGTAACATTCTCTCTGCTCCGTCCTTGTTCTATCTTCTTTCCTCCACTGGAAAGACACTGTGAGAAGTGACATTCCGCATGAAGGAGTTTCCCTTAAACAGAACTTGCTATAGTCCAACGGATAGATGTCTGAGATGGTAAGCTATGTGGGCCTATTGCGGTTACCACAGAGTCTGTCCCAAAAGCTTCCTTCTTTAACAGACGTAACACTGCAGTGATTCCCACATAAAGCATACTTCCCTCTCAGTGTTGGAAGCATTTTAGACGCAGAAACTAAGTGCGGATCAACACTGGTGGTGAACATCTAATATGTGTTTGGCGTTCTTAAGCGCCATAGCCTGCCCTTTTCTCAGAGTACCTAATGTACTCCTAGTCAGTCCCTGTTCTTTCTTCATTCCTCAAAGGAGAAACGCTGTTATGAATGAGTATGCACCTCAAGTAGTTTCCCTGAGCCGACCTTCCTTCTCATCCCCTCTAAGGGGCCTGTATGAGACATTTCATGATGGCTATCCAGACACGTCCTAGAGTTTCCAACATAGCACAGACGAATCCCTGTCGTGCGAACTCTCTGTAGCACAGTTCCCTCATATATTGGAAGGGTTTTGAGAAGAGGTAGACGCTGTGGAACATCCCCGGTGTTGAACTTCCTGTATGCAATAGAGGCCTAAGCGCCAACCCTGTACTTCACTCACGGTTTGCAAAGATCTCTCCATCCGTCCTTGTTCTATCTTCTTTCCTCCACTGGAATGACACTGTGAGAAGTGACATTCCGTATGAAGGAGTTTCCCTTAAACAGAACTTGCTATAGTCCAACGGATAGACGTCGGAGTTTGGACAGCTATGTGCGCCTAATTCGGTTACCACAGTGTCAGTCCCAAAAGCTTCGTAATTTAACAGACGTAACACTGCAGTGACTCCCTCGTAAAGCACACTTCCCTCTCAGTGTTGGAAGCGTTTTAGACACAGAAACTAAGTGCAGATCACCACTCGTGGTGAATATCCAATATTTCTTTTGCAGGCTTAAGTGCCATAGCCTGCCCTTTACTCACAGTACCTAATGTGCCCCTAGTCCGTCCGTGTTCTATCTTCATTCCTCAAATGAGAAACACTGTTATGAATGAGTACGTACGTGAAGTAGGTTCCCTGAGCAGATACCTTTCTATGCATCCCCTCTAAGGGGCCTGTATGAGACACTTCATGATTGCTACCAAGCCACGTCCTACGATTTCCAACTGAGCACAGACGCATCCCTGTCGTGAGAACTTACTGTAGCACAGTTCCCTCATATATTGGAAGTGTTTTGAGAAGTGGTAGACCCAGTGGAGCATCGCAGGTGTTGAACTTCCAGTATGCATCATAGAGGCCTAAGTGCCTTACCCCGTACTTCACTCACGGTTTGCAACGTTCTCTCTGTCCGTCCTTGTTCTATCTTCTTTCCTTCACTGGAAAGACACTGTGAGAAGTGACATTCCACATGCGAAATCGTTTCGGGTGTGACATGTCTGCAGGGCCGCCCCCCAGGGCCTGGCCAGGCTCGGCATCGCGAGAGCTCGCTCACGAATCCCGCCAAGGAGCCCTCCGCGCGGTAGACTTCTGCGAGGACGATGCCTACTGCCTCTAGGCCGGTGGGGATCCCCTACTTGGCGCAGTCCCATGGGGCCAGGGCTGTGCCGAGACTCGGGCTCGAAATTTCGCCGGCTTCCCAGCCTTCCGCTTCCGGGGTCCTGTCCTTCTGAGCCTCCCTCTTGGGAATCCTGAGTTCCGTGGCAACGCCTCCGCCTCACGCCCCGGCGCAAACCGTGCATTTCGGCGCGTCGGACAAGCCTCGAAGCGAGAGAAACCTGCATGACCTAACTGAGGACAGCCCCATCTTGGGCGCCCCATCAACCCGAAATGTCGGAGGCGCATGCCCTGTCCCCACCAGCCGCTCCACTCTGCTCCAAGAAAGCTCCCGGGCGCCAGTACCACCTGATGGGCCACGTCGTTTCCTCGCGTTTTCCAGGCGGCCGCAATATGCACTGGGCGAGAAGGGGCCCTGAGCCACCGAGAGCCGGGCGGTCCGCAGGTCTGCCCTTCGCTGGCCAATTCTCACGAGCGTTCTACCCAAACCAACCCCGGTTTGGGTAGAACGCTGGTGATAATGGGCCGGAAAACGCCCGGCGAACTCGCTTCAGGCTAGCTCGTCCGCAGGTCTGCCACCCCGGGGCTTGTCTTGGCATCGCGTGCGCACGGGCACGAACCTCGCCAAGAAGACCTCAGCGATGCAGGCTGAGGCGAGGCCGACACTCCTGCTCCTCGGCATTGGTGTCCCCTACTTAGCGCCGTCCCATGGGGCCAGGGCTGCCCCGAGACTCGGGCTCGATATTTCACCTGCTTCCCAGCCTTCAGCTTCCGGGGTCCTGTCGCTCTGTGCCTCCATCTGGGGAAACCTGAGTCCCACGGCCACGCCTCACCCTCCGATCCCGGCCCCAATGGTGCATATCGGCGCTTTGGACAAGCCTTGGAGAGAGAGAAACCTGCATGACCCAACTGCGGAGAGCCCCATAATTAGGTGCCCCATCAGCCCGAAAAGACGGAGGCGCATGCACTGCCGCCACTCGTAAGTCAACTCTGCTCTGGCGCCCACTGGTGGGCCCCGGCGTTTCAGGCATTTTCCGGGGGCCGCAGCATGCCCTGGGAGGGAAGGGGTCCTGGGCCAAGGAGAGCAGTGAGGTCCGCAGGACTGCCCAACCCCTGCCAATTCTCACGAGCGTTCTGCCCAAACTGATCCTGGTTTGAGCAGAACGCTGGTGAGAATTGGCCGGAAAACGCCCGGCGAACTGGCTTCGGGCGCCGCACCTCTGTATGGCCGCCCCCTGTGCATGGCATGCCATGGCGAGCCATCGCGCTCCAACCCCGCCAGGAAGCCCTCCGCGAGGCAGGCTGTGGCGAGGCCGACGCCTCCTGTTAATCCTCCTGCGGGGGTCCTCTCACTTGTGCTGTTCCATGGGGCCGGGCCCACCACGAAGCCCGGGCTCGCAGTTTCGCCTGCTACCCAGCCGTGTGCTTCTGGTTTCCGATCACTCGGTGCCTCCATCTGGGGAACACTGAGTCCCATGGCCACGTTCCCCCTCCCACACCGGCGCCAACGGTTCCTTTCGGCGCTCCGGACAACCTGTGTGCCACCACAGAGGTCAGCCCCATCCTGGGGCACCCGATCCTCCCTAAAGTCAGAAGCGTAGGCCCGGCCGCCACGCGTCCTTCAAGTCTGCTCCGGGAACGCTCCCCAGTGCCGGGGCCTCCTGGTGGGCCGCGACGATTTCGAGCTTTCCGGGCGGCCGCCCCATACTCCGGGCGAGAACCGGCCCTGGGCCATGGAGAGCTGGGCAGTCCACAGGGCTGCGAAACGCCGGCCAATTCTCACGAGCGTTCTCCCCAACCGATACTGGTTTATGCAGAACGCACGTGAGAATTGGCCAGAAAACGCCTTGCGAACTTGTTTCGGGAGTCTCACGTCTGCAGGGCCGCCCCCCAGGTCCTGGCCCGGCGTCGCCAGAACTCGCTCACGAAACCCGCCAAGGAGCCCTCTGCGAGGCAGTCTGCGGTGAGGCCAATCCCTCCTGCTTCTCGGCCGGCGGGGGTCCCCTACTTGGCGCAGTCCCATGGGGCCAGGGCTGCCCCGAGACTCGGGCTCAAAATTTCGCCGGCTTCCCAGCCTTCTGCTTCTGGGGTCCTGTCCCTCTGTGCCTCTCTCTTGGGAATCCTGAGTTCCGTGGCAACGCCTCCGCCTCACGCCCTGGCGCAAACGGTGCATTTCGGCATTTCAGACAATTCTCGAAGCGAGAGAGACCTGCATGACCCAACTGAGGGCAGCGCCATCCTTGGGCGCTCCATAAGCCTGAAAAGACAGAGGCGCACGTCCTGCCCCCACCCGCCCTGATACTCTGCTCCAGGAACGCTCCCGTGCGCCGGCGCCCTCTGGTGGGCCGCATCATTTCCTCGGGTTTTCAGGCGGCAGCAGCATACCCCGGGCAAGAAGGGTCCCTGGGACACGGAGAGCCGGTCGGTCCGCAGGGTGGCCGAACGCCGGCCAATTATCACGAGCGTTCTGCCCTAACCGATCCCAGTTTGGACAGAACGCTCGTGAGAATTGGCCGGAAAACGAGCGGCGAACTCACTTCGGGCGCAACTCTTCCGCAGGTCAGCATCCCGGGACTTGTCCTGGCATCCCGAGCGCTCGCACACCTCGCCAGGAAGCCCTCCGTGAGGCAGGCTGAGGCGAGGCCGACGCCTCCTGCTCCTCGGCGCTGGTGTCCCCTACTTAGCGCCGTCCCATAGGGCCGGGGATGACCCGAGACTCGGGCTTCATATTTCGTCTGCGTCCCAACCTTCGGTCAGGGATTGTGTCCCTCTTTACCTCCATCTGTGGAATCCTGAGTCCCTCGGCCACGCCTACGCCTCCCATCCCAGCCCCAATGGTGCATATCAGCGCTTCGGTCTCGCCTCGGAGGGAGAGAAACCTCAATGGACAAAATACGGACAGCCCCATCCTTGGGTGCCCCATCAGCCCGAAAAGA
The DNA here is from genome assembly GCF_020171115.1 of Neogale vison. Taxonomy (NCBI): domain Eukaryota; kingdom Metazoa; phylum Chordata; class Mammalia; order Carnivora; family Mustelidae; genus Neogale; species Neogale vison. The sequence goes on from NC_058091.1 coordinate 155,449,692, forward strand.
CGGAGGCGCATGCCCTGCCGCCACTCGTCCATCAACTCTGCTCTGGGATCGTTAACCTGCTCTGGCCCTCCCTGGTGGGCCCCGGCGATTCCGGCATTTTCCGGGGGCCGCAGCATGCCCTGGGAGAGAAGGGGCCCTGGGTCACGGAGAGCGGGGAGGTACGCAGGACTGCCCTACGCCGGCTAATTCTCACGAGCGTTCTGCCCAAACCGATCCTGTTTGGGCAGATCGCTCGTGAGAATTGTTAGGAAAACGCTCGGCGAACTCGCTTAGGGCGCCGCACTTCTGCACGGCTGCCCCCCCGGGCCTGGTGTGCCATTGCGAGCCATCGCGCTCCAACCCCACCAAGGAGCCCTCCACGCAGCAGACTTCGGCGAGGCCGATGCTTACTGCTTCTGGGGCGGCGGGTGTCCCCTACTTAGCGCAGTCCCATGGGGCCAGGACTGCCCCGAGACTCAGGATCGAAATTTCGCCGGCTTCCCAGCCTTCTGATTCTGGGGTCCTGTCCCTCTGTGCCTCCATCTTTGGAATCCTGAGTTCCGCGACAATGCCTCCACCTCACGCCCCCGGCGCAACGGTGCATTTCGGCGCTTCGGACAAGCCTCGAAGCGAGAGAAACCTGCATGACCCAACAGAGGAGCCCCATCTTGGGCGCCCCATCAACTCGAAAAGTCGGAGGCGAATGCCCTGCCCCCACCAGCCGCTCAACTCTGCTCCAAGTACTCTCCCAGGCGCCGGCGCCACCTGATGGGCCACGTCGTTTCCTCGCGTTTTCCAGGCGGCTGCAGTATGCTCCGGGCGAGAAGGGGCCCTGAGCCACGGAGAGCCGGGCGGTCGCAGGTCTGCCCATTGCTGGCCAATTCTCATGAGCGTTCTGCCCAAACCAACCCCGGTTTGGGCCGAACGCTCGTGAGAATTTCCCGAAAACGCCCGGCGAACTCGCGTCGTGCTTGGTCCTCCGCAGGTCCGCCCCCCCCCCCCCCGGGGCTTGTCCTGGCATCGCGAGCACTCGCGCACGAACCTCGCCAGGAAGCCCTCCGCGAGGCAGGCTGAGGCGAGGCCGACGGCTCCTGTTCCTCGAAGCTGGTGTCCCCTACTTAGCGCCATCCCATGGGGCCAGGGCTGCCCCGAGACTCCGGCTCGATATTTCACCTGCTTCCCAGCCTTCAGATTCCGGGGTCCTGTCGCTCTGTGCCTCCATCTGGGGAAACCTGAGTCCCACGGCCACACCTCACCCTCCCATACCGGCCCCAATGGTGCATATCGGTGCATCGGACAAGCCTTGGAGAGAGAGAAACCTGCATGACCCAACTGCGGAGAGCCCCATCCTTGGGTGCCCCATTAGTCCGAAAAGACGGAGGCGCATGCACTGCCGCCACACGTAAGTCAACACTGCTCTGGGACCCTCCCATTTGCCGGCGCCCACTGGTGGGCCCCGGCGTTTCAGGCATTTTCCGGGGGCCGCAGCATGCCCTGGGAGAGAAGGGTTCCTGGGCCACGGAGAGCACTGAGGTCCGCAGGACTGCCCAACGCCTGACAATTCTCACGAGCGTTCTGCCCAATCCGATCCTGGTTTGGGCAGAACGCTGGTGATAAATGGCAGGAAAACAACCGGCGAACTGTCTTCTGGCGCCGCACCTCCTCAAGGCCATCCCCCGTGCATGGCATGACATGGCGAGCCATCGCACTCCAACCCCGCAAGGAAGCCCTCCGCAAGGCAGGCTGTGGCGAGGCCGATGCCTCCTGCTAATCCTCCTGCGGGGGTCCTCTCACTTGCGCTGTTCCATGGGGCCGGGCTCGCCACGAAGCCTGGGCTCGCAGATTCGCCTGCTACCCAGCGGTCTGCTTCTGGGTTCCTATCCCTCGGTGCCTCCATCTGGGGAACCCTGAGTCCCACAGCCACGTTCCCCCTCCCACACAGGCGCCAAAGGTGCCTTTCGGCGCTTCGGACAACCTCAGAGCGAGAGAAACCTGTGTGCCCCCACAGAGGTCAGCCCCATCCTGGGGCACCCGATCCTCCCTAAAGTCAGAAGCGTAGGCCCGGCTGCCACGCGTCCTTCAACTCTGCTCCAGGAACGCTCCCCAGTGCCGGGGCCTCCTGGTGGGCCGCGACGATTTCGAGCTTTCCGGGCGGCCGCCCCATGCTCTGGGCGAGAACCGGCCCTGGGCCATGGAGAGAAGGGCAGTCCACAGGGCTGCGAAACGCCGGGCAATTCTTACGAGCGTTCTCCCGAACCGATACCGGTTTATGCAGAACGCTCGTGAGAATTGGCCAGAAAACGCCTTGCGAACTTGCTTCGGGCGTCACACGTCTGCAGGGCCGCCCCCCAGTGCCTGGCCCGGCATCGCGAGAACTCGCTCACGAACCCCGCCAAAGAGCCTTCTGCGACGCAGTCTGCGGCGAGGCTGATCCCTCCTGCTTCTCGGCCGGCGGGGGTCCCCTACTTGGCGCAGTCACATGGGGCCAGGGCTGCCCCGAGACTCGGGCTCGAAATTTCGCTGGCTTCCCAGCCTTCTGCTTCCAGGGTCCTGTCCCTCTATGCCTCTCTGTTGGGAATCATGAGTTCCGTGGCAACGCCTCCGCCTCACGCCCCGGCGCAAACGGTGTATTTCGGCATTTCGGACAAGCCTAGAATCGAGAGAGACCTGCATGACCCAACTGAGGACAGCGCCATCCTTGGGCGCTCCATCAGCCTGAAAAGACGGAGGCGCACGCCCTGCCCCCACCCGCCCTGATACTCTGCTCCGGGAACGCTCCCATGCGCCGGTGCCCTCTGGTGGGCCGCGTCGTTTCCTCGGGTTTTCAGGCGGCCACAGCATGCCCTGGGCAAGACGGGTCCGTAGGCCAAAGGAGAGCGGGGCGGTCCGCAGGGTTGCCCAACGCCAGCCAATTATCACGAGCGTGCTGCCCTAACCTATCCCGGTTTGGGCAGGACGCTCATGAGAATTGGCCGGAAAACAAGCTGCGAACTCGCTTCGGGCGCAGCTCTTCCGCAGGTCAGCATCCCGGGACTTGACCTGGCATCGCGAGCGCTCGTGCACGAACCTCGCCAGGAAGCCCTCCGCGAGGCAGGCTGAGGCGAGGCTGATGCCTCCTGCTCCTCGGCGCTGTTGTCCCCTACTTAGCGGCGTCCCATGGGGCCAGCGATTCCCTGCGCCCCAGCCTTCGGCTTCCGGGGTCGTGTCCCTCTGTGCCTCCATCTGGGGAATCCTGAGTCCCTCGGCCACGCCTACCCCTCCCATCCCGGCCCCAATGGTGCATATCGGCACTTCGGTCTAGCCTCGGAGAGAGAGAAACCTCAATGGACAAAATAGGGATAGCCCCATCCTTGGGTGCCCCATCAGCCCGAAAAGACGGAGGCGCATGCCCTGCCGCCACTCGTCCGTCAACTCTGATCTGGGATCGTTCCCCTGCGCCGGCGCTCCCTGGTGGTCCCTGGCGATTCCGGCATTTTCCGGGAGCCGAAGCATGCCCTGGGAGAGAAGGGGCCCTGGGCCACGGAGAGCAGGGAGGTACGCAGGACTGCACTACGCCGGCCAATTCTCACGAGCGTTCTGCCCAAACCGATCCTGTTTGGGCAGATCGCTAGTGAGAATAGGCAGGAAAACGATCGGCGAACTCGCTTCGGGCGCCGCGCTTCTGCACGGCCGCCCCCCCGGGCCTGGCGTGCCATTGCGAGCCATCGCGCTCCAACCCCTCCAAGGAGCCCTCCGCGCGGCAGACTTTGGCGAGGCCAATGCCTACTGCTTCTCGGCCGGCGGGGGTCCCCTAATTGGTGCAGTCTCATGGGGCCAGGGCTTCCCCGAGACTCAGGCTCGAAAATTCGCCGGCTTCCCAGCCTTCCGCTTCTGGCGTCCTGTCCCTCTGTGCCTCCCTCTTGAGAATCCTGAGTTCCATGGCAACGCCTCCGCCTCATGCCCCAGCACAAACGTTGCATTTCGGCGCTTCGGACAAGCCTCGAAGCGAGAGAAATCTGCATGCCCCTACTGAGGAGCCCCATCATGGGCGCCCCATCAACTCGACAAGTTGGAGGCGCATGCCCTGCTCTCACCCGCCGCTCAACTCTGCTCCAAGTACTCTCCCGGGCGCCGGTGCCACCTGATGGGCCACGGCGTTTCCTCGCCTTTTCCAGGCGGCCGCAGTATGCACTGAGCGAGAAGGGGCCCTGAGCCACGGAGAGACGGGCGGTCCGCAGGTCTGCCGATCGCTGGCCAATTCTCACGAGCGTTCTGCCCAAACCAACCCCGGTTTTTGAAGAACGCTCGTGAGAATTGGCCGGAAAACGCCTGGCGAACTCGCTTCGGGCGCAGATCTTCCACAGGTCAGCCCCCCGGTACTTGTCCTGGCATCGCGAGCGCTCGCGCACGATCCTCGCCAGGAAGCCCTCCGCGAGACAGGCTGAGGCGAGGTCGACGCCTCCGGCTCCTCGGCGCTGGTGTCCCCTACTTAGCGCCGTCCCATGGGGCCAGGGATGCCCCGAGACTCGGGCTTCATATATCACCTGCGTCCCAGCCTTCAGCTTCCGGGGTCGTGTCCCTCTGTGCCTCCATCTGGGAAATCCTGGGTCCCTCGGCCACGTCTACCCCTCCCATCCCGACCCCAATGGTGCATATCGGCGCTTCAGTCAAGCCTCGGAGAGAGAGAAACCTCAATGGACAAAATACGGACAGCCCCATCCTTGGGTGCCCCAAAAAGACGGAAGCGCATGCCCTGCCGCCACTCGTCCGTCAACTCTGCTCTGGGATCGTTCCCCTGCGCCGGCGCTCCCTGGTGGGCCCCGGCGATTCCGGCATTTTCCGGGGGCCGAAGCATGCCCTGGGAGATAAGGGGCCCTGTGCCACGGAGAGCAGGGAGGTATGCAGGACTGCCCTACGCCGGCTAATTCGCACGAGCGTTCTGCCAAAACCGATCCTGTTTGGGCAGAACGCTCGTGAGAATTGGCAAGAAAACGCTCGGCAAACTCGCTTCGGGCACCGCACTTCTGCACGGCCGCCCCCCCGGCCTGGCGTGCCATTGCGAGCCATCGCGCTCCAACCCCGCCAACTAGCCCTCCGCGCGGCAGACTTCGGCGAGGCCGATGCCTACTTCTTTTCGGCCGGCGGGGGTCCCCTACTTGGCGCAGTCCCATGGGGCCAGGGCTGCCCCGAGACTCGGGCTCGAAATTTCGCCGGCTTCCCAGCCTTCCGCTTCTGGGGTCCTGTCCATCTGTGCCTCCATCGTGGGAATCCTGAGTTCCGTGGCAACGGCTCCGCCTCACGCCCTGGCGAAATGGTGCATTTCGGCGCTTCGCACAAGCCTCGGAGCGAGAGAAACCTGCATGACCCAACGGAGGTCAGCCTCATCCTTGGGTGCCCCATCAGCCCGAAAAGATGGAGGTGCATGCCCTGCCCCCACCCGTACTCAAATCTGCTCCGGGAACACTCCCGTGCGCCGGCGCCCCCTGGTGGGCAGCTTCGTTTACTCCCGTTTTTCAGGCGATCGCTGCATGGACTGTGCAGGAAGGGGCCCTGGGCCACGGAGAGCCGGGGGGTCTGCAGGACTGCCAAACCCCGGCCAATTCTCACGAGTGTTCTGCTCAAATCAATCCCGGTTTTGTCAGAACCCTCGTGAAGATTGGCCGGAAAACGCGCGGCGAACTCGCTTCGGCCGCAGCTTTTCGCAGGTCAGCCCCCCGGGACTTGTCCTGGCATCGCGAGCTCTCATGTAGGAACCTCGCCAGGAAGCCCTCCGCGAGGCAGGCTGACGCGAGGCCGACGCCTCCTGCTCCTCGGCGCTGGTGTCCCATACATAGCGCCGTCCCATGGGGCCAGGGCTTCCCCGAGACTCGGGCTTGATATTTCACCTGCGTCCCAGACTTCGGTTTCCGGGGTCGTGTCCCTCTGTGCCTCCATCTGGGAATCCTGAGTCCCTCGGCCACGCCTAACCCTCCCATTCCGGCCCCAATGGTGCATAAGGGCGCTTTGGTCCAGCCTCAGAGAGAGAGAAACCTAAATGAACAAAATGCGGACAGCCACATCCTTGGATGCCCCTTCAGCCTGAAATTACAGAGGCGCATGCCCTGTCCCCACCCGCCGCTCAACTCTGCTCCAAAAACGCACCCGTGCGCCAGTGCCCCCTGATGAGCCGCGTGTTTTCCTCCCGTTTTCCAGGCGGCCGCAGCATACACTGGGCGAGAAGGAGCCCTGAGCCACGGAGAGCCAGGCGGCCCACAGAACTGCCCATTGCCGGCCAATTCTCACTATTTTTCTGCACAAACCAATCCCGGTTTGGGATGAACGCTCGTGAGAATTGGCTGGAAAACCCCCGGCGAACTGGCTACGGGATAGATCGACCGCCGGTCCGCCCCCCAGGGCTTGTCCTGGCATTGCGAGCAGTCGCGCTAGAACCTCGCCAGGAAGCCCTCCGCGAGGCAGGCTGAGGCGATGCCGGCGCCTCCTGCTACTCGGCGCTAGTGTCCCCTACTTAGTGCCGTCCCATGTGGCCACGGCTGCCCCGAGATTTGGGCTCGATATTTCTCCTGCGTCCCAGCCTTGGGCTTCCGGGGTCGTGTCCCTCTGTGCCTCCATCGGGGGAATCCTGAGTCTGCGGCCTCGACTCCTCCTCCCATCCCGGCCCCAATGGTGCATACTGGCGCTTCGGACAAGCCTCGGAGAGAGAGAAACCTGCATGACACACCTGCGGAGTACCCCATCATTGGGTGCCCCATCAGCCCGAAAAGACGGAGGCACATGCTCTGCCGCCACTCGTCAGTCAACTCTGCTCAGGGAACGCTCCCCTGCGCCGGCGCCCCCTGTGGGCCACAGCGATGCCGGCATTTTCCGGGGACCGCAGCATGCCCTGGGAGAGAAGGGTCCCTGGGCCACGGGGAGCAGAGTGGTCCGCAGGACTACCCAACCCTGGCCTTTTTTCACGAGCGTTCTTCCAAAGCGATCCTGGTTTGGGCAGAACGCTCATGAAAATTGGCCGGAAAACGCCCGGCGAACTCGCTTCGGGCGCCACACTTCTGCACCGCTGCCCCCCCATCCCCGGCCTGGCGTGCCTTTGCGAGCCATCGCGCTCCCACCCCGCCAGGAAGCCCTCCGCGAAACAGACTGTGGTGAGGCTGACGCCTACAGCTAATCCTCCTGCGGGTGTCCTCTCCCTGGCGCTGTTCCATGGGGCCTGACCCGCCACGAAGCCCCGGCTCGCAGTTTCGCCTGCAACCCAGTCGTCTGCTTCTGGGTTCCTGTCCCTCGGTGCGTCCATCTGGGGAAACCTGAGTCCCGTGGCCACGCCTCCCCCTCCCACACCGGCGCCAACAGTGCCTTTCGGCGCTTCGGACAACCTCAGAGTGAGAGAAACCTACGTACCCCCGCTGAGGTCAGCCCAATCTTTGGGCGCCTGATCCTCCTTAAATTCGGAAGCGTAGGCCGGGCCGCCACACGTCCATCAACTCTGCTCCGGGAACGCTCCCCAGCGCCGGGGCCTCCAGCTGGGCCGGGACGTTTTTGCCAATTTTCCGGGCTGCTGCGCCATAATCCGGGCGAGAAACGGCCCTGGGCCATGGAGAGCAGCGCGGTCCGCAGGGCTGCCCACCGCCGGCCAATTCTCACAAGCGTTCTGTCCAAACCGATCCTGGTTTGGGCAGAACGCTCGTGAGAATTGGCCGGAAAATGCCTTGCGAACTCGCTTTGGGAGTCACATATCTGCAGGGCCGCCCCCGAGGGCCTGGCCCTGCATTCCGAGAGCTCGCTCACGAAACCCACCAAGGAGCCCTCCGTGAGGCAGAGATGTATTTCACTTGACACTTATATCTCTAATGAGTATAACCCAAGGTCTTCTCATACTACAATGCTAATGAGGGCATTTCTGTTCATGCAATTCTACAGTGAACATCTAGTGCTGGTTATTGGAGCTTTTTTTTTCTTTTAGTTTTTGAGAAAAGCTTGTTCATATGTATGTACACTATACACGAAAGCCCAGAACAGTGAGTGATTCTGAAGATAAATAAAACTCACCTTTTCCATGATTTTGACTAGTCTTTGTTGAGAAAGAGCACCTAGACACATATACACATTTTATTATGCAAACTGTTCCTTTAATGTCTGTATGTCAATCGATGCATGATGCTAAAAGATTTGTATTTATCTTTTTTACAGTTTTGATTTTCATTCCACTTAGCTAACTTGAGATTATATTATTTTCAGGTGCACAATATGATGACTAAAGTCACTGTATTGAAAAGAAGGAGACATTAAAAGCACGTTAAATTTAGCTCTTTAGGCTATTTTAACAGGTAACATAATTATGCTATTTTCCTTCTTGGGATTTACCCCCGTGCCTATACCACCAACCCACTTCCAGAACACACCTGGTGCCAGTCCCTATGCAGAAATTCTCTTAGGGACGGTCTCCCACTGATGATTTTCAGGGCATGCCAGTAATGTCAGAACAGTCAGGCAGCTCCTGGGCAGCATAGGGTGGTACTGAGTGTCTGCATGGGGGACGTGACAGTGGAGGAGTGAGAAGCAGCAGTAGGGAGGGAAGGCAGAAACCTGAGGGGTGCAGTGAGGCAGCAGGGGCAAAGGGGGGGTGAGCGGGGAAGCAATGTCACTGTCACTGGGTCACGGTCACGGCGGCATTCGGGAGGTGCAGTGGGGTGGCAGTGGCATTGGCAGGGCACAGTGGGTCAGCAGCAGAGTGGGGGGTGTGAAGCAGGACAGTGCTGGAAAGGGGGTTAATTGTGGGGGGCGGGCAGGTCCAGCAGGGCGGAGGTCTCATGGTAGTGGGGCAAGGCAGCAGCAGCAGGGCAACCAAGGAAGGGGCAGTTGCCCTGTAATCACTGGCAGCAGCACCAGGCAGCGGGCGGTGTGGTGGGGAGGGGGGCGGAGTCAGGGTGGCAAGAAGGGGCGACGTGGAGAGTAGTTGGGGAGGACTGCAGTGGCGATCGGGGGATGTGCAGTGGCACAGCAAAACCCTGAGGTATGGTAGCTGTGGGGGGCGGGGTGTGGCAGCGGGAATCAAGGGCAACTCAGTGGGGCAATGAGGCCATCAGGGCATGGGGTAGTAAGTGGGGCAGTGGGGCTGCCCAAGTGGGAGGAGGTGGCAGCCATGTGATGACCCTATGGTAGGGGGGGCGGACCCATGGGGGAGAGAGCAGGGGTCACCAGAGGCAGGTGATGGGACAGCCAGGCGTTCGTGGCACAGGGAGCTGTGGCTGTCCCATGGTGAGGCAGTTGTGTGAAAGCCAAGTGGGGCAACCCTGCAGTGACTGTTGGGGTGGGTGGAAACTAGGCAGCAGCAACCGGGAGTGGGAGTGGAGCCAGCCCTGAGGTAGAGACTCAGCAGCAGTAGCAGCGGGACTGGTGTGGTGGGCGGGCCCAGAGTGCACGTCATGGGGGTGGGGCAGCAGCAGTTAGGAGGGCGTGGTGGGCGTACCCATTGTGTAAGTCATGGGGGCGGGGCAGCAGCACTTAGGCGGGCATAGTGGGCGGGCCCACAGCACACATCAAAGGGGCTGGGCTGCAACGGTAAATAGAGCATGGTGGGCAGGCCCCTGTGCACATCATGGGGGAAGGGCAGCAACAGTTAGGTGAGCGTGGTGGGCGGGCCGATTGTGCATGTCATGGGGGCGGGGCAGCAACAGTTATGTGAGCATGCTGGGCGGGCCCATTGTGCATGTCATGGGGGCGGGGTAGCAATAGTTATGTGAGCGTGGAGGGCGGGCCCATTGTGCACGTCATAGGGGAGGGGCAGCAACAGTTAGGTGAGCGTGGTGAGCGGGGCCATTGTGCATGTCATGGGGGCGGGGCAGCAACAGTTAGTAGGGCGTGGTGGGCGGGCCTATTGTGAACGTCAAGGGTGCGGGGCAGGAGCAGTTAGGAGGGCGTGGTGGGTGGGATCATCCTGCACGTGAAGGGGGTGGGGCGCCGAAGCTTGGCAGAGACCAGGGGCACAGGGCTGCCACAGAGCCCCTGAAGCTGAGGTAAGGCGGGCAGTGTGAGGGACACAGCAGGGTGGCAGGGGTGCATGTGGCAGTAGCAATGTGAGCTGCGTGGGTAGGGGGGGCAGATATTCAGGGTGGAAGTAGCGTGGTAATGCACCTGGCAGCGGGGAGGCAATGGAGCAGGGGGAGGGGGAAGCCGTTAGGCAGTCATGGCTTGTGGGGGGGAGGCGGACCAGCCGGGCGTCAGCGGGACGTCAAGGTCATGGCACGGTTGGCAGGGCTGCATGGGCCTGAGGAGTTGGCAGGCAGCAGACAACACTGAGGAAGGGGGACGGGATCACAGGGGAGGGATCAGGGGTCACCAGAAGCAGGGATGGGGGCAGACAATAGTGGCCCTGGGAGCAGTGGGAGCTGTGTGGCACCTGTGGAGCATGGGTGGAATCTAGGCGGACGCAGAGGCGGTGAGAGGGTGGGAGCAGACCCAGGCAGCAGTGCAGCAGCAGTTAGGATGGTGTGGTGGGCGGGCGCATTGTGCACGGCTAGGGGGTGGGGCAGCAGCGGCGGGGTGGGTGTGGTGGGCGGGGCCATCGTGCAGGTCAAGGAGGTGGGGCCATCGTGGGGTCAAGGAGGGCGTAGTTGGCGGGCCCAGCGTGCACGTCAATGGGTTCGGGGTAACAGTAGTTAGGAGGGCGGGGTATGCGGGTCCATCATACATATCAAGGGGACGGGCAGCATCAGTGGGGCAGGCATGGGGGGTGGGCCCATAGTACACGTAAAGGGGATGGGGAAGCATCAGTGGGGCAGGCATGGGGGATGGGCCCATAGTACATGTAAAGTGGGCGGGGCAGCATCAGTGGGGCAGGCGTGGCGGGCGGGCCCTTTGTTTACGTCAAGGTGGTGGGGCACCTAAGCACAGTAGAGGCTGGGACACAGGGCAACAGTGGAGTGGCAGCAGCAGTGGTAAAGAGGTATGTGAGGGGGCACAGCAGGGTGGCAAGGGTACATGTGGGGGGCAGAAAGATGATGGCAGTGTGAGGGGGGCAGGGGGCGGGTGTGCGAAGCAGTAATGCGCTTGTCTGCGGTGAGGCAGTGGAGCAGTGGAGGGGGAAATAGGTACTCAGTCATGGTGGGTGGAGGGGAGGGACCAGCCTGGCATCAGTGGGGCGTCAGTGTCATGGTGTGGCAGGCAAGGCTGCTAAGCTCCATGGGGGTGAGGAGGTGGCAGAGAGGTTACAACAGTCTGTTCTAACTGGCGGGGCCAGCGGGGGAGGGACTGGGGGTGTCACCAGGCAGCACTGGTACAGGGAGGGGAAGCTTCTTGAGGTAAGGGGAAGCTGCGTGACACGCGAGTGGGGCAGCTGTGTGGCACCTGTTGGGATGGAATATAGGCAGCAGGGCAGGGTAGGGAGTGTGGGACCAGTCCTGCAGCAGCCGCACAGTGACAGCTTGGCTGGCTTACTGGGCCTGCTAATAGTGCCTGCCAACAATGAGGGGTAGTGGTGTGGTGGGTCAGGCAGCGAAGCAAGGGCCTGGATTTGCTGGGCTTGGTGCATGTCTACAGGGCGGCACCACTGATAGCAGAAGCACCGGGGACCCAGGATAGCAGCGGAGAGGCAATGGTGGTTGTAAGTGGGGGCACTGTGAGCGGCGGTGCAGCGCGATGGGAGCGGCTCATGTTGTGGGGGCACCTTGTTGGTACAAGTGCAGGAAAGGTGGAGTAGGACTCGTGGGGTGGCAGCAGCGTGGCAACAGGGGTAGGGAGTCGGAAGGCTCCGAAGTGGGGTACAGGGGTAGCACTAAATGGTAACTGCGGGGAGGGGTGGCTGGAACAGCATGGGGGCAGCGTGGCAGGTGGGGCAGCCATGCAAGTCAACAGGGCAGGGCTGCATAGGGCTGAACTATGAAGACCAGCAGCAATGGAAGACAGGGCGGCAGCAGGACATAGGGCAAGACTGAGACACAGGGCGGCAGCAGATCTGAAGCAGGGTGGTGGTAAGAGGGCAATGACATTGAGGGCGGGGGATTGGTAGTGGGGGTGTGGGGCACCCAGCAGGGTAGAGGTGCGGGGAGAGCATAGAGGGATGGTGGCAGCAATGTGGTGGGGCAGCAGGACAGTAATGAGCATGGTGGTGGGCGGGGTGGGAAAGCAGGACTGCACGGGTGCATGTGGGGTGGCAGGTGGATGGTGGCGTGGGGTGAAGGGGGGCACAGAACCAGCTGGGAGGCAGTGGCACAGCAACTGCACAGGAAAGGCATGAAGGGCGTGGTAGGGCCTTAATGCATGTCAGTGGGGACTGGACAGTGAAGGTCAGCAGTGGCCTGGGGCACAGGATAGAAGCTTAGCAACAGCAGTGGTGGTAATGTGGACACAATGAGGGGTGTGCTGCAGACGGCCGGGTCACGAGGCGGGGGCACCCAGGATGGAGCAGCATTGGGAGAAAGCTGGGACGAGTGGGGCGGCAGCAGCAGGTCAACGGGGATGGAATCTGGAGGCACTGGAGCAGGGATGGGGGCACGACAGGCGGTAGCATTTCGGGGGTGTTTGTTGGGACCAGCAGGGCAAGAGCATCAGGTTAATATCTGTGTGGGCAGGGCAGGTGCCCTGCACAGCTGTGGCAGCAAGGGGACAGTATGCAGTGAAGAAATGGCAATGAGGGGCTGAGGCAGCAGTGACTTGAGAAAGGCAGTGACTTAAGGAAGTGCAGTTGGATGGCAGCAGACCTGGAGGCGAAGCGGGGAGGGATTTGCCCGGATGTGGTTGGGAGGGACCAGCGGGGCAGCAGCTGCCTGACAGTGGCATGGCATGGCTTGGGGGCAGGGTGGGGCGGTGGAGACGGGCAGGAGCAGCAGGGTGACCACGGTAGCAGTGGTGGTGTTGTTGGAAACACAGGCACAGGCCAGTAGAAGCACTGGAGTGTGGCGCAGCAGGGTGGCAGAGTCCTGGGAGTGCACAAGGGAGTGGTAGGGCCACTTGGGGTGACAGAGCAGGGCATCTGTTGCAACACACAGGGAAGCAGGGCAGCTATGGCGAGTGTTAGCTGTTGTGGGACAAAGGGGCACTGCTGTGGAGTAGCACGGTGGAGGGTGGCAGCACTGGTGGAAGCGTCCTGTCAGCAATGGGGGGTGGAAGGGACAGAGGCGGGTGTGGGGGGTGCAGCAAGGTGGCAGTGGGGGGATGGCACAGTGGGGTGGCCGTGGTATGGTGTGTGGGGACCAGCCAGGCAGCAGAAGCTTAGATGGGGGGGCAGTGATTTGATAGCAGCGCTATCAAATGCTTTTTCTGCATATGTTGAAATGGTTCTATGATGCTGATCCTTCGTTTTGTGAATGCGGCACATTAGTTTGATTTGTGGGACAATTTTTATGTTTATATTTATGACACATACTAGTCTGACATTTTCTTGGGGACATTGGGAGGTTTCGATAAGGGCCATGCTAACCTCATAAAATGAGGTGGGGAGCATTCCTTCCTCTTGTTTTTCTGGCAGAGTTGGAGAAGGATTGGTATTCATTTTTTCTTTTTTTCTGGTGAATGATTCATAGAATTCACCGGTGAAACCATGGGGTCCTGGACTTTTGCTTGTTGGAAGTTTTTGGTTTCTTATTTAATCTCCCTAAGGGGCATTGGTCTGCTCAGAATTTCTGCTTCTTCAGGATTCAGTCTTGGCAGGTTGTATGTTTCTGGGAATGTATCCTTTTCTTTGGGATTATCCATCTTGTTGGGGTGTGATTGTTCATAGGACTTTCTTATGAGCCTTTGCATATCTATGGTATCAGGGAACATCTCTTTCATTTCTGATGATGAGTCCTCTTTCTTTTTTGTTAGCTTCAAAGACCCAGCTCTTTGTTGATCTGCTGTTCTTGTTGTTTTATTTATTTATTTTTAGATCTTTCTGTTGTTTTTTTTAGTCTGTATTTCACTTATTTCAGTTCCGATGTGTTCCTTCCTTTGTTCTACTAACGTTGGACTTCATTTGTTCTTTTTCTGTTTCCTCGAAGTATATCAAGTTAGGTTGTTTATTTGAGATGTTTCTTGTTTCTTGAGTTAGGCCTGTATCACTATAAACTTCCTTCATAGAACCACTTTTTTTTAAAGTTAGCTCTAAGGGTTACCTGTGGGGCTCGTTCTGTTAGGCATTGGACTTTGGCTCAGGTCATGTATTTAGGGTCCTGGAATTGAGCACTGCATCAGCTCTCTGGTTAGCATGGGGAGCCACTTTCACCCTCTTCTACTGCCTGCTGCTCCTTCCACTTTGCTCAGTCTCTCTCTCTCTCCCTCTGTGTCAAATAAATAAATGACATCTTCAAAAAATTAAAGCGATCTCTATGCCCAGCGTGGGGTTGAAACCCAAAACCACAAGATCAAGAGTCACAGTGCTACACTGACTAATCAGGTGCCCCATTTTAGAACCCATTTTACTGCATCCCATAACTTTTGTTAGATTGTATTATTTTTTCATTTGTATCAAAGTATTTCTGTATTCCTATTTCAGTTTGCCCATGAATTCAATTGGTTGTTCAGTAGCATGTTGTTTAGTCTCTGTGTTTATGAATTTCCAGTTTTCTTCTTGTAATTGATTTCTAGTTCTATACCACTGTGTTTGGAAAAGACGGTCGATTTGGTTTCACTCATCATTTGGGGAAATCCTAGGCTTCTGGAGTTTATTGACTTGTCTTGTGGCCTCACATATGACCTATGCTGGAGAATGTTCTAGGTGCACTTGAGAGAAGTGAATTTCATGTGCTGCTTTTGGATGGAGGGTTCTGTGTGTATCTGACAAATCCATCTAAGTAACGGGTTGTCTGAGGCTGATGTTTCCTTTGTGATCTTCTGTCTGGATGGTGTATCATTGAGAGAAGAGTGAGGTATTAAAGTTCCCTATGGTATTAGTGCTGATTGCTTCTCTTAGGTCTATTAATATATGCTCTCCATATTTAGTTGCTCCACTGCTGGGTGGGTAAATATTTATAGTTATTGCATCATCTTACTGCATTAATTCCATTTTCAGTTTCTAGTGCCCTTCATTGGCTCTTGTTACAGTGTCTGGATTTTTTTTCCTTTCTCCATTCGACTGAAAATCAGAAGATCATCTTTTAGCTCTGCAGTCATGAGCAAAGCACAGCCCTCCTCGAAGTCTGGTTTTCTTTATTTTCCTATATAAATAAACACAATAAATTCTTCTCCCAGGACCATATCCTGACTCCATTAAGAAAGTATGTATAAAAGTGCTTTGTAAACTAGGAGATACTGCCCAATAATGCAAATGATTATACAACCACCAAATGTTCAAGATTAGATTTTTTAAGACATATTTATTTATTGTAGAGACAGAAAGAGATTGCATGTACAAGCATATGCTAGAGAGGGGAGGGTCAGAGGGAGAGAGGGAATCCTCCAGCACAGTCCCCGCTGAGTGTGGAGCCTGGTGTGGGGCTCTCTCCCAGAAGTTGGGAACTTGATTTGAACCCAAATCAAGAGTCAGCTGTTTAACTGACTGTGCCACCCAGATACCCCCAGAATAAGATTTTTAAAAACATTTTTGAGGGCCTACTCTCATACGTATTATTCTAAGTGACCTCTATTTCATTCAAATCTAAAAACTATTATTAAATTAAAAATAGAAGCTGTTCTAAAATCAAATATTCATAATATCCTCAGAGGTGGGGAAACAGGCAGTAAAGAGGTTAAGAAGGGACACTGGGGTGGTTCAGTTGTTGAAGCTTGCCTTTGGCTCAGGACATAATCCCAGGTTCCTGGGATCAAACCCCAGTTCAGACTCCCTGCTCTGTGGGGAGTCTTCTTCTCCGTCTCCCTCTGTCCCCTCCCCTGCTTATGTCCCCCCTTCTCTGTCTCTCAAATAAATAATTAAATTAAAAAGGCAAGTTACTTTCTCAGTGTCATGATAAATATTAGAACTAGATACAGTCCTGAGTGTGTGATCCTGAAGAATGTGTTCTTTTATTTGTACATTTACCAAAAAATACTTAGCCCTCAAAATACCATAAATTAAATTAGTTCCCCCTTTCTCCATACCCTGAGTATCGAAACATGCGACAATTCCAGGACCCTGGCTGGCAGGGTCGGTGGGGTGTTTGACTTTTGATCTCCAGGTTATGAGTTTGAGTCATGTTGGGGGTACAGATTACTTAATTGAAAAAAAAAAGATCCTATATTTGGGTTTGTTTTCTTTTTCCCTTTTGACAACTTCACCCATTTCTCCCAGCTCCAACCCCAAACGTCTTCCAGACCCCATCCGTTCTGTCTGTGAGCTCACATTTTTGTTTTGGTTTTGTTCTAAGGTTCTACATGTAAGTGATTTCTAGTATTTGTCTTTGTGTCTGGCCTGTTTTATTTAACATAATGCTTTCAAGGGCAATGATGTTGTAAATCAAAAGATTTCATCCTTTATTATGGCTGAGTAGAATTCCACTGTGTTTATCAACCACAATTTCTTTATTTATTCATCCACTGATGGCATTTAGGGTTTTTCTTTATTTTCACTGTTGTAAATTATCCTGCAGTGTACACAGGGGTGAATATACCTTTGTGAATTAGTGTTTTCATTCCCTTCAGATAAATACTCAGAAAGGGAACTCCTTGTTCCTTTGGTTGCTCTATTTCTCATTTTTTTGAGGAACTTCCATACTGTTTTCCATAATGGCCGCACCCATTTATACTCCCCGTAATGATGGACTAGAGTTGTCCTCTACTCCACATCTTTACCAAAACTTGCTATTTCTCCTGTTTTTGGTAATGGCCCTTCTGACAGGTATTAAGTAGGGCCTCATTCTGGTTTGTTTTGCATTTCCCTGATGATTAATGATGAGCATCTTTTCATGTTCAAGTAGAACATCTGTATGTCTTCTTTAGGAAAATGTCTATTTGGAACTTCTCCTAATACACTAGATAACTTGTGGGGTGATACACTAGATAACTTGTGGGGGTTTTCGTGCTTTTTTGTGTTTTATTTTGTTTTGTTGTTGAGTTGCATGAGTTCTTTATATTTTGAATATTAACCCCTGACTGGATATATAATTTACAAATGTTTTACCTTAGGTTACCATTTTATTTTGTTGATGGTTTCCTTTGTTGTTTGGATGTTGTATAATTAGATGTAGGCCCACACTTTGCTTCTTCGTTTATTTTTACTTTTGTATCCACTTAAAAGCAGCACTACCAAGACCTTTCATCAAGGGCCTTCCAAACCCTGTGTTTTCTGCTACAGGTTTTATAGTTCCAGGACTTATATTCAATTGTTTGACCCATTTTGAGTTAATTTTTGCGTATGTTGTAAGAGAATGGTGTTGTTTTGTTCTTTTGCATGTGGCTCTCCAGTCTTCCCAGCACCATTGATAAAAGAGACTCTTTTTCCCCTTTGTTTATTCTTAGCTCCTTTGTTACAAGGTCCCGGACCATGGATGTGTGTGTTTACTTCTGGGCTCTCTCCTGTCTCCTGGTGATGTGTGTGTGTCTGTTGTTATGACAATGCTAGATTGTTTAGATTACTCTAGCTTTGTCATTAGTCTGAAATGAGCAAGCACGATGCCTTTAGTGTGGTTCTTCTTTCTCTAGATTGCTCTGGTATTCAGAGTCTTTTGTGGCATCATACAAATTTTTAGAAACTTTCTTCTCTTTCTGTGAAAAATGTCCTTAGAATTTTGGCAGGAATTGCAATGAAACTGTAGATGGCTTAGAGAAGTATGGACATTTTACCATTATTAGTTTTACTCACCCATGAATATGCGGTGTCTCTTAGTTTATGTGTGTTGCCTTCAGTTTCTTTCCTTCCTGTCTTGTCGTTTTCATCATACAAGACTTTACCTCTTGGTGAAATATATTCCTGGGTGCTTCATTCTTTTTCATGTAACTTCAGGTGGGATAATCTTCCTAATTTTCTGATGATTTGTTATTAGCATATAGAAACACAACAGATTTTGGGGTAGTGATATTTTATCCTGCCCCCTTACTGAATTTAGTCATAGTTTGAACAATTTTTCAATGGCTTCTTTTAGGTTTTCCTTATACTCTATATCATCTGCAAGTAGTGACCATTTTACTTCTTTTTTTCCAGTTTTGATGCCTTCTGATTATCTTCTTGCATAATTGTTCTGCCTTGGATTTTCAATATTGTGTTCAACAAAAGTGGCAAGGAAAGATAGGCAATGTTCCTAACTGAGGTGAACTTAGAAACAGCTAAAACTTTTCACTATTGGATGTGATGTAATCAGTGTGATTGTCATATATGGCCTTTTAAAAATATATTTATTTTATTTTATTCTATTTATTTAATTTAATTTAATTTAATTTTTATTTATTTTATTTATTTATTATTTATTTGATTTGATTTGATTGATTTATTTGAGAGAGAGAGATCACAAGTAGGCAGAGAGAGGAAGGAGCAGGCTCCCTGCTGAGCAGAGAACCTGATGCGGGGCTTGATCCCAGGAACCTGGGATAATGACTTGAACTTAAGGGAGAGGCTTTGACCCCCTGAGCCACCCAAGCACCCCATATATGCCCTTTTTGGTGTTGTGGTATGTTCCTGGTCTACACACTATTGAGAATTTTGATTGCAAACAGATATTAAGTTATGTCAAATGCTTTCCTGGATCTCAAGTTGATCACATCATTTTTATTCTTTATTTTCTTAATGTGCTGTATCACTTTGGTCAGTGTGTACCTGTAAAGCATCATTGCATTCCTGCAAGATCCCACTTGATCATAGTATATGATTTTCTCAGCATATTGGTGAACTTGAGTTGCTAGTATTTTGTTGAACATTTTTGCATATATGGTCATCAGGGATATTAGACTGTAAGACTCTTACTTGGGGGGGTCCTCGTTTATATTTACATTCGTTTATTTTTGCATTAGGGTTATGTTGGCCTCAGAAAATGAGTTTAGAAGCTTTCTCTTCTAGTTTTTGTAGAAGTGGGCAAATGACTGCTATGAATTTTTCCCTGAATGGTAGAATTTAGCACGAAATGCATCTGTTTCTGGAACTTGGTTTTTTGGGATATTTTAAATTGCTGATATGATAAGTACTGGTGTTTGATGTAAGTATTGAATCACTAAAGATGAAACTGTTTCCACATCTTGGTGGTGGGTTGGATGAAGGGGAATGAGAGTCACGGAGGCCCAGAACAAAGAGGCTCCATTTGCCAATTTGGCTGTGCCATTCCTCTCAGATGCTGGCAGAGGAGGAGGACATGGCAGAAACATGGCAGAGTGGTGGTGGCAGGGTGGTGGGAATGTGGGGTTCAAGGGGATGATGAGACTGATGCATGATCCTCCTGTCCCACCCATAGGATATCAGATCATCTACTGCCTGGCCAACAGCAAATACAGCATGTCCACCACAGTGGAGATGTGTGCCATGGTGGGGCGATTCACGGCCACTGAGCTGGTTCCAGAGTCAGTGTACATCTTCAGACTGTTGAACAAGATGAGGCAGGGCTTGGGGAGCCCCTAGAGGCCACCATCATCACCACCGACAAGCGAGGTAAGGCCACAGGCCCAGGTCCACTGTCCTGGTGACACGGGGTGGACAGCTGGGCCCAATTGGGAGCCACAAACTTGATGGATCCACAGATTCCTGGGGCATAGCTTGCAGGGTAGTGTGACTATACAGCGTGATATTTACCAGACTGGCAGGAATGTCCCTGGAGAGGAGGTTGTCTAACTGGATCAGGGTGGCTCTGAGTCACCATGTTGGAGGGAGGCTTCCTGAAGCCAGGTGCTTTTTCTCTGATGTTCAAAACGACATGACCAGCTGAGCCAGGGGTTCTAAAACACGTTTTCTACCAAGCGATGCTAGGGAGAGATGTCGTCATGGATGCCGCTTCTTTTGCAAGCACTGGTGAAGTGCTTATTGTTCATTGTCTTGGTTTCTCCTCACCAAATTATGGGGGACAAAAGGCTGTGAGGCCCAGTTCTATAGAAGATGTGGGGCACAGACAGATTCAGTCATTTACCAGGGACACAGCTATTGAGGCAGTGATGTGAACACCCTCCACAGACACTGGGCTCCCTCTTCCCACAGCAATCTGCTGTGGATTCCCATATCAGTGAGCCCCTGCCATGTCCTCCACCCTCATTCTGGGATCTGCATCAGTGGGTTCCCTTCCCAGGGCCACCCCAAACACTCTAGGTCCTTTTTATGCCACCTGACCTTGGAGGGACCACAGGGGTTCCAGCTTAAGTCTGAGTCAGGAAAGAGCAGGGGCAGTCTGGAGTGCAGAGCAGGCACTGAACCCCCTCTCTGAGGCTGACAGGAGCCTGGGTGGCTTTCAAAACAGCATGATGCCTGCCAGTTTCTGTGCTACAACCTGCCCAAATGCCTTGATCCCTTAGAGTTCTGGCTTCAGAATGTGTGGTTCAAGGACTGCATCCCTGTTCTCTCCACATCCAGGGAGCAGGCTGTGCAATGGCCCTGCTGATATCACAGGGTAGCACACAGGTAGTAGCTTGACCTGGCCTAACACAGGAGTGGTGTTGAGGGGAACATATGGCTTATTTACCTCCTGTGCTCTTGAATGGAGAGCCCTATCCATGCCCAGAGATATCTCCCTGGACTTTGGAGCAAAATCAAAACAACAAAATGAAAAGATCCAGGATACATTTGGGCCTATTTACCTGCAGAGTTACTCTTGGTCTGTGGCTTGCTCATCAATGTCAGAGCAGGGCTCTTACTGTAGCACAGGTAGGCTGACAACCAGTCTGACTGCAGGGTATCTGGAAATGTTGCCACCCTGGGAGAAACACATTTGCTCACTACTCAAGTGTTGTTTGTGCTGTTGTGCTGAATTCTTCTCTGATTCAACTGTGTACCATGAGAGGCTGAGTGATATGCAAAGCCTGGATTGTAGATTGTGTTGGCTTCCCTATACATCTGTCCCTAGGGGTATTTGGCTGCTGGGGAGGGGGCTGGGAGCAGGTATTTGGGTCTGATGTGCCTTGCTTTAGAAGTGCCCCCTGAGGTTGAGCAGGAAGGTGGGGGCTGCAGTCCTATCTGTCACTTGGGTCCACATTGGTCACCATGATGGTTGGGTTTATGGGAGAACAGGTCCAGCAAGCCAGAGTCTGTGGATCCTCAACTGCCTGTTGACGGCCTGCAGCCAGGGCCTGGGGCACCAGGAGAGAGCCAGAGTTTCAGGGCCCAGGCATATGCTCATAGGAAAGGACTGTATTCAGGGAGGGAGGTGGTCAGGCCCAGGCAGCCACATCAGACAGCCAGATCACAGAGGGGCTGAAGCCCGGCTCTGCACTCTGTGACACATGGAGGGTTGGCATGTCTCAGGGCAATAAGCACACAGCGGGAATTCTGCCATCACCACAACCCTGAAGTAGAAGGTGTTGTGTGGAGCACAGTCAGGCACCTGGGTACAGTGTGTGTGTCTCCTAATCCAGTCTCCTTTCGAATGCTTCAGTCAGCACTTGGGCGTTCGATCAAGGGAAGCTAGCTAGGGTGGAGGAGTTCTTTCTATGGAGGCTGGCAGGTGGAATGCTGCCTTGTGGCTTGGGTGGGTGGTGGGGTTATAGACCAAAATATCCTGCTAAGCACTAAGGCTCAGGCTCTGTGCAAGGGGATTCTTGGAAGCTCCGCAGAAGAAGAATCCCATCTGCATGTTCCTGCAGCTCTGCTCCCTCTGCACAAACCTTGGATGGGTGCAAGGAGGGAGTAAGGTTGAGAAGGAGTATATTTGCTCCTTGCATGCCTATGCAGGTTACCCTCTTACAAAGAGATCCATCAAGGACATGGAACACAGAGGCTGAGTGGCCTGGTGGACACCAGGAGAGGGTGTGCTGTGCATCCAGGGGAGAAAGGGCTAGACCTGCCTGACCATGGTGGATACAAAGTGGGCACTAAACAGTTTTGTGGGCCTCGGGCAAGGCGGTGGGCTGCATGGTGTCACCATCATCCAGGAAGCCTCCATGAACACTGTTGCAAATCCTTTACAACCCCTCTGGTTTTCTCCTTGGGAGAAAATTCTAGAAGCAGAACCCTTAGCTCAGAAGATATGAGTGTGTTTGGCTTGAAGATACGGAAACTCATGGACAGGCCATGCCCTAGGGACTGAGATGCAGGTCTTGTGTCCTCTCTGCTTCCATGCTGATGTCTTGCCTTCAATGTTTGGTGAAAACATATCTCATTAAGCGTGTGACCACAGGCCTTTCATTCCTACTCTACCACTAAATGCCTGTGACTTTACACGGTGATGTGTCTCATGGTGTCTTAGTGTCTGGTCGTGAGAATCCTCAAACTCAACGGGGTACAGATTTGCAGAACTCATGGAAAAGCTGCATTCAAGCCAAACAAGAATTAATAAGGGGGGGGGGGACTGAGTGAGTTGAGGAAGATGAGCCTACCTTTGTGACTCTTGTTTGAAACATTGCTGGTTCTTTCATCTTTATTCTTCCAGATTGAGGGAAACTCTATCAGAAAGTATCCATGATCTACAGAAATGTGATGAAATATTTCTGTGTGAGCAAATGGGAGCATTTAACTTCTCTCCCTCTCTGAACCCTCCATCATTCAGAAACTCTCAGGGAGAATTCTTTCTTCCAAGGTTCTTAGGATTATTGGCGTAGGTTCAGCACAAGTACCTTTTTCTTGTAACAGGACACCGCTGGAAACATTGGTTATTTTACCAAAGGATTGCGTGAAATGTCCAATTTGAGAGTAACGTGTATTAGACTCAGATAATGACCAGACAATTTTCAGGAATTAAGGGTGGCTTTGTGGAGCCCCTTGGAAATAGAGGCTTCACACCTCGATGACACAGTGCCCAGGAACCTTGCCAGATGAGTAGGGAAAGTTACTTGTTGTCAGGTATAGGAACCTCAGGATATTTGGAGGACCTCAAGAAGAGGAATCAACCCAAATTGACAGGTATTGCAGTCAAGTCATATGGGAGTATCTTGGTTGGCTTTGGCTTGGACACACTACTGAAATTTCACTCTAGAGATTCCTCATGAAAAGTTCCAGCAACGCAGGTTTTCAAAATCTGTATGGAATGGTCCATCACTATGCCTGCCAGGCTTAGTTAGAATAGATGATAAGAAACCAAGTGTGCTTGCGGCTGCCTTCTTGCATCTAAGAAACCATCCTAAATCCGTTGAATTGAAATCCATCACCTATGTTGACTGGTACCCACTGTCACCACTGCCAGGCATTTCTGTGCCTCACAATGTGTCCTGTGAAGCTCTGAATCTATTTAATTCACAATCAGGTTTGGGGACCTCACCTTGGAGGCTGGCAGTGTATTCTGTTTGGGAAAATCCTATAAGAACTATACCCCAAATCGTCCCAGAATCCTCTAGAAGCTGGTTGTTGGAGGGCTTGCCCTTTGGGTCAGTAGAATAGTCACTGGTTAGGAGTGAAACAATCTTCAATCTCCAAGGTATACTTTACATTCATTTTGGATGGTGATTAGTTGTTGTTTCTTTTATTTCTTCTTTTGAGTTCCAGGGTCCATGAGAGGCGTGTCTTAGAAATGAAAGACCAGAGGCTCATTTCAGACAAATAGAGTTGTGAAAAAAGAAAGAAAGACAGACTAACAGAGTCACTAATGTAGAGTAGAAAGGACACTGAGAAGGTAGAGTATATGCACATCTCCTATGGGAGTTCTGTGTCACTGAAGTTACAGGGTAGATTAATGAGAATGCTTGTCAAAAGTGAAAGAACTTTCAAAGAGAAGTAAGAAACCCTAGGATGATCATGCAAAATGCAGTTGAAATAAGGTTTCTACAGATCTCCTGTTCGGGTTCTTGGTGCAGCAGGAACTTTACTTAGACTCTCGTCACTAGTTGCAAATGGTGAGTGACCTCTGGGCCATCACCTGGCAAACATCCTCCTGCTTGGGACTGGAATAGATATCATGGAACTCCTGGTAGCCAATTTACCATGCATGTATTATTTGAAGGTCTACCAGCAGCAATGCTAAGTCTTTCAACAATTTCAGGTTCCTGTGGTTTTGGCCTCTTTGAGCTTGTGCTCTCTGTTGTAAGGGAGGAGCATGCTTTCAGTTTTGTATGACATTGTGTCTTCCCGAGTATGGGTCCTGACAGCACAGCTAAATGCTGTCTCTGTTTTTACAGGTGGTGCCTCAAGGATCAGGACACTTGGCCTCCTTGGCAGCATCCAATGTATCCGGCCTGTGTCTCTTCAGTGTAGATTCAAGTGCAACACATACAGGAGTGTGACCCCTGTCATCTCCCTGATGGATGTGCATTACAGCAGTAAGTTGTCCTGGTTCTGAAACTTCCACCTGGGTTGAGGTTCAGGGCTTGACTTGGGTGCCTCTTTTGCTGGCTTCTATCTTTCTTCTGGAGGCAAAGATACCCTCTTCTTTTTTATTAAATTGAAAATGTAGGGGCACCTGGGTGGCTCAGTGGGTTAAGCCGCTGCCTTCGGCTCAGGTCATGATCTCAGTGTCCTGGGATCGAGTCCCACATTGGGCTCTCTGCTCAGCGGGGAGCCTGCTTCCTCCTCTCTCTCTGCCTGCCTCTCTGCCTACTTGTAATCTCTCTCTGTCGAATAAATAAATAAAACCTTAAAAAAAAAAAAAAGAAAATGTACCCGTAGCCAGAATATCTAGAGTTTGTTGCTTGGGGAAAACTACTTAGTGGCACATATGGAGACGGTTCTGCAAGTCCCTGCTCCAAACAAAACATCTGAACTTCAGGTGGCTTCTGTTAGCAGAATCCTAAGTTATTGCAGGGTTATCTTATAAATAGACATTCTCTCCAAAATAGTGTTTTCTGTCAACACATTCTTTTTAGGGTTAGTAAACTAGAGTAGGAATATTGGGCATTTTTACAAATGGATCTCTGAGTGGACATGCTTTATTTATTTATTTATTTATTTTGAGGGGGAGGTGTGAGAGAGAGAGGGAGACACTGGGCAGGCGTCACACACTTTGTACAGCATGACACAGGGATTTATCGCACAATGCTGGGATCATCATCTCAGCCAAAATCAAGAGAGTCAGTAAGAAGGTCACTCACATAGAGTAGAGAAGACATGAGGAAGTAGAGTGCACATCTCCTGTAGGAATTCCATATCACTTAAGATTCAGGATAGATGAATGAAAACATATTTCTTTTTTTCCATGTTTTTTTTAATTTATTTTTTATTTTCAGCATAACAGTATTCATTATTTTTGCACCACACCCAGTGCTCCATGCAATTCGTGCGCTCTATAATACCCACCACCTGGAACCCCGACCTCCCACCCCCAGCCCCTTCAAAACCCTCATATTGCTTTTCAGAGTCCATAGTCTCTCATGGTTCACCAACCCTTCCAATTTCCCCCAATTCCCTTCTCCTCTCTATCTCCCCATGTCCTCCATGCTATTTGTTATGATCCACAAATATGTGAAACCATATGATAATTGACTCTCTCTGCTTGACTTATTTCACTCAGCATAATCTCTTCCAGTTCAGTCCATGTTGCTACAAAAGTTGGGTATTCATCCTTTCTGATGGAGGCATAATACCCCATAGTGTATATGGACCACATCTTCCTTATCCATTCGTCCATTGAAGGACATCTTGGTTCTTTCCACAGTTTGGCGACCATGGCCATTGCTGCTATAAACATTGGGGTACAGATGGCCCTTTTTTTCACTACAACTGTATCTTTGGGGTAAATACCCAGGAGTGCAATGTCAGGGTCATAGGGAAGTTCTATTTTTAATTTCTTGAGGAATCTCCACACTGTTCTCCAAAGAGGCTGCACCAATTTGCATTCCCACCAACAATGTAAGATGGGTCCCCTTTCTCCACATCCTCTCCAACACATGTTGTTTCCTGTCTTGCTGATTTGGGCCATTCTAACTGGTGTAAGGTGATATCTCAATGTAGTTTTAACTTGTATCTCCCTGATGGCTAGTGATGATGAACATTTTTTCATGTGTCTGATAGCTATTTGTATGTCTTCATTGGAGAAATGTCTGTCCATATCTTCTGCCCATTTTTTGATATGATTGTCTGTTTTGTGTGTGTTGAGTTTGAGGAGTTCATTATAGATCCTGGATATCAACCTTTTTTCTGTACTGTCATTTGCAAGTATCTTCTCCCATTCCATCGGGTGCCTCTTTGTTTTCTTGACTGTTTCCTTTGCTGTGCAGAAGGTTTTGATTTTGATGAACTCCCAAAAGTTCATCTTCACTTTTGTTTCCTTTGCCTTTGGAGACAAATCTTGGGAAAGAAGTTGCTGTGGCTGATATCGAAAGATTACTGTCTGCGTTCTCCTCTAGGATTCTGATGGATTCCTGTCTCATGTTGAGGTCTTTTATCCATTTTGAGTTTAACTTTGTGTCCGGTGTAAGAGGGTTCCTGTCCCTCGGTGCCTCCATCTGGGGAACCCTGGGTCCCGGGGTTACGTCTCCCCCTCCCACACCGGCGCCAACGCTGCCTTTCGGCGCTTCGGACAACCTCAGGGCGAGAGAAACCTGCATGCCCCAACTGAGGTCAGCCCCATCCTTAGGCACACAATCCCCCCTAAATTCGGAAACGTAAGCCCGGCCGCCACCCGTCCTTCAACTCTGCTCCGGGAACGCTCCCCAGCGCCGGGGCGTCCGGGTTGGCCGCGACATTTTCGCGCATTTTCCGGGTGGAGGCCCCAAGCCCGGGGCGAGTAACGACCCTGGGCCATGGAGAACAGGGCATTCGGCAGGGCTGCCCAACGTCGGCCAATTCCCACGAGGGTTCTGCCCAAACCGATCCCGTGAGAATTGGCCGGAAACGCCCTGGGAGAGAAGGGGCCCTGGGCCACGGAGAGCAGGGAGATCCGTAGGACTGCCCTACGCCGGCCATTTCTCACGAGTGTTCTGCCCAAACCGATCCTGTTCTTCACCTACAGGTTGTAACATTCTCTCTGCTCCGTCCTTGTTCTATCTTCTTCCTCCACTGGAAAGACAAAGTGAGAAGTGACATACAGCCTGAAGAAGTTTCCCTTAAACCGAACTTGCTATAGTCCAACGGATAGACGTCTGAGAATGGAAAGGTATGTGCGCCTATTGCGGTTACCACAGAGTCCGTCCCAAAATCTTCCTTCTTTAACAGATGTAACAGTGCAGTGAATCCCTCCTAAAGCACACTTCCTACTCAGTGTTGGAAGCGTTTTAGACGCAGTAACTAAGTGCGGGTCAAAACTGGTGGGGAACATCCAATATGTGTTTGGCAGTCTTAAGCGCCATAGCCTGCCCTTTACTCACAGTACCTAATGTGCCCCTAGTCCATCTGTGTTCTACCTTCCTTCCTCCTAGGAGAAGCACTGTTATGAATGAGTACACAACTGATATAGGTTCCCTGAGTAGATACCTTCCTACGCATCCCCTCTAAGGGGCCTGTAGGAGACACTTCATGTTGGCTACCCAGACAAGTCTTAGAGTTTCCAACCGAGCACAGACGTATCCCTGTCATGAGAACATACTGTAGCACAGTTCCCTCATATATTGGAAGGGTTTAGAGAAGAGGTAGACCCAGTGTAACATCTCCGGTGTTGTAATTCCAGTATGCATCATAGAGGCCTAAGTGCCTTACTCTGTACTTCACTCACGGGTTGCAACGTTCTCTCTGCTTTGTCCTTGTTCTATCTTCTTTCTGCCACTGGAAAGACACTGTGAGAAGTGACATTCCGCATGAAGGAGTTTCCCTTAAACAGAACTTGCTATAGTCCACAGGATAGAGGTATTGGACTGGAAAGCTATGTGCGCCTATAGCGGTTACCACAGAGTCAGTCCCAAAAGCTTCCTTCTTTAACAGACGTAACACTGCAGTGAATCCCTCCTAAAGCACACTTCCCTCTCAGTGTTGGAAGCGTTTTAGACGCAGAAACTAAGTGCGGATCACCACTGGTGGTGAACATCCAATATGTGTTTGGCAGGCTTAAGCGCCATACCCGGCCCTTTACTGACAGTATCTAATGTGCCCGTAGTCCTTCCCTGTTCTATCTTCATCCTCAAAGGAGAAACACAGTTATGAATGAGTACGCACCTGAATTAGGTTCCTTGAGCAGATTCCTTCCTCCGCATCCCCACTAAGGGGCCTGTATGAGACACTTAATGATGGCTACCCAGACACGTCCTATAGTTTCCAACTGAGCACAGACGCATCCCTGTCGTGAGAACTTACTGTAGCACAGTTCCCTCATATATTGGAAGGGTTTTGAGAAGAGGTAGACACTGTGGAACTTCCCCGGTGTTGAACTTCCAGTATGCATCATAGAGGCCTAAGTGCCTTACCCTGTACTTCACTCACGGTTTGCTACGTTCTCTCTGTCCATCCTTGTTCTATCATCTTTCCTCCACTGGAAAGACACTGTGAGAAGTGACATTCCGCATGCGAAATCGTTTCGGGTGTCTCATGTCTGCAGGGCCGCCCCCCAGGACCTGGCCTGGCCCGGCATCGCAAGAGCTCTCTCAGGAACCACGCCAAGGAACCCTCCGCGCGGCAGACTTCGGCGAGGACGATGCCTACTGCTTCTCGGCCAGCGGGGGTCCCCTACTAGGCGCAGTCCCATGGGGTCAGGGCTGCCCCGAGATTCGGGCTTGAAATATTGCCGGCTTCCCAGCCCTCTTCTTCTGGGGTCCTGTCCCTCTGTGCCTCCCTCTTGGGAATCCTGAGTTCCGTGGCAACGCCTCCGCCTCATGCCCCGGTGGAAACGGTGCATTTCGGCGCTTTGGACAAGCCTTGAATCGAGAGAAACCTGCATGACCCAACTGTATCCCTACAACAAGGCCAACGGCTCCTTCTCTTCTCCCGGGGAGACGTTCTGCTCCTTCCCCAGACTTTATCTTGGGGAACACGGTGACAGCCTTGTCCCTATCTTTAAGGCCCTTTCCAGATATGCATCCACGCGTCTCTAGGAGGCAGTGGGGATGCTAGGGCCAAGAGAATTTCGCTCCATGCGGGTTCCTTCCACCGTGCTGTGGAGACTAGCTCAGGCAAGCAGCAGCAGCATCCACAAAGCGACTCAGATTTCCCAACGAATGCTTTTCTTTCCCAGAGGAGGAGCCTGGGCAAAGAGGCTTTCGCTGTATGGTGGTTTCTCCCACCTTGAGACTTGGCCTAGGTAATCAGGAGCAGCAGCCCGCAGAACCGACTCTGATTTCTAAGCAAACGGAGAGGGTGACACTTGTCTTGCCACCTGCCGGCTATTCTTGCCAATGCAGGCTCTCCTGTTTCATGACCTTTCGTTACGGCTGTTTCCACAAGCGCAACCACGCTTCTCTCTCAAGTAGAGGGGATGCCCGGGAAAAGAGGATTTATCTCCATGTGGGTTTATGACACCGTGCTTCGGAGATTATGTTCAGGCAAGCGGCATCCGCATCGCACAGAACCGACTCTGATTTCCCCAAGAATGCTGTGCTTCCCTAGACGCGATGCCCAGGCAAAGAGCTTTTTCTCTATGCGGTATTCTCCCACCGTGCTGCCAATACAAGGCTAAAGCAAGCAGCAACAGCAGCCCACAGAACCGACTCTTTTTCCCCAGCGACTGCTTTGCTTTCGCAGAGGTTTTCAGCTTGGCCTGAACCGCACTTCGCTGCTGCTTCCTCAGCAAGGCTTTGGGCATTCGCTCTGTCGCGTCAGGGAAGTAGATCTGCGGGAGAGCTGGTGCCTCTTGGGCCTTGCTTTCCCGTGCTCCATGGTCGCACCATGGGTTCACACTGCCAGGCTGAACTACGCAGACACAGCCACCACCCTGCAACTGCGTGCGTGGCCTAGGATGACACTCCATTCCAACTGCCATCTCCTGGCGTAGTAAGGCTGAGCTTTTTGCTCTGGTGTTCAGGCGGACTCGGGGACTAGGCCAGTGCCTTCCCCATAGGAAAGGAGAGGCGACAGAATCCCTGCACAGCGCCCATGCACTGTGCATGGATGGGGAGCTGTGGGGAACTGTCCCCACTTCTTCCCCGACACACCCCCTGCCACCTCCAACTCTGCCACATCTTGTAGGAAGAGGCATCTGACTGCCCTTTCTTCCAGGAAGCTGTATCTTCGAATCCAGGCATGGCGCCTGGTGCAAGCCCCCATCTGCCCTAGGGTCATGTGGCCTTGGAGATGCTGTTTCCTTGGGACCAGAGGCACAGAACAGGTCTGCCTTCTGCCCAGACTCCTTCCTCAGAGTGGAGTATGCGCGCCTGCCCTAGCCGTCCCCTCGTGTCTTTCTAAAGCCAGGCTTCCGTCTCTACGCACAGGGAGCGGGTGACGCCTGTCTTGGACCGTCCCGCTGTTCTATCCAGGGCCGGCTCTCCTGCTTTGCAACTGTTTCCCGACAACAAGGCCAACGGCTCCTTCTCTTCTCCGGGGGAGGCGTTCTGCTCCTTCCCCAGACTTGCTCCTGGGGAACACGGTGACAGCTGTGTCCCTACCCTTAAGGCCTTTTCCGGAGGTGCATCCACGCTTCTCTCACAGGCAGTGGGGATGCTACGGCCAAGAGAATTTCGCTCCATGCGTGTTTCTTCCACCGTGCTGCATAGACTAGCTCAGGCATGCAGCAACAGCATCCCACATAGTGACTCAGATTTCCCAACGAATGCTTTTCTTTCCTAGAGGAGGAGCCTGGGCAATGAGGCTTTCGCTGTGTGGTGGTTTCTCCCACCTTGAGACTTGGCCTAAGGAAGCAGGAGCAGCAGCCCGCAGAACTGACTCTGATTTCTAAGCTAACAGAGAGGTTCACACTTGTCTTGCCACCTGCCCGCTATTCTTGCCAATGCAAGCTCTCCTGTTTCATGACCTTTCATTAAGGCTGTTTCCACAGGTGAAACCACGCTACTCTCTAAAGTAGAGGGCATGCCCGGGCAAAGAGGATTTCGCTCCATGCGGGTTTATGACACCGTGCTTTGGAGACTATGTTCAGGCAAGCGGCATCCGCATCGCACAAAACCGACTCTTATTTCCTCAAGAATGCTGTGCTTTCCTGGAGGGGATTCCCAGGCAAAGAGGCTTTCGCTCTTTGCGGGATTCTCCCACCGTGCTGCCAATACAAGGCTAAAGCAAGCAGCAACAGCAGCCCACAGAACCGACTCTTTTTTCCCAGCGACTGCTATGCTTTCACAGAGGTTTTCAGCTTGGCCTGAACCGCACTTCGCTGCTGCTTCCTCAGCAAGGATTTGGACTTTGGCTCTGTCGCATCAGGGAAGTAGATCTGCGGGAGAGCTGGTGCCTCTTGGGCATTGCTTTCCCGGGCTCCATGGTCGCAACCTGGGTTCACCCAGCATGGCTGAACTACGCAGACACAGCCACCACCCTGCAGCAACGTGCGAGGCCTAGGATGACACTCCATGCCAACTGCCATCTCCTGGCGTAGTAAGGCTGGGCTTTTGGCTCTGGCGTTCAGGCGGACTCGGGGACTAGGCCAGTGCCTTCCCCATAGGAAAGGAGAGGCGACAGAATCCCTGCACAGCACCCGTGTACTGGGATGGGGAGCTGTGGGGGACTGTCCCCATTTCTTCCGCGACACACCCCCTGCCACCCCCAATGCTGCCACATCTTGGAGGAAGATGGCATCTGATGGCCCTTTCTTCCAGGGAGCTGTATCTGTGAGTTCCGGGCATGGCGCCTGGTGGCAACCCCATGTCTGCCCTAGAGACAGGTGGCCTTGGAGATGCTGTCCCCTTGGGACAAGAGGCACAGAACAGGCCTGCCTTCTGCCCAGACTCCTTCCTCAGAGTGGAGTATGCGCACCTGCCATAGCTCTCCCCTCGTGTCTTCCTAAAGCCAGGCTTCCGTCTCTTCGCACAGGGAGCGGGTGACGCTTGGCTTGCCACAGTCCCGCTGTTCTTCCCAGGGCAGGCTCTCCTGCTTTGTGACTGTTTCCCGACAACAAGGGCAACGGCTCCTTCTCTTCTCCCGGGGAGGCGTTCTGCTCCTTCCCCAGACTTGCTCCTGGGGAGCACGGTGACAGCCGTGTCCCTATCCTTAAGGCCCTTTCCAGAGGTGCATCCACGCTTCTCTCGCAGGCAGTGGGGCTGCTAGGGCCAAGAGAATTTCTCTCCATGCGGGTTTCTTCCACCGTGCTGCGGAGACTAGATCAGGCAAGCAGCAGCAGCATCCCACAAAGCGACTCAGATTTCCCAACGAATGCTTTTCTTTCCCAGAGGAGGAGCCTGGGCAAAGAGGCTTTTGCTGTATGCTGGTTTCTCCAAACTAGAGACCTGGCCTAGGCAAGCACGAGCAGTAGCCCGAGATCCGACCTTGATTTCTCAGCAAACGGAGAGGGTGCCACTTGTCTTGCCACCCGCCCACTATTCTTGCCAATGCAGGCTCTCCTGTTTCATGAACTTTCGGTAAGCATGGTTCCACAGGTGCAACCACGCTTCTCTCTCAGGTAGATGGGATGCCCCGGCAAAGTGGATTTCACTCCATGTGGGTTTATTACACCGAGCTTCGGAGATTATGTTCAGGCAAGCGGCATTCGCATCGAACAGAAGCGACTCTGATTTCACAAAGAATGCTGTGCTTTCCTCCAGGGGATGCCCAGGCAAAGAGGCTTTCGCTCTATGCGGGATTCCCCCAACGTGCTGCCAATAGTAGGCTAAAGCAAGCAGCAAGAGCAGCCCACAGAACGGACTTTTTGTGAGAAGTGACATTCCGCATGAAGGAGTTTCCCTTAAACAGAACTTGCTATAGTCCAACGGATAGATGTCGGAGACTGGAAAGCTATGTGCGCCTATTGCGGTTACCAGAGATTCAGACCCAAAAGCTTCCTCCTTAACAGACGTAACACTGCAGTGAATTCCTCCTAAAGCACACTTCCCTCTCAGTGTTGGAAGCGTTTTAGTCGCAGAAAGTAAGTGCGGATCACCACTGGTGGTGAACATACTATATGTGTTTGACAGGCTTAAACTCCATAGTCTGCCCTACTCACAGTACCTAAAGTGCCCATAGTCCATCCCTGTTCTATCTTCATTGCTCAAAGGAGAAACACTGTTATGAATGAGTACGCACCTGAAGTAGGTTCCCTGAGCAGATACCTTCCTAGCATCTCCTCTAAGTGGCCTGTATGAGACACTTCATGATTGCTACCCAGACAGTTCCGAGAGATTCCAGCTGAGCACAGACGCATCCCTGTCATGAGAACTTACTGTAGCACAGTTCCTTCATAGATTGGAAGTGTTTTGAGAAGAGGTAGACACTGTGGAACATCCCGGGTTTTGATCTTCCCGTATGCATCATAGAGGCATAAGTGCTTTACCCTGTACTTCACTCATGGTTTGCAACGTTCTCTCTGTCCGTCCTTGTTCTATCTTCTTTCATCCACTGGAAAGACACTGTGAGAAGTGACCTTCCGCATGAAGGAGTTTCCTTTAAACAGAACTTGCTATAGTCCAACGGTTAGACGTCTGTGAATGGAAAGCTATGTGCGCCTATTGCGGTTACCACAGAGTCAGTCCCAAAAGCTTCCTTCTTTAACAGATGTAACACTGCAGTGAATCCCTCCTAAAGCACACTTCCCTCTCAGTGTTGGAAGCCTTTTAGACGCAGAAACTAAGTGCGGATCACCACTGGTGGAGAACATCCAATATGTGTTTGGCAGGCTTAAGCGCCATAGCCTGCCCTTTACTCACAGGACCTAATGTGCCCCTAGTCCTTCCCTGTTCTATCTTCATTCCTCAAAGGAGAAACACTGTTATGAATGAGTACGCACCTGAAGTAGTTTCCCTGAGCAGATACCTTCCTACGCACCCCTCTAAGGGGCCTGTGTGAGACACTTCATGATTGCTACCCAGACACGTCCTACAGTTTCCAACTGAGCACAGACGCATCCCTGACGTGAACACTTACTGTAGCCCGTTCCCTCATATATTGGAAGTGTTTTGAGAAGAGGTAGACACTGTGGAACTTCCCCGTTGTTGAACATCCAGTATGCATCATAGAGGCCTAAGTCCCAAACCCTGTACTTCACTCGGGTTGCAACGTTCTCTCTATCCATCCTTGTTCTATCTTCTTTCCTCCACTGGAAAGACACTGTGAGAAGGGACATTCCGCATGAAGGAGTTTCCCTTAAACAGAACTTGCTATAGTCTAATGGATAGACGTCGGAGACTGGAAAGCTATGTGCGTCTATTGCAGTTACCACAGAGTCAGACCCAAAAGCTTCCTTCTTAAACAGACGTAACACTGCAATGTATCCCTCCTAAAGCACACTTCCCTCTCAATGTTGGAAGCGTTTTAGACGCAGAAACTATGTGCGGATCACCACTGGTGGTGAACATCCAATATAGGTTTGGCAGGCTTAAGCGCCATAGCCTGCCCTTTACTCACAGTACCTAATGTGCCCCCAGTCCGTCCGTGTTCTACCTTCATTCCTCCAAGGAGAAACACTGTTATGAATGAGTACGCACCTGAAGTAGGTTCCCTGAGCAGATACCTTCCTACGCATCACCTCTATAAGGACTGTATGAGACACTTCATTGTTGCTCCCCAGACACGTCCTGAGTTTCCAACTGAGCACTGACGCATCCCTGTCTTGAGAACTTACTGTAGCAGAGTTTCCTCATATTATGGAAGTGTCTTGAGAAGAGGTAGACACTGTGGAACATCCTCGGTGTTGAACTTCCAGTATGCATAATAGAGGCCTAAGTGCCTTACCCAATACTTCACTCACGGGTTGCAACGTTTTCTCTGTCCGTCCTTGTTCTATCTTATTTACTCCACTGGAAAGACACTGTGAGAAGTGACATTCCACAGGAAGGAGTTTCCCTTAAACAGAACTTGCTATAGTTCAACGGATAGACGTCGGAGACTGGAAAGCTATGTACGCCTATTGCGGTTACCACAGAGTCAGTCCCAAAAGCTTCCTTCTTTAACAGACGTAACACTGCAGTGAATCCCTCCCAAAGCACACTTCCCTCTGAGTGTTGGAAGCATTTTATTCGAAGAAAATAAGTGCGGATCTCGACTGGTGGTTAACATCCATATGTGTTTGGCAGGCTTAAGATCCATAGCATGCCCTTTACTCACAGTACTAATTTGCCCCTAGTCCGTCCCTGTTCTACCGTCATTTCCCCAAGGAAAAACACTGTTATGAATGATTACGCACCTGAAGAGGGTTCCCTGAGCAGATACCTTCCTACGCATCACCTCTACGTGGCCTGTATGAAACACTTCATGATTGCTACCCAGACATCCTAGAGTTTCCAACTGAGCAGAGACGCATCCATGTCGTGAGAATGTACTGTAGCACAGTACCCTCATATATTGGAAGTGTTTTGAGAAGAGTTAGACACTGTGGAACATCTCCTGTGTTGAAATTTCTGTATGCATCATAGAGGCCTAAGTGCCTTACCCTGTACTTCACTCACGGGTTGCAATGTTCTCTCTGTCCGTCCTTGTTCTATCTTCTTTCCTCCATGGAAAGACACTGTGAGAAGTGACATTCTGCATGAAGGAGTTTCCCTTAACAGAACTTGCTATAGTCCAACGGAAAGACGTCTGTGAATGGAAAAATATGTGCGCCTATTGCGGTTATCACAGAGTCAGTCACAAAAGATTCCTTCTTTAACAGACGTAACACTGCAGTGAATCCCTCCTAAAGCACACTTTGCTCTCAGTGTTGGAAGCGTTTTAGATACAGAAACCAAGTGCGGATCACCACTGGTGGTGAACATGCAATATGTGTCTGACAGGCTTAAGTGCCATAGCCTGCCCTTTACACAAAGTACCTAATGTGCCCCTAGTCCGTCCCTGTTCTATCTTCATTCCTCAAAGGAGAAACGCTGTTATGAATGAGTATGCACCTGTAGTAGGTTCCATGAGCAGATACCTTCCTACGCATCACCTCTAAGGGGCCTGTATGAGACACTTCATGGTTCCTACGCAGACATGTCCTGCAGTTTCCAACTGAGCACAGACGCATCCCAGTCGTGAGAACTTACTGTAGCACAGTTGCCTCATATATTGGAAGTGTTTTGAGAAGAGGTAGACACTGTGGAACTTCCCCAGTGTGGAACTTCCAGTATGCATCATAGAGACCTAAGGGCCTTACCATGTACTTCACTCACGGGTTGCAACGTTCTCTCTATCCATCCTTGTTTTATCTTCTTTCCTCCACTGGAAAATCACTGATAGAAGTGACATTCCGCATGAAGGAGTTTCGCTTAACAGAACTTGCTATAGTCCAACGGATAGATGTCTGTGAATGGAAAGCTATGTGCGCCTATTGAGGTTACCACAGAGTCAGTCCCAAGAGCTTCCTTCTTTAACAGTCGTAACACTGCAGTGAATCCTTCCTAAAGCACACTTCCCTCTCAGTGTAGGAAGCGTTTTAGACACAGAAACTAAGTGCGGATCACCACTGGTGGTGAACATCCAATATATGTTTGGCAGGCTTAAGCGCCATAGCCTGCCCTTTCCTCACTGTACCTAATGTGCCCCTAGTCCTTCCTTGTTCTATCTTCATTCCTCTCAGGGGAAACACTGTTATGAATGAGTATAAACCTGAAGTAGGTTCCCTGAGCAGATACCTTCCTACGCATCCCTCTAAGGGCCCTGTTTGAGACACTTCATGATTGCTACCCAGACACGTCCTACAGTTTCCAACTGAGCACAGACGCATCCCTGTTGTGTAACTTACTTAGCACAGTTCCCTCATATATTGGAAGTGTTTTGAGAAGAGGTAGACATGTGGAACATTCCCGGTGTTGAACTTCCAGTATGCATCTTAGAGGCCTAAGTGCCTTACCCTGAACTTCACTCACTGGTTGCAACGTTCTCTCTGCTCCGTCCTTGTTCTCACTTCTTTCCTCCACTGGAAAGGCACTGTGAGAAGTGACATTCCTCATGTAGGAGTTTCCCTTAAACTGAACTTGCTATAGTCCAACGGATAGACGTCGGAGACTGGAAACCTATGTGCGCAAATTGCAGTTACCACAGAGTCAGTCCCAAAAGCTTCCTTCTATAACAGACGTAACACTGCCTTGAATCCCTCCAAAAGCCCAATTCACTCTCAGTGTTGGAAGTGTTTTCGACGCAGAAACTAAGTGCGGATCACCACTGATGGTAAACATCCCATATGTGTTTGGCAGACTTAAGCGCCATAGCCTGCCCTTAACTCACAGTCTCTAATGTGCACCTCATCCGTCCCTGTTCTATCTGCATTCCTCAAAGGAGAAACACTGTTATGAATGATTATCCACCTGAAGTAGGTTCCCTGAGCAGATACATTCGTACGCATCCCCTCTAAGGGGCCTGTATTAGACACTTCATGATTGCAACCCAGACACGTCTTAGAGTTTCGAACTGAGCACAGACGCATCCCTGTCGTGAGAAATTACTGTAGCACCATTAGCTCATATATTGGAAGTGTTATGAGAAGTGGTACACTGTGGAACATCCCCGGTGTTGAACTTCCAGTATGCATCATAGAGGCCTAAGTGCCTTACCCTGTACTTCACTCACGGGTTGCAACGTTCTCTCTGCTCCGTCCTTGTTCTATCTTCTTTCCTCCACTGGAAAGACACTGTGAGAAGTGACATTCCGCATGAAGGAATTTCCCTTAAGCAGAACTTACTATATTCCAACGGATAGACGTCTGAGACTGGAAAGCTATGTGCACCTATTGCGGTAACCACAGAGTCAGTCCCAAATGCTTCCTTCTTTAACAGACGTAACACTGCAGTGAATCCCGACTAAAGCACACTTCCCTCTCAGTGTTGGAAGCGTTTTAGATGCAGAAACTAAGTGCGGATCACCACTGGTGGTGAACATCCAATATATGTATGGCAGGCTTAAGCACCATAGCCTGCCCTTTACTCACAGTACCTAATGTGCCCATACTCCTTCCCTGTTCTATCTTCATCCTCAAAGGAGAAACACTGTTATGAATGAGTACGCACTTGAAGTAGGTTCCCTGAGAAGATACCGTCCTCCACATCCCCCCTAAGGGGCCTGTATCAGACACCTCATGATTGCTACCCAGACACGTCCTACACTTTTCAACTGAGCACAGAGGCTTCCCTGTCGTGAGAACTTACTGTAGCATAGTTCCCTCATATATTGGAAGTGTTTTGCGAAGAGGTAGACCCTGTGGAACATCTCCGGTGTTGTAATTCCAGTATGCATCATAGAGGCCTAAGTGCCTTACCTTGTACTTCACTCACGGGTTGCAACGTTCTCTCTGTCCGTCCTTGTTCTATCTTCATTTCTCCAGGGGAAAGACACTGTGAGAAGTGACATTCCGCATGAAGGAGTTTCCCTTAAACAGAACTTGCTACAATCCAACAGTTAGACGTCTGTGAATGGAAAGCTATGTGCGCCTATTGCGGTTACCACAGAGTCAGTGCCAAAAGCTTCCTTCTTTACCAGACGTAACACTGCAGTGAGTCCCTCCTAAAACACACTTCCCTCTCAGTGTTGGAAGCGTTTTAGACGCAGAAACTAAGTGCGGATCACCACTGGTGGTGAACATACAATATGTGTTTGCAGGCTTAAACGCCATAGGCTGCCCTTTACTCACAGTACCTAATGTGCCCCTAGTCCATCCGAGTTCTATCTACATTCCTCCAAGGAGAAACACTGTTATGAATGAGTACGCACCTAAAGTAGGTTCCCTGAGTAGATACCTTCCTACGCATCCCCTCTAAGGGGCCTGTATGAGACACTTCATGATTCCTACCCAGATACGTCCTACAATTTCCAACTGAGCACAGACGCTTCCCTGTCGTGAGAACTTACTGTAGCACAGTTCCCTCATATATTGGAAGGGTTTTGAGAAGAGGTAGTCACTGTGGAACATCCCAGGTGTTGAATTTCCAGTATGCATCACAGAGGCCAAGTGCCTTTCCCTGTACTTCACTCACGGGTTGCAACGTTCTCCCTGCTCCGTTCTTGTTCTATCTTCATTCCTCCACTGGAAAGACACTGCATGAAGTGTCATTCCGCATGAAGGAGTTTCCCTTAAACAGAACTTGCTATAGTCCAAAGGATAGACGTCTGAGACTGGAATGCTATGTGCGCCTATTGCGGTTACCACACAGTAAGTCCCAAAAGTTTCCTTCTTTAACAGACGTAACACTGCATTGAATCCCTCCTAAAGCACACTTCCTCTCGTGTTGGAATCTTTCTAGATGCAGAAACAAAGTGCGGATCACCACTGGTGGTGAACATCCAATATGTGTTTGGCAGGCTTAAGCGCCATAGTCTGCCCTTTACTCACAGTACCTAATGTGCCCCTAGGCCGTCCGTGTTCTATCTTCATTCCTCAAAGGAAACACTGTTATGAATGAGGTAGGTTCCCTTATCAGATACCTTCCTACATATGCCCTCTAAGGGGCCTGTATGAGACACTTCATGATTGCTACCCAGACACGTCCTACAATTTCCAACTGAGCACATAAGCATCCCTGTCATGAGAACTTACTGTAGCACAGTTCCCTCATATACTGGAAGTGATTTGGAAGAGGTAGACCCTGTATAACATCCCTGTTGTTGAACTTCCAGTATGCATTAGATGCCTAAGTCCCTAACCCAGTACTTCACTCACGGGTTGCAAAGTTCTCTCTGCTCCGTCCTTGTTCTATCTTCTTTCCTCCACTGGAAAGACACTGTGAGAAGTGACATACCGCATGAAGGAGTTTCCCTTAAACAGAACTTCCTATAGTCCAACGGATAGACGTCTGTGAATGGAAAGCTATGTGCGCCTATTGCGGTTACCACAGACTCAGTCCAAAAGCTTCCTTCTTTAACAGACGTAACACTGCAGTGAATCCCTCCTAAAGCACACTTTCCTCTCAGTGTTGGAAGCGTTTTAGACACAGAAACAAAGTGCGGATCACCACTGGTGGTGAACATCCAATATGTGTTTGGCAGGCTTAAGCACCATAGCCTGCCCTTTACTCACAGTACCTAATGTGCCCCAAGTCCGTCCCTGTTCTATCTTCATTCCTCAAAGGAGAAACGCTGTTATGAATGAGTACGCACCTGATGTAGGTTCCCTGAGCAGATACCTTGTTTCGCATCCCCTCTAAGGGCCTGTAGGAGACACTTCATGATTGCTAACCAGATACGTTCTAATTTCCAACTTAGCACAGACGCATCCGTGTCGTGAGAACTTACTGTGGCACAGTTCCCTCATATATTGGAAGGGTTTTGAAAAGAGGTAGACACTGTGGAACATCCCCGGTTTTGAACTTCCAGTATGCATCATAGAGGCCTAAGTGCCTTACTCTGTACTTCACTCTCGGCTTGCAACATTCTCTCTGTCTGTCCTTGTTCTATCTTCTTTACTCCACTGGAAAGACACTTTGCGAACTGAAATTCCGCATGAAGGAGTTTCCCTTAAACAGAACTTGCTATAGTCCAACGGATAGACGTCTGAGACGGGAAAGCTATGTGCTCCTATTGCGGTTACCACAGACTCAGTCCCAAAAGCTTCCTTCTTTAACTGACGTAACACTTTAGTGAATCCCTCCTAAAGCACACGTCCCTCTCAGTGTTGGAAGCCTTTTAGACGCAGAAACTACGTGTGGATCACCACTGGTGGTGAACATCAATATGTGTTTGGCAGGCTTTAGCGCCATAGTCTGCCCTTTACTCACAGTACCTAAAGTGGCCCTAGTCCATCCGTGTTCTATATTCATCGTAAAAGGAGAAAAACTGTTATGAAGATAGAACATGGACGGTCTAGGGTCACATTAGGTACTGTGAGTAAAGGGCAGGCTATGGCGCTTAAGCCTGCCAAACACATATTGGATGTTCACCACCAGTGCTGATCTGCATCTAGTATCTGCATCTACAACGCTTCCAACACTGCGAGGGAAGTGTGCTTTAGGAGGGATTCACTGCAGTGTTACGTCTGTTAAAGAAGGAAGCTTTTGCGACTGACTCTGTGGTAACCGCAATAGGCGCACATAGCTTTAAAGTCTCCAACGTCTATCCGTTGGACTCTAGCAAGTTCTGTTTAAGGGAAACTCCTTCATGCGGAATGTGACTTCTCACAGTGTCTTTCCAGGGGAGGAAAGAAGATAGAACAAGGACGGACAGAGAGAACGTTGCCAACCATGAGTGACGTCCGGGTAAGGCACTTTGGCCTCTATGATGCATACTGGAATTACAACACCGGAGATGTTCCACAGGGTATAGCTCTTCCAAAATACTTCCAATATATGAGGGAAGTGTGCTACAGTAAGTTCTCACGACAGGGATGCATCTGAGCTCAGTTGGAAACTCTACGACGTGTCTGGGTAGCAATCATGAAGTGTCTGATACAGGCCCCTTTGAGGGGATGCGTAGGAAGGTATCTGCTCAGGGAACCTACTTCAGGTGCGTACTCATTCATAACAGTGCTTCTCCTTGGAGGAATGAAGATAGAACACGGACGGACTAGGGGCACATTATACTGTGAGTAAAGGGCAGGCTATGGCGCTTAAGCCTGCCAAACACATATTGGATGTTCACCACCAGTGTTGATCCGCACTTAGTTTCTGCGTCTAAAACGCTTACAACACTGAGAGGGAAGTGTGCTTTAGGAGGGATTCACTGCAGTGCTACGTCTGTTAAAGAAGGAAGATTTTGGGGGGGGACAAGATGGCGGGGTACTAGGAAGAGGCGTCTTTTCAGCTGGTACCCCAATGTGAGCTGATTGCCTACCAAAGAATTCCGATCACCCATGAAATCAGCCTGAGATCAGAATTATACACGTCTGGATCTCTACAGGGGCAGAATATTCCAGTGAGCAGGTAAAGTGGAATGCGAACAGCGGACTGATATCAGAAGATAAACAAAAGGGAGAGGGAGCCACCAGAGGCGACCGGTGGTAAAGAAATACCCCAATATGAGCAAAAGTGCCCTGCATCTGTTGACCAGCATTAACTTGGAGACTGGTTGAAAGCACTCCAAAAGAGCAAAGGATCGTGGGTCAAATTGTGGGAATCGGCGCGGCTAGGGACAGGGGCTTAAGTCCCCATTCCCAGACGGCCTCCCTGGCGCGGAGGCAGAGAGAGTGCGGCGGAGAAACCAGCTCCTGGTACCTAAGCCGCCAGGGCGTCCCAGAGCGCGGGGGTTCCGGCTCCTGTGAGGGGATGGGAGCTGCGCTGGTCTGCAGAATGCGCGCTAGCCCTACCACAAATCTTGAGATGCGCGCGCATGTCTCTCCAGCTCTCCCGGGGTCTAAGACCCAGGGGCACTTCTTGACCTGCGCCATTGTTTCAAAGTCTAAGCCACGTGCGGGCGAAACTCTTCCCCCGACAGAGGCGCGCAAAAACCCAGCCTGCGGCTTACAGACCATCGCCCCGTTCTCAGTGCCCTAGACGCGCCCCAGACCCACAGCCGCCTCTGAAAAGAGGTGCGCGCAAGACGGGCACTCCCAGACCGGGCGGTCGGCAAAATCTCAGTGTGCGATCGCTGCTTGGAACCTCTCTGGCGGTCAGGAGCTCCCAGACAGCCGCCACTGCCTTGGCTTTGGGGACGAGCAAAAGATCCTGCGCCCCAGGGTCTGCAACTTGGGCCCTGCTCTGCCAGCGGCCAAGGGGGAATTTATTCAGCTTCTGCACCCAGACTGAGGCTTCTCTCTGAGACGGAGATCAGGAAGTGTTCCAGGGTGCACCTTGACTGCACCAGAGTTGGTATATCCAGCTACATCTGTTCAGTCTTCTCCCACCAAAATGACTAGGAGGAGGAATGCCCAACAGAAGAAAAATACAGAGGATGGACCTTCTGCAAAAGAGCTAATGGCTATCAACATAGACAATAT
The DNA here is from genome assembly GCF_020171115.1 of Neogale vison. Lineage (NCBI taxonomy): Eukaryota > Metazoa > Chordata > Mammalia > Carnivora > Mustelidae > Neogale > Neogale vison. The sequence continues at coordinate 155,492,321 of NC_058091.1, forward strand.
GTCGGAAAGAGAATTCAGGCTAACAATTATCCAGGCAATAGCTAGGTTGGAGAAAGCCATGGATGACCAAACAGAATTGATTAGGGCCGAACTGAAAGCGACCAGACAGGATGTTCACAATGTTAGGCCGGAGCTTAAAGCTACCAGGGAGGAGGTCCACAATGCTCTCAATGAGTTCCAATCCAATCTAAAGTCTCTCAAAGCTAGGGTAACTGAGACAGAAGATAGAATTAGTGATCTGGAGGACAAACAGATAGAGAGAAAGGATCAGGAGGAAGCCTGGAACAAACAGCTTAGATCCCACAAAAGCAGAATCAGGGAAATAAATGATGCCATTAAGCGTTCCAACATCAGAATTATTGGAATTCCTGAAGGGGAGGAGAAAGAAAGAAGTCTAGAAGATATCGTGGAACAAGTCCTTCATGAAAATTTTCCGAATCTCACGAATGAAACCAGCGTTCATGTACTAGAGGCTGAACGGTCTCCACCCAAGATTATACATTCCAAAAAAACATCACGTCTGTTCATGTCCTCTGCCCATTTCTTGATTGGATTATTTGTTCTTTGGGTGTTGAGTTTGTTAAGTTCTTTATAGATTTTGGACACTAGTCCTTTATCTGATATGTCGTTTGCAAATATCTTCTCCCATTCTGTCAGTTGTCTTTTGGTTTTGTTAACTGTTTCCTTTGCTGTGCAAAAGCTTTTGATTTTGATGAAATCCCAAAAGTTCATTTTTGCCCTTGCTTCCCTTGCCTTTGGCGATGTTCCTAGGAAGATGTTGCTGCGGCTGAGGTCGAAGAGGTTGCTGCCTGTGTTCTCCTCAAGGATTTTGATGGATTCCTTTCTCACATTGAGGTCCTTAATCCATTTTGAATCTATTTTTGTGTGTGGTGTAAGGAAATGGTCCAATTTCATTTTTCTGCACGTGGCTGTCCAATTTTCCCAACACCATTTATTGAAGAGGCTGTCTTTTTTCCATTGGACATTCTTTCCTGCTTTGTCGAAGATTAGTTGACCATAGAGTTGATGGTCTATTTCTGGGCTCTCTATTCTGTTCCATTGGTCTATGTGTCTGTTTTTGTGCCAGTACCATGCTGTCTTGAAATCTATAAAGAACTTAACAAACTCAACACCCAAAGAACAAATAATCCAATCAAGAAAGGGGCAGAGGACATGAACAGACGTTTTTGCAAAGAAGACATCCAGATGGCCAACAGACACATGAAAAATTGCTCCATATCACTCGGCATCAGGGAAACACAAATCAAAACCACAATGAGATATCACCTCGCACCAGTCAGAATGGCGAAAATCAACAAGTCAGGAAATGACAGATGCTGGCGAGGATGCGGAGAAAGGGGAACCCTCCTACACTGTTGGTGGGAATGCAAGCTGGTGCAACCACTCTGGAAAACAACATGGAGGTTCCTCAAAATGTTGAAAATAGAACTGCCCTATGACCCAGCAATTGCACTACTGGGAATTTACCCTAAAGATACAAACGTAGTGATCCAAAGGGGCACGTGCACCCGAAAGTTTATAGCAGCAATGTCCACAATAGCCAAACTATGGAAAGAACCTAGATGTCCATCAACAGATGAATAGATAAGGAAGATGTGGTATATATACACAATGGAATACTATGCAGCCATCAAAAGAAACGAAATCTTGCCATTTGCGACAACATGGATGGAACTAGAGCGTATCATGCTTAGCGAAATAAGTCAAGCAGAGAAAGACAAATATCATATGATCTCCCTGATATGAGGGAGTGGTGATGCAACATGGGGTCTTAAGTGGGTAGGAGAAGAATCCATGAAACAAGATGGGATAGAGAGGGAGACAAACCATAAAAGACTCAATCTCACGAAACAAACTGTGGGTTGCTGGGGGGAGGGGGGTTGGGAGAAGGGGGGTAGGGTTATGGACATTGGGGAGGGTATGTGCTTTTGGGTAAATTGGAAGGGGAGATGAACCATGAGAGACTATGGACTCTGAAAAACAATCTGAGGGGTTTGTAGTGGCGGGGGGGTGGGAGTTTGGGGTACCAGGTGGTGGGTATTATAGAGGGCACAGCTTGCATGGAGCACTGGGTGTGGTGAAAAAATAATGAATACTGTTTTTCTGAAAATAAATAAATTGGGAAAAAAAATAAAATAAATAAACGTAAAAAAAAAATCACGACACCTGATAGTCAAATTGAGAAATTGTAATTGTAGGTATAATCTCTTGAAGGCCGCCAGGGCAAAGAGGTTCCTTAGTTACAGAGGGAAGCCCATCTGAATAACGTCAGACCTGTCCACATAGACCTGGCAAGCCAGAAGAGGCTGGCAAGATATATTCAGGGCACTAAATGTGAAGAACATGCAGCCAAGAATAATTTATCCAGCAAGACTGACATTCAAAATGGATGGAGAGATAAAGAGTTTCCAAGACCTGCAAGCCTTAAAAGACTATGCAACCACCAAGCCGACACTGTAGGAAATAGTAAGGGGGGTTCTATAAAAGAGGAAAAATCCCAAGAATAGCATTGAACAGAAATACAGAGACAGTCTACAGAAAGAAAGACTTCAAAGGTAACTCGATGTCAATAAAAACGTATCTATCAATAATCACTCTCAATGTGAATGGCCTAAATGCACCCATTAAACGGCACAGGGTAGCAGATTGGATAAAACGACAGGACCCACACATATGCTGTCTACAAGAGACCCATTTTGAACCTAAAGATACACACAGACTGAAAGGCGTTTCTATTAAACAGAACTTGCTATAGTCCAACGGATAGACGTCTAAGACTGGAAAGCTATTTGCGCCTATTGCGGTTATCACAGAGTCAGTCCCAAAAGCTTCCTTCTTTAACAGACGTAACACTGCAGTGAATCCCTCCTAAAGCACACTTCCCTCTCAGTGTTGGAAGCGTTTTAGACGCAGAAACTAAGTGCGGATCACCACTGGTGTTGAACATCCAATATGTGTTTGGCAGGCTTAAGCGCCATAGCCTGTCCTTTACTCACAGTACCTCATGTGACCCCAGTCTTTCGTGTTCTACCTTCATTCCTCCAAGGAGAAACACTGTTATGAATGAGTACGCACCTGAAGTAGGTTTCCTGAGTAGATACCTTACTACACATCCCCTCTAAGGGGCCTGTATGAGACACATCATGATTATTACCCAGACACATCCTAGAGTTTTCAACTGAGCACAGATGCATCCCTGTTGTGAGAACTTACTGTAGCACAGTTCCCTCATATATTGGAAGTGTTTTGAGAAGAGGTAGACACTGTAGAACATCTCTGATATTGAAATTCAAGGATGCATCTAAGAGGCCTAAGTGCCTTACCCTGTGCTTCATTCACAGTTTGCAACGTTCTCTCCGTCCGTCCTTGTTCTATCTTCTTTCCTCCACTGGAAAGACACTGTGAGAAGTGACATTCCGCATGAAGGAGTTTCCCTTAAACAGAACTTCCTATAGTCCAACGGATAGACGTCTGTAAATGGAAAGCTATGTTCGCCTAATGCGGTTACCACAGAGTCAGTCCAAAAAACTTCCTTCAATAACATACGTAACAGTGCAGTAAATCCCTCCTAAAGGACATTTCCCTCTCAGTGTTGGAAGCGTTTTAGACGCAGAAACTAAGTGCGGATCACCACTGGTGGTCAACATCCAATATGTGTTTGGCAGGCTTAAGCGCCATAGCCTGCCCTTTACTCACAGTACCTAATTTCCTCCTAGTCCGTCCCAGTTCTATCTTCATTTCTCAAAGGAGAAACACTGTTATGAATTAGTACGCACCTGAAGTACTTTCCCAGAGCAGATACCTTCCTACGCAACCCCTTCTAAGGGGCCTGTATGAGACATTTCATGATTGTTACCCAGAGAAGTCCTACAGTTTCCAACTGAGCACAGACGAACCCCTGTCGTGAGAACTTACTGTAGCACAGTTCCCTCATATATTCGAAGTGTTTTGAGAAGAGTAGACACTGTGGAACATCCCCGGTGTAGAACTTCCAGTATGCATCATAGAGGGCTAAGTGCTTTACCCTGTACTTCACTCACGGTTTGCAACGTTCTCTCTGGCGGTCCTTGTTCTATATTCTTTCCTCCACTGGAAAAACACAGTGAGAAGTGACATTCCGCATGAAGGAGTTTCCCTTAAACAGAACTTCCTATAGTCCAACGGATAGACGTCGGAGACTGGAAAGCTATGTGCGGCTATTGCGGTTACCACAGAGTCAGTCCAAAAGGCTTCCTTCTTTAACAGACGTAACACTGCAGTGAATCCCTCTTAAAGCACACTTCTCTCGCAGTGCTGGAAGCGTTTTAGACGCAGAATCTAAGTGCGGATCACCACTGGTGAACATCCAATATGTGTTTGGCAGGCTTAAGCGCCATAGCCTGCCCTTTCTCACAGCACCTAATGTGCCCATAGGCCTTCCCTGTTCTATCTTCATTCCTCAAAGGAGAAGCACTGTTATGAATGAGAACGCACCCGAAGTAGGTTCCCTGAGCAGATACCTTCCTACGCATCCCCTCTAAGGGGCCTGTATGAGACACTTATGATTGCTACCCAGACACGTCCTACAGTTTCCAACTGAGCACAGACTCATCCCTGTCGTGAGAACTTACTGTAGCACAGTTCCCTCATATATTGGAAGTGTTTTGAGAAGTGGTAGACACTGTGGAACATCCCCGGTGTTGAACTTCCAGTATGCATCATAGAGGCCTAGTGCCTTACCCTGTACTTCACTCAAGGGTTCCAACGTTCTCTCTGTCCGTCCTTGTTGTATCTTCTTCCCTCCACTGGAAAGACACTGTGAGAAGTCACATTCCGCATGAAGGAGTTTCCCTTAAACAGAACTTGCTATAGTCCAACGGATAGACGTTTGAGACTGGAAACCTATGTGCGCCTATTGCGGTTACCACAGAGTCAGTACCAAAAGCTTCCTTCTTTAACAGACGTAGCACTGCACTGAATCCCTCCTAAAGCACACTTCCCTCTCAGTGTTGGAATCGTTTTAGATGCAGACACTAAGTGCGGATCACCACTGGTGGTGAACATACAATATGTGTTTGCGGGCTTAAACGCCATAGGCTGCCCTTACTCACAGTACCTAATGTGCCCGTAGTCCGTCCATGTTCTATCTTCATTCCTCCAAGGAGAAACACTGTTATGAATGAGTACGCAACTGAAGTAGGTTTCCTGAGCAGATACCTTCCTACGCATCCCCACTAAGGGACCAGTATGAGACACTTCATGATTCCTACCCGGACACATCCTACAATTTCCAACTGAGCACAGACTCCTCCCTGTCGTGAGAACTTACTGTAGCACAATTCCCTCATATAGTGGAAGTGTTTTGAGAAGAGTTAGGCACTATAGAACATCTCCGATGTTGAAATTCAAGTATGCATCATAGAGGCCTAAGTTCCTTACCCTGTGCTTCACTCACAGTTTGCAACGTTCTCTCCGTCCGTCCTTGTTCTATCTTCGTTCCTCTACTGGAAAGACACTGTGAGAAGTGACATTCTGCATGAAGGAGTTTCCCTTAAACAGAACTTCCTATAGTCCAACGGATAGATGTCTGTAAATGGAAAGCTATGTGCGCCTATTGCGGTTACCACAGAGTCAGTCCCAAAAGCTTCCTTCTTTACCAGACGTAACACTGTAGTGAGTCCCTCCTAAAACACACTTCCCTCTCAGTGTTGGAAGAGTTTTAGATGCAGAAACTAAGTGCGGATCACCACTGGTGGTGAACATACAATATGTGTTTGCAGGCTTAAACGCCATAGGCTGCCCTTTACTCACAGTACCTAATGTGCCCCAAATCCGCCCCTGTTCTATCTTCATTCCTCAAAGGAGAAACGCTGTTACGAATGAGTACGCACCTGAAGTAGGTTCCCTGTGCAGATACCTTCCTATGCATACCCTCTAAGGGGCCTGTAGGAGACACTTCATGATTGCTACCCAGACACGTCCTACAGTTTCCAACTGAGCACAGACGCATCTGTGTCATGAGAACTTACTGTAGCACAGTTCCCTCATATATTGGAAGAGTTTTGAGAAGAGGTAGACACTGTGGAACATCCCCGGAATCGAACTTCCAGTATGCATCATATAGGCATAAGTGCTTTACCCTGTACTTCACTCACGGGTTGCAACATTCTCTCTGCTCTGTCCTGGTTCTACCTTCTTTCCTCCAGTGGTAAGACACTGTGAGAATTGGCATTCCGCATGAAGGAGTTTCCCTTAAACAGAACTTGCTATAGTCCAACGGATAGACGTCGGAGACTGGAAAGCCTTGTGCGCCTATTGCGGTTACCACAGAGTCAGTCCGAAAAGCTTCCTTCTTTAACAGACGTAACAAGGCAGTGAATCCCGACTAAAGCACACTTCCCTCTCAGTGTAGGAAGAATATAAGTGCGGATCACCTCTGGTGGTGAACATCTAATATGTGTTTGGCAGGCTTAAGCGCCATAGCCTGCCCTTTACTCACAGTACCTAACGTGCTCGTAGTCCTTCCCTGTTCTATCTTCATCCTCAAAGGAGAAACACTGTTATGAATGAGTACGCACAGGAATAGGTTCCCTGAGCAGATACCTTCCTACGCATCCCCTCTAATAGTCCTGTATGAGACACTTCATGATTGCTACCCAGACATATCCTAGAGTTTTCAAATGAGCAGAGATGCATCCCTGTCATGAGAACTTACGGTAGCAGAGTTCCCTCATATATTGGAAGGGTTTTGAGAAGAGGTAGACACTGTGGAACATCCCCGCTGTTGAACTTCCAGTATGCATCATTGAGGCCTAAGTCCCTTACCCTGTACTTCACTCACGGTTTGCACATTCTCTCTGCTCCGTCCTTGTTCTACCTTCTTTCCTCCACTGGAAAGACACTGAGAGAAGTGACATTCCGCATGAAGGAGTTTCCCTTAAACAGAACTTGCTATAGTCGAACGGATAGACGTCGGAGACTGGAAAGGTATGTGCGCCTATTGCGGTTACCACAGAGTCAGTCCCAAAAGCTTACTTCTTTAACAGACGTAACACTGCAGTAAATCCCGACTAAAGCACACTTCCCTCTCAGTGTAGGAAGCGTTTTAGACCCAGAAACTAAGTGCGGATCACCTCTGGTGGTGAACATCCAATATGTGTTTGGCAGGCTTAAGCGCCATAGCCTGCCCTTTACTCACAGTACCTAATGTGCTCGTAGTCCTTCCCTGTTCTATCTTCATCCTCAAAGGAGAAACACTGTTATGAATGAGTATGCACAGGAAGTAGGTTCCCTGAGCAGATACCTTACTACGCATCCCCTCTAAATGTCCTGTATGAGACACTTCATGATTGCTACCCAGACACATCCTAGAGTTTTCAAATGAGCACAGATGCATCCCTGTCGTGAGAACTTACTGTAGCACAGTTCCCTCATATATTGAAGTGATTTGGAAGAGGTAGACACTGTGGAACATCCCCTGTGTTGAACTTCCAGTATGCATCATAGAGGCCTAAGTGCCTTACTGTGTACTTCACTCACGGGTTGCAACGTTCTCTCTGCTCTGTCCTTGTTCTATCACCTTTTTTTTCCCTAATTTATTTATTTTCAGAAAAACAGTATTTTTTATTTTTTCTCCACACCCAGTGCTCCATGCAAGCTGTGCCCTCTATAATACCCACCACCTGGTACCCCAACCTACCACCCCCCCGCCACTTCAAACCCCTCAGACTGTTTTTCAGAGTCCATAGTCTCTCATGGTTCACCTCCCCTACCAATTTACCCAAATTCCGTACTCCTCTCTAAAGCCCCTTGTCCTCCTTGCTATTGGTTATGCTCCACAAATGAGTGAAACCATATGATAATTGACTCTCTCTGCTTGACTGATTTCACTCAGCATAATCTCTTCCAGTCCCGTCCATGTTGCTACAAAAGTTGGATATTCGTCCTTTCTGATGGAGGCATAATACTCCATAGTTTATATGGACCACATCTTCCTTATCCATTCATCCGTTGAAGGGCAACTTGGTTCTTTCCATAGTTTGGCGACTGTGGCCATTGCTGCTATAAACATTGGGGTACAGATGGCCCTTCTTTTCACGACATCTGTATCTTTGGGGTAAATACCCAGGAGTGCAATTGCAGGGTCGTAGGGAAGCTCTATTTTTAATTTCTTGAGGAATCTCCACACTGTTCTCCAAAGAGGCTGCACCAACTTGCATTTCCACCAACAGTGTAAGAGGGTTCCCCTTTCTCCACATCCTCTCCAACACATGTTGTTTCCTGTTTTGTTAATTTTGGCCATTCTAACTGGTGTAAGGTGATATCTCAATGTGGTTTTAATTTGAATCTCCCTGAGGGCTAATGAAGATGAGCATTTTTTCATCTGTCTGATAGCCATTTGTATGTCTTGATTGGAGAAGTGTCTCTTCATATCTTCTGCCCATTTTTTGATGTGTTTGTCTGTTTCGTGTGGGTTGAGTTTGAGGAGTTCATTATAGATCCTGGATATCAACCTTTTGTCTGTACTGTCATTTGCAAATATCTTCTCCCATTCCGTGGGTTGCTTCGTTGTTTTTTTGACTGTTTCCTTTGCTGTGCAGAAGCTTTTGATTTTGATGAAGTCCCAGAAGTTTATTTTCGCTTTTGTTTCCTTTGCCTTTGGAGACGTATCTTGAAAGAAGTTGCTGTGGCTGATATCAAAGAGATTACTGCCTATGTTCTCCTCTAAGATTCTGATAGATTCCTGTCTCACGTTGAGGTCTTTTATCCATTTTGAGTTGATCTTTGTGTACGGTGTAAGAGAATGGTCGAGTTTCATTCTTCTACACATAGCTGTCCAGTTTTCCGAGCACCATTTATTGAAGAGACTGTCTTTTTTCCACTGTATATTTTTTCCTGTTTTGTCGAAGATTAATTGACCATAGAGTTGAGGGTCCATATCAGGGCTCTCTACTCTGTTCCCTGGTCTATGTGTCTGTTTTTATGCCAGTACCATGCTGTCTTGGTGATCACAGCTTTGTAATAAAGCTTGAAATCAGGTAAGGTGATGCCGCCAGCTTTATTTTTGTTTTTCAACATTTCCTTAGCGATTCGGGGTCTCTTCTGATTCCATACAAATATTAGGATTATTTGCTCCAGCTCTTTGAAGAATGACGGTGGAATTTTGATCGGAATGGCATTAAAAGTATAGATTGCTCTAGGCAGTATAGACATTTTAACAATGTTTATTCTTCTGATCCAAAGGCATGGAATGGTCTTCCATCTTTTTGTGTCTTCTTCAATTTCTTCCATGAGTGTTCTATAGTTCCTCAAGTATAGATCCTTTACCTCTTTAGTTAGGTTTATTCCCAGGTATCTTATGGTTCTTGGTGCTATAGTAAATGGAATCGATTCTCTAATTTCCCTTTCTGTATTTTCATTGTTAGTGTATAAGAAAGCCACTGATTTCTGCACATTGACTTTGTATCCTGCCACGCTGCTGAATTGCTGTATGAGTTCTAGTAGTTTGGGGGTGGAGTCTTTTGGGTTTTCCATATAAAGAATCATGTCATCTGCGAAGAGAGAGAGTTTGACTTCTTCATTACCAATTTGGATACTTTTTATTTCTCTCTGTTGTCTGATTGCTGTTGCTAGGACTTCTAATACTATGTTGAACAAGAGTGGTGAAAGTGGGCATCCTTGTCTTGTTCCTGATATCAATGGGAAGGCTGCAAGCTTTTTCCCATTGAGGATGAAATTTGCTGTGGGTCTTTCATAGATAGATTTGATGAGGTTCAGGAATGTTCCCTCTATCCCTATACTTTGAAGCGTTTTAATCAGGAACGGATGTTGGATTTTGTCAAATGCTTTTTCTGCTACAATTGAGAGGACCATGTGGTTCTTCTCTCTTCTCATATTAATTTGTTGTATCACATTGATTGATTTACGAATGTTGAACCATCCTTGTAGCCCAGGGATGAATCCCACCTGATCATGGTGGATAATCTTTTTAATGTGTTGTTGGATCCTGTTGGCTAGGATCTTGTTGAGAATCTTAGCATCCATATTCATCAGTGATATTGGTCTGAAATTCTCCTTTTTGGTATGGTCCTTGCCTGGTTTGGGGATCAGGGTAATGCTGGCTTCATAGAAAGAGTCTGGAACTTTTCCTTCTGCTTCAATTTTTTGAAACAGCTTCAGGTGAATAGGTGTTATTTCTTCTTGGAAGGTTTGGTAGAATTCCCCAGGGAATCCGTCAGGTCCTGGGCTCTTGTTTTTTGGGAGATTTTTGATCACTGCTTCAATCTCGTTATTAGATATCGGTCTATTCAGGTTGTCGATTTCTTCCTGGTTCAATTTTGGTAGTTTATATTTTTCCAGGAATGCACCCATTTCATCTAGGTTGCTAAGCTATTGGCATCTAACTGTTCGTAATAACTTCTGATGATTGTTTCTACTTCCTTGGCGTTAGTTGTGATCTCTCCCTTTTCATTCAAAATTTTATGAATTTGGGATTTCTCTCTTTTCTTTCAGATTAGTGTAGCCAGTGGCTTATCGATCTTATTGATTCTTTCAAAAAACCAGTTTCTAGTTTCATTGATACGTTCTACTGTATCTCTGGTTTCTCCCTCATTGATCTCAGCTCTAATCTTGATGATTTCCCTTCTTATGTGTGGAGTTGGTTTGATTTGTTGTTGATCCTCCAGTTCTTTAAGGTGTAGAGACAGCTGGTGTGTTCTGGATTTTTCAATTTTTTTGAGCAAGGCTTGGATGGCTATATATTTTCCCCTTAGGACCGCCTTTGCTGTATCCCATAGGTTTTGGACCGAAGTGTCTTCATTCTCATTGGTTTCCTTGAATTGTTTCAGTTCTTCTTTGATCTCCTGGTTGATCCAAGCATTCTTAAGCAAGGTGATCTTTAGCTTCCAGGTGTTTGAGTTCCTTCGGAACTTTTCCTTGTGATTGAACTCCAGTTTCAAAGCATTGTGATCTGAGAGTATGCAGGGAATAATCTCAGTCTTTTGGTATCGGTTGAGTCCTGATTTGTGACCCAGTATGTGGTCTATTCTGGAGAAGGTTCCATGTGCACTTGAGAAAAATGAGTATTCTGCTGTTTTAGGGTGGAATGTTCTGTATATATCTATGAGGTCCTTCTGGTCCAATGTGTCATTCAATGCTCTAGTTTCTTTATAGATTTTCTGCTTCGATGATCTGTCTAATTCTGAAAGAGGCGTGTTAAGATGTCCTACGATTAGTGTATTCATATCAATATGACTCTTTATCTTGATTAACAGTTTTCTTAAGTAATTGGCTGCTCCTATATTGGGAGCATAGATATTTACAATTGTTAGATCATCTTGGTGGATAGTCACTTTAAGGATTATGTAGTGTCCTTCTGTATCTCTGACTACAGTCTTTAGTTTGAAGTCTAATTTATCTGATATGAGAATCGCTACCCCAGCCTTCTTTTGAGTCCCATTGGCATGAAAGATGCTTCTCCACCCCTTCACTTTCAGTCTGCGTGTATCTTTAGGTTCAAAATGGGTCTCTTGTAGACAGCATATGGATGGGTCCTGTCGTTTTATCCAATCTGCAACCCTGTGCCGTTTTATGGGTGCATTTAGGCCATTCACATTGAGAGTGATTATTGATAGATACGTTTTTATTGACATCGAGTTACCTTTGAAGTCTTTCTTTCTGTAGACTGTCTCTATATTTCTGTTCAATGTTATTCTTGGGATGTTTCCTCTTTTATAGAACCCCCCTGAATATTTCCTGCAGTGTCGGCTTGGTGGTTGCATAGTCCTTTAAGGCTTGCCGGTCTTGGAAACTCTTTATCTCTCCTTCCATTTTGAATGTCAGTCTTGCTGGATAAAGTATTCTTGGCTGCATGTTCTTCTCATTTAGTGCCCTGAATATATCTTGCCAGCCTCTTCTGGCTTGCCAGGTCTCTGTGGACAGTTCTGACGTTATTCTTATGGGCTTCCCTCTGTAAGTAAGGAGCCTCTTTGCCCTGGCAGCTTTCAAGTGATTATACCTGCAATTATAATTTCTCAATTTGACTATCAGGTGTCGTGATCTTTTTTTGGAGTGTATAATCTTGGTTGGAGACCGTTCAGCCTCTAGTACATGAACGCTGGTTTCATTCGCGAGATTCGGAAAATTTTCATGAAGGACTTGTTCCACGATATCTTCTAGACTTCTTTCTTTCTCCTCCCATTCAGGAATTCCAATAATTCTGACGTTGGAATGCTTCATGGCATCAGTTATTTCCCTGATTCTGCTATTGTGGGATCTAAGCTGTTTGTTCCAGGCTTCCTCCTGATCCTTTCTCTCTATCTGTTTGTCTTCCAGATCACTAATTCTATCTTCTGTCTCAGTTACCCTAGCTTTGAGAGACTTTAGATTGGATTGGAACTCATTGAGAGCATTGTGGACCTCCTCCCTGGTAGCTTTAAGCTCCGCCCTAACATTGTGAACATCCTGTCTGGTCGCTTTCAGTTCGGCCCTAATCAATTCTGTTTGGTCATCCATGGCTTTCTCCAACCTAGCTATTGCCTGGATAATTGTTAGCCTGAATTCTCTTTCCGACATATTGTCTATGTTGATAGCCGTTAGCTCTGTTGCAGAATGTCCATCCTCTGTATTTTTCTTCTGTTGGGCATTCCTCCTCCTAGTCATTTTGGTGGGAGAAGACTGAACAGATGTAGCTGGATATACCAACTCTGGTGCAGTCAAGGTGCACCCTGGAACACTTCCTGATCTCTGTCTCAGAGAGAAGCCTCAGTCTGGGTGCAGAAGCTGAATAAATTCCCCCTTGGCCGCTGGCAGAGCAGGTTCCAAGTTGCAGACCTTGGGGCGCAGGATCTTTTGCTCGTCCCCAAAGCCAAGGCAGTGGCGGCTGTCTGGGAGCTCCTGACCGCCAGAGAGGTTCCAAGCAGTGATCGCACACTGAGATTTTGCTGCTGGCCGGGGCTGGGAGTTCCCGGCTTGCGCGCACCTCTTTTCAGAGGTGGCTGTGGGTCGGGCGCGCGTCTGGGGCACTGAGAACGGGGCGCTGGTCCATAAGCCCCAGGCTGGGCTTTTGCGCGCCTCTGTCCGAGGAAGAGTTTCGCTCGTAGGCGGCTTAGACTGTGAAACAATGGCGCAGGTCAAGAAGCGCCCCCAGGCCTTAGAAACCCAGGAGAGCTGGAGAGAGGTGCGCACGCATCTCAAGCTTTGTGGTAGGGCTAGCACTCATTATGCAGACCAGCGCAGCTCCCATCCCCTCACAGGAGCCAGAACCCCCGAGCTCAGGGGCGCGCTGGCGGCTTAGGGACCAGGAGCTGGTTTCTCTGCTACACTCTCTCTGCCTCCGCGCCAGGGAGGCTCTCTGGGACTGGGGACTTAAGCCCCTGTCCCTAGCCGCCCTGATTACCACAATTTGCCCCCGCGATCCTTTGCTCTTTTGGAGTGCTTTCAACCAGTCTCCAAGTTAATGCTGGTCCCCAGACGCAGGGCACTTTCGCTCATATTGGGGTATTACTTTCACACTGGTCGCCTCTGGTGGCTCCCTCCCCCTTTTGTTTATCTTCTGATATCAGTCCGCTGTTCGCATTCCACTTTACCTGCTCACTGGCGTCTTCTGCCCCTGTAGAGATCAAGACTTGTATAATTCTGATCTCAGGCTGATTTCATGGGTAATCGGAGTTCTTTGGTAGGCAATCAGCTCACATTGGGGTACCAGCAGAAAAGACGCCTCTTCCTAGTACCCCGCCATCTTGTCCCCCCCCAAATGCTTCCTTCTTTAAGAGACATAACACTGCAGTGAATCCCTCCTAAAGCATACTTCCCTCTCAGTGTTGTAAGTGTTTTAGACGCAGAAACTAAGTGCGGATCACCACTGGTGGTGAACATCCAGTAAGTGTTTGGCAGGCTTACGCGCCATAGCTTGCCCTTTACTCGCAGTACCTAATGTGCCCCTAGTCCGTCCGTGTTCTATCTTCATTCCTCCAAGGAGAAGCACTGTTATGAATGAGTACGCACCTGAAGTGGGTTCCCAGAGCAGATACCTTCCTATGCATCCCCTCTAAGGGGCCTGTTTCAGACACTTCATGATTGCTACCCAACACGTCCCAGAGTCTCCAACTGAGCACAGACGCATCTCTGTCGTGAGAACTTATTGTACCACAGTTCCCTCATATATTGGAAGTGTTATGGAAGAGGTAGACCATGTGGAACATCTCCGGTGTTGTAATTCCAGTATGCATCATAGAGTCCCAAGTGCCTTACCCTGACGTCACTCACGGGTGGCAACGTTTTCTCTGACCGTCCTTGTTCTATCTTCTTTCCTCCACTGGAAAGACACTGTGAGAAGTGACATTCCGCATGAAGGAGTTTCCCTTAAACAGAACATGCTATAGTTCAACGGATAGACGTCGGAGACCGGAAAGCTATGTGCGCCTATTGCGATTACCACAGAATCAGTCCCAAAAGCTTCCTTCTTTAACAGACGTAACACTGCAGTGAATCCCTCCTAAAGCACACTTCCCTCTCAATTTTGGAAGCGTTTTAGACGCAGAAACTAAGTGCGGATCACCACTGGTGGTGAACATCCAATATGTGTTTGGCAGGCTTAAGCGCCATAGCCTGCCCTTTACTCACAAAACATAATGTACCCTTAGTCCGTCCCTGATCTATCTTCATTCCTCAAAGGAGAAACACTGTTATGAATGAGTAAGCACCTGAAGAAGGTTCCCTGAGCAGATACCTTCCTACCCATCCCCTCAAAGGGGCCTGTATGAGACACTTCATGATTGCTACTCAGACCCGTCCTAGAGTTTCCAAAGGAGCACAGATGCATCCATGTCGTGAGAACATACTGTAGCACAGTTCCCTCATATATTGGAAGTTTTTTGAGAAGAGGTAGACACTGTGGAACATCCCAGGTGTTGAACTTCCTGTATGCATCATAGAGGCCTAAGTGCCTTACCCTGTACTTCACTCAAAGTTGGAAACTTTCTCTCTGCTCTGTCCTTGTTCTATCTTCTTTCCTCCACTGGAAAGACACTGTGAGAACTGACATTCCGCATGAAGGAGTTTCCCTTAAACAGAACTTGCTGTAGTCCATGGATAGACATCGGAGACTGGAAACCTATGTGTCCCTATTGCGGTTACCACAGAGTCAGTTCCAAAAGCTTCTTCATTAACAGACGTAAAACTGCAGTGAATCCCACCTAAAGCACACTTCCCTCTCAGTGTTGGAAGCGTTTTAGACGCAGAAAATAAGTGCGGATCACCACTGATGGTGAACATCCAATATGTGTTTTCAGGCTTAAGTGCCATAGCCTGCCATTTACTCACAGTACCTAATGTGCCCCTCGTCCTTCTCTGTACTATCTTCATTCGTCAAAGGAGAAACACTGTTATGAAAGAATACACACTTAAGTAGTTTCCCTGAGCAGATACCTTCCTACGCATCCCCTCTAAGGGGCCTGTTTTAGACACTTCATGATTGCTACCCAGACACGTCCTAGCGTTTCCAGCTGAGAACAGACGCATATCTGTCGTGAGAACTTACTGTAGCACAGTTCCCTCATATATTGGAAGTGTTTTGAGAAGAGGTAGACACTGTGGAACATCCCCGGTGTTGAACTTCCAGTTTGCATCATAGAGGCCTTAGTTCCTTACCCTGTACTTCACTCACGGGTTGCCACTGTCTCTCTGTCCGTCCTTGTTCTATCTTCTTTCCTCCACTGGAAAGACACTGTGAGAAGTTACATTCCGCATGAAGGAGTTTCCCTAAAGCAGAACTTGCTATTGTCCAACGGATAGACAACGGAGACTGGAAAGTTATGTTCGCCTATTGCGGTTACCAAAGATTCAGTCCCAGAAGCTTCCTTCTTTAACAGAAGTAACACTGCAGTGAGTCCTTCCTTAAGCACACTTCCCTCTCAGTGTTGGAAGCGTTTTAGACGCAGATGCTAAGTGCGGATCACCACTGGTGGTGAACATCCAATATGTGTTTGGCAGGCTTAAGTGCCATAGGCTGCCCTTTACACAGAGTACCTAATGTGCCTCTAGTCCTTCCGTGTTCTATCTTCATTCGTCAAATGAGAAACACTGTAATGAATGAGTACGCACCTGAAGTAGGTTCCCTGAGCAGATACCTTCCTAAGCATCCCCTCTAAGGGGCCTGTATGAGACACTTCATCATTGCTACCAAGACACGTCCTACAATTTCCAACTGAGCACAGACGCATCCCTGTCGTGAGAACTTACTGTAGCACAGTTCCCTCATATATTGGAAGTGTTTTGAGAAGTGGTAGACACTGTGGAACATCGTAGGTTTTGAAGTTCCAGTATGTATAATAGAGGCCTAAGTGCCTTACCATGTACTTCACTCACTGGTTGCAACGTTCTGTCTGCTCTGTCCTTTTTTTATCTTCTTTCCTCCACTGGAAAGACACTGTGAGAACTGACATTCCACCTGAAGAGGTTTCCCTTAAACAGAACTTGCTTTAGTCCAACGGATAACGTCGGAGACTGGAAAGCTATCTGCGCCTATTGCGGTTACCACAGAGTCAGTCCCAAAAGCTTCCTTCTTTAACAGACGTAACAATGCAGTGAATCCTTCCTAAAGCACACTTCCCTCTTAGTGTTGCAAGCGGTTTAGACGCAGAAACTAAGTGCGAATCACCACTGGTGGTGAACATCCAATATGTGTTTGGCAGGCTTAAGCGCCATAGCCTGCCCTTTCCTCACTGTACCTAATGTGCCCCTCGTCCTTCTCTGTTCTATCTTCATTCCTCAAAGGAGAAACGCTGTTATGAATGAGTATGCAACGGAATTAGGTTCCCTGAGCAGATACCTTCCATCGCATCACCTCTAAGCAGCCTGTATGAGACACTTAATGATGGATACCCAGACACGTCCTAGAGTTTCCAACTGAGCACAGACGCATCCCTGTAGTGAGAACTTACTGTAGCACAGTTCCCTCATATATTGGAAGGGTTTTGAGAAGAGGTAGACACTGTGGAACTTCCCCGGTGTTGATCTTCCATTATGCATCATGGAGCCTAAGTGCCTTACCCTGTACTTCACTCACGTTTTGCTACGTTCTCTCTGTCCGTCCTTGTTCTATCATCTTTCCTCCACTGGAAAGACACTGTGAGAAGTGACATTCCGCATGCGAACTCGCTTCGGGTGTCACATGTCTGCAGGGCCGCCCCCCAGGACCTAGCCTGGCCCGGCATCACAAGAGCTCTCTGAGGAACCACGCCAAGGTACCCTCCGCGCGGCAGACTTCGGTGAGGCCGATGCCTACTGCTTCTCGGCCGGCGGCGGTCCCCTACTAGGCGCAGTCCCATGGGGTCAGGGCTGCCCCGAGATTCGGGCTCGAAATATTGCCGGCTTCCCAGCCCTCTTCTTCCGGGGTCCTGTCCCTCTGTGCCTCCCTCTTGGGAATCCTGAGTTCCGCGGCAACGCCTCCGCCTCATGCCCCAGCGGAAACGGTGCATTTCGGCATTTCGGACAAGCCTCGAAGCGAGAGAGACCTGCATGTCCCAACTGAGGACAGCGCCATCCTTGGGCGCTCCATCAGCCTGAAAAGACTGAGGCACACGCCCTGCCCACACCCGCCCTGATACTCTGCTCTGGGAACGCTCCCGTGCACCATCGCCCTCTGTTGGGCCACATCTTTTCCTCGGGTTTTTAGGCGGCCGCAGCATGCCCTGGGTAAGAAGGGTCTTGGCCACGGAGAGCCGGGCGGTCCGCAGGGTTGCACAACGCCGGCCAATTCTCACGAGCGTTCTGCCCTAACCGATCCTGGTTTGGGCAGAATGCTCATGAGAATTGACTGGAAAACGCGCGGCGAAATCGCTTCAGTCGAAGCTCTCCCGCAGGTGAGCCCCCTGGGTCTTGTCCTGGCATCGTGAGCGCTCGCACACGAACCTCGCCAGGAAGCCCTCCTCGAGGAAGGATGAGGCGAGGCCGACGCCTCCTGCTCCTCAGCGCTGGTGTACCCTACTTAGCGCCGTCCCATTGGGGCAGGGCTGCGCCGATACTCGGGCTTGATATTTCACCTGCGTCCCAGCCTTCGGCTTCCGGGGTCGTGTCCCTCTGTGCCTCCATCTGGGGAATCCTGAGTCCCTCAGCCACGCCTAGCCCTCCCATCCCGGCCCCAATAGTGCATATCGGCGCTTCGGTCAAGCCTCGGAGAGAAGAAACCTCAATGAACATAATGATGACAGCCCCATCTTTGGGTGCCCCATCAGCCCGAAAAGACGGAGGCGCATGCCCTGCCACCACTCGTCCGTCAACTCTGCTCTGGGATCGTTCCCCTGCGCTGGCGCCTCCTGGTGGCCCCGGCGATTCTGGTATTTTCCGGGGGCCACAGCATGCCCTGGGAGAGAAGGGTCCCTGGGCCACGGAGAGCAGGGAGGTCCGCAGGACTGCCCTACGCCAGCCAATTCTCACGAGCGTTCTGCCGAAACCGATCCTGTTTGGGCAGAACGCTCTTGAGAATTGGTAGGAAAACGCCCGGCGAACTGGCTTCGGGCGCTGCACTTCTGCACGGACGCCCCCCCCAGGCCTGGCGTGCCATTGCGAGCCATCACGCTCCAACAGAGCCAGGAAGCCCTCCGCGAAGCAGGCTGTGGAGAGGCTGACGCCTCCTCCGAATCCTCCTGCGGGGGTCCTCTCGCTGGCGCTGTTCCATGAGGCCTGGTTCACCACGAAGCCCGGCCTCGCAGTCTCGCCTGCTACCCGGCCGTCTGCTTCTGGGTTCCTGTCCCTTGGTGCCTCCATCTGGGGAACCCTGAGTCCCGGGGCCACGCATCCTCCTCCCACACCGGCGCCAACGGTGCCTTTCGGCGCTTCGGACAACCTCAGATTGAGAGAAACATGCGTGCCCCCACTGAGGTCAGCCCCATCCTTGACACACGATGCTCCCTAAAGTCGGAAACGTAGGCCCGGCCGGCACCCGTCCTTCAACTCTGCTCCGGGAACGCTCCCCAGCACCGGGGCGCCCGGGTGGGCAGCAAAGTTTTCGCGCATTTTCTGGGCTGCCGCCCCAAGCTCGGGGCGAGTAACGGCCCTGAGCCATGGAGAACAGGGCGTTCGGCAGGGCTGCCCAACGCCGGCCAATTCCCACGAGGGTTCTGCCCAAACCGATCCCGTGAGAATTGGCCAGAAAACGCCATACGAACTCGTTTCGGGTTTCACACGTCTGCAGGGCCGCCCCCCAGGGCCTGGCCTGGCCCGGCATCGGGAGAGCTCGCTCACGAACCCCGCCAAGGGCCCTCCGTGCTGCAGACATCGGCGAGGCCGATGCTTCCTGCTTCTCGGCCCGCGGGGGTCCCCTACTTGGCGCAGTCCCATGGGGCCAGGGCTGTCCCGAGACTCGGGCTGGAACTTTCGCCGGCTTCCCAGGCCTCCGCTTCCGGGGTCCTGTCCCTCTGTGCCCCCTCTTGGGAATCCTGAGTTCCGAGGCAACGCCTCTGCCTCACGGATTGGCGCAAACGGTGCATTTCGGCGCTTCGGACAAGCCTCGAAGCGAGAGAAACCTGCATGACCCAACAGAGGACAGCCCCATCTTGGGCGTCCCATCAACCCGAAAAGTCGGAGGCGCATGCCCTGCCCCCACCTGCCGCTCAACTCTGCTCGAAGAACGCTCCCGGGCGCCAGCGCCACCTGATGGGCCACGTCGTTTCCTCCAGTTTTCCAGGCGGCCGCAGTATGCACTGGGCGAGAAGGGGCCCTGAGCCACGGAGAGCCGGGCGGTCCGCAGGTCTGCCAATCGCTGGCCAATTCTCACGAGCGTTCTGCCCAAACCAACCCCGGTTTGGGCAGAACGCTCATGAGAATGGGCCGGAAAACGCCCGGCGACCACGCTTCGGGCTAGCTAGTCTGCAGGTCCCCCCCCCCCCCCCGGGGCTTGTCCTCGCATCGCGAGCGCTCGCGCACAACCTCGCCAGGAAGCCCTCCGAGAGGCAGGCTGAGGCGAGGCCGACACCTCCTGCTCCTCGGCGCTGGTGTCCCCTACTTAGCGCCGTCCCATGGGGCCAGGGCTGCACCGAGACTCTGGCTCGATATTTCACCTGCTTCCCAGCCTTCAGCTTCCGGGGTCCTGTCCCTCTGTGCCTCCATCTGGGGAAGCCTGAGTCCCACGGCCACGCCTCACCCTCCCACCCCGGCCCCAATGGTGCATATCGGCGCTTCGGACAAGCCTTGGAGAGAGAGAAACCTGCATGACCCAACTGCGGACAGCCCCATCCTTGGGTGCCCCATCAGCCTGAAAAGACGGATGCGCATGCCCTGCCTCCACTCGTCCGTCAACTCTACTCTGGGATCGTTCCACTTCGCCAGCGCCCCCTGGTGGGCCCCGGAGATTCCGGCATTTTCCGGGGGCCGAAGCATGCCCTGGGAGAGAAGGGTCCCTGGGCCACGGAGTGCAGGGAGGTCCACAGGACTGCCCTACGCCGGCCAATTCTCAAGAGCACTCTGCCCAAACCGATACCGGTTTATGCAGAACGCTCGTGAGAATTGGCCAGAAAACGCCTTGCGAACTTGCTACGGGCGTCACACGTCTGCAGGGCCGCCCCCACGGCCTGGCCTGGCATCGCCAGAACTCGCTCACGAACCCTGCCAAGAAGCCCTCTGCGAGGCAGTCTGCGGCGAGGCCGATGCCTCCTGCTTCTCGGCCAGCGGGGGTACCCTACTTGGCGCAGTACCATGGGGCCAGGGCTGCCCGGCGACTCGGGCTCAAAATTTCGCCGGCTTCGCAGCCCTCTGCTTCCGGGGTCCTGTCCCTCTGTGCCTCCCTCTTGGGAATCCTGAGTTCCATGGCAACGCCTCCGCCTCACGCCCCGGCGCAAACGGTGCATTTCGGCATTTCGGACAAGCCTCGAAGCGAGAGAGACCTGCATGACCCAACTGAGGACAGTGCCATCCTTGGGCGCTCCATCAGCCTGAAAAGATGGAGGCACACGCCCTGCGCCCACCCGCCCTGATTCTCTGCTCCGGGAACGCTCCCGTGGGCCGGGGCCCTCTGGTGGGCCGCGTCGTTTCCTCGGGTTTTCAGGCGGCCGCAGCATGCCCTGGGCAAGAAGGGTCCCTGGGCCACGGAGATCCGGGCGGTCCGCAGGGTTGCCCAACGCCGGCCAATTCTCACGAACGTTCTGCCCTAACCAATCCCGGTTTGGGCAGGACGCTCGTGAGACTTCGCCGGAATACGTGCGGCGAATTCGCTTCGGGCCCAGCTTTTCCGCAGATCAGCCCCCCGGGGCTTGTCCTGGCATCGCGAGCACCCGCACACGAACCTCGCCAGGAAGCCCTCCGCGAGGCAGGCTGAGGCGAGGCCGACGCCTCCTGCTCCTCGGCGCTGGTTTCCCCTACTTAGCGCCGTCCCATGGGGCCAGGGCTGCCCCGAGACTCAGGCTTGATATTTCACCTGCGTCCCAGCCTTCGGCTTCTAGGGTCGTGTCCCTCTAGCCTCCATCTGGGGAATCCTGAGTCCCTCGGCCACGCCTACCCCTCCCATCCCGGCCCCAATGGTGCATATCAGCGCTTCGGTCAAGCCTCGGAGAGAGAGAAACACCAATGAACACAATGCAGACAGCCCCAATCTTGGGTGCCTCTTGAGCCCGAAAAGACGGAGGCACATGCCCTGCCGCCAATCGTCCGTCATCTCTGCTCTGGGATCGTTCCCCTGCGCTGGCGTCCCCTGGTGGGCCCCGGCGATTCCGGCATTTTCCGGGGATCGCAGCATGCCCTGGGAGAGAAGGGGCCCTGGGCCACGGAGTGCAGGGAGGTCCGCAGGAATGCCCTATGCCGGCCCATTCTCACGAGCGTTCTGCCCAAACCGATCCTGTTTGGGCAGAACGCTCGTGAGAATTGGCAGGAAAACGCACAGTGAACTCGCTTCTGGCGCCGAATTTCTGCACGGCCGACCACCGGGCCTGCCGTGCCATGGCGAGCCATCGCGCTCCAACCCCGCCAGGAAGCCCTCCGCGAGGCAGGCTGTGGCGAGGCCGACGCCTCCTGCTAATCCTCCTGCGGGGGTCCTCTCCCTGGCGCTGTTCCATGAGGCCTGGCCCGCCACGAAGCCCGGCTTCACAGTATCGCCTGCTAACCGGCTGTCTGCATCTGGGTTCCTGTCCCTCGGTGCCTCCATCTGGGGAACACTGAGTCCCGGGGCCATGCCTCCCCCTCCCACACCGGGGCCAATGGTGCCTTTCGGCGCTTCGGACAACCTCAGAGCGAGAGAAACCTGCGTGCCCCCACTGAGGTCAGCCCCATCCTTGGGCACACGATCCTCCCTAAAGTCGGAAACGTAGGCCCGGCCGCCACGCGTCCTTCAACTCTGCTCCTGGAACGCTCCCCAGCGCCGGAACGCCCGGGTGGGCCGGGACGTTTTCGCGCATTTTCTGGGCGGCCGCCCAAAGCTCGGGGCGAGTAACGGGCCTGGGCCATGGAGAGCAGGGCATTCCGCAGGGCTGCCCAACGCCGGCCAATTCCCACGAGGGTTCTGCCCAAACGGATCCCGTGAGAATTGGCCGGGAAACGCCATGCAAACTCGTTTCGGGTGTCACACGTCTCAGGGCCGCCCCCCAGGGCCTGGCCTGGCCCGGCATCGCGAGAGCTCGCTCACGAACCCCGCCAAAGAGCCCTCCGCGTGGCAGACTTCGGCGAGGCCGATGCCTCCTGCTTCTCGGCAGGCGGGGGTCCCGTACTTGATACAGTCTCATGGGGCCAGGGCTGCCCCGAGACTCGGGCTCAAAATTTCGCCGGCTTCCCAGCCTTCCGCTTCCGGGGTCCTGTCCCTCTGTGCCTCCCTCTTGGGAATCCTGAGATCCATGACAACGCCTCCGCCTCATGCCCCGGCACAAACGGTGCATTTCGGTGCTTTGGACAAGCCTCGAATTGAGAGAAACCTGCATGACCCAACTGTTTCCCGACAACAAGGCCAACGGCTCCTTCTCTTCTCCCGGGGAGGCGTTCTGCTCCTTCCCTAGACTTGCTACTGGGGAGGATGGTGACAGCCTTGTCCCTATCCTTAAGGCCCTTTCCAGATGTGCATCCACGCTTCTCTAGCAGGCAGTGGGGATGCTAGGGCCAAGAGAATTTCGCTCCATGCGGGTTTCTTCCACCGTGCTGCGAAAACTAGCTCAGGGAAGCAACAGCAGCATCCCACAAAGCGACTCACATTTCCCAATGAATGCTGTGCTTTCCCAGAGGAGGAGCCTGGGCAAAGATGCTTTCGCTGTATGGTGGTTTCTCCCACCTTGAGAATTGGCCTAGGCAAGGAGGAGCAGCAGCCCGCAGAACCGACACCGATTTCTAAGCAAACGTAGAGGGTGACACTTATCTTGCCACCTGCCCGCTATTCTTGCCAATGCTAGCTCTCCTGTTTCATGACCTTTCGTTAAGGCTGTTTCCACAGGCGCAACCACATTTCTCTCTCAGTAGAGGTGATGCCCGGGCAAAGAGGATTTCGCCCCATGCGTGTTTATTACACCGTACTGCGGAGACTTTCAGGCAAGCGGCATCCGCATCGCACAGAACTGACTCTGATTTCCCCAAGAATGCTGTGCTTTCATAGAGGGGATGTCCAGGCTAAGAGGCTTACGCTCTATGCGGGATTCTCCCACTGTGCTGCCAATACTAGGCTAAAGCAAGAAGCAACAGCAGCCCACAAAACCGACTCTATTTTTCCCAGCGACTGCTATGCATTCGCAGAGGTTTTCAGCTTGAAAGTGCCTGAACCGCACTTCGCTGCTGCTTCCTCAGCAGGCCTTTGGGCGTTCGCTCTGTAGTGTCAGGGAGGTAGATCTGCGGGAGATCTGGTGCCTCTTGGGCCTTGCTTTCCCGGGCTTCATGGTCGAACCCTGGATTCACCCTGCCAGGCTGAACTACGCAGACACAACCATGTTGTGTGTTGTGCGTGGCCTAGGATGACACTCCATGCCAACTGCCATCTCCAGGCATAGTATGGCTGGGCTTTTAGCTCTGGAGTTCAGGCGGACTCGGGGACTAGGCAAGTGCCTTCCCCATAGGAAAGGAGAGGCGACAGGATCCCTGCACAGCGCCCGTGCCCTGGGATGGGGAGCTGTGGGGACTTTCCCCATTTCTTCTCCGACACACTCCCTGCCACCCTCAACGCTGCCACATCTTGGAGGAAGATGGCATCTGACTGCCCTTTCTTCCAGGGAGCTGGTTCTGCGAGTTCCGGGTATGGGGCCTGGTGGCAAGACCACGTCTGCCCTAGGGACAGGTTGCCTTGGAGATGGTGTCCACATGGGACAAGAGGCACAGAACAGGCCTTCATTCTTCCCAGACTCCTTCCTCAGAGTGGAGTATGCGTGCCTGCCCGAGCCGTCCCCCGTGTCTTCCTAAAGCCATGCTTCCGTCTCTACGCAAAGGGAGCGGGTGACGCTTGTCTTGCCACCGTCCCGCTGTTCTTCCCAGGGCAGGCTCTCCTGCTTTGCGACTGTTTCCCGACAAAAAGGCCAAGGGCTCCTTTTCTTCTCCCGGGGAGGCGTTCTGCTCCTTCCCCAGACTTGCTCCTGGGGAGCACGGTGACAGCCGTGTACCTACCCTTAAGGCCCTTTCGAGATGTGCATCCACGCTTCTCTCGCAGGCAGTGGCGATGCAAGGGCCAAGAGAATTTCGCTCCATGCGGGTTTCTTCCTCCGTGCTGCGGAGACTAGCTCAAGCAAGCAGCAGCAGCATCCCACAAAGCGACTCAGATTTCCCAACGAATGCTGTGCTTTCCAAGAGTAGGAGCTTGGGCAAAGAGGCTTTCGCTGTATGGTGGTTTCTCCCACCTTAAGACTTGGCCTAGGCAAGCTGGAGCAGCAGCCCGCAGAACCGACTCTGATTTCTAAGCAAACGGAGAGGGTGACACTTTTCTTGCCACCTGCCCGCTATTCTTGCCAATGCAGGCTCTCCTGTTTCTTGACCTTTCGTTAAGGCTGTTTCCGAAGGCGCAACCAGGCTTCTCTCTCAAGTACAGGGGATGAACGGGCAAAGAGGGTTTCGCCCAATGCGGATTTATTACACCGTGCTTTGGAGACTTTCAGGTAAGCGGCATCCGCATCACACAGAACCGACTCTGATTTCCCCATGAGTGCTGTGCTTTCCTAGAGGGGATGCCCTGACAAAGAGGCTTTCGCTCTATGCGGGATTCTCCCACCGTGCTGCCAATACTAGGCTAAAGCAAGCAGCAACAACATACCACAGAACCGACTCTTTTTTCCCAGCGACTGGTATGCTTTTGCAGAGGTTTTCAGCTTGGCCTGAACCTCACTTCGCTGCTGCTTCCTCAGCAAGCCTTGGGCGTTTGCTCTGTCGCGTCAGGGAGGTAGATCTGCGGGAGAGCTGGTGCCTCTTGGACCTTGCTTTCCCGGGCTCCATGGTCACACCCTGGGTTCACCCAGCCAGGATGAACTACGCAGACACAGCCACAACCCTGCAGCAGTGTGCGTGGCCTAGGATGACACTCCTTGCCAACTGCCGTCTCCTGCGTTGTAAGGCTTGGCTTTTTGCTCTGGCGTTCAGAAGGACTCGGGGACTAGGCCAGTGCCTTCCCCATAGGAAAGGAGAGGCGACAGGATCCCTGCACAGTGCCTGTGCACTGGGATGGGGAGCTGTGGGGGACTGTCCCAACGTCCACCCTGACACACCCCCTTCCACCCCCAACGCTGTCACATCTTTGAGGAGATGGCACCTGACTGCCCATTCATCCTGGGAGCTATATCTGCGAGTTCCGGGTGTGGCGCCTGGTGGCAAGCCCACGTCTGCCCTAGGGACAGGTGGCCTAGGAGATGCAGTCCCCTTAGCACAAGAGGCTCAGAACAGGCCTGTCTTCTGCCCAGACTCCTTTCTCAGAGTGGAATATGCGCGCCTGCCCTAGCCGTCGCCTCGTGTCTTCCTAAAGCCAGGCTTCCGTCTCTACGCACAGGGAGCGGGTGACGCTTGTCTGGCCAATGTCCCGCTGTTCTACCCAGTGCAGGCTCTCGTGCTTTGCGACTGTTTCCCAACAAGTCCAACGGCTCCTTCTCTTCTCCTGGGGAGGCGTTCTGCTCCTTCCCCAGACTTGCTCCTGGCGCGCACGGTGACAGCCGTGTCCCTATCCTTAAGGCCCATTCCAGATGTGCATCTACGCTACTCTCGCAGGGAGTGGGGATGCTAGGGCCAAGAGAATTTCGCTCCATGCGGGTTTCTTCCACTGTGCTGCGGAGATTGACTCAGGCAAGCAGCAGCAACATCCCACAAAGCGACTCAGATTTCCAAACAATGCTGTGCTTTCCCAGAGGAGGAGTCTGGGCAAAGAGGCTTTCGCTGTATGGTGGCTTCTCCCAACTTGAGACTAGGCCTAGGCAAGCAGGATCAGCAGCCCGCAGAAGCGACTCTGATTTCTAAGCAAACGGAGAGGGTGAAACTTGTCTGGCCACCTGCACGCTATTCTTGCCAAT
Organism: Neogale vison; assembly: GCF_020171115.1. NCBI lineage: Eukaryota > Metazoa > Chordata > Mammalia > Carnivora > Mustelidae > Neogale > Neogale vison. Next base: position 155,518,756 of record NC_058091.1, read on the forward strand.
GCAGACTCTCCTATTTCATGACTTTTCGTTAAGGCTGTTCCACCGGCGCAACCACGCTTCTCTCTCCAGGAGATGGGATACCCGGGCAAAGAGGATTTCGCTCCCTGCGGTTTTATTACACCGTGCTTCGGAGACTATGTTCAGGCAAGCGGCATCCGCTTCGCACAGAACCGACTCAGATATCGCCAAGAAGGCTGTGCTTTCCTAGAGGGGATGTCCAGGCAAAGAAGCTTTCGCTCTAAGCGGGATTCTCTCACCGTGCTGCCAATACTAGGCTTAAGCAAGCAGCAACAGCAGCCCACAGAACCGACTCTTTTTTCCCAGCGCCTGCTATGCTTTCGCAGAGGTTTTCAGCTTGGCCTGAACCGCACTTCGCTGCTGCTTCCACAGCAATGCTTTGGGCGTTCATTCTGACGTGTCAGGGAAGTAGATTGGCGGGAGAGCTGGTGCCCCTTGGGCCTTGCTTTCCCGGGCTCCATGGTCGCACCCTGGGTTCATCCTGCCAGGCTAAACTACGCAGACACAGCCACCACCCTGCAGCAGCGTACGTGGCCTAGAATGACACTCCATGCGAACACTCATCTCCTGGCGTAGCAAGGCTGGGCGTTTGGCTCTGGCGTTCAGGCGGACTCGGGGACTAGGCCAGTGCCTTCCCCATAGGAAAAGAGAGGAGACAGGATCCCTGCACAGCGCCCGTGCACTGGGATGGGGAATGTGGGTGAATGTCCCCACTTCGTCCCCGGCACACCCCCTGCTACCCCCAACGCTGCCACATCTGGGAGGAAAATGGCACCTGACTGCCCTTTTCCAGGGAGCTCTATCTGCGAGTTCCGGGTATGGGGCCTGGTTGCAAGCCGATGTTTCCCTAGGGACAGGTGGCCTTGGAGATGCTGTCCCCTTGGGACAAGAGGCACAGAAGAGGCCTGCCTTCTGCCAAACTCCTTACTCAGAGTGGAGTATGAGCGCCTCCTCTAGCCATCCCCTCGTGTCTTCCTAAAGCCAGGCTTCCGTCCCTACCCACAAGGAGCGCTTGACGCCTGTCTTGCCACCGTCCCGCTGTTCTTCCCAGGGCATGCTCTCCTGTTTTGCGACTGTTTCCCGACAACAAGGCCTACGGCTCCTTCTCTTCTCCCGGGGAGGCGTTCTGTTCCTTCCCCAGACATGCTCCTGGGGAGCACGGTGACAGCCGTGTCCCTATCCTTAAGGCCCTTTCCAGAGGTGCATCCACGCTTCTCTCGCAGGCAGTGGGGATGCTAGGGCCAAGAGAATTTCGCTCCATGAGGGTTTCTTCCACCGTTCTGTGGAGACTAGCTCAGGCAAGCAGCAGCAGCATCCCACAAAGCGACTCAGATTTCCCAACGAATGCTGTGCTTTCCCATAGGAGGAGCCTGGGCAAAGAGGCTTTCGCTGTAGGGTGGTTTCTCCCACCTTGAGACTTGGCCTAGGCAAGCAGGTGCAGCAGCCCGCAGAACCGACTCTGATTGCTAAGCAAACGGAGAGGGTGACACTTGTCTTGCCACCTGCGGCTATTCTTGCCAATGCAGGCTCTCCTGTTTCATGACCTTTCGTTAAGGCTGTTTTCACAGGCGGAACCCTGCTTCTCTCTCAAGTAGAGGGGATGCCCGGGCAAAGAGGATTTCGCTCCTTGCGGGTTTATGACACAGTGCTTCGGAGACTATGTTCAGGCAAGATGCATCCGCATCGCACAGAACCGACTCTGATTTCCCCAAGAATGCTGTGCTTTCATAGATGGGATGCCCAGACAAACAGGCTTTCGCTCCATGTATGATTCTCCCACCGTGCTGCCAATACTAGGCTAAAGCAAGCAGCAACAGCAGCCCACAGAACCGACTCTTTTTTCACAGCGACTGCTATGCTTTCGCAGAGGTTTTCAGCTTGGCCTGAACCGCACTTCGCTGCTGCTTCCTCAGCAAGTCTTTGGGCGATCGCTCTGTCGCGTCAGGGAAGTAGATCTGCGGGAGAGCTGGTGCCTCTTGGGCCTTGCTTTCTGGGGCTCCATGGTCGCACCCTGGGTTCACCCTGCCAGGCTGAACTACGCAGACACAGCCACCACCCTGCAGCAGCGTGCGTGGCCTAGGTTGACACTCCAAGCCAACTGCCATCTCCTGGCGTAGTAAGGCTGGGCTTTTTTCTCTGGCATTCAGGCGGACTTGGGTACTAGGCCAGTGCCTTCCCTATAAGAAAGGAGATGCGACAGGATCCCTGCACAGCGCCCGTGCACTGGGATGAGGAGCTGTGGGGGACTGTCCCCATTTCTTCCCCGAAACACCCCCTGTCACCCCCAGCGCTGCCACATCTTGGAGGAAGATGGCACCTGACTGCCCTTTCTTCCAGGGAGCTGGTTCTGCGAGTTCTGGTATGGCGCCTGGTGGCAAGCCCATGTCTGCTCTAGGGACAGGTGGCCTTGGAGATGCTGTCCCCTTGGGACCAGAGGCACAGAACAGGCCTGCCTTCTGCCCAGACTCCTTCCTCAGAGTGGAGTATGCGCGCCTAAGCTAGCCGTCCCCTCGTGTCTTCCTAAATCCAGGCTTCCGTCTCTACACACAGGGAGCTGGTGTCGCCTGTCTTGCCACCGTCCTGCTGTTCTTCCCAGGGCAGGCTCTCCTGTTTTGCAACTGTTTCCCGACTACAAGGCCAATGGTTCCTTCTCTTCTTCCGGGGAGGCCTTCTGCTCCTTCCCCAGACTTACTCCTGAGGAGCACGGTGACAGCCGTGTCCCTACACTGAAGGCCCTTTCCAAAGGAGCATCCATGCTTCTCTCGCAGGCAGTGGGGATGGTAGGGCCAGGAGAATTTCGCTCCATGCGGGTTCTTCCACCGTGCTGCGGAGACTAGATCAAGCTTCTCTCTAAAGTAAGGGGATGCCCGGCTAAAGAGGATTTCGCTCCATGCGGGTTTATGACACCGTGCTTCGGAGACTATTTTAAGGCAAGCGGCATCCGCATCGCACAGAACCGACTCTGATTTCCCCAAGAATGCTGTGCTTTCCTAGAGGGGATGCCCAGGCAAAGAGGCTTTCGCTCTATGCGGGATTCTCCCACCGTGCTGCCAATACTAGGCTAAAGGAAGCAGCAACAGCATCCACAGAACCGATGCTATTTTCCCAGCGACTACTATGCTTTCGAGGGGTTTTCAGCCTGGCCTGAACCGCACTTCGCTGCTGCTTCCTCAGCAAGGCTTTGGCGTTCGCTCTGTCACGTCAGGGAAGTAGATCTGCGGGAGAGCTGGTGAATCTTGGGCCTTGCTTTCCCGGGCTCCATGGTCGCACCCTGGGTTCACCCTGCCAGGCTGAACTACGCAGACACAGCCACAACCCTGCAGCAGCGTGCGTGGCCTAGGATGACACTCGAAGCTAACTGCCATCTCCTGGCGTAGTAAGGCTTGGCTTTTTGCTCTGGCGTTCAGGCGGACTCGGGGACTAGGCCAGTATCTTCCCAATAGGAAAGGAGAGGCGACAGGATCCCTGCACAGTGACCGTGCACCGGGATGGGGAGCTGTGGGGGACTGTCCCCACTTCTACCCCGACACACCCACTGCCACCCCCAACACAGCCACATCTTGGAGGAAGATGGCACCTGACTGCCCTTTCTTCCATGGAGCTATATCTGCGAGTTCCGGGTATGGCACCTGGTGGCAAGCCCACGTCTTCCCTAGGGACAGGTGGCCTTGGAGATGCTGTCCTCTTGGGACAAGAGGCACAGAACAAGCCTGCCTTCTGCCCAGACTCCTTCCTCAGAGTGGAGTATGCACGCCCTCCCTAGACGTCCCCTCGTGTCTTCCTAAAGCCAGGCTTCCGTCTCTACATACAGGGAGCGGGTGACGCTTATCTTGCCACCGTCCCGCTGTTCTTCCCAGGGCAGGCTCTCCTGCTCGGCGAATGTGTCCCGACAACAAGGCCAATGGCTCCTTATCTTCTCCCGGGGAGGCGTTCTGCTCCTTCCCCAGACTTGCTCCTGGGGAGCACGGTGACAGCCGTGTCCCTACCCTTAAGGCCCTTTCCAGATGTGCATCCATGCTACTCTCGCAGGCAGTGGGGATGTTAGGGCCAAGAGAATTTCGCTCTATGTGGGTTTCGCTCCATGAGGGTTTCTTCCACCGTGCTGCGGAGACTAGCTCAGGCAAGCAGCATCAGCATCCCACAAAGCGACTCAGATTTCCCAACGAATGCTGTGCTTTCCCAGTGGAGGAGCCTGGGCAAAGAGGCTTTCACTGTATGGTGGCTTCTCCCAGCTTGAGACTTGGACTAGGCAAGCAGGAGCAGCAGCCCGCAGAACCGACTCTGATTTCTAAGCAAAGGAGAGGGTGACACTTGTCTGGCCACCTGCCCACTATTCTTGCCAATGCAGGCTCGCCTGTTTCATGACCCTTCGTTAAGGCTGTTTCCACAGGCGCAACCACGCTTCTCACTCAGGTAGAGGTGATGCCCGGGCAAAGATGATTTCGCTACATGCGGGTTTATTACACCATGCTTCGGAGACTATGTTCAGGCAAGCGGCATCCACATCGCACAGAACCGACTCTGATTTCCCCAAGAATGCTATGCTTTCCTAGAGGGGATGCCCAGGCAAAGAGGCTTTCGCTCTATGCGGGATTCTCATACCGTTCTGCCAATACTAGGCTAAAGGAAGCGGCAACAGCAGCCCACAGAACCGACGCTATTTTCAAAGCGACTACTATGATTTCGCAGAAGTTTTCAGGTTGGCCTGAACCGCACTTCGCTGCTGCTTCCTCAGCAAGGCTTTGGACGTTCACTCTCTCACGTCAGGGAAGTAGATTTGCGGGAGAGCTGGTGCCTCTTGGGCCTTGCTTTCCCGGGCTCCATGGTCGCACCCTGGGTTCACCCTGCCAGGCTGAACTACGCAGACACAGCCACAACACTGCAGCAGTGTGCGTGGCCTAGGATGACACTCGAAACCAACAGCCATCTCCTGGCGTAGTAAGGCTTGGCTTTATGCTCTGGCGTTCAGTCGGACTCAGGGACTAGGCCAGTGCCTTCCCAATAGGATAGGAGAGGTGACAGGATCCCTGCACAGCGCTCGTGCACCGGGATGGCGAGTTGTGGGGGACGGACCCCACTTCTTCCCCGACACACCCCCTGCCACTCCCAACGCAGCCACATCTTGGAAGAAGATGGCACCTGACTGCCCTTTCTTCCAGGGAGCTGTATCTGCGAATTCCGGGGATGGCGCCTGGTGGCAAGCCCACATCTGCCCTAAGGACAGGTGGCCTTTAGATGCTGTCCCCTTGGGACAAGAGGCACAGAACAGGCCTGCCTTCTGCCCAGACTCCTTCCTCAGAGTGGAGTATGCGCGTCTGCCCTAGAAGTCCCCTCGTGTCTTCCTAAAGCCAGGCTTCCGTCTCTACACACAGGGAGCGGGTGACGCTTGTCTTGCCACCGTCCCGCTGTTCTTTCCAGGGCAGGCTCTCCTGCTCGGCGATTGTGTCCCAACAACAAGGCCAATGGCTCCTTCCCTTCTCCCGGGGAGGCGTTCTGCTCTTTCCCCAGACTTGCTCCTGGGGAGCACAGTGACAGCCGTGTCCCTACCCTTAAGGCCCTTTCCAGATGTGCATCCACGCTACTCTCGCAGGCAGTGGGGATGCTAGGGCCAAGAGAATTTCGCTCTATTCGGGTTTCTTCCAACGTGCTGCGAAGACCATCTCAGGCAAGCAGCAGCAGCATCCCACAAAGCGACTCAGATTTCAAAACGAATGCTGTGCTTTCCCAGAGGAGGAGCCTGGACAAAGAGGCTTTCGCTGTATGGTGGCTTCTCCCATCTTGAGACTTGGCCTAGGTAGCAGGAGCAGCAGCCCATAGAACCGACTCTGATTTCTAAGCAAACGGAGAGGGTGACACTTGTCTGGCCACCAGCCCGCTATTCATGCCAATGCAGGCTCTCCTGTTTCATGACCTTTCGTTAAGGTTGTTTCCACAGGCGCAACCACGCTTCTCTCTCAGGTAGTGGGGATGCCTGGGCAAAGACAATTTCGCTCCATGCGGGTTTATTACACCGTGCTTCAGAGACTATGTTCAGGCAAGCGGCATCCGCATCGCACAGAACCGACTCGGATTTCCCCAAGAATGCTGTGCTTTCCTAGAGGGGATGCCCAGGCAAAGAGACTTTCGCTCTATGCGGGATTCTCCCACCGTGCTGCCAATACTAGGCTAAAGCAAGTAGCAACAGCAGCCCACACAACCGACTCTTTTCTCTCAGCGGCTGCTATGCTTTCAAAGAGGTTTTAAGCTTGGCCTGAACCGCACTTGGCTGCTGTTTCCTCAGCAAGGCTTTGGGCATTGGCTCTGTCGCATCAGAGAAGTAGATATGCGGGAGAGCTGGTGCCTCTTGGGCCTTGCTTTCCCCAGCTCCATGGTCGCACCCTGGGTTCACCCTGCCAGGCTGAACTACGCAGACACAGCCACAACTCTGCAGCAGTGTGCGTGGCCTAGGATGACACTCCATGCCAAATGCCATCTGCTGGCGTAGTAAGGCTTGGCTTTTTCTCTGGCCTTTAGCACCCTCGGGGACTAGGCCAGTGTCTTCCCCATAGGAAAGGAGAGGGGACAGGATCCCTGTACAGCGCCCGTGCACCAGGATGGGGTGCTGTGGGGGACTGTCCCAACTTCTTCCCCGACACACCCCTGCCACCCCCAACGCTGCTACATCTTGGAGGATGATGGCAACTGACTGCCCTTTCTTCCAGGGAGCTGTATTGCGAGTTCCGTGTATGGCGCCTGGTGGCAAGCCCACGAGTGCCCTAGGGACAGGTGGCCTTGGAGATGCTGTCCACTTGGGACAAGAGGCACAGAACAGGCCTGCCATATGCCCAGACTTCTTCCTCAGAGTGGAGTATGCGCGCCTGCCCTAGCCGTCCCCTCGTGTCTTCCTAAAGCCAGGCTTCCGTCTCTATGCACAGGGAGCGGGTGACGCTTGTCTTGCCACCGTCCCGCTCTTCTTCCCAGGGCCGTCTCTCCTGCTTGGCGACTGTGGCCCGACAACAAGGCCAACGGCTCCTTCTCTTCTCCCGGGGAGGCGTTCTGCTCCTTCCCCAGACTTCCTCCTGGGGAGCACGGTGACAGCCGTGTCCCTATCCTTAAGGCCCTTTCCAGATGTGCATCCACACTTCTCTCGCAGGCAGTGAGGATGCTAGGGCCAAGAGAATTTCACTCCATGCAGGTTTCTTCCACGTGCTGCGGAGACCAGCTCAGGCAAGCAGCAGCAGCATCCCACAAAGCGACTCAGATTTGCCAACGAATGCTGTGCTTTCCCAGTGGAGGAGCCTGGGCAAAGAGGCTTTCGCTGTATTGTGGTTTCTCCCACCTTGAGATTGGCCTAGGCAAGCAGGAGCAGCAGCCCATAGACAAGACTCTGATTTCTAAGCAATTGGAGATGGTGACACTTGTCTTGCCACCTTCCCCCTCTTCTTGCCAATGCAGGCTCTCCTGTTTCATGACCTTTCGTTAAGGCTGTTTCCACAGGCACAACCACACTTCTCACTCAGGTAGAGGGGATGCCCGGACAAAGAGGATTTCGCTCCATGCCGGTTTATTACACCGTGCTTCGGAGACTATGTTCAGCCATGCGCATCCACATAGCACAGAACCAACTCGGATTTCCCCAAGAATGCTGTGCTTTCCTAGAGGGGATGCCCAGGCAAAGAGGCTTTCGCTCTTTGCGGGATTCTCCCACCGTGCTGCCAATACTAGGCTAAAGCAAGCAGCAACAGCAGCCCACAGAACGGACTCTTTTTTCCCAGCGACTGCTATGCTTTCCCAGATGTTTTCAGCTTGTCCTGAACCGCACTTCGCTACTGCTTCCTCAGCAAGGCTTTGGGCGTTCGCTGTGTCGCGTCAGGGAAGTAGATCTGTGGTAGAGCTGGTGCCTCTTGGACCTTGCTTTCCCGGGCTCCATGGTCGCACCCTGGGTTCACCCACCCAGGCTGAACTATGCAGACACAGCCACAACCCTGTAGCAGCGTGCGTGGCCAAGGATGACACTCCATGCCAACTGCCATCTCCTGGCGTAGTAAGTCTTGGCTTTTTTCTCTGGCGTTCAGGCGGACTCGGGGACTAGGCCAGTGCCTTCCCCATAGGAAAGGAGAGGCGACAGGATCCCTGCACAGCGCCCGTGCACTGGGATTGGGAGCTGTGGGGGACTGTCCCCATTTCTTCCCCGACACACCCCCTGCCACCCCCAACGCTGCCACATCTTGGAGGAAGATGGCATTTGACTGCCCTTTCTTCCAGGGAGCTGTATCTGCGAGTTCCGGGTATGTCTCCTGGTGGCAACCCCACGTCTGCCTTAGGGACAGGTGGCCTTGGAGATGCTGTCCGCTTGGGAAAAGAGGCACAGAACAGGCCTGCCTTCTGCCCAGACTCCTTCCTCAGAGTGGAGTATGCGCGCCTGCCCTAGCTGTCCCCTCGTGTCTTCCTAAAGCCAGGCTTCTGTCTCCTTTCACAGGGGAGCGGTTGACGCTTGTCTTGCCACCATCTCGCTGTTCTTCCCAGGGCACCCTCTCCTGCTTGGCGACTGTGTCCCAAAAACAAGGCCAGCGGCAACTTCTCTTCTCCCGGGGAGGCTTTCTGCTCCTTCCCAGACTTGCTCCTGTGGAGCACAGTGACAGCCGTGTCCTTATCCTTTTTGCCCTTTCCAGATGTGCATCCATGCTTCTCTCTCAGGCAGTGGGGATGATAGGGCCAAGAGAATTTCGCTCCATGCGGGTTTCTTCCACCGTGCTGTGGAGACCAGCTCAGGCAAGTAGCAGCAGCATCCCACAAAGCGACTCAGATTTCCCAACGAATGCTGTGCTTTCCCAGTGGAGGAGCCTGGGCAAAGAGGCTTTCGCTGTTTTTTGGTTTCTCCCATTTGAGATTGGCCTAGGCAAGCAGGAGCAGCAGCCCATAGAACCGACTCTGATTTCTAAGCAAATGGAGAGGGTGACACTTGTCTTGCCACCTTCCCGCTCTTCTTGCCAATACAGGCTCTCCTGTTTCATGACCTTTCGTTAAGGCTCTTTCCACAGGCGCAACCACGCTTCTCTCTCAAGTAGAGGGGATGCCCGGGCAAAGAGGATTTCGCTCCATGCGGGTTTATGACACGATGCTTCAGAGATTATGTTCAGGCAAGCGGCATCCGCATCGCACAGAACCGACTCGGATTTCCCCAAGAATGCTGTGCTTTCCTAGAGGGCATGCCCAGGCAAAGAGGCTTTCGCTCTATGCGGGATTCTCCCACCGTGCTGCCAATACTAGGCTAAAGCAAGCAGCAACAGCAGCCCACAGAACGGACTCTTTTTTCCCAGTGACTGCTATGCTTTCGCAGAGGTTTCAGCTTGTCCTGAACCGCACTTCGCTGCTGCTTCCTCAGCAAGGCTTTGGGGGTTCGCTCTGTCGCGTCAGGGAAGTAGATCAGCGGGAGAGCTGGTGCCTCTTGGGCCTTGCTTTCCCGGGCTCCATGGTCGCACCCTGGGTTCACCGTGCCAGGCTGAACCACGCAGACCCAGCCAACACCGTGCAGCAGCGTGCGTGGCCTAGGATGACACTCCATGCCAACTGCCATCTCCTGGCATTGTAAGGCTGGGCATTTTGCTCTGGCTTCCAGGTGGTCTCGGGGACTAGGCCAGTGTCTTCCCCATAGGAAAGGTGAGGTGGCAGGATCCCCGCACAGCGCCCGTGCACTGGGATGGCGAGCTGTGGGGGACTGTCCCCACTTCTTCCCTGACACACCCTCTGCCAACCCCAACGCTGCCACATCTTGGAGGATGGCACCTGACTGCACTTTCTTCCAGGGAGCTGTATCTGCGAGTTCCGGGTATGGCGCCTGGTGGCAAGCCCACGTCTTCCCTACGGACAGGTGGCCTTGGAATGCTATCCCCTGGGGACAAGAAGGCACTGGCCTGCCTTCTGCCCAGAATCCTTCCTCAGAGTGGAGAATGCGCACCTGCCCTAGCCGTCCCCTCGTGTCTTCCTAAAACCAGGCTTCTGTCTCTAAGCACAGGGAGCGGGTGACGCCTGTCTTGCCACCGTCCCGCTGTTCTTCCCAGGGCAGGCTCTCCTGCTTTGGGACTGTTTCCCAACAACAAGGCCTAGGGCTCCTTCTCTTTTCCCGGCGAGACGTTCTGCTCCTTCCCCAGACTTGCTCCTGAGGAGCACGGTGGCAGCCGTGTCCCTATCCTTAAGGCCCTTTCCAGATGTGCATCCACGCTTCTCTCACAGGCAGTGGGGATGTTAGGGCCAAGAGAATTTCGCTCCATGCGGGTTTCTTCCACCATGCTACAGAGACTAGCTCAGACAAGCAGCAGCAGATTCCGACAAAGCGACTCAGATTTCCCAACGAATGCAGTGCTTTCCCAGACGAGGAGCCTGGGCAAAGAGGCGTTCGCTGTATGGTGGTTTCTCCCACCTTGAGAATTGGCCTAGGCAAGCAGGAACAGCAGCCCACAGAACTGACTCTGATTTCTAAGCAAACGGAGAGGGTGACACTTGTCTTGCCACCTGCCCGCTATTCTTGCCAATGCAGGCTCTCCTGTTTCATGACCTTTCGTTACGGCTGTTTCCAAGGCGCAACCGTGCTTCTCTCTCAAGTAGAGGGTATGCCCGGGCAAAGAGGATCGCTCCATGCAGGTTTATGACACGGTGCTTCGGAGACTATGTTCAGGCAAGCGGCATCCGCATCGCACAGAACCGACACTGATTTCCCCAAGAATGCTGTGCTTTCCTAGAGGGGATGCCCAGGCAAAGAGGCTTTCGCTCTATGTGGGATTCTCCCACCGTGCTGCCAATACTAGGCTAAAGCAAGCAGCAACAGCAGCCCACAGAACCGACTCTTTTTCCCCAGCTACTGCTATGCTGTCGCAGAGGTTTTCAGCTTGGCCTGAACCGCACTTCGCTGCTGCTTCCTCAGCAAGGTTTTGGGCGATCGCTCTGTCGCGTCAGGGAAGTAGATCTGCGGGAGAGCTGGTGACTCTTGGGCCTTGCATTCCCGGGCTCCATGGTCGCACCTTGGGTTCCCCCTGCCAGGCTGAACTACGCAGACACAGCCACAAGCCTGCAGCAGAGTGCGTGGCCTCGGATGACACTCCATGCCAACTGCCATCTCCTGGCGTACTAAGGCGGAGCTTTTTGCTCTAGCGTTCAGGCGGACTCGGGTACTAGGCCAGTGCCTTCCCCATAGGAAAGGAGAGGCGACAGGATCCCTCCACAGTGCCCATGCACTGGGATGGGGAGCTGTGGGGGACTGTCCCCACTTCTTCCCCGACACACGCCCTGCCACATCTTGGAGGAAGATGGCATCGGACTGCCCTTTCTTCCAGGGAGCTGGATCTGCGAGTTCCGGGTATGGCGCCTGGTGGCAAGCCCACGTCTGCCCTAGGGACAGGTGGCCTTTGAGATGCTGTCCCCTTGGGACCAGAGGCACAGAACAGGCCTGCCTTCTGCCCAGACTCCTTCCTCAGAGTGGAGTATGCGCGCCTGCCCTAGCCATCCCCTCGTGTCTTCCTAAAGCCAGGCTTCCGTCTCTACGCACAGGGAGCAATTGACGCCTGTCTTGCCACCATCCCACTGTTCTTCCCAGGGCAGGCTCTCCTGCTTTGCGACTGTTTACCGACAACCAGGCCAACGGCTCCTTCTCTTCTCCCGGTGAGGCGTTCTGCTCCTTCCCCAGACTTGCTCCTGAGAAGCACGGTGACTGCCGTGTCCCTACCCTTAAGGCCCTTTCCAGAGGTGCATCCACGCTTCTCTCGCAGGCAGTGGGGATGCTGGGGCCAAGAGAATTTCGCTCCATGCGGGTTTCATAAACCGTGCTGCGGAGACTAGCTCAGGCTGCAGCAGCAGCATCCCACACAGTAACTCAGATTTCCCAAGGATGCTGTGCTTTCCCAGAGGAGGAGCCTGGGCAAAAGGCTTTCGCTGTATGGTGGTTTCTCCCACCTTGAGATTTGGCGTAGGCAAGCAGGAGCAACAGCCCGAAGAACCGACTCTGATTTCTAAGCAAATGGAGAGCGTGACACTTGTCTTGCCACCTGCCGGCTATTCTTGACCATGCAGGCTCTCCTGTTTCATGAACTTTCGTTAAGGCAGTATCGACAGGCTCAACCACGCTTCTCTCTCAAGTAGAGGGGATGCCTGGGCAAAGAAGATTTCGCTCCTTTCGGGTTTATGACACCGTGCTTCGGAGACTATGTTCAGGCAAACGGCATCCACATCGCTAATAACCGACTCTGATTTCCCCAAGAATGCTGTGCTTTCCTAGAGGGAATGCCAGGGCAAAGAGGTTTCGCTCTATACAGTATTCTCCCACCGTGCTGCCAATACTAGGCTAAAGCAAGCAGCAATAGCAGCCCACAGAAACGACTCTTTTTTCCCAGCGACTGCTATGCTTTCACAGAGGTTTTCAGCTTGGCCTGAACCGCACTTCGCTGCTGTTTCCTCAGCAAGGCTTTGGGCATTCGCTCTGTCGCGTCAGGGGAAGTAGATCTGCGGGAGAGCTGGTGAATCTTGGGCCTTGCTTTCCCGGGTTCCATGGTCGCACAGTGGGTTCACCCTTCCAGGCTGAACTACGCAGACACAGCCACCACCCTGCAGCAGCGTGCGTGGCCCTAGGATGACACTCCATGCCAACTGCCATCTCCTGGCGTAGTGAGGCTGGTCTTTGTGCTCTGGCGTTCAGGCGGACTTGGGGACTAGGCCAGTGCCTTCCCCATAGGAAAGGAGAGACGACAGGATCCCTGCACTGTGCCAGTGCACTGGGATGGGGAGCTGTGGGGGACTGTCCCCACTTCTTCCCCGACACACCCCCTCCCACCCCCAACGCTGCCACATCTTGGAGGAAGATGGCATCTGACTGCCCTTTCTTCCAGGGACCTGTGTCTGCGAGTTCCGGGCATGGCGCATGGTGGTAAGCCCACGTTTGCTCTAGGGACAGGTGGCCTTGGAGATGCTGTCCCTTAGGACAAGAGGCACAGAAAAGGCCTGCCTTCTGCCCAGACTCCTTCCTCAGAGTGGAGTATGCGCGCCTGCCCTTGCCGTCCCCTGGTGTCTTCCTAAACGAGGTTTCCGTCTCTTCGCACAGGGAGCGGGTGACGCCTGTCTTGCCACCGTCCCGCTGCTCTTCCCAGGGCAGGCTCTCCTGCTTTGCGACTGTTTCCTGACAACAAGGCCAACGACTCTTTCTCTTCTCCCGGGGAGGCGTTCTGCTCCTTCCCCAGACTTGCTCCTGGGGAGCACAGTAACAGCTGTGTCCCTATCCTTAGGGCCCTTTCCAGAGGTGCATCCACGCTACTCTCGCAGGCAGTGGGGATGCTATGGCCAAGAGAATTTCGCTCCATGCGGGTTTCTTCCACCGTGCTGCGGAGACCAGCTCAGGCAAGCATCAACAGCATCCCACAAAGCGACTCAGGTTTACCAGCGAATGCTGTGCTTTACCATAAGAGGAGACTGGGCAAAGAGTCTTTTGCTGTAGGATGGTTTCTCCCACCTAGAGACTTGGCCTAGGCAAGCAGGAGCAGCAGCACGCAGAACAGACTCTGATTTATAAGCAAACGGAGAGGGTGACACTTGTCTTGCCACCTGCCCGCTATTCTTGCCAATGCAGGCTCTCCTGTTTCATGACCTTTCGTTAAGGCTGTTTCCTCCGGCGCTACCACGCTTCTCTCTCACTTAGTGGGTATGCCCAGGGAAAGAGGATTTCACTCCATGCGGGTTTATGACACTGTGCTTCGGAGACTATGTTCAGGCAAGCGTCATCCGCATCGCACAGAACCGACTCTGATTTCCCCACGAATGCTGTGCTTTCCTAGAGGGGATGCTCAGGCAAAGAGGCTTTCGCTCTATGCGGGATTCTCCCACCATGCTCCCAATACTAGGCTAAAGCAAGCAACAAAAGCAGCCCACAGAACCGACTCTTTTTTCCCAGCGACTGCTATGATTTCGCAGAGGTTTTCAGCTTGGCCTGAACCGCACTTCGCTGATGTTTCCTCAGCAAGTCTTTGGGCGTTCGCTCTGTCGCATCAGGGATGTAGATCTGCTGTAGACCTGGTGCCTCTTGGGCCATGCTTTCCCGGCTCCATCGTTGCAACCTGGGTTCACACGGCCAGGCTGAACTACGCAGACACAACCACCACCCTGCAGCAGCGTGCGTGGCCTAGGATGATACTCCATGCCAACTGCCATACCTGGCGTAGTAAGGCTTGGCTTTTGGCTCTGGCGTTCAGGCGGACTCGGGTACTAGGCCAGTGCCTTCCCCATAGGAAAGGAGAGGCGACAGGACCCCAGCATAGCACTCGTTCACCGGGATGGGGAGCTGTGGGGGACTCTCCCCACTTCTTCCCCGACACACCCCCTGCCACCCCCAACGCTGCCACATCTTGGAGGAAGATGGCACCTGACTGCCCTTTCTTCCAGGGAGCTGTATCTGCGAATTCCGGGTATGGCGCCTGGTGGCAATCCCACGTCTGCCCTAGGGATAGGAGGCCTTGGAGATGCTCTCCCATTGGGACAAGAGGCACAGAAAAGGCCTGCCTTCTGACCAGACTCCTTCCTCAGAGTGGAGTATGCGCGCCTGCCCTAGCCGTCCCCTTGTGTCTTCCTAAAGCCAGGCTTCCGTCTTATGCACTGGGAGTGGGTGACGCTTGTCTTGCCACCGTCCCACTGTTCTTCCCAGGGCAGGCTCTCCTGCTTGGCGACTGTGGCCCGACAACAAGGCCAACGGCTCCTTCTCTTCTCCCGGGGAGGCGTTCTGCTCCTTCCCCAGACTTCCTCCTGGGGAGCACGGTGACAGCCGTGTCCCTATCCTTAAGGCCCTTTCCAGATGTGCATCCAAGCTTCTCTCGCAGGCAGTGGGGATGCTAGGGCCAAGAGAATTTCGCTCCATCCTTGTTTCCTCCACAGTGCTGCAGAAAACAGCTAAGGCATGCAGCAGCAGCATCCCACAAAGCGACTCAGATTTCCCAACGAATGCTGTGCTTTCCCAGAGGAGGAGCCTGGGCAAAGAGGCTTTCGCTGTATGTTGGCTTCTCCCATCTTGAGACTTGGCCTAGGCAAGCAGGATCAGCAGCCCGCAGAACCGAATGTGATTTCTAAGCAAATGGAGAGGGTGACACTTGTCTGGCCACCTGCCCGCTATTCCTGCCAATGCAGGCTCTCCTGTTTCATGACCTTTCGTTAAGGCTGTTTCCACAGGCGCAACCACGCATCTCACTCAAGTAGAGGGGTGCCCGGACAAAGAGGATTTCACTCCATGCGGGTTTATTACACCGTGCTTCGGAGACTATGTTCAGGCAAGCGGCATCCGCATCGCACAGAACTGACTCGGATTTCCCCAAGAATGCTGTGCTTTCCTAGAGCGGATGCCCAGGCAAAGAGGCTTTCGTTCTATGCGGGATTCTTCCAACCGTGCTGCCAAACTAGGCAAAAGCAAGAAACAACAGCAGCACACAGAACTGACTCTTTTTTCCCAGCGACTGCTATGCTTTCTCAGATGTTTTCAGCTTGGCCTGAACCGCACTTCGCTGCCGCTTCCTCAGCAAGGCATTGGGCGTTCGCTCTGTCACGTCAGGAAGTAGATCTGTGGGAGAGCTGGTGCCTCTTGGGACTTGCTTTCCCGGGCTCCATGGTCGCACCCTGTGTTCACCCTGCCAGGCTGAACTACGCAGACAGAGCCACAACCCTGCAGCAGCGTGCATGTCCTAGGATGACACTCCATGCCAACTGCCATCTCCTGGCATAGTAAGGCTTGGCTTTTTGCTCTGGCGTTCAGGCAGACTCGGGGACTAGGCCAGTGCCTTCCCAATAGGAAAGGAGAGGCGACAGAATCCCTGTACTGCGCCCGTGCACTGGGATGGGGACCTGTGGGGCACTGTCCCCACACACACCCTGCCACCGCCAACGCTGCCACATCTTGGAGGAAGATAGCATCTGACTGCCCTTTCTTCCAGGAAGCTGGTTCTGCGAGTTCCGGGCATGGCGCCTGGTGGCAAGCCCACGTCGGCCCTAGGGACAGGTGGCCTTTGAGATGCTGTCCCCTGGGGAACAGAGGCACAAAACAGGCCTGCTTTCTGCCCAGACTCCTTCCTCAGAGTGGAGTATGCGCGCCTGCCCTAGCCGTCCCCGCGTGTATTCCTAAAGCCAGGCTTCCGGCTCTACACACAGGGAGCGGGTGACGCCTGTCTTGCCACCGTCCCGCAGTTCTTCCCAGTGCAGGCTCTCCTGCTTTGCGACTGTTTCCCGACAACAAGGCCAATGGCTCCATCTCTTCTCCGGGGGGGACGTTCTGCTCCTTCCCCAGACTTGCTCCTGTGGCCACGGTGACAGCTGTGTCCCTACCCTTAAGGCCCTTTCCAGAGGTGCATCCACGCGTCTCTCACAGGCAGTGGGGATGCTAGGGCCAAGAGAATTTCGCTCCATGCGGGTTTCTTCTACCGTGCTGTGGAGACTAGCTCAGGCAAGCAGCAGCAGCATCCCACAAAGCGACTCAGATTTCCCAACGAATGCTGTGCTTTCCCAGAGGAGGAGCCTGGGCAAAGAGGCTTTCGCTGTAGGGTGGTTTCTCCCATCTTGAGACTTGGCCTAGGCAAGCAGGAGCAGCAGCCCGCAGAACCGACTCTGATTGCTAAGCAAACTGAGAGTGTGACACTTGCCTGGCCACCTGCCGGCTATTCTTGCCAATGCAGGCTCTCCTGTTTCATGACCTTTCATTAAGGCAGTTGCCACAGGCGCAACCACGCTTCTCTCTCAAGTAGAGGGTATTCCGGGTAAAGAGGATTTCGCTCCATGCGGGTTTATGACACCGTGCTTCGGAGAGTATGTTCAGGCATGCGGGCATCCGCATCACACAGAACCGACTCTGATTTCCCCAAAAATGCTGTGCTTTCCTAGAGGGGATGCCCAGGCAAAGATATTTTGTTCTATGCGGGATTCTCCCACTGTGCTGCCAATACTAGGCTAAAGCAAGCAGCAACAGCAGCCCACAGAACCGACTCTTTTTTCCCAGCGACTGCTATGCTTTCGCAGAGGTTTTCAGCTTGGCCTGAACCGCAATTCGCTGCTGCTTCCTCAGCAATGTATGGGTGTTCGCTCTGTCGCGTCAGGCAGTAGATCTGCGGGAGTGCTGGTGCCTCTTGGGCCTTGCTTTTCCGGGGCTCCATGGTCGCACCCTGGGTTCACACTGCCAGGCTGTTCTACGAAGACACATCCACAAGCCTGTAGCAGCCAACGTTGCCTAGGATGTCACTCCATGCCAATTGCCATCTCCTGGCGTAGTAAGGCTGGGCTTTTTGCTCTGGTGTTTAGGCGGACTCGGAGACTAGGCCAGTGCCTTCCCAATAGGAAAGGAGAGGCAACAGGATCCCTGCACCGCGTCCGTGCAGTGGGATGGGGAGCTGTGGGGTACTGTCCCCACTTATTCCCCTACACATGCCCTGCCACATCTTGGAGGAAGATGGTATCTGACTGCCCTTTCTTCCAGGTAGCTCGTTCTGCGTGTTCCGGGTATGGCGCCTGGTGGCAAGCCCACGTCTGCCCTAAGGAAAGGTGGCCTTGGAGACGCTGTCCACTTGGGACCAGAGGCACAAAACAGGCCTGACTTCTATCCAGACTCCTTCCTCAGAGTGGAGTATGCGCGCCTGCCCTAGCCGTCCCTCGTGTCTTCCTAAAGCCAGGCTTCTGTCTCTACGCACAGGGAGTGGGTGACGCCTGTCTTGCCACGGTTCCGCTGTTCTTCCCAGGACAGACTCTCCTGCTTTGCGACTGTTTCCCGACAACAAGGCCAACGGCTACTTCTCTTCTCCCGGGGAGGCGTTCTGCTTCTTCCCCAGACTTGCTACTGGGGAGCACGGTGACAGCGTGTCCCTATCCTTAAGGCCCTTTCCAGAGGTGCATCCACGCGTCTCTCGCAGGCATTGGGGATGCTAGGGCCAAGAGAATTTCGTTCATGCGGGTTTCTTCCACCGTGCTGCGGAGACTAGCTCAGGGAAGCAGAATCAGCATCCTAGAAAGCGACTCAGATTTCGCAACGAATTCTGTGCTTTCCCAGAGGAGGAGCCTGGGCAAAGAGGCTTTCCTGTAGGTGGTTTCTCCCACCTTGATAATTTTCCTAGGCAAGGAGGAGCAGCAACCCGCAGAACCGACTCTGATTTCTAAGCAAACGGAGAGGGTGAAACTTGTCTTGCCACCTGCCCGCTATTCTTGCCAATGCAGGCTCTCCTGTTTCATAACCTTTCGTTAAGGCTGTTTCCACAGGCGCAACCACGCTTCTCTCTCAAGTAGAGAGGTTGCACGGGCAAAGAGGATTTCGCTCCATGCGGGTTTATGACACCGAGCTTCGGAGACTATGTTCTGGCAAGCGGCATCCGTATCGAACAGAACCGACTCTGATTTACCCAAGAATGCTAGCTTTCCTAGAGGGGATGCCCAGGCAAAGAGGCTTTCGCTCTATGCGGGATTCTCCCACCGTGCTGCCAATACTAGGCTAAAGCAAGCAGCAACAGCAGCCCACAGAACCGACTCTTTTTTCACAGCGACTGCTATGCTTTCGCAGAGGTTTTCAGCTTGGCCTGAACCACACATCGCTGCTGCTTCCTTAGCAAGGCTTTGGGCGTTCGCTCTGTCACGTCAGGAAGTATATCTGCGGGAGAGCTGGTGCCTCTTGGGTTTTGCTTTCCCGGGCTCATGGTCGCACCCTGGTTTCACCCTGCCAGGTTGAACTACGCAGACACAGCCACAAGCCTGCAGCAGCGAACGTGGCCTAGGATGACACTCCATGCCAACTGCCATCTCCTGGCGTAGTAAGCCTGGGATTTTTGCTCTGGCGTTCAGGCGGACTCGGGGACTAGGCCAGTGCCTTCCACATAGGAAAGGAGAGGCGACAGGATCCCTGCACAGCACCCATGCACTGGGATGGGGAGCTGTGGGGGACTGTCCCCACTTCTTCACCGACACACTCCCTGCCACATCTTGGAGGAAGATGGCATCTGACTGCCCTTTCTTCCAGGGAGCTGTATCTACGACTTCAGGGTATGGGGCCTGGTGGCAAGCCCATGTCTGCCCTAGGGACAGGTGGCCTTTGAGATGCTGTCCCCTTGGGACCAGAGGCACAGAACAGGCCTGCCTTCTGCCCAGGCTCCTTCCTCAGAGTGTAGTATGTGCGCCTGCCCTCGCCGTCCCCTCGTGTCTTCCTAAAGCCAGGCTTCTGTCTCTACAAAAAGGGAGCAGGTGACGCCTGTCTTGCCACCGTCCCGCTGTTCTTCCCAGGGCAAGCTCTCCTGATTTGCGACTGTTTCCCGACAACAAGGCCAACGGCTCCTTCTCTTCTCCCAGTGAGGCGTTCTGCTCCTCCCTAGACTTGCTCCTGGGGAGCACGGTGACAGCCATGTCCCTACACTTAGCGCCTTTTCCAGAGGTGCATCCACGCATCTCTACAGGCAGTGGGGATGCTAGGGCCAAGAGAATTTAGCTCCATGCGGGTTTCTTCCACCGTGCTGCGGAGACTAGCTCAGTCAAGCAGCAGCAGCATCCCACAAAGCAACTCAGATTTCCCAACTAATGCTGTGTTTTCCCAGAGGAGGAGCCTGGGCAAAGAGGCTTTCGCTGTATGGTGGTTTCTCCCACCTTGAAACTTGACCTAGGCAAGCAGGAGCAACAGCCCACAGAATCGACTATGATTTCTAAGCAAACGGAGAGGGTGACACTTGTCTTTACACCTGCCCGTTATTCTTGCCAATGCAGGCTCTCCTGATTCATGACCTTTCGTTAAGGCTGTATCCAAGGCCCATCCACGCTTCTCTCTCAAGTAGAGGGGATGCCCGGGCACAGCGGATTTCGCTCCATGCGGGTTTCTTACACCGTGCTTCGGAGACTATGTTCAGGCAAGCAGCATCTGCATCGCACAGACCCGACTCTGATTTCCCAAAGAATGCTGTGCTTTCCTAGAGGGCATGCCCAGGCAAAGAGGCTTTCGCTCTATGCCGATTCAACCACCGTGCTGCCAATACTAGGCTAAAGCAAGTAGCAACAGCAGCCCAGAAAACCGACTCTTATCTCCCAGCGACTGCTGTGCTTTCGCAGAGGTTTTCAGCTTGGCCTGAACCGCACTTCGCTGCTGTTTCCTCAGCAAGGCTTTGGGCGTTCGCTCTGTCATGTCAGGGAAGTATATCTGCGGGAGAGCTGGTGCCTCTTGGGCCTTGCTTTCCCGGGCTCAATGGTCGCTCCCAGGGTTCACACTGCCAGGCTGAACCACGCAGACACAGCCACCATCCTGCAGCAGCGTGCTTGGCCTAGGATGACACTCCATGTCAACTGCCATCTCCTGGAGTATTAAGGCTGGGCTTTTTGCTCTGGCGTTCATGCGGACTCGAGGACTAGACCAGACATTCCCGAGAGGAAAGGAGAAGCGACAGAATCTTAGCACAGCGCCCGTGCACTGAGATGGGGAGCTCTGGGGGACTGTCCCCACTTCTTCCCCAACACACCCCCGTCCAATCCCAACGCTGCCACATTTTGGAGGCAGATGGCATCTGACTGCCCATTCTTCCAGGGAGCTGGTTCTGCGAGTTCCGGGGATGGCGCCT
The DNA here is from genome assembly GCF_020171115.1 of Neogale vison. NCBI lineage: Eukaryota > Metazoa > Chordata > Mammalia > Carnivora > Mustelidae > Neogale > Neogale vison. Next base: position 155,539,332 of record NC_058091.1, read on the forward strand.
GGTGGCAAGCCCACGTCTGCCCTAGGGACAGGTGGCCTTGGAGATGCTGTCCCCTTGGGACCAGAGGCACAGAACAGGCCTGCCTTCTGCCCAGACTCCTTCCTCAGAGTGGAGTATGCGCGCCTGCCCTAGCCGTCCCCTCGTGTCTTCCTAAAGCCAGGCTTTCATCACAACACAAAGGGAACGGGTGATGCCTGTCTTGCCACCGTCCCGCTTTTCTTCCCAGGGTAGGCTCTCCTGCTTTGCGACTGTTTCCCGACAACAAGGCCAACGGCTCCTTCTCTTCTCCCGGTGAGGCGTTCTGCTCCTTCCCCAGACATGCTCCTGGGGAGCACGGTGACAGCCGTGTCCCTATCCTTAAGGCCCTTTCCAGAGGTGCATCCACGCTTCTCTCGCAGGCAGTGGGGATGCTAGGGCCAAGAGAATTTCGCTCCATGAGGGTTTCTTCCACCGTTCTGCGGAGACTAGCTCAGGCAAGCAGCAGCAGCATCCCACAAAGCGACTCAGATTTCCCAACGAATTCTGTGCTTTCCCAGAGGAGGAGCCTGGGCAAAGAGGCTTTCGCTGTAGGGTGGTTTCTCCCACCTTGAGACTTGGCCTAGGCAAGCAGGTGCAGCAGCCCGCAGAACCGACTCTGATTGCTAAGCAAACGGAGAGGGTGACACTTGTCTTGCCACCTGCGGCTATTCTTGCCAATGCAGGCTCTCCTGTTTCATGACCTTTCGTTAAGGCTGTTTCCACAGGCGCAACCACGCTTCTCTCTCAAGTAGAGAGGATGCCCTCGCAAAGAGGATTTCGCTCCTTGCGGGTTTATGACACCGTGCTTCGGAGACTATGTTCAGGCAAGATGCATCCGCATCGCACAGAACCGACTCTGATTTCGCCAAGAATGCTGTGCTTTCCTAGAGGGGATGCCCAGGCAAAGAGGCTTTCGCTCTATGCGGGATTCTCCCACCGTGCTGCCAATACTAGGCTAAGCAAGCAGCAACAGCAGCCCACAGAACCGACTCTTTATTTCCAGCGACTGCTATGCTTTCACAAGGTTTTCAGCTTGGCCTGAACCGCACTTCGCTGCTGCTTCCTCAGCAAGGATTTGGGTGTTCGCTCTGTCGCGTCAGGGAAGTAGATCTGCGGGAAGGCTGGTGCCTCTTGGGCCTTGCTTTCTGGGGCTCCATGGTCGCACCCTGGGTTCACCCTGCCAGGCTGAACTACGCAGACACAGCCACAAGCCTGCAGCAGCGTGCGTGGCCTAGGATGACACTCCATGCCAACTGCCATCTCCTGGCGTAGTAAGGCTTGGCTTTTTGCTCTGGCGTTCAGGCGGACTCGGGGACTAGGCCAGTGCCTTCCCCATAGGAAAGGAGAGGCGTCAGGATCCCTGCACAGCGCCCGTGCACTGGGATGGGAGCTGTGGGGGACTGTCCCTACTTCTCTCCCGACACACCCCCTGCTACCCCCAACGCTGCCACATCTTGGAGGAAGATGGCATCTGACTGCCTTTTCTTCAAGGGAGCTGTATTTGTGAGTTCCGTGTATGGCGCCTGGTGGCAAGCCCACGTCTGCCCTAGGGACAGGTGGCCTTGGAGATGCTTTCCCCTTGGGACCAGAGGCACAGAACAGGCCTGCCTTCTGCCCAGACTCCTTCCTCAGAGTGGAGTATGCGCGCCTACCCTAGCCGTCCCCTCGTGTCTTCCTAAAGCAGGTTTCCATCTCTAAGCATATGGAGTGGGTGACGCTTGTCTTGCCACCGTCCCGCTGTTCATCCCAGGGCAGGCTCTCCTGCTTTGCGACTGTTTCCCGACAACAAGGCCAACGGCTCCTTCTCTTCTCCCGGGGATGCGTTCTGCTTCTTCCCCAGACTTGCTCCTGGGGAGCACGGTGACAGCCGTGTCCCTATCCTTAAGGCCCTTTCCAGAGGTGCATCCAGGCTTCTCTCGCAGGCCGTGGGGAAGCTAGTTCCAAGAGAATTTCGCTTCATGCGGGTTTCTTCTTCCGTGCCGCGGAGACTAGATCAGGCAAGGAGCAGCAGCATCCCACAAAGCGACCTAGATTTCCCAACGAATGCTGTGCTTTCCCAGAGGAGGAGCCTGGGCAAAGAGGCTTTCACTGTAGGGTGGTTTCTCCCACCTTGAAACTTGGCGTAGGCAAGCAGGAGCAGCAGCCCGCACAACCAACTCTGATTTCTAAGCAAACGGAGAGGGTGACACTTGTCTGGCCACCTGCCCGCTCTTCCTGCCAATGCAGGCTCTCCTGTTTCATGACCTTTCTTTAAGGCTGTTTCCACAGGCACAACCACGCTTCTCTCTCAAGTAGAGGGGATATCCGGGCAAAGAGGATTTCGCTCGATGGGTGTTTATGACACCGTGCTTTGGAGACTGTGTTCAGGCGAGTGGCATCCGCATCGCACAGAACCGACTCTGATTTCCCCAGGAATGCTGTGCTTTCCTAGAAGGGATACCCAGGAAAAGAGGCTTTCTCTCTATGCAGAATTCTCCCACCGTGCTGCCAATACTAGGCTAAAGCAAGCACCAACAGCAGCCCACAGAACCGACTTTTTTTTCCCAGCGACTGCTATGCTTTCGCAGAGGTTTTCAGCTTGGCCTGAACCGCACTTCGCTGCTGCTTCCTCAGCAAGGCTTTGGGCGTTCGCTCTGTCACGTCAGGGAAGTAGATCTGCAGGAGAGCTGGTGCCTCTTGGGCCTTGCTTTCCCCGGCTCCATGGTCACACCCTGGGTTCCCCCTGCCAGGCTGAACTATGTAGACACAGCCACAAGCCTGCAGCAGTGTGCGTGGCCTAGGATGACACTCCATGCCATCTGCCATCTCCTGGCATAGTAAGGCTGGGCTTTTAGCTCTGGCGTTCAGGCGGACTCGAGGACTAAGCCAGTGCCTTCCCCATAGGAAAGGAGAGGCGACAGGATCGCTGCACAGCGCCCGTACACTGGGATGGGGTGCTGTGGGGGACTGTCCCCACTTCTTCCCCGACACACCCCCTGCCACCCCCACCGCTGCCACATCTTGGAGGAAGATGGCATCTGACTGCCTTTTCTTCAAGGGAGCTGTATTTATGAGTTCCGGGTATGGCGCCTGGTGGCAAGCCCACATCTGCCCTAGGGAGAGGTGGCCTTGGAGATGCTTTCCCCTTGGGACCAGAGGCACAGAACAGGCCTGCCTTCTGCCCAGACTCCCTCCTCAGAGTGGAGTATGCGCGCCTACCCTAGCCGTCCCCTCGTGTCTTCCTAAAGCCAGGCTTCCGTCTCTACGCACAGGGAGCGGGTGACGCTTGTCTTGCCACCGTCCCGCTATTCTTCCCGGGGCAGGCTCTCCTGCTTGCGACTGTTTCCCGACAACAAGGCCAACGGCTCCTTCTCTTCTCCCGGGGAGGCGTTCTGCAACTTCCCCAGACTTTCTCCTGGAGAGCACGGTGACAGTCGTGTCCCTATTCTTAAGGCCTTTTCCAGATGTGCCTCCACGCTTCTCTCGCATGAAGTGCAGATGCTAGGGCCAAGAGAATTTCGCTCCATGCGGGTTTCTTCCCCCTTGCTGCGGAGACGAGCTCAGGCAAGCAGCAGCAACAGCCCAAAAAGCGACTCAGATTTCCCAACGAATACTGTGCATTCCCTGATTAGGAGCCTGGGCAAAGAGGCTTTCGCTTATGGTGGTTTCTCCCAACTTAAGACTAGGCCTAGGCAAGCACCAGCAGCCGACAACAGATCCGACTCTGATTTCTCAGCAAACGGAAAGGGTGACACTTGTCTTACCACCCGCCCACTATTCATGCCTATGCTGGCTCTCCTGTTTCATGACTTTTCCTTAAGGCTGTTTCTACAGGCGCAACCATGCTTCTCTCTCAGGTAAAGGGGATGCCCGGGCAAAGAGGATTTCGCTCCATGCGGGTTTATTACTCCGTGCTTCGGAGACTATGTTCAGGCAAGCGGCATCCGCATCGCACAGAACCGACTCTGATTTCCCAAAGAATGCTGTGCATTCCTCTAGGTGATGCCCAGGCAAAGAGGCTTTCGCTCTATGCGGGATTCTCTCACCGTGCTGCCAATACTAGTCTAAAGCAAGCAGCAACAGCAGCCCACAGAACCAACTCTTTTTTCCTCGCATTTACTATACAATCGCACATGTTTTCAGCTTGGCCTGAACCGCACTTCGCTGTTGCTTCCTCAGCAAGGCTTTAGGCGTTTGCTCTGTCGCATCAGGGAACTAGATCTGCAGGAGAGCTGGTGCCTCTCGGGCCTTGCTTTCCCGGGCTCCATGGTCGCACCCTGGGTTCACCCTGCCAGGCCGAACTACGCCGAGACAGCCACAACCGTACAGCTGCGTGCGTGGCCAATAATGGCACCCATGCCAACTGCCATCTCCTGGCGTAGTAAAGCTTGGATTTTTGCGCTGGTTTTTAGGCGGACTCAGGGACTAGGCCAGTGCCTTCCCATAGGAGAGGAGAGGTGACAGGATCCCTGCACAGTGCCCGTGCACTGGATGGGGAGCCGTTGGGGACTGTCCCCACTTCATCCCTGACACAACCCTGACACCCCCAACGCTGCCACATCTTGGAGGAAGATGGCATCTGATTGTCCTTTCTTCCAGGGAGCTGTATCTGCGAGTCCGGTATGGCGCCTGGTGGCAAGCCCACTGTGAGAAGTGACATTACACCTGAAGGAGTTTCCCTTAAACAGAACTTGCTATAGTCCAAAGGATAGACGTCGGAGACTGAAAAGCTATGTGCGCGTATTGCGGATACCACAGAGTCAGTCCCAAAAGCTTCCTTCTTAAACAGACGTAACACTGCAGTGAATCCCTCCTAAAGCACACTTCCCTCTCAGTGTTGGAAGCGTTTTAGACGCAGAAACTAAGGGTGGATCACCGCTGGTGGTGAACATCCAATATGTGTTTGGGAGGCTTAAGCGCCATAGCCTGCCCTTTACTCACAGTACCTAATGTGCCCCTAGTCCTTCCATGTTCTACCTTCATTCTTCCAAGGAGAAACACTGTTATGAATGAGTACTCACCTGAAGTAGGTTCCTTGAGCAGATACCTTCCTCTGCATCACCTCTAATGGGCCAGTATGAGACATTTCATGATTCCTACACAGACACATCCTAGAGAATTCAACTGAGCACAGACGCATCCCTGTCGTGAGAACTTACTGTAGCACTGTTCCCTCATATATTGGAAGCGTTTTGAGAAGAGGTAGAACTGTGGAACATCCCCGGTGTTGAAATTCCAGTATGCATCATAGAGGCCTAAGTGCCGTACCCTGTACATCACTCAAGGGTTGCAACGTTCTCTCTGTCCGTCCTTGTTCTATCTTCTTTCCTCCACTGGAAAGACACTGTGAGAAGTGACATTCCGCATGAAGGAGTTTCCCTTAAACAAAACTTGCTATAGTCCAACGGTTAGACGTCTGTGAATGGAAAGGAATGTGCACCTATTGCGGTTACCACAGAAACAGTCCCAAAAGCTTTCTTCTTTAACAGACGTAACACTGCAGTGATTCCCTCCTAATGCACACTTCCCTCTCATCATTGGAAGCGTTTTAGACGCTGAAATAAGTGCGGATCACCACTGGTGGTGAACATCCAATATGTGTTTGGCAGGCTTAAGCGCCATAGCCTGCCCTTTACTCACAGTACCTAATGTGCCTCCAGTACGTCCGTGTTCTACCGTCATTCCCTCAAGGAGAAACACTGTTATGAATGAGTACGCACTTGAAGTAGGTTCCCTGAGAAGATACCTTCCTACGCATCACCTCTAAGGGACCTGAATGAGACACTTCATGGTTGCTACCCAGACATGTTCCACAGTTTCCAACTGAGCAAAGACACATCCCTGTCGTGAGAACTTACTGTAGCACAGTTCCCTCATATATTGGAAGTGTTTTGAGAAGAGGTAGACACTGTGGAACTTCCCCGGTGTTGAACTTCCAGTATACATCATAGAGGCCTCAATGCCTTACCCTGTACTTCACTCAAGGGTTGCAACGTTCCTTCTGTCTGTCCTTGTTCTATCTTCTTTCCTCCACTGGAAAGGCACTGTGAGAGTGACATTCCGCATGTAGGAGTTTCCCTTAAACTGAACTTGCTATAGTCCAAAGGATAGACGTCGGAGACTGGAAACCTATGTGCGCCTATTGCGGTTACCACAGAGTCAGTCCCAAAAGCTTCCTTCTTAAACAGACGTAACACTGCAGTGAATCCCTCCAAAAGCACACTTCACTCTCAGTGTTGGAAGCGTTCTAGACGCAGAAACTAAGTGTGGATCACCACTGTTGGTAAACATCCAATATGTGTTTGGCAGGCTTAAAAGCCATAGCCTGCCCTTTACTCACAGTCTCTAATGTGCACGTCGTCGTCCCTGTTCTATCTTCATTCCTCAAAGGAGAAACACTGTTATGAATGAGTACGCACCTGAAGTTCCCTGAGCAGATACATTCCTACGCATCCCCACTAAGGGGCCTGTATTAGACACTTCATGATTGGTACCCAGACACATCCTACAGTTTCCAACTGAGCACAGACGCATCCCTGTCGTGAGAACTTAGTGTAGCACAGTTCCCTCATATAATGGAAGTTTTTTGAGAACAGGTAGACACTGTGGAACATCCCCGGTGTTGAACTTCCAGTATGCATCATAGAGGCCCAAGTGCCTTACCCTGTACTTCATTCACGGGTTGCAACGTTCTCTCTGTCCGTCCTTTTGTATCTTCTTTCCTCCACTGGAAAGACACTGAGAGAAGTTACATTCCGCTTGAAGGAGTTTCCCTTAAACTGAACTTGCTATAGTGCAACGGATAGACGTCGGAGACTGGAAAGCTATGTGCGCCTATCTCGGTTACCACAGAGTCAGTACCAAAAGGTTCCCTCTTTAACACAGGTAGCAGTGCAGTGAATCCCTCCTAAAACACACTTCCCTCTCAGTGTTGGAAGAGTTTTAGATGCAGAAACTAAGTGCGGATCACCCCTGGTGGTGAACATCCAATATGTCTTTGGCAGGCTTAAGCGCCGTAGCCTGCACTTTACTCACAGTACCTATTTGCCCGTAGTCCTTCCCTGTTCTATCTTCATTCCTTAAAAGAGAAAAACTGTTATGAATGAGTACGCACCTGAAGTAGGTTCCCTGAGCAGATACCTTCCTACATATCACCCCTAAGGGTCCTGTATGAGACACTTCATGATTGCTACCCAGACACATGATAGAATTTTCAACTGAGCACAGAAGCATCCCTGTCGTGAGAACTGACTGTAGCACAGTTCCCTCATATTTTGGAAGTGTTTTGAGAAGAGGTAGACACTATGGAACATCTCCAGTGTTGTAATTCCAGTATGCATCATAGAGGCCTAAGTGCCTTACCCTGTACTTCACACACGGTTTGCAACGTACTCACTGTCCGTCCTTGTTCTTTCTTCTTTTCTCCACTGGAAAGACACTGTGAGAAGTAACATTCCGCAAGAAGGAGTTATCCTTAAACAGAACTTGCTATAGTCCAACAGTTAGACGTCTGTGAATGGAAAGCTATGTGCGCCTATTGCGGTTACCACAGAGTCAGTCCCAAAAGCTTCCTTCTTTAACAGACGTAATACTGCAGTGAATCCCTCCTAAAGCACACTTCCCTCTCAGTGTTGGAAGCGTTTTAGACACAGAAACTAAGTGCCGATCACCACTGGTAGTGAACATCGAATAAGTGTTTGGCAGGCTTAAGCGCCATAGCCTGCCCTTAACACACAGTACCTAATGTGCCCATAGCCCTTCCCTGTTCTATCTTCAGTCCTCAAAGGAGAAACACTGTTATGAAAGAGTACACACCTGTAGTAGGTTCCCTGAGCAGATTCCTTCTTCTGCATCCCTCTTAGGGGCCTGTATCAGACACTTCATGATTGCTACCCAGACACGTCCTACAGTTTCCAACTGAGCACAGACGCATCCCTGTGGTGAGAGCTTACTGTAGCACAGTTCCCTCACATATTAGAAGTGTTTTGAGAAAAGGTAGACACTGTGGAACATCCCTGGTGTTGAACTTCCTGTATGCATCATTGAGGCCTAAGTGCCTTACCCTGTACCTAACTCAAGGGTTGCAACGTTCTCACTGCTCCTTCCTTGTTCTATCTTCATTCCTCCACTGGAAAGACACTGTGAGAAGTGACATTCCGCTTGAAGGATTTTCCCTTAAACTGAACTTGCTATAGTGCAACGGATAGACGTCGGAGACTGGAAAGCTATGTGCGCCTATTGCGGTTACCACAGAGTCAGTCTCAAAGGATTCCCTCTTTAACACACGTAACACTGCAGTGAATCCCTCCTAAAGTACACTTCCCTCTCAGTGGTCGAAGCGTTTTAGATGCAGAAACTAAGTGCGGATCACCACTGTTGGTGAACATCCAATATGAGTTAGGCAGGCTTAAGCGCCATAGCCTGCCCTTTACTCACAGTACCCAATGTGCCACTAGTCCGTCTCTGTTCTATCTTCATTCCTCAAAGGAGAAACGCTGTTATGATTGATTTCGCAACTGAAGTAGGTTCCCTGTGCAAATACCTTCCTTCGCATCCCCTCTAGGGGCCTGTATGAGACACTTCATGATTGCTAACAGGACACGTCCTACATTTCGAACTGAGCACAGACCCAACCCTGTCGTGAGAACTTACTGTAGCACAGTTCCCTCATATATTGGAAGTGTTCTGAGAAGAGGTAGACACTGTGGAACATCTCTGGTGTTGGAATTCCATTATGCATCATAGAGGCCTAAGTGCCTTACCCTGTACTTCACTCACGGTTTGCAACGTTCTGTCTGTCCGTCCTTGTTCTATCTTCTTTCCTCCACTGGAAAGACACTGTGAGAAGTGATATTCCGTATGAAGGAGTTTCCCTTAAACAGAACTTGTTATAGTCCAACGGATGGACGTCGGAGACTGGAAATCTATGTGCGCCTATTGCGGTTACCACAGAGTCAGTCCCAAAAGCTTCCTTCTTTAACAGACGTAACACTTCAGTGAATCCCTCCTAAAGCACACTTCCCTCTCAGTGTTGGAAGCGTTTTAGACGCAGAAACTAAGTGCGGAGCACCACTGGTGGTCAACATCCAATATTTGTTTGTCAGGCTTAAGCGCCATAGCCTGCCCTTTACCCACAGTACTTAATGTGCCCCAAGTCCGTCCCTGTTCTATCTTCATTCCTCAAAGGAGCAACACTGTTATGAATGAGTACGCACCTGAAGTAGGTTCCCTGAGCAGATACCTTCCTAGGAATCCCCTCTAAGGGGCTAGTATGAGACACTTCATGATTGCTACCCAGACACGTCCTACAATTTCCAATAGCGCACAGACACATCCCTATCTTGAGAACATACAGCAGCACCGTTCCCTCATATATTGGAAGTGTTTTGAGAAGTGGTAGACACTGTGGAACATCCCAGGTGTTGAACTTCCAGTATGCATCTTAGAGGCTTATGTGCCGTACCCTGTACTTCACTCACGGGTTGCAAAGTTCTCTGCTCTGTCCTTGTACTATCTTCTTTCCTCCACTGGAAAGACACTGTGAGAAATGACATTCCGCATGAAGGAGTTTCCCTTAATCAGAACTTGCTATAGTCCAACGGATAGACGTCGGACTGGAAACCTATGTGCGCCTATTGCGGTTACCACAGAGTCTGTCCCAAAAGCTTCCTTCTTTAACAGACGTAACACTGCAGTGATTCCCTCTTAAAGAACACTTCCCTCTCAGTGTTGGAAGCATTTTAGACGCAGAAACTAAGTGCGGATCACCACTGGTGGTGAACATCCAATATGTGTTTGCCAGTCTTAAGCGCCATAGCCTGCCCTTTACTCAAAGTACCTAATGTGCCCGTACTCCTTCCCTGTTCTATCTTCATTCTTCAAAGGAGAAACACTGCTATGAATGAGTACACACCTGATGTAGGTTCCCTGAGTAGATACCTTCCTACGCATCCCCTAAGGGGCCTGTATCAGACACTTAATCATTACTACCCAGACACGTCCTACAGTTTCCAACTGAGCACAGACGGATCCCTGTCATGAGAACTTACTGTAGCACAGTTCCATCATATATTAGAAGTGTTTTGAGAAGAGGTAGACACTGTGGAACATCCCCGGTGTTGAACTACCAGTATGCATCATAGAGGCCTAAGTCCCCTACCTTGTTCTTCACTCACGGGTTGCAACGTTCTCTCTGCTCCATCCTTATTCTATCTTCTTTCCACCACTGGAAAGACACTGTGAGAAGTGACATTCCACTTGAAGGAGTTTCCATTAAACTGAACTTGCTATATTCCAACGGATAGACGTCGGAAACTGGAAAGCTATGTGCGCCTAATGCGGTTATCCCAGAGTCAGTCCCAAAAGCTTCCTACTTTAACAGAAGTAACACTGCAGTGAATCCCTCCTAAGGCACACTTCCCTCTCAGTGTTGGAAGCGTTTTAGACGCAGAAACTAAGTGCGAATCACCACTGGTGGTGAACATCCAATATGTGTTTGGCAGGCTTAAGCGCCATAGCCTGCCCTTTACTCACAGTCCCTAATGTGCCCCTAGTCCGTCCTTGTTCTACCTTCATTCTTCCAAGGAGAAACACTGTTATGAATGACTACGCACCTGAAGTAGGTTCCCTGAGAAGATACCTTCCTACGCATCACCTCTAAGGGGCCTGTATAAGACAGTTCATGGTTGCTACCCGGACACGTCCTACAGTTTCCAACTGTGCACAGACGCATCCCTGTCGTGAGAACTTACTGTAGCACAGTTCCCTCATATATGAAGTGTTTTGAGAAGAGGTAGACACTGTGGAACATCCCCGGTGTTGAACTTCCAGTATGCATCATAGAGGCCTAAGTGCCTTACCCTTTACTTCACTCACGGGTTGCAACGTTCTCTCTGTCGGTCCTTGTTCTATCTTCTTTCCTCCACTGGAAAGACACTGTGAGAAGTGACATTCCGCTTGAAGGAGAATCCCTTAAACAGAACTTGCTATAGTCCAACGGATAGCCGTCTGAGTCTGGAAAGCTATGTTCGACTATTGGGATTACCTCAGAGTCAGTCCCCAAAGCTTCCTTCTTTAACAGACGTAACAGTGCAGTGAATCCCTCCTAAAGCACACTTCCCTCTCAGTGTTGGAAGAGTTTTAGATGCAGAAACTAAGTACGGATCACCACTGTTGGTGAACATCCTATATGTGTTTGGCAGGCTTAAGCGCCATAGCCTGCCCTTTACTCACAGTACCTAATGTGCCCCTAGTCCGTCCGTGTACTACCTTCATTTTTCCAAGGAGAAACACTGTTATGAATGAATACACACCTGAAGTAGGTTCCTTGATCTGATACCTTCCTACGCATCTCCACTATGGGGCCTGTATGAGACACTTCATGGTTGCTACCCAGACACGTCCTATAGTTTCCTACTGAGCACAGAAGCATCCCTGTCGTGAGAACTTACTGTAGCACAGTTCCCTCATATATTGGAAGTGTTTTGAGAAGTGGTAGACACTGTGGAGCATCGCAGGTGTTGAACTTCCAGTATGCATCATAGAGTCCTAAGTGCCTTACCCTGTACTTCACTCACGGTTTGCAACGTTCTCTCTGTCAGTCCTTGTCTATCTTTTTTCCTCCAATGGAAAGAGACTGTGAGAAGTGACATTCCGCATTAAGGAGTTTCCCTTAAACAGAACTTCCTATAGTCTAACGGTTAGACCTCTGAGACTGGAAAGCTATGTGCGCCTAATGCAGTTACCACAGAGTCAGTCCCAAAAGCTTCCCTCTTTAACAGACGTAACAGTGCAGTGAATCCCTCCTAAAGCACACTTCCCTCTCAGTGTTGGAAGCGTTTTAGACGGAAAAACTAAGTACGGATCACCTCTGGTGGTGAACATCCAATATGTGTTTGGCAGGCTTAAGCGCCATAGCCTGCCCTTTACTCAGTGAACTTAATGTGTCCCTAGTCCTTCCTTGTTCTTTTTTTTTTCAAATTTATTTATTTTCAGAAAAACATTATTCATTATTTTTTCATCACACCCAGAGCTCCATGCAAGCCGTGCCCTCTATAATACCCACCACCTAGTACCCCAAACTCCCACCGTCCCGCCACTTCAAACCCCTCAGAATGTTTTTCAGAGTCCATAGTCTCTCTTGGTTCACCTCCCCTTCCAATTTACCCAAATTCCGTACTCCTCTCTAATGCCCCTTTTCTCCATGCTATTTGTTATGCTCCACAAATAAGTGAAACCATATGATAATTGACTCTCTCTGCTTGACTTATTTCACTCAACATAATCTCTTCCAGTCCCGTCCATGTTGCTACAAATATTGGGTATTCATCCTTTCTGATGGAGGCGTAATACTCCATAGTGTATATGGACCACATCTTCCTTATCCATTCATCCGTTGAAGGGCATCTTGGTTCTTTCCATAGTTTGGCGACTGTGGCCATTGCTGCTATAAACATTGGGCTACAGATGGCCCTTCTTTTCACGACATCTGTATTCTTGGGGTAAATACCCATGAGTGCAATTGCAGGGTCGTAGGGAAGCTCTATTTTTAATTTCTTGAGGAATCTCCACACTCTTCTCCAAAGAGGCTGCACCAACTTGCTTTCCCACCAACAGTGTAAGAGGGTTCCCCTTTCTCCACATCCTCTCCAACACATGTTGTTTCCTGTTTTGTTAATTTTGGCCATTCTAACTGGTGTAAGTTGATATCTCAATGTGGTTTTAATTTGAATCTCCCTGAGGGCTAATGAAGATGAGCATTTTTTCATGTGTCTGATAGCCATTTGTATGTCTTGATTGGAGAAGTGTCTGTTCATATCTTCTGCCCATTTTTTGATGTGTTTGTCTGTTTCGTGTTGGTTGAGTTTGAGGAGTTCATTATAGATCCTGGATATCAACCTTTTGTCTGTACTGTCATTTGCAAATATCTTCTCCCATTCCGTGGGTTGCCTCTTTGTTTTGTTGACTGTTTCCTTTGCTGTGCTGAAGGTTTTGATTTTGATGAAGTCCCAGAAGTTTATTTTCGCTTTTTTTCCGTTGCCTTTTGGGACGTATCTTGAAAGAAGTTGCTGTGGCTGATATCAGAGAGTTTACTGCCTATGTTCTCCTCTAAGATTCTGATGGATTCCTGTCTCACGTTGAGGTCTTTTATCCATTTTGATTTGATCTTTGTGTACAGTGTAAGAGAATGGTCGAGTTTCATTCTTCTACATATAGCTGTCCATTTTTCCCAGCGCCATTTATTGAAGAGACTGTCTTTTTTCCACTGTATATTTTATCCTGTTTTGTCAAATATTAATTGACCATAGAGTTGAGGGTCCATATCAGGGCTCTCCACTCTGTTCCACTGGTCTATGTGTCTGTTTTTATGCCAGTACCATGCTGTCTTGGTGATCACAGCTTTGTAATAAAGCTTGAAATCAGGTAAGGTGATGCCGCCAGCTTTATTTTTGTTTTTCAACATTTCCTTAGCGTTTCGGTGTGTCTTCTGATTCCATACAAATTTTAGGATTATTTGCTCCAGCTCTTTGAAGAATGCCGGTGGAATTTTGATCGGAATGGCATTAAAAGTATAGATTGCTCTAGGCAGTATAGACATTTTAACAATGTTTATTCTTCCGATCCAAGAGCATGGAATGGTCTTCCATCTTTTTGTGTCTTCTTCAATTTCTTTCATGAGTGTTCTATAGTTCCTCAAATACAGATATTTTACCTCTTTAGATAGGTTTATTCCCAGGTATCTTATGGTTCTTGGTGCTATAGTAAATGGATTCGATTCTCTAATTTCCCTTTCTGTATTTTCATTGTTAGTGTATAAGAAAGCCACTGATTTCTGCACATTGACTTTGTATCCTGCCACGTTGCTGAATTGCTATATGAGTTCTAGTAGTTTGGGGGTGGAGTCTTTTGGGTTTTCCATATAAAGAATCATGTCATCTGCGAAGAGAGAGAGTTTGACTTCTTCATTACCAATTTGGATACCTTTTATTTCTCTCTGTTGTCTGATTGCTGTTGCTAGGACTTCTAATACTATGTTGAACAAGAGTGGTGAAAGTGGGCATCCTTGTCTTGTTCCTGATCTCAATGGGAAGGCTGCAAGCTTTTTCCCATTGAGGATGATATTTGCTGTGGGTCTTTCATAGATAGATTTGATGAGGTTCAGGAATGTTCCCTCTATCCCTATACTTTGAAGCGTTTTAATCAGGAACGGATGCTGGATTTTGTCAAATGCTTTTTCTGCATCAATTGAGAGGACCATGTGGTTCTTCTCTCTTCTCATATTAATTTGTTGTATCACATTGATTGATTTACGAATGTTGAACCATCCTTGTAGCCCAGGGATGAATCCCACCTGATCATGGTGGATAATCTTATTAATGTGCTGTTGGATCCTGTTGGCTAGGATCTTGTTCAGAATCTTAGCATCCATATTCATCAGTGATATTGGTCTGAAATTCTCCTTTTTGGTAGGGTCCTTGCCTGGTTTGGGGATCAGGGTAATGCTGGCTTCATAGAAAGAGTCTGGAACTTTTCATTCTGCTTCAATTTTTTGAAACAGCTTCAGGAGAATAAGTGTTATTTCTTCTTGGAAGGTTTGGTAGAATTCCCCAGGGAATCCGTCAAGTCCTGGGCTCATGTTTTTTGGGAGATTTTTGATCACTGCTTCAATCTCGTTATTAGATATCGGTCTATTCAGATTGTCGATTTCTTCCTGGTTCAATTTTGGTAGTTTATATTTTTCCAGGAATGCATCCATTTCATCTAGGTTGCTAAGCTTATTGGCATATAACTGTTCGTAATAACTTCTGATGATTGTTTCTACTTCCTTGGCGTTAGTTGTGATCTCTCCCTTTTCATTCATAATTTTATGAATTTGGGATTTTCTCTTTTCTTTTGGATTAGTGTATCCAGTGGCTTATCGATCTTATTGATTCTTTCAAAAAACCAGCTTCTAGTTTCATTGAAACGTTCTACTGTATCTCTGGTTTCTCCCTCATTGATCTCAGCTCTAATCTTGATGATTTCCCTTCTTATGTGTGGAGTTGGTTTGATTTGTTGTTGATCCTCCAGTTCTTTAAGGTGTAGAGACAGCTGGTGTGTTCTGGATTTTTCAATTTTTTTGAGCAAGGCTTGGGGGCTATATATGTTCCCCTTAGGACCGCCTTTGCTGTATCCCATAGGTTTTGGACCAATTTCAGACCAATGTTTTTTGGAGTGTACAACAAATTAATATGAGAAGAGAGAAGAACCACATGGTCCTCTCAATTGATGCAGAAAAAGCATTTGACAAAATCCAACATCCGTTCCTGATTAAAACGCTTCAAAGTATAGGGATAGAGGGAACATTCCTGAACCTCATCAAATCTATCTATGAAAGACCCACAGCAAATATCATCCTCAATGGGAAAAAGCTTGCAGCCTTCCCGTTGAGATCAGGAACAAGACAAGGATGCCCACTTTCACCACTCTTGTTCAACATAGTATTAGAAGTCCTAGCAAGAGCAATCAGACAACAGAGAGAAATAAAAGGTATCCAAATTGGTAATGAAGAAGTCAAACTCTCTCTCTTCGCAGATGACATGATTCTTTATATGGAAAACCCAAAAGACTCCACCCCCAAACTACTAGAACTCATACAGCAATTCAGCAGCGTGGCAGGATACAAAGTCAATGTGCAGAAATCAGTGGCTTTCTTATACACTAACAAGGAAAATACAGAAAGGGAAATTAGAGAATCGATTCCATTTACTATAGCACCAAGAACCATAAGATACCTGGGAATAAACCTAACTAAAGAGGTAAAGGATCTATACTTGAGGAACTATAGAACACTCATGAAAGAAATTGAAGAAGACACAAAAAGATGGAAGACCATTCCATGCTCTTGGATCGGAAGAATAAACATCGTTAAAATGTCTATACTGCCTAGAGCAATCTATACTTTTAATGCCATTCCGATCAAAATTCGACCGGCATTCTTCAAAGAGCTGGAGCAAATAATCCAAAAATTTGTATGGAATCAGAAGAGACCCCGAATCGCTAAGGAAATGTTGAAAAACAAAAATAAAGCTGGCGGCATCACCTTACCTGATTTCAAGCTTTATTACAAAGCTGTGATCACCAAGACAGCATGGTACTGGCATAAAAACAGACACATAGACCAGTGGAACAGAGTAGAGAGCCCTGATATGGACCCTCAACTCTATGGTCAATTAATCTTCGACAAAACAGGAAAAAATATACAGTGGAAAAAAGACAGTCTCTTCAATAAATGGTGCTGGGAAAACTGGACAGCTATATGTAGAAGAATGAAACTCGACCATTCTCTTACACCGTACACAAAGATCAACTCAAAATGGATAAAAGACCTCAACGTGAGACAGGAATCCATCAGAATCTTAGAGGAGAACATAGGCAGTAATCTCTTCGATATCAGCCACAGCAACTTCTTTCAAGATACGTCTCCAAAGGCAAAGGAAACAAAAGCGAAAATAAACTTCTGGGACTTCATCAAAATCAAAAGCTTCTGCACAGCAAAGGAAACAGTCAAAAAAACAAAGAGGCAACCCACGGAATGGGAGAAGATATTTGCAAATGACAGTACAGACAAAAGGTTGATATCCAGGATCTATAATGAACTCCTCAAACTCAACCCACACAAAACAGACAAACACATCAAAAAATGGGCAGAAGATATGAACAGACACTTCTCCAATCTAGAAATACAAATGGCTATCAGACACATGAAAAAATACTCATCATCATTAGTCCTCAGGGAGATTCAAATTAAAACCACATTGAGATATCACCTTACACCAGTTAGAATGGCCAAAATTAACAAAACAGGAAACAACATGTGTTGGAGAGGATGTGGAGAAAGGGGAACCCTCTTACACTGTTGGTGGGAATGCAAGTTGGTGCAGCCTCTTTGGAGAACAGTTGGAGATTCCTCAAGAAATTAAAAATAGAGCTTCCCTACGACCCTTCTATTGCACTCCTGGGTATTTACCCCAAAGATACAGATGTCGTGAAAAGAAGGTCCATCTGTACCCCAATGTTTATAGCAGCAATGGCCACAGTCGCCAAACTATGGAAAGAACCAAGATGCCCTTCAACGGATGAATGGATAAGGAAGATGTGGTCCATATACACTATGGAGTATTATGCCTCCATCAGAAAGGACGAATATCCAACTTTTGTAGCAACATGGACGGGACTGGAAGAGATTATGCTGAGTGAAATCAGTCAAGCAGAGAGAGTCAATTATCATATGGTTTCACTCATTTGTGGAGCATAACCAATAGCATGGAGGACAAGGGGCGTTAGAGAGTAGTAGGGAATTTGGGTAAATTGGAAGGGGAGGTAAACCATGAGAGACTATGGACTCTGAAAAACAGTCTGAGGGGTTTGAAGTGGCGGGGGTGTGGGAGGTTGGGGTACCAGGTGGTGGGTATTATAGAGGGCACAGCTTGCATGGAGCACTGGGTGTGGTGAAAAAATAATGAATACTGTTTTTCTGAAAATACATAAATTGGGAAAAAAAAAGAAAAGAGAAGAACTGTAAAAAAAAAAAAAAATAAAAATAAAGATTATCCACCATGATCAGGTGGGATTCATCACTGGGCTACAAGGATGGTTCAACATTCGCAAAGCAATCAATGTGATAAAACAAATTAATATGAGAAGAGAGAAGAACCACATGGTCCTCTCAATTGATGCAGAAAAAGCATTTGACAAAATCCAACATCCGTTCCTGATTAAAACGCTTCAAAGTATAGGGATAGAGGGAACATTCCTGAAACTCATCAAATCTATCTATGAAAGACCCACAGCAAATATCATCCTCAATGGGTAAAAGCTTGCAGCCTTCCCGTTGAGAACAGGAGCAATACAAGGATGCCCACTTTCACCACTCATATTCAACATAGTATTAGAAGTCCTAGCAACAGCAATCAGACAACAGAGAGAAATAAAAGGTATCCAAATTGGTAATGAAGAAGTCAAACTCTCTCTCTTCGCAGATGACATGATTCTTTATATGGAAAACCCAAAAGACTCCACCCCCAAACTACTAGAACTCATACAGCAATTCAGCAGCGTGGCAGGATACAAAGGCAATGTGCAGAAATCAGTGGCTTTCTTATACACTAACAATGAAAATACAGAAAGGGAAATTAGAGAATCGATTCCATTTACTATAGCACCAAGAACCATAAGATACCTGGGAATAAACCTAACTAAAGAGGTAAAGGATCTATACTTGAGGAACTATAGAACACTCAAGAAAGAAATTGAAGAAGACAGAAATAGATGGAAGACCTTTCCATGCTCTTAGATCGGAAGAATAAACATTGTTAAAATGTCTATACTGCCTAGAGCAATCTATACTTTTAATGCCATTCCGATCAAAATTCGACCGGCATTCTTCAAAGAGCTGGAGAAAATAATCCTAAAATTTGTATGGAATCAGAAGAGACCCCGAATCGCTAAGGAAATGTTGAAAAACAAAAATAAAGCTGGCGGCATCACCTTACCTGATTTCAAGCTTTATTACAAAGCTGTGATCACCAAGACAGCATGGTACTGGCATAAAAACAGACACATAGACCAGTGGAACAGAGTAGAGAGCCCTGATATGGACCCTCAACTCTATGGTCAATTAATCTTCGAAAAACAGGAAAAAATATACAGTGGAAAAAAGACAGTCTCTTCAATAAATGGTGCTGGGAAAACTGGACAGCTATATGTAGAAGAATGAAACTCGACCATTCTCTTACACCGTACACAAAGATCAACTCAAAATGAATAAAAGACCTCAACGTGAGACAGGAATCCATCAGAATCTTAGAGGAGAACATAGGCAGTAATCTCTTCGATATCAGCCACAGCAACTTCTTTCAAGATACGTCTCCAAAGGCAAAGGAAACAAAAGCGAAAATAAACTTCTGGGACTTCATCAAAATCAAAAGCTTCTGCACAGCAAAGGAAACAGTCAAAAAAACAAAGAGGCAACCTACGGAATGGGAGAAGATATTTGCAAATGACAGTACAGACAAAAGGTTGATATCCAGGATCTATAATGAACTCCTCAAACTCAACCCACACAAAACAGACAAACACATCAAAAAATGGGCAGAAGATATGAACAGACACTTCTCCAATCTAGAAATACAAATGGCTATCAGACACATGAAAAAATGCTCATCATCATTAGCCCTCAGGGAGATTCAAATTAAAACCACATTGAGATATCACCTTACACCAGTTAGAATGGCCAAAATTAACAAAACAGGAAACAACATGTGTTGGAGAGGATGTGGAGAAAGGGGAACCCTCTTACACTGTTGGTGGGAATGCAAGTTGGTGCAGCCTCTTTGGAGAACAGTGTGGAGATTCCTCAAGAAATTAAAAATAGAGCTTCCCTATGACCTTGCAATTTCACTCCTTGGTATTTACCCCAAAGACACAGATGTCGTGAAAAGAAGGGCCATCTGTACCCCAATGTTTATAGCAGCAATGGCCACAGTCGCCAAACTATGGAAAGAACCAAGATGCCCTTCAACGGATGAATGGATAAGGAAGATGTGGTTCATATACACTATGGAGTATTATGCCTCCATCAGAAAGGACGAATATCCAACTTTTTAGCAACATGGACGGTACGGGAAGAGATCATGCTGAGTGAAATAAGTCAAGCAGAGAGAGTCAATTATCATATGGTTTCACTGATTTGTGGAGCATAACAAAAAGCATGGAGGACATGGGGAGATAGAGAGGAGAAGGGATATGGGGGAAATTGGAAGGAAAGGTGAACCATGAGAGATTATGCACTCTGATAAACAATCTGAGGGTTTTGAAGGGGCGGGGGGTGGGAGGTCGGGCTGCCAGGTGGTCTATATTATAGAGGGCACGGATTGCATGGAACACTGGGTGTGGTGCAAAAATAATGAATTCTGTTATGCTGAAAATAAAAAAAATAAATTTAAAAGGAAACTACTAAAAATAATAAAAAAAATTAAATGGTGCTGGGAAAACTGGACAGCTATATGTAGAGGAATGAATCTCAACCATTCTTTTACAATGTACACAAGTATAAACTCGAAATGAATAAAAGACCTCAACGTGAGACAGGAATCCATTAGAATCCTAGAGGAGAACATGGGAAGTAACCTCTTATTCATCAGCCTAGCAATTTCTTTCAAGATATGTCTCCAAAGGCAAAGGGGAAAAAAGTAAAAATGAACTTTTGGGACTTCATCAAGATCAAATGATTCTGCACAGCAAAGGAAACAGTCAACAAAACACACGGAGTGGGAGAAGATATTTGCAAATGACAGTACATACAAAAGGTTGATATCCAGGATCTATAATGAACTCCTCAAACTCAACACACACAAAGCAGATGATCATATAAAAATGGAGAGAAGATATGAACAGACACTTCTTCAGTGAATACATACAAATGGCTATCAGACACATGAAAACATGCTCATCATCACTAGCAATTAGGGAGATTCAAATTAAAACCACATTGAGATACCACCTTACACCAGTTAGAATGGCCAAAATTAGCAAGACAGGAAACAACAAGTGTTGGAGAGGATGTGGAGAAAGGGGTACCCTCTTGCACTGTTGGTGGGAATGCAAGTTGTGCAGCCACTTTGTAAAACAGTGTGGAGATTTTTCAAAAAATTAAAAATGGAGCTTCCCTATGGCCCTGCAATAGCACTACTGTGTATCTACCTCACAGATACAGATGTAGTGAAAATAAGGGCCATCTGTACCCCAATGTTTATAGCAGCAATGGCCATGGTCGCCAAACTATGGAAAGAACCATGATTACCTTCAAAGGATGAATGGATAAGGAAGATGTGGTCCATATACACTATGGAGTATCATGCCTCCATCAGAAAGGATGAATACCCAACTTTTGTAGCAACCTGGATGGGATTGGAAGATATTATGTTGAGTGAAATAAGACAAGCAGAGAGAGTCAATTATCACATGGTTTCACTTATTTGTGGAGCATAACAAATAACATGGAGGAGATAGGGAGATGGAGAGGAGAAGGGAGTTGATGGAAATTGGAAGGGGGATGAACAATGAGAAACTATGGACTCTGAAAAACAACCTGAGGGTTTTGAAGGGGTGGGGGGTGGGATGATGGAGGAGCCAGGTGGTGGGTATTAAGGAGAGCCGTATTGCATGGAGCACTGGGTGTGGTGCAAAAATAATGAATTCTTTTACACTGGGAAAAATAAAAAGAAAAGACTGAGATCATACCATGCATATGGTATCATACTAGAAGTCAACCACAAGAAAAAATCTGGAAAGACCACAAATATACAGAGGTTAAACAACATGCTTCTAAAGAATGAATGGGTCATCTAGGAAATCAAAAAAAGAAAGGAAAACATACATGGAAACAAATGAAAGTGAAAACACTACCATCCAAAATCTTTGGGCTGCAGAAAAGGCAGTCATAAGAGGGATGTATATTGCAACACAACCCTACAGCAAGAAGCAAGAAAATTCTCAAATACATAACTTAATGTTACATCTAAGGAGCTAGAAAAAGAAAAAACAAAGCCTAAAGCCAGCAGAAGGGAAATAATAAAGATTAAGCAGAAATGGATGATATAGAAACTAAAATAAGGGCACCTGGGTGGCTCAGTTGCCTAAGCAACTGCCTTCAGATCAGGTCATGATCCTAGAGGTTCTGGGATTGAGTCCCACATCAGGCTCCCAGCTTCACGGGGAGTCTGCTTCTCCCTCTGACCTTCTCCTTTCTCATACTCTCTCTCACTATCTCTCTCTCAAATAAATAAATAAAATCTTTAAAAAAATAAGAAACTAACATTTAAAAAGCACACACAATAGAATATTATCAATTAAAAATGATTAGTGCTTTGAAAAAAATTAATGAAATTGATAGCCACCAGATAGACTTAACAAGAAAACAGAAAGGACCCAAATAAATAAAATCACACATTAGAGTAGAGAAATAACAACCAACACTACAGAAATACAATTATAAGAAAATGTTATAAAAATTGATATGACAACAAATTGGACAACCTGAAAGAAATGGATAAATTCCTAGAAACATTTAAATTACCAAAACTAAAACAGGAAGAAATAAAAAAAAAAAACTTGAGCAGACTGATATCCAGAAAAAAAAAGAATTCAAATTTAGAAATCTCCCAGCAAACAAGAAAGAATGCAGGGCAGATGGTTTTGCAAGGAAATTCTACCAAATATTTAAAGCAGAGTTAATACTGGGGTGCCTGGGTGGTTCAGCTGATTAAGCATCCAACCTTGATTTCAGCTCAGGTCACATTCTCAGAATCATGAGATCAAGCCCCAGGTGGGGTGAAACATGTTTAAGATTCTCTCTCTCCCTCTCCCTCTTCCCCTTCCCACACTCATGCTTTTTCAAAAAAAATAATAATAAAAAAAGGAAGAGTTAATATTTATTCTTCTCAAACTATTCCAGAAAAAACAAAGAGAAGTAAAATTTCAAAAGTCATTCCATAAGGCCAGCAATACCCTGCTACCAAAACCAGATTAAAAAATCCACTAAAAAGAGAACTATCAGCCAATATCTTTGATAAACAAAATGAAAAAATTCTCAATAAAGTTCTAACAAACTGAATACAACAATATATTAAAAACAATTATTCACCACAGTGAAATGAGATTTATTCCCAGCTTGCCAGTGTGAATCAGTATTTGAAAATCAGTCAATGTGATACATCACATTAATAAAAGGAAGGATAAGGATCATATGATCCTCTCAACAGATACAGAAAAAAGCATTTGACAAAGTATAATACACAGTCATGGTAAAAAAAAAAAAAAAGATAAAAACCTGACTTGGAGGAGACAAGACAGGCGGGGAAGTAGGAGGATGCGCCGTTTCAACCTGTACCCTAAAGTGACCTGATTACCTAACAAAGAACTCTGATCACCCATGAAATCAGCCTGAGATCAGAATTATATACGTCTGGATCTCTACAGGGGCAGAAGAGCCAGTGGGCAGGTAAAGCAGAGATAAAAGATATCGGAAGATAAACAAAAGGGGGAGGGAGCCACCAGAAGCAACCGATTGGAAAGTAATACCCCTAATACAAGAGTGCCCTGCATCTGGGGACAAGCATTAACTTGAAGACTGGTTGAAAGCACTCAAAAAGAGCAAAGAATCGTGGGGGAGCAGTGGAAATTGTGGGAATCGGGGCCGCTAGGGACAAGGGCTTAAGACCCTGGACCCAGGACAGCCTCCCCTGGTGCTGAGACAGAGAGAGTGCAGTGGAGAAACCAGGCCTTGGTCCCTGAGCCGCCAGCGAGCCTGAGAATGCGTGGGGTCTGGCTCTGTGAGGGGCTGGGAGCCTTGCCAGATGGCAGAACACCGAGCCATGCGACAGAGACTGAGACGTGCGTGCCCCTCACCCTCCCCTGAGAGAGGTGCATGAAGGCCCAGCCTGGGGCTCTCAGACATGTGCCCTTCTAGCAGAACCTGAGACGCATGCCGGATGCAGCCTCCCCTGAGAAAGGTGCACAAAAGCCCAGTGCTCTTAGACCCAGAAAGACCAGGCAGTCCCACTCTGGACCAGGGGGAAAATCTGTGTGCAATTGCTGCGTGGACCTCTCTGGCGGTCTGGAGCTGTCCAGACAGCCGCCGCTGCCAGGGTTTGGGGTACAAGCAGAAGATCCTGCATCCCCAGGGACCAAGACATGGAATCTGCTCTGCCAGCGGCCAAGGGGGAATTTAGATGGGCTCTGCAGCACCCACAAAAGTGCAGACTGAGGCTTTTCTGTGAGAGAGAGGTTGGGGTGCAGTTTGCTTTCCTCTAAACCTACAAAAGCCATCAAAAGCGATCAAGATGAGAGAAAAAAAAAGTGAACAAACATAAAAACCTCCAGAGAACAAAATCCTGAAAAAACCGGTTTTCTCAGAGCCCACAACCTTGAGGGGGGCAGAGGACTTAATTAGGGAACATCATTGACTGAAAACCCACGGGGCAGGCCCCTCCCACGGAAAACCAGCCAGGAAAGAAAATAAAAAAGACTACAAGGGAACAACCACCACTACTTCACAGGACATATTTATTTTAATTCGTTCCCACTATTCTGGTTTTTTTTTAAAGATTTTATTTTATTTATTTGGCAGAGAGAGATCACTAGTAGGCAGAGAGGCAGGCAGAGAGAGAGAGGAGGAGGCAGGCTCCCTGCTGAGCCGAGAGCCCGATGCGGGACTTGATCCCAGAACCCTGAGATCATGACCCGAGCCGAAGGCAGCGGCTTAACCCACTGAGCCACCCAGGTGCCCTCTGGTTTATTTTTTTTATATAGATAATTTTTTAACCCATTTAGCATTACAGTGAGATGTCCAGTACATCAAATTCCATAATAATCTTCTAACTGAACTTTTTGATACATATACCTGTGTTTTTCTTTTGCATTTCTATTTTTTTATTTCTTTTTTGTAATTTTAGTTTAGTTTAGTCTAGTTTATTCCTTTATTATTTCATGTTCTAATATTCATATAGAGTTAAACTTCAAAGTAATCCCCCTTCCAAATTAATACTATCCTTATAGATAAACCAATTTTTAATCCCCCTTTATCTTAGGAAAGTTAAGTTCTTTAACAAACACATCAAGATACATCAAGAAACAAAACAACCTTCCTTGCTCACACTGTGAATTTATAACCACTCTCCCATCTTTTTCTTTCACCAGTGTTTCTGTGTTTTTGTGTTTTCCTGATAATGTATAAATAGTACACTTGGGGGTTCATTTGGATGAGGTTCTTCCTCTATTTGCATTTTTTTTCATATACTTTTATCAGTCTTTTTGTTTCTCTGTTTTTGTTTGTATACTTCATCAATCTTACCTTGTGGCCCATTTGGGCTGAAGCTTCATTTTTACCTTCCCTTTCTTTCCTGTCTCTCTCTCTCTCTCTCTCTCTCTTTTTCATTTTCTTTTCTTTTGTCTCTCGTTTGAGTTGGGAATCATGATTGCTCACAAGCATTCCAGGATACACCTTGACTGCACCACGGTTGATACATCCAGCTACATCCGTCCAGCCATCTCTCACCAAAATGAATAGGAGAGGAATGCCCAACAGAAGTAAAATACAGAGAATGGGCCTTCTGCAACAGAGCTAATGGCTATCAACATAGACAATATGTTGGAAAGAGAATTCAGGTTAACAATTATCCAGGAAATAGCTAGGTTGGAGAAAGCCATGGAAGACCAAACGGAATTGATTAGGGAAGAAATGAAAGCAACCAGACAGGAAGCTCACAATGGTAGGGCGGAGCTGAAAGCTACCTGAGATGAGGTTCACAATGCTCTCAGTGAGTTCCAATCTAATCTAAATTCTCTCAAAGCTACGGTAACTGAGACAGAAGATAGAATTAGTGATCTGGAGGACAAACAGATAGAGAGAAAGGATCAGGAGAGAGCCTGGAACAAATAGTTTAGAAGCCATGAAAACAGAATCCGGGAAATAAATGATACCATGAAATGTTCCAACGTCAGAATTATTGGAATCCCTGAAGGAGAGGAGAAAGAAAGAAGTCTAGAAGATAGTGGAACAAGTTCTTCATGAAAATTTTCCCAATCTCATGAATGGAAACATGTACTAGAGGCGTTCATGTACTAGAGGCTGAACGTTCTCCACACAAAATTACAGATTCCTGAAAAACATCAAGGCACCTGGAAGTCAAATTGAGGAATTATACTTGTAGATATAATCTCTTGAAGCATCTAGGACAAAGAGGCTCTTTACTTACACAGGAAAGCCCATCAGAATAACATCAGACCTGATCACAGAGACCTGGAAAGCCAGAAAGGGCTTGCAAGATATATTCAGGGTACTGAATGAGAAGAACATGCAGCCAAGAATACTTTATCCAGCAAGACTGACATCAAAATGGTTGGGGAGATAAAGAGTTTCCAAGAATGGCAAGGCTTAAAAGACTATGCAACCACCAAGCCAGCACTGGAGGAAATATTAAGGGACGTTCTATAAAAGAGGAAAAATCCTAAGAATAGCATTGAACAGAAATAAAGAGACAATCTACAGAAAGAAAGACTTCAAAGGTAACTAGATGTCAATAAAAACGTATCTATCAATAATCACTCGCAATGTGAATGGCCTAAATGTGCCCATAAAATGGCACAGGAATGCAGATTGGATAAAACAACAGGACCCATCCATATGTTGTCTACAAGAGACCCATTTTGAACTAAAGATACACACAGACTGAAAGTGAAGGGATGGAGAAGCATCTTACTGCCAATGGTCCTTAAAATAAGGCCTGGGTAGCAATTCTCTTAACAGACATATTAGATTTTAAACCAAAGACTGTAGTCAGAGATACAGAAGGAAAATACATCATTCTTAAAGGGACTATCCACCAAGATGACCTAACAATTGTAAATATCTATACCCCCCCGGGGGGGACAAGATGGCGGGGTACTAGGAAGAGGCGTCTTTTCAGCTGGTACCCCAAAGTGAGCTGATTACCTACCAAAGAACTCTGATCACCCATGAAATCAGCCTGAGATCAGAATTATACACGTCTGGATCTCTACATGGGCAGAAGACGCCAGTGAGCAGGTAAAGCGGAATGGGTACAGCGGACTGATATCAGAAGATAAACAAAAGGGGGAGGGAGCCACCAGAGGCGACCGGTGCGAAAGTAATACCCCGATAGGAGCGAGAGTGCCCTGCGTCTGGGGACCAGCATTAACTTCGAGACTGGTTGAAAGCACTCCAAAAGAGCAAAGGATTGCGGGGGCAAATTGTGGGAATCGGGGCAGCTAGGGACAGGGGCTTAAGTCCCCGGTCCCAGACGGCCTCCCCGGCGCGGAGGCAGAGAGAGTGCGGCGGAGAAACAGGCTCCTGGTCCCTAAGCCGCCAGCGCGCCCCAGAGTGCGGGGGTTCCCGCTCCTGTAAGGGGATGGGAGCTGCGCCGGTCTGCAGAACGCGCGCTAGCCCTACCACAAAGCTTGAGATGCGCGCGCACGTCGCTCCAGCTCTCCTGGGTTTCTAAGGCCCGGGGGCGCTTCTTGACCCGGGCCATTGTTTCAAAGTCTAAGCCACGCGCGCGCGAAACTCTTCCCCGGACAGAGGCGCCCAAAAGCCCAGCCTGAGGCTTATGGACCAGTGCCCCGTTCTCAGTGCCCCAGACGCATGCCCGACCCACAGACGCCTCTGAAAAGAGGTGCGCGCAAGCCGGGCACTCCCAGCCCTGGCCGGCGGCAAAATCTCAGTGTGCGATCGCTGCTTGGAACCTCTCTGGCGGTCAGGAGCTCCCAGACAGCCGCCACTGCCTTGGCTTTGGGGACGAGCAAAAGATCCTGCGCCCCCAGGGTCTTTAACTTGGAACCTGCACTGCCAGCGTCCAAGGGGGAATTTATTCAGCTTCTGCACCCAGACTGAGGCTTCTCTCTGAGACGGAGATCAGGAAGTGTTCCAGGGTGCACCTTGACTGCACCAGAGTTGATACATCCACCTACATCTGTTCAGTCTTCTCCCACCAAAATGA
The DNA here is from genome assembly GCF_020171115.1 of Neogale vison. Classification (NCBI taxonomy): domain Eukaryota; kingdom Metazoa; phylum Chordata; class Mammalia; order Carnivora; family Mustelidae; genus Neogale; species Neogale vison. The sequence goes on from NC_058091.1 coordinate 155,566,886, forward strand.
CTAGGAGGAGGAATGCCCAACAGAAGAAAAATACAGAGGATGGACCTTCCGCAATAGAGCTAACGGCTATAAACATAGACAATATGTCGGAAAGAGAATTCAGGCTTACAATTATCCAGGCAATAGCTAGGTTGGAGAAAGCCATGGATGACCAAACAGAATTGATTAGAGCCGAACTGAAAGCGACCAGACAGGATGTTCACAATGTTAGGGAGGAGCTTAAAGCTACCAGGGAGGAGGTCCACAATGCTCTCAATGAGTTCCAATCCAATCTAAACTCTCTCAAAGCTAGGGTAACTGAGACAGAAGATAGAATTAGTGATCTGGAAGACAAACAGATAGAGAGAAAGGATCAGGAGGAAGACTGGAACAAACAGCTTAGATCCCACGAAAGCAGAATCAGGGAAATAAGTGATGCCATGAAGCGTTCCAATGTCAGAATTATTGGAATTCCTGAAGGGGAGGAGAAAGAAAGAAGTCTAGAAGATGTCGTGGAACAAGTCCTTCATGAAAACTTTCCGAATCTCGCGAATGAAACCAGCGTTCATGTACTAGAGGCTGAACGGTCTCCACCCAAGATTATACACTCCAAAAAAAATCACGACACCTGATAGTCATATTGAGAAATTATAATTGTAGGTATAATCTCTTGAAAGCAGCCAGGGCAAAGAGGCTCCTTACTTACAGAGGGAAGCCCATCAGAATAACGTCAGACCTGTCCACAGAGACCTGGCAAGCCAGAAGAGGCTGACAAGATATATTCAGGGCACTAAATGAGACAAACATGCAGCCAAGAATACTTAATCCAGCAAGACTGACATTCAATATGGATGGAGAGATAAAGAGTTTCCAAGAAGGGCAAGACTTAAAAGACTATGCAACCACCAAGCCAATACTGCAGGAAATATTGAGGGGGGTGCTATAAAAGAGGAAAAATCGCAAGAATAGCATTGAACAGAAATATAGAGACAGTCTACAGAAAGAAAGACTTCAAAGGTAACTCGAAGTCAATAAAAACGTATCTATCAATAATCACTCTCAATGTGAAAGGCCTAAATGCACCCATAAAACGGCACAGGGTTGCAGATTGGATAAAAAGACAGGACGCATCCATATGCTGTCTACAAGAGACCCATTTTGAACCTAAAGATCCACGCAGACTGAAAGTGAAGGGGTGGAGAAGCATCTTTCATGCCTATGGGACTCAAAAGAAGGCTGAGGTAACGATTCTCATATCAGATAAATTAGACTTCAAACTAAAGACAGTAGTCAGAGATACAGAAGGACACTACATAATCCTTAAAGGGACTATCCACCAAGATGATCTAACAATTGTAAATATCTATGCTCCCAATATGGGAGCAGCCAATTACTTAAGAAAACTGTTAATCAAGATAAAGAGTCATATTGATATGAATACACTAATCGTAGGTGATCTTAACACGCCTCTTTCAGAATTTGACAGATCATCGAAGGAGAAAATCAATAAAGAAACAAGAGCATTGAATGACACATTGGACCAGATGGACCTCAAAGATATATACAGAACATTCCAACCTAAAACAGCAGAATACTCATTCTTCTCAAGTGCACACAGAACCTTCTCCAGAATAGACCACATACTGGGTCAAAAATCAGGACTCAGCCGATACCAAAAGACTGAGATGATTCCCTGCATATTCTCAGATCACAATGCTTTGAAACTGGAGCTCAATCACAAGGAAAAGTTCCGAAGGAACTCAAACACCTGGAAGCTAAAGACCACCTTGCTTAAGAATGCTTGGATCAACCAGGAGATCAAAGAAGAACTGATACAATTCATGGAAACCAATAAGAATGAAGACACTTCGGTCCAAAACCTATGGGATACAGCAAAGGCGGTCCTAAGGGGAAAATATATAGCCATCCAAGCCTTGCTCAAAAAAATTGAAAAATCCAGAACACACCAGCTGTCTCTACACCTTAAAGTACTGGAGGATCAACAACAAATCAAACCAACTCCACACATAAGAAGGGAAATCATCAAGATTAGAGCTGAGATCAATGAGGGAGAAACCAGAGATACAGTAGAACGTATCAATGAAACTAGAAGCTGGTTTTTTGAAAGAATCAGTAAGATCGATAAGCCACTGGCTACACTAATCCAAAAGAAAAGAGAGAAATCCCAAATTCATAAAATTATGAATGAAAAGGGAGAGATCACATCGAACACCAAGGAAGTAGAAACAATCATCAGAAGTTATTACGAACAGTTATATGCCAATAAGCTTAGCAACCTAGATGAAATGGATGCATTCATAGAAAAATATAAACTCCCAAAATTGAACCAGGAAGAAATCGACAACCTGAATAGACCGATATCTAATAACGAGATTGAAGAAGTGATCAAAAATCTCCCAAAAAACAAGAGCCCAGGACCTGACGGATTCCCTGGGGAATTCTACCAAACCTTCCATGAAGAAATAACACCTATTCTCCTGAAGCTGTTTCAAAAAATTGAAGCAGAAGGAAAACCTCCAGACTCTTTCTATGAAGCCAGCATTACCCTGATCCCCAAACCAGGCAAGGACCCTACCAAAAAGGAGAGTTTCAGACCAATATCACTGATGAATATGGATGCTAAGATTCTCAACAAGATCCTAGCCAACAGGATCCAACAACACATTAAATAGATTATCCATCATGATCAGGTGGGATTCATCCCTGGGCTACAAGGATGGTTCAACATTCGCAAAGCAATCAATGTGATACACAAATTAATCTGAGAAGAGAGAAGAACACATGGTCCTCTCAATTGATGCAGAAAAAGCATTTGACAAAATCCAACATCCGTTCCTGATTAAAACGCTTCAAAGTATAGGGATAGAGGGAACATTCCTGAAACTCATCAAATCTATCTATGAAAGACCCACAGCAAATATCATCCTCAATGGGAAAAAGCTTGCAGCCTTCCCATTGAGATCAGGAACAAGAAAAGGATGCCTACTTTCACCACTCTTGTTCAACATAGTATTAGAAGACCTAGCAACAGCAATCAGACAACAGAGAGAAATAAAAGGTATCCAAATTGGTAATGAAGAAGTCAAACTCTCTCTCTTCGCAGATGACATGATTCTTTATATGGAAAACCCAAAAGACTCCACCCCCAAACTGCTAGAACTCATACAGCAATTCAGCAGCGTGGCAGGATACAAAGTCAAGTGCAGAAACCAGTGGCTTTCTTATACACTAACAATGAAAATACAGAAAGGGAAATTAGAGAATCGATTCCATTTACTATAGCACCAAGAACCATAAGATACCTGGGAATAAACCTAACTAAAGAGGTAAAGGATCTATACTTGAGGAACTATAGAACACTCAAGAAAGAAATTGAAGAAGACAGAAATAGATGGAAGACCTTTCCATGCTCTTAGATCGGAAGAATAAACATTGTTAAAATGTCTATACTGCCTAGAGCAATCTATACTTTTAATGCCATTCCGATCAAAATTCCACCGGCATTCTTCAAAGAGCTGGAGCAAATAATCCTAAAATCTGTATGGAATCAGAAGAAACCCCGAATCGCTAAGGAAATGTTGAAAAACAAAAATAAAGCTGGCGGCATCACCTTACCTGATTTCAAGCTTTATTACAAAGCTGTGATCACCAAGACAGCATGGTACTGGCATAAAAACAGACACATAGACCAGTGGAACAGAGTAGAGAGCCCTGATATGGACCCTCAACTCTATGGTCAATTAATCTTCGAAAAACAGGAAAAAATATACAGTGGAAAAAAGACAGTCTCTTCCATAAATGGTGCTGGGAAAACTGGACAGCTATATGTAGAAGAATGAAACTCGACCATTCTCTTACACCGTACACAAAGATCAACTCAAAATGGATAAAAGACCTCAACGTGAGACAGGAATCTATCAGAATCTTAGAGGAGAACATAGTCAGTAATCTCTTCGATATCAGCCAGAGCAACTTCTTTCAAGATACGTTTCCAAAGGCAAAGGAAACAAAAGCGAAAATAAACTTCTGGGACTTCATCAAAATCAAAAGCTTCTGCACAGCAAAGGAAACAGTCAAAAAAACAAAGAGGCAACCCACGGAATGGGAGAAGATATTTGCAAATGACAGTACAGACAAAAGTTTGATATCCAGGATCTATAATGAACTCCTCAAACTCAACCCACATGAAACAGACAAACACAGCAAAAGATGGGCAGAAGATATGAACAGACACTTCTCCAATCAAGAAATACAAATGGCTATCAGACACATGAAAAAATGCTCATCATCATTAGCCCTCAGGGAGATTCAAATTAAAACCACATTGAGATATCACCTTACACCAGTTAGAATGGCCAAAATTAACAAAACAGGAAACAATATGTGTTGGAGAGGATGTGGAGAAAGGGGAATCCTCTTACACTGTTGGTGGGAATGCAAGTTGGTGCAGCCTCTTTGGAGAACAGTGTGGAGATTCCTCAAGAAATTAAAAATAGAGCTTCCCTACGACCCTGCAATTGCACTCCTGGGTATTTACCCCAAAGATACAGATGTTGTGAAAAGAAGGGCCATCTGTACCCCAATGTTTATAGCAGCAATGGCCACAGTCGCCAAACTATGGAAAGAACCAAGATGCCCTTCAACGGATGAATGGATAAGGAAGATGTGGTCCATATACACTATGGAATATTATGCCTCCATCAGAAAGGACGAATATCCAACTTTTGTAGCAACATGGACGGTACGGGAAGAGATTATGCTGAGTGAAATCAGTCAAGCAGAGAGAGTCAATTATCATATGGTTTCACTCATTTGTGGAGCATAACAAATAGCATGGAGGACAAGGGGCGTTAGAGAGTAGTAGGGAATTTGGGTAAATTGGAAGGGGATGTGAACCATGAGAGACTATGGACTCTGAAAAACAGTCTGAGGGGTTTGAAGTGGCGGGGGTGTGGGAGGTTGGGGTACCAGGTGGTGGGTATTATAGAGGGCACAGCTTGCATGGAGCACTGGGTGTGGTGAAAAAATAATGAATACTGTGTTTCTGAAAATAAATAAATTGGGGAAAAAAAGAATATTAAAAAAAAAAAATATATATATATATATATATATATACCCCTAATATGGGAGCAGCCAATTACACAAGAAAACTGTTAATCAAGGTAAAGAGTCATATTGATATGAATACATGAATAATAGGAGATCTTCACATGCCTCTCTCAGAAATATACAAATCATTGAAGCAGAAAGTCAATAAAGAAACAAGAGCATTGAATGACACATTGGACAAGATGGACCTCATACATATATACAGAACATTCCACCCTAAAACAACAGAATACTCATGCTTCTCAAGTGCAGATGGAACCTTCCCTAAAATAGACCACATTCTGGGTCACAAATTAGGACTCAATGATACCTAAAGACTGAAATGATTCCCTGCATATTCTCAAATCACAATGCTTTGAAACTGGAACTCAATCACAAGGAAAATTTTGGGAAGAGCTCAAACACCAGGAAGCTAAAGACCACCTTGCTTAAGACTGCTTGGTTCAACCAGGAGATCAATGAAGAACTGAATAATTCATGGAAACCAATGAAAATGAAGACACTTCGGTCCAAACCTATGGGATACAACAAAGGCGGTCCTACGGGGGAAATACATAGCCATCCAAGCCTCTCTCAAAAATATTGAGAAATCCAGAACACATAAGCTGTCTCTACAACTTAAAGATCTGGAGAATCAACAACAACTCAAACCAACTCCACACATAACAGAGGAAATAATCAAGAATAGAGCTGAGATCAATGAGGTAGAAACCAGAGATCCAGTAGAACATATCAATGAAACTAGAAGCTGGTTTTTTAATAGGATCAATAAGATCGATAAAGCATTGGCCATACTAACCCCCAAGTAAAGAGAGCCCAAATTCATAATATTATGAATGAAAAGGGAGAGATCACATCGAACACCAAGGAAATAGAAACAATCTTCTGAAGTTATTATCGACAGTTATATGCCAATAAACTAAGCAACCTAGATGAAATGGATGCATTCCTGGAAAACTATAAACTCCCAAAACTGAACCAGGAAGAAACTGACAACCTGAATAGACCAATATCTAGTAACGATATTGAAGCAGTGATCAAAAACCTGGAGCACTGGGTGTGGTGAAAAAATAATGAATACTGTTTTTCTGAAAATAAATAAATTGGGAAAAAAAAAAACAAAAAAACAAAAAAAAACCTCCCCAAAAACAAGAGCCCACGACCTGACGGATTACCTGGGGAATTCTACCAAATTTTCAAAGAAGAAATAACACCTATTCTCCTGAAGCTGTTTAAAAAAATTGAAGCAGAAGGAAAACTTCCAGACTCTTTCTATGAAGCCAAAATTACCCTGATCCCCAAACCAAGCAAAGACCCTACCAAAAAGGAGAATTTCAGACCAATATCACTGATGAATATGGATGCTAAGATTCTCAACAAGATCCTAGCCAACAGGATCCAATAGCACATTTAACAGATTATCCACCATGACCAGGTGGGATTCATTCCTGGGCTACAAGAATGGTTTAGCATTCATAAATCAATCAATGTGATGGAACAAATTAATAAGAGAAAAGAGAAGAACCACATGGTCCTCTCAATTGATGCAGAGAAAGTATTTGACAAAATCCAGCATCCCTTCCTGATTAAAATGCTTCAAAGTATAGGGATAGAGATAACAATCCTGAATTTCGTAAAATCTATCTATGAAAGACCCAAAGCAAATATCATCCTCAATGGGAGAAAACTTGCAGCCTTCCCATTGAGATCAGGAACACGAGAAGGATGCCCACTTTCACCACTCTTGTTCAAAATAGTATTAGAAGTCCTAGCAACAGCTTTCAGACAACAAAGAGAAATAAAACGTATCAAAATTGGTAAGAAAGTAGTCAAACTCTCTCTCTTCACAGATGACATGATTCTTTTTATGGAAAACCCAAATGACTCCACCCCCAAATATTAGAACTCATACAGCAATTCAGTAACATGGCAGGATACAAAGCCAATGTATAGAAATCTGTGGTTTTCTTATACACGAACAATGAAAAAACAGAAAGGGAAATTAAAGAGTTGATTCCATTTACTATAGCACCAAGAACTATAAGATACCAGGGAATAAACCTAACCAAAGAGGTAAAGGTTCTGTACTCAAGGAACTACAGCACACTCAAGAAAGAAATTGAAGAAGGCACAAAAAGATGGAAGACCATTCTATGCTCTTGAATTAGAAGAATAAACATTGTTAAAATATCTATGCTGCCTAAAAAAATATCTATACTGCCTAGGGCAATCTATACTTTTAATGCCATTCTGATCAAAATTCCACCAGTATTTTCCAAGAGCTGGATCAAATAATCCTAAAATTTGTATGGAATCAGAAGAGACCCCAAATCACTAAGGAACTGTTTAAAAACAAAAATAAAACTGGGTGAATCACGCTACCTGATTTCAAGCTTTACTACAAAGCTGTGATTACCAAGACAGCATGGTACTGGCATAAAAACAGACACATAGACCAGTGAAACAGAGTAGAGAGCCCAGATATGGACCCTCATCTCTATGGTGAAATAATCTTTGACAAAACAGGAAAAAATGTACAGTGGAACAAAAAAATAAATGGTGCTGGGATAACTGGACAGCTATATGTAGAAGAATGAAACTCGACCATTCTCTTACACTGTACACAAAAATAAAGTCAAAATGGATAAAAGACCTCAACGTGAGACAGGAATCCATCAGAATCCTAGAGGAGAACATAGGCAGTAACCTCTTCAATATAAGCCATAGCAACTTCTTTCAAGATATGTCTCCAAAGGCAAAGGAAACAAAAGTGAAAATTAACTTTTGGGACTTCATCAAGATCAAAATCCTGTGCACAGCAAAGGAAACAGTCAACAAAACAAAGAGGCAACCCTTAAAATGGGAGAAGTTATTTGCAAATGACAGTACAGACAAAAGGTTGATATCCAGGATCTATAATGAACTCCTCAAACTTAACACACACAAAACAGACAATCATTAAAAAAATGGGCAGAAGATATGAACAGACACTTCTTCAATGAAGACATACAAATGGCTATCAGACACATGAAAAAATGCTCATCATCACTAGCCATCAGGGAGATTCAAATTAAAACCACATTGAGTTACCACCTTATACCAGCTAGAATGGCCAAAATTAGCAAGACAGGAAACAACATGTGTTGGAAGGGATGTGCAGAAAGCGGAACCCTCTTCCACTGTTGGTGGGAATGCAGGTTGGTGCAGCCACTTTGGAGAACAGTGTGGATATTTTTCAAGAAATTAAAAATAGAGCTTCTCTATGGCCCTGAAATTGCACTACTGTGTATTTACCCCAAAGATACAGATGTAGTGAAAAGAAGGGTCATCTGTACCCCAATCTTCATAGAAGCAATGGCCACGGTCATCAAACTGTGGAAATAACCAAGAGGCCCTTCAACGGACAAATGGATAAGGAAGATGTGGTCCATATACACTATGGAATATTATGCCTCCATCAGAAGGATGAATACCCAACTTTTGTAGCAACATGGATGGGACTCGAAGAGATTATGCTGAGTGAAATAAGTCAAGCAGAGAGTCAATATCATATGGTTTCACTTATTTGTGGAGCATAACAAATAGCATGGAGGACAATGGGAGTTAGAGAGGAGAAGGGAGTTGAGGGAAATTGGAAGGGGAGGTGAACCATGAGAGACTATGGACTCTGAAAAACAGTCTGAGGAGTTTAAAGGGGCAGGGGTTGGGAGATTGGGGGAACCAGGTGGTGGGTATTGGAGAGGGCACGGACTGCATAGAACAGTCGGTGTGGTGCAAAAACAATGAATACTGTTACACTGAAAATAAAAAAAAAACCCTCAACAAATGCAAGATAATAGGCATATGTCCTTAAATTGTTCTCTAACCTTAAGCTTAACCTTAACCTTAACCTTAACCATTATTGTAGCCCTAAACCAAATCTTAATCCTGGTTCTGAGGGAAAAAAAAGACTTGATATAATGCAATATTCCTCAGCTATAAGAAAGAATGAGATCTTTCTATTTGCAAACATCGATGCAACTAGAGAGTTATTATTCTAAGTGATGTAACTCTGTTCAGAGAAAGACAATTTTCATATGATTTCATTCATATGTGGAATTTAAGAAAACAAAGGAGCAAAGGGGGGAAACAAGAGAGAGCAAGACAAACCAAGAAACAGACTGTTAACAATAGAGAACACATTGGTGGTGACCTGAGGGGAGCTGGTAGGGGGATAGGGGAAAGCAAGTGATGGGGATTAAGAACCCGTGATGAGCTGATGAGCCCTAGTTACTGTATGGAAGTATTGACTCACTATAGTGCATACTTGAATCTTATATTACACTGTATGCTAACTAACTGGAGTTAAAATACAAATTTTAAAAATAAAATAGAATGTTCTATCCTGAATTCTCCCACCAAAAAAAAAATGATGTATACTATTTGATATACATACACATTGTGAAATAATCACTATAATGAAGTAAAGTATCATATCCATCACTTCATGGAGACTTTTTTTCATAATGAGAACACTTCAGATTCACTTTCAGCAAATTTCAAAAATACAGTGCAGTATTACTAACAATAGGCACTGTGTGGTGTGTTAGATCCTCAGAAATTAAATATCTAATAACTAAAATTTTGTATGCTTTAACCAGTATCTCCCCATTTTTCCCACTCCCCAGCCCCCTGAAAACCATCATCCAATGCTGTTTCTAGAAGTTGAATTCCTTTCTCTTTCTCTCTTTTCTTTCTCTTTCTTTCTTTTTTCTTCTTTCTTTCTTCCTTTTTTCCTTATCTCTTTCCTTCCTTCCACTTACAGATGAAATGGTGTAGTATTTTTCTTTCTCTGTATGACTCATTTCACTTAGCATAACACACTCCAGTTTCACCATGTTTCAAATGAAAGGATCTCATTATTTTTATGACTGTATAATGTTCCATTGTATCTTTATCCATTCATCCTTCAACAGACACCTGTTGTTGTTGTTGTTGTTGTTGTTGTTCCATATTTTGGCTATTGTGAATAATGCTACAGTAAACATGAAAGTACAGGTAGTAGCCAACCGGTACATAAAAAGGTGTTTAATACCACTAGCCATCAGGAAATACAAATAAAGACCACAATGAGATGTCATGTCACAATTTTCAAAATGACAAAAGATAACAAAAGACAGTAAGGATTTGGAGAAAAGGGGACCTGTGTACACTATTGGTGGGACTGCATATTGGTATGGCCACTGTGGAAAACAGTATGTATGAAGATCCCTCAGCATTCTTGGTTTAAACTCAATTTATTCAATAGAACCTTATTAGTTAAGTAAAGCAATAAAAATAAATAAATAAATAAATAAATAAATAAATAACCAAGTCAAGTAGGTCCTGCTTTTGTTTTTCCCAACCTGCCAAGTTGCTCTGATGGGATTTGTGTTATAAATTTTACTTTTTTTTTAAAGATTTTATTTTTTTTTATTTGACACAGAGAGAAACAGACAGAGTGGGAGGGGCAGAGGGAGAAGGAGACTCCCGGCCAAGCAGGGAGACTGATGTGGGACTCGATCCCAGGACCCTGGGATCATGATCTGAGCCAAAAGCAGATGCTTAAACGACTGAGCCACCCAGCACCCCTGAATTTTATTCTTTTAAGAATTTATTCATTTATGTGAGAGAGACAGCAAAGCAGGGGAAGCCGCAGGAAGAAGGAGAAAGAGAAGCAGGCTCCCCACTGAGAAAGAAGTCCTATGCGGGGGCTGGATCCTGGGATCTTTTTTTTTTTTCCAATTTATTTATTTTCAGAAAAACAGTATTCATTATTTTTTCACCACACCCAGTGCTCCATGCAAGCCGTGCCCTCTATAATACCCACCACCTGGTACCCCAACCTCCCACCGCCCCGCCACTTCAAATCCCTCAGACTGTTTTTCAGAGTCCATAGTCTCTCTTGGTTCACCTCCCCTTCCAATTTACCCAAATTCCCTACTCCTCTCTAACGCCCCTTGTCTTCCATGCTATTTGTTATGCTCCACAAATAAGTGAAACCATATGATAATTGACTCTCTCTGCTTGACTTATTTCACTCAGCATAATCTCTTCCAGTCCCGTCCATGTTGCTAAAAAAGTTGGGTATTCATCCTTTCTGATGGAGGCAGAATACTCCATAGTGTATATGGACCACATCTTCCTTATCCATTCATCCGTTGAAGGGCATCTTGGTTCTTTCCATAGTTGGGCGACTGTGGCCATTGCTGCTATAAACATTGGGGTACAGATGGTCCTTCTTTTCACGACATCTGTGTCTTTGGGGTAAATACCCAGGATTGCAATTGCAGGGTCATAGGGAAGCTCTATTTTTAATTTCTTGAGGAATCTCCACACTGTTCTCCAAAGAGGCTGCACCAACTTGCATTCCCACCAACAGTGGAAGAGGGTTCCCCTTTCTCCACATCCTCTCCAACACATGTTGTTTCCTGTTTTGTTAATTTTGGCCATTCTAACTGGTGTAAGGTGATATCTCAATGTGGTTTTAATTTGAATCTCCCTGAGGGCTAATGATGATGAGCATTTTTTCATGTGTCTGATAGCCATTTGTATTTCTTGATTGGAGAAGTGTCTGTTCATATCTTCTGCCCATTTTTTGCTGTGTTTGTCTGTTTCGTGTGGGTTGAGTTTGAGGAGTTCATTATAGATCCTGGATATCAACCTTTTGTCTGTACTGTCATTTGCAAATATCTTCTCCCATTCCGTGGGTTGCCTCTTTGTTTTTTTGACTGTTTCCTTTGCTGTGCAGAAGCTTTTGATTTTGATGAAGTCCCAGAAGTTTATTTTCGCTTTTGTTTCCTTTGCCTTTGGAGACGTATCTTGAAAGAAGTTGCTGTGGCTGATATCAAAGAGATTACTGCCTATGTTCTCCTCTAAGATTCTGATGGATTCCTCTCTCACATTGAGGTCTTTTATCCATTTTGAGTTGATCTTAGTGTACAGTGTAAGAGAATGGCCGAGTAATTCTATTTATAATTGCATGGAAGAAAGAAAATACTTAGGAATAAATTTAAGAATGTTTAAAGCTTATACACCAAAAACAATAAAATATTAATGAAAATACTGAAGACCTAAATAAGTAGAAAGACATCAATATCTCTGATTGGGAAGACCTAATATGTCTTAGATGGCAACATTCCCCAAAATGATCCATGGATTTAATACAATGCCTATCAAAACCCCAATGTTTTTGTTTTCATTGTTGTAAAAACAGAAAGGCCAAATCTCAAATTTTTTTTAATTACAAGGGGGGACGCCTGGGTGGCTCAGTTGGTTGGACGACTGCCTTCGGCTCAGGGCGTGATCCTGGAGTCCCGGGATCGAGTCCCACATTAGGCTCCCAGCTCCATGGGGAGTCTGCTTCGCTCTCTGACCTTCTCGCTCATGCTCTCTCTCACTGTCTCTCTCTCTCAAATAAATAAATTAAAAAAAAATCTTTAATTACAAGGGACCCAGAATACCTAAAACAATGATGGGGGGAAAAAACAAATAACAGACCTCATATTTTCCAATTTCAAAGCTTACTACAAATCTACAGTAAACAAAATTGGTCCTAACATAACAATAGATCAGTGCTACAGAATTGGAAATACAGAAATAAACTCATACATCTGTGGCAATTAATTTTAGACAAGGGTGTCAAGACTATTCAATGGGGAAAGAATAGTTTCCTCAGCAAATGTTCCTGGAACAACTGAATATGTACCTATAAAAGAATGAAGCTGAACTGCTAGCTAATACCATATTAAAACATACATACATACATGGACAGGGACCTTATTAAAAGGGCTAAAATTATACAACTCTTAAAAGAAAATACAGAAAGAACACTTCATGAGTCTGGATTTGGCAATCGTTTCCTAAATGTAATACCCCAAACAAAAGAAACAAAGATCAATACACTGGACTTCATGAAAGAAAAATTTCTTTATGAAAGGACACTATGAAATATGAAAAAAGTGAAAATAAAAACAGCACACAGATGAAAGAATATATTTGCAACTGATCTAGCTCTAAGGGATCTAATAATCAGAATATATGAAGAACTCTTCTTAACAACAACAACAACAAACAAACAAACAATGCAATGAAAAGTGGACAAAGGACCTGAATAAATATATGTGGAATATTCACAATAGGTAGATCCTTAGAAAAATAAAGCATATTAGTTGTTGCCAAGGCCTGGAGAAAGAAAGCAAATGAAGAGTGACTATGTAGGGAGTACATCTGGAGGAATGAGAAAGTTCTGTAACTAGATGGTTGCAATATTTTGTGAATGCACTTAATTTCACTAATTTGTATATGTAAAAATTGTTATGCTAAATTCATTATGTGTATTTTAATACAACAAAAATAAGTTCATTTTAAAGAAAAGATGTTAGTTCATTGCTATGTTGGATACCAATAATTATATGATTGAATTTTGAAGAAAATCTGTGAGCACTGGATGATATACTCAACTAATGAATCATTGAACATTATATCAAAAGCTAATGATGTATTATATCTTGGATAATTGAATTTAAATAACAAAAATAAAAAATAAAATTCTTAATGTCTTCTTCTGTCTTGAAAAAAGAAGAAAGTCTATAGCAACATATACCAAAATTACTGTAATGAGCAAATATTTCAGACTCTCTTCCACTGCATGATAAATCTTTGAGTAGAGACTTGGTTTCTATGTTCTGTAAGCAGTGTTTAGCAGTATAAAAACTTAAAATGGTGTTTTATTCATAAATATAACCATTTACCTTATTACAATGAAATTATAATTATTCAATAGAAGAAAAAATCTCCAAAGCTTCCTTCCCACCAATTTCACTTCCCTGATATATACATAACCTTCTGTCTCCCTTCTGAATGCTCCAGAGGATAAAATGAGTGTCTTGTGATTACACAGGCTTTATGACACACTAGGTCCTTTGAGAGTGGTTATATATTTCTCATTCCGGAAACACTATGAGCCATCCTCATTCTTTTTGCTAACAGTTTTCATAGGGAAAAAATAGTGTTTCTCTCTAACTAAAACCAGATATTCTGATTTTAAAATTTAAGAAATTTAGACATACATTTGAACAGAATCTAACACATCTGCCACAAATGACTTGGAGATTTCCAATATTTTCAGGGCTTCTCAAACCCCATGGCTACCTTCTTACTTTTTAATGTCACATCCATTGAATTCATGGATTTTAACAATAATTGAAATAAAATACTCTGCATTATTTGATATTTCCACCCCCCATACAGGGAGATTCTGCTGCTAGCTCACCATCAGTAAGTGATATTCTTAGGTTTGCTTATTTGTTTGTTCATTTGTTTGTTTTTTATGGTATTTAAGATGAACTGGGATTACAAACTTTCTGGTAATTCCAGCTAAGTTTAATGAACACGGATGCATTTCAATAATCTGACTTGCTCTTCTTGAGGTCTTTGGTATTTTGGCAGGTTACCTACAGCCAGGAGTATAGTTTATGACTGCATATTTGATTTAAAATTTGAGCTCAACGTTTTCACAAATGTCTCCATGCTATCTTTCTTTGTCATGATGTCATAGGACTTGGGGTGAGATCACATTTTGAAGAATGATTATTTACTGTGACAGTTTTGGTGAATCTCTGAGAGTGAGAAAACCTCCCCCTTTACTTAAAGAGAATGTTATTTTTGTACTAAGAATCTGAATGCCTTGGGTGTAGCTCCAGTGCCAGCGCTGAGCAGCTCTGGAACTTTGGGTAAACCACTGAACATTTCTAGAAATGGATCAGATCACCACAAATGTCTCTACTTCCTCAAAAATTCTACTGAACTATTACCTCATGACTGACCTTATGGCTGCCATCCCTTGGTGACATTCCTACATTTTCTTCATATGTGAGCCCACAAAATGTACATATCTCCACAGAAGGGGATGCTTCTATCCTTAGGGGACAATATGGTTTTGGGTTTTGCCTTTCACTTTTCTATGTCCTCATCAGCTCATCTGAGATGACTCTCTATATGGGGTAATCACCTCATTGTGTCATGACTCAGTTGCTCATATCTGCCCTCATTCACTTCTCCTCTCTCATATCCACATTTTGAAGCCACCCATGTCCTTGCAGCTCTCCATGTTTCCCCAGGTTACAGGAGGTCAGAATTCATTTCCCAGATGCCTTTTCAGAGCATCAGTGCTGCACTGCTCTGTTACATGCAAAGCAGACAATTATCTCAGAATTGTGGCTCAGTGAGGTCCACACAGGTACAGCTTCTATGTATAAATTTTGGCAAATGTCTGAAGCCCTCTGAGCCCCATTTTTACATATGCATGATGGAAATGCTACAGATATTTTGAAAATCTGTGAATAAACATGTGTGTTCAAGTCTATTTTCCTTGGTCAACTTCCCATTTTAGAGATGAATGAATTATACTCCCTGGGATTTAGAAAGGCAGACCTTTGAGTTTGTAGCTGCTCTGTTCTTTACACCTGGATGGGTTCTAATTATGACAGATTTACTCTTCCTTTTAAAAGACAAGGGATAAAAAAATCAATGTATTTGTAAGAAGGACCCCAGGGCTTTTCAAGGACATCTGAAGGACACTAAGATTGTACATATTTTTTTTCTTCCTATGGGGATTTTTGGGTTCTCACATTGTCCCACAGTTTTGTTTTGTTTTGTTTTGTTTCACCTCATAAGAGGATGGAATAATCTGGGTCACGAGTGCATGACTCTGACCAAGAGTTCTTTCCTGATACGACTGCTATGAGATTACACTGAGCATTCCTTAACTATGCCTTTATATTGTTTTGCTCCATGTACCCATTATAATTACCTTTTGCTCATTCAGTGATTGTTGATTAAAGGATTTTTGTGTACCAGACATGAGCTAGGCACTGGGGACCCAGAAACAAAGTAAACAGAAAGCTAGGAGTCCATGGAATTTAAACTCTAGCAGAGTGAGACAGTTACAAACATAGTAACTTAGTATAGCATATTTGTTCCTTAGTGATAAGTACTATGGATAAAAACAAAGCTGGAAAGGAAGAGAAGGGAGTTGAGAGAGGTTTCAATATTAAATAGCACATTTGCTTCAGTGTATGGAAGTGTTAAATCATTACACTGTAGGTTAACTAACTGGACTTTAAATAAGCACTTTAAAAATACCATATTTTGTTTAATGAAAGATGACTTCTGAACAATAACTTGAAGGAGGTAAGAATCGAGTTTGTGGATGGATGTCTTGGGGGAAAGTAACTGAAAGCCTTGCTATAAGACAACAGGGCTGTTAAGAGCAGTATGATCATATTGTATCCTAAGATAATTAGATAATTATCCTAAGATAATCTTCTAGCTTCTGTGGTGGGAACATTCTGAAGGGAACTAATAGGGAAAGCAGG
This sequence comes from Neogale vison, assembly GCF_020171115.1. Taxonomy (NCBI): domain Eukaryota; kingdom Metazoa; phylum Chordata; class Mammalia; order Carnivora; family Mustelidae; genus Neogale; species Neogale vison. Next base: position 155,583,391 of record NC_058091.1, read on the forward strand.
AAGGCAAGTTAAGATATTAGATCAATAATCCAGGTGATAAATGATGGTGACGTAGGCCAGGATGGTAGCAAGGAGCTGCAAGAAGTGATGAGAATATGAGTTTAATATTAAAGCAAAAATTGCTGATTGCAGGATTTAAAAGGGAAATACCATGGTGGACTCCATGTTGCCATTAACTAAAAAAGGGAGTAACATGGGCATGATTTTATTGCCTCTGCAGTGTTTCATCACATGAAATCTTTTACCCAAGAAAACCTCACCACTAAACATTCAGGTTGACTCCAGATGTTGCTACTATAAGTAATGTTTCAACAAAATAATCAGTACCAAGAACATTGCATGAATGTCCGTTTTCCCCAGGCTATGCATATTCTCATGCTTCTCCAAACTGGCCATCAGGAAGATGATGCAGCATCATCCATGGAGCAGTTGAGTACATGCTTTCAAGAAATGGGTATAAAATTATGTCTAGAGTCTGCTAACTGATATAGTCACTTGAGACTCCATATTCTGTGCCCCCCACTCACCAAAGGTGGTCTTTTTGTCCCATTCCTGGCTACACATGATGGTGGAAATAAACAATGTAAGTTCTCCAGACGTTTTTGTACTCCTGGGCTTCTCCACACGACCCTCACTAGAACCTATCCTCTTCATCCTTATCTCAGGGTTTTATGTGGTGTCTATCTTGGGCAATGGCATCATCATTCTGGTTTCCTGCATGGATGTGCACCTCCATACCCCTATGTACTTCTTTCTTGCCAACCTTTCCTTCCTGGACATTAGCTTTACCACAAGCATTGTCCCACAACTCCTGGTCAACCTCTGGGGACCACAGAAAACCATAAGCTATGGAGGGTGTGTGGTCCAATTCTATATCTCCCACTGGCTGGGGGCGACTGAATGCGTCCTCCTGGCAGTCATGTCCTATGACCGCTATGTTGCCATCTGTAGGCCACTACATTACACTGTCATCATGCATCCACAGCTTTGCCTCAGCTTGGCCCTTACCTCATGGCTTGGGGGTCTGACCACCAGCGTGGTGGGCTCCACACTGACTATGCTCCTGCCGCTCTGTGGGAACAATCACATTGACCACTTCTTCTGTGAGATGCCCCTCATTATGCAACTGGCTTGTGTGGACACCAGCCTCAATGAGATGGAGATGTATGTGGCCAGCTTTATCTTTGTTCTCTTGCCTCTGGTTCTCATCCTGGTCTCATACAATCACATTGCCAGAGCTGTGATGAAGATTGGGTCAGCAGAAGGACGGAGAAAGGCCTTCAACACCTGCTCTTCCCATGTGGCAGTTGTGGCTCTGTTCTATGGGAGCATCATATTTATGTATCTCCAGCCAGCCAAGAGTAACTCTCATGAACAGGGCAAGTTCATAGCCCTCTTCTACACTGTTGTCACCCCAATGCTGAACCCCCTGATTTACACGCTACGGAACAAGGATGTGAAGAAGGCTCTCAGGTGCATTGTGTTAGAGAATTGTTGTGGCTTTGCAGGATCAAGGGGGAATATTTAGAGACTTTAGTAATTTGTGAGTAGAAAAAAAAGATTGAAAGATACCAAAATTGACTTGAGGGGAAGGATACTTGGGAGGTAGTTTCTCTTCCAATATTGCTAGAGTTCAAGGTAGGTGACAATCTGACATGAATGTGCTCATGCATCATTTTTCAGGCCAAGGTAAAAATAAAGTATTTTCTGTTTTTTTTTCTAATAATCCTATTAATCAATTAGCAATTAATAATTAATTATTAATTAATTAATCCTATTAATTAGCGAATTAATTAGTTTGTTAATAATCCTTGTCCCTGCAGATGCAGCACGGAGGAATTTGGAGAAAGTAGAGAGAAAATCTATTGGGGCAGAGTCCACATTCATTGCTCTCGATCTCTATCCTGGTCTTTTGGTAAAAGTTCACATCTCTAACTTCAGGGACATAGAAACTCCTATTGGCTACCTTATCACAAGAAGTGATATCAATTTAGGAATAAGCTCTTTGAGATCTAGAAGGTTAGCCACCACCATTGTTTTTTGTTTTTTTTTTGTTTTTTTTTCCAATTTATTTATTTTCAGAAAAACAGTATTCATTATTTTTTCACCACACCCAGTGCTCCATGCAAGCCGTGCCCTCTATAATACCCACCACCTGGTACCCCAACCTCCCACCCCCCCGCCACTTCAAAGCCCTCAGACTGTTTTTCAGAGTCCATAGTCTCTCATGGTTCACCTCCCCTTCCAATTTACCCAAATTCCCTACTCCTTATATTTTTTTACATTAACTAGTAAAATAGAAGGGGGGGCAATAACTTAAGATAAAACATAGCTGCTAACAATTCCCATTACTCTTAATAAGTATGAGATAAGAGCTTTTAATCACAACTGTTTTCTTCCACCACCCTAACCATGTCCCCCTAACTTCTTTCCAGCATCTGAACTGGAAAGGGATTCTTTACCTGGTGAGGTGAACCACACCCTCATCCTTTTTAATTCCTTTGAGATTTGAGTATATGAAGTCATTGACCATTGGTAATTGATTCAACCTCCAAGCACTATACCCACCCCAGATATCAGGGCTGGGGTGGAGACTGAAAGTTCCAATTTTCTGATCATGTGAGTGAGTCACCTGGAAATGACCCTGATCTGGTGTTTGTCAAGAGTTATTGTTTTAAGTCATTTCATTATCATAAGATCAAGTGTGGTTGAAAGGGATTTTTTTATATAAATAGCAAATGACAGTCATCAAATTTTTATCACTGTAAATATTTCAGGAACCAAGGGTAAAAAACAATTTCATAATGAAAGATTATTTTTCTAATCACTGAGGAAATTACAAGGGTTTGAAGAGTTTTATTCCAGGAATTGTGGACTATAGACAAAGACCAATATATATGCTTCTTATTACATCATAATATCACAATTTCATTCATCTTTCTGACACCCTTGGGCCATAGCTCTTAGTTATGGTCAAATCCATCTTTGCCCTTGCCCTGCATCCCTGCTCTTAGGGATCACAGACCAACTCCCCTAGTCACAGGTGCTGCCTTGAGGACACCCACACTAAGGTGTTTTCCTCAATCTCAGTACACAGCAAGTTATCTTCCAGCTTGGGACAGAACAGTGGGTAAAGTATCAGGAGGAAGATGGTATCAAAAATTTGAAGGTTAAAATTTATAAGCGCACTTAGCATAGCAAACTTGTCATTCCAAGAGGGTAATGCAAGAATTGAGAAACCAAACCAGAGAAGAGCAGGTTGAGGACCTCCTGGGAATTTTGGTTCTGACAAGATCATAGATGTATTTTGTAGATCAATTTATGTTGTGCACATGAATCCTGAAAACCTAATTACCAAGGCCATTTTCCCATTTCCCATTTCCCATTTCACAAATGAAGTTGCACATGTTAAAATCCTTGCAAACTTAACTACTAGTTCTAGAAGATGAATCTTAGAATACTAAAGCAAACAATGTTCATATATTTTGTAGACATCTTAAATTTTCCTTCAGAAACCATAAATTTATACTTTTACCAACCACATTTAGAAAGGCATATAGTCACAATTTCACTAACATTGGATTGTAGATCATTTCAGTCTTTGGTTGTCAATCTCACATATTATCAATTTACTTGATCAAGGGTGAGTTTTAACACCTTCTGAAATGTTCTGTGGTTATTTGTACTTGATTAATTTCTTTTCTTTTTTTTTTTAACTTTTGCTGTATGAATCTATTCCACTATGTCATTGTAAAAGCAATGAATAATCTTTCCAGTGGGATGTTTATCCTTTGGTTATTTTTGTTTTATTTACTTTGTGGTACAAAAGTTTTTATTTTTATGCATTAAACGTTGTAACTCATGCATGTGTGACTTTCTGTGTTCTTTATTTCACTCAATTCAGTGAATTATTATTATTTGAACAATTTTGTGTATGTGGCTTGTCTGGAGATGCAAGAGCAAAGAAATGATGTCACTGCTTTTAAGAGATGTACAAGTTTCACCAAGTAAGCAAGCTGATGGAGAACAGAGGTGAAGAAGACCAACAGTCTAAAGGGTGGAACTAGAGGAAGTCACAAGAGATCTGGGAGCTGCCATGTGAGCTCTCCCTGATGAAATGAGGGAGAGAGACACACAACTTGGGTGTAGAGGAAATCACAAGAGGATGGAGTACAAAGGGTTTAGAGGAAAAATGAGATTTATATGTGGAAAGGTCTGTTATGGCTGGGAGGTAGTGAAAAGAAGAGTGGTGGGAAGTGAGTTCTGAGGTATCCCAGAGGTCTTGGATAATAAAGGGTCTTAGAGACCCCAGATGAATACTGTTTTGTGTTTTCATACTATTTGGGAAAGGACATGATTTTATAGATTGATGTCTGAATATATACTTAGAGATTATGTTTATCTTGTTACTTTATAGTTTTCTGTTTTATGCTTAACTTTTTAATCCATTCCATCTACAATGACTGAGAGAAAGAAGAGATAATATATAATATTTCCGAATTTTACTGAAGAGTTCCCAATTAATTTTGTTAACTATATGTTCCCCATTGTCCTGAAATTATACCTTTGCCACATACTAAATTTCCAATGTATATACGTTTATTTGGGAGAACACAAATTCTGATCATGTAATATTTGTTAGTTTCTATATGAGTAACATGCTTTTAGTAACTGTGGATTTATAGGATATTTTAGATTTACAGGATATTTTATCATTTAGTAGATCAAAGAATGGATCATTGTTCTTTCTTCTTTTTTTTCTTTTTTCAAGTTTGACTTTTTGTGGTAGTTACAATATTTTGTTTTACCAGATTAAATGTCATAACAGGATGCCTTACCACTAACCTCAAAAATATTTCACTGGGACTTTGATTTGTTGTACTAAATTTGTAAATTAATTTGAAGAGAATTCAGAGTTTTATATGACCAAGACCACTGTGTGCATAATGAAAAAAGGCCATGGAGCATAAGGCTTGGGAGTATGGTGTCAGGTCAGGTCATACTTGCTGTGGAATCTGACTCCTTAGTGACTATGTGTTCTCAGTTAATAAATCCACCTTGATGAACCCTGTTCTCCCCATCTTCAATGTGGGGCCTCATAGGATTGCTGTAAATAATTAAGTAATGAGAAGTGGGTAAATAACTCAATATAGTGTATGACAAAGTTTAAAAAAAGTGATTATGATTTTCTGTAAATGAATGTAGTTTTTTATTTCTTTGGAAAATGTTTCTTCATCTAGGTTTTTATTAGTATTTAAGGTATAAGTTGCACTGTTGATATGAACAGTAAATGGCTCAAAGTTGATAGAGTTGGAGTTTGTACAGGTGGAAGGGGTGTCTCTGATGTACAAGGTTAAGAGTCACCAAGTGCAGAGTAAGAACTACTGACAAGTAGTAGATGTAGATTCCTTAACTGGCAATTAAGACTATTTCTAAAATACAAACTTAGATGTGACCACTGTCAGATTACTCTTAGTCTCTAGAGAAGATCACTTGATTCTTGTCTAGATCATATACCTGACATTTCCCTCATTCCACAATTCATGCTCCCACTTTCCATGGGTTTTCCATAATGCCAGGCCCAAATATTATGTGGTTTGGGTGACTAAGAAAGAAAAGAAGGAAAAAGGAAAAGGAAATAAAAGAAAAGGAAAGGAAAGGAAAAGAAAAGAAAAGAGGAAGAAAAGAAAAAAAAAGAAAGGAAATGAGGGGGAAGAGGAGGGGAAGGAAGAAAATAAAAGAAAGGAAAGAAAAGAACAGAAAAGATGTAGTCATAAGCAAACCTTGTCCCATGAACACACCTAGATATTAACCATATTGGTGCAACTAACCCAGGAAACAACCCAAAGACTGAGAGAATAGACCATCCACAGTTAATCACAGAGAAGAGGCCACACTGGAAAGGGTATAAGGAGGAGCAGAGACCCCATCAGGAGCCAAACTAACCTGTAAGACTAACCACAAATGGGAGGGACACCACAAGCATGGAAAAGAGAAATTGTCCCCACAGCAGGTGCACCAGCCTCAGAACCTCTGCACTGGAAAGACAGGTCCCCATAACATTTGGTTTTGAAAACCAATGAGGCTTAACATGAGTTTTTTGCAACCACCTGAGTTTAAATCCAAGTATTTAAAAAAAATACTTTAAAAAATCCAAAGTAACAGTTTGGAAAACATCTAGGGTATACATAAATATTTATTACTAATTTTCTACATGCTGGAGGGACAGAGATCTTTAGGAGATGTTTTTAAGAGTAAAAAACCTGGTACTGTCATTTCTCCTCCTACCTTAGCCTAGATACGTGGACCTATAGGAAACAGCACAAACACTCCCCATCTAACTTGCTAATACCTCCTGCTCAGTTCCTGCTTTGTACTATGGGTCTACCCCATCCAACATACTCACTTTGCAGGTATGCTTCCAAAGCACATCCTGACACACTTCATCCTGCAAGCAGCCCTGACAGTGAGCAGCAGCACTCCAAAGTGACAGAGGCTCTGCGGAGAGGGAGAGATAACCACACACACCAGTTTGACTGCAGTCCCAGCAGTGGGCTGGAAGCAGACATCTGATCTGACTGCTGGATATACCTACCAACAAAAACCTCACAGTGGGAGGGAGACAAGATGGTGGGGAAGTAGGAGTAGACGCCATTTCAACTTGTACCCTAAAGAGAGCTGATTACCTACCAAAGAACTCTGATCACTCATGAAATCAGCCTGAGATTAGAATTATACACTTCTGGATCTCTCCGGGGGCAGAAGATGCCAGTGGGAAAGTAAAGTGGAGTGGAAATGTTGAATTGATATTGGAAGATAAACAAAAGGGAAGCCACCAGAAGCGACCCATTGGAAAGTAATACCCCAATATGACAGTGCCCTGAGATTGGGGACCAGCATTAACTTGGAGTCTGGTTGAAAGCACTCAAAAAGAGCAAAGGATTGTGGGGGGAAATTGTGGGAATCAGGCTGATTAGGGACAGGAGCTTAAGTTTGCCGACCCAGGAGAGCCACCACTGGCGCTGAGCCAGAGAGAATGCAGCGAAGAAGCCAGGTCTTGGTCCCTGAGTCGCCTTAATGCCTGAAAGTGTTTGGGTGGTGGCTCCCATGACAGTGAGGGAGACTCTCCAGCCGGCAGAACCATACCTTTTTGCACTCTCCATGCAGGCACCACGCTATAAGAGTCTGAGTTGTGCCCCACACTCTCCCCTGAGAGAAGTGCCTGCAGGCACCAGCTGGTGCTCTCTTGGACCCCAGAGAGTCTGAGCACTCCCAGCCCGGGCCAGTGGGAAAATCTCAGTGCTCTATCGCTGCTTGGGACCTCTCTGGAGGTCTGGAGCTGCCCAGACAGCCTTGGCTATCACAAGTGGGAGTTCCTGTGACCCCAGAGACCATGACTGGGAACGAGCTCTGCCAGCAGCAGAGGGGGAATTTATGTGCTCTGGAGCACCCAGAGGGAACAGACTGAGGCTTCTCTCTTAGAGGGAGGTCAGGGAGCAGTTTGCTTTTCTCTAAACCCCCCAAAACCATCAAAAGCTGTCAAGGTGAGAGAAAACCAACAAACAAAAAAAAACCTCCAGAGAACAAAAGCCTGAAAAAAAACCAGTTTCCTCAGAGCCAACCTCCTTGATGGGCGCAGGAGGACTTAGCTCTAGCAAGAGTCCCTGAAAATAAACACAGCAGGCCCTCCCCGATAAAGACAAACAAACAAACAAACAAACAAAAAAGACAAGAGGACAACTACCACTGCTTCATAGATACAACTTTTATTTTTAATTTGTTCCCAATATTCTAATTCATTATTTTTAAAAATATAACTTTTTAACCTACTTACCATCACAGTCCACTACGTCAAATTCCATAAAAAACGTTTAACATGAACTTTTTGATACATATACCTCTGTTTTTCTTTTGTTTTTCTATTTTTTAAATATTTTAAAATTTTAGTTTAGTTTAGTTTATTCTTTTTTTTTTAATATTCATACAGAGATAAGCTTCAAGGTAATCCCCTTTCCCCAATCAATGCTACCCCTATAGGTAAACCAGTTCTTTTTTTTTTCTAATTTATTTATTTTCAGAAAAACAGTATTCATTATTTTTTCACCAGTTCTTAATCTCCCTTTATCTTAGAAAAGTTGAGACCTTTAACAAAGATAATAAGATACATCCAGGAAGAATCAAAATAACCTTCCTCACCCACACTGAGAGTTAATAACCACTATCCCAACTTTTTTTTCCAATTTATTTATTTTCAGAAAAACAGTATTCATTATTTTTTCACCACACCCAGTGCTCCATGCAAGCTGTGCCCTCTATAATACCCACCACCTGGTACCCCAACCTCCCACCCCCCTGCCACTTCAAACCCCTCAGATTGTTTTTCAGAGTCCATAGTCTCTCATGGTTCATCTCCCCTTCCAATTTACCCAAAAGCACATACCCTCCCCAATGTCCATAACCCTACCCCCCTTCTCCCAACCCCCCTCCCCCCAGCAACCCACAGTTTGTTTCGTGAGATTAAGAGTCACTTATGGTTTGTCTCCCTCCCTATCCCATCTTGTTTCATGGATTCTTCTACTACCCACTATCCCAACTTTTTATTCTGTCAGTGTTTCTGTGTATTTGTTTTTGTCCTGATAGTATATAAATCTTATACTTGGGGTTATTTTTGATGAGGTTCTTTTTTTTCCCCATCATCTACTTTTGTGAGTCTTTTGGTTTGTCTGTTTTTATTCATATACTTTATAAATCTTACCTTGGGGCCCATTTGGGCTGGGCCTTCTCTTTTATTTCTTCTTTCTTTTTTTTATTTTTTCCCTGTCTCTCTCTATATATATTTCTTTCTTTTTTCCTTCTTTTTTGTGGTGACTCTTGATTGCTCAGAAGGGTACCAGGGTGCACCTTGCTTGCACCATGGTCAATACATTCAGCTACACACCCGTTCAGCCATCTCTCACGAAAATGACTAAGAGGAGGAATGCCCAACAGAATAAAACTCAGATACTGGACCTTCTGCATCAGAGCTATTGGTTATGGACATAGACAGTATGTCAGAAAGGGAATTCAGGCTAACAATTATCCAGGCAATAGCTAGGTTGGAGAAAGCCTTTGATGATAAAATGGAATTGATTAGTGCAGAAGTGAAAGCCACCAGGGATGATGTTCACAATGTGCTCAATGAGTTCCAATCTAATATAAATTTTCTAAAAGTTAGGGTATCTGAGAGAGAAGATAGAATTAGTGATCTGGAGGAAAACAGATAGAGAAAAAGGATCAGGAGGAAGCCTGGAACAAACAGCTTAGAAGCCATAGAAGGCAATGGGTGTGGGGTTTATGAAATCTGTCTATATAATCTTTGTAATTGTTCTGTAAGTCTAAACTACACTAAAATAAAGTTTAAAAAAAAAGAAGCCACAAAAACAGAGTTAGGGAAATAAATAATGCTTTGAAACATTCCAATATCAGAATTATTGGAATCTCTGAGGGGGAGGAGAAAGAAATAACACTAGAAGATGTAGTTGAACAAATTCTCCATGAAAATTCTCCCAATCTTGTGAATGGAACCAGCGTTCATATCCTAGAGGCAGAAAGGTCTGTTCCCAAGATCATAGAATCTAGAAAGACCTCAAGACACCTGATAGTGAAAATAATGGATCATAACTATATAGAGGAGCTCATGAAAACAGCTAGGGCAAAGAAGCTCCTTAAGTACAGAGGAAAGCCCATCAGAATGACATCAGACTGTACACAGAAACCTGGCAAGCAAGAAACAGCTGGCAAGATTTATTCAGGACACTAAATGAAAATAACATGCAGCCAAGAATACTTTATCCAGTAAGACTGATATTCAAAATGGATGGAGAGATAAAGAGCTTCCAAGACCAGCAAAAAAGAGTATGAAACCTCCATGCTGACACTGCAGAAAATATTAAGGGGATTTCTATAAAAGAGGAAAAAATCCCAAGAATATTTTGAATAGAAATATATGGAGACAATCTAAAGCAACAAAGACTTCACAGATAACACGATGTCAATAAAAATGTATCTATTAATCATCTCAACATGAATGGCTTAAATGTGCCCTAAAATGACACAGGGTTGCAGATTGGATAAAATGACAGGACCCATCCATATGTTGTCTACATGAGACCCATTTCGAACCTAAGATACACCCAGACTGAAGTGAAAGGATGAAGAAGCATCTTTCATGACAATGGGCCTCAAAAGAAGGCCGGGGTAGTGATTCTCATATCAGATAAATTAGATTTTAAACTAAAGATTGTAGTCAGAGATATGGAAGGACACTTCATCATTCATTTTTTTCAATTTATTTATTTTCAGAAAAACAGTATTCATTATTTTTTCACCACACCCAGTGCTCCATGCAAGCCGTGCCCTCTATAATACCCACCACCTGGTACCCCAACCTCCCAACCCTCCGCCACTTCAAACCCCTCAGACTGTTATTCAGAGTCCATAGTCTCTCACTTCATCATTCATAAAGGGACTATCCACCAAGATGATCTAACAATTCTAAATATTTATGCCCCCTATATGGAAGCAGCCAATTACATAAGAAAACTGTTAATCAAGACAAAGAGTCATATTGATATGAATATATTAATAATGGGAGATATTAACACACCACTCTCAGTAATAGATCATTCAAGAAGAAAATCAACAACAAAAAAAAAAACATTGAATGACTTCGAATGACACATTGAACCAGATGGACCTCATAGATATATACAGAACATTACCCCCTAAAACAACAGAATACTCATGCTCCTCAAAAGCACATGGAATGTTCTCCAGAATATAACACATACTGGGTCACAAATCCGGGCACAACCGGTACCAAAAAATTGAGATTATTCCCTGCATATTCTAGATCACAATGATTTGAAACTAGAGCTCAATCACAAGGAAAAGTTTGGAAGGAACTCAAACACCTGGAAGCTAAAGACCACCTTGCTTAAGAATGCTTCACTCAGGTATCTTATGGTTCTTGGTGCTATACTAAATGGAATCGATTCTCTAATTTCCCTTTCTGTATTTTCATTGTTAGTGTATAAGAAAGCTACTGATTTCTGCACGTTGACTTTGTATCCTGTCACGTTGCTGAATTGCTGTATGAGTTCTAGTAGTTTGGGGGTGGAGTCTTTTGGGTTTTCCATATAAAGAATCATGTCATCTGCGAAGAGAGAGAGTTTGACTTCTTCATTACCAATTTGATTACCTTTTATTTCTCTCTGTTGTCTGATTGTTGTTGCTAGGACTTCTAATACTATGTTGAACAAGAGTGGTGAGAGTGGGCATCCTTGTCTTGTTCCTGATCTCAGTGGGAAGGCTGCAAGCTTTTTCCCATTGAGGATGATATTTGCTGTGGGTCTTTCATAGATAGATTTGATGAGTTTCAGGAATGTTCCCTCTATCCCTATACTTTGAAGCGTTTTAATCAGGAACGGATGCTGGATTTTGTCAAATGCTTTTTCTGCATCCATTGAGAGGACCATGTGGTTCTTCTCTCTTCTCATATTAATTTGTTGTATCACATTGATTGATTTGCAAATGTTGAACCATCCTTGTAGCCAAGGGATGAATCCCACCTGATCATGGTGGATAATCTTTTTAATGTGCTGTTGGATCCTGTTGGCTAGGATCTTGTTGAGAATCTTGGCATCCATATTCATCAGTGATATTGGTCTAAAACTCTCCTTTTTGGTAGGGTCTTTGCCTGGTTTGGGGATCAGGGTAATGCTGGCTTCATAGAAAGAGTCTGGAAGTTTTCTTTCTGCTTCAATTTTTGGAAACAGCGTCAGGAGAATAGGTGTTATTTCTTCTTTGAAGGTTTGGTAGAATTCCCCAGGGAATCTGTCAGGTCCTGGGCTCATGTTTTTTGGGAGATTTTTGATCACTGCTTCAATCCCGTTATTAGATATCGGTCTATTAAGGTTGTCGATTTCTTCCTGGTTCAATGTTGGTAGCTTATATTTTTCCAGGAATGCATCCATTACTACAGCACCAAGAACCATAAGATACCTGGGAATAAACCTAACCAAAGAGGTAAAGGATCTGTACTCGAGGAACTACAGAACACTCATGAAAGAAATTGAAGAAGACACAAATAGATGGAAGACCATTCAATGCTCTTGGATCGGAAGAATAAACATTGTTAAAATGTCTATACTGCCTAGAGCAATCTATACTTTTAATGCCATTCCGATCAAAATTCCACCGGCATTCTTCAAAGAGATGGAGCAAATAATCCTAAAATTTGTATGGAATCAGAAGAAACCCCGAATCGCTAAGGAAATGTTGAAAAACAAAAATAAAGCTGGCGGCATCACCTTACCTGATTTGAAGCTTTATTACAAAGTTGTGATCACCAAGACAGCATGGTACTGGCATAAAAACAGACACATTGACCAGTGGAACAGAGTAGAGAGCCCAGATATGGACCCTCAACTCTATGGTCAATTAATCTTTGACAAAACAGGAAAAAATATACAGTGGAAAAAAGACAATCTCTTCCATAAATGGTGCTGGGAAAACTGGACAGCTATATGTAGAAGAATGAAACTCGACCATTCTCTTACACCGCACACAAAGAACAACTCAAAATGGGTAAAAGACCTCAGCGTGAGACAGGAAAACATCAGAATCCTAGAGGATTGCATAGGCAGTAATCTCTTTGATATCAGCCACAGCAACTTCTTTCAAGATACGTCTCCAAAGGCAAAGGAAACAAAAGTGAAAATAAACTTTTGGGACTTCATCAAAATCAAAAGCTCTGCACAGCAAAGGAAACAGTTAAAAAACAAAGAGGCAACCCATGGAATGGGAGAAGATATTTGCAAATGACAGTACAGATAAAAGGTTGATATCCAGGATCTATAATGAACTCCTCAAACTCAACACACAAGAAACAGGCAAACATATCAAAAAATGGGCAGAAGTTATGAACAGACACTTCTCCAATGAAGACAAACAAATGGCTATCAGACACATGAAAAAATGTTCATCATCATTAGCCCTCATGGAGATTCAAATTAAAACCACATTGAGATATCACCTTACACCAGTTAGAATGGCCAAAATTAACAAAACAGGAAACAGCATGTGTTGGAGAGGATGTGGAGAAAGGGGAACCCTCTTCCACTGTTGGTGGGAATGCAAGTTGGTGCAGCCTCTTTGGAGAATTGTGAGGAGATTCCTCAAGAAATTAAAAATAGAGCTTCCCTACGACCCTGCAATTGCACTCCTGGGTATTTACCCCAAAGACACAGATGTCGTGAAAAGAAGGGCCATCTGTACCCCAATGTTTATAGCAGCAATGGCCACGGTCGCCAAACTATGGAAAGAACCAAGATGCCCTTCAACGGACGAATGGATAAGGAAGATGTGGTCCATATACACTATGGAGTATTCTGCCTCCATCAGAAAGGATGAATACCCAACTTTGGTAGCAACATGGACGGGACTGGAAGAGATTATGCTGAGTGAAATATGTCAAGCAGAGAGAGCCAATTATCATATGGTTTCACTTATTTGTGGAGCATAACCAATAGCACGGAGGACAAGGGGTGTTAGAGAGGAGAAGGGAGTTGGGGTAAATTGGATAGGGAGGTGAACCACGAGAGATTATGAACTTTGAAAAACAATCTGAGGGGTTTGAAGTGGCGGGGGTGTTGGAGGTTGGGGTACCAGGTGGTGGGTATTATAGAGGGCACGGCTTGCATGGAGCACTGGGTGTGTTGAAAAAAAAAATGAATACTGTTTTTCTAAAAATAAATAAATAGGGGAAAAAAAGAATGCTTGACTCAACCAGGAAATCAAGGAAGAACTGAAACAATTCATGGAAACCAATGAGAATGAAGACACTTCGTCCCAAAACCCATGGGATACAGCAAAGGCCGTCGTAAGGGAGAAATACATAGCCATCCAAGCGTCCCTCAAAAAAATTGAAAAATCCAAGGGGGGAAAAGATGGAGGGGAAGTAGGAAGAGGTGTCTTTTCAACTTGTAACCCAAAGTGAGCTGATTACCTACCAAAGAATTCTGATCACCCATGAAATCAGCCTGAGATCAGAATTATACATGTCTGGATCTCTACAGGGGGAGAAGATGCCAGTGGGCAGGTAAACCGGAGTGGGAACGGCATAATGATATCGGAAGATAAACAAAAGGGTAAGGGAGCCACCAGAGGCAAAAGTAATACCCCAATACAAGCGAGAGTGCCCTGAATCTAGGGACCAGCATTAACTTGGAGACTGGTTGAAAGCACTCCAAAAGAGGAAAGGATTGCCGGGGGAAATTGTGGGAATTGAGGCAGCTAGCGACAGGGGCTTACGTCCCCAGTACCTGGACAGCCCCCACCGGTGCTGAGGCAGAGAGAGTGCAGCCGAGAAACCAGCTCTTGGTCCCTAAGCCACCAGCGCGCCCGAGAGCACGTGGGGTCCATTTCCTGTGAGGGGATGGGACCCACGCCGCGCAAGGCAGAATGCTGGAGCCCTGCTAAAGAGCCTGAGATACTCCCCTGAGAGAGGTATAAAGGCCCAGCTGGTGCCCATTAATATGCGCCATTGTTTCAGAGCCTGCACCAAACTCTCCCCACAGAGAGGTGTGCAAAGGCCCAGCCTGGTGCTCTCGGACCTGCGCCCCGTTCTCAGAGCCTGAGACCCACGCGTGAACCTCAGACTCCCCTGATATTGGTGTGCACAAGCCAGTCGCTCTTAGACCCAGAAAGACCAGGCACTCCCAGCCCTGGCCAGCGCGAAAATCTCAGTGTGCGATTGCTGCTTGGAACCTCTCTGGTGGCCTGGAGCTGCCCAGACAGCTGCCACTGCCTTGGCTTTGGTTACAAGCAAAAGATCCTGTGCCTACAGGGAACGTGACTTGGAACCTGCTCTGCCAGCAGCCAAGGGGGAACTTATTTAGGCTCTGCAACCAGACTGAGGCTTCTCTCTGAGACGGAGATCGGGGTGCAGCTTGTTTTCCTCTAAAACTACAAAAACCATCAAAAGCGGTCAAAGTGAGAAAAAAAAAATGAACAAACATAAAAACTGCCAGAGAACAAAACCTGAAAAAAAAACCAGTTTCCTCAGAGCCCACCCCCTTGGGAGTGGGAAGACTTAAGTCAGGGAACATCATTGACTGAAAACCCACATGGCAGGCCCCTCCCCCAGAAAACCAACCAGGAAAGGAAAAAAAAAAAAAAAAGACGACAAGAGAACAACCACCACTACTTAATAGGACATTTTTTTTTAAATAGGACAATTTTTATTATTAATTCGGTCCCACTATTCTGGTTCATTTATATATATATATATATATATATATATATATATATATATGTAATTTTTTTAACCTAATAACCATCACAATGAGCTGTCCAGTAGAACAAATTCCATAATAACCTTTTAACCTGAACTTTTTGATACATACACCTATGTTTTTCTTTTGCATTTCTATTTTTTGAATTCCTTCTTTTTTTTAAATTTTAGTTTAGTTTAGTCTAGTTTATTCCTTTTTATTTTTATGTTCTAATATTCATATAGAGTTAAACTTCAAAGTAATCCCCTTTCTCCAATCAATACTACCCCTATAGGTAAACTAATTTTTAATCCCCCTTTATCTTAGAAAGTTGAGTCCTTTAACAAAGATATCAAGATACATCCAGGAAGAATCAAAACAAACTTGCTCACACACTGAGAATTTATAACCTCTCTCCCAACTTTTGCTTCAACAAGTGTTTCTGTGTTTCTGTGTTTTTCCTGATAGTATATAAATCTTACACTTGGGGTTCTTTTTGATGAGGTTCTTCCTTTATTTGCATATTTTTTCTCTTGTCATATACTTTTATCAGTCTTTTTGTTTGTCCGTTTTTGTTTGTCTACATGATAAATCTTACCGTGGGGCCCATTTGGGCTGAATCTTCTCTTTCATCTTCCCTTTCTTTCCTGTCTCTCTCTCTATCTCTTTTTTTTCTTTCTTTTTCTTTTTCTTTTCTTTTGTCTCTCGTTTCAGTGGGAAATCCTGATTGCTCAGAAGTGTTCCAGGGTGCACCTTGACTGCACCATGGATAATACATCCAGCTACATCTGTTCAGTCATCTCCCACCAAAATGAATAGGAGGAGGAATGAACAGGAGAAAAATACAGAGGATGGACCTTCTGCAACAGAGCTAACGGCTATTAACATAGACAATATGTCGGAAAGAGAATGCAAGCTAACAATTATCCAGGAAATAGCTAGGATGGAGAAAGCCATGGATGACCAAACAGAATTGATAAGGGCTGAGCTGAAAGCGATCAGACAGGAGTCCACAAAGTTAGGGCGGAGTTGAAAGCTACCAGGGAGGAGGTTCTCAATGCTCTCAAAGAGTTCCAATCTAATCTAAACTCTCTCAAAGCTAGGGTAACTGAGACAGAAGATAGAATTAGTGATCTGGAGGACAAACAGATAGAGAGAAAGGATCAGGAGGAAGACTGGAACAAACAGCTTAAAAACCACGAAAACAGAATCAGGGAAATAAATGATGCCATGAAATATTCCAACGTCAGAATTACTGGAATCCCTGAAGGGGAGTAGAAAGAAAGAAGTCGAGAAGATATAGTGGAACAAGTCCTTCATAAAAATTTTCCCAATCTCGTGAATGGAACCAGAGTTCATGTACTAGAGGCTGAACGGTCTCCACCCAAGATTATACATTTCAAAAAAACATCACGACACCTGATAGTCAAATTGAGAAATTATAATTGTAGGTATAATCTCTTGAAAGCCGCTAGGGTAAAGAGGCTCCTAACTTACAGAGGAAAGCCCATCAGACTAACAACAGACCTCTCCACAGAGACCTGGCAAGCCAGAAAAGGCTGGCAAGATATATTCAGGGCACTGAATGAGAAGAACATGCAGCGAAGAATACTTTATCCAGCAAGACTGACATTCAAAATGCATGAAGAGACAAAGAGTTTCCAAGACTGGCAAGGCTTAAAAGAATATGCAACCACCAAGCCGACAGTGAAGGAAATATTAAGGGGGGTTCTATAAAAGAGGAAAAATCCTAAGAATAGCATTGAACAGAAATATAGAGACAATCTACAGAAAGAAAGACTTCAAAAGTAACTCGGTGTCAATAAAAACGTATCTATCAAGAATCACTCTCCATGTGAATGGCCTAAAATGGCACAGGGTTGCAGGTTGGATAAAATGACAGGACACATCCATATGTTGTTTACAAGAGACCCATTTTGATCCTAAAGATACACGCAGACTGAAAGTGAAGTGATGGAGAAGCATTTTTCATGCCAATGGGCCTCAAAAGAAGACTGGGATAGTGATTCTCATATCAGATAAATTAGATTTTAAACTAAAGACTGTAGTAAGAGATACAGAAGGACACTACATAATCCTTAAAGGGACTATCCACCAAGATGATCTAACACTTGTAAATATATATGCCCCCAATATGGGAGCAGCCAATTACATAAGAAAACTGTTCATCAAGATAAAGAGTCATATTGATATGAATACATGATTAATAGAAGATCTTAACATGCCTCTCTCAGAAATAGACAGATCATCGAAAGAGAAAATCAATAAAGAAACAAGAGCATTGAATGACACATTGGAACCGATGTACCTCATAGATATATACAGAACATTCCACCCTAAAACAACTGAATACTCATTCTTCTCAAGTGCACATGGAACTTTCTCCAGAATAGACCACATACTGGGTCACAAATCATGACTTAACCGATACCAAAAGACTGAGATTATTCCCTGCATATTCTCAGATCACAGTGCTATGAAACTGGAGCTTAATCACAAGGAAAAGTTCTGAAGGAACTCAAACACCTGCAAGTTAAAGGTCACCTTGTTTAAGAATGCTTGGATCAACCAGGAGATCAAAGAAGAACTGAAACAATTCATGGAAACCAATGAGAATGAAGACACTTCGGTCCAAAACCTATGGGATACAGCAAAGCCTGTCCTAAGGGGGAAATACATAGCCATCCAAGCCTCTCTCAAAGAAATCGAAAAATCCAGAACACAGCAGCTGTCTCTACACCTTAAAGAACTGGAGGATCAACAACAAATCAAACCAACTCCACACATAAGAAGGGATATCATCAAGATTAGAGCTGAGATCAATGAGGTAGAAACCAAAGATACAGTAGAACGTATCAATGAAACTAGAAGCTGATTTTTGGAAAGAATCAATAAGATGGATAAGCCACTTACCACACTAATCCAAAAGAAAAGAGAGAAAGCCCAAGTTCATAAAATTATGAATGAAAAGAGAGAGATCAAATCTAACACCAAGGAAGTAGAACAATCATCAGAAGTTATTATCCACAGTTATATGCAATAAGCTTAGCAACTTTGATGAAATGGGTGCATTCCTGGAAAACTATAAACTCCCAAAATTGAACCAGGAAGAAACTGACAACCTGAAGACTGATATCTAGTAACGAGATTAAAGCAGTGATCAAAAACCTCCCAAAAAACAAGAGCCACAGACCCTGCGGATTCCCTGGGGAATTCTACCAAACTTTCAAAGAATAAATAACACCTATTATCTTGAAGATGTTTCAAAAAATTGAAGCAGAAGGAAAACTTCCAGACTCTTTCTACGAAGCCAGGATTACCCTGATCCCCAAACCAGGCTAACACACTACCAAAAAGGAGAATTTCAGACCAATATCACTGATGAATATGGATGCTAATATTCTCAACAAGACCCTAGCCAACAGGACCCAACAGCACATTAAAAAGATTATCCACCATGACCAGGCGGAATACATCCTTGGGTTACAAGGATGGTTCAACATTCGCAAATCAATCAATGTGATAAAACAAATTAATAAGAGAAGAGAGAAGAACCACATGGTCCTATCAATTGATGCAGAAAAAGCATTTGACAAAATCCAGCATCCATTCCTGATTAAAACATTCAAAGTATAGGGATAGAAGGAACATTCCTGAACTTTATCAAATCTATCTATGAAAGACCCACGGCAAATATCATCCTAAATGGGAAAAAGCTTGCATCCTTACCGTTGAGATCAGGAAAAATACAAAAATGCCCACTTCCACAACTCGTGTTCAACATAGTATTAGAAGTCCTAGCAACAGCAATAAGACAACAAAGAGAAATAAAAGGTATCCATATTGGCAGTGAAGAAGTCAAACTCTCTCTCTTGGCACATGACATGATTCTTTATATGGAAAACCCAAAAGACTCCACCCCCAAACTACTAGAACTCATACAGCAATTCAGCAACGTGGCAGGGTACAAAGTCAATGTGCAGAAATCAGTGGCTTTCTTATACACTAACAATGAAAATACAGAAAGGGAAATTAGAGAATCGATTCCATTTACTATAGCACCAAGAAACATAAGACACCTGGGAATAAACCTAGCCAATGAGGTAAAGTATCTCTACTTGAGGAACTACAGAGAACTCATGAAAGAAATTGAAGAAGACACAAAAAGATGGAAGACCATTCCATGCTCTTGGATCGGAAGAATAAACATTGTTAGAATGTCTATACTGCCTAGAGCAATCTATACTTTTAATGCCATTCCGATCAATATTCCACTGGTATTCTTCAAAGAGCTGGAGCAAATAATCCTAAAATTTGTATGGAATCAAAAGAGACCCCGAATCGCTAAGGAAATGTCAAAAAAACAAAAATAAAACTGGGGGCATCACATCACCCCATTTCAAGCTTTACTACAAAGCTGTGATCACCAAGACAGCATGGAACTGGCATAAAAACAGACACAGACCAGTGGAACAGAGTAGAGAGCCCTGATATGCACCCTCAACTCTATGGTCAAATAATCTTCGACAAAGCAGGAAAAAATATCCAGTCGATAAAAGACAGTCTCTTCAATGAATGGTGCTGGGAAAATTGGACAGCTCTATGTAGAAGAACGAAATTCAACCATTCTCTTACACTGTACACAAAGATAAACTTGAAATGGATAAAAGACGTCAACATGAGACAGGAATCCATCAGAATCCTAGAGGAGAACACAGGCAGTAATCTCTTCGATATCAGTCACAGCAACTTCTTTCAAGATATGTCTCCAAAGGCAAAGGACACAAAAGCAAAAAGGAACTTTTGGGACTTCATCAAGATCAAAAGCTTCTGTGCAGCCAAGGAAACAGTTAAAAAAAAAAAAAGGCAACCCACGGAATGGGAGCAAATATTTGCAAATGACAGTACAGACAAAAGGTTGATATCCAGGATCTACAAAGAACTTCTCAAACTCAACACACACAAAACAGATAATCATGTCAAAAAATAGGCAGAAGACATGAACAGACACTTCTCCAATGAAGACATACAAATGGCTATCAGACACATGAAAAAATGCTCCTCATCACTAGCCATCAGGGAGATTCAAATTAAAACTACATTGAGATATCACCTTACACCAGTTAGAATGGCCAAAATTAGCAAGACAGGAAACAACGTGTGTTCATAGAATGTAGAGAAAGGGGAACCCACTTCCACTATTGTTGGTAATGCAAGTTGGTGCAGCCACTTTGGAGAACAGTGTGGAGATTCCTCAAGAAATTAAAAATAGAGCTTCCCTATGACCCTGCAATTGCACTCCTGGGTATTTACCCCACAGATACAGATGTAGTGAAAAGAAGGTCCATCTGTACCCCAATGTTTATAGTAACAATGGCCACGGTCGCCAAACTGTGGAAAGAACCAAGATGCCCTTCAACAGACGAATGGATAAGGAAAATATGGTCCATATACACTATGGAGTATTATGCGTCCATCAGAATGGATGAATACCTAACTTTTGTACAACATGGATGGGACTGGAAGAGATTATGCTGAGTGAAATAAGTCAAGCAGAGAGAGTCAATTATCATATGGTTTCACTTATTTGTGGAACACAATGGGAGATGTAGAGGAGAAGGAAGTTGGAGGGAAATTGGAAGGGGAGATGAACCGTGAGAGACTATGGACTCTGAAAAACAACCTGAGGGTTTTGAAGGGGTGAAGGTGGGAGGTTGGGGGAACCAGTTGGTGGGTATTAAGGAGGGCACATATTGCATGGAGCACTGTGTGTGTTGCAAAAACAATAAATACTATTACACTGAAAACAGTATAAAAAAAAAGAAAGAAAGAAAGAATGAATACCCAACTTTTGTATCAACATGGACGAGCTGGAAGAGATTATGCTGAGTGAAATAAGTCAAGCAGAGAGACCAATTATCATATGGTTTCACTTATTTGTGGAGCATAAGAAATAACATGGAGGACATGGGGAGATGGAGAGGAGAAGTGAAATTGGAAGGGGAGATGAACCATGAGAGACCATGGACTCTGAAAAACAATCTGAGGGTTTTGAAGGGGCAGAGGATGGGAAGTTGGGTGAGCCTGGTATTGGGTATAATGGAGGGAACATATTGCATGGAGCACTGGTTTCAGTGCATAAACAATCAATTCTGTTATACTTTATAGAAATTTAAATAATTATAATTTTTTTTAAAACTCCCAGTAGGCAACACTAATAAAGAGTCCTATAGTTTGGAGTTAGTGCAACAGATGAATTAGAGGCTCACATCTGGTCTAACTACAGAAATTGCCCATCATTGAAAGCCTCTCAGGGGAAAACTCTGGGATAGTTCCCTGCAGTTCCTCGTGACTGCCACCAGAATAAATAGGCTGAAGGCAGGTATCTGGTCTGACCCAGCTACAAGCCCAGACTGGCTCCTTAACAGCACCAGACCAAACCCTGCCCATAATAGACAAAGGAAGTCATTGTTGCTGATCAGACTGAAGGCAAATGTGGCTTAGTGACAACACTAGGTTGCACACAACACACATAAGATACTTTTGCTGAAATGTTGGGCTCTGGTGAACAGGGAACATTGAACTGCCACACACTATAGGATCTCTTATAGGACACTACTTTCAAGATCAGGAGATGTAGCTGACTTTCCCAGCATATAGACACAAACAAAAAATATTTAGAAAAAGTGAGAAGACAGATGAATATATCCTGAATGAATGAAGAAAAAAAACACAGCGAAAGAGCTAAATAAAACATAAGTAAGCAAAAGGCCTTATAAGGAATTCAAAGTAATGATTATAAAGATATTTATTGAACTTGAGAAAAAAAGTGGAGAATTCAGTGAGACCGCCAACAAAGAAAACACACAAAAGAACCAATAAGTTGTGAAGAACTCAAAAATTGAAATTAAAACTACACTAGAGTGAGTAAATGGTATACTAGAAGAAGAAAAAAAAAAAGGTTCAGGGAGTTGGAAGACAGAGTAATGGAAAGCAAGAAACCTGAACAGAAGAAAAAGAAGAAGAAGGAGGAGGAGGAGGAGGAGGAGGAGGAGGAGGAGGAGGAGGAGAAATAATGAGAATAGGCTAAGGGAACTCAGCAACATCATCAAATATAGTAACATTTGCATTACAGGAACTCCAGAAGGAGGAGAGAAAAGGGGGCAGAAAATTAATTTGAAGAAATAATAGCTAAAAATTTTCCTAATATGGGGAAAGAAACAGACATCCAGATCCAGGAGGACAGAGAGTGCCCCAAAAAATTGACCCAAAGAGGTCCACACCAAGACATATGATAATTAAATGGCAAAAAGTAGCAATAAAGAGAGAATATTAAAAGCAGCAGAAAAAAAAGAAAAGAAAAGAAAGAGTTATGTACAGGAGAAACCCACAAAACTCTCAGCTAATTTTTCAGCTTTGTAAGACAAAAGGAGTGACATGATATAATCCCTGTTAAAAGTAAACCAAAACAAAACAAAACAAAAACAAAAGAACCTGCAACCAAAAATACTCTATCCAACAAGGTTACCATTCAGAATAGAAGGAAAGATCAACATTTCCGAGGCAAACAAAAGTTAAAGGAATTCATTACCATTAAACCAGTCTTACAAGGAATATTAAAAGAAATTCTTTGAGTTGAAAGAAAAGACCATAATCAGGAGTAAGAAAATTAGAATTCATAAAAATTCCACAATAAATTTGAACATTATAAATGTAGTAGGTTAATAACGTATAAAACCAGTACAGAGGTTAAAGCGTAAAAGCAGTAAAATCAATTATAATACAAAAATCAGCCAAGGGATTCACAAAATAAAAAGATATAAAGTATGAAATCATATATGCAAAATGTGTGGCAGGGAGTGAGTAAAAATGTAGTGTTTTTAATATGGGTTCAAACTTAGGAAACATCAACTTAATACAGACTTCTATATGTGAATAAATACCTATTTATTACAGGTAACCACAGATTAAAACCTGTATGGGTATACAAAAAAATAGAAGGGAATTTAAACATTAAAGAAAGCCATCAAACCACAGGGAAGAGAACAAGAGAGGAAAGGAACAGAGAAGAACTACAAAAACAACTATAAAAAACCAACAAGAGTGATGCCTGGGTGGCTCAGTCAGTTAAGCATCTGCCTTCAGCTCAGGTCATGATCCTGGGGTCCTGGGATTGAGCCCTTCATCTGGCTTCTGGCTAGCAGGAAATCTGCTTCTCCCTCTGCCACTGTTGCTCCCCCAGCTTGTGTGCTCTCTCTCTCTCTGACAAATAAATAAATAAAATGTTTTTAAAAGTCACAAAATGGTGATAAGAACGTACCTATCAATAATTGCTTTGAATATAAAGAGAGAAAATTCTCCAATCAAAACATACTGGAAGAAAAAAGAAAAGACATAGGATGACTAAATGGATAAAAATCAGGTCCATCCGATGGCGGGGTAGTAGGAAGAGGCGCCTTTTCAGCTGGTACCCCAAAGTGAGCTGATTACCTACCAAAGAACTCCGATCACCCATGAAATCAGCCTGAGATCAGAATTATACACGTCTGGATCTCTACAGGGGCAGAAGACACCAATGAGCAAGTAAAGCGGAATGGGAACAGCGGAATGATATTGGAAGATAAACAAAAGGGGGAGGGAGCCACCAGTGGCGACCGGTGGGAAAGTAATACCCCAATACAAGCAAGAGTGCCCTGCGTCTGGGGACCAGCATTAACTTAGAGACTGGTTGAAAGCACTCCAAAAGAGCAAAGGATCGCGGGGGGGGGGGGGAGCTCTGGGAATCCGGGCAGCTAGGGACAGGGGCTTAAGTCCCCGGTCCCAGATGGCCTCCCCGACGCTGAGGCAGAGAGAGTGCGGCGGAGAAACCAGCTCCTGGTCCCTAAGCTGCCAGCGCGCCCCAGAGCGCGTGGGTTCCGGCTCCTGTGAGGGGATGGGAGCCCCGCCGGTCTGCAGAACGCGCGCTAGACCTAACACAAAGCTCGAGATACGCGCGCACGTCCCTCAAGCTCCCCTGAGTTACTGAGGCCCGGCCAGCGCTCCTTGACCCGCGCCATTGTTTCAAAGCCTAAGCCAAGCGCGCGCGCCCCTCACAGAGGCGCGCAAAAGCCCAGCCTGGGGCTTAGGAACCAGCGCCCCGTTCTCAGTGCCCCAGATGCATGCCCTACCTATAACCGCCTCTGAAAAGAGGTGCGCGCAAGCTGGGCACTCCCAACCCGGGGCTGGTGGCAAAATCTCAATGTGCGAGCGCTGCTTGGAACCTCTCTGGCGGTCAGGAGCACCCAGACAGCCGCCACTGCCTTGGCTTTGGGTACAAGCAAAAGATCTGCACCCCCAGTGTCTGCACCTTGGAACCTGCGCTGCCAGCGGCCAAGGGGGAATTTATTCAGCTTCTGCACCCAGACTGAGGCTTCTCTCTGAGAGGGAGATCAAGGTGCAGTTTGATTTCTTCTAATACTACAAAAACCATCAAAGGCAGTCAAGGTAAGAGGGAAAAAAGTGAACAAGCAAAAAAACCGCCAGAGAACAAAAGCCTGGGAAAAAAACAGTTTCCCCAGAGCCCACCCGCTTCAGGGGGGTGGGGGGACTCAACACAGGAAACATCATTGACTGACAACCCACGTGGCAGGCCCCTCCCCCAGAAAACAAACCAAGAAAGAAAAAAAAAGGACTACAAGAGAACCACCACTACTTCATAAGAAAACTTGTATTGTTCACTCGTTTCCACTATTCCACTATTCCACTATTCCACTATTTTTACACATAGGTAATTTTTTAACCTATTTACCATCACAGCGAGCTGTACAGTACATCAAATTCCATAATACCTTTCTAACCTGAACTTTTTGATACATACACCTATGTTTTTCTTTTGCATTTATATTTTTTGAGTTCCTTTTTTTAAAATTTTAGTTTAGTTTAGTCTAGTATATTCCTTTTTATTTTTATCCTCTAATATTCATATAGAGTTAACGTCAAAGTAATCCCCTTTCCCCAATCAATACTACCCCTACAGTAAACCAATTTTTAATCACCTTTATCTTAGGAAAGTTGAGTCCCTTAACAAAGATATCAAGATACAACCAGGAAGAATCAAAACAACCTTCCTCGCACACACTGAGAATTTATAAGAACTCTCCCATCATCTTCCACCAGTGTTTCTGTGTTTTTTATGTTTTTCCTGATAGCATATAAATTTTACACTTGTGGTTCTTTTTGACGAGGTTCTTTCTTTATTTGCATCTATATATTTTTTTCTTTCTCTTGCCATATAATTGTATCTGTCTTTTTGTCTCCTTTTGTTTGTCTACTTCATAAATCTTACCTTGGGGCCCATCTGGGCTGAAGCTTCTCTTTCATCTTCCCTTTCTTTCCTGTCTCTCTCTCTCTCTCTGCTTTTTTTTCTTTCTTTTTCTTTTTCTTTCTCTTTTTCTTCTTTTTATTTTTTTTTCTTTTATTTTTTCTTTTCTTTTGTCTCTCATTTGGGTGGGGAATCCTGATTGCTCAGAAGTGTTCCATGGTGCACCTTGACTGCACCAGAGTTGATACATCCAGCTACATCTGTTCAGTCTTCTCCCACCAAAATGACTAGGAGGAGGAATGCCCAACGAAAGAAAAATATAGAGGATGGACCTTCTAAAACAGAGCTAATGGCTATCAACATAGACAATTTGTCAGAAAGAGAATTCAGGCTAACAATTATCCAGGCAATAGCTAGGTTGGAGAAAGCCATGAATGACCAAACAAAATTGATTAAAGCCAAACTGGAAGCGACCAGACAGGATTCACAATGTTAGGGCAGATCTTCAAGCTACCAGGGAGGAGGTCCACAATGCTCTCAATGAGTTCCAATCTAATCTAAACTCTCTCAAAGCTAGAGTAACTGAGACAGAAAATAGAATTAGTGATCTAGAAGACAAACAGATAGAGAGAAAGGATCAGGAGGAAGCCTGGAACAAACAGCTTAGATGCCACGAAAGGAGAATCAGGATTCCAAATGATGCCATGAAGCGTTCCAACATCATAATTATTGGAATCCCTGAAGGGTAAGAGAAAGAAAGAATTCTAGAAGATATACTGAAACAAGTTCTTCATGAAAATTTTCTGAATCTTACGAATGAAACCAGCGTTCATGTACTAGAGGCTGAATGGTCTCCACCCAAGATTATACACTCCAAAAAAACATCACGACACCTGATAGTCAAATTGAGGATTTATAATTGTAGGTATAATCTCTTGAAAGCCGCCAGGGCAAAGAAGCTCCTTACTTACAGAGGGAAGCCCATCAGAATAACGTCAGACCTGTCCACAGAGACCTGGCAAGCCAGAAGAGGCTGGCAAGATATATTCAGGGCACTAAATGGGAAGAACATGCAGCCAAGAGTACTTTATCCAGCAAGACTGACATTCAAAATGGACTAGAGATAAAGAGTTTCCAAGACCGGCAAAGCTTAAAAGACTATGCAACCACCAAGGCGACACTGCAGGAAATATTAAGGGGGGTTCTATAAAAGAGGAAAAATCCGAAGAATAGCATTGAACAGAAATATAGAGACAGTCAACAGAAAGAAAGACTTCACAGGTAACTTGATGTCAATAAAAACGTTCTATCAATAATCACTCTCAATGTGAATGGCCTAAATCCACCCATAAAATGTCACAGGGTTGCAGATTGGATAAAACGACAGGACCCATCCATATGCTGTCTACAAGAGACCCATTTTGAACCTAAAGATACACGCAGACTGAAAGTGAAGGGGTGGAGAAGCATCTTTCATGCCAATGGGCCTCAAAAGAAGGCTGGGGTAGCGACTCTCGTATCAGATAAATTAGACTTCAAACTAAAGACTGTAGTCAGAGATACAGAAGGACACTACATAATCCTTAAAGGGACTATCCACCAAGATGATCTAACAATTGTAAATATCTATGCTCCCAATATGGGAGCAGCCAATTACTTAAGAAAACTGTTAATCAAGATAAAGAGTCATATTGATATGAATGCACTAATCGTAGGAGATCTTAACATGACTCTTTCAGAATTAGATCATCGAAGCAGAAAATCAATAAAGAAACAAGAGCATTGAATGACACATTGGACCAGATGGACCGCATAGATATATAAAGAACATTCGACCCTAAAACAAAAGAATACTAATTCTTCTCAAGTGCACACGGAACTTTCTTCAGAAAGGACACATACTGGGTCACCAATCAGGACTCAACCGATACCAAAAGACTGAGATTTTTCTCTGCATATTCTCAGATCACAATGATTTGAAATTGGAGCCCAATCACAAGGAAAAGCTCAGAAGGAACTCAAATACCTGGAAGCTAAAGACCACCTTGCTTAAGAAAGCTTGGATCAACCAGGAGATCAAAGAAGAACTGAAACAATTCATGGAAACCAATTAGAATGAAGACACTTTGGTCCAAAACTTATGGGATACAGCAAAGGCGGTCCTAAGGGGAAAATATATGGCCATCCAAGCCTCGCTCAAAAGAATTGAAAAATCCAGAACACACCAGCTGTGTCTACACCTTAAAGAACTGGAGGATCAACAACAAATCAAACCAACTCCTCACATAAGAAGGGAAATCATCAAGTTTAGAGCTGAGCATTAGAGAGGAGTAGGGAATTTGGGTAAATTGGAAGGGGAGGTGAACCATGAGAGACTATGGACTCTGAAAAACAGTCTGAGGGGTTTGAAGTGAGGGGGGGTGGGAGGTTGGGGTACCAGGTGGTGGGTATTATAGAGGGCACAGCTTGCATGGAGCACTGGGTGTGGTGAAAAAATAATGAATACTGTTTTTCTGAAAATAAATAAATTGGGAAAAATAAAATAAAATAAAATAAAATAAAATAAAAAAGATTAGAGCTGAGGTCAATGAGGGAGAAACCAGAGATACAGTAGAACGTATCAATGAAACTAGAAGCCGGTTTTTTGAAAGAATCAATAAGATTAATAAGCCACTGGCTACACTAATCCAAAACAAAAGAGAGAAAGCCCAAATTCATAAAATTATGAATGAAAAGGGAGAGATCACAACTAACACCAAGGAAGTAGAAACAAGCATCAGAAGTTATTATGAACAGTTATATGCCAATTAGCTTAGCAACCTAAATGAAATGGATGCATTTCTGGAAAAATATAAACTACCAACATTGAACCAGAAAGAAATCGACAACCTGAATAGACCGATATCTAATAACGAGATTGAATCAGTGATCAAAAACCTCCCAAAAAACAAGAGCCCAGGAACTGACGGATTCCCTGGGGAATTCTACCAAACCTTCCAAGAAGAAATAACACCTATTCTCCTGAAGCTGTTTCAAAAAATTGAAGCAGAAGGAACGCTTCCAGACTCTTTCTATGAAGCCAGCATTACCCTGATCCCCAAACCAGGCAAAGACCCTACCAAAAATGAGAATTTTAGACCAATATCACTGATGAATATGGATGCTAAGATTCTCAACAAGATCCTAGCCAACAGGATCGAACAGCACATTAAAAAGATGATCCACCATGATCGGGTGGGATTCATCCCTGGGCTACAAGAATGGTTCAACATTTGTAAATCAATCAATGTGATACAACAAATTAATATGAGAAGAGAGAAGAACCACATGGTCCTATCAATTGATGCAGAAAAAGCATTTGAAAAATCCAGCATCCGTTCCTGATTAAAACTCTTCAAAGTATAGGGATAGAAGGAACATTCCTGAACCTCATCAAATCTATCTATGAAAGAACCACAGCAAATATCATCCTCAATGGGAAAAAGCTTGCAGCCTTCCCATTGAGATCAGGAACAAGGATGCCCACTTTCACCACTCTTCTTCAACAGAGTATTAGAAGTCATAGCAAGAGCAATCAGACAACAGAGAGAAATAAAAGGTATCCAAATTGGTAATGAAGAAGTCAAACTCTCTGTCTTCGCAGATGACATGATTCTTTATATGGAAAACCCAAAAGACTCCACCCCCAAACTACTAGAACTCATACAGGAATTCAGCAACGTGGCAGGATACAAAGTCAATGTACAGAAATCAGTGGCTTGCTTATACACTAACAATGAAAATACAAAAAGGGAAATTAGAGAATCGATTCCATTTACTATAGCACCAAGAACCATAAGATACCTGGGAATAAACCTAACCAAAGAGGTAAAGGATCTGTACTTGAGGAACTATAGAACACTCATGAAAGAAATTGAAGAAGACACAAAGAGATGGAAGACCATTCCATGCTCTTGGATCGGAAGAATAAACATTGTTAAAATGTCTATAATGCCTAGAGCAATCTATACTTTTAATGCCATTCCGATCAAAATTCCACCAGCATTCTTCAAAGAGCTGGAGCAAATAATCCTAAAATTTGTATCGAATCAGAAGAGACCCCAAATCCCTAAGGAAATGTTGAAAAACAAAAATAAAGCTGGCGGCATCACCTTACCTGATTTCAAGCTTTATTACAAAGCTGTGATCACCAAGACAGCATGGTACTGGCATAAAAACAGACACATAGACCAGTGGAACAGAGTAGAGAGCCCAGATATGGACCCTCAACTCTATGGTCAATTAATCTTTGACAAAAGAGGAAAAAATATACAGTGGAAAAAAGACAGTCTCTCCAATAAATGGTGCTGGGAAAACTGGACTGCTATATGTAGAAGAATGAAACTAGACCATTCTCTTACACCGTACACAAGACCAACTCAAAATGGATAGAAGACCTCAACGTGAGACAGGAATCCATCAGAATCTTAGAGGAGAACATAGGCAGAAATCTCTTTGATATCAGCCACAGCAACTTCTTTCAAGATACGTCTCCAAGGCAAAGGAAATAAAAGCGAAAATAACCTTCTGGGACTTCATCAAAATCAAAAGCTTCTGCACAGCAAAGGAAACAGTCAAAATAACAAATAGGCAACCCACGGAATGGGAGAAGATATTTGCAAATGACAGTACAGACAAAAGGTTGATATCCAGGATCTATAATGAACTCCTCAAACTCAACCCACATGAAACAGACAAACACATCAAAAAATGGGCAGAAGATATGAACAGACACTTCTCCAATCAAGACATACAAATGGCTATCAGACACATGAAAAAAATGCTCATCATCTTCAGCCCTCAGGGAGATTCAAATAAAACATTTTTTTAAGATTTTATTTATTTATCAGAGAGAGAGAGGGAGAGAGAGCGAGCACAGGCAGACAGAGAGGCAGGCAGAGGCAGAGGGAGAAGCAGGCTCCCTGCTGAGCAAGGAGCCCGACGCGGGACTCGATCCCATGACCCTGGGACCGTGACCTGAGCCGAAGACAGCTGCTTAACCAACTGAGCCACCCAGGCGTAAACCACATTGAGATATCACCTTACATCAGTTAGAATGGCCAAAATTAACAAAACGGGAAACAACATGTGTTGGAGAGGATGTGGAGAAAGGGGAACCCTCTTACACTGTTGGTGGGAATGCAAGTTGGTGTAGCCTCTTTGGAGAACAGTGTGGAGATTCCTCAAGAAATTAAAAATAGAACTTCCCTATGACCCCGCAATTGCACTCCTGGGTATTTACCCCAAAGACACAGATGTCGTGAAAAGAAGAGCCATCTGTACCCCAATGTTTATAGCAGCAATGGCCACGGTTGCCAAACTATGGAAAGAACCAAGATGCCCTTCAACGGCTGAATGGATAAGAAAGATGTGGTCCATATACACTATGGAGTATTATGCCTCCATCAGAAAGGATGAATACCCAACTTTTGTAGCAATATGGACGGGACTGGAAGAGATTATGCTGAGTGAAATATGTCAAGCAGAGAGAGTCAATTATCATATGGTTTCACTCATTTGTGTAGCATAACCAATAGCATGGAGGACAAGGGGTGTTAGAGAGGAGTAGGGAATTTGGGTAAATTGGAAGGGGAGGTGAACCATGAGAGACTATGGACTCTGAAAAACAATCTGAGTGGTGTGAAGTGTTGGGGGGTGGGAGGTTGGGGTACCAGGTGATGGGTATTATAGAGGGCACATCTTGCATGGAGCACAGGGTGTGGTGAAAAAATAATGAATACTGTTTTTTCTGAAAATGAATAAATTAATAATTTAAAAAAAAATAGAGCTTCCCTATGACCCTGCAATTGCACTCCTGGGTATTTACCCCAAAGACATAGATGTCGTGAAAAGAAGGGCCATCTGTACCCCAATGTTTATAGCAGCAATGGCCACAGTCGCCAAACTATGGAAAGAACCAAGATGCCCTTCAACGGATGAATGGATAAGGAAGATGTGGTCCATATACACTATGGAGTATTATGCCTCCATCAGAAAGGATGAATACCCAACTTTTGTAGCAACATGGACGGGACTGGAAGAGATTATGCTGAGTGAAATCAGTCAAGCAGAGAGAGTCAATTATCATATGGTTTCACTTATTTGTGGAGCATAACAAATAGCATGGAAGACAATGGGTGTTAGAGAGGAGTAGGGAATTTGGGTAAATTAGAAGGGGAGGTGAACCAAGAGAGACTATGGACTCTGAAAAACAATCTGAGGGGTTTGAAGTGGCGGGGGTTGGGAGGTTGGGGTACCTGGTGGTGGGTATTATAGAAGGCACGGCTTGCATGGAGCACTGGTTGTGGTGAAAAAATAATGAATACTGTTTTTCTGAAAATAAATAAATTGTAAAAAAAATTCTAAGAGCAAGCAGGCTCACTTTCCGCTCCCTCCCCCGCAAAAATTCTGAAAATATGAAATGTTCCGTCTCTTGTAACTTTTGAAATTTATCCTTCTGGAGGAAAGGGATGCAGAACAATCAGTATATCAGCAAAATCAGCCATCAGTAGATTACTTTTCCACCACAGTTCAGCTTTTGACATTAACCCTAACTTGTTTTTTCTGAGAAAAGTGGAAAACATTTATGTGAAGCATCCAGGAAACTACTTCATGGAAACTGAACAATAGTTTTCTGAGGGTACTCTCAGGAGACTCCTGACAAGAATGGAAGTTTATTTCTGGGACAGGAATTTTTGGACCACATTGAACTTTGACTTACAAAGGGAGATATCAGAGTAAAACCACCTGGCTGCTCAGAGAACTAACAGGAGATTATTAGGAATTCATTTGCACCTTGAGTATAAACCAGAAACTCACATATGCAGGGTCTATGCAACACATTTTAAAAACCTACAAGAAACTTGCATTTAGAGAAAAGAAGTAATAGGGAAAGGTAACAGATAGTTGAACTATAACCCCATGTCCACAAGCCAGTGTTTTCTCTGCCTTCAACAAGTATCCCTAGGTTGTCAATGATTTATAATTTATAATTAATTAATTTAAATAATTAATTCGATGTTAATATTTATGATTTATAAGTTATATTTAAAGTAGATTACATCTGCCCATAGCTCCTCTCAGATGTTTGATGGATGAGTTTTCTAGAATGACTCTCAGAGAATGAGCTAGCTTGTCTTCACATTATCTGCAAAGTTTTGGAGTGACTTACCTGGCATCCTGCTATGGCATAAATTTTTCTTCCCTCCCAAAAGTGTACATTGAAATTCTAACCACAAATATGATGAAATTTGGAGATGGGGCCTTTGGGAGGAAATTAGGTCAAAAAGGGTCCACCCTCACGATGGGATTAGTGTTCTTACAAGAGACATAACAGAGATTATATCTCTCTTTCAATACCTCTCAATCTCTTTGCCACTTGAGGACACAGTGAGAAGGCAGCCATCTGAATCCCAGGTCTTCCTGGCCAGCAACTCCATCTCAGACTCCCCAGCCTCCAGCGCCATGAAAAATAGGAGACCATGAAGCTACCCAGTGTACAGGATCTGTCATGACATCCCGACCAGACTTAGACACTCACTGCGCAGTCTGCGCAAGGGCTGTAGACATCTCTCTCTCCCTACAAAGATGGGAGGGAGATGTCCTGAGATGGGAGGGGCCACATCAGGTATATCTCTCCCATTGCAGATAAAAGGTATTGCAGATAAAAGGAAGCTTCAGGAGGTATTGCAGATAAAAGGAAGCTTCAGGAGGTAATGCACAAAGGCTTACAATAAGCCAGCAGGAACTGAACAGTACCTCAGATATTGTGACACCACAGTTTGAGAAGGAAGTGAGAGGACAGGCATAAGTGACAGATCAGTCTGTGTTTCTGTGACCAACAGACACTAAGGTGGTCTGCAGTGATCTGAACTTTCATGTTTCCATGCTTATGCATTTTAAAAATTTAGCTTGCTTAGAAAAAAATAAACTAAATAATTAATTAAAATTTAGCTAATTTGGGTACATAAAATCTGTCAGAAGTGCCTCCTCTCAAAATAAGTCAATCAGAGAAAGACAATTATCATATGATCTCTCTGATATTAGGAATTTGAGAAGCATGGTGGGGGGTTGTACAGGGTAGGGAGGGTAAAAAATGAAATAAGATGGAATCAGGAGAGAGATAAACTATAAGAGACTCTTAATCCCACAAAAAAATTGAGGGTTTCTAGGGGGTGGGGAGATAAGGATAGGGTGGTTGAGTTATTAACACTGGAGAGAGTATGTGAGTGCTGTGAATTGTGTAAGATTTCACAGACCTGTACCCCTGGGGCAAATAATACATTATATGTAAATAAACATAATTTTTAAAAAAAGAAAGAAATGCCTGCTGTCTAGCAACTTACTGCCTTGTATTACATGCATTCTGACCCTAGATAACCCCCAAAATAATATTAATCAAGTCAGCCTCCACAACAATCCCACAGCATTAATGACGGAGTTAATTTTGCTCATTTCTGTCACCAGTGGCCTTGTGGAGGCCAAGAAAAACAAGGCTGTACCCACCTGGAGTCTAGCCCTGACAAAAGTACAGCCATCTTGGCAAAGTAGAGGCTGGCACCTTGCACCCCCTCTCCACCCGCTGCCCTCCCTTCAGCCACCCCTGGCTGCCCTAAAAGAGAAAAAAATAGCTAACTTGCAGATATCACAATCCTGTAAGACAGGAGTCTCCCTTGGTTTACCAATTTCCTAGAGATTTACAACAAAGAAGCTATCTTAACAATAGCACAATTTCCAGAGGCAAATAACTCAGTTCTTTAAGCCCTAATGTTGCCCTCCCCACCATAAAACTGAAGGAGGCTGAGGCAGAAGGACATGTAAATAAAGTTACATTTCTTCTAAACCTAAATCTCACTAACAAGGACACTTGATAGGAGAAATGTGAAACTTTATCTCTAAACCTCCAAGATAGTGTCAGTGATCATTCCCAAGCATATGACCCACTGATATACATCTAAAGGGTCTCACAAGAAGATTTTTATTATTGGGAATGAATAACTTTTTCCCCAGACAACAGCTAGCCCCTCAAAGTCCTGGAGACCTCACTTCCAAAATTCCTTAGAGACTTACATCATCCATAACCCCTTTTGTCCTCACCCACCACCGAGTCCACCCCTACTCTGCCTTTAAAAACTCTGACTGTAATCTGGCTTGGGGTCCAAGTCCCTACTCCGCTGTGTTGGGTAGACTTGGGCTCAAGCTTAAGCTTGTCAAATAAACCCTCGTGTGATTGTATTGGTGCTTGGCTCCTTGGTGGTCTCTCAGAAGCCAAAACTCAGGCATAACAGGCCTCATCCGGCAGTTGTGAAAAACCACCCACAAAAGCAAACATTTAGCAAAGAGCACTTGAAAGAGTTATTCTCAAATTCCACATTCAAAACACCATAGCTCCAAAACCAGTGAGGGATAAAAGACTGCGGTCTGTGAGAGCAGGTGGGAGTGAAGAAAGTTCTAACCAAGAAGGTGATAGCCCCTTGGTATTTTCAGGACTCTGAGCCTACCTGTGCTTGACTCAGGGTGGAGCTCAGGAAACGGACTGTGCAACATAGGTGCTCTCACCCACGGACACAGAGGTCCCTATAACTGGAGGGAAAAGAGAACACCAAGGCGAGATGCAAAACCCAGTGGCACTTTCTGGTTAAAGAAGGAGTGGGAAGGATGTTCCAGGAGAGGAAGTAGCTCCTGATATGACATGGAATTTGTAAAGTTTTGCAGGCGAGGTAAACACAACACCAGGCGAGGTAGGCACAAGGCAAGATTTATTAAAGGCACTCTCCGGTGAAGTTTCAGGGCTCAGGAGAGGGGGAGCCAGGAAAGTCATGCCAGGAGGAGTTGGACACCCTCGGGCAAGTTTCCGCAACTCTGGATAGTGGAGTGGGGGAAGTCGTGCTGGGAGGGAGTCAGAGGGGGATCTTTTATAGGGCCAAGGCAGAGCATGGATTCACATCCATACATGGTAAGGTATTTGGTGATCAGAGGGTATGGGGCAGGGAGTCCTGATACTTCTGTTTCCTGCATAGGTATCAGATCACCTATGGAGACGTGACCGGGGCATACATCCCTTTGGAGGGAGAGTCAAGGGTTAAGGGGGAGGGGGCTGGAAGATAGCGGTCCCGCGGTCATTTCTATTGTTCCTCCTGAATTCCTAGAGCTTCTCAGTCCTTCAAGATGGTGAAAGAATCCTCTACAGCAGCAAAGAATGAGTGAGATCTTGATCATCCCATGTGAGGGAAAGCAAAGTGCACAGAAACTATGTAACACTGCCCATTCTGTTAACATACTGACATACACATGTATATACAACATTGATATACTATACATGATAGAACATATGGTGTAACTTATAATTAGAACATGTAAATATAACATAATGACAAAAGTGATATGATTTAGGTCACTCCTTGATAAATCTTATCACTGAGAGAAAATGACCCTTTTTTCAAAAACAGGAGCATTAATAAGTCTTATTTTTTTTTAGTTTTATTTATTTATTTGAGAGAGCAAGAGAGAGAGAGGGATGTGAATAGGGGATAAAAAGAGAATCTCAAGCAGACACCCCAGTGAGCATAGAGCCCAACCCCAGACTCGACCTCATGACCTGAGATCAGGATCTGAGTCT
This sequence comes from Neogale vison, assembly GCF_020171115.1. Classification (NCBI taxonomy): domain Eukaryota; kingdom Metazoa; phylum Chordata; class Mammalia; order Carnivora; family Mustelidae; genus Neogale; species Neogale vison. The sequence continues at coordinate 155,619,683 of NC_058091.1, forward strand.
AAACCAAGAGTCAGAAGCTCAACACTGAGCCACCCAGGCATCATGCAAGTCTTATTCTCAATTGATATAGAATTAATGATAAGGTCTATACTTACCTATTGATAAGTACCTCTTTGTCCACTTTTTTCAGCATAAGCAGTAGTTCCCTTGTGAAAACAGTGGTGTATGAATGCACAACAGCTCCTAGTCCCTGGATATATATAATTGTGTAAATTACATAATTTACTTTTCACTTGAAAAGTCTGATTAATTTCTGTCCAACTGAATATACCAGTTAAATATGCATCCCTGTGGCATCCTTTCCAGGTCTGGATTTCCAGATCAGGATCTGATCCTGAAATAGATATTGCACAGAAATAACAAATAAAAGAAAGATAAAACTTTATCTATCTATATAATAGATATAATAGATATGTATTTTATGTAATGTACCCAACTTTTATATTTCATATTTATATCCTATAACATACATAAAATACACAACTTGTATTTTGTATTTACATAATATACGATTATATTATTTTATTATAATTATGTTAATATATTATTATAGTACGGTATAAACCATATAGCATATTTTACATATTTTACATATGCTACTGTACAGAATTCTATGAGCGGGGAGAACTAGATAGAAGGACATGACAGCACATGCAGGTTGAAGGACGCAATTCTGGAGGGACGGAAGTGAGCAGGGAGGGAGGAGATCAACTCTGGAGATCCTAAAAGCCCCTGGCAGTCCTTCCTGACCCCCTCTCATTGTCTTCATAACTCTTACAGCTCATCGAAGCCAGAACAACCTTATCATAACAATAGAGCTTCTTATTTAAAGGCATTCTTATCTATCTGGACAATGTTTATTTTATTTTAATTTAATGCCTTATTTAATTAGATTCCAAGCAGGGAAAGTGACAGACCGTGTGGTGCAGTGTTAATTCATCCTAAATCTGGTAAGATGATTGTTGCCTGTATTTTTCTTCTCTGGGACATCCCTAACACATTTGACTATCTCTACATGGCCGTTTAGCTCTGAATAATTACAGCAATTCTCTGGAAGCAATTATAAATTAATCATTCTGGAAAAACCTCTCAGAGTAACAAACCATCAGCAAACATAAGAGTTATAACTCAGGATCATATTCCCAGATGGTGTGAAAATGTTTTTAAAAGTGTAATGTTTCTCCTATTAAGAATTCAATCTCCAGGGGAGGAGTCAAGATGGCGGAGAAGTAGCAGGCTGAGACTACTTCAGCTAGCAGGAGATCAGCTAGAGAGCTTATCTAAAGATTGCAATCACCTGCAAATCCATCGGCAGATCGAAGAGAAGAAGAACAGCAATTCTAGAAACAGAAAAACAACCACTTTCTGAAAGGTAGGACTGGCGGAGAAGTAAATCCAAAGCGACGGGAAGACAGACCCTGGGGGGAGGGGCTGGCTCCTGGCAAGCGGCGGAGCAACGGAGCACAAAATCAGGACATTTAAAAGTCTGTTCCGCTGAGGGACATCGCTCCAGAGGTTAAACCGGGGCGAAGCCCACGCGGAGTCGGCGTGGCCTCGGGTCTCGCAGGGTCACAGAAGGAACGGGAGTGTCTGAGTGTCGCAGAGCTTGCGGATATTGGAACGGGAAAGCCGGCTACAGAGACAGAGCCGACAGTAAGCTTGCAGCTCCGTGTTGCCTTGAGCCAGTCGCGGGCTCGGTGAGCTCAGAGCGTGGCCGAGGTTGGGCAGACGGGAGTTACTAGGAGATGTTCGCTGAGGGCGCACTGGGGAGCGGGCCCGGGCTTTCGGCTCCTCCGGGCGGGAGACCAGGAGGCCACCATTTGTGTTCCCGTCCTCCGGAACTCTACGGAAAGCGCTCAGGGAACAAAAGCTCCTGAAAGCAAAGCCAAGCGGATCACTCAGCCCGGCCCCTGCTAAGGGCGGTGCAATTCCGCCTGGGGCAAAGACACTTGAGAATCACCACTACAACAGGCCCCTCCCCCAGAAGATCAACAAGAAATCCAGGCAAGACCAAGTTCACCTACCAAGGAGTGCAGTTTCAATACCAAGGAGAGCAGCAGAATTCCAGAGGAGGAGAAAACAAACCACGGAACTCAAGGCTTTCTCCCTGTGATTTTTTAGTCTTGCAGTTAATTTAATTTTTTTTCTTTTTCATTTTTTTTCTCTTCTTCTGCTAAAATTTTTTTAAACTTTTACCCTTTTCTTTTTTAACGTTTTTTAACTAGTTTATATAATATATATACATATATTTTTTCTTTTTTTACTTTTTTTATTCTTTTTTTGATTCTTTTTTTTTCTTTTTTTTCTTTCTTTATTTTTGAACCTCTTTTTATCCCCAAATCAGAAGAGATCCCAATCTCTTCAATCTCTTTTTTTAATTCTTTTTTTAATTCTTGATTGAATTTTTAATTCTGTCTCTTTTTTTAATTCTTTTTTTTCTTTTTCTTTCTTTCTTTCTTTTTGAACCTCTTTTTATTCCCAAATCAGAAGAGACCCCAATCAGAAGAGATTGAGAGATCCCAATCAGAAGAGATCCCAATCAGAGGAGATCCCTCACCCAATCGGGACGGGGGATTTCTCCCCCCTCACGATTTGGGATCTCTTCTAATTGGGTTAAAGCATATTTTCCTGGGATTGTTGCCACCCTTTTAGTATTTTACTTGCTCCTTCATATACTCTTAGCTGGACAAAATGACAAGGCGGAAAAATTCACAACAAAAAAAAAGAACAAGAGGCAGTACCGAAGGCTAGGGACCTAATCAATGCAGACATTGGTAATATGTCAGATCTAGAGTTCAAAATGACAATTCTCAAGGTTATAGCCGGGCTTGAAAAAAGCATGGAAGATATTAGAGAAACCCTCTCCAGAGATATAAAAGCCCTTTCTGGAGAAATAAAAGAACTAAAATCTAACCAAGTTGAAATAAAAAAAGCTATTAATGAGGTGCAATCAAAAATGAAGACTCTCACTGCTAGGATAAATGAGGCAGAAGAAAGAATTAGTGATATAGAAGACCAAATGACAGAGAATAAAGAAGCTGAGCAAAAGAGAGACAAACAGCTACTGGACCATGAGGGGAGAATTCGAGAGTTAAGTGACACCATAAGACGAAACAACATTAGAATAATTGGGATTCCAGAAGAAGAAGAAAGAGAGAGGGGAGCAGTAGGTATACTGGAGAGAATTATTGGGGAGAATTTCCCCAATATGGCAAAGGGAACGAGCATCAAAATTCAGGGGGTTCAGAGAACGCCCCTCAAAATCAATGAGAATAGGCCCACACCCCGTTACTTAATAGTAAAATTTATAAGCCTTAGTGACAAAGAGCAAATCCTGAAAGCAGCCCAGGAAAAGAAGTCTGTAATATACAATGGTAAAAGTATTAGATTGGCAGCTGACTTATCCACAGAGACCTGGCAGGCCAGAAAGAGCTGGCATGATATTTTCAGAGCACTAAACGAGAAAAACATGCAGCCAAGAATACTATATCCAGCTAGGCTATCATTGAAAATAAAGGAGAGATTAAAAGCTTCCAGGACAAACAAAAACTGAAAGAATTTGCAAACACCAAACCAGCTCTACAGGAAATACTGAAAGGGGTCCTCTAAGCAAAGAGAGAGCCTACAAGTGGTAGATCAGAAAGGAACAGAGACAATATACAGTAACAGTCACCTTACAGGCAATACAATGGCACTAAAATCATATCTCTCAATAGTTACCATGAATGTTAATGGGCTAAATGCCCCAATCAAAAGACACAGGGTATCAGAATGGATAAAAAAAAAACAAAACCCATCTATATGTTGCCTCCAAGAAACTCATTTTAAACCCGAAGACACCTCCAGACTTAAAGTGAGGGGGTGGAAAAGAATTTACCATGCTAATGGACATCAGAAAAAAGCAGGAGTGGCAATCCTTATATCAGATCAATTAGATTTTAAGCCAAAGACTATAATAAGAGATGAGGAAGGACACTATATCATACTCAAAGGGTCTGTCCAAGAAGAAGATCTAACAATTTTAAATATCTATGCCCCCAACGTGGGCGCAGAAAACTATATAAACCAATTAATAACAAAATCAAAGAAACACATCAACAATAATACAATAATAGTAGGGGACTTTAACACTCCCCTCACTGAAATGGACAGATCATCCAAGCAAAAGATCAACAGGGAAATAAAGGCCTTAAATGATACACTGGATGAGATGGACATCACAGATATATTCAGAACATTTCATCCCAAAGCAACAGAATACACATTCTTCTCTAGTGCACATGGAACATTCTCCAGAATAGATCCCATCCTCGGTCCTAAATCAGGACTCAACCGGTATCAAAAGATTGGGATCATTCCCTGCATATTTTCAGACCACAATGCTCTGAAGCTAGAACTCAACCACAAGAGGAAGTTTGGAAAGAACCGAAATACATGGAGACTAAACAGCATCCTTCTAAAGAATGAATGGGTCAACCGGGAAATTAAAGAAGAATTGAAAAAAATCATGGAAACAAATGATAATGAAAATACAACGGTTCAAAATCTGTGGGACACAACAAAGGCAGTCCTGAGAGGAAAATATATAGCGGTACAAGCTTTTCTCAAGAAACAAGAAAGGTCTCAGTTACACAACCTAACCCTACACCTAAAGGAGCTGGAGAAAGAACAAGAAAGAAACCCTAAGCCCAGCAGGAGAAGAGAAATCATAAAGATCAGAGCAGAAATCAATGAAATAGAGACCAAAAAAACAATAGAACAAATCAAGCAAACTAGGAGTTGGTTCTTTGAAAGAATTAATAAAATTGATAAACCCTTGGCCAGACTTATCAAAAAGAAAAGAGAAAGGACCCAAATAAATAAAATCATGAATGAAAGAGGAGAGATCACAACTAACACCAAAGAAATACAAACTATTATAAGAACATACTATGAGCAACTCTACACCAACAAATTTGACAATCTGGAAGAAATGGATGCATTCCTAGAAACATATAAACTACCAAAATTGAACCAGGAAGAAATAGAAAGCCAGAACAGACCCATAACCAGTAAGGAGATTGAAACAGTCATTAAAAATCTCCAAACAAACAAAAGCCCAGGGCCAGATGGCTTCCCGGGGGAATTCTACCAAACATTTAAAGAAGAATTAATTCCTATTCTCCTGAAACTGTTCCAAAAAATAGAAATGGAAGGAAAACTCCCAAACTCATTTTATGAGGCCAGCATCACCTTGATCCCAAAACCAGACAAGGATCCCATCAAAAAAGAGAGCTATAGACCAATATCCTTGATGAACACAGATGCAAAAATTCTCACCAAAATACTAGCCAATAGGATTCAACAGTACATTAAAAGGATTATTCACCACGACCAAGTGGGATTTATCCCAGGGCTGCAAGGTTGGTTCAACATCCGCAAATCAGTCAATGTGATACAACACATCAATAAAAGAAAGAACAAGAACCATATGATACTCTCAATAGATGCTGAAAAAGCATTTGACAAAGTACAGCATCCCTTCCTGATCAAAACCCTTCAAAGTGTAGGGATAGAGGGCACATACCTCAATATCATCAAAGCCATCTATGAAAAACCCACCACAAATATTATTCTCAATGGAGAAAAACTGAAAGCTTTTCCACTAAGGTCAGGAACACGGCAGGGATGTCCATTATCACCACTGCTATTCAACATAGTACTAGAAGTCCTAGCCTCAGCAATCAGACAACAAAAGGAAATTAAAGGCATCCAAATCGGCAAAGAAGTCAAATTATCACTCTTCGCAGATGATATGATACTCTATGTGGAAAATCCAAAAGACTCCACTCCAAAACTGCTAGAACTTATACAGGAATTCAGTAAAGTGTCAGGATATAAGATCAATGCACAGAAATCAGTTGCATTTCTCTACACCAACAACAAGACAGAAGAAAGAGAAATTAAGGAGTCAATCCCATTTACAATTGCACCCCAAACCATAAGATACCTAGGAATAAACCTAACCAAAGAGGCTAAGAATCTATACTCAGAAAACTATAAAGTACTCATGAAAGAAATTGAGGAAGACACAAAGAAATGGAAAAATGTTCCATGCTCCTGGATTGGAAGAATAAATATTGTGAAAATGTCTATGCTACCTAAAGCAATCTACATATTTAATGCAATTCCTATCAAAGTACCATCCATCTTTTTCAAAGAAATGGAACAAATAATTTTAAAATTTATATGGAACCAGAAAAGACCTCGAATAGCCAAAGGGATATTGAAAAACAAAGCCAAAGTTGGTGGCATCACAATTCCAGACTTCAAGCTTTATTACAAAGCTGTCATCATCAAGACAGCATGGTACTGGCACAAAAACAGACACATAGACCAATGGAACAGAATAGAGAGCCCAGAAATAGACCCCCAACTCTATGGTCAACTAATCTTCGACAAAGCAGGAAAGAATGTCCAATGGAAAAAAGACAGCCTCTTTAATAAATGGTGTTGGGAAAATTGGACAGCCACGTGCAGAAAAATGAAATTGGACCATTTCCTTACACCACACACAAAAATAGACTCAAAATGGATTAAGGACCTCAATGTGAGAAAGGAATCCATCAAAATCCTTGAGGAGAACACAGGCAGCAACCTCTTCGACCTCAGCCGCAGCAACATCTTCCTAGGAACATCGCCAAAGGCAAGGGAAGCAAAGGCAAAAATGAACTTTTGGGATTTCATCAAAATCAAAAGCTTTTGCACAGCAAAGGAAACAGTTAACAAAACCAAAAGACAACTGACAGAATGGGAGAAGATATTTGCAAACGACATATCAGATAAAGGACTAGTGTCCAAAATCTATAAAGAACTTAGCAAACTCAACACCCAAAGAACAAATAATCCAATCAAGAAATGGGCAGAGGACATGAACAGACGTTTCTGCAAAGAAGACATCCAGATGGCCAACAGACACATGAAAAAGTGCTCAATATCACTCGGCATCAGGGAAATACAAATCAAAAGCACAATGAGATATCACCTCACACCAGTCAGAATGGCTAAAATCAACAAGTCAGGAAATGACAGATGCTGGCGAGGGTGCGGAGAAAGGGGAACCCTCCTACACTGTTGGTGGGAATGCAAGCTGGTGCAACCACTCTGGAAAACAGCATGGAGGTTCCTCAAAATGTTGAAAATAGAACTGCCCTATGACCCAGCAATTGCACTACTGGGAATTTACCCTAAAGATACAAAAGTAGTGATCCAAAGGGGCACGTGCACCCGAATGTTTATAGCAGCAATGTCCACAATAGCCAAACTATGGAAAGAACCTAGATGTCCATCAACAGATGAATGGATCAAGAAGATGTGGTATATATACACAATGGAATACTATGCAGCCATCAAAAGAAACGAAATCTTGCCATTTGCGACAACATGGATGGAACTAGAGCGTATCGTGCTTAGCGAAATAAGTCAAGCGGAGAAAGACAACTATCATATGATCTCCCTGATATGAGGAAGTGGTGATGCAACATGGGGGCTTAAGTGGGTAGGAGAAGAATCCATGAAACAAGATGGGATAGGGAGGGAGACAAACCTTAAGTGACTCTTAATCTCACGAAACAAACTGTGCGTTGCTGGGGGGAGGGGGGTTGGGAGAAGCGGGGTAGGGTTATGGACATTGGGGAGGGTATGTGCTTTTGGGTAAATTGGAAGGGGAGATGAACCATGAGAGACTATGGACTCTGAAAAACAATCTGAGGGGTTTGAAGTGGTGGGGGGGTGGGAGGTTGGGGTACCAGGTGGTGGGTATTATAGAGGGCACAGCTTGCATGGAGCACTGGGTGTGGTGAAAAAATAATGAATACTGTTTTTCTGAAAATAAATAAATTGGAAAAAAAAAAGAAACAGACACATAGACCAGTGGAAGAGAGTAGAGAGCCCTGATATGGATCCTCAACTCTATGGTCAATTAATCTTCGACAAAACAGGAAAAAATATACAGTGGAAAAAAGACAGTCTCTTCCATAAATGGTGCTGGGAAAACTGGACAGCTATATGTAGAAGAATGAAACTCGACCATTCTCTTACACCGTACCTTTTTTTTTAATTTATAATACCTTGCAGAAATGAGAGCATAAACACAGATTCATGTCTAAGTTTCTGTCATAAGATAGCCTGAAATTATTATTAATCCATGTATACCATCTGATAACTTTACTACTTATGTGCTTTTACTGAGACACATCAAATTTGATGATCTGAAAGGAAAACCTTGGTTTATTTCTCATTTCAGTTGATTAGAATAGATTGTAAAGAGACCAAATCATAGATGCCAATGAATTATGATCTAATCATCTTGTCTTTATTCTGGAACAAAAATCTTGCCCATAAATCCTGGAATGTGATCATAGGGAACCCTTCAGATATTGAGCTGATGAGTCATTGGACCTGGATCCTGTGTGTGGATATGGCCATTGCACAGGGCAGGTCAAATGTACTGCAGCACTGTATGAAACAGATTGCATCTCCTGTTGAAGACGGGCCAGTGTTAACATCTTTGTGTCTACAGAAGGTACAGCTCAAAAGTGTGGCTGTGTATCCTCACATCTGCCAGTGGACATCCCAGAGGGCATTAAGCTTGGTTAGGGTAATGATGATCAGGGTGAATGGCACATCCAGAAGGAATGGCTCTCTTGCACCACCTCCCAGTTAAGATTAAGTCCTGTCTGAATCATTCTCTCTGCTCTTTGCTTTCCTTAATCCTTCTTTCAATTGTATTTCCATTGTCATGTGATAATTTCCTTAATGCCTGTTTTTCTGCACCACTGAGGTATAATTTACATTTGACAGAAATCACCCTTTTTTGTATACAATGTAATAAACATAGCATTGTGCAACACCATTCTGGTCTAGCCACAGAACACTTCAGTCACCCCCAAAAATTTTCTTCAAAGGCCAAATCGGTCTATTTACACTCTATTTATCCCCATCATCACTGCATGGCATCAGGTGAGAATTCCTTCCACGTCTATCAACAGGTCAATAGAGGAAAGAAAACAGGTGGGAAGGGAGAGCTAGACAACCACTTACAAAATGCTATATCAGGAACCACACTAAGATACTCACGTATCTTTTTTCAGTTTTTCTTACAACAACTTGGTGGTCAGATACTGTTATTTCTACTTTAAAGATGCGAAGACTGGAGGGGGACAAGATGGCGGGGTACTAGGAAGAGGCGTCATTTCAGCTGGTACCCCAAAGCGAGCTGATTATCTACCAAAGAACTCTGATCACCCATGAAATCAGCCTGAGATCAGAATTATACACGTCTGGATCTCTACAGGGACAGAAGACGCCAGTGAGCAGGTAAAGCGGAATGGGAACGGCGGACTGATATCTGAAGATAAACAAAAGGGGGAGGGAGCCACCAGAGGCGACCGGTTCAAAAGTAATACCCCGATAGGAGCGAGAGTGCCCTGCGTCTGGGGACCAGCATTAACTTGGAGACTGGTTGAAAGCACTCCAAAAGAGCAAAGGATCGCCGGGGCAAATTGTGGGAATCAGGGCGGCTAGGGACAGGGGCTTAAGTCCCCGGTCCCAGAAGGCCTCCCCGGCATGGAGGCAGAGAGAGTGTGGCGGAGAAACCGGCTCCTGGTCCCTAAGCCGCCAGCGTGCCCCAGAGCGTGGGGGTTCCGGCTCCTGTGAGGGGATGGGAGCTGCGCCGGTCTGCAGAACGCACGCTAGCCCTACCACAAAGTTTGAGATGCGCGCGCACGTCACTCCAGCTCTCCTGGGTTTCTAAGGCCCGGGGGCGCTTCTTGACCTGCACCATTGTTTCAAAGTCTAAGCCCAGTGCGCGCGAAACTCTTTCCCGGACAGAGGCGCGCAAAAGCCAAGCCTGCGGCTACGGACCAGCGCCACATTCTCAGTGCCCCAGACGCGTGCCGGACCAACAACCGCCTCTGAAAAGAGGTGTGCGCAAGCCGGGCACTCCCAGCCTGGACCGGCAACAAAATCTCAGTGTGCAATCGCTGCTTGGAACCTCTCTGGCGGTCAGGAGCTCCCAGACACCCGCCGCTGCCTTGGCTTTGGGGACGAGCAAAAGATCCTGCGCCCCCAGGGTCTGCAACTTGGAACCTGCACTGCCAGCGTCCAAGGGGGAATTTATTCAGCTTCTGCACCCAGACTGAGGCTTCTCTCTGAGACGGAGATCAGGAAGTGTTCCAGGGTGCACCTTGACTGCACCAGAGTTGATACATCCAGCTACATCTGTTCAGTCTTCTCCCACCAAAATGACTAGGAGGAGGAATGCCCAACAGAAGAAAAATACAGAGGATGGACCTTCTGCAATAGAGCTAACGGCTATCAACATAGACAATATGTCGGAAAGAGAATTCAGGCTAACAATTATCCAGGCAATAGCTAGGTTGGAGAAAGCCATGGATGACCAAACAGAATTGATTAGGGCCGAACTGAAAGCGACCAGACAGGATGTTCACAATGTTAGGGCGAAGCTTAAAGCTACCAGGGAGGAGGTCCACAATGCTCTCAATGAGTTCCAATCCAATCTAAACTCTCTCAAAGCTAGGGTAACTGAGACAGAAGATAGAATTAGTGATCTGGAAGACAAACAGATAGAGAGAAAGGATCAGGAGGAAGCCTGGAACAAACAGCTTAGATCCCACGAAAGCAGAATTAGGGAAATAAATGATGCCATGAAGCGTTCCAACGTCAGAATTATTGGAATTCCTGAAGGGAAGGAGAAAGAAAGAAGTCTAGAAGATGTCGTGGAACAAGTCCTTCATGAAAACTTTCCGAATCTCGCGAATGAAACCAGCGTTCAAGTACTAGAGGCTGAACGGTCTCCACCCAAGATTATACACTACAAAAAAAATCACGACACCTGATAGTCAAATTGAGAAATTATAATTGTAGGTATAATCTCTTGAAAGCTGCCAGGGCAAAGACGCACCTTACTTACAGAGGGAAGCCCATCAGAATAACGTCAGACCTGTCCACAGAGACCTGGCAAGCCAGAAGAGGCTGGCAAGATATATTCAGGGCACTAAATGAGAAGAACATGCAGCCAAGAATACTTTATCCAGCAAGACTGACATTCAAAATGGATGGAGAGATAAAGAGTTTCCAAGACTGGCAAGGCTTAAAAGACTATGCAACCACCAAGCCGATACTGCAAGAAATATTAAGGGGGGTTCTATAAAAGAGGAAAAATCCCAAAAATAGCATTGAACAGAAATATAGAGACAGTCTACAGAAAGAAATAATTCAAAGGTAACTCGATGTCAATAAAAACGTATCTATCAATAATCACTCTCAATGTGAATGGCCTAAATGCACCCATAAAACGGCACAGGGTTGCAGATTGGATAAAACGACAGGACCCGTCCATATGCTGTCTACAAGAGACCCATTTTGAACCTAAAGATACACGCAGACTGAAAGTGAAGGGGTGGAGAAGCATCTTTCATGCCAATGGGACTCAAAGAAGGCTGGGGTAGCGATTCTCATATCAGATAAATTAGACTTCAAACTAAACTGTAGTCAGATATACAGAATGACACTACATAATCCTTAAAGGGACTATCCACCAAGATGATCTAACAATTGTAAATATCTATGCTCCCAATATGGGAGCAGCCAATTACTTAAGAAAACTGTTAATCAAGATAAAGAGTCATATTGATATGAATACACTAATCGTAGGTGATCTTAACACGCCTCTTTCAGAATTAGACAGATCATTGAAGCAGAAAATCAATAAAGAAACAAGAGCATTGAATGACACATTGGACCAGATGGACCTCATAGATATATACAGAACATTCCACCCTAAAACAGCAGAATACTCATTCTTCTCAAGAGCACACGGAACCTTCTCCAGAATAGACCACATACTGGGTCACAAATCAGGACTCAGCCGATACCAAAAGACTGAGATGATTCCCTGCATATTCTCAGATCACAATGCTTTGAAACTGGAGCTCAATCACAAGGAAAAGTTCCGAAGGAACTCAAACACCTGGAAGCTAAAGACCACCTTGCTTAAGAATGCTTGGATCAACCAGGAGATCAAAGAAGAACTGAAACAATTCATGGAAACCAATGAGAATGAAGACACTTTGGTCCAAAACCTATGGGATACAGCAAAGGCGGTCCTAAGGGGAAAATATATAGCCATCCAAGCCTTGCTCAAAAAAATTGAAAAATCCAGAACACACCAGCTGTCTCTACACCTTAAAGTACTGGAGGATCAACAACAAATCAAACCAACTCCACACATAAGAAGGGAAATCATCAAGATTAGAGCTGAGATCAATGAGGGAGAAACCAGAGATACAGTAGAACGTATCAATGAAACTAGAAGCTGGTTTTTTGATAGAATCAATAAGATCGATAAGCCACTGGCTACACTAATCCGAAAGAAAAGAGAGAAATCCCAAATGCATAAAATTATGAATGAAAAGGGAGAGATCACAACGAACACCAAGGAAGTAGAAACAATCATCAGAAGTTATTACGAACAGTTATATGCCAATAAGCTTTGCAACCTAGATGAAATGGATGCATTCCTGGAAAAATATAAACTCCCAAAATTGAACCAGGAAGAAATCGACAACCTGAATAGACCGATATCTAATAACGAGATTGAAGCAGTGATCAAAAATCTCCCAAAAAACAAGAGCCCAGGACCTGATGGATTCCCTGGGGAATTCTACCAAACCTTCCAGAAGAAATAACACCTATTCTCCTGAAGCTGTTTCAAAAAATTGAGGCAGAAGGAAAACTTCCAGACTCTTTCTATGAAGCCAGCATTACCCTGATCCCCAAACCAGGCAAGGACCATACCAAAAAGGAGAATTTCAGACCAATATCACTGATGAATATGGATGCTAAGATTCTCAACAAGATCCTAGCCAACAGGATCCAACAGCAGATTAAAAAGTTTATACACCATGATCAGGTGGGATTCATCCCTGGGCTACAAGGATGGTTCAACATTCGTAAATCAATCAATGTGATACAACAAATTAATATGAGAAGAGAGAAGAACCACATGGTCCTCTCAATTGATGCAGAAAAAGCATTTGACAAAATCCAACATCCGTTCCTGATTAAAACGCTTCAAAGTATAGGGATAGAGGGAACATTCCTGAACCTCATCAAATCTATCTATGAAAGACCCACAGCAAATATCATCCTCAATGGGAAATAGCTTGCAGCCTTCCCACTGAGATCAGGAACAAGACAAGGATGCCCACTTTCACCACTCTTGTTCAACATAGTATTAGAAGTCCTAGCAACAGCAATCAGACAACAGAGAGAAATAAAAGGTATCCAAATTGGTAATGAAGAAGTCAAACTCTCTCTCTTCGCAGATGACATGATTCTTTATATGGAAAACCCAAAAGACTCCGCCCCCAAACTACTAGAACTCATACAGCAATTCAGCAGCGTGGCAGGATAAAAAGTCAATGTGCAGAAATCAGTGGCTTTCTTATACACTAACAATGAAAATACAGAAAGGGAAATTAGAGAATCGATTCCATTTACTAGAGCACCAAGAACCATAAGATACCTGGGAATAAACCTAACTAAAGAGGTAAAGGATCTATTCTTGAGGAACTATAGAACACTCATGAAAGAAATTGAAGAAGACACAAAAAGATGGAAGACCATTCCATGCTCTTGGATCGGAAGAATAAACATTGTTAAAATGTCTATACTGCCTAGAGCAATCTATACTTTTAATGCCATTCCGATCAAAATTCCACCGGCATTCTTCAAAGAGCTGGAGCAAATAATCCTAAAATTTGTATGGAATCAGAAGAGACCCCGAATCGCTAAGGAAATGTTGAAAAACAAAAATAAAGCTGGCGGCATCACCTTACCTGATTTCAAGCTTTATTACAAAGCTGTGATCACCAAGACAGCATGGTACTGGCATAAAAACAGACACATAGACCAGTGGAACAGAGTAGAGAGCCCTGATATGGACCCTCAACTCTATGGTCAATTAATCTTCGACAAAACAGGAAAAAATATACAGTGGAAAAAAGACAGTCTCTTCAATAAATGGTGCTGGGAAAACTGGACAGCTATATGTAGAAGAATGAAACTCGACCATTCTCTTACACCGTACACAAAGATCAACTCAAAATGGATAAAAGACCTCAACGTGAGACAGGAATCTATCAGAATCTTAGAGGAGAACATAGGCAGTAATCTCTTTGATATCAGCCACAGCAACTTCTTTCAAGATACGTCTCCAAAGGCAAAGGAAACAAAAGCGAAAATAAACTTCTGGGACTTCATCAAAATCAAAAGCTTCTGCACAGCAAAGGAAACAGTCAAAAAAACAAAGAGGCAACCCACGGAATGGGAGAAGATATTTGCAAATGACAGTACAGACAAAAGGTTGATATCCAGGATCTATAATGAACTCCTCAAACTCCACCCACATGAAACAGACAAACACATCAAAAAATGGGCAGAAGATATGAACAGACACTTCTCCAATCAAGAAATACAAATGGCTATCAGACACATGAAAAAATCCTCATCATCATTAGCCCTCAGGGAGATTCAAATTAAAACCACATTGAGATATCACCTTACACCAGTTAGAATGGCCAAAATTAACAAAACAGGAAACAACATGTGTTGGAGAGGATGTGGAGAAAGGGGAACCCTCTTACACTGTTGGTGGGAATGCAAGTTGGTGCAGCCTCTTTGGAGAACAGTGTGGAGATTCCTCAAGAAATTAAAAATAGAGCTTCCCTATGACCCTGCAATTGCACTCCTGGGTATTTACCCCAAAGACACAGATGTCGTGAAAAGAAGGACCATCTGTACCCCAATGTTTATAGCAGCAATGGCCACAGTCGCCAAACTATGGAAAGAACCAAGATGCCCTTCAACGGATGAATGGATAAGGAAGATGTGGTCCATATACACTATGGAGTATTCTGCCTCCATCAGAAAGGATGAATACCCAACTTTTGTAGCAACATGGACGGGACTGGAAGAGATTATGCTGAGTGAAATCAGTCAAGCAGAGAGAGTCAATTATCATAGGTTTCACTCATTTGTGTAGCATAACCAATAGCATGGAGGACAAGGGGCGTTAGAGAGTAGTAGGGAATTTGGGTAAATTGGAAGGGGAGGTGAACCATGAGAGACTATGGACTCTGAAAAACAGTCTGAAGGGTTTGAAGTGGTGGGGGGCTGGGAGGTTGGGGTACCAGGTGGTGGGTATTATAGAGGGCACAGCTTGCATGGAGCACTGGGTGTGGTGAAAAAATAATGAATACTGTTTTTCTGAAAATAAAGAGATTGGGGGGAAAAAAAAAGATGCGAAGACTGACCTTCAGGACACTTACTTAACAAGGTTCAGTGGTTAACACCTGGGTGCTGGCATTTGAATCCCATTCATTTGACCCCAAGTGCCCATTTCTCACCACCACCATTTACTGGTCTCATCATAAATGAATATTAGTCTAGAGATGTATCTTCTGTTGATCAGCATACATCCTTGTCTCCTTTACTATAATCTTAATCACAGCTACAATAAGAAGAAATTCCAGAAATGTATACAACCCATATAACACCCTCTGCCTCCACAGAGAACCTTTATTTTCACTCCAAGCAGAATGATACTCTCTCTTCTCCACTGACAATAATTTCTTTGATCATTAAATGTATCCATATACTCACTGTTCAATTATTAATCTATTATGTCCATATC
This sequence comes from Neogale vison, assembly GCF_020171115.1. NCBI lineage: Eukaryota > Metazoa > Chordata > Mammalia > Carnivora > Mustelidae > Neogale > Neogale vison. Next base: position 155,635,440 of record NC_058091.1, read on the forward strand.
CACATAAACTGCCTCAAGATACATTCTCCTAGAGGCTTGTATGACTAATACAAGAGCTCTATTATGGCTCCAAATATAATAATGCTAAGAAAAAAATTTCATGAAGTCTCCAAATGTCTTTCAGGATTAGGTTTAGCTTCTTAAAACATAAAACCCAAATCAGTGCTATAAACAAGATGGAAGGTTATCACTCTCATGTGATAGAACCAGGGAGTCAACAGCTAATGCACATCCTTGATTATCAGGTATCCTGGCTCCTCTGAATGTTCCATCACTCAGGGTACAGCTCTGACCTTTAAGTTTCCTTCAAGGTCAAATATGTTTGCTAAGTCTGCAGCCATCATGTCTACATTGCACATATGAGAAGAAGAAGAAGGAGAAGGAGAAGGAGAAGGAGGAGAAGGAGGAGGAGGAGAAGAAGAAGATGAAGAAGAAGAAGAAGAAGAAGAAGAAGAAGAAGAAGAAGAAGAAGAAGAAGAAAGATGGAAAAATATCTCTGGCAGCTTTCCCAGCATCTCATTCGTCTTTTTTTCCTCCCGTGTCTGTCAGGGAAACTGGAATACACAACTCATGGAGTGCCAGGGACTGTAGACAATACATGGGAGCAGAGGGATATGGAGGTGAAGGAGCTGAGATTTGCATAACTGGAAAGGGACCCTGTGTCTGTCTCAGTCACGAGAGTGTCCATCTACACTATGCCAGCATTTTCTGCCACAAGATTGTGGATACCATCTCTTTGTTTTCCAACTTCAGAGATAATGAAGCCTCTCTGTTTCTGGGAATCATCCCACCTGGACTTCAAGACAGTTCCTTTAGACATTCCACATCTCTCATCCCATTCCTCCAGGGAGAGAACATAGCAGAGCAGTGCTTATAACAGGAGAACTCCCCCAATCATCCCTCAAATACAAGCTCCCCTCTTCCCTTGGGTCAGGCTTTCTCTCCATCTAACACTATACAAAATGCTTCCCCAAATGCTGGAACATAAAAATGAAGCCACTGCCATGATCTCATCTTACTCCTACTCCAACATCTAAAGCTTCCCAAAGATCATTGAATAGAAACACAGAGAGGAGAAATAGTTGCCCAAAGGTGTCATTGTCTATGATGGTTTCTAACACCAGCTTTTATTCACTTGAACTATAGCTCATGAGCTGACATATGCACCATTTCATGCTGATTGCCACCAGAAGGCTCAGGGCCATCCTTTCCATGTGACAAATGGACCAGGCAGCTGAGACCACATGTAGTAGTCAGAAAAAAAATTTAGTTATTACTCTGTGGCAGTCACTGTCCTGGGTGCTTTACAAAAAAATATTATTATTATTATTATTATTATTATTAAATAACTAAATCAAACAAACAAACAAAAACCAACTCATTTTACCTTTGCAACACACTATGAAGGCCAAATCTACTGTTCCCTATAATTTTCTGATGACATGAGTACCACACAGAGAGGTTAGGTAATCTCCTCAGAGACACACAGAAAGTGTGTCACTGACCATGGTATTGAGCCTGTGCTGTGGCCACACTCTCACTGAAGTACATGCTGTACAAGTTACCCATCCACTCTGACTCTATGGATAACACCCACATGCCCTGAAGAGTTAAAAACACAGAGTCCTCATTCCTCATTATTGGTCTATTTCATCTGGTCTTCTAAGAATTAACATTAATTGCAAATACTCCAAGCTCACAGATTGCATCAATTACCAGCTAAACCCTCAGACACTAATTAACCAGAACATCAGGGATAATTTCTCAGCAAAGGAGAAAAAGTTTTTCCTCTCAATGTCTGGAAGGACATTGAGAGACAGAGAAAGAGCAGAGCCCTTATAGCAATGAATGATAAAAATGACGTCAAGGGTAACCTGAGAGTAATTATGAAAGGGGTAGGGATGGCTTGTCACCTAAGAAATGTATCTTTAGAAGTAATCTCCACTGCACAAGCATTTAAGCTAGCTAGTCCATGGTATCAAAGTCTCTGCAGGTACTCCAGGGACTGACTAGAGCAGATCCACAAAGCTCCTCATTACCCAGAAGAAGTCCAGAAAGCAGAGTCTCCCCAGGAAGCAGACTCTTCCTCTTGCCTGAGAATAATCTCTCCACACTTGCTCAGAGGGTCAAATTCAGGTGAGGACAAGGTCCCAGCAGCCTAATCACAGCAAATAGGTCATGTCTTCCTGGGATACAAAGAGCATTTCCAGTGCCTCCATTCTTAAATTCCCCTCCCCAGCTAAGGCCACCAGAAGCCAATAAAACCACCATTCCATAAGCAAGCCTTCTATGGAAGCCAGCAAACCATGGAGGTTTAGCTCCTCATGGAGTTTTAGCGAGGTAAGTGTTCAGCATAAACACTAAGCTATACTGGAGAGCAAAGAGGATATGATATGGAGGAAAGGTGAGTCAATGAACAGTGGCCATAATTAAGTGGCACATGTAAAATTGTATACTTCAAGCTATAAAAGGCAATTAGGAGCATAACAGGCTGCCCCTGACTGTAGGTAGACCAACTGTCCATTATTAATCAGAAGAGAGGAATTTCCTCAGTGTATGAGCCTCATTTCTACTGCTGTTCAGTGTTTTTCTCAAGATTTACTTGATTATTTGAGAGAGAGAGAGTGCATGAGTGGTGAAAGAGGTGAGGGAAGAAGGAGAGAGAGAGCAGAGTCCATGCTGAGCTTGGAGCCCAATGCAGGGGTTGATGTTACATCCCTGAGATCATGACCTGAGCGGAAATCCAGAGTTGGCCACTTAACTGGCTAAGCCACCCAGGTGCTTCACTACAATTCAATATTTTTTACAAACTTTTATCATAGTCACAAAAAGAAGCCCAGTATGGCCCTATAAAGAGAACAATGGGGTTAGGCAAGCCAAATATTGCCAGCCTCAAGAGAAAGACAGCTTTGAGGTAAAACTTAGCAGGAAATTGAAATATTTAAAGAACAAAAGTAGGCAGCGGTATGTGAGGTGGGGGTTTTCTGCAAGAGGTGTGTTGAACAAAAGGTCATGCTACAAAACAGGATGGTTGACAATTTCAAGGTGTGGGTGTCCTGGGTCAGGGGATAGGACATCTGGAGGTCTATGGAGAGGTAACTTCCTTCTATATAAACCAGCAATGGGAGACTTAAATAGCTGTCCCCACGGAGTCATAGTGCGGACATGGAGAGCATGTTCCTAACCTTTATGGACTTCCCAGTTTTCCAGAGTTACTGAAGGAGGACGTGAAATGACATGTGCGTGGTTCCTGGTATACAAAAGGAGAGGTGATGGGTGCTCACTCAGAGATGGTTTACTTCTCTTCCTCTCGTACTGCTTGTTATGAAATACTTGTGTAATCTCAATGGTTAAGGCATTTTGAGGAAGTACATCTCAGCCCCCTTGTGGGGATATGGGTATCAGCGCTCCTCCAAGCCCTTTGTACATGGGAGCTTGCAGGGCATGATGCAGTGAACCATAAGTGAGGTGGTTTGAAAGAAGCAGAAGGTGAGCTGTCCTGCATGACATGAAATAATATTTCAGGGTAGGCAAAGGACTAGTGTGGGACGAGCAAGGCCTGGGAGTAGATGACCCATGACTGCATACACGGACCTGGCAGAATATAGTTAGCGGAGCACACAGAGGCTGTGTCTTCAGAGTCCTCCTTGCTATGCCAACCCACTTTCTGAGTGTAGTCTTTTTTTTCTTTTTAATTAACATATAATGTATTATTTGCCCCAGGGGTACAGGTCTGTGAATTGTCAGGCTTACACACTTCACAGCACTTACCATACCACATATCCTCCCCAGTGTCCATAACCAAACCACCGTCTCCATAGCTTCCTACCCCCGACCAGCAACCCTCTGTTTGGTGAGGTCATGAGTTCCTGAGTGTAGTCTTAGGGGAACTGCCACCCAAGAGTACACATGTCATGGGGACAGGACTGGAAACCCAAGCTCACCCTGAGAGAAGTTCTTGTGCTGTGTACGAGGAAGGACAAAGTCCCCAAGACTCAATACCCTCGTTCTGACCTGGACAGCTAAATGCGGTTTTCACTGGCTTATCTGGGTGGTGGAAATTTTAGGCTGAATTTTAGATTGAAGAAAGAGATCTTGGACTAATAGGACTATAAAACCCTGTGGTCTAGTCCTTGTTTCCTCAGCTCATAAGTTTATTTCTCAGGTGTTCTCTCCTGTTTGTTGGTATGGGAACATGTTCTGCTGACTCCCAAGAGGAATTCTTGGTAATAAAAATATATGGCAGTAGGAGATACATCTATACATGTGCCTTTATCTATGGGTTCTATGTCATGCACAGAATGATACACATCACAGTTTTTTTCAATGGGTTCAAAATCTCCCTAGCCTAACAGTAAGTGTGGTGTGAGTCCTGTTATTGACATATCCCATGGCAGCTGCTAAAACAGAGGGAAGGGACAGTGGTTAGAAGCAGCACCAGGGATTCAGTGTGAGAAGAATACAGCCGTACTCCTGCCACATAACTGTCTAAGGAGATGGTTGTTCTGTTCTCAGGTAACTGGAACACTTAAAGGTATTTCTGCTCTTAAGACCTGAGTCTTAGAAAGATGACTCCACTGGGAATGTGAGTAATAGGTTGGTTAAGAGGGGTCCAGATTTGGTTCTGGGCAAAGATGGCAGAGGCGGGGAAACTGATAGCGTGTGCTCTGACATTTAGTGAAGCCGATAGGATGTCGCCAATGAAATATGGTCAATGAGGGCTGTCATCAGAAATAATCTGAACACTCTGAGTCAGGGTAACTGATGCAGAGGCAGCCAGGAATGGGAAGGAAGGTGTTGGACTGAAGTTGGAGGAACAACCAACAGGGTAAATTTGAGATGCTCCAGTGAACAGTGTCCAAAAGGGAAGAAGTGACAGTTAGAGACACACATCTGGAAGGACTCTGCTTGAGTGTGACTGTGGAAGATGTGGAAATTGCTTTGTTTACCCAGGGAAGCAGGGCAGTGCCCCGGGAAAACCTCTATCTGCATGATAGGAAGGGGTAAGGAGATCAAAGGAGTTCAGAGGCTGGATCCAAAGCAGTTCCAAGTGTGAGGCCACAAGGCATCCGATGTCGAGCAAAAAGGGTCAGTTGGGCTGGTGTCCAGCTCTGCAGTCAACCAGCTAGGGGTGTGTGTGTGTGTGTGTGTGTGTGTGTGTGTGCACGTGCACCCATGCATACCCGGTACGCTGGCCTAAAAATTACAGTGTCTCCTCTTCAATCCCTCACCCCTTTCTCTCAGGTGACATTACTCTCCTATTTCTGTCATTCTTTTCTGTCTCAGGGATCTGCATGAATGCTATTCATTTTTTAAAAGGAAAGTGATTTTTTGAATTATATTCTGTTTGTTTTATGTTTACTGTTATTTTTGTAGGTTTCTTTGATTACATATATTGATTTATTTTGTTGATTAAATTTTCTTATTAATATATAATGTATTATTTGTTTCAGGGGTATAGGTGTGTGACTCATCAGTCTAGCAAAGTGACTTTTTTTAAATTTTTTAAAAAAATATAATGTATTATTAGCCCCAGGGGTACAGGTCTGTGCATTGCTGGGTTTACACACTTCACAGCACTCACCATAGCACGTGCCTTCCCATAAGCCACCACCCTCTCCCTACCCCCACTCCCCGGCCACCCTCAGTTTGTTTTGTGAGATTAAGAGCTAGCAAAGTGATTTTTAAAGGCAAAATACTACAGAGAATAATGGTTAAGAGCAAGAGCTTAGCTTTCACCCTTGGCTTTACCATGTGCTACTATGTAAGTAATCTATAGCAGACAGTCATCTTCTCCAAGCCACTCTGCCAACAGCAAAATGGAGGTAAAAACTTCCGCTTTACTGGGCCATGAAAGCACCAAGTGATTATAGCATCTAGCTCATAGTGAGTGTTTCATGATTTGCATTCCTTATTTAATGTGAGCGCCATACCTACCCTGTGTCATGCCTCGTTCCACTAACCTTATATATCTTTCCTACTAGCCCTGCAACATTTCCCTTTCTTATCCAGTATAGATGCTGGCTGAGAAGAAACTTTGGAATCAGAGACCTAAGAAAGGGAAATAGCGTGAGTGCTTTTCATCTTGAAAGGTGGACGAGCCTGATTTTGCCCCTCCCAGCTCACTGAATCGAAAATGTGTCCTGAGCTTCCTTTAGAGATAAAATAACTTTATTCTCTAAGAGTCACCCAAGACATAGTTTCCATATTACAGAAGTGTAATAACTGGGTGTTCCACAAGAATATTGGAAAGTGTATGTAGTTTTTAAACAACAGAGGGAGAAATGTCATTTGCACTTAGGTATCCATTGCAACCCCAGAGTTGGGACTGTTTTCAAGTAACACCAGGGCTCTTAAGAATGCAAGACTTGGAGGGAAGGACAGCCCTTGTTTATTGCAGCAGCACTGAAGAGATTTCTATGAATTTTATGGTTTATGCATAAAGCAGCAAATAAGGAACTAAGGATGAATCCTTCTCAGTCTTTTCGTGCACTATATCATTGCTGTCATAAACTTGAGGGTTTGCAGTCCTAGGAAGAGTATAGGCCCTGGGGCTGATGGACCTCAGTGGAAGGGACCCATGAATCAGCAAGTGGTAACCCAGTTGCTTTCCAAAAGCTACAGAGTCCAAAAATTAAATCAGCTGTGTTTTGTGATTGTAAAAGCTGCTTCGCAACAAAGTTGTGCAGGAAACCTAAATGTCCATCAAACTGTCCCATAAATGTTAGCTCTAGAGGCAGTCTGATCCTTCAGAGACAGCTCCAAGGGCTGTGGTTCTTACACATCCTGGGTCTTTCTCCCGGTGTTCAAACCCCTATGCTCTGGGATCTTATTAGGTGCCATGACCAAATCAACAGCCGAAGTGACTTAGCTTCTTCACTCCAGGGTCTCAGAGGATCTTGGATTGTACTTTTTTTTTTTACTGCAAGGTGCATGATAGTGCTGCCTGCATGTAAAAGGCCCTGGGAGAGAGATCAGCATGTTCAGGAAACCAGAGAGCATCTCTTCATGTTGACAAAACCAGGTTGTAAACCTTAGCAGGTGAGTTGAGTGTGCTCCTA